>NW_023602073.1:150422971-152863053 GCF_014898055.3 Talpa occidentalis | reverse complement strand
GTGCCCGGCGTGGCGTGTGCCCGGCGTGGCGTGTGCCCTTGCGGTGTGTGCCCGCGTGGCCTGTGCCGTTGCGGTGTGTGCCCGGTGAGGCGTGTGCCCTGCTGCCGCCTGGCGCTGGCACCTTGCCCTCAGCCCAGGACAGGAGGCCCCTGCCGTGGGGCGCCCGAGGCCGCCGGGCCCGAGGTCCCGGCGGGGGTCCCGAGCGCCCTGCGTCCTGCGGCTGTGGGCGGAGCGGCCGGCGGGCCCCGGCGTGCCGGCCCCTCACACGTGCTCCCCGAGAGGGCCGGCCGGGGCGCGCGCGGGGCCCAGAGCTGGGGTACACCTGCCAGGGCCCGGCCGCCAGGCCGCGCCAGCCCGTCCCGTGGGCGAGGGCGAAGGCCAGGCCGGTGCCCGCGGCCCGTGTGCTGACGAGACGCGCCCTGGCCGCCGGCTGGCGGGCGCAGCCGGGGGCCCGAGCCATCGCCCCCAGTGGCTTCCCGCCCGGCCAGGGCTGCTGGGGCCTTTCTTGGGCCCTGAAAGGGGAGCAGCTTCGATGCCCCGACTTCAGGGACATTTGGGAGTCGGTTCTGGCGGGGACCCCCCCTCGCCGGGGCTGGGTCGGGTCAGGGGCCGGGGGCCGGGCTTGGGGCCGGGCTTGGGGGCGGGGGGCACAGGCTGGGGGCCGGGTCACGGCCAGGGGGGCTGGGGGGAATTTCAGGGGCGGGGCCCCCGACTGCCGGGACGAAGGGCTGCACCCCGAGCCCAGTGGTTACGCGAGCTGCCGTCGCTGCTGGCTCCGGGCGGCGCCCCCGGTCCCCAGCGAGAGGCCGGCCTGGGGCGGGCGCGGCGAGGGCCCCGGGGTGCAGCCCCTGCGCACCCCACAGGCCCTGGGTCCCCGGCGCGGGCCGGAGCCTGTTCCTCGCTCGGGCTCGGCTCCCCCAGGACGGTCTCGGGGCGACCCCGTCAGGCTGCCCGGCCGGGCGCCCGCACCCCCCTCGGGGCGGGACGGCCCCCGCGCCTGCAGAGTGGGGGGCCCCGCGGCGCGGCCCAGAGCCCAGGGCGAGGCCGGAGCAGCCGGGGCCAGGCCGGGGCCAGGCGGCCACGGGGAGCCGGCAGGAGGGCCTCGCCCGGCCACACGCGCCGCGTGGTTTCCTCACACGCACACACACGGACACACACCACACCACACCCCACAACACTCACACGCACACGGGACACACACACCACCACATCACACACACCACACACCCCCCACACCACACCACACCATACACACACCACACACCACACCACACCCACGCCACACACCACACCACACACACCACAGCCACACACACCCACACACCACACCACACACACGCCACACCCCACAACACACACACGCCACACACCACACCACACACACGCCACACACACACACCACAAACGCCACACACCACACCACACACACGCCACACACCACACCACACACACGCCACACACCACACCACACACACCACACCACACCACACACACGCCACACACCACACCACACACACGCCACACCCCACACCACACACACGCCACACACCACACCACACACACACCACACCCCACAACACACACACGCCACACACCACACCACACACACACCACACACACACACCACAAACGCCACACACCACACCACACACATGCCACACACCACACCACACACACGCCACCAACCACACCACACACACCACACCACACCATACACACGCCACACACCACACCACACACACGCCACATACCACACCACACCACACACACCACACCACACCATACACACGCCACACACCACACCACACACACCACACCACACCATACACACGCCACACACCACACCACACACACGCCACACACACACACCACACCCCACAACACTCACACGTACACGGGACACACACGGGACACACACACCACCACATCACACACACCACACACCCCCCACACCACACACCACACACCCACACCACACACACGCCACCACCAACACTCATACCACTCACACCACACACGCTCACACCACACACCACACACACCACACACACACACCACACACACCAGACACACCACACACACCACACACCACACACCACATATACACATACACCACCACATTACACACCACACACACCACACAACACTCACACTCACATACCACACACCACACAACACACACACAAACATCACACACACACACCACAACACACACACCCCCCCCACACACACCCCACATACCAAACACCGCACACACACATATACACCACATCCCACACACACACCACAACACCCCCCAACACACACACCACACCACCATACAACACATGCACCACACACACACCACACACACCACACAACACTCACACACAATCACCACACACGTACCACACACCTCTCTCACACACACCACACACCACACACACACACCAAACACAGCACACACACATACACACCACAACCCCACACCCACACCACACCACACACCCACACCTCACTCATAAACACACACCACACACACACCAGACACCATACATCACCACACACACACTACCACATTACACACACCACACAACACACAAACACCACTCACACACCACACACATATACACCCACACCAAACACCACACACACACCTCACACACACACTACACACCACTCACACACACACACCACATCACACACACACACCACACACACTACACATCACCACATCACCACACCACACACCCACACCAAACACCACACACACACCACCCCATACTCCCACCTCATACACACACATGGCACACACACCACATACACACACCACACACCACACACCACACACCACACACACCACACTCACAACACATACACACACCACACACACCACACATAACATATACCACACATATACACCCCACAGCATATTCCACACACACCACACACACCATACATACCCACACACACACCACATACACATACCACACCATACCACACCACACATCACACACACTTCAAAATCCACAAATACAACCACACAGTGCAAGCCACACACACACTACACACCAGACACCACATATACCACAAACATACTACCCATCTCACATACACACACACCACAAAGCCACACACTGTAAAACACATATACCACACACCATACATACACCTCACAATCCACAAACACAACCACATTACTGCAAACCACACACACTACACACCAGATACCACACACACCACAAACACACCACATATCTCACACACACACCACACACACAACCACACACTGCAAACCACACACAACACACACCGCACCACAGACACCATACACACCACACTCACACCATATACCTCATACACATACACACATACAACCACATACTACAAACCACACATACACATCACACACACGCACAAAAACTACACACACAACATACTGCAACCACACATACACTCTGCCCACACACACGACAACCACAAACACACGCCCCACACACACACCACATACCACACACACCATCCCACACCACACATACAGACCCTACCACACACACACAAACCCACCACACACCACAAACACACAACACACAAACCTCCCATATATACCACACACACACCACCCCACACACGTGTCATACACACCACACACACCAAATACAAAAAACACACACCCTACACATCAAAGACACCACACACACACCACGCACACACACACCACACAACTGTCCCCACACCACACACACAATATACATGCATCACATACACCACACACACCACACACACCACACACACCACACACACACCACACAATATACACACATCACACACACCACACACCACCCACACACCACACGGGGATTACGACGAGCTGTGTCACCTCGACCGCACGTGCCCCTGTCCCCGCTGACCAGTGTCTTCCCCTGCAGGTTCTGGGCGGACGCGGGATGGCCTGGGCTCTGGTCCTGCTGGCCCTGTGGGCCTCAGTTGCTCGCGGTGAGTGCAGTCCTGGGCTGCAGGGGGGCTCCCTGAACGATGAGGGTCTCCCCAAAAGATGAAAGAGTCTGCCCCGAAAGACGAGGGGCTCGTCCAGGAAGCTGTGGCCGGGGAGTCTAACTTGCCAGAATGTTCTGAGCTTCATCTGAAGTAAACGTGCGCATTTAGCACGTGCATCCGTGTAACGTGGAATGCCGGGCTTGGCCTCGGCTCCCCCTCCGGAGTGTGCTTCTGCCGTGCACTTAGCCTTGGGGGGGGTTGGTTTTTTTAAAAAAACTTTTATTTATTTTATTTATTATTTATTTATTATTTTTACTCTTTAAGTTGAATCCGCCTCGCCCTGCGCCATGGCCTGGCTCCTGCTCCCGGGGGTCCCCAGGCGCCCTCGCGGGGCTCCCTGCCTCACAGCTTGTTTTCTTCCCGCCTTTCCCCACTCACAAGTGGCCCCGCATTTATTTTCCGCGGCCCGGTTCCCATGGCCACGTGACACGCAGCGAGGACAGCTCGGGCCCCGCTGCCATCCCCCGGGCTGGCACACGGGGCGCCACGGGCAGGCCTTCCTCGCGCGTGAGACTTTTTTGATTGCGAGAACTTGCTGCAGGTGTGTCGGGAGGCGCCCAGCCAGGGGTGGATTTCGACGTCGTTGCTGACGGGTCCGGGAGGCCGACAGACGGCCCCTCGGGGGCGGTGCCGGCTAGCGCTCGCCACTGCCCCTGCCCTTCCCTAGAGAGTGGCGCCTGAGCCTGTGAGGGCAGCGCCCCCGGCCCGCGCCCGCGGCCTCCCAGCTGCCACCGCGGACGCCCCCCGAGTGCGATGGGCCACGGCTGCGGCTGCGGTCAAGCCCGTGGGGACGGCAGGAAAGCGAGCGTGCCGGGCTCGGGCTCCGACGACGGTGGCCGCGGCCTGTGGTCAGCGGCTTGGCGGGGCGGCGGGTTCAACTCGCCCAGCGGCCGGGGAGCCGGGCTCTCACTTGCCCACGTCAGGTGAAAGCCGCCCGCTTGAACGTTCTCCGCAGCAAACTGTTTGAAGTCTTCAAACTGTTGCTGCTTTGGAGGCCGATGCTCTTCTTCCCAGCAGCTTGGATGGGCCTGGAACCTTCACTTAGAGCCTCCCCGGCCTCCCCTGGCCTCCCCCCGGCCTCTCCCGGCCTCCTCCCGGCCTCCTCCCGGCCTCTCCTGGCCTCCCCCGGCCTCCCCCGGCCTCCACCTCTCTCCCCCCACTTCCCCTGGCCTCCCCCAGTTTCCATGGGCCTCCCCCGGCCTCCTCTGGCCACCCCCAGGCCTCCTGGCCTCCCGCAGTCCTCTTGGGGAGGGCAGGGCTGCACAAAATCCCCCATGGCCCTGAGTCCATCAGAGATGCCTGGAGTCCAGCGATCCAGCTGCTTTTGGGGAGACCACCCCGAGGGGGCTTCTTCTCTAGGGCTGTCTTCTGGGTTACTGTAGAGCCAAGGGGTCCCCATAGCCCTGCTCTGGGGGAATGGTGGGGCCTGTGGGGTCTGCACAGGGCACACTGCTTGCCCCAGAAGCCCTGCTGGGTGGCGGGGCCTGACCAGGCGCCTCTGTCCCCCACAGCCGGTCACCAGGACGATGGCGCGTCCTTTGACCTCTTCAGCGTCAGCAACATCAACCGCAAGACCATCGGTGCCAAGCAGTTCCGGGGGCCCGAGCCCGGCGCCCCCGCCTACCGCTTCGTGCGGTTCGACTACATCCCGCCGGTGGGCGCGGAGGCCCTGGGCCGGATCGCCGAGGCCGCGCGGCGGCTGGACGGCTTCTTCCTCACGGCCCGCCTGAAGCAGGACGGCCAGTCCAGGGGCACCCTGCTGGCGCTCGAGGGCCCCGGCGCCACCCACCGGCAGTTCGAGATCGTCTCCGATGGCCCGGCGGACAGCCTGGACCTCACCTACTGGACGGGCAGCGGCCCGCACCAGCTGTCCCTGGAGGACGTGGGCCTGGCCGACTCCCAGTGGAAGGACATCACCGTGCAGGTGGCGGGGGGCACCTTCAGCCTGCACGTGGGCTGTGACCTGGTGGACAGCGTGGCGCTGGACGAGCCCTTCTACGAGTGGCTGCAGGCGGAGAAGGGCAGGATGTACGTGGCCAAGGGCGCTGCCCGGGACAGCCACTTCCGGGTACGTGCTGCGGGGGCAGCAGGTGCGGGACACCGCCCAGGCCACGGCTGCACCCCGGCTCCACGGGGCCGCGCACACCCGCCCGTCCACAGCGTGTCCTCCGCGGGCAGCTGTCCCGGTGCGGCCGGCGGCCCCCGTCCCATCTCTGGCCCGGCCACCCTGTGCTGCGCCCGGCGAGGGGACCGGACCCATCCTGGCAGGGGGGTCGACCCCGGGGCGGGAGGGCCCACGCATGCTGCTGTTTGCCGGGTGGCACCCGAGCTGAGTCAGCACCGGGCGGCCCCAGGGGACCAGGCGTGTGTGACCAGCTGGCGGCTCCATCGCCCCTCCTCCCTGTGCCCCCAGGGCCTGCTGCAGAGCGTCCACTTGGTGTTTGAGGAGTCTGTGGAGGACGTCCTCGGCGGCAAGGGCTGCCCGCCCAGCCAGGGAGGTGGGTGCCGAGGGGGGAGCCGCGGGCCGGGTCACCCCTGGACGTTGCCTTGACCTGGAGCTCTCCTCGCCCGCGAGGGTGGCCCTGGCTCGTGCAGGCTGGGCTCCGGCCCGGCGCGTCCACGCTGGGGGCATCAGGTCACCTCGAGGCGCCTGCGGCCTCTCAGGGGTTTCTGACCTGTCCCTGCCGCTGGGGGCGCTCGCTGCCAGGCAGACCCCGCCTGGCCGGCCGGACCCGGGCCCAGGTCCCAGCCCAGGTCCCAGCGCGTCCCGCCGTGAGGCCTGAGCTGCCCTTTAAACGCGGGCGTCACTTCTAGGGAGTCACCTAGAGAGAGTCTGACTTTCCTCTTAGGAATGTGGAGCTGAGCCCTGGGGGCCCGCGCACCCCGGCTGCGCCCCCACCCAGAGCGTGCCAGGCTGGGCCGTGGGAGAGTGGGGGGGCGGAGGGCTGGGGGTGGGGATGGGCTGGGGGTGGGGACTCCTGAGTCGCCGTGGACAGGTTCTGTGTCTGTGCCGGGGCCAGGCCGCCAAGGGCTGCCGTCTGGGGCCGCCCTGAAGGGCTGAGTTCAGCGAGGGCGGCAGGAAGAGGCGGCGGTCTTGGCGAAGCCCCCCCAGAAGAGGGCCGTAAGGGGCGCAGAGAGCGGGCAGCAGAGGCCAGTTGAGAGGGTGACCGGGTAGCGCGGCCCCGGGGCGGACGGGCCGCCTCACCCCCTGTGCCCTGCAGCGGAGGCCAACGCCATCAGCGAGGACACGGACACGCTGCGCCTGAGCCCCCCGGCCGAGCTGCTGGGCCCCGGCGTGTGCGAGCACTCGTGCGAGGAGCTGGGCCGCGCCATCCGCGAGCTGCAGGGGCTGCGCCTGGTGGTGGACCAGCTGCACGAGAACCTGCGCGCGGTGGTGGGTGCCCGCCCCGCCCGGCCCCCGGCCCGGCCCCGGCCCGCCCCGGCCCCAAGCCCGCCCCGGCCACCCCGGCCCAGGCCCTGTCCCCCGCGTGTCCCTGCCCGCGTGGGGGGCGTCCTGACTCCACTCGCGACGCGGGCCTGGGGCTCGGCTCTTCTGTCTGCGCTCGAGGCCGCGTCTGTGTGCACTGACCTCGCTGCGTCTTCCAGTCGAGCGACAACCAGTTTTTCTGGGAGCTCATCGGGGGTCCTCACAAGACAAGGAACATGTCCGCTTGCTGGCAGGACGGCCGGGTCTTCGCAGAGAATGCGACCTGGGTGGTGGACAGCTGCACCAAGTGTACCTGCAAGGTGGGCGCCTGCAGGGCGGGTTGCCTGTGGGCTGGGCTCCTTCAAGGGGGGCTCCTGTAGAGTGGGGCGCACTCGCCCCCTCAGGGCAGGGTCACCTGCCGGCCACCGCCCCTGGCCCGACTCGGTCGCTGGAGGCGGTCCGCCGGGAGCGGCAGGAGCCGGGTGTCAGCCCAGGGCACGAGGCTGCCCTACAGGCCCTGGCGCTGTCCTCCGGGAGGTCCGGGTGCCCTCACTGCTCAGGGTGGGTGCGGGCGCAGGGAGTGGGGGCGCCCGTGGGCCCCGGCTCGGGAGGGAAGGCGGGGCTGCCCTTCTCAGGTCTGGGCGCCCCACGCGGGCTGGGATTCAAGCCTCCCGTGGGGCTCCCGGGTCCCGCGGTGACTCCATCTTCACTTGCAGAAGTTCAAGACCGTTTGCCACCAGATCACATGCCCGCCCGTGACCTGCGCCCACCCGACCTTCGTGGAGGGCGAGTGCTGCCCCTCCTGCACCCACGGTGAGTGCCCGGACGGCCCGCGGGTGCCGGGGCTGAGCAGATGTGCAGGTGAGGGGAGGAAGTGGCCGGCACTGCCCCCGCCGCCCGCCCTCACCGGCGCCCAGGACGGCCCGCAGGACCTTGGGGGGCAAAGGCAGCCAGGGGCTGGAGAAAGCCGCTCTCCTCGGGGGCCCAGGGAGCTTCATGCCCACGTGTGGGTGCAGGATGGACATGGAGCTCAGCCCCACCCCTCACGCGCGTGGTTTTGAGCAAAATGCATTTTCTGGGCTTCAGCGTCACCGTCACCGGCGGGAACAGGCGGGAGCGGGCCCTCCGGGGTGTCGCGTGAGCAGCACGGCCTGTGCGGCCAGTGCCCGCCGCGTGCCCATGAGGGGACGGTGCAGGGCGGGGCGGGGGGCGGACACTTGTCTTCGCAGCGTCAGCAGCGCGGCGCCCCTCGGCAGGGCAGGGCGGGACAGCCGCTGCTCGAGTCGCTGTCCTCATTGGGGGCCGCGGCTCCCCGAGAAGCCCCTGCGCAGCCACTGCCTCTGCTGGGCGCGTTTGGAGGGCCTTGGAGCTCCTCCAATGCCCTGTCCTTTCACCCCCGAATTGAAACGCGTCGTGACGCACGCAGCGAGGGAGGTGGTGGGGGCCGGCGGCCCTCTGGCTGTCACCGGGCGCGGGCTGGCCGCACTCCCACTGGTCAAGGGCAGAGCAGACGTGAGCGCAGCCGCCTCCTGGCCCGGGCACAGGCGGGCAACCCCGGGCGCACAGCAGGCCTCTGCCCCACGCACTGTGAGCGGCTGCTCGGGCGGCCCCGCCGGCCCCTGCTGGACACAGCCCGCTCCCCAGCGTCCCGTCTGTCCCTCTGTCCGTCCATCCACTTGCTCGCTGGCTCTCGCAGGCGCCTGGGCCTATCCTACTGCGATGGCTGGTCCTGAGCCTGATGGCTTTTATGTCCCTGGCAGCGGCCGGCGAGGAGGGCTGGTCCCCATGGGCGGAGTGGACCGAGTGCTCGGCCACCTGTGGGCCCGGCACCCAGCAGAGGGGCCGCTCCTGCGACGCCACCAGCAGCAGCTGCCTGGGGCCGTCCATCCAGACGCGGGCCTGCAGCCTGGGCCAGTGCGACCACCGCAGTGAGTGCAGGCGGCGCGGGGCTGCGGGCGGAGGGCGGGCGGGCGGGCGGGCGGGCGGGCCGGGAGCAGCCAGCCTGGCCGGGCCGCCGCCTGCTGGGCCCAGGGCTCACGGCCACTCCCCCGCGCCAGTCCGGCAGGACGGGGGCTGGAGCCACTGGTCGCCTTGGTCGTCCTGCTCCGTGACCTGCGGCGTTGGCAACATCACGCGCATCCGGCTCTGCAACTCGCCGGTGCCCCAGCTGGGGGGCAGGAGCTGCAAAGGCGGCGGGCGGGAGACGCGGGGCTGCCAGGGCAGCCCCTGCCCAGGTGAGCCGGGCCGCGTCCAGGGCCGGCCTCCTCCTGCCGGCGGGAGTCGAGGCCCAGGCCCCGGAGCCGCCCGCGGAGGCCCGGGGGTGGGGTGTGGGCGGAGCGGGGCGCTGAGGGACGCGGCTCACGTGGCTTCCCGGGAGCCCTCCGCGGCCCGCGGCCCGTGCAGGGCCTGGCCCAGCCGCAGTCTCTGCCTGGAGGAAAACCCAAACGCTGGGAGTTTCGCCCTCCACGTGACCCGAGCGCCCGCGGGCCGGGGAAGGGCCTGCTCACGGTCCTCGGGTCCTCCGGGAAGCCCGAGCGCCCCCTCTGTGCTTCTCTGCAGTCGATGGCCAGTGGAGCCCCTGGTCCCCGTGGTCAGCCTGCTCTGTCACCTGTGCTGGGGGCATCCGGGAGCGGACACGCGGGTGCAACAGTCCCGAGCCTCAGCACGGTGGGAAGGCGTGTGTGGGCGCCGCGCAGCAGCAGCAGATGTGCAACAAGCGGCGCTGCCCGATTGGTGGGTGTGCTTGGGGGGTGTGCACGGAGGGCGTGCGTGGTGTGTATGTGTGGAGGGTGCCTGTGGTGTGTGTGCGTGGAGGGTGTGCGTGGTGTGTGAGTGGAGGGCGTACATGGTGTGTGTGCGTGGAGGTGTGTGTGGAGGCGTGCGTGGTGTGTGTGCGTGGAGGGCATGCATTGCAAGGAGGTGTGCATGGTGTGTGTGTGGAGGACGTACATGGTGAGTGTGCGTGGAGGCATGCGTGGTGAGTGTGCGTGGAGGGCGTGCATGGAGGCGTGCATGGAGGTGTGCGTGGAGGATGCGTGGAGGGCGTGCGTGGAGGGCGTGCGTGGCGTGTGTGCTCCCAGTCAGGTCCCCACACGTGACAGCCGAGCCTGCTGGGAGTGTCTCCCCACCTGGGCGCCGCCCGGCGAGGTGCCCCAGGTGGAGCTCCACCCGCCTCACGGGCCGCCCTCGCCCCGCAGACGGCTGCCTGTCCAACCCCTGCTTCCCCGGGGCCGAGTGCAACAGCTTCCCCGACGGGTCCTGGTCCTGCGGCTCCTGCCCGGCCGGCCTCCTGGGCAACGGCACCCACTGCGAGGACCTGGACGAGGTGGGTGTGGGCGCCGCGGGGGCCGGGGCGGGGGGGTGGGCGCCGGCCGGGCTCACGCGCCGTGTCCCCCCAGTGCGCTGTGGTCCCGGACGTCTGCTTCCCGATGGGCAAGGCCCCCCGCTGCGTCAACACCAACCCCGGCTTCCACTGCCTGCCCTGCCCCCCGCGCTACAAGGGCAGCCAGCCCTTCGGGGTCGGCCTGGAGGCGGCCAGGACGGGGAAGCAGGTGAGGCCTCTGGGCGGGGGCCAGAGCCGGGGCAGGCCGGCTGGGGCGGGGGGGGGGGGGGGGGGGGGCTGGAATGCCTCGGCATGGGGGAGGGGTTGCCGCGGTGGGGCCTCGCCTCGGCCGCCCTGACCGCAGCGGCTGCCCCCGCCCGGCGCGGCTCAGGCCCTTGTGGGGTGGGGCTCGGGGGTCGGGGTCCCCGTCGAGCCGCGCCCTCGCCGCAGGTGTGCGAGCCCGAGAACCCCTGCGAGGACAGGACGCACAGCTGCCACCGGCACGCGGAGTGCGTGTACCTGGGCCACTTCAGCGACCCCATGTACAAGTGCGAGTGCCGGACGGGCTACGCGGGCGACGGGCGCATCTGCGGGGAGGACTCGGACCTGGACGGCTGGCCCAACAGGAGCCTGGTGTGCGCCGCCAACGCCAGCTACCACTGCGTCCAGGTGGGGCCGCGGGGGCCGGTTCAGAGGTCAGCCTACCTGGGGCAAGTTAGTGGTCTAACAACGGGGAGCCCCAGACCCTCGGGCCCCCTGCTCCCCCGTGGCCCCACCTTTGCGGGCACGGAGAGGCGCTGGTCAGGGGCTGTGGCGGCATCCCTGAGCCCCGGGCCCTGTCCCGAGGCCTCGCCAAGCTCCTGCAGCTTTCGCAGAAACTCAGGCAGTTCAACGGCCAAGACCGCGCGTCCCCCAGGGTGCGGGTCTCTTGAGGACAAAGCACGGCAAGACCCTGCTGTTCCCACGACGTCCCTGCCCTGGGCGCCGGCCCTCGGGCTCGGTCCTGCTTCCCGTCCTGCCAGGCCCACCCGTGCCGCCTGGTCCCGGGGCTGCGCCTGGCGCCTCCGCCCTGGTGTTGACGTCCGCTTGGCCCAGTGTCCAGTCGTCACAGCGGACAGAGCGGAAACCCACATTGTCCGCGCGCTGGGACGCGGGCTCCGGCGAGGCCGTGCTCTGGCGGGCCCTCTGAGCGGCCACGGCGGGGGACGGGCGCGGGCTGGCTCTTGGGGGGGCGGGCTGGCTCCGCGCCCGTCGGTGCCTTCACTGGGGCCTCGGGTGTGGGCGGAGGGGGTCCCATCCCACTTGTGGGGTGCGGCCGGCCCAGGTAGCCCCAGAAGCAGGCTGTGCTGGGGCTCCTGCCCCCGCAGACGCCCACGCTTGCTCCGGCCGCCTGGGGCCTGACCGCCAGCGCCCCTCGCAGGACAACTGCCCACTCCTGCCGAACTCCGGGCAAGAAGACTTTGACCAGGACGGCGCCGGCGACGCCTGTGACGAGGATGACGACAACGACGGGGTCACGGATGAGAAGGTGGGCGGGGCCCAGGAGCAGGGCCTGGAGGGGGGCCTGGCGGGGCCTGGAGGAGGGGGGCCTGGTGGGGGGCCTGGTGGGTGGGGGCCTTGTGGGGGTGTGGGGGGCCTGGCAGGGGCCTGACGGGGGTGGGGGCCTGGTGGGGCCTGGTGGGGCCTGGCGGGGGGCCTGGCGGGAGGGGGCCTGATGGGGGGTGGGGGGCCTGGAGGGGGGCCTGGCGGGGCCTGGAGGAGGGGGCCTGGCAGGGGGCCTGACGGGAGGGGGCCTGATGGGGGCTGGGGGGCCTGGAGGGGGGCCTGGCGGGGCCTGGAGGAGGGGGGCCTGGCAGGGGGCCTGAGGGGGGGTGGGGGCCTGATGGGGGGTTGGAGGGCCTGGCAGGGGGCCTAACCGGGGCGGGGGGCCTGGCAGGGGGCCTCGCGGGCAGGGTGTGCTCCGTGGCACCCAGGGCATCAGGCCCTCCTGAGGCCGGTGCAGGCAAGAGCCCGGGCCACAGTGCAAGCCGCTGAGCTGCGCCTCACTGTGCCAATGGGGGCCGCCTGCCCCTCGGGCCCGAGCGTGTTGCCATGTCCGAGGAAAGGCCTTTTCCTGCACAACAAATGATTTAACATGGCGGCTCGCACCCCGGCCTCTGCCGGAAGTGGGGCGCCCGCAGCCAGGAAACGCGTGTCCACACGCCAATGGACGACGGGGCATCAGGCGTGTCCTCCGGCCCCGCTGCCTCCTCTCCAGCACTGCCTGACCGGGGTGCCGGACGCCCGGGTGAACCCCGCGAGGACCCGGCCTTCTCTGAAACCCCCTCGCCCTTCCCTAGGACAACTGCCCGCTGCTCTTCAACCCCCGGCAGCTGGACTACGACAGGGACGAGGTGGGGGACCGCTGCGACAACTGCCCGCAGGTGCACAACCCCGCCCAGATCGACACCGACCACAACGGGGAGGGCGACGCCTGCTCAGTGGACATCGATGGGGACGGTCAGTCCCGCCTGCCCACCGGGAGTGGCCAGCTTGGCTCCGTCCTGTGCCTGTCATGTGAGCTATGGTTGCGTGAGGCGAGGCGGGCGGGGTGGGGCTGACCACCTGCCTCCTCACCCGCGCCCCGCAGACGTCTTCAATGAGCGTGACAACTGCCCCTACGTGTACAACACGGACCAGCGGGACACGGACGGCGACGGCGTGGGCGACCACTGCGACAACTGCCCGCTGGTGCACAACCCCGACCAGGTACCGCGGGCTGGGCAGCCGGGGGGCCAGGCCCTGGCCAGGGGCGCGTCAGGTGAGCGGCCAGGAGATGGCCGGGTGTCAGGTACAGCCTCGGTGTCCGTGGCCCCGGGAAGCCCCGAGCACAGCTCTTGCCCTCTGCGGCCTGTGGGGTCCACGAGGCGCGCCGGGCCCCCAGCAGGGCCTCTGCTGGTCCCGGGCCCTGTGGCCGCCACCGTCGCCTCCGGGGCCTTCTGCAGCGCCCGGGTCTGAGAGGGGCGGCGGGGCCCGTGGGGCAGGCGGGCTCTGCCTGAGGCCTGCACCCACCAGCCCTGCGCCTGGGGCCGAGGGCGGCAGAGGCCGGGCCCGGCAGTGGCGGCCTCACTGGACGTCCCTCTCCCCGCCGGCCGCCTGCAGACCGATGTGGACAATGACCTGGTGGGAGACCAGTGTGACAACAACGAGGACATCGACGAGGACGGACACCAGAACAACCAGGACAACTGCCCCTACATCTCCAACGCCAACCAAGCCGACCACGACCAGGACGGCCAGGGCGACGCCTGCGACTCCGACGACGACAACGACGGGATCCCCGACGACAGGGACAACTGCCGGCTGGTGTTCAACCCCGGCCAGGAGGACACGGACGGTGGGTTTGCAGCGCGGCCGCAGGCCCGGTCGTCTCAGGCTGCGCCAGCCCCGGGGAGGAGGCGCCCCGCGAGCTGGGCAGTGGTGGCAAGTGGCTGCAGGGAGGGCGGGCAGCGGTGCTCGAGGACGCAGACATGGCAGGACATGTGAGAAAGACGCTGTGGCCCAGCAGCCGCGTGGCGGGGCTGCGGCAGCTGGGCCGGAGGGCAGGGCCCCAGGAGGCGTCTCGCGGCTGGCACACGGGAGTGGTGCTCGGCGCGGGGCACGGGTGCCTTTGCTCCTGAGTCCTAGTGGTTCGCTGGCTTGGGGGCCCCAGGGGCACCCAGATACGGTGTGTTGGTGACTGAGCCCACGTGGCTGAGAAGCACAGGAGGGTTCCTGGTCTGAGGGCCCCCCAGGGAGCCCCAGGATGCTCTGTCCTGACCCGCAGAGGTCTTTTCCCACAGCCGCTGGGCAGGGTGGGGCTGCTGGCCTGGAGAGGGCCGAGGGCCCATCTCGGGGGCCCACCTCTCACAGGGCGTCAGCGGGATGCTGGTGACAAAAGGAACTGAGCACAGACTGAGGAGTACGATGGGGAGGAGTTTCAGTTGACATTGATTCTCATCTTCTTCTAGAACAATCTGCATGGTAATGGGTGCTTGAATAAATCCTAACTGCCTGTAGGACTGAAACAGGGGTAGACAGGGCTGCAAGGCCACAGGCCAGGAGGGCGGCTGGAGTGATGGAACGGCTGTCCACCTGTCCAGGCTCTGAGACCAGAGAAGCCCCCAAAGCCCCCAAAGGCCACAAACCAAAACCCAAGGCCAGGCCCTAACAAAGGACAGGGCCCAGTAAGAGGACAGGTCAGTCTGTGGGCCTCGCCCACACGCACAACTGCCAGAGGCCTCGGGCTCCAGGAACAGCCACCCCGGGGTGTATTTTACAAACGGGGAGACAAAGAGCTCATGTGGTCACCACCCAGATGGTCACCACGGGTCGCCAGGAGTGCTGGGCAGCTCTGGCCAGTGTGATGGTCACCACTGGTCCCGCAGAGGCCGTGTCAGAGACACCCAGTGTCACAGCTCTGCGTGAGCTGTTGGGCGACACCAGCAGCAACAGCTCTTTGCGCCGCCAGGCCGGGCGGGGCTCTGGGGCTCCCTTCAGGCATGAAGAAAGACGAGGCCCCGTCCCGGCAGAGGTCTTGGGCTCCGCTCCCTCCGGGCGGGCGGCGGCTGGACGCTGCTTTTCCTCTTGCTTCGGAGCCAGGGGCGGAGCCTGCCCTTCTTTCTTCTTCCTTCAGAGGCTGGAACCATCTTGTCTTCAGGGGCTGGTGCAGTTGCTCCCTCAGCTCCACCCACCCTGGCTTATGTCCTCGCGGGGCGCCCCACCCCCACGGCCGATTGGCCCGTTTTCCAATCCTGTGGCTGATGGGGCCATTTAGCACCAGTCGGCTCACAGCTCACACCTGGCTGGTCCACTCCACGACCAGCAAGTGCCTGTTACCTGAAGGGCTCCGAGGCGCAACTGCCCCAACCGACTGTGGTGGCGCCAGGAGAGACCAGCGCCGCTGCGGCTGCCACCACTGACCCGGTGGTTCCGGTGACAGAACGAGCACTGTAGCCCGTGACTGGCAGCTGCACCATCACCCCACCTGACCCTTCCCGCCTACCCTCACCCCACCCCAGCCCTCACCCAACCTCTCTAGAAAACTAGATGAGAAAACTCAAAAGAAGGGCGTCCACAGCTCCCAGGAGCCCTGAGAGTGAGCCAGCTCCGCCCCGAGTGCTGTGGGGTGACCAAGAGGCCACAAAAAGTGACCAGAGGGGAGCTGAGACTCAGCTGCCCTCACTGGGCCACATGTGGCCGCACTGGGTTGGGCAGGTGTGGGCTGCTCTGTGGGGTCCGGGCCCCGCCCCAGCTCTCCCACGCGGCCACCTCCGGGCAGCACCTGTGAGCACTGAGGCCCGAGGTCATGGAGGGGCGAGCCGGGCGGCCAGCCCTGCGGGCGTGCTGCGCTGGGGCCTCCCTCCACCCGCTGTGTTCCTGGTGACAGGTGATGGGAGGGGCGACATCTGCAAAGACGACTTTGACAACGACAGCGTCCCGGACATCGACGACGTGTGTCCGGAAAACAACGCCATCAGTGAGACCGACTTCCGGAACTTCCAGATGGTCCACCTGGACCCCAAAGGCACCACTCAGATCGACCCCAACTGGGTGATCCGCCATCAAGGCAAAGAGCTGGTGCAGACGGCCAACTCCGACCCTGGCATTGCAGTGGGTGAGCCTCAGGGCGCGCCCCCCCCAACCGGGGTGCCCAGTGTGCTTGGGAGGGCGAGCCTTGCCCCCGGCCCCTCTCCCTCCTATCTAGCCCCACCTCCCCGGCACCCCTCCCCCTCCCCGGCCCTGCCTCCCTGACCCCTCCTGCATGGTTGCAAGGCCTTGGGCTTGACCTGAGCTGACAGGAGAGCTGAGGCCAACCTCCCTCCCAGGGTCCTGGGGTGTCAGGCCATTTTGCTTCACGCCGAGTTGGTCTCCGACTTCCCACCGCAGGGCTGAGCTGTGCTGGGCCTCCCCGAGGACCTCACAGCTGCGGTGCCAGCCTGAGCAGGATGGGCGAGGGCGCCGCCACCCCGTGTGCCCGTGGGACCGTGGGCAGCAGTCCTGTGGCACCCCTTACAGGCCCCATGACCAGGCGTCCTCTGCCCCAGGCTTCGATGAGTTTGGGTCTGTGGACTTCAGCGGCACCTTCTACGTCAACACGGACCGGGACGACGACTACGCCGGCTTCGTCTTCGGGTACCAGTCGAGCAGCCGCTTCTACGTGGTCATGTGGAAGCAGGTCACCCAGACCTACTGGGAAGACCGGCCCACCCGGGCCTACGGCTACTCCGGGGTGTCCCTCAAGGTGGTGAACTCCACCACGGGCACAGGCGAGCACCTGAGGAACGCCCTGTGGCACACGGGGAACACGGAGGGGCAGGTGAGCGGCCGCGGCCGGGGTTTGTGGGAGGGAAGAGCCAGGGCTCCCAGAGACAGGCCGGGAACCGACCCCCGGAGCCAAGCCACAGCTGCCCTCACAGGCTTCCGGCGGGGGGGTCCTGCTGGCCAGGGACACCGCCCGGTGTCATAGACACAGCTGGTGCTCCCTGGCATGTGGGACCCAGCACTGCCCGGGCAGACTCCAGCCAGCAGGCGCCCAGGCTGAGGCCTTTGTCCCAGGGCCCCATGTGAGGGAGCAGAGGTCTGGAATGGGAGCCCATCTGGGGCCGGTGCCTGCGCCCCAGCCCTGCACCGCAGCTCAGCGCCCCAATCCCTACACCCAGCCCCATGCCCGGAGCCCTGCGCCCCAGCCTGGTGCCCCAATACCTGCACCCCAGCCCCATGCCCCACCCATCGCAGAGACTCCCCCCTACAGTGTGGGCAGAGCCAGCAACTCGGGACTCACAGCCGAGCAGCCCTTCGGTTCCCAGTTGGTGTAAAACTGTCGTGAAGGCTCGGCGTGTGGGCTGAGCTTGAGTGCCACCCCCAGGTCCGCACTCTGTGGCACGACCCCAAAAACATCGGCTGGAAGGACTACACGGCCTACAGGTGGCACCTGATCCACAGGCCCAAGACGGGCTACATGAGGTGAGGCGCGGCCCCCCGCCCCCCGCAGCCGGCGCACCCTGTGCTCCGGGTTCTTCTGCCTCGGCCGCCCCTTCCCTGCTGCACACGCTGCTCGCTTTCCGGAAAACAGGAAAAGCGTGGAAGAGGGAACATCCAGGCCCCGGGTCCCAGGGGCCAGGGACAGTGTCTCCTCCTGGGGGGCGCAGGACCCAGCGGTTCCCGGAGCCCTGGGGTCCCCTCCCACCCCGCCTGCTGGAGCCGGGCCCTGTGCTGCGGGGGGAGCCCTCTGGGCCCTGCTCACGGCTCCCCAGAAGGGGCTTTAGCACCTGAGGGTCGGGAGGTCCCATGCAGAGACCTGAGTCCCAACAGGGGCAGGACAGGCCCCCCAGAAGCCGCCTCTGCTCTCAAAGGTGGAGGAGGCTGGAGCCTCCCTGGGCCCTGCCTGCCCCCATAGGCTCTGGCCGCGCCCACACAGGGGCTCCGTACCCCCTCTCTCCCCTCCCTGGCCTCAGAGTCTTGGTGCACGAGGGCAAGCAGGTCATGGCCGACTCGGGACCCATCTACGACCACACGTTCTCCGGCGGGCGCCTGGGCCTGTTCGTCTTCTCTCAAGAGATGGTCTATTTCTCGGACCTCAAGTACGAGTGCAGAGGTGGGTGCCCGCGCCGCGCCCGGGCCGGCCGCCTGGGGGGAGCACTTACGCCTGCGCCGAGCACTGCTGCCCCCAGGCCCAGGCGGGCGCCCCCCCGACCCCCACCCCCGCCGGAGCCCCCACTCCTGCCCCCGCTCCCCCCCCCCCGTCCCGCTGCCCTCAGCTCCGGCTGCTCCCCCGCAGGATTGCCTTAGAGTGAGCTGGAAACTCAGGTCTTCCGTGCGCGTGTGGGCGGCAAACCGGGCCTAGAGGCCGGACACAGTGGCCGCGCCTTGCCGGTCAGAGCCTCGGGGCAGCGCCGAGAGGGCCCCGGGAGCCTCCTCGCAGCGCAGAGGGGGAGAGTTTAGGTGGAGGAGGCAGGTCTTAGGGCGCGAGAAAGTGGACTTGACGGGGAGGCCGTTAGCCCCGCGGCCCCTGCACTGGACCCTCCGGAGCCCCTGGTTCGATGCCTTCCGCCCCTGAGAGCAGCTTAGGCTTTGGGCCTTGCTAAAAATAGAAAGAAGGAGGGGGGGGAGACGATGCTCGGCTGTTGACGGGTCTGAGAGTCGGGGTGTGGATGGGGGGCTGGGGGCTTCAAGGCCCGCACCTCTCCACGGGGGGCCGCAGGGAGAAGGGACCGCGGCGGAGGCCCGTCCTCTTGCTCTGGAGATGTCTTCTCCCCCGTGTTAGCTTTCCAAGACACTGTCCCCCCCTCCACCTCCGTTGTGGAAATCCTTTTTAAAATAAAATCGGGGGCCGCCCCTCGTGGCTGCCCGCAGGCTCTGCGGCGCCGGTTCGATCCCCGGCTGCTCCCCGGCCCCCGGAGGAGGGTCCCGCATGGCGCGCAGACCTCTCCTGCCGCCCGCTGCTCCCCTCAGCAGTGTCCTTCGGTCCTTCTGCCTGCTCTGCTCCCCGCTCTGGCTCTGGTGGATTCTCTCACCCTCCCGCGCTTCTGAGTGTGCCCAGTGCTTGTGTAAATACATAAATCTTAAAAATAAAATAAAGTAGAATCGGGACGTCAGGCCTCTGAGCACGGCCTGCTAACTCGCGGCTGTCTTGCAGACGTCTGAAGGGGACGCCTGTGCTCTGCGATGTACTGTAGCGCCGGCCTCCTGGCCAGCTCCCCCCAGCAGCCTCCGTCCTCCTGGCCCCGCCCAGCCCGCCCCGAGTGCCTTCAGGGGACGAACACCCGGCCCGGCGTGAACGTCCACTCGAGGAGAGCTGTCCGGCCGCGGGGGAGTGAAGACAGCGCGGCCGGCTGCCCCCCTGTTCAAGAGAACGACGTTTGCACACAGGGTGGGGCGCCCCTTGCCCGGCGCCCCCGAGGTGAGGGGCGAGTGCGGTGACCCCGCGAGCAGGAACAGCGGCACTGAGAACGCGGCAGCCCCGGGTGGGAGCTGCTCCCGGTCGCTTCCTGCCGGGGCCCAGAGCGGATCCAACGGCGCAGGAGCCCGGGATGCGCTTCCTCCAGGACGGCGGGCAGCGGGCTGGGCGGCCGGCCCCTGCGCCTGGACGTCGAGGCTGGCTGGAGCCGCACCCCGGCCTGCGCTGGGGGAGCCGGTCAGCACCTTGGGCCCGGGACTCGGGAGCGGGGAGTGTCGCCCCCTCGGGGGCAGCATATTTTGTTAAGGTTCCTGTTAAAAATGTGTTGTTCATATTTATTAAATGAGTATAGAATGCAGCTCCGCTCATCCGTGACTCGTTTTAAACGCACCACGTCACACCCACGTAGCAAGTTTCTAGAAACAAACACCAGGTAATACTGGGAGGCGCAGCCACGGCCCGGCGCCTCCCGTCCCCGCAGGCCCACGCCGTCTCGACAGCGGCGGGAGCGCGAGGGCTGTGCGGCCCAGCAGCTCTGGCCGGGGCGCCCTCCTGTGTGCTCCGCGCCCTCTGCCTGTTCTATGCACGGAAAGCTTTTCCGACACGCAGGAAAGCTTCGCGTTGCCTTTCCCACGCACGGCCTGGTCTGCTCAGCCTCTGAGTGGCCCCGGCCCCTGCCGGCGGCGCAGCAGGTGTCTCTGCCGGGTCCAGAGAGAGGGCCAGAGGCTGGGCCTCCCCCGTGCGTTGTGCTGTTGCACAGCGCCGCCCCAGGGTCCCTGGGAAGCTCTGGTCTGGTCTTGCTCCGCGGGGGACGGGGAGTGGGGGGGTGGGGGGCAGCTCTGGGCGCACAGCGAGGCTGGGGGTGGAGCGAGGCTAGAGGGCAGGAGCGGGGCTGGGGGCGGAGGCCAGGCTGGGGGCAGGGGAGCAGGGCTGGGGGCAAGGGACGGCCAGGGGCTGGCGAGCAGGAGGCGCCGCGTGCACTGGAATCTTCTGTGAACTATTTATATTTTTAAAACCGACACTTGTACAGTTTGATGAAGCTTCCTCTAGCCAGAGACTGTCATATTTATTTATTTCTTCGCGCGGTCAGAGTGTCCCCCCTGAAGCCTGCGTTTAGTTTCAGCCTGGCTTTTGTACTTCAGAGATGAACAGCCGGAAATCAACTGTGAAAGCTCCTCTATAAATGAATCTCCCTTTTTCAAAAAGCACGAGCAGAGATTCCCTGGGGAGGCAAGAACCGGCGTCCTGCGGGGGCCGAGGCGCCCCGTGCTCCGCTGGGCGTCAGCAGGAGAGGCTGCCCCTCCGGTTCCATGGGGGGGTCCCCGAGACGCCCCGGCCTCCGCTGCTCACCGTCCGGAGAGGAGGCCCTTGTGCGCAGCTACTGGCCTCGCGGGATGGCTCAGAAAAAGCAGGGACACCAGGGGCGCCCCCCACCCTGTGCACGGGTGACCGTCCCCCCGACCCCGAGCGCTGGGGCAGCGGAGAGGCAACATGTGTCCACACCGCCTCTCGCCTGCCCAGGCCGGGGCAGCTGCTCCTGAGTCCTCTGCGCTGGGGGCACCTGAGCACCGGGCAGAGAGGGCCAGGGCCAGGGGAGCGCTCATGTTTCCAGCCGTGGTAGTGGAGACGGGTCAGGAAGGAGCCCGGAGGGCCGAGGGACGCGAGAAGGGCGGGCTCTGTCACTGGCGACTGGGAGTCCCCCCTGCCCCCCACTCCACGTGCAGCCAGAGGCCCTGGGAGGCCCAGCAGCCCAGGAGGCCAGGGCTTGGGCTGAGCGGTCACTGGGGGCCGAAGGGCCCTTGGTGGGCACTTTACAAAACGAAAATACATGATGTGTTTGGTGATGATTCTTAGGAACCAGGCACTAAAGTGAAGGACTTTTCCCATTTAGGATTTTTTGTCATTTATTGAAAAATTAAGTTTTCTGCTTGGCTGCTTTGTCCCGTCTCAGACCTTCATGCACACCCACATGCCCACCGCGCACCCACACCATGCACACCAGCACGTGCACACCACACGCCCACGCCGCATGTCCACATCGCACACCCCACATCCATCCCGCACGCCCCCTGTCCACACTGCACGTCCACACTGCATGCCCCATGTCCATACTGCATGCACCGAGCTTTGGGAGAAGTGGTGTTTTGACATCAGCGTTTTAGCAAAGAGGCCCAGCAGCCAGGCCCGGCCACGCTGGGCAGCTGGGCTGGGCGAACCCTCTCCCAGGTGCTTCCTGCTCTGCCCGGGCTGGCGGCCGCCGTCTGCGAGGGAGCCCCAAAGAGCCGAGTCTAAAGCAAAGGGTCAGGCGGCGAGACGGCGCCCCATCTTCTGTGCTACTTGCTTACTTTTAAATAGTCATTTTGTGTTTACGTAAATCCGTTCATTCCGTGGATGACTTTTCTAGCTACGAGAATTATCCAGTTGTCCCAGGGTGGCATGGAAGGCACATGACTGTGCTCAGTGTCCAAAAATGCAATTATCTTCCGTTAATGTGGCGCCGGAGCGTCGCGCGTCCACATGTGCTGCGTGCCCAGGGCGCGTGAAGGAGACGCCGGGGCGGGGGTGGTGGTGGTGGTGCTGTGCCGGCTGTCACGCGCCCGCAGCACGCGCCGACGAGAGGCAGCCGGGCCTCTGGTGTGATTTCCTTGGGTGAGGATTGAGGGCGAGTCGGTGAGGATTTCAGCTGCTCGGAAGGATGAGGACGGCACAAGCACCGGGAGGAGTCGCTCCAGATTTTGGGTTTCCTGCCCTGTTTGGGGAGGACAGACTTTCCCCTCTGTGGGGAGCCCTGACCCTGGCCTAGGAGGAGAGTGAGGCCAGGCTGAGGCCAGGTCCTGGACAACGGACAGCGGGACACGTGAAACCTGCGCTGGCCGTCCCCTAAGGCACGTCGCCGCGTCCTTCTGGGCTGTCCGTGTGGTTTGAGGAAGAGCATAGCATCCGGCCACTCCAAATCCATCGCTAGAGAGAGAATTATAGGTCATTCTCCCTCATTCCTAGCTCTTCTCCTCTCATGCCATCCATTCGTGGGATCAAAGACTGGGTGTGGGGCCTCCCCGGTGGCGCAGCGGTTGAGCGCTGGGTTGAGAAGCTCCCCGCGGCCTCCGCGGCGCCGGTTCGATCCCCGGCTGCTCCCCGGCCACCGGAGGAGGGTCCCCCACGGCGCGCAGACCTCTCCTGCCGCCCGCTGCTCCCCTCAGCAGTGTCCTTCAGTCCTTCTGCCTGCTCTGCTCCCCGCTCTGGCTCTGGTGGATCCTCTCACCCTCCCGCGCTTCTGCTGTACCCAGTGCATGTATAAACAAACAAACAAATAAATAAATAAAACATGCCTCTATTTAAAAAAAAAAAAGACTTAAAAAAAAAAAGTGGGTGTGTACCTTAAACCTATACAGGGTAATTTATCAATCGTAGCTCAACAAAGTCAGGATAAACGGGCAGTGAAGGGAAGTCTTACTCGGGAACAAGAATAATGGGCAAACCCACCTGTGCTGCTACGTACAGCAACAAGTGACAGGAGAAGGAAACTAAGAGGATAATTCCACTTACATTCGCATCCAAACAATTGAATACCTAGGAGTAAATTCAGCCAAAGAGGTGAAAGGCTTCTATAACAAAAACTGTGAAACGTTGCTGAAAGAAATGAATAAGAGCCTAAATAAATGAAAAGCCACCGTGTCCTTATAGGTTGGTAGGGCAATTTGCCCCCGGATGGCACCCGCACACTCAGCACATCTGCTGCCAAAATTCCAAGAGCCTTTTTGCAGAAATGGAAAAGATGATGCCCAGATGTCTATGGGACTGCAAGCCAAAACCGAAAAGCCAAAGCACTGGTGAAAAATAGGAGCAGAGGAGTCACATTTCCAAATTTCGAACCTTTCTACAAAGCTAGGCTTCCAAAGCAGCGAGGTGCTGGCACAGGACAGCGCGGCGGGCGGAGCCGAAGGCTCAGAGGCTTTATGGCCGGACATCTGTGGCCAGTTGGGTCCCCAGACCACTGCTAAGGGAGAACAATCTCTTCCACAAACAGTGCTGGGCAGCCGGATGCCTCGCGCCAGAGAACGGCGGTGGCCCCTGCCTCACACCACACACACATCTACTCAGAGTGGGTCAGGAACTGGGCGTCAGAGTTGAAACTGCAGACATCGGCGTCGCGCAGCCGCATCGCTTGGGTCACCAGGCCCACAAGCACGAGCACAGAGAGGACTGTGGCCGTGGCTCTACCCCGTCACGGCAGAGGCGCTCTGCACCCAAGGGTGTTGTCAACAAGGTGAGGACCTCATGGGTCTGATGAGGGTCTGGTGCTCCTAACACATAACGATCTCATACAGCCGCTGGCAAAAGGCAGACAGCGAGGACAGCACGGGACCCGGGTCACGAGTCCTTCTGGAAAAGCAGCCGGACACCCACAGCCACCCCCCAGGATGCGGCAGTGAGGAAGGCCAGCGCTGGCCGGGGTGGGGCATGCGGATGGCCCGGGCACCCCCAGGGAGTGAGAGCAGGAGGCAGGCCCAGGGGTGCTCCCTGCACTGGGCACCTCGGCTGGGCAGGAGGATGCACTGGTCTCCTGGGCACGGACGAGCCTGGGTGACCTCCTAGGAAGTGGGGGAGTCCAGACTCGGGAGATCAGGCAGGTGTCCCGTGGGGGCACCTGCTGGCAGGGCTGCGGCCTCGGTCCGCACTGTGTGAGAAGAGCCGAGATGGGTCCAAAACACACCAGGGAGGCCTGAGTCTCTACCCCCTGCCCCGGGTCTGAGCTGGGGCTCCCTGGTGGCCTCCGTGCCCCGCTCCTGACCTGGGCGAGGAAGGGCTGACCCAGCTGAGAACAGACGGGACTGGCTGGGACGTGAGCTCTGCCGCACCAGACACCGACCCCGGGGCCCCAGTCTGCCCCCCACATCCCTGGGGTGAAACAGGGAGCTCTCGGACCTCCCTGCACCACGGTGGGGGGCTGCCGGCCGGCTCCGAGTGGGTGGGGTTGGGGCGCCCTGGAGCTGGGGTTAGGACGGGTGTTTGAAGCGGCCCTGCACCTGCTCCTGCTTCTGTGTCCTGTGGCCGGAGGGGCAGTGCCTGCTGCTGGGCCGCAGTGAGGGGTGTGCAGGCCTCGGCTGTCCTGACTGCAGGGCTGTGAAATGTGGAAGCCGGGCTTTTGGGGTATCCTGGGGTTACTTTCACATGGGAGGAAACGGAGGCTCAGGGGCCGGTGGTGTCTGGGGCCACAGCCAACGCTTGCCAGCACGGGGAGAGCCCCCGGTGGACCCCAAGGGGCCTGGGCCTGTCTCCGTGGCAGACAGACGGTGTCCAGGGCGGCCGGCAGGCGGCGAGGCGCGGGGTCGTGTCCAGGCCTCTCGCGGGCACGTCCATCTTTCTGTCAGCTTGAATTTGGCAGAAGCCGAACCTTATCTGGCTGCTGCCTCTGCTGCAGCCGCCTGGCCTGGCCTGGTCCTCTCGGGAGGCCCCAGCGCCACGTCTGGCCCCGCCTGGGGCCTGCTCGGCAGGGCGTGGGGTCCTGGCCCCTGGTCCGCTGGGCTCAGATGGGCTGCCACGGCTGTCGCGGCTGGGCCAGAGCTGGGTCCACCAGCGAGGCTGACCACACAGCCGCCGGCCACCTGGCACCCGCGCCCGGTCCCCGCCGGCCCGCAGGCCTCTGAGGCGCTGCGGCGCCCCAGGAGCGGGGGGCAGACCTGTGCCCCCCAGGGAGGAGCAGGGCAGCCGGGGCGCTGGAGAAGAAAGTGGCTGCTGATGCTCAGGCTGACACGGTCAAGACCCTCCCCATCCCCTTGGCGAGTTTCTGAGGAGAGAAATTTCCGGGATGACAGACGAGGCGGCGGCCAGGCCCTCCCTCCCGCCATGCGGCGCTCCGGCCGCTGGTCTCGCTCCTGGCCTCGCAGGGTCTGTGGTGACTGTCAGCCGAGCTCCGCGCCCCGCGCAGGGAGCGCCAGTGGGGTGGGGGCTCCTCCTAGCGCTGCTCGGGCACAGCCCCGGGGCTTGGGGCGGTCGGGGTGGTAGACAGGAAGGGGTGGGGGGCCGGGACCCAGCCTGGAGTCCGCAGGGGCCTGGGGAGAGGGTGCCCTGCGGGGACCAGCAGGGACTGTGCCAGGCGGGGAGGGGTGGCACCCCCGTGCCCCGCGCCCCCAGTGCCCCGGCCTGACTGTGCCCCGCCTGACGCGCCCCGCGCTGTGCCCAGTCGCCTGTGCCACCAGCGCCGATCTCAGGGGTGGGGGGGAGCCCCCATTTGCTTCAACCCCAGGGCTGGCTCTCGGGAGGAAGGTTTGGGGGTGCTGCAGGGCACAGTGAGTGTATACGAGGGCGCCCCCCCAGTCGGCCAGGGCAGAGTTTCGAATTTCAAAATAAAATTGCTGAAGATTTTGTTTTTCCCGTGGGAAGGAACAAGCCACACGAGCGGCATCTGGAGACACCCCTGGGTGGAAGGAGCCGCCGCTTCAGGCAGGCGCCCTGCCCAGGCCCCAACTCCACCGGCCTGGGAAGGGCCTGGGAGCCCCGGGGGGGCGGGGGTCCGCTGGGGGGCGGGGCGGGGCCACGTGGAGCCCCCCAGGACCCGCTGCCCTGTCTCCCCAGGGCTCCATCCGCCCTGAAAGTGCTTAAGCCCGGTTGGAGCAGAGCTGTGGCCAGCTCACGGCGCGCTTTGCGAGCAGTGCAACCCAAGCTGGACTCCCCCGCCGTGGCCGCAGGGCCAGTTGCTGCCCGGCGGTGACCACAAGCTGCAGGGCCCCCAGATGTCTCCTGCCCCACCCGGCTTGGGCGATCAGTGCAGGTCCCTCCAAAGCACTGCCGGTGCTTCCGACTGGCGGGTGCCCCCAGCTCCCCCTGCCCCCAGGTGCCCCCAGCCCCCGCGCCCAGCCCCCCAGGTGTCCCCAGCGCCCCCAGGCCAGCTGGCACACTCATCCCAGCTGTTTCTTTGAACTTTTTGCTTAAACTCTCGATTTCCTCTTTGCCCGCGATGACGTGTCGTGAGTTGCCCGCTCAGGATGGCTAACTGACTCAGGAGTTTTGTGGAGGAAGAAAGGATGATCCAGGGGCCGGGAGCCAGGAAAGCTGTCCCCCAGCAGCCCCACAGGCTGCAGGGCCGGGGTCCCCAGACGGAGCCACAGAAGGAGACACGGTGGCCCAGGGCAGCCCTGGCACGGCGAGCCGCCGGACATGACCCTCGGGCGGCCCCTCCCTCTCTGGCTTCTTAGCGCTGAGAGCAGCAGTGCCACCCCCTCGGCCAGCGACACAGCGGTCACCTCTGGTACCATGGACAGCGAGGTCCTGCGCAGGACTTGGTGGGAGGGTGATGGTGGGGGCAGGTGGGCTTGAGCGCCGGGAGAGCGTGCCGAGGTGCTGCTGGCAAAGAGGCCTCCGGCCAGGCTGTCTCCATGGCCACCTGGCCTGGGCGTGGGGGGCAGGGCCAGGGCCAGGGTTGGGAGGGGGCCTGGGTACAGCCTCTGGGCGCCCCCCCAGGGCAGCCCCCACGCCTGCCAGAAAGGGGGTTCTGTGGGGGCTGGGAAGGCAGCCAGTGCCACCCGCGACTTCGGTTATTTGTCTTGGGAGAGGGTGACTGAGGCCGGGGGTCCCCCACCCAAGAGACGCACGCCGAGTGGACGCGCTCCTTGTCCCGGCAGCCTGGAAGCGGCCTTTGGACACACCAGACGGAAAGAGGCCGGGCAGGCGGGGCCGGCTTCGGGTGGAGGGAGGCCCTCGTGCCCTCCTCGGCCCCGGCCGGGCTGAGCCAGGTCCCGTCTCGTGGCGCCCCCTTCCCAGCTTTGCTGCCCCGTCCTCCAGGGGAGGCGCTGCGCGGGCGGGCGGGCGGGTGGGCGCGGCGGAGGGGGTGCTGAGCCCAGGGCAGGCCAGCTGCTCCCGAGGCCCAAGAGGCCGGCGCGCTGACCTCGCCTCGCCCGGTTCCTGCCCACCTGGCCGCGCTGGGCTTGGCGCGAGGGTTAAAGGCAACTTTAGGGTTTGGTGGCCCCCCAGGGCCGCACGAGCACCCCCATCTGAACAGCCCACAGGGAAGCCCGTCTCAGGCAGGCGGACAGCACAGAAGCGCCTGGAGGCCTGGCCCCGCTGGGCAGGGCGGCGGCTGTCACTCTGGGGTGCCTGCTCCGGCCGCTGCCCTCCGAGGCCACTCCTCATGGCCCGGTGGTTCCCGGAGGTCGCTCAGGGCCGGACCCTGCAGCTCCCCAGCGTCTTAGCAACTGGCCGTGCGTCTTAATCACAATTCGAAGTTGAATTTTCAGTTTCCAAAAAGGGTCGAGAGGCCTGGACCGAGCAGGATGGTCTAAAAGCCCCTGAACTGCTTCAGTTTAGTCCCGAGCCAGCCTCGCGTCCCGGCTGCCGCGGGCTCCCGCCCCGGCCTGCGCGTCCCCGCCCGGCCTGCCTGGGCCACCAGCTGCCTCCTGGCCGGCCCGGCCGGGGCCACCTCAGCCCCGGGCAGGTGCAGGCAAGCCCAGCGCTGCCCCAGCCCCGGTGGCGGGGTCCGGGCAGTCTGGGGTGAGAGGCCACCCCACCAATGAGCAAGTTCTAGAATTCATTTTTTCTGTAGGACCTAAATTTATTTCAACAAATCACACTCCCTGGTGTTGGCAGCAAACCTATGTCTTATCTCACTCGCTGTGTGGAATGTTCAGAAGACCAGGGCGCTGGAAAAAGCACATCAGTGTCAAAAACGCCGTCCCCCGCACAAGAAAGCGCGCTTTGGACAATCTTTACAAACCCCAAAAAAATGTATTACTCATGACGGTTTCCAGGAACAGAATTAATATTCTCCTTCAGACGGGCTGGAGCAGCTCCTCCGGGCCCGCGCTGGTCCTGGGAGAAGCTCCAAGTCAGGACCCGCTCAGGGCAGGGGGCAGGCGCCCGCTGAGGCCCTGGGGAGCTGGGGGGCTGAGGGGCGGGGCGTGGGGCTGGGCGGAGGGTCCAGGACCCGGACTCCAGGGCCCCCGCCGGCGGGCGGGGCTGCTGTCGGTCCAGCCGACGCTGGTCTGGAAAGTGCTGACGGAGCCTTCCGGGCAGCTCCGGCTCCTCGGCCACGTGGAGGGCCTGGGCTCAGCCGTCCAGGGCTCGGCTCTTCCCTTTGTCTTGCGCTTCCGGGAATGTGGGTTTTTCCCAGGCGCCCTTGGAGGGCCGGGAGGAGGGGGTGGGGAGGAGGGAGCGGGCAGCGTCAGGCCAGGGCCCGGCCCGCCCCTGCTCGGAGCCTGCGTGGAGCCTCGCGGGGCAGCGCTGGGGCTGGAGCACGCGGCCGGCTCCCGGGACCCTGCGCCCCAGTCCCAGCGCTCGCCGCCCGGAGCCAGAGCAGCGCGGAGGTGCCAGCCCCACGGGCCCCCAGGCCCCGCCGATCGACTGTTTTTCTCATTGACATTAAACAAAAAGATGCTGAAAGAAACGCGGCCTCGCTGAGGACCCTCTGTCTGGGAGGGGCGCGGGCTCACGGCTGGGACACGAGGCAGCCACGGAACAGGGATCGCAGCGTTTCAGCATCGGGGGCCGCAGCGGCTGATTCCACGTGGCCGGAGGCCGGGAGGGGCGGGAGGATCGGGAAGGAGGGGTGGGGGGAGCTGGGAGGCACAGGAGGAGTGGGGAGGAGCGGGGAGGAGCAGGGAGGGGTGGGAGGAGCAGGAGGAGCCGGGAGGAGCCGGGAGGTGCCAGGCCAGGTCGCTGTTGCGCCCACCCGCGGCCCCGGTCACTCTGCCAGGCTGGTCTCGGCGGCCGGCGTCTGCAGAGGTGGCGCTGCTGCTGCGGGCGCTGCCCTGAGTGGCCTCTGGCCCGGGCCTCGCGCCGTGTCTAGCTGGAGGGAGCGGTGTCCACGGCCCCAGGTCGAGCGGCGGGAGGCTGCGTCCACGGAGCAGGACGTCTGTCCAGCTGCAACTGCAGCTGAAGTCCCCGGCGGGGCCGCACGCGTCAGGCCCGCGAGTCAGGAGGGCGACGCCTCCGGTCAGCAAGCGGCGGCTGCTCCCCGAGGCCCGGCCTCCCCCCAGTGCCTCCGGCTCGCGGGCGCTGCCGCGGGCAGCCGGGCTGGGCAAAGCCTGCGGCAGGATGCCCAGGGGCCGCCTGCGGACAGACGACCCGACTGGCGAGGACACCGCCGCCCTCTGAGAGGGACGCTTCACCTCGCGGCCGGGCGTCACCGACTGAGCAGGACGTCACGGCTGCCCGACCGGCTCGGGGACTGCGCGGGGGACGCTGGACTCCAGGCGCCACAGGAAGAGCCCCTCGTCCCGGACGCCCACCCTGCCTCTCCGCGCGGGGGGTGACTTTTGCGCATGAAGCGCTGCCTGCGCCCCGCCGGCATCAGCGCCGGTCCCAGCGGCCTTGCGGGCACTGGGGAAGACACGGCACTGCCTGCCCTCCAGGGCCTCGGCCTGGTCAGCGAGGACGTCGGCTGAGGGTCCCCGCTGCGGGGAGCGGACAGACCGTGCCCTCAAGGCTCGCGCTGTCTGGCTCCTGTCCCCAGAGGCTGAAACAGGGGCTGCCGTGCCTGACGCGCTCCCGGCACCGGAGCCACCCTTGCCGCTCCGTCCACTGGAAGCGTGTGGCCCGAAACTGCTTGCCCTGCCGCCCCGGTGCAGCCCTGCGCCCGCACACACGGCAGGCGCACATGATGGGGCGTGCCCACGCGGACAGACGGGCCCACGGGTCACACAGCACACGCCATTGCACACGTGTGTGCGTGCAAATGCACGAGTGTGTGCACGAGTGTGCTCCGTGCACACACACGTGAGCATGTGTGCATTGCACGTGCGTGCGATTGCAGGTTGTGTGCACACGTGTGAACATACACTTCTATGTTCTTCTTCCAAATGATTTGGGGTCTGCAGAAACCTCGGCGGCCTCTGGGACGGCTCCCGGCGGACGCACAGTTCGGAGCCGGGGCCTCAGCACCGCGCGGTCATGCCCGGGGCTTCTGCCGCCGCCCGCCCCTTCCTGAAGAGCAGCCGCGGCAGCTGCTCCGCTCCCGCTTCGCGAGGCGCTAGGACACGAGGCCCCCGGCCGCTTCTGGGGTCGGCGCCCGCGGGCGTGAGACCACCTGCTTCCCTTTGTTTGCACACCCGCCGCGGCGTCCTCGGGAGCTGAGTGGGCGCTTGCACACGGCTCCTGGGAACGGCGTGATGCTCTTCCCGCGCCTGCGTCTCGGCAGGGAAGCCGGCGGGTCTTAGAAACTCGCGGTGCGTGTATTTCTGACGAAGCACAGACACGTCTGGGCTTGGTCCCTGTGTCCATCCCGTCTGCTCCCGGGATCGCGGGCAGACCCCGCCCTGCTCCTCCCAAAGATCCCGGTCACACGTTTCCACACTCACGGAAACCTTCAGATTCCCCAGAGCCCTCTCGGGGTGGGGCGGGGGCCCCGAGTCAAAGAAAACATCTCTCAGCAGGAATCCGTGGCCGGTCTCGGCACAGCAGACCGCAGACGGGAGGCTGGAGCGGGCTCGACCCCCGGGCTTTACCTGCTTCCCCCGTCACGCCGACACACAGCCGGAGCTCGTGTTTGCAGGCGAACGGGAGAGCAGCTGCGCAGACGGGTGCTGAGACGCTCCTCCTCCTCCAAGCACCCCAGACGCAGGGCTGGACAGGCCACCGGGAGGCGCCGCCCTTCAGCCGCACCAGTAGGGCAGGTCACCCCTGCGAGGACGCTGCCCGCCCGTCCTGCCCTGGTCCCTCCCTCATCCCGCCCTGCTCCTCCCCGACCCACCTCGCTCCTCCCCGCTCCTCCCTGCTCCACCTCGCTCCACGCCGCCTGCAGCGAACAGGACAGTCACACGGTCTCTGAGGGTCATTCCTTGCCTCCACTTCTTTTTTCCTGGTGTGACGTTGGGAGCTGCCAGCCCAGTCTCCAGGCCTCCATGGCCTCACAGCCTGTGTGTCCCCAGGTTTCCGGCCCAGTTTCGTTTCCTCACGACCCACTCCTGTGGCATCCTTCAGGTTTTGGCACAGTCCAGGGTGGGAGCGTTGGCATCGTGGCCGGGGAGAGCCTCCGCCCCGCCCGCTCCAGTTGCCCTGGCTGCTGCCCCTGGGAGGCCTGGCTGGGCCGGTCACGCCTGCGCGCCCCTGGTCAGCCATGGTTGCCTCTGCTGCCCAAGGCGGGACCCAGGGAGACGCTGCCGGCCCGGCCTGTGTCTCCCCCCATGGGCCCATGGGCTCTGGGGACCCCGCTGGGGTCGTCCTTTGGGTTTTAAGAAGCTGTGTGGGCTCCCCTGGGCGCTGGACAGGGTCAGCACCGTGACCGTGTCCGCCACAGGTTTAACTAGCGCTGCACCCTCTGGCCCGCCCAGCCTCAGGCCAGGGCTCCTCGAGCCGCGGCGCTGGTCTCTCCTGGCGCCACCACAGTCGGTTGGGGCAGTTGCGCCTCGGAGCCCTTCAGGTAACAGGCACTTGCTGGTCGTGGAGTGGACCAGCCAGGTGTGAGCTGTGAGCCGACTGGTGCTAAATGGCCCCATCAGCCACAGGATTGGAAAACGGGCCAATCGGCCGTGGGGGTGGGGCGCCCCGCGAGGACATAAGCCAGGGTGGGTGGAGCTGAGGGAGCAACTGCACCAGCCCCTGAAGACAAGATGGTTCCAGCCTCTGAAGGAAGAAGAAAGAAGGGCAGACTCCGCCCCTGGCTCCGAAGCAAGAGGAAAAGCAGCGTCCAGCCGCCGCCCGCCCGGAGGGAGCGGAGCCCAAGACCTCTGCCGGGACGGGGCCTCGTCTTTCTTCATGCCTGAAGGGAGCCCCAGAGCCCCGCCCGGCCTGGCGGCGCAAAGAGCTGTTGCTGCTGGTGTCGCCCAACAGCTCACGCAGAGCTGTGACACTGGGTGTCTCTGACACGGCCTCTGCGGGACCAGTGGTGACCATCACACTGGCCAGAGCTGCCCAGCACTCCTGGCGACCCGTGGTGACCATCTGGGTGGTGACCACATGAGCTCTTTGTCTCCCCGTTTGTAAAATACACCCCGGGGTGGCTGTTCCTGGAGCCCGAGGCCTCTGGCAGTTGTGCGTGTGGGCGAGGCCCACAGACTGACCTGTCCTCTCTCAGCGCTGAACTTTGTTGGGCTCTAGCCACAGGCCCCTGCTCTGTGGGTCTGTGCTGCTACAGCCCTCAGTTTTTGTTTTTGGCCTTTTGGGGTTTTTTGGCAGCTCTTGCCTCAGCCCAGGCGGGTGGGCAGCTGTTCTGTCCTCCCATCCGGCCTCCTAGCCTGTTGCCCCTGCTGGCCCCTGTTTCAGTTTGAGGCCAGAGGATTGTGCTCATCAGACAAACTGGCTTCATGCTTGCGGCCTGTGAAGGGGGTGGGGCGGGGGGCCCGGGAAGTGAGGCCAGACCAGGACAGGAGACCACAAGCAGGGCCTGGTGGAAGTGGGTGACGTGGCCCGGACTTCTCTGCCATCGACTCCCTGCGGACGCTCCTGAACCCCAACATTCAGGAAGGAGGAGCAGCCTGGGAAAGTCCCTTGCCCCCCGTCAGCAGCATCCGCGTGCCCTCCCCGTGCGTCACGCAGCGGGGCCGGGGCGTCTGAGAGCGCCTGCTGAGCGGGGTGGGCCCCTCGCAGAGGACAGTTGCCCAGTGAGGGCCAGCCTGGCGGCGAGAGCATCCTCGGCGTGGGGCGCGGCGCTGGCCCTGGCCCTCCTGTCCTCAAGGCGGGTTCCAGCTGCAGGGGCGACGTCGGCTTCACGTCAAGTTTCATTTCACTTTAACAAAATGAGAAGATCTGGTTCCTCGGAGAAGCTTTCCAAGGATTTCTGGTCGTTAAGCGACTCTCACAAAGAGCCTTTCACGGGGCTGATGGCAACTTAATCAGACACACATGCTCCAACGAATTTTGCAAACCCAGCGACTGAGGGAAAAACAATTTTGTGCAAAATGTATTTGCCAGAAGCTTCCAAAAATAGGTCAGGATGTATTTTGTGGAACAGCGAGGCTGCCGCCCCGTCCCAGCTGCAGACCCACGGCCACAGACGGTGGGCCGAGCCCAGCAGCGGCCCCGAGGCCAGGAGCAGCCAGAGCCGGCCATTCAGGGGGGGCCGGGTGGCTGACGGGCCAGGAGGCCACAGGTGGTCGCTCTCGTCTGGGCCGAGGCCTTCCGCGTCGGCTCAGGTCTTTAGCCCACGGCAAACAGCTCTGGTTCCGCAGATACCCACCTGGGGGGTGTGCCCGAGCCCGCCTCTGCAGGGGCTTCCGACATGTCACCCCAGGATCAAGCTCCCCCACGCAGTCGCCCCAGAAGACACCGGCCACCGGTGAGACGGACAATCACGGCCCTCAGCCGACCCGGCTCTTCCTGGACGTGACCCGACGCTTTCTGACGGTGGCAGAGCAGCCACGGGCGCGTGTGCCCCTCACGGACGGGCGCCTCCCCCGTGACACGCGCAGACCACTCGCGCGGGGCCACAGTGGCGTCCACTCCCGGCCTGGGCGGCCTGGGTCTCCTCCCCGGGCCTCGCCGCCTGCGGCCACACGGGGACAACCCTCGCGCTGGGACTGCACACCTGGACTCGCCCCGTGACAGGATTCCCGCTGGACCTGGGGCGGGAGAAGGGCCCATGGGAGCAGCACCGGACGCTAAAGTTAACCAGACCTTGACGCAGTCAGCGCAGCTCCCAGCGCCCTGCAGGACCTCCTCCCAGAGGACGGTCCTCCCCCGGCCTCCCCCCCCCGCCTCCCCTCCCCCGGGCCTCCCCTCCCCCGGCCTCCCCTCCCCCGTCCTCCCCTCCCCCCATCCTCCCTCCCCCCCGTCCTCCCCCCGTTCCCCCTCCTCCCTGTCCTCCCCCGTTCCCCCCTCCCGCCTCCCCCCTCCCGTCTCCCTCGACGTCTCCTGATCGCGGCGCATGTTCATCCTGTGCTTCATCCGGCGCCGGCGCCAGCCCCGGGAGGCTCCGCAGCCGGGAGCTCAGGCCTGAGCCTCGGAGGCCGGGGAGTGGGACTCCTCCCAAGAGATGGGCCGGACAGGCCCGTGCGTGACCGGCCGATGACCTTTCCTCCGGGCCCCGCCGTCCCGGGCAGCGCCCCAGCCAGACCCGCAGGCAGACGGTGCCCGGGCAGGAGCAGCCCGCGCAGGCGGTGCGGCCCCAGCAGGGGCCCCAGACAGGCGCCCCCCCTCCCACGGCCTGCGGACACGAACCGTGGCTGGTCAGACGTGGGGATCCAGGAAATCAGGGTGAACCAACCCTCCCCGTGATGGGGACGGCCCTACACCGCGGTGGGGGGAGCGCGGGGCACGGGGCCGCTGGGGCCACTGCGCTGCCCCCACAGAGAGGCCGATCCAGAGCCCACCCGTCCACGCACAGCCCCGGCCCGCCCTGGCCGCACCCTGCCTGCACCCAGCAGATGCGAGCTCCCACCCCCACCGTCTGTGGGCCCGGCTCCCACCTCTGGGGGACGCGTGCTCACCGGCAGCAGGGACACGGCAGGTGCCACCCAGAGGACGGGCAGGTGACCCCAGGCTCCACGCCCCGGCAGTCAGCGCAGAGTCAGACGCCTTTCACGGCCTGGAAGTGCCCTGGGCCCTCAGCGGATGCTGGGCTGCGTCCCCGCTGTTGACCACAAGTAGCCACAGCACGGCTGAGCATCCCCCCACCCTCCGTGGGCAGGCGTGGCCCCGGCCAGCACCTCCTGCCCGGGGCTGCTGGAGGCATCTGTCACGCCCCGGGTGCTCGCCCTTCTCTGCTGCCCAAGCTCGTGTCCAGCAGAAGCCCTGACCCTGAAGACACCACCGCCCGGAGCCAGCCCTCAGGAGCTGCCGCCTGCCCGGCCACCCTCTGCCCAGCGCTGGACCAGGTCTGCTCTCCATGGCTGCGCTGACCTGGGCGGAGGGCTGCGTGGCCAGCCGGGCCCTGGGGAGTCTGTCTCACTGGGGAAGCTGGGCCCTGGCAGTGCCTGTGGACACAGGGGTGCAGGGTCAGGGGACGAGGGGGGCCCACTGTCACAGAGGCGGGCAGGGTCACAGCTGCTCTCTGCAGAAGTCGGGGGACGACTGGGCCCTGGAGGGCCTGGGACAGCAGGGTACCCCGATAACCACGTTGAATTCCGAGATTCCTAGAGTGAAGGGCCCAGCAGATGCGAGGAGGGACAGCTGGTCCTTCACGCCGACTCAGAAGCCGAGGCCAGGACGAGGACAGCGGGTGGGGAGCTGATGGCCTGCGCTGCAGGCGGCCCGGAGACCGGGGTGTGGGTCCGGACCCCAGAGCCAGCCCCGCCGGAGAGAGCGGAGGGCTGCTCCCAGGCCCGGGCCCCACCAGGCCCGCGTGCAGGTGAAATGTGAAATGGAGACGTGAGTTGGCTGGAGGCGGGACGGTGGGTTCTCTCGAAGGTGCGTGAAGCGCGGCAGGGACCTGCCTCCGGCCTCTCCCCCGTGGCCGGGCTCCGTGCGGCGGCACCAGGAGGGCAGCGGGCGCCTGTGGACCGGTGGAGGGTGACAGCGGGAAAGCAGAGCCGCCGCTTCTGGGGTTGGAGAACGCGCCCCGCCGCGGGGCTGGGCTGCGGGGTTTGGGAACAGCCGGGAAATGGTGGCTCAGCTTTGGGGTCACTGGGTGTGCGTGACGACAGCCATGCCAGGGCGTGAGAGGGTGACGGGGCTCATCTACCTGTCCATTATATTTATTATTGTCATAATTATTTGCACAAATAGCCCGTCGCAGCGAATTTGTCTCAGCTCTTAAGTTGATGGCCCCGTGACACGTCGGACACACAGTCTGAGGGCGCAGGCGGGCGCAGGAGGACACATGCGCCTTGTCGGGGGAACCGATGGTGCGTCTTGCGGCTGAATCCCGCCGCGAGCGCCGGGCTGGGCGCCGGCCGGAAGCCGCGCGGGTCTGTGCGGTGGAGGCTCCCTCCCTCTGGGGCTCCGGATGGGTCGGACACGCTGTGCAGGCCCCTGGGGTTCCGCCCGCGTGGTGAGGGCCCCTCTCCCGCGCCCTGGGCCAGAGAACCCACCGTCTGCGGGTCCTCGCTGCCCGCTCGCGCTCGCTGTCTCCCTCCGGCACCGCCGCCTCGACCCCAGACGCCCCGGCTTCTCTCCAGGGCCGCCGCCTGCACCCCGGGGTCTCTCCCCTGCGCCCCACTCCCTGTCTCCCGTCATCAAGACGTATCTTTCCTGTTGCAGAGTTTTTGCTCCCACTTCCTCTGAGTCCTAGAAACTGTCTTTTTTTTTTTCCTAAGATTTATTTTTATACAAGAGCTGGGGTACAGGCCAGCGGTGTGGGGGGTGAAAGGAGACAGAGCGGGGAGCAGAACAGGCAGGCTGACTGAAATGCACACTGAGGGGAGCAGCGGGGAGACAGGAGAGGCCTGCGGCGCCCTGCGGGAATCTCCGGGCTGGAATGTGGCGGGTCCCGCGAGGCTGCGGACAGCTGCACAGCCCCGCGCTCAACCCGCTGTGCCACCGGGGAGGCCTTCAGGAACCCTCGATGGGGAGGATTGAAGAGACACTTTCTCAAGTAGATGCACTTTCTCTTCCGCTTAGGACCCGGAGGTGGAGCCAACCCCAGGATCACGGGGCTCCCGACAGTGCCCGGAGCGGTGACAGCGCTGATGGCGTCGCCCACGTCCAGAGGGACACGGCCGCGGCGGCCGCAGCCCGCAGGGCGGGTGGTGCGCTTCTCCCCGACGCACACAAAAGTCAAATAAAATCAAGTGAAATTATGTCGGAAACAGCCCAAAACGGAATTGCAAGATGAGGAAGAAGCCAGAGGTGCAGGGAGCCAGGCGCTCGGTGAGGCGCTGCGCCCCAGCTTGTCACCCCCAAGGCGGGCGCCGGCTGGGCTGATGCCGCGGCCGGTCCTCGCCCCGCACCCCCGGCTCCCAGTGCCGTGGGCTTCGGCAAACATTGCATAGCTGAGGAGCATCGTCATGCTTCAAGGGCGATGTTTGGAAACGCTTCTGGATATTTCTGTGTAGGATTTATTTTCTATTTTCATGAAAGTCTTAGGAAATCGATTAGAAAAGACTTTCCAGTTAATTTAGACGTGGGCGTGTGTCGAGCACATACCCGCGGGCTTCCTTCTAGCACGCAGGGCCTGTCCCTCCTCTGCCCCGCTGGGGCCGCCCAGCCGCAGCGGGCGCCGTCCGCCGCAGGGGGAGGCTGGGGGCAGCACCGAGAGCAGCTCTGCCTTTCACGCCCTGGCCAAGCTTTTATTGAAGATGCGAGGGGCGAGGAAACAGCGCAGTCGCGCCCACGAGCACGCGGGCCACCGAGTCACCGCGGCACCAGGCTCTCCAGCCGGCAGGCGCGTGCGCAGAGGCCAGCGAGTCCGCAAGAGCAGGCGTCGGGCCTGGACTCCATGTGCAGAGCGCGCATCACTGCCCGGGGAACTCGGCCCCGCAGGGCGGCGGGCGCCAGCACTGGCCGCCGCAGTGGGGGGGACGCCCCCGAGGCTCCTGGAGGCCGAGGCGCTCGGCAGGGGGCCGGCGTCCAGAAGGGCACCAAATAAAACGATAATTTGTTCTGAAAATTATCCCTGGCCCAATCCCAACTTCTGGAAAAAAAGAAAACAGAATTTGCAGTTTTTCTTCTCTCAAGGAGCCTGGGTTGAAGGCCCCGGTCCAGCCGGAGCCAGCCCCTCGGGGTCACACGGGGGTCCAGGTGCTCTGCCCGCTGCACCCGTGGGCGCATCCTGAGGCCGTGCCAGGACTCCCGCTCAGCAGCAGGCGCTAGTCTGGGGGCCTTTGCCCAAGGACAATCTCACCCCGACCCCAGACCAGTGTTGCCGGGACAAGCAGGTTGCTCCCCAGAGGCTCCCTGCGCCCCTTCCCGGAGCAGCTTTCAGCCCCACCAGACTCCCGGCCCCCAAGGAACGGAGGCCACACAGCAGCGAAGACCAGGCGGGCGCAGAAGCAGAGCCGCCAGCCCCGCGTGCGCAAGCCTGTGCCCGGCCTGTCACTGCGCCCGCAGCCCCCAGGCTTGGCTCAGGAGGGGAGCAGCGCTCCGGGCGCCGAGGGCGGAGACGAGGCCCGCAGGTCACGGAGCGCAGAGCAGGGGGGCGTCCGGCGGCTCGGGAGCGTCTCCTGTCGTGTCTCCTGTCGTCTGCATGCGGCGGAACCCGGCCTGGAGTCTGGTGGCCGCGTGTCCGCGGTGGCGGGAAGACGCCATTTTAGCTGCTTTTGTGCAGGACTGAGAAACACTGGACGTGGCTTGGGGTGAGGTAAAGGCCGGGACTGGCCTCAGTAACTCTTGGTTTTCCCTGTTTTGTTGAAGAGATTCCCTTGTTGCTGCTCCCTGAGCCCGAGTGTCTTGCAACTGCGCGTGCGGGTGAAGAACAGTGACCAGTAAACTACGGGACGGTGTCCTTGGCCAGTCTCAGTGGCCTTCGCTCCCTGGATCAGGAAGGACAGTGGGTCCTGGCGTGTGCCGCCTGCACACCCGCTGGCCTCAGCAGGGCACCCAAGCTCACGCGCGCGTGTGGCTCATGTGTGCACGGCCTCGTGGCTCTGTGCACAACTAGATGTTCGGTCATGAAGTGTTTTCCCAGAACCTCGTCGGCTGTCCCGGGGGGCCTGCCAGGTGCTGGGCCCCACACACCCGCAGCCCAGGCCCCAGCCCCCTTGCGGCCTCTTTCCTGGACCCGACTGCGCGGCCCCGGCTCGTGGGTCCGGCGCCGAGAGCAGCTGGCTCCGCAGAAGCTTGTGAGGTCGCTCAGGTGAAGGTTTTCACTGATTTACAAAATACAGACTTCCCTCCAGCCGCCGGTCGCTTTGGGTTTGCAGAAGCCTGGCCCGGAGAGCAGGAGCCGGACGGAGCAGCGCAGGCACAGGCGCGTCCAGAAGACCCTCCGGGCCAAGGCTCCCGGCCAGCGCAGCACCCTGTGCCCTGCGGAGGCTGCGTCCCGGCCACGCTGTGCTCACTCGCCGGTTTCAGCCGTGACAAGCCTCTCGCAGGCCCTGACGCACGGCCCTCGCGGCCAGCCCGTCACCGCCCTGCCGGCCGGCCGACCCCCCGCGGCAGAGGCCCCGGCAGCCCCGCCTGTCCCACGGCCGCGTCCTCTGTGTGGCCCGAGCGCTGCGGCCAGGCCCCGTCCAACGCCGAGACCTTCAGGGGAGGAATGTGGCTTGTCCTGCTTCCAGCAGATCAACGTTCCTGCGCTTCTGCTCTGCTCGTGCGTCTGAAAACATATGGACTTTTTGGCAAAAAAAAAGTCATTTTTGATTCATTTGAGTAAAGCACGAATTTTCCAAATACAGTAAAAACCCTTCATGAAATACTTTCCTTCACCACAGAGACCACGAGGCCAGGGAATGAGCTTCCTCGGGGCCAGCGATGCCCAGGGCCGGGCCCAGCCCGGAGGTCCCACCTTGGTCCTGGGGGCGCAGCTAGGGGATCCCCAACAGAAAGTGAATAGGAGACAGTGGTGTGGAGCTGTGAGTCGCTGAGGTGTGTGGACACCGGCACAGAGGTCAGCCCGTGGCAGTGACCAGAGGCACAAGAGGGCGGCGGGCAGAGCGTCCTGCCCAGGAGTCCCTGGGGCTCGGGGGTGGGACAGGGCAGGAGGGGGGCAGAGCAGGTGCAGGCAAAGCAGGAGCAGGGCAGGGCAGGGCTGGGCAGGGCAGGGGCAGGGCAGGGGCAGGGCAGTGGCAGGGCAGGGGCAGGGCAGGGGCAGGCGAGTGGGCACCGTGGCAGAGAAGACCCCACGTGCTCCACACAGCTGCCTTCTTGGTCCCGAGGACTCCGGGGGCTGCTGTCTTTCCCAGGAAGCCACCTGCTCTGGGGGACTCTGGGGGGCAGGTGTACTGGGGAAGGGTGCCCGGAGGGCGGCCGTGCAGGGGATGTGCCGGCTTCTACCTGGAGCACCCGGCTCTGCGCAGGAAGCCCGGCTGCTCCGCAGGTGCTGGCGCTCCCGACGCCCGAGCGGCCCCTCCTGGGAGGAAGCGCGGGCCTCCGGGCGGGCCCCGTGGCCGTGGGTGCAGCTGCCAGCAGGGGCGCCGTGGCCCCGTGGCAGTGGTCGGGCGACTCGGGGCCTCCACAGCCCTCACGGGGCATCCAGGCCAGAGGCGGCCCAGGCACACGGCCGCCCAGTCTGGGACATGGCCAGGCCTCCAGAGCGCGGAAGGGCCGTGTGGCACTGGCGGGTGGACATGCTCCCGGCGCTGGGCATGGGCTCGGCCCGCTCCTGCCGTGTCCGTTCCCCGCGTCCAGGCCGCCGGGAAGCCAGGCCCCTGGCACGCGCAGAGAGGTGCAGGGTGGCGGCCGGGCGGGACGGGGCGGAGGAGCGAGCCCCCATGCGTCAGAGACCGAGCAGCGGGGCCGGGAACACGCAGCCGGGCCCGGGTGCGGTGGTCAGGTGGCTACACTGCCTGCGGGCCTCCAGCTGTCCTGACCCGAGGGGTGGCGGCGGCGCGGGCACCCTGGCCAGCGTCAGCTCCGAGGACTTCACAGGGGAGGCTGAGCTCCCCTGAGCTGGGCACCCGCAGCGAGGACAGTGGGGCCCAGAGCCCACACCCAACCTCCCAGCCTCTGTGAAGCCGGGAGGGGCGATTTCTCCCCATGAGGGGCCGCTACGCCTGCCCTGACTCACCTGGCCTTGCAGGCGCAGGCTGGCCAGACGCGGCCGGCGGAGGGCTGGTTCCCACCCGGGGCCCACGGCCCCCCTCAGCAGAAAGGCTGGTTCCTGGCAGGCTCCCCGCGGCCTCTGGGAAAGGCGAGAAGGCCAAGGCCGTGGTGAGGATGAGGAGCTGTGGCTCCACAGGCCAGGGAGGTTCGGAGGCTCCTGGCCCTCTGGGGCCACGTGGTCAGCAGTCGGGACTCGGGGTGCCCATCCTGCTCCTGTCTGGCCGCCATCACAGCCGCGGCTGCTTCGGGGAGGCCTGTGGGGAGCTCGCCCACGGCTGCCCAGAGGTGTGGACGGTGTGGCCAGGGGCCCGGCGCACCTGGTATCCTGGACGGGCCAAAGGGCTGTTTGGGGTTTTATTCTTTTAAAAACGACTATTTCAGCAGAACTTCGGGTCCACTTGCAGCTGGCCCAGCCTCGGGCCCGATTCCCAGCCTGGCCAGCGTGTGCCAGCCCGAGGCCGCCTGGGGCAGGGGCAGGGTCCTGCTGGAGGCCAGCACGGGGCCCGGGGCTGGCCAGGCCACCCCAGGGCGGCCGGTCCACGGGGCCTGGTCTCTCTGTCTGTGCACTGAGTCTCCTGACCCGCGGCTCGTGACTCGACGGGGCTTAGTCACCATCCAGGCCAGAAATACCCGAGCCCATCAACGCTGTGAAATGCAAACGTGGGATTTTAAATGTTTTTCGACATCAAGTCATGGGAACAGGCTCAAGCACAACAAAGTTACGTAACAGGAATAATAAGTTAAAGCTGTGCCGCGGCAGCTCGGCGGGGAGGGGGCACTCGCACGCAGCCCGGGGAGCTGGCCTGGCCCCCACCCCCTCGCCAGGCCCATCCCCGGCACTCTGGGCCAGGCCCTCCAGACCAGCCCCCAGCGAGCCCCCTGCAAGAGCCCCCCAGCAGGCACCCCCAGAGTGTCCCTCAGCGAGCACCCCCAGAGAGCCCCCAGCGAGTTTCCCCCCAAGTCCCCCCAGATAGCCCCTCAGTGAGCACCCCAGTGAGCTCCCCAGCAAGCCCCCCAGAGAAACCCCCAGCACGTCCCCCAGCAAACCCCCAGAGAAACCCCCAGCACGTCCCCCAGCAAACCCCCCAGAGAAACCCCCAGCACGTCCCCCAGCAAACCCCCCAGAGAAACCCCCAGCACGTCCCCCAGCAAGCCCCCCAGAAAGGGCCCCCAGTGAGCACCCCCAGCGAGCCCCCAACAAATCCCCCCAGTGAGGCCCCCAGTGAGCCCTCCATCAAGTGCCCCCAGTGAGCCCCCCCAGTGATCCCCCAGTGAGCACCCCAGTGAGCCCCCCAGGGAGCCCCCCTCCCACAACGAGCCTCCTTCCACCAACAAGCTCCCCATTCTGGCCAGTGAGGGCCATGGGCCCCTCCCAGCATCACCCCGATGGACAGCAGCGTCCCCATCCCGTGGCTGAGCCTGTCGGGTTGATGGGATCCAGTGTGAACACGTCCAGCAGAAGTGGGGAGCCCAGGACGCACGCCCAGGATGCCAGAGGGGGTGTGACAGGCTTGGTCAGAGTGCTCTGCAGGTGAGGACAGCCCCGGTGCCCCCACCGGCCCCGAGGGGTGGTCTGTGCCTCTGGGGCCCCGCAGGGAGAGCCTGTGCCCCACCCCAGACCCCACAGCCGCTGGCAGGGGCTGTCGCGGCGCAAATGAGAGGGGAGGGGGAGGGGCACAGGACAGGGACGGGGGAATGGGGGGAGGGGAGGGGGGAGCAGATGCGTGGTGGGGAGCAGGCGGCCCAGCCCCACGGGGCGAGGGTGGAGCTTCCTCGATACATTGAGGCTGGATGCGCCGAGACCTCACCCAGCAATTCCGCTCCTCGGTGTCTACCGGGAAGCAAGGACAGTCGCCTGAAGGGCTTCCTGCTGCCCTGTGCTCGCCGCAGGCACAGCCGTGGCCCCCTCGCGGCGCCGCCCGGGAACGGGGACAGAGCGCGGGTCGGGAAGGTGGGCCCGCAGGGCGGCGCCGCTCGGCTGTGGAAAAGGAAGATGAAGCCCTGGCACGCGCCGCAGCGTGGAGGCTCGGGTGGGGCAAGCCGCTCAGGAGAAGGACGGCGAGGGACGGTGCCCCGTGTGGAACGCGGAGACACTGGCAAAGGGCCAGGTCACCCCCCAGAGCAAACCCTGGGATCTGGCCGGAGACCTGGGGCCCGGGGCGGGGGCTGGGCCCGGGGCTGTGCCGGGGACCCGGGCTGCAGCGCTGGGTGCCTGTGGCGACACCCGCACCTCTAAGCCAGTGTCGGCAGCCAAAGTGACGGCAAAAAAAGAGCATAAATTAGAAGAAATAAAAGAAATCTCACAACTCGACTGGGAAGTGATAGTTGACTTGAAAACGTATTTCTGTTCTCAATTCTGTTTACAATACGGGCTCGCTGCGCGTCGGCCGTGAACGTGATGTTCTGATGCACCCCAGGGTCCTAGGAAACGCAACCAGGTGCAGGTGGACGGTCAGTTTGCAGCCGCCCAGCGGGCCCCCGCGTCCACTGCAGGCCACCAGCTCCCTGGGACGCAGACTCACGCGCAGGCAAGGTGAGCCGGGCGCCGAGAGGGGAAGGCCGAGCCGGACGGAGGGATGTCTTAAGGAGGGAGTGGCCGTTACCAACCCCAGCTAGGCTAGAGGGGGCAGGTGCCCGAGCACCGAGCTGCGTGGGAAGGCGCCCTCTGCAGACCAGTCCAGGCATCCCCGGAGAACTGCGCCCATCCAGCCCCTCTGCCTGGGGTGTGCTGTGACGGCTACTGCCCGGCAGCCCTTTTGCAGTTGTTGGGCCAGTCACGCCGGGTGGTTGGAGAGACTGGCCTGGAGCCACGAGGCTGCAGAGGAGCTGACATGCACGTATGTCTTCTTGGGAAAATAAAAATCTCCTTTGGTTTAAAAAAAAAAGGGTCATTTTCACAGGCTAAAAACTTTACTTAAAAGCATTTTTCAAATTCTTAAAAATTTCCAGAAAAACGTCTGCTGCGAGCCTGCAGGCAGGAAGCCGCGCGCTGGAGCGGCCTCCGTCCTGGGGACCGAGGCTCCAGCAAAAACCTCGATGGCTGGTGGACAAACCACGGCTGGAGCACCGCAAGGAGCACCTTCCAAAGCCCTGAACGGTGCAATTTGAACGCGGGGCGGGGTGGGGTGAGCGGCCGGGGGGGGGTGCCAGGGCGCCAGCTCAGCTGCCTGCAGCTCGGCCTGCGTTTCTGTGGTCGGAGCCCTTTGGTTTTCTTTACAATCTGGTTTTGGAGAAGTGGGTGAACTAATCTGAACTTACATTTTTGACATTTAAAGATGAAAACCGAAATCTTCCAACTAGATTTGCAAGTTGGAAACAAACACTTCATAATCCCTTTTTTTATGTCAGCATTTTGAAGTTTTATTTGTCATGGTTTAAACTTAGGCAAGAAGAAAATAAATATCAATACTACATTACAAACGGCCCTGCTATTTTGGCAGGAATGACTCTCCCAAGAAGCCTGCAGACGTGGGGCTGCGGCTGGGGGTGCCGGGCCGGGGAGAGGCCCCTCCAGCTGCGGCTTCACCCGGCTCGGCCGCCAGACCCAGGCGGTGGTCAGAGGACAAAGCTCACAGGGCCGTGATTGTGGGGGCTGCCTGCTCCTCCGGCCTCTCCTACCCTCAGTGCATGCCACTGTGCACCCCCGGTCTGAGGAACTGGGGTGCAGACTGAGAAGGGCCTGGGCAGCCGCCGGAGGCTCTCCCGCCCCACATGGAGGAGCAGCCGCCCCCTAAACACACAGTGACAGGAGGTCGCACTGCGCGTTGCCCGGCGGCCAGCGGGGCGCAGACCCTGGCCTCGGGTGAGCTGGTCCTCCGTCCCTCCCGCCGGGTGGGTGCGGGGTGGGTGTTCCCCACTGCCCCCAGAGAGCGTCCTGACTCGGCGCCCCTACTCCAGGGACACTAAGCCTGCGAAAGCGCGCGAAGCATTTAAGTGCCGGCCTGGGCTCCCAGCCGCGCCCGCGCTGCCCCCTGAGGGCGCATCCCCCGAGCCCCCAAGCCTCTCTCACCGGTGCCCACACGCCTGTGCCTGCCCCTCACCCCCAAGCCTGCTCCCTGCCCTCTGGCGGAGGCTGGCTTCCCGCTGGCGGACCCCAGCTCGTGACCGCTCGGCCCCTGTTGGGTTCTGCCTCTGCCGGCCACAGGTCGGTGTCGGTGTCTCTGCCCCGAACCTCAGCGAGCCCCGCGGATGCCCCCGCATGACCGGCCCTCGGTGGCCACAGGACACCACCGCCTGGACAGCCCGCACCGGGCAGCCGACGCGTCTGTCTGTCCGGGCGCGTCTGGCAGCACAGCAGCCTCATCCACGCGGGCGCTCACCCCGGCCCGAGGGTCAGGTCTGCACGGCTGTCACGCCGCCCACGCCCCAAGTCCAGCCCTCGGTGGCGGGCAGAGGCCCCACGGGCATTGGGACTTGAGCGGCTGCTGACGCGGGGCCCTCCCGGGGCCGTGCCTGCGGGGCGCCGGTGCCGGAGGCCTCTCCGCTGTTGGGGCAGCAGCATGGAAGGCGCCCCAGGCCTCGGCGCCCCCTCCTGCAGCAAAACCACAAGGGGCTCGACTCCCGAGTCTCCTCCGACCGCACTTCAGCCCCCGTGCTGGGGAGGCCCTGCAGGAGCCAGAGCGACTCCACCCTGCAGAGTGCGCCCCCCACCACAGGCAGCGCCCCCGAACCCCCACCGGCCACCAGGGCCCGCGGGGACCCCTGCCCCACCGCGGGGCGCCCTCCCAGCCGTCCCCGCCCGCCCGCCCTGCCCGCAGGCTCCCGGCCGGGCTGTCCCCAGCAGCGGGGGCGTCTGCGGCTGCCGGGCACCTCACGGGCCACCGGGGCTTCTGGAAACGCCCACGACCTCAGCGAAGAGGCCTCGCCGCACTTCGGGGCTGGTTAAGGTGCGATCGCGAGGCCTCGTGGTTGCCGGCAGACAGACGGGCAGACGGGCAGACAGACAGACAGGCGGGCGGGCAGACAAACGGGCAGACGGGCAGACAGACGGGCAGACGGGCAGACAGGCGGGCAGACGGGCAGACAGGCGGGCTGACGGGCAGACAGACAGACAGGCGGGCGGGCAGACAAACGGGCAGACGGGCAGACGGGCAGACAGACGGGCAGACAGGCGGGCAGACAGACGGGCAGACGGGCAGCGCGGCGCCCCCGGAGGCCCCTGGCCAGCGCCGCCCCCCGGCCCCCTCCCCCGTCCGCGGGCGGCGGGTGCGCGCAGGGAGCCCCCCTGCAGGCCGCCCGAGGAGCCCGGGCCGAGCAGGACCCGCAGACGCGACAGCGGGGGGTGGGGGGCCCTGCGCCCCCGGCGCCCCCGGAGCTGCCTCCGCCTCGGCCGGCGCCTCCCGCCTCAGCGTCTCCTGGACGGCGGCGCCCCAGGGGCGCGGGGGCCTCGCTTGGGCCCGGCCCCCCCCTCGGCCGCCAGTCGGGGCGCGCCCGCAGGACCCCCCAGCCCAGCCCCGGCGGGCTCCGCGCGGGCGGGGTGCGCGCGCCCCCCAGTGGCCGCCGCGGGCGCTGCGCGCGGGGCGGGGAGGCGGCGCCGGCGGGGGGGGACGGGGGGGAGCCCCGCGCGGCCGGGACCGTCCCCGGACAGTCGCGGGGTGGCCTTCGCGTGCCCCGAGGGGCCGGGGGCGCAGGCGGCGCCCCGCACGGCGGCCCCAGGAGGTCCGGCAGCCTCAGGCCGGGCCGGGCCGGGCCGGCCGGGAGGAGCCCGAGGGCGCGGGCACCAGCGGGTCCCTCGCGGGGCGCGGGGCAGAGCCGGGGCGCGCGGGGCGGCCGGCCGGGCCGGGGCCTGGGGAACGTCGGGCTGACCACGGGCCCGGGCCGTCCGCGGGGCGAGCGCGGGGCGTGTCGGGGGCCGGCGGCGGGGCGGGGCGGGGGCGGGGGGTGGGGGCTCGGGTGGGTGTCGGGGCGGGGCGGGGCGGGGGCGGGTGGGGGCTCGGGTGGGTGTCGGGGCGGGCGCGGGGCGGGGGCGGGTGGGTGGGGGCTCGGGTGGGTGTCGGGGCGGGCGCGGGGCGGGGGCGGGTGGGTGGGGGCTCGGGTGGGTGTCGGGGCGGGCGCGGGGCGGGGGCGGGTGGGTGGGGGCTCGGGTGGGTGTCGGGGCGGGCGCGGGGCGGGGGCGGGGCGTCCCCCGGCGCCCGAGGCACAGCCGCGCCCTCTGCGGGCCCTGCCCGCCCTGCCCGGCCCGGTCCCGGCGGCGGCTCCGGGCTCCCCAGGCCTTCCCAGCAGGCGCCCGAGGTCGGGAGGGGCCCAGCACCCCGGTCTCCGGCTCGCGGGGGCGCCGGGCGCCAGGCAGGGCGCGGCCTTCTGCAGACCGAGACTCTGCGTCGCGGCCGCTCTCGCGCCGGCGACTGGCGCGGCTTTGGGGGCCGGGCAGAGGCAGAAGGTCTGGGGTCCCCGAGGCCCGCGCCGACCCCGGCCCGGCTCCGGCGCTGGAGACCCACGGGGGGCCGCCGCGTGGCGGGGCCTGCAGGCGGGCGCGGCCGGGCCCGGGCGGGGGTGGGGGGGCGGGCGTCCCGGGCCGTCCAGCGCCCGTCGCAGGGGTGAGGCGCGTCCGCGTGGGTGGGCCCGGGGCCGCACTCCGCCTCCCTGCGCGGCCGGGCCTGGAGCAGCAGGGCCGGGGAGGTGCGGCCTCACCCCGCGGCCGCCCGCCCCCCGCCACATCCTCGGCCGCCCGCCCCCCGCCGGCCGAGCCCCCCGCCGGCCGAGCCCCCCGCCGGCCGAGCCCCCCGCTGGCCGAGCCTCCGGCCGCCGCCGCCGCCCGCGGTGCAGCCTCTGCCGGGCCGGGTCTGGGGCGCACGCGGCGGCCCCCGGAGCCGGCTGGGCCCGCGCCTCGAGCCCGCCCGCAGGCCCCTGGCGCGGGAGCGGACACCGGGGGGCGCTGTCCCCGCCCAGGCGCGCCGGCGGCGGCCCGAGCCTGCTCAGGCCCGGAGGAGCGCCCGGCCAGCCCGGCGAGGGTGGACGCCAGGCCCCGGCGGCCCCGCGCTCCGAGGGCCGCGCGAACCCGGGGCGAACCCCGCTGTCCCGGCGCCGCCTCTTGTGGGCCTCGGAGCTGCTGCTGCGGCGGGCGGGGGGGGCGGGGGGGGCTGCTCCGCGCGGCCTGTCCCGCGGGGGACGGGGGGGCCTGGGGGGGCGCGCCCCCTCCGCGGGTGCCCGCCCCGCGCCCCGGTTTGCGAGGAGGCGCCGCGGGGTCCCCACGGGTCTAGGGGTGCGGCTCGGGCCACGCGCTCGCGCTGGCCCCGGCCCGTCCAGCCGGCCCCGGGCCGCCCCCGCGGGGACACGGCGCGCTGGCCGGGCCCCCGGGCGAGGCGGGAGCGCGCGGCCGCCGGACACGCTCAGCCCGCGGCGCCCCCGCCCGCCTGGACGCGCCTCAGCCCGCGCCCTGGACTCGGCCCGAAGGCGCCGTCTCGGCCGGCGCGCGAGGGGGGCGGAGCGGGGGGCGCGGACGGGCCCCAACCGAGGGCCGGGGCGCGGCTCCCCACCTCCCGCAGACGCCTGGACGCGCGCCTCTCACCGACCGACGGCCCCGGCGACTCAGCCCCGCGCCCGCGCCCCGGTGGCCAGCAGGGGTCCGGCGGGCCTGCGGGAGACGCTCGCCGCCCTGCTGCAGCCCGAGGCCCGTCTGGAACAGCGGGCCCTGGAGAAACCCCGTCCTGCCCCAGCACGTCGGGGTGACTCGGCGCAGTTCGACGGCCCAGGCGAGCAGGGGTGCGTCGCGTAGGTGGAGAAGACGCTCGGTGCAGCGCCGCCGTGGCTGCAGCGTGCGCAGACGTTTCAGAAATAAAAGAAGGCGTTGGGGCCGACAGATGGCTCCCACCAGTGAGTTCGGATTCGGCACGTTTCCTCTCAAGAGAACCCGCGGGCGCTGCGCTCCGTCCGCGCATGCGAGGCTCTCGCTGCGGAGGCGCCGGTGCCAGGCCGCGCCGGGCGGGCGGGCGCGTCTTCCCGGGCTAACCCCAGCTATTCGGAGCTGCCAGCATCAGCCTGCGTGCCAGGCTCCGCACCCCACCCCGGGTGTGTTGGGGAAGGAAGTTATTCCGGACGCTGACGGCAAACACGGGTGTAGCCGGGAGGGGGGGAGAGCAGCGCCGGGGTGGCTGAAATAGAACAAGCGTCCCAGGAATTCGTAAGCACCCGCGGAAGGCCCAGAACAGCCAACGAAATGCCGATAAAAAGGGGAAGCGTAGGGCGCCTCAGCCCACATTTCAAACTATACAACAATGTCATAATAATCAAAACAGGACGGAACTAAAACAGAAACAGACACGCGGATCAGTCAAAGGAACAGAACTGGGAACCCAGAAATAAACCCACGTTCGTCCGGACCGGTATCTGTGACACGGGAGCTGCGAGCATGTGCTGGAGGGCGGGGGTCCTCCTCAGTGATGGGTGTCAGGGGCCCTGGACACCCGTGGAAAAAGAATCAAACTAGGCTGCTCACGCCAAACACAAAAATTGGTGCAAAAATGGATAAAAGACCTGGAACCAGAAAACAGGCGAACGCTCCACGACATTAACTTCGGTGGTGCCTTTGTGGGCTCGGCTCCAGCGGCCGGCAACCAAACGGGACCATGAACAGGCGGCACCGCGTCTGCCTGGAGCTCGGCCCAGCCCAGGAACCGTCCCCGATACAAAAAGACGCCGACTGAACGGGAGGAAATGCTCCACGCCAGGCACCTGATCGAGGGCCAAGAGCCAAGAGCCACAAAAAAGTCACACAACTGGACAAACAGAAAAGAGCAACCCCACGGGGAGCGGGCAGAGCCCAGCAGGCCCTTCCCACGGAGGCCGCGCAGATGCGGAAGACGCTCGTCCTCCTGCCCCGGGAGACGCCGTCACAGCCTCGGGGAGACGCCCGGCCCCGGCGGCAGCCGCCCAGCCGCGCTGGCCAGGGGACGACGGTGGGGGCAGGGGAGGGGGGAGGAAGGGGCCGGGCACGCGGTGGGGGAGCAAAGGCCCAGCCCCCCAGGCCCAGGGTGCAGCTGCCGCCATGCGTGGAAAAGATGTGGCTGTGGCTGCGGCCCCACGCCCACGGCCCCCTGGAGAATCAAAGACGACCCCCGCCTCGCGCAGCAGCCCGCGGGCCAGCACAGGCAGCGGGTGGGCCGGCGGGCCCGCGCGGTGGCTGGAGGATAAATGCCAACGGCGGCGGGGCCAGAGCAGGAGGGGATGGCAGGGAACGCGCGAGGAGGAGAAAGCCCGGGGGCGGCGGCGCCGCTGCGTGTGCCGCGGAGAAACCAAACCCCGGGGCAGGTAAAGCCGAAGCAGCAGCGCACCCTGGAGCCCCTCTGCAGAGCTGGGGCTGGGGGCACGGGGGCGGGCACGGGGGCGCGCTGGCCGTGGCGGGCACTCTGGGGGCGCGGGGTGTGGGGCAGCACCTGCGGGCAGCCTGCGCCTCTGAAGCTTCCCCGCTGCGAGCGACGGTCGCCACAGACGTTCCCGTGGACGTGTCACCGGCTTGCGTTGTCTCTTGATGAAATAATGAAAACGTTTAAACGTTTGTTCCGTTTTCGTCTTTGGCTGGCAAACACCCTGGAGCCACCCACCTCAGCGGGTCACTGAGTTTTCCTGCCGTGGGGTGAGCTTTGCTCTCTCCGCTTCGAAACATAGATCTTGAAGACGCCAGAAAGAGAAAGAAAGACCAGGAAAATAAACGGAGGCCGCGCCCTGGCGAGCGTCCGGCCTCCGGAGAATCTCATTTTGTGTTCGAGTTCAGTGCACGAAATTAACGTCAAATGATGGATTTGGGGCCAAGTCTCCCCGCGCCGGGCTTCGGCTGGGCTGGGGCCTGGGTGCCCCGACATCGTGCGGGGCGGCGGGGGGCGGGGGCCAGGTGCGACCCCCGCCGGCTGGCAGCGTCCCCGGACGGACCGACCACCGCGCGGTGTGTTTCGTTTCTCTCTCGTTGCAGCGTTTTATTTGTTTCAAATCCAGTTGTTTTCCCTCGGAGGAAATTATTCAAATTCTATGCTCCATTTCTATTTTTAATGAACTAAACAAAAACTGCTGGAAAAACAAAGCGCATATTTGCAGGATTAATAATTCCTGCCCCTGCTCCCAGGGCTCGCCGCCCGCCCTGCAGCCGCGGGGCCGACAGGGCGCGTTTTTCTCCCTGAGCTTCTGTTTCCTTCTCCCCCTCCCCCGTTTTCAACACAGGTTGCCCCCGACCGGCCTCAGAGAAGGTCCCCCGTTCCGAGGGGAGCCCCGCCCGGCTCTTCCCACATGCGAAGGCAGCTTCTCGAGGGGTTTCCAGCTCCTGGGCGGCCCCCAGCCCCGGCTCGTTCACGCGGGGTGTCCTCGCAGGTCGGGGGTCGTCGGAGCTTGCTTCCGGCTTCACTTTTATCTCATCATCAGAAAAGAGGAAAAGGAGGCACCTGCCTCCTGACTCTGCAGCGCGGCCCGGCCGGTGGCTCCGAGGAGGGCAGCGCCCGCCCCAGCCTGTCCAGGCGGCCCCCACTCCCCGGAGAGCAGCCGCGGGCGCTCCTGGCCGGGAGTGGATCCTGGTGGACAGGACGGTCCTGCTGCCTCCCTGGCCCCCGGCCCGCACAGCCTCTGCCCTGCTGCCTCAGAGGCCACACCCAGCCCTGCGGCGGCTGGTCCCGCTGCTTCCCGAGGCCTCGGGGGTCCCTCAGGAAAGTGGGGCGGGGCCCCCCACACAACCTGCAGAGGTGATTAGGGGCCGCTTGGGTGCCGCCTCCTCCAGGGGGGCTGGGGCTTCCCAGATGGGCCAACTCAGCCACAAATCAGCCCTTGGCAGAGCCCCCCGGGCCCAGATGTTGGCAGGTGGCCACGCCCCGAGTGCCCCCCTAACAGGCGGCTGGGCCGGGGCAAGGCGGGAGAGGGGTGGCGGCCGGTCACTCTCCCCCTTTAACCCTCTGTCAGCTACAAAGCCCCAATGTCTTTATATGACAAAGAAACACAAATTGTGGCACCTTTGGGGGGGCAGCGGGGGGTGCAGGAGGGGAGGGACATGAGGGTGGTGGGGTGGGCGGCTGCGGGGGGCTGGGTCGGGGGGCGGAAGGGGGCGGGTGGAGTGGGCTGGGAACACTGGCCTCTGTGGAGGCGTGGGGGCGCGGGGGGCTCCCCAGCTCCCCTCTGACCGGGCTCTTGTGGCTGGACCGCGGGGCCGCCTGCACGGGCGGGGACACACTGGCCGGCGCAGTGAGGAGGGGTTCGCAGCTGGTCCTGGGGGTTTCAGACGTTCCTTCCCTTCGTGTGAAAGCGGCGTCGTTGGTCTTCATTTCCCTTGACTCGACTCGCCGGTTCCTGGCCCCCTTAACTGAGGAGGCCGAGGTCGCTCGTGGTCATGCAGCAGCGAGCAGCAGGGCAGAGGCTGTGCGGGCCGGGGGCCAGGGAGGCAGCAGGACCGTCCCGAGCGGGCCAGGGGCAGCAGGACAGTCCTGAGCGGGCCAGGGGCCAGGGAGGCAGCAGGACCGTCCCGAGCGGGCCGGGGGCCAGGGAGGCAGCAGGACCGTCCTGTCCACCAGGATCCACTCCCGGCCAGGAGCGCCCGCGGCTGTTCTCTGGGGAGTGGGGGCCGCCTGGACAGGCTGGGGCGGGCGCTGTGGGGGGGCTGGGGCCCCGCCTGGTGCTGGGGGGCAGCACCCCCGCTGCGTGGGGGAGAAGGGACTTGGAAGCGGCGGGGGCAGGGGAGGCTTGGGGGTCCAGACGGCGTTTGCGAGGCGCCTGCAGTGGGGTCCGGACAGCTCCCGCAGAGCACTCCAGAGCGGGGTGCCCGGGCCCCTGTGGCCAGGACTGGACTCTCGATTTGGGGGTGCGCTGCAGCCTCCATCGTTGTGTTTCTTCCTCATGTCTGGGGACCCAGGGCGCTGGGGGTTGCAGCTCAGGCAGGTTCCCCAGTGAGATGCTGGGGGAGCCGGGGCTCAGCCCACGAGACGGAGCCCGTCCAGACCCCGACCCAGAGCTGGGTGGCGCGTGACAGGAGGGGCAGGAGGCGGGGCGGGAGGGGGAGCTCATGTTTCTCTACACCAGCAACCAACAATGCAAGGAATTCAGAAATCGCTTCGCTCGTGTTAGCTCACAAGGAATGAAACGCACAGAAATGGAGTCACCCAAGTCCAGACGCTCACAGCAAGGCTGGAGCTGCGGCTGCCGGGGAGGAAGAGCCGGCGGGAGCTGTCCTGGCCCGGCCGCGATTCCAGCCACCGCGGGCCCCGCAGGTGCCCCTGGGCCGGCCCCAGCCTCGGGGGGCCCCACCAGTATGGAGGACAGTTGGGAACCTCGTTTTCAGCGCGTCAGCCCCCCCAGGGCGCACAGCGCAGCCCGGGCAGGCGCTGGCCCCAGATTCCCCGCACAGGGGCCGAGAACACGGAGCTGTCCAGCCGCTACACTGCGGCCAGCGGGCAGGACAGATGCCCCCGGGGGCCGTGGACCTAGTGAAAGCGTGGGCGCGGTCAGGTCATGGAAGAGAGCAGGGCGCCCCCTGCTGCGGCAGGCCTCTTGGACAGTGTCCAGCGCAGAGTCCAGCAAGCCTGGCCGTACCAACGTCCAGCGCACTCGAGCCTCAGAGGACCCCAGGAGCATGGACAGCCCTGTAGGGCATAGCGCCCCAGCCGTGGATCACAGAGGCCCCAGCGCAGCCCTCGGGGTGAGTGGGGAGACGCTGACGCCCCCAAACATGGGCATGCTGGACACTGACCCAGGGGTTCCGGGCCAGGGCTCTACGCAGCCCCCAAACCTGATGATTCGACGCAGCAGAGAGTGAAGGGCCCGCGGGGCTCCCACCTCACCCAGACCGGGGCGCCCGAGACTGCCGGGGCCGCAGCTTCGAAGGACATCGCAAGGCCAGGGTCTCCCGGCGCGTCTTCAGATGTCGCTGCCCACCCACGGGAGAGCGCGGCCTCCCTCCTGGAAGAGGGGCCCAGGAGGCCTCCCCAGCAGCAGCGCCGTCAGGGGTGCGCTCACCAGCAGGAGTCCCACGGGTGCCACCCCGACCCCGCCGTGCACCCGGTCCGGCCTCGTGTCTGCGACGGCTGCGGACCAGCGCCCTCGCCAGTGGAGGGGGTGCTGGGGGAGGGGTGCTGGGGGAGGGGTGCTGGGGGAGGAGGTGCTGGGGGAGGGGGTGCTGGGAGAGGGGTGCTGGGGAAGGGGTGCTGGGGGAGGGGGTGCTGGGGGAGGGGGTGTTGGGAGAGGGGTGCTGGGGGAGGAGGTGCTGGGGGAGGGGGTGCTGGGGGAGGGGGTGCTGGGGGAGGGGGTGTTGGGGGAGGGGTGCTGGGGGAGGAGGTGCTGGGGGAGGGGGTGCTGGGGGAGGGGTGCTGGGGGAGCGGGTGCTGGGGGAGGGGGTGCTGGGGGAGGGGGTGCTGGGGGAGGGGGTGTTGGGGGAGGGGTGCTGGGGGAGGAGGTGCTGGGGGAGGGGGTGCTGGGGGAGGGGGTGCTGGGGGAGGCCGGCCCTGGCTCGCTCGCTTCTGTGCTTGCCTTTGGCCTCCCGCCCAGCACTCCGGGGTGGTTCCAGATGCTTTCCTCACTGGCGTCCTGGCCCTCGTCACTTTGCGTGTAAGTCTTGGGGGCTGTGCTGCACCCGTGGAGGGGTTTTAGCTGGGTCAGTGCGCGAAGCACAGCTTTTTTTAGGTTTCCAGTGTGAAGTGTTTAGTGCTTTCCCCTCTGACCTCTGTAACCTGTGATTTATTTAAAAAAAACACTTTTATTTTCCAATCCTGTGAGACAAGATTTCAAGCAATTGCATTTTGGGAAGATACTATAAATTGCATGATATTAATTCCTTCAATTATTTTAAGACTTTTGTGGCCTTTATGTCATCATTTTAAAGCCTGCCCTGGGGGCGCCGGAGGAGTGTGCGGGTGGCACCCGCGCCCGAGCCCGTCGCGCTGCTCTCGTGTGCTGACGACCATCATTTCGCTGTGGGGTTTTCACGTGTGACTGATTTTTCAACGATGAGAGACAGAGTTGAAACCTGCCCCTGCCCTGGTATCTTTGTCCATTTATGCCAGTCCTTGCTTCCGTTTCTGACGCACACATTTAGCCATCGGTTCTGCCCGATGCGCCCAGTTTCCAAACGTGGCACTTCTTGACGACAGACATCTCTCCTTGCAGAGTGGCTCTAACAGCGCCCGGGGGGCAAAGCCTTCTTTGTCCGGCACCAACACGGCGAGTCCGTCGAGCCGGGCTGGCAGTGCTGGCTGGCACGGCCGCTCCCGCCACCCTGCCCCAGGCTGGGCCCCCCCTTCAGCTGGGCCCCTGTTCCCGGCCACCACGAGTCGGCTGCCGGCAGCTGCAGCTGCGACTTGTCCCTCAAGCAAAGGGATGTGGTTTGCCCACGACCACCCCACGCCCGCCCACGACACAGTCCTCCTCCCACGCCAGTCCAAGCCAGCGCCGCTCCCGCTCAGGCTCACAGCGCCGCTGCAGAGAGCTCAAGCCCCTTGTCTTCCTCGGCTCGACTTGGAACCCTGACCCGCCACGGGCCAGTGCCCCGGGCAGCGATCCTCTCGCTCGCCCGCGTGTCTCCCAGAGCTGGATTCTAGTACACCTTGTATTTTAAGACTGCCTCGCCTGGGTCCTAGAATCTCTGTTCTTTATGTGTATGATTTAATACATTTATGTTTATTGCAATTAGTGTTATATCTGAATTATTTCCGTCTTGTTTTCAATTTTTTATTACTCCTTTTCCATCTATCTTTTATTGCCGTTTTTTTTTTTTTTTTTGCAAATTTTAAATGTAATTCCCCCCTACTAGTTTAGTAAAAGTACACATAGACAGACTTTTATTTCAATGTATATTATAAATGTTAATATATATTTAACATTTCAGTGCTTAAAGTTAGACAGTCAATTTTGCTAAGTTCCAGAGCTGAACCTCCACAGCGTGGTCATGTTATCTCTTCCAGCTAACAAACTCATTATATATACATTAGTCCCACCTTTATTTAACCTATAAAACAAAACTTATGGGGCCTCCCTGGTGGTGCAAGCGGTTGAGCGCTGCATGTCCGCAGCCTCTGCAGCGCAGGTTCGATTCCGGCCAGCCGGCTAGAATCCCACATGGCGCGCAGACCTCTCCTGTCTCCCCGCCGCTCCCCTCAGCAGTGTGTTTCAGTCAATCTGCCTGTTCTGTTCCCCGCTCTGTCTCTGGTGAGTCCTCTCACCCTCCCGCGCATTTGGCTTGTACCCCAGCTCTTGTATAAATAAATCTTTAAAACAAGCAAACAAAACTTATATTGCATTATTAGATTCATTTACATATTTACATTTTCTTTGCTCTTAATTTCTCTTTGAAAGTTAGACCTTTTATCTGGCATCACATTCATTCTGAGTAGATTCTTTCAAAAAAATTTTAAGTGTTCATGGCAAATGTTCCATTTTTATTTTTTATAAATCTCTTAGCATACTTTTTGCTTCAAATATGTTTTTAGAGGATCTACAATTCTGAGTCCATAGCTTGTGTTTTTCTCAATGCATCAAATATATTAATTATCTTTCTATCTTTTGGAGTTTGTTGTTGTTCTTTTATTTTTAAGATTTATTTATTTATGCATGCAAGAGCTGGGGTACAGGCCAGAGATGTGGGGGGTGAGAGGACTCACCAGAGACAGAGCGGGAAACGGAACAGGCAGACTGACTGAAACACACTGCTGAGGGGAGCAGCGGGGAGTCAGGAGAGGTCTGTGGTGCCATGTGGGTTGCTCTCTGGCCAGCCAGGGATCGAACTCATGCAGCAGAGGCTGCGGACGGCTTCACAGTGCTGTGCGTAACCCGCTGTGCCACCAGGGAGGCCCTGTTGTTGTTCTTAAAAAGTCCATTCCCTAAAAATTCTTTTGTCTTTTCACTCTGAATTCCATTCAGATTCATCCTGGTGACAGGACACTCCATGTATGATGTCAGCACTTCATCATCAAGCAAAAATAATTAACCACTGTGACCAAGTGGGACTGACTCATTCCAAGAATGAAAAGGTGGGGTGACATCGAGAAGAAATCGAAGTAACACGTTGTTTTGGTAGAAAAAAAGTAATAGGACCATCATTTCCCAGCACACACGGGGAGAGCTACACCCTTTCCTGGAAGCAGAACTCAGCACGCGGGACAGAAGGGTCTTCCTCCAGGGCACAGGCGCCCCCACCCCACGGGGCCCCCAGCGAGCTTCCGCTCTGAGCCTTCCCTGCTGCTCCGAGGTGGGGGGGCAGCTGCGCCCTAACAGTGGGGACACACACCCAGAGGACCCAGAGGGAAGCTGTGTATGCAAAGGACCTTCTAGGCGACGCGTACACACATTTGAACACACACACCCGACATGCATCACACGCCACACGCACGCCTCACACCACAGGAACGTCAGCTGTGCCGGGCCGTTCTCCTGAACCAATTCACTGCGACTGTGTGTAACTCACTATGAAAGTCCAGAGGCAGGATGGTCCCTCCACTCTCCGGCTCGGGGGCCAGAGGTCTGCAAAGTGACTACGTGTAGATCCAGACATCTCTGCTCTGGGTCTCTGGCGGGAGGCGGCAGCCTGGTCGGGCCCAGCCTGGTCGGGGCCCGGGATGCTGAGGCTGGGGCCTGAGGGCGGCCCCGGGCTGCCCGACATTTGCTCACACTTTGGAGGCGAGAAGCTCTGGCTCTTGCGGCGCAGATCCGTGGCCGCCCGGACGCCGGACGCCGAGGTGCCGTTGGGCTGGAGGAGGCTGGGGCTGGGGGCCCCCCGCAGGGGGCCAGCTCCTCCTCCGCAGGGAGAGCCGCCTGAGCACAGCCTCCGGGTGTCTCCTGGTCTTAGCTCCTGGAGTTCCGCATCTCCACACACAAAGTCACAGTGTGTGGCCACTGACTTTTACATTCAGACCTTTCATCAGAGTAGAAGTGACGGCGACACGCCTGCCACGGGACCATTCGTCCTGCAGCAGGACTCACCCCCGCGCAGCAGACGACTGCTGAGGAGCCTCAGACACAAATCCCACCTGCCGGCGGGACTGCGATGAGTAAGTCTATGTTCTAAAGCGCTGAGCCTTGAGCTCAGATGTCGGGGTAGCAGCGGGCACAGCTTCTCAGAAGTCGCTTGGCTGCTCCTCCCAGCCGAGCCCTGCAACGACTGAACGCTGCCCAAATCGCCTCAGGATTTCTTAGCCCTGAATACGTGGAAGATCAGACTTCTCAAGGGGTGTTTTACAAGATTTCCACCAGTCTGGGCTCCCAGCTGAGATCTGACTAGCAAGAGGTCAGACTCTGACGTTGTCCGGCTCCCGGTCGTCACGGTGGCCCCGATGTGTAGCGAGGAACGTTGCCCACGGCACCCAATGGGAGACCGGTGGGGCCTGCCTTGCACATGCGACATGCAGACGCACGAGGTCACGGGACTTCCAGCCGGCTGTGACTCACTCCAACTCACCGTCGACCCACCTCCCGTTGCTGGATTTATCATCAGGGTTACTGCCAACTGCAGGAAAGATTTCTGCCTTCAACTGGCCCCTTGGATAAAATAGTCTTCCAGGTGATCCCAATCGACCCACCCACCCACAAGCTTCTAGATGGCCCGCGGCTGTGGTCAGTGGCCATGAAGCACCCCAAGGATGGAGCTGTGCCCACAGCACTGGCCCGCTGGCCTGGTGGAAGGGCTTGTGCCGTCTCCCTGGGGAGTCAGGTGGGAGAACTCACGGAGGATGAGCGGCAGGAACCCTGAGCTGAGACCGCTCATTGAATGGACGGCAAAGCTGAATGAGAGCCAGCTGGTCAGTGCGGAAAGGCGGGGACAAAACTCCCCGGATCACCATTTGGTGCAGAGATAATTAGGCCCCAAACAGCCAGGTCTGAGGCGCGTCCTGGGTCTCGCTGCACCATCACTGTGGGTGAATCACAGTCACTGGCCCTGCATCCCTTTGCTCAACCAAGACTGCTGAAGGCCCAGGCCAGTGAGACAGTGGTAAGCTGGGTGGCGCTGAGGGCCTGGGGGGAAGCGGGCAGGGCAGGGACTTGCCCCGTGGGCAGCTGATGGCAGCTGTGCCCAGCGCTCTCATCCACAGTCCAGTGGAGCCAGCTACGCCAGGACCCATGCTGAGGGCCTGCCAGGCTTGCCTGTGGCCCACTCAAGTGTGCTGGTCCCTGGTTTTCAATCGTTCTCAGACTGGGGCGTCTCTCTCGAGTCCCCGTTTTTTGAGGGCTTTGTATCGTCAAAGGGTTAGGGTTAGGGTTAGGGTTAGGGGTAAATGTGTTTCTGCATCTACTGAAATGTGGTTTGCTTCTTTGTTCTATTGATGCGGTGGACTCCATCACTTAATCTTCAGACATTGAACTAACCTTGCGTTCCTGGGGTAGCTCTCACTTGGCCTTTGCGTGCCGCTGGTTCAGTCTAATAACTGATGAGCGTTTGCATCCATAGTCACTAGGGTGTGGCCTGTGGTTTTCTGGTGTGGTGACCTTCCTCGGGTTTGCAGTCAGGCTAACACTGAGCTCAGGAAGGAGTTGAGCAGCCTTCCCTCTTCCGTTTCTTGGAAAAGTTTGTGCAGAACTGATATTAACTCAACTGTTTGGCAGAATTCAGCGATGAAGTCATCGGTCTGGGTTTGTCTTTGTGGGTAGGTTTTTTTTTTTTTTTTTTTTTAAATTACTAGGTTAGTCTCGTTGCTTGTTACAGCATCTTCTTCTTGAGTAGGTTTTTGAAATATGATCTTTATAGATATTTATCCATTTCACTTAATTTTTCTAAGTTGTTTGTGCCATATGTTCAAAATATTCCCTTGTTTTTTCTCTTTATTCTTATTAGGTTGCCAGATATGTTCCCTCTTTCATTCATGATTTTTTGAAATTTTAGATTATTTTTTTCTTAGTCAGTCTAGTTACCAGGAACATATTTTTGGTTATGCTGGTTTTTTCTGTTGTCTTTCTATCCTGTATTTCATTAATTTCCACTCTAATCTTTGTTGTTTCCTTCCTCTGCTCGTTTCAGCTTTAGTTTATTCTATTTTCTCCAGTCTTATGGTGGAAAGTTGGGTGATGGATTTAAATCCTTCTCTGTGATAGAGGATGTGGATGTTTCTTTGCACAGTACTTTTCTGAGCCCCCTAAGTTTTGTTATTCAGTGTCTTCATTTTCATTTATTTCAAAACATTTTTTAAAAGATTTTTATTTATTTATTTATACAAGAGCCGGGGTACAGGCCAGACTCGCGCGAGGGTGAGAGGATTCACCAGAGCCAGAGCGGGGAACAGAACAGGCAGACAGACGAAGTCCACTGCGGAGGGGAGCAGCAGGCGAGGCAGGAGAGGTCTGCGCGCCATGTGGGTATCTCCCCGGGCGGCCGGGATCGATCGTGAGCTGCAGAGGCTGCGGACAGCTCCACAGCGCTGCGCTCAACCGCCTGCGCCACCAGGGGCGGCCCTGTTTCAAAACATTTTTAAATCTGTCTTGCAATTGTTTTCTTTGACTCATTGCTTAGGTACTAGAATATTGTCTAATTTCTACAAGTGCGTTTCCAAAATTAATTCGTTGTTGATTTCTAATGTAATTCCATTTTGTTGGAGACCATACTTCATGATTTTAGTCCTAAATTTGTAAGATTTGTTAAGAGGACACTTCCTGTTTCTACACACACCAATACTTTTCATACCACGAATGTGGATTTTTCAAGCCAAGTAATTTTCCAGCTCTCAGTGGACACGTGGACCCCAACTGTGAGTATCACAATTGAACTAACTCTTGCACTAAAGGCATGGAGTCAACAGACGCCACAGGTTAAGGGCTTGTTCCCCCAAAACTGCCCCAAATTGACCTGCTGGTCCGAAGGCTCAGCTGTCTGGACAGTCACACCCCAGGCCTCCTTCTCTCTGGCTGGTGATCAACTTGCTACTGATCACACACGGAACACCCAAAGGGAGGCGGGGAGGGCTGGGCAGGGGGTGGGGCCTGGCGCTGCCCTCTCAGGCCAGCCACGCTGCCCCTCTCTGCCGCTGGTCCAGGCCCGCTGTGGGCTGTCTTGGGGCTCAGCTGACTTGGTCCTGGGGTTGATTCCACCTCTGGCTGCGCCCCCCACCCCCCCTCCCCGAGAAGGTCAGAGGGTGGGGCTGCCAGTGGCAAACTCTAACCCCAGGGGGTGCCTCTGGCCAGTTCCCACCCTCAGGGTTTTTCCAAAGTCACCTCCTAACTAAGCACAGCAGGGGAACAGGAGCCTGTTTTGAATCACAAAAGCCGGCGTCCGCCCTCCCTGCTCTGGAGCTGATCAGGAGCCGGGAGAAGCGGGGTGTGGGCCGCTGCCGTTCACTGGGGGGGTCATGGGCCTGGCAGCCCCCCCAGCGCCGCGGGGACCAAGACCGAGTCTGTGTTTCTTGTTGCACGTCAATATCGCGCTGTTTCCGGCTCCGTGCAGGCCCCGCCGAGAGCCCGTCCGGGCCGGGGCCTGTGACTCGGCGGGTCTGCGTGTTCCAGAGACGCGTCAGGTCTGGCCGGACCGCGGCGGTCGAGGTGTCTGGAGACGCGCCAGGCCCCCACTCCGCAGCTGGGTCCGCCGCCAGGCCGGGTGCCGAGAGCAGCAGCGACTCCGCCGGGTCCTCCCTCCCCTCGGCTCTGCCAGCCACGCTCTGCACATCTGGGGCGCCCAGGCGGCCTGGGGGCGTCCCCTTCAGGGGGTCGCATTTCAGACACTCAAGGCCTCAGGCAGGCAGGGCTTTGAAGCGGGCTCTGCCGACGCCCCAGGGAGGACGGGCCGGGGAGGACAGGCTGCTGGGGCCTCGCCCCCGCGCAGTGCAAGACCGCGGGCTCAGGGCGTCAGCGGGGACACAACACACCGGGAACCCAAGAGCGCCTGAGGCCACAGGTGCAGCTACCTGAGCCCAGAGAGCGTCCACAGCGCCCAGGGTCCCAGACAGCAGCAGGCGCTGGACCGGACAGCCGCGGAGGCTGCAGCACCGGGGGCGGTGTGGGATGACCAGGAGCAGTCCCCAGCTCTCAGAGGGCACCCGGCCCCGTCAGCAGGGCTGGGCAGCACTGGCCACCGGTGCCAGTCACCTGGCCACTAGGCGGTGGTGTGAGGTTCCCCACGCTGCGGCTGAGAGCGGCCAGCCGGCACCACCTTGAGACGCAGCGGGGCCTGGGAGCTGCGCCCGCCCCGGCCTCTCCAGGGCCTGCTGCGTGTCTCCTTTCCTCGGGCGCTGGCACCTTCTCTGGGGCAGGCCCGGTGAGGGCCCAGTGGAGCTGGCCTGCCCCACCCTGGCCTCTGCCAGGATCTCCCCTCAGGCCTGATCGGCGTCCCCAACCTGGGGCTGACTGGGCCGCCGCCCCGCCTCCCGCTGCCCAGCTGCAGGGGCCACAGCCGTAGCTGCCCGCGGGACACGGCTCCCGCAGCCTCAGCCCGGGGCCCAGGCCACGAGGGCCATCAGCCGCTGCCCTCCCTGCCCCGGCGGCTCCGGGTGGGAGCCGGGGCTGCCCTCAGGGGCGGGAGAGGCCGTCGGGTTGTGCCCGCCCCGCAGCGCTGAGGCCGGGGCCGGCGCTGACTGACTCATTGCTTATAATCGGCGCTGGATCCGGTCGGCTCCTGCCGTCCACCACTCTCTGCCCGATGAAAGCCGGGCTCAAGTATCTAGATTTCACCTTCAAGAGCAAACACGGATAAATGTCCTTCAAAAAAAAAAGTATTTGGGAAATGACACAAAAAGATGACTGAGAAGTTGCATGAGGTCGAGAAGGCTGAATGGCCAGGGCAGGGCAGGGCCTGGGCAGGGCAGGGCTGGGCCTGGGCTAGGGCTGGTCTGGGCAGAGCTGGTCTGGTCTGGGCTGGGGTGGGCAGGGCAGGGGCTGGGCTGGTCTGGGCCTGGGCAGGGCTGGGCCTGGGCTGGGCTGGGCCAGGTTGGGCTGGGCAGGGCTGGGCAGGGCTGGGCCTGGGCTAGGGCTGGTCTGGGCAGAGCTGGGCTGGTCTGGGCTGGGGTGGGCAGGGCAGGGGCTGGGCTGGTCTGGGCCTGGGCAGGGCTGGGCCTGGGCTGGGCTGGGCCAGGTTGGGCTGGGCAGGGCTGGGCCTGGGCTAGGGCTGGTCTGGGCAGAGCTGGGCTGGTCTGGGCTGGGGTGGGCAGGGCAGGGGCTGGGCTGGTCTGGGCCTGGGCAGGGCTGGGCCTGGGCTGGGCTGGGCCTGGGCAGGGCAGGGCTGGGCCTGGGCTAGGGCTGGTCTGGGCAGAGCTGGGCTGGTCTGGGCTGGGGTGGGCAGGGCAGGGGCTGGGCTGGTTTGGGCCTGGGCAGGGTAGGGCTGGGCCTGGGCAGGGTAGGGCTGGGCCTGGGCTGGGTTGGGCAGGGCAGGGCTGGGCCTGGGCAGGGCTGGGCCTGGGCTGGGCAGGGTAGGGGCCTCGGCAGGGCTGGGCCTGGGCTGGGCAGAGGCTGGGCCTGGGTGGGGGCTGGGCTGGGCTGGGCTGAGCAGGAACCCCATGGAGTGAGACCCAAGAGCCGTGGTTCCGAAGGCGCAGACTCACTTCACATGGGAGACTCTGGTGGAGCTGATGCCGGAAACCAGACGTGCCGGCTGCACCGCCAGTGTCTCAGGGGTCTGCTCCACCACCCAGGCTCGAGCACGCAGGGCTCTGCGCTGGACATTCTGTTATAGAGCAACCCCGATATTAAACCACAAAGCCTATATGGAATTAGCTTTGGGACACCTTTTCCCCCTAACAATTCAACTTTTGTGGGAGGAAAAGATGCTGAGGGCCCAGGGGTGTCCAGTCCCTCCCAGGTGGGGGACCCCAAAGGGCAGATGTCGAGGGCTTGGGGGGCTCCCTGGGGCTCCCTGGGGCCAGGGCTTAGGGTGTCCCTGGATGGGCCCCACACCCTCTGCGTGACACATGTCACCTGAAATACCCTTTGATCCTCCTACAGACCCTGCGGCCTGCACCACGCGGCGCTGACCTCCTCGTGAGTGGCTCGGCACAGCAGGGCCAGGGCAGGACCTGGCACCAAACTGGCCATAGCTGGAGCTTTGCTTTTCATTCAGAATGAGATGCGCCTTTCCTTCTGCGGTGACGGCACCGACTTCCAGAAGCCTCTGCCCTGCGCGCCTGGCTCGGCTCTGCGTGGCCGCTGTGTCGCCAGGCATCGCCCCTCGGCAGCTGCGTCCACCTGGGCTGGAGATCCGTGGCGGGGGTGCCGGCGGGCACGGGCACCATGGGGCTGGCTGCCCTCTGGCCCAGGGGCCCTTCCAGAACACCGAGCGTGGTGAGAGAGCGAGAAAAATAACCTCGCAGACACCTCCAGGGTCTTAAATCACCCGGAGAAAAGGCAGCTTCATCCAAGCCCAGAGGAACAGACAAAGCTGAAACTGAGCGCAGGGCCGGGCGCCGCTGCCAACCCAAAGTCTGGGGCGCGGGCCCCCGCCCGCCGCACAGCCGCCGACAGCACGGCCGCCCACAGCACGGCCGCCGACAGCACAGCCTCTGTTCCCAGCTGGCAGGCACCTGCGGGGCCGCGGCCGCTGCCTCCGGTGACCCTGCCGCCTGGCCCAGGGCCGCCCGGACCCAGCCCCTCCTGGGGCCACGTCCCCGGCCTGGAGGGCACCCGGGCCGCCGCCCTGCCCCGTTGCCCCCGCAGGACGAGCCCGGCTGGGAGGGGCCTCTTGGGGATAATTGGCCATTTTCCCCCAGGGGGGTCGCAAGGTTCTGCCTCCACCGGGACGGATTTCTAAGCACCCGGCAAAGGCGCAGGGTTTTTTAAAAAACAAGTCGAGAGGACTTTCTCCAGAAAGCATCTCCATCTGCACGCGCTGGTGGCCGGCCCTCAAAAATGATCTAAGTGTTTTTCTGAAACACAAAGCAGGCATTTTCCAAGGCAGCTGTTTTCAGGAGAACACTCGCGCCTTGTGGAGCAGCTCCCGATACTTACTGAGATTTTAAAAGAAAATATTTGGGCTGTGGTTTAGGAATCAAACAGTCTTAAGTACGTCAATAATGACAGGCGGGAACTCTGTCTAGAAAAGCACAGCCGGCTCCGCAGGCCAGCATGTGCTGGAAGGCGCTGGCCCGGGTTTGTCGGCCCCACGCTGGGCAGGCCTCTGCGGGCTGGTCCCTCACCCGGGCCCCTGCCTGCCCCAAGCAGCCTGGCCTGGGCGCCCGCGAGGGCTCTGGGGCCGAGCGCTCAGGCTGTGCTGCCGGCAGGCAGCGCCCGGTGGCGGCCAGTGGCAGCTGGTGGCCTTGTGCCACTTCCTGGAATGTCCCTGGGGTCCACGCCGGGTCCCAGGGCGGGACTGGCCCCCGAGACCAACCTCACTGTCTCTACTTGTTTTTAAAATCTCACCAGCGGCGCTTGGCGCTTCCTCCAGCTCTTATTTAACTCCCAGCGGGGACGGCCTGTCTGGCTGCGGTCAGCGCTGGGGCGTCTCTGCGGCACGGGGTCTGCCCTGGCCTGGGGATCCGCCGGGAGAGCGCCTGGCCAGGGCGTCTGCTCCAGGGCGGGGTCTGGGCTGGGGGCACGGGCCTCAGCTCAAAGATTTGTCATGAAAGAAACCAGATTTGGCTGGTTTGTGCGGCGGCCACTGAGCGTCCATCTCAGGGCCCAGGAACAGTAACGGCCTTCAGGCGCCACCCCAGGGCCCTGCTTCTGGCCTTGCAGGGCCTGCCTCTGGCCCTCCGGCTGCGCCCTGGAGCCGGCTCCTGGCGGAGGGAGCCGCGGCCTCTGGCCCAGGGCACAGCCGTCCCCTCGGGACGTGGACTCTGAGCTCCGGACCCAGGAGGCCCGGCCTGCCCAGCTGACAGGCCCGGCCTGTCCCAGGAGGCCACCCACCGCAGCTCCTGGGACACGCCCGGGGGTGGAAGGCGGGAGCCAACAGAGGCCCTCGACCCGCCGCCCTGATCATTCCTGCCCGCGGCCGAGGCGTGGGGGGCGGGCATGCCCTGGAGGTGGCAGGAGGCAGATGAGCCGGGTGCACAGCCCTGGCTGGGGGGCTTTAGGGGGGAGGCCCGAGCCCCTCGTGTAAACAGCTTCAGTGTCTGAGGTACGAGGTGGGAACGTCCCCAGAGATGGGGATGCCAGGAAGGGGCTCGGGCACCCCCAGCAGGCGGGAATCACCAGCCACCCCGCAGGGTCAGGCCACCCACCGACGGTGCCTGCACAGACCCCGCTGGTGGAGGCTCCCGGGGGGCCTTGGGGTGTTGCTCGAATGGCTGTGTCCAGCGGGCTCCTGCGACGAGAGAGGGCCGGGCCGTCCCCCGCAGCGCTGCTCCCGGGATTTGGCTTCACGAAGCGACGCCCGTTTCTGACCTGGCATTCCAGGAACTGCAGTGCCTGCCCTGCCCACGGCCGGGACGCAGCAGGTCAGGCTGCACTGAGGACACTGCTGACCCCGCAGGGACGAGCCGGTGGGCTTATGCCCAGATGCCCGCCCCGCCCGGCCGAGCAGACCCGGGGACCCAGCGGCCCGGGCGGCGCCCCGTGAGGAGGCAGAGAGCAGGCTAGGGAGCCACTGCCTGGGGGGGTCCTCCGCGCCCTCACGTAGACACCCAGAGGCCGATGTCCAGCTGCAAAGGCCACTGGGTCTCAGGGAGGTGGACCCGGCCCTGTGGGGGACACGCTGCTTGTCTGCGTGTGTAATCCCGAGCAGCTGTCCTGCCCAGCTGCTGAGGCAGATTCTCACTCATGGCCCAGAGGCTCTTGGCGGGGCCCACAGAGTGGCCCTGAGCTGCGGGCCAAGGCCCCAACACAGAGGCCTTTCTAGCAGCTTCTTCTGAAATTAGTCCAAAACCATTGTGACCAGTTTGCCGGGTCCTGCAGCCTCTTCTGGATGGTCTCGCTCCCACACCAGAGCCCTGCTCTCGGCTGTCCTGGGCCTTGGCGGCCTCCTGGACACTCGGAGGCCCCCCACGCCCGCTCCCGGGGATCCCAGGTGGCGCCACCACCGAGCAACCAGCATCAGCCCTCGCAGCAGGCGCTCCCCGCGGACAGACAGCCCGAGGCTCGCGGCGGCGCTTCCTGCATCCGCGGCGTCCGGGGGCTGGAGGGGAGCGGGGAGGAGGGGCGAGCAGGAGGCCGGGTCAGCTCTGTTAGGTGCTGCTGTGCCACCCAGCAACTCGGCTATCAGCATTGTGGAGACATTTGGGAAAGCTTGTGACTAGCAACGGCCACGACGGGCCACAACGTCCGCACGACTCTGACTCGTGAAGAAAAGGCGCCGCCTCCCTCCGCTCCTCCCCGCTGCCCCTTCTTGCGGTCCGTCTACGCTCCAGCCGTCTTCCCGTGGCTCCGGCCGTCCTCCTGTGGCTCCAGCCGCCCTCCCGTGGCTCCAGCCATCCTCCCGGGGCTCCGGCCGTCTTCCCGTGGCTCCGGCCGTCCTCCCGTGGCTCTGGCCGTCCTCCCGTGGCTCCAGCCGCCCTCCCGTGGCTCCAGCCATCCTCCCGTGGCTCCGGCCGTCCTCCCGTGACACCAGCCATCTGCCCGTCACTGCTGCTCTGGACCTACCACGACTACACGGCCCCTCATTTCTCTCTGTTTCTCCCTGGGCTCCTGCCTGCAGGACATGGGACAGATGGATGGACAAGGGGCAGCGGGAGGGACAGGCTGGTGGCTCCCGGGGCCTGGACTGGCACCCAGCAGGTCCAAGGAGGGCGCCGCATGGGACAGGGTGGCGTGCAAGGGACAGCCACTGAGGTGGGTGTGGGTGGGCAGCCAGGGGGCCGGCCAGGGCCCCAGCGAGTTATGTCAGCCTGACGGCTACGGACGGTCAGGGCAGATGCGCGTGGCTGCGGGGCGAGGGGCACGTGACAGGGGCAGCCTGGCACTAACACAACAAGTGTTGGCCGACATGGGCACGCCTGACAGTGACCGGACGCAGTGCTGGTCTCACCACGTGGCACAAACCCCTGTGCCTGCGGTGGGGCCGGGGCTGCCAGCCCCACAGGAGGGGGCGTTGTGCCGGAGCTGGGCAGCTGGGCAGCTGGGCGCTCCAGCTCTTACGGTTTCCCGCCTTGGTCAGTCTGGCTCCAACCACAAATATTCAATTTCAGATCCTTCTTCAGCCTGTGACTCCACGTGGTGCAGAAGGCGCCCGGCCTGCTGCCTGGGGGTGGCAGCCACTTACCCTGCCACGTCTGTGGGCCGCGGGCACGTCGGCCGGGCCTGGCCCTTGTTGCAGCACAGCCGCCGGCCGGTATCTTCCACACCGGGGCCGTGGGGGGCCGCCAGGGGGTTCGGACGCGGGGACAGCGCTCGTGCACGGCAGCGGGGCGGGGCCGGCCACACCCTTCCGGCACCAGGACTGCGTGGACGACCCTGCGGGGCAGCGGCGACTCCTGGGGAATCGCCCCATGTCAGGCAGTGGTTTTAAGTGAGTTGGTGCTGTTCATTGTTCTCTGGGGGAATTGCCTCGAGGAGAAAGAAAACTTCCTCGCCTGAGGCACGACTGTGCCCGGAGCTGCCCAGGAACGTCCACTCCACGCCCTGGAGAGTCCTGTCATCTTTGCTGCCCTCAAATGGCCCGAGGGACACAGGGGCGGGTGGGCACCTGCACTTTTTACCTGTTGGCGACCCCCCAGAGGAGCTGTTTCTAGAGCGCACGTCAGGAAAACATGGTGAAGACTCAGCTCACAATTTGTCGCCGCAGATGGGCAAGTGAGCGCACAGCCCTGGCGGGCTGGACGCGCAGCCCTGGGCCGCCCGGGGCGGGCGCAGCTCTGCCCCGTGCCCGAGGCGGGAGGAGGACCCCGACAAGCCCCCAAAGGGCTCCAATGCACGTGCGGGCTGCCGGGAGCCGAGTCCACACTCGCTCCGGAGCTCAGCGGCCGCAGCCGAAACTCAGCGGGGGTCGCGAAGGCCTCCTGACCCTCAGGCACTTCGGCTCCAAGCGCCCCGGTGGCTGCTCCTTATCGCGGGATTTCCGCTTGCTGGCAGGGGGTGGGGCGCAGCTGGCTGGGGATCCCCCAGCGTTCTCCCGCCTCCCGGAGACCTCACGGGAGCCGCCCGGGCAGTGGTGCTCAGGGAGGGGCCGGAGACCTCGCGTCACTGTGCACAGGCCGGGGGACGTGCCAGAGACCCCCAGTCCCGCCCTGGACGTGCGCCCGGAGGCCTGACCGGGACCCAGCGCCCCAAGCTGGTGGAGGCTAACCAGGCTCTCCCCGCAGAGACCCTCCCGAGTCCAGAGGGCCATGGGCGTCCCCCGGAGGAGCCGGGAAGCCGCGCGGACAAGAGACAGCTACTGTCCAAACCCACAGTTAAGTAGTTTTTAAATATCATTCTTCAAAATCAATTCCAGACCAGCAGCAAAAGAATTGGACACGCGGGGCCTCCCTGGTGGCGCAGGGGTTAAAGACAGCGCCGTCAAGCCCTCGCCAGCCTCTGCAGCACAAGCTGGAGTCCCTGCCGGCCAGCGAGCTGCCCACAGGGCGCAGCAGACCCTTCCTGTCTCCCGCTGCTCCCCTCAGCAGTGATTTCAGTGGATCCGCCTGTTCTGCTCCCCACTCTGTCTCTGGGGAGTCCTCTCACCCCCGCACCTCTGGCCTGCACCCCAGCTCTTGTAGCATAAATAATCTTTTTAAAAAATGAGTTGGACACGTGTGGGAGAGATGAGACATAATAATCTTAAATCAAGCTCAAGAAGGGCTTGGATCAACTCAAGAAGTGAGAGAAATAGTAGTTCATTTAATTTTATAAACAAAAAGGTATATATTTGAACTTTATTGAATAAGTTAGGCTCCAGATAACTGGAAATAATGTTTGTTTGAGAAAATAAGCAACATACAGTCGTCAATAAAATAGTAAATTTCTTTTTAAAGATTTATTTATTTATTTACACAAGCACTGGGCACAGTCAGAAGCGCGGGAGGGTGAGAGGATCCACCAGAGCCGGAGCGGGGAGCAGAGCAGGCAGAAGGACCGAAGGACACTGCTGAGGGGAGCAGCGGGGAGACAGGAGGGGTCTGCGCGCCATGTGGGACCCTCCTCCGGTGGCCGGGGAGCAGCCGGGGATCGAACCGGCGCTGCAGAGGCTGCGGGCAGCTTCGCAACCCAGCGCTCAACCGCTGCGCCCCCGGGGAGGCCCTGAAATAGTAAATTTGTACTAAAAGTTGAAAAATCCATGAATAGAATAATCACCAAAAACAATATGAATAAACAAAACAGCCAGAAATGGGAACTCACGCCCCAGTGTGTGAGCAGCTCGCACGGCGCTGCCAGCTGTGGGGACACGGCCGGGGCTGTTCTTGCCGGGGCCGGGGGCGGCTGGACGCGCGTCTCTCCGGGAGGACACACGGGCCGTGCCCTTTCTGAAGAGCGATTCGGCAACATGTGCCAGCTTCCTTCGAGTGAGCCGTATCCTCGACCCAGAACCCCTCCAGGACACCCCCCAAGGGAAGTGACACGTCAGGAGGACCTGTCGCCGCGAAGAGCCCCGGAGTTCACCTCCCAGAGCCAGTGCCGGTTCCCATTCCAGGGGAGGAACCAAGGCAGGACGCAGGGTGGGCAGGTTCCACATGGACGCCCGGCCAAGTCCGGTGTGGGGTCACCTGGGAGGAGCGCTCACCTGGGAGGAGTGCTTACCTGGGAGGAGTGCTCACCTGGGAGGAGTGCTTACCTGGGAGGAGTGCTCACCTGGGAGGAGGTGCTCACCTGGGAGGAGTGCTCACCTGGGAGGAGGTGCTCACCTGTGAGGAGTGCTCACCGGGGAGGAGTGCTCACCTGGGAGGAGGTGCTCACCTGTGAGGAGTGCTCACCTGGGAGGAGGTGCTCACCTGGGAGGAGTGCTCACCTGGGAGGAGGTGCTCACCTGGGAGAAGGTGCTCACCTGGGAGGCGTGCTCACCTGGGAGGAGGTGCTCACCTGGGAGGCATGCTCACCTGGGAGGAGTGCTCACCTGGGAGGAGCGCTCACCTGGGAGGAGTGCTCACCTGGGAGAAGGTGCTCGCCTGGGAGAAGGTGCTCACCTGGGAGGAGGTGCTCACCTGGGAGAAGGTGCTCACCTGGGAGGTGTGCTCACCTGGGAGGAGGTGCTCACCTGGGAGGAGTGCTCGCCTGCGAGGAGGTGCTCGCCTGGGAGAAGCTGCCCCAGCACCCTTTGGAAGAGGAAGCCTGTGGCTGCCCCAGGCAGCTCTGCCCTCCCCTCCAGGCCCTGGGGCTTGTTGGGGGGACACTGCCAGTGCTCTGGGGATGCTCTGAAATCCCACAGCCCCCTATGCAGTGGCCCCCAGAGAAGGGCACGGCTGGTAACCCCGCACTCCCCGCTGCTCCGCTGGGGACTCCTGTTCACCCGCCGCCAGGAAAGGGAAGTCTCTTGGCTGCTCTCCCCTCCCTGAAGGTTCCAATAGGCTCTGCCTTCAGGGGTCCGGCAGAACCCCCCAACCGCTCTCTCCCCCACACCCCACAATCAAGGGCATGTGGCCCCCACAGCCTGGCAAACGGGCAGCGGTGCACCCATCCCGGCCAGGCCGCCTGATCAGTGCCGCACTCACGGCCCCCCCTGCCCTCCCCGCCAGGCTCCGGACTCGGCAGAAGCTCCAGGGCTGGCCTGGCCGTGGGGCTTCTCTGCACACGCGCCCAGGCGCCCCCGGGGCTGGGGGCACGGGCACCCCTGCCGCCCTGCCTGCCCTGGGGCTCCCATCCGGCCGGGCCCGGCAGGTGACTGAGCAGAGGCGGCCAAGCCGCGCGTCCCGACGAAGCGCTCTGAGAAGGGGCCGCCTTGCGTCGGCGCCCTCGGAGATGAGACAGAAAGCGGCAGGAACACAGGGGGGTGGTGGACGGATGGACAGCGGGGGACAGAAAGACGCCTGGGAGGCGCCGGGGTGGGGCGACGGGGTGGGTGGGGGCTGGGGCGGGGTGGGGGGGTGGGCTGGGGGGTGGATCGAGGAAGGGCCTGTGAGGGAGGGGAGGGACGCGGGGCGTGGACAGGCTCCTGGGCAGTCTCTGGAGACCGGGGCTCGGGCGGGTGTCCTGGCTCCTGCGGGGCCCCCACTCGCCCTGGACCAGCGCCTGTGAAGTGCAGCTCAGGGCAGCAGGCTCTCCGCTGAGGCTTGTCTCTGGCCCTGTTGGCTGAAAGCTGAGGCCGGCGGTCGCCTCGTGTCTCCCGAGCGCCCTGTCCCGGCCACGGCGTGAACAGATGGGGCCAGAGGTGCGTCCCTTCCCGGCGGGCCCCCAGGGCCTGCAGCCTGGAGCGCTGGCCCCTCCTGCGCCCGGGAGCCTCCCGCCGGCCGGCCACCCGCGCCCCACGGCCTCTGCCCTCCGAGTCAGCCTGCGGGCGCCCGCCTGGGGCCCTGGCCCAGCCGGCAGGGGAGCCCCCGTGTCTGTGACCAGCGCGCCTGGACGCCCCGTCCGCCTGAGCGGCTCTCAGAGCGGGGAGCCAGCTCCGGACAGGAGGGCCCTCACGGCCTTCAGGGCCCCCCAGAGTCCCACGGTGGGGGGGGGGGCGCTGAGGGGCCGGAGATCCAGGGTCCCTGCGGACCTGACCAGAACAGCTCGGACACCGGCGCTGAGTGGACGGCAGCCCCAGAGGCCGCAGGACGCACCCAGCACCGGGCCCGCTCGCGTCCCCCGGCCCCCCTCTCGCCCAGGCCGGGGCGCAGCTCCCCCGGACCCGCTGGCCTGCACGGCTGAGCAGGAGGGGTGGGGGGCAGGAGCCCTCCCGCGGGTGCTTGCTTCTCCCCCCGCGTGCCGTGTCCGGGCGAGGAGGGAGCACAGTGGGCCGGGATCTCGGGCCAGGCCCCAGTCTGGGGCGCCCTGTCCACCCCCCCCACCCCCATGGGTGGTCCAGCATGGCCGCAGGAGGTGGGTTGGGGTCCGTGCGGTGTGGTTGTGGGTCGCACCGGAACGTTCCTGTCATCAGCATCGGGGAGCCCCGGCCCCAATGCTGCGCCCCAAGGGGCGCCGGTGGAGGGGCCCGGGTTGGTGCCCCTTGGCCAGCGCCGCCCGCCCTGCACCTGCCCCCCGGCCGGCCGAGCGCAAGCGCGTGGGGCACATGTCAGGCCTCACCCCTCAGCGGGGGCCACACCGCCAGAGCCAGCGCCCCTGGGCCTCCCGTCCGAGCCAGCCCGGCCTCACCAGCTGGCCCAGGCCGGCCGCTGGGCACTCGCTGCTCTTCAAGGCCCCAGCTGGACACTTTGGGTCAGGAGGGGCTGGGGGGGAGGCACCCCGGGGAGTGGGGGGCTCTGCTCCTGCACCAGCTTCTGGTTCATGGGGGTCTCGTTCTCACCTGCCTCAGCCCTGGGCCTGGGGCCCACCGAGCCCCTGCAGCCGGCTCATCCTCCAAGGCCCTTCGCACAGGGCAGCTCAGGCTGGCGTGTTCTGGGGACCCCACGGGGGGGCGGCGGAGCGACACCACAGCCTGGACCTCGTCCTCCCCTCCAGCTTTGGGCTCTGGGTGGCCCTGGTGGGGTGCAGGAGATCCCAGCACCCCTGGCGCCTGCGGCCTCACTGCTGGCCCCGCAGTGGCCTTCCCCACCCCCCGGACCACGGGCGCTGTGGGCCTCGGGTCTGCCCACCTGGGGTCACCGGTGCTGGGAGCCCCTCCAGGAGCAGCCGGCCACACCCCAGTGTTGCTCCTGGCCAGTGTGCGCTCAGGGCCCGCCTGCCGGGGACAGCGGCCTGGGCTGGCCCAGAGTCCCGAGTGTCCCGAGGGTGCGAAGCCGCGGAGGCGGACAAGGCCACCCTCTCCTCCAAATTGTGACGATGCCAAGCGTCGGATTCTCACCCACCCGGCCCTTCCTGCTTGGCCCTGGTTTTAAAAAGTCCCGGGGTCCGGAGGTGAAAGGTCGAGGAGGCCACCCCTCCCGAAGCCTCTTCACTGACGCCCCCTGCGAGTGTCGGGTCCCCACATCCCGATCATAAGGTCGTCTGTCGCGCTGGATAGGGCGGCCCGACACCCGCGGAGCTGCGCCAGGGCCCGGCCTGCTCCTCTCCCGGAGCCCGTGTCCTGCTGGCCTGGCCTCCCGCTCCGGGGGCGTGGGCAGAGCTTGGCCACGGACGGCCTCACCGAGGTGGGGCATGCCCGGCCCCCCCGCCCGCCCCCAGCCAGGCCGGGAGGGGCAGGCGGCCGCGCGTCCCAGCAGCGGTCCTGGGAGGGACCCCCCCGTCCAGGCACGAACCAGAGACGCGGCCTCAGGGCCGTGGGGCCAGGCGGGGAGCTGGCCGGACGCCGCTCCAGGGCCGCCGCAGGCCACGGGCAGGGCCTGGCGGGCCGCGCCGACGGCGGTTCTCTCTGGGTGGCGGAGGCGAGTTAGTTGGATGTCTTCCGTGCACATTCCTGCATTTTCTTAATTCTCTTCAGTAAATATAAATTATATTTATTCGGAATGAAAAGGCAGGAAGCATTATTCCAAAATAAATACAGGTTATTTCCCGGCAGCCACGAGAGGACAGGCCGGGGCGGGGCGAGTGGGCTGGGGGCAGCCGCCGCGGGACGCCTCGGGCCGGGGGCTCCTGGGTTTGGGCCCGGCCCTCGCCCGGGGGCCCGGGTGGCGGCGCCAGAGCGTCAGGGCCAGCCTGGCCGGCGTGGGCTGCTGCCCGCCTGCGCCTCCGCCGCGCCCCCCACCTGCTGGAGGGCACAGCCGCGGGCGTGGATGGGAGGGCCGGCGTGGCCAGGGCAGCGGCCGCGGCCCAGGGACCCTCCTCTCGGCGCCGCCCTCCACCTGCACGCTCAGCGCCCTGAGGCCCCCACCTCCCGCTTCCCAGCGACCTCTCCTCTCTCCAGGGAACAGCCACCCCCATAACCAAGGCCCACCCACTGGGCCCCCGCGGCCCACCAGGACCTGGGAGACAGGGGCACCCGCAGAAGCCACCCCCCCACCCCCCTCCACTTTCTCTCCTTGCTGAGGTCAGGCCCATCTTCCTCCCCACTGGTCACCTTCATGGCACACTGACCAAGGGCCTGGCGCGCCTGCCCCGCTGGACCGCAGCTCCGTGTGGAGCAGACAGCGCTGAGCAGAGGCGGTGACTCCCCGATGCCCGGGCTGGGGCGCGGGACCTGCGAGCTGGCCCCGAGCGGGGAGCTGCCTGGCCAGCGGAGGGCACCGCAGGGGCCAGCGAGGCTTCGGAGAGGGCGGGTCAGCCTCTGAATTCTCAGAAATGGAACATCCAGGGTTCTCGCGTCAGCAAGGCGTGGGCACCCCTGTCCGGGGAGGCCGCGCGGCGGCTGCGGGAGGCGCTGGCCTGGGCTGCCGGCGGGGCACGGGGCGGGGGACTCAGAATATCCGAGGCGGGAAGACCCACCGGCAGAACCGATGGCGACAGCCCCGGCCTCCTCAGAGCCCCGTCTGCTGTGTGGGCACACCTTTCTATGTGGGGTCTCTGCTGTGCCCACCTGAGGCCGCTGCAGGTGGGGGGCGGGCCTCCTCCAGGTGAGGGCAGGGCCTCCTCCAGGTGAGGGGCGGATCTCTTCCAGGTGAGGGGAGGGCCCCCTCCAGGTGAGGGGCAGGTCTCCTCCAGGTGAGGGGCAGGTCTCCTCCAGGTGAGGGGCAGGTCTCCTCCAGGTGAGGGGCAGGTCTCCTCCAGGTGAGGGCAGGGCCTCCTCCAGGTGAGGGGCAGGTCTCCTCCAGGTGAGGGGCAGGTCTCCTCCAGGTGAGGGCAGGGCCTCCTCCAGGTGAGGGGCGGATCTGCTCCAGGTGAGGGGCAGGCCTCCTCAGAGCAGCAGCTGGTCTCTCCACCTCACCATGGGTCTGGGACAAACGGTTCCCAGAGAGCCGGGGCCCTGCCTCGGGGCCTTTGCACCCGCTGCCTGGCACAAGTCCTGTCCGGAGAGGCCCCCCAGCCCTTCTGCCGGGCATCCCCAGTGCCCACTGTGCTGCCTGCAAGTCGGCGGCCTCCCCTGCCCGGTTCGCAGTCCTGAGGGCCGCGTGGACAGTGAGGCCCCGCGTCCTTGGAGGGCCAGAGGCGGCGGGCCTGGGTGCTGCCTCCGAGCATCGGCCCCGGCTGAGAGGCGGGGGGACAGGCCTGGAAGGGGGCGCAGGGGTGGGAGGCTTTTGCTGTCCTGCTTCGGAGAAGGGGGACAGGTGGGGGTGTGGGCTGGACCCCAACCCTCCTCACCGCCTTGGGGGAGAGAGGATTTATTGTGGGTGTCGCGCTGCCCCAGGGATGGGGGCCAGAGCTCTAATTCAGCGTCTGACCTTGGAGGCCCCCGACGTTCCCGGAGCCCTGTTTCTGCACCAGCCCTTTCAAAGCTTATTTTTCTTTAAAATTTAAAATTATTAAAAACAATTTAATGTGAACTCAGGTCCGAGCAGCCAGGCCCAGCCCTGGACGCCGCGCGGGCAGCTCCGTCTGACGCTCGTTGGCGCCTCCGGGGAGACACAACTCCCCAGACAAGGTTTCATGGTTTCATTTTGCAGCATTTTCACAAAATGTTTGACGAAGAAGCCGCAAGGCCCCCGAGCCCGCGCGGACGCAGAGGCGGCCCGGCCTGGCCTTGGCGCGCTGCCCTCGGGAGTGGCCGCCGGCTCCTCGGCCTGAGCCCCGCTCGGCGACTACTCCCGGCGCAGCGAACACCCGGGGCGGCCCTGCGACCCTGGCAGGGACTGGCCTGAGGCGGGGCGGCTTCTGGGGTGGCCTCCAGGGGCGGGGCCTCCAGGGCCTCCAGGGGCGGGGCCTCCAGGGCCTCCAGGGCCTCCAGGGGCGGGGTGTCCAGGGCCTCCAGGGCCTCCAGGGGCGGGGCCTCCAGGGCCTCCAGGGGCGGGGCGTCCAGGGCCTCCAGGGCCTCCAGGGGCGGGGTGTCCAGGGCCTCCAGGGGCGGGGCGTCCAGGGCCTCCAAGGCCTCCAGGGGCGGGGCGTCCAGGGCCTCCAGGGCCTCCAGGGGCGGGGTGTCCAGGGCCTCCAGGGGCGGGGCGTCCAGGGCCTCCAGGGCCTCCAGGGGCGGGGTGTCCAGGGCCTCCAGGGGCGGGGCGTCCAGGGCCTCCAGGGCCTCCAGGGGCGGGGCGTCCAGGGCCTCCAGGGCCTCCAGGGGCGGGGTGTCCAGGGGCTCTAGGGGCGGGGCGTCTGAGACGGGGTGTCCAGGGGTGTCCGGGGTGGGGCTCTGGGACGGGGCGTCCAGGGGCGGGGCATCTGGAATGGGGGACAAAGTGCCCGCGGGTGCAGCCAGCCCTGGGCCGGGACGGCGTCTCAAGCTGGGCCTCGCCGCGTCAGCTCGCCCCACAGTCCCTCCGGGCCTCGGCCCTGCGCTGGCGGCGCGCCTGGCCCTCGTGAGGGCCGCCCCTCTCCATGCCAGAGCGTCCGCGGGCTTCCAGGACGGGGTGTCCCGCGTGTCCACTTGTCCTCTAAGCGGCAGGGAAGCTGCGGGCGCCGGCGCGGTCCCCGGCCCAGCCGCCCTCCCAGGCCAGCTCGCAGCACCGCCCCTCGCCGTTCTCAATGCCATTTTTGGAGTTTTCTGCCTGCCGGGCGTCACGGCCCTGCCTCCGTCCTCATAACAGAAATATTAAGTCACAGCAGCCTCTCCGAGAGGCCCGTAATAATAAACAGGGCAGAGGGCGACCTCGGCCACTGGTAACTTGGTGGCTTGGAGCAGCGGGTGCAGGGGGCAGTGTGGACCCGCGGGGCCGGCGCCGCGCAGGGTCGGGTGGGGGACGTGCTGGGGCCACCTGACCCCGCAAGGGCCCCAAGCACCAGGCCCAGGCCCAGGCGCCAGCCTGCGTCTGGGGATGGGGGGTGTTGAGTCCGAGTTCGGGTTTCAGTGTTGTTTCACTTTTGTGGAAGAACGATCTAGGCCCCGCGGTCACGACGCAGCTGGTGGACCTGGCTGGGGTGGACCTGGCCGGGGTGGACATGACCCGGGTGTCCATGCCCTCTGGGCCCCGGGTGCCCCAGCTCAGGCCTCAGACCCCGCGTCCTCCTGAGCGCCAGAGCAGCCCAGCGCTCCCGCCCGCCGACAGCCTCCCCGGCGCTCACCCCTGGCTTGCTCCTCTTCATGGGACGCCGGGATTTCTGCTGAGAGTGTCAGGCCTTCGCAATCACTTTAAGCGACACCAAGCGGTTCCCGATTCATCACCCAGAAATAAGCCAAGAATGTGCTTTATTGCAGCCCCCGGAGAGAAACAATTGACCTTGCAAACTGCTCTCAGGCCTGTCTTTTACACATTGGCCCTAAAATCCCATGAATTTTCGGAAAACACAGAGTCCTTAAGAAACAAAGAAAACACAAAACAAAGAACAAGAACTGCACGCGCGGAAGAGCTTCGAGATCGCCAGCCAAAGGCTCCCAAGGGCCGTGGGGGCCCGGTGCTTGCGGGCAGCTCTCTGGGGGAGGGCGGAGGGAGGCGTCCTCCCTGCTGGGCCCAGGCGGCCGGAGAGGAGGCCCCGCCGCTCGGCCCCTCTGCGCAGCCCTCGCGGCACCCCGATGGCGGCTGCGGTGTCCGGCGGACCGGGGGAGGCAGGAGGGCAGCTGCCCGTCACCCCGACGCTCGTGCCCAGCTCAGACCCGGGGGCGACGGTGTCCGGTTCGCTCGGAGGGCACAGGAGTGATCGGGCTCCGGCGAGGGGCTCCGGGAAACAAGGCTCAGGCCCCAGAGCCTGGTGGAAGAGGCGGACTCGGGTCTGGAGGCTGCAGCGCAGCCTGTGGGATGAGGACGCTGAAGAGGCGGCGGCGTGGACGGCAGCGGGTGACGTGCCCCGCTCAGGGAGGAGACGCCGTGCCTCTGCCAGGCCCCGGCCCCCGCCCAGGCCCCGATCCTTATCCTTGCGGAAACGTCTGAACGGGGAGCGTTGCGGCATCTGCAGTCCCAACAGTTCTGACTAACTGGGCTCTCAGTCGGGCGCTGTTCAAACAACGCGCTCGGGACGCTGTGTCTCTCAGCGCTGCGCGCGGGAGCTTGAGCTTGAGGTGACTTTTTTTTTTAAAGATTCATTCATTTATTCACACAAGCCCTGGGCACAGTCAGAAGCGCGGGAGGGTGAGAGGATCCACCAGAGCCAGAGCGGGGAGCAGAGCAGGCAGAAGGACCGAAGGACACTGCTGAGGGGAGCAGCGGGCGGCAGGAGAGGTCTGCACGCCATGGGGGACCCTCGCCCGGCGGCCGGGGAGCAGCCGGGGATCGAACCGGCACCGCAGAGGCCCTTGAGGTGACTTTTATACGCGCCCAGAGGTTGCTGTCTCCAGGGGCGGGGGCGGGGGTGCTGCTGAAGTCTGTGTTTACGGCAGGGGCGGGGGCAGGGGTGCAGTGAGCAGGACACTTAGGGGGAGCAGGAGCGGGGCCTGCAGGGGTGGGGGTGGCCTTGGGCCTGGCCTGGCCTCTGACTGTTCTCTTTGGAACTTGGCCCTTCCTCGATGTGTTTGAAGTCAGATGCTGTGACTCGGGAAAGGTCGAGAATGTTGTGAAGACCAAGGCTCTCCCCCTTCACCTGGAGGGCGCCCCGAAGCCAGGACGGGATCAGCTCCTGGGGGGCCCTTCACCTGCTCCTGCAGCGACCGCGCACGCATGCGAGAGCCAAGCCGCCGGGAGCAAGGCTGCCTCGCACGGAGAGGGGCGCCCCTGCACTCCGGCCTTCCTCGGGGACGAAATGTTTGCTCCAGTGAGTAAGTCGGCGGCCCCAGGGAGGCCCCTGTTGGCTCGGTGGGGTTCCCCTCCCCTGGAAACTGTCCCCCAGGACTTGTGCTTTAGGGGCGTGGTACAATCGCTGCAGAGCTCTGGAAGGACCCCCAAAGACGAAGTGGGCCGGCTGGGAGGGCGTTGGGAGGCTGTGTCCACGTTGCACTGGACACGTGCAGGAGGGGGGCCCCGAGTCTTAGCTGTGACCTGGCAGGCGGACAGGTGCCAGGCCCGAGGCGTGTGCTCCGTGCACCCCACTGCCAGGCCGGCCTCAGGCCGCGGTCACAAAGGGAAGTGAGAAAGGTGGAGCCCAGTGTAACCGGAAGACCGGGGTTCGGGGCACCTGTCACCCCCGAATGCCAGCAGAGGCAGGAATTGAATCTTTAAAGTGCACTTTAATCAGCCCCCCGCAACCTGGAAGACGGGGGGCTAATACCCCAAAGGAGCCGCCTTCATGTTTCATGTCCAGCTGCTTTTTATCGTGAGTGGAACAAAGAGCTCAGCAGCGAGCGGCCTTCACCGCTGCCCGGAGAGGCTGCTGTCCAGCCGGGAGCGCCTCGCCCCCCCGCCCTCCTGGCCCGGCCTCGGCTCGTCGCTGCGGGAGGCCGGGCTGCACACGGGCCGGGCTGCCCAGCGCTGCCCCCGCAGCCTCCGACGTGTCCTGTCCTGGGCTGGGAAACGAACTCAGAGCAGACAGGCGCGTGCGGACTCCCGCCGGCCGCTGGGGTCTCCCGCCTCCCCCCCGCCCGGCTGTCTGTCCCTCTGGCAGTGCTGATGTCACCAGTGATGTCTGCACATTTCTCCCGAGAAGCCGGCACCTCTCGCCCGGACGGCTCGCGCCCCGAGAGCGGGCGCCGCGGCGTGACCTCAAGAGCGCGCTCGGGCTGCGGCCGGAGCAGGGAGGCGGCGTCCGCCGCTGAGGAGGGCTGCCCAGCTCTGTGCAGGACGTGGATTTCTGTTTCAGATTTGGAGCCGTCATGCTCCGTGATGGGATCCAGCTGCCCGCCCGGCACCCCCGATGCCACTGGCCCCTCGTGCCTTTGTTCAGGCTGCGCCAGCCGGGGTTGCCCGCGCCTTTCTGCCTGGAACCGAGGCCCCTGGGGCAGTCCCTGGCCGCTGCCCGTCCCCGGCATCCCAGGGCCAGCTCTGTGGCACAGCTGACTCGGGGCCAAGCCCTGCAAGGTCACTGGGACAGCAGAGACCATCCTGTGGGGCGGGGGGGCTCTTCAGAAGGGCAGAGACCCTGGGAGGGACGCCAGCCAAGCGGCCACCACCGCAGCCCCGGGGGCCACGTGGGGAGCCGTGGGGGTGCCCGAGGGAGGCGCACGGGCCTGGAGTGAGGCGGGGGCCGCTGGCCCTGGGGCTGTGCTCAGATAGGGACCTTCTCTGCGTCGTCCCTGCAGCAGCGGCGAGACCGGGCGTCTCCCAAGAGGAGGGTGACCGATGGCAGCCCTGGCCCCTCGCCAACGGGCACAGAGGGTCCCCCGGGGTGCTGCCACCTGCCCACGGAGGGCGGGAGCCAAGCGGCCACAGCAAGGGCCCAGCTCCAGCCTCACTGGCCTCGGGGACGCGGGCCTGGGCTCTGCGCCTTAAACCCCGTGTGCGGCCGGAAGGAGAGGCTGAGGACGGCTTCGGTGACACGTTTCATTTTAATCTAAGAAAAACGATTAACTTCAAAGTTCAGAAATATCAAAGATGAGCCAATAAATTTAAGGTCACAACCGTTTCCTAAACGCGACGTCACACACTCGCTCGTCTGGGGTTCGGCGTTTGCAGTTAAATAAGACGACACCGCGGGAGTGTCCTTCCGAGCCGGAGCCGGTGCCCCCAGACCCGCCCCCAGCGCCTGCCCCCAGCCGCCGGGGGGCCCGAGGCGCGGCCACCAGGTCCAGCTCGGGCGCCCACCTGGCCCCTGCGAGCGCCAGTGCCGGGAGGGGTCTCTGGCAGAGGGGCGGGAGGGGGCACAAGTCCGCGGCCAAGACCAGCACGCGGGCCCGGCCAGGCCTGCTCCGTGACCAGGTGACCTGGGCTTCCTGCGGGGGCCGTGGGCCGTGGGAGGACGGCCAGGTGTGGGAAAGCTGCCCCCGGGGCGCCTGGCCAGCCCCGGGCATCGACCGTCTGTGGGTAGGGACCTCCCAGGTGCCCGCTGGGCCCTGTGGCCTCGGCTGCAGGACGGACCGAGCAGAGCCCGAGACGCAGGAGCAGGCCCGCCGTCGGCCACCGCGTTTGGTCCAGCAGGGCGTCCGGCTCGGGCCCAGTCTGCCGGCTCCAGCGTGCGGGACGCTCAGGCAAGCGACGCGCCCCACGTGGACCCACGCAGTGAGGGGTGGTGGGCCGAGGCCGCGCGGGCGGGCGGGCGGCCAGTGGCTCAGCAGGCCCTGGGCGAGGGTGCGGCCAGCGGCCGACTCCGCGCAGCCCTCGCCCGTCACAGATTGAAACAGTCTGTTTAAATATCGTTTCTACAAAGTGAATTTACATTTAAAGTACAAAGTGCAAATACTATGTTTTTGTTTTTTGGGTTTTTTAATTGCGCTTTGGTGAGGGAGCCTCCCGTGTCCGGCCAGTCCCGGCGCTTAGCCGTGCTTCCTCGGCTGGAAAAGACAAGAGAGAGGCCGCGTTAGGGCAGGGCCCCCGCAGGCCTCACCCCGACTCGCCCGAGGCGCCCCGAGCCGGGAGGTCCGCGGAGGGGGGCCCTCGGCTCGGCCAGGAGCCTGCGGGTGCCGGCGTCTGCCTCCCGTGCGAGGACCGAGCGCGGAGGCGTCCCGGACACGCCGTGGCTTCAGCCTGTGACTCGGCGGCGGTTTCTGACAGTCCAGCTTCTGCGGCGGACTTGACGGCGCAGCCGCCCCATCCACCCCACCTGCTCCCCGGCCTCCGGGACGCGGCGCCGAGGGCCTGCGCGGCCGGGTCGGCGGGACCTGGCGCCTTCTCTGCTGGGCAGTGACTGAGGATGAAGGGTCTTCCCGCCTGAGTTGTCTGAGGCCACCGGCGCGGCCATCAGGGCCCCGGCTGCGCCCCGGCGGGTACAGCGGCCACAGCTGCGGCGCCGGAGGCTTCGGGCTGCGGTTCCTACCCCAGAGGGGGGCCGGCGGAGGGGCTGGCGGGCGAGAGGGGCGAGACGCCGCCTTGGGCCCGGAGGTGAGGAAACCGCGTCCGGCCCACGGTGAGGAGAAGGCCGGGCTGGCTCCCCGGGCGCCCCAGACCCGGGAGGGCAGGGGGCCTCACTCCGTCCAGGCTGCTCTGTCCTCGCTCCGGAGTCCGTGGTCCCCAGGACGGGGCGCCCGGCGGGCCTGCGCTGCAGCCACGGGGGATGGCGGCCCTGTGCCTCCTGCCCGCCTCAGCCAGGATGGGCTGCGGCTCCTCGGGCCCCCGGGCGGCAGGAGGGGCCCCGTGCGCGGAAAAGGCAAACCACCAGCGTTTGCTGAACAAGGAGAACGTCCCGCGTCCTCCCAGAGAGAGGGCCGCGCCCGTCGCAGGCGGCACTGCCCCAGGCCCGCGTGCTCCGGGCGGCCGCGTCTGTCCCGGGAGGACCCCGCAGCCCGCACCGGCCCGGCGGGTGTGGAGAGACTCGGCGGCGCGAGCTCGGTCGAGGCCTGGAGCAGCTGGCCCGGCTGGGAGGCTGCGGGGACAGGGGTCGAGGCCGGCCCCGCCAGATGCGCGGCCGAGGCGGCTGGGGAGGCCTTCACGCCGCCGCGCCCACAACCGAGGGCGCAGACACTCTCTCGCCAGTCAGACGACGGCCGGGCCTGCAGACGCACGGGGTCCCCCGCAAGGGCCCAACGGCCGAGAGGCCCACGAGGCCCGGCGCGGGCCAGGGCGTGGCCGCAGCTCTGCCCAGCGGGCTCTGGCCTTCTGGGGGCCGAGGGACGGCACCGGCCGAGCCGGATCCTCGGCCGCCTGGGAGTGGCTGCAGTTTGTTCGGCAGGACAGACGCACTCACCTGTCTGCTGGCCGCGCCGTCCGTGCTGCCTCGGGGGGCTGCGGTGGGGAGAGGGGTTAGAGCGAGCGCTGGCCGCTGGGGGGCGGGGCGGCCGGGGAGGGCAGGGCGGGGCTCACCCGGGTGCTTGCGGCTGCCCGCCCTGCCCTCCCTGGCGACGCCCAGGCAGCCGGTCAGCTCCGCCAGCGCGATGGCCTTGTCGCCGTCGGCGTCACAGTACTCCACGAACTTCTTCACGCACTTCTTGGGCTTTGATTTCTTCCGCAGGAACCTCTTGAAGGGCTTGATCTCCTTCTTGCCGATGTCGCCGCTGGAGTTCTTGTCCAGCAGCCTGAAATACCAGTGGACCACCCTCTCCTCCAGCGTGTGGCTGGGGTCGGGCTCGGAAAGCCTGCAAGGACACCGGCGTGAGGGCCCCGCGGGCCGCCGCCGAGCCGCGGCCATCACCGCTCTAGACACGGGCTTTCAAAGTAAGTTCTAGAAAGGGATCAGGAGAACGCGGCCAACCCGCTCCACGGCGCCCACGGCACGGCGGGGCTCTGTGTGCCGACCACGCGCCGGCCAAGCCCGTGAGGACAAAGCCCTGTCCAGAGCCTGTGCCGGGGGGGCAGGGCCTCCCAGCGACGCCCCTGGACGGGTCCCTGGGGCTGAAAAGATGCAACTTGAAGAAAGAAGGAACGACCCCCGGAAGACCTGGGCTCGGCAGCCCTTGGCAGTGTCCGCCCCTGCCAGGCAGCGTCCACTAGGAGGAGACTGGCCTGCCTGGACTTCCCGCCCCCTGCGCCCCCCGGCGGCTGCAGGACCCCAGGGGCAGCCCCGGCCCAGGACTCGGCTCCCTCGCGACCTCCAGGGGCCGCTGCCTCACAGCTCGGGGTGAGCGCGACCCCCGAGTGGAGCGCGGACTCTGGAAAGGCCCCTTTACCCGCCCACTTCCCTCTCCTCCCTGCGCGCCCCCGTCAGCCCCAGGGGCTCTAAGCCCCTGGCCCGGGAGAGGCGGCCTGGCCAGGGCCAGCGCTCAGGACGGGCCCCGCAGAGGCGTCCCTCAAAGTAAAGAGGCAGCAGCTGCTGGTTCTGGGGGCGGCCTCGAGAGCCCTCACGCCAGAGCGCGTCCGCCGGCCAGGACCCCAGGAGCCGCGTGGACACCGGGGCCCGCCCGGGCCGGCGGGTGTGAGGGCACGTTCTGCACGACCCACGCGCCTCTCGAAGCATTTCCTGGCTGAGTCCAGTCGGAGGCTTTAAAAAGCGATTCCAGAGCGCGAAGCGCTGCCCTCCTGCCCCCGCCGCCCTCCAGAGGTGCCCCGCAGACCCCGGCCGGCCCCGCGACCCCTCCCAGGGCTGGGGCCGCGTTGGCAGCGAAGCCGGCTACCAAGCCCGCGGCCGGCGCGGCAGCTCCCCGGTCCACGCTCCCGAGGCCGCAGTCCGTGTCAGCCGCGGTCTGGGCAGCCGGCGGCCCTGGAGGTCCCTGTCCGGCCCGCCGACCCCCGCTGTCCGGGAGGGGCCGCCCACCTGCCGGAGGCCGCGGGGTCGGAGACGGCGTGCACCATGTCCGTGGACAGCGCGTCCAGAACGCTCGTGAGAAACTCGTTCTTTTTGGCTCCAGGACAACCTGAAAAATAAAGTGCGTGTTTCCCAGGACTCGGGGTCACGGGTGCCCCGGGACAGGAAGGGGGTGCTCCCGTGGGGGGCCCCTGACCAGGGCAAGGGGCGTGAGTGGGGGGGACCGGGCGCAGGGGGCGGGGTCGGGGCGGGGGACAGGGCCCGGGCGGGGAGGTGGGGTGGGGGTGCGGGCCTGGGCGCGCCAGCGTGGGGGACTCGCGAGCGGGGCGCAGCGGGGCCAGGCAGCGAGCGGCAGCGCCAGGGGCCGGGATTCAGGAGCCGGACCCGCCACCGCGAGACCGGGGCGCTGTCACGGAAGCCCAACTGCCACCCCTAACCCTCGCCTGCGCTCCGGGCGCCCCGCCGCTGGCCCCTGTGCTGCCCGCCTGCCAGGGCCGGGAGGGGAGCACGCAGGGCGGCGGGAGCGCCGGGGTCTCCTGCGGCCTGTGCTCGCGGCCAAGCCCTTCCCCGGCCGGGCCTGCGCGGCTCCGGCTCCCCGGCCTGACTCTCGGTCTCCGCTGCCGCCCGGGGGTCCCGCTGGTGAACACCCGCAGGGGAGCAGCGGGAGCCGGCTGTGCTCCGACAGGAGCAGGTCGAGGGGCCGCAGCCCTCGCGGGCTTCTCAGGAAACAGGCGGTCTGGTCGCGCCGGGGCCGGCGGGGGTTTGGGCCGCAGGCGCCTGGGGGCTCTGCGGGGCTCTGGCCCAGGGGCGCCTTCTGTGCCGGGAGCCGCCCCGCCCCGGGCTCTCCACCGGACGGCCCCGGGCCGGCCTCCCCGCTGCCCCCCGAGGCCAGCCCCGCGTGAGCACGACCGGCAGACGGGGTGCCGAGGACAGGGGCCCGGGGCCGACCTCGCCGCCGCCCGCTCTCGCCCTCCCCCGGCTCTCGCGGCGACACTGAGATTTGGGGGTTTCCTTCCTTTGCAAACTGCGTTGAGTTTTATCGGGACAACAGTGGTTTACAGCACTGCACACAACTCGGGGTACAGGCGCGCCCCCCGCGGCTCGTGTGGGTGCACGGCACCGGCCCGAGTCAGCTGCCTGGTCTGCTCCGATGCGGCTCCCCCGCCCCTTTGTCCCCCGTCCCCAGCCCCCCGTCCCGTTCCCCACCCCCCGCCCCCCGCCCCCCGCCCCGTCCCCGTCCCACTGGCGTGTGCCACACGAGGGATGCCTGATTTTGTTTCGATTTCTCAAAATACCACAACTGGAAGCACCCACCGCCCGCAAGTCCACCCCCAGGCAGCCATTCAAAGGACGGGAAACGCTACCCAAAGGCCCCTGTGCCCCCAAGTCCCCTGCGGGAGACCAGGACCGGGGCGCGGGGGAGGCGGGACACCACGAGCCGCCACAGGAGGAGCCTTTGCCCCGGGGAGCACGGGGCGGGGGGCGGGTGCCGCGGAGCACCCCGGGCTGGAGGAAGCAGGCGCAGCTCGCGCCCAACTCTCCCAGGAGCCCCGCACAGCAGAGGGAGCAGAACCCGCACAGCCAGGCGCCGGGAAGGGGCTGCCCCGGGAGGCCGCGAGGCCAGTGCGGGTGAGGCTGGGGTTCCGCGCGGCCAGAGCCCGGCCCCGAGTCGCCCAAGTCCCTGCCACCATCAGACCTGGGGGATTTCGACCAGAGAGGAGTCAAGGAGGGGCCCCAGCCTAGGAGAACGGGCCCCCCACGGGCACCTGGACGCGGCAGCCCGGGTCAGCCATCCCCGGTGCAGGGCGAAGGCCAAGCTGGGCGCTCCAGAGCGTCCTCCCAGATGCAGTGGACACAGAAGCTGCTGGTCACAAACGCTTTCTGGGGCACCCACGGGGCAGCGTGGCCTTGGGGCTGAAGTCTGGCCCAGAGAGCCACCTCACTCCTCAGCTCTGGGGGTCCAGAAGCCGGGGCCCTTCCTAGGACAGGCAGGCTGCTGCGGCCACACAGGTCCCCAGCGCAGCCTGGCCCGCGGCCCGCACAGCGTCCAGTCCAGCCAGGCTGCGCTTCTGCAAAGCCACGGCGAGGGGCCGGCGTCTCCGCCGCCCAGGCCTGTCCCCCGCGGTGTCCGAGGGCAAATGCAAATCCCTGCAGCCCGCGTGGGCACAGGAGCTCCCCCGAAGGGTGGGTGCGGCCCTGCCGTGCAGTGTGGGAGCCGGAGCCCCGGGAGATGACCGCCAGCTTGGCACCAGGACGGGGGGGACAAGCCCAGGACAGCCTCCTGCTGCCGGCCCGCACTGCCCACATCCAGGCCTGGGAGCGGAGCCTGGAAAACCTCCCCGACACCCTCAGCCCCAGCCAGCCCCCGAGAAACCCAGCGCCCTGCGCCTGGACACCACCCTCCCCGCTCCCCTTTCAGCTCAGCTGACCTGCGGTGCCCCCGCCCCCCACCCAGGGCCACCCCTCGCCCACCGTCCACCAGAAAGTCAGGCCCCCAAGGCCGCACTGCCGGCTCGGGCCCGGCGCTAGGTTCGTCGCGGCCTGTGCCCGGGAGGGCGGTCGCAGGCACAGGACCAGCCAGACGCGGGGCCCGCGGTCACGGCCTCTGCATGGGGCTGTCTCGGGGGCCGAGGGCTCACAGCAGCCCTGGAGGCGGTGGCGGCCTGTGCCCCCCCGTGGCCCTGCTCATCGCCTCCCGGCAGAGGCCCCCGGCACCTCTGGGTCTGAGCCTGGTGTGGACCTAAACCCGAGGCCGCAGGCGAGCTGGCCGGGGCCTGCACACAGGAGCTGGGGGGCGGGGGGGTTGGGGGGTTGGGGGGCCGGCCCTGCCCATCGCGGACATACATGCAAAGAGAACTCATGGAGAGGCTCCGGGCGACATCCCCCGGGCGGACCCCAAAGCCCAACGCCCCCCCCAGGGGCTGGGAGGACACAGGCCTGGGCCTGATGGGGCCCCCGTCATGCTGAACGCGGCCGCCTCGGCCGGCTCGGGCTGGGCTTGGGTTCGGGTTCAGCCGGGAGGTCTGCGGCCGTGCGCGCCTGTGAGGAGCCGGGGCGGCGCTGGCCCTGGGCGTGAGCCAGGAGACAGGCGGGCAGGCGTCTGCTCCGCTTCCGGCGGGCGGCCTACGTGGTGAGTCAGGTGGCCGCGCCCTGGGCCCCAGGATAGCTGAGCCCTCACCTCAGGGCACCCCCATCCCCACTCAGCCACGGAGAACCCACGGAGAAAATGAGGCCCAACGTGGCAGAAAGTGAAGCATCGGCCAAGGGCAGAGGCCGTGGGCCGCAGCCAGGCCAAGTGGACGGCCTTGGCTGGGGACGCTGGCGTGGGGATGGGGACACGGGCCGGGGCTCGGGAGAGGGCTTGGCGCCCAGGGCCTTGAAGGCCGCTCCCACCCGCAGGGCGGGGTCCGGGCCGACCGAAGCCGGGACCCCCCAGGGAGCCGACGAGGAGAGGCTCCAAGTCCTCCGAGCCGCAAGCCCAGCGCTCGCCGGCCAGGGGCCGCACAGTCGCCGGCTGGAGCCCGGAGACCCCGCTGCAACCGGAAGCGGAGCTTTGCCAGAAGAAGGTGATCCTCTGCGGCGTCAAGAGCCTGCAGGCCGCTCACTGCTGCGCTTTGGGAAACAGATTTCTCCCCGCAGCCAAGGGCGACCTCTGTTCTGCGGCTATTTTAAGACCTGCTTGTTTTTCCCTTATAAGGAGAATTATCTCCCCAAATCAAGATGATTAAGAGCCGTACCAGAACACGCGCCTGTAACCGCGGAGCCTGCCGCTGCCAGAGAGGAGTCTGGGGCTGGGGCTCCGTGGGGGGCAGCGAGGAGGGGCCTGGGTGAGGGCGGCCGCCTGTGCCGGGGCCACCTGCGCCGGGGCCGTCCCTCGGGGGGCCGCCTCTGCGGGGCCAGACCTCACCCCCACAGGCTCTGAGCCGCGGCCTGCGAGCGGGCACCCGCTGGGAGCTGCGGGCCCTGCTCCCGGTCACTTGCACTACAGGGCCGCGCGGCGTCCCCCGCTGCCGGAGGTGCCGTGCGCAGGGGAGGGGCCCCTTCCCCAGCAGCCCGGCTGTGCCCAGCGGCGCCCACGTGGGCCCGCAGGTGCAGAGGTGCTGATCCTCAATCATCGCTGCTCCAGCGTGGATGGAGCTGGGCCCCAGCCCAAGCGCTTCCCCGCGCACCCCAGGAGGCCTCGCCCACCCTGAGGAGCGGAGCCTGCGGCCGGCACGTCAACTGCAGGGCCGAGCTGCTGCGGAGGACGCGGGGCTGGGCGGCGGGACAGACGGAGCAGACGGGGCACGGGGACAGGTGGAGACGGGCGGGACGGGCGTGGGTGGGGGCGGGAATGGCCGAGCTCGGCCACGTGGCAGAGCGCCCTTCCCACGGTGCCAGGAAGAGCCTTTCGCCTCAGAGGCAAGAGTTGGGGGGGAGGGTGCGGGGAGCCCCCCCAGGCCCGGGGCAGGCAGCGTGGCAGAGACACCAGCCCCAAGGCCCCCCGCCCCGCTCCCTGCCCCTCCTGCGCCGTCTCTCTGTCCCTCACACCACGTGGACACAGACGCCGCCGCCCGTGGACCCCTAACCACAGGGACACCTGCAGAGAACGGCCACACGACAGGCGCTGCCAGGGCCCAGGGCCGCGGAGGAGACACCGCGTGGCCACAGAGCTGCGGGGCGCGGGTGGGGCCACGCCCTCGCGGCAGGACAGGGCCGGGGCCTCTGCCCCTGGGGCTTCTGCTGACCAGGTCGGGTCAGGGATGGCCGGGGACACCCCACGGCCTGCCCCCCAGTTCACAAACGTTTACGCCTTCACGTTGCAGAACCACGGTCCTCTCCGCAGTAACACGCGAGTAACACGGAGACCGGAGGCTGCCCTCAGCGGGAATCCCCGGGTCCCGTGGGAGGCCCAGGACCAAGGCTCTCCGGGAAGGACTGGACAGCGCGTCCCGGGGCCCTGGACTAACGGTGCCCAACCGGGAGACGCCTCCCCAAAAGGACACTCGCAGGGAGCCCAGGAACACGGCGCGCTGGGGCCTGGGGCCGAGCCGAGCCTGCTTGCTCCTGGGTCTCAGGAGGCCCCAGCCTGGGCCACCTCGGCCCCGCCCCGCCCCACCCGGGGTCCCCCCAGGCCCTCCCCACCCTGCCCACATCCTGCCCCCGCCCTGCCCCCGCCCCGCCCCCTCCCACGCCCCAGGCCCTCCCCGCCCTGCCTGGACCCTGCCCACGCCCCACCCGTGCCCCGCCCCGGGGGGCCTTACAGGTCCAGAGCCCGCAGAGGCCACGTCCACCTGGGGGTCAGCGCGTGGGCCCGGACGCAGGCCGTGCCGCAGAGCCCCCGCGGTCTCTGGTCACCGGCCGGGCCCGCCGCTCTGGGCAGCACGCGGGCCTTTCCAGGGAGCCCGCGGGGTGGGGGCCGCACGGAGTGAGTCTGGGCTGCCGACACGGGGCCGTGCGCCCTGGCCGTCCTGGCCTGCACAGCCCGGGCCTCAGCCCGCTCGGGGCCCGCCTGCGGGGAGGGCGCCCTGCGGGTGCAGGGGGGCGCTCACCTTGCAGCTGGCGGCCCTTGTACAGGTCCCGGGGCTTGCTGGGGTGGGCCCTGGCCGTGTGGTCGCACTTGGGCTGCTCGTACCTGCGGGCGGACAGAGCGGTCAGGGCGGGCGGCGCGGCCCGAGGCCCCGCAGTGTCTGGGACAGGCCCTGGCCCCCGGCCGGGAGGAGGGGCGCGGGACCCCTCCCCGCCAGGGAGGACCAGCCTCTCAGAGCCACGCCCAGGCTCTCCCCAAGGCGGGCTCTCGTGGCCACAGGAAGCCACAGCCTTTCTCATGGCGACCCCACCACGGTCCTGTGGGGACGGTCCCGCAGGCCCCTGGGGCAGGCCCGGACTCTCGGGTCCAGGACGCGCGCTGCGGGCTCCGGCCCAGGCCCACGAGCAGCCGCGGCCGCGGACGCCTGCTGGACCCGCCCAGGCACCGCCTCTGAGCCCGGTGGGCACTGGCGCCCAGGACGCCGCGGGTTGGTCGGGGCATCCCGCGGCCTCAGACACCAGAGCCGCCGCCCGCACCTCCCTCAGCCCCGCTGGGGACTGTGCAGGACAAAGGGGGGGCAGTTGGGGCCCGGGGGCTGGGGCGGGACACAGCTGGGGGCGGGCGGGGGCGGCGGCAGCCTGGCTGGAGGGCCACGAGGCCCGGCCCCTCCTCGCCCGGTTTTCCCTCCCACTCTGGAAGAGAGAGGGTCTTCCTCGGGGAGACTCGCCCCGTCACCCACTGCTGACTGGTCTCCCCACCATCAAACACGGGCACACTCTCCCCACAGGAGCGCTCCTCTGGGCCCAGGGGGCGTCTGAGGGAGGGCGGGGCTGCGCGGGGCCCCCACTGTCCCTCACAGGCCGGCGGCTCTGCCTGGACAGCAGGCGCGGAGGGGGTGAGGCCGGCACCCCACACGCCCTCCTCTCCCAGCGGGTGCGCCGGCGGGGGGCCCGGGGGCTCCGTGGACCCCGCACTGGCCCAGCCCGGGCGGGAAGCAGGACGGGGCCGCGGCGGCCTCCAGGGCTCCGGCCAACGCCCGCCCGGGTGGGGACAGGGACTGGCGCCCCCTCAGCCAAGGGCCCACGGGGCGGCTGCTGGGCCAGAGGAGCACTGTGGAGCCCGGACGAGGGGCCGGGGCTCTGCGGGGCGCGTGGCCACGGCGCCTGGCCAGGACAAGGACAGCAGCGAGGACACCAGCGGGGGGACCGGGTCCTCAGAGGGGGCGCCCAGCCGCGGCCCCACTGCCAGGACAGTGGCCGCCCCGGGGGAGGACGCGCGGCCCCAGCCCCGGTGGGCCACGCCCGGGTCCAGCAGCCAGACCTAGGGACCCCTCCAGGACACCTCCCGCCTCTCCCAACATCCTCCGGACGTGGCCAAGTCAGCACCTCCGTCCCCCCGGCCCCGACTCCCTCCCCGGCTCTGCCTCCCGACCCCGAGGCCACCGCGCCACCCGCTTGCCCCTCTGCTCACGGCCCCAGACCCCGCGGCGCCTGCGGAGCCTCAGCCCAGAATCCCAGACGCGCGAGGCGGCCGCACCACGTCCATGCGCCGCCCACAGCAGCTGGACGCTGGGCGTGTCCGCCCTGAAGGGAGGCTCTCGGCTCCCCTTTGCCCTCCCTGACCCCGCGTGTTGCCCCACTCCACGTGCTCACACTCCCTCCAGGGCGCCCTCCACCAGCCGCCGCGGCCCCGCCCCCACCCCTCGCCCGCACCCCACACTGCCCCGCGCCTCTTCCCCCACAGCCTGCGTGGCCCCGGGGTGCCTGCTCCTCCCAGCACAGCCCCGGGGCGGCTCGGCCCGCAGGTGCCTCTCAGAGGCCTGCTGGGGACACCCCAGCCAGCCAGGGTAGGGGTCCAGGCCCGCCCAGGCCTCCAGGGACCAGCGCCCCAGGCATCCCCAGGCCGGGCCCAGACGTGGCCTGGATGCCGCCTGCACCTCGGGCCGGGCCAGCGCGGCCTCCTCTAGATCCCGCAGGCCGCACCGGCCCCTCCAGGGAGCTGACCCAGGGGTCAGGAAGGGCCGGCCCAGGAAAGGCGGAGGCAGCGGGCAGGCTCCCACACGCAGGCGGCTTGGTGTGAACTGGCGCAAGAAGGAATTGCCACCCGGTGTGGTCACCCACCCCTAGACCCAGGGGCAGGGCAGGACATGACCGCCAAGCTGGCCAAATGGGGCCAGTGAGGGCTCCCTGGGCCTGAGGCCCAGAGCAGCGTCTTTCATTAAGGGGGAGCTGTGTCCCGGCCACTTGCGGGCTCAGGGGCGACGCTGCCCAAGGCCTTGGGCCCAGCCCCTCACCAGCCCTCACTGCCCCCACCCGTCACTGCCCCCTGGTGGCCGTTACAGGGACAGTGTCCATGGCACTCACCTCTGGGGCACGGCCGGGAGCGGGGTGGCCTTGTGCTCACGGGACCGGGGGGCTGGTGGGCCCGCCTGCGCTGCCCGGCCTCTGGCCCACAAGGACGCGCTCACCTGGTGGAGGTGCCGGGGATGGGGCGTCCGGTGTCCACCAGGACGCACCAGCAGTAGCCGGTGGACGGGTGGCACTGCACCGGCTTGTAGAGGCCACCGTGGGCGCACTCGGGGATCACCACGTCGTCGCTCCGGGGCTGCCGGGCCTCCTCCAGGGCGGACTGCTGCTCCTGGTCACACGAGGACGCTGGGGGAAGGCAGCGGATGAGCTGCGGCCAGCCAGCGCCACCGTCGGGGGCAGGCCGCGGGCCCTGTTGGGTCAGAGCCCCGGGCGACACCCGCACAGGCTCCCGATGGCCCCCAGGGACAGGCGGGGACGGCCACGTGCCCTCCCAAGCCAGCCATGTGGCCGGGGCAGCACACGGTCCATCCTGGTGAGCCCTGCCCCCCCCCACCCGGCATCTCTCCTGGACCTCACCCGCCGGGGCCGCCCCTGGGTGGGCCCGCAGGTCCCCTTCTGCAGGGGCGCAGCCCAGTGGTCGACATGGAGACTGACCCTGGCCCGGGGAGGACACATGGAGGAGCCGCATGTCGGCCGCCTCGCCCTGAGCGCCGCCGTGCACCCCTAACAGCGGCTCCTGACGTCAAGGCGTGCGCATTCGTGGCCAGCTCAGCTGCTTCTTGGGGTTACACAGAATCTCTGCGTGCCCCTCTGGGGACGCCCCAGACGGCCGAGTGTTCAGACGGCGGGTGTGTGCGCATGCATGTGGGCATGGGCGCGACCCCAAGGGGCGGCGGGCCCTCAAGCTGACGACGCCGGGACAGCCCTTGAGGACAAAGCAGCACGCCTGCTACGAGGCCCCAGGCCTGAGGAAGCCGCCTCGGAGGACACACTCGGCCTGGGCGCCGAGGATGGAGGGCCGGGGAGCAGCCCCCCAGGAGACAATGGCCCCGGCCTCGGCAAGTCAACGCAAGGAGCCATGTGCGCTTCCAGCCAAACCCCCGGCCCCAGCGTGTCCCACCCACGGCCCCCTGTCCACCACCGGGAGCGTGGCCCAGGCTGGCCATTCCACTCAGGAAGGCAGAGTGACAGAAACTGGCTTTGCAGCAAGAGGGCTCCCCCAGGACCCCCTCCCTGCTCCCGAGCGAGACACCTGGGCTGCCTCCACCTGGGTCAGCTCCACCCATACCTGTCCACCTCCACCCGCCCACCGCCGCCTACCACCACCTGTGCAACCTCTGCTGGTGCCGGTGCCACCTCCACCCGTCCACCTCCACCCACCGCCACCCGTGCCAACTCCTGTGCCCGACACAGAGAGCAGAGAAGTGCCCTTCTGTGAGTGAGAGCAGCTCTCGAAGGCCCTGCCTCAGGCCCGCACGCACACACACAGGCCCCACACACTCACGTGCAACGCACTCTGCGGGGACCCCGCACGGTCGAGCTGTGGCTCGCGACTTGTGGTCCCGGCAGAAGGACGCTGCAGAGACGCTGTGAGCTCCAGTGAACAGGAAGGGGAGGGCAGACGTGCCTCGCGAGAAGCTGACGCAGAACCTCAATGCAGAACCCCCAAATCCAGGCCAGACTGAATAGGCCTGTGCTGTGCACCCCCAGAATTCAAGTGTGAGCCCAACTGTGAACTGTGTTCAGCGAAAGGGCTTTAGGGCGACTGTGGCTGCAGGGCCAGGGCGGGGCCCTGAGGGAGGCCGGAGCCGGGGAGGAGGCTGCAGCCGCCTGTGCGCCCAGAGGGCCCTGGAGGCCGAGGGCTGAGTGTCCAGAGGGGGTTTCTGAAAAAGACCGCAGCCCGGAGCCCCAGCCGCGAGCACTGCCTGGGGACACCCCCATGGCAACGCGCACCCCGAAACAAGGCCGATTTCAGTAAACGCGTGATTTGCGCTTTTCTTTCACAGCATTTCCTCCTTCGAGAAGTGACTGCACCGACTCAACAGCTGGGCACGGGCCTGGGGCTCGCCTGGCGGGCCTGGCAGGCGCAGGGGAGGGGAGGGCCGGGCGCTGCCCGCACAGCCGGCCGCTGCGCCTCTGACGCCCGGGCAGGGCCGAGTGCCAGAGCCGGCCCGCGGGGCCACAGCCTCCTCCCGGGGGGTGGACGCTGCTGAGGACCGAGCAGGGGCAGCGGGGAGCGGGCAGTGGGCGCTGGACGTGTGCCCAGGGTGGGATGGGGCCGGCGGGCGCGCCCGGCCTTGGCTCTCTCGCAGGGCCCTCCAGAAACTCGGTGTTTCAATTCACACAAGTGTATAATTACAAGAAAAATTAAAATGTGCCCCAGACCTTGCTGATAATGGTTACCACATGCTCGCGGCCGCGCTCAGATGTGAACATAAACAAAATCAGAGCCGCGGCTGCAAACGCAGCTCCAGGTCCCTCCAGAGCTCCCGGCGCGGAGGAGGGGCGGCGGCGGGCGCGGCCGAGCGGCCCGGGCAGAGCAGGCCAGAGCGGCTGCCTGCGTGCGGCACGTCCGGCTGCGGGCACGGGGCCCTCGAGTCCACCCGGGGGGCCACAGCCGACGGGGACACGGCTGTGGGCGGGGTCACAGGCCCGAGGTGGGGCGTGGGCGGGTGTGTGGGGAGAGGGGTGGGGTGGCTGCAGCGTCCTCGGGGCAGAGGCCGGGCCGGGACGTGCTCCAGACCCGCCACGCAGGGCGTCAGGCGCTGGGTCCTGCGGCGTCAGCTGTCAGGCGGCCTCCCCCCCCGTCCAGCATCTCCAAAGCCGCGTGCACGCCCCGGCCCCTCAGGGACAGTCCTCCCTGTACCTGCAGGGCCCAGTCCACTCAGGGCAGACGCCGGGAGACGCGGGCACGGGCCTGGCGGGCAGCTCCTGGTGGCCAGCGAGGGGCTGAAGCTCAGAGGGGATGGCCCAGGGACTCCGGCGGGGCCGTGTCAGCCCCGGGGAGGGAGGGCAGTGCAGCGACAGGTCCTGGGCCTCAGCCCTCCGGGTGGGGACACCCCTGTTCCCCAGCAGTGCCCCGAAGTTGCCCAGCAGTGCCCCAGCAGTGCCCCAGCAGTGCCCCAGCATTGCCTCGAGATTCAGCTCTCTTGGGCCACCCCCGACCCAGGTTAAGGGGTGTTGCTCTGTTCTCGGGCTCCAGAGGCCCCTTCACCACTTCTCACTGCTGCGGCCACCACGTCCCTCTGGTCACCCACGCTGTGTCAGGCCAGCCGGGCGCCAGCCCCCCCAGTCCCAGAGAGGCGCCTCATCCAGCCCCGGCCTGCGGCGGGCACCAGCCTCGGCCGCTGGACTCAGCCCCGGGCCGAGCCCTGCTCAGCGACTCCGCAAAGGTCACTCGAGAGTGACCGGATCCGCCGAGGCCTGAGGACACCTGGCGCGGGCCCGTGGGCCCCAGTCCTCGGCCACCGACCTTCTCGCTTCCGTTGCTGCTGCCTGGCCTCGCCCTGAAGTGCCGCCCCCGGTCACCCCACCAGTGTGAACACTGAGCCCAAGAACGGGGTGTTTGAAATGAAAACCCTCCTTTCCAGTTCAGCGAGGCGGCGTGATTTCGGCAGCTGATTGATATTTAGACGACAAACCTTCACGGCCTGTTTCCAAGCGGCCATTTGACTGACTTTACTATTTTGATCTCTCCAAGTGCCCCAACCTTGAGCGCTGAGGGAGCCACTTGCCACCTTGATGCTTGTGCAATCGCATGTACGCTTGAAAGAAGGGATAAAAGGGAAATAATATTTTCAAACTTGGAAATGAAGAAGGGAAATATAATTGGTCTTATTTTTCCCCGGGGAAGGCAATTTACTGTGATTTAAAGCAGAATCAAAAGATAATTATCTTTTGGCACAAATTTTAATGTGTGCAATAAAACAAAAACTATTGACCCTGGGTAAAGCAGAAAAATGTTTCCACTGAGGGCCCATAAAAGTGGGGGCGGGGCGCGGAGCCTGGGCAGAGCCCTGGGCGGCGCAGAAGGGGTGGGAGGCGTCTCCCCGGGAGGGCGCACAGGCTGCGGGTGGGCGCAGGGCGGGCGCGTGTCCCAGGCGGACGCAGGCGCCAGCTCTCCGGGCCCCACACTGTCCCGGGCCCCACAGGGGGCTGGAAGCGTGGCCGCTCCAGGGAGAGGGGACCCACAGCCCCGCCAACTCCGGGTCTGGACAGCTGCGCGGCCAGGCCGGCACCGCCCACGCAGAGCGCACTTCCCCGCGCCCGGGAAGCCAGCGGGCGCCAGTCCCGCCTGGTCCCCACGCCCTAGCCAGGGCTGCCCGCCTTGTCCAGGGCACCGTGGCCTTGGGAGGGGCGCAGTGAGGGCGGTGGGGAGGGGCGACCCGTCTATCCCAGACCCACAGGTGTCCCACCCCCCCACTGCCAGCCATGCAGGGCGGCCCAGGGGGCACCCCAGCTTTCTCCATCCAGACCCCGGGTTGCCAGCGCCCCAGTGTCCTGCATGGGGCGGGGGTCAGTGTACCCAGGGGGCACTGCCAAGACCCAGCCCACCACACAGGAGGCTGCCGGGAGCCTGGCTCCCCAGGGCTCCACAGCTCCTCGGAGAAGCCCTGGAGGCGACCCTGAGCCCGAGGGCCTGCCGTCTCTGCCCTTGGCGCCCCTGGACTTCAAATCTCAGGCCTGGCCTGGAGAGCCTGGCCCTTTCCCCTCAAACATTGTGAGAGTCCCCAGTGTAGGTCGACCCCACAAACGTCAAAAGCTAACGACTCTTCTCTGGTGTGAAATGTCATTTTGGGGGTCCAGGCCCAGGGGCTCCAGCTACAACAGCACCCACAGCGGGACCCCAGCACCCACCGAAGGAGGTGGAGCCACACCGGGGCGGCGGGGCTGCGGGCAGGACAGGGCCGGGCGGCGCTGGTAAAAGGTTATACGGCGACAGCCTGGTCCTCACCAGAGACGCTGACGGCTAAAAACCCTCGGGACAAACCCGGCCCCTGGCAGGTCAGGGCCCCACGCCCACGGGAGCTTCCTGGCCAGCCTCCTACCAGGCGGCCCCACGCCAGACCAGGCGCACCCGCCCCGCTGGGATCCTCAGTTCCTGTGGAAGCTGTTCTGTGCTGTTTCATGTTGTTTAAAATACTTTGCCCTGCAGAGAGTGTCTGTTCTCTGCAGGCTCCAGAGGCCACGCGGGAGTTTGCTGCCCTGAGCAGAGCCCGGTTCCCGGATAGCGGCGACTTGTCCAGCCAACCCTGACCTGTGCCCTCTTCCTCAGCATCTGCTGCTTTAAAGGGAAGAGGCAGGAGTCTGGGGATGCCAGGGGTGCCGCAGAGAGCGCACCGCTCGATTTGTGCTTAATAGATGTGCGTGTGGCCTTTCGGAGCTGGAAACAGCCCCGCCAAGCCCCATGGGTGAGGGGTCCAGGGGTACCCATCTCCTCGCCTGCTGAGCGCAAGTCAAACTGGACATACCGGGTGTCAGGAAGGTAAAGACCATCAGCCTCATGTTGATGGGGGCTGGGGGCACACTCTTAGGGAAAGCACTTTTCAGCCTCGCACACTGACATGGTCTGCTGGGGTCTGCACGAGGGAGGGCACCGTCCTGGCAGAGGGAGGCACACGGGAGGCCACTGTCCTGGCCAAGGAGGCAGGAGGAGGAGTGCAGGGTAAATGGTTTTCAGGCTTTTCTGCCCTCCTGCCATTGGGGTTGCCCTGCCTGATGGGGTGCTCGCGTTTGTTATATTGTTATAAGTTACCTGTTTACTTGTGTGGGCCACGGCGGCAGTATTGAGGTATTTGCCAAGGGAAGCAGAGGCAGCAGAGAACCCAGGAGAGAGAAACTCAGGGCGAAGATTTGCCAGGTGCTTGGAGGCCCGCTGGCATCCCTGGCACCCCTGCCCTGGCACCCCTGCCTGCTGTGTGTCTGGTTGCAGCTCTACATGTAAAAGCTCAACAAAGCCTGAAAAGCCACCGAGGGCTCTAGGTCTGCCTGAATCATAAAGAAACCTGCTCTGTGGCCACCCTGACTACGCCTACAATTGGCGTAGTGGGCAGGATGATTCAAAGCAGACGGGTATGGAGCCCTCTGAAGACCTCAGGAGGGACTGAGGAGTAGCAGACGGTGAGCCTGTGACAACGCTGGATGTGCCATGGCAGCACGGGAGGTGACCAGAGTCCAGGAGCTGCTGGAAGAGCTAGAGACGCTGCAGGAGCACAGGAGGTGGACAAGGTTCGGGAGCTGTGGGATGAGACCTCGCGTGGAGGAGGAGACGGCCCACGAGGATCAGCCCACGACCCCTGAGGCAGCAAAATCATTGGGGGAGAAGGACCATGACTCGGAGCTCGCCAAGTGCTGATGCGAGGAACAATGGACGGACTTGGACTGACAATCCCTCCAGAAGGCGGAGGAACTTTGGCAGGGTAATGGTGTTTTGGGGACCCTGAGGGTGGATGGTATTGTTTGTGCATCCCAGGAGATGGGAATCTGGGGGTGGCCAGTGGGCCTTGATGGTCAAAAGCAGCCTGTGCACTGCCCAGCAGCCAGGCAGAGGAAAAAAGCCAACTTAGAAAGGCAAAAGCTGGTGCTGAGATTGGAAAGCCCTGAGCGGCTGTTAAGCAGCCCAAGTAAGCTGAGGAAGGCCAGTGAGTCTCTTAAAATCACCTGTGGGGGACGCCCTGCTCATTGCTGAGTGAGGGTGAGGAGCTGAGGAACCCGTCCTTGGGGGACGGTGGGGAACGTGGCTGGTGGTGGAGCCCACAGCCGAAGAGGGGACCCAAGAGAGGCCACATGTGGAGCTTGTATCCACGGGTCCCCGACCCAGGTGCTTGTGCCGTGGGTTGGCCTGAGTGCAGGGGTCTGCGTGTCGCGTTGGCGGCTGTGAAAGCCAAGTGTTGGAGCGACCGCAGACAGAACCTGAGGATCGGGCGATTACCCTCAGAGTACAGAATCGCCAGTCCAAGAGTGAGCGCCTCCTGGGCGTGGATGTGGTGTGGCTTGTGACCGAGACCACAGCCGGAGAAGGCCGGGAAGCCTGACAGCCCCTGGTGTGGGACGGCAGATGCCCAAGTGCCCCCCTCCCATGAGCAGTGCCTTGGGCAGCAGGAGTGGTGGATCATCTGCTGGTGCCAGTAACCCTGTCCTCTGCCACTAGGTTGGTGTCCTGCCTGGACTTATTTGTGTTCTGTTGTATTGCTTATTTTTCTTTTGTGGGCCAGGGCTGCAGTGTTTACGTTTGCTAAGGGAAGACCCTATATAACCTACACGGAGCCTGTATGGCAGAAAACCCCGAGGGGGTGGATTGTAGGGCAGATGGTTTTCAGGCTTTTCTGCCCTCCCACCATTAGGATCGCCCTGCCTGATGGGCACCTGCGGTTGTTACGTTGTTGTAAGCTGTGCGGTTTACTTCGTGGGCCGTGGGCGCAGTATTGAGATGTCCAGTATTGAGACGTCCGCCAGGAGCAGCAGAGGCAGGAGGCAGGCAGGGGAGAGGAGGGAGAAAGAAGCCGGAGAAGCCCAGAGTGAAGACCTGCTGCGGGCTTGGGGGCCTGCCGGGGTCCCGGCCCCCCCACCCCTGCCTGGTTGCTGCGCTACATGTAACAGCTCAATAAAAGCCTGAAAAGCCACCAAGGGCTCCAGGACTCTCCTTCATCCCGTCTGCCCGGATCATAGGAAGCCTGCTCAGGGGCCTTCCCGGCACTACAAGGAGCATCCGCCTTTGTCCAAGCCTCATCCAGCCCATCCAGTGCAGGCCGCTGTCCCACGCGGGCCTGCCCCTCAGGGGCCACGCGTTTCTGTCCTTCCCTGGGGTTTGTTTTGGAACAAAGAAGCCACGACGCCTGGCACCGCAGGGCAGGGGCGGGAGGGTCCTGTGGGATGTGCTGCCCTCCCACCCACGCCCCGCGACGCCCCACCACGCCCCGCGACGCCCCGCCTGTGGCCGCCCCCGGCCCCCTCTGTCCCTCTGGGGAAGCCCTCTGTCCTCCGCCAGGAGCACCCTCCGGCAGAGCTGCCCACAGACGCGCAGGGGCGCCCACGTGCGCAGCGCATCCTGGCCGGTGTGTTTGGTGACAAAACTAACACTGGACTTTGACACACAGCCCTCGGTGGGAGCAAGGGAGCCTCTGCCAGGCCAGCGGCCACAAACAGGCAGTCCGGGAGCCGGGCCAGCAAGCTGCCCGCTTCTGCCCACGTGCCGGGCAAGTGTAAGGAAGCCTCCTTTACAGGTATCAATTAGACGCGGCTCCCTGACCTGGAAGCCTTGCTGACCGCGGTGGGCACGCAGTGGGCGCGGGAAGGCGTCTGCTCAGACCGGGCGCCCTTGGGAGAGGCTCTGTCTGCCCACAGCGGCTGCCTGACCCGGCTGAGTGACCCGGTCACTCACGCGGCCCTGCCGGCCAGGGGGTCCTCCAGCTGCGCTCCCATAGGCTGATTCAGACCGGCCACGGAGCAGGGCAGCGGCAAGACGCAGCCCCGGGTGGCCAGGCTGCACGGGGAGCTGGGCTGCTGTACCAGTCAGTTCCAGCTACGGATCCCCGCAGGCCGACAACCTGGTGCCAGCGAGGGGCGGCCAGAAGGCCCTGCTGGGGCTGGTGAGGGCCGAGCTGCTGTCCTGCTAAGCACTGGAGTCGCCTGCACAAAGCGGCAGCTCTGGGCAGTGCTCGCTGACCGCACGTTGTTCTGAGCTGGATTCAGGCCTCCCGTCCTCCCAGGCGGTCGGGCCTCGGGACTTTCCCTGCCGCATCTCGGCCCACCGGCCACAGCAGGAGCGCTGGGAGAGGCTGGCCGGTGCGGGGGTGTCACGGGGTGCTGGCCTGCGCGCCGTCCCCTGGGCCTAGAGGGCAGTGCCAGTGGCCACCCCCACCCTGTGGGCTCTGTCTTGGGGCCTGGACATTTAGGGCATGTCCAGAATGGGGGTACGGCGACTCGGCCACTCCCAGCGGCCGGCACACGCTGAGCCCTGTGGTTTTGTTCCACGGATGCTAAAAATGCACTTCGAAGGACGCCGCGGACCTGCTGTGACAGGCCACAGAACTGGCCAGGCGGCCGGCGGGGTCACCCCGTCCCCAGCCTGTGCTCCCCAGAGCTGCTTCCAGCCTGGAAGACGCCCTCTTCCGGGGAGGCCTGGGTGTGCTGGGAAAGGCAGACGGCGCCAAGCCTCCACCAGCGAGACCGCAGGCCCCGCGGGCACCCAGCCGCGAGCCCCGGCGGCACGGCCACCCCGGCCCAGCACAGCGCTCGGCAGTCACTCTGAAGGTGGACACGCCAGCCCCCAGGAGTGGGCGCGGCTCCCAGGCAGGCCACCAGGCCAGGGGGCGACCGCACCCCACCCTGTGTGGCCGCGGGGAGGCGGGGAGGGTACTTGGGAGGAGGGCTGTGGGGGGCCCAGGGGGGCCCTGGAAGCCCCGGGCCCGCTCACCTGAGTTCTTGCTGGTTTTGTTCTGCCGGCTTCTGACCTGCTCCGTCCAGAGCGTGGGGTAGCGGGAGGCGATATCTGCGGGGAGGGCAGCGGTCAGCACCCCGGAGCCTGGGGTGGAGCCGCGCCCGGAGGCTCGCAGGTGGGGGTGACTCAGGAAATAGTGACCCAGAGACGCTCTAGAATGTTTTTTTCTTTCCTTCCTCATTCACAGCCAACGGTGGGAGCTGCCAGCACCCGCGCCCCACGCGCCCTGGCGGGTGTTGGGGGTTCTCCCAGCGGGAAGGGCCTGTCCCTCGAGGAGTGACCCTTTGTGAGGCTCGGTTTTGCCTGAAACAGCTTAAAGACGTGTCTGTGCTACGGCCCAAGGGCGGAAACCGGGTGGCTGGGGTCCCCGCGGCAGCGGGGCCGAGGTCGCGTGTGGCCGGGTCGGGGCTGCTTGGGGCCCAGGGCCTGAGGGCCACGGCGGCAGGACGGAGGGGGGCGCCACGGGGAGGAGTCTGGGGGTCCGGGGGCTGCAGTGGGTGGGGCTGGGGGCCGCCCGGCGGGGCGCACACCCACGGCCTGTCACTCCCACCCACCTGCGAGGCGCTTCCCTTCCCCGGGCGGCCGCCCCAGCCGGGATCCTGGCAAACGTCCACACCGCCGGCTCCAAGGCCGAGGGAGGGGCCGGCCTGCGTGGCTCCCAGATGGGCTGCCCTCACCAGCGCCAGCAGCAGGGTCGGGCCGCCGTGCCGGCTCCATGCAGTTCCACCTCACCGGGCTGCGCAGCCGCAGCCGCGGCCCAGGCCCACCCCGCGCCCCGGGCCCGCCCCGCTCACCTTCCTCGTCTCCTTGGGGCTGGGTCTCCAGTGCTGGGGCTGAGGCATCATCTGAATTCAGAAGGGAAAAGGTTTGCAAGGAGACTACAACCGGGAGAGTGAGTGTCGGGTGGGGGCGCAGGACCCCACAGACCCCTGCATCCTCGCCACAGGACCCCCCGCGGGACCCCCACAAGACGCCCCGGTGCACACTCCCCAGAGGAGGCTCCTGCTTCACCATGTCGGGGGCTCTAAACCGGGCCGCGCCGGGTCTGATGAGGTGGAGGCGGGGCAGGAAGGCAGGAACTGGGTCCAGACGCTGCCGGGAAGGGGCTGGCAGTGCTGGGGGGGAGTGGGGGCCAAGGCCCCTGGGGGCCCCTCTACCTAGGTGGAGAGCAGGGCGTGGCCCCGCTCTGTGCAGGGAAGGCCCGTGGGTGGGACGGTGAGGGGGCAGCAGCTGACCACTCAGGGCACAGCCACTGGTGACCAGTCCACTGGACTACACGGGGAACGCCGTGGGCTCCCCAGCTTTAGGGTTCTGGGATGGACAGAAAGGCTTGGTGAGGAGCACCCAGCTGCTCCCCAGCAGGCTGGTCAGGGCACTTGGTGGCCCCCAGGACCCCCAACTCCTGCCCCAGTCCCTGACCACGCGTCACCAGGGGCACGGCAGGGCCGGGTGCTGGTCACCACCCGGCTGTCTGCAGAGCAAACACAAAGCCCCCCACAAGCTCTTTCCAGGGAAATACCAAAAGGCGGGACAGAGGCCACGTGCTGGGCCGGCCACTCTGGCCACCCCCGGCCACCCCCGGCCACCCTGGCCACCCTTGGTGCCTCTGGGCTCGGCCCTGGGAGAGCCACCGCGGGCACCGGCCCCGCCGCAGGGGCTGGGCTGCCTGTCTGGCAGGACTGGCTGTCTCAGGGGCAGCGTGTCCCGGCCTCAGTGCGCCACCCAGGCAGGAGCTGACCGTCCTCCCGCCCTCCCAGCCACAGCCCGGTCCCCACTGTTGGTTTCGCTTTGTGGCGGCTGCAGCTGGAGCCCTGAGGGTGGGGGACACCCTCCTTCCGTCTCCTCCTGCCTTTCCACTGCCAGTGAAGTTTTCTAATCAGGAATATTGTGCTTTTCTCTGAAAAATGCAGACAGGCCCACCCAGCAGGGCAGGGGTTCCAGCCCAGGCCGCCCTCCCTCAATGTCCCGCCTACCGGCTTCCCGCCTGGTGGTGGCTCCCTGCCGGGCCGCCCCATCTCCCAGCAGTCGGCCGCCCCGCGGGGGGCGGGGTCACTGGGGGTCAGCTGGGCCCTGTGCTGGCTCCCGCCTGGGGTGCTGGCACGCGGCGTTCTGAGTACCCCAGGACAGCGACTCCGACCACCAGGCCCACAAGGTGCACGCAGAGGTGGGTCTCGGAGGGCACAGGGTGCTGGCGAGGAGAGGGTGGGCGCCCAGCAGCGGCAGGGCCCGAGGCCCGGGCACAGGGGCTGGGGAGGGGCTGGCGGCCGGCCCCGGCTCTCCTGCGCCCCAGCCCCGTTGGCGGGCGAGCCGCCTCCCTCCAGCGCCCGGAGCCCCGGAGAGGCCGAGCGGCGGGGGACCAGGCCTGGCCTGCTCTCCGCAGGGGCACGCCCGCCGGCACCCCGCGGCCCCTGGGGCCAAGCAGCTCTCCCGGCCCGCGGGCGCCCGAGCGCGTCCGCACCCGCGCAGCTGGCCGAGCGTGTGCTGGGTGAGCGGGCAGGCGGGGAGTCACGTCCTGCGTGTTTCCAGCTTTGACTTCACAGGTGGTTCAGGCACAGTCTGGATCCCGGGAACGCGTCCCGAGGCGCTTACCTTCCCTGCCCGCGCCTTCCCGCTGCGGCATCTTCTCACCCGCAGAGCCTGGAAGGGAAGCGAGGAGGTGACGGGCGGAGGGGCCGCGGGGCCGCGCCATCTGCTCCCGGCGCAGCCACCGGCGGTCACGGCGCTCGGCCCCTGGCACCCCAGGACGCCCTTGCCCGAAGGCCAGTCCTGGGCCGGGCCTGACCGCTGGCCACGAGCCTGGCATGGGTAGTGCACACCCTGCCGGGGCCGTGGACGGATGCCAACAGAAGCGCTTGAAAATAGTAAAAGTGCGTTCAAGCCCCCCCCCCCCACCCGCTGCAGCAGGAAGGCCCCGTCAGGAGAGCAACCGAAGCAGCAGACGCCGGCAAGAGGGTGTGGAGCAAAAGGAGCCTCTCCCATGGCCAGAGGGAGACCGGCCGGTCACGGCGGGGAGCCCGCGGGGTCCCGCTGAGCAGTGCACGCGGCTCTACCACGCGACCCAGCGACCCCGTCCAGGCACCTCCCCACGGACACGCACGAGCCCGGGGCAGCCTGCTCGCCCGTGTCTGCAGCCCCAGGTACAGCAGCCAAGACACGGAAACCCCCAAACGCCCCCAACAGGCGCCCGGACCCAAGAGCCGTGGTGCAGCCACACAGCGGGCTGTTGCTCAGCGATCGGAAAAGACACCCCCCTCGCAGGGACACGGACGGAGCCGAGGGGTGACACCGGCCGAAATCATCAGAAGGAAAACGAGCGCCGCCGAGGGCCGCGCTGCTCTGTGGGGCCTAGAGACGCCGCGAAAGGCCAGGGAGAGTCTCAACGGGCAGCTGAGGCCTCCAGCAAGGGGGGGCAAGACCGGCAGACGCAGGGGCTGGGGGGGGTGCTCGGCGAGGCGTGGCGGGAGAGCTCCGGGGACAGAGGTGGAAGGAAAAAATTCAATGAATCAAAAAACAAATCTTAAACAACACAACCCAGAGGCGCGCACGCGCGGGCGGGGGCTCCTGCTCCGCGGCGGCCGGTCTCCCCTCTCCAGACGCTGCCCGGGCGCCGGCCCTCCTGCTTCCTCGTGGCTGAATCTGCTCCGAGGAGCGGGAAAGAAAACCGCGCGGACGGAGCCGCGGCCCCTCGGCAGCAGCCCCCGAGGCGGGACCTGAGTCGCGGAGCGGGCTGCCCGGCGCTGCCCGGCGTCCCCGGGACGCAGGCTCTGGAGGCTGAGGGAGTCCGTCCTCGCTCTTGAGAGCATCGCAGCACAACAGCGGGCAGCGGAAGCGCTTCCTCGTGGACAGCTGGGGGCGAGGACTGGCCTCCTGGACGCTGGGCTCGGGAAAGGCAGGAAACCGTGCGGGGGGGTGGGCCTCAGCACCCCCAGACTAAGCCAGGGCCCCCAGGAGCCTTCCCGCCCACGCAACACACAGCCACCTGGGGGGGGCTGGGAGGGGCCGGCCGCTGGGGCCCCAGAGCAGCCGCAGACCGAGCTCTGCGTGGATGACAAAATGGTTCTTAAAAACAAGTGTCTCTGTGCAGAAACAAGCACTCGGATGTGTTTTAATCCCGCTAAGGGAGCCCCTGGCCCTGGCCGCTGGCCAGCCCCTGGACAGGTGGGCACCACCCAGACGCGCCCCTGCCACCCGTGTCCTGCTGCCACCGGAGCTGGGAGCCACGAGCTGGACCCCCACGCTGCACAGGGTGGGGGGCCGGACCCGAGGCCGAAACCGGGGACGTGCGGGGGTGCGCTCCACGACGTGGAGGCCAGGGCCACCCGAGCCGGCTGCGTGGCTGAACCCGCAGGCCCGAGGGCTCCCACCCGCCCGGAGCCTCTCGCGGGGCCGACAGCGCTTCCGAGAAATTAATCGAAACTCAGCACAAACTGCTTTCACACAAGCTGCTTTCGTTCAAAGCGTTTTTGGTGAAACAGGCCATTCTGTAGCTGCTCTGCCGGCGTCGCGGCGGCGCCTCCAGGCCTCGTGCCCGACACAGGGACCAGCCCCCGAGACGCAGCCCGCCCCGCCTTCGCCAGCCCACGCGCACAGGGCCACAAACCTGCCCTTCTTCAGCCCCAGCCAGCCTGTGCTCACGCCCCCGGCCCCTGCGCCCCTGTGGTTGTTTCCAGAAACAGGTGCCCGCGGGCTCTCGGCTCCTGGACGCGGCCCACGCCCCCTCCCAGACAGCCGTCCCTGAATTCCAAGGTGAGACGGCAGCGGACGAGGGGACTTACCTGGGCACCTGGGCGTCTTGTGGGCCACGGCGGTGCCGCTGATGGGCCGCCCGCTGGGCGTGACGCACCAGCAGTAGCCGGTGTAGCTGTGACACTGGACCTGCGGGGAGGACAGGGCAGTGAGGCGCGGCCACCACCTCAGCTCTGCACCGTCCAGGGCCCGAGGAGGCCAGGGCTTCAGGCCGCTGGGGTGAGACCCTGACTAGGGGCCCAGAGCACCCACAGGAAGCCCCCGGCCACCCCAGGAGCCCCTGCCCGCTGCGCCCCACTCTGCAGGGTCTGCCCTCGCGGCCGTGAGGCGCCCCGGCCGCCAGCCAGGGCCCGGCACCCCCGCCCCGGCCCCGGTCCCCAGCTGCTGAGTCTCCGTCTCTGGCTCTCTCCCCTTCTAGCGCTGCCTCCCCTGCGCGCCCCCACATCTCGCTCCCCCTTCAAAGGGCAGGTGATGATGTACAAAAAGAAGCCCACACTGCGACGCCATGGGGATTCCGGGCGAGGCTGGGGTGCCCAGGCGGGGCGTGGGTGGCCGGGGCGGGGCAGTGGACACAGCAGGGCGGGGCGCCCTCCCAGGCTGCGCTTCGGCCGCAGGGGAAGGTCAGTGACCAGCCGCCTCCCCGGGTTCGGAGGCGAGCCCCGGGCTGAGGGCAGGGCGGGACACGGCAGCGGCCGCGCTGCGGTGCTGGGACCGGGTCCCGGGGTCCGGGGTCCGGGGTGCCCGCCTGCGCTGGGCGAGCTCCTGGGGTGAAGCCGGCACGGATGTGCCGCTGCGGGCGGGACGGCGCCGGCGCCCGCTGGGCCGCCTGGGCCGGGCGTCTCTGGACAAGGGGCCGGGTGGGGGCTGCGCCCCACGCTCCCAGCCCTGGAGGGGGCCCCGCACCGGGTGTGGCGCCTCCTCTGACCGCGCCCCCCACCCCGGCCTGGACGCGTCAGGCCTCGCCGCGGGGGCCGGGCGGTCGCGACCCGGCCGCCCCCCCCGCGGCGCCGGCTCACCTGGCTGTAGGTGCCGTCCTCGCGGCACTCGGGCACGAACACCTGCTGCAGCTCCCGCCGCGCCTGCTCCTGCGTGTACTTCCTCTCGGCCACGCAGCGGGACACGTCTGCGGACGCGCGCGTCAGGGGGCGCCGGGCCTCCGGGGCGAGGGCGCTCGGAGCCCGGGCCGCGCCGCCCGGGGCCCGGAGTGGCCGTGCGGCCCCTGGACCCGCCGCCCCGGCCCGGCCGCCCCGCGACGGCACCGCCCGGGGCCACGCCCACCCGCCCGAGGCCACGCCCACCCGCCTGGGGCCCGCCCGAGGCCTCGCCCACCCGCCTGGGGCCCGCCCGCCCGCCCAGGGGCCACGCCCACCCGCCCGAGGCCACGCCCACCTGCCCGAGGCCACGCCCACAGACAGAGACCACGCCCAGCACTCGGAAGCCACGCCCCCATCACGGACACGCTCCCGACGGCTGCACCGGCAGGACCCAGTGCCCAGGGCCACACAACCCGGCTGGCCGCGCCGCCCACCTTTGCAGCTGCCCCGGTGGGCGACTTCCAGCCGGGGGTCTTTGCACTTGGCGCGCTGGAACTCGCAGCGAGATGAGAAGGTCCTGCCGTCCGAGGCGCAGAGGGGCTTCTGCGGGGCGCCCCCGCAGTCCAGGCTGCAGTCTTTGTCCTTGTCTTGGTCCACTCGCAAGAACTGGGGGGGCGGGGAAGAAACCAGGCAGGTGAGGAGAGCGGCCACCACAGGAGCAGGCGAGACCCAGCCCGCCGCCCTCCGGACACCAGCCGCCTGCCTCAGGCCGACCCCAGGGCCTGGCCCCCGGGACCCTCAGGAGGGCCGGGCACAGGCTGCAGCGCCCCTTGTTTGCCAGGGCCACCCGCCAGGGTGACACAGAGCCCGCTGGCCCCAGCTCGGACCCCAGCAGCCAGCCCCCGCCTGGCCCACGGTGTCAGCGGCGCCCAGCTTCAGAGTGGGCAGCGTCCACCCGGTCTGCAGGCGGCCCCAGCAAGGCCAAGTGACAGGGCGCCCCAGCCCCTCCCGTCCGCCCCCACATCTCGGGCCGTCCGTAGCCCTGTCTCCCTCTGTCGGGCAGGCAAGGTACCAAGAGTGGCAGGACGGGGGGCCTGCGCCATTGGCCCCCGACACCGCCTGCCCCACAGAGGGGTCCCCGCAGGAGCACAGAGCGTAGGAGGAAGGAAAGCCGGCTGCAGCCATGGGGGACGCCGCGGGGTGTCCGCTCCCGGCCTGTGAGGCTGGCTCTGCCCGGGGGTGGACAGAGCTTGAGCGCCATGATCGTGTCCCCCTGCGTGCCCCCTCCAGGGCCCTGCGCCCAGTCCTGCACTGCTGGTGGCAGTGGGGAGGGGGCCTGAGGACAGCCCTGGGGTGGGAGTGGCTGGGCAGAAGTCAACCCAGATCAGGGTCTCGAGAGGGGACCCTGCCGCTCTCCACGGCTTGGCTCCGCCCTGGGGTCCTTCCATCTAGGGGCAGGAGTCACAGAGCACCCATCTAGGGGACGGCGTGTCTCAGCTGTTGCTGGGTTCCGGCTGCAGGAGAGCAGGCGCAGGGGAAAGAGCAGCCGGGCCCGCCCCTCCCCAGCTGCGACAGCGCCCAGGGGTGCGGGAGCCCGGCAGCACGGAATCCTTGGCACGCCTCCCATCCAGCCCTACCACGCTGCCCGGGGTCCAAGTCCAGGAGGTGGGGGAGGGTGGGGCGGCCCCTTGGCACCTGTCTGCTAAATGGCTATTAGCATTTTGTGCCCCTGAGCCTGGGGCGGGGCCGCTGCAGGCCAGCCTGGGTCCGCTCACGGCAGTGTGGGGAGCCGCCCCCTCCCTCCTGGACAACTGGGGAGCCCTGCCAGCTCTGACCAACGCCTGGAACAACGCCAGCCAGGCCAGGGAAACGGGAGGCCGCCATGGAAGCAGAGGCCAGACGAACTCGGCTGCCCCCGCAGTCCTGGCGCCCTCGGCCTGCCTCACAGCACCTTCGCCTGGGCGGCTGCTCCTGCTCCCGCGGGGACTCAGTCTCAGCACAGGCCAGCGACCACCATGGAGCCAAGGGAGGGCTCAGGGCAGGCGCGGGAGAGGAGTGGGCGCCCTCGGACAGACGGCCTGACCGGGAGCAGAAATGAACATTTGTGCGCGTTTGGAAAAGGAATTCTAGTCAACCCGAAGCTCCTCCAGTGCGCAGGCGGCAGACACGGGCCTGCCATTTAAGGTGGCGCCCGGTCACGAGGGCGTGCTGGCACACAGCAGCCCAGGACGTCTGCCCTAACATCTTGGCAGGTGCTTTCTGGGTGCCCCCCTGCTGTGAAGCCCACGAACCCCAGGGAAGCACCTCGCAGGTGAGACACAGAGTGACGGGCCCCAGTATCTCGCAAATCCAAACCCGTAGTTAGTGGAGTTCCAGCCGCTGCCCCTCAGAGGCTGCCCGAGCTAGCCCCGCCAGCCGCCCCGCTCCTCCCCGCACGACCACCCTCCCCTGCTCGCGAGGGGGCGTCCCGCAGAGCCGATCCTCAGGACTTCCGCTGTCGTCGCCTCTAGTCCTGGGGGGGGGACACGTGGGGCCCAGGAAGCTTCCCGTGGTCACACCCACACCCCAGGCCACCCGCTCGGAGCGTCCAGACTCCTGGACCCTGTCCCACATGAGGCGCCAGGTCTCAGAATGCCACCAACTGCCCAAAGTCCTCCCATCACCCAGAGAAGCCGCCTGGTCACCAAGCCTTGCTCGGGAGCAGTGCCCACTGAATTCTGCAGGGGTGACCTTGGATGGGCAGTGGATGGCATCGTGGTGGACAGATGGCCGCTCGGCTTGCAGCTCTGGACAGCCTCGAGGCGACACACCCACTGTCAGCCACTTACTGCAGCAGCGGGCGGGAGGGCGGTGGAGGCCGACCCCAGCGGGTCCGCTCACGCCCGGCCCGCGCCGGCCTCTAGAACACGAGGTGGATGGAGGGAGGGAGGCCGAGCTAGGGCCAGCCGCGGCCTTCGGGAACGAGAACGCCTGGCTTCTGAGCACCGGTGGCTGCTCAGTCAGGGGGCAGGCGGCGGGCGCCCCGAGTCTGCCCCACAGACGCTGCCCTCGGACAGCGGCGCGCTCGCCCGCGTGGGGAACGGGGACGCACTGGGACCCCAGGCTGGACTCCCCCCGGAGTTGTGTAAATCCCAAAGAGAGTCATTACCCGAGGGGAACGCGCATCCTGAGCCTCACTTCCAAAGTAGGGAAACGGGGGCCAGTGAAGAGAGAGGGGCGGGGTGAGGGGCTCCCGAAACAGTCGCTGTCCCTCAGGGAGCAGCCCAGATGGGCCCCGGCAGGTGGGGCACCGAGCCCCCCGCCCTGCGCGGGTCGCTGACTCCCTGAGCCAAGGCCCCGCCAGGGCCGGTGTCTGCAACATTCTGGCAGCGACCCCGCGCCAGGACCAGGGCCCCCCATGACGCGGACTCCCCACTTCCCGCCATTCTGCCGACGGGATGGACGGCGGCCGCAGATGAGTCCCTGCGTGGCAGAGTGGGGCAGTCACGGGGCATCGCGGGCGACCCGTACTGTGACCCTGACCCTCAGGCCTGCGGCTCGGCCTGGCCGCTGTGAGACGCCGGGGCCTCCCGCAGGACCCGGCTGGGGGAGCCCGGGGAGGGGGGCACAGGGGAGCTGCGGCCCCGCCCACCGCAGGCCCCGCCCGCCCGGAGTCCCCTCCCCCACAAGGCCCCGCCCCACCCCCTCTGCCCATAGGCCCGCTCCACCCGCAGCCCCGCCCCTGCCGCCCTCAGGCCCCGCCTCCAACCCAGGCCCCGCCCGCTCAGGCCCCGCCCCCAGGCCTGCTTGGCCGGCGGCGCTGCGGGGGGCGCTCGCAGATGCTGTTGGGGTCCCCGAGTCTCCCCGGAGCATCCAGTCCCGACCCGTCACAGGCGCCTCCTCCCCGCCTGCGGGCTGCGGTCCGGCCTGCTCGGCTCGGGGGGAGGGGAGGCCGCCGCGGCCGGGGTGGTGGCAAGGTGGGGGTGGGGGGGGGCGCGGCCTGGGTGGTGGCCTGGGTGGTGGGGGGGGGGCGCGGTCGGGGTGGTGGCAGGGGGGGGCGCGGCCGGGGTGGTGGCGGCGGGGGGGGGGGGGGGCGCGGCCGGGGTGGTGGGGGGGGGGGCGCGGCCGGGTTGGTGGCGGGGGGGGGGGGGGGGGCGCGGCCGGGGTGGTGGTGGGGGCGCGGCCGGGGGCTCCCGCAGGCTCCCGCGTGGCGCCGGCGCTGCCCCATGTCCCCCGCGGCTGAGGGCGGGCCGGGCCCGGGCCGCGGCCGGGCGGCGTCGGAGCCGCAGGACCCGGGCCCGGGCGGGCGGGCGTCGCGCAGCCCGGGGGCTCCCGGCCCGGCCCCTGCCGCGTGCGCCCCGAGGTCCGGCAGGGCGGGCGCGGGGCCGGCCACACGGCCAGGCCCCCAGAGGCAGCCCAGGGCGGCCCGTCCTCCGCCGCGGGCGACAGCGCCAGAGAACGCGCGGCCGGTAGCGGGGCGGGGGGCGGGGGCGAGGGGGGTCCCCCGGGGCTGGGGCCGGCGCTGGCCGCGGCCGCGGGGATTTGGCGCGAACCCGAACCCGAGGGCGCGAACCTGCTGCCCGGGACCGGAGGCGCCGCCCGCCTCGGCGCAGAAGCCTGACTGCCGCCCGGGCGGGCCCCGGCGCGGGCCCAGAGCCGTCGAGGCGCTCCAGGGGCCCGAGCCCCGCCCAGGGCCGCCGCCAGCGCCGCGAGCCCGCCCGGCGCCTCCGCGTCCGCACCGAGGCCTCTCGAGACGCCCCGCGTCTGCTCGTGGCCCCCGACACACACGGCCCGGCGGCGCCACGGCGGTGGGGAGCCCGGGCCTCGGCGCGGTGCCAGGAGCCCGGCCCCGCCAGGCCCGGCGGCAGCTCCAGTCCGGGTCTCCCGAGAGCCGCTCCGCGGACTCCACTCCCGACAGACACTCCCGGCTCTGACAGCCGCACCCGCGCCCCGCCGGGCAGAGCCCCACCCCGCCAGGGTGCAGCGCCCGCCGGGCAGGCCGGGCCTCCCCGGGGAGGGGCGAGAGCGGACGGGGTCCTGCGGAGCCCCAGCCACCCCGGCACCCCGGGCCCAGCCCCTAGGGAGCCAGGAGGCTGCCTGCCCTGCCCTACCCAGCCCTGCCCTACCCAGCCCTGCCCTGCCCTGCCCTGCCCAGCCCTGCCCTGCCCTGCCCTGCCCCTGCCCTGCCCTGCCCTACCCCAAACCCCCAGCCCTGCCCAGCCCCGCCCCTACCTTGCCCCTGCCCTGTCCCCTGCCCTTTCCCTGCTCTGCCCAGCCCCTGCCCTGCCCCTGCCCAGCCCAGCCCCACCCCTGCCCTGCCCTGCCCCTGCCCAGCGAGGTCCCTCCTCAAGGGGCTGGGCCAAAAATCCAGACTCAATGCCAGTTCCTTCCTTTACGCCTGCACCTATCACACCAGACCCCAAGCCCTGCCCGGGTGACGCACACCCCACACACACACGCTTAGACTCGCTCACACACGCACGTGCACACACACTTGCTGCAGGCACGCCGGCTCGCGCGCACGCACACTCCCTCCCAGCCCCGGCCTGCAGCGTCAGTGAGACCTGAACGCTGACCAGGCACTTGCACCCTCAGAAACGGCCTCTGGGTGTGGCCAGCCTGGAGGGGGGACCTGTACCCCTCCCTCTCAAGGGCCCCTCCCCCTCCCCTGGGTCCCCCCGCAGGACTCCCCCCTCCCCCAGGGCCCTTGGACCAGCCACAGGCCAGTCTGGCGCAGCCTGCAGTGGGCAGAGGTTCGGCTGGGCCGGAGAAACCCCCACTGAGTCACACACGGTCACTCGGGGAGGCCAAGCTGAGAACAGGACACACCTAAAACGCGGCGCGTGTTCTCCGCGGGCAGATCAAGCCTCGAGAAAATTGTTTCTAATTTAATCCCCAGCCGGAAGGCGACGAGGCGCGTCTGACGCGGCCTCGCGTGCGCTGGGGACGTGTGCCCGTGTCTCCGGAGGCCGACAGGCATTTCCGAGGAGGCTGCCGGGCGGGAGCGCAGGGGGTGTGGGCGGCGGGGAGCGGGCGCGGGGCCCGGGCGGCCCAGGCGTGGCTGGCCTGGGCGAGCAACACGCTCCGGAGGGCCAGTCTGCCGCTTCAACAGGCAGAACGATCCAGAAGCTGCTGCTGTAGTCCAGTCCTGACCCTCCGGATTCTACTGCTCACTGAGCTCAACCCACCAAGCGTCCTGCTCGTGGAAACCATTGACCGCGGGCCAGGCACTCGGTGGCCCCAGCCAGGGCCGCCGGCTTCTCTCACGGCCGAGCCGCTCCTCGGTGTCCGAGAGTTGCCACCAACATTGCTTCCCTTCCCTGGGACACTCACAGAGGGAGCAGGGGCGCTGGCGAGGGACAGCCCTCCCCCAGCCCAGGCCAGAGGAGACCACCCGCCGTCGGGGCAGCGCCGCAGGCGGGGCCCCCCCAGAAGACTCTGCGGCCCCGGCGACACATGGCCAGTGGTCGGGCCGCGTCCAGCAGGAGCCCTGAGCTGCTGGAGAGAAACCCTCGGGCCCTGCGCGGGGACTGCAGCCCTGCCTGTGCAGCGACCCCCAACACCCCCGCGGCCTGATGGCCGGGCTTGGGCGTGGCGGCGGTTCCCTTCCGACACCGCAGGAAAGTGCACAGAATTAGCGGCAAAACTGCTGGACTCGTGGGCACGTCACCACAGCGCTCCGGGAGCGCCGCCGCTCCCCAGACGTGCCCGCCTGGGGGAGGTAGCAGGGGCCACGGGGGCTCACTGCACATCTGCGCTGCCGGGAGGACTCCCCCGGGGCTCCCCTCGGGCCAGCAGCCGGACACCACTCACCCGGGGCCCTGCCTCACAGGGCACTGGCCTGAGGACACGGGAGAGGGGCCGGGAAGCGCCTCCCCTGCTCCCCACCGGGGCCGGGGGGGGGGGTGGCCCTTCCCCGCACCCACCCCCTGGACACACGCGTCTTCGCCCCCTGGGGCCCCCACCTCCGGGGAGGCTGTTATTGACGCTGATTCAACGGGAACTGGCCGAGAGCCAGCCCGGAGCTTCCTGGAGGCGCTTTTATAGGAGAATTATTCAGGGACGCACCCTTTACTAGCAAGAGCGGAGTAAGCGGCGCTTCCTCCACGGCACACAGATGCGCGCAGCTCCCGGCGAGGCTTTCCTTAGTGCACAGTCACCTTCCCACACCGCGGACGGGACGCTGCATACAAGAGAAGTGCAAACGAGAAGGACCCCCGTGAGCACCCCGCAGAGCCAGCCCAGCATCCAGGGGGCCCCGCGGCTGGACCTGAGCCCCTGCAGGTGCCTGTGCCTGCGCCCGGGAGGCGCCCAGTGCTTCCTCTGGGAGCTGCTGGGAACTGACCGCTCAGAGGGACGGAAGGAGGACAGCTGAGTCACGGCCCCAGCGCCTGCCGGGGCGTCTCCACCCTCCAGTGTCCAGCTCCGGGGACCCCAAGGTGGCTCCGGCCTCGGGCTTGGGCACCCCGCTCTCCCGGAGCGCCCGCCACCTTTCTCAACTTCTCAGGGTCACTGGAACAAAGAACCTCACTGCAGGAAAAAGGGCTTAAAAATCACAGAGCAGCAGTTTCCCCATGTGCACCCAGTGACTCAGACTTTCCAAGGGAGAAAATTCTAGAAACCTTTTATTATTGCCGCTGATGCCGGCCCATCGGCCAGGGCTTCGGATCCCAAATGGCACCTAAACCTCGATGCTGGAGCAAATCCCTTCGAGCTAGCCCAGAAGTTCGGGGGCAGACGTGTCCCCAAGCTTGTTCTCCCGTATCTAGGGGGCAAAGCGCAGCTTCTGTCGGTGGCGGGAGAATTCAAGACAGACCGTGGTGAACAAGCCTTGGCCGGCTGGAGGCGACGCTCCCGGAGCCAAGAGCACGTCCGCGAAGGGGAAATGTGCGACTCATCTTAAAAACAGCACTGGGTGGGGGGGCAGGGGGCTTGGCCACAGTGGCCCAGTCAAAGACGCAGCAGCCCCGGGGAGCAGGGGGCAGCGGGGCCAGTGTGGGGCCGGGAGCCAGGGGCTGGGGCCTGCCAGGGGTCAGGGTGCGCTGGCCGGGGCTCTGCAGCTCCGCCCCCGCCGCCTGGACACTCACGTTCCACACGATGCGGTGGCTGCAGAGCCGCGTCCACGAGGCAGGGTCAACCAGCACAGTCCCGAGAAGCCCGGAAGCCTCCCCGGTGGTGCCGCTGGTGACCTTGGGGAGCCCTTTCGTTCCTGGGGACCTTGTCTGCTGCCCCACCATGGAGAGGACGCACCCGAGACGCGCTGGGGCGGGCCTGGCCAGGCCAGGGGGCAGGAGGCAGGCGTGCCCTTGGCCAGTCCCCGCTGAAGGAAGCAACAGCAAAGCCCATGCTGGCCGGGGAGGTGGGGCAGGTGGCACCTGCCGGGGAGCGGAGCCCAGCCCGTCCCTCGGGGCCCTCCCGCTGGGCACCCCCGCTGGGCACCCCCTCTGATGGGCACCTCGCTGGGCACCCCCACTGGAGCGGGTCGCGAGGTGAGAGACGGCAGGAGGGCGCTGCAGGCACCGGGTGTTACCCGGAGCCCCTCTTCCTGCTTCACCTTTCAGCCCACTCCCCCTCAGCCTGTTCTGGGTGCCCCCCTCCTCGCAGCCCCAGATCCCACAGCAGAGACTTGGGCCGGGAGGCCAGGCACCCGCTCTGACCGGCCGCCCGGCCACTGGACACTCTCGCCCCGCGTCGCCAGGTCTGTCCACGGGTGCTGCGGGTCGGTTCCCAGGCAGAGAGGCTGAGGGGGCCCCCGCCCCCAGGCTGCCTCCCCGCCCACGTCCAGCCCCATCCTCAGGCCCCGGCCCCAGGACACCCCGTCCCCAAAGGCCCCGCCCCCGGGTGCCCCCCTCGGCAGCGCCCGAGGTCTTCGCAGGGGGCCTTGCAGACGCACTTGGTGACCAGGACAGCGCCGGCTCCCGCTGACCTCGGCAGCCGCCCGCCCCAGACTCGCTTTCACGTCATCGCTCCTGTTTCTTTTTTCTCTTTTTGACATTTTCCACCATTTTCCATCCTCGGGCGGGTGTTCCTGATTCGCTGTGCGCTGCGTCTGCCCATCACGGCCACGCGGAGGGGTAAGCTGGGCGGCGGTGGCCAGAGGTCTAGCGGGCGTCCTGCGTTTTTCCCACTTAGGCCCAGCCTGTGTCCCCCCAAAACGCCGGTGTCCCCAGAGCACGGAGAGACCCCGCGTGCGCCTCCCGTTTGTGAAAAACAAAATCTCCCTGGCGCCTTTCGCCGCTTAGTGGCGGCCAGTGCCCTGCTTTCTCCTCAAAGGTGCCCCCTGACAGTGTGCAGGGGTCTCGCTGGGGCTTGGGGGCAGGACACCTCAGGGCACGTCCCCGGGGGGGGCGCGGCTGCTGTGCGGCCGTCTCTGCGGTGCGCCCCGCGCCCTGACCAGGACCGGGACGCAAATTAAAAGGCCCCTCCGAGGGGGGCCTCTGAGGACGTCAGGGTTTCAGTGGGAGAAACTCGACCCGTCTGGACAGGGGGCAGCACCAGCCTGCCCGGCGGGTGGAGGAGCAGGGCCAGGCCCCGCGGGCAGCATGCGTGAGGGCATGAGGGGCAGGGAGCCCAGGGACAGCAGTGGCCGTCGCCAGCACCACCCAGGGCCGCCCGGCAGACTGGGGACACCCTCCTGGGAAGCCGCCCGCTCTGCATCACGGAGGAGCCCACGGCCAGGAAGGGCCGGGGCAGGCGAGGGCCCGCCCCACTGCAGGGAGGAGCTGGCCCTCGGGAGCTGACCAGCAGGCCATGAGGCCGGTCGGGGGCCCCCAGAACCTCTGGCACGACCTCCTGGGCGCAGGACAGGCAGGCTCTGGCCCTGGGCCGCGAGTCTTCCTGCAGGAGCCTGTCGCCCGAGGTGTCTGTGGGGTCCCTGCACGGGCCGCTCCCCACTTTCGTGCTCACGCGTGCAGTCAGCCCCGAGGCCCCCGTCATCAGGAGGGGCTCCAGGAGCTGGCGTGGCCGACACCTCCACGCGCCCGGCCTGAGGGCCCCGCCTGCCTGCTGGGGGGGGACAGGGGCCGGAGACTCCAGGGACACCAGAGCCAGCAGCGGGGGTCGCACCCCAGGAGAGCCAAGCGGGGTGCAGAGGGAGGGAGGGGACGCGTGCTGCAGGGCCGGGGCAACCTCCGTGGGCCCTCTGCGCCCGCCACTCGCGCCCCGGGTCACGTCAAGCACCGGCGTGTGCTCAGGACGCGACTCTGCCCTCCCGGTGGCGGCACCTGGTCACCCACAGGCCGACGCGGGGTCAGGCACGGGGGAGGCGGCACCCCCCGCCGGGGCCCCCGCAGAGGCCAGGCCCTGGGGCGCCCAGCACCTCGCCGGCCAGCACAGAAACAGTGCGGGAGCCTCGTCACAGCGCACGCGGACCTGGTCCCGCTCAGCTCTGGAAAGTTCCCACTGCCAGGCGGCTGCGTGCAGGGCCCTGCCGGCCCCTGAGGCAGTGGAGCCCCCCAACACCCGGGGCAGCATCCTGGGCCCCCCGCCGAGCGGATCCGGCCCAGCTGTGCGGGCACCGGGCCCCAGGGACAGGCTCCTGCCTGCTCGGGCGCACCTGGTCAGAGCCGCCGCCCCAGAGCGCGGGCAGCCGGCAGGAGGAGACGGGAAGGCAGCGCCAGATTGGGGGTGGGGGTCCAGGAGGCCCCCAAGCCGGACAGACCCTGCTTTGTCTTCTCAGTAAAACTCGGACCCGCCTGGGCAGAAAGGGATGGTGGGAAGCGGCCAAGTGCAGAGTGGTGGGGGGGGCAGCAGCCGCCTGGGGAGCACGCGCCCCAAGCACACCCCCTGAACACACCCCCAAGCACACCCCTGGAGCACACCCCCAGGAGCACAGCCCCTGAACACACGCCCTGAGCACACCCCCTGAGCACACCCCCTGAACACACCCCCAGGAGCACACCCCCTGGAGCACACAATCCAGAGCACACCCCCCGAGCACACTCCTAGGGCACACTTCCCAGGACACACCCCTGGGAGCACCCCCCTAGAGCAAATTCCCCCCAAAAGCACACCCCTGGGAACACCCCCCCCAGAGCATCCCCCCGAAAACAGCCCCCAGAGCACCCCCCCTGAGAACACCCCCGGGAGCACACCCCCTGGAGCACACACCCCCCGAGCACACTCCCAGGGCACACCTCCCAGAGCACACCCCCCGAGCACTCCCCCGAGAACAGCCCCCAGAGCACCCCCCCCGAGAACAGCCCTGCGAGTAGACCCTGCAGCAGTCAAGCTACCACCGCTCAGCCCTGCACCCCAGGCGCCCTCCCAAGCACCTCAAGCTCATGCTTCACTGCAGCTGCCCAGACCCAGCACCAAGGGCCCGTCGGTCAGGGGGTCACCAGCAGTGCACCCAAGTCTGACCAGTGCCAGGGCGCCGAGGCCCACACTGGAATTCGGAGGCCACGTCAAGACCGGCCGCCCGGGGTCTGCCCACACACGAGCTGGCGTCCGGCAGCCCACATGGACGCGCGGCTGGGGCCCCAGCAACGGAAGCCGGGCTGCACGGAGGGCCAGTGGACACCAGGGTGTCAGCACGAGCAGTGACACCAGGGGACATGCAGGTGAGCAGGTGACGCAGCCACCGTCTCCTCCTCTGCCTCAGCGGACAGGCGTGCGCGGGCACCCTGCGTGGCCTCCTCCCGTGGGCCTGAGCCGCCAGCCTGTGGTGGACACGGGCGGCTCTGGTCGAGCTCCTTCCAGGTCAGGGCCCCGGCTTGCCAGCTTCCTGCAGGCTGACCGCCTCGCGACCCCTCCGCTCCGGATTCCCCGGGAGCACAGCGAGAGCCGCGTCCCCCTCTCTGAGCGCCTGCCAGCTGCCCTGTCCTGTCCCTCACAGACCAGCAGTGGCTCCAGAGGGAGGCGGCACAGACTAGGCCACAGCAAGGACAGCGCAGGTACCACGATCGTCTCTAGTGGGGGGGGGCAGCCCACCCAGCAGCACCCAGCGTGCAGGACAACGCGACTGGCCACCCCAGAGCGGCTGCCGAACCCGAGCCCCACCTGGAGACGCGCCCAGCCCTCGTCCATGCTGAGAAGCCACTGGGAAGGTGGCGAGGGCGGCTCTGCTGCCAGATCTACCGTCGTTCCGGAAGATTCACAGGAGATGCACAGGCGGGACCCCGGCCAGGGCCCGGCCAGCCCTTCTGGGGCCGGAGATGGAGCAGAGTGTGTCCAGGCCAAAAAGTGAGGCACCCACGAGCCCCCAGCTCCACTAGGCACCCCGACCTCCAGCCCAGCCTCACAGCTGCACCCTGGCCCCAGCCCAGTCTCACAGCTGCACCTCATCCCTGTCCCAGTCTCACAGCTGTACCCCAGTCCCAGCCTCACAGCTGCACCCCGGCCCGGTCCTAGTCTCACAGCTGTACCCCAGCCCAGTGTCACAGCTGCACCCCGGCCCCAGCCCCACAGCTGCACCCTGGCCCCAGCCCAGTGTCACACTGTGCCCCAGCCCCAGCTTCACAGCTGCACCCCGGCCCCAGCCTCACAGCTGCACCCCAGCTCCAGCCTCACAGCTGCACCCCAGCCCCAGCCTCACAGCTGCACCCCAGCCCCAGCCTCACAGCTGCACCCCAGCCCCAGCCTCACAGCTGCACCCCAGCCCCAGCCTCACAGCTGCACCCCAGGCCCAGCCTCATAGCTGCACCCCGGCCCCAGCCCAGCTCCGTTGTGCTCTGCGACCTGCACTCCCCACTGACACTTCTTTGGGTCTCCAGGCCCCCCTCCTCCTGGGCTGTTCCCCTGCACCCTGCAGGGCCTCCTGAGCCCCCTGGGTGGCTCTGACGGGAAGCTCCAGCGCCCCAGACCCCCAAGGCCGGGCTCCAGAGCCACCAGGCGCACGGCTGGACATCTGGGCCCGCCCCGCCCCGTCCGAGCAGCAAAATGGCGGCCCCTGTGCGCAGGGGACGGCTGCGAGGCCCCGAGGCGCGTGAGTGCCGTGTCGGGCCTGCCCGCAGCCACAGGGTTTCCACCCGCGTCCCCACAGCCCCGGCCCCAGAGGTGCCATGACAGCCGGGCGCAGGCCGCCAGCGCGAGGTCCCAGCCCGAGCCCCCCACGCGGGGACTGCGGGTGGGGAGGGGGCACCGGGTGCCCAGAGGCCGGCAGGTCGGGCTCTGCTCTTGTCTGCAGCTGACAGACATTCCGGGACTCGGCGCCCCAGGAGCCCGGAGAGACACGGGAGAGACACGTCTGTGCCTGGAAACGCAGCCGGCGTGTGGGAGGCCGCGGGAGCTGCTGGGGTGCAGGTGGTAGCGGAGCCCCGGGGCTCGGAGCCCCTCCCTCCTGGGGCGGGATGTCGGGCCAGGGCCAGCTGGAGACACAGGGAGCCCCCGGGAGCGGCAGAGGCGGACGGGGGGGGCCCGCCTAGGCGCCCGCTCTCTGGGTGTGGGGGTCCTCAAGATGGTGGACCCCAGGAGCGCCCCAGGGCCTTGGGCTGCTGCGGCAGGGGCAGGAGCATGGCAGGGACCCCAGGTGGTGCCGGCCTGTGGGCTGCCCCTCAGCCCCCTCGCAGGGCACGCGCCTCAGCCCGCGCTGGGAGGCGGCGCCATGACACGGCGTCACGCGTGCCCCGCTGGGCCCGCACCTCCCCTAGCCTGGCCCAGCGCAGGAGGCGGCCGGGGTCAGGGCCGGCCCTCAGGAGCTGAGGGGGGTCATGGCGCCGCCCCGGGCTTGGGGAGCGCCTCCCCGCCCTCCTGGGACCCTGCCCGCCCACCCCCCCCCCCCCCGCCCTCTGGGACCCTCCTGGCCCTCAGGTCCTCCCCCAGCCAGAGCACCGGGAGGCTTCCCTGGCAAAGGTTCCATCGCAAAAGAAACTGCCGCAAGCGGAGGGAGGGAAGCGCTGCTTGTTCCGTGAAAGCCACGCCAGGCAGACAGCTCGCCCGAGAGCGCGGCAGGGGCCACCCAGCAGGTGAAGCGCGTCAGGCCACGGCTTTGGCAACACCCGCCCGCCGAGCCCGAGCGGACGGGACCTGCAGCGGGAAGGGCCCTGGGCGGGGCAGCCACGGCGGTGCTCGAGGCCCTGGGCCTGGCGGATCGGCCGCCAGACTCTACTTGGTGACCAGACGCCCTTCCCTGACCCCGGCGCAGCGCCCCAGACGGCCTGCGCCCCACGCTTCCAGGGAAAGCTGTTGAAATAGCAAGTGACAGCGCCTGCTCCTGGACTTCCTCTGCAGGGAGTCAGTGCTGGGCGCTGGGCCCTGGGCACTGAACGCAGCCGCGGCGGCCTCCTCTCCCTGGGCCCAAGATGCCCCCTGTGGCCACCCCCAGCCCCACCGTGGCCCCCACCCCGCCCCGAGACCGCGCGCGCCCCACTGTGGCCAGGCTGAGCCTTGCGATGCCTCCGGGAGAGCGGCCGCACCCCCACACCTGGCTCAGCCTGTGGACGGCCGCCAGCTGCGGGCAGAGCCGCCGGGCCGCCCGGATTATCTCTCGAATGAAAGGGACGATCTCCCTGGCGGCTGCCCCGTGGGCCTTGCAGATGCACAGGCCGGCCGGGGCTCGCTCTCCTGGCCCGAGGCCCCGCAGAGACGGCCACACGCCCAGGAAGCGGACGCAGCTGCTTGGCAGGGGTGAGGAGAGCGAGCAAGCCGCCCAGACGAGCCCGGAGAGCTGGCGCTCGAGGCCAGAGAGCGGGGCGGGTGGGAGAGGCCGCTGGCCACCTCCCAGGACGGACCGTGGGCCGACCCTGACCCGCCTGGCTGGGCCGGGGGAGGGGGCCCGGGCAGGGTGGGGTGGACTGGGGGGGGCCGGGCTGGGTGCCCCCCGCTGGGCGGCCCTGAGGCTGGGCGGGGCCGGGCGGGGTGGGGCGCGTGGGGGGCCGCAGGGCCATGTTCAGAGCCCGCCCGCAGCCTTGCTCGTGGGCGTCCACTACAGGACGGCGTGAGCTTCGAGAAGAGAGGGACTGACAGGGGCCCCTGGCCCTGGCGCGCTCTCTGGAGGCCGCGCCTCGCTGGCCCGTGGCAAGGGGAGGGGCCGCAGGCTCGGCCAGGGGCCCACAGGAGCCAGAGCCAGGGCCTCTGGCAAGGACCGAGGGTCCAGCCCCGGGCGGCTGTTGGGCTCACGCTGGACGGTCCAGGCCGCTGTGGACAGGGAGGCCCTTCCAGGAGGGTGTCGGCCCCGCAGCTCAATGGGCCTGTTCAGAGAGGGCCACGGGGCCGGACGCCTGCACAGGGGCAGCAGGTCAGGAGCCGAGGGGCCGAGCCCCTCCCTCCCCGCCCGGCCTCGCTCCTGCTCCCCCCTCCCCGCCTCCCCCCTCCTCCCCCCGCCCCCTCCAAGCACAGCCCTCTGAGACGGGCGGCGGGGACCGGTGGGGCGAGGCGGCCGAGGGAATCCTGCCTGGGATGCGGTGGGGTCACCCCTTGTCCATGGACTCGGCCATTTTGCTGGGCAGCGCCTCGCCGTCCCTCGCGGGAGGCACGTCAGAGACGGCAGCGTAGCCGAGGGGGTGACGTGCGAGGGAATCGCTGTCCCCAGGCCCTGACCCCGAGACCGGCTGCGGCTGTGTCCCTTCTGCGGCCAGCAAGGGGCACAGAGCTCCGTGCCCCCAGCCAGCCTGGCCACACGTCCCCCCAGCGCCGCGGAGGCCACGACCGGAGAGGAGGACCTGGCGCCCCCCAGGGCAGACGGGCAGGGACATGCGGCCGGCCCACGAGGGAAAGCATGGGACAACCGCACGCTGCCCGGGAGGGAGGCTGGCACCTCCGTCCACCGGGGCCAAGCTCTGCGGGGCCGACCAGGAGGCATCCCCCTGCTGCGCCTAAGCGTGGGGGCCCCAAGGGCCGCCCAGGGGGCTCCAGGGAGGGCGCATGGCCTGACTGCTGGCCCCGTGCAGACGCCGGGAGCGGCCGAGCCCAGGGACGTGGCCCTCTGTGGGCGCGAGGGCAGGCTGGGGCCCGGGCGTGTCCAGTGCTGGGACCACCTGGCAGAGCAGCAGAGGGGTTGCCGGCCTGCGGGGGGACAGCATGGGCTCCGGGCGGCCCGCGGGGGGACAGTGTGGGCTCTGGGCGGCCTTGCTCCCCCAGGGCTGGCGGCCCCGGAGCCCTCACACACCCAGCGTGGGAGTCTGAGCAGCGGCGGCGGTGCCCACCCGGACTGCGGTGCTGCCCGAGGCACTCACGCCTTCTGAGGGTCGTCCTCCGGGAGCCCCGCCAGCAGCCTCAGAAGTTAAGGACTGGCTCCCCCGAATCCACGGTGTGGGGCTCGGGCGGGGGTGACGGTCCCCACCCCCGCGCTGGTCTCCAGGACGAGGGCACGGCCCTGTGGCCGAGCAGGAGCAGGAGGACCGGGGCCAGAGAGCAGAGCTCGGCCACTGGCCGGGAAGCAGAGCAGAGGGAGGATGACAGGCCCGGGGCCGCGAGGCCGGGGCAGCGGGCGACGCTGCAGGGAGCGTCCTCTCGCCGTGTGTACGTTCCTCCTGCTGCGGCCGCCAAGCACGGCGGCCCGGTGCCCCCGAGGCAGCTCTAGCGGGTGGAGTGAGGGCACGAGCTCCCATCTCCGCCATGGCCGGCGGCTCTAAGTCCCCGACAAACACGCGGCTGCAGCCGGCGTCACTCCCCTGACCCGCACGTGGTCGGGCCGCGCTGGGCGCCCGGGGGCTGTCGTGATTGTGACTGAATCTCGTTCCCCTGCAAGAGGCCGTTCTCGGAACCTGCCCCCGGGGCTGTGGGTCCGCGTCCAGCACACCGAGTGTCCCTCACACCCCGAGGACAAGATGACCACGCGGGGTTGGGCCGGCCCCGTCCGAGGCCTCGGGGATGCCGCTCAACCCTCCTCTGCGTCAACCCTGCAGCGTCGCCCCGGGGCTGGCTGGGGAGCGCCGCTCTCCCTCCAGGCACGGGCACTGGCCACCCAGCCCCACCCGGCCCACCGGGCCCAGCGCAGTGCCAAGGAGCCCCTGGGGGCCCGCCAGGGCCGCGCCCGCCCCAGCTCGACTTCAGTCTCGCTTTCAAGTCAAAGCCGCAGTGACTGTCCTGGGCGTTCGGTCTTTACCCGCCTGCAGGTGGCTTTGAGGAGCGCCCTGGCCTCCTCTGGTACCCCCCTCTGTCTCCGGGGCGACCATGCCCCAGACTCAACCCTGCGTGGCCCAGCCCACCCCAGCCCTATGTCCGCCGCCACGGCTGGACACGGGCACGGACGTCGGTCCCGCTGCCCAACGCTGAGAGCCTCTTGGGCCGGGAGCTTGGACACTGGAGCCAAGGCCGGGCCCACCGTCCCTACCCCGGGCTCAGGCACCCAGCAGCAAACCAGCCCAGGCCCAGAAGGTGGCCGCTGTCCCACCACGAGGAGAGGCCATGGGTCAGGCGTGCCCTGGGGTGTCCCTGAGGGGACAGCTCCAGGTTGAGGGGCCAGCCTCCCTCCAGCTATCCAGGGGGCTCAGCAGGGCCTCCGGGAACTTCTGGGACTTGGAGACTGCAGACCAGGTCCAGTCAGGAGGCTGTGAGGGCCGCATGATGGCACAGGTGTGCCCGGGGCCAGGCCTGGGCACAGAGGCCACGCTGTCCTGGACCTTGTGGGTGACAGGCCAGGGCCGCCTACCCTCTGCATCTTCAGTGGGGACAGACGCCCCGAGACCCACCCTCAGCAGCCCCACGCTCCATGTCAGAGGCTTCTGGAAGGGTCACGGCAATGACCCCTGGTGCCTCAGGCAGACCCCGTAAGTGCGACAGCACCCAAAGTGCCCTCTGCGGACGCCCCTGTCGGCCGCGCTCGGGAAGGGACGAAGGAGCTGCCTCCTTGGGGCTGTACCTGCTTCCCTGCGACGGGCTAGAGACAGGGACGGGGCGCAGGCATCAGGAGGCCTCGGGGAGCCACAGGGGCTCAGGCGCTGCTGGCAGGGGCCACGCCCACTCTCAGTCTGGGGGGGCCTGAGCGTGGCCAGTGGGCCCCCCGCAAAGGCCAGGAGGGCGGGAGGGCAGCAGGTGCTGGGTCCAGGCGTCACAGCTGGCTCTAGGCCGGGACACATGGAGGGCAGGTGAGAGGGGCCGCGTCCAGCCCTCTGCGCCTCGCCCGGCCAAGCTCGCACACGCAGGATCCAGCAGGCTGCGGGCGTCTGCTGCCCCGCGCCGCTGCGCCATCCCCCAGGGTTTGGCCCTGACCCCCCTGGCCCGGCTGGGGCACCGTGTCCAGGTAATAGTGTCCGCACGACCACCGTGCGCCCAGCCAGCTGACCAGAAGCCCCACATCCACTTGCAGCTGCTCCACAGGCAGCTTCCCCAGCCATGGCCCAGGAGGGAGCGGGAGCACGTCCCAGAGACCCCGGCTTCGCCCTGCTGCCCGCGGGCGCCGCTCCTGACCCGCGGGGGCGTCGGGAGTCAGAAGAGACCCCCAGAGACAGGAAAGGGCCTGAAAAGAGGCCACAGCACAGGCCAGTCCAGCTCGTCCACCGCCCGGGACCGTGTACCGCATCTTACCCCGACTCCGGGAGGGGCTCGGGGCACCGCAGTGCGGCCTCAGACCCCCCACCCCCGAGCAGCCGTGTGTGGGGCGCTGCGGCTCGGCCACAGCCCGGGCCCTGAGCAGCCGTAAGGGCCAAGGTGGCCAGGACAGGGCGGGGGACATGGCTGAGATTTCGATCGTTCCTGGCACTGGCCGGTGATTCTGTCCTTCCAGGGGACTGGCAGGCCTGGGGCACCCGCCAGCAGGCAGATGGGGGCTGCCTCTGCGCCCCAGGACCTCTGTGGTGCCACAGCTGAGCTGGCAAGCGCGGAGCGTCCGTCAGCCCCGCCACGGCCCCCGCGGGAGTGGCCCGTCCAGGCGTGTGCCCGGGCGTCCAGGCACGTGCGGCGGTCAGCCTCCCGGCCGGGCCTCGGAGGCGCTGGGAAGCGGGGCGTGGGGAGCCCCCGGCCGGGGAGCGGCGCTAATCCCCGAGCGGTCTGTGAGGCAGGAGGCAGGGACCCGGGCTGCTGCAGAAGAATTTTAGGTATGAGCAGCGAGCGGCTCCTTCCCCCTCCGCAGCTCACAAGAGGCTCCCAGGACTGCTTCAAATTTGCTGAAAAGCAGAACCGACCGCAGCCGCCCGCCTGGCCGCACAGCACGGCCTTCAGGGCAGGCGGCCCCGGCGCCGGACCTTGGTGTTTTCTCGAGCACTTGTTGGAAAACGCAGTGAGGGGGATGGTTTCGCCTCCGCAGATCGCGTTCGTTACGGGCAGCCCCCGCCGAGGGGCCGGGCGGGGCTGCAGGCTCGGTGGCCCGGGCTGGGCCGCCCCGCGGCTCGGGCTCGGGCTCGGCTGGCCGCGCACCTGGCCGGCGCCGAAGCTCAGCTGAGAAGGAGAAGGTCGCCGACCCGGCAGCCCGGGACCGAGGCCGCGCAGCCCCGCCCCTGCTCCTCCGGCAGACCCCGAGTCTTCAAGGTCGCTGCTCCTGCGCACCCCGGCGGGGGTCGGGGGCGCCGCGCGGACCCGCAGCCCCTCCTCCGCCGCCAGGCGCCCCGGCCTGCCCGCCAAGGGGGCGCGGGGCTCGGGGCGCGGGCGCGGGCGCGGCCTCCCGGCCTCCCACGCGTGGGGCGCGACGCGCAGCGCCCCCCGCCCCCCGCGCCCCGCCCCGCCCCAGGCTGCGGCGCCCGCGGAGGAGGCCGGTCCGGGCCCACCTGCGGCGGAGCCGGGTCACCTGCCCGCCGGCGCGACGCGACTCACCGTGAGCGCCGAGAACCGCTGCGCGCGCGCCGGCCGGAGCCGCAGCAGCAGCAGCAGCAGCAGCGCGGCCAGCAGGGGCAGCCAGCACAGCCGCGGCAGCAGCATGGTCGCGGGCGGGCCGGCGGGCCGGGCCGGGCCGGGGCCGGGGCTGCGGACCGACGCGGCGCTCCTGCTGCTCTCGCTGTCAAGCCGGCGCTTCCCGGAGCCTCGCCCCGCCCGCGCCCCACCCCGCGCCCCGCTCGGCGGAGGGGCGGCCGCGGAGGGAGGGGCCGAGGGGCCACCGGGAGGTGCGGCCGGTGGGCGCCGGCCCCCCCGCGCCGCCCGCCCGCGCGCCCGCCCCGCCGGTGGCACCACGGCCCGGGCGGGCCGGCCGAGGTCCCTGTGGGCTCCGGGCCGCCCCCGGCCGGCGGCTGGGCGCGCAGCAGGTCGGGCTCCGGCCCCGCAGGTCCACCCCGCAGCCGGCGGCCCGGGCGGCCTGGAGGGCGGCGGGGCAGCCCGGGACCGAGGACAACGGGCGGGCTCGGCCGGCGCCCGAGAGGTCCAGCGGCGCGGGGCGCGAGGCTGCACAGGCACGGCCCGGGGCGCGGGCTGGACGGCGTCCACGCAGCAGCATTGCTGGAATAGTTTGGCCCCCGCTCCGGCTGCACAGGGAAAAGCCCGGTTCTGACTCACAGAAAACCGGGAGTGGGGCGCGTCCAGGACGGGGGCTTGGCCGGGGAGGCAGCGCTCAAGCTCCAGACCCCGCCGTCGCCGTCACCCACGCTCACGGCGCAGCCCTGGCTCCCGGCCGGGGTCCTGGGGCCGGCTGGGCGGCCCGAGACAAAGGCGCTCTGCCCCCCGCGCCCACGTTCCCACCAGGCCAGGGCCCCTCTCCCGAGAGGGGGGCTCCAGCGCGCACCCTCCATTCCCCGGGCTCCAGCGGCTCCTCAGCCCCTCCATGTCCACGTCCGTGGGGGCCCCTGAAGGCCCAGCGAGAAACCCCAGCAGAGCTCCCTGGGAGCAGGTGGGGGAAGCAGCTGCAAGCGGTTAAGGGAACAAGGAATAATACTAGGGAACTGGGAAAAGGTGAAAGCCAAGCAAATGCTGCAGCCCGCGGGGTCCCGACCGTCGGGACGAGGCAGAGGCCGGCCCTCGCGCTTCCGGGGGCTGCTGTCAAGGGGTCCTCTGCGGTGACGGGAGGGGCGCGTCTGTCCTTGCACCCCGCGGCTGCTGGGAGGCGGCCACGGAGCGACGCGATGACCCCGTCACGGGCGCGGGGAGCAGGGGGCAGAGGCCCGCACCGCCCCACTCACCCCAAGGGCTCCGGGAGCCACGCGGCAGGCAAGGCAGGCCCTGAGCGCAAGGGGCACCCCCCAGGCAGCCTGGGTGCTTCGGGGGCCCGGCTGGCCCGCGGGCCCCTCGGACCGTGACTCGCCTGCTCAACGCCTAGCGGGGGTCACTGGCCACCGTCTTCCAGGCAGCCCGAGCAGCCCCCCGAGACTCTGCCTTCTCAGGCACGCGGTCAGCGCTGAAGGGCCTTTCTGCCGCCGCTGGCCCCTGAGCCCAGACGCCGGGACCTCGAGCGCCACAGAGAGGGGATGCGGGGGCACGGCCCCGTCTCTGCAGCCCCCCACGCCGCCCAGCCCACGCCGCCCGCTGCCAGCCAGGCGCCGCTGCCCGCGTTTATTTTACTATGCTCGGCTGGAAGGGCTTCGTGCTCGCTGCAGACGCAGGACAATCGCGTTATTATTTCTGGCTGATTCACGTTTGACCAGAAAACGTCGAGTCAGCTCACTGGCTCCCGCGATTTCACGAACACCTGCGCCCCAGCCCAGCCCCCGGCCGCCGTCCAGCCTTGTCCAGGCGGGGGAGAGGAGGCCCGGCCACAGGGTGCCCTGGGCAGCCGCCCACCCCACAGGGGCGCCTCTTGTCCTGCAGCCCCGTGCCCACGCCGTCCCCGAGGACCCGCTGCTCCTCCCCTTCGGCACCCCCCCCCAGCGCTCCACCCCCGCCCCTCAGTCTGCGCTTCAGCGAAGCCTCACCCAGACCCACGGGCTGCCCAGCGGGGCAGCTCCTCCAGGCCTGGTTCTTCCTGCCCAGCCAGGGCCCCTTCCGGCCCCAGAGTAGGCCGGACACGCCCCCTGCCCACAGACACCCCCCCGTCGGTCCCCGAGCCGTCCTCACCTTGCCCCCATGAAACCAGTTGTGGTGTCTGCGCCGCAGAGACGCAGCATCCTGCCAAAACCCTCGCCCAGGCACCCCCCAGGCCCCAAAACTCTCACCCCGGTGCCCCCTGGCCCCATGGCAGAGCCCAGGCATCCCAGCAAGTGGCTGCTGGAGGCCGGTTCCCTCCCTCCCCGGGGAACCTTCTCCCTTCTTCCCAGGAGACCTGGTGGGGGAGGAAACAACTTCCAAGTGGCAACAGGCGTTTGGGCCTGTGGACCACACAGACGCGGGACGCGCGGAGCAGAGCCCTGCCTGGCCTTCTCCCCAGCGCCCCAAGCCCCACCCAGCCCCCTGCCAGCACCCACCCAGTGCCCCCCAGCTCCCCGCCCCGTCCCTGCCGCCCCCAGCCCCGCCCAGCCCCCAGCCCAGGGCCTGCCAGCCTGTCCGTCGCCCACAGCTGCGCCCAATGCAGAGGCACCCTCAGCATCGCCCGGCAGCCGGCCTCCCCGGGGCTGGGGCTGTGCTCAGCCTCTGGCCGGGCTGTCGGGGGGACATAATCCCACCCGGGGGCGGAGCTGCTTGGCCCTCATGGGCTGTCAGCTGCACATATGGCAGACTCTGCATTCCTGGAAGACAGCCCGGAGCCCGGCTGGGGACCCTCTGACCCTGGCCCTGCAGGCCTGGACGCTCCCGCGCTTAGCCCCAAGGCTGGCACGCAGCGGGCGCGCACAGGGCAGCTCATTCCCTGGAGGCTCCCCGCGCACCTGTGGAGCTTGGGCCTGCCCCAGGCACCCAACACCTCGTGGGCACGCAGCACAGGCATGGGGGCGGCCGGGCCAGGAAGGGCGTTGCCACCTGGGTCCTGGCCTCCAAGATCAATATGGGTTCGGGCCTCCCTGGCCTTGCGGCTCGCGGGGCACTGATGTGTGTGTGTGGAGTCAGAACACCCATGAAATGTCGTGATTTACAGGGAGAAAATGGAATTCGGCATGTGGAGCACACGTGCCACGTCCAAGGAGGTGGCTGGGCTCACGGAGGTGGCTGGGCTCAAGGCCACCCGAGATTCTCTTGGACCTGACCAGGCCCTCGGTCAGGGGGGATGGAGCCGGGCCGAGCCGGGCCTGACTTCGGGGCTCAGCGCTCGCTGAGGAGGCTGCGGGGCGGGCGTGGGGCCACCTGCCATCGGGGCTGCCCGGGAGGCCCCCGTGTGAAGAGCCGGCCTCTGAGCGCCCCTCGTGTCCAGCGCGCCCTCCCCGTGGAGGCGCCTGCCAAGGCCCAGCGCTGTGCCCCGAGTGGCGGGATCAGTGCTCTCGCGGGCTCCCCTGCGGGGAACGGTGTCCCCCAGAACACGGTGAAGGCAATGACAGCCTCGCCTTAGATTTCAGGAGAGTTTGCTCCGGAATTGGAGAGCTGCGCCCCGGAGAGCTGAGAGAGGTGGGAGGGACCACAAAGCCACCCCCCGGCCAACCCGGCCTCCATGGACACGCTGGGGCGGGGCTTTGACGCGCCTAGGGGGAGAAGGGACCGGAGGGAACAGCCATGCCGGTGCTGGGCCAGAAGGGGCAAACGGGGTGGCGCACACGGCTCACCAGGGGTGCCGAGGGGCAGCACCAGGACAGACCCCACCAGGGAGAAGCCGCGGCTCCCCCACCCCAGGCTGCAGCGGCTTGGGCTGCGGACCTGGCGCCCAGGGCCCCAGAGTGTGCGGGGGTTGTGGGGCCAGTGTCTCCGGCCCACTCAGCCCTGGGAGGACCGGCCAGATCACCACTGGCTCTAGGGAGAGCCGCCAGGCGCGGGTGACTGGCTGGGCGGGGAGGGAGCACTCCCCCTCTCAGAGCTGCTGGCGCCAGGCCGCAGCCGCTGCTGGTAGCGCAGTGGGGAGCACGGGAGGGGAGCAGGCAGGGAGCATGGCCAGGGAGCACAGAGAGCACGGCGGGGCGTGGAGCATGGCAGGGGAGCACAATGGGAGCACGGAGGGGGAGCACGGTGGTGGGGAGCACCGTGGGGTGTACGGCGCTGCCTGCGGGACCTCACTGTGAACGGTCGCCAAGCCCGCGAGAGGCCCCCCGGCACAGACAAGCGCCCACAGACACAGAAAGGCGCGGACAGCAGATGAGGGTGACGGGTGGGGTTGGGGGGAGGAACGTCTGGCGGGAAGATGCTCACCCGCAGGAGCTGCGCAGCGCCTGACAGACTCGGGAGCAGGTGGACGCTTGCCAGACACACAGACACACCCATGTGCACACACGTGTGTGCCTGCATGATGCTTGTGCACGCGTGCATGTGCCCTCCAGCACCCCACGCACCCCCATCTCCACCCTCGGCCTGCCGGCTCTGGGACGCCCTGGCCGACAAGGGGCTGGGAGGCCGCGTGGGGTTCTCGGGTGCCCGGCTGGGCAGGATCTGCCACATGAAGGCCGGGTGTGCGGCAGGGTGGAGCCAGGAGGGCCGCGTGTCCCGCCGCGTGTGTCATGGCGACTGGCTCCCCGCGCTTCCTGGGCACAGCGGCCTGCTCAGGCTCTGCCTCCGCGTTTCAGCCCCTCCAGTGCCAGCTCGGTGCCCGAAGCCTTGCCCCGCTCCGTGTCCAGCCCCAGCGCCAGGCCTGTCCCCAAGTGCTCCTGCCAGCGGGTCCAGAGCAGAGCCGCGTGCTGTGACACGCCTGGGGTCCTGGTGCCCGCTCACTCCACGTCCACCGTTCCGTCTGTCCCTGGACTTGGGAGCGTGACTCTCTCCCGAGACATCTAGCGAGGGGGATGTGGCCGGTGGCAGCTCCTGGTGGGCCCCTGAGCAGCCACAAGTTGGGGGCATGGCTTTGAGGAACAGGCTCTGAGTTCCAAGACTGGTCCCGCCTCTGTCCCTCTGCTGTACCGCCTGGTCAGCAGGCCAGGCCGTGGCCCTTGGGGGCACAAGCACTTCAGAGAGCAGCCACTGCAAGGGTGTCCTGCCCACCGGTCGTACTGGATCTCGGCTGCCACACTCCCACCCCCACGCCTGGTCCACGAGGCGGGATGCACCGTCCACCCTGGGCTGCGAGGTCAGCGGGTCTCTGGACCAGTGTCTCCACGCCGACAGCGCGGGGTGTCCTCCTGGGGACCGCAGCTGCTGCGTGGACGGTGCTGCCCGGCGGGGCCGCTGAGCCCTGGCCTGCGGGTGGGGCAGCCGTCCCTGGCTCCTGTCCTCGCCCGCCCGAGGGGCTCCGCCTGGGAGTGTGTGGCGTGGGGTCCGCTGTTCACATGCTGGTCAGCGTCCAGCGGCCAGCGCCTGTGCTACTTGAGTCTGTGCAAGAAGCGTTTCCTCTCCGTTCCAAGGTCACTCCGGACCAGGACTCTGACTGCGTGGGGCGCCACATCGGAGGCTGCGTGGGAACCACCGGGGTCCCAGGGCAGGTCCAGCGGTGAGCGAGCGCACCCGGGTCAGGCTGCCCGCAGGAGGCAGGGGAGGAGGCCCCTGGAGGTGCGGCCCCACCCCCCAGCGGGAGTTGTCGGGGCCACCCATGGCCCCCCATCAGCTGCGTGGCGCTGGGCTCAGGTCCCGGGGCACCCATATCTCCCCTCGGGTCCGGACACCCTCATCCCCGCGAGACCCCCTGGGGCGGCCCCTCAGCACGAGCCGTCCTCGGCGCTGCGCGTGCTCTCAGCACCCCCAGGGAGGCGCCCTCGGGTCCGGGGAGTGTCTGGGGACGTCCATGCCCTCTCTGCCGCCAGCGCCCAGCGGCCGGAGCTCGCTCTGCTGGGGCGGGCAGCGCACCTGCTCCTGCCCGCCGGGCCCGCCGCGCCGAGGCTGGGCCGTGTCCCCGCACCGTGGGGAGGCGCGGAGGCTTTCGAGACAGCCACGCGAGGAAATGTCTGCACACGACGTCAGCCACGGCAGAGCCGCCTGGGGCGCGGCGCGGGGCGCGGGGAGGAGCCGCGGGGCTGTTCTGGCAAGGCCGCGAGGGCTGGCTTCGCGCCGGCCCCTGGCGGGGGGCTGGCCGGGGCGGGCCGGCTGGCGCGGCTGGCGCGCGGGCGGCCAGGGGGAGCTGTGTGTGCCCTGTGTGTGCCCACGAGGCGCGAGTCCCGGCCCTGTGTGGGCTGCTCCCCAGCGGCAGCCCGGCCACGGCCAGCTCCCCGCAGACCTCCTGGGGTGCCGGCTCGCTGACTCACGACCTCGGGCTACAACTATTTAGGTTTGTTGTTGTTGCTTTTCCCGCAGAGGCGATTTTGTGTGAATGCTTAAGGCTGAACAAAACTGTTTTGCTTTTGAGTCATGGGAGAGAGTATTTTAAAAACAGTCTCCTTTGCTCCCCGCATCGCGTCCGAGCGGCGGAGCCGAGCTGTGGGTCCCGCCCGCCCCTGGAGCGCGGCGCGTGTGGCTGCTGGGGCCGCAGGCCCGTCGCGCCTCTCCCCAGACACGGGGAGCATTCGCAGGCCGGGCCGTGGGCAGGGTGAGGTGACTCGTGACAGGAGAGCGGGCTGGACCTACCTGCCAGGGTCAGGAGGACGCCCAGGAGCTGCCGTCGCGGGGCATCCTGCCAGCGCCGTGGGGCGTGGGGGCGCGTCCAGAGTGGAGCGTCCTTCAGCCTCACCCCCCAGGAGGCAGCCGTGGGGTAGGGAAAGACGCGGGTGGACAGGAGTGGACAGGACCCCTGCAGGGGCACAGGGGGCACGGGGCTGAGCGGCGCCCCTGGATGTCTGGGCAGGGACGCATGCTCGGGCCCCATGGGGGGTGGGTGAGGAGGGGCAGGGCTGCCACACGGTCGCCTGTCCATGCAGCCGGCGTGGGAGCCAGAGGGCCCGTCTGATTGGCTTATAGAGCGTGTGGAAGGTCAAGGTGCCGGACGGCTCTGGAAATGGGGGGAGGTGGACGGGCCTGAGCCCTGGGCCCCGCATGTGCCCATGGGGAGGGCGAGTCCAGCTGACCTGCCCACGGAGGTAGAACTAGGTCCCAGACGGGCCTCCTCCCAGCTCAGCTTCCAGGGTTGAGGGGACACTTCGCTGGACGCTGGCCAGCCGAGGGGGACACAGCGAGACCCTGCGCGGTGGGTCAGCAGGTAAGGAGGTTCCCCTCGGAACAGAGGGCCTGCAGGTGGAGAGTGCTGGGCCCCGTGGGTGCACAGCGCTGGGCCCAGAGCCCCCAGGCGCCGAGCACACCTCAGAGGTGACCGCGCCTGCAGGTGGGGCAGGAGAGTTACAGCCGCGGCGCCCGCAAGGGAGAGCTGGCCTTGGCGTGGGCACCCGACGGAAGAGGAGACCAGGAGGGCCTCTCCTGCAGCCCCCACAGGGCACCCTGACCGCAGCCTCGGCTGAGCCCGGCCGGGCCCAGCGGGCACCACGGGCCGCCGGCTCCAAGCAGGGCCTGCTGGGGCATCTCAGAGCCGGCCCTTCCCGCCGGGGGGTCTCCGGTCATGCCCAGGCACACACCCCCAGGCTGGCCGCCTCCCCTGGACGTGAGGCCCGTGGCCCTGCCCAGGGCGGGTGGCAGCGTCTGCCCTGGAGCCGGATGGGGCAGGGCGGGGCCGGTCTGTGCCCTCCTGGCCGGATCCAGAACCACACTGCAGGGCACGCTTATTTTTAGCTTCTCTTACAAATATTTGAGTCGAATCTTTATTAAACTTCACATGACTCATTCCCAATTACGGGCACGGAGCCGTCCGCGCGCGACGGTCTCCGCCTCTGACAGGATGCTCAGGTGTCCGGTGGAGACCCCGGCCGGGTCACCCTCCCGTCCCCGCGGGTGCCGTCCGAGCCCCGTCCTGCCGGCTCCCTGGCCTGCCCCGCCCTGCTCTCCCTGGGCCCCCGGAAGCAGCCCGGCAGGGGAGGGTGAGCGGCTTTCTGCAGGACGAGGACCCGCCGTCCGCTTCACGGCCGTCCCGAACAAGAAAGCTCGCGTGGCCCTGGCTGCCCACGTGTCGCAGCCTGAGCCCAGGGCTCCACTTTGTCGCCCCCGGGTGCCCCAGCCCCGCGCGCCGGGGACCCGGGGCGCCCCTGCCGGCCCCCAGCTCCTGCCGGCCACACCCCCTCCGTGGGCCTGGCCGCCGTTTCACTTCACCCCCAAGCCCTCCCCGTGAGGCAAACGGGACGTGTCGTCTGTGGATGAGGACACGTTTGCCCGCGTGGGCAGACGCCGGCCTGACCCTCAGCTGAGGTCCAGCCTGGGCCCTCGCGGCCGCCCGCCCGGCTGAGTGGCCTCTGCTCAGGCGCGAGGGGAAAGCGGGCCAAGGCCGGCGGGGCTGGGGCCGGGGCAGGAGGGGCCGCGCGGGGCAAGGGGCCAGGCCCGGCCCGGCCACTGAGTGGGCCTCTGCCGGCAGCGTCTCGGGTGCTGGACGCCGGGCCGGTGCCCTCCGTGGGGGGCCGTGGGGGCCGGTGCTCCGGGGGGTGTCTCGCGCTCGGGCCCCATGAACAGGCTCCCCGCTGGCTCTGGAGCCCCACATCCGAGGACACGTCTAGGTGGCCTCGCGCGGAGGCCAGCGGGCAGGGAGGCCAGGGCGGCCTCCCAAGTGTAAACACCGCAGGGACGGACCTGACGGCCGGTCGGGCCGGGCCGCTCCCTAAGTGGGCGGCCGAGGCTTGTCTCCTGTGGAGGGAGAGGGAGCAGTTTTCCTATTGCAGAAAAGCAAACACGGAGCACTTACCCGCAGCTGACTCAGGCGGGCAGCGCCCCCGCGGCCGCCGCCCCCACGCGCCAGCCCCACCTGCCCCACGCGCCACCCCCAGGGCGGCCTCCCCCCAGCTGACCTCACCTCCCGGGCCCCGCAGGACCCGCTGCGCCGAGGCGGCCTTGACGCCGGTCACCCCGGGTCCCCGCGCGTGGGTCTGGCTTCAGCTGTGTCCCCCACCCCGGCCCCAGAAGCCCAGCGCAGCCCCAGATGCCCCGAGCCCAGGGTCCCGCCCCCCACGCTGTCGTGCTTTGGGCCGGCTCCGCGGGGGCCGCCACCGCGCTGGTCTTCACAGCTGCACTTTCTCACTTTTGGGAGCGACAGTGGACGTGGACTGAGAAGACTCGACAAGGGCAGGGGCGGCGGCTGGGCCGGCTCCGGCCTGCTCACCTGGGGTTGGCCGGACCCCTCTCGCCTCGGGGTGAGACCTGCACGGGGGGGGCCCCCGAGACCAGGGACACTTCTTCTCTGGGTCACCCGGCACCCACCTGGGAGTCGACGAGGTGGGAACTGGGTGCTGGTGCGGAGGCCACCGGGCCCAGCTGCCCACGGCCAGGTGGACGGGCTCCCCAGTGGACACAGGCCCAGAGTGACCAGGGCCTCAGGCCACCCCTGGCAGCAAGCCTGGTGGTCCTGGGCCTCCTCCCTCCTTACCTGACTCAGACAGACAGACAGAGAAGTTCGGGATCAAGTGCAAAACCCTAAGCTGGCAGCGGTAATGGTCATGGCCTCGGTCAGCCCACACTGGACCTGTCCTCAAACCTGGTCCTTGGCGTGATGGGGAGACCCTGAGGAAGCACCCCCACACTGCCCAGGGGTGCCCTGTCCTCCCTCACACCTTCCCTAAGGGGCCGCAGGCTCTGACCAGGGGCCGCACTCGGGGCTCACAGCTCTGGGCTCCTGCCTCCCGGTGGGGCCTACGTCCAGGGCCGGCAGAGATGGCCGGGGGAGGGAGCAGGTGGGGGAGGACAGCAAGAGGCACAATAGGCCCCTCTGCTCCCACCCTCCGGCCCAGCCCCTGGGTCACCTGGGCTAGCCCTGACGCCCCCGCCCCGCCCCTCGGCCATCTGGGCTGGTCCTGGCCGCCCCGAGGGGCTGGGCAGGGTGGTTATCAGCCCCCGGCTTTTGTTTGCGCTGACCAGACAGGCCGCTCAGGCAGGGCTTCCGGTGAGCAGGCAGCTCCGGGCCCGACTCATGGCTGCAGGTGCTGGGAATCATCCCAGGTGGACACTCACGGGCGCCGTTTGAAGAAGCTTCCGATGTGTCACCTGGGAACGAACGTCACCTGCTCCCGCCCGGCCTGTTTGCTCAGGGCCCGCTGGGCCTCTGGCCTGCACTTGCGCGTCCGCCGCGCCGCGTCACGCTGCCGGGCACCCTGGAGACGCCGCGCGGGGTCGGGCGTGGCCAGATGACCCCTGCGCCCACAGCCGCGCCTCCGTGGAGAACACGGGCCGGCCCTCCGCCCCGCTGCCCCCCTGGCGCCCCCACCGAACCCTGGCGCCCCGCAGACAGTGCCCCAGCCCGGGTCAGGCCCGGCTGCACTCACCTCCCATGGGCTGGGGGGCCTGGCGCTGTCCCAGGACTCAGCGTGCGGAGGAGGGAGAGACACGGATCAGAACCAGCCGTCAGGTCGGGTCCCTGAGAAGGACTCAGATCCTGGGCCCAGGGGGCGCCCTGGGGGTCGGCGGGGGGCATCTCAGGCCCACACAGCCTGGCCCTACCCGGGCGGCTGCTCCCCGCGGAGGCCCGTGCGGCTGAGCACACGTGTCCGGGCCTTGGGGCTGGCGCGGGAGGCGGCAGGATGGGGGCAGACGGAGGGTGGCAGGTCCAGCCCGCGCCCACCCGGGCCTTAGTGCCGCACTTGCCTGGCAGCCCAGGGGTCAGTGAGGCCCCGCCATGGCCCCCATGGGTGAGGACCACCCCGCACAGCACAGAGTCCTCGTTCAGACCAGCCGTGTCCTGAGAGGTGGGGTCAGTCTGTCGGGTGAGTTAGGGGACCCTCGCCCGTGTCCAAGGCCGCCAGTGCCCGAAGGTGGGCGGTTTGAGGGCGCCTGGCCCAGCCCGGCCTCGCGGGGCGGCTCTGCTGCAGTGGTGTGGGGAGAGACGGGAGGCGGGGAGCAAAAGCGCTGACCATGGCGAGGCCACCTGGCAGGGCCCTGGGTCACAGGGCCAGGCCTGACCTGGTATGGGGGCCCCCTGGGCTCCCCGCGCCCAGGTTGAGTACTGTGGCCGAACGACAGGCCTCACCCGGCGACAGTGCTGGGGTCCTGCCCCCGTCGCTGTCCAGCCAGCATCGTCCCCTTTGGCTGTCCGGCCAGCACTGTCCCTCCTTCAGCTGTCCACCCAGCACCGCCCCCCACTGCTGTCCAGCCACCACAATCCCCCTCGGCTGTCCACCTAGCTCTGTCCCCCTCAGCTGTCCACCCAGCACCGCCCCCCCACCCCGCTGTCCAGCCACCACAATCCCCCTCGGCTGTCCACCTAGCTCTGTCCCCCTCAGCTGTCCACCCAGCACCGCCCCCCCACCCCGCTGTCCAGCCACCACAATCCCCCTCGGCTGTCCACCTAGCTCTGTCCCCCTCAGCTGTCCACCCAGCACCGCCCCCCCACCCCGCTGTCCAGCCACCACCGTCCCCCTCGGCTGTCTGCCCAGCACCGGTGAGGGAGCTGCCGGGCCCCAGCCCACCACAAACAGCGGGTCACTCTGCGCCTTGGCTCAGGCCTAGTCAGCACCTGCCCAGCCACAGGGGCTTCTCAGGAGTCAGGAGCCCCATCCGCTGCGCCGACTGCCCTGCGGCTGGCTGTGCTGTCCAGGCCCCCTGCCTCATGCAGGGCAGGTGGTTACTGAGGGGCAGCCTCAGGGTCCTCCCTGACTGCTCCCCTCTAGCACAGCAAAGGGAGCCTCTTGCTCCCTACCCAGTGAGGAAGAACACCCACAGATCGGATGGGGAAGCTGAGAGGGTGCAGAATGTCTGGAGGGTCTGGGAGGGCATGGGAGGTTCTGGAAGGTGTGGGAAGGCCTGGGAGGGTCTGGAGGGTCTGGAGGGCCTGGGAAGGTCTGGAGGGTCTGGGTGGATGTGGGTAGGTCTGGGAGGGCCTGGAGGGTCTGGAGGGTCTGGGAGGGTCTAGAGGGTCTGGGAAGGTCTGGAGGGTCTGGAGGGTCTGGGAGGGCATGGGAAGGTCTGGAGGGTCTGGAGGGTCTGGGTGGATGTGGGTGGGTCTGGGAGGGCCTGGTGGGTCTGGAGGGTCTGGGAGGGTCTAGAGGGTCTGGGAAGGTCTGGAGGGTCTGGAGGGTCTGGGAGGGTCTAGGAGGGTCTGGAGGGTCTGGGAGGGCATGGGAAGGTCTGGAGGGTCTGGAGGGTCTGGAGGGTCTGGGTGGATGTGGGTGGGTCTGGGAGGGCCTGGTGGGTCTGGAGGGTCTGGGAGGGTCTGGAGGGTCTGGGAGGGTCTGGGAAGGTCTGGAGGGTCTGGAGGGTCTAGAGGGTCTGGGTGGATGTGGGTGGGCCTGGGGTACCTGGGAGGCTCTAGGCCTCACAGCTGCTATGCTCTTTTTGGGGTGCGGGAGGGCCAGGCTATGGGGTCTGAGAGGAGCCAGGGTCTTGGCAACAGTGGACACATCCTCACGTGACCACCGGGGAACCAGCCAGGAAGGCTGCTGTCTCCTCAAAGCCAAGCAGGGGGTGGGGGGTGACCGAGGCAGTAACCTGTGGAGGCCCCGTCACCTTCCTTGCAAATGGCCAGAGGCCGACCTATCCCCACACTGCCCCTGCCTCCCGGACCCCAGCCTCACCTGCCTGCCCAAGTCCCAAACCCAGCCGTGTTTTTGGATCACGGGCTGGCCTCGCCTCGTGGACGCCCCGTGGGAGGATGGCCGGTCCTAGAAGGGCTTTCCCGCCCCACACCAAGGAGGCCCAGTCCAGGAGTGCGCGCCTCCTCTGTCTCGTCTCTCCCGCCCGTGTCTCTCCGTGTTTCTCTCACACGCACACCCCACGCCCCCCCCCCCAAGCCTGCGGCCTGAAGCACACAGTCAGGATTGGCTTGACTGCTCCCTGCCGTCTCCCTCCCCACGGCTGGTGTCCATCCTCACAGGCCTCGTGGCCCAGGGTGGCTGCTGGGCTCCAGCCATCACACCTGCACTTCAGGCATGATGTAAGAGGAGCCGGGACAGGCCTTTCATGCCTGCTGGGAAGGCGTCCTGGACCCCTGCAGTACTCCTTGCTTGCGCCTGACCGCTGACCGCTGGGGTGTCGTCCTGTGACTGGACGGGCTGCAGAGGAAGCTGAGCAAGCCTGCGGCTCTGCTGGACCGGCTGCCCAGGCTCTTTCCTACAGAAGACTCGAGGGGAGACTAAGGACATCAGCCACACAACCGGTCACTGTCTCGCCCTCGGACACCATGGGCTCAGGGGCTAGACCTTCTGGGCCTCCCTTCCCGCAATTGCAGCGTCTTGGAGGCAAAGTGGCCCAGAATCTGCCCAGGGAGGCCGCCTCCAGGCAGGATCCCAGCGCTTAGCCTGAGGACGAGGGCAGTCTGCACAAAGCCCCACTGTGGCCCTCACGTGGCAGGCCCGTCTGCCCCAGGATCCACTCATGACCCGCACGTGAGTCTGCCCCTGCCATTCTCACCAGCAGATGCAGCCCTCGCTGTGGCCAGCCAGGTGGCTCGGTCCGCACCCTTGAGACGCGAGCGTCCAGCTGGAGCCCGGCCTGCTCTCCCGCCAGGTAGGGGCCCGGGCCGGGGAGCACGCTGGGGATCGGGGCCGCCACTTGCTTGCATCTGACCAGCAAGGGCACGAGGGACGCGCCAGGGCAGAGCAGAGGCCAGTGGGGCTGCAGCCCAGGGCTGCCAGGGGCTGGAACCTCCAGTGCCCTGGAGCCGTCAGCCGGTGCCCTGCAGGTCAGTTGGGGCTTCCCCCATGACAAAGAGGAGGTGTTTTAATAGCGCCCCGAGATGAGGTGGTGTGAGCAGTGGGGGCAGCGGGCAGGCAAGCCAGGCGCTGAGGGGCCGGCGCCCAGCCTGTGGGTGAGCGGGCAGGCCTGGGCAGCCAGCTCCCCGTGGGCGGCCCAAGCGGACCTCCAGGCGGTCAGCTGGCCCAGGGCAGACCGGGGCGGGATCTGCTTCCTGGGAGGCCTCCCGGGGCCATGCGTGTGCTCCCGGCAGCAGAGCAGATGCCAGCCCGGCCACCTCCAAGGTCAGGCCCGGAGGCTGCTGGCCTCCACTTCGGGAACGGGTGACCGAGGACACGAGGAGGAGTTGCCCGCGCTGGCCCGGACACTGTGGCGCTTGCCCCTGGCCCGCCACACGCACGGTGCACACACCGGCTCACACCCGTGCTCACATCACATGGATCCCCTTCCTCAACCACAGGGACAGAGCCCGCGTCCCTCGCGGCCAGGCGGGGTGTTGCCATTCCTCCCCTCGGGGCCCTCATGTGCTAAGAGGTCAGGGACGCAGCCTGGGGTCGCGGCCACGGTCCTGAGGGGGCAGTGTCCACAGGGCCGGCGCTGGAGCCTCACCCACCAGAGTCAGAGCCGCCAGAGCCAGGGGCTGGCCAGGGCGGGAGGCCACGGGGGTCCCTGTGGGGTCATGCAGGGGGCCTGGGGGGTTCATAGGGAGTCCCCGTGAGGTCATGCGGGGGCACTGTGGGGTCATGGGGGGGTCCGCGGGGCCGAGGCTGCCTGCTGTGTGGCCGGCGGGGCTTGCTGGGACACAGGCGGGGCTGGGGGTGTCCGCACGTCCCCGCTGCCTCACCCTCCGGTGCTCCCTGAGCCCTCGGCCGCACGGGGCCGCCCCACCCACCAGGCCAAGCCCCCGCCCACTCTCCTCTGAGACGTGAATCTCAGGGTTACCCGTGAGCCCCCCCATTGCTGCCTCCCGGGAACGGGGTGTCACGGGGCTGCAGCTACAGGCGTCCAGCTCCCAAGGGCCCTTGGCCTTCCCTCGGGCCTTCGCCTTGAGCGGTGGAGACGGAGCCGCACGGCCTGACCACGAGGCGGACGCAGGCCCGGCCGGCGCAGATGCAGGGGTCGGGCTCTGCGGGAAGGACCGTGCTGGGGCCCGCCGCTGACCCCACACAGAGAGTGGGGCGTGGTCACACGGCCTCAGGCTCAGCTCCCCTGGCGCCCGGCCTCCCCGGCCCTGCCCGTGCGCGCCAGCACTGCCCACCGCTGCGTGCTCGCGCTGCCCCGGGACCCGCACCCACCGCCTCCAGGGCTGCCCCGGGCCAGACCCTCCGCAGGGCCGGGGCCAGGCCTGGCGTGGCCTGTGCGAGGTTCCCTCTGCCGCGGCGCTGTGCTCGGTCACTGGCCGGGCCCATCCGTCTCCCGCCCAGGCCTTTGTCTCGGTTTCCCAGAAAGAAGGTTCTGGGGGAAGGCAGGGCCTTGAGAGTCCACCTGGGAAACCCCCGGAGGCGCGGAGCCCCCCAGTGGGCAGGCCATGGCAAGCCCGTGGTCCTGGGGCTCGGGGGTCCAGGGAGGACCTCGCCGCCCCTCCAGGCAGGCCGCCGGACCAGGGTGTGGGGTGATGGCGGAGCACAGGCCTCAGGGAGGACAGAGGCCACGGACGAGAGCCGAGGGCAGGCCCCGCGCGGCTTCTTGTCCCAAGAGGGCCAGTCTGCCGCTGACAAACAGCGTCCAGCGGGCCCGGCGCTGGCTTATCTCTCGGGCCGTCGGTGCCTTTTCCGTGGTAGTATTCTGGGTTGTCCTGTCTTCCGTGTTTGGGGTGTCTCGACAGAAGCCACCTGACGCTCCAGTGGCCCCTCGCGGCCCCCCACCCCCCGCAGTGGCCAGGCCATGCCGCCCACGTCAAGTGTCCACAAGGTCAGCTGCTGTCGGCACTGGCAGTCAGCACTGGCGTGTGAGCTGGACGTTGGCACGGTGAGCGCACAGCGGCCTTCTTGCTTCCGAGGAACCAGAACTGTCCGCCAGGGGATGGGGGGCTGGCAGGGCTCACCCCTTGCTCCCAGGACCTCAGGCCCCCCACAGGGGTCTGGCCCATCTGGGAGCGCGCGGGAAGCCTTGTGCCGGCCACTCACCCGGAGCTGCCCGCCCTGCGCCTGCTGGGTGTCCTCTATGCCCCATGCCCGGGGCCCAGCCGAGTCCCTCAGGTCTTTCCACTGGTGGCCAGAGCAGGTCCATCCTGGGGCTGCCTGCCAGCCTCCGAGGGCCAGAGCTCGGCGCCTGCCCGCTGCCCTCCCTGTCCACAGCACACCGGTGGCCGGGGTCTGCATCTAGGTGCCGGGTGTGTGGGGCCCTCCCTGGGGCGCGGAGCTGCAGCGGGAGGGTGGGCGGCTCTGCCCCGACTCCCATGTGGGCGCAGCCGCCGTGGGCCAGAACCCGCCGCAGCTTCTTCCTGGTTTACTAAACAGGTCGACAAGTCGGAACAGACGCTGCGGCCAGCGGCAGCCCTGCCCCGCCAGGGAGAGGCGCCCGCGGCCCTGCTCTGTGCTGGCTCAGCCCCGTGCGGGTTGTCCTGGCATCGCAGAGCGCGGGCTCGGGCTGAGACGCAGGCCTTCACCTGGGCTGAGCTCCCGCCCGCCTCTCCCCAGGGGCCCGGGGGCGCGGGCCGGGCTGCCCCAGCCAGAGCCGTCGCCAGCCAGGTGTGCGCCCGCGGGCCGGGCCGGCTGCCAGGCGGGCGGCTCACCCGGGACAGCGCCCAGGATGCTCTGATCAGGCCGAGGAATCTGCCAGCAAAGCCGGCCAAGCGTTGGCAGACACCCCACCGCCTCCAGCCAACTTTGGGGGCTCTCGTATCCTGAAAGCAGGAATTCTGCCGGCTACCGAGAGGGTGTGAGTCCCCGGTGCCTCACGGGACACACGTGCCCCGCCACACACATGTGTGCAACAGCCCCCGCCTCGCACACATGCTTGGCCCCGGGTCACAGTTCTGGCCGGGGCCGTCTGCCCTGTCGGCTTCCGGCTGGCGGAAGCTCTGGTGTGAGACGTGCCACAGCCCTGGCCCGGCACCCCCACGGCACCCCTGGCCCGGCACCCCTGCGGCAGCCTGCCCCGCACCCCAGGCCTCGCGCCCGACCCCTGGGGTCTGGTGGTGTGGAGCGGCGCCCCCTGCTGGCCGAGAGGACACTGCCCGCCTCCCCAGCGTGGGCGCTTCTGGCTCAGAACGTGAATCCGGCCCTCAGGCCCTCCCTGCGGCCGCCAGGGACACGGCCCAGCCCGCCTGGGCTGGCAGCGGCGCACCCGGGGATGGCCCGAGGCCCTGACCCCGGAAGGCCGTGCCCAGCCGCCCAGCACAGGAAGGCGGGACGACCCCTGTGGCTCCAGGGTGAGCCTGAGACCAGCACGTCCCTCTGCTGCCTGCTGGGCGCTGCCCACTGGACCTGCCCCGCTGCGCCCAGCTCCTGTGTCTCTACGATGTGGCCGAATGGGCCCTGTGGTCTCCCCGAAGAGCGAACATTGGGGAAACCCTCGGTCACGGGTCCGTGTGTCCCAGGCCCGGGTCTGTGCGCTCCCCCGGCTGCTGGAGCGGACACGCCCCACGCCCGTCCGCTCTGCACGGCCCGGCCGCGTGTCCTCTGCTCCGAGCTTCTCGGCTGTTGCTCACGTAACGCCGGTTTGATTAAAACCCCAAGAGCATTTGGCCGACCGCGCTCCCTCTAATTCTTTAGCATGTATTTATTTTAAGGGAAATATAAGCCGAGCACTTCTGACTCACTCTGGGCTCCTGCCCAGCGGCGCGTGGGCTCCTGAGCCCCGACCCGAGCCCTTTAAAGCGGCAGGGCCCGGCCTGCCCGAGGGCCAGGGAGCCCCCAGCCTGGCCACGGCCGCGGCGCCCTGCAGCGCTGAGCAGGAGCCCCGCCCGCGCGAGGGAGGGAGAGCTGCGGGCGCCGGCCTGTACCCATGGCCCTGCCTTCTCCCGGGCCAGCGCCCGCGGCCCTGAGGAGAGCTGTGGCCGCAGAGGAAAGGGCAGGACGCTCTCACTGGCAGCGCTGGGCAGGAGAGTGTCCCCGCCCGCCCAGGCGCCTCTCCCTGCGAGTCCAGGTTCCGGGCAACGACGTCACTGCAAGGCCCGGGTGTGTCCTGCCCCCTCTGGGTCTGCCGGGCCAGGGTGGCCGGCACTGACCAGCCCTGCGGCCCCGGCAGGGGGACGGCCCCCGCGTAGCCTCTCGTCCACCGCGGCTGGCGCTCCCCACGCAGGGTGGCCCAGCCAGGGAAGTCCGTAGTGTTGGGGGTGGACGCAGCCCTGGGGCCACCACGGGCCTCACACACATCCCCGCGAGGGTGGCTGGGCCTGGGGCATGGTGCGTCCCCGCGGAGACCCCCGGGCTCCGGGGTCCTCCCCCCGGGCCCCTGGGCACAGCCTGCTCTCCCGCTGCCAGCCCTCTGGGCTCCGTCCCCGACCCCGACCCTGCTGGCCCGGCGCTCCCTGCAGGACCCCACCGGCCACCACGGGCAGGCCGGCCACGAGCTGGCACAGGCGCCCTGACCATTGGCACAGTGCCCCGTGCCCGAGGCCACCGCACGGCCGCCTTCCTGAGGGCGAATCTCGGTTCCGCCAGTGAGAACCCTCCGTGCATCCCAGGAGCCCACCAGGCGCTCCCGGCCCTCCCTGACGCCGCCAGACACGGCCCGAGGCTGCTTCAGAGCAGCTGCCCGGAGTGACCATGGGGCGAGGAGGGCTTGGGCGCTGCGGCCTGGCCTGGCACGGCTCCGAGGGGCCTGGCCAGTGTGGCATCCATGCGGGGGAGACTGGGGAGGAGACAGTGGCCGGGAGGTGGAGGCTGCTGCTTCTGCGCACCTGCCCGTGGGGTCTGCGGGCCCTGGCGGGGTCTGCGCAGGGAGCCCCTCTCCAGGGTGGCGCCCTCCCTGGCATGTTCTGCGTCTAGCTGCTGGGCATCCGGCACCGTGGATTCGGCCACCAGGTGGCTTTGGGGGTCGACTCCCGACGGCCTTCGATGCAGGCACTGGCCCCTCGTCGGTCCCACGCCAGCACTTGTTGGAGCAAAGCTGACGTGTGCTAATGCGAGCCTGTCCCGGGAGCGGGCGGGCTCACACGGAGGCCCACGTGCACAGGTGCGCATGTGTGTGCATGCCGTGGCCCACAGTGCGCACCCGCACCAGCCCTTGTGCACCCCAGTGCCAGTGTGCGCTGCGGGGATATGCGCCCCGGGCCTGGTGAGAGCAGCTCCCAGCTGCAGCCAGTGCCAGGGCACCCACCGAGGCCCCCAGTGCCCAGCCCAGGGCTCAGGGCCAGCGGGACATTCTCCCCACCAGGAGCTGCTGAGGCCGTGGGGCCTCAGCCCCTTGGAGGGCGAGAGGCCACTGTGATGGGCAGGGAAGGGGTGCAGGGCGCCAGGGGCCCCTGCGGGAGCTCAGCCTGGGCTGGGGCGTGGCCTGCTGGGTAGCCCGCTGTCCGGGGCACACGCACCACCATGGTGACCTGGGGCCTGTGCCCCGAGCCAGACCATGGCTGTCCCCCGGAGCGCAGGAGCAGGGGCCTTTCCAGGCCAGAATGGCCACCCGAGAAAGAGCTGGAGCTGACCGCCACCCCGGGCAGGCCCCCATTTCCAACCCACCAGCTACCCTTGGGGACCACCCGGCAAGCACCCCAGCTCTGCCTGGAGACCTCGTTGCCGCGCGGGCTCATGGCTACTGCGCTGGGCTGCCCAGCCCGCCGGGGGCGGAAGAGCAACAGGCCGAGCTGGCTCCCTGCTGGGGCGCCCGGGGCAGCCGCCCGCCCACTTATCGGTCCCGTGGGTGCCACTGGGCGCCCAGGGTGTGGAAGGAGGACGTGGGCATGGAAGGTGCTCTTGGCTGCACCTCAGCTCCACTTCACCCGGAGAGGGGTCTTGGGCCCCACAGGCAGGCAGGTGGCGGCCCCAGAGCTGCCCACACCGCAGCCCTGGGCCTGGGGCCACCCAGAGTGCCAGCAGGTTTGCCCACGGGGTCAGCCAAGGGCCCCCAGGGGAGCATCCGGGGGCGTCCAGGAGGGCACCGAGGAGGCCAGGCGAGGGCATTTGGCGCAGCAGGAGCCGGTGTGGCCCCTCAGACGCCCAGAGCGTCCGCGGGGAGAGCGGCACCCACGCAGTAGGCCCCAGGGGGCCTCCACCCCCGCCAGCGCCTCCCGGGAGCATCCTGGAGGCCGGCCCAGCCCGCGGAACCTGAGCTTCAGTGCGGAGGGGAAATCTCTGCATGTTTTTTAAAGAGCAAACCCCCCACGGAAGCCCTGGGTGGGGTCCCCAAGCACCGCTGCCCGGGCCCGTGCGACTGCAGGCCAGTCTCTGCGGGGCGCGGGCATGGCGGCCTTTAAGTCGGGGCCTCTGCGGGTCCACCCAGGCGGGGACGTTGGCGGTGGCCAGAGGTGGGGAGGCAGCCAAGGCTGCGGCAAGCACCTGACAGGCCCCGCGGCCCCGGCGGGAGAGCAGCGGTCAGCAAGGGGCTGGGCCACGGGGCGAGCGGGCGGGACGGGTGCTCAGCTGCAGGACAGAGCGAGGCCGTCCTCGGGGTGCTGGGGCCCCTGGGGTGTGCGAGCGACAGGACTGCCTCGCACAGCCGCCCCTCAGGCATCCTGATGACTGGCCAGTCTGCTCGGGCGGCCAGCTCAGCTCAGCTCAGCTCAGGACAAGCGGAAACCTGAGAGGTCTGCAGGGGATGAGCATGGTCCTGCCGGGCTGGGCGGAGCCCGGGGCGAGGCCTGTAGGGACCGGCTACTGCTGGCCGGACCCCACAGGACTCCCACGGTGGAGTCACTGGGACACGACAATGGTCCTTTGAGTGGGGCTGGCCCGCGGAGGCTTGGCTGTCCGGGGCGGCTGACCGCATGGCGTCCACGCGTCCCCACCCCGTGGCCGCACGAGCCGAGCGGGGCCAGGCTGCTGGCCAGGTCTGCCTCCTGACTGCAGCTGAAGGTGCTGGAGGGACTGCGTGGAGGGTGCAGGGCGAGGGGTTCACGTCCCCACACCCCCAGAGCTGGGCATTCCAGGCTGTGCCCACTTAGAGAAAGGCCATGCTCCTCGGCCAGCAGGCGCTCGAGGGCCGCCAGGGACCCCGAGAGGCTGTGTCCTCTGTCCAGCGCCACCTCCTTGATTCTGGCCCTTGGAGAGCCACTGACTGGACAGGCGGACGCTGACCCTCTCGTGGGGCAAAGCCGCATGGCCTGGGCCAGCTGCCCCCGCAGACGTCTCTGGTGCCAGGAGCTGGCCACTCCGCGCTCCCCGAGCCGCTGCGAGGTTGTTCTGGCCTCACAGCCCAGCCAGGGCGCTGTCCCCGGCCAGTGGAGGGTGTCCATGCAGACCTGGCGAGGGAGCCTCAGGACACGGGGAAGCCGCCCTTCCTCACCTCGCCACGCGTCCCCTGCGTGCGGAGAGACAGCCGGCGCTGGCGCCAGGAGACTCCTGGGGGCTGCCCTCAGCCGCACGGCCAGGAGGCCCAGGCCCCGCCTGGACAGGACAGCCCCTCGCGGTGCTAGGGCCAGGACCCACCAGCCTCTGTGGTCCAGGGCCAGCGGGCACCCTGCAGCAGGACGTGCGCCCGGCTCTCCTGGCTGACCCCTCTCCTGAACGCCCAGGGCCCACGGCTGCGCTCGCCGGCGCGGGGGGTGGTGGTGGGGCGTCCTGGGCCCTGGTGCGTGGGCTGGCTGGGGCTCCCGACAGGGCCAGGCCGCGGGCACCAGAGAAGGGTGTGGACATGTGTTGGCCTGGGCTGGGACCCAGGGAAGCTGGACAGGGGTGGCAAGGGCCCGCCCCCGGGACCACGCTGGACGTGACCATGAGGGAGCCGCGGCGCCCCCAGTGGCATCCATGGGGGCCGGTGGGCCGGGATCTGCCAGGAGGAGCCGAAGGGCCGTGGCCACGTGTCCAGCAGTGCCCCTCAGGGTGGCCTCCCTAGGACCCTGCCCAGGCAGGCACAGGCGGTGACAGGGTCAAATGTCCCTGGCTCCACGGCCGGCCGGCAGCTCAGCCGCCCCCAGAGAATGACCTGGCCTGGGCCTGGGCTCTGAGGGAGGCGCTGCCCCTGCGCGCGGGGCCCCGGCACCCCCGGCCTGTTGGCTGAGAAATGGCCTCTCGTCCTGCCGAGTCAACACAGGTGTGCGTCTGAGCAGGTGAGAGCAGGTGAGCCCGCGTTTTCCTCCCCTGCACAATCGCCCCCTTTGTCCCCGCACCCAGCGGGTGGCGGTGGGGCCACCTGGCCCGAGGGCCCCGTCCCCTTATCAGTAACGGCCTCCCCAGCCGCACACCTGGACGGCAACGTCTGCTGGCACCCCCTCCCCGGACCCTCGCGCGGCCCCGCCGCGGTCACTTCAAAGGGGCTGCTCTTCCAGGAAACCAAACACCGGCCACAAAGGCAGCCGCTGAATGGGGCTCTGTGCCCCGGGAGGCCCGTCCCCGCCGCGCCCCGAGGCCACGTGGCCCCGAAGCTGGACAGCCAGACCCAGGGGGACCCCACGGGATGTGACCAGACACACTCAGTGTGGGTGCCGTGGGCCAGGACGGCCTCCCTGTGGGTGCCCTGCCCGGGAGCCCGCCGTGGGGTGGGGTCCCGGGAGCCCCGCCGTGGGCGCCCCCAGCCCTGACGCCCGCTGTGCCCAGGTGGGGGCTTCCCGGGCTGCTGGCCCCTTGGCTGGTGTCTTTAGGGCCCCCGTGGTCCCCAGCTCTGCCCGGGGGCCTGAAGTCCCCGCTCCCAGCCCACAGGCTCAGTGCCAAGCCCAGCAGGCGCCCCACCCCACCCCCGCCTGGAGCGGCGTGGAGAGTGGGGCGCTGCGGCCCCTCGGGCCTGGACGAGCAAACGCGGACTCAGACTGGAGGCGGCTCGGCCTGTCCGCGGCGGGTGCCAGGAAGGCCCAGCACGCGCCGGGGCACCAGCGCCACCTGGCGGCAGCTCGGCCGCCCGGGGTCGCGGGCCCAAGCCTGGCCTAGCGCCCTGTGGGGGACCCCAGCGCCTGCGTCCCCGCACCGGACCTCACCCGGCCAGCAAGACACGTCCAGGCCCGCTCCAGGGCGCCCGGTGCGGCGGGCAGGGTGGCGTCCTGCCGGAAGAGAGGGACGCGCGGGCGTCTCGGGAGGCTGCGTGCCCGAGCCCGGCCTGGGGAGACGCCGCAGCCGAGTGGGCTTTGGTGCCCTGCGGGGCCGGGGCCGGGCGAGAACCGGCGCCAGAGTCGGCCCGTCAAGACGCGGGCGTCGGGGCGGCACCCAGGATGGGAGGCCCAGCCCGCGGGAGGCAGCCTGGGCGGGGGGAGACAGACGCGCGTCCTGGCCCCTGGCGTCTCCCAGACGCTGCTGTGCGGGGCGCGTGGGCACGCCTGGGAGGCCGGGGCGCTGGGGCAGCGGCAAGAGGGGCCGAAAGGCCCGTGGGCCGGTGCCCCGGGTGGGCCCCATGGCTTCGGGCGGAGAAGGGGGGCCTGGCCTGGGGCAGCCTCTAACCGGGCCGGAGGCCCCAGCGGGGCTGGGCGGTTGGACAGCCTGCAGGGCGTGTGGGCGCCAGGCCCCCCGGCCTCCCTGACCAGCCCGAGGCAGGGGACACCTCACTCAGCGTCCACGGGCAGTGCCCGCGATGCCGGCCGTGCCAGGCAGGGGCTCCGGGTTGCGCCCCGAGGCAGGAATGCGCCTGCCCATGCCTTTGCTGCTCCGGCCTCGGGCGCTTTGACTGAAGGGCCTGGGGGTCCAGCCGGCGCTCCGTGAGGGGGGCAGAGGTGCGGGGCCCGAGCCGCTGGGCGCTCCTGCCCGCGAGGGCCCCACCGCCCCTTGGCCCACACCCCGCTGGGCCCGTCTGCGGACCAGGGCTGTGTCCTCTGCCTCTTCCCCGTGGGGTGCCGGGGGAGGCCGGGCCGCCGTTTCTGCCCACGCGCTCCCACACGCCGGGGGGCAAAAGGGGCGCCAAGCTTGGGCTATTTTCTAGACCAGCACCCCGCCGCCCCCGGCCTCGCGGCCCGTGAGAGAGCAGGGGCCAGAGGGCCCAGCCCCGCCGGACACCGGCCGCGCCCAGGCTGCCAGCCTCAGGGCAGTGTCCAGCGCGCCCCAGCCCCGGCCTGACTCCCCGCCGCCTGACCGGGCCCAGCGCGGGCCGCTCCTGCCCCCTGGCGGCCGGTGGCGGCGCTGCACGCGGAGGCCCCGCCCGGGTCACTCCCGGCTCCAGCCCCAGGGTCACAGGCCAGGCGGGCCTGCGCTCATGAGCCCCGCGGTGCAGGGCGTGGGGGCCCAACACAAGGAAGCAGCCGCCACACGATCACTCCCCTGTCCGCTGACCATGCCCCCGCCATGTCCCCGCAGACGGCGCCGCCCCACGGCCACGCCGCGTCCACGCAGGCGCGACCAGGCTGAGGTCACTCGTGTTGCAGGAAAACGGGGTCTGGCCCGGAGGTGATACTGCCCAGGGCGACTGTTCTGTGAGCAGGGGCCACGCTGGGGGCGCGGGGTGGTCCTGGGGTGCGGGGGGGCCCCCCTGGGCTGGGGCTCCCTCCAGGCCCAGAGGGGCCAGGCTCAGCCTGCGGGTCCGCGGGTCCGCGGTCTGTGCCCTGCGGGCCGCCCTCTGGCTCCCGGGAGCAGGGGCGGGTGCTGGGCGGCAGCAGGGCCATCGCAGCTGTCGAGGAGCCGGCGGCCGCCCTTCAGAGCCCGGGGTCAGGGGGAAGGACCCGCTGCCCTGGAACCCTGGGCTCAGGCAGCAGGTCGGAGACCCTGCGGCAGCGCCCCGCGTCCCCCCAGAACCGCACGCATTCCTGCCCGAGGGAGGATCCTGGGCCTGGAGGGCCCGGCCAGGAGAGGAGGCCCGAGGACGCCGTTCCGAGCGCCCGCAGCCCCAGCAGGCAGGACAGGCCCGCGAAGGCAGCTCCCTCCCCCCAAGGAGGGGGCTGGAGGGACCGAGCTCCCCGCACCCCGCGGCCGAGTCCCGCTTGCAAAACGCGCGTCACCGGCCCCCACGGGCCTCACAGCTGCCAGAACTCTTCAAAGTCCTCAGAATCCCGCCGAGCCAGCAAGTCTGCAAGGCCGGCACAGGGCGGGTTGGCCCTAAGCCCGCGTGAGGGCTCCTGCTGCGCGGGGGGCTCCGGCCGCGGGGAGCCGGACGGTCTCGGCCCGGGCCACCCCTGTCCCCTCTGGGATGGCTCCCCCGGGCGCGCGGTGATTCACTGGAGCAGCAGCAGGGGGGCCGCCCTACAGCCAGGACCCCGTCCTTGCGCCTCGCCCGCTCAACCCCCACGCCTCTTGTCGTCTGTGGGGGACCCCCTGGGCCCTGGGGTGTGGGCCAGCGGCCAGCCTGCTCAGGCTCCGCAGCCGGCACTGGAGGGCTGGCCCGCATCCCCACCGCCGCACGATTAGAGGGGTGCAGGTCGCACAGCCCCGTGGGCCAGGGGACCCGCATCAGGACCCCCTCCCGCATCCGGAGCCTGCTCGGGGCCCGCGGCAGCAGCCGGCCAGGCGAGGAGGACACGCTGGGCGCCTCCCTGACCCCAAGGGTGTCTCCCACAGAGCAGCCCTCGCTGGGCCTCCGGGGTCTACTCGGCGGGGAGCTCCAGCGAACCTCTCTCCTAAGAGGGTGATGACGGAACAGCTTTCGTGACCCACATGGGGACACCCGCCAGCAGATGAGGCCCAGCCCTCGGGTCCACCCCAGGCTCCAGCCCCAGGCTCCACCCCCAAACCCACTCCCAGACTCCACCCCTGACCCACCCCCAAGCTCCACCCCCAGACCCACCCCCAGGCTCCACCCCCCAGACCCACCCTCAGGCTCCACCCCAGACCCACTTCCAGACTCCACCCCCAGACCCACCCCCAGGCTCCACCCCAGACCCACCCCCAGGCTCCACCCCAGACCCACCCTCAGGCTCCACCCCAGACCCACCCCAAGGCTCCACCCCAGACCCACCCTCAGGCTCCACCCCAGACCCACCCTCAGGCTCCACCCCAGACCCACCCTCAGGCTCCACCCCAGACCCACCCCAAGGCTCCACCCCAGACCCACCCCCAGGCTCCACCCCAGACCCACCCCCAGGCTCCACCCCAGACCCCCAGGCTCCACCCCAGACCCACCCCCAGGCTCCACCCCAGACCCACCCCCAGGCTCCACCCCAGACCCACCCCCAGGCTCCACCCCAGACCCACCCCCAGGCTCCACCCCAGACCCACCCCCAGGCTCCACCCCAGACCCACCCCCAGGCTCCACCCCTGACCCACCCCCAGGCTCCACCCCAGACCCACCCCAGGCTCCACCCCAGACCCACCCCCAGGCTCCACCCCAGACCCACCCCCAGGCTCCACCCCAGACCCACCCCCAGGCTCCACCCCAGACCCACCCCCAGGCTCCACCCCAGACCCACCCCCAGGCTCCACCCCAGACCCACCCCCAGGCTCCACCCCAGACCCACCCCCAGGCTCCACCCCAGACCCACCCCCAGGCTCCACCCCTGACCCACCCCAGGCTCCACCCCAGACCCACCCCAGGCTCCACCCCTGACCCACCCCCAGGCTCCACCCCAGACCCACCCCCAGGCTCCACTCCCCCAGACCCACCCCCAGGCTCCACCCCAGACCCACCCCCAGGCTCCACCCCTGACCCACCCCCAGGCTCCACCCCTGACCCACCCCCAGGCTCCACCCCAGACCCACCCCCAGGCTCCACCCCAGACCCACCCCCAGGCTCCACCCCAGACCCACCCCCAGGCTCCACCCCAGACCCACCCCCAGGCTCCACCCCAGACCCACCCCCAGGCTCCACCCCAGACCCACCCTGACCCCACCCCCCCAGGCTCCACCCCAGACACCCCCAGGCTCCACCCCTGACCCACCCCCAGGCTCCACCCCAGACCCACCCCCAGGCTCCACCCCAGACCCACCCCCAGGCTCCACCCCAGACCCACCCCCAGGCTCCACCCCAGACCCACCCCCAGGCTCCACCCCAGACCCACCCCCAGGCTCCACCCCAGACCCACCCCAGGCTCCACCCCAGACCCACCCCCAGGCTCCACCCCAGACCCACCCCAGGCTCCACCCCAGACCCACCCCCAGGCTCCACCCCAGACCCACCCCAGGCTCCACCCCAGACCCACCCCCAGGCTCCACCCCAGACCCACCCCCAGGCTCCACCCCAGCCCAGGCTCCACCCCCAGGCTCCACCCCAGACCCACCCCCAGGCTCCACCCCAGGCTCCACCCCAGGCTCCACCCCAGGCTCTACCCCAGGCTCTACCAGGCTCAGGCTCCACCCCAGGCTCTACCCCAGGCTCCACCCCAGGCTCTACCCCAGGGCCACTCCCAGGCTCACCCGGGTCCATCACAGCTGCAGCCGCGTGGACCCTGCCTGGGTGCCTGGGTCTTCCCAGGAGCCCGCACCCCCTGCAGCTTCCCCCCAGCAGACTGTCCGGGCCCTGCCTGGCCCTGCGGGAGGCTGCCGGCTGCTCTGGTTGTGGGCCAGCAGCCGCGCCAGGACGGCAGCCAGTGAAGTCCAGCCGTCACCGCAGCGACGGCCCGGCAGCGGCTCCTGGGCGGGGACAGCAGGCAGGCGGTGCTGGGGGGCCCCTCCATACCCGGGCCCTGGAGGGCGTTGGCGGCCGTCCCTCCGCCCGGCGCGCACCTGCTCCCAGGCTGGGGCGCCCGAGGCCACTGCCCACCGCCCCCGCTGCCAACCGACCTCAAAGTGACAGCAGAGCTGAACACGGGGGTCCTTGTGAAACTTATCCCCCCTCCCACCCCCCGCCACGGGCCGTCCCAGGGCTGGGGGCGGGGTCTCCCGCAGGCGACCTCCTCCACGTGCGGAGCGGAGGACCCCCGGACCCCCAGCCAGGTCTGGGGCACAGGCCCTGAACTGCCCAGCCACAAGGTCCTGCTTTGGCTGTGGGGGGAGGGGACAGGACGTCCCCAGAGGCGGGGCAGGCGGTTGGAGGCCCTTGCTTTCCCAGCAGCTGCTCCGGGAGCACCCAGCACCCGGGAGCACCCAGCACCCCGCAGCACCCCAAGAGCACAGCAGGGGGCGCCCCTCGCCACACACGAGAGCCCCACAAAGCAGGACCCTCTGTCCCTGCGGGAGCACCGGCTTGATGCCCAGGACCCTGCCAGCCTCCAGGGCCGAGAGCCGCCTTAGTCTCTGCCTCGGTGGCGCCCGCCCAGCCTCTTGGGCAGCGCAGACCCGCCCTGACAGAGGGCGCAGCCCTTCCTGGGCGGGTGGGGCGGGAGGAGCTCCCGGGGCAGCTCAGGGCCCACACGTCCCGCAGGTGGCATCCTGGTCTCTGCAGCCCTAATGCTGCAAATCAAGCAAGAAGACAGCTGGAAGCCAGTCGCCAGCCGCCAGCTTCTGGCGGGAGCAGCAGGCGTGAGGCCGTGGCAGAGCCGGGCGGGCCGGTGCGCAGGGCCCAGCTGGGGTGGCGGGTCCGGCGGGGTGGCAGGTGCGGGGGATGGATGGCAAGCGCAGGCCCGTCCGTGCTGCTCACCAGCTGGCCGTCCCCCGGCGTCTGGCCTAGAGAGCAGCCTGGGGACCGAGGCCCGTGGGCGTGAAGATTTGGTCTCAGTGGTTTGCCAGGAGCACCCCAGAAACCAGCCCCTCAAGACTGGCGCCCGCCCCACTGCTCCGGAGAGTCCGTGGGCGTGATGAGGCTGCCTGCTGGGGCGCGTGGACGCTCGGGGGCCTGGCCACCCCCGGAGCCCGGCCACACCCGGGGGGCTGCCGACACGCCGGCCCTGTCTCTTCGGGGGGCTGTGACGCGGGGCGTGGCCCGCCGAGCTTTTCCTTCATGGCTGAAAGGTAAGGGGAGCGACTCCTTTTCAAAATTGTTTTCGTGGCCAGGACGCGCTCCCCGCCCCGCGGCCGGCCTCGCACCCCTCTTCCCGCCCCGCAGCAGACTGCCCATGGCTCCGGGGCTCCCTTCTGGGGTCTGCGGGTGGGGAGCCCCGCCCGCAGCAGGAGGCGGCAGCGCGGACGCGGGCAGGGGCAGGGCCCAGCGCGGGCGCCCCTGGGGGCCTCTCCTGCCCGCGAGCCGCGAGGACGAGGCCCGGGGCTCTGGCGCGGGCTTGGGGCCCCGCCCTGGCGCGGAGGCCGGGGAGGGACGCGTCCGGCCCCGCGGACACCCACGCCCGAGCCCGAGTGGCCGCAGATTTCCGGCCCCCGCCACGGACAGGGGCACCCACGCGCCGGCCGCGGGCGGCAGGGCGGGCGGCAGGGCGGGCTGAGGTCCGGGGGGCTCCGAGCGCGCGACCCCAGGCCCGTCCTCGGGCTCCCGCGCAGCGGCCCCGGGTCCGGCCCGCCCGTCCCCAGCCCGGCCCTCGGCAGCCCCGGCCCGCCGGACCCGGCTGCTCCCCCAGGCCTGGCCATGCCGCTGTCCTAAGCTGGGGTGTGTGCGTGTGGGGGTGTGTGGGGGTGTGTGGGGGGGGTGGGGGGGTATGTGTGGTGTGTGGGGGGGTGGTGTGTGGGGGGGTGTGGGGGTGTCCGTGTGTGGGGGGGGTGGGTAGGGGTGGTGTTGGGGGCATTGGCTGTAGCGCACCTGTACCGGGTGTGACTGTGGTGGCAATTGCCCAAACCTGGCAGGAGGCGGTGGAGGGAGGTCCGGCGCCCCAGGCCCCCACGAGCACCCCGCTTTCCGCAGGCTCCTGCAGCTAAGGGCGCAGCCGGCGGGTCGGCACGCTGCTGGCGTGGCTCTGGGCCCAGCGGGCAGGAAGGACCGTGGCACCCCCTGGCCTCTCCCGGGGCCTCTCCCGGGCCGCCCAGGGAGAAGCCACAAGGCTCCATCCAGAGGGGCCCTCCCTGGGCAAGGGGGTGCTGTCTGCGCTGCAGGGGCCTGGGGGGGCCTCTGCTTCCGGTGATGCGGGTGCCCCCCGTGGCACTGGGCTGAGCCGGGGACCCCGGCCCTGGGCACAGCTCTGCTCTGGGCAGTTCTCTTGCCTCTGGATCTCTGTGCCCGTCGTCAATGCAAGTGACACGTGCCCCCGTCTTTGGGTGACACGAGTCCCCATCTTGGGGTGACACGTACCCCCATCTCGGGGCTGCGTCCACAGCAGCAGCCAGGGATGCTGAGCGTGACCAGGACGACTGTGGCGGGGGCAGGGGCAGGGCCCAGCCGGAGCTGCCCGGGGTGTCCGCGCCGCAGGCCGAGCGTGGGGCTGCGGCCTCAGGGTCCTCCGAAGGCCGCGCTGGCTGCAGAGGGCTGAGGCCCACCACCGGCCTCCGAGAGGACGAGAGGTGCCCGATCCGTCTGGGGACTGCAGCGGCCTGGAGCGAACGAAGCCTGGGCAGCCGCGAGACCATGAGCACCTCGGGAGGGCCCAGCCGCCCAGCCGAGGCCGGGCCCGGAGCCGTGACCTGCGCACCTGAGGGCGGTGCTGCGCCGAGCGCCCCCACGGAAGAGGCCCTCCTCCTGCTGGCCGCTGTGGGCTGTGGCCGGCCCATCACCACCGGCCGCTGCACGGAGCTGTAGCCTCTCTCCGCGCGGGTGAGCGGGGCCTGGACGGTCCAGAGCGGGCGAAAGCGGAAAGGCCGCTGGGCTTCCTGCTCTGTCCCCAGCGCTGAAGGTGGGGGGTTGGTGGCAAGCACAGTGACGTCCGCCCTGCCCAGCCCCCGTCCCGGGGCTCCCCTCCTCCCTAGCCCTCTCCTTCCCCGGGACGCCCGTTCCTCCACGCTGCTGGCCACGTGTGGCCTCTCCGGGCGTGGCTCCCGGCCTGCAGGGACAAGTTGGTCACTCCCAGAGCACAGGCCCGGGTGTCAGCAACTTGGGCGCGCTCGGCCGTGGCCCTGCTCTGGGGTGGGGGAGGCTGGCAGGGGCCTGATGCAGGCCTCTCCCCAGTGTGGCCAGGGGGCAGCATCCACTCCTGCAGCAGCAGGGCCTGGGCCTCCGGCCGGAGGACATGACATCCACTTCTTCAGGCCCTACAAGGTCAGTGGAGACCTGGGCATAGGGTCCAGGTGCCTCTGTCCGCGGGCCACAGAGGACGGCACCTGCAGGGCGGCCAGGGCCTCCTAGGGCAGTGGGCGGTGATCCCTGCTGACCAGCGCTGGAGCCCCGGCCCCAGGTGGGCCTCCCGGTAGCTTAGGCGTGGCCGCCCGGTGTGAGGGAGGCCCGAAGAGTGGGCGTGCTGGACCCAGGCGGCAGTAGGTTGCTCAGGTTAGCTGAGCTGTGCCCACCCTGGGCCCCGGCCCCGGCCCCCGTGCTGACGTCCCCCACTGAGGGCGGCGCGGCCAGTCGCCCTTCTGAGGACCAGGGGCCAGAGTGCCAAGGCCCCAAGCTAGCCAGTCCCTGCCCACACCCGCACCCCCGCTCCACTCTGACCTGTCCAGGGTCCACCAGCCTCCCAGACCCACACAGGGGCCCTGACCGGGAGCCCAAGAACCGCTTCCAAGCTTGGGGCACAGGCAGGCCTCGAGGTGACCAGATGGGGGTCAGGGGTCAGGTGTAGCCCTGGCCGCATGCTTCTGGGGTGGCCGCGCCCCCTCCACCACCCCAGCCGGGGCAGTGGGCAGCAAGGGTCTCACGCTGTGGGCGCTGGGGGCTGCTCCTCTGTACCCGGGGCGGGAGGAGGCGCCAAGGCCAGTGGTTCTGGGACGTCCAGTTAGCGGGCAGGGTGGGCCTGCGGCCGGGGGGCTGCCTGGTGAGCTCTGGCAGGAGGGTGGCACCGCTGGGAACGAGGAGGAGTCGGGTGTGACTTGACTCCAGGAGGGCAAGCGTGTCCATGGGGGCCAGGAGGGGACCGCAGCGCCGCCTCTGAGGTGCCCCAAGCCGCCCACGGGACATCCGAGCCCAGTCCAGGAGAGGACTGCCAGGGAGAGGGGCGAGCCGGGGCGGGGGGCGCGGCCGAGCGGCCGTCAGGGCCCAGCTGCAGCCAGCGCGCGGTCTGGCCCTGCGGAGGCCGGAGGCGCCCAGCTGGGGGCCTCGGCCCGCACAGCCATAGCCCGGATGGCGTGCACGGCCGCCCCTGTGGCCGCCAGCTGGAGCTGGACTGGGAGGGCCCCGCTGGCCGTCCCCCCGGGGGCCTCCCTGGGGTCTCCCGGGCTCCTCGCCGGCAGGACAGTTGCCCCGGGAGGCCCGCCCAGCACTCTGCCACGGAGCAGGCGCCCGCCGCAGACCCGCGTCCGGAGCCACCGCCGGGCCGGACTCTGCATGGCTGGGGCAGGGCAGAGCGGCTGTCCCCAGGGGCCACGTGGGGCGCGGTCAAATCCCGGGGCGGGGGGGCTGTGTGGTCATGGCGAGGGGGCGCCAGCAGGCGAGCCGGGCGGGGGGCAGGTCCTGGGGAGCTGGGCCCATGTCCCCACGGGCTGGACGGGTGGAGGCCAGCACTGCTGACCGGGCTGAGCCTCTGCTTCCCCGTGACTTCTGAGTTGTGCTGAGCCCGCCTGGGCCACCTGGTCTCAGGCCCGTGAGCCTGCTGGGCCCTCGGATGGGGCAGGGCCTGAGCCCACGCGGGCAGGCACCGTGGGTCAGTGCTCTGGGCAAGGGGCCTCCCGGGCCCCACACGGCGCCTCATGGGGACCTGGAGAGCCCTGGTGGCCGGCGGGTGACCGGCCCTGAGCAGCCCTGGACGCGAAGGCTTCGCCTGGCCGTTCAACCCCCGGCGGCCACCAGAGGGCACTGGTGGCTGCGCCCCGCACGGGTCGCCGCCTGGCTGTGCTCCGCCTGGACAAAGGGCCGGGCGCCGGCTTCTGACTGGCCTGGGGCAGGTGGGGCCTCAAATCCGGGCTGCCCACTGCGGCCCCAACCCAGCCCGTCCTAGCAGGAGGGTGGCCAGTTCCAGTGCAGGCCGCCCCAGCACCCCTGTCCTTGGACTGCCGGCGGCCAGCCGGAGCTCTGGCTCACCCTGAGACCCCACTGGGCCCGGCAGTCCTATTTCCGGCCTCCCTGGGCCTGGTGGACAGACACGCCCTCCTCTGGCCGTCGGGTGAGCGGGGGGCGCTGGTCTTCTCCCAGGGCCGGGGTGTGTCTGTAACCCCCTCTCCAGGGCACACCCACCCCGCCCACCCCAACCCGGGACAGCCGGGCAGCGGGAGGGGCCCGGAGTGCTTCAAGCAGAGCGACGTTTCGGGAGCCGCTTCCCGGGAGCGGGAGAGGGCGCGGGGGGGGGGGGGGGGCGGCGGGCCTCGTGCCCACACCCCGCCCCCACGCCACTCCCGCAGGGGCCTCAGGCCGCCAGGGGCAGGTGGCTCCGCAGGGGCCCTCCGGGCAGGCCCCGAGCCGCATGGCCACCCCCGCCGCAGAGGACACCAGCCGGCAGACTCCACACAAGCGGCTTTACTGGGCACAGGGCGGGGTGGCGGCAGGACCCGCAGGCCGCCTCGCCTCTCCCCCGCGCCTCCCGGGCCGCCTGGGGGCGGCTGCCCCCGCCCTGGCCGCCCCTCGCTGGGCCTGCCGGGCCCGCGCCCCGAACCCCAGGCTCTGCAGCGTCTCCGCCACGTGCTGCGCGCAGGGGGACACGCACAGCACCAGCAGCAGCTCGGCGTCGCCGCCTGCGGGGACGGGGGACGGGAGCAGCGTGAGGGATTCCGGGGAGGCTCGCCCGGGGCGCCCCCGGGGCTGTCCTTGTCTCAGGGGCACTGGCTCTGGGAGTCGGGGGACGGGCGGGGGGAGGGGGCGGGGAGACCCGGGAGTCAGCCGGGGGCAGGGAGGGGCGGCGGGCGGGTACCCAGCGCGTCCTGCAGCAGGTGGGTGAGTCTGCTGTTCCGGTAGGGCACGTGGCCGCGGCGCGCAGCCAGGGCGCCCAGGACGTCGGCCAGCGCCGCCAGGCTCCGGTTGATGCAGGCGGCCTCCCTGAGGGCCGCGCCCGCCACGGCGGACACACCTGTGGGGAGCCCCGCTGCGGGTCCGCCCCGGCTCTCGGGCACGCCGGGAAGGAGACGCGCCGCGGCCCTCGGAGGCGGGGGTAAGCGCGCCGCCCGGGGCCTCTGGTGGCCGCTTTGTCCAGGCACCACGCACCGGCCGCCGCGCCCGGGGACGAGGGCGAAGCCCCCCTGGCCCGACGCGGGCTTGCCGGCTGCCCACCGAGGGCTGGGCCCGACACCCCCGCGGGTCCCGCCTCGGTCCCTGCCCACGGCGGCCGCTCACCTGCGCACTCGCTGCCCGCCAGGTCCACCAGCTGCATCTTGGCCCACACCTGCTCCTGCTCCGCGGGGCCCGGCGGGGACTTGGGCAGGCACCCTGGGGGGCCCGGGGAGGTGCGGCCCACCCGGCTCCACCTCCTGCCCCCAACGGGCTGCGCAGGGGGATCCCCCTGCTCCCCGGGCAGACCGCAGCCTGGCTGAGGGCCCCCTGTGAGCAGAAAACACCTCCCGTGACGCTGCTGCTGGGGTCTGCGGCTGCACCCCAAAGCACCCACAGCCCGGGAGGGGCGGCTGCTTCACGGCCACTCCCGGAAGGTCAGGGGCGCGGGCGGCCCCGCCGCGTGAGGCGGTGGGAAGAGAAAGCACCGCAGCTGTGGGGTCAGCTGTGGGGTCAGCTGTGGGGTCAGCTGTGGGTCAGCTGTGGGGTGGGCCCGCCCGGAGGCGCCCGGAGGCGCCCGGAAACAGGACACGTTCTCAGAAAGACCAGGCGGCGCCGGTCGGGTCTCGGCTGGAGACGTGGCTCGCCTGCCAGCCCCCTGGGGGGCCACGTCCAGCAACGGCCTCCCAAGCCCGCGCTCACCGGGGCCACCCCGCGGCCAGCACTCCCCTGTGCCGACGCCACCCGGCCCATCCCCGCGACGCAGCCGCCGTGGCCCGCTGGTCCGGCCAGTGCGGCGCCGCGGCCGAGGCCCTGCTGCTCCCGCCTGAGCCTGGCTCGGGGCCACGCGGACGCGCCGGGGGGCCTGGGAAGCCGCCTTCCTGCCAGGGCGGGCAGTGGGGGGGGCGTGGCTCCGCGGGGAGCCGCGGGACCCCAGGCGGGACCCCAGGTGGGCCGGCCCCCCAGGTGCCGCTCTGAGCTCCCGGAGGCCCCGCCCCCGGCCTCACCTGCGCCTCCCCGGGCAGCCCGGGTGCTGAGCGTCACCGTGACGACCAGGTGCGACCGGGAGGAGTGGGCGTGCACCCCGGTGGCCAGCCTTGCCCGGCGCTGCAGGGCGCCCCCCACGTGGCTCATGAGCTCGGCGGCGCTACGGACGGCCCTGGGGGCGACACAGAGTCGGGGCAGCCCCCAGCCCCTGCTGCCCCCCGACCGGCCCCACTGCGCCCGGGCGAGGGTCTCATCCGCGAGTGCGGCTGTTTTCAGGGGCAGAAGGACCGTTTCCGGGGAGCCGAAGGGCCCCGCCCCACGGCCCGAAGGGGGAGGCTCCCGCTGGGGGTCCGGGGCGTGCTGGACTCACTCGCGGGTCAGCGGGGAGACCTCCGTCCTGCCCGCCCGGGTCGTCACGGCTGGCCTGACCCCCGGCGTGGCTGCGCCGCCGTCTTTGGCCAGAAGGTCAAAAAGGCCGTTGTTATAAACTTCCAGGACGGAGAGGTCGGCCTCCAGGCTCCCGGCCGGGTCTCCTGAGAGGAGCCTGGGGCACGGGAGACCGGCTGTGGGGACCCCCCGGCAGGGGCTGGGGAGCCGCGGGCAGCACTCGGCAGCGGGCAGCTTGGAGCCAAGTGTCTCATCCCAGCACTGTCCGCACCCCCGCCCCACCCCACGCGCCCCCAACTTCCTCCCCCCCACAAACAGGTGGGGTGTGGCCAGGCCTGATGCAGAGGCCGGCACCTCGGGTCCACCACAACGCGAAGCCGGAAGCAAAGGCCTGACCCCCAGGGTGCACGCCGGGGTCACTGGGGCCACACCAAGTCTCAGCCCCCCGAAACGCTGAGGCTGAACGCCGCCTGGCGTGTGGGCAGAGCTGCTGCATCCTCGAGGGCACTGACACCCGCCCGGCACCCACGCAGACATGCACACACCGGTGTGTGCCCAGCAGAGCCCGCCCGGCCTGGCCTGGACTCCGGGGCCTGCTCCCCGAGTCGGTGCCCGGCCGGACAGGGGGTCTGGGAAACGGGTGGACTCAAAAGCCACCAAGGAAATGGGCAGCTCAGGGAGCTGCGGGAAAGCGCGGCCGCGCTGGCTTCAGAGGCGTCCGGCAGACGCCCGCGCACAGACGCGCTGACACGCAGGCGCCCGGCCGCACTCGCCGACGCGGGGACAGGCCGGGCAGGCCACAGCTTCCGGGCCCAGAGCCTCTGGGAGCCAGCGGGGAGCCTGGGGCTGGGGAGCTCGGGCCCCCCAGTAGATGCGCCGCCCCTTGCCACACTAGGAGCCCCCACCTTCGCGGGGTCCCGTGGGGAGGTGCGGGAAAGCACGGCCTGGCGTCCCTGCTGGGCCCTGACCCCCATCCCTCTCCCCGCCCCATTAGGGTCCTGTGGGGACGTGCGTGACCTGGTGTCCTGCTGGGCCCCTCGCCCGCGCCCGGCCCCCCCACTGCACAGGACCCCCCTCCGGCCCGTCTTACCTGAAGAGCTCGCGGGCCGCTCTGGGGACGATGCCCATGCCGCCGGGGTCCTCGGCGGAGGGCGGGCCCAGCATGGTGTGGCTCTTCCCGCTGCCCGTCTGCCCGTACGCCATGACGCACACGTCGTGCCTGGAATGCGCCGACGTGGGCCACGGCCGTCCACCCCGAGGCCCGGCGCCCCTGTGCCGCCACCCTGGGCCCACCACAGGACCCTCTCCTGCCGTCCAGCTCCAGCCTGGGTGGCCCCGACTGTCCCTCCTGAGGCTCAGCGGGCACAGGGGTCCCCATGTCCCCTGGGCAGGTCGAGCAGAGGGGATGTGCCCTGGGCCCAAGCCCCCTGGTTCCTGCAAGCGTCCAGCGACTCACCCGTCCAGCAGAGCCGCGAGCAGCGGACTCACGCCGGCGAACACGGCCTCCTGGGGCTCCGCGGGGCCGTAGACCCTGAGGCCGAGGGGGAGTTTCAGGGCGTGGCTTGGGGGGCACCGCGCCTGGACGCCCCACCGCCCCCCAGAGGCGGTCACCGGGCTCAGCCTCCCTCAGTCCATCCCTGGGAGGGCGAGGGGTCCCCTTGGCGAGACAGACAGCCGGCTTGGGACAGGGCTGCCCACACGGCGGGAGAGGCGGCCAGGGCGCCGCGGGCCGGCGCGGGTCAGACGCAGGCCTCGCCCACCGAGTCAGACTTTTCTCTTCTTTCAGTTTCCAGACGCGTCAGGTGCCCGGTGGCCCACACGGTGGGCAGCTGGCCTGGACGTGTCAGCCTTTCGACACGCTCTGCGTTGTCAGCAAATCTGACACAGAGCCCAGGCGCGTCCCCCCGAGCTGGGCATCGGGGAAAGCGCTCACCGCTCAAAGCTGTAGGTCTTGTCCACCAGGGGGTGGCCGGGCCGGCTGCATCGCACCAGGAGCGTCTCCTGACAGGGGACACCGAGGGTGAGCGGGAGCAGGTGGGAGGGCAGCCGCTGGCCCGTGACTGGCCTGCTGGGGGCCGGCCTCAGGCCTGGGCCGCCCACGCTCCCCCGGCACTCCCGGAGACCGTGAGGGGCTGGGACGCCTTGGCCATCGCTCTGGCTCTGCAGAGGGGACGCTGCGGCCGTTACAAGAAACAGCAGCAGCCCCTGCGGGTCGCGCGATGCTGGGACGGCGGCTCAGGCCGGGCTGGCGCCTGCACGTGTGGGCACTAACCAGCCGGCTCCGGCCCGCACCCGCGCCCTGCCCGCGGCCCGCGGCCCCGCCGGCGGGAGCACAGGGACACGGCCCAGAGTCGCCGGTGTCAGCAGATGCAGAGTTTGACCCCGAGACAGACCCCCGGAGCCACCGCGGCCCGGGGCTCCCCGAAGCCCAGGCCCTCCGTGCAGAGCAGGAAGCCAGAGGCCGCCCCTGCGCGCTGACGGCGGCCCAGGCCGGGACTTAGCTGGCACCCGGCAGCCCGGGCCGCCCTCTGCGCAGGTCGGGCCTCTGCGTCTCTGGGGGCCGGGGCTGGGGGCGGAAATGGGGGAGGCAGCGCTGGGCCAGGCCTGCCAGTGTCCCCCGACCCTCCTGGACTCTGGGAGGTGCCTTAAGCAGAGGAGGCCGGGCCACGGCCGAGGTCAAGGTGGCGGGCTGGACACGGGTGGCCGAGCCGCGCGTCATCAGCCTCAGGCAGACTGCGCAGGAGGGACGCAGGATTCAGAGGCAAGGCTGGGGCTGACCCTGTGCTTCTGCTCACCCCCCTCGTGGGGGTGGGAGGACAAGAAGAGTCCAGCGAAGGGGAGGTCCAGCATCGGCCGTCAGGGACGCCCGGTCCCCAGCAGCCTGGTCCCCAGCAGCTCGGCGATGCTGGCAGCGGAGACTGCGCCAGCGATCCCCTGCCTATGGGACGCCCCGGCCCAGTGTCCAGCTCGCTGCTGCCGCCACTCTGCACAGAAGTGCCTGGGCCAGCAAGCCAGCCGGAGCGCACGGGGCGGGCGCCTGGCTGGGCGCAGCCCGGACCTACTGCAGCGCGGGGAGCCGGTGGCCCCTCCGAGCAGCACGAGGCCCCAAGGCGGCTGTCAGTGCCGGGCTCCAGCGGCCGTGGACCGAGCCGGCAGGGGCGGGGAGGACACTCGGCCCAGCAGGGGTGGTACCTCCACCCACCGCCCCGTCGGCCTCACTGATGGATCCACAGCCGCTGCCCAAGCACACTCGGTCCCCGCCGGGCACGGCGTCCCACAGCGGGACCGTCCCTGGGCCTGGGAGCTGAGCAGCCACCGGACCCAGGGAGGCCCAGATGCTGCCCGAGGCGCCCCATCAGAGCCGGGTCCAGCCCTGAGACCTGGTGGACGCAGGTCCACCAGACCTGGTGGCCGACAGCCTCCTCCGTGGGGCCCGCGCCCAGCATGCTCCCGGCACCACGTGCTGGGGCCCTGAGCCCCCCACACCCCCCCGCGTCTCGGGTGCGGCGGGGTATCTGGCTGCGCTCACGCCGGGCGTCCCCGGACTTGTCCTGGAGGAAACTCCCTCGCCGCCGCCAGCTGCCCGGGGTCGCGTGTCCTGAGAGGCCACCCTGGAGGCTGCAGTGCCCCCTGCACCCAGCACAGGCCGAGCCACCCAAGCACTCGTGAGGACTGGGGGGGTGGCTGCCGGCCAGGAGCTGCCGGGTCCCGCCTACGGGGATGGCCGCGGCTGGGCGCCCGGCTCCCCTGGCCTTGCCCAGGCCCAGACCACAGGATGGTTCGCTTGTGCTTTCACCGCCTCGGGCTGGAGCAGAGACAGCTGGAAAAGGGGAGGGCCGGCCACTCTGCAGGCCCTGCCGCGCTGGGCAGCGCCTGGCCTCGAACAGGAAGGCCACTCACATCGTCCACTGCGAAGGTCACTTCTCCGGAGGCAGAGCTGGAAGACAGAGGGGACGTGCCTGTTGGCTCGTGCCCACCCGCCCGACCCCGCACGGGCAGCCGGGGCTTCCTGCTCAGCCTCCCGCGTGCGCCTCCAGGCCCTGCCCCTGCTGTGCAGCCTCGCTCAGCCCGCCAGCCTCCCGCTTCCCCTCCGCCTTCCTCCGTCCCTCTGTGTCTGTCCGTGGCCCCGGCATGCCAGGAGGGCTCACAGGGCCACCACGGCGGGGGCTGGAGGGCAACACCTTCAATGAAGGTGGAAGGCAAGAGGGGACCCCTTGTGGGCCAGAGGCCGCCGTAGGAGGGACAGAGCCGGGAGGCCAGTGGCCCGGCCCCGCGGCACTCAGAGGCGCCTGAGCACCGCTCGTCAGTGGCCCACGTCAGTGCCCCACTGCCCACCGGCCCCTGGAGAAGCAGGGGGCCCCACCCCAGGAGACAGTGCAGCTCCGAGGAGACCCTTCCTGGGGAGGGGCAGGGCAGCAGGGGGGGGCCCCCCTCCTGGGCGTTTCACTCTGAAACACACACACCTGCACACCCACACACATGCACACGCACACCTGCACACACCTGCACCCTCACACTTGCACACACTCCTGCACATGCACTTACATGCCCCCACACACCTGCACACACATTTGCACAAACACCTGTACACACCTGCACACACATCTGCACATCTACACATGCACACGCATCTGCACACCTGCACATGCACACACACCTGCACACACGCACACCCCAGCAGAAGCAAATCACCTGCTCTGTGCATGGGGGCCAGCCACGTCCCTATCGAAAGCCAGCAGGGGGCGCACGCGGCAGTGCACCCGGATGTCCCCCCTCGGTTCCTGTGAGGGGGCAGCCGTGAGCCAGGGTGCCGTCCAGCTGGGGGTCACACGACACCCATGTCTCCCATCTGGGAGACGCGTCGCAGCCTCAGGGGCAGCAGCGTCCCTCAGTCCGGGGAGCTGCCCAGAAGCCCGTCAGCGGAGGCTGCTGCTGCTGTGGCCGGCCTGGGCCGCTCAGGCCATGCCCGCCCCACGGCCGCACCCGCAGCCCAGCCAGCCTCGCGGGCTCCACAGCGGACGGGGCGAGCCGAGGCCAGGACGTGCGGGACACGGACAGGGACAGCGCTCTCACTCGGGGCACCTGGTCCTGGCTGGCCCCCACGGCCTGCACCCTACTCCTCGCGCCCCGGTCCCGGGTGTGGGCTCGCCTGGCCGGCCGCGCGGGGCCTCCCAGCCTGCAGCCGAGGGGCGGCGTGGGGGGGGTCGGGGCTGCCCCGCCCCCGCCCCCACAGGGTGCTGACCCCCGGCTCACCACCCAGCGACCGCGCGGAGGCCTGCGCCGCCTCCTCTCCGGCCCACGCCGCTCCTCCAGCTCCTGCAGGCGCTGCGCTGCGGGCCCGGCCGGTGGGGTCTCAGCAGCGGCCCTCCCGGCGGTGGGCTGTGGCCGGACCCGAGCACCAGGCCGCCAGCCAGAGTCCCTGGGCCCCGCGGCCGCTGAGCTCCGCGACGGGACGGGGTGGGCAGCCCTGGGAGGGCAGCGGGCAGGGCTCGGCTGCGCGACGGAGAAGGGGGCGGGGCGGGAGCCCCTGGGGAGCAAACAGAAGGCGGAGGAACCCAGCTGGGCCTCCCTGGGGGCGGGCGAGGGCAGGCTCACCCCGGAGAGCCTCCATGTGGGGCTGGGCCCGCTGGACGGCCGCTGCTATGTCCGCCGCGCAGGCCTGGAGCTGGTCCCCACAGCCGCGCAGCAGCCCCAGCGCCGCGGCCCGCAGCTCCCGCGTCTCGGCTCCGAGCTCCTAGAGGCCGGACACGGCAGCGTGGGCTCAGGGGTCACTGCCGCATGGCCGGGCAGCCGGCTGGGCCTGAGGCCCAAGCTCCTAGCCAGGGCCGAGCGGGGCTCCTGGGGGGCGGCTCCGCGCGCCTGTGGGGGCACCTGGCATGATCGCGGCTGGGACCAGCTTCCCAGGAAGCCGCCGCGGCCTCCTGGCCTCAGCCTCTTCTTGGCTTCTGCGGGCAGCCCCCGCCCCCTGGGTGGCCGCGGGAGCCTGAGGCCACTGCAGACCCCCTCACCTGGGCCTGGCGGCGGAGCTGGCCCCAGGCCACCCGCGTGTCCTGCTGCAGACGCCCCGGCCCTGCAGCGCCCCCACGGCCCCTCCAGGCGGCTTCGCGGCGGCGCTGTGCGGAGAAACAGGCAGTTGAGTCTGAGGCCCTGGCGGGAGGCGGCGTCCTGGGGTGGGCGCTGGCCGCCCTGACCATGTCCAGGGACGAGGCTGCCCGATGGCGCCACCCAAGCAGGTAGTAGCTGCGGGGCCAGGCGGCAGGGCCGTGAGGGCTGGCCAGAGGGCGGAGGCTCCGGGCCACGGCAGGAGGAGACCCCGGCCCTGCCCGCTTGCCAGAAGGAAACGGGGGCACGAAGGGCAGCGACCCCTTCTCTAGAAAGATGGAAAAGCCCAGAATCCAGAGTATCCTGGAAAGCAGCTCCAAAATGGGACGTGTGTGCGCTCCCGGGGTCTGTTCCTGAGAGCAAACCAGATGGGGGAGGCTGCCCTGCTGTGCGAGGACCCCTGAAAGTGAGCCCCCCAGTGCCTGAGCGCCCCGCACCTGAAGCCCCCATATGCGAACCCCCTCTGCACCTGAGCCTCTCTGCGTGTGAACCCTCCGAGCCTGAACCCCGCACGCTTAAACCCCCATGGTGAACCGCCCGAGTGTCCCCCACCCCGAGACTGAATGTGCCCTTCTCACGGAGGACCCCACCTGCTGCCTGTGTAGGGGTGCAAATTCCAGGCTGGGAAAGATTTCTGGGCAAAAGCCAACTGGGGGTGGAGGCCCCCGGGGCCCACCCGATTCCGCCTGCCCCCCTCAACCACACCGTCCCACCTTCACCTCTCCGTATTAGAGCCCCTTTCAGTTGGGGTGTAGATCTTGCTGAGACCCATCTCCCAGCTCCCTGAAAATGGGGCGGCCACGTGACCCGGTGCTGGCCAGTGAGGTGCTGGCACGGGCTACTGCCAGTTTCTGGGCAGGCAACGTAAGAGGACAGCTTGCGGGCTTGCTCCCGCCTCCTTCCCACGACCCTGGGTGGGCACGGCCAAGCCCCACCCGCCGGCTGCCCGCCCCACCCGCAGAGCTAACAAGCAGGGTCACGCCCCAGATTCTTCTGGGCTCCCTTTCGGCTACAGCGGCAGCGGCGGCTGACCCACAGGAGGGGTGGTCCCACCTGCTGTCTCCCCTCAGATCCGTCTCCCGCACGCATCGAGAACTGGCCACAGCAAGATGGGGGGCTGTCTCTGAGGGGCGCTGAGTGTGTGAGGCAGACAGCAGCAAGCCTCAGGGTGCAGCCCCAGTGGCCACACTGGTCAGCGTCCAGAAAGGCGGGAGTTGAGGACAAGGAGCTCAGGGATCTTTGGGGGTGAGGACAGCCCCACAAATGATAGGAGGAGGCAGAACAGTTGAAAATCAACCCACCATGACTGCAAGTCCCACTCCCCGGCACATGGGCAGCTTCGGGTGCCCAGAGCACACAGCCTGGGGAGGGGGGCTGCGCCCCAGCCACGGCCCCCGCCTGCGCTCAGACAGGGCCTGGTTACCTCTGCCAGCTTCCCGTGGAGAATGGCATTTTCCGTTTCCAGCTCAACTATCCTTTCTTCCTTGGCCTGTGAAGAAGTGCAGACAACCAGCGTGGTGGCAGCGAGCAGGGTGCCCGTGGGCCAGCGCTGGGGCCCTGGCGGACCCCGCTCCCTCCTGCCAGGGGCCCAGTCAAAGGGGCTGGTTAGAAACCTGTGCTGCTGCTGGTGCTGGGCAGGTGCCCTGGGCAGCAGTGGGCAGGCCAGGCCTGAGTGGGCACCCTGGTGGGAAGACAGGCGCAAGGGGCGAGCGGGACGCTGGTGGCTGTGCCAGCCCCCTGGGGGAGCAGAGAGGGGCTGGCGGCTGGGGAGAGCCGGGCCCCAGCCAGGGCAGCCTAGCGAGAGTCACGTTTCGGGGCACCATCGTGGTTCTGGTCCCCGCAGCAGCATCTGGGCCAGCAAGAGCCCCCGGCACGCTTGGTCAGGCACCTCAGATGCTCAGCTTCCCACAGGAGCCCCCACGTCCAGGGCCCCTCCAGCTGGACTGACCCTCAGGCCACATCCCAGGGCTCCGAGACTGAGCTCAGGCGCCCCTCGGCGTCCCTGAAGGGGCAAGTCGGGGCCTGGGTGCGCTCAGAGGCGCGTCACCTCCCCCAGCCCCCCCCAGCCCCGCGCGGTGCTCGTCTCCCCAGGAGAACCCACAGCACCCCCGGGCTGCCGCCGGGGCCCTCGCCGGGCTGGCCGGCTCGGGTATCTGCTGAGACAATCCGGGGCGGCCCGGGCCGGCCCTGTGACGCGTGGGGGTGCGGTCCAGCTCGGCACCCCTGGGGGCCTGGGCTCCGGCCCCCCCAGGCCGGGGCTTCACTGCGGCCCCCGGTCGGGATCTCACTTCCCGCAGGCCCGACCCTGCGGCTTTGGGGAGCCCGCGCCCCCGCCTTTTCCAGGACCAACCCCGCCCCCGCCCGCCCCCCGCTTCCCGGCCCCGCCCCCCGCCGGCTCCCAGGGCCCCCCGCCCCCGGGGCGGCCCAACCGCCTCACCTGCACCTGCCGCCGCAGCTGCCCGGCGCGCCGCTCCCAGAAGCCGCCCCCCCGCGCCCCCCGCGCCGCCGCGGCCCCCCGCATGGCTCCCCGCGTGGCTCCCCGCCTTGGCGGAGGTGGGGCGTCTGGGGCGCGGGGGGCGCGCGGATGGGGCGGGGCGGGGCGGGCGCCCTCAGGGAGGGCGCGGGGGCCGCCGCGGGGACACGACGGCGCAGGGGACCCCGGGGCCTGCCGAGGGGCCGGCCGGGCAGCGCCGGTCTGGACGCTGCCCCCCCCCCCGCCCCCCCCCCCCCCCCCCCCCCCCCCCGGGCGGCGCCTGACCCCCTGCGCGGGGCGCCCCGGCCCGACGGCAGCGCCTGGCAAATCCTCTTTCCCGTCGAGGCCCTGGGCAGACCCTGCCCGCCCGGGTCCGGGCAGGAGACGCGGGACCCCACGGGCCCCGGCCCACAGAGGCACCTCGCCCTCCCTGAGCTTGTCCCCCAGCCTCCCGCGCGTTCCCCACTGGCTGGACTGCAGCTCCAGGGGGTCTCTGCCCGCCCTCCCCACAGCCCGCCCGGCCTCCCGGCACTGCCCCAGCCCGCGCCCTGCTCTGGGGCCCCGCGGGAAAGGCCCGAGGGCGCCCTCAACCAGGGCGGGGCCGAGTCTGGGGCCGGGACCCTGGGCGCCCTCCCGGCAGCCGCGGCAGGCAGGGGGCGGCTCCGGCGGGCCCTGGGGTCAGACCCAGGAGCCGGGGCCCTCCGTGCCCAGGACGTCCGCCCCCTGCGGTGGCGGCGCGCAGGACCCCCGCCCCGGGACACGCAGCGCGCAGGCTGGGGACGCGCGCCCTCCCGGCACGAGTCACGGCAGACGCACCAAATACATCAAAGTTTATTAAAAACAGGCGGCGACCGAGATACAGCAGACACGGAGCAGCAGGGCGGCCGGTCCCCGCAGGCGCTCACACTCCCGAGGGCGCGGCCAGGCTCCCGCCGGCTGCCCGCTCCTGGGCACCCACACAGTAGTTCCCCCGCGGCTTCAGAGCGGACGGGCAGAGCCCGGGGCTGCCCTGCGCCCCGGCCCCGCTCGCGGCCCCCGTGCTCTCTTCCCAGCCACGGACGCGGTGAAAACACGCTTTCAAGTAAAAACCCTGATAAACATTAAAAAATATTTACACTCGCGTTTCTGATTCATCACGCGGCTCTCGCGAAAGTGACGGCCGCGGGCGGGGCCGCCCCCCGCGTGGAAGGTGCGCGCGGTCCCCGGCGCGGCGCGGGCGGCAGAGGCGGCTTCCCCCCGCACGCCCGGGCTGTCGGGGTGATGCGCTCGCAGTCAGGGGCGCCGCCGTCCTGCCCCCCCCCCGGGGCGGCGCGGTGAGGCCGTCTCCCCAGCGCCAGCCGCGGGCCCGCAGCCCACGAAGTGACAGGGTGACCAAGAGCCCCGCGGGCGAGAAGGGAGCGACCCCGGCGGACGCAGGAGACCCGGCGAGTCCCGGCCTGGGGCGGGCGGCCTGTGCGTCCGGACAGGTCCCTGCCGCCCGCAGCCCCCCGCCCCCGCCCGGTTCTCGCTCGGGGCAGCTCCGACACCCGGGGTCCCCTTAACAGACCCCCCTGGTGGCATCTAAAACACTCAGTAGTTTCCCACTTAAGTGCCACCTTCACAATCAACAATGGTTTACTAGCCTACTGCAGTCCAGTATTTATAAAAATAAAATTCCTTAAGCTGAAATCCTCGCAGCTGTCTACACCGGCAGAAGTCTTAAAAACCAAACGTTCAGAGCCGATCGGGAGGGCGTGTCCTCTGAGGAACGGGGCCTGGACACGCTGAGAAGGCGCTACAGGGGCGTGGGCCCCGCCGTCCCGCCGCGTGGCCGCGCGCCCGTCTCGGCGAAGACCCTGGGCTCCGTGGGAGTGGGCAGCCGCGCCAGGTGCCCGGCCCAGCCCCTCGCCCTGCCCCTTCCGCTTCAGACTCCTAAGCCGCTAGCCAAGGCTTCTTCGTGTAAGTCAGGCAACGAGGAATCAGACTCTTTAGGTCGTATAAATGGCAATCTCGGCAAAATATAATCTCTTGGGATCGGGGCACCACTGAACCCCGTGTTTGGGAAAAGCAGCGCTGGAGGCGGCACAGGGCGCCCCTCCCCCGCTCCCGGGTGCCGCCACCCTCCACCCGTTCACTTCGTGTTCAGCTCGTTCTCCAGCTCCGTCAGCTTCCGCGAGGCCTTCACTTTGTTGGACACGTCTTGGCCTTGTGAGAAGAGCCGCTGCCGCTCTCGGAACGTCAGGCTCTCGGGGGCTCCAGGCAGACCCGCCTCCTGGCTGCGTGGGGGAAGCGGGGTCAGGGCCAGAGGAACAGCTCATGCACGGCCGGCAGGCCTCCCGGAGAGCCGCGCCGCGGCCGGCGTGCCCACGGTGGGGTCCCTCGGCAGCGCTACCCGAGCGCACGTGGCGGCGCGCCCCCCAGCCCAGGTGCGCCACCACACAGAGGCCGCCGGGGCTCTCCAGCAGGCGCACCCGGGGCTCTCAGGCCGAGCGGGGGGCTGGGCGGACACACCCGCCGCAGCTGCCCGGACCCCGGCGGAGCAGCAGGGGCACCAGCCGCGGAAGGAGAGCGCCGGCCGGCGTCACACCACCACCCGGGCCGGCCCGAGGCCCGGACCCGCAGTCCAGCTGCGGACGCAAACCTGCTGCGAGTCCCCCGGGTCTGCCCGTCCCGCGGCGGAGGTACCTTTTAGACAGTTTCTCCCGCGAGTCGCGATGACCGTCGTGGGCACCGGCAAGAATCCCCGTGGATCCCATGTAGGAGTTTGGACCTTTGCCATGAAAGAAAGAGTCAAAGCTGAGGTGCGTTACCTGCAGAGCCCTCCTGGGCAGGGGCGTGGCGAGGCGAGGCGGGGCCGGGCTGGCCGCACCTCCCGCCGAGGCCCATCGCAGTGCCCACGACCGCCAGGCCCAGGGAGGGCGGGATGTCCGAGGAGCCGCAGCTAAAAGGCCACCCGAGAAGGTCACGATCATTAACTCAGAAGAAGAGTCCACAGGGGATGGACCTCAATGGTCAGCATAGCCACTCGGGCACTGCCCACAGACTTTTTTTTACAAAATCATTGAAGTGGCGGGCAAATGTGGCCCGAAGACGAAGAACAAATCCCAAGCCTGAGGCGCCCCCTTGCGGGAGAGGCGCTGACCTTTCCTTCGGAATAATGACCGTGACCGTGAAAACAAGACCTTTCAGATGAAGCAGCGACCAGCGGACACAGCTGCTGACCGAACACCGACAGGCCCAGCGGGATGGCGCTGGGCTCCGCCTGCCCGGCCGGGTGGGGGGCGCCGCTGGCCGGGGTGTCCCGGGAGCCGCTGCCACCCGCCCGGCCGACAGGAGGCCCCGCGCTGGCCAAGCGAGGAACACGCGCCCCGCACCGTGATGCGCCAGCGGACAGAGAATCATCTTTGGGGCGCGGAGGGCGGAGAGGCCGCCGCCCGGACGCCGCTGATTGAGGCCGAGGGAGGCCGCCGGGCGGCGATCGAGACGCGGGGCTTAATTCTCAGGCGTGAAATCAGGGGGCCGATCGTCCCCGGAGGAGACCCAGGCGGGCAGGCTCCGCGCCGGCTGCGAGCGTGAGACCCAAGGCCAAAGCGCAGGGGTGCGGCTGCCGTGGCGGGGCGGGGGGTTACCTCTCCCTCGGGGCCCCCCGAGCTGCGGGAGGCCGGGCGGCTTTGGCGGGGGCAGGGGTGCGCCTGCGGGGTGAGCGGCGCCGCGGGCCCCGGCCGAGGGGGGCGGGGAAGACCTGGCGAGGACGAGGCCATCGGAGACGGGGCGCGGCCTAGGGGCGGCGGGCGGGCGCCCGGGGGACGGTCTGCGGCGGGCGGGCGCGTCCTGACCTGCCGGGCTGCCGGCCGCCTCCTCCTCCTCCTCCTCGTAGGCGACGAGCTTGGCGGTGTAGAGCGAGTCGGGGGACAGGGCCTGCGCCTGCAGGTAGGAGGCGCCGCGCTGCGGCGGGGGGGGCGGGGGGCCTGGGCTGGGGGGGCCGTAGCCCCGGGGCAGCGGGGGGCGGCCCAGGCCCGGCTCCCCACGCTCGGCCTCGTCGTGCTGCCGGCGCCGCGCGGCCTCCAGGCGGCTGTAGTATCCGTCCTCCTGGCGCCTCTGCGGGGGACACGCACAGGTGAGGTCGGAGGTCGCGGGCCTCGCGCGCACCCACCAGCCCCGCACCTGCCCCGCAAGACACTGAAGCCCCAGGGGGAGCAGCCCCACACCCCACTCCTGAGGCGGCGCCCGCCCTCCCTCGCCTGGCCGCGCTGGGCTCTGCTCCTCCCGGCTCTCCCGACCCGCCTCCGCCTCGGCAGGGAGGTGACTCACCTGTACCGCTGAGGACAAACACCAAACCCCACCCGGCCGGGCCCCGTGGCTCCCGGGCTGGCGGCCTCGCGGCGCAGGGAGCCCCGCCTGCGTCCAGCTCCTCGGGGAGCGCCCGCGACCATCCACCACCGCCGCGACCGTCCCAGAGCCGCACCTGCCCGAGCGCCCCCAGGCCTCGGCGGCCCCCAGGCGGCAGGACGGCCCCCGGGGGCAGGAGCCCCCCGCCCCGACACAGGTGCACAGACCACAGGCAACAGCGTTCAAGGGATTTTAACATGGAAAAAGGCAACAGCACAGTTGGTTCGACACGGACAGGCGCTGGGACGCGAGAAGCAGGAAACGGGGGAGTTAGACGGGGCCTCAGGCCCGCAGCCCGGAGCCCACCCGGGGGCCCCGCTGGCCGGCGCAGGGTGAGGGTGGAGGTTGCGGCCCCTGCTCCTCCTCACGCCTCCGGGGACTCTGGCCTCGCGCCAGTCACCGCCTCCTCCTGGAGGGGACGCGGCAGGCCCAGCCCCGGGACCCGCCTCTCTGTTCTTACTGGGTCCGCCAGGTCCTGCAGGAAAACGTCCTGACGCACTTTCTACACAAAACCAGAGTTCGCTCGGGGCGGGAAGTGGAATCTGGAATGACCCGCGTGGCTTTTCAGTGGAGTGACCAGGAATCTTAGAAATTACGGGAACAGCAGTTGCTGACAGTGCTTGGGGCGCACGCGGGCACGCTAGGAGCAGGCACGGAGGCACAAGTCCCGACGACGCCACCCGACACGCAAGCGAGCACGTTTCTGCGCCAAGCAAGCCCGTCCACGGACACTGCCTGAAAACAGGATGTTCGGCCTGTCTGGCATGGCCGCTCAGGGACGGAAGCAGTGACTGGCCACAGTGCACGCGATGCCAGCACGGGCTGGGAGCGCACGGGACACCGGATCCGCCGAGGGCTTGGAGGGCAGCAGCCGTCCCCACGCCGCCCACAGGCCGAGGGCGCAGGGCGGGCAATCTGACCACAGGCCTGGCCTGGAGGGCCGGGCTGTGCACGCAGCAGGAGCACGGTGGACACCAGGAAGGCTGAGGGAGGGCCAGGTCGGGACTCGCCCTCGGGCAAGGCGCCCCAACCCCACAGCTGGCACGCGGGGCCCGGCTGAGCCTGCCCACAAGCCGCGTGGCAAGAGAGCGGAGGGGCGGCGGTGCGAGGGAGGCCGCGGTCTCCGCGCCCGAGCGCCCCTCCTCCGCTCGCTCTTGCGCAGAGACGCGGGTGCACGTCTGCCGCCTCAGGTCGCCGCTGGCCTGTCCCTGCCAGACCACAAGCCACGAAAGGCCCCCACGCAGTCTTGGGCGGGCGGGGCACCGTGAGTTAGTGCAGAGGAGGAGCAATAAAAACGAAAGCTGCCCGCCGTGCGGCGCCTCCACCTTCACAGAAGGGACGCGGCGGCCAGCGGCAGGCGGCCGGGGCCTGGGGCACCGCGGCGTGGGCCGCACAGGTGGCGCCGCCATGTCCACCCGGGACCAGTGAGGCCAGCTGGCGTCTGAAGATGCAGCTAGGACAACCTGAACGAGAAAACCCACACACGGAACAGACAGCCCCGAACCTCCACTGGCCACGGCCAGCAGGGAGGAGCCTCAGTGGGCATCGGCGGGGCACGAGCAGGCGTCACCCCGGGCCCCGCTGCACCCACGGCCCCACAGCTGCACCCCGTGTGAGCAGGGCTGAACCTGCGCCGCGGCAGGCCTGCCTGGGCCGGGAAAGACAGACCCGGGGAGCCGGCCGGGCCGGGGCCCGAGGTCAGGCCGAGAGAGCTCCGCGCAGGGCCCAGCAGACAGGAGAGGTGGGTAGAGCAGAGCCAGACCCAGGCCCCGGCCTCGCGCCCCAGGACGCGCCCGCCCCTCTGCCCAGCCAGCTACGGCCTAGAGGACCAGGACCTTCTCTTCGGCGTCGCGCTTGGCCCGCTCGTCGTCCTGGCGCCGCCGCTCGTCGTCCTGGCGCTGCCGCTCGTCCTCCTGGCGGGCCCGGTCCTCCGCCTCCCGCCTCCGCAGCTCCTCCAGCTGCTGCCGCCGCCGGCGCTCCTCGTCCTGTAACTAACAGCAGCCCCGTCAGTGCGGCCACAGCGCCGCGGCCACAGCGCGCCACGGCACACACGGGCGCAGACGCCAGGACACGCGCCCGCCCGGGCCGGCACCGCCTGCGCGGCCCAGGACACGAGGGCCTCACACGCCACAGGACAGGCACGACTCTCACACGGACAGACCCGAGGCGAAGAGGGACAAACAGACGCGCGGAGAGACAGAACCCGGCTGACAAACACGCTCAACGCCCATCAAACCCCCCGGCGACGCGAGCCGGGCCCCGGGAGGGCAGCGCTGGCCCTCGCCCCCGGCCGGGGCCTCCCTCCCGCTCCTGCCCACCTCGGCCGAACACGCCCGGGAACGACCCGCCCACGTCCTCTCCCGGCCCCAGGACCCGCCTTTCTGCCACCAGGCCAGCACAGCCACCCTCGCGCCGGCCCGGCCTCGGGGCCCGGCCACACCCCCCGCGCCGCAGGGCAGACAGGCGGACAGACGGCCCTCGTCCAGGACCTGCTCAGAGCACACGCGTGAAGCGCCGGCTTCTGGTCCAAACGGTGTCTGCCTGGACCGAAACCCCCCAAAACCCAGGCTCTCGCGCTCGCCGGACTTCTGAAGAAACAAGAGCGGGCCTCGCGGGGAGGCAGCGGGTTAGCGGGTGCTACACGAGCACCGGCTGCCGGCTCACGGTGACGCCGTTCTAGAAAAGAAAGTGCTTCTAGAGAAGACACCTTCGTTCCCTGAGGCAGAAGGAGTCGGGGCGGGCGGGAGAGCGGCGTGGGGCAGCAGCGGCAGCAGCCGAGGCGGGGACGCCAGGGCGCCCCCCCCACCCCGGCCCCGCGGGCCCCACGGCCGCGTCGCCAGAACTCAGGAGCCGCCAGACAGCCGAGGAGCAGCGGCCCCCGAACGAAAGACGCCGTGAAGCCACAACGAACAACGCCACGGGCAGAGAGGGACCGTGGGGAGACCGAAGCGGCCCTCCGGCGCCCGGCACGGCAGGCGCGGCCGGGGCGAGCCCCTCCGCCTCAGGAAAACAAGCTCCGAGCGCGGGAGGCAGCTCGCCCTGAAGAGCCGGCGAGGCGCCTCCCGCACGCGGAGCACCATTTTCAGAAGGCGACAGTCACAGCCGCCGTCCCGGCACCGGGCGTGTCCTCCGGAGACCCTGCTCTCCGGCGGGGCGGCGGTCAGCCCCCCCCCGTGCCCCCGCCGTGTTCAGGCCCGGCCCCGGGGTCAGCCCCCTCCCCTGGGGGCGGCTTCACACCTCCCTTTCCAGCTTTGAGCTCTGACCGCGAGATGCTCTCCCCCGCCCCCCACAAAAAAGCAGGAAGCAGAGACGAACCCTCCTCACCCCCCCCAGCTCCCAGCGGCGCCGCGCCGGACGGCAGACTCCCGCAGCCGCAGGGCTGCAGGCAACGGTTCCTGGTTTTAAGTCAAAGGAAAGCCTTGAGCTGCCGCGTCTGCAGGAGCTCAGCAGGGACCCGCGGCGCCGACGGCGAGCGGAGACCGCGGAGCCCAGGAGGCGCGGGGACCCCCGCGGCATGCGCGGGCAGCCCCGGGGTGGCCACGGACGGCCCGTCCCCGAGACGGACGCCGAGGTCTGTGTCCGTGACTTGGCCCCACGACGACGTACTGATGCGTTTCTCTCCTGGGAAAGGGAACGTCCTCGCGGTGACAATCCCGGGGCCGGGCCCCGTTCCTCGCCCTCCCCACCGAGCGGACCCGGGCCTGTGAGCGCAAGGCCCGCGAACACCGCTCTGTCGCCCGCCGCAGGGCTGGCCGGGATGCCCGGCAGCAGGACAAGTCCTCCTGGGCCGCGCGGCACTGGCCTGCTCCCGACTTCCCAGCTAAGGGCGACCGGCGGCCCCTCCGAAGCTGGGCCCGCGGCCCGGGGGCTGCCAGTCCGCGCGGCAGAGGCAGGAGGGGCGGGGTGGCGGCATTGCAGGATGCCGGACTCCCCACACACGCCCGCCTGCTCCCCTCCCAGGGGCCGTCTGTCCGCAGGCCCTGGGCCTTCCGGGCCGGTACGAAGGCCGCTGCTTCCCCGGCACGGGCCTCCCTGCAGGCACTGGCAGCCTGCCCGCGGGCTGCCCACACGGTCGCAGCCTGGGACACCAGTGGAGGGGCCCCTAGGAGGAGCCTGTGGAGCCCAGAGTCTCGGGGTGCTGGCTGACCCCCTGCACACTGGACATGTCCCTGCACAACCCGTGCCGCCAGGAGTGGGCACACAGGCAGCTCCCCGCCCCCCCACCCCCGCGCCAGCACACACGGCTGCCTCTGGACGCCTGCTGACCCACCGGCAGGCGGGTACATGGTGGGGGGAGCGCTCTCTAGAGGGCTGGGCACCATGAGGAAGGGTGAGCGCGGGCAGGAAAGGGCCTCGGGCCCCCGGGGCTCCTGGAGAGCTGAGGTGCGGACCAGCACTGGCACGGGAGGCCACAGGGTGGCCTGGAAGAGCACAGCGGCAGGCTGAGGCGGCACCCGTGAGCAGCAGGACGGGCAGGGAGTCTTCAGCCCGGAGGCTTGCACGGGGTCTTGAGTGAGGGTGTCAGTGGGGACAGCAGACGCCCGGGAGGCGGCAGACAGCAGGCGGCAGGTGGCGCTGGGCCCCGGGCTCCCGGGGGAGCTGCAGGCTGACCTCCTTTCTGGGACCTGGCAAGGTGCCAGCCTCCCCCCCCCATCGCACCCACAAGGAGCCCCAGGGCTCCAACACCGCACAAGGCCAGGAGGCCCTGGCTCCGCCCCGGCAGGGGAGGCTGCTGCGGGGGCCTGAGGTGTGGCAGTCGAGATCCGTGGGAATGCCGGAATCACCATCTTTCAGAGAAAAAAAGGGATGAACTATTTCTGTGAAAGAAAAGCCTGGTGTGGACTCACGGGCTCTTGCCAGCACACAGCCTCCGCCAGAGCTGCCCAGCTGGCGGGGCCGCGCCCGGCACGCAGCAGGAGGCAGGAGAGACACAGCTGCTGCATCTCACCCGCAGCGGAACGACATCAAGCCCAGAGAAGATGCCTCCAGTCCCCACGGAGGGCGGACTCGTCCGGGAGAGGGTGCTCTGGAGGGACGCTGCCGCCGTGACGTCCCCCCCCCAAAGACGGGGCTGTCACTGGGGGAACGGGCCCAGGAAGTCCCAGCTGCCTGCACCAGGGGCCCCGGGACCTCTGACGCGCGCCTCGGCCACTTCAGTGCTGGCCCAGACAGGGGCCGCCAGGGCTGCCGCCGGTCAGGGCTCAGGCAGGACGGCGCCCCCTCCGCTGGGGCCGCAGGCACAGCCCAGGGATCTGGGCCCCCCCAGCCCCGGGCCCCCGCACGGGCAGGCCCATTCAGCGACAAGAACAAAATAGGTCATTTGTCGCAAAATTCAGGTGCGCGTGCGCTGATGCCCCCGTGAGATGCGCAGAATCAACTTACGATTAACACAGAGAAAAGGTCAAAACCACGAACGAACAGAACACGAGAAGGGACGGAGAGGCGGGCGCGAGGCCACCACACCGGGCCACGGCCCGGACGCCCTCGCACACACACCAGCACGACGGAGGAAGGAGGTCAGGACAGGAGGAAGGACCGAAGGCCAAGAAACGAGGACATACCAAATCTAGAACAGAGATTGCTGGCAGAGCAGTCTGCTGCAGGCGACAGAGAGGGAGAAAAGAAAGGCGAGGTGTGAAACGGGTTCGGGTTGGCCCTGCCCCTCCACCAGCTCAGCCGCCGCCGCCGAGGGCTCCCCGAGGGGCAGCCGGGGCCCCGGGCTGACTCCCAGGTGTCAGAACGGGGACGTGTCCGCCGGCGTCGGGCAGGCGAGCCCCCGCGTTAGGCGAGCCCCCGCGTTGGACACGTCCGCGGAGCACATCAGCTCCCGACTCTTCCTCGGGGACTGAGACGTGAGCCCGACCGTGAGTCGAGACACGCGGCGGCTGGAGCTGCGCCGTCACAGAATCCCCTGCGCACACGCTGCTTCTCGCGCAGAGGCCGCGGGCCGCGGGGCTCTGGCTGTCTGGACAGGGCGCTCCCCGCGAACGCGGGGCCGCCCGGCAGGACAGCGCGGGGGTCCTCGCGGAGCCGCCGGCTCTTCTGTCATTGACAGGGTCGCCCCAAAACATGAACGGCGCCTGCTTTTTCACACAGACCCCGGTTCTGGCGTCAGGGCTTAACTCCAGGGGCCGTCCTTCCCGCGCGGCGCGGCCTGGCGCAGGGCTGGGCTCTGCCCGCAAAGCGGAGGCCTCTCGGGGGCTCCTGTGCCGCACGAGACTCGGCACCAGCCGTTTAAAACAGGCTCTTTCAGATAAAACCGTCGGGACGGCGAGGCTGTCCCTCCCGCGGGGCCTGCTCTGAGCAGTCGGACGCCCCGCGGGACAGCAACAGCCGGCCGTGGCCCTCGCCTGAGGGGCGGGCGGGTCGGTTCAGCACCGGCCCAGAACGCGGGCGGCCGGCGTGGGCGGAAGAGGCCGCCCTGAGGGCCCCAGGCTCTGGGCCGCCGCCCGCTGCCGGGCCGCCCGGGCGGGAGAGTGGCCGCGACCACCGTCGCTGGTGTGGCGTCCAGGCTTCATGCCGGAAGGTGGAATTTTAAAGAAAATCCAAGACGTGAAAAGGCCTTTAGAATATTCGATCAAAAAGGAAAAACGAGTAAACCGCGAGGCTCCGCGGCGACTCTCCCGGGAGGGCGGCCGAGAGCCTCCTTCCGCCTCTCACTGGGCATTTTCGCCACTGGCTGCGCTAAACCGCTACACACGTTACCTTTCTCCGCGTGTCCCGCACGGCAGGAACAAGCGCTGTCGTGACGGGGGGCGTCGAGAACACCCGCAGGCCCCGCGTCTCCAGAGCGAGCCGGCCCCGCCCGGCCCGCCCCGCCCGGCCCGCGCAGCGGGGAGGCCCGAGCAGAGGTCACCTTCTCCCCTGGCCGTGCTGGGGACGGGCCAGGGCCGGCGGGGGGTGCCGGCCTGCAGGGCGCCCGGGCGTGGGGCACAGGGCCCTGCGGCCCAGGAGGCCTGAGGAATTTACTTTCTGGCCCCTTAGGAAGAAAACCCGCCCACCTGCTCCGGCTCTAACTGGCCCCCAGCGGCGCTGGCCCACCGCGTGTCCTCCGGCCCCTCCGCCCCCACGGCCCTCACCCGCGCCCTGCGCTCGGCCTCCAGGCGCTGCATGAGCAGCAAGGCGTCCACGTCGTCGTCCTCGTCGTCCTCGTCGTCCTCGTCCTTCTGCTTGGCCTCCTGCAGCCGCTTCTGGAACTGCCACTCCAGCATGAGCCTGCGCAGGCGGTCGCTGTCCTCGGCGCTGCGCTCCGGCTTGCCCTGCAGCTCCTGGATCTCGGCGCTCAGCATGTCCACGATGTGCATCTGCTGCTGCTTCTCCAGCTTCTCCCGCGCGTCCCGCTTCCAGGGGTCGGGGGACAGGCTGTCCCCCGAGGCCAGCCCCTCCTTGCTCACGGTGATGTACTGCAGGTCGCGGCGCTCGATGGTGCGCGGCTGCTGCTGGGGCTGCAGCTCCCGGATCACCGTCTCCGGGGGCTTCTCGGGCTTCAGCAGGGGCGCGGGCGCGGGGCCGGGCGCGGGGCCGGGCGCGGGGGGCGCGCGCATCTGCCCCAGCTTCCGCTCCTGCTCCCGCCGCCTGCGCTCCCGCTCCTCCTCCAGCCGCGCCTTCTCCTTCTCGTACCAGCGCTGCTGCTCCTCGCGCTTCCTGCGCTCCGCGGCCTGGGCCTGGGCCTGGGCCTGGGCCTGGGTGGGGGCCGCCGGGGGGCCCAGCGGGCCGGGAGCAGGCGGCGGGGGCAGAGGCAGATCCGGGGGGGCCCCGTCAAAGTCACTCGGGCAGCGCACGGGGGGCGGCGGGGGCGGCGGGGGCAGGTCGGAGGGCGGGGGCGGGGCGCCGGTCCCGGGGGTCTTCCAGCGGCCCGGCCCGCTCTTGGTCAGCGTGGAGGCCGGGGTGCCCGTCTTGGAGGAGGGGGCCAGGTGCTCCTGGCTGCACGCGCTGGAGCCCAGGGAGGAGCTGGGGTTCACCCACACGTCGCTGTCGCCCCTGCGCCCCAGCGGGAAGGCGAGGTCGTCCCGGAGCTCCTCCTGCGAGTGCGCCGCGCGCTGCCCGGGGAGAGGACACGGCACGTCACCGCTCCCGCGGACAGGGCTGCAGACCCACGCGCGCATCCTCCCCGGGGGCAGCAGATCCCGGAGTGGCTATGGGGGTCCTCGGTGCCGCGGGGAGGGGGCGGCCACAGCCTCAGCCCTCGGCAGCCAGAGGCTCTGCGGGCACCGCGGGGAGCTCTCGGCCCGGCTGGTGGCATTTCTCAGCGCGAGAACAGGCGCTCCTCACGGTCGTGCGCTCCCTGCCGCCCTCTCTCCAGACTCCAGCCCAAGCCACCAGAGAGAAAGAGCAACAGCAGAGTTGCCCAGAAGCCTCGGGCGGCCCCCCACCGCCGCCCCGGGGTGGTGATCCAGGCTGCGGCCTCACCTGCAGGGCGGCGGCGGTGGGGCTGCCATCCGGATGCGCCAGGGCCTTTTCCTCATAACTAGGCCACTGGGTGGCGGGCGGAGCCGAGCGGTCCTGGGCCCTGGCGGCCGGGAAGGTGAAGTAGTCCCTGGTGTAGGTCTGCGTGGGGATGGGGTAGGCCTCGGGTCTGGGTGGGGGCGTCTGCTCCTGCGCACGGGAGGAAGAGTCCTCAGTTTGGACAGTGGGAGAATTAGAATCCCAAAGAGCTGTTTTAAAATACGGCAAATACTTGAAAAACGGTCAGAAACGACAAGCGTCTGTCTCACACAGAGGGTAGCGAAAACCACTTTGCTTTGCCCAGACGCAACCGTCTCCGCCTCTGCGCCCGTCGCGCTAGAACACGGAGACGCGACGCCGAGAATCGCGCGTGAGCGGGCCGAGCGCCGCGCACCCCCCACCCGCTGGAAGACGGGCGCCGCGGGCCTGGGGCGAGACGAGCTGGCTCATCTGCCGACCTCTGCACACAGGTTCCCCGTGGACACGGACGTGATCCTGGCTGCTCCGGGGGCGGGTGGGCCCTTCCCACTGGGGCTGGGAGGCTGATCTGTGGAGTCGGGGAGAAGAGAGGACGGCTAAGCCCGCGGTCCCGACGGGACGACCCCCGTGGTCCCGACGGGCGGGGCACCCACACGGCGCGTCCCGGGGCACAGGCGAGCCGGTGCTTTCTGGGGCCCGGATCGCAGCGCCAGGGCCAACAGCCTGACCCATGACCAGAGGCTGAAGCGTGTCCAGGGTGGCTGGACAGCGACACGGCAGCCTGGGCACGAGTGTCCGCCCACACCCCGCGCTCCTTCCCGCGCGGCCCTCGGGAGTGGGATGGCGCGGCCTTCCCGCAGGAGCCTGCCCGCCCCCCACGGCGGCGGGTGCGCCGGCCTGCACGGCGGCGGGCGGTGCTCCCCGCACGGGGCGGGCGCTTACTGGCGACGTTGGGGCTGGAGCGGTGGTCGGCTCTGTTCTTCACGAGCCTGTCGTCGGCCGGCAGCCGCGTGGGCTCGCTGTACTCGGCCCAGGGCAGCTGGGGGCTCTCGGGGGACCCGTTCTGCGCGGAGCTGTTGTAGAGCTCAAAGCCTTCGCTCTTCGGCCGGGGTTTGCCTGGGCCACGACGGTCTGAAACTGCAAGGGAAGGCGCGGGGGCGCGTCAGGGGTGCGGGCCGCTCTGAGCACCCCGCTCAGTTTGAGAAGACGTGTCTTCAAACACCGAAGGTTCCCAAAGGGAGATCTTTCGAGCAGAACGAACAGCATCTCCACGTCAGGGAGGACTTCCCTGAGGACGCACAAGTCTTAACGCCACGTTCTGCTGGAGCTGGTGGAAAAAGCACTTTTTCAAAGTTGACTTTCACGTGAACTTTCCTATTTCAAGTAGCAAAAGTTCTCATTTTTTAAAGCCAAAGGTAAATAAATGCACTTCCCCCACTTCTTACAGCAGGTCAGCTCTGGGTTGTCAGGGCGGAGGGCCCTGGGCCCCGCCAGCCCTGACCTCCCGCAGCCCCCGGCCCCTCCCCGACTGGGACCGACAGGCATGCTGAGCGCTAGCAGGAGGGCGAAAGGCTGAGCCGGGCCCGGGCTCCAGTGCGGCCTCCAGGCAGGTCCTGCTCCCGCACGGTTCAGCGGACACGGGCGCGGGTGCCCGGGCTCCTGTGCTCGCGCAGCAGGGCGGCGACCACACCTGGGATCTGTGTCTCTGGACACGGGCTTCCACCTGAGAGCGCGTCGGCCAGCTCGGGCCCGGCACACGCGCCCCTGCCAGCGTGCTGCGCGCAGGCCGGCCCACCGCCGCCCCTCCGGGAGCAGATCCGCGTGTTCTCTGAGGACTTGACCCACAGCTGACTGGCCCTCCTCTGCCTCCACCCGACCGCGGTCTCTGCGTGGCCTGCCCCGCCAGCCTGCGCAGAGGGAGGCCAGACGGGGCCTAGGGAGTGACAGCAGGCTGCTAGGGCGCTGGCCGCGCCTGGACCCTGGACCCAGGACTGTGAAGCGCCCAGCGCCCTGCAGGTGGTCCCTGGGAACACTCGTGGGGGGCGGGCACGCAGGGCACTCGCCCGCCTCAGGCCTCACCTCTCTGCATCATGGGGGACGGCTGGTTGAGCAGGGTGGCCAGGCCGTGGTAGATGGCGCCTTGCTTTGCCACTTCCAGTGTCACCACCGAACTGGTTCTGGTCATGAGCTCTGCGGCCCTGGGGAGAGAGGGCCGCCCCGGAGGCAAAGGAAGTTCAGGGCCTACTCTGTCCGGCGGGGGCGGGCGAGCACGCCACCTGCCGCCCGCACCAGCACCGACCGAGGCCCACCACCCACAAGGACACGCGCCCGCGAGAACCGGTGAGCCGATGCTGTGAGACATCGGAGCGCTGAGCCTGGGCGCTCTGCAGGCTGCCCGGAGCCGCTCCAGACCAGGCTAGAAGCTGGCAATTTGTGGGTGAAGGAAACGTCAGCTGCGCCCAGAGCCTGCGCTCGCAGAGGCCCCGAGCAAACACAAGCGTACCTTTCCTGAGAGAGCCCCACCAGACTCCGGCCGTCCACGCTGAGGAGCTGGTCGCCTGCGGCCAGTCGTCCATCCTGGGCCAGTGTCGGGAGGCAGGCGCCGAGGGGCAGGGAGGGATAGGGCCGTCAGCAATGTGCCCCTCGGGCCATTCCCCAGGGAGCCCAGGGCTTCGGGACAAGGCGCCGCCACGACACCCAGGCCTGTGCCAGCCCGCGCCACACAAGCCGCGCCCGCATACTGACCACGTCGGCGGCGCCTCCCTTCACGACAGACTTGACGTAGATTCCGAGTTTATCTTGACCAGCACCCTGGGGGAGGAGAGACAGGTGGAAGTGGGCATGGAGCGGCGCTGGGCGAGGCTGGGGCCCGGCTCTTTCCACGCAGAGAGAAAGCACGCGGGCGCACGAACACTGTGCCGGGGAGCTCAGCCTCTTCACTAAACAGACAGCAGCAGGACGTCCACAAGCCTCAGACTCCAAGTAAGAAAACCCGCTCCTCAAAGCCAGGGGCCAAGGCGCCTGTGGCGAGTGGGGGGCCGCAGGTCCCGCCCACCGGGCACCAGGGCAGCCTGGCCCTGGCCGCTTCCTTTTCCCATTAAAGAAAACTGCTGCGGGGGCCTTGCTGTCCCAGCCAGCCAGACACTGGCAAGCAGCTAAGGAAAGGGCCTCACGCCGTGGGGCTGAAGAGTCCTCGTGCCTCACACCGTGGGGCTGAAGACGGAACATCCCTTTGTTTTTTGTCCTCGGTCATAATAAGAAAAGAACCTCTCGGTAAATACATTGGGCAATAAAAGATACGTATAAGAACCTTGTAAGTACGTGGCACAGAGAATTACTTGCTTAACCATTAAACACTGAATAATTTGGCCCGCTTGACAACGGGAAATAATCCCTGTGCACGGGCATGTGCCTGCGAAGCAGCCCCGAGCTGGCCGCAGTTTTCCTTACATGGACGTTCCGTAAAGGAGCCTTGAAATGATTCATCAAGTTGATTACGCCGGGAGTGTCTAGGTAGGAAAAAGTTCTAATAACTGATAACCAGGAAGCAACTGGTCTCTGGCTGCAGGCCACGCGGACAGCGCCGTCTCCTGACACTGCAGCCTTGGCGACAGGCGGGGCCGAGGACTGCTCGCTGACCCAGGGAGTTGTTTAGGCTGAAATAATGAGTCTAAATTTTAACTATCTATCAACTTTTAAGGTCGTTTCTTTTCCCAAAAACACGTAGGCGCCAAAACGTCCATGGGAAAGGAACGTACTGATTGTTTTTGTTCTGCTTCTGTGCATGCGATGATGTCATCCCATCATGGCCTTAACGTATAAAGACCCGCTGAGGCCCTCCGCAGCCGATGCTGGCACCAAAATAAGAGTGTCGGCGTCTGCCGTACCCCGCCCCCCCTCAGGTTTGGCCTCGGCCGTCTCATCCTTTCAGGGACACCTGACCCGACATTCTGCCGGAACTGGTCTTCGACAGAAAACCACCACCAGCGTCGGCGTATCAGCCGGTATCTTCATGTGAAGCTGGAATTTCAAATTAAAGCCAACGTGCAGCAACCCGCAGGGGTGCCCTGGCCTGGCTCCCTGGGCAGCGCTGGGCCTGCGGGAGCCTGGGCACGCGACGGACTCACTCCAGGGCGCCAGCCCCCAATCAGATGCCCTCACGGGCCGGGCGTCGCCGCCCTGCCCTCCGCTGTGAGGCTCGGCTGTGCCCCAGCAAACACTGGTGGCCCGGCCGGGGCTGAGCTCTGGGGCACACCAGGCCCGCACCGGCAGCCAAGCTCAGCAGGCAGAGGGCTGCTCCCTCCCTGGGGTCCGTCCCCGCGGCCTGAGAAGGGACTGCAGACCCTGGAACAGCTGCCTCGGGGCAAGCCAGGGGCTTCAGACACAGAACCCACCAGAGACTGGAGGGCTCGGAGCCCCGAGGCCCTGAAGACGCGGGGCAGCCGCCTGGTCTTCCTCGATGGACGTTCAGCCGAAGTCACTGAACAAGACAGGACAGACCGCCCCACCCTCAGGGCCGTGCCCTGTCCAGTGGCCGTTCCGGCTGGGGCTGGAGACCCCCACTTCTCCTCCCGGGACCCCGGCAGCACGGCCGGCCAAGGAGGCCCTCGAAGCACAGCTGCTTCTTACTTGGGCTTTCAATGACATCAGAGCGAGGTTCCCGCTGAGCTTCAGCTCCGGGCAGGTGGCCACGCCCACACCCCCGGGGGCTTCTGGAAGGATCCTGTGACTCCGGTGAGAAAACCAGCCTTTCGAGGAGGCGCCGACAGCGTCCAGCAGCAACGCCAGCGACACGGTCTCCTGGTGTTAGCGCAGCAAACACCGGATACTTTGAAACAATAAGCCCGGCCCCCCCATTTCTGGTGGGCTCGTAATTACTTTTCAATACAGACAAGAACTCCCACTGCAACAGGAGAGACAAGCGCAACGGGAGAGCCGTTCCTCCATAAAGCCCCAGCCGGAGAGATGCAGCAAAAGGAGGCAAGTGTCCTGTGCCCTCAGCGGGCCGCGTGCCGGTCTTGAGTCGGGCCCCCGCAGCCTGGGGGCAGCACTTGCACCCCACTGTCACCCCCACGACGGCCCTGAGAAGCGGCTCCCCGCGGCGGGTGCGGACCTGAGGCCTAAGGTGCAGTCACGTCCTTCAGCCCCAAGGACGCCCCACGGGCCGCGCCCCCGCCCAGCCCCCACCCCACCCCCCCCCCCCCCCCCCCCCCGTCACCTCCGCGCTGGTTTAGGGCCTCGTGACAATGCATCGTCGCCAACAGGGCACCGTGAACTAAATGTTTTTAAAAAACACTCGGGGTGCAGGGCAGACTGCACAAGCAAAAAATTCTGATCTAGACTATTTTGGGGGTACTCGGGCTTTGGCTGGCAGCTGAATCTCCGAGGCGTGGTCTCAGCCCCCTGCTCTCCATCACTGGTCTCCCTTCTCACACGTCACCATCTCGCCAGTCTCAGCCCCCACAGACGCCCCTGTCTGCAGACGCCCCGGCCCCCGCGCGCCTGTGTGACCCCCGCACTGCACACACGCCCAGCCACACCCCGGCAGCAGCCGCAGCAAAGCAGCGCGGCGCGGAGATCAGCCACTGCGGCGCCCCTCGCTCTGAAGACTTTTGGCTTTTCACCCAAACACCCCTAAATTCGACACCCTAAGGGGACCCCCTGGTCTTCACCCAGCCTCGCGGCCGCGCCTAAAACATCATCCTGACTGGACGAGACGCAGTGTGGGCCCTGCAGCCCCTGGCTGCCCGGCAGCCGCCCGGGGCGGCCACAAACTCACTCACGTCACAAACACTCAGCTGCGGCCTTCGTTCTGAACAGCGATGCAGAAAACCACCTGACCCTACGAGGCTGACTCACGGCAACTCTGCTCCTCTCCTGCCACCCGGGAAACGGGCCGAGAAAGGAGGCCCCTCCGCTCTGCGACCGCGGCCTGGCCCTGAGCGCGGCCTGGCCCGGGCCACAGGCCACATGCGGGAGCTGAGCGGCCCGGAGCCCCCGCCAGGCGTGAGCGCGGCCGGGCCACGGCTCGGGGGGACCTGCGCCGGCTCTTGCCACGTCGCGGCGCCCTGGGCACGCCACGCGCGATGGAGCAACACGCTGTACAAGCTGATTTCACTGCTTTTTCTTTTAAACTGTTTTACACGCAGCCAACAGCAGCTTTCGGGTGACGTGGCTGACACGCTGCCCATTCTGGGAGAAAGTGTGTGATCAGGCAGGCAACCGAGAACAGCAAGACCTTGTAACACGACAGTGCCCAGGCCGACGCCCCACCCGGCAGAGCCGGCAGAGCACCCCAGGACTCGGAGCCTGTGGCCTAAGGCTTGTCTGCGAGACTCTGGGCTCCGCTCGGTGGATGCCACCGGGGACAGGGCGGATGGCACGCGGCCTCGTGCCAGCCTGCGGATGCTCGCTGCCCTCTGCAAACCAGTCCCGTCACTGTTTCGATCGACAAGGACTCATCTCCACCTGGTGCCCTCAAGGTGGTCCCCAAAGCTCTTCCAGACACTCCCACCTTTCACCTCCCCGCCGCCACAGCAGTCCCTCCCTGCGGACGGGAGAAGTAAGCTCCGATTCTCTGTTCCACCCCTTCCAGGCAGCCTCCAGACACGTACGCTGGCGTTTGGAACTGTGCCTGTGGTCTCCCTGCTGTCTGTGGAGACGAGCGGGAAGCGCGGCGGTTCAGAGTTGCCCTTCTCTCATTCAACAAAAGCCTCTTCAGAAGGTCCCTGGAAAGCAGTGACATGTTTCAAGGCATCCGGAATCACGAATTTCACTACATTATCTCTGAATTCAGTCCCACAAGCTTCAATGCTAGAAGTAAGTTCTGGAACCTCCAGGCACACTGTCCCCCAGGAAGCAGTGTCCACGGTGCTGCGCCGCGGGCAGCTGGCCCTCGACCCCCCGGACTGCGCACGAGGAACAGGCCCGCCCGGCGGTGGCAAGTGGTGGGGGGAGACCACGAAAGCCTGGAGCCAGGTCCCTAAGAGCAGCAGGGGCTGCCGCCTTGGGCGGGCCTCACCTGGAGGGGGAGCGCCTCCTGAGGAAGGGCAGGTGGGTGTGGAAGGGGGGTGCTTGGGGGAGGCAGGACCAAGAAGCCAGAGGAGAGGAAAGAGCCGGGACGCCGCAGGAGAGCGAAGGGGTCAGAGCAGGTAGAAAGGGCTCCAGGAGGAGGACGAAAGGCAGAAGCCGCTGGGCACGCGGCCGGGGAAGCGCACGCGACAGGGCCTGGGGGAGGGGCTGCTGGTACCTCACTGTCATTCTCGCCTCTGGGAGGGAGAGCAGTCCTCAGGCGGGGCTCTGCGCCTGGGAGCGGACAGTCGCGGACAGTCGGCCGCAGCAGGGCGCCTCCCCAGCACAGTCAACAAGAAGGGCGGGGCAGGGCGGAGGAGGGCCCGCCAGCCTTTGTGCCGGGAGCCGCTGGGACAATAGGGGTGACCTCAGCGGGCCAGGAAAAGCCATCAGGCCCCAGGAGAACTGCCCACCGGCCTGGGCAATCGCTTCCCTGGTCCCCCAAGTGCATTCTAAATCAAAAACGGCAAAAGCTAGCCTCCGGTTTCAGAAACACTGTAAAGCACCCTCTTTCTGGCGAGCTCTCACTGCCTCAGCTCTGAAATAACCAGTTCCACAACTCGCTCCCACAAGGGGCCCCAGCGCGTGGGAGCAGGACGGCGGGGCCGCACAAGTCTGGGCTGCTGGGCAGGCTGGGCCGGCCTCTGCTCCCCGGCGCCCAGCCAGGGGCTGGATCGCAGACGCTGGGGCTCAGGCAGTGACCGGCTGGCGAGTGGCCCTGGGGCCTCCCGGTGACCTGACAGGCAGCAGTAAGGGACAACTGCCCAGAGGGCAGCTGGAGAGGCTGGGCCAGGGGAGTGACCCTTGCCGCCCTCTGCCTCGGCCCAGCAGAGCCGCGCCCACGGGGGGGACAGGCAGCCGGAGCAGCCGCCCCGACGTTGCCGGCTCCCGTCACGTCAGCACTGTCTGAACTCAGCGCTCAGAGCTCCAGCTCTCGAGCCATTATTAAGTCAGCAAATATTACTCTTTTCTATAATCTGGTTTTATCTTTGTAACAAGAACACAAGGGATGCTCCACATTGATGAGCGGGGCCCAGGGCCCCGCTGGGCCGAACGGTGACCTCAGCGCTGGCCAGGAAGAGCCCCCACCGCAGGCGCCCCGGCGGCAGGAACCCGGCGCTTCCTGACCTCGTTTGTTTGTTCGCTGGTCTCTCCCACGTGGCTGTGAGAGGGCCTGGAGGGCCAGCAGCGGCCCCGCTCAGACTCAGACTGGCGGCCCTGCTCCCCCGCGCCCCTCCCCGCGGCCCGGGGCCCCCCCTCCCCGCGGCCCGGGGCCTCTCCCGCCCCCTCGCCGGCACCTCCTCCCTCCCGCAACCATTTTCAAATAAAATAAAAGAACCAACCCCCGCACGTTCTAATTGCCGTCCTCACGGTGACTCTGAGAAAAGGCCGAGTGTGAACACCCGCCCCCTGCCCGACGCGGCCGAGGGCGGTGGCCACCACCCCGGAGCTCCAGGACTCACGGCAGGGCTGTCTCTCCGTTCAGAGAGCGGCCGGCTCCCTGCGCCCGCCTGGCCCCTGAGAACCGGCAGCTCCGACACACAGAGCAGCCAGCGAGGGCGCAGCTGCCGGCCGCTGCCCCCCCCCGCCCCGTTCACTGACAGGCCCGAGCGGGCCCGGGAGAGGCTTCCTCCCACTCACCGCAGCCACCCGCCCCCCACGCCGCGCTCGACTCACCGCCAGCTCGGTCCTCCCGACAACGGAGAACCACATCCTGACCCGCGGCCCGAGGCCTCTCGGCCCCGGGCGCTGCACACGGGGCCTGCGCGGGCCCACAGGCGCCGGCGCGGGGACCGCAGGGCGTCTATCAACACGACCCAGAGCCACGGAGCATTCCGACTCTTACGTAACCAGGCGGCTCCGATTTGCCTGCACTTTGTACTTTATTAAACTTTAAAAAGAACTGGAAAAATAAAAAGGAGGCAGTTGTTTGGAACCTTAAAACCCAAACTAAACAGGAAGCCTTGGGCTGTCCGAGAGGAGCAGGCAGCGGCACAGACACTTTCCCAGAGCAACTTCTGCAAAGGAAAACTGCAGGTCCACCCTTCCAGGCCGCCTGGACTCCCTCAGCCGGCCACAGCAGAGGGGACGCAGGCTGCGTGCGCAGCCAAGCCCTACGCCAATCGGGAGAGCCGCAGGACGGGCCAACAGAGACCACGGCGCCAGCAGGACAGGAAACCGCGTGGCCAGCACAGGGCTACGGGCTGACGCCGGATCAGTGGCCTCGGGCTGGGCTGCAGGACAGCACGTGCTCCCCAGCGGACCCACAGTACAAGGCAGGGGCCAGCCCCGCCCCGCCGCCCCGGCCTGCTCCCCCCACGGTTCAGAGGCAGAGGGGAGCTCCACACCCAGGCCCACAGCTCTTGGGTGGCAAAGGCAGGCCCTGCCCTGCTAGGCTCCAAGCCTTTGGCAATGTCCTACACTGCCTCGGGGGCAGACGTGCGGGGGCGAGAGGGACAGCTCTCGGGGCAGGGGTGCAGCCCCAGCCTTCTCCCTGCCTCGAGCTTGCAGCACTCGGGGGGCCGCCAACCAGGGCTGGCTGCCTGGCATGAGCAGCGAGGTCAGCACTGGGGACACGGGGTGAGTGGTTTTCTGGGCCTTATGCTGCTGCCCGCGGACCCAAGACACTGCAGGTGAGTGGGAGGAAAGCGGACCCCAGCCAGCCACCGCGCCAGAGACCCGCGTCTCAGGCCACGCGGGTCCACACTTGTGCGGCAGGTGCCACTGTCCACGACCCTGGGACATCGCCGTGCGCCTGCGGGGAGGCCCTGCCGAGGACAGGATCCGCCGGGATGGGCAGGCTCTGCCCACGCACGGGGCTGGCAGCGCCTTTAGTTTCCCAAGGCGCGGCACCCTTGGCCCCTCTCCACGGCGCTCACACCTGCTGCCAGGGGCCCCGCCCTCCCAGAGGCGAGAATGACCCGGCTGGCACGGGTCTCCTCAGGCACACGCTCCTCCCACAGCTGCACCCGAGGCGCCGGCCCCACGCAGGCCGCAGTGTCGCACCCACCTTGGCCGCCACGATGCTGAGGCCCATCCCGTTCTGCTTCTTCAGGGTCACGGTGATGACTTCGGGCTCTTTCCTCAACGGGTGAGTCTAAGGACAGAATCAAAGGCTGTTTCACCGTGGAGAGGGGAAGCTGCCAGGAAGCAGGGAGAGCAGGGGTGACACACGCGCCAGGAGCCTGACAGGTGACCCTGAGCGCCGTGCGGGCCACACGACGCTCCCAGGGCCGAACTTACACCACCACACTCCCAGCATCATCGGGAGCGAAACTAAAGATCTGCCTGTGTTACCTCCAGGAAGAAGTGCCCGGGCTTCTGCAAAGAAACTGAGCCCCATTTTACACCCGATGGGGAGGGCAGCGACAGAAGCGACCCGCGCCTCTGGCTCTCGGTAGTGGCGGCCTCAGCAGGGCCACGCAGGGAGCAAAGCCAGGCACCGGGCGGCCCCGATGGGGCTGCGTGAGGCCTGTCGGGGGGGCTCTCGGTCGCAAAGGAATGGGAGCGAGGCGGCCACCGTGGCCACGGCGGCGCGGAGGGGACGCTGGGGCGCGCACAAGGGCGCACGGCCAAGGGCCCTAACACGACTCGCCCGCCCAGGGCCAGAGCCAGAGAGAGCACACTTCAAGGGAAGCAAGACGAGAGGACGTCAAAACTGCTTAAAGCCAAGGCCTGCGCTCCCAGGGGCCCTGCACACACGCAGAGCGCCGGCGTCTCCCCTCCAAGGCAGTTTCCCTACCAAGCCCGGCAGGGGAACTGCTGCTGTCACCTGGGGCTGGAGGAGCCGCCTCTGGAGGACCCACTCGGAGTGCTGGGGGTGGCGCAACCCCCGTGGGCGGCCCCTCGCTGCGCAGACACCGCGGCTGACGGCGTGCTCAGGTCAGGGGCCGCTCGCGGGACGGAGGCTGTGGAGCCCAAGGGCCGCGGCGCTGCCTTGCACCTCTCTCCTCTGGGTCCGAGGCGAGGCCTGGCCCGGCCACGTGGAGGTTCCGGACAGCCAGCCTGGGCCTACCCGCTGAGGAGACTCGCCCCTCCTTCCCGGACCAGCAGCGGCCTGCACACTGCACTCTGGCGCCGAGGGCACAGGCGACCGACTGCCACGCCCACAGCGAGGTCACCCACGGCGGCCTCGACAGACGTGTGCTCACTTCTGCTCGGCCCTCGCTGGCCCCGTGACTGGCTTGGGAGCCGAGAATGGCAATTACAGAAAAATATTTGAAGTAAATAAAATGTACCAGGCAGTTCAAAAGGCAGCGGCGCTGTGTCGGCACCTCCCTGGACGGACACAGCAGACACGCCAGGCGGGCGGGCCGGGCCCTGGGCCTGCTCCCGCTCTGCCAGGCCGGAGTGTCCTCACTTGGTGGAAAGTCTCCGCGGAGCAAAGCGGAGTGTCCCTTATGACCGAGCGGCTGTCAGTGCCGGGACTGACCCCTCTCAAAGACTGGGTGGCAGCCAGCGCCCCGACGCGCTTCGAGAGGGCAGAAGCGCGGAAAGAAAATGCTTTTCCCAAAGAAAAACACTCTGGTGAGACGCATTAGCCGACCACTTGCACTCGCTTCTAGACCCGGCTGCGTCACGGCTGCTGCGAGCGAGCGCGCACGAGCTCAATGTTTAAAAGGACCTTCGGTTCAGACGCCACCGCTAAAAACTGGCATAGATCACGGGTGAGGACGTTCACATGAGCTTGGGCTTGAAAGGAGACGGGAAGGCGCTCTGCCCGTGGGCGGCGCTGCGGACCCCCCGGCGCCCACCCCGCGGTACTTGCCAGCTCCGAGCTCTCCCTCGACAGGTGGCTCTCGTAGTCGGCACCTTCAAAATAGATGGTCCACGTCCCCGGGGAGCGCGCGTGGGGCACCAGCCTGCAGAAGCCTGGGGAGAGAGGGCGCCGTCAGTGTCCCTGCCGGCCCCCCGCCTCCAGCAAGGGGCACACGCGCTCGAGCGCTTGCGCTTTGACACCCCGAGCTTCTCCAGCCCCCGAAGAGCCCCCTGGACATGCAGTGCTGTCCCTGATCGTGGTGCAGCGACTTCCCAGACCAGGCGAGAGGGTGAAGCGGCTTCCCGTCTAACGTGTCCCAGGGAGCATTTTCTTGTTCCCCTTATTTTGCCATTTATGTTTCCCACCACTGCTCCCCATCCCTGCCCCTTCTGCCCCCCAACCCGGGCCTCGGGACGTCCTGTGGTCTCTGAAGTGTCTTACGTCCTCGCGTGGCTGGCTGGGCGGCGTTTGCTCCTGTTGCTCTGACTTACTGCGCCGTGCACGGCTCTCCCAGACCCCTCCTTCGTGTTGAAAACAGCTGCATCTCACGCACGGCATTCTCTTCCCTGGCTGCGTGGTGCGCCACGGCACGCAGCTACCCCACTCCTGCTCCAAGTGTCCACTGATGCTGCTGGCCCGTCCTGGCTGTCGTCCACACTGCTGCCCTGACCACTGTGGGGCTGAGGGATTTGTAAATTGATGGTTCCATAGTCTTTGGCTCTCCGCCCGGGGGCGGGGGTGCCGGTTGTGCCGTATTTCCATTTTTAGCTTTTTAAGGTAAATCCGGGTCATTTCCCACAACGATTTCTCCCGTTCCGTTCACAGCCACGCTGCGGCAGGCGCCCTTCCTCCACACCCTTCCCAGCACGGCTTGCTGGGGGCCTTGGTTCTCTCGGAGCGAGGTGGGGTCCGCGCCTCTTCCCGGAGGGGCGATGAGCATTCACGTCTCTCGGCCTCTGGGTCTCCTCTTGGGGAAGGATCTGTCCATTTCTGCTGCGTATCTGCTAACCGGGCAGTCTTTTCTTACTGCTGACCTGCATGAGTTTTTAAAATAGATCTTGAATATTGATCCCTTTATCAGCTGCATGTCGCATGAACGTGCTTCCCGTCCAACGGGGTGTTCACTGGATCATTCTGTCTTTTCTTTCCCTGCAGAGGAGCCTCCACCGCACAGCCGCTGAACGGTTTACATGCAGCTCCCCTCACAGGGCCTGAGTCGCCCAGGACAGCCCCTGCGGCCCCATGCGGCGCGCCGCCGTGGCCCGTGGTGTTGCTGCCCTCGGTCTCCCCTCTACGTCCCTCGTCCCCCTGGAGTGTCCTCATGCGTGGTGTCGGCGAGCAACGCATGTTTCTTTCCTCACATGTGGCTCTCGCCCATCTGATGGCCTGGGGTGTCGCACCCCAGGCGCGAGGGGGGTATATGCAGGGTTATTTCTGGGCTGCTGATCCTCTTCCAGGCCACTGGGCCGGGCACCCGCTGCTGCGCCAACAGCCCGCGTCACGGGCGAGCCTGGCGTCAGGCAACGGGCACCTTCGCTCCTCTCCTGGTCTTCTGGAGCTGCTTTTCAGTTCGAAGTTTTTGTGTCTCCTCATAAACGTCAGCACTTTGTTCCGTTTCCGTAGCAGCGCGGCTGGCCTCTGGCGGGGAGCAGGGGCAACGCGCCACTCAGGCGCCCCCACGGGCCTGGGCAGTGCTGCCAGCACCGAGCTGGTGTGGCCTTCGCTGGGGTGTGTGTCCTCCTTTGGGAGGCTGACGCTGAGGTATTTAGCCCTTTTGGAGCAACTCTCCATGGAGCTTTCTCCTTAACTTCTTCCGCTTCTTGGGGGCTGTTGTGTATAAAAGGTCACAGTCTCGGGTGCTGGCTCTGTGCCCGACCCCTCTGCTGCGTCCCCACCGGCGTCAGCAGGGTCGAAGGACCCTCTGCAGACACCGATGGCCCCGCGTCCGTGTGGCGTCCACCCCCCCTATTTCCTGTGTTTGTCTGAAGGTTCCGGCTGAGACGTCCAGCGCCAGGTGAAACGGAAGTCACCATGGGCACCCTGGTCTTGTTCCCGATCCCCAGGGGAAAACACCCCACTCTCCTGCTGGGTGTGGCACTGGCCGCTGCTCCGTGGCTATGACCTTTACTGCACCGAGCCAGGCTCCCTGCTGCTCCCACCCTGTTTCGAGGTCTCGTCGCCATCAAGGGTGCGGGACCTTATGGAACACTTTCCGTGCACCTATCGCGAGAAGACGTCTCATCCTCGCTGTCTTCGCGCCATGCGTCACTTTTCTATCATGCGCCTGAACAGGAGCCTGCAAGGTCTGGGAGAAACTACATCTGGAGACCTTACTGTGCTCAGCCTGGCAGAGGCCGGTCCCGCGCCCCGAGCCAGCAGCTGTGCGCATGACAAAGGACACCCGAGCAGGGCTGTCCGTCCCAGCGCTGACCCCGCGCGTTGGAAGGAGCCCAGCAGGCGGCAGCCCCGTGAAGGTGGGGAGGCCCAGCTGAGTCGCCCCAGGGCGCGGAGGCCCAGCCCGGAAGCCGGAGGGCACCGAGCCCACGGTGCGTGCACTGGCAAGAGGGCAGGAAGGTCCAGCCCAGCCTGAGCAGAGGTCCTTCCTGGTGGGCTCTCCCCTCGGCCCTGTGCGTGGGTGGGGTGTCTGCAGGAAACGTGGACAGCACATCTAGGGGGTGTGAGGGCTGGTGTGCATGGTGGACACACGCCAGGCGTGCCAGGCCAGCGCAGCCGGGCCCACTCTGGGGTTGGGGGCTCCTGACAGAGCCTGGTCAGGGGCCGCCCCAGGCTCTGTCCTGTCCTGGGCCACAGCAGAGCCGGCCCCGCCCCACCACCTTGCCCCCGAGGCCCAGGCCGGAGGCAGGTGCAGAGCCCCTGCCTTCTGAGTAAGGAGCTGCTTCGGAACGTGAGCCGAAGGGCCAAAGGGCTGGAGGATCGCGATGGAGGGAGTGTGGTCAGTGAGACGCGCGAAGGCTCTGGGCTTAATCCTGCCTTTCCAGTGCTGGCGCTTGCCAAAGTGGGTCCTGCACCCCTTGAAGTTCCCCAGCGAGAAGCGGGAAAGACACAGAGCTGTCCAGTACTCAGGCCTTTTGTCACGACACATGCCCAGGGAAAGGCAAAGGAGGTCAGGAGACGAGGGCAGCTGAGCATGCCAGCGGCCATCACACGAGTCACCGCTGTCAGGGGACCGCCACCCCTGTGCAGCCCACACAAGCCTGGTGCAGAGAGGGCCGGGGCGGTGCCTGTCCCCCCAGGGCTACACTGTCCTGCTGACCACTCAGCCCACACTGCGCGCTGTTGCAGAAGGGCCCCCACTGGCCGGGCCAGCCACCACCCCTGCCCGCACCCTTGGGGTCCCAAAACATGCCCAGCGCACAGCCCGTCCAGACGGCAGTCCCGACAGGCCTTTACCTCTCTGGCACAGAGGATCTAGGAATTCGTGCAGACCGCTGGGGACGTTCCTGACCACGTCACAGGAGTAGCCGTCCTCCGGCAGCAGGAAGGGCAGCTGCAGGTCGGGGTCCTCCTCCAGCTGCACCTCCCGGCCGTCGCTGCGCGCCAGTTCGTCTGCCGTGTTCTCGGCCACGCCCACCACGCTCTCGATCAGGTCCTGGGGGCAGAGGCCACGTGAGCGGGCGGTGGAGGGGCGAGGTGGCTGTGACGCGGGACGTCGGGCACGAGGCGCCTCCACGCGCGACCCAGGCCCCGCACCCACTCCGCATGCACCTCGCCACAGTGCCGGGGCCGCCGCAAGAAAGTGCTTCTCTCCCTTTCGATAGCAGGATTTTGCCCTTGCACAGCTGTTTAGCTCCCAGGGGCTAAGAACTGCATGTTTGTAGCACCCGGAGGGAAGCTGACAGGACACTGAAGGTGACCAAGGCAGCACGGAAGCGCCCACGCTCCCAGGCCACGCAGGTTTTCCTTCCAAGTCACAGGTGACGCCGCCGTAAAGCCCTTTCCTCACCGCACCACGCCACACCATGAGCTGCCGGCTCCCCACCGCACTGCTCAGGCCCGGGCGCCCCCTCCTCCCATGGGCTCCACCCGCGTCCCGCTCCTGCCCCGTGGCTGGGCACACTGCAGACGGTGGCCCTCCCACCCCTGGCAGCGCAGCACACCCCAAGGACAGACATGGCCAACGTGGGCCCCAGGGGCCAGGGCCTTTGCTCTCGCCTTGCGCTGGCACGAAGCCACCCTGGGGCCGACCCTCCAGCCCACCCCGACGTGACCTGCCCCCCAAGGCTGCATCAAGGCCATGCCTTGGCATGCTATGCACCTATGGCCACACACTCAAGGGTGCAGTGGCCTCGGGCCACACCCCAGGCCCATGGACACCGTGCGCCTGCACCCAGCCCCAGGCCGCACCGCACACGGGGCTCCCGGGCAGCATCCCAGCAGCCCCCGCCAAGGACACCCCCAGCACCCATGCCCTGGACTAACCCCGTGAATGTGGAATGCTCTGCCCCGGAATGTGGGGCTTCTGCCCCGCCCTGGCATCAGGTGCTCTCCTGAGGCAGCCATGGCGCCCTCGGGCCGGGCCGAGGGCGGCAGCACCCACTCACCGCAGGGATGAAGGGCTCATCGGGGGCGCAGTGGTAGTTCTGCAGCAAGGCCTGCAGCTGCAGCGAGTTCAGCTTGAAGCAGGTGCTGCTGATGTTCGGGACGTCGCCCGGCGCGTACTTGTCCATGGTGAGCAGAGTGGTCGCCTGTTCAAGAGCGAGCGACACGCAGCCTCGTGGCCTGAGGGACTTAGTGACCAGTCCCTGCCGTGGGGTGCCCTGAGCCAGGAATCTGCCAGCTCAATCGCGGGAGCCAGGCACTGTCAAGGGCTCGGCTCCCCCAACTGCCGATGTTGCCCGCAGCCCAGTGCCCGGAGGCCTCTCACACATGTGGAGTGAGAACCTCCCACTCGTGGTCACGAAGTCGTTTAAGGCTGGGGGGTGTCTGGGCAGAGCCGCCCTGCAGGGCCCGTCCACGGCAGCAGCCACGCAGTGCAGCAGCGGCTCAGCACACCGCCCCGAGGCCAGCTTCCGGGACCTCTGACCTCTTAGCATCTCAGACACCCCTGAGCACGGGACGCCAGACCAGCAGGCTCCTGGCCCTCGCCCTCTGTCCTGGCCCCGAGTCCTCTGGGTTAGCTTGCCCCCGTCTCTCTCTCTCTTTCTCTCTCTCGTCTCTACATTTTCGGGGTAACTTTTCTGTATCCACTGCAGCGTCTGCTTTGTGGTTGCTGGCTCTGTGATGCGTTAACACACATTGAAGAAACGTACCATGGTGTCTGAGTGTTAACTGTGAAGCATTTACAACGACAAAACAAATGCATCTGTCAATTTTAAAACCCACTGTTGTTGTTTTACTGCCCGTGCTATTTACTGACATCCAGACACTCCTACAATCGCATCTTATGGCGCCGGTCTGAAGAGCGCGTTATTACCCATCCGCAAACCGCGATTTGAGCTTCCAGAGGGAGCTGTCTGAAAGGGGCCTAACGGCACTCAGGAAACAGGGCTGCTAAGGAATGTGGGTTCTGCAGGTCGCCATCACCCGTGACGGGCAGTGTGTCCCCCAGTGCCTACGTTGAAGCCCTAGCCCCCGCAGATTGTGGCCTTACTTGACAGAAGTGGGGGCTAAAAAGAGGCCAGCAGGCCCAGTGGGATGCTCCATGAGAAGGTGGACATGTGGGGTGCCCTGTGAGGCCAGAGCAGAGATCGGGGTGCTGTGTGCCGAGCCCCAGGAGGCTGGCGAGGGCCAGCAGAGCACCCAAGCTGGACAGGGCACCCAAGCGTGGCGGCCCCAGGAGAGAACACACCTCTTCTGCTCGGCGCAGCCCCCAGCGGGGACCTGCTTCACGCTCACCCCCGAGCCCCGCCCGCGAGCACACTGGACTCCGGCAGGCCCGGCAGTGACCCACCTGCACGATGCGGCTGAGGTGGCAGTCGGCCGCCAGCTCCAGGCCCTGCTTCTCTGCCCAGGCCTCCACGCGGCCCAGCTGTTGGCGGATGATGGCCCCCCAGTAGTGGGAGCACAGCCCCGACTCGGGCTCGGTGACCAGCCGGTTGAACAGCCACATGTTGATGAAGTGGAAGAGCTGGGAGAACAGCTGGATGGTCAGTGCCGCGTTGACTCGGCAGCGCCGCAGCAGCGACATGGCGCCCGTGAGCGTGTGCAGGACGTCATCTGCGGGACACAAGGCGCTCAGCGGGGGGGGCACTGTCACGGCCTCGCGCAGGGGAGCCCGGGCAGCAGCCCACTGAACCCAGGCCACAGCGAGACATGCCCAAGCGCTCGTCTCAGACTGTTCTTCTGCACGAGACACGGGGCTCAGACAGACTGACCGCAGAGAGAAGACAAAGTCCAGCAGGACGGCTGCATTGCGTCAAGTGCCCCCCCAACAGTCAGATGCGGGGCGGGAGGGGAGACGCGGGCATCCTAACCGATTTTTGGCCTCTGCAGGCTGTTCTCTTCAGGGTCGTCCAGGAAGGCCGGCATGTAGTTGCTCAGTTCCGTCTGCAGACAGTGGACCAGGAATCTGAGAACATGGAGACAACACAGATTATCTCAGCGTGACGGGGCTGTGACCAGATGTGGCCCCACATGACGTAAAACAATCTGGCTGTTTAGGAATATTCTCCTTTTAAGAAACGTGATGGCGGGCCTCCCCTGGGGGCGCAGCGGTTGAGCTCCGGGTTGCGAAGCTGCCCGCAGCCTCTGCAGCGCCGGTTCCATCCCCAGCCTCCGGGCGAGGGTCCCCCATGGCGCGCAGACCTCTCCTGCCGCCCGCTGCTCCCCTCAGCAGTGTGCTTCGGTCCTTCTGCCTGTTTTGTTCCCCGCTCTGGCTCTGGTGGATCCTCTCACCCTCCCGCGCTTCTGACTGTGCCCAGTGCTTGTATAAATGAATAAATAAATCTTTAAAAAACGTGACTGCATCAACCTCTGAATCCCTGAAATAGACTCATGTCACCGAGCTCAATGGATTAAATCAGCATTTTGCACGCTCCTGGACGCTCCTCTTCAGCGAGGCCACGTAAAGCATTCACAGTTCGCTTTACAGACCCCATCAGAACACGACTCCATCCTGCACGGACCAGGGCACCCCGAAGCAGGCTCCTTACTTGAAGGCCACCTGCACCAGGTGCGCCAGGACGTCCTGGGCATCCAGAGTGATGCGGCTCAGGTCGCGGTCCTGCTTGATGAAGTTGAGGAGCTCCGACGCGTTCGCCATCCAGAAGGCCAGTGCCCCCGCGATGTTCTTCTGTTTCTGTAGACAGAGCGCCCCGCCGTGAGCAGCTCAGGACACACGGATGCCACGCAAGTGAGAAGGCGCGTCTGGAAAGCTGCTGAGGACAGACCAGCACCTTCCCGCGTCCCCAGGCGGCCACCACAGATACCAGATACTCGCAGAGGGGTTTGGGAGCCCGGTCGCGGTGGCCATTAGGTCACCGCTGCCCACTGGGGCCCGTGGGCAGAGACGCACGGCTCTAACTGCCAGCGTGGCTGGAGTCGGTGGGAAGCGACATGCGCAGACCGCCGCCGCGTGGGCACGCGCTATCTGGTAGTCTGTGACGGGCACGCATGTGCCCGTGGGACCCGCCACCGCCCCGATTCTGGCAGTTGCTGGCCGGACGCCTAACAACTCAGCATCGGGCGCTCATCTGCCCCCACCCTGTCGCCCAGCCACGGGTCAGGCAGGGCGACCCCAGATGAGATCCAGAGAGTGGGAGCCGAGGATAAACAATCAAGAGAAGAAACAGAACTTTTGTCATTTCATATCCACACTGAAGTGCGTTAAGCAGAGTTATGAAATGCTGAGAAGGCTGCAGTCAGAGGTTAGGTGCTGCATGTCGAGGTGCCGAATGAGTGTTATGGCTGCTCGGTCAGTGGCCGGGTGCTGTGTGGACATGGAAGCAGCATGAGAAACTTGGCCAAGCCAGCGCAGCCGGGGCAGCCCCAGCAGCACGCCTACCTGGTCACCCTGGTCTAGCTCCTGGAGAAAAACAGACGAAGGGGAATCAAGCAGAACGAGAGAAAGACACTTGTAAACAATCATGACAGTCAGAAAAAAAAATCACAACACTGACATGCACGCACAACGTAAGGCCGCGGGGTCACGCGGCCCCCAGGCTCCCTTCCGCAGCGGCTCTGAGCAGCTTGGGAGGCGACACCAGGGCTGGATCTACGTTCCCAACCCCGCGGCGACCGGTGGCCCAGGCTCCTCTACAAAGGCGGGAGGACGGACACCCGCACACCCAGACCATGCGGGACGGCGGGGGGCCTCTGTCGCCTGGACCAGAGCGTGTCCGGTCTCCTCACGTCCCCTCCCCGGGCTCGTTCACGGGGGTGAAGGACTCAGGAAAGACCATCAGACCCAGTGAAAACTCCAAAATGTGCTTCTGTCACAGCGTCCCCTGGCCCTGAGCGTGACACTGCTTGGTGGAAACCAGATCTTCACCAGCGCGGCGCCCACAGCGGCCTCCACCACAGTTCTGCTGTGGGGCGCGGGGTCCCGCCAACCACACGCTGACCCCGCATCTGAGGCGGAAAGAACAGCTCTGCTGACAGGGACGCCACAGACTCGCTTGCGCTCAGCGAGCAAGAGCCCATCAAAACAGCCTGAGGACAGGCAGGTTCATCACGAGAAAGTGGCTCCACAGATCCACACGCAAAGACAAGACAAAGGTTCTGAGCGAAGAAACCCACGTCCGTCTGTGAAGAAGTCAATGTAACAAAACGCGTCTCAATGAAACGACCTTCCTTCTCCAGCTCCTCAGCTGGGCGAAGCCAGCCCGGCCCCCCGAACCCGCGCCAGCCCCGGCACAGAGCAAACACCCCGCAGCCCCTGGGAGGGCAGCCCGCCAAGGCTTGCTGAGCACCAGCCCGTCCGCCTGGCGGGCCCGACGGGGAGGACGCGGCGTGTTCGGCCCAGTCAGCCAACGTCCCAAGCCCGGCCGCCTTTGTGGAAACAGCACTGACAAGCGACGGGAAGAATTTTTAAAAATCTGCTCATTTACTTTAAGGACCAGAAGATGACACCGTGCAGCGTCTGTCACTCTGGGAAGAGGCTACGTCACTCCCGGTAACAGAAGTGCTCAGAGGAAGGCGCTCCGCCAGAGGACACCCCGCCTGGAGCCGCCCCGGAGGGGGCACGCCACTCACCACCAGGCCCGCGTGGGCCGGGCGCAAGGCAGCCAGCGCTCCAGCAGCTGTCACGGCCTGGGAAGGGGCGCCCCTGCTGCGGGTGCCGGGGAGGAGCTGCCTGGCAGGCGCGCGCTTCTCTCTGGAGCAGCGCAGCCGTGCGGGGCGCAGCCGTGTGAGGGCACGTGGCCCTGGAACGGACCTTCACAACGGGGGCTCGTGGTGGGCACACTTCATTCCCACACATTATTTTTCACACCATCTCACCACCTTCTCGGAACTACTACAACGTTAAGGGCTCTGTCCTGACCAGCGCATCAGCTTGTGCAGTCCGTTCCCTTACGCTGTAAGTTACAGGAAAAACACCCGAAAGCGTGGAGTTTCTTTCCAGCTTTTGAACTTTACAGCTGTCGGCGCTGTTAGCACGACCTTCACAGTAGCGAATTACCTGGATGACGCCTTCCATCATGCTCACCATCTTGTTGACGATGGCGACCACCTTGTGGGTGCGCTCCGGGGGGCTGGCGTCCGGCCTGTACTGGCTCGACAGCACGTGCCGGCAGGCCATGTACAGCACGTACGTGGGCGACAGCTTGAAGTGGACCGTGGAGCTGTTGGTGTAGTTGATGATGGCAGACAGAAACGAATCTTCAGCTGTGAAGGATTTCAAAAAAGAACAGAAACAATCACGAAAGTCAAATGGAGGAAAATGGAACGAGAGATAACTTACTAACGATGGAAAGTGAAATTACTTACAACTCTCCCTGAATTCAATGCTTGCAGGCAGAATCAGCTCCGGCCCAGGGGCATCCTGAGTCCTGCAAGAAGCAAGACGACCAGCTCGTAAAAGCAGGTGAGCCGGTCATCACTGATGCGCCGCAGCTCGTGCCCAAGTTTCTTCCTGGGCGGTTTCCCGACCCTGTCTGCCGGCCGCTGCTGCAGCCAGGACACCCCAGGAGAGCGCCTCGAGCCCGACCAGGCCCGGCGTGGCGGACGGTATCTGCTCCCCCGAGAGCAGACCTGACGACGCGCCTCGTCAGGGACCAGGACGCAGCACACCTGCCATCGCGGGGCTCGGGCAGCAGCGAGGACATTGCAGTGAAGCAAGGAGGACCAGGACATGTCAGCCTGCACAGCGGAGAGACGGCAAAGAGCCAGACCCCGCCTTTCTCGCCAGAGGAAGAGCTGGCCGCGGTGGTCCCCTCCGGCCGGCAGCATGACGCCTTCCTGCCACCTGTCCACGCTCAGGGCTCCCGAAAGCCACGTGGGCCCGCACCTTCCAGCATGCTGCCCGACACGACCTCAACAAGCGACCACCCACAGCCTGGACACAGAGCAGCTGCCATCGGGGGCGCCTAAGCAGCAGCACCGTGCTGACCTATGCCCGGTAGTCAGGGTCCAAGTCATGCCAAAATCAGGCGTTATCTACCTGCCACAGAAAGGTCACTTACCGCATCTAATGAAACTCACACAGCAAACACAAATCCTGGAATGTAACCAAGAGCCCCACACAAACAATAAATAAATAACCCCCCCCAAAAAAGGCCCAGGATTCCCACATGAATCTAACTACCTCCGTGGAAAGGCTCCTACTAAACGCCGCGGCGTGGAACGCCCTCTGCGGGACGTCGAGCAGCGATGCCCTCCTCCCGGGCCTGCCCGAGAGGCCTGTCCTGGCTGGCCACCTGCCTCAGTGGCCAGATCTGGACGGGGGCAGTGAGGTGGGCCTCATGGACAGTCTGCAATAGGCCTCGGAAGAAGCCGGCCCCTCTGGGCCAGCAGCAGAGGGCGCCTCACCGTCCACCAGACACGGCATCTGTGGTCACCGGTCACCGGCAGCAAGGCAGGGGGCAAGATGGCGTATTTAGGACGCGCTGCTCAGCAGACCTAAGCTGCGATGCAGGCCTGAGCCCGCCTGTGGGGCCTGGAGTGAGGCCGCAGAGACGCGACTGGACCCTGTTTCTCTGGCCGGGCCTCGGCCCCACACCACGGGTGCTGAAGCACCTGAGTTTGCGCCAGAGCGGGTAGAGGGGCAGTGCCACCTGAGCAGAGAAATGACCCTGTGCCGGCCCAGCAGGAGCCGCCTCGAGTCTGCACAGGGCGGCAGCGGCGGGTGGCCAAGGGGCCCGCCGGGAGCACAGGGAGGCCAAGGCACAGCTGCGGGGGCAGCTCTCTCCCGAACCCCAACACGACCAGGACGTGCGCGTAAGCACCGCCAGATTCCGCAGCATCAGCCGCCCCAGACGCGCGGCCAGCCCCACCCAGCGCCACGGCCCACCTGCTCTCCTGCCGCCGGCGCTCCTGCTGCTCCACGCGGACCATGGGCTTCACCATCCCCCGCTCGGCCGTGCTGCAGGCGGAGGATGCGCGGTCGCCATCCAGCCGCGTGGTGCTCTGACCGGAGAGAAGGCAGGTCAGGTGACAGAGGCGGGGCGGTGCGCACGGAGGAGCAGGATACAGGGCGACGGTGCACAGTGCAGCGAGGACCCGAGACCCCCTCGACACCCCGCCCGCCCTCAGCTGGACGCTGGCCCCAGGCGGGCAGAGGCGGCTCACAGGGCTCTCCTCCGGCCTGGCCGAGGGCGTCGCGACACCTGGGGAGCACTCTGTGTCCTCCACCGACACGGGCAGATGCGCACGGCGGTGACGGCGCCCACTCCGCCAACTCGCGCAGGCAGTAGCCTGGACGGTGCCCGCCGATGCACGCGAAGGCCTCCAGGAGGGCACCAAGAGCAGCGTCTCGCTCCACCTGGGCACCGAGTGTGGTCAGTGTACCCGTGTCCCCCCAGAGGCCACGCTGGGCTGCATGAACCTGTCCAGATTTTTACATTTTCTGTGAATGTATCTGAGCCACCCTTGTAAAATGAGCCTTTTGTGTGTCTTAAACATCCTACCATCGTCCTCCCGTTACAGATGCGGGACATTTGTGTGGCATTGCCGGTCTCACCGGGCCAGCGTGTGCCCTAAAGTGCCCGTTGGCACAGAGGCCACAACTGCCAGTCTGTGCATGGCCGGCCCAGGACAGCGAGGGCTGAGGGGCACCGACCCCGCGCGGCCATAGCCCCCATGAGCATCACCTCCACCCAAGGCGCAGCCCCCAGGCCGGCCGGCTAGTCACACGCAGCGGCTGCGTCCTCGCTGCGGAGACTGCCACACACGCATGGCCTCAGCGAGCCAGTGGACCGACACCCACGGGGCTTCAGAAGGGCCCACCGCCGCGTCCCGAACAGCAAACACAGACCGCGGACCAGCGTGTTGGTTCTCTCCTCAGCGTACTGAGCATTCCAGGTCAACGACCTGTTTTCTCAAGAAACTAAACTCTCTGACTCAGTGGTGTTTAGCTGTGGGGGCCCTTCCGAGGCCCCCGAGGCAGCAGGCACCTGCCTCCTCCCTCAACACACGGCCCAGTGCCGGGAGGGCTCACGCAGGAGCGCAGCGGGGCTGTGGGTGCCCACCGGCCGCCAAGTGCACAGGGTCACAGCCGAGGCATGAGCGCGCTAGGGAGACGCCGAGCTGGAGCCCGACCAGGGCCGGCCTGCACGTGGGCACCAGAAGCCCGTGGACGGGCACGGCCAGTGAGGCCGCACAGGGCAGGCTGAGAGGGACCCGCGCGGGAGCCGTGCAGCAGGCGGACGATGGGGACGCCGGGAGGCCGGGCCCCAGCGGAGCAGAGCGCGCCGCCTGCACGCATCAGGGAGGCTGCGGGGGAGGGAAGGCGGGAGAGGCCCACAACGCAGGCGGCCCCCGCCCCGGGCACACAGGCTGCCGGCAGGCCCGCACGACCTCAGGGCAGGGGCGGCCAGGGCCCCAGGCTGGAGGCAGAGGGGAGAGCCCTCTGAGGCCGAGTCCGTGCTGCCCCTCCGAGGCGGGAGGGCGGGTGTGGTGCCCGCTCCATGCTCAAGGCGAGGAGCCCGCCAAGTCCACGGTTGCTGAGGGGCCCCCGGGCTCTCCGAGGGGCAGCGGGTGGCGGCAGGGAGGTGAGGGAGGGAGCCGTGGGACACAGCCCCGGTGACCACCATCGGGGCGGCCAGTCAGCTGCCCGGAGCCTGACCGCCCACATGGCCTGACAGAGGACGGGGCCGTGCAGCCACAAGGCCTGCCGCCAGCACGGGCCCCGGGAGGAGGGCGAGGGCGGGTGCGCGTCCAAGCCCAGGCCCCGCCCAGGAGACTGGCTGCCCATGCGCCACGGCGGAGGCCGCCCGTCCACACCGCGAACCCCACCCACCTTGCTGGTCGGCAGCGACGTCCCACCGTGAGCGTCCCCGCCCAAGGCGAAGGTCGTCTCCTGAAGGGCCCTGCGGGGCAGAGAGCACAGGCGTGAGCGGGCCCGGGCAGCGGGCGAGGACCCCGGGAGGTCCCCAGGCGGCGTCTCCGCAGCGTGCGCGCTGGAGGCTGACACGCTCGTAAGTTCATGAGCTTCTCCCGCTGGGGGAGACGCCGCGTCCTCAGGGTCCCGTGGCTTTGGGAGGACGGACAGAAGGGAGGAGCAGGGAGGCAGCGCTTTCCAGCGGGGCTGGCGCCCGAGCAGGCCCCTCACTGGCCCCACGGCGCGTGGGCCTTCGCAGGAGCCACGAAAGCGCCGGCCGTAAGCCAGGGTAGAGGTAGCTGGGGACTGGGCCGACGTCAAGAGCTTCTGTCTCTTCGACCCCCTGACCCGCCCAAGTCAACAAGAACCAGAACCGCAAGCCCCACTTTGAAATTTTAAAACTTCAAACAAAGCTAAACTTAGCCCCCAGCCCCGGCCCCCCCAAACCAGGCTACACTAGGCATCCCCGCCAGGCCCCAGCGCGGCGCGGGCAGCTACCCAGGCTGGGGCCGGGAGCCCCTCGGTGGCAGGTCCGTCTCCCCGGGCCGCTTGGCCAGCGCGTGGTCCTGGCCAGGGTCCACGAACTTGAACACGTGGGTGGCCCCGAACTGCACGGTGACCCCGCTCTGCAGCATGCTGGTCTCGGAGATGCGCTGCCCGGCCACGTAGGTCTCCGCCTCCACGCTGCGCGGCGTGACGGTGACGACGCCGTCCATGTTGGTGAGGTCGCAGTGATGGGGCTGAATCCCTGCTCCGAACAGCTGAGAAGGAGCCTCCGTCACAACCCACGCAGACTTAGGGAGCCTGCAAGCCCCGTGACGAGGGGAAGCCTGCCCCCGGGCGCCTCCCTCCAGGGGCCCCCTGACACCCTGCAGACGAGCCAGCGCCGCGATCCGGACGCGGCTCTCGCCCAGCGTGGCCCAGCCGTGCCGACAGGCGCCCACTCTCTGCCTCAGCGGGGGAGGAGGGAGGCAGGGGGAGGACGCGCAGAAGCTGCCCCGTCACTGCAGAGGGAGGGGCCGCTGCGCCCACGGGCACGAGGGGCGCGCCGGCCATCTGCACCCGGAGACGTGCCAGCCCTGCTCCTGGGCCAGGCCCCCGGCAGTGCCCACCTCCAGGGAAAGCGCCTGGTCCCAGGAAGACGTCGCCAGAGCCCACACGTCTGGGGTAGGCACAGACACCCCCCGCCCAGGGAGAGCGCGGCCCAGGCCCCGGAGCCCAGGCCCGGAGGAGCCGCCCCCGCGAGCTCCCGGGCAGGCGGGCCGCACCTGGATGGAGCTGTCGTCCAGCTTCTCCGTCCCCACCTCGGTGACGCTGCGCTGCAGGCGGTACAGCTTCGGCCTGTCCCTGGAGTCGGAGCCGTCTGTGGGGAGAGCGCAGGCCCCGTCACGCGGCTGCCGCGCAGAACAGGGAGCGGCCTCGGAAAGGACGCGCCGTTCCCCGTTCTCCGCGTTTCCGCACAACTTCCCGAGTTTCCGTCACACAACTCCGCTGGGCAGAGAAAATTCAGTGGGAAACGAACACGCCGGCCTTCACTTAATGCCCTCAGAGGCGGGGACCACCCTCCCTCCCGACATCCCCCATCGCCGACGCCCTCCGCGGCACAGTCCTGCCAGCAAAGACCGCGGGGCACGCAGGGCCGCGGACAGCCTGGCACGGGGGGCGCACAGCCCTGCCGCTCACCCCACGTCTCCTGGGCCAGACACCAGCTGAGGCCCACGTGAGCCTCGTGTCCGCTGTCGCCGGGAGACGGAGACGCCGGCACAAGGGCCCCGCTGGGGCAGGGAGCTGGGGCGAGGGCAGCGGGGAAGCTGCCTTGGGGTCGGGCCACGCCTCTCTGAACGGGGACACCGCGGCTTCCCTGCGCACGCTCCGAGGTGGGGACGTGCGGGGTCGGCGCCTCCCGCTGGCCCCAGCGCTGCGGGCACACAGGAACGGCCTCCCCGGCAGGACGCCCCAGGCTGGCCCGGCCTGGGCCAAAGCCTCTTCCCAGGGTCCAGCGGACGCCCTGACCTACCTCGCCGGCACCATGACAAGCTTCAGCGCCTGCCAGTTGGAGGCTCCAGTCCCCAGGACCAGGAGCATAAGCCGGGGCCCAAGCTGGCGTCTGGCGCGCAGGGTGCGAGGCTGCTGCCTCCGCCTCCCTCAGGAGAGGCCCGGCGACAGGCGCGCGCCGAGCCGCTGCAGCCGACTTCGGAGTGACAGCCGGAGCCACGCCTCGGTCTGCCCTGGAGAATTTCCACACGGGTGGAGGCAAGAGGAGGCGGACGTCCTCTTGCCTGTGCTGCTCCCGTCTGCCAGGACCGTCCCTCCCTGTGCGGTGGCAGCAGAAGCCTGCTGAGCGCCCACGCCACGGCCTGACCTAAAATGAGTGCCGGAAGGGCCTGGGCTTTCCCTGGACACGGGCAGCCGCTTTCCAGGCTACGAGCCCAGCCTCGAGGAGGCCTGCGAGGGCGTGGACCTGAGGCGGCCCGCACGGCTCGGCGTGCGCCTCCCGTCTCCACGAGCCACTCGGCAGCGTTTCCACTCCTGGCCCCCGGCTCGAGCCACTCGGCGGCCAGGCTTTCAGAGCCCCCTGGCCTCAGGCGGCGCCGGCCCGCAGCTGCTGCCCACAGAGGCCGCGTGTTGGCAGAAGCGACTGTCGGCGGAAAATCAAGGCAACAGCATGAAGGGCCATCTGGCCACACGGACGCACCCACAACAGCCACGTGAGCGAGCCGCAAGGAAGCAGCAGCAGCGACTGGTGGTCAGGACGAGTCCCCGCGGCGGCCGGGAGAGCACAGGCCGCGATCATGGGGACGGGGGAGCCACACCGGCGCGCTCCGCTGCGACTGCTCCGGAAGGCGCTCTCCGGGGGACGTGGCACCGTGACCGTCCTGTCCACGACCGCGAGGGCGGCGGGAGACAGGCTCGGGGCCGGCGGCGGCACGGGCCGGCAGGACCGCGGTGAGCGCCGCCTCGGGCTGGAGGGAGGCAGAGGCGGTGCGGGGACGCTCCACCTGCCGCCAGCCCTCCAGGCCCACCCCCGGGCCTCGCTACCGGCTGAGGGTCCTTGCGGGCAGCAACGGCAGACACAACTGGCCCCTGAAGCGTCCCCACTCTCCCCCCGTGCCCGACGGGCACCCTCCAGGGCAGCGCTGCACGAGGGCCCGCACGCTCTCTCGGGGCCGGCCCCAGGCAGCGGGCGCAGCTTCCAGAACCCGCCTGCACGGGCACACGGAGCCAGCAGGTTCGCTCATCCTTGGATTTTATCATTTTGCCTCAAAAACACACGATCTCTTCTTGCGTTGCAGACTCGGCGGGCACAAGGTGGGCACAGCAGCTGCCCGTTCCTCGCGCCTGCCTGGCTCTGCCACCCCCAGAGCCGAGCCCTCGGCTGTGCCCACACCGTCTTCCTCTCCACACCGGCGTCGGGGGCCGTCCTGGTGCCGAGGGGATGCCCGTGCCCGTGAGGTGCGTGTTGGCCAGCGCACACACGCTCAGGGCACAGAGCGCGACCTCCTGGCACGCGCACCTCGCCTGTCTGCCGTCCTGCTCTGGTTGGGGTGAAGCGCGTTCTCCTCCTCTCTGCAGACACTCCCGGCCCGTCTGGCCTCTGCCGGCATCTGCGCGGCCAAGCCCGCCTGTGCCCTCCCTGGGCCATCCCCCAGGTGCCCCCGAGGTCAGCCTGACCGTGGTGCCCAGGGCCCCTTTTGGCCCCACGCCTGAGGAGGGGGAGCAGGCTTGCGGTCAGAGCACCCCCAGGCCGCCCGTCCAGGGAGCCCCGTGAAGGCGACTCGCCAACGTTCCCAGAGCTCACGGAGGCCAATCTGCACGGCGTCGCCGCTGCGGCGCGGGAAGGACGGGGCGTCGGCTGCCCGGGGGCCGAGGACATGGGCAGCAGCGGGTGGCTGCCGGGGGCCGTCTCTGCAGGCCGGGGAGCGGACGCGCCTGCCCCCTCACTCACACCCGCAATTAGCCAACGCGTGGGCGCACCGTGAGCGTCCCCCCGGGAAAACAACAACACACACGCGCCTCGGGCTCTGCGGGTAGAAAGGGCAGAGCGAACAGCAGCGTCACGTGTTTATAGTTTTAAGACCAGAGCTCTAGTTTGGCCAAAATCCCCCGAAAATCCCAAGTGCAGAGAAAGCCGCACCAACGCGAAACGCTGAGAGGCAACTAGACTTCGCGGGGCACAGCAGGCCTGTCGTCACGCCTGACACGTGAAAACCATGTGCAACACAGGAAGGGGCTTCCCTCCCCGGCGGCTCAGGGCTGAAGCACGGCGCTCGGAAGCCGCCCGCGGCCTCTGCAGCACGCGTCCCATCCCCGGCCGGCCAGGGAGCTGCCCACAGGCGCAGCAGACCCCTCCTGTCTCCCGCTGCTCCCCGCGGCAGGGGTTTCGGTGGATCCGCCTGTTCCGCTCCCTGCTCTGTCTCTGGGGGTCCTCTCACCCCCACCTCTGGCCCGCGCCCCGGCTCTTGAAGAAACGTATCTCCCCGAGACCCACGAGCGGCCGCACTGTGTGGATGCGGCAGTGAAGGCCCAGGGTGTGGCTGGCCTTCCTCTTGGCCGGACGCCCCGCTGTGGCCACCTGGGCTGCCCCGGGAGCCCCCGTCCCTCCGCACCTCTGTCCTCCTCGCTCCGCCGCCGCCACCTGTTCTTTTGGGGCGAAGGGGAAGGAGGAGGCGGGAAAAGCTGCCGCCCGCCCCCGTCCAGACGTCCGCGGCAGCCCGGGCCGAGGAGGGAGGGGCGCTGGCGCGGCACCATCGGCCGCCGACTCGCGTGACGCCGACGGGCAGGGGCGCGCGCACAGCAGCACCTCCCGGCCGCCGCCGCGGAGGGCCCGGCCGCCCTCACCGTCCACCGAGGCGCGAGCTCCCCCGCGGGAGGCGGGCGCGGGCGGGGCATTACCTTCGAGAGCGTGGCCGCTGAGGTAGGCCACGTGACCCCTTCTCCCTGCGGCGAGCGCACGCACAGGACCCAGGTGAGGCGGCGTCCGCAGGACAGAGGCCAAGCAGAAGGAGCCGGAGAGACAGGAGAGGGAGAGCCGAGTGAGACAACGGTCAGGGGAGGAGAAGGGCGTCCAGCCAGCAGCTGTCGGGCTGCGAGGCCGTGCGCCGAGAGAGCAGCGGGCCGGCTGAGGAAACACCAAGACGGCAGGTGAGTCGCCGGAGGCAGCAGAGGACAGTCAGCGCCCCGCGACGGCCCCGCCCTCCTCCGACAGAGCAGGCTCCCCCCGGACAGCCACAGCCCCCAAGCGCCCCCGGACAGGCCCCGAGGGACAGGCTGGGGGCAGGACACAGAGCCCTGGCAAAAGGCAACGTTTGTACACCGCCAGCCAGCCCGAGCCCGCGGCCACCTGCGTGAAGACCTGGAGTGGCCCCGGGCCTTGCTGGTAGCCCCCAGGGAGGGGAAGCAGGTCCCGGGCGGGCGTGTGGGCCGCGAGCAGCTCTGGGCGAGCCCTGGGGCTCCCCTACTCACCGCCGCCCACAGGCTGAGCCCGGAGAGCTCGGGCAGGCCGGGGGAGGAAGCAGGACCCATGTCCCGTGCCGAAGCCCCGCGCCAGAGCGCTGCCCGCCTCACCCGGACACCCGGCGAAGGCAGCGGTCGAGCCGCAGTCCCCGGCCAGGGTGGAGCCTGTGGGGGCCCCCAGGCCAGCCAGGGGTCTGATTGCCAGAGTCCACGGTGAAGAGTCCGGGTCCTGTCGCGCTGAACCAGATGCCCAGCCCGGCCAGAGACCCGCCATGCCAGCTGCTACCAACAGCCAGTTCTCTCCAGGCTCACGTCCTCCATTCTTGAAAAGGGTGATGTGGGGAAACAATCGCTCACTCCCAGCACGTACACGCAGGCCCCACGTGCAAACACAATGCAGAGGCCGAGGCCCGACACAGACGGCCACCCCCACTTGCTCGGGGACGGCCCCGCACCCCGCCTGGGGCCCCGGCCGCAGGAGAACTGACCTCGCCAGCCACCCCAGCAGAGGCCCAGGCCATGCTGCGCCCCCCCAGGGGTGAGCCGGGCTTCCGACCCCGTGGCCAGTCAGACCGCCACCACTGCCAGGCTGCCTTCCTGCACTGGCCGGGCCGGCGGATGGGAGCCAGCCCCCCCGGGGTACCCATCTACAAAACTCAGTCCGAAACAGGAACACCTGAGAGTCCCGTGCACAGAAGCGCGAGGCTCTGTGGCCCGGCCAGCTCCCCCGCACCCGTGTCCTTCCCCGCCGAGCCCCGCTGGGAGCCGCCCGCTGGGGGAAGCAGCCCGGCTCCCCTGGCGTCCTAGCTCGGCCAACACCACTGCCTCTCACACACGCACACGTGGCGGGAGCCGGATGGAGGCACTCACACATGCCACGCCACGCCACGCCACGCCACAGGACGCGGAGCGCACGAGGCCGCCACGCCACGGCTGACTCCCGGCAGTCCAGGTTCACAGTCTGACAAGCAGAGCGTGCGGGGCTGGACGTCGAAGCAAGCGCAGCCTATTAGAGGGCTGACGCCAAGCGGCCCTTTCTCCACAGAGGGCGTGGGTGTGTGGACACGAGAGGCGCGCTGTCCAACCCTGGCACACCCTGGGCAGCAGCAGCACCATCAACCCTGGGACGCCACCCCAGACCCCGGCTCGGTCAGCCGCCCCCGCAAGGCAAGCGCTTCGCGAGGTGACTGCGAAGACCCGTGCGCGGAGCGTCCCGCAGTCTCCCGCAGCTCTGCTCGGGGCTCCTGCAGCTGGGCCTCCGACACCACTCCGGCCACGCGCACGGCTGCGCCCCCCAGGTCCTGGGTCCCGCTCGCGGAAGTCAGCTCGTTTCTTTTAAATAAAAGGCTGAAGAAATGCCGCCTGCCAGCAGCAAGGACCGGAGGGCCGCGGTGCCCCTGCTCACGCGCCCGGGCGCTCACCTGGGCTCAGCTCCACGAGGTAGGGCAGCTTCTCGGGCGGGAGCGTCACGCCGTAGCCGGCCCCCTCGCCGCGCTCCTTCCCCTTCGAAGCCCGCCCGTCGGGGTGTTTCTTGCCCTTCCTGGGGACGTAGTCCGGAGGCCGCCTCTTCAGCTGGAAGACCAAGACCCCTGGAACAGGAACAGCGCGCACGATCAGCAGCCGAGCCGCGCGGCCAGCCGCGGGAGAGCCAACGGGAGCTTCCATCCTTGACGCGCCGGCTTCCCCGGACTCCCGGTGTGGCCTGAGAACTCAGGCAGGCGACCTCCAAGGTCAGGTTACACGATCACCACCCAAGCACACGACGTGGGGAAAGACGCAGCAGCGGAGAGAGGGGGCGCGTGCACCGGTGCGACCCACGGGCGCGGCGACTCGCACAAGGCCGGCGCGCGGAGCGGGTGCGCACCAAGACTTAGTTTCTGCAGGATGCGCTCTGATGGCGTTCAACTGAGCTACTTAACAAGTCAGAGTGAGGGCCTCCCCGGGGGCGCAGCGGTTGAGCACCGCGCTGCGGAGCTGCCCGCAGCCTCTCCAGCGCCCGTTTGATCCCCGGCCACAGGGTGAGGGTCCCGCATGGCGCGCAGACCCCTCCTGCCGCCCGCTGCTCCCCTCAGCAGTGTCCTTCGGTCCTTCTGCCTGCTCTGCTCCCCGCTCTGGCTCTGGTGGATTCTCTCACCCTCCCGCGCTTCTGACTGTACCCAGTGCTTGTGTAAATAAATAAATAAATAAATCTTAAAAAAAAAAAAAAAAGAAGTCAGAACCAGAGCAGCGGGTTCACTTCAGCCTGACCAGGAGAAGCGCTCACAGGCGCCCGCCCCATGCCGTGCGGAGGGCGGGGCCTCTCCCGGCGCAGGCGGGTGAGCAGGAGAACCGGGAAACTGTAACGAGTGAAACTTGATTCAGGGCTAGCAAGCAGGGCGCCGCCCCACAGCCCTGGGGTCGGGGGGCGTCCACCCCTCGCTGAGGCCACGGCGCCGCCCTGCCCAAGAGCACCGTGGCTGCTGCGCGGGGAGGTGGGACCCCGCTGACGGCTTCAGGTGGACCCTCCTGGGAGCCCCCGGGCCCAGGGAGGACGCACACTGCTGCACGGCAGGGAGCACCCCAAACACCGCGGGACGCCCCGGCCCACGTGCTCTGGGAAGGGACGACACAGGGCGTCGGGCGACTCACCTCTGTCGCTCGGCCACTCCCGGAAGATCTGCAGGGGACACTCATCGTCGTCCAGGACCGTCTCCTTCGCGCCCTTCTCGTCGGAGTGCTGGGCCCCGGGAGGCAGCGTGACCTGAAGGACAGAGAGGCGGCAGCTAGCCCTCCGCGGGCGCGTGGGGCGATGACCGACTGGAGCGTGCGGAAGCCGCGGCAGCGTCAGGCCCTCACACGCGGGAGCGCCTCGCCCAGGCCGGCCGGGGAGCCAGGAAGAGCCCCCCGGGGAGACGCCGGGTCAGATGCTGGCCACCTTGATCCACCCGCCTCTCCGGCCCTGAAGAGAGCGAGTCTGAGTGCTGCCAGAAGCACTTGCTGGGAAGGACACCGCGCCGGGGCCCTGGGGAGGGCCGCTGACCCCCACAGCTGCGCCTGGCCCACCGTCTCTGGAACCGGCCAGTCCGGAGGCAGCGGCAGCCAAACGGCCCCGCGAGGTTTGCTGTGGGCAGCAGCAAGCAGCCGTCTTCCCGCTGCAGGGAACACGTTTTACGACTGGACTTTAATTGGGCGACTCAGAAATGCGACGGGCGAGTCAGTCAGTTGGGCTTTAAGCACCGTCCAGATGCTCTGAGGACCCCCAACGGCACCGGCTCTCATTCCGGACTGTCACGTGGCCACACCATCTTCTTAGTCGCCCAAAACAACCCCTACAGCAGGGGGCAGAGCCGGGAGAGGCCCGGTCCTGAGCACGGCCTCCCACCCGCCAGCGCCCCTCTAGGCCGAACGGCTGGTCCCCCCGGCTGCCAGTGGTCTGCAGCAGACACGTCACCGCCACGCGCTCCTGTGCCCAGGCCCCCGGCCCACAGGCAGCGGCTCCGGACACTCGGGGACCTGCCCCCCTCGTCACGCGCCAGCCCTGCCCTCCGCCACCCATCCCTCGAGGCGGCTCCCTGGCCTGGCCTGACCTGGACAGCCGGCCGGCCCTCGGGCTCGGGCACCCCCGCCGCCAGCTCCAGCCGGGCTCCCCAGGCGCCTGCCCCAGCTGCCCTCGGGCCCGTTCCCTCCCCGGTCTTGCCCCCGCCCTGCACTCCGCGCACGTGAGGGCAGCTCTTCCTTCTGCACCCGACAGGCAGGAGGAAGCGAGATACGTACTGAATGCTTAACCGAGTGATGAAACGGCAGACGAGGGAAGGAAGCGAAAGAGCTTCGTGTTACGTGGCTGAAGAGACCGAGCCCAGAAAAGCTTCTAATTCGAGGCAAAAGAGCAACGCTCCCCGCACCCCGCGACGCGCAAGAGGAAACGCGCAAGGACGTGACAAACAGGAAACCGAAGTGAGGAGACCCTCAAGAAAGCCAACAGTGACCGCAAAAGGGACAAAAGCCCGGAGGCGGCCACGGTCAAGCTCTGACCGAGACCCTGGTCAAGAAGTTTCTCCCGCTTCCTGGCTTTTACCAGTAAAAGTAAAAGAAGTCACGAAAGGAAAGAGTCGCCCAGTCGCCGTCACACAGCCATGCCACGCCACGCCCCGCTGTCCCTCACGCGCCAGCCTAGCGGTGGGGTGGCCCTGTCAGTGGCGCAGACGCATGTTCCCGCGTGCCAGGGAAGCCCACAGCAGTTACCCAGTGCCACCCACGGCCCCGGCGGCCCACGGCCCCGACCGCACTTCCCAAGCACTCGGTGAGGCTGGCCCGGGGGCTCCCGGACAGAGCAGCAGCGGCCCAGCGTCGCACGACAGCCGGGCCTCCTCTGCACACCCCGCCCGGAGCGGGGTGCGCTGGAATGTCCCGCCCCCCGGGCGTTTCTTCTGCAGAGAGAAGGGTGGCCACCCGCACCCCTGCAAGCTCAGCCCCCGCGCGGCTGCCGCCAGGACCTGCCCCCGGCGTGCAGAGCCCAAGAGAAGGTGTTCTCCGTTTCCCTTCAAGCTCACGACGGCCACTTCCCGGCCCCTGCTGGCCGGCCGAGGGCTGGCGGCGCAGGGGAGACGGCCGAGCGCAGGCGCGCGCCACGCATCCGCACGCGTCCCACCTGAGAGCCTGGCCTCACACGGCACCGGGGCGCCTGCCCGGCTGCACCGGCTGCCACCTGCCTCTCAGCGCAGGGACTCGGCAGGCTGCTGCGCGGCTGTTTCGTCGTGTGTTTTTCCAAAATCTGGACTTCTCGGTAGACGCGCGCATCGCCCGGAGGTGGCGGGGGAGCTCCCACGGCTTCCGGTGCCGAGGCAGCCGGGTGCAACCCCCGGGGAGGTGCCAGCGCACACCACTGCCCTCGCGCACGCACCGAGGACGCCCCCAAGAGACACTCAGGGTGGACTGGCCGTTCAGCTGTGGTAAGGACGTTCACCGCTGCCCTGAAGGAGCTCCCGCCGGACCCTTCCCTGGGTGGGGCTGCCCGGACGACCCAGGATGAGCCCCCAGGCTCCCCGTCCCACAGTCCTCTTCCCACCCGGGATGCCGCCCTGCCCTCCGCTGGCTGCCCTCCCTTTCTGAGAAGGCGGCCTGGTCGGGTTCCGCCCCACCCCAGCGCTGGGGCCAGCCCGCAGGGGCGCCCCACCTCTGCATCGGGCGCTCCAGCCCGCACCCAGGTCCCGGCGGCACTGTGCGGCTGCAGGGACCGACCCCGCCTCCGCTCTGGGGACTTGAATCCTGTCTTTCGCAGTCACCATCCTCTCTTTGCTGCAGTTTTCTGCAAACCCCACACAAGAGGCCTCGTCGTGGGTCTTTTTCAGCAACTGGACGTTCTCCGGTGGGTCTTCCGGCCGGCGCAGCTCCTTGGCACGGGGGTTCCGAGCGCTGTCTCCTCGCTGAAGGCCATCGCCACCTCCCGTCGCTTCTGCCCTCCTCCTCCACCGAGGGCCTGCTACTCCACACCACGGCAGCGTCCCGTCCTCCCTCGCGCCCGTGCCGCACCAGCAGGTCCCCGCACGGCCCCCACCCAACCCCTCGCTGGGCTTCTGGGCTGCTGCCGGCTCTGGCCCTGGGTCCTTCACAAGTCTCTGCAGGCCCGTCTCTCTCTGGCCGTGACTGCTGGCCCCGGCCTCCCTCCAGAGGGCCAGGAGGCCATCCACGTGGGTCAGGAGCACAGCGGGCTGGCCTCAGCAGCAGGCTCTTGGACCAGAGCTTGCAAAGGTCAGTTCACAGACCCTTCGTCCAGCCAGGAAGTGCTTTCTGGAGGACTCTGCGCCTCCAAGGCTGGTGCTCTGGGGTGCACCCGGCCAGGCCCCAGGACAGGGCACGGGCAGGGACAGGACACAGGCCTGCTGCCTCCCTACAGGAGTGCCGTGACCCAGGAGCCAGAGGGCCTCGCTCACCCTCAGGATCGCTGCTTCTGCCACCTCTCAGGACTGTTTTGTGCACCTGCAGGGGTTTTTAGTTCCCCTGCTGTCACTTTTATGGGAGAAAAACAGCTCTTTTCTCACCTACTTTCAACTGAAAATTGGGCCAGAGCCTGAACGGTACAGACCGACCAGACAGCTTCTGGGCGGGTGCAACTCAAGCTCCTCAGCAGACACAGGAGAGCCATAAAATCGAGGCAGCCTTGGACTGACCTGCATGTGGAGGAGCTCGATGCTCGCCGCCACGCCACGCCACCCAGGCCTCGGGCGCCAGCCAACAGGGGACGTGCATCGGCCCGCCAGCCCGGCGGGCGCTCGGAGGAGGGCACGCGCCGTCGCGCCGCAGCAGCTGTCATGAGACCCTGGCACGTACGGGACGTACTCGGAAATGTAAACCACCCAGAACAACCAAAACAACTTTTTAAAACAAAAACTGAAAGCAGGCCCACTGCACGTGCTGAGAACTGCCGCCCGCCTGGAGGCGACACCGCAGGTGCTGGCCCGAGGCGCGGGACCTGGGGGCGGGCGGCGTTTCCCGGAAAGGGCCGCGGCGCTGCAGCGCCATGGAGGGGACAAGGCACGGGGGTTGGTTTTGTGTCACACGAACGCTGCCCAGCCAGCGGGCACATGTGGGAAAATGAACAGGACCCTAATCTCATAGTGAGCCCAAAGAGGAGCTTCACACAGAGGGTGCAGGCCTAACTCTACATCCTGACACCGAATTTCTAGAAAAAGAAAAACATAGGAAGGCACTTGCCACCCTGGAGCGACAAACCCCCTCGCGGAGCACAGCAAGCACAGGCTGCTGAGACAAGCGGCGCGCAGGGGGCCACGTGGCTGCTCTGCAGGCCGGGCCGACTGCCACGCGCCTGCGCCCAGCCAGAGCCGCTGCCGAGCCAGTCAACGCCCCGGGGGCACGAGGCAGGCGCCCTGGAGCCCCCAAAGGCTGTGGTGGGCGTGAGGGCGGCACGTGGCCCCGGAACAGCCGTGCCGATGCGAGGCCCACCGTGCGCAGTGAGGCCGGCGCGCCCTGGGGCAGGCGGCACCGGAGGGAGGGGCTGCGCACACACCCACGCAGCCGTCCACCCGCAGGCCTGGCGCAGCCCAGACACAACCACCTCAGCCTGAGGGCCCGGAGCAGGACACCCGCGCAGCAGGCAGCCGGGAAGCAGCGCTCCTACGGGGAAGCTCCGGAAAAGGCAGCTGTGTCGAGAAGGCCGGGGCGCTCCGGGCGCGCGGGGCGGGTGGGCGAGGCTGGGGCAGGGGCAGGGGCTCCCGCCCGTTTCCCAGGTGCCCCGCGGCTCCAAGATGAGCCTTTGCCCCCGAGGGGCGACCGCCAGGCCCGGCCACAAGACGCCCTCTGGCCGCAAGCTGAGATGGCCCGAGTAGCTCCGTCTCTGTAACTCCGCGGGAGAGCAGTAAAGACGCAGATTCGACTCGCATCACCCCCGCACGAGGAGTCGGAGCGCGGTGACCCGCTCGCCATGACGCCCACGCGTGGCTGCCCGCCCGCCTCGCCTGCCTTCCCCGCCGCTCAGCTGGGCCCGGGCGCCGCGCTGCCAGCCCGCCCAGCCCCGCCGGGCGCCCCCACTCACCCGGGCGACGCAGTAGTCCCTGGGGTCCTCCCTCTCCAGCCCATACTTCTCCAGCGCCTCGGCCACGGCGAAGTCCGCGGTGTCTGTGGTCGACAGCAGGATCGTCTTGTAGGGAATGTTGGGCTTTAAACTGTCAGCGTAAATTCTCAACGTTCCTCCTGCAAGAACATTTGCATCCGCTGAGCCCAGGTCACGTCGCTGGGAGGGCGGCCGGGCCCCGGGGCGGGCAGCACAGTGGGATGCGGGTGGCGCCCCCGGGGCCACCTCCTGGGACGGGGCGCGCAGCAGCAGCCCTGCCGGCCGGCGACACCGTGCAGCCGTGGCCCGGGCGCCGGGGGACCCCTGCGATCCTCCAATCGTTGCCCGCTCCTCACAGCACTGACTCGCTGTCCCCCAATTTTCCCTCCCTGCTCCTTTTCCTTTCCCCTTTCCGGCATGCGTGGGAGGTCACTTAGGCCTCAGACGACGGGGTGTGGAGGGGCCGCCCACAGGCCCACCCCGCTGCCCCCTGCCTCCCTCCCGGCAGCCGCACCTGAGTCGGGCCGCCCGTCGGAGCTCCGGAACTCCTGCATCCGCTTCTCCAGCTTCTGCTGCCGCCGCCGCTTCATCACCACCTCAGGGTTGGAGATGGTCCGGGTGAAGCTGGTCTCGGGCATGTCCTTGTAGACCTCGGCAGCCAGGTGAGAGTTCTCGCTGCAAGGGGCGGGGCCAGAGAGACACTTACGTGTGGAGTTAGAGACAGCGGCCTCGGGCCGTGGGGAGCCAGGGGGAGGCGTGACGGCGGCCCCCGCCAGCAGGGTCGCCCGCCCCTCCTGTCCTGGCCGCGCGGCGAGGGAGGCCGCTCAGCGCTGCCACACGGCTGGCCTGGGGAGAAACCTGCTGTGACTCCGAGAGCGCCTGCGGCTTGGTTCGCCCGAGCGCTGGAAGGACAGCGCATAAACCATGTGTCGGTCACGCCCGCGTCAGGAGGCGACGCCCTGGCGTGAGGGAAGGAGCTGCACACGCTCAGGTGCAGCAGACCCGTCCCAGTCATCGGATCATGAAGCCACTCGGCCTCAGAAGTCAGTTGAAGGCGCTCGCCTTCCTTACGTGTTACCTGCCACCCCACAAAGCGACACCCCGTAAAGCAGCAGCCACCCACAGCCTGGGAAGAAGCCGTGCCGGCCGGGAGCAGCAGGACAGGTGCATCCTGCCCCCGCGGAGGCCGAGCCCACCCAGACCGCCTTCTCGTCCCCATGTGGTGGCAGCTTACCTACTGAGACCACGGCTGAGAGCCCAGAGAAGCAGGGACACCTGCAAGTGGGCCTACCTGTCGTCCCCGGGCCGAGGCCCCTCGTCCTTGCTGGGCACCTGCCTCAGTGCCTCCTTGTCTCTCTTCTTCTTGTCCTTCCTCTCCTTCTTGGAGAGCGTCCTCCGGAAGTTCTGGATGACGCCTTCTTTCTCCTGCTTGTCGGGCCCGTTACTCTGAGCCTTCTATGAGAATGATGCCATCAGCATGTTGGCCACCGCCCCGGACGCCCTCGCTGTGGCCAGACCAGCTGACCCATGGACGCTACAGCCGGACACAGGGGGCTGGACAGGGAGAGGCGGGGGGGCCTGACCGGGCTGGATGCGTGTTCTCATCCACACTCAAGGGATGCCACCACCCGGAGCCGTGCACTCCACGGGGGTGGAGTTCACCCCGACTCAAGTCCAACAAGCAGGAAAACAGAGAAATAGCCCGTGAGAAAGAAAAGGGGGGGTCGGGATCTGAACTGGCATAAGTGAAAACCCACAAGGTTTATGTCAAGTGACTCGAGTCAAAGGAACGTGTGCAGATGCGCCACGGCGCTCAGGCCACAGCGCTCAGGCCACGGCCCCATGACGCGCGTGTCCTTGATCTTCAGAAGATGCAGCCGGTGGCACAGCAGACACTCGACACCGAGCGACCAGCGTGTGCGCACAGACCACGGCTTCCTGGCCGTGTCTGCCTCCTCACCCGGGCCGCGCCCTGGCCTACTGGCAGTGACCCACGGAGCGCCACGTGCCCCTCCACAAGGGGCCAAGAGCCAACCCAACCGAAGGGCACCCCCTGGGATGCGCATGCGCTCCGTGGGCAGCACCCCCCCCCCCGGTCAGCGGCTTCTGGACTCCGCCTGAGCGCAGGGAGAGTGAGGAAGACGGCCCAGGGAGGCCACCCCCCCACTGTGGTGCGGAAATGGGGGCGTGACCGTGCAGAGCAGACGTGAGCGACCACTCTCTGCACGTGTGCCGGGCCACTGGGCCGGGCGGCAGACAAGGCGAGGATGCCCGAGCACGCGGCCCCAGGACACACGATGGCAAACACAAAGGTGAAGAGTGTCCTGAGGAAAACCTCGCCTGTGACGGTCTCCCTATGGGCAGCTGGGCTGTTCTGCTGCCCGCCCATGCCAGCGGCTGCCCCGGGGCCCCATCTGGTCCACAGGCCTGGAGGGGCAGCAGCCGGGCCACCCACCTTGGCAGGAAGGGCGTCATTCTCGTTCTTCAGAACGAATCTGCCCTCCCGGTCATCTTTATTCCAGTTCAGCTGCACCACTAAGGGCTTCTCATCTATCTCCAGTCTTCTTTCTTCTTCAAAACATGAAACGACAGAAGTTAAGTCTGATCATTTAACGCCGTCAGCGGACACACGCCACCCACGCTTCCCTCAGACGCGCGGGCCCCACCCACAGCACAGCTGGGCAGAAATGCAGCTGGACTCTAGAGAGGCCGTGCCCAGCCCCCCACAGTGCACAGCCACGGGGAACACGGGGTGGCCAGCCCGGGCGGCGGGGCCGAGGGACTGAGGCCACAAGCCCATGTCTGGACCCAGTGATCTCACGGGCCGCTGGCATGAGGGGGAGGCGTGAATATGACACGGGGTTTCCCAGGCGCCGAGACTCCTTCTCAGGGTAACGTGCCAGGGACAGCACCGGCAACAGCAGGGCCTTCGAGTGTCCTGGAAGTGGCCACTGCCCCCTGCCTGTCCCTGCCCTTCTGACCCAGCCTCCGAGGGCACCGTCCTCGGCCCGGGCTGCCCTTCCCCTTCCCTGCGCTTGGACAAAGGCTAAGTTTAGCGCACGACTTCCGTCTCAGCAGCGAGTCTCCAGAAGGTGGGCCACACGCCTGGCTGTGCCCGGAGGGGCGCCCACAGCCAGGAGGGCAGCAGGGGGAGCAACCTGGGGTGACTTGGCAAAGTGAGTGGTTGTTAAGGGTGAGTTCGAAAGCTGCGTGAGCGGCACCGTTAGCCATCGGAACACAGGAGCAGCCACCTCCCAGCTACCAACTGAACATCATCAACTGAACACACGAGAGATGAAAATCAAGAGGGAAAATTAGGGACTGGGCCAAGAAGTGTGGCATTCCCGCCACAAACCAAAACCACAAAGTCTCGGCCACGCGGAGCGCGTGGGGGTCAAGGCGCAGCGCATCCTGGGAGCCGCCAGAGCACAGTCAGCCCCGCCGCAAGCGGCACCGGGCCCGCTACGGAGGCGCTTGGGACACTGGCTCTGTGGGACTCTCATATCTGCAAAAAACGAGCCGGGTATTTTGCCTCTCCCCAGCGGACTGCACACTGGAAACGCTAAGCCGTGACGAGGCCGGCGCCGGTGGCCCCGAGTTGCTTTTTGTCGGGCATTTTTACAATTTCGCAGTCTCTGCCATGCCCCTGCGTGTCAGTATCCGCTCAGACGGCTAGACCCCGTCCTCAGGTTCGGTGCCAGTCCGGCAGGGGCAGCTGGCAACCCCTCGCTATTTCTTATCACCTCGCCCAGCCGCTGACCACTGGACCCGGGGCCAGCCAGTAACGAGGGTCGCGGGGCCTCTCGGCGCCGAGCGGCACTCACGCTCGACTCTAGGCTCGTCCCCAGGAGTCCTTTGACGTCGCGAGGGAACCAGCAGCACCGGCAGCCCCGCGCCCCTCGCACGGCGCAGCCAGATGGCCAGGGCCACGGAGGCAGCACAGCCCAGAGGCGGCGGGCGCAGGCCAGCAGGGAGGGCTGCGCCTGCAGGGGGCGGTGCAGACAGGCCCGGAGCAGCACCCGGGCCAGTGGCCAGGCCGGGACGGTCTCGGGGAAAGGGCTGGGGTTAGGAAAGAAAAGAGAAACCAGAGAATGGGGTGAAACTCCCGTTTTCCTCCCCGTATGGGGCTGTCTGCAGACGTGCCCTGGGAGCGCCGGCCCGCCCGAACCCGACTGCCCCGCGACATCCGCCTTTGGCACAGGGCGCCCTCAGAGATGCTTAACACGTAAGGGCCGTGTCCCAACAAGGATGCGGCCTGCGAACAGGAGGCCTCCCTGGGACCAGACGTGCGGGCAGGCGTGGGGCAGGGGCAGGCGTGGGGGCTGCAGGCGTGGGGCAGGGGCAGGTCCGCTGCCGGCTGATGGGGAGCCGCTTGCTCTGTCGTCAGAGCCATGATTATGTTCTCCCCTCACAAGTAATACTTTTTACTTAGAGACAAATCTAGTCAAAAATGTAAAGGTAAGGGCCTCCCTGGGGGTGCAAGGGAATGAGACGCAACCTATGAGGCTGTCCGCAGCCTCTGCAGCGCGAGCTCCATCCCCGGCCAGGGAGCTGCCCACAGGGCGCGGCAGACCCCGCCTGTCTCCCGCTGCTCCCCTCAGGTGTGTGTTTCAGTCAATCCACCTGTTCTGCTCCCCACTCTGTCTCTGGGGAGTCCTCTCACCCCCACACCTCTGGCCTGTACCCCAGCTCTTGTGTGCATAAATAAATAAATCTTTAAAAAAAAATTGTAAAGGCAAGAAGTTCTTCTCAACGCCAGCGGAGTGCCTTTCCAGATCCAGCCCGCCCTGAAACCCCACCACTCCAGAGCCTTCGCTTGGGAGTCACAGGAACAAGCGTGCGGACAGGACAGGGCTGGGGGCGTTTTCTTCCTCTATTCACAATGACTCTGAGGTGAAGGGAAGCTCAGCCTCAGAAAATACACCCAGCCTGAGCCGCCGCTACCGGCGCGTCCGCTGCTGCTGCTGCTGCTGCTGCGGGCGACGACCCTGCGGGCCCACAGCCTCGTGAGTCCCGCACGCGGAGAACCCGCAGGGGCACTCGCAGGCATCCACGCCGGCCTGCACGGGGCGACCCTCGCTCTGCTCGACGAACACAACTCTTTCCTGACAGGTGACTCATTTCCAAGCACTCGAAAAGTTTTATAAGTTTCTAACCGAGCCAACGTAAATTGCCGTTCGCTGTGGACGTGCGGCCTGCCCCCAGAGCATCACACGTGCGACGGGGAGGCCTAGCTGCCAGGAGCACGTCTGGAGATACCCGGCCGGTGACCGAGGACAGGCAGGATCACGTGGGCGCCGTCCAGCCACAGGCAGCCTGCGGGGGCGGCTGACCCCACGCCAGGCCTGCACATCTTGGGAGAAGCACTGGGGGGTCAGTACCTGGTCCCAGCGCCCCGCCCAGGGCCGCCAGGGCCGCCAGGGCCTCCCCACACCCACATGCCAGCCACGCCCGGGGAAGGCCCAGCGGGCAGCGCACTGACCTCCGCTGACGTGCACCTCGTAGAGGGAGTACTTGGGCGACGACAGCATCCGCATGTCCGGGCGGAACTTCTCCGCCAGCGTCTCGATCACATCCTGGGTGGTGGCGGTGCTGGAGACCCGGATGCACTTCGTCGCGAAGTTGCCGGCAGCTTTATCTTGGAAATAGAATCTCATCACCCCGTGGAACTCCAAATCCTGAAAGAACAAAACGATGCCTGTTTCCGAACACCCGCAGGCGGCAGCGTCCCAGCCGTCACGGCGGCAGACCAAAGGCCGCTCCGCCTTCTCGCCACCCTTCGTTGTCACCAACGCCTCAGTGCCAACAGGGCGGGCCCCGAACTGGACGGCATCGGGGGCGGTGACAGCGGCGCCTTTGGCAGACACAGGTCCCCCGCCCCACCCCACCACTGCCCTGGAACCTCCAGGCCCGCAAGCGCTGCCTCGAAGCCGCCTCCCAGACTAGGCCCTGCGAAGTGACCACACCACACTCCCTGCGGGAGCAGCTTCAGGCGGACCCAGAACTGGAGCCAGGTCTGAGGAGCCCCATGGCGCGCGTGCACAGAGTCTGGCCGCCCACAGGGCCACACACCGAGCCAGGGACGCCGCACAACGCCGGCCCAGCCCTGCCAGGGCGGGGGCCCAAGCCCACTGCCAAATCCTGACACGCTGAATTCCGCAGACAGAATCGATCCGAGCCCTCCCGCTGCGTCTATCACTCCCCCGTCGCTCCACCCCCCTTCAGCCTCTCCTGGGGCAGCACCCCTCCAGGGGCACCCCCGTGACAGTCTCCTGGCTTGAGCCACGGGTCACAAAAACACATGAAAAGCCCACACCACGCGCCACGGCGAAGCAGCTAAGGAAACGGCGGCACGTGTGACTCCGCAGAAACCCGCACGCACGCGGCTGGGGAACAAAGCACACGGGCGGCAGGGCCCAGACGCAGGGCCCGGGGAGACGCCGCCCCATCGGGGCCGCAGGTGAGAGAAAAGGATCGGGACCCGCTGTAAAGTGGCAGGAGGCCACCCCGACACAGCTCCCGGGGGCCGGCACCATCACAAAGCGCCTTCATGCAGTGACAGCGACGGCGGCGGACGCGTCTCCCGGGGCTCTCCAGGCGGAGCGGGCCACAGGGGAGCACGCCCTGGTGCCGTCACGGCCCCGACGGTTCACTGGACGAGGCAGAGGCTGGGCCACGCAGCCCAGGAGCCCTGGGAGGAGCCCGGCACGGCCCCTGGGCACCACCCGGACGCCGCGACAAGGCGCTCTCCTTTTAAGGGGAAGGTTTTTTAAACAAAGAAACTAATGTGCAAGACCAGCGCGGACCTGGGAACATGAGCAGAAGCCCCGGCCATCTCCCCACACAGAAAGAAGCGCCTCCTCGTCCTCCCGCAGGGCAGACGCGGGCGGGCCGGGGAGGGAGGGCGCGGGCCAGGCTCCCGGAGGGGCCGCTCAGGACGAGCGGCTGGGCCGGCTCCTGACGCCAGAACACACGGAGCTCCAAGCTGGCCCGCTCACCCGAGAGGCGCCCCGCAGCCAATCCGGGCACCGGCAGCTGGACCGAGGGCTGCCACTGGGGCAGGGGCGGAAGCTGGGGGACAGGCACCCGCCCCGCGCACAGGAGGGCACCCCCGGCCTCAGAGGTCAGCAGCTCCGGCAAAGGAATCCGCTGCCTCCGTCACCTCGAGGAGGAATACTCCTTCCCGCCAGGCCCAGAGTTCCAGTCTGCACACGGGAACAAAAGGACAGTCAGAAAATGGGGCGCCCGGTGACCTTGCAACCTGGGATTCGGGGGAAGCCTAGATGAACCCTCGGCTGAGAGGCTAGAAGGTTCCGGGAGGGTGTGGCCGTGCATGCCACCTGCTCTGCCCCAGCCGGCCCCACGGGGCGTCTCCTCCACCTGTCAGGCCAGGGCCCAACCCCCACTGGAAATGAACTCAAAGTCATCCCAGCCCAGATGCCCCGGAGGAGGCTCCAGACACGCGCCCTGCAGACACCACACCCCTGTGAGCCACTTCCCGGACACGGGGGAGGTTCCCAGCATTTCCCACGAGCTGAGTCGAACCAGCCCCTGCAAAGTTCGGCCGCGTCTCCCCGTGCCAAGGCCGTAACTCTCAGGCCGGCCTCCTGCAGCGGCCCCGGCGGAATGTGGGAGAGAGCAGGGCAGCCTCTGAGACGCGCACGACTCTCCCTCGGGGCGGGCGTGACAGGGGAGCCTCTGGGCACGACGACGCTGCCGCAGGGGCACACAGACCGCACACGCCGGGGACTGAGGCCGGCTGGTACTCCCGGGCATCCACACCCAAGAACGTGAACCCCGGCCGGACTCAAGTGCGCGTCCCGCAGTCAGGGCCCCCAGGGCAGGCCTCAGCCTCAGGGGGCGCGGCAAGGCCTGCCCTGCCCACCCCAGCCCCCAGCAGCGGCCCCGGCTGCCTGCGCCCTGCTCTAGCCCCGCTGCACCCCTGCGTCCCCAGCAGCCTCCTGATGTAGCCTTTCTGATGCGCCCCAGGAGATCAAGAGAGACTGGGACAAAGGAGGAAAGAACAAGTCAGAATAAAGTAACTCCGGGACAGACGGCAGAACAGGCCCTCCTCACGGCCTGCAGGGGGCCCGCGCCTGCCCTTCCCGGGGGGCCCAGCCACAGCCCTGCGCACGCGGGGCCAGCCAGGCCCTCGCTGCCCACTCACAGCAGGCCCCTGGAAAGGGCCGCACCAGTCAAGAGGGAGGGAAAGAGGGGGGCGGGAGCCCCTCGCCCCGGCGGGCCTGAATAGCACACTGGGGGCAGGCACGGCCACTCACACGCCACGGAAGCCACGCCCCGGGGCCCACTGCTCGCTGCGGGGCTCACCTGTGACTTCCAGGTGAGCGACGGGCCAAGTTAACACCTTCACACAGACCCCCAAAGGGATCCTGCGATCAGTTCTTTGGACAGTCAGTGGCGCCTGTCCCCGGCAGGGACTCAGACAGACGAAGGTGAACAAAGTGTTGGGGCTCGTCAAATGAAAACCTCAGTCTCTGATCCAGGCCTCACAGACGCAGTCACGCTGCCAGGGCAGCTCACTAAAGGACACTTCTGAAGATGTGATCACCCCGAAAGCAAACAGCCACCACCGGGAACATCTCCCGCACACACGGGCCCGCAGAGCCCGCCTCCACCGCCACCGGCAAGCGCCACGCGGGCCCGGAAAGCGCTCGGCCGGGTAGCGCCACCGGGTGGGGCTTCTGCCACAGTGCGCCGAGGGGGTGCACCGCGCAAGCAAAGGGCGGGAAACCCAGCCCGCGGGGGCAACGGTGACGCGGCACAAAGCTCGGCGGCCGCCCCGCAATGGCCTTGGCAGCAGGGAAGCAGCTACCTGGAGCCTGAGGCCATGCTCAGCGCCGGACGCAGCCTCTGCAGCTCCGGCAACACTGGGTGGACGGGCCAGGAGAGGCCACGCAACTGTACCAGATGCAACACGAAACAGGCTCTCGACACCGCCGAATCGTAAAAAGAAGCCATCCAGAGGGAAGGCCAAGCAACAGGTGCATGCGGGCCTCGGGCACCGGGTGGGCGGGCCTGGCCTGACGGGGCGGGCGCAGAGCCATCTGGACCAACGCCCACCTGTGTGAAAAGACCACGAAGCTCTGGGGTTACAGCAGGAAAAAGCCACCGAACCAGAAGCAAATGCACGGAGGGACAGGTGGAGGGCTGCATTCCGAAGGCTGGTGCGCTCTGTGCCGCAGGCGGCGCCCGGGGAAGCCACAGAGGAGCGGACTGCGAGCCTGCGGCACACGAGGGAAGGGGTGGCACCAGCAGGCAGGGCGCCCACGGCTGCGCTGGGAACCCCGCTGGCTCGGGGGGACAGTGCACACCAGGCAGGAGGGCGTGCCAGGTGCCAGGAGCTCCCGACCACCAAGGAGACCGCAGGTCAAAGCGCCCTGCGCCCAGGGCCCAGCGGACACACCCTTGGAGCAGACGCAGACCCGGACGTGGGGGTCCTGAATCCACGTGTGTCCAGCAGGCGAGTCCAAGCTGCCCGCCCGGGTCAGGACGCTGCGAGCCACGGCGACAGCCCGGGCCACGTCTGTGGCCGTGACCACAGTGAGCTTTCTGGGCCTCAGGCAGACGTGGCAAACAGGTAACGACGTGTCTTCATGCACTCGGCACTAAATGGTAGAAGAGACTGGACACAGCAGTCAACGGACCCAGGTAACCGTCCTCACGGTCCCATCACAGGCAGGCGCCCCCCCCCACGCCTATGCCCCCAGGGCCACCCCACCCTGGGCAGCAGGCCCACGCAGACGGAGCCGGGGCCAAGCCCTCTCAAGCACAGAGGCCGGCGACCAGCTCCGTGCAGATGCTGTTCACGTGGAATCCCGAGCTTCAGCGACAGAGAACAGCAACCTGGGATAACTGTTTTGCAAAGAAATAAAAACTAATTTAGCTGCCAAATTACTTCTAGCTAAGTCATCACCAGCTTCCCACTTCCCCCATTACATGGCAGGGGGAGGGGCACCCCAGAACCCCAAACCTGCTCACTCTAAATAGTTGTGCCGCCGGCCGCGCCAGTGCGGATCACACCCCAGCGCGTCAGCCCTTCGCGGGAAGGGGCGTCAGTGCAGCAGGCGCGCGGCAGAGGCGGGACAGCGTCAAGTTTCCAAATCAAACTCCCGGAGCCGCCCGTCCCCTCGCGGCCAGCGCCCGGACAGGCAGGGCTGCCCACGCAGGGCCTGAGGCCCGAGAGCTGCCCCCGTCTGAGGCCCCTCCTGGTGGGGACCCACAGGACGGGGTCAGCAACAGCCGGACAAGCCTGGGGGAGAAGAGCAAAGTCAGACTCAGGATCAAAGCTCCGCGTTCCCTCCCCCGGGGCTCCCCCGTCTGTCTGCTCCCACCCGCCAGCACCGGGGCGCCAGCGCAGCTTCTGCCCGAGTCTCTGCTCGGGTCCTCCCCGGCTCCTCCCGCCCCGTCCCGCCGCCGCCTCCCCGTCTCCAGCTTCTCTGGGGGGGGGTAGGGACCTGGTGCCCCCCCTCTGCCTTGAGACCACCCTGTTACACCCCTAACTCCAGGCTACAGGAAAAGAATGAAGAACTCCATAGTCTGTTCTCGAGGAACTCGTAACACAGCAGGAGACACTGGATGGTGACAGCGAGGGCCGGGGCGCCTGGACACAGCTGAACGGCGCCAGGACCCCCAGACGGGGCCAGCAGCCAAGAGGAGAGCGCGCAAGGCGACTCTGGCTGGGGGGCTCTAGGAGCGGGAACCTGACATCGGGACAGAATGGCCTGAGAGCAAAGAGCACAAGCCGCAGCGCACGCCCAGCGCCTGGAAGGCTGGGGCAGAGGTGGGGCTGGTGCCGTGCTCCCGCCACCATGCTCCTGCGCGGTCCCCGCCTCCCGCTCTCCCCCAGCTGGGCTTCGGGACGCCGCGGCCAGTGCCTGAAAGGAACCTGCTTGCTCCCTCCCCTGCAGGCCAGGGCCCGGGAGTCCATGCCGGCCACAGGGGACGCAACATGTGCAGCGCTGACGAGCAGCCCCGCCTGGCCCAGCGCGAGCCGCCACGGCAACCCAGCGCTGCTTCACCGCCCGCACCCCACAGGGCAAGGCCCTAAAACACGCCAGGCACGCAGGGAGCGGCTCCCCAGACAGACTCCCAGAGTGTCACTGCAGGCAGCGCGTGTGGCAGTCAAGCCGCGACAGCAAGCACAGGCGTCTGGGCGCCACCAGGGGGCGCGACGGGAAACGCTGCAGCTGGGTGACGGCGGCAGGCCCCGCGCAGAGCTGGCACCGGCAGGGACATGGGCCGCAGCAGCCGCCCGCCGACAGCGGCGTGCGCAGACCTCGGCCCGGCTCTGTGCGGAGCCTAGGCCAGGCCACGCGTGGGCCCGCGGCCCTGCAGAGACGCCTCCCGCTCCCCAGTCTCTCCGGGGAGTCGGCTCACAGCCAGCGGGGCGCTGCGGCTCTGGGAGGCGTCCTCAGCCTGCACTGCCCACAGCCCTCTGGCCAGGTGCAGACGTGAGGCGGGAGAGGCCGCCCAGAGACCCCAGGCCCGCGGTCCAGAGGCTGCTGGAACCCAAGCCGCCCGGAGAGGCGCTGGTTAATGTGTAAGCGGGACGCGGACGCAGAGGCCTGTGCGCTGCGGCCACTGTGCACAGGGAGGGCCGGGCCCACAGAGCAAAGTCCAGGAGGCGGCCCTGCGGGGCAGAGGAGGGCGGGGGAAGGGGCGGAAGGGCGTGGCGGGCGGCACCGCAGGGCAGCGGCTACCGGCAGGAGGCCTGGAAGGCGTGGGCTGCCCCTCGAGAGGCCTGGACAGGGCAAACAGCAGTGGAGGGCGCCCTGCGGCCACAGCACAACCCCCATCCCGAAGACAGGAGCGGCCCGGGCTCTGCAGGGCCCGCGCTCGAGCCGGCGCGCGTCAGGGACATGGGCTTCGTCTCTCCTGCCCGGGGCCCCTGAACTTTACACTCTGGGCGACTCCACTTGTCGTTACCTTCCTGTAAACGTCCAAACATGGTTTTTACTCCACTGTCTTGAGTTTTCAAATTCCACAACACACTGGCTGTGGGAAGGTTCTAGGGACTCCCTGTGTGGATCATGGCCCCTCGCCTCATGGTCTGCGGACTCTGGAGCAAGCCCTTCCGTCTCCCCCGGCCTCAGTTTCCTCATCCAGAAATGAGGCTGACGGACGCGCGTCGCCAGCACAGCTGCTGAGACCCGAGAGGTGCGCGGAAAGCCCTGCCCGCCACGCTGGGAAGCGCCCCGAGGCGCGGTCCAAGCGCCGGGGGCCTCTGGGGCCCCGGGGCTGCGGGAGAGCGTGACCCGCACCCCCACAGCACGGTGACGACCGGGGCAATGAGACGCGCGCCCAGGAGCGTCGCGCTGGGACAGGCGAGAAGAGCCTGGAAGGCAGGGAAAGGTTAACTCGGGGAGTCCGGCCCCTTGTACTTCTCCGGCTTCCCGACACCCCACGGTAAGCACGTTTCCGAAACAGAGCCCGACGCTGCCCTGTGGCCTCGCCACGCCGCGCGGGAAGCCGCTCCGCTCTCGTGTCCAGCTGCCCCTTCACGGACGCACGCCGAAAACACCCCCAAAACCCCACGCTCTCGCCAGTGCTTCTCACTGCCTTTCCGGATTTCACGTTCTTAACCCGAGCGTCTTCAACATTCTCAAGGCAGCAGGTTCACGAGAGAAACTAAAAAATAAATTCTAAAAGCCAAAATCAGCACATTTGGCATAAAAACAGTCACCGTGCCACGAGCGCCACGGGCCGCCTGTGCCAAGCCGGAATTGAAAACACGTGTCCCAGGCGGGCGTGAGGAGGGGGCACTGTCCATGGTACCGCAGGCCCGGCCGTGCTGCGCCTCCGGACTCGGACTCGGTACTTGGCCGCCCTGACTCCCGCCCGCGCTGTGGCAGCCTCTGCTGGACTCCGTGCTTGCGGCGCCGTGGCCCGTGCTCCCGGACCCCCGCCGCGACGGCCCTTGGCAGGAGGTGCCCGTGCCCGTCGCGGGTGGCCCGGCGACCTCTCTGCCGGGAAGCGGCCTCCCCGCGCAGGCAAGGCGGCCTGCGTGTCCCATCTCCCGCGCCCCTCAGCGCCGCCCGCGGCTGAAGAGCGGTCAGGGCTCGTGCTACTTTGCAGTCAGAATCGCCCAGGTGCACACGCGGAATTCAGGGCTCCCCGTGTTCACGTTCCTCCTCCTGGGCTCTGAACCTAACAGAAGCGAGGAGCGCGCACAGCAGAAGCAGCAGGAAAAGGACACCCGCAGGGCGACACTGGCACCACCTGGGGCTCGATGTGGGGAAGGAACGGCGAGAGGCCAAGTGGGCCCGTCCCTCCGCGCGGGACGCTGACCCACGAACAGGAGGCCCAGGCCCCGGGGAACGAGGGGCCACCGCCCAGCGTGCTCTGCCAGGCGAGTGAGTCCTCACCGACAGGACTTGACCTGGCACCCGGTCACTAAGGGCCACTTGTGAACGCAGAGGGCAGCAGCCACGTGCTGCACGTGGGGATCACCACATGCGGCATCTGCCCTCTGTCCCGACGCAGCCCGCGCTCACGGTGGAAACGGAGCGTCTGAGGGAGACCCTGACGGCCTAGCGGAAAGGCCGGGTCACACGAGCAGGCCAGCAGGGCACAGACCCTCTGCCCGGGGCAGCCGGCCTCGCCGCAGCTACTCGTGCGCGGAACACAGACCCCGACACTCCAGAACAAGCCCGATGAGCCCCACGGTGACGCGCCTGAGCCCCGCCCGGCCCCTCGCCCTGCATGTCGCGATGCCCGCGGCCGCACCCAGCCCCAAGCCGGAGAAGAGCCCTGCGCACCTGCGCCGGGGGCCCGAACACGCCAGGTGCCGTGGGATCTGTTTTCACCCCAGGGAACGCCACGCCGGACACAGGGCCTGGGGCAGCAGGCGGGCCCGATCTCAGATCAGGGGCTGCGATCTCAGAGTGACACGCGCCTGCCTGCAGGTGCTGCCAGCGGGAAAGACGCTGGCCCTGCGGGCACCTGCGCGTGACGCTTCCAGCCTCACGCCTTCCCAGCGGCGGTGCAATGAATAAACGAGATGTTTTAGGGTTTCTAAACGAAATTCAAAAGGTCCACGTTTCCTCGGTGAGCCGGAACCTTCCAGCAGGTGCTGGCAGGGACACCCGCCAGGAGCCCCACTCCGAGCAAGCCGGGCCGGGGCGGGGGGGTCGCTTCAGAAGGCGCCGAGACACAAGCCGGAGGCCGGGACCTGGGGCCCCATCGGGCAGCTGAGGGCGCGCGTCTCGCTTTTACCACCGGTGTCTCCTGGGAGCAGCCACCCAGCACCCCAAAGTCTGGCCACTGATACGAAGGGGAACCCGAGCTTTCAGGGTGTCCGACACGCGCTGCTCTGGGATCCGCAGCAAGAGCTTGTTTGCCCAGGGGCCGCCCCGAAGACCTGGGCATGGGGAGGGGCGCGGGCAGCGGGACACGGTGGGCTCACGGCCTCGGGGCGCCCCACCACACCCGCGCTGCCGCTCCGTTTCACGTTCTCCGCGAAACGTGTGTAACCAGCCCCGAGGCCAGAAGAGGAGCTGCGGGTCGCGGCTCAGGGCCAGAGGCTGGCGACAGCGGCGCAGGGGGTTTTATCAGACAGAAATGCTGCTCGCCCTCCCGTGAAGGTCAGCAGATGAGGACGCCAGGGAAACACCACCCCCGGCGGGAAGCGTCCGCTCCGGGAGGCACGCGGGGAGCACGAGTCCAGCCCCCAACAGAACTCCAGCCACGGGGAGCCAGAGGCGCGGGCGAGAAGCACCGCAGCCCGGGCGCTCTTCCCGGCACGACCCTCGACCAGGGCGAGGGGCCCGTCCTCCTGGGTGTCCGCCCGGCCACCAGGAGAAACAGGCCGAGGCCGGGGAGCAGGTCTGCCGGCCTGCGGCTGCCGCCACACAGAGAACCTCCCCGGGCAGGGACGGCCAGCGGGGCCCGGCTCCCGCTCTCCTGCATCGACACCGAGGGCTCGCCACGGCCACCCTGACCGCCCTGAGCGCCCCGGTCTCCTCCGAGGAAGAGAGGACCACGCAGCGCAGCACCGGGAGCCCGTCGGCGTCCCGTCAGCCCCGCCGCCTCTGGCGCTTCGCTGCCCCGAGCAAGAAGACGGAAGTGCCGGCTCTGCTTCGGTCAGGACGCCACCCGTCTCAGCCGCTCCAAGTCCTTCCGCCCGGGACGCGCCCTGCGAGGCTGCAAGGCCGGCTCCTCAGATGGGCCGGGCGGGGAAGCAGCCTGCCCGGAGCGCCCGGCGCAGGGACGGGCCTGCCTCCGCCCCCCAGAGCCCAGCGCGCTCACCAGCGCAACGAGATCGGGGTCCCGGTCAGCCACACGTGCCGCGCCAGCGAGTGCGGTTTGCGCTGCTATTGCTGCAGGACAACCCTGCAAGGTGGCCTGAGACGGCCCCTGGCCCAGCCTGCCGGGGCAGCCCATCTGGACCAGACTGGAGGGAAAACCGCTGAGCGGGGCCCCCCGACCGCTCGGCCACCTCCGCCGTCCCCCTGGGGACCCGCCTGCAGGCTTCCAGGCCCCGCTGGGCTGCGGGTGAGCGGCTGACAGGTGGGCCGCGGCCAGCGCAGGTCAGGAGCCCGTGGGACGTGGCGGCAGACGCAGGTCGAGCCGGCTCTCGTCCCTGCCCCGGGCATCACGGCGAACGAGCAGCCCCGACGCCAGCCGCCGGGGGCCGTGAAGACGGCGCGCCCTCAGCCAAGACACAGGGGCCGCCCCAGCCCCGACACAGCGTCCACCGAGAGACCAGCCCGAGCTCACGCAGCCGCCCGGCGTTCACCCGAGAGCAGGCCCCGTCAAGTAACTGCTCTGCTGTCCACTGGCGCCTCCTGATGCCACGCCACAGCTGGGGCGGGCGTTGCCCGCGGGGCACTCCCTGCGCGGCCAGGGAAGGCGGCTCCCGCAAGGCCAGCGCTGGCCGGTCCCTGAAGGCGCGCCCCCCCCCTCCCTGGGTCTTCCACCAGCTTGGTGCAACGGCCTGACCTCCCGTGCCTCGGGTTTTCAGGAACAGGAAAGACCCGCCTCCGCCGCATCCCACAATTAGCCACGATCAAGATGTGACGCTTCCAGAAAAGCCCATCGTCGCAACATTTACATCCCGGTAAGCCTGTAAATGGCACCAAGTGGAACGACTTCCCACCGCAGGCGCGCAGACCCCGGCAGCGGGGGAGGCTCAGCCGCAGACGAACCCGGCCGCCCGCCCGCCGGGGACACCAGCACGCCAGGCCGAGGGCGGCCCCCAAGGCGTGCGGCTCGGCCCCGCCGCGAGCATCCCGCCGCCGTGGCCGGTGACCCCAGCGCTGAACATAGCGGAAGCCCCCCGGAAAAGAAAGGGCGCGTGGGCGTCCACACACACACATCCCGCCACGTCCTCCCCAGGAGTTGAAGAAAAGGCGACGCGCTCGAGGGCAGCAGCCGAGCACGGGCGCCCGCACGCAGGGCAGAGGGGCGCGGGCAGCGCTCACGGAACGGCCCGTCCGCGCCTCCACGCCGCGGGGAGGGAGACCAGCCCGCGGGAAAGGCACAGGGCGCGACCAGCAAGGGCGCCCCCCGCGACGGCGGAGCCCCAGGAGCGGGCCTGTCATTAGCAGCGGGGACGGACAGGACGGCGAGGTCCTCAGGGCTTTGATCGCGGCCTGTAATTTCCACCAGCAAGAGCCGCTCACGGCATCCGGCGCCCAGACAGCAGCCCCCACCCGGACGCGGCCTCCAGCGTCCTCGAGCGAGGCCCCAGAGCGCGGGGTGAGGGTGCAGGCGCGCCCTGGGGTGCACACGGGGAGCTGCTGAGGTGCGCCCGGCGCCGCCTGACTTTACAACAGGCCTGACCTTCCTGACCTCGACGCAGGGTGCCCGGAGGCCAGGCTGGCTGTCGTCTCCCCAACGGGCCCGCACTATGGGGCATCGATGTCCGGGGTTCCCCCACAACTGTGCCCCAAAGCGCCCCCACCCCTGTGCAGAGACGCCCCGCGTCAGGCTGGACATTTCATTCCTGAACCCAAGCTCTGCGGGCATCGGGGATGGTCACCACGCACGGCCAGGCCAGGGTGCTGTGGCCTGGAGGGAAGCAGGAGGCCTGACTAGCCGCGCAGTGGAGCCCAGCGGCACACAGGAGGCCTCATGTGGGGCCCAAAACACCTGAAGCCTCTGCCCGGCCTGCCGGCCAGCTCCAGCCCACTGGGGGACAGGGCGGGCGCCCGGGACAGCCCACCGAGCGCAAAGGCGCCCCGGAAAGGAAAGGGCGAGTGCAGGCTGCCGAACGCGCGAGCAACGCGGGACACGGTCTCCTCCACGACCCCGACAGCCGCTTCTCCGAGCAGGCCCTTGGGAGTGGACGCCGCCCGCACTCCCACGGTTTCCAGAGAGGCCCGGCAGCGAGGCTCGGCCTGTGGTGACCGCCGGCGTGGGGGGTCCTGAGCGGAACGTGGGCTCCAGGGGCGCTTGGGGAGGTGACATCCCCGCGACGGCCGCGGCCCTTGTCCTCAGCCCAGCGCGCTTGACCCAGAGTGAACCCCGATGGCCGCGCTGGGGGCCTCTTCCCAGCCAGACGCCGGGTCCCTGGAGAAACAAGGACAGCCGGCCGCGGGGGCCACAGACCCCCGGCCCGACGGCAGCCGGCGGGCGGGCAGAGGGGCAGGCCGGGCGGGCGGCGGTCAGCGCCTGGCTGGGCACGGGGACCTTCCTGCCCTTCCTCCAGAGCGCGGCCGGGTCAGCGAGCACAGGCCGTCACCGCGCTGGCTCTGCCGGCGGACACGGCGCTGCCCTCCACGGGGCTGGCCGGACACGCGCTGCCCTCCACGGGGCTGGCCGGACACGCGCTGCCGGACACGCGCTGCCCCCCACGGCCGGGCCGGGCCGGGCCGCCACTTCCGCAGCGCCGGGCGCGCCCGCCAGGAGGCCGCGGAGGCCGCAGGTGACCGCGGGACGGAGGCCGCCGGCCGAGCAGCGCGCGCCGCGCCGGGCGCCCCTCCCCGCCCCCGCCCCGCCCCGTCCCGTCCCGCCCGGCCGCCGCGCCCCGCGCCCCCCGACCCCGCGCCCCGACCCCGCGCCCCGACCCCGCGCGCCCGCCCCCGCCCCCGCCCCGCCCCCCCAGGCCGCGCGCCCGGCCCGGCGCGCCGCCAGCCGCCGGAGCCCGCGCCCCCCGCGCCCCCCGCGTCCCCCGCGCCCCCCCGCCCCCCCCGCGCCCCCCGCGTCACGTGCTCCCGCGACAAAGGTCCGCGCCCCCGCCCGGCCCGCCCGGCCCCCCGCCCCGCCCCGCCCCGCGCCCCCCGGCCCGGCCCCCGCCCCCCCGCCCCCCGGCCCGCCCCCCGCCCGCGCCCCGCGCCCCCCGCCCGCCCGCGCCCCCGCCCGCCCGGCCCCCCGCAGGTGCGCACCGCCGTGGGCTGGCTGATCTCGAACAGGTCCAGCCGGTTGGCGTTCCAGTGCCGGATGATGTCGCCCAGCTTCCGCCGCTCCTCGTCGCGGCCGCCCGCCGACATCCTCGCGCCCCCGCCGCGGGCCCCCCGCCGCCGCCCGAGCGCCCGCCGGTGCCCGCCGGTGCCCGCCGCGCCGCGCCTCGGCCGGCCCGCCCCGCGTGCGCGCGCCCGCGCCGCCGTGCGCGCCCCCGCGCCGCCGCCGCCGCCGCCGTGCGCGCGCCCCTCCCCCGGCCGCCGTGCGGGGCCGGGCCGGCGCGGGGCGGGGGCGCGCGCGGGGCGGGGGCGCGCGCGGGCGGGGCGCGCGGGGCCGGGCCGGGGGTCGGGTCCGCGCGGTCCGGGCTCGCCGGGCCGGGGACGGGCGGCCGGGTCGGTACGCGCGCCGGCTCCGGGCCGGTGACCCCGGGTCGACGCGGGGCCGGGCCCGAGGGCGGGGCGAGGCCCGGCGCGAACCGGTTGTGCCGGTTTCTGGCCCGGCCGGCCGAGGTGGGGGGGGCGGGGGTGAGCTCAGGTGGCGCCGGGGCGGCCCGCCCGGGAGAGCCCCCCGCGCCCGGGACCCGGAGGGGCGCCGGCCGCTGGCCGCCCCGCGCGCGGCTCGAGGGCGACGAGTCCCTGCGCCCGGGCGCGCCCTTGTCGGGGCGTCCCTGCGCCCCCCCGGGCCCCTGGCCCGCCGGCGCGGCCCCGGCCCCGCGGCCCCACGCGCCCCGCCCGCCTCAGCGCCCGGGACGCCCCTGCGAAGTCTGGGGTCTCGGGAGGCTCCCGGAGTCCCGCCCCCCACCTCCCGGGACCGCGGCGGGCAAATCTGCCCGCAGGCCGGTCCCCGCGCAGCCCCGCACCCCACTCCTTGGGGGCGCAGAGGAGGGGGCTCCGCCGGCCCCCCCACAGCTCCCCCCCCCCCCCCCGCGCGCCCCGCCGCCCCGGGGAGGCCGGCCGGCCCTGCGGCCCCCCCCCGCGCCCCCTCCCCTGGCGGAGCGGCGGGCCGCCTTCTCACTGACGGAGGCTTAGCGGCAGCCCGACGCCCCCACAATCCTGGGGTCCTCCCGCGTCAGACGGGGCCAAGCAGCGTGTGCGGGCGAGCGCCCCCGAGCCGAGCCGCGCCCCCGAGCCGCGCGCGGGCCCCACCGCGTTCCGGGGCGTGAGTGGACGCGCAGCCGCTGCGCTCCGCTCCTGCGCTCGCTGTATTTGAAAAATAATCTGTTACCCCAGAAGTGCTGGATAAGATAGACCCGGGGCTCCCGGGCACCCCGCTTCACGGGCGGGAGCAGACGCGGGACCCGCGGGGACGCAGAGGACGCGGCTGTGCCGAGCGGAGGTGCCAAGAGTTTCACTCAGTTGTTTATTTTCAGCTGAGGTCATGTCGGGGTGCCCCATGGGTCTGCGCCGCCGTGCACCCCACCCCACTCTCCCGTGCCCGCAGCCCAGGGTGCTTCCCCCCACCCCCCAGCTCTGGCTCTGGACGTGCCTGCGGAGGCCGGTTTTGCAGATCATGTTTATCTGACTGTGAATTTAGGTTTTTTTCATCTTCGAGTGGTTTTTAGGTGTTTCCTGCTTTACACTCACTGGAGGGTTTCCCTTTAAAACCCTGTTTTATTTCACTGTTAAGAACAGCAGACGCCCTTGAGGCCAGCACCCTCCGCAGGTTCCTCGCTTCCCGCCGCCCGAGTCGCCCCGGAGGCCTGAGGGCCCGCTCGGCCGGCTTGCCCTGCTCTGCGCTTTCTGGCCACGCTCCGAGCGCTCGTGTTTCTCTGAAATATGAAAACCAGGTTCCAAGAGGAGCCAACGTAATGAACTTATTCCCGCGCCTTTTCTCAGACTGGAGAACTGGGAGCGCCAGAGAAAAGGCGAGGGGGAGGCCGCCGGGAGGGGTGACCCGCCGCACCGCGGGACCCCCAGGCCGGGACCGGCACCGGAGAGGAGACTCAGAGGACGCCCTTGGGACGAGCCTTGGGAGCCGGTGGCAGCCCCGAGGCCAGGCAGGGCGCGGGAGGGGCCGGGCAGAGAGTGAAGGGCCAGGGGCCCCTCTCCTTGCCCGAGGCCGGCGGCCCGCTTGCTGATTCAGTGCCCGGCAGGCGGGTGCCGGCAGGTGGAGCGCTCAGGAGTAGGCCGCGGCCCCTGAGTGAGGAGGAAATACGTTTATTGAATTTATTAAATGCGGTAAAACTGTGTTTCCACGTACCTGATATTTAGTGAAATTTTAGGCTACGAGTAGAATTTCCAGTAAACGTGTGTGTGGTGTGTAGGTGGTCTGTGTGGCTGTATGTGATATATGTGTAATGCATGTGTGGTGTGTGTGGTATGTGGTGTGTGTGTGGTGTGGAGTATGTGTGGTGTGTGTGGTGTGGTGTGTTGGTGTGTGTGGGGGGTGTGGTATGTGGTGTGGTGTGTGTGGTGTGTGTGGGGGGTGGGTGTGTGGGGTGGGTGTGGGGTATATGGGGTATATGGGGTATATATATGTGGTATGGGTGTGTGGGGTATATGGGGTATGTGTGTGGTGTATGGTGTGGTGTGTTTGGGGTGGGTGTGTGTGGGGTGGGTGTGTGTGGTGTGGGTGGGTGTGGGGTGTGTGTGGTGTGTGTGTGGTGTATGGTGTGTTGTGGGTGTGTGTGGTGTGTGGGGTGTGTTTGTGTGGTGTGGGTGTGGTGTGTAGGGTGTGTGGGTGTGTGGTGTGTAGGGTGTGTGGGGGTGTGGGGTGTGTGGGGTGCGTGTGGTGTGTGTGTGGTGTATGGTGTGTGTGGTGTGGGGTGTGTGTTGTGTGGGTGTGTGTGGTATGTGGGCTGTGTGTGGTGTGTGGGGTGTGTTTGTGTGGTGTGGGTGGGTGTGTGGTGTGGTGTGTGTGTGTGGTGTGTGTGGTTGTGTGGTATGTGGTGTGGTGTGGTGTATGGTGGGGTGTATGTGGTGTGGGGTGTGTGGGTATGTGTGTGTGGGGTGTGTGTGGTGTGGGGTGTGTGTGGTGTGTGTGGTGTATGGTGTGGTGTGTGTGGTGTGGGGTGTGTGTCGTGTGGGTGTGTGTGGTATGTGGGGTGTGTGCAGTGTGTTTATGGTGTGTGTGTGTGGTGTGTGTGTGTGGTGTGGAGGTGTGGGTATGCGTGTGGGGGGTGTGTTTGTGTGTAGGGTGTGGGGTGGGTGTGGCGTGTGGGGTGTGTGTGGTATGTGTGGTGTGTGGGGTGTGTGTGAGGTGGGGGGGTGTGCCTGTGGGGGGGGTGGTGTGTTGTGTGTGTGGTTTGTTGGTGTGGGGGTGTGGTGTGTTGTGTGTGTGGTTTGTCGGTGTGGGGGGCTGTGCGTGGGGGGTGCGGGGTGTTGTGTGTGTTCGCAGCGGGAGCGACAGGCCTTGCTGACACCAGCACTTCTCAGCACGCTGGGGGTCCCGGCGCCCCGGGCTGGGCGTGGGCGGGGCTGGGCCTGTGGTGCGGTTGGAGCGGCTCCTGCTGGGCGTGGACCGAGGCCGGGGTAGCCGTCGAGAGCCTGGGACTGGCCACGGCCCTCACTGGGGGGCGGGAGGCCGGGCGGGGTCACTGAGGGCCGAGACCATGAACACCAGCCAGAGGACCCCTCCGGACGAAAGGTGGGCCCTGGAACGTTCCGGACAGAATCCGCGGACATGTTTAGAGTCCTAGAGGCGCGCGCGAGAGTGACGCCCACGGCGGGGCGACAGGCCGTGAAATGGGACTGGGCAGGAATCGTGGGTGTGCCCACCGCGGGGCACTGACCGCCCTGGGCAGGACGGATGCGCTTGCGGCCAGGACTCGCCAGTGGCGCCTGCTGGGAGGGTGAGAGCGGGGTGCGGTGGGGACCGGCTCCCTGCAGCCCAGCCCCCCGTTCAGCGAGCCCCCTGCCTCTCCCAGCCCCGAGCCGGGATCTGGCCCTGGAGCACCCCGCTTCCTGCGGCCGCCCCACGACGCCTGCTCCTCTCCTCATCGCTGCAGCGGAGCCTTCGCAACACGAAATACAGCAAGAAAACGTTGAGAGAATGAGCTGGAAACCCCAGACGTGGTCAGTGCTGACGCCCAAAATAGCAGCAGTGGGCCGCCCCGGGGCGCAGAGGGTGAGCGCTGGGTGGCGAAGCCGCCCGCAGCCTCTGCAGCGCCGGAGGGTCCCGCATGGCGCGCAGACCTCTCCTGCCGCCCGCTGCTCCCCTCAGCAGTGTCCTTCGGTCCTTCTGCCTGCTTTGCTCCCCGCTCTGGCTCTGGTGGATTCTCTCACCCTCCCGCGCTCCTGACTGTACCCAGTGCTTATAAAAATAAATAAATCTTTAAAAACAACAACAACAAAACAGCAGCAGAGCGAGCCCCGGAGAGCGTGTGGGGCGGGAGACCGCCCGAGGCCGCGGCCAGCAGAGCGGCAGAGCTGAACTCCCCGGACATCTGAACGTGGGGTCTTCAGGCCAAGCAGCGCCTCCGGGTAGGACTCCCCGAGATGCCAGGGGCCGCGGTGGGCGCAGGGCGCAGGAGGCCCTGGACAGACAAAGGGCGCGAAGGCCGGGCGGCTCACGGGCGGGAGAGGAAACCCCGAATCTGAAGGTTTTATGAGTATTTTATTATTGAAACGCTCTGCGCCAGCCCTCGTGTGGGCTCAGCCTGCAGCGGGCTGCCTGCGCCCTCCAGGCCACGTGGCCGTCCCCCCTCGGCAGCCACGTGCTCCTGTCACGTCCTCAGCCCCGCTGGGGAAGGGCGCGCTCCCTGTCCGCGCCCCAATCCCAAGGCTGTTCCCAGCGCCAGGCCTCCTGGGGCCGCCGGCCTCCCGCCCTTCTTGACCCGCGGAGCCGTCTGTGTGCCCAGCCCGGGCCCTTCCCCGCCGCCCCACAGGCTTGGCCCTGGAGATGGTCTCTGGCGCAGCCCCGCGCCCGCCGCCTCCCCGCCGGCCCTCCCTGCCCTGCCCCGCGCCTGCGCCCACCGGCTTCCGACAGTCCACGTGAGAGGTTCGTGAAGCCCAGGCAAGTCCTCTCTGCGCACCCGCGGCCCCAGCCCCCCAGCCTCTCCCCTCTCCCTGCTCCCGGGCCCCTCACCCGCCGCTGACACCCCGATCCGCACAGGCTGGGAGTTGCCCTTGCCGTTCCCGCCTCTGCGCACATAGTGACTGACTGACCCTCCGCGCAGGGCTGCTGGGCAGGGACGCGGCATGAGGCGGAGGCCACTTCTGGGTGGGCCTGAGGAAGGTGACCCAGCCGCTTCTCCGCTGCAGCCCTGAAGGTCCGATCGGTCCCCAGACCCCCTGGGTCTCAGCGACCCCTGGAGGACTGCTGGGGGCGGGGTGCCTGACACCAGGGGCAGTGCAGACTCTCTTGGCTCAGATGCCAGCAGCTGCCAGGCCAGGGCCTCTGCGCCGGTGGGCTGTCCCCGCGGAGCAGGAGGGCACCTGCCCTCAGCTCGTGTCCACGCTGCACCCACCCCGCCGGCTCAGCCACACGCCCGACTGCGCCAAGCACTCTGGCTGGCGGCGACCAGGCCCCGTCACGTGAGCCCACCCCTTGCCACAGTAGTGGGGAGGGAGTGGCGCCCGCCAGGATGTCTTGGCAGTGCCCTGGACACTGGTGCGTGGACACTGCGGGGCGGAAAGGACGCTGGCCTTCCCTCTGTGGGGACAGCCCTCGCCGGCCTGGGGAGAAGCAGCTGCACGCGTTTCCGCTCGGTCTCAGAGCAGCGCCCCCTCGGCACGGAGGGGTGTGGAAGCTTTGAGGTCATGGAAAACCCTCTTCCCTCGCCCGGAAGCCAGCCTGGCCTGGAAACTGGGTGGCCGCTCGCCGCGCGGACACAGGTCACTCGCTTTAACAAGCAAATGCAAAGCAAGAGGTCTCCTGGTCCCGAGTCCTCTGGCCTTAGCTGGCCAGTGACCACGCCAGGAGACGTCGCACCCGGACCCCCGGCCAGGGGGGCACGGGACAGAGCGCCCGCGCCGCCGTGCCCCCTCCTCGGCGGAGAAGCAGCCCAGCCGGGCTCAGGGAGGACCCTTCCCGCTGTGGGGCGGGGCCGCGTGTCCGCGGGAACGGTGCTGCAAGGCAGGCCCGGGAGAGCCGGCCGGGCCCGGTGGCGGCTGCATTTGTGATTTTTCCTCCTGGTGGTTTCCCGCCGCTCGCTCCGCCGCTCCCCTTCCCCACGGCTCGGCCAGCGCCGGGCCTGGCTCTCCCGACGGCGACCGCGATCCGGGAAACCGAGCGACACGTGGCCCTTCCGCACAGCGTGGCCTGCGGGTGCCCCAGGGGCCAGGGCAGGGCGTGGGCACTGCCTAGTGCACGCATGAAGTACATGTGTCCGAGACATGTCTTTACCGCTATAGTTAAGACGGTAAGTGTGATACAACTTTATACATGATGGTGACTGTGTGGTAACTGTTACATGGCCGGTAAAATACACAGCTTCGTAAGAAGTTACATTATTATAAAATACAGTTAAGGAAAAACACCTATATGATTTGATTAAATTATGCATAGCAATAGCCTTGGTTTTTAAAATAAATATTAGATTGAATTTTATTTAAAAAATCAATTTAAAAACCAGTTGCCAGAAAAGTTGAAAATCATAGGTTTGATTTGCGTGACCTCTAATTGCCCTTGGCTTGAGCACCTTAACTCTTGAAATACATGAAAATTTTTGCATTTAAGAGTGTTTTGTTTGGTTAGTATTTTTTAAAGATTTATTTATGCATGTAAGAGCTGGGGTGCAGGCCAGAGGCGCGGGGGGGTGAGAGGACTCCCCAGAGACAGGGCGGGGAGCAGAACAGGCGGATCCCCTGAAATCCACTGCTGAGGGGAGCAGCGGGCGAGTCAGGAGAGGTCTGCTGCGCCCTGTGGGTAGCCCCCTGGCCGGGGCTCGAACTCGTGCTGCAGAGGCTGGGGACAGCTTCACAGAGCTGACACCTAACCCCTGCGCCACCAGGGAGGCCCTTGGTCAGTTTTTAAAATAGATTTATTTATTTGAAAGTATCAAGGACAAAATGCACAAATATGCCTCCATGGCAGAATAACATTTTTTAAGCTAGACGAAAGCAGCTTCTGGTTTGGAGACTTGCTCCCTGGGCCTAACCCCAAAGCACTGCGCGCCGAGCCCAGGCCCCCCGTCGGCCACGGAGCCCGTGCGGCTAGAAGCGCATCATCAGCAAAGACGTGCGAGGAACCGTGTGGGTTCAGTGCTTTGGGGCTGTGACTGCCGTGAGACGGTGCGGCCGTCGTCCGTGCCCTGCAGGCGCGTCTGCAGCGCTCGGGCCCCTCCGAGTGTGCTTCCGTTTGCGCTGGAACTCCGAGCACCAGCCTCGTTGCCTCCGTGATGAGGTTTTTCTCAAGGAGCCATTTTACATCATTAACTTCCCAGAGCGTCATTAAGTAAAGAATTCAGGATTCTAGTTTCAAGATCATTTATTACTACACCGGCCATGGAGTAAAACCAGAACTTCGGACAGGCAGGAGCCAAGGACGTGCATGACGCAGCAGCCGCTGGACGCTCGGGACCGGCGTGAGCGCTGCCCTGCGCAGGCCGCGTGGGCACAGGGGCGCGCGAGGTGTGGCTCCAGCGCCCGCCCAGGCCCCTTCTGCTGTGGTCGCGGTGGCTGTGGGGCGGGCGGGGCCCAGTGACGCCCACAAGCCCCGCTCGCCCCGACCTCGAGGTCGCCCCAGCGGGGGCAGAGCGGGGGCAGAGCGGGGGGCAGAGCGGGGGCAGAGCGGGGGCAGAGCGGGGGGCAGAGCAGGGGACAGAGCGGGGGCAGAGTGGGGACAGAGCGGGGGGCAGAGCAGGGGCAGAGCGGGGCCAGAGCAGGGGGCAGAGCGGGGCCAGAGCGGGGGGCAGAGCGGGGGCAGAGCGGGGGCAGAGCAGGGGGCAGAGCGGGGGCAGAGCGGGGGCAGAGCGGGGGGCAGAGCGGGGGGCAGAGCGGGGGCAGAGCGGGGCCAGAGCGGGGGGCAGAGCGGGGCCAGAGCGGGGGGCAGAGCGGGGGCAGAGCGGGGGGCAGAGCGGGGGCCTAGCGGGGCCAGAGCGGGGGGCAGAGCGGGGCCAGAGCGGGGGGCAGAGCGGGGGCAGAGCGGGGACAGAGCGGGGGGCAGAGCAGGGGGACAGAGCGGGGGCAGAGCGGGGGCCTAGCGGGGACAGAGCGGGGGCAGAGCAGGGGCAGAGCGGGGGCCTAGCGGGGGCAGAGCAGGGGCAGAGCAGGGGGCAGAGCGGGGGACAGAGCGGGGGGACAGAGCGGGGGGCAGAGCGGGGGCAGAGCGGGGGGCAGAGCGGGGGGGGCAGAGCGGGGGGCAGAGCGGGGGCAACCGGGGCTGGGGGGAGGGGCAGGGCAGACCCCACGGTGCCTCCGCGCTCCCCGCTGGTGTCCTCGGCTCGGGGCAGCTCACAGCCCCCGCCCCCCGCCCCCGCGGCTCCGTCTGCGTCACAGCCTGGCGGTGGCCCTGAGCAGGCCGCCCCGCGAGGGACGCGCCTCCCGGCCTCAGTGTGCCTGAGTGGGCGACGGGACCCCCTGCCGCCTGAGAGTGGTGTGAGGGCCCCGGGGCCACGCCCGCGCCTGGTGCGACTGTGAGCAGGTGGGGGCCGGGAGGGGCCAGGCCCTTGGGCAGTGTCCCCGGGAAACGCTCCTGTCCCCTCGAGGACAAAGGCCTTCGCATCTCACTTGCCGTCTACACCACGTGTCTCCACGGCCCAAAACTCTGGAGATTCCGTCCAGATTCTTAAAAAATGTAATTTTCCTGACTGAGCGTAAGCAGCAGGAAGGACAGCGCGACGCAGGCCCCGGGTCCGCGCTGGGTCTTGCCGGGCGCGGAGGAGGGCCGGGTCTGGGCCGGCCTGGAGGGGGACAGAGCACCCTCAGCGGCTCCGGGGCCGCCTCGCCAGGCCCCGGTGCGCCCAGGTCACTGCGCAGAGCCTGGGCCCTGTGGGCGGAGGAGGCCGCCCCGGCCGCCTGCGCTCTGGGCCCGTCCCCTGGGAGCCGCCTGGCCTCTGCGCGGATCTCTCCTGGCCGCGCGTGCCGAAGCCTCCCGGGCGGCCGGGGGAGCGCACAGGCCCGTGGCCCAGCGCCGGGTCCCCTGCAGGGCCCGGGAAACCGGAGTGGCTCAGGAGCGGCCGTGACACCCCTTCCGGGGCCGGATGCATCCTGCGTGTGGGCGCCGGCGCCTGTGCAGCGGCCCGGGGCCACCCCGCTCGGTCAGGACCAGAGGGCCACACCCAGGTGGGCCCCAGCTCCCGCCCATGCGCCGTCAGACCCGGCGCGACGGTGGCACCTTCACGGCCTGAGCTGCCTGAGCCGCGAACAGGCCAGCAGTGACCAAGACCCCAGAGTCTCTGTCAAACAGGCGAGATGCTGGCCTCAGGCCCGAGCACGGGCTGGGCACCCCGCACCTGGCCAGGCAGGGCCCTCCTCTGAGACACGCATCAGGGTCCCCACACCCCGCCGCCCTGACACCCCCCGCCTGGCCTGCTGCCTTGGCCTTCTTCTGGGGCACTGGCCGGGGACCCAGGCCCACCCATCACAGACTCAGGAGGCGCCCAACACTCGGCCAGCTGCATTCCAGGCCCTGCCCGGGGCTCTCCCAGCACCTCCTGACTCATGCTGGTGACTGGGGTGCCGGCGCCAAGCTGGGGGTGACGGGGCGTCCCTGCCAAGTCCGGGTCTCCTCTGGCGGCTGGCCCAGCCCGAGCACTGGCCAGCCATGGCTTTCCCCGGACACCAGGGCTGCTCGGGACACCGGGGCTGGCCGTGTTCCTAGGTTGCCCTAACGGCTGCTTGAGGGGGACACGGCTGCTTGTACAGCAGAGGAGCTCGTGGGGCCCTGGAGCCGACACGGGCCTGCGCGACCCGCCTGGGTGGGGCCAGGTCAGCCTGGGTCACGGAGGTCACCAGAGGGTCACGGAGGGTCACGGAGTGTCTGTGGCTGGCCTCCTGGACTGCTGGGCCGCCCGGCTTAATGTAGTGATCAGGGTGGACGCCTGGGAGGGAGGACAGGGCCGGTGCAGCAGGCCCAACCTGTCGGGCCAGGAAAGGGAGGCCCAAGGACATAGCTGCATCTTCCAGAATGTTCCTGAGTGCCAAGGGACGGCTCTCTGCCCCAGACACAGGCCCACACTCGTGTCCCTGGAGCCCCCGGACTTGTCCAGGTGGGGGAGGCCAGTGAGGAAACCATGGCCTGTGTCCTGATGCCGGCCGGTGGCCCACTGACCCTGGCTCTGATGCTCCCCACGGCCAGGCCTGGACGTCCAGTCCCACCGGACCCACCTGGTTCTTGCCATCTCCTGGGCGGAGCCAGACAGGCGGTGGCCTGAGCAGGTCCCTCCCAGGCCAGAACAGGCTGAGCAGGAGGTCGCCTCACTGGCTGGCTGCCGCGCCCCCAGGGCAGAGGCTGCTGTGACTGGCGCATCCCCTCCTAGAGCTCGGGCTCGGGGGCGGGGCAGAGGCTGACCCCGTCGCGGCTGCAGGACATGGGGGGTGGGCGAGCGCCCTGGATGGCGCTGCCACCGGCGTCGCCATGGCAAGAACAGTCCAACCAGGAAGAAAAGCCGGAGCACTGGTCCTGGGGCGCAGGCCCTACTGGGCCGTGTGCACCTGCAGGCAAGTGTGACGTGTGTATATGTGTGTGTGCATGTGCGTGTGTCTGCACGTGCTGCTCATGGGCGAGCGCCTGGGGCTGTCAAGTTGGTGCACGGAGCTTGTCTGGTCTCTTCCCTCAGAGGCCCTCAGCACCGGCACACCTGGCTGTCGGGGTGCTGGTCAGTGCTGCCCTCACGCCTGAGCTTCGCCCACAAGGCTTGAGGAGCTGGCAGCTCCTGGACGTGGTGCCCTTCTCGCTGGGCAGAGCGTGTCCTGGCTGCTGCTGTGACCGCTGGCCCCGCCACGTGTGCTGAGCACAGCAACGTGCCCAGCACACCTGCGAGCCACGCCTCCGCCGGCCACAGGCTGGCTCCCGCCCTGGGCCACCCTGGAGGGTCCCACCTGGAGTGGACACTGCCCTTTTGCAGATAAGGCCAGGCCTGGGGACCCATAGGCTGAAGACAATCAGCTGGGTCAGAGGGCCCTGGCCCTGTCCGCTGCCCGCCTGCTGCTGGCCGCTGTGCCCTGACCTCTCCATCCACGGAGAGGGCATCTAGAATCACAGGCCCAGCCTCAGAGGCCTCTGGAAACTGCAGGCTACTTCTGCAAATCGGTGGCCCTCCAGGGAGCGAGGCCGAGAACTCAGGGAGCACAGGAGGCCTGGGAAGACCCAGTGGCCAGATGCCCCTCCCAGCCCCGGCCCAGTGGGCAGGAGCAGAGAGGCCAGTTCAGATCTGCTCTGGTTCGCACCCCCATGGGGGGCCCCTAGCAGCACAGGGCCCCCTGAGCCCCTGGTGGAGGGGCTGGCGGCCAGGCCAGGGGCAGGCGGGAGCGACAAGGGCAGCTGCGCCACCTCCACCCAGGAGCTGGGGCGAGGGCGTCCTGTCCCAAGCGGGCCTCTCTGTGGCTGCGGCTGCGCGCGCCCTGGGGACACGCCCGGCTTCCGAGGGCGTCTCTCTCGCCTCCTTTGGAGATGGCGGCCGTGCGCCCAGCGTGGACCTGCCTGGCGCCTGATAAGCTGAGGCTGCCTCTGCCGTGACTAACTCGACAGCCCCCGCCCAGGAGAGCAGACCCAGGACCGGCCACTGCCCGGCTTCTGCCAGCGCATTTCCGGAAAAGCCGGCTGGTCGGCACCCAGGGGCGCCCCGGTGGAGCGCAGGACAGGCTGTCGCCTCCTCGCTGGTGCCGGGCTGGGCCACCCTGGGCGCCGAGCCCCGCCCTGCGGCCACACCAGGAGCCAGGACAGGGACGGGCGCGGGTCTCAGGAGGTCGCGCCCACAGCCAGACGGAGACGCTGCCATGGCTCAGACTGAGATGGGGCTCCCCCCGCCGCCCCGCCCCCTCCCGCGGGAACGCCCACAGCCGCTGCCTCGCGCGGGACAGCAAACTCTGACAAGTCTGTAGGCAACAGACTTTTTCTTTAAAGACTGATTTATTTTTGCGTAAAACAACTGGGGTAAGGCCAGAGGTGTGGGGGGTGAGAGGACGCCCCAGAGACAGAGTGGGGAGCAGAACAGGCAGACGGAATCCACTGCTGAGGGGAGCAGCGGGGAGACAGGGATCAAACTCGCGCTGCAGAGGCTGCGGACAGCTTCATAGATTACGTCTTAACCCTGCGCCCCCAGGAGGCCCCGACTGCTCATAAACTGCAAAATAGGAAACGAACTTCTTGTGCGTTTCAGGGGTTTGCAGATGCCTCTAAATCCTCCTGGATCCCCCATTGCCTGCACCTCCCTCACCCGCCCTGGGGCCGCCAGCTTGGCCTCAGGCCTCACCTGAGTGGGGTGCTCCCCTCTGACCTGAGAGAGGGAGGACAGGCTGGGGTGCGGCTGGTGCTGCTGCCCAGTGTCCGCCTGGCCCCACGGGCTCAGACCTGGAGGCAGTGCTGCCCTTGCTGGGTGCAGGCTGCCCAGGGGCCTTGCTCCGGCCTGCGGCGTGCAGGGGGTCGGCCAGGCCGGCTGTGCTCCGGCTCCACAGGCCAGGCTGCAGGGGGCGCAGGCAAGCGGGGTGCAGCCCAGGCGCTGTGTGGCCCAGATCTGCAGCTGGGCTGGGACTCAAGGCCAGCAGGCCCCATGCTGCAGGGAGAGGGGAGGCAGATGTCCCTGGGGCATCCCCTTCCCATTGAAACCCCAGCTTCAGAGCCAGGCTGGAGCCCCTAGAGCTGGCCCTGGGCACCCCGGGTTGGGACAAGTGCTCCACAGCAGCGGGCAGTGGGCTCAGTGTGAGACACTCTGGTGCCGCCACGCCCCTCGCAGCCCACAGCCCCCTCCCCTCTGCACGCCCCCCCCCAGTGCCCCATGTGCTCCTGTCACCCCCTGCGGCCCCATGCCCAGCGCACCCCCACGCCGTGTGGTGACACCCATCGTCACAGCCAGAGCTCCCACACGCAGCACTCACTGAACCCCTGAAACGCATGTCTCCAGAGAGCCCCGCGGGGGGCACGGTGAGCCACCAGCTGGCACACGCGGCCGACCCCGCTCCAAATGCATCATTTATTTTGTTTAAAAATTCACAAGCTGCCCCGTCAATAGAGCGCCATGTGGGGAGCGGCACTGCCCAGGCCACGCCCCCCCCAGAGCCCCGAGGATGGCAGCCTCCCCACCCGAGCCGGACCCTGGCTGTCCCGCCGCGGGCGGCCCGGTGTCCACGGCCACCTCCTCGTGCGGCCCGTGGGGGAGGGCTCTGTGGGCGAGCCCCTCTCCTGGGCCCTTGGGCCTGCTGGGGGGCGGGGGCCCCCGCGGGTGGGGGTGAGCGTGGCCAGCGGCGTCCTTCCCCCACATGGACGCTGTCTTAAAAGGGCTGCTCTTCCCTGGAGAGCCGCAGCGCACGGACTCGTGAAACCCGTCATTAAAATGTTCCAGACGGGACGCGGCATGACACAGCTGTGCTCTCGGCGGGGCTGGGCCTGCGCCGCCGCCTCTGGCTGCTGCTGCCCGCTGGACCCGCTGCCTAGAGACAGCTCCATCCCGAGGGCGGAGGGACGCCGGGCAGGTGCCCAGAGCAGGTGCAGGTGCGCGTCCGGCTGCTGCCGCGGGCCTCCTCCTGCAGGCGGGAATGGCGCCCTCACCGGGCCCCTGGGCTGTGCAGTGGGAGAGGCGTCCAGTCCGCTCAGCCCCTCTGGGGCTCAGCCGCCCACTCTCGCGACTGCGCCAGGTCCCCCGGGGAAGGCAAGGGCCGCTCCCAGGACTCCGGCTGCTGCTTTTTGCTGAGGCCCAGCGGGGACCCCCACAGTCCAGGAGGTCTGGGGCCTGGGCACCACGGTGCAACCGCGGGTGGGGAGGGCTCTGGGGCTGGACTCACTGGCCCCAGGGCAGGAAGGGGGGCCTGGCCAGAGCACCCCCACCTGCTGTTTGTTTTCTTAAATGAGAAGCGAGAAATGCGGTTTGACGTGACCTTTTGGGAACGCTGCGGTGCTGCCTTGCCGACAGCCCGTGGGGCAGCCGCGCAGGCTGGGGTTCAGCTGGGCCACCCGGTGACGCCGGCCCGGCTGAGGGCTCGGCTCTGGGTGCCCCTGCCACGCACCCTCGGGACATGGCCTCAGGCAGGGGCGCATGTTGGGGGTCCCTGCTCAGGCCCGGCTGGAGGCCGCGCTGGGGCTGCACTGGCTGTGAGGGGCGAGTGTCTGCCTCGTGCTGGAGACATAGTTCACGCCCGCACGGGACCTGGGAGTCTGCATTTACCCGGCCGGCTGGGCAGGGGAGGGCAGGGGGTGCCATAGAGCCTAAGCCCTGTCCCCTCTTATCTGGCCATCACCAGAGGCCCAGGGATGCCCTCCCCATGGGAGAAAGGCAGGGACCACCGGACTTCCACATGGAGCCGAGGAGGCCTGGAGGCCCCACAGCCAGTGATAAGGAGGCCGGGGAATCCTCGGAACGCCTGGAATCCAGGCAGGGCAGGTGGGCGGGGCCCTCAGCTCACACCCCGTCTTCCCACTCCCGCAGGGCGGTCACAGCTGGCCCTCCCTCCTGCCGGCCCTCCCTATGCTGGGGAGCAAATGGCCACAAGGGCATCTCCAAACTCCTGGGCCTGAGGCCGGGGCCTCCACCCAGGCCCTGCTTCTCACAGGAGGTACATCTGGGCCCCCTGCCCCTCCAACTACCCAGCCTGTGCCCCAAATCAAAGTGGACGGCAGCGGAAGGCCAGACCTCACACAGTGCTGGGTGCAGGGGCATGGGTGTGGGTACTCACAAGAGGCGTGGACTCCGTGCCCACCTGGAGCTGGTGCCCATGTGGGGCAGCCGCCCAGAGGCCTGGGCCAGGGTGGCCGGAGCCCTGCGTGCTCTTTGTGGATAGCCGCAGCTCTGACTCGGTTTCCCTCCTGGGGCGCTGCCTCTGTGTGGAGCTGCTTCCACGGTGCAAACCTGTGGAAGCTGACCCCGCAGAGACACACGTCAGACCCTGAGTTCTGTGCTCACTGCAGTGGCGTCCGGGGCGCCAGGGCCCCTCCTGGACAGTGGCTCCCCAGGGACCTCCCTCTGGGCGGAGGCCAGGCCCTGTCCTTGCTGTGCGGGCAGCGCTCCTCCTGAGGGCCGGGGCTTTGGGGGCCGGCTCTGGCCCACCGGTGGCCTCCCTGGGGGCCGGAGCTCCGGGCATGAGGCATGTCCGTTGGCGGGACAGCATCACAGCAGCTCGTGAGGGCCGAGCCGGGGCTCCAGGTGGCGTCCATCTGACCCCAGAGCTGTTGACTGGCACAGGCGTCAGCGGCAGGAGTGGCAGAATGTTCTGGGCTTTTCTGCTGCTAGCAGGAACCTCGCTGCCTCCCTGCCTTTGGGCCCTGGGGTGGTTCTCAGATGGGGATGGAATTCGGAGCCGGCTCCCCTCCTGGTCCTGGGCCTCCGGCCATGCTGCTCTGCTCTGCACTTGGCCTCTGAGGGTGTTCTCGCTGTGGAGCAGCAGGATGTGCGGGACCGGGGGACCCAATGGGCGACTGGACCTGGGCAGCCGGGGTCAGCGAGGCCTGGACAGGTGGCTCGGCCACATGGCCCCCCCCCGGGGCTCAGTGCCTCTCCAGGGAGCGGGCCTCTGGCCAGGGGTCCAGCTGGAGGGACCGCGCCAAGTCCAGGCCTGCAGTGCGGGCGGCGCGGCGGGCACAGGGGCAGCGCCTTCACTCTGCTCCCAGACGGGCTTCCTTTCCTTGACGGCCACAAAGAGGGCTCATCTGGCCTTTTCTTCTTTCTTTTTCACTATTTGTTTTTAAGGCAAGACACAGGCGGGGCGGCTGAACACAGCATGGGCCCCAGGGGCAGAGCCTGGGCCTGGACCGTGCAGCCCTGTGCTCACTGTGGAGACCTTCCTCAGACTGGGCGGGCCCCTGCACCAGGTGGGCCCAGGCCAGCCGCCCACCCCATGTCCGGGCCGGGCGCACGAGCCCCAGGCCAGGCGGAGCTGCTTCATCTGAGACTCAGGAAGGAGGGGGACTCGGCAGGCCCAGGAGACTGGGCCCCGGCATCTGGAGCCCCGTGAGCCCCGGCAGTTCTGCACGGAGACCCCGACCTCACCTGGCGGTGCAAGCACCCAGGGCCTCGGTGACCGGCACAGACGCAGCAGGGCCCTGGCCCCCAGCCCCCGCTGCAGGCTCCCTCCGCCCTCCCTCTGGTGCTGGGCACTGGGCATGGAGGAGCGTCTGTGTCCACCTCGGCGTGGTGCCGCTCTGTGGCCAGGGAGGCGGCAGCACCTCTGTCTTCCTGCCTTCCCGAGAGGGGAGGTCCTGGGGCTGCCTTGGCCCACGAGCTCTGCAGCGTGGCCGGCTCCTCCCGGGGGGCAGGGCTCGGGCCCTTCGTGGAGCCGGGAAGCAGCCACAGCTCCTGAGCTTCAAGGCCTGCAGAGGGGCGTTTTCTCACTGCCCCCAGAGACGCGGCTTCAGACGTGGGCACCCAGCAGGGCCCGGCCACACGGGGCCCCTGGGGTCCACGAGACAGGCCCCGGCGCCGCCTCTTCGGGGCCACGTGGTGGGGCGCAGCGGTGCTCTGAGCGCCCGGAGCTGCGGCATCGTCCCCAGCACGCTCTCAGGCAAGGAGAGGTTTGCAGAGCTGTGCGTGGCCAGACGGGGTCTTCAGGGCCAGAAGTGATCCCGGAGGAGGCGTCCAGAGGAAAGGGGGTGACCCCGTTCGGGACAGGCTCGAGGGGAGGTGCTGGGGTCCCGCAGGGCAGACAGACCGCGGGGGCCCTGCGGGTCTCACCATCTCCCCCTGGGGATCCGGGACAGGACCAGGAGGACAGCAGGACAGCAGGACAGAGGGGCAGGGCAAGCCAGCCCGCCGGACGCCACCCGGGCCTCCCTCCTTGTGGCCGGAGCGTGTCTGCCCTCAGGAGGCTCCACTTCCCCCGGAGATGTGGGGGCTCTGCTGGCTTGGTCAGACGCACCCACAGAGGATGCCAGGGTGCAGGCGGAGCCCCCCGCAGGCACACACTCCTGGGCGTGGCCTGGAGACTCAATCTTAGTCGCAGCCCGAGACCCACCACCCCCTCCTCGGCCAGGCTCCCCGAAAGGGGCTCAGTGGCGCGTGGGCTTGCGAGGAGGCGCGGGAGCCTCCGATGACCCGCAAGGGTGTCCGGGCTGTGAGTGTGGGCAGCGTGGCTGCGGGCCTGGTCCTGGCCCTCCTGGGGACAGGTGGGGCCCTTTGGAGGCTGAGGTGCTGGGCGTGGGGCCCACAGAGCCCCCAGGCGGTGGGGAGGGCGGTTCCCGCAAGCTTGGCCCCTGCTGGGCGGGCTCCTGGGGCGTCGGCTGGGGGCCCTGCGGCTGCAGCACGGCGGCCCACCCAGGCCTGGCCCTGGCCCTTGACCGGGACTTGTCCCCGGCCCGGCTGGGCAGCCGGAGGGGGAGGGCACAGCCTTCCTTCCGGTCTCAGGCCTGGAAGCCTCTGAAAGGGCTGTGGTTAAGGCCCGCGGCCGGGGCACGGGGAGGTCAGGGCGCGGAGGCGGCGTGGGCTGTGTGGCTCTGGGAACAGGGATCCGAACAGCGGGCTCCCGGGTCAGGGCCGTGCCACTTCGGGCTGGCCGCCGGCCCTGCCGGTCTCAAGGACTGCAAACAGCCGGTCAAATGTCAGCTCCTGGCATGAATTTGGGCCATTGTTCAGAAGGAGTGTTTGGTCAGAAAGCCCACGCTTGTCCAAACACTGGGAGGAGGGCGGGGCCCGCGCCCCGGCAGGGCGGCCTGGCTCAGGCTGAGACCCGCCCTCCTCCCATCCCTCCACACCCCTGCCTTCCCGGAGCCGATCAAAGGGTCTCGCCCCGCCCTTCCTCTGGCTGAGAGTTCTGCCCAGAGTGTGAGCTGCCAGCCCCTCAGAGTGAGTGCACAGGGGTGCGGCTGCCAGCACGAGGGGCACAGGGGTGCTGGGGGGCAAGGATACAGAGGTGTGGGGGTGCGGGATAAAGAGGTGAGGGGGAACAGGGGTACAGGGATACAGAGGTGTGGGGATACCACTGGGATACAGAGGTGTGGGGTACAGGGGCGCAGGGATACAGAGGTGTGGGGTACAGGGATGCAGGGCCACAGCGGGCAGTGTGTGCAGGGGTGCAGGGCACAGGTGCCGTGGGTCCCAGCTTCCCAGGGGAGGTGGAGGGCGTGCTCTCGGAGCCCGGAGGGTGGGGAGATGAAGCAGGCGCGGTGCAGGCCTGTGGGGTGAGAGTAGATGGAGCTGGTGGCGGGGGGTGGAGGGGGCAGGTCCTGGGCCCCAGCCGTGCAGCCAGGCAGCCTCGCTGGCGGGAGCAGGCTGGGTCCGCAGGATGAGCACAGCTGGGCCGGAGCTGGTGGCGGTGACTTGGGCCCTGGGAGGGGGCAGGGGGGCGCGCTGCGGGCGCGGGGTGGAGAGCTGCATGAGCCGCGGTCTGACTCGAAGGCCCGCCTGCGGCTGGAGGGAGGAGGGCGTGGGGCAGAGAGAGGGGCAGAGCTGGCCCCGGTCCCTGGCTGCTGTGGAGGGCGAGCGGGCGCTGGAGGACCCTCCGTCTGCGCCTGGCGCCCCAAGGGGCCGCACCGCCCAGCCCCTGTGGGCCCCTTCACCCTGCATCTTAGTTATGAGGAAGAGGGGTAGAGGATGGGGTGCGGGAGGGGGGGCCAGGGAGCAGGGCCGAGGGCAGCAGGTCCTTGCTACACGCGTGACCAGCTCTGTTCCAGCTGGTGCCTCCAGCACTGACTGTGCGGACCGTCTCTGTTAAATGGACACGCCTCTGGCCTAACACACGGGAAGCAGTTCAGAGGGTCTCTGCTTTGGTTTCTTCTTGGGAAAAGCAGAGCGAGGAAGCGCTAGGGCAGGAGGGAAGGCAGGACACGCTCCGTGTGCCCCGCCCCGCCCCGCCCCACCCCACGCCCGGGCTCTCTGCCCACCTGCCCCAGGGGTGCAGGCACCCCAGCCCGGCAGCGAGGACAGTTCCAGGGACACGCTGATCAGCCACCACTTAACAGGACACCCCCGAGCCGCGACGAGCGCCACGGGCGCATCTTGTCTCAGCTCTCCCGGGCTTGCTCTGCTGGACCCTTCGAGACAGGCTGGGCGTGGGCATCACCAGAAGCTGGGTTCGCCACCCGCCTGGCCTTGGGACGGCGTCCTGCAAACGTGCCCTCCCTAGCAGGGCTCGCATTCCTGTGGACTCAGGGTAGATTCTAGCCGGCAGACAGCTGTGAGGCCCTTCACCCTGGCTTTCCTGTGTTTCCTAGGGAGACGCATCTGGAAGGGTCGAACAGCTTCGGGCAACCGCTGGGCACCTGCAGCTTAGCAGCAGCCTCAGCGCCTCCTCTCCACCGGCCCGAGAGCCCTGGCCAGGGCCACGCCTCCTCTCCCGGCTTCGCTGCTGATCCCTCCTGGGGAGCGCGGGGCGGGCAGGGGTGGGAGGCAGCTCAGGTTCAGTCCAGGCGCTGATGGCGCAGGGGCGGCCAGGCTGCGGCAGGCTCCAGAAGGCCCATCGCTGAGCCCACTTCTCCATCCGCAAGGGGACATAAGCCCCGTGGCTGCAGAGGCGACACCTCCCCACCCGCCACCATCAGCTGAGCCAAGCACGGCCGGTGCGGCCAGTGCCAGGAGGCTGGTGCAGTGTCCAGGCCACGCACAGAGCCGAAGGGCATGGCCAGGTGGGGATGACCGCCACGTCGCTGCTGTTCATTAATAATAAATACGCACATAACTTAGGCTAAATTACGTAGCACCACGTCTAAGCACTGCAGGAGTTCAGGAAAAGGGAAACAATGAGGCGTGATCACAATCAGGCTAAAAATAGCTGACTTTGCAGAGGGCTCCTCGCGCAGGCACAGGCGGCTCCAACGCAGGGAGCAGAAACCAGGCGGACGAGCCTTAACCGGCAGAGGTCTGCTCCCCTTCTCCAGGGAGCGCGCCTGGGGGGGGGCTGTGTGGAGTTGGAGGTTCCCTTCCCTGCCCCGTCACCCCATGTTTTCTGCCTCATAGTCCTCGGGGTGCAGTGTCAGCCCCACATGGCTTCATGGTCACAAAGTGGCTGCTGCAGCTCTGGCCCTCACGTCTATGCTCCATTGAATGGACTGGGCCGTAGACAGCTGTCCCAGGCCTGCAGAAGCTTCTTGTGGCTCAGGCCGACCTTGCTGCGGGAGCTGGGGGTGGGGGGCGGGCAGCAAGCTTGTCACTGCTCCCCCTGAGAGGGGCTGGGCCTCAGGGAAGGCAGGCTGGCCGCTGCTGGGCGAGAACAGAGCTGCCCCCACCGTCCGCTGCACGGCTCCTCCTCCTCCCACCCAGCCCTCCCCAGCTCTCGTGGACAGGCCCCAGGAGAGGGCCGGGCAGGGGAGAATCGTGCACCTGCCCACTGAGGCCCGTGTGCCAGGGACCATCCTGGGCCTGGCTGGACCATCCTGTTTGCCCTTGGGCCTGGGCTGGGTGCGGCGCCCTCAGGCAGGGTCCCTCAGGTCCTGGGGGTTCCTGCCCCAGCCGTAGCGGCCCCTCCACGACAGCTCCCTGGGTGGGGCCAAGCGGAGGCTTGGCCCGGGGTTCCAGGTGGGCTTTGGCCACCCTGGCCTCCCCTTGCCAGGCTCCTGCTGAGCGCTGCCACCCAGGAGCTGCCTCGTGGCCGCCTTTGCCCGGCGGGGGCACCATCTTGGCCCACATGGCAGCCTTCTCCGCAGGGTCTTCGTGGACTCATGTTAGTCGGGGTGGAGAAGGGCTGCGCGGCGGGCTTCGGCGGGCATCGGCGGGCACCAAAAGGAACCTGTGCTTACAAGGATGTTAACAGTACAGAGGAGGGGCCCCACGCCTGAAATCACTCCTGCTCACGCTGCAGGTGAACAGGGGTACCCAGGAAGGGGGGTTGTGCCAGGCAGGGTGGAGCTGAGCAGGGAGGAGAAGCCTCTGCAGAGGAGCCGGGGAGTGGGGCGGCGGGAGGGCCTGGCGGGGGTGTGGCACAGACACGCGTGAAGCGGCTGTGCCGGCCTCCCCGACCCTGGCGGCTGGAGCAGACGCGGGCGAGACCCAGGGGAGGCGACGGGGGCAGCTTCTATCTTGGTTTTGATTTTGCTCTTTTCCTCCCAGACGTGTCTGGCCGCTTCCAGCCCTGTCCTGCGGGTCCCGCGGGGGGGGCTTGGACAGCGCCGGCCTTGCTCTGGGCCAAGCCCGCTGGGTGGACGTTTACCCCCAGGGGACGGGGGACTCCAGGGGCTTGATTTGGAGACGTCATTGTTTTTTCTGTGTTGTTTACGCGTTGAAGTTCCTTTCCACTGAAGGGCCGACGGTTTTGTCGTGATGCGGCAGGTGGCAGAACTTCACGGTGGGCAGGTTGGAGGGTTCTGGGGTGCCCCTCTCCCTGCCTGTAACACAGGGGTTTCTGGACACGGGTGTCTCGTGCGGGGAAGACTGAGGTCATTTCATAAAAAATCAGTGATTTCTGTGGGGCTGGGCCAGACAGTGAGCGGCTCCGCCGGCCTCCGCGTGGCTTACTCGATTCTGAAGGTCGGGGTTCCCCGGGCCCCTGGAGCCGCGCTGGGGCTGGGCGGGGGCTGCTGAGTGTCCGCGGCAGGCAGGGCAGGAGGAGGTGCAGCCGTTGGGCCGGGCGGGCTGGCCGCGGGCCCACAGCGCTGGTCCGGGGGTGGCCGTCTCTTGTCAACACTAATTCCGCCTGGAGCTCGGGCGAGCGCGGGGCGGGGGGGCCTGGGCGGGGAGGTGGGTGGACTGCACTCTCTTGGCCATGAGCCCGGCCTGGTACCAGCGTCCAGGGCCCCGGGCAGCCCGCAGACAGAAGTGGGGGTGCCCTCGGGCACCCCGTGGCTGGCAGTACCCTTTCCTGGGGGCTGGGCTGGGCGTGCGAGGCCAGGCGGCTCGGCCTCCCCCCCAGGGGAAGGGCTCCCCCACTTCAGAAAGCTTGTCCCTGTTTAGAGCCGGTCCCGGCCAGCCCCATGGCCGGTGGACGCGGGTCTCCGCCCAGGGCCCTGGCTCCCGCCCCTGGTCAGCGGCCGCGGGTCTGCGCGTGGCATGTTCGCATCTCAGAGAGCGCGATGGCCGAGCGGGGGCCCGTGCCCCACACCCCAGCTCCAGGTGCACCCGGGCTTCGACGCGGGGCCTCTCGTTGGTGTCTGGGCCACTGGCTTGGGCCGCGGGGATCCCTCCGTGCAACCCACTCCCTGCGCGGGCCCTGCTCCCGCCCCGCCTCACGCGAGGCCGGTGCTCTGAGGCCGCGCCTGGAGCCACAGACCCGACTGCCTGGCCAAGGCCGCGCCGAGACGCGCAGTGGGTGGCGGTGCCCCACGAGCGCGTGGGGTTCTGCCGCCGTGGGGGTGTTTGTGGGTGGGGAGGGGTCTGCCCTCGCTCCTGAGCCGCCCCCCGGGGACCACGCGCGGCTGGGCGTCTGGATGGCGCCGGGAAGGGGCCGCCCGCGCAGGCTGCGGAGGGGTCAGCCCCACGGGGCTTTCGTCTGTGGGCTCCCAGGGCGGGCGCTGGGGCGCCCGAGGTCCGTGGGGGGCGGGGATTGGGGCTCAGGCACTGAAAATAAATGGGCTTCGACCCTGGGAGGAAACGGGAGGCGTTCTCAGCCCAAGAAACAGAAAGGCTGACTCAGATCTGCTCAAAATCAGGGGAAACGCGTGAGCTCAACTCTAGGAAGGAAGCGCGGGAAGCCGGGCCTGGGGCCGGCGCGGAGCCCTGCCCTGTCCAGGCTGGGCCCGTGGGCAGAGCCGGGAGCGCCCCCATCCCTCCCACACCAGCCGCAGACCGCCGGGACCGCCGGGCCCTCGGGTCCCCCTCGGCCTGGTGTCCTCGCCGCAGGGCCAGATGTGCCGCCCACCCTGCCGGCCCCGGGACCCCCCAGCTGGAGCCGAGGGAGCCCTGGCAGGGCGGCTGCGTGGCGGCGGCTGCAGGGCGGGCTGGGACTGGGGGGGGGGGGCGGGCCGGGCGCGGCCCCAGACGCAGCTCCAGGCAGGGCGGTGCCCCAGCCCAGAAGGGCGGGTGCTGCGGTGACATGTGGGGACCCAGGGCAGGGAGGGGGAGGAGGGGGGGCAGGGCTGGCCCCTGCCAGGGAGGCCCGGGACGCTGCGCCTGGGCCGCTCCAGTCCTGGGGGGCAGGTGCAGCTCAGGTGAGTGTCCCGTGTCCTCGCAGCAGCCGGTCGACCCAGCGGTCTGCAGCGGGCGTGCGGGGCCAGGCTTTGTCCTCCCTGCCGGAGGCGCCACGGGCCCCTCCCGGGACGGTCCCAGTGCCCATGCCGCTCCCTGGGGCACCTTCCCCGGGGGCAGGGAGGAGGGGGAGCAGGAGGGGCAGGGGCAGGGGGGAGAGAGGGGGCAGGGGAGGGGAGGGGCAGGAGCGAGGGGAGGAGGGGCAGGGGAGGAGGGGAGGACGGGAGGGGAGGAGGAGGGCCGGGGAGGAGGGGAGCACGGGAGGGGCTGCCGCCTGCTCTGTGCTGGCAGGAAGCCCCTGGAGACTCCTGCAGCGCCGGGGGGGGGGGCCCAGGGGTCAGGGGCCTCGCTGCTCCCCCCCGGCTGGAAGCCATGCAGGGCGGCGTGCGCAGGGCCCACAGGCGTGGGCAAGACGGGAGGTCAGGACTCCAGGCCGGCAGCCGCGTCCACAGCCGCCAGCCCCGCACGCAGACCGCAGCTGGCGGCGCCTCAAGGGGCCTTCGGAGCCGGGTGTGGGGTGCTTGCTAGGCCTGTGCCCGACAGCACCACACCCCTGGGCGCGGCGCCAGCCCCCAACCAGCCTCCGTGGTCCTGGCCGCTCGGTGATCTGCACGTCAGCTCGACTCCGGGTCTCCTGATGCTGACTGTATGGCAGTGCCCGGGGCTCCCCTGGGGCTCCCCTGGACGCCCCTTTATTGGACATGGGCCCCGAGCAGAGGGAGCCGTCTCCAGACCCACGCCAGGTGTTTGGGAGGTGGCGGGGGTGCTGGAGGGGTCTGGTCTGTGCGGGAGGCTTCCAGAAGGAGCCAGCACCAGGGCTGGGCCAGGGACACTCTTCTGGTCAGCACCGGCACAGGACCCTCTGCCCCAGGCCTCGCGAGCAGGGCCCAGTGACTGAGAAGCCCCGGGCAGGAGCTGGGCAGCAGCTCCCCGGGTGCGGCTGTGCTGAGCCTGCGAGAGCTCTCCAGTGGCGTCCTGGCAGCAGCCCCGCAGCGGGCCAGGCCCTCGTCCAGCAGGTGGGCTCCATCCTACCTTCTGGGGCTCCGGTGCCACAGTTTACCTCCAGCTTGGCCTTCCTCTCGTCCACTGCACGTCCCTGGCTGCCCTCAGGGCTAGCCAGTCCCTCCTCTGGACCCTGGGCCTGGCCAGATGCCCCCAGGCAATAGCCATAAGACAAGGGACTCCATCTCCCATGGGTGCCAACTGCACTGGCCACGGGGGCAGCTGCACCACCACTGCTTTAGTAGTACCGTACCTGCCTGTGCACCTGCCCATGCACCTGGCCCTTTACCTGCCCATGCACCTGCCCCTTTACCTGCCCATGCACCTGCCTGTGCACCTGCCCCTTTACCTGCCCATGCACCTGCCTGTGCACCTGCCCCTTTACCTGCCCATGCACCTGCCTGTGCACCTGCCCGTGCACCTGCCCCTTTACCTGCCTGTGCACCTGCCAGTACACCTGCCCCTTTACTTGCCCGTGCACCTACCCGTGCACCTGCCCCTGCCCGTGCACCTGCCCCTGCACCTGCCTGTGCACCTGCCCCTGTACCTGCCCGTGCATCTACCGCCGTACCTGCCCATGCACATGCCCCTGTTTCTGTCCCTGTGCCTGTCCCTGTACCTGCCACTGTACCTGCACAGCCACACTGCTCACCACTCCCATCACGCCCAACTCCCTTCCCTGCTCATTGTCACCTTGCTGAGCCAAGGCCCCCCCGCAGTCTGCACACTTGCCCTTTGGCCTCAGCCTGGGGGTGTCTCCTCCCTCTCTCCATCCTGGCAAACCCCCACAGCGGGCAGAGCGGCTCCGGCCTGGCTTCCGCCCTTTGGTGGGCGCTGACAGCAGCCCTGAGGCCCCTTGGCACTGTGTGCTGAGAGCCCCGTCTGTCCTATGGGGTGGCTCTGGGGGGGTTGAGTGGGGGCGTCCCCAGAAGGACAAGTCAGGGGAGAACCTTGGGGTGGGCTTGGCCCAGAGGCTGCGCGCGCCCCTTCGTGACGCCAGGTCTCGCGACTTGGCTCTTCCGGGTGGGCTCTGCCTTTCAGGCCCCGGGGGCCCGAGGGGGGCTCTGCCCAGCACGTGGGGCCGGGGCTCTCACCCGGGGAGGTTCGGGGAGCCGGGCTGCGGGCGAGCGCCTGCCACCGCTGCCTTGCTCCCTCGGGGACCCCGAGCCTGGGGGCAGGTGTCCAGGTGGCCACGCGGGACCTGGCCCGGCCTCTGCGGGAGCCGCACGGCTCCGTGTCTCTTGGTCCCCCGTCCTCCGGGAGAGAAACCCGCCTCACACCTAGTCACAAAACCACAGCTCGCAGCACCAAAAAAAGACGTGATTTCAGGGAAACCCGGCAAGCTGGAGCGAGCCCCGCGCCGCAGGCAGCTGCAGGCACAGCTCTGGGAGACGGTTCGCGGCGGCCCCATTCCGTGTCCTTCAGTGCATTTCTGGCTTCGGCCGGCCAACGTTTGGCTGAGGAGTTTTGCCTTCGTGTTCCTCAGCCATGCGGCGTGCAGCTTTACTTCCCACGGCGTGTCGCGTGGGCACCGAGCACGTCGCGCGTCTCACCGGACGACCGGAGCCGTGGCCTCCTCTCTGATTTTCGGACGGCGCGAGCGGGAGGGGTGGCTGCCCTCAGACGCCCGCGGGCACTGCCCCTGCTGCCCCCCGCACTGCCCCTCCTGCCTCAGACTCGGGTCCTCCGGTAGGGCCTCGCGGGGGGCATGGGGTTCACCTTTCCCGGGCGTGTGGCGCCTCAGGACCGTCCTGTCTGCAGCGGGGGTCTGACGCGGCTCCTCCCGACCCTGGTCTGCGGACACGCCGCCCTCCCGCCCGACGCTGGGCCTTGCGCTCGTCCCTTTCCCCGGGCGCGGTGAGGACTGTCGGTTTTATTGCTCCTTCCAGTGAATCAACTTGAGGTTTGATTAATTTTCCCACTGTAGCTCCCAGTTCCCCCTTTATCACTTCCCCCCACTTCCTTGCTTTCAGGCCACGTTGCTCTCTTTTCTGGCTTCTCAGGGTGGGGCCTGCGATCCAGGCCTGTTTTCTCCGCGAGCCGAGCGCCGGAGCTCATCTCCCTCGTCGCCATGCTGGCTGCATCCCACAGATTCTGGTATTTTGTATTTTCATCATCACTCGGCTTGGACACTTCCTCGTCCTTACGTGGTGGGTTGACCGGGACTCCAAAGACGTGATCGTGTCCTGATCTCTGCGGGGTCACAGCTAAGTTGAGATTTGAAGGAAAGATTTTCTTTGTCCCAATAAGGGCCCGCCTGGGTCCATCTGGAGGCAGCAACCAAGTGCCAGACGGGCCGTCTGTAAGTAGACACTCAGCTCTCATCTGGCGGCTGGAGGCTCGCGGGATCAGCCTCCATGAGGACCCTCGTCCTGGTCCTCCCCTGCATGCAGGGAGCACTCCCCAAAGAAGGGCACCGACCATGTCAGGCTTGACCTCAGGACCCATCCCCTGCCCAGCCCCATCCAAAAACCCACAGGGCCAGGCTTAGCACGTGGATTTGGGGCATGTGGCACTGGGGACCGCTGGCACTGGGGCAGCCTGCAGGTGTGCCCGGGAAGTTGGGGTCTCTCTCCCGGGGGCTGACAGATGCCCTCCAGAATGGGGTCTGCCAGTCTCCTTCCAGTCTGATGCCCGGCATTTGTTACTGTCATGGGAAGACAACATCAGTGAAAAGCTGGTAGGTCTCAGTGGACCCAAGGCGTTTGTGGACAGGACATCCGTGCCAGGTCTGCTGTGACCGTCACTTCCCAGACCCATGGCCCTGCTCTCTGGGGAGGGAGCACGTGGACGACACATGTGGGGTCTGAGCTGTCCCGATGAATCATGTGCATGTTTATGGACTTAAAAATGTCCCTAACCAGGTGTGTGCCCAGGTGTGTGCTCAGAAGTGTGCCCAGGTGTGTGCTCAGGAGTGTGCCCAGGCATGTGCTCAGGAGTGTGCCCAAGTGTGTGCCCAGGCATATGCTCAGGAGTGTGCCCAGGTGGATGTCCAGGTGTATGCGCAGGACTGTGCCCAGGTGTATGTCCAGGTATGTGCTCAGGTGTGTGCCCAGCTATGTTCCACAGTGTATGCCCAGGTGTGTGCCCAGGTGTATGCTCAGGAGTGTGCCCAGGTGTATGCCCACATGTGTGCCCACATGTGTGCCTGTGCGTGTCCCAGCTATGTTGCAGAGTGTGTGCTCAGGTGTGTGCCCAGGTGTGCCGGAATGTCCCACTTTGTGAACTAGTTTGGAAACTAGTGTCCCGTGCCACTGCCTGTCCACTCGACCCGGAATGCCCATTTCTGGCCTCTCTGTTCCTGACGATAGGAAGACAACTTGAGGAGGGAGAAACAGTGAAGATTTAGGGGTAGTGGCGGGTTTTTTGTTCTTCGTTTTTATTTGGGGCTTAAAACAAAAAATCTAAAAGAAAGAACAAGGCCCGGCTGCTGCCTCAGACGCCGGTGTGGGAAATGTGGTCCCTTTAAGGACAACCCTCCTCCTGCCCCAGGGCACAGCCTCTCATGGGGGCTGGGGTGGGGGTGGACCCGCCCCGCCACCCCACCTGCCCCTTCCCCACCCCTGGACACCAGGCCCCCCCATACCCCCCTGCACCCGGACTCCAAGCCCCCCTCCCCACTCCCCCCCAACACTGGGTCCCCCGTCCCTCTGCTGCTTCTGGCGGAGCGGGACTCAGGACCTCAAGGTACAACCCCCGCTCTCTCTCCTAACAGTGAGCTTCTCTGACATTTGAGAAGATCTTGCTTTGCATGTCGGCGCAGGGGTCTGGACAAGCGGCAGCTTCTGCGTGTGCTGTGTGAGCACACACGCGTGTGCAGCAAGTGTGCCTGGAGAGGCCCACGGCGCCCTCTGCTGGTGACTGGCAGCAGCGCCTCCCGGCTCTGCGCCTGACCTGCGCTCCGGGCGACCGCGCTGCCCTGGCCTTCACATTCTGCTGTTTCCCTCAGCAAAGACCGGTCTGTCCCTCCGCCGCCGTGACCCTGCGGCCCCCCAGCGCTTGATTCTCCCCCTGGGGTCTCCCTTCTGGGACTTCGTCAGCTCGCGAAACCCATGTCTGTCCGGGAGCCGGGGGTCCCTGTCCTCTGACCCTCGTTGCCCCCCACGGCAGGCCCCCCGCAGCTGTGGGGCCCGGGGCACATTCACCCTGGAGACTGGCCTGGCCTCCATCACCCCTCTTGGGGGAGAGAGAGCCAGGTGCCTGTCCAGGTGGAGAGCCCGGTCCTGCACGTCCGTGTCCACAGGCCCCTACAGGCAGCTGTCGGCCCCACGCCACCACTCGAGGGAGCCAGAGGCCGTGTCCCCCCAGTGCTGGCAGGTGGGGGGCCCTAGGACTGACGACCAGTCTGAGGGGCCCCACAGCACTGAGCCACCAAGGGGGCGGGTGGGCGGGGAATTGCGGGCACCAGGAGAGCGAGCCCTGCGCTGCCGGAGGGGCGGGTCCGTCCTCACGGGACTGGGGGCGAGGCAGCGGTCAGTCTGTGCCCGTGGTCAGGGCCGAGAACAGGCTCCGACTGGACAACGACTGGCCTGGCGTGTTCAAGGAGGAAGAAGAGGCTTTTGTCTGTCCCCTGTCTGCTGAGTGGACCTGGCAGGGCGGGGGGTGGAGGGCACTTGTTAGAGTGGACGCTGGGAACGCGGGCTCGTGCTGAGGGACCATAGTCGCCACACCAGGGGCGAGAGTGTGCCAGTGCCGGTCACTGAGGCGAGAGGTCAGCTCTGCTGGCAGCAGGGCCCAGGAGAAGCGGCTCACCCAGCCCGTCAACGACCGTGTCCTTCAGATGTCCATGGCACTGGGCGTTGGCAGCTTCACGGGGGTTTCTGGCCCGAGGGTCCCATGACCAGGTGCTCCACGGGGCCGGCCCTGCGCACGTCAGCCGGCGTGGTGTTTCGGGGAGCTGTTTACTCCTCCGTCCCCGCATTGTCTGAAGTCACTGCCCGTGTCCGGCCATTCCCTCCCCAGGGCTCCGGGCTCAGCTCCTCTCAGGCCGGGAGTGGGTGGCACTCAGCCAGAGGAGGGCCAGGCTCCCGTGGGCCCCCAGGGGCAGCACCCAGCACCGTCCACCTTTTCTAAGTGTCAGCCCCCAAATTCCTGCCCCTTCGTTGCCTCTCCCTGGTCTCTCCCCTTGTGGGATGAGGACAGAAGGGTAGGGAGGGAGGCGCCACGGGACCAGAAACCTGGCTCAGGGGCGGCCGGGCTGGAGGGGGACGGGATGGCCCAGCCGTTGGCCCCTCCGCGGGATCTCAGGCGCCAGTGTCCAGAGCGCAGGCAAGAGCCGACAGGTGCCCCTGAGCGCAGCCCGGACGCAGGACACAGGGACGGAGCCGGTGCGGCCTCGCCCCGCTCTCCCGCCCTGCACCGTGGCAGGATCAGCCACAACGAGCCGCTCCATGAGGCCCGCCCCACCCCCCAAGAGAGGACTCCAGCGGGGCGATCCCGGCCCTGGGAGGGGCAGCGGCCTCCCCCCCGCCTGGGCCCTGTGGCCCTGCCAGGGCTTCTCCTTGCTGACCCCTCGGCAGGGGCGGCTCCCCCAGGCCGGCCCCTGGGGCTGCGCAGGCCCCTTTGGCGAACCCGCCCCCCTCGGGCCAGCCCTCTGCCCGCCGGTGTCCAGGAGTGTCCCTTTCATGACACACCTGCCCTTCCGGACAGGCCGGCGTCTGCGCCGTGGGGAGACTCGAGGGGACTCGCTGGCGCCGCTGAGAGGGGCTCTGGGGACACTTCTCGGGGTGAACGCAAGGACCCCGCTCTTGAACCCAGCGTCTCCAAAAATGACTTCAATTACTAGCAGCCGGTTACTGCAGGGAACGTGTGCACGAGCAAAAAGTAAAGTTCTTGAAAAAAAGGAGCTGAGCTCCAAGCGGAGCGTGGGCCGGGGCTCTGCCAGGGCGACTGGCTCTGAAGGGGGACACGGAGCCGAGCGTGGAGGCCCGCGCCGGGGTGGCCCGCCCAGCCCTCGCCGGCCCCGAAACTCCACCCCGGCGAGTCCTTCTGCAGAGAAGCGATGCCTCCGGGCGGCGGGCGGCCGGCGCGAGCTGGGAGCACAGGGCGGCGTGGGGAGGAGCCGCGGCGTGTCGGGGCGACGCAGAAGCGCATCCCCGAGATCAGGAGCCGCGGTGGGAGACGACGCGCCCAGAACGCTTGCGGAGTAGAAGGTGGGTGAAAGCCGAGTAGGAAGCTATAAAAATGAAGGGGTCGAATGTAAAATAAACAACTGAAAAAGTGAAGTCACACGTGGAAGGGTCGGGTGGCGCCGAGGGAGGTGGCGGGCAGTCGGGCTGGCCAGGCGGCCGGGGAGCAGCCCGCGCGGGGGGCGGCGGGGGCGCGGGGAGAGCAGGCGGCAGTTTGGACCATCTTGGGAAAGAAAAGAGGTCACAAAACCACACGCACGTAAGACTGTAAGGCCAGAGCAGGAGAAACTGAAAAAAGAATATTGCTGAGGGACACGAACCACAGATCCGGGAAGCAAAACAGGAGCGGCCGGGACGGACAGGTCCCGCGCGCGGCGTTGGCTGCAGGAAAAACAAAGCGAGAGGAAAGGTCAAATATCTTTTAAAAAGAAAAGATTTATTTATTTATGCATCCAAGAGCTGGGGTGCAGGCCAGAGCTGTGGGGGGGCAGGTGAGAGGACTCCCCAGAGACGAGTGGGGAGCACAACAGGCAGACTGACTGAAACCCACTGCTGAGGGGAGCAGCGGGAGACAGGAGGGGTCTGCTGTGCCCTGCGGGCAGCTCCCTGGCCGGGGATCGAACGCGCGCTGCAGAGGCTGCGGACAGCTTCCCAGCGCTGTGCTTAACCCCTTGCACCACCAGGGAGGCCCAGAGAAGGTCAAATATCTTAGAAAACTCTAACGCGAGCAGGCGGCCGTGGGCAGCCAGGCAGAGAGCGACAGGAATCCGACGGTCCCCAGAGAGCTCAGAGAAAAGTAGCCGCTGGTCTGGGACTCCAGGCCAGGGCCTGCGCCCCCTCGAGACTCACCAGGACGACGCCGAGGCAGCGCCGAGGCAGAAGCAGCAGCAGACGCCAGCCCGGGCAGCGCCAGCACTCGCTCGTGGAGGGCCCAGAGCAGACGCCCCTGAAGAGGCGTCCGCAGGGAGGTGGACACCGGGCGGCAGGGGCCAGGGTGAGGCCGCGGGTGGGTCAAGGAGACGGACAGTCACGGGCCAGTGACGAGAGCCATAGCTTAGCTGGACACCAGAGGAACCAGCCGCAGCCAGGCCCCCAGCCCGTGTGTGTGCCGAGCGCAGCCTCGGTTCTCGCTTTCCCGGACGGCAGGGCGGGCTGCGGCCTCGCGCGGGGCAATGTGGGCGGCCAGCGGGACGTCCAGGAGCATCCTGGGGACAAAGACGTGGACACGAGAGACACGGAGCAAGCCAGGGTGAGCCCAGCCCAGGGAAGGCAGCTTCCGAGGAGAACGCGGGGAGAGGGAGGGGCCGCGGACGGCACCGGGACAAAGGACCCGTGTCCGCGCCCTCCCTGCGCCTCATAACGGACGCAGCTTCCACATCCGACTTTTCATTCCGTGTGGCAGGTGACGGGGACCAGCCCTTTCCAGAGGTCCTTTCTCAGCGCACCTGAGGAGAGGGGCCGGGAGAGCCCCAGACGCAGTCCAGGGCGGGGCTGAGGCCAGCAGGGAACCTGCCGACAAGCCCCGCAGGGGGCACTCCCGTCACCACCCACCCCACCCGGCTCAGGCAGACCCGCGGATGGAGGGGTGGGCTGGGCGAGGGCACGGACTCTGTGGCCGAGGCTGGGGGCCGCTAAGCTGGAGGCCCTGGAGGCGGAGCCTGGCCCGTGGGTGCTGCTTCTGCCCAGGGCACCATCCAGGCTGGCACTGGGGCGCCGGGGAGCGCCGGGTTAAACAACCAGCCCCACAGCTCCGGAAGCTGGCCCTCTGGCGCCTCTTCTGGGCCCACCGCGGGGCCTCTCCGGGTCCAGGGCAAGCGTCCGGGCCCGCGGCTGGTCGCCAGGTTCTCCTGCCTCAGCAGGACTCCACACTTGAGCTGAGCTCTGGGCGTCCTGAAACAAATCTGGATTCCCCGTGTCCCTCAGAGCCAGGCGCCGCCGTGGGACTCGGGTCTGTGGAGTGGACGCATCCACGCGGGGTCCTGGGGTGGCAGAGAGCCGCCTCCCCTCCCCCTCCTCGCTGCTAGGAGGAGCCCACGTGGCCCGTGGAGCCCGGGCTCACCCCCGCCCCCCGCCCCGCAGCCTGCTGACCCCCATTCTGCTCCCGCAGCCCCTGCGCAGGCTGCGTCGGAGGCCTCGGCCAAGAGGACCCTGAGGATTGGTCTGTCTTATTTCCCCGAGCAGAACGTCCTCGCCCGCCTCCCGGCGGGGCACGCGGAGGTCAGAGAGACACTTGGCAAAGCCACACCCAGGACGGGAGGAGCCGCCCGGGGCCGGCTCTGGGTCAGAGACGGACTCGGCACGTTGAGCGCGGCCGGGTGCGCTGACCGCAGCTGCAGCTCCAGGGGCGGGTCTTCGGTGCAGCGGCCACGGGGGAGGCCAGCGCCGGGCCCGGGCGGTGGGGGGGCCGGTGGCCTCCTCCTGCTTCTGCTCGTCTTGCGGCGCCGCGGGCAGCTCACAGGGGGCCGGAACAGCCTCCTCTCGCCTTGGCCCACGAGCGGGGCTTGAGCACCTGCCCAAGAGGGTTGCTGTCCGAGCGATGACCGCGAGATGACCGCTCACTGGGGCGTGGAAGCAGCCGTGGCCCCCGGGCCGGGGGACAGCACTCGGGAACGGGCACGCCCTTCGGGACCCAAGTTCAAGTGACACCCGGACTCAGCAGCCCCTCAGCCCCCGCCCTGGGGTCTCTGGGGTCCCCGGCCCCAGTCAGCGCCACCCCGCCCATGGGGTCAGCTCCTGGCCCCTCCCCTGCCGGGGCCTCAGGCCACTGGGTCTTTGCTCAGCAGCCGGTGGGGCTGCGCCTCGGGCGACAACAGCTGGACGTCAGCTCCTGTCAGAGCAGGGCCAGCTGATGAGACCGGGACAGCAGAGGCGCGCAGGCGCCCCAGCTGCACGCGGAAGTCTGCGTCCGGCCGAGACAGCGAGGACAGCCGGAGGCGGGCAGGGCGGCCCGGCGGGGCTCCTGCTCCAAGGTCACCGCGGTCACTCCCTGCCCCGTCCCCGCCTCCCAACCTGCTGCACCCAGCCTGCCGGCCCCGTGAGCCCCGCACTGCTGCCCCGGCTCTCAGCCCCGCCCCCGGGCTGCGAGAGTCACCCCATCCCGCGCTGTTCCTCGGGCCAGCCCAGGCACCCCCGGGGCCCCAGGACCTCTGTCCGGCCCACCCGAGGGCCCTGGCCACTCGGCCTCATGCCTGGCTCCCTCCCCGGGGCTGACTCGACCCTGGTTCTCATCCTCGCTCCGACTGGACAAAATCTCGGCGTCACTGAGACTCCGGCCCGCCAGCACCGGGCTTGGGGACCTGCTCCGGGAACGGGTGCCGGGAGACCCCACGGCGAGGCGGGGGAGGGGCGGGCGCCGTCGAGACCACGGCCCAGGCCAGCCCCCGCCAGACGCAGGGGCAGGGTCCCGGGTCCAGCAGAGAACAAGCAAAGCCAGCCGCGGAAAAGACCGAGCTGAGGCCCGCGGGCCCTCCCGAGCGGACTTGACCGGGGGCCCGCTGAGCGCGTGGACGGTGCCTGGCGGGGAGGTCGCAGCCACTTAAAGGAAGGCACATGCTTCACGCGCCCCGGCGCCGGCCCAGACCCCACCGCGAGCCGCCAGGAGTCTGTCTGAGCTCAGGCCCCGGCGCCGGTGGCTGGCGCGAGGGCGGGTGGGCTGAGCGGAGACCCTGCGAATCCCTCGGGGGCCCCGGAGAGGGCCTGCCCCTCACGGAAGGGAGGAGGAGGGGCAGCCCCCAGGAAGCCGCGGGGGCCCTTCTCTGGGCACCGCCCCACGGCCCCTGCAGTTGCGTGTGCTGGACACCGGCCACTCCCACCCCAGCCGGGTGCCCCGGCAGTTCCCGGCTGCCTTTGGGTCCTCAGAAGTGGCGCTGGGATGGCAGAGCTGGCTCTGGTTGGGGGAACCACAGAGCCCGCGCCCCAGCCCAGCCCTGGGCTCCAGGCCAAGGCCCGAGGGGACTGGACTTATCTCCGGCATCTGGGGCAGGACCTGCCCACGCTGGACGCCTACGTGGCCTGTTTATCAGGGGCCAGACCCGCCCATCCCCAGGCCCGAGGCTGGCCTGAGGGGAGCGCCCAGGGGGCTGCCGACTCTGACAGGCCAGGCCTGAGCCAGGGCTCGTGTCTGCACTGACCGGGCAGCAGCGGGAGGAGGTGAGCAGAATTCGCGGGAAGGCCGCCCAGGCCACGGGGTGGGGACCCTGGGGGTGCGTGGGGAGGGGGGGGCTCGTGACTGCCCAGCCGCTCGGGTAAGCCAGCCCGCGGATCCCAGGAGACGCCCTTCCCTGCGCAGTCTGTTGAGGGCAGGGGAGACGCAGGTGCCATGGCGGGGGGCAGCCGGCCGGGGCTCGGCCCAGGAGAGGGGGCTCCGGGGGAGGCGCAGGGCTTAGACATGCAGGAGGGGGTGGGAGAGGGCAGGAACTGGGGCCCGGCTGCTAGGCGACACCCTCTCTTTCCTGGGGGATGACGGGTGGTGACGTCTCGTCTCTGTGAGACCCGCGGCAAAGTGCCCACATAGCGCCGGGGGTGGCCGCACGTGGGGGCATCTCCAGCCGTCCCCAGCTGACCGGGCCCCCTCCTCTGAGCCTCGCTGGCCGCAGGGGACACGGGGCTCCGATCTGGTGACTCAACCATGAGCCCGAGACTGCCCGGCGTCAGCGGACGGCAGGCGCGGGCCCGGCCAGGTGGACGGGTTTAGTGCGTGGGGTGGGGCTGTCCCCCGCGAGTCCTGTCCCGACACCAAGAGGGAGCAGAGATCTTGAGCACCACGGGGTTGACTCTAAGCCCCGTCCAGCCCCGGCTCGGACCAGCTCGGTTCGGCCGGCCGAGGCCGCTCACCGCAGCGTTGCGCAGGGGCAGCCGGGGGAGGCGAGAAGGCGGCGCAGCCGGCACACAGGGAGCCTGGCCAGGCCCAGCGCTGCAAGACTGGCCGCGAGGCCCTGGGCCGCAGCGGTGATCAAGGCAGGTTTTCAGCCTTGGGTTGAGTGGGCGAGGCCTCTGCGGCCTGCGGGCCCTGACGCTGGACAGCGCTGCATGGACAGTGCCTGAGCGGCCCGGCAGAGAGGCTGGGCACCGGCCGGGCTGGGCAGCGGTCACCTGGAGGGGGACCTGCGTGCAGGTCGCGAGTCCCGGGCAGACATGGGGTGGGGCCATGTAGGGTGGGGCGGGCAGGGGGTGGGGTTCTGGGGGCGGGGGTGGGGCACACAAGGTGGTCAGTTCAGCTCGTGCCTCGACCAGCAGTTCTGCACATCGCTGGTCACACATGCTAGTGAGCAGGAGAAACTGAGAATTGTCCACATGAGGCTCAGACACGCGCGAGCACAGGGCCCGGTGACGGCGTGTGCAGGTCACCAGAGGCGGCTGGGCGCGGCCGCCGGGGCCCGAGGGACAAGGACGCGGGTGCTGGATGCCTGCAGGCCCCGCTTCCTCTCCAGCTGGTCTCCATGTCACACATTAGAGCTCGGGCCCCACAGGTGCTTTCAGGGCCCTGGGGGACCAGGCGGGCTCCATGCCGTCCACGGGGCACCCACGGTGTGGGTGTGTGAGGCCCCCGCCCGATGCGGCTGGCGCAATCAGAAGGCCGGCCCCCATCCTGGGTCCTGTCCAGGCCGGGCCGCTGTTGGGCTCCGAGGCCATGGGAGGCCCCTCCGTGGCAGTTTAGGACCGTGGGTCCCCGTCCTGCAGGGCAGATTTGGGGGGCTTGGGCATCACACCAGTCGGGCCTGCCTGGGCAAGCCGGACACGAGAACACAGACACCCGGCGGCCAGTCCTGCCGCGACACCGTGAGCACAGAACTCTCGGCCTGTGAGTCACAGTCCTTCAAGCGCACGTCAGCAGGGCCTCTCCCCGAGCAAGAGCGGCCCCCGGCCCTCCTCCCCGGCGCCCTGGGGGGGAGCCGGTCCCAGAGGAGCGGGTTGTGGGTCCCTCTGGGGGCACTGGGGCTGCAGGTTGAGCTGGCTTGTCCATCCCTGGCCCTGGGCAGTGGGCGGAGAACTCTGGGAGAACCAGCTGGGCAGGCCTGGCCCCACCCCACAGGCTCCACTCATCACCTCATCACGGAGGGCAGGGCTTGAGGCTGCCGTGGGGGAGGGCTGGGCGGGCACAGGGGCCGCGGGCTGTCTGGGGGCACGGGGTGGGCCCTGGTGCCGCAGCGGGTCGTGGGAGCTTGTTTGCTCTCTAGCACAGGGGCGTGGGGCCTCCGAGAGCTGGGGAGACAAGCTAGCGGTGGACACACGAGCCTCCGCAGGCCAGAGCTGCTGGCACGCTCGGACACCTGATCCTCCGTGGGCAGTTCATGGAGCCGCCGCCAGGCAGGCGGCAGGGCCGGGGAGGCGGGCCGGGCCCGTGCCCGCCAGAGCAGGAGGTGACCGCTTGGAGTTGACCAGAGAGCCCCGCCGCGGCTGTGCCGCCCCAGGGCAGTGGGGGGCAGCGAGGCGGGAGTCCCGGGGGGCCCAGCACGTCCCGTATCAGAGGCCTGGAAACAAGTCGGCGTTTCAGTTTGATTTGTAAACGTCTACATACAAATTTCATTATAAAAGTACGTTTCCCTTTAAAGTTCTTTCTCTTTCACGTTAGCTGCTCTTGCTGGAAGTGTGGAAGTCACAGTGCCTCAGACAGGCCAACACCCTCCCTCCGCCCGGGCCTGCAGGTCAGGCATGCTCGGCCCTGCCCGGCGCGCTCCTCTCGCCAGGCCACGCGGCCCCGAGGGTGCGGTGGCAGCAGGTGTGCACCCCCCGCATACCCCTCACCTGCGGCTGCACCCCCGGACGCCGCCCCGGGCTGTGCTCTGCTAGTAAGAGCCTGGGAGCTGAGCAGGGGGTGCCGTGCCAGCGCGTTAGCTGCTGCTCCGCCTCCTCCAAGCTGGGGCTTGCTGGCCCCGCTGGCCCCCAGGCCCTCAGAGTGGGGCCCCTGCCTGCGCTCCCAGCAGGTCCTCCGCACAGTGGGCGCAGCAGCCCGGCGCGTGGGGATGGCGCCGTGCGAACAGGCTGGGCCACTCGCTGAAGCAGAACTGCTCTTGTCCAACAGCTTCCCCCGTCCAGAGCAGCCGTCCTGCCCGCGGCAGCCAGGTCAGCGGCCCAGCCTCTGAGCAGCCGGGCGCCGCCATCGGGCGCAGCCGAGACAAAGGGACCAGGTAGCCCTGGGCAGCGGAGGCTGCATCCTGCGGGGCAGCGGCGTGGGTGTGGGCAGGGGCGGCTTCCGGGACACTCAGCAGCGTCGCGGGCTGCACTCTTGGGAATTCCACAGCGCGAGCCCTTGGCTCCTGGGCGCGATGACCGGCCGGGCCGGAGGGGCCAGCTGAGCTGGCGCTGGAATGTGCCGTGTCCACCCAGCTGTGAGCTGACCGGTCTGTTCCGTTGACCCCGCACTCCTACCTGCGCTGCCGCCGGCTGGGGTGAGCTGGCGTGAGCGTGCGCGCCAGCCTCTCGCGGGGAGCAACGACGTGTGGGTGGGGGCACCATCAGCAGATGCGGCCAAGCCAGCGCCACTTCCTGACGCCAGGGGGGCGAGGACTGCCCCCCTCACTCACCCCGCGCTGACAGTGCAGGACACTCTGACCGGGACCGCCCCGGCCGCCTTCAGGCTGGCAGGCCACAGGGGTCAGCCCCACAGAAGCGTGGACTGGGGACCTGCAGCCCCAGGGGGTTGAGCAGCAGAGTACGGCCGCTCCAAGGCCACGGGCGGGCGTGGGTCCCGAGGGCGGGGCAGGTCCCAGGAGCACCCCCGTGTTGGGATTCACGAGTGTCCAAGGTCTCTGGGGACACTCCGAGGGTCTGGGGGTGTGAATCTCTCTCTGGGTCCCTTACGGGCTGGGTTTGCTCTGAGGAGGGTCCCTGCCGCTCTGGTCAGTGCTGGGGTCAGCGGAAGGGACCTCAGCCGAGGAAGGACAGGCCCGAATCCCCGACGACTTGGTCCCTTAGCCACTGACATGGGTCGGGAGACTCGCCCACCCTCCGGGCCTGTGGCTGTTTGGAAGGCCGGGGGCCGCCTTTCCTTACAAGACACCAAGCCCTGAGTCCACTGACCCCCAAAGTGTGAGGCCCCTCACGGAGGCTGCGGGTCACCCACCAGCACAGGCGTTCCACGTCCACGCAGGTCAGGCTAGAGCAGGTGGGCAGGGCACGTCTGAGTTTACTTGGTGCTGCTTTTATTAAGGAAGATGACAGCCCTGAACACCAGGGACGGGTGTTACTCGTGTCCACACCCCTTTCTTGAACCGGCCAGGCCTCTGACCGGGCTCCCTAAACGGCAGGAAGTCCCTGCCACAGCACGTGTGCAGGTGGGGGGGCTCTGGCGGCAGAGCAGTGGCCTCGGGGCAGAGCCTCGCAGCCTGTCCTGTGGCCCTTGGACCCTCCTCCCCCGCGTCAAGCCCGCAGCGCCGTCCCCTCTCAGGGCGGTGTCCTCCCGCTGGCCTGGCTGCTCAGGGTCAGCGGGTTTGGTGTCTTCCCAGGGCCGGACACCTCCCTGTCCGCAGCTCCCCCACCCCGAGCCTGCCGGCCTCCATTCCCACTGCCAGGACGCAGCGGCCACGGTCAGGCACACACACCCGGCCCCCCTCGGCCCCCGGCGGTGCGGGAAGTGCTGTGGCCATGTCTGAGGCCCTCGTCTCACTGATTGGGAGGGTGGACGTGGCCGTCTGTCCTGCTGGACAGCCAAACCCACCGGAAAACGTCTGCTCATTTTAAGACCCCCTCTTAATACAGATGGGGACCGAACAGAGGTCAGTGATCGACCCTGCGGGGGGACAGCCTACGTGACGGGGCATGCGACTCCTCGGGTTCTTTGCCAAGTCCGGGCCCCTCGGGTCACCCGGGTCACCGCGAGCGGGCGGGAGAGGCCTCCGGAGCTGCTCCCCAACGGGCAGACCCAGGAGAAGCCTCTGCGCGGCTGATGACTCCGGGAGCTGGAGTAGCCACCAGCCAGCAGCCGTGCAGGGCCTGACGCGAAGGACGCAGCGTGGTGGCTGCGTGGACAGGCCAGCTGGTGTGCGCCAGGCCGCCCAGCAGGGTCACTCTTCGGCCGAGGGCAAGATGGGGGCTGGCGCTTTCTCCGGGCGCTGAAACGCCACTGACCAGGCCCCGTGAACGGCCGTGGCCCTGGCCCAGGGCTGCTCCGTGGCTCGGCGACGACCAGCTTCTGGGGCCTTGGCCACGCCCCCTTTCCGAGAGGCCCCAGCCCCCCAGATGCTCGGCTGGCAGGACCTGAGGGTGTGCACACGAAGCGGGGCCCGGGGCTCCCCAAACCAGGCTGCGCCACGCCTGCCTCCACCACACGGTGATCCCCGAGGGGGCGACAGAAACCGCGTTTTCCCCGGAAGTGCGTTTTTGTGGACTCATCAGCCGCAAGGGCAGAGGCAGAGAACATTCTGCCGGGCCTCCCGCCCCTCCTCTGGCCCGCGGGACGCCCCGACGTCAGCCGAGGCACAACACGGGCCGCCCGGGCTCGCGCCTGCGAACACCGAGTTTACCACACCGCAGAGACTGCTCGGGAGCGAGCGGACTCGGCCTGGCTCCCCGTCAGCGCGAGGCCTGGGAGCGAGCCCGGCCTGCCGGCGCCGCTGTTGCTCGCCCACTTGACGGGACTCAGCCCTCGGCACAGCGCAGTCTCTCCGCCTCCCCGGCCACCCACGACTCGCGGCCGCCATGCCGAACAGCGCGGCCCGGCCCAGAGCTGCTCCCCACGAGCCTCTGCAGCCCCGACGCAGGGCCGGGCAGCTGGCGGGCGGCTGCGGGGGCAGGGGGCGGCGCGGGGGTGCCCTGGAGGGGCAGCCTGGCTGCTATCGCCGGCTTTTTATTGCCGCGGTTGTAAAGCCATCGCGCCCTGGGAGCCCGGGACTTTGGCCTTTGGCACCCTGCTCACGCCTCCGAGGCGGCCAGATGCCAGCGCTGCTGCTTCAAGACCAAAGGCCGCCCCGTGCGGGGCTCCGCAGACACCTCCCTCAGCGAGGGGCTCACCGCACCCCACGGTGCACGCGCTGTGGGCACGGCCGCTGTGCACGGAGCATCCCCGCTAGCGAATCACAGATGGGGCGTATCCCCCGGCCCCTGCCAGGAGCTGTGCTGGGGCTCGTGGTGGTGAATGAGTAACCGCGCCCGCGGCGCCTCCTGGGCAGAGATGACCGAGCTCAGTGCTCCGGCCTGAGTGGCCGCTTCTTGGCTCCACTGCTTCTCCCCAGCCTGCTGGTTTCTTTCAGGGCACGCCGGGCTGCCCCGTCTGCGGGTGGTCTGCACTCAGCCGCGCGATGGACCCGACCCTGAGGAACGTCCTGGTGGTGTCCTTCGGCTTCCTGCTGCTCTTCACAGCCTACGGGGCGCTGCAGAGCCTGCAGGTGAGGTCCCCCCAACCCCCACTTCAGCAGCTGCCCAGTCGCACTGTGTGGGGTGGGGTCTCCTGCTGCCTACCTCTCCCCCAAGTGCCCTTGGGGTCCTGGCCCCTGGATGGCCCCCAGGCATGTGCGCGGCCCAAACGGAGGCGCCAGGTCCCCGGAGGCCTGGTTGGGAGGAGCCGCAAGGCCGGCGCGGAGAGCCCAAGGCGGCCCTGGGCTTGTGGCCGGTGCGGAATGTGGATCTGTTAGGCCCCCTGCCCTGAGGAGTCCACGCCAGACTTCAGCGCAGTGGATGCCCAGCAGGTGGCCGCTGCAGGGACAAGGGCACTCCCCTCAGCCTCTGCGAGGGAGACCAGAAGGCCGGTGCCTCGAAGGCCCGGCACACTGGCCGCTGCAGGCGAGGTCTGGCTTCCACGGTGACAGCCTCTCCGGGTGGTGCGGGGCCTCCCCAGGGGGCACCTTCTCACTCTGACGACGTCAGCGGGCCTGGAGGGGTGGGTCAGGGGCAGGACTTGGGCGTTGCCGCCCTGCAGGGCAGCGACCCAGAGACACCTGGCAGGCGTGGGCCGGTGGGCGGGGCAGGGCAGGGCAGCTCACCGCGCCTCGGGCGCTCAGGATTGCATTCTCTCCTCACTCCCGAGGACAAGGCGGGTGGACGCCAGGTGGACGCCTGTGTCCTGCAGGAAGGCTGCGGCGGCGCTGCCTGCGAGTGGTGGTGGGTGTGTCCCGGCACAAGGGCCTGCTCGGTGCTGCCCCCACCCCGCTCCTGCAGTGCCCATGCTCCCTGGTGGGAGCAGCCCGTGCTGCGGGGCCTGTCCTCTGGGCACCGCTGGGCAGCCCCTGGGTGCAGGCAGTCCCTGGGCGGGTCTACAGGGGCAGCCATGGTGCCTTTGACCACTGCTTAGGCTGAGGAAGGTCGTGGCTGCAGGACCTGGGCATGAGAAGGGGCACACCTAGCAGCAGGGGCCTGGCTGTCTCCTCAGCCTGCAGCTTGGAGCTCAGGTGGGGTCAGCTCTGCCCTCGCCGTCCCCGCCTGGGGGAGCGCCCCCTAGAAGGGCCGTGCCCTGTGGCCCTCACGCCCCCACCCCCGGCAGTGCCCCTGGGCACCTGGTGGACTGGGGGTGGACCCTGGGTAGGTGCTGACCTCTGGGGCTGCAGCTCCAGACGAAGGGTCCGTCCAGCCTCAGCTCTTCCCAGCGCTCACTGCGCTGGCCTCCCAGCCAGGGCCTGTGGGGCTCCCCACCTCCTGGCCCCCCTCTGCACCTCACGGCCCTCCTGCCTCCACTGTGGCCTCTCGCCTCCTGGGCTCCAGCCCCCCACCGCCCGGTCCTGGCAGGCGCTCGCTGAGCCGCGTCCTGGGCTGGCCCGGGTGGCCCCGTGGGTGGAGTGTGGCCGTGTCTGCTCACGTCCCCGCAGTGGGCTCCGCCGGGCTTGGCCCCGGGCTGTTCCCGCTCAAAGGCGCTTGCTCCTGGGCCTGGCCTCCAGGCTGGCAGCCCACAGCTGCGGCCTTCCCAGCAGGTCGCGCTCAAACCCCATTGTGGTGGCCGACCCCCCACCCCAAACCCGCAGCTCTGGCCGCGGCGGGGAGAGCCCTGTGGGGGCCCCGCACAGCTGGTCTCCTCAGAGCTCCCGGGCGCCCTCCACGAACACGCCGCCGGCCACCGGCCGGCCGGGGCGTTATCCGAGGACCTTCGTGCCAAGTCCCTCCCCTGGGCCTCGGCTTCTGAGAGCGTGGCGACCATGTGCAGCGGACCGAGGCTCGCAGGCCGGCGCCTGCAGAGCAGAGCAGTCGTTTCCAGGAGCCTCACCTCCGGGCAGAGGGCGTCCACCCTCCGGCGCATCGGGCTTCGCTGGCCGGCGCTGCTGGGCAGGGCGTGGGGCTGAGACCAGCGAGGAGCGTCCGGAGCGGCCGGGCGGGGGTGGGCGGCCTGGGGTGAGGAGGGGTCGGGGCCGCCGGATGTCTCTGTGCAGACAGGACGTCGCCTCCAGAGGGGCGCGGGGCCTTGTGTTGGGAGAGTGGACGCGGGGCGGGGGGGCTAGAGGTGGGCTGCGCGCTGGCCGGGGAGTGACGGCCGCCACCAGAGGACGCTGTAGCGCAGGCCGCGAGCCGGAGCTCAGCTCTGCTGGCGGCAGCGCCCAGGGGCCCGCTGGTGACCGTGTCCTGCGGGTGTCCTGCGGGTGTCCTCTGGGTGTCCTGCGGGCGTCCTGCGGCAGCCCGGCTGACGTCATGGCACGGGGCGGCCGGCGATCCATGGGGCCGGCTCCGGCCTCCGCAGGCGCTGTGCTTCCGGGGCGTCTGCTCCTCCGCCCCGCATCGTCAGGGGCACGGCCCCGACCCGAGTCCTTCTGGGCACCGCAGCTCTCACTCCCGGGGATCGGGGATCGGGGCTCCAGCCGCGGGAGGGGGCGGCGCAGCCCCGGCCCCCCAGGGGGTCCCCACGAGGCCCCCTCCTCTGCCCCCTCCCCTGCCCGCTGGGCCTTGGGGGGCAGATGGGCAGATGGGGGGCAGGAGAAGCCACTGCGGTGGAGCCCTGCCCGCCCCTCCCACCACCACGGCTTCCCTGTCCCCCGCGCCCTCCCCTCCCCGCTGCCCCTCCCCTCCCCTCCACCCCTTCCCACACCATCCCCCAACCACCTCCCCCTACCCCTCCCTCCCCTGCACCCCCTCACCCCCTTCTCCCAGACCTCCCCCCTCCCCATCTCCTCCCCTCCCGGGGGCGGCGTGGAGGACGGCTGTGCAGCGGCCTCGGCCCTGCGCTCGCCCCGGTCTCTCCGCACCGGCCCCGCTGACGCCCAGCGCGGTGCTCCCCGCCAGACCCCCGGGCCGAGCCCTCCCGCGCCCGCCCTCGGCTGGAGCAGACTGCCCTCGAGCCACGCGGGGTCCAGGGGCGCCAGGGGACCAGCCCGGCAGCCCAGCCTCTGACCCTGCCGGGGCCCCCACAGAGCAGCCTGCACAGCGAGAAGGGCCTGGGGGTGACCACGCTCAGCACGCTGTACGGCGGGGTGCTGCTGTCCTCCATGCTCCTGCCGCCCCTGCTCATCCAGAGGCTGGGCTGCAAGTGGACCATCGTCCTCTCCATGTGCGGCTACGTGGCCTTCTCCCTGGGCAACTTCTACCCTAGCTGGTACGGCGCCCCGCCCCGCCCCGCCCCACCCCACCCCCCGCCCCGGCCCCCCGCCCCCAGCCCCAGCCCCGGCACCCCACCCCTGGCCCCAGCCCCTGGACCCCTGCCCTGGCCACCACAGCCGGCTCCTCCTGCAGGCCCCACCTGCGCCCCTCACCCTCTGGGGCAGGACCTCTCGCCTCCCACGTTTCCCACCAAGCTGCCCTGCCCCTCTGCGGGGCCCCCCTCGGCCCCAGGCAGGCCAGCCGGCGCCCTGCCAGTGCTCCAGGGCCCGGGCCACGCCAGGGGAGGACCGAGCTCCCAGCTCAGACTGTGGGTGCAGGACTGGCCCCGGGGCCGCCGAGACCCGCTGCCCAGGGAGGGGGACCCTAGGGGCCAGCGGCGGGCGCCCCGTGACCCTGGGCCCCTCAGGGCAGCGCCACCGTGGTCTGACTTGAGGCCGCAGTTTCCACGCGGCCCGTTCAGGGCAAAGTCAGGGGCTGTCATGGAAGGTGGTCAGGCGCTGCAGCCCGGTGCTGGCCACGTCCAGCTCCCGGCACCCGCGGGCGTCCCGAGGACAGCCCTCCTGCCAGTCACTGGCTTTGTCGCCGCGGGGCAGCGGCCGCCGTGGGCCCAGTTCCAGGAGCCCGTGCTCGCCCCCAGGTACACGCTGGTCCCCACCTCCATCCTGCTGGGGCTGGGGGCCGCCCCGCTGTGGTCGGCGCAGAGCACCTACCTCACCGTCGTGGGCAACAGGCGGGCGGAGGCCACGGGCGGCGTCGGCAAGGACGTGGTCAGCCAGTACTTCGGCATCTTCTTCCTCATCATCCAGTCGTCCGGGGTCTGGGGCAACCTCATCTCGTCCCTGGTGCTTGGCCAGACGCCCACGAAAGGTGAGGCCGGGGTCCCCGGGTGCCCGGACAGCCCGCGTCCGAGGGGCCGCCTCCGGCCCTGCCCTCCCAGGGCCAGCACGTGGCCACGCAAGAGCGGCCAGGAAAGGGAGGTTACGGCGGCCCGCTGGCGGCCAGCGTCGCCAGCCCCAAGACTGAGAACGGGCTCAGCCCTCTCCCTCCCCCAAGCCCGCCATCGGGCCCCGTGCCCTCGGCCGCGCCTGCCCTGCTGCGGGCCTGGCCAGGGCTGCGGGGCCCAACGTCCCTCCGCCGCGGCGGCGCCTTCCTCCTGTCGCACAGTCGCCCCTGGGCCCTGGGCCCGGCCCGGGACCCGCCCCGCGGAAGGCGCCTGTGCACGGAGGCCTGGCCGGCGGGCAGGCGTCCCTGCTTGTCGCTCATGTGGGCGGGAGAGCCCAGCAGGGCCGGTGGGCACAGACCGGCTGCAGCCTCTGCGGGCACCCCTCCCGCCAGGGCACCCCTCCTGCCAGGTCACCCCACCTGCAGGCACCCGCACACCCTGGGCCACCCCAGCAGGGCTCCCGGCAGGTCTGGGTTGAGTTGAGGCGACACTTGCTGGCCAGGCGTCCCCTCCCAGTCCGCGAGCGCCTGGAGCGCAGGCCTCGTCGCCAGCCGACAAGGGGCCCGCACAGGAGGCCGTGGCGTCCCCGCCCGGGGCTGGAGCGGGCGCCTGCGGCCTGGAGGGACGACCCCAGCCACGCGCTCTCCCCGAGGAGCCTGCAGGGCGGGCCCTGCCCCTCGTGTCAGGAGAGCGGTCAGCGAGTGCCCCCGGCGCGTGGTGGGTCCTGGCCAGGGCCGCAGACTGTCCGGGACGAAGGGCTTTTGAGATACTGGGTCAAATGAACCGGTGCCCGTTTTGACCCTCTGACCTTGCTTGAGCCCCTGACCTTGGTGCGGCCCGCCCAGGCGCCGCTCCCGGCACGTCTACCCCCCCAGGGCTCCCTCACGCGTCTTCCCCCTTGCGCCCCCCATGTCCTCACCCCTCCCCCGTGCCCTCACCCCCGCGCCCTCAGCCGGCGTCCCCCCGCGCCCTCAGAGCCCATCCCGGAGGAGCTCCTGCAGTCCTGTGGGGCCAGCGACTGCCTGATGGCCGAGGCGCCCGTCAACGGCACCCAGCGCCCCTCCCGGGAGCTGGTCTACACCCTGCTGGGCATCTACACAGGTGCGGAGCTGCGGGGCCGGGGCGTGTCCCCTGTTGAGGGCCGAGCGGCGTCCTGGGCGTGGGGCTGCTGGGGCTCAGGCAGCAGCGGGCTGGGCCTGGGGCTCCTTTCTGGGGCTGGTTGAAACTCCGGAGAGGGCTTGGGGGAGCAGTGGGGGCGGCCTGGGCCTGGGGCACGGGCACGGGGGCCGGTTGACGGTGGGCAGGAGGTGGGCCGCAAAGCCACAGGCGCCAGGGGAGCCCCAGGTCACAGGGGCGGGGCCGGTGGTTTCTGCACTGGGGGGTCTGGGGGGTCTCTGTGCTGGGGGTTGGGGCTCTGCGCTGAGGGGGCGGGGGGTCTCTGCTCTAGGGCCTGGGGGTCTCTGCACTGGGGCACCGGGGGGCTCTGCACTGGGGAGCTGGGGGTCTCTGCATTGGGGGCGGGGGGCTTGCACGCCGCCCAGGCTGTTGCGATCCAGATCCCCGCTGGGGACTAGCGTGGTGGGGACCACGTGCCTCCCCCTCAGCACCTGTCTCGGGGCTCCCCGGGCCCCCCGACCGCACTGCCCTCGCGGTGGCTCCCCTTTCCTGGCCAGCAGACGCAGCGCTGCTCCCTCACAGCCGGCGCGGCTCCGCGGTCAGTCGGGCATTTAGAGGCCGAGGCGGAGCTTGGCGGGTGGCCTCAGCCCCGCGCCCCCGAGACGCGTGTGACCGGGTGGGCGCGCCGAGGGTCGGGGCAGGGCGGGGTCCCGGGGGTCTGGCTGGGCGCCAGGACAGCGCTGAGGGTGGCAGTGGTCACGGCCATGTGGCGGGCAGCTCTCGGCCTTGGGGCTGGCCCACGTGTGCAGCTGCCCTCGGGCCTGGATGCGGAGTGACCCCTCGGGGCAGGGAGGGGGAGGCGGGGGCCGGCCCCAGGCCCCGCCCCAGCCGTCCTCTCTCCCCAGGAAGCGGAGTCCTGGGGGTGCTGCTGGTGGCCGTGCTCCTGGAGCCCATCTCGGGGGGCGGTCTGCAGAAGAGCGGGGGGACGGCCTCCGTGTGCTCCTCGCTGCTGTCGACCTTCAGGCTGTTCAGGGACAGACGCCTGTGCCTCCTCACCCTGCTGCCCGTGTACAGCGGCTTCCAGCAGGCCTTCCTGGCCGGGGACTACACCAAGGTGGGCAGCACCGCGGGCACCGGCCAGCCGGGCTGGGCAAGGCGATGGGACAGGGCTGGGGGTCTGGGGGCCTGGTGGGGGGAGGGGCTGGGGGTCAGGGGCTGGCGAGGGGAGGGCCCCCACGTAGCAGCAGCGCGGGCCCGGGGCCCTGCGGCCGACCCTGGCCTTGCGCATCTGCTCTCCTGAGGCGTCTTGCCCGACCTGCTTATTTTGGAGGACGGCTTAGGGAGCACCCGGCCATGGGCCTTCCCCGTGGTCCAGGCGGCCACTGCCCTGTGGTCAGGGTGTGGCCGTGGCTCCCACCAATCGCCTCAGCTACTTGGGACTCCCCACCCCACACCGCCCAGCGGCCACTGTGCTGACCAGGACGCTCCCTGGGGGCAGCGAGAGCGGGCGGGGCACTGGACAGACAGAGCGCCCGTGGCGCTGGGTGGCCACCATCCACCAGGGGTGCCGGGTGCTGGCCCGTGTGAAGGGCCTTCTGGAGAGGCTGGGATGAGCCGCCGCAAGGGCGCTGTTAGCACGCGGAGCACCCTCTTCTCAGGAGCGTCCTGGGAGCTGGGGTGCAGGGTGTCGAGAGCGGGAGGGGGACCAGTCACCCAGCCGGCCCCCCACCCAGGACACCTCCCTGCTCTGCCCCCTCCAGCGGGTAGAGGCGGATGGCAGTCAGCCTGGGTCAGCCCACCGGCCTCCTGCGAGAGGCCGACAGCTTCCCTGGCACCCCACTGGGGCCCTGGGGGGGCTGCCCTCACCCCTGTCCTCACACGCCCTGGGGCATGGCCGCAGGGCCACGGCCTGCCCTCGCCCCCCTGCAGCTCCCTCCCTCAGGGCCCGGCTCCTCTCTCCTCGAGATGTTGTTTCAGAACAACTGGGTTTCCCAGCAGAACGGAGAGGAAAGCGCGTGTGTCCCCACCCCTGCCCCACGCGTGCCGCGCCGTGACCCGTGTCCCCGCCCAGCGAGGAGCTGGTGACCCCGACGGGCAGGCCGGGTCTGCGGGGTCTGGTGTTGGCCCGGGGGTGGCCAGCGTGTGCCGGGGGTGGCCAGTGTGGCTGTGGGGTCACAGGGTGGGGTCAGAGGGAGTCAGCAGCCCCGCCGAGAACAGCTAGCGCTGCCCGCCCGCTGCCCGCCCGTCCTCCTCACTCCTGAGCCCAGAGAGGCCCTCCAGGGGCTCCCACGCGGAGCTGGCCCCCAGACGGAGCGCTCAGGCCAGCGGTGCCGCGCCAAGGTCCAGGGCAGCGTTTCCACCCATACCCGGACCAGAGCCAGCCGCCTGCCCCCCGCGGCCAAGCCCCGGACCCCTCCCGCCCCTGACTGGCCCCCTGAGGCCAGTCCAGGACCCCTCCTGCCCCCGCCTGGCCCCCTGCACTGGCCAACCCGAGCTCCTGCCCGCAGTCCTACGTCACCTGCGCCCTGGGCATCCAGTTCGTGGGGTACGTGATGATCTGCTTCGCGGCCACCGACTCGCTGTGCTCCGCGCTGTTCGGCCGGCTCTCCCGGTACACGGGCCGCGTCGCGCTCTACGTGCTGGGTAGGAGGCCGCGCGGGCCAGGTGGCTGGGAGCTGTGGGCCGGCCCTGGGGGACACCCCCATCAGACTTGGGGAACTGCCCCGGGGGGCTGGGCCAGGCCAGGCTGCCCCTCACACCGCGGATGGGAGCCGGGGCTCACGCCGGCCCACTGCCCGCAGGCGCGGCCACCAACGTGGCCTGCATCGTGGCCCTGCTGCTCTGGAAGCCCCACCCTGACCAGCTGGCTGTGTTCTTCGTCTTCGCTGGCCTCTGGGGCCTGGCCGATGCCGTCTGGCAGACTCAGAACAGCGGTGAGAGCGGGCCCGGGGTCTGGAGCTGCGGCTCCCGCTCAGGGAGGGTGTGCTGGCAGGGCGGGGCAGGCCTGGCTCCAGGACCCTGCAGCTTCTCTGAGCTCTGGTTCAGCTCCCAGAGCCTGGGGAGCACCCTCAGGAGGATCCCGGGCAGGGCCCTGGGGCCCCTCCATGCCTCCGCCCTGCGGACGTCCCTCCGAGGACGAACTGGGCTCCAGCACCTGGGCCGGGGCACCCTGCGGGCTCCAGTACGGCCTCTGAGCTGGGGCTCGGGCTTCAGAGAACGGGCCAGGGTGGGCAGGGGGCGGGGGGTGGCCAAGGGGCTGTCCTGGACAGACGAGGACGGGGGTGTGGCCCAGGGGTTGTCCTAAAGGGGCGGGGGTGGGGGGACAGCCCAGGGGCTGTCCTGGACAGGTCGGGGCCCGGGAGGCCGGGCCTGAGCCTTGGGGCCAGGGCTGCTGTGACAGCCCCCGCCTGGGAGGTCCAGCCCGCTCTCATGCCGCTTCTGGAGGCGGGAGCCCAGCCGCGCAGCCGGACCATCCTGGGCTGTCCACTCACGTGCCCATGGGTGGGCAGCTGCTCCTGGGCCCCTCAGATAAGGGCGCCCACCCCCTCGAGACCCACCTCTGACTCCATCTCTGGGGGGCTGATTCTGTGTGTCGGGGGGACACGGGGAGCACTAGGCTTGAGGAAGGTGGCGGGTGGGGGCTGCGCAGGCCGGGCCTGCTGGGGAAGGGCTGTGGTTTACCCGACAGTCCGGCGAGGCCATCGGGCATGAGGGCGTCTACAGTGACACGGGCGACGAGGCTGCAGGGGGCGCGGCACCGGCGGGTGCAGGGGGCTATGGGAGAGCCTGTGGGGGACACTGCTGAGGGGCCTGTAGGGGGAGGCGGGGGTGCTGCTGGGAGGCTGGGGGTGCTGGGGGGCTGCGGGAGCAGGGGCTGTGGGGGGCCTGTGGGGGGCTGCAGGTGAGGGGGTGGTCAAGGCAGCGTCTGGGGTGGAAGGAGCCCCGGAGGGGTGAAGCACCCCGGGGTGCAGGAAGGAGGTGTGAGGGGCAGACCGCGCAAGGCTGGTGCTCAGAGAGGGCCCGTCCATCACGGGACAGACAGGGGCCACGGCTGGGGCCACGGCTGAGGGGCTGTGCCTGGTGCTGTCACGACGGCGTGTTGAGGTCGGTCCAGGGCGCCCAGCTCCCACCCGACAGCCACCCCTCCCACCCACAACCGGTCCTCCGAGGGCATCTTCGCCGACTCTCGATGGTTCAGGGGCGTCCCCAGGACGAGGTGCGGGGCATGGCCAGGGGCACTCGCGGGCAGAGGCGCAGGGGCAGGGCCGGGGGCCGAGCGGATGGGGCTGGGCAGTGAGGTGGCGTGCAGGAGCAGGGCCTGGCGGCCGACGCAGGCCGGGGCTGGGGTCGTCTCCCCCAGGGGCCAGGCGCCTGCATTTCCCAGCGCAGGAGGCTTTCCCTGAGGAGATTCTGGCAACCGAGCGGGGATCACTGGGAGTATGGTGAGGCCAGCGCCGAGCAAGCGGGTCCTCTCGATACATGAGCCAGGACCCTGCACCGGGCCGGGTGGGGAGGCAGCGTCTGAGGGACAGGCGTGAGCTCCGGGGGCCACGCGGGGCCTGTGCTTCTGGCACCTGAGCTGTGAGGGCCTCGAGGCCGGCGCCTCCTACATGCCGGGGAGGGGCTGAGGGTGGGATGTGAGGGTAGGTGTGGGGGGTGTCCTGGCTCCAGCCGCTCGGGGGATGCAGGGGAAGGGGCGGAGGGCCAGGGTGAGGTGCAGGGGAGGGTCTGGGGGGTGGCCAGCAGGCTCCAGGCCACAGTGGCCAGGGGTGGGCCTGGGGCGGGGCACCTGGTGCAGCGTCCAGGGGCAGGACTGGGGACTTGGAGCTCCTGGCACAGAGGAGTCAGGATGGTGCCGCGGGACAGAGGCTGGCAGCCCCGTGCTGTCCTATGAAGTACCCTCTGCTGGACGTCCTGTGGGAACTTCCAGACATCTCTGGAAGGTCCACTCTCATCCAGGAGTGACCGAGAGTCACCCTCCACCACCGCGCGGTCTCCACCAGGCTGGCCTGGCCTGCAGGGTGCCCGTGACCAGACACAGCGGGTGGCAGCGCAGGGCAGCTGTCCCCCCACGCAGCCAGCCACAGCCACTGCCCGCCCAGCGGGGTGCCCAAACACCCTCCTGGGGGAGGCCCCATCGCTGCTGCCTTGTCTTGGGGTGTGGGACCCGGGAGGCCCATGCCTCTGCTTCCCTCCCCTGCTCTCAGGCCCCGTACCCCCTGGGCTGAGGCCTCCTGACTGTGGGGCAACTCTTTGCTGCCAGGGGATGCGCCATGACCTGCCACGGACATGGTTGTTCCGGAAGGAAAAGGGCCTGATTCTGCAGAGGAGCCTGGGCAGGCGGTGGGGGACGCCTGGAGGGGGAGGACCCTGCCGTGCTGACCTCCCCAGCTCTCTGTGGGGGGCCCTGTGAGGGGGAGAGGACTGGGCAGCCCTGAGACTCTGCACCTCCCTCCCCCAGCGCTCTACGGCGTGCTGTTCGAGAGGAACAAGGAGGCCGCCTTCGCCACCTACCGCCTGGGCGAGGCGCTGGGCTTCGTGGTCGCCTTCGGCTACAGCACCTTCCTGTGTGTGGACGTCAAGCTGTACATCCTCCTGGCGGTCCTGTGCATGACCATGGTGGCCTACGGCACGGTGGAGTATCTGGAGGCCCGGAGGCCCAGCGGAATGCCCGAGGGCACACAGACCCGTGCCGCCGGGGAGGGGGCCACGCAGACGCAGATGTGAGGGTGCTGGTCCCACGGGCCGGCCCGGTCAGTGCCGGCTTCTGGAGACCACGGCTCGGGGCTGGACCTTGCAGCGTCCCCGCGGGGCAGCCGGCCACGGGGACACCGCACAGGTACTCGCTGTGCACGTAGCCTCTGTCCTGACCTCAGCCCTGCGTCTCGCGGCGGAGGCCTGTGTGCGCGAGGGCTCTGAGGCCTCGGACCCGGAGAGCAGCATCCAGGGTCTGGCCGGGCCAGCCGGAGCCGCAGCCCCGCCTCTCGCCGCTGTCCTAAGAGCGGGGAGGACGCTTGGACAAGGCGGCCCGACGCCATCCCGTCTGGCGGTGCGGCATGCAGGCCGGTCCGCTGACGGCCTCCTGAGTCCGCAAGTGGCCGCCAGCCGGGCACAGAGACTGTGAATTCCCCAATAAACGCAGTGGCGCAGCGACCCGCCAGCCACACCCTTGGTGCTCAGCTGCCCACCCCCGTGGCCCCCACGGCCCCCCACGGCCCCCACGGCCCCCCGCCAGGCGCAGCCTGCGGGCTGGAAGCCTGCGGAGCCCCCTCTCCCCGGGGCCGAGCCACGTGCCGCCCGCGCCCGCCAATAGCCAGGTCTTCTCAGGACGAGGCCCCGACCGCCGCCTCCCGGCCCCGCCCCTGCTCTGCCGGCCAGGAGAGACCCCGGCCCCAGCGTCTCCGCGGTCAGCTCCAGCTGGGCGGGCTTCTCCCGGGAGGCACCTGCGCCTGCCCGGCCCTGAGGCCGCAGCTGCAGGGTCAGGGCGCCCGGTGCCGTGGGCGCCCTCCCAGCCCGGGACGCAGTGTGTCCAGTGGGAGTGGGGTCGGGGTCGAGCCCAGCGGCCCCTCCCTCTTTGTCCTTCCCTCCTGCGCGGGCAGGCCAGGCCCCCTGAAGCCCTGTCCAGGGCGGGGGCGGGCGTGGGAGGGGAGAGAAGCGCGGGCCCAGGGCCTCCCTCTGCAGCAGCTCCACACCCGGCTGCAGGGGCGGGGGCCGCGGAGCCAGGGCCGGTTGTGGGCAGAGCCGAGCCTGCCCCAGAGACCAGGTGTCCTCACCCTTGGCCGGAGGCACTTCTGGGAGCCGCTGTCCTCGCGCCCACCTGGGCCGGCACAGGACCCCGGCTCGGCCCCCGCTCCTGCCCCCCAACCACGTCCAGACGGCCCCGCCCCGCGGCCCCCCCCAGGCCCACCGGAGGGGGCTCTCCCTCCGGGGCATCTCCAGGAACCAGCACGTCCTCTGAAGGTGACGGTTCTCCCCGCCCAAGACCAGACGTTTCCTGAGATCTGGGCTTGGCTAAGCCCGAGAAGAAACAGGAAGTCGTGACCAGAACCTTCCAGAAGGAAAAGAGAAGTGAAAGCGAGGCTGGGCCCCTGGCCGGGCGTGGCTGCGGCCTCCTGGAGGGACGGGCACGAGTCCTGACGTCTGTCCTGCAGAGCCCCGCCGGCCGGTAGTCTGGGCGGTCCCCGCGGGTGACCCTGGGGACCCCCTGCAGAGACACTTGTCCTGGAGTCACCTCACGGGTGACTTTGCGGGGGCAGAGGCCACGTCCTACGGGCAGGGAGCCCGTGGGGACCCTCCCAGGCCGCCTGGCCCCTGGGCTGGCCGGCACCACTGCCGGACCTTGCCTGGGGTGAGGCTCCTGCTGGGTTTGTTGCCTGAAGCAAAGGCCTCGCGACAGTCAGGGTTCGCTGGGGTGCCAGCTGCGGGCTCAGATCCTGGACGGCCCCCGGAGCGCACACGTCCATCCCTGCCCCAGGGCAGTGGAGTCCACGGGCAGATGTGCAACCCGATGAGTGTCCTCCCCTTCCCGGGCCTGGTGTCCACCCACAGGCGGCGGCCTCCCCACGCCCCGCGGCCAGACCCGCAGAAAGGCTGATGCCCTTGGCGGGGCGGTGCCAAGTCTGAGCCCTGCAGACCCACGTGGGCCAGCACGAGGAGGCCCTGCTGACCGTCCCGGCACACAGGCAGTGTGCCCTCTGCAAGGACCAGCCAGCAGGCTGCCCAGGTGTGTCCTCCTGACCCTGGGCTGGCTCCCTGGGCTCCCTGCTATGGCCCACCCAGCAAGGCCTGGGATGGTGCCAGTCGGGGGCTTGGTCAGGCTGAGCCCCCAGAGTGCACGAGGAACCAGGGACACCAGGCGGGCAGCAGTGCCAGAGGGCAGCACGTGTGGACGGGTGCTTGCCGGGCCCTCTGGGCAGAGCCACGCCAGGAAGAGCAGCAGCAGAGGCAGTGCCCCCTGAGGCGATGTCCTCGCCGCTCTGACCAGGAGCCCGGCTGGTAATCACCACCATTTATTTACAACTTCTGGGCAACACGAGTGGCCCGAGGCCTGTGTGCGGCTCTGCACCCCCGGCACGTCAGCACGACATACTCTGTCTCCTTTTCAGCAGCGCTGTGCCCAGGAGCGCGTGGGGCGGGGCGCTGGGCGGCCGGTCCAGGAGGATGCGGCCTGCCCGGTCTCTGACCGTGACCCTCCCCGTCGCGTGCTGGGTCTCCTGGCGGCCGTCGCTGTGCACGGTCCTGGCAGAGCCGTCCGGGTGTTCCCTCCTGGTGAAGCGGGCGGTGTGGACCTCCTTCTGCCCGTTGGTGAACACAATGGTCCTGTCGCCGTTCCTGGGGGCGAGACGTGCTTGTGCGTCCCCTGCCGGGATGTGGCGGGCGGGCCGGCGGGGCAAGTCCCGGTGCAGGACACGAAAGGCCGGCGGAGGCACGAGGTGGCTCAGTCACGCACTAGGGCCGTGGGCTTTGGGGCCACGGTGGGCTCGGCTGGGGTGGGGCCTGGGCTCTGGCTCTCTGCTCACGCCGGTGGGACACGCCCGTCTGCCTTCCTGCTCCCGGCGCGGGGCCTGCGGGACTCGCCTCCAGACACCCGCTCGGGGACGCCGGGCCCCGTTAGCTTCACTGGTGTCAGGGAGGAAGCGAGGGCAGCGTCTGCGTCCACGTCCTCCGTCAGGGACTTAGACCGAGGTCCCCTGACCAAGCTTCCCACCTCAGGACATCATCTTCTGCTCTTTTTGCACAACCGTGGAGGCGCTTAGGAAATTTGAATTAATCTGAAGAAGTTACTGACCCCAGCAGCCGAGCCCTGAGGAGGCTTGGGCCTGGCCTGTCGCCGAGACACTCACCTTCCCACGAACATGACCGTGCCGTCGGGGAGCACGGTCTCCTGGGAGCCGTCGGGGTGCGGTTTCCCTGCAGGACACATTTTGTACGTGTGTGACCGTGACCACTCGGAGCAGCCCGTGTGCGCGGGGGTGGCGCGATGCAGGACCCTCGGGGGGATGACAGGCGCCTCCACACAGGCTCGTGCCCACTCTGCACAGGACATGCTTGCGCCGAGCACGCGTGGCTCGTCCACAGTCTCCACGGTTCATGGAGAGACTGGCCTGCAGCCGCTGATTCGGGCAGCCCTGCTCAAGTCCAAGTTCAAGGACGAGAGCATTGCTGGAAAACAGCACACGCGGGAGGCGTGTCCGCGTCCAGGGCCCTGCTGCGGTCCAGCCGGCACAGGGATGCAGTGCCTCCCGAGGGGGCTCCTGTGCCCAGCTACCTGGGGAGACATAGCCACTCGGCGCTGGCCTCCGGGACGCGTCTCCTCCTGCTCTCACACTTTCATTTATGCGTGGACGTCATGCTGGGCGACCGGCCTCCTTGGCCTCTTGCAACACACAATCATGTCCCCAGCTCCACTGGGGCCCTCTGATGGCCAGCGCGCCCTCCCCTCAGGCGTCCCCCAGCCCGCCCTCCTGTGAGGCATCAGCCGTCCCACACCCGCTGCCGTCCTCTGCTCACGGGCTCCTCACAGACAGACCCCCGCCCCCCGGGCCCGGCCCCTGCTGGGCGCTGCGTCCACTTGCTCCCGCAGCCCGTCCACCGCGTCTGGGCACAGAGAAGCTGCCGGGGCCCAACTGGTTAGTCTTTAATGTCCGCTTGGGGCCTTTTTACCCTTTGTTTTGTCGCCTGCTGCCCGTCTCCGGCAGGCCGGGGGCAGCAAAACACACTCAGGAGACGCACGGTGCAGGGGGGACAGAGTCTGTGTCACTCGTGACGGTCAGTGGGCGGGCGGGTGCTGACCGCCGCACGAGCCTCCCCTGGGCAGACCCCAGCAGTGTCCCCCAGAGGGGAGGAGGGCAGGCCCGTCCAGTCGTGCCCCCGAGCAGGAGTGAGGCCCGTGGGAGGAGCTGTGAATGGACCCGCCCGGGCTCAGGAGGTCTCAGAGCTCAGGGCAGCGGCACGGCATGGGCTGGACGGGCTTCTGAGGAGCAACGGCCACTCCCAGGGCCCCTGACCCTGCTGTGGTCGGCAGTGACGTCTCACTGCCAAGGGCTGGCCTGCTCAGGGCCACGAGGGCCGCGTCCTCCCCGCTGCGTGCCTGCGGGTCAGCACTGAAGGCCAGCGTGAAGGCGGGCGCGGTGGCACAGCGGGCTTGGCCAGAGCTGAGGACGGGGACGCGGCCCCTCGGGCAGAAGCTGCGCTGGCTTCTCGGTCCCGGCTGCTGGGAACAAACGCGGGGGAGGCCTGGGCTTGTCCGGCTGTTGCTAACCCCGTCCTGTGGGTCCCGACCAGGAGGGGCCTCAGACGGGGGCAGCTCTCGGGCCTCAGAGGCCCTGCGTGGGCAGCCCTGCCTGTCCGGGCGCTGGCCCCAAGGGGACGGGTGACTCTGGGGCTTGATTTGGAAACTATTTTTTCCCTTTTCCGTGTTGCGCACCAACTGCGTTAACGTTCCTTTCCTCTGAAGGGCTTATATGTTTGTCCTGATGTGGTGGATGGCAGAACCTATTTGGAGCGGGCAGGTTTGGGGGTTCTGGGGTGCCCCTCTCCCCGCCCCGTAACACTCCGTCCTATTGTCCTGTCCCTTTGCAGTCCCGGAGGTCAGGCTGCCGCAGGGTGCGGGCAGCACCCCCACAGACCTGCTGTCACACTTCTGGGGAGACAAGGGGAGTCCCCAGCAGGACCGGGCAGTGAGGTGAGGTCATCGCGCCTTTTCCAAGGCGACTGTGGGGCTGAGGGAGTTTGGGGCTGTGGCTTCCTCGCTCAGAGAGACGCAGGCCCGCTCTCTGGGGAAGTCTGGGCTCGTGTGATCTTAGCTGCGTAACTTGAACGCTGCTAACCCCCACCCACCCGCCAACGGCCGGCAGAGCAGGAAATCCTGCGCCATTTAAAGGTTTGAAAGCAAAGCAAAGGATCTTTGCTCCTGACCTCCCCTGTAGGTCAAACCAGGAGCCACCCCTGGGCGCCGCCAGGGCTGCCCCTCCGAGAGCTGCCAGCAGCAGCCTGTCTGGACCTGCAGGTCCGCCCCGAGACAAGCCAGAGTCTGCAGCGCGGACGGGGATGCGCCCTCTGCAGGAGGGTCAGCCCAGCTGTTGCACACCGGCCCCCGCTGGGAGCCAGATTTTACTCTCCCTGCTGCGCAGGCCGGCAGGAAGCGGCGCCGAGCACAGGGTCCGGGCAGACCGTCCGTCCCAGGGCAGGCCGGAGGCAGAGCCAGAGCCCAGAGCCTGGAAGACGGAGCCTTCGGCGCCCTGGGGGCCGGCGGGTCTCCCGGACCATCTCCCCCAAGCCTCAGCACAGAGGCTGCGGACAGGTGGGCGCGAGGGGAGGCTATGCAGGCAAGGGGCGCACGGGTGGGCGCAGGGCGGGGCGGCCCGGGCCAGCGGGGCTCAGCCCAGCGATGACGAGGACCGCAAGAGCCTGGCGAGTCCATCTCGGCACACGGCAGCCAAGCAGGGCGCCCGCGCGGCGGGACACAAGGCCGCACCAGAGGACGGTGCCCCCCCGAGGGCGTGTCCACCAAGCCGCGAGCCCCTCTACTGAGGTTCTGTGGGCCCTGTGGGACCCCGGCCCCCCTCGTTCTCGGGGACATTGTCCTGGTGCCCAGAGTTCCTGCTCGACCCCCAACCAGGGCCTCAGGGGCCTCTCACCAAGGCCAGAGTCCCGGCCTGGGCTTCTGCAGGAACAGCCCACAGCAGAGACCGTGTTTGACCGGGGACACCACGTGTGTCCACGTGTGTCCACAACAGGGCCCCCAGGCAACAGCCCTGGTCACCCCTACCCCAGCTGCACCCCAAACACACCCCAAGCTGCCCACCGCTGTGCTCATGCACACGAGACTGCCCATGGGTGGGGCTGCCCATTCCAGGTGACCCCTCGAGGCCCCGCTCACTTGGACTTCGAGTTTCTTTTTTTTTTTAATATTTATTTATTTTTGTACAAGAGCTGGGGTACAAGCCAGATGCACGGGGGGTGAGAGGACTCACCAGAGACAAAGTGGGGAACAGAACAGGCAGACTGACGAAATACACTGCTGAGGGAGCAGCGGGGAGACAGGAGAGGTCTGCACGCCATGTGGGACCCTCACCTGCCGGCCGGGATCGAACCGGCGCTGCAGAGGCTGCGGGCAGCTTGACAGCCCAGCGCTCAACCGCTGTGGCACCGGGGAGGCCCAGACTTCGAGTTTCTTGCCTTCGTCCTGCGCTGCTCACCCCACGCAGGGACAGACCCGCGCTCAGGCTCGACGCTACCACCTCCCCAGGGATCCAGAGACAGCTCCGCACACGACCCCCTTGTGAGTTCTCAGTCCCCGAAAGGGCAGCCGGGCGCCCCCACCGCGAGGGCCACGGCTCCTCCGCGACGCAGTGAAACGCAGTGTCCTCCAGACGCCGGGAAACGCAGAGGGAAGCAGCTCGGCTGCACAGGACGGGGATTCCCAGCCCGTCTGCGGCCTCCCTGGCCCCCTGCTCGCTGCCGGACGCCCTCTGGGTGCCTGGCCCGGCCGTCCTCACGTGTAAATTCTGGCACAAGGGGTTGATTTTGTTTTGCAAGTAGAGGACGGAAGCCAAAGAAGGAACGTGGGGCACACACCCATCCTCCAGAACCGTCTTTGGGCTGATGTGTAAGACTCATCCAGCAGCTGCCCCTGCCCGGCTTCACCTGATGGCCACTGGACACTCCCTGGAGCCGACGGGCGTGTGGGGCCTGCAGCCTCCCCGGGGCCCACTGCTCCGCCCAGCACGGGCCCGGCGGGGTCTCCAGCAGTGAAACCCCAGACCCTGACCACGCGCCGTGTTGGGAGTGTGCAGCAGCCGCGTCTCAGGGCGCAGCTATGAAAACACCTCGTTTCTGGGGGAAACTGCACCTTAAGGAACCATCTGGACGCCGCCCACTTCTGGAGGCCCTGGTGCCCGGCTGGCCAGGGCGGGGGCAGCGTGGCTAGTGCTCCAGAGACAGGTGGGTGGCCGCCCACCCAGGGAGTCCCCGCAGCACATGTCGGCTTGGTCCACTCGACAAACGGGCCGGCAGCTCAGGACGGCGGACACCCCTACTCTGCACAGTGGGGGCCAGCGCCCGTCAGGACACACGTAGTGAACCTTCACTCTGGGGCGACACACGGTCACGGTGCGGCGGGGACGGAGAGGGGCTGGCGGTCACCTCACATGGGCGCTGTGCACGCGTTTGCACGCTAGAGACCTGGGTTCCGGGTTCATGGAGCCATTAACGGGAGAAACTCAAGAAGCTGAGCCCAGGGAACGAGCCCTGCGCCCACGGCCGCTCCCCACCAGGCAGCACTGCCCGGGCGAGTGGGGCCAGGAGCAGCGCAGGAGGCAGCCTGCCGGGGGCTGTGCTCGGGGCCATATCCGGGCAGGGCCCTGCCTGCGCGAGGTTGTGCGCTCCGAGGCCCGCGGGCCGGTGTGGGGGATGGGGACGCACATCCCGGGCCACCACGGCCAGGGTCACCGCCCAGGCACTGGCCTGAGAGCTGGGCCTCTGCTGCCACCGCGCCCTCCCTACCCGCCCCCATGTGGCGCCGTGACTGGCCGGCTGGGCTCACGCTCACCTCGCTGCTTGTCGGGGGGCCGTGCAACCTCCAGGCCAGAGGGGAGCCCCACGTGAGCCATCTGCACGTCCGCCGGGCGGTGAGCCTGGAAGCAGAGGCACCCGTGGGGCTGCGGTCAGGGCCACGCTGGCACTGGGCTTGGCCTTTCCGCAGGGCAGGGGCCTGGCCTGCCCCGGGCAGGGCTCTCGCCTTTAAAGCCCCAGAAAGCGAGACCTGGGACTTGAGCCCCTCTGGGAGGGGCTGTGCCGCGGGACCCCGAAGCCCCAGTCCCTCCTGGGCAACAAGTGCGAGCCCCAGGTCCGGAGCCCCCAGGCCAGGAGCCCCCAGACCGCCAGCCCCGGGCCGGGCTCCCCTGTGCAGACTGGGCACGGCTTCTGACCTTGGGCCCCAGCTTACCCAGAGTGACCCGGATAATCGTCTCTCCTGGAATCCTGCTCGTAAAACTCCCAAATTCTGCGACTCTACGTCCCCGTGTGGGAGACCCCGCCACACACCGGGTCCCCCCACAGCTCCCCAAGCAAGGCGCCTCTCCTGACCACGCCGGCTGCCTGCCCGCCCCTGCTTGCCACCTGCTGGGGGCCCTTCCACGCAGCCCCGGCCACCCCGGGATGCCCTCATGCCCCTGCCCCGGCTACGCAACCCAGAAGGTCCCCAGACCTCGCAAAGGTGACTGGGGGTCCCTGCTGATCTAGCAGTAGGCACCTCCTGACTTCTCACACGTGGAGACTGATGTCTGCTCCACCTGCACCCAGTGCTGGCGCCTGGGGAGGCGCACAGAGCCAGCCACGTGAGCCGCCCTCTGGGGGAGCGGTGAGCCCTGGGCCCCACCCACCCACCCGCGCTGGCCCACAGCCTCCCGCCCACGGCTGCCCACAACCGCCCATGGCCACCCACACCTGCCCACGCCTGCCTATGCCCACGGCCGCCCACGCCCACGGCCGCCCATGCCTGCCCACGGCCACCCACATCCACCCACGGCCACCCACATCCACCCACGGCCACCCACATCCACCCACGGCCACCCACACCTGCCCACGCCCACGCCCACCCACGCCCACGCCCACCCATGCCCAGGCGCCACCACAGGCTTCCTGCCTGCCCTGGAGACCTCACGACCCGCAAGGGCCTGACCTCGCTTGGGGCACTTGCCAATCACGGTGCGGGGGGGCACATTGGTGTGAAGGCCAGAAGCCTGGACACCCTGCCGCCCTGCCCTTCCCTCGCCACCCCCCCTCGTCCCCTGCCCCCTGTGCCCCCCGCCCCCCGCACTCCCTGCAGCCCCGCCCAGCCCCCCGCCCCGCATGCGAGCAGCAATGCAGACAGGCTGGCCGTGTCCCGCTCGCCAGAGCAGATGCGCCGCACTCCGCCCTCGGCCCGGGGCGTCTCATCCCCACTGAGGCGCGGGTGGTGGTCGCCCAGGCCGGGCGCTCTGGGCAGCACCCCCACCCCAGCACCAGGGCAGGAGGAACCTCCATACCTGTGTGTCCGGCCCGCCCCTGGGCAGGGCGGAGGCCAAGGGTGGCCTCTGGGCCTCCATCCCCAGCGCCCCTGAGGCCCTGAATCGGCCCCGCAGCTCCTGGTCCCGCCTCCTCAGAGCGTCCATCTGGTGCTGGAGCTGGCCGTGGGCCTCTGACCAGCGCACCTCCTGCCGCCGGAGCTCCTCCCGCAGGGCAGTCACCTCCTGTTGCAGCACCTGCCGCGAGGGGACAGACTCAGGCTGCACCCCTGCACCCCCCGCGCCTCCTGTGCCTCCCCTCAGCAAGGCCCCTCCAGAGCCCAGGCCGGTCTCTGACACTGCCAGGCGCCGGGGACTCTGCCAGGGGACAGCAGCTCCCTGCGGAGAGGCAGGGTGCAGGGGTCAGTGGGTGGGAGCCCACAGCTGCTCACAGCTGCCCCACAGCTGCCTTCCTACCATGCGGGTTTCAAAACAGGAGCAGTGACCGTCGGCGACACTCAGGCACGTCCTGTGTACACGGACCAAAGCTGTGCCGGACAGGGACTGCCCGCCCGGGCAGAAGGACTGAGCGGCCCGCACTGGGGCAGAGCTACAAGACCAGGGCTCCAGGGACATTCTCCTGCTCCTGGAGGCCGCTCCTGAAGGGCCAGCAGCGGCTGCGAACAGCCCCAGCAGGGAGGCTCAGCGGCTGTGTCACCCCGCGAGCCCCAGGGTGGCGGAGACGGAGTTTAGCTTTAGGATAAGTCGGTGTTTGTCCGCGTCACCCCAGCACTGACGTGGCAGCGTCTGGCCCGGCAGGGCTGTGGGCACCCTCGGGAGGCCCTGCCCGCCACGCGTAGTCTGCCGGGGTGCTGGGGTGAAGGCCGCAGAGGGGCCGCAGGGGCGGGTGCACCCAGCTAGACAGGGAGCTCCGCGGCGCATGCATGGGCTTCTGCACGAGTGTGGACACGTGCACTGGTCAGTGTGGCCACAGGGCCAGCCCCGTCCGATGGCCGCACAGGCACCACTGGCCACAACTTTTCAGATGCCCTCAGGAGCGTCCTCGACGACGCTCTGACGGCCGTGCCGCTGGACGCCCGCGAGAAGGCCTGAGCGGGCTCTTGGGCAGCCCTGGCGGCAGTTCCCAGCCGGCCTGACGGGCTCCAGGGCTGTCCGGAGCGCTGGCTCCGTGGCCCGGCCCTGGGGCCCCTGTTCCTGCATCTGCGTTGCTCCCCCCGTCCCCTGCCCGGGCTGGCTGTCCCCACAGGGGCTGGCGGGCCTTGCAGGACTCAGCCAGGGCCCGCACACGATCAGTGCTCAGTGTAAGGGGCGCGAGCCGAGGGGCGGGCGGGGGTGGCAGCAGCAAGCACAGACCCAGGGGCTCGGGGGTGAGGTCATGGAGGGGGGCGGTGGGCACCCACTGTGGCATCAGGGTCACCAGCCAGGCCTGGGCGAGGCACTGGCTCCTGCTGCCCGGCCCTTCCAGGCCACCCCGTTGCCCTCGCTGTCCCCTTCCGCCGCCCTGTGCGCGGGCCGGGACTGGTGCGGAGCCCTGCATGACGGCCCCCGGGCCCCCGGGCCAGCCCCGCTGTGCGCCTGCCCGCCTGCCCGGCCCAGCCAGGGGCCACCGTGGACCGAACAGGGAGCCGACGCCCCGCAGGCCGGCCGGGCGCGTGGGAATTGGGAAGCGCGGCGGGAAGAGCCAGTCTCGTCCGCGTCTCACTTGTCAGCAGCACCGTCAGAGCTCGCGCCGTCCGTGGGCGTGGGGCTCGCTGAGGCAGCAGCTCGCTGCCCACCCTGCCCCGGACAAGCCGAGGAAGAGAGGAGCGTGAGGCCCCTGGGAGGAGGTGGGCCACATCCCCCTGCCAGTGTGCCCGGCGGGGCCCCTGGGCTGCCCTGGGGGGACGGCAGCGGAGCCTCCGTGGAGGGGCAGGGCCAGGGCGCTGGCTGGAGACTCCAAATTCTCACCCGCGGCCCAGCCTGAGCCCCGCTCACCAGCACCTCCTGGGCCACCCTCTCGGGGTGGGGCCCGGCCCCGCCATCCTCAGGGCAGCCTGGCTCTGCCGGCTCCTTGGCGTCGGGGCGCCCCCTCGGCATCCTGGCGTTGACGGGCCACCAGCAGCCGTGGCTTCGGCGGGGCCCCCATTGTGACCAGCGCGTGACACCACTTCCTGTCCCCCAGGAGGCCCCAGGAGGCCAGCTCAGCTCCCGGAGCCCGGAGCGGCGTCCCGAAGGGCCTCCGGCCCAGAGGAAATCCCCGAGGCCTGCGTCCACTTGCTGTCCACCTGGGGTGCGGGCGGTCTCGGCGGGGGAAGCCGCCTCCCTCCCAGCACAGAGGCAGCCCCGCCTGAGGCCGCCTGGTGCCTGCCTCCTCGGGGTGAGGACGGATTCCGGGGGCCCCCAGGGTGGGCGGCGCCAACCCTGCCGGGGAGTCAGGAAGCAGCCCGCTCCTCAGCTGACTCCTGCCTAAGGGGCAGCCCCCTCGAGCCGGCCGCGCTGTGCACCCCGAGCCGCAGGCACAAGACCGAGGGAGGCAGCGTGGGACCTGGACGCGCCTCCCGTGGGAGCCGGGCTGGCAGCCCCTCCCCCTCCCGCAGCCCTCACTGAGCCGCGGCCGCGGCCAGCGCACACCCGTGGCGGTGCGTGTCCCTCTCCGGGCCTCCGCGGCCACTGAACCGCGTTTTGACGTCTAAGCAAGTGTTGGCTGGAAGGAACGTCACGCGCAGGAGGGAAGCCACCCGAGTGGAGACCTGGAAACGGGCCGACCTTCATCCTCGCACGGAGCGCCTCCCCCGCCGGCCGGCAGCGGGCACAGGGCGGGGCGCGGGGCCGCCCAGGGGACACGCAGTGACCGTGCCGCCGCCGCCGCCCATGCCGCTCCAGGCAGGGCCACCACGACTGTCAGCGCGTCACAAGAAACCAAGAGCTAATGTCACGAGGGCGCGACGCGGAGTGGAGTCACAGCCCTCCGGGGTCGCCCCGAAAGGCAGACCCGCCCCTCCTCCTGCCCTGCTCCTCCGCTGGCTCCTGGAACGTAGCGGGAGCCGCCAGGCGCTGCAAGGCGGGGGCCACGGAGCCTGCGGGCCAGCGCCAGCTGCAGGGACGAGGGAGCCCGCAGCCCCAGGAGCTCCTCCGGGCACGGGACGCGAGGATACAAGGCCGAGTGGGGCGGGCCCGCGCCTGCGAGGGGAGCAGGGAGGCCGGAAGGGCTGAGGGCTGACGCGGGGGTCCGGGCCCGGGCAGGAGGGGGCGCAGACGCCCAGCCGCGGGCCTGGCAGGCCAGCAGGTCATGGCGACGGGTGTGCCGGGAAGCTGGGTCCTGCGGGAGGAAGGGGCACACCGGGCTGCGTCCACGCGGTCAGCGGCACGGCCACCAGGCGTCCACCAGCTGCCCTCCCCTCTCCAGTGCCAGAGAAGGCGGGGCTGGCCGTCAGAGCCCAGCCTTCCAGGGTCACGTGCGTGCCGGGCCGGGGAAGGGTGGTGGCGGTCTGGGGAGGGGTCAGTGTCCTGGAGGGGCAGCGGGAGCTCCAGGAACCGTGCGGGAAAGGCCACGGGGCTGAGAGAAACGACATGAGCCCACAGGGGCGGCAGGGCCTGCCGGAGGGGAGGGCGGGGGCCGGTGGCGTCCTCGGACTGGGACAGGCGGGCCCGTCCCCCTCGTGCCGCCCAGGGCCGGGCTGCCGCGCAGGTCCTGTCCACACAGCGCGTCCTGGGCACTGGACCCCACGCGTGACACGAGCTGCAGCAGAGCCATAGGCCACGGCCACGCCGCCCACGGCACCCTCCACGCCGCCCAGGGCACCCTTCATCGTGCTGCTCCTGCGACGCCTGCTCGCCGCCCCCCTGGACAGTGCCCCCCGGAGCCAGACGGGGTTGGAAGCTCCAGCTGCTTCTCTCCTTGGCCCAAAGCAGGGAACGCCTGACGGGCTCCAAACTCCTCAATAAAAACGCAGTAAACACCCTGACTTTGTCAAAAAGAGGCCCGAGGACCTCCACAGCCGGGGCGACCTCTGGCCAGGGACCTGGGGCACCGGAGCCGCCGCACCTGACAGACCCCCAGGTCCGCAGCGAGCAAGCAGGCCGCTCCCGTCCGGGCAGGCACGAGGGCGACGTCCCTGAGCGCGGTCCTCAGACCCTGTCCTGGGTTGAGACGAGCCTGTGATGTGGGGGTGGGGGGTCCCACAGAACCAGCCTAAGCCAGAGGGAGGACACACAGCTGTGGGCTGGGCAGCCAGGCCTCCGGGAGGAACCCCTGGAAAGCCCGTGGGCCCCGAGGCTGGGGGCACCCGCTGACAGTGCCCACGTGTGACGTCACCACGGAGCCAGGCAGCTCCAGGGCGAGGGCGACGGCTCCGGCCCCTCCCCGGGCTCGCCGCCCCCGCTGTACACCCCGGGGGGCCCCGCGCACCCTGGCTCAGGCCGGGAGGCCCGAAGCAGCCAGCGGGGCTGATCCTCTTGGCCATTGTAGGGACTCGGCCGTCCTGACACCACCCCGGCCACGTTCCCAGGGAGGAGCAGGCGCCGCCCACCCCTCCCTGTGGGCCCCCATGGGCCCCTCACAGCCCCCCCGGGCCCCATCCCAGGCGGGACTTGGCTCCGGCTTGACCCCGGGCGAGGCGAAGTGAAACTCAGCTTCCCCTTTCCAGAGCAAAACAGAAGAGAAAGAGGCGCGCGGGGGTCCCCCGCTCCGGCCCGGCCTCCTTCCCAGGCAAATCGGGCGCCTGACTGGCCGGTGCTGACTCAGCAGCTCCGGGGCGGGGCGCAGACGCCGCGTCTGGGGCTGCAGAGCGGGTCGTCCCCACCTGAGCAGAGGCTGCACGTCCACGGCGGGCGCAGAGCGGCCCGGGCAGAGCCCGCCATGTCCCTGTCCAACTGCTCGGCGCACAGCGCGGGGGTGGAGGTGGCCGTGGCCTCGCTGCTGCTGCTGGAGTGCGGCCTGGGCCTGCTGGGCAACGCCGTGGCGCTCTGGACCTTCTTCTTCCGCCTGCGGGTGTGGAAGCCGCACGCCGTCTACCTGTTCAACCTGGTGGTCGCGGACCTGCTGCTGGCCGTCTGCCTGCCCTTCTACGCCGCCTTCTACCTGGTGCACAAGGCCTGGGGCGGGGGCCCCGGGGCCTGCCGGGCGCTGCTGTTCCTGCTCATGCTGGGCCGGGGGTCGGCGTCTCCTTCCTCACCGCCGTGGCCCTCGACCGCTACTTCCGGGTGGTCCACCCGCACCTCAAGGTGAACCTGCTGTCGCTGCGGGCTGCCCAGGGCATCTCCGCCCTGGTCTGGCTGCTGGTGGCCGCCCTCGTCCACCCCGGCGTGTTCGCGCCCGGGTCCGAGTGCCCCCCGCAGGAGCCGGGCAGCTCGCTGTCCTTCAGCGTCCTGTGGCGGGAGGTGCTCCTCTGCCTGCAGTTCCTCCTGCCCTTCGGCCTCATCTTGTACTGCAACGCGGGCATCATCGGCGCCCTCCAGGCCAGGCTGCGGGACCCGGCCCAGCAGCCCCGGCTGCGCAGGGCCCGGGCCCTGGTGACCGCCGTGGTGGCGCTGTTTGCCCTCTGCTTCCTGCCCGGCTTCCTGGCCCGTGCCCTGGCGGCCACCCTGCGCCCCTGGGCCGGCTGCGGGCTGTGGAGGGCGCTGGTGCTGGCCTCCGACCTGGCCGGCAGCCTCAGCTACCTGCAGAGCGTGCTCAACCCCGTGGTCTACTGCTTCTCGCACCCCGCCTTCCGCAGCTCCTACCGCAGGGTGCTGCTCACGCTCCGGGGCCGCGCGCCCGAGGCCGAGGAGGCCCCCGGCAACCTCCGAGACTCCTGCTCCTGAGGCGCGGCCAGCCGCCCCGGCACCCGGCTCCCACCCGCACGACCAGCACCCTCCGGGACCGGCAGGAAGGGGAACTCGCCCATCGCAGCGGGGGTGCGGCCGGCAGGGCCGTCGGACGCGTCCCAGACCCAGCAGCCCTGACTGCCAGAGGCGCGGTCAGGCCGGAGCCCCGGGGCCGGCGGGGAGAGGGGCCACCAGCCTGGCTCCCCGCCCCCGGCCTGCCCCGATGCCACGGCCGAGCGTCCCTCCTGCGCGCAGGCTCCTGACGCCTGGCCGGGGCGGGCTCGGCCAAGTCTCCTAGGCCCGCCGCCCGCTTGGGTCTGGGGAGAAGCTGGTCCCGTCAGCCCGGCGGCCCCCCGGGAGCAGGCGGGGCTGCTGCGCTACCTCCCGAGGCCACGTCCAGCGGCGCCCGGGCCCCCGGGCACCAGCGGAGGAGCCAGCTGCAGGCCAGCGGCAGCCCCGCGGGGGGCGCCCGGCAGAGCTGGGGACGCCCCGCCCTGCCCGCGACACCCCACAGCCACCGCGTCTCCGCACCGCATTCCTCTTACATTTTGCTAAAACGCCAAGTCATCTTGGGATGCTGGGCCCGGGCTCTGCGGACTCCCGGCTGCCTCGCCCGTCGCCTCGCCGCTTGGCCTCGCCCGCATCAGGAGACCCTGTTCTCCCGGGGGCCGTGGCGCGCGCCCTGCTGTCTTCAGGGTCAGGCGGGAGGAAGGGCGATAGGACGTGGCAGAGCCTGGCCACTGCCCGGGGGGCTCCCGGGGGCTCCGAGCAGGACGCCCGGACCCGCCCGGGCCTGGCAGGAGGGTGACGCCCCAGGCCGGGCCCTGCCTCCGTCAGCAACGGTTTGCTGCTCTCGCCGGCTGCTTCCTCGGACAAGGGCAGGGCCGCTGGGGGCGCGAGCCGCCGGGTCAGACCCGGACGTGGCCCCTTCCCGCCGGGAAGACGCGGCCTCGTCCTGACCTGCCCACACGACTTTCACCCGCTTTAGCGCCTCGCGTCTGCCGCGAGCATTTTCCAGGGGACGACGCCTTCCCACAGGCGCCTGCGGTGGGCCCCTGGCCCGTCGGCGCTGTTCTCCCCGGCTTCTCCCTCCCTGGGGGGCGCTGGACGCGGGACCGTGCGCGCAGGGAGGCGGACAGAGCACCCCGGCGTCGGCACACCCCGCCCCCGAGCCGCGGAGAGGCCGCGCCAGCAGAGCGTGTGCCGCGCAGCCTGTCCCCCGCCCCCGCCCGCTCTGGCCCCCTCGGCTCTGGACCCGCCCACCTCTGGGCCCCCTGGCTCTGGCCTCCCAGGGCTGTGACCACAGGCTCCTGTCCTGCTCCAGCACCGCCCTGGCCACACTCTGCCCCTCTCCCTGCCCCTATGTCCAGCCTGGCAAAGCAGAAAAGCCATCACAGGGTCCCTGCCGCCCAGGCCCTGCTGGTGCGTCCTGGACAGGGCAGGTGGCCATGCCCCCTCAGGCAGCCGAGGCGGGACCCCCTCCAGGCCAGCCGCCCCGGGAGCCGCCCTCAGGCGGTCGCGTTAGGAATGCAGGAGCGTGGGCCGCGAGCAGGAGGCGGCGAGGAAGAGCAAATGCAGAGACCTCGCAGCCGGGGCTCTGCCCGCGCTGTGTTGAGAGCCCCGCCCCGCGCTGCGAGGACACCGCGAAGGGCTTTACTCATTTCATAATCTTTTTCGAAAGTAAAGTTTACATTTTCCTCATGAGACGCGGATGTGGCTGCGCCCGAGCCAGGCGCCCTGCTCAGCCGGCCCCCAGCAGGGGCGCCGCGGGCGTGGGGAGCGGGCTGGGGGCGGGGAGCCAGCGGGGCGGGGGCGGGGGGCGCCTCTGCCGGGAATCAGGGCCTCCAGACCCGGGGGTCCAACATCCCGTCCAGGTCAAGAGCCAGCTCCCCCTCCAGAGGCGGCAGAGACGAGACGGGCTAAATGCCGACATGGTTGCTCCACAGCCCGGCTCAGAGGCCAACGGGGGGGCTGCGGGAGAGAAGGACCCCCGCTGCACCCCTCCTCCCCGCACCCCTCCTCCCTGCACCCCTCCTCCCTGCACCCCTTCTCCCTGCACCCCTCCACCCTGCACCCCTTCCTCCCTGCACCCCCTCCCCTGCACCCCCCTGCACCCTCTCCTCCCTGTACCCCATCTTCCCCCTGTACACCCTTCCCCCTCCTCCCTGTACACCCCTCGCTGACCCCCCCCTCCTCCTCAGACGCAGGTGGGAGGGGCCTGGCTGCTGCTCTCTTCTCCCCCGCTGCCCCAGCGTCCTGGCATCCACCCCCGCCCCCCTCACTGCAGGGCGGGCACCGCGGTCCCTGCCCCGCCGGAGTCCGCGCTCCCACCGCAGGCGGGGGCTGCAGCCGGCACGGCCGTCACGCAGCGGGAGCGCAGCCCCGGCGCCCTCGCGCCTGGTCGCAGCCACGGGCTGAGTAGTGGCTGGGAGGCCGGAGAGGGACGTCCGCGCCGGCCAGAGCTCCCAGCACAGGCCCTGCTGCCTGACAGGACGGCCGCGACGAGGGCTGCTGGCGTGGAGCAGCCGCTGCCCGCGAGGGTCACGCTGGCCAGAGAGGGAAGGCGGGCGGAGGGCCCTGGCCTGCTCCCGCGGGCTGACCCAGGACACGCAGCAGAGCCGTCCGCCGCGAGTGCGGCCGGAGCAGCGAGGCGCGGCCGTGGGCCCGAGGCAGGGGTGGAGAGTGGCGAGTGAGGGCGTCCGGGCAGCCGCTGTGCGGGCAGCCCCGTGAGCCCCGGCCCTGGGCGTGGACGGGCAGGCCCTGGGGGCGGGGTCAGACATAAGGGAGGAGCCAGCTGCGGGGGTCCAGGGGGCCTCGCTCTCCACCACCATGTGCCACGGTCCCAAGCCGAGGGCCGCTGCACAGAGGGGCGCCCGCCGCCCTCCAGAGGCCGCCCAGGGCCCGCGGGGCTGGGGCCCAAGCACGCCGCAGGACAGCCGCGGAGGCGGGGAGCCCCCATGGGGTGCAGGAGCAGCCTGGCCAGGCCGCCCAAGGGGCCCGCATCTGGGGAGCTCTGACCAGCCTGCTGGAAAGGACCGGGCAGGCCGCAGCCTCGGGGCAGGGTGGGGGGGGGGGTGGGCTGTCCCTTCAGAGAACCGGCTGGTCCCGGTCTGGCTGCACCCAGCTCTCAGGGCGAGGGCGGGAGCCCCAGGCCCTCAGAATGTGACTGCTGGAGATGCCCTTGGGGGCGCTTAGGGAGACGAGGCGCTGGCACCCCCACAGAGAACCCAGGGACACAGGGAGGCGCTGCCGGCCGTGCGGGCAGCCGGAAGCCCCGGGGGACACAGGGGACGGGGCAAGGCCTGGGAGGATCCAGGCCCGAAACCTTGCCCCACCCCGGCCCTGGCCCGCTGGCTTCAGCACCCAGCTAGCCCACACGCTGCCCACACGCTGCCCACACGCTGCCCACGCCACAGAGCACCTGGAATTTGCACACGGTGCCCAGAAATTTTAAAAGGTCTGAAAATGGTGTCCTCTCCTGGGCTCCTTTAAAAACCAGGCGCTCCCGCTCGGAAGCAAACAAACCAGCGAGCCGAGGGCCGGCCAGACAGAGCCCGCGCCACGGCCTGCTGTCCTGCTGGCTGCCAGGGCCTGGGCCTCTCACTTGTAGCCGACCGCGCCATCGCCACCAGCCGCCGGGGCCACGGGAAGGCGTCCCCGGCCAGCCGACGGGCGGATGTCAGAGAGCCCACGGGCGGCGGGACGGGCCAGCGTGTTGCTGACAGGTCAGGGCTGGGGCTCTGACAAGGGTGGACCGGCCGGGAGGACGCTGTCTGGAGCAGCTGCCGTGGGGGCGGCACCCTGGAGGGGAGCCTCTCTGTGGGGGGCCCCAGCGGCATCCCAGCGGGCACCAGCTCCCGGGCAGGAGGGCGGGCGGGGTCCTGTGCCTTCCTGACAGCTTTCGTCACCACGGCTGAAATTTTAAAAGGCCGCTGCTTTAGGAGGCAAGTCTCACCTCCCTGAGGCCAGTGGGCTCTGCCCCCCGGGGCCGGGGCCTCTCGGGACGGACCCGCCAGCTGCGCCCCGGGACCTGCTTTCGGGGCCTGGAGCCCGACCCCAACCCTCGCCGACGCGCGTCTGGACGCAGCCTCCACGCCTCACAAAGCAGCTTTATTTTGCGAAGCCAGCACCGCACGGAGAAGGGGCAGGGCTGGGTCTCGAGCGCGCTGGGGCAGGTGCAGGCCGGGCTCGGGGCTCTGCCCACACGGGACAGGCGCCCTGCGGGTCCCCGCACGTCCGGCCTTCGCTCCACGGACTTCCTCCTGAGTCGAGCACGGTCGGCGGCGCCGACTCCCTGGAGCTCAGGTGACCGGGGAGCGGCCAGGCCTGGCTGCAGGTGCAGCCCTGAGGAGCCACGCCCTGTCTCCGCCGGGCCTGGACACACGCCGCGGACCCGCTCGCTGTCCTCCGTGGGAGGTGGACTGTCTGGTTTTAACGATAGACTCGAGCCGCTGCCACTACGAGCTGCGCTGTCACTGGGTTTGCTGAGCAGAGACCAGGAAGCCCCTGGGGGCCTGACGTGGCCTGGGCGGGCGGGGACTCCCTTCCGCGGGGACACTTGCCACGCCAGCCGGCCACAGCCCCTGGCCCTGGCGCCTCCAGGCCCGTCCTGTCCCGGGAAGCCTTTCCAGCTGATCGGGCTGGAGCCCGTTTCCTCTAGAAGGTGGAGAGGCTTTTTGCCGGCTCCCGGTGGCCCAGAGGGGCAGAGTCCTGCTCGGGCCAGGGTGCCCATCGTCGGCCACAGTGGACGTCCAGCAGGTCAGATGGGCGCCTTGCGCCCGGGCGGGGCGGGGAGAGCGTTTGTATTTTCCAACTTTGCTTTTTCAAGCCACGTGACTTGAGGCGAGGGGCTGGCAGGCAGCGGCGTGCGCAGGTGCTCACGGCAGTGAGTGTGGTGCTCAGCTCCCTAAGCCTGTTTGGGGGCACAGCGGCCCTCAGACCCCCGAGCCCCAGGGCCCCCAGCCGCAGGCCCCCGGGGAAAGGCCCTGGCCGCGCGCGTCACACGGTGAAGGAGGACACGTTCTCGTGCTCCGCGGTCTCGCTATTCTGCCGGGAGGGGAAGGCCTCGGCCTGCAGCCGCCCGCAGGGGAGGCCCGGCCGCCGGCGCCCCCACCATGCGCAGCACAGCCCCTTCATGACCTTCAGGAAGTAGCTGCGGAACTTCTGGCCCACGAAGGCGTAGAGCACGGGGTTGAGGCAGCAGTGCAGGAAGGCCAGGGCCTCGGTGACGGCCGTGGCGTAGGCGCCCGCCTTCTCGCTGCTGCACGTGCGGTTCATGGAGCCCAGCCTGGCCGCCTTCACCAGCAGGACCACGCTGTGGGGCAGCTGGCAGGCCAGGAAGACCACCACCACCGCCATGATGACGCGGATGGCCTGGTGCCGCCGGGAGTTCTGCGCCCGCACCAGGGTGCGGACGATGAGCGTGTAGCAGACGCCCATGAAGGCCAGCGGGATGAGGCCGAAGACCAGCTGCAGCCCCAGCGCCAGCAGCTTCCAGCGCACGGGCTCAGGCACGCGGGGGAAGTGCTGCTCGCACACCTCGCCGGTGTGCTCCTTGTACTTCTCGTAGAACACGACCGTCCAGCTGGAGGTGAGCACGGACACCGCCCACACGGCCACGCAGATGGCCCTGCGGTACGCCAGCATCCGGGACCGCACGCGGAAGGACCTGGCGGCCTGCACGATGGCCACGAAGCGGTCCAGGCTGATGCAGGCCAGCAGCAGCATCCCGCAGTTGAAGTTGACGGCGTAGACGCCCTTGGTCAGCTTGCACATGGCGTCGTTGAAGACCCACCGGCCCATCGCGTGGTTCACGGCCCAGAAGGGCAGCGTGAGGACGAACAGCACGTCGGCCACCGCCATGTTCAGGAGGTACACGTCGGTCATGGACTTGGACCTCTTGTAGAAGGCGAAGGTGAGCACCACCAGCATGTTGCCCACGAGGCCGCACACGCACATCAGGGCGTAGGCCGCCGGCAGGAACAGGGCGGAGAAGCGGCGGACCTCCTGCAGGGAGCAGGGCGAGTCCTCCGCGTCCAGCTCTCCGTAGTCGAAGCTGTCCCAGTAGCCGAAGCTGGAGTTGGTCTGTTCCTGGAAAGCGAACGCAGGGCGGTTAGCCAGGGGCGCGCCCCATGGCGGGTGGGAGCCCGGGCCGCCCGCCCACGTGCTTACCTCACTCATGGTCCGGTTGCGGCAGTGGGCGCGGCCTGGGGTCCAGGGAAGGATGTCTGCCCTCGGCTCGGCGCAGCGCTCACAGGAGAGCAGGGACCTGAGGGGCGAGACCAAGAACGTGACCGTTCCCAGCGGCTTCCCAGAGGCCCAGGGTGTCCACGGACAGAGCCACCCCTGAGCACTGGGCACACGGCCAGCGGGTGACTGTGAGGGCCAGAGCTAATGGGAGACCACGAGGGGCAGGGCCAGCGGGTGACCGTGATGGAGAATGTGCTTGGCAGCCTCCGAGGCCGCACGTCACGGCTGCACAACCCACGGGTGTCTGGGGGGGCGGCGTGGACAGTGCCCCGGAGGGAAAGTGCCGGCCCCGTCTGCGGCGGGCGATCTTGAGCAATGGTGGACAGGGTGACCCTCCGTCCTCGGACGTCCATCTGCACAAAAATCCTCAAGCGAAATTCAAGTGCATCCACCGAGATTCCACGGAACAAACCCCGGGACACAGGGCAGGAGGCTCGCGGGGGTGCCGGACACGGCGTGTGGCTGCGTGGGGGCTGTCGCGCGTCCACAGGCCCTGGGTGCGGTGTGCAGGGCGTGACTGGCCATGCTGGGGCTGCCGAGGGGCACGGACCCTGGGGGAGGGGATTTGCTGTTGGCCTGATCGGGAGCTTGGGCGGGTGATGCGGGCGTGACCTGGGCCTCGTGAAGCCGGCTCCTGACTGTCGGGTGCCGTGGGCCTAGGACGGGAGCGCCTGAGGGCCGGGGAGGCGGGGGAGGCAGAGGGGCCCCGGGGACCGTGCTGAGCTGGGGCAGCAGCAGGAGGGGAGCAAGGCGCAGGGTTACTGGGGACGCCCAGGGAGGTGCTGTGGGACTGTGGTCAGCAGGCTGCGGTCAGTCTGGGCAGGGTCAGCCGGGGTGGGCCCAATGTGCCTGTGCCCCGGGGGTACAGCGGACAAATGGGGCGCTGGGCAGTTGACCTGGGTGAGCATGACCCACCCACCGGGCCAGGGGAGTCTGGGGAGAGGCTCAGCTGCCCTGGGATCCAGTTGATGCGGCCCCGGGGCGTCTGCTAGGCAGGTAGGAGGGCCGGGCGAGGAGCGAGCCGCAGGCCCAGCCCCACGGCAGGTCCAGAAGGGCCGGGAGGGCTGTGGGGCCGTGGGCAGGGCTGGCCGAGGACAGCAGGTGGAGGACGGCAGGCGGATCCCAGCGGCCTCAGCCGCGTCCCGTCCTCGGAGGGGCGAGCCAGGTGCCAGCGGCATCAGGGGCACAGCTGGAGCCCTGGGGCTGACGTGACTGTGGCTGACATCAGTGCTGTGGGCTGGGCACAAGGCGCAGTGACCGCAGGGGATCCGGCCACCTCCAGCACTCACAGCGGGGAGCCCTGTGGGCCGCGGAGGGAGCAGCGTGGGGCGGTGGGCGCCGGGAGCCAGGGCTGGAGGAGCAGCGAGAGCTCCCTGCTACCAGGCCTGGGGCAGGACCCTCAGGGCTGGTCCAGGCTCTGCCGCTGGCGAGCCGCGGGTGCTGGGCGGGCGTGGCCACTGGCTCGGCGAACTCGGGTCGGGGCCAAGATGGCGCAGCCCTGGACGCGCCTCCCTGCCCTCCGGCCCCACCCTCCTCCTGCTGTCCTGTGGGCTGCTTGAAGCCATGCTGAGCGCTGCGGGATTCTCAACGTGATTTGCTTGTGTTTGGGGGTCTTTCGGGAGCGATGCTCCCCCCAGGTGCTCTGAGAGCCGCGTGGGCGCAGGCACAGCGGCCCCAGAAGACGCGGCAGGAGGCGCTTCTCCACCCCGGCGCCCGAGCCCAGTGCGGCGGGCAGCGACGCCGGCCTCCCGTGTCAGCCCTCGCCCTCCTGCTACACGTCCCAGGGGCAGGAGGCGGCGCCCCAGATGACGCACGTCAGGACACCCAGCTCTGAGGCACCCGGGCTGCAGAGCTGGTCCGGCTCTTTGCGGAGGAGAGTCGCGTCCGGGGAGCGTGGGCTGGGCTCCGCGAAGGTCCATTTCAGGAAGGACCAGGCGGCTCGGGCGGCCTCTGCACCGGAGCCCTGTCTCAGGCCCCTGGGCAGGGAGGTGCGGGAGATGCTGCAGGCCCAGGTGGACTCTGCAACAGGCAACGGCCAAGGGAGGACGAGCAGGCCAGGAGCGGGACAGGCCGACGCTTATCTGCGTGGTCGCCCCGCCCACCCCAGCGTCAGCTGCTGCCCCCCCCCAGGGACAGACACAGGCCCGGCTCCCAGGCTGGGGACGCGCGAGCTGGAGCGTGACGCAGGTGCAGACTCGCTGAGCTGAAGCTCCGAGCGGGGCCGAGCTGTGGTGGGGCCAGGGTGGGACCGCGGGGCACGAGAGGCCCTGGCCGGGTGGAGAGACCAACAGAGGGGAAGGGAGGGCCCAGCAGCAGGACGCTGGGGTTGGCTCGATGGCCAGTCCCCTGGACTGTGGACCAGCAGCCCTAGCTGTCCTCGGCAACGCTCCCCACGCCCCATGCGGGGCCTGCCAGGCCGAGTGTCCTGCAGCCCGGGGGCAGGCGGCCGGGCCTGCAGACAGGCGGGGGAGGTTACCCCGCAGACCTGCCGGGATGGAGGGACGGGCCGAGGGCTGCCGACTCAGGGTGGGCCTGGGAGCTGGGCACACAGTGTGGCCAACAGGGGGTCCCGAAGCTGGGTTCTGGCGGCCATGTCGGGGAGCAGGGCCCGGGCCTTCCCTGTAAACTCAACGGACGGAGCGGGCGGGGCTCTGACCCCAGCGCCGCGGGGTTCTGAGTCTGGGTCGTTTAAGATGCTAAGTTTTTGGTAATTTTTTTTATGGCTGCAAGTCGGAACGGAAACAGCATTCCATCAGCTGTCTATTAAAGTTGAGCTTGATTTTTAGCCAAATTATTACAAATCTAAGATTAGCACGAAGTACGTCTCGGTCCCCTACACTGCACACGGGTCACGTCAACATCGGGCTGTTGGGTCGAGTGACCGGAAAGGCTCCGGCTGGAGCAGGCGAAGCCCAGTGGCCAGAGACAGAGCCATGGGCGGGGGCGGGGCCAGGCCGGGCCTTCATCAGACCTGGGTCAAGGTCAGGCGGGGGCGGCGCGTTTCAGGGCACGGCGGCCCCTGTAGCTTGCAGGGCTGTCCCCTGAGAGGGTCTGCCCCCCAGGCCTGGATGTGCCCACGAGCTCTGCAGACAGACCTGCAGTTTGGAGGGCTGGCAGGAGCCGCCGCATGCAGGGAGGGCGCGTCCGGACCCGCAGAGGCCCCGCATCCTGCCAGAGCACCCGAGTGGGGCAGCGGGTCAGACCCGGGCGCAGGAGTTGGAGCTGGAGCTCTGTGGAAGGGGGGCACGGGCCACACCCCTCAGCTCCACGTGCGCAGGAGGAAGGGGGGCGGGGGGCGGCAGTGCTCCCCGAGGACTGACCACTGGCCTCGGAGGATGCCGTGGACAAGGTTCTGCGCCCCATCTGTCTCGGCTCCTCGGGGCTGACTGTGGCCTGCCCGCGTCCTGAGGGTCATTTGAAACACTGAGACCTTCAGGCCCGGCCGGCCACCCCTCACCCTGCCTTTCCATGCAGGGAGCCCAGCACCACGCAGCTGGCCGCCGGACCTGGCCGTGCCAGCACTTAGCGGGGAGACTGCAGACACGCTCTGGGGAGAAGGGGGCCGGCGCTGGCCACGCGGCTGCTGCCGCTGACGCCCCCATCAGTGTCCTCCAGGCCTGCTCGGGACGCTGTTCCCCAGACTGCTCAGCACAGGTCCTGGAGCCAGTGACCTGTCCTCTGGGGATGCTTCGGGAAGCCGGCCTGCAGGAGCCGCCCTGGCTTCACCTCTTCACCCACCAGAGCCAGGGTGGGGCTCCCGCCGGCCCCGCCTGCTCCCCGGCGGCTGACAAGCCCCACACCGCCAGCAGGCTGGGCCCGGTGACCAGAGCTTCTGGCCTGCGGGGGACAAAGCTCAGCCTCGCACTAGCCCCCACCAGCGCCCCCCGCCCCCGCCCTGCACGCCCTCCACCGGCGGGGCCCGGCCGCCAACCGGCTCCTCTCCCTCTTGCGGCGGAGCCAGGCTTCCTGCCACTTCTGAGCCAGCGCCGGAGCCTCCGGAGGAGCAGAGGGGCCAACCCCAGGGGGCGGCTGCGGGCTAGGGCCGCGAGTGGCTCAGGGAAGGGCCCCGTGGTTTCCCGCTGCTGCGCTGCCCCCTGGGGACCCGCATGCAAACGCGCCCCACCAGCAGCCGGCGCCCCCCGTCCAGCCAGACCCCAGGGAGCCCGCATGACGGTGCAAGGGGCCGCCTCGGGGGCCACATCACACAGGAAGTGTCAGAAGACGTTTGACTTTTTACATGTGAACTTACCTAATGTCAGTTTGCATTAATACACGCAAAGTCGCTTAGGGAAAGAAAGAAGCGGGGGGCCTCTCGGGAGCACACCACCCACGCCGTCGCCGGGGGCCAGGGCACCCCCAGCGCAGCACCCCCGCCTCCCTCGAAGAGGGAGGGGTCCTCAGGCAGGTGACCAGGGACAGGACCGTCGGGCGGCCCCCGTCCTGAGTAGTGAGCGACTCAGTGGTGTCCGGGGACCGGACACACTCCCGAGCGCAGTCTGCGGGCTGGACTCTGGGGACAAGGGTGAGGCCCGGGCAGCAGCATCCCAAGGGGACGGCTGCCCCAAGGGCTGGAGGAGGGGCTGAGAGGGGGCGAGAGCTGTCCCGGCGCAGGCAGGCTCCCGCGGGAGACAGTGTCCACCAGAACTCTGCCGTGAGGAAAGCTGCGGACGTTTCACATGAAGCGACTCCAATGTCAAGCTTAACAGATGGTGGCCACGCAGCAGTGTGCAGGCGTGTGTCCACGCGCAGTGGGCGAGCCAGCCCCAGGGCACGTGTGTGTGTGTGGTGTGTGCACGTGTGTGCCGGTGTGCGCCCACGTGCATGTGCTGTGTGTGCATGTGTGTGTGCTGTGGTGCGTGCCAGTGTGTGCATGCTGTGTGTGCATGCATGCGTGTGCGGTGTGTGCACGTGTGTGTGTGCCATGTGTGCTGTGTGTGCCTGCATCAGGGGTCTGGCTGCACCCCGGGACGCAAGCACCGCTTCCCCTCGGCCGGCTCTCGGCGGGCACTGCCCGGGCTCAGGGTGGGGCTGGGCTGCCCGGGGCGGCCCCTCCTGTCACCTGGCAGGGGCCGGAGGGCCGATTCCCACCAGGTCCTGAAGGCCACGTTCACCTGGCCGGGTCAGCCTTGCCGGCGGGCTGGGGGCTGCCCGGCCGCGGGGCGCTGTCTCTTGCCCTTTCTCAGATGAGCACGGGGGTGCGGAGCGTCTGCGCGACTTCCTTCTGCTTTTGAATCGGGGTGGAGAGAAACCAGGAGGTGTTTTCCAGCGATCTGTGGAGGGGCTGATGTTTCTTCTTTTTTCTCTGGTTCCTTCTGATTCATTGCGCGCCCACTCGGATGTTTGCTTTTTATTTGCCGAAACGACGTCTTCAATCATTTCGAGACAGCTTTAGCTCAGCCCTGGCGCTGACCTCCTTCTCTGCGGCTCGGCCCCCCGCCCCCGGCTGCTCTCAGGCGCTGCGGGACCCACGGCCTCTCCCAACGTCACCGCCCGCTCTGCTGCTCGCACGGCCCGGCCGGCGGCCCCCGACCCGTCCCCAGGCGGCTGCGCCTGCCAGCACCACCGCCCGCCTCTCCTGCGGGGCCCTCGGGCGCCTCCCGCGCCACCTCCTGCTCCTCCGGACACCCCCTCTCCGCCACAGCCCTGCCCTCCCCACAGAGCAGGTCTCAGCCTCGTCCCCAGCCTCTCCACACGTTCCCGCCGACGTGAGTCAGCAGAGCGCAGTGTCCCAGCCGACGCGCAGGGGCAGGCCAGGCCCTGTGGCCCGAGGGGGTTCAGACGCTGGACACCTCCGCTGCGTCCAGAGCTGCAGGACGACGCGCCTGTGCAGGGGGGGGGCCCTGCGAGCACCTCGGCGGCCGGCCCGGCCGGCCCTGGACCACCAACAGTCCTGCCCACACCCTCACCCGGCGGGGCACGCTGGGGGCACGCTGGGGCGCTGGGGGTGCTGGGGGGCTCCGCCAGCTCACCTGGGCTGCCGGGTCCGAGGAGAATGGCCGTCACACCGTCGCGCTCCGGGCAGCCATATCCCGCTGGGTCTGTGAGCAAGAGGCAGCGCCAGGTGAAGACAAACGCAGCGCGAGCCGGAGCTGCCCAGAAGAGTCGCCGTCACCACTTCCTACTTCCGAGCGACGCCCTCTGCCCAACGGGGTTACCCAGGCGCTCAGCAGGTCACAGAGCGGCCCCAAAGCGGGTGAGGAGGGGGCGGTGCTGCCCCAGCAGGAGCCCCCAGAGCAGGACTCCACTGGGGCCCTGGACACAGCCGCCGGGGCGACCCGGGCTTGGGCAGCGCCGACGGAGCGCGGTGGGCGCGAGCATCCGGGCCTGGGCCAGGACTCGCCCGGAGAGCAGCCCCACGGACAGCCCTGGCCCCCGGGCACACGCCCTCCTGTGGAGCCCCACGGCCCTGGCGCCCACGCCGTGAAGCAGGGGGCAGCGCTGGAGCGGAACCCCGGCTGCGGGGACACTCTGGTCAAGGGCGCGGGCCCGGCGGAGCGCCTCCCCAGGGAGACTTGCCGCCGGGGCGGGGCCTGCGGGGCCCCCAGGGCCGAGGACTGGAGAGCAGCAAACAGCTGAGAGCGGCTCTGAGCCGGCACCTGCACCCGCAGTGAGTCACGTGGTCGCGTCTCGGAGCGAGGGAGGGCCAGGCCCAGCGGGCAGGCCCAGAGGTCAGGGAGTGCCAGCCGCACGCTGGCCGCCTCCCGCCACTGCCCGCGCCCGTCATCTCCTGACACACGCTGCAGGCGTCGCTCCTCGGCACAGACACCGCCCGGCCGGCGTGGAGAGAGCAGCTGGCCCCGCCAACACACACGGATGCTCGGGCCACTGCAGGGCAGGACGCCGGCCGGTCCCCCGGGACCCAGGGCCCACACGGAGGGCAGGGTGGGTGCCCCAGTCCAGGTCTGCGGGGTTCAGACTCGGCGCTGCCCTGCCAAGGGCGTCAGCCTTTCGGCAGCTCATGGCCACGGGGCGTGGGGAGGCCGCCACCTGGGGTGGACGCCAGGCCCGGGGAGGGGAGGACACGCCTGTGCGCTCGGCCTGGGGCGGGGCGGACGCCCTCCGGGGCCTGCTGCATGGCCCGGCGTCCGCCAGAGCGGCTGCTCCTCAGGCCCCTCTCGCTCCGTGGCCCGGGGCACCTTCGCCGTTTAGCTGCCACGAGGGTCCGGCTCCAGCGGCCCCCGCCCTGTCTCCGGGACACCTGCTGCCCGGACAGCCACTGTCAATTCCCTCCCCACGTTGCTGGCCCTCCTGACCCCGCAGGAGGGAGGCCTCGGAGTCGGGGTCCCACCTCCCTCCCGCTGCTGCCCCCGAGTCGTCTCCTGCAGTCCCGGCTCCGTGCCCTGCGCCCCCCGCTCTGCCCCCCACCTGGGAGCAAGGGCCCCTCCTCCCACCTCGCCCGGCGCCGTCACCGCCCCACCCGCAGCGCCCACTGCTGCCCCTGCTGCGTCGGGCCCGGGGAGTGTCCGGGGGGTCCCGGCAGCCTCACCGTGGGGCTCCCCCAGGCCTGGCACAGCCTCCCAGCAGCCGCCTTTTCTCCCCGCCCCCGGCCTCTCCCGACGGCCTCGCTTACCCAGGCTGAGACCCTCACAGCCAGACAGGCGGGGGGCCGCCCTTGCCAAGCACCGGGCGCCGGTTGGACACAGCCCACTGGCCCGGGAGGCTGCTCGACCTCCTGGTCTCCGGCCTCGGCGCGTGCGGGGTGGAGCTGAGCGTCTCCCGTGCCTCGCCCTCCCCTCCGGGTGTCAAAATCCAGCCCAGGGCGAGCTCGTCCGAGGATGGAGCCCCAATTTATCTCTGCCTCCCTAGAAAATGCTCCCGGGGGAGGCTCTTGGCAGCCCACCCAGTCGCCCCGGCCTGCGCGGGAGCTGCCGTGCGGGGCTGGGTGCGGAGACCGGGGCTGGGAGCGGGCCTGGTCTGGGAGCAGCGAGGGGGGTCGGGGGACAGGCAGTGGCTGGGACACGCCGGCCAGCCCGAGGCCGTCAGACTGAAACTCAGAAACCGGCGACTTCCTCAGACCGTGTGGCTTCACTCAGGCTGTCGCCTGACACCGCAGCGCGACATCCGAGACCACGGCGAGGGCATGAGCTCAGGAGAGTCTCACAAACCAGCCAGAGCAAACCGGACGGCCCACGGCCAGGCCCGCGGGGAGAGGCTGGCCTGCCAATCCCTGACCTGCCCGACGGGAGAAGTCACAGCGCAGGCAGCCGCGCCTGTGCCAGGCTGGGCCGAGTGTGCCTGGGCCTGTAGCCAGGGACGCTGGTGGGACCTCCGTCCAGTCAGCCACGCAGGGCCATGGCGTCTGGATATCTGGCTCCAGGGCTGGACGCGGGCGAGCGATCATTAAGAACCCAGGCGGGGGTCCTGTCACACAGCAGCGCTTCCTACTGCGAGTATGTGGCTGCCAGGTCACCGCTGTGACTGCTGGTCACCACTGTTACTCCCTGGTCACTGGTGTTGCTGCCTGGTCACCGCTGTGGCTGCCTGGTCACTGCTGTTACTCCCTGGTCACTGCTGTTGCTGCCTGGTCACCGCTGTTACTCCCTGGTCACTGGTGTTACTCCCTGGTCACCACTGTTACTCCCTGGTCACTGGTGTTACTCCCTGGTCACCACTGTTACTCCCTGGTCACTGCTGTTACTCCCTGGTCACTGGTGTTACTCCCTGGTCACCACTGTTACTCCCTGGTCACTGGTGTTGCTGCCTGGTCACTGGTGTTGCTGCCTGGTCACTGCTGTTACTCCCTGGTCACTGCTGTTACTGCCCTTATTGCTGCTGTTGTTGCTGCTACTGACCCACCCTCTGAGGGGCTGTGGGGTAAGTATGGCCACCATCTAGGGTACCCGGGACCGAGGGGTGCTTGGGATATGGAAACTGCAGGCCAGAGAGCCGGACAGCCTGGCAGAGCAGGGCCCTGGTCCCCGAGGGCGGGTGCAGGACGTCCTCTGCCCTGCGGGACTGGGTCTCAGGCCTCACTGCAGCGCTGACTCCGGGCGGAGGGGCCTGGGCCCGGGACGCGGGGACGGGGAGGGGTGGCTGGGCGTGCAGAGCAGGAGGGGTGTGGCCCTGCCCTCAGCTGCCCCCAGGAACCCCGGCAGGAAGACGTGGCTGCGGAGGGGGGAGGTGGGCTCCGGCCCCACCCTAGACGGTCTGTGAGAAAGTGGGAAGGAAACTCTGGGAGGCTCAGGGCGGCGAGGGCTGACTCGAGGGTCCCAGGGCCCTGGAGAGCCTGAGGGGCTGAGGAAGCCCCGAAGTTTCTGCAAGAGACCAGCGCTGGGGCCGCGTGCAGAGTGTGGCCCCCGCGTGGCGCCTGCGGCAGTGCTGAGGGGGTCCTCGCGCCCCCCACCCCGTGGGGCTGTCTCCCCGCAGCCCCGGCCCGGGAGGCGGGCGGGTTTCAACAATCTGCACGGGCTTCGGGAAACCCGCGGCGCGAGGCGAATGTCATTTGAGGGCCCAGATTTCCAGGTCTGGGGCTGCCCACAGCTCCGGAATCTCCTCGTTCTCATCAAACGTCTCCGCCAGAAAGTCCGTGACCGCGGGCCGGGGGCACAGGCTGCGGGGCCCGGGGCGCGCGGTTACTGCTCAGAGGGGCCCAGAGGGCCGTCCGGCCGCTCCCCCGCGCGGCAGCAAAGCCCTCACAGGCGCCTCCAGCCGCCTCTGGCACCCCCAGTGTGCCTGGGGCGCTGCCCGCCCCGCCGCGTTCCGGGACACGGGCCGAGCGTCAGCTCAGACAGGCGTGGGGGGCAGCCGTGCGCCCGCCGGCCAGGCCGGCCAGCAGAGCCCAGCGGCCCCGAGGCCCCGCCGGCCCGGGCTCCTCCCGCTCACTTCAGGAAACCACAGGCGCCGGGGGCCTGAGCAGCCTGCCGGGACCACCCGCCACGAGCAGGGGCAACGCTGGACACCGTGGCCCAGCACCCCCCGTGCCCCCAGGGCGCTGGGGCTCTGCCAGAGGCGCTGGCCACCGCCCAGCACGGGGCAGCCAGGCAGCCCCCAGCCCCGGCGCTGCTGCAGCCTCGCGTGCTCCCCACACACAGAGCAGCCGCCACAGCCGCGCCCTTTCCGTGGGGGCCCCGGCCCAGACGCCCGGGCGTCCACCCCCACAGATGAGCCCCAAGCGCCTCCCCAGCCCGGCACAGGTGCAGCCTCCCCCCGCGAGGGCCGGGGCTGCCCCTGAGTCATCGTTCGTCTCCGTGACCCAGATTCAGGCCCTGTTTTCTGTCTCTTACGGGAACAGGCGGGCCGACTGCTTGGGTGCTGCTAGGGGAGCGGGGCCCCGCCCGCCCCACGGCCCCGCCGGCCCCACGGCCCCGCCCCCACCAGCGCGCCCGCCCCTGCCACCCGCCGCCCACCTCCCCCCAGCCCCCAGCCTCCCCTCCGGCCCCGCCACCCCCAAAGCCCCAGCGCCCCCTCGGCCCCGCCAGCCCCACAGCCCCACCGCAGCCCCCTCGCCGGCGGGCTCGGGAGAGGGGAGGGCCTTGCCGTGGGGTAGACCACGCACGGGGCGGTGCCCGACACCCTCAGCGCCGGCCAGGAGCGTGTGCTTGCGATGCGGCCCACTCACCGTCCACTCACCCCAGAACCTCAGGGGGACGGGCCTGGCGGGGGAGCACGCGGGGGAGGGGGAGCCCTCCGACTCCATCCCAGGGGAGCGGGGCTGCACCGGCGGGGACTCCCCGCGCCCCAGTCCCAGGTGATCTGGATGCACACTGGGTGAGCCTCCCGCACCTGCCCGTTCTCTGGGCGGCATTCTGCCCGCAGGGACCCGCACCCAGACGGCCTCTGCCTCTTCCGGGAGCCCCGCCCCAGGCCTCCGGTCACTTTCGCCCCCTGCTGTGTCCCGACCCGGCCCCCCAACAGGCCCAGCCTCCCGCCTCCTTCCCGTCTCTGTCTCTCCCCAGTTTCCCAGACCGGCCCTTCGCTGCGAACTCAAGACGGAGGGGCGCTCGCTGCACCCCAGCCGTGTCCCGCACGCCCAGCGCACCCTCCTGCGCGGGGCGGGTTCTGGCCCACTCTCCCGAGGCTGGGCAGCTGGAGACACGCAGGACGCGAGGCCGACGGCCGGGGCCGCCAGACGCGCCCTCTGCTAGAGCAGCCCCTGTCCAGGCGCCAGGCCCTCCGCGCGCCCACTGTGGACAGAGGTCCTGCCAGCGGCCTCAGTGCTCCGCCCCCGGACCCCGCACCCCCGGCCTGTCCCCACTGCGGCCCCTCTGGTGCCCCCCGCCGCGCCACACTGCTCCTCCCCGGGCCTCTGCAGCTGGACCTCCCCCACTGCTGTCCCTCTGGGCCTGACCACTGCCCACGCCTCAGAGCTGCCCCTAGAAGAGGAGCAGGCCTGGGCAAGCTGGGCTTCCCGGGGAGGAGGACCGGCCAAGGCTCCTGGCCAAGCTGCGCTGCCATCTCGGACGGGAGGGTGACTGGAGGGCAGGAGCGGGGCCGGTGAGCCCCATTCGGCTCCGCAGCATCGTGAGCCAGAGGGCGCTGCCCCCAACCCCGCCCCCTTCCTTTCACGCCTGTAGCACCACTCCTGCGCCCCGAGTCCCGCACTGCCCCGAGCCCCAGGAGCAGAGGCCTGCAGGCCGCTGCCGTGTGAGCTGCATGTGGTCCAGCCCTCCACGGTCAGCGTCAGCCGCTCAGGACCGTGACCTCGGCCAGGGGAGCCCAGCAGCGCCCGAGCCCCGCGTCCTGGTCTCCCTGCACCGGACACTGGACACCCACCCCGCTGTGCCCTGCCCCTCCGTCCTCACCCGCCTGGCCCAACTGAACCCTGCCCGGCCCCGCCCAGACACGCCGTCCCCCTTTTCTGGGATGCTCCTGTTACAACCACACACACCACACATGTCACACGTGCCGTATGCCACACGTGCACACACCACACGCGTGCGCTGGCACACCCGGAGAGGAGGCTGTCTGGTCCAGTCTGCAGACCTGCTCCTCGTGGTCAGGCCTGGTGTGGACAGTTCTTCCAGGGGGACGTGGTTTATCGGCTTCTTCACGAACCGTCTGCACCGCGGGCCGTTGCCTCTGCTGCGGGGCCCAGCTTGGAGCCTCTGCAGACGTGTCCTCGCACACACCCACCGCCCCAGCCCGGGGCCCGCAGCGCCCGCCCCACCTCCAGCCAGAGCCAGCGCCGGTGTCCCATGAGAGGGGCAGGCCCGGGCCAAGCCCTCTCAGTCTGCGCTGCCCACCGCCAGGCCTCACTGGCCTCGCTGGCCCTGCCTCCTGCACAGGCCGGCCGGGCCAGCCGCAGGGCCAGGCTGGGGCCCGCGCTGGGCAGGCTGGCCGGGGTGGAGCGGGCAGAGCAGCCTGGTCCTGAATTCCAAACAGAAAGTCACCAGCGAAGCAGCAGCTTTGGTCTCTCTGCAGCCCTTGCCCTGGACACCTGGTGGTACGGGGCGAAGGCGCTGGCTGGGGGACCCTGGCCGCTGGCCCTGCCCTGGGAGAGCCCAGGCCGGCACCTGTCCGTCTGCCGGCGGTCACCAGCGCCGTCGGGGCTGAAGGGCGCGTGTGAGAAGCACCCAGGTCGGACCAGGGCTGGCCCGTGAGCGACGTCAACGCCAGCCAGGCCGCCCGGGGCCTGCGGGAGGGCCGTCGCCGGTGTCCCGGGTGCAGCGTCCTCTGCCCTCGGGAGCGCGAAAGCCGGTGGGACAGCAGGGACACGCGCCCTGAGCCCAAGGCCGCGGCTCCCACCAGCGGCAGCGCAGGCTGCCCTCCCGGACACGCGGGGCCAGACACGCCGCCCGGCCCTGCACAGTGCACGGGGGGCCGCGGGCCCAGCGACTAGGTCACGTCTGTGGATTTCTTTAATCCTTCTCGGACATTACAAATTAATTAGTGATTGTAAAGTTCTCTGAAAACCTAACGAGTTTCACCATCAACTGCCACATTCCTGTTCTTCCAGAATGAAAAGCCCGGACCCCACGCACGCGGTGTGGGCAGCGGCCAGCGGCACGAGCAGAGGGGACGCCGCTGTGGGGCAGCAGCCTCCGGCCTCCCGTGCGCGGTCCGGTAGGGCAGCCCTGGCGCTCCAGGGGAGTCCAGGCCACCGTCTCCACCGAACCCTGAGCACCAGTCCCTGCAGAGCCCCCAGGAGACTCCGGATGGATTTCTGATGGAAACGCAGCCGCCAGGCAAGAAGCGGCCCCGCCCGCACGCGCCCTTCCTGCCCGGGCTCAGCGCCCACGGTGCCTGCGTGTCGCACACGGCCGGCTGGGCGGGGCCCGGGGCTCAGCCTTCGTCGGGGCAGAGAGGCAGCGGAGGCGAGTGCACTCGCAGGGACCGCGGCCCCTCAAGGGCTGGCTGCCCAGGACGACCCAGCGGGCCCAGAGGCAGATTCTCCAGCAGCAGCGCGATGGCCCCAGCCGCTCGGACACGGGCTGGCCCAGGCCGGTGCGGGCGCTTCGGGGGCGAAACTAGGGCCGCGGTGGGAGCAGGGTGTGCGGGGCTCCGGGACCCCAGGCCTGCCTGGCCGCTCTGCGCTCCCCCCAGTAGCGTGCCCGGCGGGAACCACCTCGGCACCTGAGTGCAGAGCCGGACGAAGCCAGCCCAGGACTGGCCTCGGCGCACGGCCCCCCGCAGCCTCTCCGCCCTGGGGCCGTCTTCTGGCACCGCTGGCCGGGGTGCCCCTGCGCGCCAGGTGGCTGCTGGCGTCCTTGTTGCCCAGAAGGCTCCGCGCGCCGGGCCTCCCGCGCTGGGAAGCAGCCTGCAGGGTCACCTCCGGGAGCCAGCACAGCGGGCCCCACACAGGATGCGACGCCCTGGGGCTCCGGGAGGACCCTTCACCCCGGTCCTTGCCGCAGACGGAGGACGAGGACAGGGAAGCCGGGAAGGAGGCAGCACGGACACCAGCTCGCCGGTGCCAGGAGCTGGGGCCGGGAGGGGGCAGGATAACCATGAGCCCAGCCCAGGGGCGCCCGGGGGCACAGGGCCCCGCCGGGCGGTGTCACAGGCTGCCGGGGTGTCCAGCCGGTGTCCGGCGTCCGCCTGCTCACAGCCTCTCTCCAGCTGCCGGAGAAACCTCACAAATAAATGAAAAATTCCTCAGCGTGTGCTCTCCCTGCGCAGCGCCGGGCCGCGGTGAGCCAGGACGGTGAGCCAGGACGGCGCCTTCCCGCCGAGGCCTGCTGGGGGCCCCCCTCGCTCGTCTCCACGATCCCCGGGTCAAGGCGTCCCCCGCGGCCGTGGCGTCTGGTTTCTGGGCTAGTTCCTTGAACTCACAGAAGCAAAATAAGTGACTTTGCCGACGACGAGTCATTCCAGCTCTCCCCAGCGCAGCCGCTCGCTCGCTGGCTTGCTCTGCGCGGCGGGGACAGAGCCTGCTTTTCTGCTTCACCAATTCTTTTGTGTCTAATTTTCTCCCCAAGTCTCCCCGCTCGCTTCCTGGGGGCTGCGGTTTCAGCCAAACAAGCTGGGCGCTGGCTGTCACGGGGTCGGGGCACCTGCGCTGTCACCTCCCTGGGGGCCCCCACTGCTCCCCACTTCCCGAGCCTGGGCTGAGCCCACCAGCCCCTCGGGGTCCCGCCAGCCTTCGGGGGCAGCTGTGGGTAACGCCAGCTTCTCCTCCTGCTGCCCGGACTCGCTCGCCCTAATGGTCAGGCGAGGTCGCCAGGCCTCCCGGGCGAGCAGCCCCAGCGGCGTGACCGGGGGATGGGGGCCGGGCTGGGCCGAGAGGGCAGTCGTGCCCGCGGGCTCCTGGGTCTCAGCCGCTCTAACCTGGGTTCTGAGCGCGGCCGTGGGCCGGGGCAAAGGCCACACTCGCGCCTGCGGAGCTCACCCTCGGGACGCCCGGCTGCTGCCGGGAAATGTTTCCTCTCACTCAGCCCCGGGGCTGGCGGGGCCAGGCGGCTGGTTTGCGTGGCTGTCTCAGGCCCAGGCCACAGACGCTGGCTCTCCTGCCCGCGAGGCTGTCCTCCGCATCCAGGCCCTCGCCGTCCAGGCTCCGACGTGTCCACGCTCACGGTCTGGTTCCAACTCTAGTGCATCCTCGCAGAGGGCGGGCAGCTGCCTCTGGGCCAGGAAAGCGGCACCTGGTCCACTCGGCGAGGCGCTGGACAGAGACACCTGCTGGCTGTGGCTCTGTCCTTGGCCCCCAGCCCTGAGCTCGTGGAGAGAAGGCACGGGGTGGTCTCCCGCAGCACTGTCTCTGCGTCTTCCACCACGGTGGAATGTTTGCCCGGTGCCCAAGTCTGCGCCGGCCTCCCCGGGGCTCGGGGGGCTGTGGCTGAGCTCGGCCAGGAGGGACCGGCCAGCTGGAGGGACCGGCCACCTCACTGCCCTCAGCTGGAGCGGGCGTGCCTGGGGGCTGCTCGGGGAATGGGCGCTGGCAGAGGGGTGGGCCTGGGCAGGGCTGGGCATGACGGGAGAGACACCTTGGTCCCTTCTGGGAGAGAGGGACTGGGCCGCTTCCTGAGCGCGCAAGGGGCTCAGGCCAGCTCCGCTGACACAGGCTAAAAGAGCGGGCAGCCCGCGGGGCTCCCGGGGCGGGCAGGGGCTTCCGCGAGAGTCACGTGGGCAGCAGCGCAGATAACAGGGCTGCTTCTGAGAAGGCCCCAGGACAGGCAGGCGGGGCACTGGGGGGTGCCTTTGGCACCTGTGCCCTCCCTGAGGTGCCCGGCGGGAGCCGGCAGTGAATGCGGAACCCCCTGGATGGTGGGGCTGGGGCAGAGCCGGGGCCGCTGCGTCCTGCAGAGGAGACGGGAACTGGGGGTCCTGACCTGGGGCGCACAGTCAGCCACCTCGGATGCCCACGGAGGAGAGCCCAGCCGCCCCCAGCTTGGCAGCCGGTGAAGATTTGGGTTCAGGGGGAGAGGATTGAAGAGGGAGGGAATTTCTGTTCAGCATGTTAGTGAGAAGTTTGAAAAGATGAAAACTCAGTGAGTTTTATGCCAAAATACCCTTGGATCAAAGGAAGGGAGCGCCCCGAAATATCTTTATTCCCCCCACACACACACCCCCAGCACCCAGCGTCCCCCACCGCAGCGCAGAGCCCGGCCTGGAGGAAACGTCCTTGGACAGCGAGCTGGGAGGCCAGGCTGCCCGGCGCCGGGCGGACGCCCCCACCCCGAGGCCTCTGAGCGCACAGGCGGGGGCTGCCCGGGCAGGCCGCGGGGGCTGGGCGCGCAGCGACTGGCGCAGGATCCGGGTGCGGGGGAGGGTGCGGCCGGCGCCCAGGAGTGAAACTGGCCTCCGAGGCTGCTGGGTGACGAGGCCGCTGCCGCCACCCGCCGCCCGGCCCGCGGGGCACACGCCACCTGCCCGGGGCCTCCCGGGTCTCCGCCCGCCGCAGCGTCCACAGGGCACAGACCGGCCCCCCTCGGTGGCTGTTCCCGAGGGCTTGTGCTCGGCGCCACCGTCCATGGGGCTGTTTCTGAGTCCGCCTCGGAGTCCCTGGCCGGTGCGTGCTGCTTTTGTGTCCTGCAACTGCCCCACGTTTGTCTATTCATGGGAACTCGTTTTCGCGGAGTCGGAGGAGTCCCTGGACACGTCGTCGTAAGCGAAGCCGTTCTCTGCCCTTCGCGGGTCCGGCGGCTTCTGTTTCCTTTTTCTGACTCACGTCTGAGTGGAGTTTCTGAGCCTGTGAGTTCCTCAGCTCCTCAGCTGACCCAGCCCTGAGCTGAGTGAGTGCGGCCAGAGCGGACACCGCCGTCCTGTTCCCAGCTTGGACTTAACTGCGTCTCCCCCCACCCCGCGGCCACCAGCGGCCTCTGGCGTCAGCTGTGCTCCGTCCAGCCCTGGCCGTTGAGCCCGCGGGAGTTTCGTCCAAGGCCGTTTCTAACGGGCCGCGCACGCGAGCCCTAAGCTTGCTGGCGTCTCTGGGGCTGTCCAGGCAGCGCGTTGCACGGGGCTGCACCGTCCTGGACACGCTGGGGACTCCCGCCTGCCCAGGGCCCGCGCAACGGCCGCTGACTTCCGGTTTCCAGTGTTTTGCTGAAAGTTCTCGTGTCGTGTTCATCAGGGAGACCGGCCTGAAATTTTCCTTTTTTTTTTTCCTGCTTTTACTTTTATTTCCTTTTAAGTTGAACATACTCCCTGGCCTTAGTTTTCTCTTCTGGGATGGCTTTCTTCCGTGTGGCCTCTTCTCTGCCTCACGAACAACCTGCTCTCCAGCAAGGCCCTCGGCGTGGCGAGGCGCGCGTGTGCTCACCCGGCGCGGGCTCTGTGGGTTCTGGGCGTTCACCTGGAGGCGCTCGGCGGCCAGAGACCCCACAGCCGAGGCCTGAAGCTGGTGTCACTCTGCGTTTCTAAGCACGTGCGGCAGAGACTCAGCGCCGTGCTGAGCCCCCACGTCCAGCCCCACCGCTTGGCCTTTGGGATACGCACACCCTCAGGCCCGGGCGGCTTCCCACGTGCTCTGATAATCAACACGATTTCCAGCCTCTGGATTTGCACGACTTTGTAGGGTTTTCTGGTCAAGTGAGGAGCGAGCCCAGTTCCGAGATCACGGAGGCGCTCGCGGGGAGTCCGGGCTTGTCCCTTCCAGCAGCGTCCTTGACGGGCGGCCACGGCCACGCCGGCCTCGCCAAAGGGCTCTGGCAAGTTTGCGCCTCTTCTGCTTTGTTTCCGAAGGGTCGGTGTAGGGTGTTGTGTCTGGTTTGCTGTGAACTTTTAGGTTTGGTGAGCTCAGCTGGTGCTGCTATTGTTTGCTAGGAGATTTTTGATTATTTTTTAAAAGATTTATTTATTTATGCATACAAGGACCCCGTGCAGGCCGGAGGTGCGGGGGGTGAGAGGACTCCCCAGAGACAGAGCGGGGAGCAGAACAGGCGGATCCCCTGAAATCCGCTGCTGAGGGGAGCAGCGGGAGACAGGAGGGGTCTGCCGCGCCTGTGGGCAGCTCCCTGGCCGGGGATGGAGCTCGTGCTGCAGAGGCTGGGGACGGCTTCATGGTGCTGAGACTGATCCCGCGCCACCAGGAAGGCCCCAGATTTTTGACTGATTCAATTTCCTCATAAGCAATTAACTTCAGACTGTTTATTTCTTCACGATTCAGTCTGTGGGTTGTACGTTCCTACAAATGAATCCATTTCTTCAAAGGTGCCCAACCTTACGACATGATTATTCATAAAGTTCTCTTTAAAGTTCTCTGCAGTTGTGTGATGTAAGTCGTAATGGCTCCTTTTTCATGTCTAATTCAATTTCTTCTTTCCTTGATGCGTCTGTCATCTGTTTTATCTTTTCAAAAAATAGCTCTTGATTTCATCAATCTCTACCGCTGTCTTTGGTTTATTTCTCCTTTGAGGTTTGTTACTTCCTTCCTTTTACTAATTTTGGGCTATTTCTTCTTTTTCAAGTTCCTTGAGGTGTAAAGTTCCTTGAGGTGTAAAGTGTATGTATCACCGTGAATGTCACTTAAATAGATATAGATATAGATATAGATATAGATATATATTTTTTTTTTTTTTTTTTTTTTTTTGCTGTACCACACAACTTTTGGTGTATTATGTTTCCACTTCGGTTTGTCTCAAGATTCTTTTTTCTGCTTTCGTATGTTGACCTGTTGGTTGATTGGGGGCATGTTGTGACTTTCTAAGTTTTCTTCCTGTAACTGATTTTTAACTTCACCCCACTGCTTTGTAATATTTCCATCTTAAAGGTGTGAAGACGGGCTCTGTGCCCTGGCGGACGACGGTGGAGAGTATCCGCGTGCGCTGGAGAGGGACTGTGCTCTGCTGCGGAGGAGGAATTTCTGCCGGGTTCACTGGTCTGGCGGGTGGTTCCGGGTCACTGCTGCTTCACTGATTCTGTTTATTAAAAGTGGGGCATCGAGCTCCACTGCTTTTACCGCATGGCTGCTCCCCTTTAAATCTCCCGGAGCTGCCGCCGGCACCGGGACTGCCTGCAGGGGAGGGGGGCTCCCCGCTGCCTGCCGGAGCCCCTGGAGGAACAGGCCCCTCGGTCGCCATGTGGCGGTCTCCTCTGTCTCATCACGGTCTTGGCCGGAAGGTCACCTCTGAGAGGAAGGCGCCACCTCTGCCCGCCCCGCCTCCTCCCGCCCTCACGCCCCGGCGAGGCTCCTCCAGACGGCGCGTGCACGGGCCGCCCCTCGTGCCAGGCGCCCGTCTGCTCGCTGGAGCGTCCGGCTTACTAAGGACGTGCAGGCTCGCCCGGCCGTGTCGGTGCTGCCGTTGCCGGTCCCTCGCCTCTGCTCTCGCGCACCCCTGGGGATCTGGCGGGCCTGGGAGCGCTTGGCTTGGATCCCCTGCTCTTTGCGTCTCTGTGGTTGTCATCTGAGGCGTCTCATGTCCGCGAGTTCATCTTAAACTGACAATTGAACTGCACAAATACCAAGTGTCCCCGCCCCCTATTTTGTTTTTCAGTGTCAGAATTTGCATTTTTATCGCGCATCCATTAACAAATCATTGTAGTTTATACTTACTTTTAAGTGTAACTTCCATCTTCCACCCCGGACGGGAGCTCCGTGACCGCGGGCGCCGCCGCGGCATCCGCGTGTTCTGAACTTCACGGCGCGTCCCCCCGAGCGGCGTGTTCTGAACGCCTGGACGTTCTCCCTCCTCACCGCGCCCTCCGTTTCGGATCAGAGACCGGACACGGCGGCTCCGCGGGGACGGACGGGGGTTTCACTGTCTCCTTGAACCCCGAAAAGCAGCTTCGCCGGATGAAACTGCTTTATTGCTCGATTCCTCCCTTCAGCGCCTGGGGACACCCCCCGCCCTCCGGTCGGACGAGGGTGTCAGGCCGCGCTCCCGGGAGGAGCCGCCCCCTCCTGCTCCCCTTGAGACTGCCCGAGGCTCCGGCGCCCGCCAACCCCGCAGCGCCCTGGCTGCGGCTCCCGCGCCCGGCCTGCTGGGTCTGGGCGCTTCTCTCCCCAGATTAGGGACGTTTTCAGCCATTACTTATTCGAATGATGTTTCCGCCCCCTCCCCCTCCTCCGGCGCCTGCAGATCAGCGCATGTGACGGTGCCCAATAAACCCCTCCGCCCCCCTCCCGTCAGCCCGAGCCCCCCGCCCCCCACTAGGGCCTGCTGGACGCCCTCAGGCCTCACTGACCGTGACTTGGAGGCCGCGCAGCTCGTCACCGCAGCGCACGGCGTCAGACGGGCTGAGGGCGGCCGGGGGCCCAGTCTGGGGAGCGTGTGCCGTGACCCCGTGGCCGAGTGACTGCGTAAGAAATGACCTCGGGACCTCAGGGACAGGCAGCCCGGCCCGTCACGCCCGGGGCCACGCCAGGCCCCTCCAGGAGGACAACGGTGCTGAGGGCGCCCGGTCCCGGTGGCAGGAGCTGCCTGCACCTCGGAGGGGCTGCTGCGCGGCAGACGGGCTGTCCTCGGCCCCCCAGGCTGTTCCGAGGGCCTCCGTCGCCCAACAGCTGCCTGGACGCAGACACAGGTAGAATCGGGGAGGTTCCGGAGACGCCGGCTCGTCCAAAGGGGAACTTTCCGGCAGAGGAAGCAAATCATCACTCCTGGTCACCCCCCCACCCCGCCCCAGTTCTGAATCCCAGAGGCCACGGCCACGTGGGGCAGAGGCGGGGCACGCCGCGCGCTCTGTGGGCCCCGCTCGGCACCGTGTCTGAGGCGCCCGCAGCCGACACGGCGCCCGCAGCAGCAGCACAACACCGAGCTGAGCCCAGCCTCAGGCCGCCAGGACCCGCGCCTCGACGCAAGGTCAGGTAGACGGGGACGAAGCAGAGCTGAGGGCTGTCCTCGCGGCTCAGTGTCCTCGCCACGGCCGTCCTGCCCCCCGGGCCACAGGCCGAGCCTCGTGGCTCACCCCTGGGGCTGCTGGGCCTCCCTCACACCGTGCTCCTCTGGACCGACAGGCCAGCCCTCAGCCGGCTCCAGCTCCAGAGCCAGCGCTTCGCGTGAGGAGCAGAGCATCACTGCTCCTTCCTCCCCCGCGGCAGCCGCTGCAGGGCTGGAGGGGGCTCCTGGGTGCGGCCGTGAGGACACAGGCAGCGTCACAGGCTCCGGGTCTCAGCGGGCGCGGCGAGGGCCCCGCCTGTTCTCTCGCCTGTGCCGCCTGACGCCAGCGCGCCCTGTACGTGGGGCCCGGACGGCTCCCGGCTGAGACTGGGCGCCCGGGAGGAGCTGGGACTGCACGGGGCCTCGTGCCTGCTGCTCCCCTCCAGGGAAAGGGTCCCCTTCTCTAAGGGCCGGTGTTACGGGCTCCCTGGGGGCGCAGGGGTCAGGCTCAGCGCTGTCAAGGTATCGGCAGCCACTGTGGCCTGAGTCTGTCCCCGGCCAGGGAGCTACCCACATGGCGCGCAGACCTCTCCTGCTGCCCGCTGCTCCCCTCAGCAGCGTATTTCAGTCTGTCTGCCTGTTCTGCTCCCCGCTCTGGCTCTGGGGAGTTCTCTCGCCCCCGCACCTCTGGCCTGCACCCCAGCTCTTGTGAGCATAAATAAATTTTTTTTTAAAAAGGGTCAGTGTTATTAAACCTTCTCTGACAAGGGGGGGAGGTCTCCCCTGAGTCCACGGCCCAGAGAGATCAAGAGCCCCAGGGGGAGCCACCAAGAAAGGTGACCAGGGCCCCAAGTGGTCAGAAGCTGCTGCTCCCGCCCAACCCGGGCTACACCAGGACAGCCCGAGCCTGAGTGACGGAGCACACGCCCCAGCTCGTGGCTCCCAGAGCTGGCAAGAGGTGGTGCCCACTCCCTGGTGCCACAGGGGCTCACCCAGGGGTCGGGGCACGGCGGGTGCTCCCCGCAACTTGTCGGGACCGCCCTGAGCCGAGACCTGCCCTACAGGATGGCGGCCGGGCAGCGTGGGCAGCTGAGAGCCGGAGGCAGCGTCAGCAGGTGTGGCCTGCGGTCCCCCCGCCCCCCCCGTCCTCTCCCCCTCGAAGGACATGGGCGTAGGGCAACAGGCACCTCACCAGGGCCAGGGGGTCATCTCCAGGGTCTTCGTGGCATCTGTGGCGTCCAACACGGCCATGCCCCACGGATGGGGGCACCAAGGGGGTTCCCCAGCCCATGGTGCCCCCAGGAGCCCATCAGAGCCCCCCCAGGAGGCTCCAGAGAGCCTCAAACCTCAAGCCTGGCCCCACTCCCTCGCACCTGCCTCTGGCCCTGCCGTCTCCTACTCAGCCGACCCAGGGGACCAGGCCCGCCGCCTCTCCGGCAGGTGAGCGAGACCCCGAGTCCGACCCGGCGGCCCGAGCAGAGCGTCCCGGGAACCTCCCTAGGCAGGCAGGGCCCGAAGCGGGGCAGCACGGTCGCGGGGTGAGGGGGCTGCTGTCTGCAGTGAGGCGGCAGCCGAGTCTCCTCAGGTCCAGGAGCAGCAGGAAGGCCGAGGGGGCTGAGGGCGGCTCCGGGCAGGGCACAGGCGCCACCCCTCGGGGGTGCCGCCCCCAGACCCAGCGCTGAGCACGGCGTGAGGCGCCCCTTGGCCCGCAGGAGCCCGGCTGGGGGACCCTCACAGCTGCGCTGTTCCGGGGCGCGGGGCACCGCGTCCTGGCCCCAAACCCAGCAGCTCCAGCTCCGCCCCTGCCAGCAGCCTGGCCCGCTCCGCCTCTTCCAGGGGGTCTCCTGTCCTGTGACCTCCGCCTGCGTGTTCTCCACAGACCAGCGAGGCCGCAAGTTAGGCCAATCGTGGCCGCGCTGTTCTCCAGACCCGTCAGAACAAGCCCTGCGTCCTGCGACCTCTCCTGCCGCCCGCCACCCGCCAGTGCTGGCTCCTGCCCACGGTCAGCTCATGGTAACGCCTGCCGCGCCCATTTGGCTCAGGGCTGACCCCCCCCGTCGGGCGCTGGGCCTGCACAGGGCTGTGCTCGGGGCCTGTGGGTCCAGACGGGCAGGGACAGGCAGGAGGGGCCGGCGGGAGGGACAGGCGGGGCGGCCAGCAGGGACAGGCAGGAGGGGCTTTAGGCCTCCACCTGCAGCAGCTGCGGCCTGGCCCCCGGCAGCCCCCAGGTGAGGAGCAGACGGGGTCGACCTCGGCAATCTGGGGCGCGCCGTTGTCAAGATTTGTCATCTCAGAAGGAGAAGAGGTTTTAACTTGAAAGAAGAGAAGTAGGCTGCCTCTATGTGGGACACTCGCTGGAAGCTCAGCGGCACCCACTTCCTTCCCTCCTTCCTGCTGGACCCAGGGCGCCCCGGCGCCACGGCAACCCGCCCACACGGTGCTCAACAGCTGGGGGGGCGGGTGGAGGAGCCCAGGCCACCCAGGCCGGCTCCACCTGCCGAGCCCTGTCCGGGCTGAGCTGGCAGTGGGGAGGAGAAGGCCCGGCCAGACGGCCCGCTGTGGCCCTGGCACTGGGATGGGCCTGGGGCAGAGGCCAGATCAGGGGACACGCTCGGCCTCTAGCTGGACCCTGCTGCACCCAGCTGGGCGACGGCCCTAACGGCCACTTCACGGGCCTCCTCGGGAGTCCCCTCTGGGGACGCGGCGCCTCGCAGGGAGGCCTGGGATGCGGGGGCTCGGAGGCCACGGCCAGACCCCACTCCTGGGGCCCAGCTGGGAGCAGGCGCCCCCCAGCCACTGGACCCTGCTGGCCAGTGGCTGCGAGGCAGGTGGAGGGGGAGGACGTGGTGGGGCGCAGGGCGTCGCTGCACATGCAGGAACCCCAGCTTGGAGGAAGTGGGTCCAGAGGACAAGAACAGGAGGGAAAGCAAAGCAGCCTGGGCGGGGCGGGGCGGGGGGGAGGGGGGGCGGCTCCTTCCTGCCACCTGGAGGGCACCGGCTGAAAGGGACGCGGGTCCCCACTCTGGTTTTCCGGCAGGGTCTGGACACGTCCCTCCTGGGAGGGAGGGAGAGCAGCTTTGGGGGGGCCCAGGAAGGATGGGCCACTCTGTCCTCAGGCCATCCTGCCGGGCCCAAGCCCAGGGGCAGCAGCTGCCTGGAGTCCCGGGCCCTACCCTCCGCCCTTCTCCCCATGCAGTGGCCCAAAACCACCGGCCACCTCCGCCGTCAGGCCCCCACAGCCAGAGCCGGGGGACCCGCCCCCCACGATGTTCCACTCACACAGCCCAGGGCCCACCTGGACCCCGAGGGGACACTGCTGATCTGGGGCATCGCCTGGAGGACAGGGCAGGGGCCAGGATGGCACGGAGGCGCCTACGCTTCCGCCCAAGAGCCCAGCACGGCTGCGCCGTGTCCACGGTGCCGTTTGCCCTGATGTACCAAGGGACACGCGACCTCCCAGCAGCAGCGTCCCCGCCGGGAGCTGCCCGGTCCCGGTGTGTGGACGCTGCCGCAGGCCTGCTTTGGCGTGATGCCCGGGCACCACGTGTCCAGGTGATAAAAGCCTGGACACCTCACGACCATGCAGGTCCAGCCACGCTGGCCCCTGGCCTGACCTCACTCAGCCTAAAACCTGTGGGCACCTCAGCTCATGACCGAGTGTTCAGGTCTGCGGGGACACCGCCCGCGGCCCCTCCCCACCCCCGTTGTGTCGGTCAGACCCGTCCGAGGCCCCGCTCGGTCCAGCGCCTCAGAGAACCGGCTCTGCCATCTGCCCTGGCCCCGGGGTCGTGGCCCGCAGGCCGTGTCCACCACCGCCTGTCCCGCGCCCGGAGCAGGTCCTCGGACGTCTGCCGCGAGCAGCCGCCTCCCCGTGCCTGAAAGCATCGCGACGCGCGCCGTCAGCGGGACCCGCCAGGGGATCTTCCGTCTGGCCACTCGGGCAGCGGTGCCGGCGCCAGGTCCCCTGTGCATGAAGTGGGCCCCCCCCGGACACGCCGGGCTCGGGACGCATCCAGGGAGACGGCGTGCGATCGGGGCACACCCGCGGGGTCCACTGCAGCTCGTCTGCCCCTCGCGTCCCTGCTCCGGGGGTGTCTGGGCGTCTTGTGCCTGACGGGTTTGGAATCCCCGGCCGCCGCCGGACTTTCTCAGACTTTCCTTCCTGCTTCGCCACACGGGGCCGTCAGCCATGACACTGCGCCGCGCCCTGCTGGACGGCGCCGTCCTTTATTCCTGCCCTCAGCAACTCCCGCGACCTTCCCTCGACCCCTCCGCTGCCCGTGGGGCCCCCGGCATCTCGCGTCGCTTCCCACTCGGCACCGGCCGCAGGCCCCGCCGTCACACGCCCCAGCCGCCCGCCTCCACCCGTGTCCAGGCTCGGCTGGCGCGTCCGGCATCTTGCGGGCTCCGCGCTCGCCGGTCGGGGGCAGCGCATCGTGTTGCTTTGGCGGACGTCAGCTGCCGACTCACCACCGCCGGCGGGGCCCGGAGTTGTGGGCGCAGGCGCTGCCCGTGTCTGGCGCTGCCCTCCCCGCCGCAGGCCTCCCCTCCGGCCCTGCGCGCCCCAGACACCCCGCGTCCCGCCTCCCGCTGGGCCTGTTGGGACTCAACGCCGCTGGCCCTCCGCGTAGGCAGTGCCGCCTTCTGCGCCGACTGGGCTGGGCCGGGGCCGCAGGGCGGGCGTTACATAACCGGCTGCCGGGCACGACGTCCCCCCTGAACCAGACGCCAGGCCCAGGGAGCCCTCGGCGTGCTGTAGAGGGGGCCTCGGGGACGGCCGGGGGCCCGACACGGGCGAGCTTTCAGGGGCACATCCTGAGCTGCAGGACACTCGGGGTGGGCGGAGAGCCCCACCGCACGCCTGACCACCCAGATGGTGCTGGGGAGTCGGCCGAGAGGCGACACTGGGCTGCAGGAGTGTCGGGTGGCATCTCCAAGACAAGGACGTCACCCCACTTTCTCCAGAGAACCCTGCACCCCACGCCTGGTCAGCTCCCAGTTACTCAGCTGACCGCTCCCCTCACCCAGTGTCCCACGGAGCCCCCACAGCCAGTTCCAGTGACCTGGAGGGCAGACGCCACACTCTCCCCACACACACACCCCCCTACACACTCCCCACACACCACACCCTCCCCCACATACGCACACCACACACACCCCAACACCCCCCCACACCACACCCCCCCACATACACACACCCACAACACCCCCCAACACACACTCCCCACACACACCCTACTCCCCACACACACTCCCCACATACCACACACACCCCACATACGCACCCCCCCAAGCCCCCACACACCACACTCCCCACACCACACACACTCCCCACACACACTCCCCACATGCACCCCCCACCACACACACACTCCACACTCCCCACACACCCCACACTCCCCACACCACACACAGGGGGTTCTGACGGGGCAGAGTAAAGCGTCTATGCTCCAAGTGCTAACTGGGATCCTCTCAGCGAACCCCAAGACGGCAGCCAGGAACCCAGTCTCCTCTCTTCCGTCAGCACTGCCGTTTCTGGGTGACAGAGGCTCAGGGGGCGGCAGCAGGAGATGGTCTGGCTGCAGCGGTGAGGAGGGAGGCGTGTGCTCCCCTGACACTCCCTGACGTGCAGCCCGAGACGCCGCCCAGGGCCAAGGCTGGAGCACACGGGGTCTGGCCGCTGTGCTGGGGCGTGTGGTGTGTTTGTGGTGTGGTGTGGTGTGCGTGTGGGGAGGTGTGTGTTGTGTGTGTGTGGTATAGTGGGGTGTGTGTATGGTGGTGTGGGGTGTGTATGGTGTGCGTGTGGGGTGTGTGTGGGGAGGTGTGAGGTGTGTGTGTATGGTGTGTGTGCCGGGCACACACGTGTCCACAAACGTGAGAGGCCGCTTCGCGGATCCGCCGCTGGAACCCCCCTCCAGCGGGAACACCTACGAGCCCCGCCTGACAGGCTCCGTCCTCAAGGGGCGCCCAACAAAGCTGAGCGGTGGGGACCCGAGGGAGCCCCCCCTCCACCCTGCAGCCATCCCTCCCGGAGCGGCCGTGAGCCCACGCGGCCACAGCGGCCAGGAACCAGGTCCACTTGCTTTTATTAACAAAGGGGACTTTTAATAAAAAGCCGTCACGTGGTTGAAGCGGGACGCGCACACGTCCACGCCAGCAAGCCTCCCTCGCCCGTGCGGGACGCGTGCCCTGGCTGCTCTGGGCGCTCAGCAGCGGGAGGCACCCTCGTATGGCAGCGGCAGAGCCGGCCGGCCGGCGATGTGGCGTGGGCTCGCCCCCCACGCCCCCAGAGCAGTCCAGGGTGGACACAGCGTCCCCGCACACAGGCGACCCCGAGGCCGCTCACGTCAGGCTGGCGTTGCGTGCGGTGCCCCTTCAGGACAAGACGGGCGGCCAGCCGCCCCGGGACACGTGGGCCACCCCGGCGTCCAGGATGAGCAGGCGCCGGCACGCAGGAGCACGGTACTGGGGCCTCTCGCGCCGACCAGCCCGTGCGGAAGAAGCCACAAGGCATAGAGGGACGCCAGCCCCGCCCGGCAGAGGCCTCGGGGCGCCCACGGTGCAGACCTGGGCGGTGGAGCCCGTGGCCGGCAAGTGTCACCTTGCCCCGCAGCCACGTGCGCGGGATCGCCGAGAGCCCCGCCGCCACCCCCCACGTGCCCCATGGCCTCCCCAAGCGCAGCCGGACAGGCAGGGCCACACCGCGCGGCAGGGCTGTTCGGTGGGACGACGCCGAGTTTTAAGAATCTCTTCTGCAGTCTCGAGGCACAAGGCACCCAGAGGGCCGGCGCCGGCAGGGGCCCGCCAAGAAAACCCCAAAACCAGAAACAAGCGCGGAGCCCTGGTCCTGGCAGGTGGAGCACGTGCCCGCGTCTACGCGACGTCCTCCAGGTAATCCGCGACGTCACTGAGCTGGGACACGGTGAGGTCCTGGGTCAGGTCATCCAGCTGCAGCGCCAGGAGAGGGCGAGGGGTTGGCAAAGGCGCGGCCGCAGCGGGCACCGCCCCCACCCCACAGGGCCCAGCCGCCTCGCTTTCTTCCTGGCTTGCGACTGCGCTGAGCAGAGGCGGCCTGGGCAGAGGCCTCGCCCGCGGAGCATGGCTGGAGGGGCCCCGTGGTGCTGTGCGCAGCTCCCACACACAGCCTCAGGAGGACGTGGGCGCTGGGGACCAGCCCCACCCGCAAGGACCCGGAACTAAGGCGTTTCCTGTGCTCACCTGCGCCTGGCCTAGGGGGCATGAGCGTGTCCCTGTCCCCATGGGGCTCGCATGGGGACGCCCACGCGGCTGCATCCACGGCAGCGCAGCAGGGGCTCAGCAGCCTGCGTGGTGGGGGAGGCCGTGGCCCGGAGAGATCCCGGGGCCGTCACCCATACCCCTGCAGCCTTCGGCAGGACATCCCCGTCTCACTGCCCTCCCCTGCAGCCGGGGCCCTGGGCGCCCGCAGCAGGCGGCCCCTACCTTGTCGCTGGTGCTGAGGTCGTCGATGTCCACGGACAGGTCCTCCTCGACCTCCTCGCCGACGCTCGGCTGGCTCCTCTCCGAGCAGTGGCTGGTGCTAGTGCGGAGGTAAGAGCCCAGGCGTCACCCTCTGGACGGTCAGCTCCGCCAGACAGAGGCCACATCGGACACCGCGGCCTTCACCCCCCGCTAATGGACGCCCGGACTAGCAGGGCAGCAGCCGGCCAGCCTGGCAGCCAGAGCGCAAACACCCGTCACCCCAAAAGCCTGTTAATAAAAAATTCCAAATTGGAAAAAAAACCTACCACTCCCTGTAATTTTCAGGTTCTAATTTCAAATTTCCAATCACGGCACAAACGTGACCCCCAGACCACCAGCCACTGCAGCCGCGCGGAGACCACGCCTCGGCCCGCGCTGCCGGGCCCAGTCTCAGCAGGTGTCCCGCACCCGCCACACGCCAGAGGCTACAGCTGCCGCGAGGCCCCGTGACCCACCCCGCTCCCCCTAGCCAAGGACGGGCGCCCCCGCCGCCCCTGCGCCCCCCAGCCCAGCAGCCCCCGCCGCTCACCTGTTGAAGTCGTCGGCATAGTCCTCGTCCTCGGCTGTGCCTGGGGCCACAGAAGAGACACGTGAGTGGGGCTCGTGACCGGCGACACTAAACACCGATTCCTTAAAACCCCCTACCGAGACGCCACGTCGTTGAAAAGGCAGAAACGTCTTTCTACAGAACGTGATCCACAGGGATCACACGGCTGCCAGCGGCAGACCCAAGAAGTGACCATCCCTCGCCCCGCGAGTACCCAGCCCCACGCTCCAGCGCGCCATCTGCTTGGCACTTGCAGGACGAGGGGGCTGTGGTGGCCCTCTGGCTTAGGGGGCACAGCGGGCAGGTCAGGCCCCCCAGGCTGCTCTGGGCCCAAAACTCCCTCCCCAAGTGACATCCGTGACATCCAAGCAGTGGCCCCAGGAGGACAGCAGTCACAGGGTTCCCTGCTCGAGAGGTGGCGGCCGTGAGGGCTGTGGCCAGCCAGCCGCCCATCTTCCCGCCTCCACCCTTGGGCCGAGCCGGGGGCAGGTGTCGTGCCAGAGCTACGGGGTGCGGCCCTGCGCTCCTGCGGGAGGCTGGAGACTGGGCCCACCCTGGCCCCTGCACATCCTCCAGGACAGGGAGTTGCCCAAAGGCAAAGGCTGCCTGACCAGCGAGGGGACGGGCCGCAGAGCAGGCTGCCCAGACATGCCGTGGGGACGGAAGCCGTGAGGCGTCCACCCGAGGGGTACGAGCGTTCCAGTCCTTGACGGGCTGAGTGTCCAGTGTCCCGCTCGGGACCCCCAAGGCTGCCTGTGAAACTGCCCACATGGACTTGAGGCCCAACGGGAGGGGAGCAGAGCCCTTTCTTCCTGCACTGCCTGCCCCCAGGGTTCCCAGCAGGCCCTCCCCAGACCATGTGGACGCCCCATGCAGGGCACAGGGCCGCTGGCAAAGAGCGCGACCCCGGAGGCCAGACTTAGGGCTGGGGGCCCAGGGCAGCAGTGGTTGGTCCGTGGGTCAGCCTGGCGAGACCCCGGGGGCCATGTGGAGGGCGTCTGAGGCACTGCACAACACTCGCGCCAGCCCCTCCCTGGCCCGTCCCCATGCTGACCCGTCCCCATGCTGACCCGTCCCCGCGCTGACCCGCCCCCGTCCTTCCCACGCTGACCCGGCCCCGTGCTGACCCGCCCCCGTCCTGACCCGGCCCCTCCCTGAGCGACACCCCCATCCTCGCTGCCAGGTGCTGGGCCAGCAGGCTGCGGGCTGCACTCGCCCAGGACTCGGCTGAGACACTAGGGGACACATGGGCACCAGGGAGCACCACGCCTGGTCTGAGGGGCCCGGTGGAGGGGGGAGCGGCTTCACTTCCAGCAACCGGCCCGGGCTGGGAACCCCGTTACCTGCTGCAAGGGGCACGCCTTTCTCAGCGGCCGGCTTCGGCTCCCGCGAGGACGTCCTCCGCTTGCCTGTGGCGGGAGAGCATTTGCGTCACGCGCCCCGCCCGAGCCCCCCGTGCCCAGCTGCCGCGGGTGCCCGCGGCTCAGGGACAGCGGGGCCAGGAGAACCTCGCTGTGACTGCGGCTCCGCTCCACGCCCAACGCCCTTTCAGCCGCACACGCCGGCCTCTGCCGCCCCGACCGCCGGAGGGCCTCGCCCGCCTCCAGCCGCGCAGAGCGTGACCTGTGGCCACGGCTCATCTTTCTCATCGACCCTGTCTTTCCTCTGAACTTCAAATTTTGCTTCAGTTCAATCACAGCGACAGCGCCCGGCCCCCGGCAGCCCTGCGCCGACGGCTCTCGGGAGCGCCACGTCCACGCAGCGTCAAGCCCTCCGGGGCACGGCCCCACCGAGGGCATGGCCACTCGACCGGAGAGCCAAGCTGTCTCACGCCGCCCTCCCTGAGCCAGCACATCGCGTGGCTCGGAACCGGCTCCGTCGGCAGACTCCACCGAACTCACACGGCCGGGCCCCGTCAAGACCACCCTCAAGAAAGGGTCTCGGCTGTGCCGCCACCCACCCGCCACCCGCCCCCCCGTCACAAGTGCCCGCTACGGAGCTGTGCACACAGGCCACGCGGGAGGGAGGCGCGGCTGTCGCGCCCTGGGCCTGTCCTCCCTCCAGCGCAGGGGTCAGCGAGCGTCAGGCAGGGACGCAGCGCAAGGCCTGTGGCTGCCCGGCCGCAGGTGCGAGGACAGACGAGGCGAGACTTCCCGACGGGGGAAACGAACTGGCTGGAGGAGGGCGGAGGGTGGCAACGCCACCTGTGCACGGGCACTCGTCATGGCACGGCCGGCCTGAGGTAGACGATGGGCAGGAGGGCATGGAGCCCAGCCCCGTGCAGACTGAGGAGTCCCCTCCGTGTCTGCAGCGGGGCGGTTTTAAAATTAGCGGAATTCAAACCCTACTCGAGACCACCGAAGCGTGCGCGGGGCGGTCTAGGCGTCAAGCGTTAACCCTGAGGGCCGGATAAAAAGGCCCTCTCCCGAGAGCGCCTCCATGGCGCGGGAACGCAGCGCAAGCCAGGAAAGCGCACAGTCAAGGCGCAGGTCCCGCGGGCTCAGGGCCCGGGCAGCACGGGCCCCAGGCCGGGCGCTCAGCACTCACCCTCGGAGTCGTGCAGGGAGAGCGTCCCTGTCAGGGAGCTGAGCCCGCCTCTCAAAGGCGGGGCGTCCGAGAGCGAGGCCAGGCCGCCCGCTTGCTTGCCAGGCTCACTCCTCCTACGCAGAAACACGGGCCAGTTAGAGGGCGCCGGGGGCAGCCAGCTCGGCCAGGGGCCAGCGGGGCCCGGCAAGCACGTCACAGTGGGACGGAGGCGGCCCTCCTGCCCGCCCGGGGCAGACCGCCAGCAGCGCGCTCTTTCACACACATAGAAAGCGTGCGTTCAACTCCAGCCTGACCCCCCACCCGCAGGCCACTCACCACCCGCAGGCCTCCTCGGGTCTGGGGACGGGGTCGTCGAAGAAGGGGTCGGCCTCTGTGTCGCCGCCATCCTGCAGGGAGACCCGGTCCCCACTGCCGAGGCCCCCAATGCTGGGGAGGGGGCCCTTCTCCGTCTCCGGGGCCTTGGGGTGCAGGCCGGACCTGCTCCTGGACTCCGAGGAGAGGCTCGTGTCGCTCTGACTGGCCTCGCTGCCCGCTTTCTGGAAAGCAAGGAGACAAGCTGCCGGGCACCGGCCCCGCAAGACGGCTCGCACAGCGGGGGGCCCCGTGGCCCGTGTGCATCCCCGTGCGGGCAGGAGGGCCCGAGGGTGGAGAGGCCGCGCAGAGGCTGGGATGGCCCACGCCCAGCTCATGGCCCTGGGCAGGGACACAATCGCCGCCGACTGACTGACGGGCCTCGTCCCACCCTGCTCCGCTCCTGACCCCGCGGGGAGCGCCTTGGCCGGGACGGCCCCGCCGCAGACGGCTCCGGGGAGTGTCTTCCGTACAAGCAGGAGTCGTGGGCACCGCAGAGGGCGGCAGGTCACACAGCAGACGACCTGGCTTCCCAGCGGGAGCTCCCCAGGAAGACCCCCCCACCCCGCTGAACCCGAGCCCCAGCACCGCACACAGACCCCCGCGGCGCGGACGTCCCTCTCCGCCACGGGGTCCATGTCTGAAGCCCGCAGCTGCCGCCTCCTTCCCCCAGCCCCGGCCCGCCAGCAGCAGGTCTCCTGGCTCTGCTCCCGCCTCCCCGGCCCAAGCAAGTTCTGTCACCTCTGCAAAAACGGAAAAAGGCGACGCTCCAGCCACCACCGCGGTCCCGGGGCTGAGGAGTCACCATGTCTGACTCCAGCGCCAGCTCTCGACACTTAGCCGGTTCCAGGCCGAGCCTATGAAGCAGCAGCTTCTGGGGTGCACAGACCCGCGGGCAGGGCCAGCTCCGGAGAGGCCCACAGGGCCAGGGCAGGGTGTGTGCGGGGGCGGGGCCGGGGGCTGGAGCGGCGCTCAGCGGAGGGGGCGCAGAGCCGGCAGCAAGGTCAGTGCGGACGTCCTGCCGGGGGAGAGGCCCCAACTACCGGAGCGTGCCTGGGACTGCCCGGCGAGGAAGCGCCTGCAGGAGCCGGGGGGCCGCGTCCCGAGCCCACTCCAGCTCCGGACCCTGACACAGACGCCCGCCGCCATCTCAAGCCGCCCAGGTGCGGGGCCGGGTCCCGGCCGTCGAGGAGCTGACGCAGCGACTGAGGCTTCCTCCAAGCGCGTCCTCCTGGCAGGGAGAGGCCAGGCAGCCAGGCGGCAGGGCGGGCAGCGGCGGCGAGGGCAGCAGGGCTGGGGCCACGGGCCCCTCAGCAGCCCCCACTCGAGTCGGTCACTTGGACGAACAGAATTAGCACCGGGAAGAGGGTCACAGCGACCCGTGGACAGAAAATGGAATCAGCCAAAAACGGCGTGACTAGACTGGCTTAAAAATACGGAAAAAAGAGCATTTCCAAACTAAAAGTTTGATCTGCGCTGCTCAAAAAAACACCGAAGGCAAAGAAACACCCTAGTTTGCAAAAGGACTCCCCATTCAGGGCAGCCCGCCCCGCCAGCGCAGCAGCTTCTGGCCGTGACCATGGACACACGCCGAGGACCCTCTCACTGGGGTACGGCGCACGCGCTTGAGGGCGCCCCAGAGCGCCGGGCCAGGCGGCAAACACCACGGGGCCCTTCCCAGGCCTCCCAGACCGCCCGCCCCCCACCAGCCCGCGGGACAAGCCCAGGCCCCCGCCCGACGCTGGCGGCAGTGGCCTCCGCAGGCCCGCCGGGCTCCAGGGCCCAAGGCTGTGGGGCGGCCCCTGCGGAGGCCCAGACCAAGCAGCCTCGCCTCAGGGCACAGCCGGGAGCCCCCCACGAGGAGAGACGCAGACACGCCCGCCCCGCCCACCGGGCACCTCCCGGGCCAGCAAGGCCAAGCTCGTGCGGGACGCGCAGGGTGACCGGCAGAGAATCGCCTTCGAAGGCTTGAAAACAAAAAACCAGCTCCAGGCAGCTAACACCTGGCAACAGAGGGCGAGGACAAGCCTCTGGGCGACGTCTAAGGGACAAGCGCCCCTCAGCAGGACGCCCCGACAGACACATGAGCGTCCCACGCGGGACCTCCCCACGCGGCGCAGGGGCCGGGCCGAGCCCGCTGACCTGTCGCGACGCAGCCACTGAGCTCCTCGGCCGCGCCTCCGGCGACAGGGACAGTCCAGCAGACACAGGCCGCGCGGGGATGCACAGCTCCATGGGAGCCGCCCTCTATGCACCCCGCCTCTAAGCAGCTGCCGCAAGCGCAGCCTCTGGCTCCAGCCCTGCCGCAGGCTCGGGCGGCACGGGGGCCCCTTGCTCGCACGGCCCTCTGAGGCCCGGCTCCGCCCGCGGCCCCTGGCCCCCGGTCCCACCCCGCAGGCCTGCGGGCCCGCTGGTCAGGGCATGGGGCAGCTCGGGGCTCGAGCAGCGAGGAGCCTGGCCGCCCCGGGCCTGCGGGCATACACTCCACAAGGACCTGCAGCATGACGCCCGCCAAGGCGCCGCAGAGGGGTGGGGGACTAGGTGGGAGACCCCAAGAGGGGCCTGCGGAAACAGCACGGGCTTCTTACAAGGAGCAGGGAGGGAGCCCAAGACTGGGCAGGGGTTTTCTGCCCAGGAAGCCCCCGCCCGGGGCGCGTCTGCACAGGCCTCCCCACAGAGCCCGGCCGCCAGGAGGCCGTGAGGAGGCCGGCGTGCAGCTCGCAAAGCCAGCTCACGGCGCTCATGGGCGCCTTGGTGTCCAGGCACGTCTGTCGCCCTCAGGCAGCCCCTGGTGGGGCTCAGGGGGCCGTCTCGCCCACAGCACTTTCTTCACATCGCCACTGCTGAAGGGATACCTTGGGGACACCGAGGAGCCTGGGAACGCCAGTGCAAAGGCAGGGCCCGGTCGGCCAGGACTGACCGGCTGGAGGAACGGGGCCGATGCCCTTCACCATGGCGCCTCCGGGTCTGTCTGTAGCCAGGGCCACGCGGGCCTGCGGGACCAGGGCCGGGAGGGGAAGGACCGGGCCCAGCGGGTGGTGCAGGCCGGGGGGGGGGGCACACACGCCCCGGAGCACCAGCACCACGTGGCACAGCAGCCCATCCACTGGCGGCCGAGCCCGTCCTCTCGGGAGGGCGCCTGGGCCGGGGCCGAGGGGCAGCGCAGCCCCACGTTCAGGGCTCGCAGGAAGCGAGGGGAACCCGGGCAAGGCTCAGCTTGATGTTCTCGTTGCCTCGCAAGCGCGGCAGATACGCGCTGAGCTCACGCAGGGGGTGCGAGCGTCCCGGCGCGCGGCCAGCAAGGTTGGCACAGCCGGCGAGGCCCCCACCTGCATAACTGAGTCGAGCTGCGTTCTTTCGCGCTGCCACGAGGGCCACGGCCTGTCCAGAGCTACGAGGGACACTTGACACGAGAAGGGGCCGGTAGGACGGCCGGGCCCTGCGAGTTACCTTGGCACCAGGCCGCTGCCCGCTGGTCGTCTTCTTACCTTGTCCTGTGTACCTGGGTATCTGAGCACGAGAGCGAGACAGCATTTCACCACAGTGTCAGCTGGAAGGTAAACTGAGTCACGGCACGCGCGCGAGGTGGGCTCCGATCGGAGGCCCTCTGACCGCACGCCCTCGGGGCGCCCACGGGGGCCTGTCTCTCCCTGGCCCCTGTGCTACCGCCCCCGGCCCTGGCGGATGACCACGTGCAGCAGTGACGCCAGGAGTCCAGGCTGTGCTCGCCTGCTCAGCTCCCACGCTGGCCGCCGTCCCGCCCGGGACAGCAAGAGAAGGGCCGCCGGCCTGGCCTCCACGGGGGCGAGCTGGACGCTTATGGGGCCGCAGCTCCCAGAGTCCCTACAGCAGCTCCCATGGCCCCGAGGGCGCGTCCTCCCGGGCCCCCATCATCGGAAGGCTGGCAAGGAGGGCGGAGGGCGGGCGCCACGGGAGCCCCAAACCCAGCCCCCGGGTCCGGGGGCTGCATCTTCATGGCCCGGAGCAGACGCGCCAGCCTGCGCCTGAGCCCCAAGGTCAGCGTTGCCCCAGGGCACCCAGCAACTCTCCCGAGGACGGGGGCTCCCCATGCTCACTCCTTGTTTTTGATTTGCGGAACCCTTGCCGGCAGCAGGGGAACGAACCAGGGCTGCAGAGGCTGCGGGCAGCCCTGCAGCCCAGCGCTCAACCACCAGGGGAGGCCCCCATGCTCACTCGTCATGCGGACCAAGCACGCTCCTGCAGCACCACGTCGGGCCAGCGCTGAGAGGACGACCGCAGGGCAGCGTCCCGGCCCACCTGTGGGCGAGCGCTTGGGGCGAGCGCGACCGGGCCTCGGAGGGCAGGTGCTCGGGGAGCAAACGCTGCCTGCTGGCCGGGAGCTCAGCCCTCATCCGCGCGGGGCTGGCCAGCCCCAGGAAAAGCAAGGCCGGCGCCAGGAACACCTTCCTGGGCCCCCTGAGAAGGGCCCCGAGCTCAGAGAACGGGACCGGGGATAGCAGAGGGTCCCCCAGCTTAGAAACTCAGCCCAAAATCACTCCAGAGCCTCAGTCTGCGGAGAAGCACAACGTCAGGGCCAGGCCACGTCCCCTCTGCCCAGACGCAGGCCGCAAGGGCGCCCTCCAGACGCACCCTCTCGGGACACAGCCAGGCTCTGGAGGAGGACCCCTGGGGGCTGCGTCGCTCGCCACAGAAGGAAAGTGGAGCGCAGCCGCCAGCTGACCCCGCAGCCCGGCTGCTGCCCATAGAGGCCATACCTGCAGCGAGAACCCCGCCATGCCACCCTGCAGCACTTGACTGCAGCCCCACGCCACACACGCACCCCCCACACACACACCCTCACGCATACCCCACACACTCCTCACACAACCTCCCCCACACACAACCCCTCACAAACCCCCTCCCACGCACACCCCTCACAAACCCCCCTCACACACCCACCACACACAAACACCCCCTCCCACAACCCCCTCCCACACACACCCGTGAGCAGACCACAGGCTCTTGAAACCCCACCGAAGCAGCTCTCTGCTGGAAGAAGCCGTCCTGACGCACGTTCCCGAATCTGGTCCTGCCCGCGGCGCTCAGCACGGCTCTTTCCCAGTCTCCAAACACCCCTCCTGGGCCAGGCGCTCGCGAAGGAGGACGAGCCGCCTCCTGAGCCAGGGGCCCCACGACTGCGTGGGGAGCATCGTCCTCCTGGCACGAAGCCCAAACCGCTCCCAGCAAAGCCAAAGGGGTTAAAGCCACGCTGGGCCCCAAACGAACGCGTTCCGCACACTCGGGTTTCTCCGGGGAGAAGCAGGACCTTCCCACGGCGCTCACCTTGCTGGGGCTGCTGTGGGAGCCTGCTCTTCCCTCCGGCGACCTGGGCGGAGAATGGGGGTCGGACAGGTCCAGGGCGCCCTGAAACACACACGGGCGACGTGAGCACCCTCGAGGGTGCACCGGGGAGGCGGGGGAGGGGCCCGACGCTGCTCACACGCGCCCCTCTTTCTCCCTGTTGCCGTCGATCAATTCCTTCATCAGGTTTCTCCCAAATCCCAGCCAAAAAAAAAAAACCCTAAAAAACCCACGAAGCAAAACACAGAGACCTCAACCACCCGCTCGGGGTTCCCCCGTCGCCTGACCCGGCCCTCACGGCACCCCGGGCCTCACGGCACCCCCGGCGCCCCCAGGCCTAGTCCGCGTGTCCCTGGCTGCTGGGGCAACCTGAGCAGCGGCTGCGCCGGGGCAGATGCTCCCTGGTGGGGAGGCCAGCCCCGCTCCTCCTCGAGTCACCCACCGGGACCTCCCGCTCCAACACCGTGTGAGGAGGGGGTGTTCGCGCCCCTCAGCCCACACCCGAGCCCGAAACCTCCATCTCCTGGAAGCTCGTCCTTCCCCTGCGGCCACCAGAGCCGCCTGCACCTCCCTGGCCAGGCCTCACCGCCCTGCGCCGCCCGCCACAGGGCCACTCCCAGCCTCCTCGCCCTCGAGGCCTCGCCCTCACAGACTGCCTTCCGGCGCTGACCGGGCTGGGCTGGCCACACCAGGGCCGCTCTCCAGGAGGGGCTCCTGCCCCCTGCCTGTTCCGTGACGGCTGCAAAAGCAGCTGCTGTGCAGGCCCCACCCCGCCGCTGCCTGCCGCCAGCCCCCGCGCTGGGCTGGAGTTCCGAAGCCTCCACACGCACTGCCCCCGCCCCCCCCACCCCCAGGCCTCCTCATAGGCATCCGGGAGGGATTACGGCCCCTCAGCTTGTCCTAGTTGCAGGGCCGCCACCGAAACGCCTGCAGGCGACCTGCTCCTGTGGGCCCCGCCTTCCAGGACTGACCCGCGTCCAGCGCAGGTGGCAGCGCCCGCCGGGGCCACAGACTGACCGTCAGACCACCCGGGAGCAGACAGGGCGGCTGTGGGTCCGTCCATCCGAGGTCAGCGTCTGCGAGGGCGGCCCCCGTCCAGACAGAAGCCAGATGCCCCGCGGCCCCGCGCAGAGGCACGGATGGGCCAGACCAACGGCACAAAGCTGGAGGCCGTCCATGAAGCTGTCAGAGTCCCGCCTCCGGCATCTGCACAGCCAGGAGGGCAGCAGTGGCTGTGCAGCACCCACGGCGCCCAAGTCCCTGTCCCACAGGCAGGAGGCAGGACAGGTGCTGAGCCTCATCGCGCCCCCTCGACCTGCAGTCCCGCGTGGCGTGCGCAGCTTCATTGCCACAGAGAAGCCAGTGTCCGCTAGGCCCCTCTTACCTCCCCGCCGCTCGGGCCCCGCTCCTTCTGCTGGCAGCGCCGGATCACCTCCAGCAGCAGGGGGCCGCCCACGGTGCCCTCCGCCTCGATGATGCCCAGGTCCCGGGCCAGGTTCTCCCGCCCTTCAAGGCCATGGAGCTGAGGCGAGAGGAAGTCGGTAAACGCGTGGCATAGCAGGCCACTCCTGAGACACGACCCCCTTTCTGGGGATACCTCGCCCCACCCGCACGCACCGGCCCCCAGGCGCAGTCTAGGGAACACCCCGGGACTGCGCAGGCCTCCGCGGCAGGGACGCTGTGCCAGAGGCCCGAGGGCTCAGTGCTGGTCACGCCACGGGTAGCCCACGCTGTCCGGCCTGCTCATGCTCAGCTTCAGGGAGTGGTTTGGACCAGGAGCTTCAAGGGGCAAAGGTGAGAATCGTTCTTCTTACCGTGCTGGTTTCCGGCTGAAAAACCGCCAAGGTGAAGTCAAGGTTGAAAAACTGAAGAAACTCCGCGACGAGGCTGGCCACCAGCCGGCCTGCAGAGACAGGAGGGTCAGCGCCCGCGGCCCGCAAGACGGGGCATCGCGAACTGAACCGGGCCCATGGGCTTCGAGCCTCAGGTTTCTCCTCTCGGAACCGCACCCCCCGGGTCCTGGGGACCCGCGTGTCGGGAACAGGGCGGAGGTGGCCCTCACGGTGAGACCAGCTGTAATGACTCCCCCCAGCAGCTACATGGGACAGCAGCTTAACAGCTGTCAGGGAAAACGCAACTTTCAAAAGAGGACCTGTGCGCCTCGGAGCCTCCAAAACATAACCCGCACCCCACACAGGCGGGGCTGCAGACGCAGACGGACAAAAGCCAGCTGAGCGTGGGCTCACCATCTTTCGTCGTCAGAAACTTTTTCAGGCTCTCGTTGACTAAAGGGGTTTTGTTCTGTGGAGAGAGGAGACATGGCCAGTGTCAGGAGAAAACAGTCAGTGCCGGCCAGTCCGACCCGTGGGCAGGACGGGAACAAAACACACCACGCGGGGGCGGCCACGTGGGGACGTCGGGAACCGCCACACCAAGCGCGCAGGAGGATGCTGGGTCGGGCCGGCAGGTGTGTCACCAAAGGGCAGGGAGAGGAGGGACAGGCTTGCCAGGAGCGAGCCTTTGGGGGCCACTGCTGCTTGCACAGGGGACGGTCAGTCAGGTGAAGCGCCGTGTGGCCACCGGCGGGCGGGAGGCCGCTGCCTTCTGTTTATTTTTGAACCTTGGAAAGGACTGCGCTAGAAGCTGCCCCGCCGCGGGGCCTCTCAAGTGTCTCTATTTATAACCCCACTGCTCACTGCCTGGGGGCAGGAGCCCGCAGCCCCACGCCGCTCCCCCTCCGGCCCCATCACGCGGCGCCGGCCCCCACGGGGCGCAGAGCCAACGCCTTGCCTCGTGACCGTCACCCGACAGACAACACCATGAGCCCAGGAGCGCCACTAAACAGGCCCGTGAGCTGACGGCGGGACACGGCGCCGGAGAGCAACCCGCAGGCGCCCTGGAGTGCTCCGGAGACCCGCCCGCCAGCTCCAGCGTGGCTCCCTCCCCAGAGCCGCCCCACACATCTTCCCGAGGAGGAAAGCGCCCGCCAGCAAGCCGGCCCTTGAGGCTCCCAGCAGCCCGTCATGGGCCTCGCGGGGCCGCCGCGGGGTGGGTGGCGGGAGCCGGTCCCAGCGAGCAGGGCGCAAGGCTGCATGGGTGCCAGGAGCGCTCCCTGCTGACTCCGGAGTGCCCTGGACCTGCGGGCCACCCTCGCAGGCCACGGTTCTGTGCTGGAGAGTGTTCAACGTACCAAAGGGCACCTATAAAGAACTTAAAGCAGGTCTGTTACACCCCAGTAGGACTCTCCAGAGAGCCCCCAAAGTCGAGGTGGGGGAGAGCTCACGAAGGCTGGTCTAAGGGGTTGGCAGAAGCCACGTCGACTGAAACGTTTGAAAAAAAGAAGAAAACAGACGAGATGAGAAGACCCAGCAGGGCCAGCCTGGCGCAGGGGCAGAAAGGGCTGCGGGAAGACGGCAGGGACCCCGCGAAGGGGACTGGGCTGGAGGAAGGGCAGGACGTGGGCAGGACGTGGGAGGTGGCCAAGCGCCGGCTTCAGGGAGGGCCGGGGCAGCTACAGAAGGGCTGGGCCGGGGAAGGAGGCGGTGCGGGTCCCGGCACCCCTTGGCTCTCCAGCCGGGGAAAACGCAGCCCCGGAGGACAGTCGGGGGCCGGCAGGTGGGGGGACCGCAGGGCCGCAGGGCTGTCTGCGGGGGTGACAAGGACCAGAGACCCAGGGCTGCAGCCACAGGCATGGTCGAGGCCCCCGGGGAGGGCAGAGAACCCGGAGACAGCGCCCCCGTGCTTCCGTGAGCCGCCCAAAAATGACAGAAAGGGTCCCAAAAGCCGGCGATTTTCAAGTGGGAAAGAGAAGGAGAGAGAAGTGGCACAGCAAGGCCGCGAGCCGGGCGTCGGGCCACAGGACCGGGCATAGTGGCCGCGATGGGGCGTGGATGAAGGGGGGCCAGGACCCCAGAAACCCGGGAGACAGGCGCCTTTCCTCCGGGCCCTGGCCTGGGTGAGGGGCTGGGGGTCGGTGCCGCAGGCTCCCCTGGGGGCCTCGGGGTCCAGGCCTCCGGGTCCAGGCGTGCCCGCCGAGGCCCCAGGTCCTGCGCCGTGCTGGGGGGGGGGGCAGCGCGCCCAGGCCGCGGCCCGACCCTGCCCGCGCCCGAGGGCCGGTGGGGGGGGCGGGGGGCGGGACGGTCGGGTCCGGTGCGGTCCGGCCGCCGCCCGGGTCCTACCTCCACTTTTTCTTGCTCCTCCAGCGCCAGGAACACCGCCGCGCGGAGCTCGGCCTGCGGGGTGGGGGGGGGCAGAGGGGCTCAGGCCGCGTCACAGGGGGGCGGGGGGGCAGGGGGGGCGGCTGGGGGGCGCCTGCACGCGGGGGTAGCAGGGGGCGGCTTGGGGGCGGGGGCCGCTTGGGGGGCGGCTTGGGGGGCGGCTTGGGGGGCGGGGCCGCCTGCGCGCGGCCGGGCCGGGGGGCGCGGGCCCCGGCGGACGGTCGGGTCCGGGCCCCGCGCGTCCCCCCCCCGGGCAGGGCCGCCGCCGGGCCCCGCTGGGCCGCCCGCCCGCCGCCCGCACCTTGATGCGGGCCAGGACGCCGTTGCTCTCCAGCGTCTGCACCAGCAGGTCCCGCAGCTCCGTGTCCTCCTCGGCCGCCGCGGGCGCCGCCGCCGCCATCTTGTTTCTCCAGGACAACCGCCCAAGCCGCGCCGGCGCGCGCCGCGCCGGCCCCGCCCCCCGCGCCCCTGCGCGCCTGCGCGCCCCGCCCACGCTGGAGGCGGGGCGTGCGCCGGGGCGGGGCCGTGCCGGGCCGGGGCTTCGGGGGCGGGCCTGGGGGCGGGGCGGGCCTCGAGGGCGGGGCCTGGGGGCGGGGCGGGCCTCGAGGGCGGGGCCTGGGGCGGGGCGGGCCTCGAGGGCGGGGCCTGGGGCGGGGCGGGCCTCGAGGCCCGGGAGGGCAGGAGCGGGACCCCGGCCCCCGCCCCCGCCCCCCGCCCCGGGTGTTGGTGGAACCGCCCGGCCTGTCCCCTCTCTCCCCCCGCGCCGCACGCTCGTGGCCCGCAGCCCTCGCGGGGTCGCCCCGGCGGGACCTTTGGTCTTTGCGGGCGCAGGGCGGCCCGAGGAGCAGACAGGCCCGCGTCCCCAGGCGCCCCCACGCCGGCCCTCCCGCCCTCCCGCTCCTCCCAGGCCGCCTGGCTGCGGCCACTGCGTCCGTCGGGGGGGAGGCTGTGCTGGCCTCCGAGGCGGCCCGGGGTCCGTGGGGCTTTGTGTCCGGAAAGGTGCCCCTGCCCGTCCTGTCCACGCCCGCCGGCCCAAGCCCCCCGCCGTGCCAGCCCTGCCAGCCCTGCCAGCCCTGCCAGCGAGCTTCCCGTGCCCGCCCGCGCCCAGTGCACCTGCGGCCCAGTGCCCGCCCCGGGCTCCCCTCCAGAGCTTCTGATGAGCCCCTCAGCAGCTCCAGGTGGAGCCCAGCCCCCCAGGCTTCCTCCTGCTTTCCACCCTAAATAACTGAGTAACTTAAGATGAAAATGACCCCTCCCGCTCCCTCTTTACGCCGCTTGTGTGACCCCCCAGGGGACGCTGAAGCAGGAACGGGCCTCCCCGCGGAGCCAGCCCCTGCGTGGGTGAAGAACAGAACCAGGATCATTATCCGAATTGGGGTGCCAATCCCGAGGGAGGCGCTGGCATGACGTATACGTTGTGCTCTCCTGCTGCAGAAGTAAAGGGTGCAATTTTCAAAATTCTTGTGCCTTTTTTGGGGGGGATCCTTGCCAGTGGCCGGGGATCGAGCTGGCGCTGCAGAGGCTGCGGGCAGCCCCACAACCCAGCGCGCCACCGCTGCGCCACTGGGGAGGCCCTAAATTCTCGTGATGTTAAGTATTTCCAAACAGGAGCTGCGTGAGGAGGCTGTCACGGGCACTCCTTGGCCCGCCTGGCCACGCCCAAGCCCCAGGTTGCAGCCTCCGCCTCCCAAGGCTGCCCCGGCTTCTGATCCCGTTGGGGCAGGGTCAACCCTCACCCGCCTCAGCCCACCTGGCCAGGCCCTGCCCCGGGCCGCCCCTCTCAGGAGGCGTCTACTTGACCCCTCTCACAGCTGCAGCCCCTCAGCCCCTGACTGCCCAGGGGGCACGCGCACGTGTAGCCCCCAGGCAGGCCAGGCCATGGCACCCCAGAGCTGGGTGGACGGGTGTGGGGGACGAGCTCTTTCCTTATTGCCTAAGGGACCGGCATGCTTTGCTCCACACTGGTTCCTTCTGGAAGCTGGAGGTCCGCAGGTGAGCCCACTCCCACATCAGGGCGTCCACCTGTTTACCTCAGTCCTCCCGGGGCCGTGCGCGCCTCCCTGCCCCGTTGGCTGGTGACTGGCCTGCGCAGCGGAGCCCTGGATAGGAGCAGGGCCAAGCCCCAAGGAAAGGCCCGCCCGCCCCTATAGCCCGTGTGCACAGTGGACGCTGCAGAGCTGGCCTTGGTGAGGGCCCGGGGGGGGGGCCCTGCACCCCGCTGAGGACCCCAGGGGGGCAAGAGTCGCTCTCCACTCCCAAGGGCGGGGCTGGCAGGGGGGCGGGGTTGGCAGGGAGGGCACGCTCGGCCTTGACCGGCTGCAGGTGTGGGCCTGCTGCTCCGGGCCACACCTGAGGCGCATGCTCGGGTCTCGTGCCTCACGCGGACGCTGCGTCCAGGCTCAGCCGCTCAGCGCGCAGCTCCTGGCCACGTGGTGCAAAGGCGTATCAGCGCGGCGTGGCCAGTGCCCGTGGCCCTGGGTGGAGAGGACGCTGCTGGCTGGGGCGGACGCCAGGGCCGGCTGCCTTGCGGCTTCTTTCCTTGGGGAGCAGGAGGCTCTGCCCCCTGCAGCACCCCTTCCCTACCTGCTTCCCCTTGTCCTGCTCCCTCTTCCTCGCCTGCCCCCCTTCCACGCCTGCCCCCCTAGCCACGCTCCCCCTAGCCCCACTCCCCCTTCCATGCCTGTTCCCCCCACCCAGGCTGCACCCCTCTGCTCTCCTGCAAGCTGAAGACCCCAGGTAAGCTGCTTTCTGGGGCGGGGGTGGGGGATCTACCTGTTGGCCCGCCTTAGCCTTCAGGGGCTCTGCTCACCTGCTGGGGCTGCTTTGCCTGCACAGAGCCCCCTCTTGGCTCGGGGACTTGGGCCCCAGAGGCTGGGGCTGGAGGCAGGGGCGCCTTTGGGCTGACCCTGGAGCTCGAGCAGCCGCCTGGCTCGCCCCTAGTGTCCAGCGCCTCAGCCGGTGGATTCCTGCTGGGGGCGGGGAGCAGAGGGCGCTGCAGGAAGCAGGCTTTGGGGTGTTGGGCTATGCTTTCTGGGTCGGCCCTTGGGCGCGGGGGCCGGGCGCTGAGTCCCTGCTCGTAAGGGGGTCTGCCGCAGCGGCTCCCGCCAGGCTGCTCTGTGGGCTGGGGATGCTCTGGGGGTCGGGGGAGTTTGAGACGCTCCTTGCGGGGGACCAGATGCTTGTGGACGGTGCAGACCTGCCCGGCGGTCGCGGTGGTGGGGTGACGAGGCCACTGGGGTGTCAGGGCCTCGGAGAGGGAGGAGACATTCTCCCGGGATCCACGCAGAAAGCCCCTCAGCCTAAGCCAAGCCATGGCGATTGGTGGAGGGTTCTAGAACCTGTCTTGGGTCTGGCTCCTGGCCCGGCCTCCTGGCGTGGGGCCTGAGGTTAACTCACCCCAGCTGGCTGGTCCCTGAGGGGTGCTGGGGGCTTGTTGACGGCCTGGGCCTTAATTAGGGTTCGTGGCCGGCAGCTGCAGGGAATTAAGGGCAGCCCAGGCCTGGCCCAGGACCTTGCGGCCCCCGGGCTGCGTGTCCCAGGTTCAAGGGGCGCCTGGGGCTCCGCACCCACAGGTCCTGGAGCCGGTGCGAGAGCGGCTTCCCGCCTGCCCTGGGAGCCCTTGGCTGCCCTGCGGGGGCCGACGATGCTGCACAATAAAGCTCTTTACACCGTGTGCGTGTGGTTCTGGTGGTTCTGGCGGCTCGGAGCTCCCGGGCAGCGGGACGGGGCCTGTTCACAGCCCCCCAGAAGCTGCGAGACCTTCTCGCGTCCTCGGTGCTGTGGCAACAGGTAGGCATCTCTATTTCTTTGCTGAGAAATTTTGGCTAATGTTGCAAGATGCATTTCAGTATTTTCTCCCGAGAATGATTTTATTTGGTTTCGGCTGTTTCTGGATAAAGTCACGCAGCGTCCGGTGGACCGTGCCTCGCCGCGGCTGGCGTCCGAGCGGGAGCGGGTCCACGGGTGTTCTGCGTTCTGGGCTGTCCTGAGACACTGGACGGGTTGGGTTTAAGGGCATGAGCTGGACAGCGCGAGCAGCGTCTGACGAGTGGGCTGTTTCCGAGCGTGAAGCAGGAGGGCGGGCGCTGCGGTGAACAGGACGCCGAGAGCGAGGGGCCTGACGGCAGGTTCACGGCCACGGGTGCCAGAGTCGGTCCTCGCGCCGGGCCCGGCGTCCTTCCTGGCTGTGGGCAGGGGCCGTGCACGCGGCACGGAGGGTGTTGGGTCGAGGCTGGGCGCCTCCCGCGCCGGCCGCCTGGTCTGGCCGGCTGAGCCCTCCCGGGCGCTGCGGGATCCCGCTGCTGAGGCAGCCGCTGTCCCCGGTCTGGTCCCCGCCAGCAGCCGCGAGGCTCCTGGGGCGCAGATGAGTCCCAGAGCAGAACTGGGGTCCAAGGTGGGGCTCAGCTTCGTGTAACGGGATGTCAGCGCCTCACCCGTAGCCCCTCTGTGCGCATCTGGGGTCTAATCCTGAGCCCCTCGGCCTGCCGGGCAGGTCAGATGAGGGGCTGCGGCGTCTGCTCGCGGCTGCTGCCTGCGGGGCCCGTGCCTGGGCGTGGCCAGTGGCCGGCGAGGTCCTGTGTACAGGACCGGCGGGAGCCTGGGAGCTGTGTGCTGGGGGGGGGGGGGGGCTGGCGGACGGCCATGCGGGGAGCAGGCTGAGGAGGAGGGTGGCTTGGAGGAGAGCGGGGAGCTGGCGAGTGAACGGGGGGGGGGGGGGCCCTGGGTGCTGGTCCCTGCAGGGCGCAGCCCAGAGCTGCTGGACGAGTGACTTCAGGAAGAGCCAGAACCCCAGGGCTCAGTGCGCCCCTGAGAACTGCTTTGGGGTTACTGTGGCTGAGGCTGCTCGCTCAGACTGGCGGACAGGGCAAGGCGCTGCGGTCTCGGCCTCCGGGTCACTGGGGACTTCGCCGGCCCAGCTCTCCTGGCAGAGGAGACCCCGTCCCAAGGTGGGGCGCGCGGGTGGCGGCGTTCAAGGCGGGGTGCTGTGGTGCGCGCCGAGGGTGGCTGGCTGGGCAGTGCGGCTGCCCCGGTACGGCAGACGGGCTGGCTGTGTGTGCGGTGGGACGCCCTCCCGTGTGTCGGGGTGCAGGCCGGGGCACCCCCGGTGCTCAGGGCTGGGGTGCTGGCCGCAGCCCCCGCTCGGTGGTCAGCAGGTGCGCAGGGCGGGGCGCGGCCTCTGCTGCTGCTGCTCCAGGGGCCTGAAAGCCACCGCGGCCCAGACAGGAGTGGCAGGCAGTGCCACGGGCCCGCCAGGCGGGAGGCTGGGCAGGGAGGCTGGCGCCTGCACTTCAGGCGGCTGCTCCCCGGGACGGTGGAGGAGGATGGCAGGGTGGGGGGGGGGGGCTGTGTGGGGCTCTGCAGCCCAGGGGCGTGGGCCAGGGGCGTGTTAAGACCTCAACAGCAGAGGCCCAGCTGGGCCAGAGGCCGTGTTCAAGCCGCTCCTGCCGGCGCGGGTGGAAGGGTCCTGCGGGTCCCAGGGCGTCCGCACCGGCCCCCACGCGGCAGCGCCGTGGGCCTGTGTGTAAAGAGCAGCGATGAGCACATTTACCACGAGTCTCTCTTGGTAGGAAATAAACCATGTTGGGGTGAACATGGGTAACTGAAAGCCCCGTCATGCGCCCCGTGGCGGGTCCCTGAGAGACCTGCGCTGAGAACACAGCGCCAGGGCGCCGGCCTGGGGGGCTGGGGCCGTCTTCAGCCACAAGCCGCGCGGAACCCCCATTTGAAATGAGTCACCGCCTTGGACGTTCCTGCACCCGAGTCCTCGCGTCCCTTTTGTGTTCGGCGCTCGAGGCAGTGGCGCCAACTTGTTGCGCCTTCCCTGGCTGGTCACCTCCCGCCTCACCGGCATGGGCTTCCCTCGCGGCCGCGTGTCACTGGTCACACGCTCCTGCGCCGGAGCTGGTTTTCCCGTTTTTAAGTGTTTGCTTCCCGGCCTCGGTGTGGCCCCCACAGAATTTCCCTCCCCAGCGCCGTCGCGCCCCCGTGCCGGGCGTCCCGGGTTTGGAATTGTCTGGTTTTGTCGTGTTTCGTAGCTTGATCCACCCCCCCCCACCCCCCCCCCCCCCCCCCCCCCCCCCCCCCCCCCCCCCCCCCCCCCCCCCCCCCGTCTGCCTGGGTTCCCCTCGATCGCAGGTCCTAAACCCGTGGCTTGGTGAACACGTAGAAGTGCGTTCTCCCTGAACGCCAGGAGTGTGCTTTCTGCTTTTGCGGCTTCTGTATCTGCTCACGCGGGCCGTGGCGAGCAGGTTTGGTGCCCTTGATTTGGCGAAGGCCACTTGTGCGTGTTTGGGAGGCCGGGCGGGCCGGGAGTGCCGGGTGAGTGCAGGCTGAGGGGCCCGGAGCCCTCAGAAACTGCTCTTACCTTTGTGGCCTTCGGTGCGCATCCCCTCCCGCCGCCCCGCCCGCCGCAGCCGCTCCCCTGGCTCTGGGGGCGCTGGGGCAGGGAGGCCCCGGCTCGTCTTGGCTCCTTTGTTAGAGACCGCGTGTGAAGTCCCGTGGCCGTGGGCCCCTCCCCGGGCGGGTTTTGTGACTCTTCGTTTCCCTTGTGACTCGCTCGAGGTCTGCGGGCCAGGAGTCCGCGCGCCTGTCGTGCCGGCTGGTGGGAGGGGCCGGCCCTGCCTCCTCGGGTTTCTGCCGGGGCTGCTGCGCGAGCTCTCGCCCGTTTTTTCTGAGCCTGGCTAAAGGCTCATGAATTTGTATTTTCTTTTTCTTTCTTTTACTTTATTATATAATTTGCAACATTTTTCATTTTGCGCAGTGGGTGCGTCTTCCTCTTGGTTACCGTCCTCGTGACGTTCCCGCCACCCATTCGCCCGAAAATATCACCAAGATCCCTCGTGCTCTCCCCTCCCCTGCTGCTTTTTTTCTTTTTTAAGTTTTTTTTTAAATATTTATACAAGCACTGGGCACAGTCAGGAGCGCGGGAGGGTGAGAGGATCCACCAGAGCCAGAGCGGGGAGCAGAGCAGGCAGAAGGACCGAAGCACACTGCTGAGGGGAGCAGCGGGCGGCAGGAGGGGTCTGTGGTGCCACGTGGGACCCTCCTCCGGGGGCCGGGGAGCAGCCGGGATCGAACTGGCGCTGCAGAGGCTGCGGGCAGCTTCGCAACCGGGGAGGCCCCCACCCCTGCTTCGACCCTACTCCCTTCTCTCCTGCAGGATCTCTCTGGTTTGTAGTTGCTTGTTGATTTTGATTTTTTCTTTATTATAATTAGGTTTTTTTCCTGGTCCCTTATTTAGGTTTTCTAGATTCCTGCTATGAGTGAGACCATCCGGAATTTTTCTTTTTTTTTCTGGCTTATTTCGCTAAGCCTGATCCCTTCCAGCTCCATCCATGTTGCTGCAAACTGCATGTGTTTATCTTTTTTGAATGCTGAGTGATATTCCATGGTGTATATGGACCCCATCTTCTTGATCCAGTCATCTATTTTTGGGCATTTGGGTTGTTTCCAAAGCTTAGCTATTGTAAACAGTGCTGCTATAAACATAGGGGTGCAGGTGCTCTTTGGAATGGATGTTTCTGTGTCCTTTGGGTAAATCCCTAGGAGTGGAATTGCTGGATCCTATGGAAGCTCTATGTTTAGTAGGTCCAGAAATCTCCACACAGCTCTCCATAGTGGTTGGACCAGTTTGCACTCCCACCAGCAGTGCAGGAGAGTTCCTTTTTCTCCACAACCTCACCAGCATTTGTTGTTGCTAGTTTTTTTAATATGTGCCATCCTCACTGGTGTGAGATGGTATCTCATGGTAGTTTTGATTTGCATTTCCCTGATGACAAGTGATGTTGAACATTTTTTCATATGCCTGTTGGCCATTTGCATTTCCTCTTTGGAGAAGTTTCTTTTTAGCTCTTCTGCCCATTGTTTGGGTTGTTTACTTGTTTTGTTGAGTCTTGTCAGCTCTTTGTAGATTTTTGTGATCAGTCCCTTATTGGTATTGTGTGAGAAAGTTTACTCCAGTCGGAGGGGTGTCTCCTTGTTTTGGCTACGGACTCTCTCGCTGTACAGAAGCTCTTTACTGTCGCCCCAGCTGCTGATCTTTGCCTTCACTCTCGCTGCTTTGGGTGACGTGTCTGTAAAGATGTTACTGAGGTGCATGTCATGTAGTGTTTCGCCTGTATTTCCTTCTATATATTTTAGGGTTTCAGGTCTTATGTCTAGTTCTTTAACCCATTTTGTACATGTGTGAGGTAGTGGTCAAGCTTCATTCTTTTGCATGTAGCAGCCCAGTTTTCCCAGCACCGTTTATTGAACAAAGTTTCTTTGCTCCCGTGCATACTCTTTGCTCCTTTGTCAAAGATTAGTTGACTGTAAATCTCTGGGTTTATTTATGGGTTTTCTATTTGGTTCCATTGGTCTGTGTGTTCTTGTTCCATGAAGTTTTCATGATTATGGCTTTGTAGTATGTCCCGACCCGCGGGATTCGTAGGCAGGAAAAGAGAGGGGCTGAGGATTGAAATGAGGGGCTGGAGACAACTTGACGCTGGCGGTTGCTTCTTTATTTTCCCTTTTCCTTCTCTTTCTTTTCCCCGTCTTTCTACCTTCCCCGGCCTTCTCTCTGCTCTCTCGCAGTAACCTCTCGCAGTGTCCTATCCTACTCTCGTGGTTCCCTTCTTAGACCCTGGTAGCTCCTCCCATCGTACCTCCCAGTCTCACGTGATTTACAGGAAAATGCAGTGGTTTCTCAGAAGGCGAAACGGTAAATTGAAACTCATCGCGTGCGTGCGCAGCACGGCGCATGCTCCGGACGGCTCCGAACAGTAGTATGGTTTGAAGTTTGGGTGTGTGATGCCTCCATTCCCTTTATTATTTTTTCCCCCTCAGGAGAATTTTGGCTATTTGGGGTTTTGGTGGCACCATATGAATTTCATCAATATTTGTTCTATTTCTTTGAAGAATGTCATAGAAATTTTTATTGGAATAGCATCGAATCTGTAAATGGCTTTTGCTAGGATGGCCATTTTGATAATTGGCCATTTTGATAATTATCAAATGACCATTTGATAATTCGGCCATTCCGATCCCTGAGCAGGGGATCTCTTTCCATTTCTTTGTGTCTTTTATTCCTTTTAACATTGTTTTATAGTTTTCTTTTTTTTTTTTTTTTTTTATAGAGGCATGCTTTATTTATTTGTTTGCTGGTTTCTTTGTTTGTTTTGTTTATACATGCACTGGGTACAGTCAGAAGCGCGGGAGGGCGAGAGAATTCACCAGAGCCAGAGCGGGGAGCAGAGCAGGCAGAAGGACCGAAGGACACTGCTGAGGGGAGCAGTGGGCAGCAGGAGAGGTCTGCGCGCCATGCGGGACCCTCCTCCGGTGGCCGGGGAGCAGCCGGGGACCGAACCGGCGCCGCAGAGGCCGCAGGCAGCTTCGCAACCCAGCGCTCAACCGCTGCGCCACCGGGGAGGCCCGTTTTATAGTTTTCTTTGTATAGGTCCTTCACCTCTTTTGCTAGGTTTATTCCCAAGTATTTGATTTTTTTTTTGTTTTAATAATAAAAGGGATGGTTTTTTTGATTTCTTCTTCAGATTTATTGTTTGTGTATAGGAAGCCTACTGATTTTTGTGTGTTGATTTTCTATCCTGCTTTACTAAACTGGTGGATTAATTTAGTTTTTCTGTGGAATTTTGGGGTTCTCTATATTATATCATCTGTGAATAGTGATAATTTTAGAATTTATATTTTCAAAGAACAGGTTTTCGCTATCTTTTACACTGTCTTTTGTTTCATTTATTTCTACTTTTTTCCTGTTTCCTTCCTTCTGCTGGCACCTGTGTTCTCCGGCTCCTGGAGATGGAGCAGTGGACGCGTGAGCGTGTCCTCACCTGGTCTGTGTTGCTCCACACTCGCCTCCTTGTGTCTCTGCTGCACCCCACATGCTCTGGTGCGGGTGAAGTTACTGCCTTAATTTTGAAAGATTTTTTTGTTGCCAGAGGGTCGTTTCCTTATAAACGAATCTCTGAAACGCTTCCTTGGGCAGGGGAGGGTCAGGAGGCAGAGCTGCCAGCTGGCTGCATGGACTCCAGGGCTGGACTTCGGGAGGGGTGGTCAGGGGAGGCCGGGCTTGCGTGATGACTGGGAGGGCTTGTTCCTGCGGCGCCTCAACCACCTGCTGCTCTCCGCATAGACTCAGCTCCGGGGTCTGTGTCTCCCAGGGAAAAGCACGGCCGCACCTGCCACCCAATCACTCCCTGTTCTGGGCCTCCGCGTCCAGGGAGCTTCCTGAGGACTTGGCGACCCCTGTCCCCGGGGCCACGTGTGCGACGCTGCTCCTGAGTCCCTGGGGAGCGAGTGGGGATGGGAAGTGGACACCCAGACTGCCGAGTCCTCGTCTCCCCCGTGGGCAGGAGGGCGCTGGGGCCGCCTGTCCTCTCCCGGCTCCTGAGCCATCTGTGGCGCCAGTCCCTGCCGGCTCCTCTGGGCCATGCTGACGTCCGTGCTCACCAAGAGGGGTGGCCAAGCGAGGCGCTGGAGGCTACCAGCTCGATGGTCAGGGCTGCTGTGTTGGCAGGGGGGGGCTCACTGGGACCCTCTTCATGGCCTGTGGGCATAATGGGGCTCTTCCATCCGCTCCCGCTGTGCCCACGTCCTGGGGGAGCCGCCTGCAGGCTCCGTCCCTGCCCGACCGAGGCCCCAGCACACGCAGACCAGCCAGGCCCTGCTCCCCGCAGACCCCTGAGCAGGCCATCAGGATGGGTGGGCAGTTTGCTCCTGGCCCCGGGACAGGCACCACGCGTGGGCCGCACCACAGCTGGCCGGTGGGGGCGCCCCCGGCGCCTTAGGCGTCCCCATCGTGATGCGCACTGCGCATGGTCAGACCGCGGTTTCTATGTTGGCGTAAGGTGGGCCGGTGAGGTTAGGAAGAAAATTTTCTAAATGTTTTCATTTAAATAGTATGAAAACCACACACATGGCTTAGCGTGTATCAACATATTTCAGAACCGTAAATAACAAACACCCGCACTGCGCACGCGCGAGGTACTGGGTGTAAACTAGGGTTTGGTTTTGTCACCGGAGACGTGCACTCTGGGAGACGCGAATGGACATGTTCTCAGTCCCTTGTCTGCCATGAGAATGAGCCCCGAGCTCAGCATCTGCTCGGGAACAGTTGGGAGCTTCATCAAGCTCACCTTGAGGCCAGCAGCCTGACTGCCAGCAACACGCGTGCGTGCGCGCGCTTAATCGGGGAAACTGAGGTCAACAGCAGGACGACCTGGTGTCAGCCTGTGTGGGGGCCCCGCCATGTCCACCTCCACTGACCCCTCCCTTGTGGAGCAGCCAAGCTGCTGGGGAGGGACACCGCCAACTGCGGGGACAGCTGCCCACTTGGTCACTGGACCCTGCGGTCGTGGCCGCTGCGACCTGGGCCTCAGCCGCCTGTGCTCCTGCGGCCTGGCTCTGCCGCGTCCTCTCCGGCTCGGCGTCCCCCGGGTCTGGAGATTTGCTCTCCAGGAAGCTCCTCGCACTCCTGAAGGACCATCTCGGACTCCGAGGATGCTGGGCTGGAAATGTCTGTGCTCGGAGCTCCTGCCACCCCCCCCGTGGGCCCCCAAGTTCCCGTCCCCCCGCACTGCTCAGTATGTCTGGTCTCTTCCCCAGGCTGTTCTCAGCGGTTCTTTCTTTGAACTTTTTCTGTCCTGACACCCCGTGACGCGGACATCACTTCTCTCCAAGTCCTTCCAAACCGTTCTCGGGGCTTCACGTGCTTGTCCTGTGTTCATTCTCCCAGCTGTGCTCATTCTTCCAGCTGCGCCCCCCCCACCCCAAGCCCCCCAAAGGCTGCGCAGCTCCCTGGCTCTCAGCACTTGTGTCTGCTGTGGCGGCCGCCTGCAGATCAGGGCACGTTGCTGCAGAGTCTCTGGCCATGGCTGGGGCAGTCACGCCGGGTCGGTCTGTCCCACCGACCTCTGCTTCTAGGTGCCACGCGCCGGCCCTGCCACCTGTGTGAGGGCGCCTCCGTGGCCTGCCGGGCACTCGTGGGCGTTTCTCTTCAGTGGCACACGTGACGTCTGGCTCTGGTTGGCTGGTTGTTGGTTGTCAATGCAGTTTCCTTCCCTGAAGCTGGCGTCCGTCCTGCCCACGAGGGCTGGTGGACTCTCAGCCCCTTCCTCAAGATCTCGGGGCATCGGTCACTCCCGCCCACTGAGTTTGCGCCTGTCAGACGGCCAGGCAGTGGTGCTGGAGGGGTCAGCTAGCACAGACCAGGAAATGGCCCTGAATGCCCCTCAGTGAGCAGCAAAGGGGGAGCTGCTTGTCACCAGCCCATGTCATGGGCGAGGATCAGCCGTGACACTCCCCTGGGGCACCCCCTGGCCACCCGGGAAGGGTCTGGCCAGCAAACAGGCATTGCTCTGTGTCTCAGAGCAGAGCCTCACCCTGGGGTGCTCATGTTCAGGTGGGGTGCCCTGCCTGATGAGCCACCATCAGATCTGGGCCTGGAGCTGCTGTGGGCAGGATCAGCACAGCCTACAGGTGCCTGCTCTGAAGATAGCAGCTCCCCGGCTGTCTGCACCCCGCTGGGCCCCGCCCTGGGCCAGGGGCCTCCACCCAAGTCGGGGCCTCTGTGCCCCACAGGTGTGAGCGCTGCAGCCTCTGCTGGGTGCCAAGGCTCTGCACCCCTGACCCAGTGCAGGGTGTTTCTGGAAGAGGCCCTGGCAGAGAGACGCTTACTGAGGACCCTCACCCGAGCCTACAGCCCCTTCCACGAGCCAGGTTCTTACTAATTGGGGTGGCAGGTGACTGCTCCCCCACGTTCCTCTGGAGCAGCTTTCAGGACAAAGGGGGCGAAGCCCCAGCGGGGAGGTAGACTGGGTCCAGCTCATCTTAAAGTCCATTGAGGTGCGATGCTGGCCCTGTCTGAGGGCCCAGCTAACCCCCAGCGGGTGGCGCTGAGTTTACCCCTCGGGTCCCAAAGCGTAGAAGGACTCCAACAGGCGGGCCCAGGCCCGCGCGGCTGCGGGGAGGGACCGGGAGGCGTCCTCCAGGTGGCGCCTGAGCCTGAACTGCTCGGGGCCCTGGGGCCCACCGGGGCGTGAGGCTGTCCCCGGGATGGTGTTGATGTCGTTTAGGCTGCGAGAGAAACTGGAGCTTAGACGAGGGCCGCAGAGCCCGCGGGAGCTCATGGTCTGAGTGGACAGTCGTGCATGGCCCCGCGGAGGGCAGCACCGCGGGCGAGGGGCTCAGTCCAGGGCGGGCTGGGGCAACCCTAGGGCCCCTCATGTTTGTCTAGAAGCAGGTTAATAAGGTGGGGGGTGTCAACGGGTGCGTCTCGTCTGCCGCCGGCTAGGGAGCAGTGGCCAGGCCTGCCACTGAGGACTCCAGAGTCCTGCTGACCAGAGCATCCTGGCTCCAGGCCTGCTGCCCCCACGCAGGGTGCTAAGCTCTCGCTGACCTTGCAGCCCAGCCGCGATGCCTGCTGTTTGCAGCAGACGCCGGCTCCCGGGTGCGCCTCACGCAGCGCCTTTGCCTGGGGAGGCTCCTGCCTGACCATGCTGAGCTGACCAGCAGGAACCTGGGCTCTGAGCCAGCAGCCTGAGGACGGGCCCCACGGTGAACGGGCAGTTGCCTGTGGGGCAGGTCGCAGCTGGAGGTGGGGGCAGCAGAGCGGCTGGGCTGGGCCTTGGCCTCGCTGCCCCCATTGGGGCGGTTCTGGCCGGGATCTCTCCCCGGGACCCGTGCGAACTTTTCCTCCGCTGCGTGGTGGGGTTTACAGTAGGCGGCGTGTGGGGTTAATGATGACTCACCCACGACATGGACGTTTTGAGATGATGAAAGCAGGTTTCAGGGGGCTCTTGTTTACCGTAAGCTCGTTAACAAGCCTCGACTCGCTCCACCTGGTACGGGAGACGCTGGTGGCTGATCAGTTTCCCAGGCCAGAGCAGGCCCCAGGGGACGGTGAGTGGCTTTAATGACTGGTTACGTCTTGGAGGAGAGGCTGGCACTGGGGCCACACGGTGCTCAGACGGCTCTTTCATGTAAGGCCAAATTAATGCTCGGAGCAGCGGGGGCGCGTGTGAGCAGGGAGACCCTCCTGGGAGGCCGTGAGCCACCCGGAGGCACCACAGCCCCGGCCTGACCCCCCAGGGGCCGAACCTCAGCCAGCCACTCCTGCTCCCTGGACAGACCAGGGCCTTCGAGCCCAGTGGGGCCGGAGCACACATCCCACTGACCGCTGGGAGCCGGAGGCCAACATCTGTGGCACAAAGAGGGACGTTTCTGAAGACACGTCACGGACAGGCCTGAAGCTGGAGGCTACGCCACCTCACATGAGCTCCCGGGAGGGGTGTGGCCTCAGCACTGGGGGACCTGGTCACTCCCGCGCGCTGACCTGATCGCTGCCTGTCCCCGCCCCTAGTCCTCGGTGCGTCCTCAGCTTTGTCTGCCCAGCAGCGGACGCACGATTTTGCTTTGTGCACAAAGTGCTGCTGCGACGCCGTGGTCACCGCTGGGCTTCGGGGTGATCACTCACACATTAGCGGTGCCCGGCCCACTGCTGCCCCTGCTCTTCGGTGCTCAAACCCATCCTGCTTGGCCAGGGGGCGTCCTGCTGGGCCTGGCCCTCAGAGGGTGTGCCGGCCATGCTGGGCCTGGCCTGCCCCACCTGGAGGAGCCGCTCTTGGATGGAAACCCGCCCGCGGGGCTGCCGTGGCCATCGCTCTCGGCCCTGAGTCGGGACCCGCGGGAGGGCTTGGGTGCCAGGTTGGCTTCTGGGCTGATGGGAGGGCGCCGCTCAGCTGTAGCCCGTGGGCCTCCCCCTGCACTGGCCCGTGACCGTCTGCACCGCCCTCACGCTCGGCCCTACCCACCCCCCCCAGCCCGGCTCAGGCCAAGGGCCTTTCCCGAGTCCTTGGCTTCTCTGTCCGCGCAGAAGGGAAATCGTTGGTTCTTCTCTTCCGCCTTATTTCTCTTGGCACCAGCCCTTCAGCGCCGTCCGCGGTGCTGGCAGGAGTGCCCCTGGGTGCTGGCGAGGGCTCCATCTTCCCGGCCCCTCGCCCGCCCGGGGCGTGGCTTGTTCCCGCGTCCTGGCTGCTGCGGAGGGCACGGCAAGGCCCCGGGGGCCGGTTTCTGCTGGCTCCTCTCGTGTGCCCAACCCCACAGAGCCAGAACGTTCCTCCGGCCTCACAGGTTGAGCGGATTGGCATGTCCCTGAGGAGTGGGGACCACTTCTTCTCACCCTGGGGCATTCGCATTTCTTTAGAGCAGCGTCTCTTGGCCTCTCCCCGCCCAGCCTGTGCCTCACGGAGCTGCCAGGTCCTCTCAGCTACTTGTCGCCTCCCTATCTGCTTGGCTCCGGGAGACCTTGAGACGTTTCTGGGGCTACGACGGCCTTGTTCTGTCTCCATCTGTCGGGTCTGTGGGAGTCTCCTGATAGAGGCTGAGTGAAAACTTTGGAAAGGAGGCACCACAAGGCCAGACACCGGCTCACACAGGCCAAAAGCTGGAGACGGGGCTGGACGTGGTTGACAGTCCCCAGCGGCTGTGGGAAAGATCTGGGGCCACAGACTGGGGAGAAACATGGAAATCGAGGACGAGTGTGAAGACGTCGCGTCGTTTCGCGTCTTCCTGGCCAAATACACGCTCTCAAGGCAGGAGCGCAGAGCGGGCGCAGGTGTGGAGACTCAGAGGCTTTATAGGATCCCCGGGCCTGCCAGAGTTCAGCTAATAAGTGAAAAAGTCCGCTCCACAAAGGGAGGAGCCCCCGCCCCCCGAAGACCATCAGGGCGATCTCTGCCCTGGCCCGCTGCAGGGGCTGCTTGTTCCCTGCCCCCCCCACCCCCAGCCGCTGCCCACCGGCTGCACAGGCCTCGTGACCAAGCTGTCCCTCTGGGGCAGCTCATTCCTCCGCGAGTGTCCTTTACTCTCCTCCCTTTTTATAGTAAACCTGCCCTTTGGATTCGGGGAGGCGTCTCTGCCTCGGGGGGAGCTCGCTGGTTCTGCAGAAAGGGGCTCAGGTGAAACTTCCCCGCGGTAACCCAGGACCCCGCGCCTGACCCACCCCGCTGCGTCAGGCTCCGAGCACGGCCGCTGCCCGCCGCACCGCGGTGCTCCCTCCTCGGAGAGCGGACGCTGCGGACAGTCCTGGCGTATCAGCCCTGGGTCATTCTACGACCACCGGTGTCTCTCGCCACCTGAGCAAATTCTCAAGGAGCAGGGCCGGGAGGGATGAGGCCATGCAGGGCTTGGGGGGTTTGACTTGGGTGCGCCCCCCGCCCGCCCCTGCCGCCCCCGGCCAGGCCTTGCTTGTGGAATTATCGCCCAACTTTCCACTTCAGCCTGCTGCTTTCTGAGACGTGTGCCCTGTGTGGGCAGCACAGAGCCGGGCTCCGGGCTCCAATCCGCCGGCCTCTGTGTCTACACCAGCCGTGGGAAGACACACGGGGCCAGCCCGGCCCAGCAGCACCCGCTGCCCAGGTCTGTGCCGCCTCCGCGCCTCACCTGGGGCTTCCTGCTCGTCCCTTGGCGGGGAGACCCGGCGTGACCGGCGACTCTGGGCGTGGGGTTCAGTGGCGAGTTTCTGAGGATTTTGCCTGAGGAGGTGCTCGTGTCCCCCTCGTGCAGGGAGGCCGTTGCAGGACGGTGTTCTCGGCGGGCATTCATTGGAGTTTTCTGCACCGGGCTCTTGCCTGTGGGGCTGCTGCGAGGAGTCTGCTGTGAGCCTGACGTCTCCCGTCGTAGCTTCTGCTTCTTCCCCCTCATCAGCTTCGTCATTTCTTCTCCGTGCTGCTGGCGCGCGGCGCTTTTCTGCTGTGTCTGCTGAAGTTCCCTTTCCCGCCGACAGCCTGGGGTCCTCCTAGCTCCCTGCGGCTCTTCCACGTCCTCCCTCAAATCGGGGCCTTTTCTTCAATGACTGAGTGCTTCCGGCTCCCTGTCCCCCTCACTGGGGTTGCGCTTACCCGGCCACTCTGTCAGGTGATCCTCGAGGGGCGTCTTCATTTTCCTCTCGCACGGCTTTCCTTTCCTTGGCTCTGTCCGGACCTGTCTCTGGGAGCGCTGGCCGCCTCCTCCGTCATGGCTTCCCCAGAAATTTCGACCTGCCCCTGGATCTCTCCACTCCCGCAGCTCCTCTGCCCTCTTAGCTCCGGCCTTGTCCTCCTGTGCCATGGACTAGCCGAGTCGTGCAGAATCTGAGGGAGGCCGGTAGGAGATCAAGCAAGGCGGGAATCACGTGTGGTGGGAGCTGGGCCGGGTGGGCCGTGGCAGAGCGTGGGGAGGGCGGGGCATGGCCCACGCGTCCGTAACAGCACCTTGGAGGCATTGGGGGCTGCAGGGGCCGCAGCGCTGGAGCCGTGAGCCTGCGCTGACGCGGCGCTCTAGCTTGGAGGTCCCAGTGGGGAGACGTCCTCGTTCCCGGCCTCGTGACCGAGGGGCCGTCCACATCTCCGGCCGCTTGGCGGGGCGGCGGGGCCCAGGCCCGTGGCTTCCGGCACTGTGTGCGTGTCTCACAGCCGCCGCCTCTTCTGCATCCTCCTGTGCCTGAGTTTTGTTCAAGTTTTGGATCCAGCTGTGGCGGCTGTGGGGTTCGGAGCGGAGCAAGTCCCAGGCGTGCTGTCTCTGCGGCGCCCCCGGCCTGTGTGTCCCTCCTTCTCCCCACGGTTGCTGCGGTTTTCTCTGCCGCAGTTGGGGCGTTGGTGTCCGAGCCCCTCACTGGCCTGGGTGTTGACTTGGTGGTGGGCACAGCTACTGGGTCTTGCAGGGTCTGGGGTGTTGCTAGAGCCTCCCCAGAGCTCTCTGGGCCTTGCTCCAGGGGCGGGGGTGCTGCGCTGAGCGGCTGTGTTGCTGGAGGGTCGGCGGCCGGCCTGTGTCTGGAGGCGGGAGGGCGGGGGCTGCTGAGCTTCCTGACACGCTGGGCTGCACGTCTGGGGTGGCTGGGCCTGCCGGGGCATGACGTGGGCCTGTCCACTCCTGAGGCATTGGTGGCTGGCCCTGATCGGGGGCCTCACTGGGGCTCGCTGAGGGCCCCTGGAGAAGAGCGAGGCTAGTCTGGGCCCTGTCCACTGGCCTTTGTTTTGTTATTTTGTGTTTAGAGAAAATGATGGAATTCAAATTTAAGAATGACAAAATTCTCTTCCTCACATTGAAAACATGTCGCAGCCCACAACGTGCGGTGGCTTCTGGGCCGGCCCCCCGGGGTGCCGGCTCGCGTCCTCCCGAGTTTCACGGTAACTGCCAGGACCGACGGCAGACACCGCTCAGGCGCCTTCCGTTAGGAGGAGTCCCCCGAATCAAGCTGGGGTCAGGAGCCACACCCCGAAAGCTCCGTCCTCGGTCCTGTCCCGGCAAGGGAGGAGCTGAGCGCCGAGACCAGAGTTAGGCAGAGGAGAGTGTCAGACACGGAGGGCAGGAAAGCCCCCGGGCGGCCAGCGGCCAGTGGGAGGCCCTGAGGGGCAGGAGAGAGGCATTTACGTGCTTTGTTCGAAAACGGGAGGGGAGCTCCTGCCCTCTGACGGACAGGGCCGATGGGCAGGGCCCCAGGACGCACCTCTGGGTGGCTACTGCTGGTCATCGCCTGGGCGGGTCCTGGGGGCGGGCGGGCGGTGGTCTCAAGGGGGTGTTTGCTCCAGGGCAGGCACCTGTGGGATTTCCTGTTCCTGGGGTGCTGCCAAGGCTGAGCCCCCCAACTGCCTCCACTCGACCACACTTCCCCCTCACCGCCAGGAAGTGGCCCCGGGAGGGCGTCTGGTCAGGTGCTCAGGGCCCACTCACCGCCTTCCACTTCACTTTTCATCATCAGGGCTTGGCTTTTTACGGACGAGCTTGTGTCACAACCATGTGCACCGCGCGCCACGTGGCTCCGGAGCCGACTGGACAAAGCGGCCCCGCTGGAGGACCCTGGCTCCCTCCGCCTGCGTCTCCCTCCCTCCCAGGGGCCCCACGCTGGCGGCTGCCGCGGGTCCCCACCTCTGCTTGGTGCCCATCTGCCACCCGCCTGCCCTCGGCGGTGTCCTGGGGTGAGTGCCTGGGGAGGTGGACCCTGGGGCCGGAGGACCCCGACCTCACACAACCCCCATCTGGGCACCCCTGGCTGGGGTCAGTGTCCCCCCAGCTCCCAGGAAGGCCCCCAGCGGGAAAGGCCTGGAGGCGGCCCCGGGCTGGAGGCTGGTTGGTTCTGGAGGACGGGGACACCTCACTCCCGCTCTGGCCCTCCGTCACTGCACGCTCAGAGGGGGCGGGCACAGCCCGGAGGGCAGGAGCACGACCGGGAGGCTCAGCCTGCGCCCCGGAGGCCCCCGCAGCTCCCTTTACTCCGAGGGGCAGGACACGGTTCTCACCGGAAGGAGCCGAGGTTTGCTCTTGAAGACGGGCTTGTGTTTCTGTGGAAAGTCTCTGCCTGGGACTTAGTCACGCGCTGCGCCTCCTTGCTGAGCCGTCTGCACGGGGTGGGGACCCCGACCAGCCGTGGGGTCTGTCCAGGAGGCGGCCGGGGCGCTCAGGCACTCGCGGCCAAGGTCAGAAAAAGTCGGGATTTTGGTCTGTTTACAGGGACAGGAGAGGAGCGGACGCGTGATAACAAAAGGCCGACTTCTGGCTCATTCTGCCCTTTCAGCTCGGGACGGAGGCTGGCTCCCGAGGCCCCTGGCTCGCTGATGGAGGACCAGCCCGCGGTAACGCCGGGCATCGTGGCCCCCAGGCGGGCTCAGCTGAGCTGCTGTGCCTGGGGAGGCCTCGGGCCAGGTGTCGCTGGGCTCGCCCTGAAAGACCCCAGACATGGGCGCAGCGAGGCCAAGCTCCTGCTCCCCAGAGTGGCCACCTTCAGACATGGCTTTGTGCCCAGCCACTCTGGCCCGGTGCCCCGCCCCTGGAGGTGTCCGGCGAAGGCCTGGATGTCTGCCCCCAGGGCAGGTTCATTTCCTTGGTCCACACGTGGATAGGAAGGACGTGCCGGCCCTGGCCGCGGGGCAGTGGGCACCGGTGAGGCCTCGGCGATTTCTCCAAAGTCGTGCGGGGAGGGCTCAGCCTGAGCGCCCTCGCGGCTGCAGTGCTGGCCTGTCCAGGCGGCCTGCTGCCCTCCTGAGGAGAGCTGCTGAGCTCGAGAGTCAGAGGAGCCATCCACGGGCCTCGCCAGCTGCCGACGCGGGGGTGCTTGTCGGGAGGAAGAGCTCGGCTTCTGAGTCAAACTCCAGAATCGCCGGGGCAGGCTCGTGAAGGCAATTCGCGAGCGCGCCCCACAGACGAGAAAGACGAACGCCCTCGTGCCAGCGTCCGGGTTGGCGCCTGGGCCGGTGGGCGCACCTGCCCTTCAGCCGAGCCTTTGAACGAGAGGCAGAAACACGACGTCCAGAGGCTTTGGTGCCCCTTAGCCTTGAGGCTCAAGGTCTGACGTCACAGCACAGGCGCGGCTCTGCGCCACCCTCGGGGCTCTGCAGCGTGGCCGGCCGCTGGTCTGCTGCTGTGGTCCAGGTGTCCACGCGACACCAGAAGGCCCACTACGGAGCCCGAGGCTGGCCTGGCCTGTATATCACCGCTCAGCAGGGACGCAGGCACCGGCCAGACACAGGCGACGAGAAGGGCCAGGTCGAGGAACGCGCTGAAAGGGCCCACCCGTCCGTGTGGATGAGCCGGACCACAGAGAGGTGTCAGGGCGGGATGCCCCAAAGGTGGCAAAGCTACCTAGAGTGAGACCCTCAGTGCAGGCAGAGCCCATCCCCCCAGCAGGGGCAGGGCCAGGCCAGGCCGAAGGCGACATCAGCTGCCTCCAGCAGGGCCAAAGCTGAGCGGAGACGAGGCGCCTGGCCGGGCCTGTGGGCATCCCCCCAGCATCGCCACTGGCCCTGCAGGAGCCGGGGTTTCCCGTCTGGGGAGGGCTGGGGCCGAGAAGCCAGCTTGCTGCCAGGACCTCGGGGTGAGTGCCGTGTGCCCCGACCCAGCTGAGCTCCTTCAGGGTCCCTGCCCTGACCCCGCCCTGGGCTTCCCAAGAGACATGGCTGTGTCCCCAAGGCGCCTGCTGGGCAGCCCAAGCCCCCTCTGCCCTGCTGGGAGCACGGCTGTCGCCTGTAGTCTTCTCTGCTCGCAGGTGTGTGGACGTGCAGGAGGGCAGCCTTTCGAGCTGTGGGCGCCTCCCGAGTGTTCGTGTGGGTCAGTTTGCAGCCGGCAAGGCCCACTGTGGTGCTGCTGCCCCTTGGCCACGACTCCTGGCCTGGCTGCTCAGGCGCCTGTGCCCAGCAGCTATGGCCTCCCACATGTCCCCCGCCCACCTGGGGAGTGAGGCCGCCTCCCACTTGTGGCCGATACAGTACCCTGCTCCTGGGGGGTTCCCCACACCCCCTGTGGCCCCTCCACTGGTGGGGCGAGTGGCCAATCCCCGCCGCGGGTGCCAGGCTTGGCCGTGCGGCTCCTCTGGCAAAGGGGCTCACAAAGATGCTGAGGTCTGGGAGGCCCAGAGGTGCTGGGTCCTGCTGCTCCTCCATTGTGACGGCCGGGGACTGGGCTGTAACCTCACCAGGGTGCCCACCCAGCCGCAAGACCAGCAGGAGCTGGCATGCGAGGAGCCGCCGAGCTTGGGGCTCTCTGCTGCTGGGGCGGCCTGGGTAGGGAGCCAGGAGGCGCCGGGCAATGAGTCACTGGCCTGGTCGCCGCCGTCTCTCGCGTGCCGGTTCCGGCCAAGGGGGCGGTGGCCTTGATCTCCGTGAGCAGCCTCGGCCGCACTACCTGTTCCCCACCCGGGTGGTGGCGGCTTGGCCCGTCTCCCCAGCCACCATGACGCTGGCGGATCCCAGAGCCCGATGGGGCTCCCTTAGCCGCCCCCGCGGCACCAGTGCTCCCTGGACGCTCGCCCTGCGGGAGGCTGGGAGGACGCCCTGGGAGGACTGTGCCCAGCTGGGTGAGCGTGAAGGAGCTGGGGTCCAGGTGTGGGCTGGGCACTCAGGCCGCCCGAGCCCCTCTTCTGCACTGGCCGCCATAAATGCTGCCGAATCCCCGCCGGCATGCTGGGCAGCACCGGGCCTGGGTGAGGGCCGCGGCTCGGCTGCGGGCACACGGGCTGGTGAGCAGCTGGTGGCGCTGATGTTTCCCTGCCCAGGCGATCCTGCACCCAGCCCAGGTTACATGTCCCCACCCTGTGTTCCTGAGAAAGCAGCTCCCGGCAGGCACCCCTGTGTGACTCGCAGAAGGCTCCCGGCCCCCAGCACCGGCCACAAGCAGATCCTCCGGCTTCCCGTTTCCCAGTGGGGAAGTTGCTGCCCGCCTGTGGCCGGCCGTCAGGTGCCCCAGCTTCTGCTTTTCCCCGGGTGCGCCCTGGACTTGACCCGCCAGCCCCCGCCAGGCTCTCCTGCTTCGCGGCCTCAGGAGAACCTTCTCTGAGCTCCCCCCGATGCTCACCTGGTTCCTCCTGCTCCATACGAGCAGCGGCGGGGGCTGAAGGCAGCGTCTCCTCAGCCCTACTGACCTACAGAGCAGGGCTCGTGACCCAGGCCCCGGCGGGGGAGTGCCGAGCACGCCCCCCAGGGTCCGGGTAGAGGGGAGGCTGGGGGCCCCGCGGGGACGGTCTGAGCTGGGTCACTCGTTTAGGAACTTGGATGGGCTCTTGTCCTTTTACCACCAGTGGACGAGGGGCTTCAGGGGCTGCGGTGTGGGGTCTTCACGGTGGTGGGCAGATCTCCCATTTCTTTCCTCGCTGCCAGTGAGAAATTCCGGGGTGCAGAGACAGGCTGCCTCAGCCCCTCCCCAGTCTCAGTAGGGCCGTTAGAGGCCCCCGCAGCCTGGCTAGTTGCCGCAGGAAGCCTCAGTCCAGACCTGCTTCCAGGTGGCCAGGGCCCTCTGACATCTGGGCGAGGGATAGTCTTGCTTTCAAAAGTGGACAGGACTGTGGGCATGCCTCGGTTACCTAGAGGGTCGGCTCAGGGTGCCCAGAAGGGCCAGGCGTGGTGCAGCGGGGCTGGCTCATGCACCCTGGCCACGTCCTGGTGAGCTGGTCAGCCATCCTGTGCCAGGCAGGATGCATCTTCTGCCTTGCCGTCTAGAGGGAAAGCTGGACGTGAGCAGATGAGCAGGCATGGTGTTGGGGTCCTGCGCTGGGGGCCCTGGGGCTGTGCAGTCTGGAGGCCGAGGCCGGAGGAAGCCTGGTTAAGTCACGCCTGGCCGTGCACTACAGGAGCCTGGCATGTGTACGGGGAAGGGAGTGCCCTGCAGAGGCTGGGAGGCCAGCAGTGAGCTCGGGGTTGGACCGGGTCCTGTGCTCCCGGCCAGGAGCAGAGTTGGGGGCCCCCAGCATGCTAGTGATGGGGTTTTGGAGTCAGTGGGCTTGGGGCGCGGGGCCCTTGGGTTCCCGCTGGGAAAGGCCTCCCCAGAGCTCCCGTTTCAGCGGCTTCGGCGAGTCTCTCCACGAGGCGGAGACGTTGGTGACACTTCAGCGCAGGTTTACTCGGAAGAGGGACGGGAGAGTAAAGGACACCTGCACCGACGCCAGCGGGCGGGACGAGCTGCCCCGGAGGGACAGGTTGCCGGGAGGCCTTGAGGGGAGCGGCCTCCGCTGCGGGGGTCAGGGGGAGAAGCCCGGCAGGTGCAGGTCGCGGGCAGGCAGGAGGCGGCTGCCCTGCAGGAGCGGGCGGGTGACGAGCGGCACCTGCACGGGCACAGGCGGGCAGAGGGACGGCTGCCCCGGCCAGGGCGGAGACTGTCCTGAGAGCCCTCTGTTTGCGGGGTCACCCCGGTGAGCCTGGGTTAGCTGCTGACTTTGGACAACGCCCGAGAGCCCACCGCGGGCTCCATCTCCGTCCCCCTGGGCCCCTGCTCTGGACACTCCCTGCAGGTCTGACCCTGCTTGGTCTTGGTGTGACCTGGGCGGTGCGCCTGAGGGTCGGGGCCGGGCGGCTGGTCAGTGGCCGCGCGGGTCCCCCTGCCCCACCCCCGGGCTCTCCGCGAGCAGGTTGGGGTCTTGGGGCGCCGCCTCTCCGGCTTTTCCCTGTCTCTCCCCCCCCCCCCCCCCCGCAGGGCCTTCGCTGCGCCGGCGCGCAGGAGCCCGTGTCCCCAGGAGAAGCCCCGATGCCGGCAGCCGCGGCCAACTCTGGGGCCGCCCCGGGCGCGGGCCTGGCCGCGGGGACCCTGGCGCTGGCGGGCGGGGGGCGCGGGCTGCAGGGGCCGCTGGACGGCGTCCGCGCCCGCCCCGCTCCTGTCCGCTGGGGCTGCGGCAGGGCGGGGGGGGGGGGGTCGGGCCTGCAGACATCGGCGGGGCGGGGGTCCCCCCTCTCCACGCGCCTCGAGGTCGGGGCGGCGGCCTGGGGGGGCACTCGCGGGCGGGAAGCGGGCCCGGGCGGGGGGCGTGTCCGCGTCGGGGGCGTGGTCTTGGGTGGCGGGGCGTGTCCGGGGCGTGGTCTTGGGCTGCGGGGCGTGGTCGGGGCGTGTCCGGGGCGGGGCCTGGGTCCCCGCGCTGCTGTGAGTGGCTGGGCGGGCGGGCGGGCGCCCCGGGGCGGGGCCTGTGGGCGGCATCGGGCCGCGGCGACCCCGGTGGGCGGGTTCGGGGCCCGGTGGGCGGGTCCGGGCGCGGTGGGCGGGTCCGGGCCCGGTGGGCGGTTCGGGCGCGGGCCGCCAGGTGCCGGACGTCCGCGAGCAGCGCCTGCCCCCCCCGCCCCCCGCCGCCATGCGGGCCCCCGCGCTGCTGGCCGCGCTGTGCCTGGCCGCGAGCTGCGTGTGCGGCGCGCGCGCCCCCCGGAGCAGGTGGGTCCCGCGGGCCGGGCCGGGCGGGCGGGCGGCGCCTCCTTTGGGCCCCGAAGCCGCCGCGGGGGGCGGGGGGAAGTTCCTCTTTCAGGCCCTTCCCGGCGGCGGCGGCGGCCCGGGCTCTGGGGCGCCCCCGTCGCTGCCGCGCCCCCCCTCTGAGCGCCGAGTGAGGCGCCCGGGCCGGCGGCCCCTCGACGGGGAGGCGCGGGGCGCCCGGCTGGTGGGCGGCGGAGCGGTGCCCCCCGCGCACCCCACCCTCCCGCGGCCGCCTCCCGGCGTGGGCTCGGGCTGGGGGCCCCGGCGCCCCCGCTGGCAGGTGCCCCCCCCGCTGGCAGGTGCCCCCCCCCCCGCTGGCAGGTGTCCCCCCGCAGGTGCCCCCCCCCTTCCCGTCTCTGCCGGGCTCAGGCTTCGGGGGCTGTGTCGGGCGTGGGTCCCGCTGGGGTGCGTCTCCTTCCTGAGGGGTCCCCCCCAGCCGCTGTCCGGACGGTAGGGGCACGGCAGGGGCAGGGCCTGTTCCCGGGGGTCCCGTGGGACTCCTGCCGGGGAGGGTCAGCCCCTGGGGAGGCCGCGCCCGGAGCCGTCTGGAGCACCCGTGGCCGCCCGGGACACGCCAGCCAGGGCCTGCCGCTGTCCACGCGCAGTGGGCCGTGGGCCTCTGCCGGCTTCCCCTGGGGGAGGCGCCCTGAAGCTCCCTGTGCCCCCCCGCCCCCCCAACCGCCCCCCAGTACCCCGCTGCCCAGCGAGGGCAGGTGTTGGCGGTGGAGATTCCGGGCAAGGCGCTGGCTCTTCTGTGACGGTGCGGCGGGGTCTGGAGAGCTGAGCTCCCTGTCGCCCACAGAGACGGCCACGAGTGGAAGAAGCTGATCATGGTCCACCACTGGCCGGTGACGGTCTGCAAGGTGAGTCCGCCGGCCCCGCGATGCCGTCATGCCCGCGCCACCATGGGTCCCGGGCCCTCCCTGCCCAGCCTCACGCGCCCAGCCCCCTCGGGCCTCGCAGGACCCTCTCACGGCTCTGGAGGGCGGTCGTCACGTCAGCAGGTGAGCCCCCCAGAAGTTCTGGGGGGCACGGTGCTGCGGGGGTCCTTGGCCATCCTGGGGCTGTGTCCTAACCGGGCCACGGCCTCCCAGACCCTCCCTCAGTCAGCTCCGGGGTGAGCACGCAGGTCCCCCCAGGCCTCGGCTTGCTCCCTCGCTGCTCCCCGAGTCCTGTGAGGGTGTCTGGCCTCCACCCTGACCCGAGCCTGCCGAGCCACTGGGGTGGGGTGGGGGGGCATCCTGCGGCCCCGGCACCCGTTCCCTGGGCTCCGCCAGCGCCCTTGTGGCCCCGGCTCTGTGGGTGTTTCTGGAGTTTCGAGCTGCGAGTTCTGCACGTGGCTTCTCCCGCGTGGAAGCAGCTGGGAGTGCGGGGGCGGGGTGGCCCGAGGGCCCTGCCGCCCCCACTGCCCGCCCCTCCCTGGGCCTCTTGCCTGTCGGCCTCTGGTGCCGTCCTTGCCAGGGGCTCCTGAGTGTGGGGGGCTCCTGAGGGGGGGGGCTGGGGTTGCCTCAGCCGGCAGAGGTTTTGTGGGGAGGCGTCTGGTTCCCCACGGTTTGTCTGGAGCTGGGAGGTCATGGGGGGCCCTGGACGAGTGGCCTCCAGGACTCCCCGCGCTTTGCCGGGTCACAGGCAGAGGCTGCCCAAGCTGGTAGGCAGACGCGCAGGGCCTTGTTCCCGCCCCGAGGCTTTAGGAAGACAAGAACAAGCGCAAACCCTGGAGGACTCTCATCATTGGGGGGTTAGACCCTCCCTGGGGTGTCTGGCATGAGGGCAAGGTGTCTGGGGGTCCCCCATGCATGTGGGCCTAGGGCAGAGCCTTGGTCTCCAGGTCCCAGCCTTGCCCTTCATCTGCCTGCACCCCGGGAGGTGACCCACCCCTGGACCGTGGAGCTGTGGTGTCTGGGGTGACCTGGTGTAACCCTAGGCTTGGCCGTCCTGCCTGGGCGTCCTGTGGGCGCCACACCAGGCCCCCTAATTTCCCGACGCGGCATGAAAGGAGCTGTCGGCCCACACAGGCATCAAAGAGAAAGGTGGGGCCGGCCCACCTGCCCGGCCGTCTGCCGGGGAAGCAGCGCTGGGTGGGAGGGTGGTGGCAGCTGCAGGTGCTTGGGGGCACCCTGCCGAGCCATCTCCGTGGGGCATGGGCCCCTGGGCACCCCACTGGGCGGGCTGCGGGCTGGGCTAGGACTCTGCGGCGGGCCAGGTGCCCGAGGGGTGTGGCCAGCAGGGTGCGCGTGGGTCCTGTTCCCAGGTGCTTCCTCCCAGCTGCCCGGTGAGGACGCTGCTCCTGTCGCCCGACTGACTCAACTCGCAGGCGCGGAAAAGCACGAGCAGCCCTTTGGCTCTGGGGGTTGCAGAGGCCTGGGCGCCCCGGCTCGCGGGAGCCCTGCGGTGGGGTCCTGCGCCGGGTCAGGGCAGCCGCTCACACTCTCGGTAGCCGGCCGGTCACGCTGCGTCTTTGCTCCCCAGGAGCCCCGGAACGACTGTCACCACCCTCCCGACTACTGGACCATCCACGGCCTGTGGTGAGCGCCCGCTGGCCCCCTGGCCGCTCCGGCCCGGGCTGTGTCTCTGGGGCGACGCGGTGGGCAGGCGGCAGCCGGGTCCTGGACTCCACGAGTTTCCTCACGTGACCTCGGCTCTGCGGTTCTGCTGGTCACGCGGCTGGGCTGTGTCCGGTTGACTCTGCAGAGTCAGGGCGCACGCGGGATGCCTGGACTCAGTGTTTCCTGGGAGACGGGACACGGTCCGCGCCCTGGCCGGCCTGCTGGGCTTGTTCTGTGGCGTGTGCTGTTGCTCTGGGCAGCCCTGCTCGCCCGTCCGGGGGCTCGCCCTGGGCGCCTCGGGGGCAGGGTAAGCTGGGGCCGGGGCCGGCCTGCACGCGCCCCACCCCGCTGTGGCCTCCGGCTCCCTGGGGGCTGGCTGCAGCCGGCGTCCTCCAGGCTCATTTCAGCTGTGACAGCGCAGTGCTGCCCGCCCCAGGGGACGTCACCCGGGGCCTCCCCAGTGTCCTGTGCTCACCCGGAGCTGGGGGCAGGGGACCACGGGGCAGGGCCGCCCCCGCCTCTCCCTTAATCTCTGGCCAGCTAGAGGGAACCGGCTCCAGCCGCCTTGTGGGGCGGGCAGGAGGGCGCAGGCGCCCCCGCTGGTGCGCCCTCCCGGGGTCGCAGAGGTCCGGGCCCCCTCGGCGTCCACCCCCTTTCCTCTGAGCCCACTGGGCGGGAGCCATCAGCACGTCCTGGACACGCTGTGGGTCGGGGAGGCAGGACTCTGCTGCCTGGTGAGCCGCGCTCCTCCTCGCGCAGCAGCGAGCCAGCCAGCGTGTCCGCGTGACGGTGGCGGGAGGAGCAGGTCCAGGGAGGCCGAGGGGAATCAGCTTCATGGGGAGCAGGCGGGGCCGCGTCGGCCTCAGGTGTGGAGGCTCCTTCGTGGGGGCACCGTCCTTCCCGGGCCTCTCCCAGGCGCCGCGGGCCACGGCCACAGCCAGCGGCTCCCTGGGAGGTGGCCGTGCGGAGGCCCAGGTGGGGCGGCCACGCGAACCGGCTCAGCGGGGACACGAGGCTCCGGCCCAGGCGTGCGCTGAGGCTCTGCCCAGGGGTCCCCCCGGACGCCCTCCCAGCCGAGACTGACCGTGTCCCCCTTCCTCCGAGGCCCGACAAGGCGGAGTCATGTAATCGGTCGTGGCACTTCAATTTCAACGAGATTAAGGTAGGGACCCCGGGCTTTGCCCGCCGCCCCCACGCCCTCCGCGCCCTGCTCTGGCGGGGATGGGGCGCGGCTGACCCCTCCAGTGTTCGCTGCTCTAAACTGGCCTTGGTCCCCGTCCCCTCCCCCGCCCTTAACTGGAAAGCACGTGGGGAGGGGGGCTTGCCCCGCCCGCTGGCTCGGTGCCCCCAGCCTGCGGTGCCAGGGTGACGAGTGCCTGGATTTGCAGGCAGGGCCCGCGAGATCACGGGCTTTCTCTGAAAACGGGTGGAATATGGTTCTCCCAGAACGGTGGGTTTGTTCATGGCAGGGGGAGGGGCACCCCAGAACCCCAAACCTGCTCACTCTAAATAGTTGTGCCTCCGGCCGCGCCAGCGTGGATCACACCCCAGCGTGTCAGCCCTTCGCGGGAAGGGGCGTCAGTGCAGCAGGCGCGCGGCAGAGGCGGGACAGCGTCAAGTTTCCAAATCAAACTCCCGGAGCCGCCCGTCCCCTCGCGGCCAGCGCCCGGACAGGCAGGGCTGCCCACGCAGGGCCTGAGGCCCGAGAGCTGCCCCCGTCTGAGGCCCCTCCTGGTGGGGACCCACAGGACGGGGTCAGCAACAGCCGGACAAGCCTGGGGGAGAAGAGCAAAGTCAGACTCAGGATCAAAGCTCCGCGTTCCCTCCCCCGGGGCTCCCCCGTCTGCTCCCACCCGCCAGCACCGGGGCGCCAGCGCAGCTTCTGCCCGAGTCTCTGCTCCCGTTCCCCCGGGCTCCTCCCGCCCCGTCGCCTCCTCCCCGTCTCCAGCCTCTCCCTGCGCCGCACCGCCCGCCCTTGGGCAGGGCCGTGATCTGGCGCCCCCTCTTCTGGGGTCCCCATTAGAGGAACGCGTGTCCCCCACAGGATGAGGCGGTGGCTTCTGGTCCATAAACAGAACTGTTTCTCCTTTCGGAGATCTGCGGTGTCGGCCGGGTCCTCGCAGCCCTCAGGCCTCCCGGAGCCTGGGGGGTCTCATTCCTCCCAGACTCGCTGCCGACCCCAAGAGGCAGGGCCGGCCCAGGAATTGCTCAGGGTCCAGACCTGCAGGCAGCAGTTGGGGTGTTGAGCGCCTGCGCTTTGCCAGGCCCGTGGGGGGCCGGCGGTGGGGAGCAGGCCCAGCAGCCGCCCTGCCTGCCTGGCTTGCGCGGCACCTACAGTGAGGCTGTTAGTTGGGACAGCAGCCCTGAGCTGGGCCCGCTGCCCTCGGTGCGGGGCTGGGAGCTGCGTTCCAGGGGGGGTGGGAGCGGGGCAGCCTGGCCAGCAGGGGACTAGCCAGCAAAACTCTGGCCTGGGCTGGCCTACGTGGCCAGGCTGTCGTGCCCCGTTTAGGCCCAGGGCTACAGGGGTGTGGCGGGGGCTGGCTCTGGACACGGTGGCCAGTTCTGGGCACGGTGGCCGGAGTGCCTGGAGTGAGGTCTGGGCTGGAGATGATGTGGGCATGACCTGTGCAGGTGGACAATGCTGACCTGGGAGCAGGACCAGGCAGAGCGCCAGAGGGGTCCTCCCTGGCGGGCCGTTCTTAGCCCTGTGCCTAGTGGCGTCTGTGCCAGACAAGTGTCCTGGCGGGGCCATCGCCCCAGCGTCCCCCACCCCTCCTGAGGGCTGGTGGGGGTAAGACCAGACCCCCAGCTGCCTGGGCGCGGGGGTCCCGCTCTGTCCCCTGGGGGAGGGGCAGCGCCATGTCTGCAGGGAGCCCCCCTGTGCCCCAATGTCAAATCTGAGCCGGGAAAGCATCTGGAAACACCTGCTCCCATGGGGTGCGGGGGAATGGGGCCCAGCCCTGGCGCCCAGGGACGAGGAGCAGCCAGCACTGTCCCGGGAGAGAGCTGGGAAGACAGGCGGGGGGCACAGAGCATGGGGGGTGGGCAGTGCTGGGGGACACGTGCTTTTCTGTCCGTGCAGGACCTGCTGCCCGAGCTCAAGACCTACTGGCCCGACGTGATCCACGCCTCCCCCAACAGCAGCCACTTCTGGTGAGTCTGCGGGCGGGGCCGGGGGAGCAGTTCCCGAGCGCCCCGGGGGACCAGGCAGTGTGGGGGACGCAGGTGAGGTTAATAGGCTGTTAACCTGGATGCCTTCTCGCCTGGCACAAGTTTCCTGTCGGGGGTCAAGCCCAAGCGCCGAGTCTGGGAAGCTGGGGCGCGGTCAGAGGGCAGGGTCGCTCAAGCCTGCCCGGGTGAAACACCTTGGGGGAGGCGGAGGCGACCCTCCCTTACTCACGTGGTCTTAGCTGAGGGTGGGGACACCCCCCACACCCCCCACCCCCGTGTCGTGGTTTCTAGGCCTGTAACTGGATTTTATTTCAAAAAAGGTGACTGACCTGGAAATATTTTGTGCAGAATTTTCAGGAAAAAGTGTAGAAAAAGCTCCTCAAGCCCAAGCGAGGCCGTGGGGCTTCCCCGGAGGCCGGGCACAGCGCGAGAGCCTGGCGTCCGTGGTCCTGGTTGACGGCTGCAGCGTCTGCAGAGACGCCGGTGCTCACGGGGCGGCCAGGCCTGTGCTCGCCGGGCCCGCTCAGAGGGGCAGCGGCCCTGGGGTCGGGGAGGAGGCGTGGGAGCCGCCCGGGTAGACGCCTGCAGCTGCGCAGTCAGCAGTGGCTCCCGGGGGGGCCCTGCGCTGGGCTCGGACACGCACCCGAGTGTCCCTGGGGACCTGGCGGGCAGGGCTTAGCCGTGCCGGGTGTCCCTGCAGGTGGAGTCACACTCGCCCGCGGACCGGGAGGGCCGGGGTGTCCTCGGGCGGCCTCACCCAGAGCCGGGCCGCTCCGCTGCCTGTGGGGTTGTGGCGCGCCGCCGGGGCCCAGCCTCCACCCCGACTTTGTCAAGGCGAGGGGTCTGTCCCAGCCCCGCCTCCGACCCCCGAGAGCTAGGCACGCGGGCTGCGGGCCGGCGTCACGTGCTGCTGCGGACGGTCCAGGGCAAGTCCCTGCCCATCAGCCTGCCGGGTGCAGTGTGTGCGGCCTCCGCCAAGCAGGGCTCTGGTTTGGGTTCTTGTGGGGGAACCAGGGTGGGCTGTGTCCCTTCGGGAGGGAGTCCCGGGGTGGGCTGTGTCCCTTGGGGGAGGGAGTCCCGGGGTGGGCTCTGTCCCTTGGGGTGGGGGCCCCGGGCCCAGCACACTGGCCTTGTGGCCCCGGGCGGGGGTGGGGGTGGCCATACCAGCCCTGCTTGGGGGCAGTGGTGGTGGGGACGGCGACCTGGTCTTCGGGGGTGAGGGCCTCGGGGGGGGGGGTGGTCAGAGCTTTGAAGGACGCCGATGCCTCAGCGTATTCTCGCCACCAGCGCTGGCTTCCGCTGGCTCCAGAAATAGCAGCTGACACGCACTGAGCGTGACGAGAGGCGTTTCCTGCTCCCCCGAGTGCTTCAGCCACGGCTCGGGCAGAAGGCCCCGGACTGCCCGCTCCCGTCGAGCAGGGAGCAAGGCGGCTCTGACTCCCGGCCTTCCCCAGCGAGCTGGACAGCGCCCGCCCCTGCGCAGAGCCGGGCTGGCGGCGGGTAGCAGGCTTGGTGCTTGGGGCCTCGGGCCCGGGCGTGTCCTTGCTCTGCCCCAGCCGGGCGCTCTGGGGCTTGGTGGTGCTGGCGGCTGCTGAGAACCGGCCCCTGGAGGGCTGGGCACCTGCCTGTGCGTCCTCCCTGCGTCTGCGGCGGGAGGGGGCGCGGCGCCGGCTGACGCTTGGTCCGGGCTCCGGGCCGCCTGGCTGTGTCCACGGGAGGGGCTCCGGCAGCCCCGCCCCCGCCTCGGCTTCCCCAGTTCCACCAGGGACGATGGTCTCGCCCTGTGGCGCCGACCAAGTGGGCTGGGAGGCGGAGGAGTCGGTCTCCCTGCAGACTCTGGGGGGCGAGAGCCGCGGGCCCCTGGGGTCTGGCGGGGAGGAGGGCTGCGGCCGGGGGCTGCGCTCGCTGCTTCCTTAGACACGGGTGTTTGTCCTGAATCCCGGCCCAGCCTGGCGGCCATGAGTACCCCGGTCAGCTTCCTCTGCTGGGGTCTGTCGATTGTACCTGTGACTTGGGCTGTGGGGCCGCGGGGGCTGTTGGGAGAGAATGCCGCTCCTCCCGTGGGCCTGACCACCGTGCAGACCCGGCCCAGCCTGGTGGGCACCCGGGGAGCTGCTCCGCCACCCCTGAGGGACTTCGGGACGTTCCTCCAGGAAACACGAGTGGGACAAGCACGGGACCTGCGCCGCCCAGCTGGACGCCCTCAACTCCGAGAGGAAGTACTTCAGCAAGAGCCTGGACCTGTTCAAGGCGCTGGCCCTCAACAGGTGGGCGCTGGGGCCACCCCCTCGCCGGCATCCCCCAGTGGACGGGCCCCGCTGACCGCCCCGGGACCCTGTGCCTGGCACAGACCCGCTCCTGCACTCTGGCCCCCGCAGCTGGGGCAGAAGCGTGTCCCCTTCCCCAATGCTCTGGTCAAAACACAGCAGGTGGGGAGCCGGGGCCACCTCTCCTGGCACCCCAGATGGCGGGCGGTCCGGGGGGTGGGGGGACGAGCCTGGGCCAAGGCGAGGGGCAGGTTCCTCGGGTCTGGGCCATCTCCAGGCATGCAGGACTGCGTCCCCCGCATCTCACTGCTGCTCTGGCTCTCTGGAAAGGCCCAGGCCACTGATGCCCCCAGGAGGGGCGCACAGCCGTGACAGCCTCGTCATCTGATGGGGGGGTCCTCCTGCTCCCCTCTGGGCCGTGTCCCCAAGACCCAGCGTTGACAGTTAAAGGTTTGGCCAAGTGGTTTTCCGGAATACACGCCCAGAGTTGATGCTGTGTTTGAGCGGCCTGGCAAACCGTGGCCGTGTGTGTGCCCTCCAGTGGGTTGTGGCAGCGGGGCGCCCGCAGGCCCGGGCCCGAGGGGGCACACGGGCGGCTGCGGCTCCCTTGCTGCTCTTGTTAATGAGCCTTTTGCCAAAGGCACAGACGTGAGCACTCTAAGGCCATCCTCACCTTCGCTCTGAGGGGGTGTTTGAGCCGCGCTAGAGGGAAGCGGCTAATGCTTTCCGGTTTCCTCCTAGCATGCTCCAGAAACTGGGGGTAAAGCCGTCCACCAACTACTACCAGGTGGGTCCCGCCTCCGGCGTCGTGCCCAGAGCCCGTCTGCTCTCCGCAGCCACGGCTGGGGTTTCAGGGACCCCACGAGCCCCTCCTGGTGTCTCAGTAAATGTTACCGAAGTCCCTCCCCCGCCCCTGTTGAGAAGGAACCAAAGGCCTGCCCCGCTGTCGCTTGTGCTGAGGGTGTGACCCCGCACTCGCGCCGAGCCCGCAGAGCCGGAGGCTTTCCTGACACGCCGTCCTTCCAGGTTGCCGACATCCAGGACGCCCTTGCCGGCGTGTACGGCGTCGAGCCCAAGATCCAGTGCCTCCCGGCCCAGCAGGTCAGGCAGCCCCGCCTCCCCCCGCCTGTCGAGAAGGCCGGTGCCCGTGCGGCGTCTCCGGCGGAGCGTGTGCACTGAGTGCTCGGCCTGTCTGGCGCTCTGCCCGCCACCCCCTCTCCCCCACCGGGGCTGCAGGAGCCGGGCAGGGGGCTGGGTCGGCGCCACAGGCTTCCCTGGTTAGCACCTCTGGGCGTCCGCACTGAGCCAGGTGCCGCCAGCTGTGGTGATCCCGTTTCACTGGATGTGTTTCCACGGAGGTGACGGTCGCTCCCGCACCGTACCTGACAGGGTGTGGGCTCTCACCCGCGGGGGCGTTGCCACCCCCAGCCCCCATGAGCCCCTCCCCTGCGTCCCCCCCAGGCTTCGGTCGTCAGCCCAGCCATCGGCCCGCTCGGCTGTAGTGTCCTCTCAGCTGCTGGCGTGGTTCGCAGCAGCGGGCGCGTCCGGCCGTTCCCGCACAGGCCTGGGCTCCCCAGGGCGCCTCTGTGCTCTGCACGTTGCGTTGGGGCGCCAGCGGCGCGGGGAGCCCGGGCCAGGCCGCCACTCCCACAGGCACCACGGTTCTGAGGCCGTGGGATGGAGGGGCCGGCCCGGCAGGGGCCGCATTGTCCTGGGGCCGGGTGGTGTTGGCGCCGAGGGGCTGCCGGCGCTGAGCCTGTTGTCTGTCCTGCAGGGCGAGGACGTGCAGACCATTGGTCAGATCGAGCTCTGCCTCACCAAGGACCTGCGCCTGCGGAACTGCACGGAGCCGGGGGCCCCAGGGACGGTGCGGGCCCTGGGGCCCGGCCTGGAGGTCTGCAAGGATGGCCCCGTCTTCTACCCCCCACCCTGAGAGCCTGCCCCGATGCCCGGTCGGGAAGCTGCCCCAATGGACGCCCCGTCACCTGTCCTTCGCTGTCTCCCGCGCGGCCTGGGCCTCGGTGGGGACGCCCCTCGCCCCGCAGCCGCTCTGTGGCTGGAATAAAGCTCGTGGGTGTCCTTTCCTTTGCTCTCTGGCGTCTTGGAAACACAGCCGGCCGGGCGGGGAGGCCAGCATCCGGTGGGGGTCCCTCTGCGCTGCTGCTGGATGGGGTCAGGTGCCGAGGGCCTCTCCCCTTGGGGGCTGATGGTCCTCATTCCCCGTGCCGGGGTGGCCTGGCGGCCTGGGCCTGTGGCCGGTGTGCAGGTGCCTGTCCCGCCGCTGCCCGAGGATCAGCTCGCTGCCGCCCCAGGACCTCGTGGCGACACAGGACACCTCGGCCTGGGGAGGGAGCAGGGCCTTCTCAGTCTCCAAACCTCCTTTGAACGCGGTTCTGCCCGGTCTCGGCCCCTCTTGAATTTTGTTAGCTGCAGAAACTAAGACACGACCCACGTTTCTTGACCAGGTCAGATTCCAGTTGACACACTTGAGCTGGAGCTCACCGCCCATGGTGGTCAGCGCCTACGAAGAACAGCCGGGATTTTCAGAGCAGCCCTCTATGTAAGGACGTCGTCTTGGCCCGTCCGCTACCAGGGTGTCCCGTGTCCTTGCTGGCCGGTGGCTCCAGGGCCAGGGAGATGCCAGCGTCGTGGGCTCCACGGGGTGCTTTGGCCTCTTAAGGCTGGAGTCTGGGATGCAGGTGAGGGCCACGGGGCCGTCTGTCTCCTGCTGGCCCAGCTGTCCGGCACCCTTCCCTCGAGTGATGCCAGGTCACCAGCTGTGTCCGCGGAAGGTGCCACCTGCCTGGACTCCTGGGGGCGGCTTCCAGGCACACCGCCCCTCCCAAGTCCACACAGGCTGGGAGGTGGTCACCCTGCCTTCCTGTCCACTGCCCCAGCCGCCCCCATCATCCACAGGCTCAGTGCTGACCAGCTCATCCATACGTAGCCAAACTGCTGCCCCCACCCCACAGGCCTCTGTCCACCCCACCGGCAACACCAGGAAGGAGAGGGGCAGGTGGGAGGCCAGCAGCCGAGGCGCAGCCTGCAGTCCTGCTCCGTGTGGCCACGATGTCCCTGCAGCAGCTGCTAAGCTTGGGAGGAGGCCCATGTGGCGGCATGAAGGCCTGTCTTCCCCCCCACGACGCTGGCACCCCTGAGCAGAGCCCCGCAGGGGCGGCCCCGCCTGTGAGCAGCGGGCCGTTCAAGTCCCAGACCTGGCTCTTCGTGAGGCTGCGATGACACCTTTTAAAAATGTTTTACCACATCTGGCAGCACCGCCAGCCACAGCAGCAGGAACGGGCTGCCGGCCCTCGTGAGCCTGCAGGAGGCGAGGCCCGAGCTTGGCTGGGGAGGGGCCAGGATTAGGGGCCTGCTGGCCAGGGTCCAGCCCCTGCGGGATGCTCGTGGGGCAGCAGGGGTGCGGGGGGCAGGTTTGCACTCGAACATTCGGTGTCTGTTGTCGCGTGGGAGAGATTCAGGTCAAAACTGCCGCAGATGCAGCCTCGCCCGGGTCGAGCCCCGCACGGCTGCTGGAAGGAGCCCCTAACGCGGCCGTGGGGTGGCCGCTGGTGGGCTGTGGCAGCAGCACGGATCTACTGGGAGAGCCAAAGGGGCCGCGCCCTGTGGCAGCCGCCGCAGTCTTGGGTGTCCACGGATCACGACGCCGTGAACCCCGCACTCCTGGCATCCACTACAGCACTGCTGGTGCTCAGGGGGATGCTGGGGTGGTTACAAAGCAAGGGGGTACCCCAGAACCCCCAAACCTCCCTGCTTGAAACAGGTTCTGCCATCCACACATTGAGACACTCTGGTATGTGAGGCCTTCGGTGGCGCTTCAGTGAGATGAGCCTGAGAGACACGAGGGAGAATGTAGTTAACTAGTTTCCGAATCACGCATCCTCTCGTGGCTCAGCCCAGCCCAGCCGAGGCCCGGGAGCCGCTACAGTCCAGGGGGCGGTGGGCTGCTTGAGGCGCAGCGAGAGGCCGGAGTAGGGCCGGGGTCCAGGGGCTCCTGGCTGCGCCTCTCTCCCTGCCCCCCCCAAGGCGCAGTGGGGCATCGTGGGCAGGCGCGTGGACGGGCTTAGTTGCGGGACGCCAGGGTGCCACGGCTCCTGGTGCAGCTGTCACTCCCGGAGCCCTGGCGGGAGTAGAGGCAGAACCCCAGGCAGACTTAGGGGTGGCCCCCCTAGTGCCCCCCACCTCCACAGGGATGCCTGCAGGGATGGGGTCTGCACTCCCCTCCTGCTTCCCTGCAGGGACGGGGTCTTCCCCCCCACCCCAGCCTCCTCCCCACAGGGACGGGGTCTCCCCCCATCCCAGCCGCCTCCCCGCGGGGTTGTGAGTCACTGGAGTGAGGACATGAGGCCTCTGGAGCAAAGCTCAGCTCGCCGGCTGCACCCCAGCTTACCCCGAGGAAGGCGAAGGGCCCACTGGCGCTGCAGATGTTAACTTGGGGCTTATTTTGCATTTGATTGTAAAGGGGCGAAGTTCTGGACGGGTCAGTGGAGACTGGAGCTTCCATTTGTGGAAATAGATGAAGTGACCTCACGGGTGCCTTCAGGCACCCCCAAACTCAGGCTCCAGAAGACATCTTACAAGATCACTAAGCAGGAGGCCGGCAGGGGGCGAGGAGGGTCCCCAGAACACAGCCGCGTCTCGGCCGGCGGGAGAAGCCAGAGTGGCCACAGGCCGAGAGCCTGGCCACCCACCTTCACGGCCGTCCATGTTTAAGTCGAGATGACCCGGATGTTTTGAGGGAGACACGGGCAGGCCCAAGGGGGTTGGCCCCCGGAGCAGACTAGTTGGAGCCGGCCCGCAGCAGCAGGCGGGCAGAGCTGTGGGCAACGGCCCCACTGCAGCCGCCCTCAGGATCCAGGAGCAGGAGCAGCGTCTAGTGGAGGCCACCGGCCTGGTCTGGGTCTGCGAGCCCCCAGAGGGAAAACGGCGGATGGGGGCGCTGGCGGGGAGGGGGTCAGCCCTTGCTCCTCGCTCCTCCCTGTGGGCCTGTGAGGAGGACTCAGCCGCCTCCAGCGGGAAGTAGCCACAGCAGAGGCCTCGGCCCAGCCCAGCAGAGCCAGACCCTGCAGGCGACAGGCGGGTCTGCAAGGCCTGAGCCAGGTGTTTGTCGCCCTCCTGCCGGGCTCCCGGTCAGCTGGGGGGGTTGGGGGGGGTGGCAGCATAAAGGTGAGACCAGGCACAGCCCCTGGGGCAGGAAGCCCTGAGCTGCGTAAACATACGTACCCCCTCTGCCCCCCACTCCCGTCCCAGGCAGCAACAGCTTGTTCCTAATGGCGCTTTCCACGGAGGTGACCTGGTTTGCAACACACGCAGCTCGGGGCGCAAGTGCAGGCCCCTCAGGTCCAGCTCCCCCAGCCCCCCGTACCCCTCCCCCGCCGGTGTTTCCTTGACTGCGCTGCGAGGGTCGCCTGGGGCCTGACAGGAGTTGGCCTTTGGAGGGAGGGGTCCTGAGCCCTGGGGTGGGTGGGGGTGCGGTTTTGTTCTGCATGGTGAGGGCCCCTCAGCCCAGCCAGGATGCCCACCTTAGGGGCCGCAGCCCCGCATGGAAGGGTCTGTGGGGGTGGCCGCTGCTGGGTCAGCCTCTCCAGAGGCTGAGCTGGGCGCTCCGGGTGCAGACACAGGTGACGCCCCACTCAGTGTCAGAACAGTGTGGTGGGGGGGTTGCTGCTCAGGCACAGCCCAGCCCGCGGTGGACCCTGGGGCCCTCCTGGGGTTGGGGGGGATGCTGCTGCTGCTGCTGGGTTTCCTCCTGGGGGCACCTAGAGGACCCCCCAGGAAGCCCCAGGCTGTGCAGATGTCCGCGTTTTCTCAGCGCTGGTGTAGCGAGGTGGATGCAGGAGCTCGAGTGGCAGGTCCCTCGCCCCCTTCCTGCCCTCACACGGGCTGACGGCCTGGGCCAGCCTGGGCACTGGTCCCGCCTGGAGCCCAGGGCTGTGACTTTGATGGAGACAAGAACAGGAAAACTGAAGAGGAGGCGCCACAAGACCAGACACCCGGCCCGCACAGGAGGTTGGGGTGGCAGAGCTGGGCACAGCCATCCTCACAGCTGTGGACACTGATCCTTGTGCCAACGCCTGGGTCACAAAGCACAGCACCCAAGCGGGCACACCCAAGGGAAGGACATGGAGATGGAGCCCACGGTGGGCTCTCTGGGCCCTTTCAGATTCTGCAGGGTTGTCCACAGTCAGCAGCTAACCCAGGGCTCAAGGGTGACCCCTCCAAAACTGGACTCTCAGAGCGGTCTCCGCCCTGGCCGGGGCAGCCGTCCCTCTGCCCGCCCGTGCCTGTGCAGGTGCCTCTTGTCACCCGCTCGCTCCTGCAGGGCAGCCGCCTCCTGCCTGCCCGTGACCTGCACCTGCCGGGGCTTCTCCTCCCTGACCCCCTGGCTCTGGTGACCCCTTTCCCAGCAGGAACCCGAGGACCCGCACTCCAAACCCACAGGTTCCAAAAACAAGCAGTTGGTCTTGTTGCCGCCTCCAGCCTGGTCCTCTGCCTTGAGGACACTGGCCCTTGGCGGGTTGCGGGCCTGACAGTCCCCGATGTGCCGCGCCAGCCTGTTACCCCGCCTGGTTTCCTTAGGAACAGCCGCCGTGTCCTGCCTGTCCGGGCTGCGCGGCTGCAGGCCTCGCGGACGCTGTGGTCGGCGGGAAGCTGAGGCGCCTCTGGCTGATGCGCTGCGCGGCGCCAGCCCCACGCCGGCCCCGCCTCACCGGGGCCCGGCCCTCACCTGTTCCAACCTGCTGAGCCCCTGGGTGTCTGGTGGGCCAGGCGCGGCGGCGGCCCAGCGCAGCAGAGGGCGGCGTCCGGGCTCGGCAGAGGGGCCGCTGTCTGCCTCCAGGCAGCCCGTCCCGCCCAGCTGCGAGCAACCCCACTGACGGGGGCGGGGCCGGCAGGGCCACCCCTGTCGCCTCCACCCCCCTCCAGCAGCCGCTACTGTGGAGATGGGCGAGGAGAGGCAACTCCAGGGGTGACCTGGAGGCGGGAGGGGACGCCGCAAGGGGCCTCCAGACACGGTAGCGGGCAGCGTGCTCGGGGATGGCCGTGCAAGGTGAGGCCAGCTGTGGCCTTGGGGGTGGGGGCAGCCGTCCAGGCGGGGCAGCTGCCCAGCCAGTGCTGGGCTGTGTCCTGGGCCTGTGCCCGGCTGCGATGGCGGGGGGGGGTCTCTGCTTGGGGGGGAAGGGGGTGTGCCCTCGGGCGTGGCTTCCACGTGCATGAGCCCTGGGCCTGCGTGAGTGTGCGTGGACAGGTCTCCCCACAGACGGGCGGGCTTGCCCATACGCGCCCCGTGGCCTGGCCACCAGGCCGGTCAAGGCCTTCAGGCTCCAAGAGGAAACTTGCTGTTGCTCTAAAGACTGAGGGGACCCAGACTGAGGGGGCTCCAGGGCCTGTCGGAGGGCCTGCCTCGAGGCAGGTGGGCAGCCCCTCCCCCGCGAGCCCCGCTGCCCCGCCCCTCCCTTGGCTCAACCGCGGAGCCCCCCGTCCGCCCCCCTGACGCGCTCTGCAGCAGACGGCACACCCGAGTCGTGGGCACGAACGTTTTCAGGAAATTTTTTTGCGGAGAAACAAACGCTTCTGCCTTCCTGCCTGGGGGAAGGGAGTTTTTAAACATGAAATAAAAACACCGTGTGTTTCGTTGTGTGTCTCACACTTCACTGTCGTCTACGTTTTAACGAACCATCTGCCCAAAAATTATTTTCAAAAATCGAGGCCTTCGTGGCCTGGCCCGACGCGGGCTTGTCTGCCTCTCCCCGGCCGCGCCGTGGCAGTGCCCCCGGCTGAGTGCGCTGAGATGCCAGGCGGCCACCGTGGGTCGGAAGGAGCAGCTCCAGGCGAGGGGTGCAGGGGAGCGCACCCTAAAATCCACATGAGAGACGTGAGCCTCGAGGAATCTTTGGAGTGGATTAAAAACAGCAACAATGCTGAGAGGCGGGACAGAGGGAGCAGCCGAGCAGACGGCTCAGCCAGGAGGGGGCGGACCTGGCTGGCCATCCCCTGAGCTGAGCTCTGGCGCAGCCGCTGCCGGAGGGAGGGCCCTGCTGGCGCAGGGGAGGGGCAGAGCCAGGAGCCAGGAGAGAAGGGCGAGCTCAGCAGAGGGGCCAGCGGCACCCCAAGCAGGGCTGTGGGTCGGAGGAGAGGGAGGGGCGTTCTCAGGGGCTGGGCCACTGGCGAGGGGCGAGGGGACACTGCCCCTTCTTCCATCAGACAGCTGTGCAGATCGAGACCCCGGGGGGCCCAGGGGTCAGTCTCAGGCTGTCACCGCTATGGCCTGAGTTCGACCCCCGGCCAGGGAGCAACCCACAGGGCGCAGCAGACCTCTCCTGCCTCCTCCTGCTGCCCTCAGCAGTGGATTTCAGTGGATCCGCCTGTTCTGCCCCCCACTCTGTCGCTGGGGAATCTTCTCACCCCCACCTCTGGCCTGCACCCCAGCTCTTGTACACATGAATAAATCCTTAAAAAAAAGGGCTTCTGCTCCAGGCCCTCCAAGCACGCGCACATCGAGGGACGGTTGCTTTCAGACGCCTGCTCCTTTCTGCATTGCCTCTTTCCTGGTTAACACACCGGTCGGGCTCGAGCTGACCTTTCATTCCCCCTGGGAGGCTGACTGGCCGCCGGGCTCAGGCCCAGGCCCAGCCCAGAGTTGGTGCAGGGGCCCCACGCCGTGTCCCCTCCCAGCACCTGAGGCTCGTATTCCCGTATCTAGCCAAGACTGTCCAGAGACTCCTGAGAACCAGCCTTGCTGGACGGTGGGGACGCAGGCCTGGACGGGGCTGCAGCCAGGCGGGCCCTGGGGCCCCAGTACGTGCGAGGGCGCGGGCCTGGTGGGCAGGAGGCCACTGCTACGCGGCGGTTCCTCTTTCCAGGAACGCGGCTGCCTCACGCCCACCCTCCCCGCCCACGTACACCTTGTGTAGATGCCTGAAAAGCCCCTTGCTCGCGGGCAAGCAAGGGCTCAGCTCTGGCTGTGTGTGTCGCGGGCGCGGGCCGGGCCGGTGGCAGACACGGCCGCCACTCCACCGGTCTCTGGCTGCAGGGGCCAGGGCCTGCACCCCCAGGGCCTCCCAGCCCGCCCACACCCCTCCTGCGGGCCTGTCTGTGGGGCCTGCGCCCAGGGCCTTCCCTGCGAGGCCGGGGGGTATCTCAGGCTCCCCATCTGGGGGGTCAGGGCGAGCCCCGGGGGCCTACTGGGGGCGGCCACCTTCTTGTTTCGCTGGTTCTTTGCCCCGAGGGTGTTTTCCGTTTCTCTGCTCTGCATTAATTCTTTTCGCCTCTCAAATGTGGACGCAGATGTGGGCCTGTCACCCCGCTGGTCTAGCAGACACTTCACGTGAGGTCGGTTTCCTCTTGCGAGGCCACACGCCAAGGTGGCGTCCATTCTGTTCTTGCTCTCCTAATGGCGGCACGCATTCTTCTTCCTCCCTTTTCAATGATTTTTTTTTTTAAAGCATTTGCTGTAGAAGACAAGGCTGAGGGCAGGAGACAACTGGTCTGTGCAGAGGAGCGGGGTGGGGGCTCCCGGCCTGGACCTGCGCGTGTCCCCTCTTGGCAGCAGGCCCCGATGCCTTCTCTCAAGGAGCCCGATTCGGCTGTTCTGGAATGGAATGGGGTGGCCTGTCCAGGTCCTGCCCCGCGTGCTTAGCGGAGACTTAGAGACCCAGCCGCAGGCACGCACGAAAGGCCAATGAAGGGTTTATTTACAAAAAAGGGAAATGAAAACATGAATGAGTCCGAGAAAGAGGGAGACCAGCTGGGGACTGCGTCCCGCCGGTTCCGCTGAGCTGGGCCCAAGGGGCGCTCAAGGCCGGCAACAAACCCGGCCCCCCAGGCCCAGAGTCTGGTTCGAGCCGAGCCTGGCTGCCGACTCCACCGGTGGTGGTGACATTATGGACCTGCAGCCCGGGGGTCTGGGGTCTCTCCGCTGGGTGGGGGTAGGACCATGAGCCTGTTCAGGATGCGCGACCCCAACAGAACACACAGCACCCTTCAGACCTCCTTTCTGCGAAGGGACCCCAGTGCTGGAGTTACTGCTCCAGGGTGGGAGCGCTATAATCACCCCAAAGACTGCCCCCGGCAGCAGATGAGGGCCCCCTGGGGCATCTGGGAGGCTCCTATAAATACCATGCCCCAGTGGCTGATAGCTAAGGGGCGCCTAAAGGGCGCCCACCGTGGCTTTGAGCCCAGGAGCCGACTCTCCACCCAAGTGCCCTCGAGGGCGGTCCCGGGGAGGCCTCCGTCACTGTTCAGAGCCTCCTGGGGAGTTGCCTCCAGGCCTCCTCTGCTCAGCCTGACTCTGGGGTCACTTCTGGTCTGGTCCTGGCGACGGGACTCACGCCAGACCAGGTCAGTGATGGCAGTGACAGCGTGAGAGGCAGGCCCGGCGCCTCTGGCCCTGGTCTCGAGGTCCTGCTGGTCAGGGTCCCCGGGGCCGCTTCAGGGGAGGTTCTGGCTGCAGTCCCGTAGACCCCGCGCCGCCCCGGGGCTGTGTTTGGCGTCGGCTGTGCTTCAGCTGGTCCGACCGGCGCGCTCTGCCCGGATCTGGACTAGACTGACCCTCGGCTCCTGGAGACCCCGCGCCCTCCTCGCGGTGCCAAGGGACGCCTGCTCTGTGCCACATGGACGTCTGCGAAGGAGGCTCAGGGGACGCAGAGCCCGCGCCTGCTGAGGACTGTCCAGGGGGCTGACGCCGGTGCAGTGTGGTGGGGTCGGCCCGATGGATGCTGAGATAAAGTGGGAGCCAGCGCACTGGCCCGGGGCTGAGGCAGACACGCCCTGGCGATGACGTCATGGGCCGCGCTGGGCGTGTGGCCTCAGCCTGGGCCCGGGTGTGTCTGCGGCCCCCAAGGTCAGCGAGACGCCCAGCCAGGAGGGCGGGTCAGCCCCCAGAGTCTCTCCACAAGATTGTCTAATTTCTGGAGGAATTAGATGAGGAAATTAAAACACAGTTGCTGACTTTTGCGATGTTTCATCTTTCTGAACAGTGTGTGTGCGCAGTGTGTGTGGTGTGGTGTGGTGTGATGTGTACGGTGGTGTGTATGTGTGAGATGTGGGTGGTGTGTGTGTGAAATGTGTGTGGTGTGTGTGGGGAGGTGTGTGATGTGTGTGGGGAGGTGTGTGTGTGTGCTTGTGTGTGTAGGGGGTGTGTGGGGTGTGTAGTGTGTGTGGGGATGTGTGGTGTGGGGGGAGGGATGTGTGTGGTGTGTAGGTGTGTGTTTGGGGAGGTGTGTGTGTGTAGGGGGTGTGTATGTGGCGTGGTGTGTGTGTAGTGTGTGTGGGGTGGGTGTGTGTGGGGGGGTATGTGGGGTGGTGTGTGTGGGGTGTGTGATGTGGGGTGTGGTGTGTGTGTGCAGGGATGTGTGGTGTGGGGGGTGTGGTGGGGTGTGTAGGTGTGTGTTTGGGGAGGTGTGTGTGTGTAGGGGGTGTGTATGTGGCGTGGTGTGTGTGTAGTGTATGTGGGGTGGGGGTGTGTGTGGGGGGTATGTGGGGTGGGGGGTGTGTGGTGCGGGATGTGTGGTGTGGGGGGTGTGGTGGGGTGTGTAGGTGTGTGTTTGGGGAGGTGTGTGTGTGTAGGGGGTGTGTATGTGGCGTGGTGTGTGTGGGGTGTGTGATGTGGGGTGTGGCGTGTGGGGGGGTGTGTGGAGGGTGTGGGGTGTGGGGGTCCATCTCCGCCACTCCGAGCAGGGGTTGGGGCGCCAGCAGTGAGCTGCGGGGCGGCGGAGGGTGACAGACTCGCCGCCGCTGGCGTTGGGGAGCCGGGAGCGTCCATGAGGGGGGCCCCGAGGAGGAGGGGGCTGGCCTCGGCCCACGCCCGGAGCTGCCGGGGCCTCGGACACCGCCCGGCCTCCACCCCGAGTGGCCGGGCCGACCCCGCGCCCGCAGGCGCCGGGCTGCCCACGCCGAGGCGGCGCCCCGCCTGCCCGTCCCCCGAGCAGGGCCTGTGGCGCGGGGACGGGCCTGGAGGCCGGCCCGGGTGGCGGCGCGGCCCGGAGCCGGCTCCCGTCCTGCCCGCCGGGACGGGTCTGGGCCTCATCGCGGTGGCCGCGGCCTCGCCCCGCGGGGGCCGAGTCCCCGGCGCTGTCGGGAAGCCGCGCCGGCCGCGGGGCGGGGATGGCGCACACGGACGCGGGCCCCGCGGGGCGCACGGCGGCTGGAGCGGGCGAGCCGGGCGCCTGCGGCGGTCACCGACGACCTGGCCTCCCGCCGGCCGGCTGCGCGCGGGCAGGACAGAGGCCCGGCCGGCTCCCGGGGCCGCCTCAGCCCGCGGGGCGCCGGGGCCTTTCCAGGGCTCGCGGGCACAGGTGCCCGCGGCCAGGGGGCGGCCAGGGGCGCAGGGGTGGCCCGGGCCTGGCCGGCCGGCGCCCCAGGCGCTGTGGGGGTGTGGCGCGTGTGGGGGGCTCCTCCCGGCCGCGGCCCATGGCCCCGGCCCCCACCCCGCGCCTCGGGGCGCACTCCGGCGCGGGCACGGGCTGGGCGGCCCCAGGGCGGCCCCGCGGGGCGCCACTGACCCGGCTCCCGCGCCCCCGCCCGCCCCCGGCTGCCGCGCGGTTTCCATGGCAGCGGCAGCCTCAGCCCCGCGCGCCGCCCGCCGCCGCCGCTGAGGGAAAGGGGTGTGGGGGGGAGGCGCCCGCGGGGGACAGGCCTCGGCGGGCGGGAGCGCGGCTGCTCCGCAGAGGCACCGCCGCGCCGAAGCCGCCCTCGCCGCGCCGCGCCGGGCCCGTAGCCCGCAGCCCGCAGCCCGCGCCGCCCGGCCCGCGCCGCCGCCATCTTGCGCCGCCCGCCCGCCCGCGCCCCCGCCCGCGCCCCCCGCCCGCGCCCCCCGCCCGCGCCCCCCGCCCGCGCCCCGCCGCGACACCCCCCCACCCCCGCCGTCGGGCCCGCGGGGAAAGTTTCCGCGATGCCGATCGCGCAGCTGCTGGAGCTATGGAAGAAGATCGAGGTGGAGCCCATGGACATAGAGGTGAGGGGGGGGCGCGCGCGGAAGCGCGCGGGGCGGCCGGGAGGGCGGCGCCCGGCGGGGTCACGCGAAGGGGCGCCCCGGGTCTGCGCGGGGTGGGGGGCCCTGGGGCGCCGCGGTGGAGCCCGCGCCTGCCCGGCGCCCCCCGCCCCCCCCCCTGTGGCCGGAGAGGACCCCGCGCCGGGACGCCTCAGGCGCCCTCGAGTTCCCGCTGGGCGGCGGCAGCGCGGCCTCCAACAGGTGGCCCGGCCGGCGCGCCCCGCGCCCAGCCCCGGGGGCCCGGCTGTGGCCTCGGCCCAGCGCAGCGCGCGTCCTCCTGGGCGGGGCAGCCCGGAGCGAGCCCCCACGTGCCCGCTCAGGCCTCCCGCTCCCCCGGGCCGGAACCAGCGCCACGGCCCGGCCGGACCCGCGTGTGAACCCTCCTGCCGAGCTGGGGCGGGGACGGGCTCCCCCGCGGGGGCGGGCAGCGGCGGCTCCTCCCTCAGGCCGCCCTGGCCCTGCAGGCCCCCCCCCCCCCCCGCGGCTCTGCCCGGCCCGCCTCCAGACGGACCTGACCCCTCGCGCCTGCCGCGTGCGCGTGTGGCACCACCGGGCGGGCCTCGGCTCTGCCCGCGCGCCCCGCCGCCCTCTGCGTCCTTAGGGCGCCCGTGGGTGCCAGGCCCGCGCCCTGGGGGCCGGCGGGGTGGGGCAGGTCCCTGCCGGCCCTCTGGGCTCCTGGCGTCTGAGGAACCTGAGCTGGGCGGGCTCTGGGCCCCCCTAGGACACAGTCCTTGACAGCAGTCGCTGCGCTTCCCACGCAGACCCCGGTGTCTGGGGCCAGCTGCGGCCTGTGGCTGTTGGAGATGCTCTGGGGGCCCGTTTTATCTTCCAAGGCGGACACCTGGCTAGCGCGGCCCTGGGCCTGGCAGACACCCCGAGCATGGCCGTCACCGCTGGAGGAGGCGGGTGAAGCTCCGTGAAGGAGGGTCTAGCCAGGCCAAGGCAGGACTGGTCCGCAGGGACACCACAGCCCGGCTGGGCACAGCGAGGGGGCCGGGAGGCGGCCCCGGGCGATCCGGGCTGTGAGTGCTCCCGGGACACTGCGGGGATCGAGACAGGGAAAGGCCTCTTAGCTCCCTAGAGTCTCAGGCCAGCGAGGCCGAGGGCGAAGCCACAGACAGCAGACAGGTCGCCTCGAGGCGCTGGGCGGACAATCAGGGCTACGTGTCCAGAGGCCCCGCGTGGCCAGTCAGGGGTCCATGTCCTGAGGGCCTGGTGGCCGGTGCAGGGTCCCGAGGGCCCCAATGTGACGTGAGAGGACAAGGCCGAGCAGCTTGCCCAAATCCCAAAGGCGTGAGCCCTGCCATCGGGCCAGGGCGGCATGGTCTCCCAGCCCAGGGCGGCTCAGCACGGCACATCTGTGGCCTGTGGCGGCCAGCGGGATGGTGACCCCTTCCGTTCATGCAGGATGGCTGCAGACGGCCCCCCACAGGGCGAATGTTCCAGCCGCAGCATATCCACCCCCGCTGGATCAGTGGCCTCTCCTGCCCTCGCGCGTAGCCGGGCGGCCCGTCCTGGGCAGGAGACTCAGTCACAGCAGGCCCGTCCCCGCGCGCGGTCCTCTGCGTCCTCCCCGCACGCTAACCCACCTGCTCTGTGCCTTTGTTGTCAGACCGCGGAGGACGGCCTCCTGCTGGACTCGGAGCCCTCCGCGGCCGCCGCGCAGGAGGAGGAGGTAACCGCCCTGCTTTATCTCGGCCTGGGGGGTGGGCAGGCCTGGACGCGTGAGGTGACCAGTCCCCGAGTCCTGTTCAGTGTGTGATGGCAGGACAGGCGTGCACGTGAGCGCGACCCCGGCGTCCCGCCAAAGGGACCGGAGAGCGTGGGGCGGGTCCTTCCCCAGGCAGGACCCAGCGATGGGCGCCGCCTCCCTCCAGAGCCTGGGCCTAGCCGGAGCGCTGGGCTGGTCATGGAGCGGAGCAGGGCAGGGCCTGGGGGGTCACGGGGAGGGGCGCTGGGGTCCTCTGGGAGAGACCCGGGTGCTGCCCCCGACCAGGGAAGGACATGGCCGGCCATGTCCTTCATGAGGCGGCCACGCGGCGGGCACTGGGCGAGCTGACAACGGGCGAGCCGCCGGGCTGCAGGGGAGGCCGGAGCCTGGACCGGTGCTTACCAGGACTCTCACCTGGGCACCCCGCTCACCCCCAGGTCCAGCCTGGGTGTAGAACGGGCGACGCGGGACTTAAAGCTCCCTGAAGGCCGGGAGGGTGGCGCGGGCTCCGTCAGGCCCGGCGCGTGGGGCGGGTGAGCAGTGGCCGCTGGGTTTTTGGGCTGTCGGGTCTGGTGCGCTCAGGCCCTAGAGCAGCAGCTGGCTGGGCCCGCCTTCCCGGGGGGCTCCTCTGCCAGGGACTCTGCGGGCGGGGAGGACACCCCGCCCCGGCCGGGGCTCAGCAGCTGCCCTGAGGGGGTCGGGTTTCGCGGGGCTGTGCCTGGGGCAGCGTGACCCTCGCTGGGCTGGCTGTGGGGGGCGCAGGGCGGGGGCGCAGGGCCGGGGGTAGGGGGGATGCAGCAAGGCCCGTGGGCCCCTGTACAGCCTCGCATCCCCTCAGGAGACGGGAGGGGGGCGCTGTTTCCTGATGGGAAACCCCCTATTGGGGGTTCGCAGCGAGCTGCGGGGGCGCTGGAGACCCACGCGGGGCTGCAGCATATGTGCCATCCTGATGCCAGTGCCCGCTGGCTGGGACAGTGCCCCCCTGTGCCCGTGGCTGCCGAGCTCTGACAGGGTCAGCTTCTCCCTGTGCCCAGCCTCTCGGCCTCCGGGCAGCGAGGCCGGGTGGGGCCTGGACTAGGGGTCAGGCTTCCCGTCTGGGCGTGCGCCACAGTTAGCAAACCGTATCAGGAAGGTGCCCTCCTCGGAGGGTGTGTGGCAGCGGGACCCCACTCCTCGGCCCTGGTGCTGGCTCCACCCGCCGTCCCTTGGCCGCCTTGCATCCCTGCTGGTTTTCTGTCCAGCCAGAGACTGAACCACCTCAGCCCTCCGCAGCGCTCTGGAGAAGGCCGAGCCGGCACAATGCATGGGGGGCGACGGCACCGCACTCTGAACCCCGCTGGTGTGTGGATGCACCGGCCCGCGCCTGGAGCCCCGGTTGCTGGCACGTCCTGGGGCAGCACAAAGGGACACGGGACATGCATGACAACAGGCAGCGTGTCCTCCAAGGCGCAGCGTGACCGCCTGTGGCGTCAGCACAGCCGTGGAGCCCGGCGCTTGCCTGCGTGGACGTATGTCCTGCCAGCCCCTGCCACCGCTCCGAGTGACCACCGGATGCTGGGCGTGTGACCCACCAGTGAGGTCTGGGGTTTCGGCTCCACATCCCCAGCACGCCCTCGTCTCTCCATCTACACACACAGGAAGCCTCCGCGAGTGTGCCTGGGCAACCTCTAAAACTGCCGTCTCAGAACCCCCGTTCAGGGTCAGCCTTACCTTTGCCTGTGCCGTGCTGGTTGAGTCCTGCCAACCACAGGCCCCCGAAACACCCCACAGCCTCTGGGCCGGGCAACGTGACAGGCTGGGGTGTCCCCACCCCGTGGCCGCCAAGACAGCCTCGGGAAGAAAGGACCAGCTCCCGGGACGTGGCGTGTGCCCATCGCAGCCAGGAGCCCTCTCTGTGCAGACCCTGCGCAGAGCCCTTTGGTACAGGTCAGTGCTGGAGAAATCCCGGCATCACTTGGGGCACTTCTGGGTGCCCGCTGGAGTGGCCGCTCATCCTCCAGGCATGCATGCCTGGACGGCCCCGCGCCCCCCCCAGCTGGGCCCTGCCGCTGGGCTTCTCTCCTCTTTGTTTTCGGGGTCGTGAGAGGGGGCATCCGAGAGATGTGCTGTGTAGAGAGCAGCAGAGCCGCACCCCAAGTACTGAGGCGTCTCCGAGAAACACTGACTCCCTGAAAACGTCCCAAGGGCGGCTGCAGCTTTGGGGTAATGGAGCCAGGGCTTGGGGTCAAAAGCCAAAGTCTCTCTCTTTGCTCCCAGGTGTCACACTTGACCCCGTGGGCGGGGGCCGGGCTTGGACAGGAGCGCCGAGGGCGCCTGCTTACTCCTTCCAGCCCTCGGGCTTCTGGGAGTCCAGGAGAGCACCCAGAGAGCCGCCTGAGCCCCACCCCGCTCCCCCCAGGCGGCCGCTGCGCCCACGCCCGGCTTGCTCCGTGGCCCCGCAGTCCAGGCCAGCCTGGCCCCGCCGGCGCGCGTCCACCTCTGCTCAGCCCAAGCGCCCCCCGCCCCCAGCCGCGCGCTGCCCGCACGCTCAGGGTGGGAGGGTTGTTTACTGGCGAGAGCCGCGTTGTGGGGCTTCTCTGAGTCGGGCTGGCAGCGAGCCCGCGCCGCTTGGCTCGCGCGTTTGCTGAGAGGACTCAGGAGGCGCGGGGGCGGGAGGGGAGGACGGCCTGCGCCGCTGTCCTGCCAGGGGCTGCCCCCCGCCCTGCACCCGAGACCCCGCCCTTCAGGAGGGGCACCTGGAGGTCGCCCACGGGTCACCTGGCGCTCTGTGTCTGACCTGGGACTGATTTCCTGGGGAGCTGGCGTGTCCCCTGCTTCTGCCCCTTGCCCGGACGGCGCGGCGCCTAGAACACGCGCTCAGGGTCGCGGCCCCTCCTGGCCGCCGTCTCGTTGCTGTGATGGCGCGCGGGACGGAGCCGAGGGCCTTCCAGACGAGGCTGGGGCCCGGGAGGCGCGGCGGGAGGGAACGCGCCCCATGACTCCCGGAGACGTTCATGGCTCCTGAGTCCGGTCTCCGTGGGCCCCACCGGCGCCGGCTGCCTCTCCCGGCGCGACCTGGCGTCGCTTCCAGTGTGGGCGACGTGGAGCAGGTGCCCGGCTCTGGGCCTCTTGCCGCCTGCAGCCGCGTGGCCGGGCGGTCAGCACACGTGTGCCCTTCGGCGAGCAGCCCCCGCAGGGCCAGCAGGGCTCTTGGCGAGTCTCGTGAGTCCCTCGTCTTCCCCCGCGTGACGGGGATGCTAGCAGGCAAAAATTGAAGGTGGGAGGAAACGGTTTTCAAAAGCATCTGCAGCTAGAACGCCTCTGGATTTTTTGGTACGTGTTTAAAAAGAGCAATTTTGTATTTTCCCAAGACAGAAGTTGGAGAAAGGAGAACAGATGCTGTGAGCTCAGCGCGCCACGGGGGACAGATCTCGGCGCGGCTGCTCCTGGCCCCCTGGGCGCCACCGGGAGGTGGGGGCCTCTCAGACCCCAGGGCCTCCCCTCCTTATGTGGCGGCGGCTCGGGCACCTCACACCCGCTGGCCGCCAGGGGTCACCCTCTGGGGGGGACACGAGCTCGTCCTCTGGCCTGGTCTGGTGGGTGCAGGGCCCCTAATTCTCATGCACTGTGGTTTGTGGCCTGGTGATGAGGCGATCCGTGTCTCCCGCACCAGGCAGTGGCCTGGAGAGGGTCTGGGCGGCCTCGCCCGCTTTCTGCCCCGCCGGCCGCTGCTGCAGGCGAGAGCTTCCTCCACGCGGGCATCTGCTCCGGTGACCGCGTCCCGCCTTAGGCCCTCCGTGTCTGACGTCAGCCTCGCCCCGGAGGCAGCGGGACCAGCGGGAGCAGGTGGGGCTCGGCCGAGGCTGCAGGGGTGTGGCTCCAGTCAGGGGGCCCCAAACTGGTGGGGCTGCCCTGTCTGACCCCGGACACTTTTGGGGCACATCAGCCCCACCCTGTCCCCACGAGCCTCTCCCTGGCTGTCTCCCCACCCAGAGGAAGGCAGCGCCTGCGCCTCTGGGCTCTCTCAGCAGGAGGCTGGGCGGCTCCACCTCTGACCTGCCCGCCTGAGGCCCAGGCTGTGCCAACTGTGACTCTGGGCGCCCGAAGGGCCTCGTTGCCACCGCGGGCCTCTGTCCCTCGCCTCCGGGTCTCTTCTGCACTCACGCCCGCCGTCCCGTCTGCTGATTGCTCAGCCTCTGCCCCTGGGCCCACATCCGAGCTTGGGCATCCGGAGAGCGGCTGCCAGGGCCACCCTCCTGCTGGGCCGCGGTCCCTGCCCGGCGGCTTCCACAGCCGAGGCTGCGGCAGCACAGGCGCCTCCCGGCCAGTGTCTGTGGCTGGGGCCGGCTCCGGGACTGGAGCTGCCCGGTCGTTTGCTGAATGACCCGCTTGCCGGCTGCGCCCTGGCCTCGCACCCGCGTGTCCTTCGGGAGGCGCCTGTCTAGCTCGAGGGCCCATTAAAAAAAACGGGTTCTTGGCTTTGGTCCCGCGGGTCGCAGGAGTCTCTGCAGGCCTTGGTCCGGCCCTGTGCCTCCCGCGGGCGCCGTCCTGCTTCTGTGCGCGTCTGTTGCCGGCAGCTGTTCCGTTCGGCTCGCTGGGCCCCTGGTCCTTCCTGCTTGCTTTTGTTTCCCACGCTGTCTGGAGTCGAGGCCCCGAAAACGTCCCTAAAATGAATACTGGGGAGTCTTCTGCCTCTTTCTTTAATACGTGCCCTACGGTTTCCAGGCCTTTATCTTATTTTGAGTTAAATTTAAGTGGAATTTTTATTTTAGTGTTTCAGGGGTCTCTGTGTCGTCCCCCACGTGCCACAGCACCCCGCGGCCCCCCCATGGCACGTCTTTGCCTGTCACTCGCAGCTCCCTCCTCTCGCGCGGCCTTCTGGGGCGAGGCCCCAGCGGATGGGTTTGCCTGTCCCCGCTGGTGTGGCCGGGAAGCGCCGTCTGGCGGCCGCTGCCCTCTGTGGGTCTTCCTGGGACACGGGTCTGCTCGGAGCCGCGGCCCAGTTCCTGGAGGATGTCGTTGGTCTCCTGCCTCCACTGCCGGGCGTCCCCGCAGCCTGCGTGGGCCCCTCGTTGGGCGATGATGCTCCCTCGGTGGGCGCCGTCGTGCTGTGAGGCAGTCTCCTGGCCGTGCGGCGCGTCCGGTCGCTGCGGCTGGTGCTGTGCTGGCTTTGACCCCTCGCCTTGGAGCGGAGTCCACGGACTTCTCGCCGTGGCCACTGGCCTGTTGCCTGCGTCTTCGTGTATCTCAGGCCCCACGGGCCGTCTTTAGCCCACGCCGAACTGCTTGTCACGGTCTCCGCTGTCCATCTCGCGTGATTCTTCTGCGGTGACTGTCTGCCCGCCCCGCCTTTCCTGGGGAGACACCCCCGCCCCGCCCGCGCCTCTGCATCGTGGCAGCTGCCGTGTCTTTGCGCTTCAGTGACACGGACACGCAGGCGTGGGCCTGCTCTGTGGCCCTCTAGCAGTTGGTGGACTCAGGCCAGCCACGCCCACGTGATCGTTGCCGGAGCTCGGGCAGCAGCTGCCGTGTCTGTTCCGCTTCCTGCTTGGCTCTCGACCTCCCCGGCCGCTTGTGTCCTAACTGAGCATTTCACAGGACACGTTCGTGCTCTTTCCTGGAGACCAGGCGGGGCCAAACTCAGGCGTCCGTTCTGCCACGGGTCGCACGTTTTCCGGGCGTGGACGCCGGGCTCATGGGTCAGGGCAGGCCTGTCGGAGGTGGCATGGGGGCGCCCATGGGGTCCGCACCATGCTCCCCACACAGGGCCCCCAATGCGCTCTGGGGCGGCCGGCGCAAGGGGCTTCGCCGTCCACATTGCAGACGAGGCCGGGCAGCAGGTGCCCCTGCTTGTCTCTTACATGGAACAAATGGCAACTTGACACCGGCTTTTGGATTAAAAATGTGAGCTGCTTGTTGACTTGGCGAGAGTTGATTTGAAGGACAGGGAGAAAATGTGGACAAGCGTTTGCTCTGCTCCAGTTATTCCGCCACGTAATTCACGCCATAGCAGCTTCCTCGCGGCACTTAAAATACCGCCAACCCGGAACACTTGCCAGAGGCAACATCTGTTTATGCCCAGAGTGTGGCTCGTGACTCGCCTCGTGCTGGGCTCCCTCGCCCGTGCAGGCTGGGTCCTGTGCTCTCCGCCTTCTGCTCATGACCGTGGACACCGAGGGCAGGGCGAGGGCGGGTCGTGCGCAGGTCCTGGCCTGCCCCCCCCGGGTCTCCCGCCCCGACGTCCAGGGTGACGTCCAGCCCACTCGGGGTCCTCTGGGTCCACAGCCTTATCTCATCAGGGGCCTCCGCAGGTGTGTCCTTTCAGAGGCCCGGCCCCAGCTGCCTGGTCACGCAGCGCTGCCGCCTGGTCGTCCCCTTGACCTGGACATGACGTGTGATGGTTAAGGAGGTGCTGGGCCTTTTGGCACCTGCATGGGTTCCCGGCTCCCTGTGGAGCTGCAGGAGGAAAGGAGGGGGGCGGGGGCGAGAAAATGCTCCTGGATGCCAGGACGTTGAAGCTCACCAGGTAGAGACACGTGGGCACGTGGGCGTCACTTCCCATCATGTCCCCGAGCGCCTCATTATCACTAAATAATCATAAGCGTGTCAGGTTTTTTTAAGAGGCAATTTTCTATGACAAATGCAGCCTGGAATGTCCCAAGACAATTCCTGACCAGAGCTTCTGAGAAATACGTTTTCCTGTGAAGTGTCCATGCGGTTCAAGGCTACAAGTGAGCTTTTCTCAGAATCACGGGAACAAACCTGTCAGCGCGTCAGAAAGCCTCCGCCTTCTCCCCGCAAGGACATACCCGCGGCCTCGGAGCCCCAGCGGGGTCGTTCCTGAGGCTGCCCTGCGGCCTCTCCGCCCGCTCCGGCTCTTTGGCCAGCCCAGGCCTCCGTGTTTCCGGGGCCAAGCTGCTCGCCTCCGCCTCCTCCTCACATTCTGTGACACGACCTGTGGATCAGGTTGTCACCCCAGGGCCTCCCTGGTGCGCAGCGGGTTGAGCGCAGCCCTGTGAGGCTGTCCTCAGCCTCTGCAGTGTGGGTTCGATCCCAGCTGGCCACCGAGATGCCCACGTGGCACGGCAGACCTCTCCTGTCTCCCCGCTGCCCCCTCAGCGGTGGATTTCAGTGGATCTGTCTGTTCTGTTCCCTTCTCTGCCTCTGGGGAGTCCTCTCGCCCTCCCGCGCATCTGGCCTGCACCCCAGTTCTTGTATGCATAAATAAATAAATCTTTAAAAAAAAAAGTCACCTCAGCCAAGGTTGGGCGAGGCCACCCGCGCTAGCATTGGGCAGCCTCAGAGTGTCACAGCGTCGCGTCCACAGGTGTGCGTGTGCGATGTCATCGTACTGACTCACCTCGCATTTGCAGTCCCATGTAAATTGGGGGTGCATCTTCATCCCTCCGTGTGGGGAAGCCTCACCTCGCTCACCCTAGAGCTGCCATGCCCCTGTCAGATCGGCCGCCACCACCTTCCTTCCTGCCTCCTGCCCTTCCACCTCTGGTAGCTGCCATTTTCCTCAGACTCTAAGAGCTGCTTTGTTGCGACGTGTGCCTGTGTTTGCTTTAGTCGTTTGTATTCTGTGGAGCGAAGGCGCCATTAGTTGCCTTTTTTCTGACTTACTTCACTCAGCACCACCCTCTCCAGTTCCACCCGTGTTGTCACAAAAGACAAGGACAAGGCTCCATCCTTTTTTTTTTAAAGATTTATTTATTTTTATACAAGAACAGACTGACGAAGTACACTGCGGAGGGGAGCAGCGGGGAGACGGGAGAGGTCTGCTGCGCCATGTGGGTAGCTCCCTGGCTGGCCAGGATCGAAATGGCGCTGCAGAGGCTGCGGACAGCTCCACAGCGCTGCGCTCAACCGCCTGCGCCACCAGGGAGGCCCGAGGCTTCATCCTTTCTAACAGCCGTAGCGTTCCGCTGGGTATCTACGCTCCGCTTCTCTGGCTGGTCGTCTGCCAGGAGCCCCGAGCTTGGCTCCATGCCCACGGGTGAGGCTGCCGTGGGCTGAGGTGCAGGTGGCTCTTCACACTAGTTTTCACGTTCGCCAGGAAAGCGCAGGGAGGCCCTGCTGCATCGTGGGTGGTCCGAGTTAGTCTAAGGACTCGCCTTCCTGTTTTCCCCGGAGCCTCACTGATTTGCCTGCCAGCCCTCCCTCCACCAGGGCCCGTTTCCTCGACACCCCAGCCCCCGCCGCACACTGCCCCCCCAGGCTTGCGTGTGGCATGGACGTGGGTGTGTGGTGCCATCCGTGTGGCTTCTGGCGCGTGTGTTAACTATGTGTGTGTGTTTGTGTGCCACGCCTGGCTCTGGACCGTGGCCGGTGCTTGAAGCCGGCCTTGCCTGTGAGCGAGCCGCGCGCTGGGCAATGTCTTCAAGCTCAGAGCCGGGACAGCGCACCGGGGGGCGGGCAGGAGGGCCAGGTCGCGGGCCCGGCCAGGACGAGGTGTGACTTTCCCCTCTCCCTCTCCCCCCGCTCCCACAGACTCGCACATCCCACCCCACTTGCGTGCAGACAGCCTGCCGTCTCCGCGGGGTTCGTGGTATCAGCCTCGCGGCCCACGTGGGCGCCTGTGTGGGGTGTGGCCTGTGGGCGTGCGGGCCTGGGGTTCCGGTGCTGCTCTGAGCCACCCTCCGAGTTGTCCTCGACGCTGCGTGTCTCCGGCGGGCGTGACGCGTGGAGATCCGCTCCCGCCACCGGCCCCTCCGTGGGCTCCGTGGCCTAGTCCTGAAGACCACCCCGCCCCGCTGTAGTGGCTCAAGGAAGCAACAAGAGACATTTGTTAAACTGCTTCGTAATAAGGAGTCATTTCCTGCCACCTACCATCACATTCCTCCAACGCGGGCGTGGGGAGGGCCGCGCCACCGTCTTCCCTCCGTCTTAAAACCCAAGTGTGATTTTTGCTCTTTTTTTTGGCATCTTCAGAAGAGGCATCACCGTCAGCAGCGTGATTTTTTTTTAATTCCTGGGCTTTCTGAGGCTTGTCTTGAGGAAATAAGCAGTGCCGCCGCTGCCCCGTCTGAGCTCGCTTTTGGCTTGGAATCGGCGGTTTTATCTGTGGAAGGAATTAGCGTGGCTGGCAACGTCGGGGACCGCGGCTGCGCGAGGCTGTCCACGTGCCGAAACACACCCCGCGCGGCTCAACCTATGTACAGTCGGCAATTTTCTGAAATTTCTCTTTTTATTGTCTCCTCCTATTTGTTGCCAGGGACACATTCCGGGCCGACACCCCCTTTCTGAGATGCCACCCCATCCGTTGAGTGGCCCTGTGTCCTGGGGAGCTGAAGTGGGGGTGCAGCCTCCCCCAACGTTGGCTCTTATGGGGAGTTGCTCCTTCTCTGCCCTGGACTCTTTCCTACACGAGCTGGTCTCCGTGGCCCTTGAGGTGAGGTGGCCCCGCGCTCTGCCAGGATATGTTAGTTTGAATTTAGGTGTCAGCAGGAGTCAGCCCACGAGGGCGCTGCCGTTGCCACCACACACCAGAGTGGCTCAAAGCCGTAGTGGCGACGGTGCAGCCAGCAGTGAGCAGGAGTGCCCGCCCCGCCCCACCCCAGGACAGCACTCGGGGCAGCCTTGGCCGCGACCTGGGCCCGCCCACGTGGTCACCCCACTTCCTGGGGGCCTCGCAGGGTTCCCAAGTTAATGAAAGGGGGACTCAGCATTGCCCCAGACCGAGTGGGATGACCGCTGCAGGGGGATTTTGGAATTTTGCTTCATGTTCAGAAGAAGTGATTTTGGGTCTTTGGTAAACTGTGCCCCAGGGCAGGCCACCCCGAGTCTCTCCCGTCCCACAGAGCACCGTGTCTGGCGCGCTCGGCTGGGCTGATTCCAGCTGTAAAGTCTCCATGAGAAGCGCTGCGCCCGCCGCCGCCGAGACGCGCCCGTGAGCGTCTGAGAAACAACAAGCCATTTCAAAGGGCTTTGTCTCCGCTGTGCTGTGCCTTGAAATGAAGGCGCACACGTGATTTTTAGCTTTGATTTAAAATATTTCTCTTTGTTCCTTCCTGGTTGATGCAGCCAGCATTTAAAAGTTGCTCTCCTTACAACTGACTTTAAAGACAACCTTTAAATAAAAAAAACCCACCGCCTTTTGTGGGGCGCCTCAGCAATAAGATCTTGCTGCAAAAAAAAATGTAGGCCCGAAGTCCCACGTCTCTCTGAGAAACGCCGGGCTCCTGTTGGTTGCTGCGGTGAGCGTGCTCGCAGCAGGCTGGGGCGCAGCCCCACGTGAGTGTTACTGAGGCCGCCAAGGGCCGGGCGGCCTGGACGGTGCCGTCACGGAGCCCCGGCCCGGCCTTCTGGCTGATCGCCCGGCACGAGGGCCCCGCCGCCGGCTCCGACCCCGTCGCCCTGTAACGCGCTCTCAGCTCATCGTGATTTAGTGTATGTAGAAAAAATAATGCCGCGGGGGGGTTTCTTTATGTGAAGGTAAAGCTTTTTGTTGGGCAGGTTGGGGCCGCCTAGGCCCGGCCCCCAGCAGTGGGCGACACCCTCATGCTGGAGACTCTGCAGGAGGGACCGTTAGGGGACACTTGATCCAGTGAGCCCGGAGTCCTCGCATGGGAGAGGCGGAGCCTGAGGGACAGGCCGGGCTGCCAGGGCGCAGGGGTCAGGGCGCCTCCCCAGGGTGGGACCCGCCAGGAGCTGCAGGGAGCAGCGTCTCGGGAGGGACAGGTGCGCCCACACCCTCACCCCCCCTGTCCCCCCCATGCCCGCTGCTCCGGGGGGCTGCCCGGGAGACTCAGCCGGCCAGGACAGCAGGCGCTGCAGTGTCGGGAGCTGTGACCCCCGTGAACGTTGTCAGGGTCCGACCCAATCGAATCTGGGTTTACACAGTCACTTGTGGGTCCATCTGGCTCTGGGGCTGGTCCGGAAGTTCCACTGTGAGGCTGCTTGGGGGGTCTTTGTGGGGGACTGGCGGGACCCCCCATACCTCTGGCCCCTGCAGCTAAAGGCAGGGCCCAGCGGCGGGACACCCTCAGGGGTCGCTCCAGGGACTTGGAAGTCCACAGCGGGCGCCTGTGCACACCCAGGGCGTGAAGTCACGGGGGAGGGGGTTTCCGGCTCTTCCGCTGGCGCCCTAACGGCTGCAGGCAGATTTCTGGGTGAGCTGTGGGGCAGGAAGGCCTCATGGCGGCCACAGAGCTTCAGAGACGTGCCCCAGCCGGCCAGTGGATCGTTGAAGCCCTTGGGCTTTTAGCCGAGACTCCCCCGCGAGGCAGGTGACCTTCCCTCCCCACCGCCTGCAGGGCTGGGTGGTCAGCCCGGCTCCAGGACCCTCTGGGGCCTGCGGTGCTGCGAGCTGAGCGCCAGGCGGGCCTGCCCCCAGGGCTCCGCCCGGCACGCCTGACCTCGGGAGCCGAGGGCTGGACTCTGGGTCCTCACCTGGGCCCCGTTCCTGCCGGGGCCGGACCCTCCACGGACGGTGGTTTGGGGCTGACCGGCAGGACGGCTCTGGGAGCCTGACCAGTGCGGCTGCTGGGGAGAGGCAGGTGGTCTTGGAAGGGGCGCCGCGACCTGGGGGCTGGAGGGGCGCACGGGCTGCTGCAGGGCTGACTCGGGCCCCCCGGACCCCCTTCTCTCTGCTCCGGCTCCCCCGGTGGGCACGGGGTCTGAGGCTGCCCTCCCGCCGCCTTCCTGCTCCGCGGGCCCTTCTCGGCTGAGCAGTCTCCACGGCAGGAAGGCAGCCAACAAGGCCCAGGGGACCCGCCCGAGACAGCGCGGCCTGCAGGGCCAGCACCCAAGGGGCAGGGCGGGCTTGCTTGTGGCCTCTGCCCTGGACAGCCGCCTGCGCTGGTGCACGCCCTGGCCGCCCTCGCTTCTCATCGTGGCCAGCCCCAGCCTGCACCTGCCCGCTCCCTCTGCGCTGGCCGGCCTGCAGTGCCCACCGCCCTGGACCCGGCCAGCCTCCGGGGAGCCCTCGGCTCTTAGCCGTGCGCGGGGACCCAGGACAACCTCCTGCAAGGAAAGGGCAGCCCCCAACACTGGAGACGCCTGCAGGGAGAGAGGCGCACAGTGAACACACACATACACACCCCCTGGGCTGGGCGCTGACACACACACACACACACACACACACACACACCCCGGGCTGGGCGCTCACTCTCACACACACAAAGACACACACACACCCCCCCGGGCTGGGCGCTGACACACACACACACACACACACACACACACACACACACCCGGGCCGGGCGCTGACACACACACACACACACACACACCCCGGGCTGGGCGCTCACTCTCACACACACAAAGACACACACACACACCCCCGGGCCGGGCGCTGACACACACACACACACACACACACACACACACACCCGGGCCGGGCGCTGACACACACACACACACACACACACACACACACACACCCCGGGCTGGGCGCTCACTCTCACACACACAAAGACACACACACACACCCCCAGGCTGGGCGCTGACACACACACACACACACACACACACACCCGGGCCGGGCGCTGACACACACACACACACACACACACACACCCCGGGCTGGGCGCTCACTCTCACACACACAAAGACACACACACACACACCCCCTGGGCTGGGCGCTGACACACACACACACACACACACCCCGGGCTGGGCGCTCACTCTCACACACACAAAGACACACACACACACCCCCGGGCCGGGCGCTGACACACACACACACACACACACACACACACACCCGGGCCGGGCGCTGACACACACACACACACACACACACACACACACACACACCCCGGGCTGGGCGCTCACTCTCACACACACAAAGACACACACACACACCCCCAGGCTGGGCGCTGACACACACACACACACACACACACACACCCGGGCCGGGCGCTGACACACACACACACACACACACACACACCCCGGGCTGGGCGCTCACTCTCACACACACAAAGACACACACACACACACCCCCTGGGCTGGGCGCTGACACACACACACACACACACACCCCGGGCTGGGCGCTCACTCTCACACACACAAAGACACACACACACACCCCCGGGCCGGGCGCTGCTGTGGGGTCCCTCCTCCCCGGGAACTCTGCTCGGAGACTCCTCTGGGCCTGCCCGGGGCGGGGCCTCGCTGCTGGCCGCAGTCCATCTGGGGTCCACGGCGGCCACCAGAGGCAGGGCCTCGGCTTTGGAGCAGAAGTGCTGAGCGTGTGCCGCCAGGCCAGCGCCTCCCTGCGAGAAAGCAGCGTGACCCGAGCAGCACCCGCGGGCTCCCCTCACAGCTGGGCCCGGCCCCCCCCGGGGACTCGGCTGTGTGATTTTCAGACACTGTTGGAGCAAAGAGGCTTTTGCAGGGCGAGCCACGTGCGGCTGGCTCTCTCCTTGAATTCCGGAGAAACAGAGGACGTTCTAGAAAGCGTGGAAAACGTGGAAACGGATAAACCAGCCCTTAAGCCCCCTCAGTGGACACCAGAGTCCCCCCCACCCCGAGTAGCTCTGGCCCCGCGGCGCCCCGCCAGAGCCAGCGCCCGCCCGTCCTCACGGCTCCAGCGCCCGTCGTGGCCAGCGCGGCCCCGGCTTCTAACCGCAGCCTCTGGACACCTGCCAGCCGCCCGGGCGCGGGGCTGTTCGCAGCAGCCGGCGGAGCAGCGCGCCAGGAGCGTCCCTCGCGCGGTCTGTGCTCTGCTGTGGATTTGGGGTAAAATTTCAATTTCTCCTCGTTATTAAAACCCGAGGGAAGCATCTGCGTGCATAAGCCTGTGTCATTGGGGAAACCCTAGCAGTGACTGGGTTAACGCACGCGGGTTGTTTGTACATCAGCCTGTTTGTTTACATCTTGTCTGATGCAGAACAGCATCCGAAGGCCTGACTTGGAAGAACGTCTCACGTCCTGCGATGCCCCCGTGGCCGGTGGAAGGTGCACGCAGGCCACGTCTCCGAGCAGAGTTCCCGGGGAGGAGCGACCCCACAGCAGCGCCCGGCCCGGGGGTGTGTGTGTGTGTCTTTGTGTGTGTGAGAGTGAGCGCCCAGCCCGGGGTGTGTGTGTGTCAGCACCCAGCCCAGGGTGTGTGTGTGTGTGTGTGTCTTTGTGTGTGTGAGAGTGAGCGCCCAGCCCGGTGTGTGTGTGTGTGTGTGTGTGTGTGTGTCTTTGTGTGTGTGAGAGTGAGCACCCAGCCCGGGGTGTGTGTGTGTGTGTGTCAGCGCCCAGCCCAGGGTGTGTGTGTGTGTGTGTGTCTTTGTGTGTGTGAGAGTGAGCACCCAGCCCGGGGTGTGTGTGTGTGTGTGTGTCAGCACCCAGCCCAGGGTGTGTGTGTGTGTGTGTGTGTCTTTGTGTGTGTGAGAGTGAGCACCCAGCCCGGGGTGTGTGTGTGTGTGTGTGTGTGTCAGCGCCCAGCCCAGGGGGTGTGTGTGTGTGTCTGTGTGTGTGTGACAGTGAGCGCCCAGCCCAGGGGGGGTGTGTGTGTGTTCGCTGTGCGCCTCTCTCCTGCCCTCTGGTGGCTCTGCCGGGAAGCACAACCGAGCCTTCTGTCTTCAAAGGGTGAAATGACCGTGGTCACCTGTCAGGGGTCGCCTGTCAATGGCGTGAACTCCAGGGCTGTGCGTTAGTGCACGATTGCTAAAAATGTAGCAGATACAATTAATTTCTGCATTCTATAGGGGGTTTGTATTTTTAGCTTTTTTTCCTCGGGTGAATTGGAAGTCGTTGGCACGAAGGCGCCACCCCACGCCCTGCGGGTGCTTCTGGGCTGGGAAATCAGCAAACCAGCGTCCGGACGGGCCGCTCTGTGCTCTCAGAGCTCCGCAGTTAGAAGTCCTTCCCCAGCCCCCTGGCTCAGAGGTGACAGTGAAGCCCCTGGCTTTCCGTGGTGCTGGCCCTGGCTCCGTCCGTCACCCCTGTGGGCTCCCACTTCCTTCCTTCTTGGGTGTGGCCACCATGATCCCCCCACCGCCCGTCTCACTCCTGCGTGTGCACCTCAGCCTGCCGGCAGCCTCTTGCTCAAGGGGTACGGGGTGGGGGCTCCTTGGTGCTGGCCTCTCTGGCCCGGTCACAGCCGGGGCTGCTCGGCAGAACCACCCTGCTCCGGAGGGGCCTGGATCCTGTAGTGACCCGTCCCCTGTCCTCTGGGCCGGCGCTGTCCAGGAAGGGACAGGCCACCTCGGGAAGCAGGAAGTGACTGGCGAAGGCGGGTTTCTGCCCACACCTTGGGAATCCACACGAACTCAGAGAGCCCGCAGTTCTAGGGCGCTTGGGCCTCTGGAGAGGAGGGACACGAGGGCCAGGGCGGCGTCTGGAGGCCACCAGGCATTCCCTAGAGCTCACCCATCAGGCGCAGCGCCCAGAGGCCCAGCTCCTGCCCAGGGCAGCCAGAGGTCCCGCTGCGTACTCTGCTGCCACCTTGTGGTGGACGTGCTGGCCGGGCGGGAGAGGCCGGGCTGCTCTGGGACCCCGACGCTGGCCGCCGACTGTCCTCAGCTCAGAGACTCCCGACCTGATGGCCAGCTCCACCTGCTGGTCAGTGCCGAGAGGCCTGGAGGAAAGATCCGCAGGGGCCAACAAAGCCTGCCTGACCAGGCCGCCCTGCCGAGCTCCTGCGGCGTGGCCCGTGGTTGCCGCTCAGACACTTCCGAAGTAGCCGGCCCACGCTTCCCCCAGTGGGCGATGTTGCCGGAAGCTCCTGATGTTTTAGTTCAAATCAACAAAACACAAAAATATTTGCTCACCCACTTGTGCTTGTCAATTGATTTTCCACAATTTCGAGCCATTTCCTTGTCACTGAGACACCATGGGCAGTGCAGGGTGCCCGCAGGACCCTGCTGACCTGGAGACCAAGCTGACCTGGAGGCCGCCCAGACTGGGAGACCGCCCTGACCCGGAGGCCACGCTGACCCAGAGGCCACCCAGACCCAGAGGCCATGCTGACCCGGAGGCCGCCCTGACCCGGAGGCCGCCCTGACCCGGAGGCCATGCTGACCCGGAGGCCGCCCTGACCTGGAGGCCACGCTGACCCAGAGGCCGCCCTGACCCGGAGGCCATTCTGACTCGGAGGCCACACTGACCCGGAGGCTGCCCTGACCCAGAGGCGACGTGACTCAGGGGCCACCCAGACCCGGAGGCCACGCTGACCCAGAGGCCGACCTGGCCTGGAGGCCGCCCAGACTCGGAGGCCATGCTGACCTGGAGGCCACCCAGACCCGGAGGCCACGCTGACCCAGAGGCCGCAACCCGGAGGCCGCCCTGACCCGGAGGCCATGCTGACCCGGAGGCTGCCCAGACCTGGAGGCTGCCCTGACCCAGAGGCCACGCTGGTGCCTTTGCACGAGGGCACAGCCACAGGCACCCAACAGGGTCTGGGGGGGCAGAACGGGCCTTGGGCCTGAGCCTCGTGCTGGCGACCCCAGGTGGCAGTGAGGGTGTCACCGTGAACCATCTCTCCTGCCGCTGCCTCCCCGGCCGTGCCACCGTCACCCGCAGGGAGGTGCCTCCACGCACCTTGGGGCTGGCATGAGGCCAGGAGGAGCGCGCGGCTGCAAGGGCCCTGGCCCCCACCCAGGCCTTGCTCAGGAGCAGAGCCAGGGCAGAGTGGGGTCCGGTGGGGGAGCTTCGAGGCCTGACAGGCACAGCTGAGTTCCCCCTCCCCCCATTTCATTCACTGACTCTTGTTCGCGAAGTGCAGGGCGCGGGGTGGGCCAGGCAAGTGAGCAGGGGCAGGAGCAACGATAAATGAGCCAGTGTCTCAGCGACTCGCCTTGGGGGCAGCCCCCAAACACCGCCCGAGACACCCTGGAGAGGTGCCAGTGTCGCCCCTGGGGGCTCCGTTGTTGGCGCCGCTGGGGCTGACCAGGGCCATGGCTGGCGGGGTCCTGCTCTCAGCCTCGGTTCAAGCCACAGGAACCACGTCAGGCCAACTTAGACGAGGCTGCGACTGGCCAGCGGGTCCAGAGGGAGCTGGCGCCGGCAGCTGTGAGCCCAGGCCTCCGCACTTTGGAGACCCGGCTGGCCATCCGCCTGCCACCCTGTCCTCAGCCGGGCGCTCCCCGGGTCAGCCAGCTCTGCTCCTGGTGCAGGCACGGGGGGCTGTGTGGGAGCCGGGACAGGCCCCCCTTGTTCCGGGTCTCTGAGCAGCAGGCCCCACCCCGAGCACCCTGTCTGAGGCCCAGCCCTGCCCGTGACGGTGGCCGCCTGCTGCGCGGGGCTCGCGCCCAGACAGGGTGCTCCCGTGGAAGGGAGGCGGCCCAGACATGCTGCCCGTGCGGGGCCAGCGGGGGCTGCGTGAGAACAAGAGGGCCCAGGGAGGACACCGCTCGGGCCGCTGACCTGTCCTGTTGGGGGCAGGGCTGCAGCGAGCCCCGGCCCCGGCCCTGTGTCCTCGCCCGGGAGTTGGTGACACCCCAGGTGTTTGTGACGCACACCCCAGCGGGTGTGTTCCCAGCGGGGAACCAGACGGGGCTGAAGATGCCACAGACAGCCTGGTTGTGTGCCTGCGTGCATGTGTACAGGTGTGCCTGTGTGCGTGTGTGTGCGTGTGTACAGGTGTGCCTGCGGGCGTGTGTACAGGTGTGCCTGCGTGCGTGTGTGTGCGTGTGTACAGGTGTGCCTGCGGGTGTGTGTGCGTGTGTACAGTGTGTCTGCGTGTGCGCGGGTGTGCAGTGACGGAGGGCGGCTGGGCGGCCAGAGCAGGGGCAGGGCCCAGCGCTGCAGTTGAGCTTCCCGGGACCCGCCCCGGCCGCGGTGGGAGCCCCCCAGGCTGGGGCCCGAGGCCTTCCCCTGCGGCGGGGCCCACACCCCGGGAGGGGGCGGGGGTGAAACTGCCTCCCCACCTCTTTTTCCAGCAGTTGCTTTTTGATGCCCTGGGGTCAGGGAACAGAAAGGAGGCCGGGGCCAGGGGTCATAGCAGATGGACACGGAGCTCCTTCAGGCTCGCGTGTGCTGGGGGGTTCAAGGTCTTTTCTAGCGGAAGAGGCTGGAGCGGGGTCCCCTGTGTGCCTGGTCCTGTGGCCAACGTGGTGGGAGGGGTGCGGGGCAGCCTGCTGAGGGGGCCGCCTCCCCTCGCCGCAGCCAGCATCCTCCCGGAATGGGGCCCGGCCCGGGAGCCCGGCCGACCTGCGGCCAGGGGAGGTGTGGGGCCGCCACTTCCCTGGGCCGGGCCAGCGGCTTGCACAAAGCGGCAAGTTCCCCTCGGGGCGCCGGGCTGCGGGCGGAGACGCGCGTTCGCAGCGAGAAGGACGTGGGGCTGGCGTTCTGGAGGACGCGCCGGGCGCGGTCGGGTCTCGGCTGTCCTGCGGGCGGCCGCGTGGCTGGGCGTGACGGAGCCTCTCGTTCTGCTCCCACAGGGCACGGGTGACTTGGCCTCGCCCCCAGCCCGGCCCGCGGCCCTGGCCGAGGTAAGTGAGGCTGCACGGCGCCGGCTCGGGGTCTTTCTCGGCGTCTTCGCTGGCTTTTCCCAGCGTGCAGAGACCTGCCGCGGGGGCGGGGCGGGGGGTGCGCTGAGTGTCGGCCCCACGGGCCCTGGCCGCGGGGGCTGGGGTGAGCCCGGGGCCTGGTGCAGCTCCTGCTCTTCCCGGAATCCCGAGCTGCCCAGGGGCCTGGGCCGTCTGCCGTGGGCGCTGCTTTCCCGCGGCCCGAGGAGCTGGAGCGAGAGCGGCGGGAGGGGCCCGGGGTGGCCGGGGCGGCTGACCTGACGGGCCTGCGGCCGGCTCTCCTCGGGACCTGCCCTAGGGAGTGGCCCCGTGGCCGCCCTCCCCGGGAGCAGGCGTCTGAGCTGTGTCAGCTGCGCCTGCGGTGGCCCGGGCCTGCAGGGGAGGTGCCTGCAGCCGGCGCTCTGGCTCCGCGTTCCCGGCCTGGAGGCCCCGGCCCCACCCCCTGACCGTGCCGCAGGGAAGCCCGCGGCGGCCCAGGCCCTTAGTGGACTCTCCATGCAGTGTCCACAGCCACTGAGGAGCGATGTTCCTGCTGCTGGTCAGAGCCGGTGGACACAGCCGAGAGCAGGAGGGCCCCACCCTGCGTGCCCTACTCTGCCCCTGCCTGGGGGATGGCGCCTGGGCTGGAGGGGCCTGGGGTGGCGCGGAGGCCCTCAGTCCCTCAGTCAGTGACCAGGCCTGCAGGGCTGGCCCTTGGGAGCTGGCGGGCAGAGCATCCAGGGACAGTGGGGGTTTCGTGTGCGGGACCAGTCCTGAGGCCTGGAGCGCCCAGGGGCACCACTGACCCGCGTCCTCCAGGCCAGCCCCTGCTGGTCGCCATGCACACTCGGCCAGCTCCTCAGCGTGAGGGGCGACAGGTCCCTTCCTGCATTCAGGACGGAAAACTGAGCCAGGCCTCTCAGAGGCCCCCCTCACCCTCTGCTGCCCCCCAACCCCAGCCCCCCTCTCTCCCTGTCTCCCCCTCCCCGCTGCCTGTCTCTCTCCATGGTTAACGTGGCGCCTGATGTGGGGCGGTGGCTCCGGGTGAGGGGTGGGAGGATGAGGCGACCCTGGGCAGAGGAGCAGCCGGTGGGGGGGGCAGCGGCCTGGCAGGGTGGGGATGGGGGCCGCCGCGTCCCCCCTCTCCGGTGTGGCCCTGAGCACCTGCGCGGCTCCCACGGCAGCCAGTGGGGCTCCCTCCGCCCCCTCCTGTGGTCACTCTTACCACCAGCGGTGTGAGGAGCACCTTGGAGGGCGCAGGGGTGGAAATCCGGGGGGCCCTGGAGGAGCTCCCACTCCCGCCCGGAGCTGGCTGGGGCCCGTCCCTCGCATCTGCCTGGGCTCTCGCGCCTCGGCTCGCGGCCAGTGGGACGCCCTGCAGGCCGCGCCGGCTCTGGCGGGAGGGAGGCGTGTGGCCGCGGCTGCCCCGCCCCGAGGGCCTGGACTGCTGGCCGAGGCTGGCAGCTGAGCGGCTGCCTGACGCCTGCTGGCCGGCGGGAGGGCGGGGGGGGGGCATCGGCGTCTGGTCGCTAATGCCAGGCCCAGCCGTGGGCGAGGAATGTGGGGGCGCGGGGGGGGGCGCCATCCGCCCGCCCGCACCCCGTCTCCTGGTGGCAGCAGCGAGAGGTTGAGAAACTTGCGACACGGGCGCGTGCTCTGTCGCCGCGCGGGCCGGGGCGGGGGCGGGCGCGGGGGCCGGGCGGCAGGGCGAGCAGCTGGCCCGACGGAAGCCCGGCCGGGGCTGGCCCGCGTCGCCCTCCCAGCTGCTCGTGCGGCGCGTGTGACGTGTGCACGCGCGTGTGCCGCTTGTGCCCGGTGCACGCTCACTCTCCCTGGGCGGCCGCAAGCAGCTTCGCCTGCACGCCTTTCTCTCTTGCTTGACAGTTTTCGTTGTAGCTAAGCACACGCAGCAGGACATGCGCCGTGTTAGCTATTTTTAAGGGCACGGCTGAGTGGTCAGCGAGCAGCTGAGGGGCACCCCGGGCACCGCCGGCACCCCCCGGCAGCAGGGCAAGGAGCTCGCGGCCCGGGGCGCTGCCCAGGCGGGGGCGGACCGTGTGGGGCGCCCACACCCCGGAGCCGGCTCCCCAGAGGCTGCGAACCTGTGGCCAGGAGTGACCTTCCACGAGAGACCCCCCGCAGCGCGCCCGCCCCCTCCGCGGGCCGCCCCCCCACCTGCCGCGCCTGCAGCACCCGCAGCCCACCAGGCCGAGCCGCCCCGTCCCTGCTCCGCCTGCTGAGGGCCTCCGGCCGCCCCCCCCCCCGGGAAGCATGAGTCAGACACGCCCCGAGCTGTCTCCCATCTGCCCCCCACCCCCGGGGTGACAGTGTTTGGAAACAGTCGGTTGATTTGGAAACATCCAGCACCTGCGCAGGAAGCGGGGAGGTCCTCGGCCAAGTCCTCGGAGACAGCCCCAGGGGCCTCCCAGCCGAGGTGGCCATAGGAGGGTGGGCGCCTGGGGGCGGGGGCCGGGGGCAGTGGAAGGGGACACTGGGCATTCCGGCAGGGCCGGCGCTTGCCTCTGACCCTCGCTGCGCTGGCCGGGGGAGGCCCTTGCTCTGGCTGTGAGTGCGACCCCGTGCAGAGGGCACAGTGTCGGGGCCCCTCGGAGCTGGGGCAGCCTGCGGGTCCCGAGGGCGTCACCGCGGAGGGACCAGGACTGCCGCGTGTCCCCACGTCCAGCCCGGCTCCCAGTGCCCGTCTGTCCTCCCGGGGACGTCCTCTTTGGGGGCCAGCGGTGCCAGGTCACCGTGCAGGTCCCTGATGGTCTCCTGCTGGACAGGAAGTCCAGGCGACCTGTCAGGACAGCAGGGCCCTCGCGTGGGGCCGAAGGGCCCCCCTGGCCAGGAGCGCAGCTCCCTGGAGCAGCCCCTGTGCCCCCAGCCCCACAGGAAGCCGCCCCTCGTGGGTCCTCTCCGCACGCTCGCGTCTCAGCCCGACCTGCCCTGGTGTTCCCCACTGAGCGCCCACCGCCTCCCCGGGGCGCCGTGGCGGGAAGGGGGAGTGGGTCTCCCCAGAGCAGCTGCCTGACTCTGGCACGGCTGAATCAGCGGGCCGCAGGCGAGGGAGGTGCAGGGACGTCCCCCTGTCCGGGAGACGCCTATTCCCCCCCCCCCCCCCCCCCCCGCCGTCTGCCCGCGAGGGCCGGGGCGGGGCAGGGAGCGCTGGCGCTGAGCAGGCCCTGCTCTCCCAGCCCCCCGGCTGGGACCCACTTGTTGGGGCTCTCGTCCCACGATGCCATGTCCCCGCGCGGGCACCCGCAGAGAGGGGATGCGCCCGCCTCACTCCGAACCGAAGGTCGGGAGATGCCCGCCCGCCCGCCTGCCCGCCCGGCCTTGCCGCCTCCTGGGACAGCCCCGTCCCGCTGGGTCCCTGGCACGGAGCCCACGCTTGGGCCAGCCTGGAGCGTCCCCCCTCAACAGCGCCCTCGGCACCCCCGATCAGTGCAGCCCCCGCGCCCCCACCCCTGTGGACACCACCTCAGCCACGTCCAGCGCCCGGCCGGGGGGGCACCCAGGGCCCTTCCTTGTTTCGGCGTCGCTCACCGGCCCGCGAGCCGCACACCACCTGCCTGTGGCAGGGGCGCCAGCATGGCCGCTGGACCCCACGTCTGGCTCTGCCCGCCTCTGCCCCTCAGCAGGGTGGGGGACAGCAGACCCGTCAGAGTGGGAGGTGTGGACCTGCCCCCACCCGGAGTTCCGGCCCCAGGGCGAGGGTCTCGGTCCCGGGGCTCCCCCTCATCTCAGCGGGTCGGGGCAGGCTCCTCCCTGACCGCACTGCGGCCATTTCACCACTTCCTTCTGCAGACGCTCTGCCGCTGCCCTGGCCTCTGCCCATCCCGCCACAGAGACCCGGCACACACCCGCGGGGGCACCTCCCGCACCCCCACCCATGGGTGTCACCCCCTGTACCCCCATGGGCATCACGCCCCACATTCCCCCGCAGGCATAACCCCTGTACCCCCACCCGTGGGTGTAACCCCCCCGCACCCCCACCCATGGCTGTCACCCCCTGCACACCCACCTGTGGGTGCGTACCCCCTTGTGGTGTCACCCCCAGGTGCCCCCTCCTCACGCGGCTCCGGTGCAGCGCTCAGGCGGCCACGCTGTTCTTTCCCAGCCGGTCGTCATGGCGGCCTGTGTTTTGAGGCAGGCGGTGCCCCCGGGACCCTAATTGCCTCCGGGGCCGCCTTGGGGCGGCTGCTCTCCCCGGCCGCGGCACCCAGCTGGCAGCGGTTGCCAAGCTGCTGTGTGTTCGCGTGGTGATATCATGGCCCACGACCGGCCGGCGGCGCGGGTGGCCTGGGGGCTCCCGTGCTCAGGGGCCCTCGCCAGCTCGGCCGAGCGCGCGGAGGCCCCGGTCGGGCGGCAGGACGTGGGCGCAGCCGTGGGGCTGGGCGTCCTCGGGAACCTTCTAAAGAGGACGATGCAGGTGGGTGGACGCGTGGGTGAGTGCGGCTGGCTGTGCTGGGGTGCATCCTGGGGTGCCAGAGGCCCCAGCAATCCAGCTGCCCCGGACGCACGCGGGAGGCCGCCCTCGCGGGCCGGGGCCAGCGCAGATGCCGGGCCGGCGGCCCCAGACAGCCCGTGGGCCGTGCAGGCCGGCGAGGACAACGCCCACGTCCCCCGCTCTGGCTGCCCAGGACTGGTGTGCGCCGGCGGGCCAGGCCGTGCTGGGCCGGAGACGGCCAGGGTGGGGAGCCCCGCAGCACCCCAGCAGGACAGCCGTAGCTCGGCCGGAGCAAGCGCAGGCACAGCACCGGCGCCTCCACACCCGCCGCTCGGGCGGGCCGGGGTCAGGAGCTCGGAGCTCCGTGCAGTGCCCGGCCTGGCCTTCTGCCCGCCCCAGGCGCTGCTGCCTGGGGATTCCCAACACACTGGGTCCGGGCCGGCCTCAGGGCCACGTCCTCTGGGGTCTCCAGGGCTCCGGAGCCGGCCTTGCCAAGTGGCTGCTGTGCAGGGGCCAGGGGGGGTGGCGTGAGCAGAGTCTTGGCAGGGGCTCCCCTGTGAGTCGTGGGCTAGGCTCGGGACCCCGCGCGGGTGCCCAGGCGGCTGATCGAGAGCCCGGTCTCCAGCCCCGGCCGTGGCTGCAGTGACGGAGCAGCCTGCGTGGGTGGGCGGGGGGGAGACCCCGCTTGTCCTCCTGTCCCTCAGAGGCAGGGGGCCCAGGGGAGCTTGCCGGAGCCGGCAGCGAAGGCCTCGGGACGCTCGACATGCGGGGCGGTGCGGCCTCAGCCCAGCCGCCGGCCGGAGCAGCCTGTTCGCTCTGGAAGGCTCCTGTGCCGGCGTGTCAGCCTGTCCACGCGGGTGCCGCCCGCCTGGGGCTCGGCCACCCTGCCCTCTGGCGGGCCGTGCTCCGGGCCGGCCGCGGGCCTCTGCTGACGCTGGGCTCAGCAGGTGCTGGGGTGAGCGTGGGAGGGGACAGTGCCGAGCGGGAAGCCAGGGCCCCTGCCCGAGGGCCCCCCACAGTGCCCGCCGGTCTCTGCGCCGGGGGCGCCCGTGACTTTGGCGCTTGCACACGCGTGCACCTTTCCTGCTTGTTCCACACTCAGCTCCTCTCACCGGCCCGGGCGCGAGAGGCTCCCCAGGGGACAGTGCAGCGCGCGGTGGAGCGGCCTTTCTCCGGCCCCGCTCCAGCTGCCCGAGCGCCGGCTGGGGTGGGCAGCGTCCGGCCGCCCAGCGAGCGCGATCCCGCAGGCCGAGGTGTCGGGGCTCCTCCGCCAGCAGCTGTCGGGAGCGGCACGGCCCAGGGAGCCCCGGCAGAGACCTAGGGGTCCTGGGGTGCTCTGCAGTCTGGTGCCTGCGCCCGCCTCAGGGCGGGGGAGGGGGCGGCGCTGCGGGTTCGCTGGCCCAGGCAGCCGGGGACACCCCCCCCCCGCCGCCCCCGCCGCCCCCGCCGCCCCCGCCGCGCCACCTCCAGGAGGGGTGCACTGATGAGGTACCGGGGGGGGGGGGGGGGGGGGGGAGGGGAGGCAGCGCGGGGGGGGGGGGGGGCTGGGCAGGGCCTCGGGAGTGCCGGCTCCTGTTTCTCCCCGGGCTCGTCCCTTTTCACCCAGGAGACCCAGGATGACCTGACCCTGTACACCCGGAGTTCAGCTGCGCCCCGAGCCTGGCGCTGTGCTCCAGGGCCCCAGCCCCTCCCGGGCCCGGTGGCAGTGGAGCCTGACCCAGCACTCCTGGGGGGGGCGCATGCTGGTGGGCGCCACAGGGGTGCTCGCTCGAGGGGGCGTGCCTGTGAGTGGGAGCCGGTCTCTTTGGCCGCTGGGTCTGGCTTCCCCGCAGCAGCTGCCTCCGGCTGCGGCCCCAGGTCCCCGGCGGCCCCTGGCGTGGCCGGGCACACGCGCCGCAGCGGCTGGGGCTCCTGGCCTCCCGCGTCTGTGTTCGTGGTGAGAACGCCCCGAGCCTTCCAAACCATCCCTGCTTTCGTGCATTTTACTTTATGTTTTGGCTTGTTAAGTTCTTCCTACTTAAAAGCAGCGCGACTGCCCCGCCTCCCCTCATGCCGGGCCGTGGTGCAATCCCGACGTCAGGGTGGCCGGGGAGGGCCGGGCTGGCCTCGCAGACTAGTGGTCTCCGCTGGGCTGGCGGCTCTGGCCCTCCCCGCCCTGCTCCTCGGCCTCTGTCCCTCCGCCGGGGTCACCGCCGACCGGCTGAGCTGCAGTTGGGATGGCCCCGCGGCCTGTCCACCGACCTGCCGTTCAGGCCCGCTCAGCGCCACGCCTGTGGGGCGTCTGCGGGGCCGCGACTGCAGCAGAGGTCAGGCCCAGGGGGGCCGCTGCGTCCCCAGCACCTGCCCGGCATCTCGGCCCCCCCAAGGCATGGCTCTCTCCTCGGGGGCCTGCCCAGGAGGCCCCGGATATGGAGGGAGCAGGCCTGGCTGGTGGCCCTCGCTGCGGGCGGGCGTGGAGGGGCCCCTGTGCAGGGCTCAGAGGCGGCTGGTGGGCGCCGGGGCCACACCCCGCTCTCTGGGGGTCAGCGCCTTCCGGGGCCCTCGCGGGCGCACAGAGCAGGGACGGAGGTGGCGCGAGACCGAGAGACGCCGTGACGCTGCGCTCCACGTGCTTCTCAGCATCTGCTGACTCCCCGACTTTGTTTCTGACTTTGGGGTGCTCACCCCATTTAAAAATTACTGTGACCTTTCCCCGCATGCCCACTGAGGCTGTCAGCTGCTCCGAGTGAGCCCAGCCTGTGGCCGCTGACGGACAGAGGCCGCGGAGCCCGGACCTGGCCGGTGGGCGGCCCGGTGGCGTCCACGTCTCCCGGGGGGGGTCTTGCTGTTTCCAGAGGACTGTCCTTGGGAGCCCGCGTGGGTCCCCCGAGCCCTTCACCCGCGTCTCCCAGTGGACCTCACAGCCCAGCTACGAGGAGGACTTGTTAGACCCCAAGACGTCTCTTTCTCATCTGGAAAGTGGGGCTGACACCAGGGACCACTTCTGAGGCCCAGGACGGCGGAAGCCGCCAAGCTCGCCAGTGAAACGTGCCAAGTGGGGAAGGCGCAGGAGGCTGCGAGGACGGCGGAGGCCCTCTGTGGGGTCTCAGGCCACGCTTCTGCCTCTGCTCTGGAGGCCTGGCCTGCCCCCCATCCCTCCCTCTCCCCGACCTGCCCCTCTCTCTCCTCACTTGCTCCTCCCTCTCCCCCACCTGTTTCCCTCAGTCCTCCAGGGTCTCGCTGCCTTCCAGATGCCAGGTGTGCAGACGCGCCTGGGTGGCCAGCCCAGGGGCCGCAGGGTGGGGATCCAGGGTCTCCCGGTCGGCGGGCAGGTGGCGGGCAGGTGGCGGCAGGCTGGCTGTGTCGCCTGAAGGACCCGCTTTCAAGTTCCCGGCTGAGAGCTGCTGGACCAGGGCCCCAGTTCCTGACAGGGTGGCTGGGGGTCCCTGGGTGGAGGACACGTGTGTCCGCAGCTGCTATTGGCGTGCGGGCCCAGGGCCGACCAGACGCACAGGGTCTCAGGTGGCCGGGCTCTGAGAGTGGCCACTGCAGCATCGCCCCGTCCCGTGATGCCTCTGGACAGAGGTGCTTGGGGAGGGCGACACCATGCGACTCTGGAGGCGGGCTCCTAGGCCGTCGAAGGCTGCTGCTGCCGCGTGCCAGTGCAGGTGCGGGCGGGAGCAGGTGCGGGCGGGCGCGGGTGCAGGTGTAGAAGGAGCCGGTGCAGGTGCGGTGAGTGCAGATGAGGGGGGTGCAGGTACAGGCGTGGACAGGTGCGGGTGGGAGCAGGTGCGGGTGGTGAGTGCCCCGGAGCCACTTGTCCGAAGTGTGACCGCACACGCTGCCCCGACGCTGCCCCTGCTGGCTCTTGCTGCCACCTCCAAGGGAGCAGGGGGTTTTCTCTATTCTTTGTCCCCATTTTGGGGTGTCAAGGCTGCGCTGCAGGGAGGAGATGACTGCGGCTGGGCTGCTGGCCACAGGACTGCCCAGGCCCCTCACACAGGCCCTGAGCGGCCTTCTTGGAGCCCAACGGGCACGGAGCCCCCTGCCACCATGAGGGGTGGCCCTGGTGGCTCCATCGCCAGGTGCTCCTCTGGGATCCCACCTACAGACCAGCGGGCCTGTCTACCTGCAGGGCGTGTTCTGCTTTAGCAAATCACGGCCTGAACGGTTCTCGGCATCTGTGGGAGCGTCGAGGGGCCGAGGAGCCGCCCCCACCCCCGCCCCGCCCGGCTCTTGCTGGGAACAGCCCTCCCGCGCGGGTCAGCCTGCGCCCCTCTCCTCGAGGTGTGGGTGTGACGGGTGTGGGCCGAGCCGGGCTCCCCAGGACTCTGGCAGGAGCCGCCTGCAGGTGCAGCCCGGGCCGGCGGGCGTGCGAGCCCGGCGTGCGCCTCTGGCTGAGGACGCTGTGCTGGTGGCGGCGGCCGGTCGCGTGCGCGAGCCGGGATCCGTTATCGCTCTGCCGTGAGACGGTCACGAGGACGGGCAGGTGGTTATATTTCACGAGACAAATTTGTAAAGTATTTAAATGTCCCTGAGGGAGAAATCACATTACACATAAAACGCGGCCCCGCCTTGCGCCGCCGGCTCAGCTGATGCAGGCGCCAGACCCACGGCCTGGCCAGGCCCAGAGCTGCGGGCGAGCGGCCCGAGGCTCCGCCGGGGGGTGTAAGCAGAGGGCGGCTGCTCCGGTGCCTGACGGCCGAGCTGGTTAACTGGCAGGTAGAGGAGCTCACTGCTGGCCCTGCCCACGACGCCCCGGCCACCTGCGTGGACGAGCCGGGCGGGTGGCGGCGGGACCTGCAGGCTTCCTGGGGCCTGGACAGGCAGGGAGCGGAGTCGAGGCCTTCGGAGAAGGCTCTGTCGTGTCCATCGCAGGCCCGTCCACACCGGGGCGCTGCTCGGGGGAGAGGGGGTGGCAGGGCCCGGGGGAGGGGGGCTGGTGGCCAGCAGGAAGCAGTGCTCATGCCCCCCCCATTTCCAGGCACAGACGCCGCCCTCTTCTTGCTGGCCCGCGCCCTTCCGGAACATTCGCTTCTCTTCTCACGGCCCTTCCCGGCTGCTGAGCGGATGAGCTTAGCGGCTCCGTGGGAGGAGATCGGGGGCAGCCTTCGGGTGGCCTCAGCTTCCTGTCTCCCTTTTACAATGCGATTGCCGGACGTGGCCTCCCAGCCTCCGGGTGGGGACCCCTCCTCCACCAAGGATGACCCCTGTGTCCTTGCGCTGGGCTTTGTGCCCCCCCCCACCGCCCTGGTCCTCTCGCAGCCCGGATGGGATGGGACACCGGGTCCCTCCAAGGTGCTGGAAGGTGCGGTGACCAGGCCAGTGAGGGCACCAGGACCGAGGCGGGTGTGGCTTGGCTGCTGAGGCCACGGCCCCTCATGGGGCCACCCCAGCTCCCCGGCTCCTCCGTGACCACCCGCTGCTTGCCAGGCACAGTCGGGTTGCGTCCCCCCTGCTCCCCGGCCCCTCCCAGAGACCCGCCTCCAGCTCCCCGCCCTTCCCCCCAGGTCAGCACTCAGCAGCGGTCCCAGGACCGCAGGGTTCTATTTTTTTTTTTTTTTTTTAGAGGCATGTTTTATTTATTTGTTTGTTTGTTTGTTTTGTTTATACATGCACTGGGTACAGTCAGAAGCGCGGGAGGGTGAGAGGATTCACCAGAGCCAGAGCGGGGAGCAGAGCAGGCAGAAGGACCGAAGGACACTGCTGAGGGGAGCAGCGGGCGGCAGGAGAGGTCTGCGCGCCATGCGGGACCCTCCTCCGGTGGCCGGGGAGCAGCCGGGGATCGAACCGGCGCGGCAGAGGCCGCGGGCAGCTTCGCAACCCAGCGCTCAACCGCTGCGCCACCAGGGAAGCCCACCGCAGTGTTCTAAAGGCTGGACAGGCAGTTTGGGCCTCATGGATACTGACCCCGAGCCCGTCCTTGGGCTGGACGAGACCCGCCTCAGGCTCAGGCGCCCCTAGGACGCTTCACTCAGAAAGCAGAGCCTGACCGTGGGCTGTGGACGCTGTGCGGGCGCCTGATGCTCCTGCCCTGCCCGGGCTGCCCTGTGCGCCGTGCCAAGCGTGGCCGGGGTGCAGGCGTGGACGGCAGCTTGGGCCTCGGCCTTGGGGTTCTGAGACGTCGAACCCACTGAGAGCGACTCGCAGTCACCACTAACTTTAATGCCAAGTGCGGCTTTTTATTTCTCTTCTGCGCGAGATGCTTCAGCCGTCGTGCGAAGCGGGATGCCCGCCGATGGCTTTCGTCGTTTCCGGCAGTCGTGGCTCATCTTCGCGTGTGATAAATAAACAAGCTGACAAGTAGGCCCCGGGATTTCAGACGTCATGTCGCGCGGCCCATGCCCAAGTGCAAGTCTCAAGAGAGAACACGTGGCTCGAATCAGGCCCGACTGGGCCGCAAGTGACCGGGGCCTCAGACATCCGCCAGGGTCTCCGCAGAGGACACCCCGGGCCGGGCCGGGAGAGGCATTTGCCAAACGCCTGTGGCGGGCCATGCCGGCCCGAGAGGCCTGGGCGAAGCAAGAGGAAATCAGGCCACGCCGGGGGACGGCAGACCCTGTGCCGTCCACGCCGCCCCCGAGCAGCCCACGCTGAGCCGTCGCGGGTAGATGCACGCGGTGCCCGGCGTTCGGGGCCGGGCCTCCACCGCAGTGACGCGGCTCGGGCGGTCTTTGGTCAGCCTCGGCCAGCGGCCGCGGGCTCCTGCTGGGTCCCTGGCTCACTCTGGGACGACATTCACTGGGCACCAGCACTCCCGCCGTGGAAAGACCGGTCCTTTCCAGCTAACGCGTCCGTGTTTGTTGTGCAAAGGCCCCTCGAACGCTGATGACTCAGACCTGTGACCGAGGTCCGAGGGCTCCCCAGCTGGGAATGAAGTCAGCTGGAAGCTGTCGTCTTGGGACGGAGCATCGGCGAGCGGGACGTGCGCCCGCCCTGGGAACTCCCGCGGGCCTCGTCGCCATCTCCGGGACACTGGCTGGAAAGGACGCCTCAGACGGCCGTGCTCCCGCAGGCCCCGGCACGCTTCCGCCGTGGGGCAGCTGCTTGGCTCCGTGGGCCGTGAGTGTGGTCAGAAGAGGGTACAGAGGGAGGCACCTGCTCCCGCTGCGCATGGCCATGTGTGGCCAGCAGGGCCAGCGTCCAGAGCTGCGTGGCGGGCGAGGGGCCCGTTGGGGGGGCGGCTGCGGCAGTGCCCACATGCGGCAGGGCCAGTCTCGCGGCCTTGGTGGGCGGGCAAGCTGCAGGTTGCATTCCGCTTGTGGACGCTCTGGTTATGTGAGAGCTGGGCAGGAAGGAGGGGCCGGGAGGTCAGGCTTGGCTCCTCCAGTTGGGGAGGACACGACTACGAGGCCGGGATGGAGGTGCCAGCACCCGCAGTTGCTCCCTCCACTGGGATGGAGGGGGACGCCCCACGGCCACTGCCCACACCATGTGTGGGTTCTACTAAGAAAGGCTTCACGGTTTTAAGTGCAGTGAAATCCCAAGATGTGGCACACGGAGGTGTTGCGTGCCAGGAGCGTGTCCCCATCCTGTCCTCCGGCGACAGCGTGGCCAGACAGCCGTGGTGGCCGGTGCTGCTCACAGGGAGACTTCGTGGCTGCAGCCAGATCTGGGCCTTGCTGTCCGGCCTCCCCGGTCAGGCGGGGAGGGTTTCATCCCCAGGTCAATCGGCAAGATCCCAGGTCTCCCTGGCCTGCGGGTCTTGGTAACCCTCAAATGCAGACGCCGTCACCCCAGCCCGTGCGTCCGTGAACACAGACAGGCAGCTACGGAAAGTGGCTGGATTTTCAAACTGGCCAACTTTGTTTTCCCCCAGTTTTATTCTCAAGTGCAAGACCCGGTCAGTGTGACAGGGACATCGGGCCAGTGTCTGTGATGGACCCACCAGCTCTCTGGGCACCGCGGCCCCACCCCCCAGGGGTCTGAGACGTCTGGGTCGAAATATTTGTGGGGTGCGCTTGGAAACAAGGCCTCTGTGTTACCGTAAGTCGTCATGCCCGTCTTGAGAGGCGCGTGGCACAGCCTGGCGTGTCCTCAGATGCGCTTTTTTGTGGGTGTGATTAGACGTGTCTGTGTTAATCCGGATGTGATGTGACGCAGACTGCGCGTTATTCAGACTTGGAACGCTTGTTCTTGCCGAAGGGAACTGTCTTTGGAGGCTTTCAGTTTTCCCAGCAAGTGGGTCAGGAGTCTCCCTGGGAGCTGGCGCTCAGCTGGCGTGGGCCGCGGTGGCCCTGAGAGGCGGCTGGCGTCGGCGCCTCGGGCCTGGCCCCTCTCTCACCGGAGCGGGGACCCGGGCAGATGGCACGGGCTGGCCCCCTTTGTGCTGTGACTCGGCGCTGCCGAGCGGGAAGTCGAGCTTGAGTCACAAAGCTATTTTTGCCTCTGTAGGAAATGACCGAGGACACAGCGATAGTGACCGCTGCCCAGATGCGGGCCGGGCACAAGTAGACGGGAGGCCCGGAGGGAGCTTCCGGCGCCTCCGGAAGGCCGATGTGTATTCCTGGAACAGTCCGGGCCGGAGCGGATGGGCTGTGCAGGCCGGCCCCCGTGCTGCCCTGGACGCCCGCCTCCCTCGGCCTGGCCGCGCCCCACCCAGTGCGTGACCCTTTGTTGGCCACGGGGCGGGCCTTTCTGCTGCTTATTGAAATTTTGGTGATAATGTCTGACATCGATGGTTTTAAATTCAGTTTTGATTTCACGCTTTAGCAGTCGTGCCCGAGGGACGATGGCCTGACGTCTCTCCTGCCTTCACCCCGGCTCTGTGCCGACAGCGCTGCACACGCAGGCTGGGGTTTTCTCCCGGCGTCTGCCTTGTCGGATGCAGCCATCAGGGTGAGCGGCTTTTCCCAAATGGCTCGTCTGTTCTCATTCAGCCCGGGTGTCCGTGCTGTTAGCTCGACTTCACGTGTTTTAATTGTGGTGCAATTTGCTGTCTCTCATCAACGTGACCGTGAAGACCAGCGCCAGAGACTTCGACTCAAGGCCCCTGCTCTGAGACCTGCCGAGGGCCGGTGCCCCCTCTCCCGGCATCTGCCCTGAGAGGCGGCGCCGGCCTGAGGCCTGGGTGCACCTGCTCATGAGGGCGCCAAGCAGAAGCAGGTGTGGGCGTGGCGGAGGCCGAGGCTGAGCCGAGGCCGAGGAGGACACGGGGGCGGCTGTGCCATGAGCTGGATGCGCTCCTGCTCCCCCCAGCGACACGGGGGGCCGGAGGGGCCCGGGCCAGGCCTGGAGGGGGCAGGGGTCTCCCCTGTGCGTGCTCTGGAGAGACAGGACGGAGAACAGACGCAGCCAAGCCCACCCTGGAATCCCACTGCAGGACTGAGGCTGCTGGGCTGGGGGGTGGGTGCAGGAGGCACCCGCGGGCGGTTGTGTGGGCGGGGACACCAGAAGCTGCACCCTGAACCTGCGGTGCCGTGAGCCACCACTGCCGGGCTGCTGATGAGGAGAGAGCGCAGAGTCAGCTGCTCTGAAGCCGCGAGGGAGCAGCCTCAGTGACCCGGGAAGGAAGTCGTCTGTGTGAAGCCTTAGAGCAGGTGCAAAGCTGCTCATGGCCACGAGCACGGGGTCCACCGTCCCCCAGGCCCTGGCGGTCACCCGCCCCCCACCTGGTTCCGTCAGGGCCGAGGCAGGGGAGGGGAGGCTTCACTCAGACCGAGCGTTGTAAACATCCTCTTTGTCACATCCTAATAAAGGAGCCCGCTGGCTGGCGCCGGCGTCTGAGAGATGGGGACTCGGAGCCCAGTCCAAGTGATGGTTCCTAAAGCGGCTCCCCCGGAACTAGCAGACAGCGAGGGAGCGCGCCGAGGGGGCGGCAGCCAGCTCCCCGAGAACCAGCCCTCAGGGCCTCCCTGGGGGTGCCGGGGTTAACGACAGCTATTTGCCCAGAGTCCACTCCCTGGCCAGGGAGCTCCCCACAGGGCGCAGCAGACCCCTCCCGTCTCCCCACTGCTCCCCTCAGCAGTGGGTTTTAGTGGATCCACCTGTTCTGCTCCCCGCTCTGTCTCTGGGGAGTCCTCTCACTCTCCACGCCTCTAGCCTGCACCCCAGCTCTTGTGCATAAATAAATAAATCTTAAAAAAAAAAAGAGCAAGCACTTTAGTGAAACGACGGCACTCAGCGCGGACACCTGGGCTCAGTTAAGCTGGAGACGAGCCCATTTTCTCCGTGGCTGCGCAGCGTTAGCGAGAACAAGTCTCTCCTTTGGAGATACAGACAATAAAAACAAGGACAGTGACCAGGTGACCTTTACACTGTCTCCGTGTTTCTCCCGCAGCGCCCGGCCCCGGCCCCGGCCCCAGCCCTGGCGCCCGGAGCATCCAGTGACGGGGCCCCGGGGAAAGCTGCATAAACGCGTTGCGGGCGAGAAGCAGCCTGGCCTGACCTGCAGGCCTCTGGCGCGGGCCGGCGGAGGACACGGGCTGCACCGGCGGGTGTGGGCCGTCCCGCGGGGCCACGGTGCCCTCCGCCTGGCACGGCACCCGCGAGCGCGACCGGGCACCGCAGGCCAGCTGGCGGCGGAACAGGTGGCCGGCCGGCGAGCCCGCCCCGCGGCACAGCAGTCCCTATATTAAGTAAATGACCCCGCGGGTCTGGTGAGGTCAGTTACTAAAAGTGACCAAGACTGGCCCTGCCCGAGCTCCGATGGTGCCCCGTGGGCACCGGCGGGTGTTTACAGCTGCGCCTGCGTCTGTCCCGCCCGGAGGCGCCAGTGCGGCCAGCAGGGCCGTGCCCCTGCCCTCGCGCCTGCAGGGAGATGCTGTCTCGCGTGCGCCAGGCCTTCGCCAGGGTCTACGGGGCGCTGCTCGTGAGTACGCGCTTGTCTCGGCACGCGCTGCGCGTGAGCCGTTGTGGGGGCTCGTTTCGTTTCCCAGGTGACGGCAGCTCTCCCGGGAGCCAGGCGGGCGGGGAGGATGGTCAGCTCTGCGGAGCGCCTGGCGTGCGTGACCCCGCCCCCCCCCCGCCGGCGGTGGAGGTGCCGGCCCCGCGCGTCCCTCTGGGATCAGGTGCTGGCCCGCTGCCCTGGGTCTGTTTTCCCTCAGTTCCGGCCGCGGCGCCCCGGCCGCACCCGGCTGCTCTCTGTCTGGCCCTCCGTCCAGCGCTGGGGGCAGGTGCTGGGCCACCCCGGGGCTTTATCTGGAGCTGGAGGCGCGGGGTGGGGGTGCCTGTGTTTTTCTCACCCCCATCCCCTTTCCTCCCCTTGCCGCCGCCCCCGCGGGCTGCGGGAGACGCGCGCTGGGAGGTGTCCCTGCTGCGGGCCGCAGGGCCGTCCCCGTGGCCGCGTCAAGGGCAGGCCCGGGCCCAGGGCTCTCCTCCCCTCCCGGCCGCTCCTCGGGTGGCCCTCGACCTCTGCCCCGGGCTGGCTGGCTTGCTTTGGCAGAGGCGAGCCGGGAAGCAGAGTGGGAGCTTGGGACACGCGTGCGGGTCTGAGCTCATGACCGGGCCCGGCCCCAGGCAGCGGCTGAGCGAGGAGGGACGCAGAGCCGCGGCCCCCGGCCGGCCAGGGCGGCGGGAGGGGCGGAGGCGGGAGGGCGCAGCCGGGCGCCAGGCGGGGCGGGAGGGCAGGGACGCACTCGGGGGCCTGTGCAGACCTGGCGTGGAGCCCTCCGCCTGGGCCGGGAGACCGGCTGACCGGCGCGTGCCTGCAGCCAGCTGTCTGGGCCCCGCCGCCCGCCTGCGCTCTGCGCGCCCCGCTCGGCCACCACGCCTGGGGCCTTGCGGGTCCTCTCAGCCCGTGCCGCTGCACGTCATCCGGCAGGCAGAAAGCGCCACGCTCGGCCGCTCACCCAGAGTCCTCCCGGGAAGCAGGTCGCGCTGTCTGGGGCAGCGCTTGATCAGCGTCTGTCTTGGGGGTGAGGCTGAGGGGGGCAGGGCGGGGGCCCGAGGGGCCTGGGCAGCTGGAAGGCAGCAGAGGCGCGGGGATGCAGGGCACAGCGAGACCCCGTCTGCCTCGGAGGATGCTGCTGGGCAGCTCCCGGGCCTGTCCCGGGCGACAAGGCCCCCTCGTAGCCCCGTATCACGTCCCCGGGAGCTGGCGGGACGACGGGCCTGGTGCTCCATGCCCCCCGCCCCGTGTTCACACGCCCCTCTCTGCACGCAGGGCCCGCGCCTGAAGCGCCGTGGGCACCGCAGAAGCCGCCCCCGCCTGGAGTGATTCTGGAGGCCGAGCAGCGCACCCGGCCCTGGGGCGGCATCTCCGCGCTGATGAAAGGGCCGAAAAGGGGCCAAGTGCCATCTGGGGCCTCATTTTTTTTTTTTTTTTTTTTAAGATTTATTTATTATTTATACAAGCACTGGGCACAGTCAGAAGCGCGGGAGGGTGAGAGAATCCACCAGAGCCAGAGCGGGGAGCAGAGCAGGCAGAAGGACCGAAGGACACTGCTGAGGGGAGCAGCGGGCGGCAGGAGAGGTCTGCGCGCCATGGGGGACCCTCCTCCGGTGGCCGGGGAGCAGCCGGGGATCGAACCGGCGCTGCAGAGGCTGCGGGCAGCTTCGCAACCCAGCGCTCAGCCGCTGCGCCCCCGGGGAGGCCTTGGGGCCTCATTCTTAAGGGAGCTCGCCCCCTGAGGGCGGGCACGCGCCGCTGCCCGTGGTTGCTCAGTGCTGTCCATTCTGAGACGCGCGCCGCGGGCACATGGCCGTGGGGCAGACAGCAGCTCCTGAAAGCCCTCGACCCCACTTAAGGGTGGGCGAGACCCGCCCTCGGGCAAGATGTGGACCTGGGCAGTGACAAAGGGGCCACTTCACCACCCGACAGCTCGTGAGCCTCTTCCCTTCACGTTCTCATTTCTCACCAAAAGAGGTTCACCCCAGCCCTCCCGGGAGCGGGTGTCGGGGGGCACACACGGGAGGCGTCGGGAGGGGCCCGGGCGGAGGCTCCCGCTGCCAGGGCACGGAGGGTCAGGGCACCCCGCCCCGCGGCAGGCGCAGGCATGTGTGCGGGCGGCAGGTGGGCGGGGCGGGGCCAGCGCTGCCTGCGGGGTGCACTGAGGGTGCAGGTGAGCGTCTGAGTTATAACCCGTACCCCGGGTGTTCTTGGTCACCCCGTAGTCTACATGGGGCGTGTCACCGTGTCAGAAAGGTGTGGCCCGAGCTGCAGTCCTCATCTTGGGAAAGGACTTTGCTCCCACGCGAGGGGTCCTCAGAGCCTCGGGTCAGGCGGCGTGGTCCTGCCCTATTTGGCATGTCTCCGACTGTCGGGGTGCCCTGTTATGGGGTGCGTTCTCTGGCTCTTGTGCTGATCTTCATTCCCCTTTTCTTGCCACTCTCCTAAGTCTGCTCCCGACCACGCGGCACCTCCAGAAACGGGTGCGGAGCCCGAGGGGGCCGTGTGCTCGGGCGGCGCCGGCTTTGGCTGCTGTCGGCCCCGCCGGCCGTCTCCGGGGGCCGCTAGACGCGTGGCCATGAGGTGGGCGCCGCCTGACCTGACGCCGGGCTGAGGCTTGCGCGTGCTGCTGGCTCGGGGCCCCCACGCTGTGTGCTCACGTGTGGCTTCGCCTTTTGTGGATTTGCACGGTTTTACCTAAGTGACAAATGTGAGTTAAAATAGCTTTTTGTGCCACGTCGTGTCTCGGCCTTCTGTCTGCCGTTCTCCCCTCGCCACCTGCCGGGGGGCAGCTGGGGCTGCTCATGTGAATGAAATCCTGTGTATCAGCATTTGTGGGGCGCAAATAAGACTCACCTGCTAATGAGCACGGCCAAAGGCTGGTCTAACAGGCAGCCGGTTCCCTCGGGCACAGACGCACGGTTGGTTTCTGGGGCTTTTCCCGCTTTTGGCAAACTTGAGAAATTGATTTGGCCACAAATAGCTGCTCCGCCCTGGGCATTGCAGTGCTGCTGAGCGAGGCGCGGCCAGGGGCTGCGAGGAATGGAGGGTCAGTACCTCGAGCCCCTGGGGGCCCGGTGTCGCGCTGGCCTGGCGAGCTGCCTCTCCTCCGGGGCGCGCTCCGTCCTTCTCACCTCGCCCCACCGCCCCCGAGTCTGGGCCGAGTCCCGACGTGTCAGCCCCGTCCGGGCGGCGTGTGAGTGCACGTGCTGAGAGGCAGCGGCTGCGTGGGGGGCCTTTGTGCGGGGAGACCTTGAGGGTGAGCCCGCCCGTGGGCTCACGGAGAGCCAGCGCTCGTCACGCGGACGAAGGAGAGGCGCCGAAGGCAGAAAACCACGTCCCTCTCACACACGTAGGTACAGGGAAGCGCGGAGAACACCGCAGGCGCTTTCTGTGGCCTCCGGCTCGCCGGGGCCTGTGGGCTTGCGTGGACCTTGAAGGAGGCAGTTTGGGGGAGTGGAGGGTGCTGGGGTCCGGGGAGCTCTCGGCGACAGACCAGCCTTCGCAGGCCGCTCCTCTCGGGGACGCTTCCTCCCGTCTGCGGGAGTGGCGCTGCTCTCGAGGCATGTACCGCGCTGCGAACCCACAGACGCTGGATGTGCTTGAGTGACCGCGTAGGCCTTCCAGGCAGCATCCACGCCACGTTCCGGGATTGGGCCACGGAGACGGGCAGCCCCAGCCCTTGCCAGGAAGGACTTGCTGCCTGGTGTGCATGGACGCCGACCACTAGGGAGCCACGTGTTTGAGAAAAGAAAACATTTTATCACAAGGAAGAGCCTCAGATCTGCCCTCCTGTCCCGGATGGGGAGGGTGTATGGGTTGCAGGGAGCGAGGCTGGGAGTAAAGCAGTTAAAATGTATTGGCCAAGATGCAGTCTAGGGGCCTGGGAAGGTGGGTTTGGCTGAAGTCCACGGGCCGGGGGTGATGCAGTCTACACGGGAGACTGCAGGGGCCTGGGCTTTCAGAGCTGCCGTTTATCGGCCCCATGCTTGGGCACCCCCTCCCCTGTTATTTCTGACTTGGGGCTGGCAGTCTGCGAGTTTGGCTGGCTTGGGAGCTCATTTAAAATCACTTGCCTCGGGGCCTGCTCGGGCTGCCTGGCCTTCATGAACATCTGGGTGCTCTTGACCTGCACATCTCAAAAAAACGCATGGGAAAGCGGGGCTGGCTGAGCTCAGGGCCAGTCCCTGCAGAGCTGACGGGGGAGGCCGTCGGGGGAGGGGGTCCGGGAGGGTGACCCCAGGCGGTCAGCATAGGACACCCTCAGAGGAGGGTGGACATGGGGTTCGATATGGGTATGGGGTTCGGTGAGATCTGGCTGCAGGAGTCTTCGTGATGGAGGAATTAAAAACCTAAGAGGAACTGAAGAGGCGAGGGCTCGTGGAACACCATGGCAGGCTGGAATTTCACAGGAGGAGACTCATCGGCCCACGTAGAGAAGGGCTGGTTCCCAGCTCCCGGAGAGAAGGGGCTCAGGGGGTGTCTGAGGCTGCTGGGCCCGGGGCTGTCTTCTGGGAGGCCGCAGAGCCCCTCATCCGGGGGAGTCGCTGCACCCCCCTTCTGTTACCACCCAGGACGACCTCCCTGCCCAGGGGCGCCGGCAGTGGGGCGCAGCAGCTGGGGCCCGTGGGGCGGCGGGACTTGAGAGCTGTGGGGGACGCGGCCCGGATGCCTGCCTCAGGCAGGACGGACGAGCGAGGCGTGGCCGAGAGGAAGGTTTCCACCATGCCTGCTGCAAAACAACAAAAACCAGAAAAACTGGGAAAATGTCGAGGGATCCTTCTAGCACGAAGAACCAGAAAACACACACGGAAAATACATCAGAAAGAGAAGGCGCCTCCCAGGTCTCCACCGTGACGGCGGCGCGGCGCGGTGCCGCGGGGTCGGCCGGGGCTCAGCGTCACGCGCGTCGGGGAGGACACCGCCCGGCAGGGCCCGCGTCAGCGCCGTCCGACCGGGGGCCGGGGCGCCGGGGCCTGGACTGGCCGCGAGTCACCAGCCCCTCTGCCTTGCCGAGCTGGTGGCCTTGCACGGGGGACCTGCCGCGACGTCTCCACGGCAGGTTCTGCCGAGGGAGGACGGGTGACGTGCAGGCGCAGGGCTGGCGGCGGCGCACGGGAACCTGGCCTCAGCCTCAGCCTCAGCCCGGGCCACGGGCGCAGCGGAGGCGCTTTGCTTTCCGGAGGGCGGGGGCCGGCGCCGGACCCGGGTGCTTCTTGGGAGCCGGCCGCGGTGGGCCCTCTCGGGAGCTGGCGGGAGTGTGCGCCGCGCGGGACACGGCGGCGGGGCGGGGAGAGACCCTGGGGCCCGGGGCCCGCCGCTCGTCTGTGGTCCCGCGCGTGCGGCTGTGAGTGGCAGGAACGCTCTGTAGACACGAGTCGTAAAAGATTCTTGAGCTCGGTGGTTTCTGGCCCACGGCCCACACTTTCACGCGGGAGTTTTGTTCTTTCCATAAATAATTTCTTGGCGAGTTATAAATAATTTCTTGGCGAGTTCCTCGATCTCCGGCTGGGTCCTCGCTCGTCCCCGGACCCTCTCCCACCCTGAGCTCCGGAGTCGTCAGCCCGTTGTTCTCGGTCGGGGCTTCCTGTGGGCGCCTGCGCCCCGCACCCCGACGTCAGCCGAGCCCCCCGGCGCCCCACCCCCCGCCCCCGCAGGACCCCAGGCAGCTTGGCGCTTACCCGCCTCACCCTGTCCCCAGCCGGGGTGGCCCTGGGAGCCCCTGCCGTGCCCCAAGGACCGTTGCCCCTCATCCCCGTCAACAGTGCCCCGCAAATCACCTCCTGATGCTTCACGCTCGCGCCTTAAATTTATTTTTTAAAATTATTTATTTATCTGTCTGTGCATGTAAGAGCTGGGGTGCAGGCCAGAGGTGGGGGTGAGAGGACTCCCCAGAGACAGAGTGGGGAGCAGAACAGGCAGATTGACTGAAACCCACTGCTGAGGGGAGCAGCGGGGAGACAGGAGGGGTCTGCTGCGCCGTGTGGGTAGCTCCTTGGCCGGGGATCACACTAAGGCCACAACGGTGACCGCCTTGGACTGACCCCTCGCCCCCAGAGAGACCTCTGTAGGGTCAGCTCGAGAGCTGGCACTGCAGCATCAGCCCCGTGGGGCGTCAGGGCGTGGCTGTCTCAGAGGAGCTGGCATTTCCTCCCCCAGGCCTCCCAGGGGCACCCGCTCCGGGTCCACACAGGCGTGTCTGGAGACCTCGCTGAGGGGGAGATCCGGGTGGCATTTTATGTTCATTTGATGGGAACGTTCTAGAACAAGCCCATTAGGTCCGTGTGACAAATCCAGTCTCTTTCGCAGCAAACTGTGTGTAAAGTCACCGTGAGCTGGCGCCTCGGGGCTGCTCTGGGCGCGGCTGCCCTGCTCTGCGTCTGCAGTGCCCCGCAGGGATCGGGAGCACCTGTGACCAGCCACTCCCCTCACAGCCAGGCCAGGCGCCTGGAGGGGCAGCGATGGCCCCAGAGGGTGTGTCTCAGTTGCTTCCACTCAGGGTCCTTGTCCGTGCCCAGCCTGGCCGCGGGCGCCCCTGTTGGGACCGCATCGGTCAGCAGTGGGCTGGGGGGCAGCAGCCGTGCAGGCAGGTGAGGGGACTGGCAGGTCACGCCGGTGCAGGGCAGAAGCCCGCGGCCCCGGGAGGGATGGGGCCTGTGTCCACGCACGCTGGCCAGGGCCCGGGGCCATCACAGCGGGCATCTCGCTGCCCTGTGAGCGCCGCGCCGGGCGGTCCGAGCCCGGGGCGGGGGGGGGAGGGGCGGCTGCAGGGACAGGCCTCCCGCCCAGCCCCGATCGCCTGGAGCCGGCGGGCACAGGAGGACGTGGCCGCCCCTGCTGCTGTGGTCAGGCCAGCGCACCCCCTCGGCCGGAGCTCCCTGTCGGGGGGCCAGGTCTGCGGGACGCGAGGCTCCCTCCCCCGCAGCCAGGCCCTGCTCCGGGGCACCAGGACAGCGAGTGTGGTCCCTCCTGGGAGCTCAGCCGCAGATGCTCACCAGCAAATCCCTGCTGTTGACAGGCCCGGCGCACAGTGCGGGGCCACGGGCCGGGAGCCACAGGCCCGCCGCCCTCTGTGGGTGGCCGCTGACCACTCCCTGCCCGGTGGCGGGTGGGTGGGTGCTCAGGGGCGCGGGTCTGTCTTCTCCGGACCCCGCGGGTGCCGTGTCACTGCAGCGGGCGTTTATACGGCGGCCTCCTCCCCGGCCTGCTCCCCGGCCTCCTCGCCCCGCCCCCCTCCCTGCCTCCCCCCCCCCCCGGCCTCCCCCCCACCTCCTCCCCGGCCTGCTCCCCCCCCCCAGCCCCGCTCCTCCCCCAGCCTCTCCCAGCTCCCGGGGCGGGGGTGTCCTCCCGTTCCTGTGTCTCTCGCCTCCTCTGGTGTTGCCGTGATTGTTTTTGCCAAACAGGCTTTAGGCTCTTCCCACACGCTGGATGGGGCGGGGGACGCGCCCCTCTGACTTGTACGTGGGGAGCTGCCTTGGGGACGCCAGACTCTAAGCCCCTCACCTTCTCCTCTGCCCGGAGAACCCCCTTTCTGACTGTTCTGCGCGTCTCCAAGTCTAAGCCATGGGGACCCCGCCCTGGCACCCGTGTCCATTCCGCGCGTCCTGGCCTGGCCCTTCCCGGGGTAGGGCCTGTTCCCATTTGGGGGGTCCCCCCTGGCTCTCAGGGCAACCTCCAAGGCCCCTTCAGCCAGTGCCTTCACCCACCCTAACCGCATTCTCTGCACCCCGTGTCCCACTGGAGGTGGTGTCAGGTGCCCCCGCCAAGGCTGCGGGTGCCTTCCCTGTCCTGGCCACTGCTGGGGCGCGTGCGGCCGACCCTGCGTGTCTGTCTCCAATGCAGGCCACGCTGCAGCGGGCAGTGCTCCCCCCCCCCGCAGCGGGGCCGGGGCATCCAGCGCTGGCGTGGCCGGTCTTCCTGGACAGGACTGGACCTGGGGCCAGGGGAGCTGCCCGACCCCCTGCGGAGACCCCAGTTCTGACCCCTCCGCAGAGACTGGAGACAGCCGGGCCTGCGGGGCGCAGAGGGGCGTGGGGGCCGGAGGCGTGGGCGCAGCAGAGCACTCTGGGGGTGCACATCCTGCCACCTGTGAGCACTTCAGGAGCCCTGGCGCAGAGCAGCGACGGCACCTTAGACGCGCAGGGATGCCCACGAGGGGACGCGTGGACAGGGCGGGCCGAGGGCCAGGCTTCCAGCCATGCTGAAGGTTTGTACTTCTCCAGAACGAGTGGGAGAGAAAGCGGAAGCGCGTGGCCTGCCGGCCGCCTGGAAAGGCGAGGGAGCGTCTGACCAAGTGCTGCGGGAACTCGCCGGCTGGGGGGGCATCTCCGCTGGGGCTTGCAGGCCCAGGGCTCCCCCCTGGCGCGGGTGGTGCCTCCCGGGACGGCTGCCCTGAGGCCCCGGCTCCCTACCGCCCTGCCCTGGCCTAACCGGTGCCCAGCACGGGCTGTAGGGACAGGGTGAGGAGAGGTCAGCGGGCACCTGAGGGCCCTTGTCTCACAAATTCGGGGTGATTTCACTTTTCAGAAAGTCAGACCCGACCTCTGCCCAGTGGGGTCAGAGCTGCGGGTGTCCGCAGGGGAGTGGGCTGCTCTGCCGCCGTCTCCCTGTCCGGTGGCCGGCTGTGCTGTGCCATGCTGGCGCCCCTTAAGTCAGCTGGGGGCCCCCGGGGACCCCTAGACTCTGGCGTGAAGGCTGGGTCGTCTGCACATATTTGAAGCAAGCTCGGTGGTGGGGGCGTATCCGGTCACCGTCGCCCACGCTTCAGTGACGACATAAAGCTGCAGGGAGAAGCCCCCTTCGGAGGAGGCTTCTGCGGCTTTCCCGGGCCCTGTCGTCTTGCTGGGAGGACTGTCCGCGGTTGATGGGGTGTTCAGCTAAGCAAGGACTCGCCCCGTGGACATCGTGAGCCTTTGCGAGGCGCAGAAACAGACGTGGGGTCGGCTGCTGGCCTTGAGCTGTTGCTGTGGGCGCCTGGCGTCAGGCCTCACCCCACGCGTCATGGCCTGGGGGACACGCTTGAGTCGCTGTCCACGGGTGCGTCTCGCTGTCCCAGCAAGTCACGCGGCCCGCTGCAGGTGGCCCGCTCGGCGTGGAGCGTGTGTTCTGCTTTTCACCAAAAAAAAAAAAATATATATATATATACACACACATATATAAATAAAATATATATACATAAAATATATATATAAATATATATACATATATAAATAAAAACATTTATATATATACATATATAATGTGGTGTAGCCGGGAGACAGAGTAGGCAAAGCATCACCGTTTCACCCAGAGCGGGGTCTGGAGCAGAGGCTGACCCTGGTGCTGCCCGCCGGGCGAGAAGCTGGGCCGGGCAGCTGGGGTTGCCTGGGCACGCGTCCCAGCGCCTCGACAGGCGGCCGTCCATGGGCCTGAATTTAGGTGCCAAAAACAAGTGAATGACCCGGCCAGGTGCCTGGGCAGCCCAGCCTCACCACCTGCCAGCATCCCGGATCCCAGGGAGCGGCTGGAGGTAGGGAGGGTCCGCAGGCCTGTCCATGGTCCCGGGTCAGCTGGCCACAGACTTCCCCAAGAATTGAGAATTTTAGCTGCGATGAGAGAGCGGAAATGAGGGAGAAGGGGGTGGGGCGCTCCGGAGCCGGCGTATCAAGCTCCCCAGGCTCGAAGGCCGCCGCCTGCCTCGTTTCACCTCATGCGGGGGTTACGGGATCTGGTCACTGGACTCTGCTGGAGGCAAGTAGGGGTGAAAGCAGGACATGAGCCGCTTCCCGCCTCGAGGGAGGGCAGAGGGAGAGGCTGCTGGACGCGGCCCCGCTCAGGCCTCCGTGCGTCCAGGGTGGCGGAGAGCGGCTCGGGCCCAGGCGCCTGGCTCTGGGGACAGACCAAGCTGCTCTTTCACTGTCTGAGTAAGAAGGTGGTGATGACAGATTTCCCGTGGGGACCCCAAAATAGAGCCCCAGAAGCCTTCTCTTCCCCACCGGTGGGAAGCTCAGCAGCTCGGATGTGGGTAAATTGTGCCGTTTTGGGTGATTCCCAGCAAAGCCGCCGTGCCTGGTGCTGAGGGATCTCCCCACGCCGCGCGCACATGTCTGTCCTCGGAGCAGGGGCGGCCCTGTGCCCGCCTGACTGGTCAGCCTTACAGCCAGCGTCTCTTAGGGGCAGTGACGGGCTAGAGTAAGGTGCCGAGGAGGCAGCCGCCGCGGCCCCGCATGGTGAAGTCCCTGTCGGCCTGCGCCCGGCGGGTGGCGTCTGCCCAGGAGCCGCTGCTGGGATGCGGCCGCAGGACAAAGCCGAAGGCGCCCTGCGCCCCCCGGGTGCTTCCATCCCGGACGCGTGCGTGGCCCTGAGCCCGGGCCCTTGGGTGCCCCAGTCTGGCGGGTGTGCACAGCCCCAGCGTCTGCCGTCTAGGCCAGTTCCGCCGCCCCTGCTGGACCCTGGGGGCGGGGGTGCCGCGGCCGGGAGGCCAACCCCACAGTAGCGTGTGAGGCAGCAGGAAAGTTAGCGCGGAAGGGACACTAGGCTGCAGGCTGAGATGCAGAGGTCACAGCTGCCCAGGCCGCGTGGCTGCTCCTCCTACTGGGAAAAGAAACCGCGTGCCCGGAAGGGCCAACTTGAGTGAGGCTTTAAAGACAGCGGCCAACACTGGCAGAGCTGGGGGGCAGCAGGGCCGGAGGCGGGAGCGGGAAGGGCGGCTGGGGGGCTGCGCCGGCCGGCGGCGCAGGAGAGCAGAGCCGGCTGCGGGGCAGGACATGGGCCGAGGCGGGGGTGGCAGGGGTGTTCTGACCTCAGGACCTGCTGCGTCAGCGCCAGGGCACGGCAGGTTGGGGCCGAGCGGCGGCTGGCACTGCCCGTGGGAGAGGAGCTGGGGTGGGGTCAGCTCCAGCGTCGTCGGAGCTTAGACCTGGGCCAGGAGGTGGCGGGGAGACCCTGGGCCTGGCGGAGGGTGCGGTGCTGGGGGGTGCAGGGACTTCCTTGCTGAGGCTGACGGCTGAGGGTCAGGGCGTGGGTGGCGCCGTTTCAAAGGCAAGGACCCCGCGAGGCCAGGCGCTGGAGCGAGTGCCACACACCCAGCTGGGGTGGACACCTGGCAGCGGCGCCCAGCACAGAAGGCCAAGACCAGCCACCAAGTGACCTCCTGGGAGCAGACGTCCCACGGGCACTCAGCCACGGGGCCCGTCGTGAAGACAGAAAAGCCCAGTCAGGAGAGTGAGCCTGCCCGGGGGCTCCTGCCTCTGCCCCACCCCTGCCCTCCTGCCCCGGGCTCCTGCGGGGCCTCCACTTTGTCCTTTTCCTGGGAGGTTCTGGAAGCTGTGCTTACCCCAAAGCACTTATTTCAGGGTCCCCTGAGGCCCCACCCCACCGACCCCTCAGGAAGATTCTGCCAGAGACCCAAACCCAGATGCCTCTGGGAGTGTCTGTCCTGGGGTCTCTCCGGCCCCAGCTCCAGGAGCCCTCGGGCTGTCGACAAGCTCTCCGGTCCCTCGGAGCCCATCTGTGTGTGTGTGTGTGCACGCGCGCGTGCGGATGTGTACGTGTGCGTGTGTTCTTGTAAAGACCCCTGCGCTACCGGGGTCAGGACCCGCCCACCCCCAGGCCCAGCTTGGTTCTGTGCGGCCCTACGGCTGCCCTTGTGGCTTCGCCTCCTTCCGTCGCCTGGCGGGTGCTGGCCGGTCGCCTGGAGAGGTGGGCCCCGCCCGCCAGCCAGGGGCGGCTGCTCCAGCCGGGCCTGCAGGCCCCCAGGGGCAGCTTGGACTCTGGTGCAGGCCTGAAGGCACATCGCAGCCGCGCTTCTGCGGGCAGGTTGTAAACGACAGCCTGAGTGACCCCAAGGAAGCTCGGTCCGGAAACTGCCGTTTCCTTGTGGCGTTAGCATGAAGGCGTCGCGGGGGTCCCCAGCCTCACACCTACAGCGCGACCCCAAACCCGATTACTATCGGGCCCCGGCGGATGTGATCCAGGCGGAAGTGAAATCACACGAGCCGCCAAGGCAGTGACGTCAGGGCCGGGGCAGGGAGGTTCCAGGTCGGCGCATCGGCCTCCACGCCCCGTGGCCAGATCTGACCCCTCTGGGAGCCTCCGGTCTCCCTTGTGTGTGTCGCCTGCCCTTGGCAAACCAGAACTATCACTCGGGGTCACGGGCCAGTCCCCCCAGGTAGCGGGGGGCGATGTGACCACTGGGTGTGGGGGTGAGGACAAGGCTGGGGTGGGGGTCGTCCTCCCACCCTGTGCGAGTCCCTCGGCGGCGTGGGCAGTGGCGGCCTCCCTGGCCACGGGCCTCGGCTGTATCTCACTGCTGAAGCGCTGTTGTTTTACGCCTGCTTCCCCCTGGACAGGAGAGGCTCCCCCCCGCCCCGGGAGCGGCCACTGGAGCGCTCCCTCCACCGAAGTGCCCGCGGCCCCCAGCAGCATCCCCCAGCAGGGTCCCCAGGGCCGGCCAGCACGTCCACACCTCAGTCCCCTGCCACGGTCCACTGAGCGCGTCGCGCCCCTCCCCGCCCTGCCCCTCCCTCCCGGGCGCGAGGCCGGCGGTCGGCCTTCCAGAGCTGCCTTCAAAGCTCGAGACTGTGGTTTTAAGTGAAATGACGTCCTGGGATACTGTCCGCCCCGTCCCTTTTCTGATTAGGAAACACCAATTTAGTTGCAGGCGCAGTTTTCCCATCCACGTTGAGAGCCAACCGTGGGCCGCGGCTGCGTCTCTCGCCAGCTTTCCAGCTCACCGCGGCGAGTGGCGAGACGCCCCCCGGGCCCACGTCTGTCGGAGCCGGGCCGCGAGCGAGGGCAGGCGGACTTGTTCTCCCCGTGGGGTGCATCCCACCGTGGAATTAGGGGAGCTTTTTTTTTTCCATTTGAGACTTCAAAGTTCAAATCCAGGGAATCTTGAATGTCTCCTAAGGCATCTCCTCGCCAGTCTGGCCTCGCCGGTCAGGGTGCCGCTGTGCAGCACAGACGTCCCTTGAGGCCGGCCCGGGCCTTCGCCAGGAGCAGGGTGCCCTGGCCCAGCTGGGCACTGCATTCTGGCTTCAGCTCCCCGCTGAGGCTTGGTCGAGCCGACCTTCCTCATCCCGGGAGGCCTGCCTCACGCCCGTGTGCAGCAGCGCTCCCTGCCAGAGCGCCACGTGGGGCGGGGGCTGGGGCCTGACTTATCTCTGCTCGGAGCCCACCTGCGTGCTGGCGGCTGGGGCGGGACCAGGAGTCTGGCTCCACATGTGGACGAAAAGTGCGAAACGTATTTCACTTACGTGGTTTCTTCTTAGAGATGCACGAGGGGGTCACGCGTGTGCACGGAGGCTCCCCAGGCAAGGAGGGGGCTCCACCCGCCTTCTGAAGCAGCGCTCCACGGAGCCAGCAGCGTCCATTAAACCCAGGGAGCTCGCTGACCTCACGGGGACCCACCTGCAGCAGGAACCCACCAGTTCTTGTTGGGGGGCAGGATGTGCCCCCTTCGCTCCCTGCGCAAAGAGCAGCCATCAGGTGAACGCAGCGTCTGGGGTGGGTCTTCGCCTGGGGTGGGTCTTCGCCTGGGGTGGGTTTTCGCCTGGGTGGGTTTTCGCCTGGGGTGGGTTTTCGCCTGCTCGCGGAGGAGCAGCACTTGTGTGCAGCGACTCAGGCCTGATTCTGGACCGGCAGAGGGGGGGACACCACACCCGCGACCTTGCTTGACCTTAGCTGGAACATCAATGCCACGGCGCGTGGACGTCGCACGGAGTCCCGAGTTCGCAGAGCCGGGACGGCCTTACAGCCCCCCAGGAGCATCTCTAGGGGAGAAATCCCTCTGCGGCTGGTCGGGCGCAGCCTGCAGCCAGCGGCTTCGGGCCCCACAGGCCTGTGCGGTGGACGTGGCCTGCCCGGTGGACGCGGCCTGCCCAGCCTCGGGCGTCTTCTGGGTCCTGTGCCGAGATGGGGGGCGGGGGTGCTGGCCTGTGCCCAAGGCCGGGGGGCGTCCTGGGGCTGCTCCCCACCAGCCACCCCCGGGTAGGCGTGTCCTCCCCGGGGTGCCGGCAGCCCCGGGCCAGGTGCAGCGCTGCAGGCCCGGGAGGGGCGGGTGGGGCGCGGGACTGGGGGCGCTGGCCGGGCTGAGGTGCAGCAACCGCCGCGCTCTCCGGGTTTCTCCATTTTCCAGCAACAATTAAAGTTTTGTTCATCACAAGAGAGCGCGGCGCGGGGCCGAGTGTGCGCGATGCGGGCCCGAGTGTGCGCTGGGCGGGGCCGAGTGTGCGCGGCGCGGGGCCGAGTGTGCGCGGCGGGGGCCGAGTGTGCGCTGCGCGGGGCCGAGTGTGCGCGGCGGGGGCCGAGTGTGCGCGGCGGGGGCCGAGTGTGCGCTGCGCGGGGCCGAGTGTGCGCGGCGGGGGCCGAGTGTGCGCGGAGCTCAGCAGGAGAGACAGTGACGCCCCCAGACTGGGGCCGCCCGCGGGGTGTGGGGGGCGGGGGCGCCGCTGCGGCTGCTGCTGGGCGTCGGGGCCGGGGGCGCGGGGAGGGCGCGGGGCTGGGTCTGGGCGAGTGGGGCGCGGGGGGGGGGCGCGGGGGGGCCGGGGGCGGGGCGCGGGGGCCGCGCGGATTGGCCGCGGGGCCTGGGCGGGGCGCGGGGGGCGGGTCCCCCGGGGCCTGGAGCGCGCGCCCGGGCGGCGGCGCGGATTGGCCGCGGGGCGCGGGCGGGGCCGCGGGCCGGTCCCGGCGGGGGAGGCGGAGGGAGCCGGGGCCGGGCGCGGTGGCCGCGCGTCCTGCCCTTTGTGCCCGCGCCCCGCGCCCCGCGCCGATGGCCGCCGCGCGCGCCCGCCCGCCGCCCTAGCCCCCCGCCCGCGCCCGGACCCCCGCCCGCACCCCCGGACCCCCGCCCGCGCCCGGACCCCCGCCCGCGCCCCCGGACCCCCGCCCGCGCCCCAGCCCCTCCCGCCCGCACCCCCAGACCCCCGCCAGCGCCCCCAGCCCCCCCGCCCGCACCCCCAGACCCCCGCCAGCGCCCCCAGCCCCTCCCGCCCGCACCCCCAGACCCCCGCCAGCGCCCCCAGCCCCCCCCCGCCCGCGCCCCGCCCCCCGCCCGCGCCCCCGGACACCCGCCCGCGGCACCCCCCCGCCCCGCCAGCTCCCCCAGCCCCCCCCCCGCCCGCGCCCCCCCCCCCCGCCCGCGCCTGCGATGCGCCGGGGACGCGCGTCCCCCGGCCCCGCGGCTCCCCCCGGCCGGGCGCGGGGCGACGCACCCCGGCATGAAGAAGTGCGCGGTGCGCAGGCTCTTCTCGGGGCACCTGCGCAGGAAGCCGCGCCCCAAGAGCGCCAGCCTGAGCCGCCGCGAGGTAAAGCCCCGCCGGCAGCGGCCGCGGCCCGGGACCAGGGCGGGACTTGGGGGCGCCCTGAGCGCCCCGTCTCCGGGAGTCCCTGTCGGGACTGGGGGCCCGGGCGCGCCCACGCGGGTCTGTCCTGCGAGGACGTCGGCGCTGGCTCCGGGCGCCCCGCGGGCGAGGAGGGGGTTTCAGCGCCTGCGGCTGCCCGACACCCCTGAACCAGACCCCCTGCTGCCGCGGGCGCCGGCTGGCTTAGGGGTCCCCAGCGCCAGAGCGGCCCCCTGGGCCGGCGCAGACCCAGCAGGAGGCTGTCTCCCGGGCGGGCGGCCGGGGCTGGCGGCGGGGCGAAGGGCGCGGGGCGCTCCTGCTGCCGTCCCCCCGCTCGGGCTGTCCCGGGCGCCAGGACCCCGAAGCCCGGTCCCCTGCGCCTGTCCCTCATGCTGCCCGCTTGGGTCCCAGGCGTCCGCAGGCCCTTCCCGCGGCGCTTGCGGAGCCAGCAGCCCAGTCTCGTTCCTTCCCTCCCCGCGGCCAGAGTGCTGTGGGTCTGCAGCCGCCCGGCCGGGCCGAGGGGGTTCCGGTTGGACAGCGCCGGGCTGGAGGGGGCCATGGACACAGCCAGGGCGCCGCTCCCCGGCCTCGGGCTCAGGCGGGCTCCTGAGGGGTCGGCTGGTCGCCTCGGCGAAGTCAGGTCCGGGGGACGCGCCGGCCCATGTGTGTTCTGTGCCCGCTGCCGCGCTGTGGTCGCGCCGTCCCTCTGGCCTCCGCGGGGCCCGGCAGTCCTCGACGCACGGCTTCTGCGCTGGCCTCACGGCGCCGACTTCGAGGTTCTGGTCGGGCCGTCCTGGCGGTGAGGGCGGGACGCGCCTTTCAAACAGCCGCGACCTGGGGCAGTGGTGGGGCCTGGCGGAGGCTGCCTCCTCCCGGTGACGGACACCAACGCGTCCGCGCTCAGGTCACTCTCCCGGCTCGGGTCCCTGAAGGCCGGAGCCGCGAGGGCGGACACTCAGAACGCGGTCTGTCTTTCTACCCGGCCGGCTCTGCTCGTCCAGATGCCAGGTCCGTGACGCCGCTCCTGTCCCCGTCCCGCGCTGTCCTCGCCAGGAGGAGGCCGTGTCCAGCAGGTGGACGCGGAGCACCAGGGACAGGCGTAGGGTCAGGCCCACGCCAGCAGGGCACCCTCCGCTGGGTGCTGGGTCAGCAAGGCCCCTGGCTGTGGGAGCACCTCGTGAAAGAATTCAGTGGGCACCACAGGGGGTGATAGATATGGGGTCTCTTCAGCGGAAAGCACCATTTCTAAGGCGTGTGGGGCGGCCGTCAGCCACGGGGGCGCCGAAGCCGCCCGGACGTGAGTCTGAGGGTGAGCCCCCTGGGCCGGAGGGCCTGGCCGGGCAGGGGTGCGGCTGACGAGGCAGGCGCCCTGCAGACGTTTCCCTGCTGTGCCCCCCGGCCCCAGGGACACCGGCTGGCCAGGGGTGCTTACGCGCCTCGTTCCCCTGCGGCGGGAGCCCGCTGAGAAAGCGAGGGTCTTCCCGAAGCTGGGCGGCCTGTCCGTCTGCTGGTGCACGGCAGGCCGGAGGGTGGGGAGCCTTTTTGTGGATATCGTGGATCCCAGAACGCCTCCTGGCCTTCCCCTGTGCAGGGCCCAGGACCGCTGGCCACCGCGAGGCCCGTGCTCCTGTCCAGTGCCCGCCCCATACCCCAGCACCCGCGATGCCTTGGCACATCCGCAGGCCGAGGCGCGGCCTCTGATAAACGGCGGCGCGGAGGGGCGGTCAGCGGTGTGAGGGCAGAAATAGGCCCCTCAGCGTGGCCCGGGCACCGGTCGCCCGCCCGAGCGCGCGGCAGCCAAGCAGCGGCTCACGGGTGGAGGGAGAGCCGGCTTTGGTGGTTTCCGTGGAGCTTGTGTTCCAAGACACGCAGAGACGGACAAGTTCTGGTTTGAGCCCGAGCTCGCGCACGTTCTCGGGCGGCGAGGGCTGCGGCTTCAGGTCTGCGCGGCTCCGTGGCTGCCCGGGCGTCGGGGGAGAGGCCGTCTCCGCGTCGCCCGGCTTCCGGCTCGGCTGGCTGGACGCGGGGCCCACGCCGGGCGCGGCACAGGGACGCCCACAGGGACGCCGCCCGTCCGCAGAGCCGGGGCGGGTTTGTGAGGATCTGTGGCTTCAGTGCTCTGGGTCCTCAGCTCCGCCCCCGCTGGGGCGGTGGATCGTTTGGGGGTTCTGAGGGGAAAGGGGCGTCTGGCAAGGACCTCATGTGCGTGCCAGGGACGCTCTGGGGCTGGGGGACCCCTGCCCTGGCTTCGGGGTGTGCTGCGGCCTGAGCCCCCCGCAGCACGGCTGGGTGAGGTGGGCAGCCCAGGCAGCAGCTGGCTTGCTCCCTCCTCGAGGCGGGCGCTGCCCCGCGCAGGCCGTGCTGCTGCTGCTGCTGCTCGTCTCAGCCGCCGGCCGGGGCGCTCGAGCCCCCGCGGGCTGGCGAGCCTGGGGGAGCCGCTGCGCGCTTTACGAGGAAACTGCTCTGTGGCATGATTTGGAATCTGCTCCAACACCTGGAATTTCTCCAGAGCCGCGTTCCTGGACGCTGGCGAGTGCCGGGTGACCTGGGCGTGCGTCAGACGCTTACCTTGGGTTCCCGCGTGCCCCTTCCAGAGCGGGCGGCTCCTCCAGCTGCCCGCGGCTCCTCCTCCCCCCGCGAGCTGAGACGCTGCAGGTCCGAGAGCCGACATCCGGGCGCGAGCTGCCGGCCGTGGGTGAAGACTCAGCCCGGGGTCTGAATGATGCGTGGGGTGCTCCCAGCCGGGGGTGCTCCCTGCCCGGGGTGCTCCCTGCCCCGGGGGCTCCCTGCCCGGGGTGCTCCCTGCCCCGGGGGCTCCCAGCCGGGTGTGCTCCCTGCCCGGGGTGCTCCCTGCCCGGGATGTTCCGCTTTGGGATGTTGATAAATATTTCCAGGGTTCACTGGTGCTCGTCACACTGACCAGTTGGTTCTGTGTGACCCTGAGCTGGCGCCTGTGGCCTGCAGAGCCCCTGCCTGTGCCATCTCAGTGCCCACTCAACCTGTGACTGTCACCTTGAGGACCTCGCCGAGCTCTGGGGAAGGAAAGACGGGAGCCCAGGTCTCCCAGGAGGCCGTTGCAGGGGAGGTGGCCGCTCGGCGGGAGCCCTGTCCTCCTCCCGCCCCGTCCGAGCCTGTGGGCCAGCTGCCCCGTCTGCGCTCAGTTTCTGGGCCCGGGAGCATGTCCGTGTCCAGTGTGAGCCCCGACACGGCAGAACTTCAGCACGGAGCCCCACCCCATGCACACCCGCCTTCAGCTCGGAGAGCGGCCGAGCGAGGCCCACCCGGGGGCCGGGAGCGGGCGACGCAGAGGGGCCTGGGAGGACCGCGGGCTCTCAGCGAGTGAACGTGCCGTCGCTCACTCGGGTCCGCTTGACCGGCCAGCCCGGAGGGGCAGCCCTCACGTCGGTCCGTTTCGGGACGGCTGTCCGGGCGGCCCGGCCGAGGGGCTCTGTGACCCCCTGTCGTCGCTGCTGTTTGGTCGTGGCTCACGGGAGACGCCTGCGGGTGAGCACGGAGGACGCGGGCGGGTCTTTAGCGGCATGTTGCCGTGGAAATCGTGGCGTGGAAGGACAGTTCCATACGCTTACTTCCTCGCTGTGTGCACACCGGAGAGACCGTCGCACACCCACGGCAGCAGCTGAGCGGCTAGGGCTCAGAGGTGCGACCCTGCCTGCAGGCTCTTGGTGCCAAGCTCGAGGCACCGGTGCGGGGGGACCCCCTGAACGCTGGCGTCTGGGCTTCTGAGCCCCTGAGAGCCGCAGTCACGGAGACTGGGCGTGCTGGTGCGCACAGGGACGTGTGCCCCTCGCTTGCCCCTCGCAGGGAGCGGGGAGCCCTCACAGCACACCCTGGGAGCCACGCGGGCCCCGTCTGGGGAGACAGAAACTTCCTGCAAGGTCAGCCCTGATGCCACTCCCGGCGCGTGGCGGTGACTGCTTCCTCTGGATTTGGGTGGTTTCCAGGAAAACCATTTCTAGTTCATTTCAGTACACGCACCCAGAGAAATCCTGCGTGAACCCGGGTTTTATTGGGCCTTTGGACAACGGAGACAGATGCCAGAGCAGCCCCGGGGACACCCCCGCCATGCACGCCGCCCGGCTTGCCACCCCACTCCTCAGGCCGCAAGCGTGGCCCGTTGGGGCGCTGTGGCGGTGCTGCCTGGCCTTCGCTCGAGCCAGTTTCCCACCTCCAGTGAACCCCCAAAGGGCTGCACGCTCACCTTACACCCCACACTGCGCGCCCTGCACCCCATGCCCTGAACGCCACTCCATCTGCACCTGCTCCCCACACCCGCACCCCCAGGCAGCAGACGCTGCACCGGGCTGTTCGCCAGGCCTGGGAGCGGGAGGACGAGCAGGACACTGAGCGAGGGGGGCACGGCCAGGCCTGGTCTCCAGGGAGCCTCTGCCCTGCGGGCCGGGGTCAGTGGCTGGAGGAGGTGGGGACAGGGCGGGCGCGAGAGTGTAAGCCCAGAGCAGGCCTTGGCGCACCAGAGCCCCTGAGCGCTGCAGTGGAGTGCAGGGCCGGCCCCCATGGCGGCCACCTTTGGCGCAGGGGCCTCGGGCTTGGGGAGCAGAGCCAGCCGGGACGGGGCGACTTCTCCCAGGCCCCGCTGCGGCCCCGACCACCAGGCTGTGGAGCTTCCCTGGCACTGGCTGCGCGTGGCCTGGGGAGAGCCGGTGGACGGCACCCGGATCGGTGGGAACACCAGCAAGAGGCACTGACCGGCGTGCGGCTCTGGCACGGGCTCAGCAGAAGCCACCGCCTGCCTTTGCAGGCAGCAGCTCCAGGGGGAGCCGCTCCTGCAAGGGGGAGATGCTGGGCGAGGGGTCTGACGGCCGGGCCTGAGCGGGACCTGCACACGTCCTGCTCCCGAGGCCACACTGGCCCCGCGAGGCCGCCCACCCGGAGCCTGACCTGGGGCGCCTGCTCACCTGGCTGGGCTGCAGGCCGGCTGTGGCCAAACTCCTGGAGTCAGGGAGCAGAAACGGCCCCGCCCTGGGCACCTGGTCACCCTCCCTGCCCTATGAGAAGAGGGGGACACCTGCAGCGTCTCCCCCCCCAGCCGGGTGCCCACCACAGGCCCTGTCTCCCCATCTCTGCCCACCCCAGGGGGGCAGCTCCCTGCCCTGCACCCTGGCCGCCTGGCCGACCTCTCGGCTGCAGGACGCGGAAACCGACGACGCTCTCCCGTCCACGTGGACGCAGGCACAGCCTCGTGGGGGGGCGGCCCCGGCCCCCCAGACCCCGGGCCCATTGCAGGTCCTGGGCCCAGCCCTGGCCTGTCCCGCACAACCCCCTGCCGGAGCCCTCTTGCCAGTGACTCGCGTGGGGCTGGACGCGCAGGGATTGCACCTCGGCTTCTCAGCCCCCCGGCCTGTCGCGGGAGGGAGCAGCAGAAGCTGGGGCTCCCGGGAGCATTACACTCTCACCCAGATTCCCGGGAGCAGCACCCCGATCTGGCGGGGTCGCGTGGGGACTTGCAGAACCCACCCAGCAGAAGCGGTGACCCATCGCCCCAGGACGCGGGCGCTGCCCTCAGCCCCTCCACCCTCCTGCCCTCCCACAAGCGGCCTCGGGCGCCTCCGGACGGGGAACCCCAGCACTGGGGCGACAGCGCCTCCTGCCCAGTGGCCCCCGCATTCTGCGTGAGGAGGGGAGAGGGTATGTGTTTGTGATGCCCGCCCCGATGGGGTGACCGGCACGTGCCCAAGTCCTGGGAGTGGGCCAGCCCCTGGGGGTTCACACCAGCACCCCCACTTCCCACTGGCTGGATTCTACCACCCTGAGCTCCTCCTGGGAGGAGCCTCCCCCACTCCTGACCCCCCCACCAGACCTGTCCCTGGGCAGACCTGCCCCTGCTCCCCGCAGCCTTCCTGTCCTGCCCGCTGTCCCCCCTGGGACCTGCAGCCACCCCCGCCCCTCCCCTTCCCTGCGGGCCTCCCCTGCCTCACCCCTGCCCTCAGCGCCGGGGCTTGGAGGGGGACACCTGTGGTCTCGGGGAGGTGGGTGAGCCTCGAAGAAGCATGCGTGAGGCTTCCTCAGGCTCCCTCAGACTCCTGGGGCTCCGGAGGCCGCAGACCTGCCCTTGGGGAGCGCAGGCCACCATCGTTTCTCAGCCCAGGCGCTCGCGATGCCCGTGCAACCTCAGAAGAGCGGCGTCGCGCTCCGCGCCTCCCCTTTCTCCATTCTCGTTCGGGGCGGCAGTGGAAAGACCGGGCCGGGGCCGGGTAGCTGGGGCCGGATGGGCGTGCGAATGAGCCTGAGCAGGTGCCGGAGGCGGTCACCTCAGGGTGCTCCCCGGGGGGTGCTGGGGGTCGCCGGAGCCACGTCTCAGGTCGTGGGGCAGCGTCAGGAACTGGGAGTCTTGGTGGGTCTGTGGGGGCCGCCCAGGGCCCAGGCTGCGTCTCGGTGGATCTGCGCTTGGGAAACGCACTTGGTGCTTCAAGCGCGGCGAGTTTGCCAGTTTAATTAAGATTGTGAATTGGAAAATCAAAATTAGGCTTTTTCATTCAAAGAAACGGGTTATTTTGCATTTGCACGCGGCCTGCTGTCCAGTGTGCCCGGCGGGGCCGAGGCGCTCGTGTCCGTCCCGTCTGCTGCTTTCTCCCCGCGGTGCCCGCCGCGCGAGGGGCTGACGGGACTCGCGGGTCAGCGCCGGGCCTGAGTCCAGGAAAAGATGCCGTTTCTTACGTGTCCTTCCCACTTACTGAAACCGCTCGGGCTCACGGCCCCCCGCATCCCCGCCTGCCCGCGCCCCTGGAGGGCGGGTTTATGAGGCGCCGTTCCCGTCGCTTTTCATGAACCTTCGTGGCACATTTTGGTCAGCGCCGCCTGTTAGCCGCGGGGCCGCGTGTGGGGAACGCCGGGGGGCGCGTCAGGAGAGGCCTGAGACGGGCAGGGAGGGCCGGTGCCACCAGCTGTGCAGACCGCGGCCTCCTGCGCCCCGAGCCCTGACTGCCCGGGGCTCTGTCCCCACCCGCCCCAGCCTCGGGAGCGCGTCCTGGGCCCTGCCCCCCACGGATGGGAGCCATGCGGCCTCCGGGCCGCTCACGCCAGCCCCCGCCCGGCCCGCAGCCCGGGCTGGCTCTCCCCTGCGCGTGTGTCTGCCGAGCGTGCACAGGACGGCCACGCCTGCTCTTCGTGCACTGCAGATGCTCAGCTCCCGTGACCGTGGCCCGCGTGGACTGCGGCCCCGGCGGGCTGTCGGGCCTGAAAGACGCCGTGTCGAGTAGGTGAGCACGTGCGGGTGAGAGAAGTTGGGGCAAAGCGTGTGATCAAAAAGTGCAAGAAAGAGCCAGAGTTAGTGACCCCAGCTGTTCGGGCCCCTCACTCTGCAGTAAGTGTTTCTGGGCCACTGTTTCTGGTGGCGCGAGTACCCGGCGCGGGACTCTCCCCTGCGCGTGACCACGGCTTCTAAAGTGTGCTCGGAGCTCAGGGACCCGGCCTCGATGGCCGGGCGGCGTCACGACGCCGGCTCCTGGCCGCTGCAGACCCCCGTGCCTCGCAAATAACCCGTTTCTTTAAAGAATGGAAAAGCCTAACAAAAAGCCCACGGCGACTCCATTCGGGGCTCCCCCGTGTTCTCTCACGTAGGAACTGGATTTTGAAGGGAACCCCGGGAGCCCTGATCTCCCTGGGCCCCCGCCCGCCGTGGGCGTGTCCCGGCTGCAGGAAACCTCAGGCCACAGAGGCCGCGTGTCCTGGACAGCGGGGCAGAGCCACCCGCCCCAGCCGCGGCTTCCGAAGCCCGCAGAGGTTGGGCGGGGTTCAGGCTGACACCCCACCCCCCGCACGCTCCGAAGTGCTTTCGAGCAAGTCTCCAGTCGTCACTTGTTTAGCTCATTTTTCTTTTCCATAGAAATATCCAATTTTTTATAAAACATCCTTGGCCGTTTGGCTGCTTGGATTCGGGCGTGAACAGGCCTGTGGGCCGGCCGGGAGGAGGCAGCGTGGACACCTGGAGGGGAGTCCGTCCCGGGGCTGCGGGCGTCTCCTCCAAGAGCAGAGCCAGAACCGCAGGGGGTGGGGGCTGCCCGAGCCAGGAGACAGGCCCAGCTCCTCACGGCCGCCTCCTCTGCTGGGCCCCGCTGTTTACTTTCTTGGCCTTGGAGACCTAAACATCAGCCCAGGCTCCTCCCGAAACTCAGAGGGGCAGGGCCCTGCGGCCTCGGGTTTCCTCCGCCGGGTTGGCACCTGAGCGGGGGCGGGCGGGCACGCCGAGCCAGCCGCCTGATGAGGTCCCCTGCTGGAGCGCGCGAGGGACCTCGGCCTGCCCGGGGCTGCAGCCCCAGCCCAGCTGTCCCGAGAGTCCTGCGGGCCCCGGGCCCTGGCAACAGGCCCGGACTGTGCTGGGGATGACTCAGGCGCACGGCAGCCCGGGGCGAGTGGGCCCCTCGTTTCTGTCTGCGGAGAGTCGCCCCGGGGCCGCGGGCCCCTCATGCCGAGCCGGGCTCTCCCCCGTGGCGAACGGCCTCACGGGTCCCCATGGAAGGCCCGGGCGCCGCGTCTCTCACGAGTCCGCCCTGTGCTGCCTCGCCTCCCGCGCGCAGTAGGGCTTTTCCTTGGCGGCTGTGAGCACGGCGTGTCCGGCGCCCCAGCCTCGGCTCCCGCGCCCCTCCCGCCCCCCTCACCGTCCTGCGGTGGGCCGGGCGTCTCTCTCGGGGTGCGGCGCGGCCCTGGGGGTCTGGCCAGTGCTCGGTGGGCGTGTGGGTGGCCCCGACCCCACAGCTGCCGCCCCGGCTGTGGCTCGATCCTGGTGCTCGCCCGAGCTGTGGGCGGCCCCGGCACGGCCCTTCCTGCCGACGACGCTCCGGGGTCCCCCGAGGGCGCCGCGGCTCCCAGGATCGCGTGTGTCTCTGCGGCCGGGGCGGCCTTGGCACCTTCTCCATGGACGTTGGCCACATCTGTGCCGGTTTTTAAATTGGGTGATTTCTCATCGTGGCGCTGTGGGGGCGGCTCTGTGTCCCGACGCAGACCCTACCCGGCCGCTGCACTCGCTGCCCCCACCCCTGCGGCCTTACCACGCCCGTGCCCCGGCCTCGGGGTCTCCCTGAAGGCCTCTGCCGAGCGGCCTGGTCACTGGGTCTCTGCGCTTCACCACCCGGCCTCAGCCTGACTCCCCGGAGCTCGGGCCAGCGCCACCCCAGCCCGGCGGCGGGCCGTGCGGCTCTCTGGGCATTGTCCCCGGAAAACGCCGTCACCAAGTGGATTTAAGGGCATCTTGTGAACGCCGGTCCCTGTCAGCAGAGCTCGCCCCCGGGAGAGACGCACGGCCGCCTCCGTGGCGAGTGTCCCTGGTCTGTGCGGGCGGATCTGCGCAGCCGCGCGGGACACACCGTGGCTCCCGCTGGGCTCCCACGCTCCACCCCCCGCCACGGGCCGCCACCCGTCTAAGACAAGAGGGATTCGCTTTCTGCTCCCCTGAGGAGCCCCGGACCCTCGGCGCCAGGACACGTCGCCCGTCGGGCCCGAGCCGCAGGAGTGAGCGGGGCGGGGCGGCAGTGGCGGTGGAGCTTCCTGCTGCTTCGTGGCTGTTGTCAAGATGCACGCGCGCCCCGCTCACGGACAGAAGGCGCGTGTCTCATGATCTCCACACGTGATGTTTCCGTCCACGCGGGAGAGTCACCCGCAGCCTGTAGCGAGCCCGGAGCCGGGGAGGAGCTGCACCCAGTGCCCAGAGGGCTCCCCCCTCACGCCTCAGCCCCCCGGGATCCTGCCTCCGGCCGGTCCAGGCCACTCCCTGCCAAGGCTGGGTCCGTGCCCCGACCGGCTCCTTCTTCTCCCCGCTGACCTGAGGGTCCAAGCGTTTCTGCGCAGCGGGTCCTGTCCTGGAGCTGCAGGTGTCCTTGGGCACAGACCGGACCCGTGACGTCCAGTGTCGTGAGCAGACAGGACTGGGGGCACGTGTGGGCCTCAGGATGGGGGCAGAGGGCTGGCGGGCTCAGGCGGGGGGTGTCAGGCGGGGGTCCCCGGGGCAGAACATATGCCCATCTGGCCGGGAAGGCGGGTGCCCTGGCCGCATGGCCCTCCCCGCGCCCTGGCTGGACTTGGCCTTCACCGTGTGGGGCGCCTCCGTCCTGCAGACTGTCCGGGTTTGTGTTGTCGGAGCCTCAGTCTCCCAGGCCGTGTCCACCCCGGAGCCCGCTGCGCTGAGCGCCCCATGCGGGTGGGTGGGCCCGGCCGGCATCAGCGCCTCCTTCCTGACTGGATGCCTGGTGACCGCTCTGGTTGTGTTGGGGGCAGCTGTGCTGCTGTCATGGTGCGTGACCACCCCCTGGCCCTTGCCCGAGTACACAGGAGGCGGCTTTCAGGCAACGGCCGGGGTGACCCCCCTCCCAGGGCCCTGGCCCAAGCCTCCCGGCCTGCACAGCGCCCACTGCCTGCGTCAGCCATGACATCCGTCACCTTCGAGAGTCCCCAGGTGTGGTGGCCAAGTCTTGGCCGCTGCATAGGGAGCCAGTGACCTCCTGGGCCAGCCGTCCCTGCAGGCGGTACCCCCACTGCTCCCAGCTGGGCCTCCAGGGGCCAGACCCGTCACCCGAGGGCTCTGAGGGCGTGACCCGGGCGGTGGACGAGGTGCAGGGTCGAGCTGGGAGCCGACCTCACGGGAAGGAGGCCCCTGCTGAGCGGAGACTGCGCCAAGTGTCCAGTCTCCCCAGATAAGTGGCCCCCTCTGACGCAAGAGGAAGGATGTTATGTAAACAGACGCGTCGGACCAGAGTGTGTGGGGCTGTCACCCACGCAGCCCCGGGACCAGGTGCAGACGCCGGTGGTTTGGCCGAGAGCCCCGAGGTTCAGGGGGCGTCGCTGGCTTCTCTTCAGACGTGGCCTGGAGCCGCCCCCGCTGGGCTGCCTCTGCTCGGCCTGTCCCCGCCGTCTGCTTCCGGAGCCCATTCTGGAGTGGGCACCCGCCCCACCGCCTGCTGGGTACTGCCAGCGGCAGCCCACACGCCCTCGAGGAAACGCAGGCCGGTCGCCCCAGGGCCTGGGCGGGCGCTGGGCACGCGCAGGAGGATCCAGACACCCCCCATCGGCCTCCCCATCGCCTCGGCCCGCCCCTCCCTGCAGGCAGGCAACAGCCCTGCTTTCCCGGCCGCCCCGGCCCTGCCCGCCGCGGCTCGGGCTTCGCCACCGGGGCGGCGTTTCAGAGCTGCCGGCTAGACTCACAGAAGCCCCGGGGGGTTCCTGGCCTCGCCCTGTGTCCACTCCAGCCCGGGCTTGCAGCCCCCCAGCTGCGCGCCTCGCCCCCGCCACTGACCGCCCGACCTCGTGTCCCACCTTTGCGAAGGTTGAAGCGGAAAGTGCGAGCGGAGTGAGCGCGAGAGCCGCAGAGGCTGCCACGGTGCCCACGCGGGGTGTGTCCCGCGGAGGACGCCCTGCGCCAGCCTCCCCCGGCTGGGCCGTTTGTGCCGCCCGCCGCCCGCCGCCCCACGAACTCTTAACTGTGCCGCACGAGGCCCTGGAGCCGGCCCTGCCCTCCGCCGTCGCCCTCCGCGCCGCTCTGCTGTCCCTGCCCCTCACGCGGCGGCCGGCACGTCTGTCCGGGCCGTGCGCCTCCGGCAGGCTTGGCCCTCGGCTGGCCAGGACAGCACGGAGGGCCCGAGGGCGGCCGGCCAGGCCAGCTGCTCTGTGCGAGTGCATCGGCTCGACCCTGCTCGGAGGCCGCAGGCCCCCAGCGGGCCCCCTGCCCCAGAGGAGGGTCAGGTCGGCGTCACGTGGAGGTGACGGTCCCGCGGGCTGCCCCGTGTCCTTGCCGACGGGCTTGTGGGCCGCCTGGGCCTGAGCTCCTCTGGCCTCTGCGCCGCAGTCCGGGCTCTCGGAGTCGGCGCTCTGGCGGGAGGAGGTGGCCCCCGGCCCGCGGCCTGCGGGACTCAGCAGAGGCAGAGCTCGTCCGTCCTGCTCCGCGGAAGGCCCCTCGCTGCCGCCCACCTCCCGGCCCCCCACAGCCTTCTCCAGGGCCCCCCCAGCTTGGGACTAGCGGGGGTGGGGTGGGCTGCGCTCCTCTCCGGGGCCTGGCGCGCAGCTCTGCGAGCAGGTCCAGGCTGCCCAGCTGACCGTGGCCCCCCCTAGCCGTCACCAGGACCCCCAGAGACCCCTCAGCTGTGGGGATTCCTCGGTCACTCAGCGACGGGGAGTGGCGGTGGGGGAGCTCTCAGCGCCCGGGCTGGTGTCCCCACAGAGCCCCTGCTCCCGGGTGGACGGCTGCCCGCAGGCCTGGCCAGTCAGCTGCCCGGGCGAGACGAGGGGTGCAGGGCAGCAGTGCAGGGACAGCTGCGGGGTCTCCAGACGGGCCGAGGGTGGCCGGGCCGCAGACCAGGCTGGGCACGCTGCAGGCTCAGCGCAGGGCCCTGCCCGTCAGACGCTGCGGCGCCCCCTAGCGCCGCTCTGCACGATGGCACTTGTGTTTTTCTATCTAATCCCCAAAGCCGTCTTGCTGCGCGGGTCACTGTCCCGTCGGGAGGAGGAAGGGAGGGGTGCAGCTGTCCCGGCCCGGGTCGGGGCGCCAGGGCACGCAGCGCAGGCCCGTCGGACCCCAGGGAAAGCCTCTTCCCTGTGCTGTCCCAGACCCCCTGTGGCATCAGGGGAGAGGACTGCGCACGGTATGCAGGGACACACACATGCGTGTGGGCACGCTCGCGCACATGCAGGGCTCCTACACACACGCACACTCACGCTCTCGGGGGCACAAAGAACCCTAGTTAAGAAGCAAAGTCCCTGGGGTGACTCCTAAGGGGCTCCTGGCTCCCACGCTGGCCGCCTCCTCCCATGCAGCCCACAGGGCTCAGCCGCTGCGTCTATTTCAGGCTACTCCGGTGGGTGGAAAGGAGATGTGTGAGAGTCTCCGGAGCCTAAGCTTCCTGCACGCACTCCGTGTGGACGTGCAGCATGGACGTGTGGAGGTGCGGCGTGGACGTGTCCATGTGGATGTGCAGCGTGGACAGTGTGGACGCGCCGTGTGTCCCGTCCACGTGCCTGCACTGTGCTCAGGGCAGAGGCACCCGCCTGAGGACCTGAGTCTGCTGCCCTGGGAGTACCCGGCTGTGTGTCCCCAATGCTCTGCTGTGCCACCTTTCCGGGGTCCCCAAAATGCCCCCAGATGACGCTAGCGCCATGCCCGGTGAACCCCTGGTTCTGCCTGACGCCCTCGCTCTGGCCGGGCCCCTCTGCACGGCGTCACTGTGGCCTGCGCCAGGGGGCCTTGCGGGGTGTGCTCGTGCCTGCAGCCCTCCCGAGAACGCTGCTGGGAGGCCGGCCTGGCTGAGCCGCCTGGCCTGTGTGGGTTTTCGGCTGAAATTGCTGCGGCATCCGTGGGAAGAGGCGGAGCCGATGGGGGTGGCGGTGTTCACAGGCTGGGCCCAGACACTGGGTCAGCGTCCGGCCAGGGTTTGCTGTGGCTGGCACAGGATGTGGCGTGTCCTGGGCACAAAACAGATTTTTAAGATGTAAATTTTCACTGCCCTTAATTGGAGTCCCATCCCCACCGGGCGCGGTCGTGAAACCCTGTAACAGGACGTGGCCCCCCGCGTGGCTCTGCCACCCCGGGTGTGCGGTCACTCCTGGGAGTGAGATGCCGCGGAGGGGCAAGGACCAGCGCGTTGGCCAGTCCCCTCTGGCGGATTCAGCTTCTCTGAGGTGCTTCCTGGGCGGAAACGAGGGCCCCGGGAGCCTGGGGTCTGTGGCGTCCTCACCTGCGGGTGCTGGGCGGGGCGCTCAGGCAGGCTGGCTGGCTGCACCCCGCACCCCCACCCCAGGGCTTCCCGGGGACTGTGCGTTATAAAAAGCAAAGCCAGGCCACCTGCCCGAAGGCCCTGCCCAGCGCCCAGGCCGGCACACCAGCCGCTTCTCTGGCAGAGGCCCCCGCAGCGGCCACTCGGGGAGGAAGGGGCACCCCGGGACATCCCGCGGCCTTGATTGGGACGCCAGGACGTGCAGCCGACCCCTGCTTCCGTCTGGCTGGTCGTCCGGCCCTGGACATCAGGACGAGGATGAGGTCCGGGCGAAGCAGGCCCTGGTGACAGACCCGCGGGATGGCGACTCTTGGACTGAACGTGGGCAGCGCTGACCGCCGCGGCCCTTGGGAAGGCTGCACTCGGAGGCGAAGAACAGGGAGAAGGAGGGCGGCCGGCCCTACCCACTGCGCTGGGCCGGGCTGGACAGGCGTGGCCTGGCCGAGGGGCCACCCGCGTGACCGCCGTCCCCGCCGCCTCTGCTCCTCACGGCGCGTCACGCTGCCTCGAGCCCACGGCCCTCTGGGCCTCGGTGTGGCGCTGGGAGCCAGCGGGGTGCCCGGGTGGGCGCTGCGCCGGAGCTCGGCTCGGACGCGTGTCCGGTGCGGGCTGGGAGCCGACTCTGTGGCGGGCCTCGGGCTCAGCCCAGCTCCCTGGTGGGGCCGAGCCTCCCGGCGCGGCTCTGCAGACTCGGGCGGGCGGCGGTGGGCTGTGGGCGCTGCTGGCGCATCCCGGAGCCGCCAGCCTGGTCTGACTTTCCCGAGAGCGTCGTAGCCTCCAGCATGTCGCGTAAGCTGGTGACGGACGCGAGGGCGGCGCGGGGCGAGACCAGGGTTTGTCTCTCCCCGGACTCCGGTGCCTCGCGCGTGGCCGCGGTCCCTCCGCTGCGCTGCCCGTGGCCAGGGCGCATCTCGCACGGCGGGCCGCCCTCCCGGTGCTCGCGCCGCAGCCTGCCTCCGCGGCCTCGCTGTGTGGACGGCGCTGCAGCAGCGCTGCCGTGGGGCTCCGCAGTGAGCGGCTCCCAGTTCCCGGGCAGGCGCGGGGGGCCGCCTGCTCGCCGCCTGCCTGTTGACGGAGCTCCGCGGTGCTTACAAGTCGGCGGCGCTAGCCGCCCTGCCTGCACGCGCGAGGGCCCTGGCCCCGCTCTCTGGCCATCTGATACCAGCCCCTCCATGCGAGCGGCCCCCGGGGCAAGGCGGCTCGGGTTTGGGGGCGCCTCCCGGGCGCCAGTGCCGTGAGCATGTGTTCGTGCGCTGCTGCCCGTCGGTTGCCGTGGAAACGCGTGGCTTCCCATCTCCTCGCTGTACTTTAAGTGTCATTTTGCTGTTGAGTTTCCTGAGTCTCCGTGTGATGCTGACCGCCTGCCGGCTCTGCGGGGCGCGGGGTGCGAGCGCCTCCCCCCAGGCTCCTCCTGCTGTTGTCTTCTGTTGCCGGCGGGAGCATCTTCACATGGTCTCTGCCCCCTTCCCTCGGGGTCGAGCCCCCAAGATGCCTTTGCTGCAGCTGTCACGGGGTGTCCCCTGTTTTCTTCTCTCTGTTGAGTTGTCAGGAAAGTCGTGCTGTGTTTTTTCTGGTTTTCAAGCAAAAATGTGTCATGACTTTTCTGACAACCCAATATTTCGATTTTGGTTTTTCCATCCAGTTCTGTAGCTTGTGCCTGTGGGGGGAGCTCGAGAGGCATCCAGGTTCATTCTTTTGCATGTGGCTGTCCAATTTCCCTAGCGCTGTTCCTTTTTTTTTTTTTTTTTTTAAGAGGCATGTATATTTATTTATTTATTTGTTTGTTTGTTTGTTTGTACAAGCACTGGGCACAGTCAGAAGTGCGGGAGGGTGAGAGAATTCACCAGAGCCAGAGCGGGGAGCAGAGCAGGCAGAAGGACCGAAGGACACTGCTGAGGGGAGCAGCGGGCGGCAGGAGAGGTCTGCTGCGCCATGTGGGACCCTTGCCGGCCGGCTGGGATTGAACCGGCGCTGCAGAGGCTGCGGGCAGCCCCACAGCACGCGCTCAACTGCTTGTGCCACCAGGGGAGGCCCCCAACACCATTTCTTAAAGAGCATTTCCTTCCTCCATCATGTGCTCTTGGCACCTTTGTCATAGATTAAGTGTCGTACGTGTGTCACTTTATTTCTGGGATCACGATTTGATCCTATTGATCCATGTGTCTATTTTTAGCCAATACCGTAGGGTTTTAATTATTCTCACTTTGTAATGTAGCTTAAAGTTCAGTAACACGACACCTTCATTTTTCTCCTCTTTGAAATTGGGTTGTTTTCTTCATTTGCTTTTCTTCTCATGAACTTTCATATAAGAACGCAGCAAAATATCACGCGCTGGTTTTGTAGCCTGCCGTTTACGGCTTTCATTCATTGCTTCTAGTATTTTGTTAGTGGTGCACCACCCAAGTTATCCAAACTTAACTCTGAAGTTCCCAGTGGTGTGGCCTGGGTGCTGTTTGTAAGAATCCCCAGGACAGGAGCAGAGTGTGGCGGGGCGGCCGGGGGACAGCGGGTGGCTGCGTGTCCTTTGTCTGAAACGCTGACAGCCCCGGGCCGGCTTCTCCAGGCGTGACTGGGACGGTCTGTTTTTATAAGAAAACTAACAAAACCGTTGGAACCAAAGTGTTGGCAGATCCAGCTCTTCCCTTGCTCCGGGCCCTTCTGCAGGGGCCCTGCACCCCCAGGAGGGAGGGTGCCGGGCAGCACGAGCGGGACACGTCACTGCAGCTGATGTTTCTCGACTTGCCATGAATGACGATTCAAGAAAAAAACACCTAGAAGCTAAGGCCAGCACACGCGTCCCATGACACGCAGCCGTCCACTCGCCTGGCAGCCTCGGCTCTCGTGTCACGTCTAGATGGCTGTCGCGCGCGCTCGCGTATGTGTGTGTGTGTGCGTGTGTGTGTGTGTTGGCTGCTGGTAACTGACACCCCCACACCTGCCTCCCAGAAAAACACTCTGGACTCCCCGGCTGCTGGCCAGGCTGGACGGTGCGTGTCCGCTTCAGGCCGTGCGTGGAGGGGCGTCCGCCTTGCACCCGGCTGAGATGTCCGCGCAGCCCGCGGGGGCCTCCCGTGTGCGTCTCGGGGTGCATCTGGTAGCGCGGCACGCGCGCCTTTCTCTCTTCGCAAACGGTAGGTTTAGTTTTCACATCCGAAAACGGCGTCCAGCGTCGGCCTCCGTCTCTTGTTTCTCGCGACAAGTCACTTGGTGTGTTTGCCTCAGGACGCAGCGTTGCCAGCGCCTTGCCCTGCGCTGGGGTCTGCGCGTGGCGGTGGGAGCGCGGGCCCCGGACGGCCGCGAGGGGAGGAGGTCTCCGCGATTGTTTCTGTTTCTGTAGGAAATGAGAAAACAAACGAAGGACAATTAATTTTTCCTGTTCCTGTTGTGTCCTCACCTTCCAGGTCTTGATGCGTTTCCCATAAACGCTTGCCCACGCCTCTTGCCGGCGCCGGGGCCGTTGCGACGTGCAGTTTATTTGCCGCCTTCTCTGATGTGAAATCTTGTAAAGGGCCTTTCCGAGTTGCCAGATGGATTCCAAAATCACTTCTTGCCCTGAAACAGTCACTGAGTCACTGAGGTCCCAGGGCGGGGTCCACGCGCCCCCCGGGGGGTCTCGGGCAGGGCACGTGCCTCCCGCCAGCCTCCCGCGCGGGGGTGCGCCTGTGGTGGTGTGGCCTGGGGTCTGTGTTGCTTCATCGGTGTGAGGGTTCGTGTTAATCTCACACAACCCAGAGTGCCCCCCGGGGTCCTGCCGCCTCCTGCCCGCCGGCTCGCGGCCGCGGCTCTGCCCTGGGAGCAGCGGGCCGGGCAGCTCTGCTCTCGCTCGCCCTCGTGCCCCTCGCGGCCCCCCAGCCTCGCTCCAGTCTTGGTGTCCGCCGCGTTCGTCGGTGTTTTGCTCTGGGTCGCCACCACGCGCACGCCCGCTCGGCCTCGTCCCCGCGGCCCCTGCACAGCGCCCCCGAACGCCGCCCGTGCGCCGGGCATGCGCCGCCTCCCTGGGCCTGGCGGGCGTCGTGGGAGGCTCTGTCGGGGGAAGAGAAGAAGAAAATATCCTCAGGCAAGTTTACGGCCGCTCTGAACCCGCACCCTGAGCTTTACCTGAGATTGGCCTCTTCCGCCCTCCCGGGGTGGCTGAGGCTCCTCGCTGGGAGAGACCTGCTGGATGTGAATGACAGATGAACTCCGCAGCTCCTGGGCGCGACGGCCCGACGTTCTTTAGGCCGTTCGGGGGGAATGGGGGGGAATGGGGGGGAATGGGGGGGAATGGGATGTGTGCTCTGGGGCATCCGCTCTCAAGGCTTCAACGGCAGGATCCACCCGAGCTGGGGTCTGGGCAGAGACGCGTGTCTAGACCCTCGCTGTGCAGGGCTGACGTGCTGACGCGGGAAGGGGGCGGGAGGGCAGGGCGGGAGCCCGGGGGCCGCCCGATGTCCCCGTCTGTAGAAAGGTGAAGCCAGCTTTAAGGTGGGCGCTCCAGGCGGGGGCGCTGGCGGAGCCCCAGGATCTCGGTGGAGGGAACCCCTGGTCCTGGGTGTTCCAGAGGGGGCGGGGCGCTGGTGGCCATGCCCGGGCCTGGGCACCTGCTGGACGCTACAGCCTCCCTCCCCAAGGATAAGACCCTCCACTGATGGCAGACCTGCAGAAGAGGGCCGTGGGGCCGCCCTCAGGCCTCTGTCCCTCCTAACAGCAACCACCCGGGGCGTCTGGGGTCTCCAGGAAGCACACAGGAAGCACACACGAGCGTGCAGAGTGCAGACCCAGGCTCTGGGCCCCGTCTGTCAGCAGCCCCCTCGTTGGCCAACACCCCTGGCCCTAGCCCGGGACACCCCCGGCCCCACTCCTGGCCCATGCAGTGACGTGACTGCCTGGGGCAGCAGTTCTGGTCACCTGCGGTCCTTCCGTGGACGTGGTCCACGTGGTCGCTCTGGGAGTCTTGCAGGCCTCGCCGGCCTGTCCTCAGCGGCCTGTCTGTGGGACGGTGCCAGCCTGCTGCGGGCGGGACTGGCCGTCGGAGCCCCAGGGCCACTGGCTGTGCAGTGTGGGTGCTGAGGTGGGCGGCCCCTCACGCACAGGAGCTGTCAGGACCTTGCGCCCCCAGACGAGAGCAGGTCCTCAGGGCTCGCTGCGCCCCTTCCCACCCAGCCCGCCTGAAGCCGGGCGCTGTTGCTGGGGCCCGAGGTCTGGTGAGGCCCGACGGCAAAAATCCACGAGGAGAGGAGAGACTCCCTGGCCGCGGGACCTGCAGGCAGCCTTGTCAGACACAGCCGGGGCGGGTCAGACACAGCCGCAGCTCCAGCCCCGGAGGCCCCTCACAGCCGCGCTCCCCCCGCCGTCCCCCGCAGGCCGCCCCGCCGCTCACCCGCGCCGCTGTCTTGCAGGAGGAGGGCCTGGTGAAGGAGATCGACATCAGCCACCATGTGAAGGACGGGTGCGAGAAGGCCGACCCTTCCCAGTTCGAGCTGTTGAAGGTCTTGGGACAAGGGTCCTACGGGAAGGTAAGGCGGTCGGCGCCCTCTGGGGAGGCCTCCCTGAGCCGAGCCCCATCCAGGCTGCAGTCCCGAAGGCCCGTGGAGGGGCCGGTTGAGCCCAAGGAGCACGGCTGCTGGGGTGTCCCGGACAGCGGCCCCCAGCCTCTGTCTCCCCTTCGGAGACGGCAGATGCTGGAGACTGGGCACTAGGGAGCGGCCGCCTGTGTCGCTGGCCCTCCAGCCCTGCCTGCTGGACGCCAGCCAGCCGGGCCGTCCACAGCCTCTCCCCAGGCACGGCCCTGACCTCGCCCTCAGCCTGACTCTGCTCCCCAGAGAGTGGTGCGGCCGGGGCCCGGGTGTCCTGGCGGGAGCATGGACGCTGCTCATCACGCCTGCCGAGGGCCGCTCCTGCCGGCGGCGAGCCGCAGCACACTTTGCTGGAATGGCAGGGACAGTGGTCAGTCCAGCCACGTCCGGGGCGGGGCTGCAAATGGACAGGACACCGAGGACAGCCCCCTCCAGTGGCAGAGCGGCCTAGGGTGCGCTGGGGGGCAGTGGGGTGACACGGGCACCCCGGAGCTGTGACCTCAGGCGCCCAGGAGGCAGCAGCAGTCGGGGCCACACGTGAGATGGTCAGCTCGGCCTCAAGGGCCTTGCCCCGGCTCCTCCTCGCCAGCCTGCCAGGGGTGCGTCTTCGTGTCCCCTGGGGGGCCAATCGCCCCGGAGCCCCTGCCCGCGCCCCCAAACTCGGGGCTGCCCGCAGGCACCCCCACATGTGGCTGCCCTCCCTGCCCAGTGGAGGCAGCTGCCTCTCCCCGCGGCCCGGCGCCCCCTCCCGCCGGTGCTCACCCCCAGCCCACCCGCCCGTGGACCCCGGATCTCAGGACACGACCAGCGGCAATGAGCAGGGCTGGGGAGGCGGGGCTGGGGCACCCCCAGAGACACTTGCTCGGCACCCCGGTTCACGGGAGGGGGCTTTGCTCTGTCCCTCACCAGAACATGCCGCCGCCCAGAGCTTGTCCCCTCAGGACGCCAGGCGGCCCCTGCCCTGGCACGATGGGCCGGGCAGGGCCGAGCGCGCAGGAAGAGACGCGGTGTCTGGCGGGTCCTTGTGTGTCACGGGGCCCCGCGGGGTCTTCCCCGGAGGACTCACAGCTCCCTAGGACTTGCGCACCTGCTGGTGTTTGGGGGTGTCACCTGCTGTACCCTCTCATAGCACGTCTGGGGACCCGTGGCTCTCCCCGGGGTCGCAGGCGGGGCTCCGGCGGCGGGCGGCCAGGACTGTGGATCCAGGCTCCCGCACCTCACCGCCACGCGGCCGCCGTCTGGGCTCCCTGCCTGCCACCTGTCAAAGCAGGTGGCGCGCCGGGCGTCGCGCGCGCCCACGCCTGTGTCCCGACAGGTGTTCCTGGTGCGGAAGGCCCAGGGCTCCGACGCCGGCCAGCTCTACGCCATGAAGGTGCTAAAGAAGGCCACGCTGAAAGGTGAGCGCCAGGCGCCCCTGGGACAGCATCTGCCCCCCACTTCTGGAGCCATGGAGGACGCGGCGAGACGGCCCTCTAGCTCACAGGGGCCAGCCCCACAGACGCCCACAGCCCGGGGACGGGGCGCTTGGAGGGACGCCGCCCGGTGGGGCATGGGCAGGGAACGGGCGGGGGCGGCTCAACGTCCCCTGGTGGGGGGTGGAGAGGAGGGGGTGGGTCCACCCCATCTCTGCCACAGTGGGGAGCCTCAGTTGGGCACTGGGCAGCCGTGTCAGCCCCGGGGGCTGCCCAGGGGTGCAGGGACCAGCAGGGTGGGGCGTTGGCACCACGTGGCCCCGTCCTGCAGAGGGGAGGCTCCTGTGGTGACTGCGGCTGGGGGGACTGAGGCCGTGAGTGGAGGGCAGATGGGGTGCAGCTGGCTGGAGGGGAACCCAGCAGTGGGGTGCGCCCCTGGGTGGCGGGTCCATCAAGAGCAGTAGGAGCTGGGGGGCTCCTGACCGAGACTTTGGGGCCCGTGAAACTCAGAGCAGCTGTGGCAGCTGGAGGTGCCGTGGGGGTCCCGGTGCCTTGAGCGCCGGCCACGTCGTGGTCCTGTGTCCACTCACGTCCCGGCAGCTGGACTCCTACACGCCTTGGCGTGGAACTTGCCGAGTGTTCCGAGCGCCTCGTGCTCGTGAGATTTTAAACAACTGCCGTTCAAAGGGCGATGAGAAGGTGTGCAGGAACATGAGCGGGGAGGAAGCAGGGTTCACTTCCCTCGATTTTTATAAACGAGTCTCGTCACTGAACGGTGCTGCCGTAGGAATAAAAACTGAGGGGACGTTTTTAAGCGAGGGGCGTCTGGACGCTTCCCAGCGCTTGCTCAGAAGGGCTTTAAACATGGTCCTCGTGGCTCCCAGCTGCCCGCTGCGCCGCCACCCTCCAGGAAGCACACAGGTGCCCCCGGCAGGTGTGCCCCCGGCAGGTGTGCAGGGACACCTGTGGCCCATGTGTGGCCCGGGAGTGGAGGGCACCCCGGTCGTGCCCCGGCCAGGACGGGTGGAGCGAGGGGTCACCCGTAAGTCAACTCTAAGCCCAGCGGCCATGCCTCGTTCTGGCTTTGAGGGCCGTGCTGGCTCCTCGGGTCCTGGAGGGAAGTGGGTGATGCTGGCGAGCCCCTGCTGGCAGGGCGGGCAGGGGCACGTGGCCCAGGTGTTCAGCTTCTCCCAGGCGCCGGACCTGCCTCGGGTCGTGGGCTCGGAACTGGGGTATCTGTAAGCTGCTGGTCGGGCCTTTGCGGGGTGTCCGGGGAGCAGCTGGCGCCGACGGGGGTGCGGCCATCCTAGAAGCAGCCACAGAGCCGCAGCTGCGTGAGCCACGACCTGCTGTGCCTGATGGCAGGAGCGGGGAGTGGGTGCCCTTGGGGGACGCTGCCTGCACAGCCACCCAGGGTTGAAGGTCACGGTGGATCACAATCTACTGTCAGATTTTAGGCTGAAATGTTGGGGGGTGAGGTGAGCAAAGGGGGCATTTGGTAGTTACTTCCTGGTCGTCCGTCCCCCTGGCTGTGTGGGGAGCTTCGCCAGCAGAGCCGGGGAGGATACGGGGCGTGCGGGCTCCAGCCGCGGGCAGCGCTCGGCTCTGCCGCTTAGAACCTCAGCTTCTCCGCTTCGCAGTTCGGGACCGGGTCAGATCCAAGATGGAGAGAGACATTCTGGCTGAAGTGAACCACCCCTTCATCGTGAAGCTGCACTACGGTAACCAGGGTGGGGGAGGCCCCCCAGGCAGCTGGAGCCGCTCCCCGGATCACACCCTGCACACCACACAGCACACACCCCACACAGCACACAGCACACACCCAGCACACACACGCCCCATACGCAACACACCCCCCATACAGAGCACACACTCCAGCACACAGCACATACACACTGCACATACAGCACACACATGCAGTGCACACACATACACATGACACACCCGGCACACACACTGTATTATCCACAGCATGTAACGTGCGCAGTGTACACTTTCACACAGTGTGTAATATGCAGCGTACATGTATCCCATACACATAGCACATGTCATGCACACGCAGTGTCCATACACATCACAGCGTATGGTATGACACGGTGCACACTGTATACACATGGCATGCAGCATGCACACCCTGTGTAGTTACCGCGTGTGTCCACACCACACAGCGTGCAGCACATACGGTACGCACTGTGTGCACTGCGTGTGTCATCACACGGTGTGCGGGAGGCATCACCCACAGCACGCGGTGCACACGTATGCCGTGTACACACACACACACCGCACAGAGTTTGCACGCGCTGTTCCGCGGCCAGAGCAGCGGGGGCTCTCCTGCAGAGCCCGAGGGGGGGGCACGCCCACGGTGGGCCCATGGTCTCTGACCGCCACTCGCTGTCCGCAGCCTTTCAGACGGAGGGGAAGCTCTACCTGATCCTGGACTTCCTGCGGGGAGGGGACCTCTTCACCAGGCTTTCCAAAGAGGTACGTGGGTGGTGGGTGGTAAGTAGGCAGATGACCAGATGACAGGTAACTAGCCGGGTGGAAGGACAGACTGACAGGCAGACAGACACAGACGCACAGGTGCACAGAGGCATGGACAGATGGGCGAGAGTAGAGGTGGACAGTCAGGAGCGAGAACGCCACAGCCCGGCCCGAGCCTGAGCCTGGCCCGCCGGCCCCTGTCCACCAGCTCCCCACCGACCCGCCGACTCCACACGCGACATGCCGCTGGAACCCACCCCTCTGGGCAGAGAGCAGGTGGCCGGGGTGACGCCCTGGCGTGGTCACGTGTGTTGACACGCGACACGCTCACATGCCACGTGTCCTGTGAGAGGAGCCAGAGATACATGCGGAGCCGCAGACGCGGGGCGGGGGCCAGGCGGGGACGCTCCCCGACTCGCCTCCTGCGGGACCCCGGCCCCCGCTGAGCTGCCACCCGGATGCAGTCACTCGTGGCGGGAGCCGGACGCTGTGCTGGGCCCGCCACGCCGTGTGCTCTCCGCCCAGGTGATGTTCACCGAGGAGGACGTCAAGTTCTACTTGGCCGAGCTGGCCTTGGCTTTGGACCACCTGCACAGCCTGGGGGTCATCTACAGAGACCTGAAGCCCGAAAAGTAAGTGGGAGCCAGTGGGGTCCCCCTCCCCGCCATGCCATTGCTCCGGACTCCCGAGTGAGTGCATTTCAGGAGGCAGGGACAGCCTCGTGTGGGGACAGCCCGTGCGGGGACAGCCTCGTGTGGGGACAGCCCGTGTGGGGACAGCCTCGTGTGGGGACAGCCCGTGGGGGGACAGCCCGAGTGGGGACAGCCTCGTGCAGGGACAGCCTCATGCGGGGACAGCCCGTGCGGGGACAGCCCATGCGGGGACAGTCTTGTGCGGGGACAGCCCATGCGGGGACAGCCTCGTGCGGGGACAGCCCATGGGGGGACAGCCTTGTGCGGGGACAGCCTTGTGCGGGGACAGCCCGTGCGGGGACAGCCCATGCGGGGACAGCCTCGTGTGGGGACAGCCCATGTGGGGACAGCCTCGTGTGGGGACAGCCCGTGGGGGGACAGCCCGTGGGGGGACAGCCCGAGTGGGGACAGCCTTGTGCAGGGACAGCCCGTGTGGGGACAGCCTCGTGTGGGGACAGCCCGTGGGGGGACAGCCCGTGGGGGGACAGCCCGTGCAGGAAGGGCCTCCTCTCACGCAGGCTTCCCGGTGGGCTCTGCCTGCCTGGCGCTACAGGGAGTGGCTGTAAGGACGGTCCCGGCACGCTCTCCCTGGCCCTCCGTCTCTGGGGGCGCGGCCAGGACCCAGGTCCGGGACTGGAGAGACTGGGCAGTCGTAGGAGGCTGGGCCGCCATCCTTGTCCCCCTCCCTGCCCGCCCTCCCCAGCTGCTCGCCACGCAGGTGCCCTCAAGGCCCCCTCACCCGGCCTGTCTCCCCGCCCTGCTCCCCCCCGCACCCCCGGCCCCTGCCCCCTGCCTTGGAGGATGGTCTAGGACTTTTCTCAAAGGCGACAGGCGACTCCGGGGCAGCTCCAGCAGGGCCGGCGTGGCGGTGGCCGCGCCCTGGTGCGGCTGCCCCGGCGTGTTTGCTCACCTGCTCAAGGTGAAAGGTGACCTTCGGAAGCGCTGGCCCCCGTGTCGGGTTTCTGCCTGCTGTTTGCCTGAGCCGAGGCGAGAGTAGGCCGGTCCCCACAATGGCGGAGAGGCCAGGCTGCTCTGCCAGCCCCACAGCCTCAGCGAGGCCGCTGGCTTCTCACTCACTGCTCGCTGCCCCCAGGGCACCCTCGAGGCCACCGTCCAGCCAGCCCCGGCCTGGGCGAGGGGAGCCGGGGGGCATGAACCAGCTGTGGGAGGGGGCCCGGACCACCCCTCCAGGCTCCTCTTGGCCCCCCTGAGCCAGGGGGGCGCCCTCATCCCCGGCGGGTGCCTGGTGCGGCGTCCCTGAGGAGGCATCAGGGCTGCCCCGCGGTGGTGGATGCGTGTGCAGCTGCGCGGAGACCAGTGCCAACCCAGGGCCCGAGCCCCTGTGCAGAGCAGCCCCCCACGCCGCCATGTCCTTGAGGAAGGCGCAGGCCGCGCCCAGCGCTGCCGGGAGGCTGAGGCCGAGCCCCAGGCACCCGCCGTGCTCTTGTCCACGGTCAGAGGGACCTTTACAGCTAGAGAGTGTGACTTCCTTTAAGGCAGCTTTGGGGGAAAAGACCCAGTCGCTCATGGGAACTAGCAGGCAGCTGCCTTGACAGCGGCTCGTTTCCGGGCAGAGGTTAGGGCAGCAGAGGCGCGTCTCCTCACACAGTGTCGTCTGCACGACGTGCTCCCGCCTGTCCCTTCCGCTGTGTCTGGCCCCCAGGGAGGTGCTCGCACCAAAACCCAGGCCTCGGCGCATGGCCGACCCGTCCGAGAGCTCAGCCAGGCTGAGTGTCCCGTGCGCTGCAGCCCCTGCACGTCCGGCCCAGACGCCTCAGGTTGCAAAGCAGACGGTCCATCGCCACGATCCCCTCTCCCGCACTCCCCTCCCCGGCCGCGGGGCCGCCTGACCAGCAGAAGCCGCTCCTCCGAGCCCGCACCCGCCCGGCGGAGGCCACGGCCTGAGCAGGGCACCCCCGAGGCCACCCCCCACCCCGCCGTCCTTCCTCCTCCAAAGCCCGCCCTGCTACTGTCTTTCAGCATCCTGCTGGACGAGGAGGGCCACATTAAGATCACGGGTGAGTGAAGGAAGCCCTTCCCGTGACTCAGCCCTGAGCACCAGAGGCCACTCGGCGCAAAGGCCTCTGTCCTGCCTGCCTCTGCTGACCGGCTGCGTGACCACTGTCCACCGCTGCCTGTGCTCGCGCCAGTGCCCTCACCCCTCTGCCCCAGCCCTGCCGGCGTCTCCCCTGCCTGCGCCCCAAGCTCGGGCAGGCAAGTGTCCACGCCTCGCCTCAGGTGCCCGCTGGGGCCCTGGGCCGCCGCCTGCCCACCGTCTGCCCCGCCACCAAGCTCAGTCAAACCAAAAACGGGACACTGGCCCGTCACCGTCGGGGCCTCTTCTGTGTCATGAGCCGCACGACCTCACGGTGGCCATGGCGTCCCTGTGCGCCCTCCTGCCCACACTGGTTCTCGTGGGGCTGAACCCAAGGTCCGCAGGCCGAGGGCCACTCTGGACAGACTCCAGGGCGAACCTGCTGCCCTGGCCAGTGGCCGCCCTGCCCCTGCAGCCCTCCCCGGCCCTGGCCCCACTGCCTTGGGGCGCACTGACCTCTGTCCCCACCCTGTGAGGCCCCTGTCCCCCCACTTCTTCCCTGGGCCTTCCCTGCCCTGCTTCTTTGCTTCTGGGCTCCTGCCTTCCCCCTGCTTCTCCCCCTTCTCACCTCCTCCTCCTCCGAAGCCCCTCCCCTGCCCCCCCACTACTCCCCCGCTCGCCTCCCTCCCCCCTGCCCCAGGGCTCTCACTGCACTGCCACCGCCTGCATCTCCCCACATCCTGGTGACTACGGCCGTGACCCCGCTGCCTAGGCGCCCTCAAACCTCGCGGCTGCGCGGGGAGACTGAACGCGGCTGAGCTGTTTTAAGGGCCCGTTCGTGTGGAGAAGTTCGGCTCGTTAGGTTTCCCAGCAGCTCGGCTTTCCTCGAGCTCCTCGGGCCCCGTGTGCCTGGCGGTGCCGTCTGGGGCGCCCGGGCTTGGACTCGAGTCACATCTGGGGGTGGGGTGGGGTGGGGCGGGTCCGGGGTGCTCGCTGCCCCTGGTCTGACCTGCCCTCGCACCCTGGTGCCCCCGCGTGTCCCACCTCAGAGGGTGCCTGGGACAGCCGGGGGAAGTGCCGCTCCGGCCTGCAGGGGGACGCGGAGGGCCGCGGGTCCCGGGACGCACGAGGCTCAGGCCGCGGGCAGGCCCCGTGGTGCTGGCCCTCGCTGGAGGGCGCAGGCCGGCAGCCGCGGGGCGAAGGCGTCTGTGTATTTGCCTCAGACTTCGGGCTGAGCAAGGAGGCCATCGACCACGACAAGAGAGCCTACTCCTTCTGCGGGACCGTGGAGTACATGGCGCCCGAGGTGGTGAGCCGGCGGGGGCACGCGCAGAGCGCCGACTGGTGGTCCTTCGGGGTGCTCATGGTGAGCCGCCCCCCCGCCCCCGGGCCCCCACATCCACCCCGCCCCCCACGCTCCCCCACAGCCCCGGGGGGCGTCCTCCGCCGGGCACTCGCTGGCGGACTTTGCGGAGGGAGCCGGGGCTGCGTGTTCGTCGGGCGCCGACCCCTCCTTCCGTGAGTCACGCTGCCCTCCTGTGCCCACAGTTCGAGATGCTCACGGGCTCGCTGCCGTTCCAGGGCAAGGACCGGAAGGAGACCATGGCCCTCATCCTCAAGTGAGTGGTCCTGCCGGGACGCGCCCGAGGTCGCGGCCGCGGGGTCAGGGGTGGCGCCCGGAGCGCGGTTCTGGGTGGGCGTCGGCAGGAGCGTGACCCACGCCTGGCACCCTGGGGTCGGTGGTGCCGGCCCGCGCGCGGGTGACCAGTGTCCCGACGACGTCCTGGACGTGGTGCGGTTCCGCCAGGCACAGCTGCCCAGGCCGGCCGCTGCGGGGCACAGGGTTAGGCAGGCGGGGTGTGGTCTCCCTCCGTCCTGCCCGCCCCCAGGAGCCACTGTCCTGTCCGGGTCGCGGGACTAGCCGCTGCCGGGTCCACACACAGGCGCTCCTCCCCGAGTCCAGGGAGAGGCCTCCGCAGGCCCCGGCTGCCCGGCGCCCTTGCTTGCTGGGACACAGGGCGGGCGCCGCCTGAGCAGGCATCAGAGGGAGACCGGGGAGGCCGTGGGGCGCTGCCCGGGTCACGGGGCTCCGTCGGCTCCTCCCACCCGCAGGCAGAGGCTTCCTCCCCGCGGGCCGCCCAGAGCCCGTCCCTGAGCCTCGGGTCTGTCACTAGCAGCCCCACCCAAGTGTGCTGGGAGGACCCCGGGGCCCCAGCTTGCAGGTTCCCCTTGTCCAGATGTCCTTCTCAGTGCCCAGCAGGCCAGGCCCAGAGGCAGGCGAGAGACTCCAGCAAGCCAAGGAGACTCCAGATGTGATGTGGCCCGTGTGGGGGCCCCGGGGACTCATGCGCCAGGAAGGCCAGGACCTGCGCCCCCTCCCAGGCGCTGGGGCTGCGTTTCTCTGTCGTGGCCCGGAGGGCCAGGCGGGAGGCTGGAGGGAAGTGCCCGCTCGCTGCGCGCTCACCGGGCCGCTGTCTTCCAGGGCCAAGCTGGGCATGCCGCAGTTCCTCAGCGCCGAGGCCCAGAGCCTGCTCCGAGCGCTCTTCAAGCGGAACCCAAGCAACCGGCTGGGTGAGAGGCTGAGCCCTGGGCTGTGGGGCGCCTGGGGACACGGGGACGCCTGGGGACCCCTGGGGCGCGGGTCTCCTGGGGGCGTGGGGTGCGGGTGCTCCATGCAGCTCTCGCCCGCCTGCCAGTCCCAGGCTCACCGGTGGTGAAGGGCCGCAGGGGCCGAAGGGCGTGAGGTGGGGGCTGCACGCTCCTCCGGAGACCCGGGCGTGGGAGCGGAGGCCACGGGGAAGCCGCCCTCTCCCAGGGTGGCCGCTCAGGGTCGTCTTGGCCACCTCCCTCCCGAGCGCCGGGGTCCGAGGACAGAACAGCCGCAAACCGCTTCCCATTAAATTCAATTAAACCCTCTTACGTCAGGGGGTCTTCCAATCTATTAAATTGAGATTTACGTGATCATTAATCTAGAGCCGGTTCCTTTTCAAAATAACTGTTTCCACAGTCGCCTGTAAATGGCAGTTTGTCTGCAACGTAATTATTAGACGCTGAATGTCTGCCGCGGTCCTCCCGCTCCCCTTCTCCGCACACCCCAAGCCCTGCTGCCCAGCGGGGGCATCGTGGCACTGACGAGGACATGGGGTGGACGCAGTGGCCAGCGCGGGCGAGGGCTGTGGGCCTGGAGGGCAGCAGAGCTGGCCTGCTCTGCCGCGGGCGCCCCCACGCTGGCCCCGCCCTGTCTTGGCTTCGGGGCCAGAGCACTTAAATAATGTAAAACCGTTGAACCCAACGAATTTGACGTTCTCGCTGCGGTGCATTTGCCCGACTGACAGGCCGCGTTGCAGGGTGGGCGGTGAGCTCGGCTCGCAGCTGCGTGGTCTCTGGCACGAGCCAGCCTCGGTGCCCCCGCCGCCCTCCTCACGTGGGCCGCCGCGCTCAGAGTGGCTGCTGCAGCTCCAGGCGTCACATCACATGGACGAGGGGCTGTGTCTGTCCCCTCTTCCGGGAGAGCCGAGGCCTGGCTCCCGTGCTCCGCGCTGGCTGGACCCCCTCCCGGCGCTGGGTGCTGGGCGCTGGCCCTGGGAGTGAGGCCGGGTATGGGGCAGAGGTGAGAGCACCGGCTCCAGGCCAGCATGGGAGGCCCCCCTCGTGCAGGACACCCCGAGAGGGCAGAGCCTGAGCTGCTGCCCCGTCCTGGCTCGTAGAGGCCGCACACGTATGGGGCGGGAGGGACTGAGAAAGGCACAGGCGTCCCTCGGACACTGGACAACTCCGGCCTGTACCCCAGCACCAGGCTTCGGGAAAGAAGGAGGCACCTGCAAGCCGGTTAGTGAGGAGACAGGAAGGACCGCACAGCGGTCGCCCAGTCCCGAGGGGGCAGGGCCTGCGGGTTGAGGGCTGGGGACAAAGGAGCTCAGTCCTGCTGCCAGGGAGGGCTGAGGGATGCGGTCAGCGAGGCCCCCTGGCTGGTTGCGGGGAGATCCTGCGTGGCCACGGAGGCCACAGCCCTGCAGCGTCAGGACACAGCAGGCGAGCCAGGCTCAGTATACGGAAGGGACTGCAGCCACATCAGTCACGCCGCCCAGGGACGCTGCCCATCTGATTGCCGGGAGCCTTTAACCAGAGGTGGGGGGTGGCCATCACACGGCCTCTGCTCCGCTCTGCCTGCGGAGGCGCCCTGGATGCTGGACCCTAGCCATGTACTCGCTGTGGAAGAGCTGGACCCTGTGGAGGAGCTGGACCCTGTGGAGGAGCTGGACCCTGTGGAGGAGCTGGACCCTGTGGAGGAGCGCGAGTAGGCGTCCTTGTGGCAGTGGTCCAGGGGTTGCTGTGTTAGGAGCAGGCCCGCTTGGCAAGGACCCTGGGTGGCATCTCAGGCCGTGCCTGTGACATCGAGGGCGGGGCCTCGTGGTGCCCGGCCCGTGCCAGCCCGTGCCAGCCTGACGAGTGCCCAGGCGCAGGCAGAGACCTGACGACACCCCCCCGCAGCTTGGTCCAGACACCCGCGTGGAGGCGAAACACTGAGCAGGACGAGATCACGTCCACACGGGCCTGCAGAGCCTGGACATGTGCTGGACTGGACACATGCACTGCGGCCCCCTTGATGTCCCCATCCATGCCTTCTGGGCGCCAGGCACCTGGGGCATGGGCGGCAGGCCTGGCTGGGCTGCCCAAGCACCTGTCCTGGCTGTTCTCGGCCACTGGATGTCCGAGCCTCCTTACGGGACCAGCGAGCCTCCGTGTCGGGTCTCGCTCTGAATCGCACGAGAGAGACAGTTCCCTGCTCTGCTGGCGAACGTGCCGTCTGTCAGGTGTGCCCCCGTTGGGTCCGCAGAGCCTCCGCGCACGCTGGTTGCCGTGGCGATGCGCTTGCCCGGTCCGGCCTCGGTTCCCTGCCCCTCGATGTCAGCGGAACGGCCACGGCGCGGACGCACTGTTGTCTACAGCCCGAGGCCTCAGAGCCTCGGGGAAAGTGCGGTGGCGAAGCTGCCAGGTGTCCCACAGACCGGGGCGTGCACCCCGGGGGACCTCGCCGGCCCTGCCCCCCGCGTCCCGCGGCTCAGCTCCCGCGCAGTGCCCCTGCGGACGCGCGCACGAGGCGCCGGCCCCTGTGACAAAGGCGACCGCGAGGGAGGCAGCGGGGGAGCCCTGGGCACGGCACCTGGGCGTGTCCTCACCATGCTGACAGGCCCCCAGAGCCCGGGGGTGCTCGTGTGGGCACCCCCATGCTCTGCAGCGGTCCCTGTGTCTCTAGAAAGTCCTGGAGGCGGCACGCGTGGCCGGCATCCCCGCCCCCCTTTGTGCAGGACAGCGTCTGTGGGCCGGATCCGCCCTCACCCCAGGAGGACGCGCCCGTAGATGCTGCCGGGCGGCGCCTTCCTTGGGCTGGCTGCCCGTTCCGGCGCTGCGGGTGCTGGGGAGCAGCAGCCAGAGGCCAGAGCTCAGGTCGGGGAGAGATCCAGACGGGACCTGTGGTCAGGGTGGACACGCGCTGGGCGACGCAAGGGAGCCCCTGGGTCTGGCAGAGCGGGCTCCCGCCCCGCCTGCTCCTGGCCGGCCCGGGCTGTGGGGCGTCTGCCCACCCGAGCTCTGGGCGTCCACGGCGAGGGCAGTCGGGCGCCGGCCCCTGTGATTCCTCCACGGGTGCGTTTGCCCCGGAGCACGGTACTGCGGGCAGCCCAGGCCCTCTGTGCACGCGTCCGGGCCTGCCTGGTGCCCCGGCGGAGGGGGGCTTGTCCGCAGGGCACGGAGGGGCCGTCCTGCTGGGCCCCGCCCCTTGTGTTCCTTCTCCCTCCCCTGCAGGGCTCTCCGCCCCCGCCCCCTCCCCTGGAAGGCCCCGCCAGCACTAAGGGGCTTCTCTGCTGGGGCTGGCGCGTGAGCACCGCAGGCTCTTCCTGGGTCCCCAGGCCCCCAGTCCTTCAGCAGAGGCTCCCGGCCTGAGCCTCCCACCCACCTCCTTCCCCTGCTGGGCACCCCCAGCCTGAGCCTCCCACCCACCTCCTTCCCCTGCTGGGCACCCCCAGCCCTGCAGGGTGGGTGGCGGCACCTGGAGGCGAGGCAGGAGTAGGCGACGCGGGGGCCCCCTCCCGGGAGGGCCCAACCAGGACTCGTCAGGGCCGCCGCGAGTGCTGGGGTGCTGAGGCCGGCTCTGCTTCCCGGACAGGGGCCGGCGTGGACGGCGTGGAGGAGATCAAGAGGCACCCCTTCTTCGTGACCGTCGACTGGAACGTGAGTGCGCGGAGCCCTCTACGGGCCGGCCCCTCTCACTTGGGAGGGCTCCGAGGCTCAGGGTGGGCTCGGCCCGGCAGGGGCCTGCGGACTGCAGCGGACTCCGGGCCTTCCCATGTCCGCCGGCTCCGACCGTGCAGCGGGCACCGGCCCGGGCCGTGAGAGCAGGCGTGGGGTGGTCGGGGCGGGGTGAGCAGGGAACAGCAGAGGTGAGCACATCTCCACGGCTGGGGGTCCCGGAAAGGCTTGATCCTGGCCGCCTCCTAACAGAGCTGGTGGGTCACGGTGTTGGTGTCACGCGATGTGCTGACCCCAAGCCGTGACTCCAGGTGCTGCCAAGGGCCCCTTGGGCAGATGGGCCTCGGGGGACACTGGGTTTCAGGATTGTTCTGCACAGCTGTGAAGCGGGGGGCAGGCCCCGGGGAGGCCCTGCACCGTCCTGGCCCTGGGCCCCGCGGGGGTGAGGAGGGCTGGAGTGTGCAAGCCTCAGCAGGCGTCTCCCTTTGGGCTAAGCTACGACTGCTGCTGCGTCTGTGTGCGCCCGTGTGGGCCCATGTGGGCCTATGTGCCACTGTGTGTGCGCTTATGTGGGCCCATGCCTATGTGTGCTCCTGTGTGTGGGCCTGTGTGGGCCAGTGTGTACCTGTGCGCACGCCTGCATGTGTGCTCCTGTGTGCACGCCTGCGTGTGTGCTCCTGTGTGTGCGCCTGTGTGTGTGTGCTCCTGTGTGTGCGGCTGCGTGTGCCAGTGTGTACCTGTGTGCACGCCTGCGTGTGTGCTCCTGTGTGCACCTGTGTGTGTGTGCTCCTGTGTGTGCCTGCGTGTGTGCTCCTGTGTGCACCTGTGTGTGTGTGCTCCTGTGTGTGCCTGTGTGTGTGTGCTCCTGTGTGCACCTGTGTGTGCGCCTGTGTGTGCCTGTGTGTGCCCGTGTGCGCCTGTGTGTGCCAGCGTGTGCGTGTGTGTGCGTGAGAGAGAACCAATTCCCCGTAACGGAAGTAGGACCTGGCTCTGTGGGGTGTGTGGGCTCTTTCTGTCTCTGTCTCTGTCTCTCTGTCTCTGCGTGTCTCTGTCTCCCTTTCAGCGTCTCCCTCCCCCGCCCCCGCCCGCTGTCCTTGCAGAAGCTGTACAGGCGGGAGATCAAGCCCCCCTTCAAGCCCGCGGTGGGCCGGCCTGAGGACACCTTCCACTTTGACCCCGAATTCACAGCCCGGACCCCCACAGGTCAGTGCGGCAGCCCCACGAGCCCCCGCGGTCCTTCCCGGGGACCCCCGCTCTGGGGACGGCTGTCTGGACCCCGGGGCCATGCAGCGCCAGGCAGGAAGTGGCCTGTTGGGAGGTTTCGCCACCGCCTGTCTCAGCAGAGCGGGGCGTGTCCACGGGGCTTGGCGAGCACCTGGACGACCTCCCCAGCAGGCGTGGCCCCAAAAGGCCGTCCGCCGTGACAAGGAGGAGCATTTCTGAAGGGCCTCTGTCTCCTCATGCTCAGGCCCCTCAGGACACCACAGCAGGTCACTCCGGCCGCCACTCTGTGCTCGTGTGGCCTCCCCTGCCTGGGGCGGCGGCGAGGGCCTCGGCCTGGGGTCCCCAGAGCAGGCAGGGCTGGCTCTTCCTCTCCGTCCAGGCGGCCATCCTGCCCCAGCCCTCGCCCACGCCCACGCCCGCGGTCAGTGTGCGGGCGGTGTCCGGCACCCTAGCTGCTCCCCAGGCGTACGCAGAAAAGCAGAGTTCCGTGGTTACGTCGGGGCTGGACAGCAGCTCTGGGGTCCACTCCGAGGGCCAGTTGGTCTGTGAAAAGGATGTTGCCCCCTTCACCATGATGGGTACCCCCAGGCCAGGCGGGGGGCCCCGAGACTGGGTGTGCTTGGAGCCGCCTCTCACACGGGGTCTGGGCCCCGGGGCACAGCACCTGGGTCACACGGCTCCTCGGGCCCCGCTCCCCCCCGCTCCCCGGGGCTCCACTCCTAGTCGCCAGCCCCGGCCTTGAGGCCCTGCCGCGCGAACCCTTCCTGCTTAAGGCCGACCTGAAGCAGCGAAGCCCCCACAAGTCCGGCCCGGCTCAGAGTCACCCCTGCCTCCCCGCCCACCGTGGCCCCACCCAGCTCCTGTGGGCGGCCGTCTGCAGCAGGGTGGGCAACGTGGTGGGGAGACGCAGTCTCCGTGCGGGCAGCGCTTGGCCTAGGGCCTGCCACCACTTCTGACCAGCGCCGTCAGCCCAGACACTCACCCCAGAGGCCACGCTTGCGCCTGGCCTCACGCACACCACAGCACACGCCAGCATGCACTCCCCACCCCACACCCCACAGGCCCGTGGGGCCCCGCAGCGCTGCCCTCACGGCACTGGCCTCTCCTGCCTGCAGACTCCCCGGGGGTGCCCCCCAGCGCCAACGCCCACCACCTGTTTAGAGGCTTCAGCTTCGTGGCCTCCAGCCTGGCCCAGGAGCCCTCGCAGCACGACCCGCCCAAGGCCAGCGTCCACCCCATCGTGCAGGTAGTCGGAGGGGCCGGAGCCTTGCACAGGGATGTCCCCCTCGCCCCCTGGGGCGGAGGACCTGCCGGGCCTGAGCGGGGGCCAGCAGCGAATTGGGTCGGCGGCGGGCTTTGGGCCCCCATCTGTCTCCCCAGAACTTCTGAAGGAACCTGGGTGCAGGCTCACGCGCTGTAGGGGCTCTGGTTCCTCGGGGAGGAGTCAGGCGGAGCAGACAGGATGGGTGGGCAGGCCAGCACAGCGCCTGCGCCTCGGGCCAGGTTTCACGCCAGGAGTTGGCCTCCAGGCCATCCTCTCCGTCCAGGGGCTGCGGCCACTCAGTCCGCTCGGTGTGGGGCGGGAGCAGCCGAGGGTGGGGGAGGGGCGGGAGCAGCCGAGGGTGGGGGAGGGTCGGGCGCAGCCCACCCGCAGCGCCGGCCGGTGCAGACCTCGGGGCCGCCCCCCTGTGCCCCAGCGGCCGGTGCGGAGCAGCCCCCTCAGCTCCTGTCCCCCACAGCAACTCCACGGGAACAACATCCACTTCACTGACGGCTACGAGGTCAAGGAGGACATCGGCGTGGGCTCCTACTCCGTGTGCAAGCGCTGCGTCCACAAGGCCTCCGACGCCGAGTACGCCGTGAAGGTAGGAGACCCCGCCGGCCCCGCCGCGGCCCTCCACGTGCGCAGACAGGGCGAGTCCTCGCGGCGGCTCTGCGTGTCAGACGGGCCGGACGGAGCCAGGCCGGGACCCGGCGAAGGCAGAGGAGGGCCAGGCCGTGGGGGCGGAGGGCGGCCGGCGGCCGAGCGAGCTGAGCAGGTGCTGGCGTGTTTGCGGGACCGGCGGGGAGTGGGCAGGCGCGCTGTCAACCGCGGAGAGCGGCCACGGAGAGCGGCCACGGAGAGCGGCCACGGTGACCACAGAGCTCCTCTGCCGTCCCCACCGGGCCGCGGCTTCCGTGACGGCTGCGGTGTTTGAGCCGAGGGCCCAGGATGCCGGTTGTGGCCCCTGGGTGCTCACACGTGAGCTGGGCTGAAGCTCCTGCTGACGTCAACTCTAACTCACGTGGAAAGCCGCCCTGGCCCACGGCCTCCCCACTGAACTGGGCCTGAGACGCCAGGGGCCAGGGCCGGCCTGCGGGCCGTCACAGTGCTCGTCGGGCAGGCCCCAGTTGGCCGGTAACTCCGTCTTTGCTCCGAGGCCACAGGCAGCTGTGGACCCAGGTCCTGTTTCCCTCTGCTGCCCTCGGCCCAGCGCCCCGCCTGCTCCAGGGGCCATATCCTGAAACTCCCCGGGGCCAGGGGGCGGCTGCAGACGCTTGGGGGACTCAGGGCCATTCAAGGCCACACCGGCACCCCGGCCGCACATGCCGAGGATGGGGAAAGCCTGGGTCCCGCCTGAGACGTGCGGCGCCGGTGCCGCCTGCCGTGGACCTCAGGAGAGAGGGTGGGCAGGGCCGGCCCCGTGAGGGCAAGGCTGACCTCGAGCGGGGCTGAGGGCCCCCCTTACGGACAGACGCGAGCCCGAGGCGAGGGCCCGGAGGCGGGTTTGAGCGCCCCAGCCCCGGGCACGGAGGACGGCTGCAGCGCCGCGCGGCAGGGGCGGCCACCAGAGGCAGGACGGCCGAGGGCGAGGAGACGGCCGGGCGCGCCTCTCCCTGCAGCGGCTCGGGAACGAGGTCTCAGAGCCCCGCACGCGGCCTCGGCCCGCTGATCGCCTGTCCCCGGGGAAGCGGCCCCCCCGGCCCCCGTGCCAGCAGGCCGGCGCCCGCGGAGCCCGGGTCCCTGGCTGGTCCCTGGCTGGCGGGCGCGTCCGAGGAGGCCCCGGCGGCGCTCACAGCGGCCGCCGCAATGAGGCTGCGTTTCCCAAGCCTGTGACGCGTGACCCGGGAGAGGCCGCGGGGCGAGGGCAGACGCTGGACGTGAGCAGAGCGTGTTTTCAGTCCAAGAAATTGACTGGCATGAAAATCTGCGCGTTCCCGGCAGGGAGACTCGGCGCGCTCCCTCTCGGCGCTCGTTCCTGTGCCTCGGGGGAGGCGTCCGGTAATCCGGGAGGGGGGGGGCTCCGCCACCTGCTTCCCAGCGGGTGTCGCCCTTGGCCCCGGCAGCTGCCACCGCGTCCCTCCGGCCGCGTCCGGGTCTCTGGGTCTGTGCCGCCGCTGCAGGAGGTCAGCTTCGCCGCTGTCCCGCTCGCCCGGGCCGTCGGGAGGGCGAGAAGCCAGACTCCGACTCGCGCCCGATCGCGCCCCGATGCCGCCCTTTCACACGAGCGTTCACTGGGAAAGAACGATGAGCCGCGGCTGTTCGCCTCCCACGCGTGGAGATCGCGGCTCCCAGAGAGGGGGTGGCCCCCGGGACCGAAGCAGCACGCGCCACCGCGGCCCGGGAAGGCGCCCCCAGCGGGGCGTTCCGGAGCGCGCCGTGGGGTGAGGCTGTGTGGACGTCGCCCCTCTAGACCCAGGCTGGGGCCTGTCGCCAGCAGACGCCACCCGGTGTCCTCCCTGAGAGCTCCGTGGAGTTCAAAGGCGAGAGTGGCCCCAGGGGGGGAGCGTGTCTTCTCGTCTCCGGCAAGGGGTGCCCTGGGCGCCGCCCCGGGTGACACCCGGCTCGGCGGGGGGCTGGGGGGCTGACGCGCGGGAGGAGCAGGCAGAGTTGCTCCGCCTCGGGGACAGCAGAGGCCCGGGTGCTGCCCGGCATCCTGTCCGGGAAACGGGAAGAGGCTGAGCCGCGTGACGGGCCCCGGGCCGCCACCTCACGGCCTGGAGCGAAGCGGCTGCTGCCTCCCCGCAGCCTCCGGGCAGAGCGGCTCCGTGTTCCCCGAGCGGGACACGCCCGGGGCGCGGGGGAGGGACAAAGGGCTGCTGTCGCTGCGGCCTCTCGGCGAGAAGCTCGCCCGTGGCTCACTCCCGGGCCGTGGCCGGGGCTCCCGCTGGCGTGTGTGGACCGGGGCCAGGGCGCGGCCGGGGCTCGTGACGGTGCCCGGTGCGACCCCGCACAGCGCCTGTGGCAGTGGCTGACAGCCCCCCCATGGGAGGCGCCCCAGCCCCCGCCTCCATCCAGCCTGTCGTGTCTGAGAACGAGGCTGCCTGTCCCCTCTGAGGTCACTCTGGTGCCCGCTGGGAGGGACGGGGCCGCCCTGAATCTCCGGGCGCGCGTCGCCGGCGGGAAGAGGAGCGGGACGCGTGCAGCCGCCCCACCCGCTCGCTCGTTCCAGATCATCGACAAGAGCAAGAGAGACCCCTCGGAGGAGATCGAGATCCTCCTGCGGTACGGCCAGCACCCCAACATCATCACCCTCAAAGACGTGAGTGGTCTCGGCCCACCTTGCAGCTCCGCGCGCTGCTCAGCCGCCAGGCCCACCGCCCGCTCTGCGCCCCGTCCGCCGGGGCGGGGTCCGCAGCCCCGGGGCACTGCCCGGCCCTCCAGCGGCACAAGGGTGAAGGCGGACGTGTCCGCCGTCCCGTGGGGTGGACGTGGGGGGGGACCAGGAGGTGCCACTGGCCTCGCTGGGCGGGGCGGCGCTGCCCGGCTCTCTGCTGGCGGCCAGAGGTTCTGGGGCGGGGGGAGGCCCTGCGGGGCAGCCGGCCAGCCCAGCGCCCCGCAGGGCTCAGGAGGGGACAGAGCCCCCATGCGGGCACGGGAGAGCCTCCCGGGCCCAGGCCAGCCGCGATGCCGGGAGGGTCCGGCGGCCTGTTTCAGCCACTTCCCCCCCCCCCATTCTGGCTTTGTCAGCTCCGCAGGGGTCATGGGGGGGCTCCTGGGCGTCAGCCTCCACCTTGGTGCCGGGGGCGGGGCCGCGGGGACAGCCAGGTTTGCTCTCCCAGCCGCGGGTCTGAGCCACAGAGACGCCTGCTGCGCCCTCCACGCCCCCCAGGCAGGCGCTGCCCACGCCGCCCACACCCGAGGCTGCCGGCCAGGCTCCCCCGACCCGCCCGCACACCACACACACCACACACACACACCCCACACACACCACACACACACACACCACACACACACCACACCACACACACACCACACCCCACACACACCACACCCCACACACACCACACACCACACCACACACACCACACACACCACACCCCACACACACACACCACCCCACACACACCACACACACACCACACACACCACACACACCACACACCACACCCCACACACACCACACACACCCCACACACCCCACACACACACACCACACACACCACACACACCACACCACACCACACACACACACCACACACACACCACACACACCACACACCACACCACACCACACACACCACACACCACACCACACCACACACACACCACACACACACACACCACACACACCACACCCCACACACACCACACACACACCACACACACCCCACACCCCACACACACCACACACCACATACACCACACACACACCACACACACCACACACACACCCACACACACCACACACACCACACACACACCACACACCCCACACACCACACACACACCACACACACCACACACACCACACCACGCCCCACATACCCCACACACCACACACACCACACACACACCACACACCCCACACACCCCACACACCCCACACACCCCACACCACACACCACACACACACACACACCACACACACCACACCCCACACACACCACACACACACCACACACACCACACACCACACACACACACCACACACACACCACACACACCACACCACACCACACACACACCACACACACCACACACACCACACACACCTCACACACCACACCCCACACACACCACACACACCCCACACACCCCACACCACACCCCACACACACCACACACACCACACACACACCACACACACACCACACACACACCCCACACACACCACACCCCACACACACCACACACACCACACCACACACACCACACACACCACACACACACCCCACACACACCACACACACCACACACACACCACACACCCCACACACCACACACACACCACACACATACCACACCCCACACACACCACACACCACACACACACCACACACACCCCACACACCCCACACACCGCACACACACCCCACACACACCACACACACCCCATACACACCACACACACACCACACCACATACACACACACACCACACACCCCACACACACACACCACACACCCCACACACACCACACACACCACACCACACAAACACCACACACACACCACACACCCCACACACACCACACACACCACACACACACACCGCACACGCCACACACACTCCACACACCACACACACCACACACACACAGCACACACTCCACACACATACACCACACACACCCCACACACACCACACACCCCACACATACCACACCCCACACACACCACACACCCCACACACACCACACACACACCCCACACACACCACACACACCACACACACACACACACACACACCACACACACCCCACACACATACCACACCCCACACACACCACACACACCACACACACCCCACACACCGCACACACACCCCACACACACCACACACACCACACCACACAAACACCACACACACACCACACACACACCGCACACGCCACACACACTCCACACACCACACACACCACACACAGCACACACTCCACACACATACACCACACACACCACGCACACACCACACACACTCCACACACACCACATATACACACACACCACACACACACCACTCCACACACACACCCCACACTCCACACACCACACACACACCAAACACACCAAACACACACCATACCACACACACAACACACCACACACACACTGCACACATCTCACACACACTGCAAACACACCACAAACACATATTACACACATCACATCACACACCAACTACACCACACACACACTACACACACACACACACCACACACCCCCCATTGGGTATGTCCGCTGTCCCCGCCAGGGCGCTCCTGTCCACCATCTCCCCTCCGCGGCCGTGGAGCCAGGTTGGGTAGTGGCCCTGGGCCCTGCCCTCTGGCCCCCCTGCCGCCGGCCGGGAAGCGGGAGTCCTGAGGCGCCAGGGCCGGCGTGAGGAGCAGCCTCGCGGGCGCGGGAGCCCGGCCACAGGCGGAGGGGCGGGGTGTGCCGGGGCCGCGCGGCGCCTGACGCCCCGCCCGCAGGTGTACGACGACGGCCAGTGCGTGTACCTGGTCACGGAGCTGATGCGCGGCGGGGAGCTGCTGGACCGCATCCTGCGCCAGACCTGCTTCTCGGAGCGGGAGGCCAGCGCTGTGCTGTGCACCATCGCCAGGACCATGGACTACCTGCACTCGCAGGGGGTGAGCGCGCACCCCTCGCGCCCGGCCTGGGCCGTGCCCGAGCAGGGGGGCCGGGCAGCTGCGGGCGTGCACAGCCAGGAGGAGGCCAGCGCCGCTCTGCCTGCGCAGGTCCCGGGGCGCGGTCGTGTGCCGGCACCCGGCTTGGCCACTGGGGGTGCCCCGGCTTGCCCCCCCTTCACCGCTGCCCCTGACTGCTGGCCGCGCCCGTTCACAGTGGGGAGACCATGGCCAGAGGGGCGAGGCGCTCGCCAAGGGCGCGCAGGTGAAAGGGGCAGAGTCGGGCTCCAGACCCCGCTCGCAGGCCCTCACTTCCTGGAGGCAGCTGCGTGGCGCCCATTGGTCTCCCACCCTGCCTGGGGCGCCTCCCCCTGCCCTGCGCCCCTCTCAGCTCCTCCCAGGAGGCGGTGCTCCCTGCACCCCTCTCAGCTCCTCCCAGGCAGGCAGTGCTCCCTGCACCCCTCTCAGCTTCTCCCAGGCGGGCGGTGCTCCTTGAGCCCCTCAGCTCCTCCCAGGAGGCGGTGCTCCCTGCACCCCTCTCAGCTCCTCCCAGGAGGCGGTGCTCCCTGCACCCCTCTCAGCTCCTCCCAGGCAGGCAGTGCTCCCTGCACCCCTCTCAGCTTCTCCCAGGCGGGCGGTGCTCCTTGAGCCCCTCAGCTCCTCCCAGGAGGCGGTGCTCCCTGCACCCCTCTCAGCTCCTCCCAGGAGGCGGTGCTCCCTGCACCCCTCTCAGCTCCTCCCAGGCAGGCAGTGCTCCCTGCACCCCTCTCAGCTTCTCCCAGGCGGGCGGTGCTCCTTGAGCCCCTCAGCTCCTCCCAGGCAGGCAGTGCTCCCTGCACCCCTCTCAGCTCCTCCCAGGAGGCGGTGCTCCCTGCATCCCTCTCAGGTCCTCACAGGCGGGCCGTGCTCCCTGGGCCTCAGCTTGCAGGCGTGTCTGAGCCGGCCCTTCCCCCACCGCCACACAGGGGGTCTCTGTGTGGTCAGCAGGGGCTGGGTAGGACATCCGGGCTTCTCTGGAACCCAGAAACAGTTCTTTGCACAATGGATTCCCAGATTTGCTTCTGTTAACGCGAGCCAGCCACGGCCTCAACCCAGGCCTCCAGAGTCCTTGCCTGGCTCTGCTGGCCGCGCGTGGCCCTCCAGCTGCCCTCTGGGCCTGCAGCGGGGTCCTGTGGGGGCGGCGGGGACGCGCAGGCTCCGGGCCGCCCGTTGGCCTCTGTCCCCTCTCTGGGAGCTCGCAGTGTGGTCAACAGCCCCAGCGCGGAGGGTGCCGGCCCTGCCATGCGGCAACTGGCCCGATGCTCGCCCCACTTGGCACCACCCGGCCCGCACGGGGGCGGCTTCTGGGTGTCTGTGGGGCTGGTCCCCGCCCGGGCAGAGGCCTCTGGCCCCGACTCCGCCCCTTTGGGGCCTGCGGGGCACTCGGCACAGACTGGGCTGGGCATCCTCTTAGCTGCACCCTGCGCCGCCCGCCTGGATGGCCACCCGCTCCCTCCTCCGTTCACGCGTCTCCTGGGGGTTGGTTCTGCGCTGGGTCCCCAAGAGCAGCGGCCGGTGGGGGATACCAGGCCGCAGCCGAGCGCCCGCCACGCGCTGCCCGCAGGTGGTGCACCGCGACCTGAAGCCCAGCAACATCCTGTACGTGGACGAGTCGGGGAACCCCGAGTCCATCCGCATCTGCGACTTCGGCTTCGCCAAGCAGCTGCGCGCCGAGAACGGGCTGCTCATGACCCCCTGCTACACCGCCAACTTCGTGGCCCCGGAGGTGAGCGGGGCCTCCCCGGAGCGGGCGGGGCGGGCGCCGGCCGGGCAGGGGTTGAGGCAGCAAGAATCAGCCAGACCTGGCTCCCTCGGGGTCGCTTCTTCGTCTCACTGCCCGTTTGTGGAACTGCTAAGGCTGTTTCCATGGCAACCGTGTGGTGCTGCAGGCCGTTTTGACAGACCCCCCCCACCCCCGCTCTGCCCCAGTGAGAACCGAGGTGCCCGCGGGCTTCCTGGGGCGGAGCTCGCAGTCCTTTCTCTGTGACAGAAGCACGTGGGGACCAGGCTCCCCCTAGGGCTGTAGTGGTTTGCAGGTGCACCCCAGAGCCAAGGGCCCCCGCCTGGCCCCAGAGCCTCCATCCCAAGCCCCTCCAGCTCCGAGCCCGGCCTCCGTCCCATCAGGTCCTGAAGCCGCCGAGGAGCTCCGTGGCCGGTACCCCTGGGTCAGCCTCGGCAGAGGACCGAGCCAAGAGCCACTCCCACCGGCCACTGAGCAGGCTCACGACCCCCAACAGGCAGGGTTCGGGGCGGCCGGGTCCCCAGCCGGGGTGCCGCGAGCGGGCCTGACAACGGAGTTGTGCTTTGCCCCTCGCCATGGCCGGACGCAGCCGTCCTGGCCAACTCAGGCCCCGCCACCCAGCGCTCGTGGGCCTCCTCGTGCTGCTCCCCCCTGGGTGTGTCAGAGGGTTTCCGGGGTGGGGCCAGGCCGGGCCCCAACTCGCTTGCCAGAGAACTGGATGCGGCGCGACTAAGCGCTGTGGCAGGAGCCGTCACGGCGGCGAGAGCAGACACTGTGCCCATGGCCGTGCAGTGCCCGTGGCCGCACCAAAGCGCGGGAGCAGCCGGGTGGCCGTGCACAGCCGACGGACGCGCAGCACAAGGCGAGGCCTGACATGCAGGAGCTGGCCCGCGGCCTGCGGGCGCCGCCCTGGGGGCCAGCGGGTGACCCGCTCCCAGCCCCGGGCCGCCCAGGGTTACAAAGTGGACGGGCATCGCGGGGCACAGGGCCTCGTGTCTGTGGGCATAGAGTTTGCAGGAGGGCAGGGGATTCTGGAAGTGGGTGGCGCATTTGCACGAGGTGAACGCACTTGCGCCCCTGAGCTGCGGGCCCAGGTGTGGGCGGGAGGGAGCCTTCCCCTTGGAGATACTTTGCCGTAATTTTAGGAGGCTCTTTGGCCTTAAACATGAGCCTTCAACGGGTCCTCTCCGACCTGTCAGGTGGCCAGCAAGCCCTCTGGCTGCCCGGCGCTGGCCTTTAGGGGCCGGGGGCAGATGTGTGTGAGGGGGCTGATGGCAACGAGCCTCCACCGCCTGCCAAGTGGGCCACGGCCGTGCTCCCTGCCGCATGACCCGCCCGGCGCGCCCGTCAGAGCCGCCACCTGTGTCTGCTTCCCCACAGGTCCTGAAGCGGCAAGGCTACGACGCTGCGTGCGACATCTGGAGCCTGGGGATCCTGCTGTACACCATGCTGGCGGGGTGCGTGCAGCCTCCGGGGCCGCGGTGGGGCGGGGCCTCCCGGGACCGGGCGCCCCCCACAGATGCACACTCACAGGTCTTGGGGGGGTCATGCAGACTTGCTGAGCCCCTACGAGGAGGAGCCGACCCGCGCATTGCTTGAAAGGCTCTCCAGGGTGAGGGAGCTGGGACCCCAGAGTCAGCCATGGCCCACGTCAGCCCCGGGCACCGCGCTGCTCTCCTCCAGGGTCCACACAGCCCGTCCTTGACAGCGTCCCCTTTGCCAGGGCCGGGCAGCGCAGGCCCCGCGGGTGCAGCAGACGGCCAGCTGGCGTCCCTGTGACCGCTGCGGCAGGCCATGCGGGCGGGTTCCAGGAGGGCTCAGCTGTGCCTCCTCCCAGCTGAGCGCCACTCCCAGCTCCAACCCCAGCTGGATTTCTTGGCCCCAGTGGCCACTTCCCTCCCTCACTTTTGAATGCGGAATAGACGGGGCTCCCCGTGCCATGGAGGTGTGGACGCCTAAGAACTGGGCGTTTGTGAGAGAGTTGCGTGCAGGGAGAGCTTTGGGAAGGCCCGAGGCCACTGCCATCTTGTTCACTGCAGCGAAATGGACAGGATGACCTCAGGAGGGGGCGAGGGCCTCCTGCGCTGTGGCCTTGCTGCAGCCAGCGTCTCGGTGGGGCGGCCCGGTGTCTCAGCACGGGGGAGCAGAGGCGAGGCCTGCGGGTGCCCTGGTTCTCACTTGGCATTGGCGTGGCCGGTGCCACGGGCTTGGCCACTAAAGGCGGTGCTGTGGAGCTGCCACTGCTGGCGGCGGGCACCAGGCGCCCAGCCTTGCAGGGGACAGACAGACGCGCTTACGGGCTCCCTGTGCCCACCTGGGTGTGTCCATGGGCATCACTGCTGCGGCCGGGAATATTTTCCTCCAGCTATTTGCAGTTGAAGCTCAAAAATTAACTTGTCAAAGCTGCGAGTAGGGCGTGGGCAGCGCTGGGCCTCCGGCGCAGAGCAGGCTCCATGCACGTCCCGCAGACAGCCGTGGCCGGCCCGCGTGTCCCCAGGCCGCTCTGGCTCAGAGGGCCGTCGGCCCTGTCCTGCACCTGCTGGTGCGACCCGGGGAGTAGCTGAGGGCCCGGCTGAGCTTGATCCTGGGCTCAGCCCGGAAGAAACCCTCCCTCCCCGCCTGCGCCGGCTTCCCTTCCTGCTGCCCTGGACGCTCAGTGCCCCGATGCGCTCGTCACACAGGTTCACCCCTTTTGCCAACGGACCGGACGATACTCCTGAGGAGATTCTGGCCAAGATTGGCAGCGGGAAGTACGCGCTTTCGGGGGGAAACTGGGACTCCATATCGGACGCGGCCAAGGCAAGTGCAGGCCCATCACCCTTCCTTCCCGGGCGCTCCGCGGCAGGCCAGGGCAGTGCAGCCGTCTCGGCCGCACACGCCTTCTTGAGCCTCGGCTGAAATGAATGTAAAGGAAACACGGGACACTTGCGCGCGCCCAACGGGCTTCCAGCTGGTCTCCAGAGCAAGGGCAGCAGCAGGCGGGGAGGACAGGCTGCGTGAGTGTGGAGGGCAGTACCATCCCAGGAGCACACAGTAGGGCGGCAGGCTGCAGACGCAGTGCGTGTTGCGGCTCAGGTCCAGGCTGCCTGTGGCAAGCTCTTTTCAAGATCTCTGCTGACAGGACGCCCCCCCGTACCGTCGGTCTGCCCCTGACTGACGTTCCACCTCAGCCCGAGACGTGTAGGCGGCGTTGACCCAGTGCAGGCCAAGCCCGGCCCGTTGGCGCATTTGCCACACACGCAGCTGTGAAGTGCCGCCCCGGTGTGGGGCCCGGCTCTGTGGCCACAGCGCCTGTCCCCTGGTCCTCCGCAGTCCGCTCTGCGGCCAGCTTGTCTCCTCACCCCAGACTGAGTCCAGCTCAGCCTCTGACTAAATAGTGGGCCATGACCCAGCACGGGTGAGCAGCGCGCCGGCCTTTGCTTCCTGTAAGATGACTGGGGGGCGCGCAGAGAACCGGGGCCGGGCCCTGCCGGTGCCCTCGCTGTGCAGCCTCGTGCAGCCACGGAGGCGAGGGAGGGCGGCGGTGACGGCGAAGGCCACGCTGGAGGTGCCAGAGGTCGCGTGGAGGAGTTGAGGGGTGAGCGTGGGGAGAGGGTGGTGAAGGCGGCAGAGTTGATGGAGCTGTGAGGGCGAGGTGGCCGAGGTCGTGACGGAGGACGTGGCGGGGGCCGTGGCAGAGGTCACGGCGGAGGTCATGGCCGAGAGCCCGAGGGTCCGCGGGTCTTCCCTGGCGCGGGTTCTTCACCACCAGCCCCGAGCCTCGTCGGCGAGGGGGAGAGACGGGCCCGTTCCCAGGGCTGCGGTGGCTCCGAGGGCCTGAGCCGCGGGCAGGGCCTGGCGACGCCGTGCGGAAGCAGGCCACACTGGGCGTGGCGCGTGCACACGAGGCGTGCCTGCATGCGCTCTGCGCGCGACGTGTGGGTGTGCCATGTGCGCGTGTGTGCGTGTGGCTGTGGAGCAGACTCGCCTTCACAGCGCCGCAGGGATGAGCGTCCCCCTGTGCTGGGCTCAGAACCCCGCCGCCGGGGGGTGTGCACCGGCGAGCCGCGCTGGCCGTTACGCAGATGCCGCGAGCGCGTCTCTAAACCTGAAGAGAGATTTGAGCCCAAACCCGCAGCCACCCCAGACAAGGCTGGGTTTGGCCCGAGAGGGGCCGCGACCCCGTGGGCGGCCCCTGCCACACCCGACCGGCCCCTCCCCCGCAGGACGTCGTGTCCAAGATGCTGCACGTGGACCCGCAGCAGCGCCTGACGGCCGTGCAGGTCCTCAAGCACCCCTGGATCGTGAACAGGGAGTACCTGTCCCAGAGCCAGCTCAGCAGACCAGACGTGCACCTGGTGAAGGTGGGTGCGGGGCAGGGCGGCACGTGGGGGGCCCAGGGGCGCCGGGGCAGCCGCCAGCCGGGAAGCGCCATGCACGCAGCCGGTGACAGCCGGTGACTGGGGAGCCGGAGCCCGGGTGACGAGGGCGAGTCAGAGGCGAGAGGGCGGGGAGGAGCGGAGAGGGGGTGCCCACGGCCGACGACCTCCAGCCCTGAGCCCCGCTGGGCGAGGTCTGCACGCTCTCCCCACGGCCCGGCAGAGCCATTTTCGACTGCGTGAGCCAGAGTCCGCCTGTCTGCGGTGCCTCGCGGGGCGCAGAAACCCCAGGACGGAGGCCTGTACCAGAGGGTGGGCGGGGGTGGCTGGCCAGGCGGACCCGGCCTGCTCTGGGCCTTCCTGACAGACCCCTGGGCCTGTGCTCCGGGGGCCTGGCTTGGCCACTAAGGATGGAGAACCCTGAGACCCGGGGCCGCGAGGCACAGCCGCAGAGCAGCGGGGGCAGGCTCCCCCCACCCCGCCCTCACTGCCCGCCACGGGCTCCGGCTCCACTCGTGGGTGGACTCTCCCCCGGCCTCCCCGGCACTTCTCACTTGTGGCCTTGAACTACCTGTGCGAGGAAGCGGCGTCCTGCACCTGCGCCCTGGCCTACAGCCCAGATAGACTGACGGACGTCCGGAGGTCTGGGGGTCTCCGCTGCTGGGGCGAGGGGCTCCCCCTCCGTGCGTGGGGCTGCGGAGGGGAGGCTCCGGCTCAGGCTGGGCCAGGCGGCTCACCGGTCCAGTTAGCAGGCAGTGGGGTCCAGTGAGCACCCGGGGGGGCATTCCAGTCGCACCCCCTTTCCAGGGACCTCGCACCCCACCCTCGGGTCACTGCTGCCATGCCCTCAACTCAGCAAGGCGAGTGGGGCCTGAGCCCCCAAGCTGAGTCTCGGGACGGGGTGCCTGGGGCGGGATCCCTCTCTGGAGAGGCGTGGCCTGCCCCGCCAGGCGAGTGGTCCAGTCAGGGTGTCTGCTGGACCAGCCCCCAGGACTGAGCCCAAATCCAGTTCCCCAGGCGCGTCTCGGCTTCTCCGGCGGGGCAGAGCCACAGGCCAGACCCAGTCCTCGATCCAGGAGCCCCGAGGCCCCAGCCAGACCCGGCCCCACCAGGAGCCCAGAGCCGGTGACCTTCTCCAGCGGTGCCATGCGGCTCTGAGATGGTCACGGGAGGTGGCCCGGGATGAAGAGGGACGCAGAATAAGAAGCAGGTCCCGCCCCGCAAGGGCCCCTGTCCTGAGCTGTCCACTCTGGATGCCCAAGGCCCCCGCATCCATCCAGCAGGGCACCGAGGCTCCGCATCTACAGCATGGTCACCTGCCCCTTGGTTTTGCAGGGCGCCGTGGCCGCCACCTACTTCGCCCTGAACAGAAGCCCGCAGGCCCCGCGGCTGGAGCCGGTGCTGTCCTCCAGCCTGGCCCAGCGCCGCAGCATGAGGAGACTCACCTCCACCAGGCTGTAGCAGCCAGCGGGCATGCGTGCCCCTGGGGACACGGCCGGTGCCAGCGCCGCCATGACTGTGCCCTGGGCCAAGGTGCCGCGCTTGCGTCTGACGCAGCCTCCCAATGCCTTGCTGTGCCAACCCCACCACCTCCACCCACCTGGGCTCTGCTGACGGACACTGCGCCCGCGCCCGTCCCACGCCTGCCAGGCCCCCGAGGCCGCACTTCTGCTCAGACGAACCAACGTCCCCCCCAACTGTCGAGGCTGTGCTGAAAAGACGCACCGGCCAGGCGGAGGGTGGTGGCCAGCAGCTCCGGCCATGTGGTCCAAAGAGCGGGTGGGAGTGCAGAGAGAGCCCCCCAGACGCCGGCAGCACCTCTGCCTCGACGACCACGTTTCCTGAGAGTGGCGTGTCCCCCGGGAGAAGCCGTCCATGCCCAGGCAGCTGGCGGTGGGAGGCCTCGGGGCTGCAGGGCTGACCACGGGCCGAGGGCTCCGGGCCACCCAGGGCGCAGCTGTGCCTTCGGCTTCCACTTTCTAGTCCGCGGAAAAGCTGTGATGTCGGCAGCCCAAGCTCTGTGCTGCCCCGTGCGTCCTCCCCGGGCTCTGCCGCGGCAGGAGGGTTAGGGCCCTGCTTCTGTGTGTGTGCGCGCCCTGCACAAGCGCCCCTTCACGTGTGTGTGTGTGTCTGGGGTGGTGACCCGAGGTGGGCGTGGCGTCTGCACAGGGCCGAGCGCGTGGCCGCCCGCCCGCCCCCACCCCGGCAGAGAGAGCTGGCCGGCCGTGACCTTTCTGGTGACCGTCCCCAGGGTGGGAGCCGGAGGTGCCAGCTGCGCCCCCAAACGGTGGTGGTCCCCAGTTTCCAGCTTCCCTTCAGTCCAAAAGAATAAGTGCCACATTCTCAAATTAGGTGGGTCTGATCCTCTTCAGGCCTTAAAACATTAACTTATTTCAGAAGCTTTAATTTATCCCGTGGGGTTTCCTTGCGGAGAATCTCAGAGCAGGCAAGAGCCCGAGGCGGGCCGGCCCCTGGGCCAGTCCCCGCCCCGCTAGGCCTGTCTCGTGTCTTCTCAACACAAAATGCTTGTCCCAAAGCTGAGGCAACTTCCGCCTGTAACAGTTTGGTTTCCGGTCTGTTACTTCACTGATCATCAGAGTCTGCGGAAAAACGGGGTCCTGCTTAGGCCCTGGGTCCCGCCCCTGGAGCCGACCAGCCCCGGCTCCACTGTGGGCCGAGGGCAGCCCTGGGGGCCTCGGCCCGGCCTGGTCGGGGGCTGAAGGCTGCAGGCACGTGGGCGGGAGAGCGGGGTGTGCCTGCTCCACCCCAGGGGGGCCGCCTCAGGGCCAGCCTGTGCTCCCCGCAGCCCCGCCCCGCCCCCCACAAGCAGCTGTACTTGAACGTCCGTGAAATACCTCTGCCCCCCCACCCCCCACCCCTACCCCCACTCTCCCGCTGGGGCCCAGACACAGGCGCCTGGAGAGGTCGGTGGGGCGTTCTCCCCGGAGCGTCCCCAGAGCAGTCGCGGCTGTGCTGGGCGAGCCCGGCCCCCCGCCTCTCTCCTGGCTCTGGGGCTCCAGGTGCGGCTGCACGCAAGTCGGATGCTGCCCTGCTCGGGCGGCGTCAGCCCCGTGGCGAGACCAGACTGAGGATCCAGCCCGCACTCGGCCCCACGCCAGGGCGGGCCTGTGCCCCGTCCCGAGGGAGAGGTGCCCGCCCCGGCGAGTCGCCCCAGGCCGCCCGGCCCTTGGGGGTCATTTGTATCTTCGAGCCTCTGAGATTCGAGACCGAGCGTGTCCCTGAGGGCGAGGCCGGCGCCCAGCAGCCTCCCCGCCCCGCGACCGGCCCCGTGACCAGCACTGTGTTTACACGCCCCGCGCCTTTCCAGCCCAGTTCATGTTCACGCTTTACGTTGTGTGTCTGAGAGGGGCGGCCCCTGTACAGGTATTTATTACGCTTTCCAGACTTTCTGAATAGATTTTTGGAATAAACACGGGTTTTATGAAGTGTAATATTCTTCTACGCAGTAGCCGCCCTTGGGACCCTCTGCACGGGGCCCGCGCGCCCCCGGCGCTGCACCGACGGCCCCGGGTGAGGGCGCCTGCAGCAGGGGGCGGCGAGGAGAAAGGCCAGCGTTTCCCATCCCGTCGCCAGTGCCAGTCATACAGGCGTGGCCCCAAGCAGGGCCTCGAGGCCTGCGCGCTGCCCCACATCCGAGGCCCTTCTGGCAGGGCCAGCAGGCGGGCCAGGCGGGTCTGGGGGGAAGGAGGGAGACCACGGTCACCCCCCAGTCTCGCACCCATGCTCTGTCTCCTCCCAGCGCCTCCTTCCCGGGCCCCCACGTTTCCCTGGGCAGAGCCAAGTCCGAGATGGTGGCTTTTCCCGTCTCTGCTCCACGCACCGCCCCCAGGCTGCTCCCTGGTCGCCGGGCCCCTCCGCTGCTCTACGGCTCCCCCAGTGGGCAGGGCCCCCGGGGGAGACCCCTGCGTGGTGCGCCCGCGCTGTAACAGGCCGCGCTGCGTCCCACAGCCCAGCATGCCCTGAGTCGTGCCGCCGCGGGGCCGGGCGTTCCCGAGAGGGTGAGGGGTTGCCCTGTCTGCTTCCTGCCGCTGTGCCCGCCCGGCCCTGCGTGTCCCCTTGTAGGACCGGGAGCCGGGTACAAGGCGCCGGCGGCCACACGGGGATACCCGACCCTGGAGGAAACACCCGTCTCCCACTTCCACCTGCGCCGCGGGCCCCAGTGCCACGTGGCCTTTAACCCCGCCCCGCCCCGGCCTGCGCGGGACCCCGCGGGGCCGCTGCAGAGCAGGACGCTGAGGGGCCCTGGCGTGTCTGCAGGGGCGCGGGACGTGTTTGCTGACCGTGAGCTGTGGGGCCCAGCTGTCTGACCCAGTTGTCTGGCACGACGTGGAGCAGGCGACCCTCCACAACATCCCGTCATCTCAAGAGCTGGGCCAAGGGTCCCCCAGGGGCGCCCCCCTCAGCCACTGCCAGGGCACAGCCACGCTGGCCAGGGCACCTCGCACTCCCAGGGCCTTGGCCACCGCCCCCACTTGCCCCTGACCCTGCCGAGTCTTACAATGGACACGGCTCCCTGTCCTCCGGCAGGTGCACAGGTGGACACAGCCGTCGACGCAGGGCCGGAAGCAGGCACAGCCGCGCACCTGCAGGCGTGGAGAGGCCGTCGCTGGGCCTGGGGCTCGTGCTGAGCTGCATGGCCCATCGCGGGCCAGCAGCTAGACCCCGCAGCGGGCTGCCATGGTGACAGGTGACTGCTGCGTCCCGCTGCTGCCTCCTCGCCTACCTGCTGCTGCTGGGGCTGAGAGCGGGACAGCAGGACGCAGGCGGCGGGGCCAGGCCTACAGGGGTGGACATGGTGACGCAGCCGTAACCGGCCGCGGGAAGGACAGTCCTCAGGCCCCGACGGCCGAGGGTGTCAGAGGCTGCGGGAGTACCAGGGCGTGGAGCAGAGCCGGGGGTGCACACGGCCTTTGTAGAGAGCCCCGTCCTCACAGACCGGCCCAGGCACACCCCGGAAGTGAGTCGTCTCACCGTGGAGACAGGAGCGAGCCCCCAGAGAAGAGCCCCCCTGGGGCCCGGCAGGCCTCGCTCTCAGCAAGCCTGTCCCTCTGGGGGAGCTCTCTGCGCGCTGGTGTCTGTGCCAGCCCTGCCCTGCCTGCCCTGCCCCCTTCCTAGCCCCTGCCCTGCCTGCCCTGCCCTTTCATAATAAACCGGCCCTTCGGCTGTCCCTAAACATCTCTGCCTGTGGGGGACTCGCCCTGTGCCTCTAGAGGGGGGCGCCGGTGGAACTTTCTCAGGGGGAGCCCGAGGGCCGGCTCCCTGAACCCCGCGCCCCTGCACGCCCATCACGCGCGTGTGATAGACGAGCCTGAGCGGCAGGTGGGACACAGTGTTTCTTGGCTCGCTTGGCGCTGTGGGCAGACTACATGCGCCTGGTCGCGTGCGGGCTGGTCATGTCATGCGGCCTGGGCCAGCCTGGGCCTCAGGGGGGCGCCGTCCTCCCCCACCCGGAGGCCTGAGGGCGGGTCTCCTCCTGTGGTCCTGACCCAAGGCCTCACGGCCAGGAGCAATCTGGGGGGTGAGCAGGGGAGGCGCTGAACTGAGTCAGGATAGTCTCTGCCAGCCGTTGGTGCGGGAGGACATCTCCACCGACAGTGCGAGTCCCACCCGCCGCTAGAGGCCAGAGTCAGCTAGAGGCCAGAGTCAGCCCGGAATCCAGCAGGCGGGCCGCAGGGGAAGCCCGCTCACCTGGCAGCACTCACTGGCAGCGCGCGCGTGGGCAGCTACCCCTCCCAGATGGGGCGGGAGGGCCCCGGGGACAGCCCGCAGGTCCTGCCCGGCCGCCTCCCCAGAGCTAAGCAGAGACCGGAGCCCTGCCACGGGGCAAGATGGGGCTGCCCGGGCTGTGCTGCCCCAGCTCTCGCTGTCTCGGGTGTTTCCGTTTCCCCATCAAAACCCCCTTGGGGGGCTAAACGCTACTTAGCAAGCACTTCAGTAGAGAAGCTCTTTACGTCCCTGCGGGAAAATGATGCAAAAGTGGTGACATGGGTGAACACACCTGGGGAGCCCCGAGGAGGATGCTCAGAGGACAGACCTGCTGGCAGGCCCTGCACCCACACTTCCACAGCACCCCCAATGGGGGGCCCTGCCGAGGAGCGCGGACTGGTTTGTGACTTAGTGAAATGCTGCCTCCGGGGCCGCCACACGGGGTCACACGCACACGGGGTCACACGCACACGTGGCCCCGGCCCTTCAGCGGCGCGCGCCGCTCTTACCCGAGCCACGGCCACAATGCCTCTGCTCCTGTCATCCACGACACTTCCCAAGGCCACATCCAGACCCTTTGTCAGGGCTCCCCCCCTCCCCCACGGCAGCACGTCCTTGCCCGCGGGCCCTGAGCGCAGGTCTCTGCACGTCCTCCAGCCCCAGCGGGGCCAGTGGCCGGCCCGCTCCCTGGAGCCCCCTCCCTCCTGCGCTGAGCCCATGCTGCCCCCTCTTCCCCCCACCCCCTTTCTCCAGTTGGAAGGCAGAACGCCCACCTGTCCAGGTTTACCTGAGCCCGGAGCAGCACCTGCCAGCCGCTGGGCAGCCCCGCCATGGGGCAGAGAGGCACGGGATGGGCGCACACAAGGGCCTGGCTGCTTCCCTCCCTGGAAAATCCTCCCCTCCCTCCTGGGCCCTCCCACGCCCAAGTCTCCGGAAAGCTTGACATGGACACCGGCCCACAGCGCGTGGAAGCAGAGACGTGCGCACCGGGCCGCTGGAGGTCACAGGTTCAAATCCCAGCTCCTGCCTCAGCACCCGCACAGGGTCAGTCAGAGGGAGGTGTGGCCCAGCCGGGACAGGACGGAGGGGGTGCCGGCCCCCTGGTCCCTCCTGGGGCTGGCAGGGCCCTGCGACGCCACTTCCTCAGGTAACTGGTGCTCCAGTGCAGCTTCCCTCTTGGCCTAGAAGCCAAAGAGAACGGATGAGGTCAAACCAAATATTAGCTTCCAGATCAGCCCAGAAGGGCACCCAGACCCGGCACCCGCCGGCGCGTGCAGCCTGAGCCAGCGAACCCCGTCGTGCCAGCCGCTTTGTAGGTGAAAGGTTTCTGGAGAAATCAACCAATGCGGTCGACTCCCCGCGTGCCGCCGGGTCAGCTCTCGGGTGTTGGGACCTTCCGCTTTAGCGCGCCACCACCTGCTGGTGAGCCTGAGGCCGGACGAGGCCTCAGCACCCAGGTCCCCAGCCGGTCCCCCGGGGGAGATGCAGAGCTGCAGCTTCTCAGGTGAAACTGGCCAAGAGGAGAGCAACCCCCTGGCCACTGCCCAAGGCCCTGTGGCGCGCCAGAGGGCGCCTGGGATGCACCCAGAGGCACCAGCAGGCAGCCCCACCTCAGGCAGGAGGGGGCGGGGAGGGGGATGCAGCTTATAATAAATTCACAGGCATGAAAACCTGTTCAACCGATGTTACGTAACCAGAATGTACATCCATTTCTCAACTGCTTGGACGTCACTTAGGAAGGGGGACGAGGAGCGGAGTTGGCAGATCTGCAGTGGCCCTAAGTGTCTCCATTCCGAGCCAAGGATGAAAGCAGCGGAGGGAAGCTTTGTCTGCCCGCAGGCCAACCGGCTTCTGCCCACAGACCTGTGAGTGCAGGAGGAGACACGGCGACCTGTGCCCCGAGAAAGAGGCCGCACGGGAGGGAGCCTTGAGTCCTCTCGCCTGGCTGCTGGGGGCCACAGAACCGATTTCTGCCACAAGGGCAGGCAGCCCAGCAAGCGGCCGGGCTCTGAAGGGAGCTGCTGTCACTCTCCCCGCGCCGCGCCTCCCGAGGACTCCTACCCAGTTGCCGCCTCACGCTGCAAGCAGGCACGCTGGCCAGCGCCACGGCCAGAAACTGTCCAGCTGATGGGCTTCCCTGGTGGTGCAGGGGTTAAGCAGAGCACACTGAAGCTGTCCGCAGCCGCTGCAGCATGTGTTTGATCCCCCAGACCCCTCCTGTCTCCCCGCTGCCCCCTCAGTGGCTCTGCCTGTTCTGTTCCCCACTCTGTCTCTGGGGAGTCCTCGCACCCCTGCACCTCTGGCCTGCACCCCAGCTCTTGTATGCATAAATAAATAAGTCTTTAAAAAAGAAAAAAGAAAAGAAATTGTCCCGCCGACAGGCACCGGCTGGGAGCTGCTGTTTCACAGCAGCTGAAACATCCGTGACCCTGGGGTGTTCGCTGGGCCTGGGGCCCGGCAGCTGGCGCTGGGCAGCTGGCAGAGTTTACCGAGGGTGGTTGTCCTGCGCCTGCCTTCAGGTTTCTGGGATGAAGGCGCGTCTGCCAAGAGGTGGACAAAGACGGCGTGCTCAGTAAAGAGGAAATTACTGAATAAAAACTACTCGTGACCCAGCGAGACGGGCACTTCGGATACAAATCCGTGATACGGGCCTCACAGGCCTCCCGCGGCCTCGCGCACCCTCCACAGCCCGGTCGGCCGAGGGGAGGCCGCGGGGCTGGGGGCGCTGCATGGGGGGGTGAGGGCACGGGCTGGCCACGGCCCCTCTCCTCGGGCTGCGTCCCCCGCTCCAGCAGGAACATTCCCCAGCCTCGCTTCCCGCCCCCAGCAGCACCCCAACTCTCCCCCAGCAGCACCCCAACTCTCCTCCGGCGCCCCGGAGACGACCCAGGCGTTCCTACCTCCACGCGCACAGCCTGAGGGCCCTTCCCCGCCGCCCCCGACCTCCACCCGCCCCCGCACTCCCCACCCCATCCCCCTCCCCATCCCCCCTCCCCATCCCCCTCCCCCTCCCCATCCCCCCGGCCGGCCCGCGGGCACCGGCGAGGAAGCCCCGCGGAGCCGCCTGGCCGGGCGCCCCCCCCCCCGTCCCCGGCAAAGGGATTTCCAGTGGAAACAGAAACGGGGGTCCCCGCCGCAGCCCAGGGGGTCGGGGCGCCCTTGGGGGTCGACGGCGGTGCCCCGCGAGTCGGGGCGCCCTTGGGGGGCGGGGGCCGGGCCCACGCGGGTCGAGGTGCCCTTGGGGGGCGGGGGCCGGGCCCGCGCGGGGCGGGGCGCCCTTGGGGCCCACGCAGGCGGGGGAGCCGCCCGCGCGTTTCCGAGGACGGCCGCAGCGCGGGGCGGGGGGCGGGGGGCGGGGGGCGGGCGCCCGGCAACCGCCAGCCAATCCCCGCGGCGCCGGCCATGTTCCCGCGGCCCCGCCCCCTCGGGCCGAGGGGCGGGGGGAGGGCGCGGCCCGCGCCGGCCAATCCGCGCCGCCGCCGGCCGCCCCGCGCCCTGCGATTGGACGGTTGGGCGGGGCGGGCGCCGCGGCGTCGGGCGGGGTCGCAGGGCGGGGCGGGGCCTCCCTCGGCGCTGCGCGTGCCCGGCGCGGCGGCGGCGCATCGGCGGGCATGGCGGGCGCGCTGGCGCGCAGGGCGGCGGACTACCTCCGCAGCCGCGACTTCCGCGACTACCTGCTCAGGTGACCCGCGGCGGGCGGGCGCGGGCGGGGACCCCGGCCCGGGCGCGGGGGGCGCGGGGGCGCGGGACGCGGGGGCGCGGGGGGCCGGGGGCGCAGGGGCGGGGGGCGCGGGGGGCGCAGGGGCGCGGGGGGCCGGGGGCGCAGGGGCGCGGAGGGCCAGGGGCGCGGGGGGCGCGGGGGGCCGGGGGCGCGGGGGGCCGGGGGCGCAGGGGCGCCGGGGGCCGGGGGCGCGGGGGGCCGGGGGCGCGGGGGGCCGGGGGCGGGGGGCCGGGGGCGGCCTCGCGCGGCCGTGACGGCGGGGCCGGGGCCGGGGCCGCGGCGCCCGCGGGTGTCCGCCCCGCGGGGCCCGAGCTGGGGCGCAGCGGGGGGGGGCGGCCTCCGCGGCGGATGGCGGCGCCCCAAGGGCACGCGGCGCGCGTCCTTCCCGCCGGGCCAGGGCGCGGGGCTGGGGCGCGGCCTCCCCCGTCTGGCCGCCCGGCCCGGCCCTGCGGGAGGGTTTGGTGCGCGAGAGGCCGCGCTCCCCCCTCTCCCCCCCCCCCCCCCCCCCCCCCCGCCGGCGCGGGCCGGGGGAAAGCGGCGTTTCCAGGCGCTGGAAGGCGGGAGCCGCGGCGGGACGGGTCGGCGCCGCGGGCAGCAGCCGGGGCACCCGGGACCGCGGACGGGCTCCCGTCCGGCCTGGCCGGCGCCGTGGTGCTGCGCGCGGCCCTCCCGCCCGGCGGCCGTGAGGCAGGAGTCCCGCCCTGGGCAGAGGGAAGAGCCGGGCAGCAGCTTCTCACCCCCGCGCGGCGGGGCGCAGCCTCGGCCCGTCCTTCCCCAGGCCCGGGACGCGCGCGGGCTCGGCCAGCCGGGCTCCGGGCAGGCCGTGGGGGCGGCAGGGCTGCAGCACGGAGCCGTGTTCCTGGTCCCTCCTGCCAAGTGTCGCTGGTTTTGAATCTTCGGGTTTTTACTGACGTTCTCTCCTTGTGGACCTTGTAATAGTGGCCGGCCAAGGTCAAAGGGGGGGAGACGAGGTCACTACTCACCGTGGGTCTCCAAGGGGAGGCCTCTCGTCCGGCGTGGCGTGTCCCCTTGGCCTGGGGCAGGTGCTCACCTCTTCCCTGGCAGGACTGGCCAGCCCATTCCGAGGAGGAGGGCCTGGCCTGGAGGGTGCCGGCCGCCCTGCTGGCTGCTTGCTGAGCGCCAGCTGTCCGGGCCCTGCCTGCTCCCCTAAGGTCAGCTGCACGCGGCGCGGCGGCACCTCTCCTTTCTCGCTCCGGTGTTGCTTGAGTAAAGCTCTGACTCCGTGAGGAAAGGCAGACTTGCAGCATCCAGGAAGGCCCTGCGATGGGGCACCTGACGACAGTTCAAGGGGGCGCCCCAAGCCAGGGGGCCCTGAACCCACAGCCGGTGGGCTGCAGCGCACCTCTCCGGAGGGGGTTCACTGCCCGTGCCGGGTGCAGCCCTCTGTGAGACTGACCGGCCCCTCCCTGGCCCGTCTGTCCCTCTCTGAACAGCTTGTTCTGCAGGTGTGGGGGGAGGTCGCCCCAGTGTGGGTGTGTCCGGGCTCCCCATCTGAATCACTGTTGTGCAGCCCCCAAAGTGGCCCGGCCGCCTTGGGGTCCCCGCCGCTCGGGGCTGCCCGCGACCTGCCACAGCCTCGGAGGGCACTTGGGGGTCTGGAGCCCAACTGCAGGAGCTTCCATGGGAGCCTCTTCCCCTGGACAGAGCAGCCTTCCTCCTGGACTTGGCCAGGGAGGCACCCCTGTCCCCACCTTCCTCGTGAGAGAAGAGACCCCCTCCCGGGGCGGCTCGCGGCAGGACGGGGGCTTCAAAGTAACATCCTTCTGGAAACAAAAATATGCCGAGCGGCTTCGCTCAGCTTCTTACTGGGTCGCAGCATCCCCCGTGCGCCGCCTGGCGCTTGTTTTCGTCCTTCGGACTCGCCGTTCCTGCAACTCCCTCCATTTTTTCAGCACAAATTTGACATCACATTTCCCACAGAGGGTGAATTTCTGTCAGTCAGGTTCTGGGAACACGGCTGAGATGACTTTCTCACGGAAGGGACCTTCCAAGAAGCAGGAGGAAGAGGCCGGGCCCGGCCTAGAATGGAAGACCAGACAGCGGCGAGGGCGGCCCGCGGGCCCGAGCGCCGTGAGCAGCCGCCGCCTCTGCTGGTCTGGCGCGCGGCGGGGCCGTGGCCCTGGGCTGTGAGCCGCGGGCTGGGGTCGCGCCCGCCTGGCCGGGCCGTCCGACAACGCGCAGTCTCTGCGTCTCCGTCGCCTCAGCCCCCGCGTCCCGGGCGCGCTCTTCCTCTTCCCGGCGGCTGCCACCCCTTCGCACGCCTGTCTTCATGGGGACTGAGAATCAAGAACTTTCTGGATCTCTGTTATCTTTTTTTTTTTTTTTTTTGGAAACGGTTTCCCTCCGGTCTTTCTTGGTAGAGTGAGAGAAGAGAGTCTTTTTTGCTCTTTTCCCCCGGAGTTTTGGATCAAGAATGGAGGAAGAGGGGCCTCCCTGGTGGCACAGGGTGGGGGGCGGGTCTCGGCGCTGTGAAGCTGTCGGCAGCCACTGCAGCGCAAGTTCCATCCCCGGCCGGGGAGTGACCCACAGGACGCCCCAGACCTCCCCTGACTTGCCCGCTGCTCCCCTCAGCCATGGATTTCAGTGGATCCACCTGTTCTGCTCCCCGCACTGTCTCTGGGGAGTCCTCTCACCCCCCCACACCTCTGGCCTGCACCCCAGCTCTTGTAGGCATGAATAAATCTTGAAAAAAAAAGAATAAAGGAAGAAGAGCAATTAGGTTTCCAGATGGGGCGTGTATTTTGGTGGCTGAGCCAGCCGAGCTCTGTGCAGATCTGCCCCAGAGAGCCCCCCTGGGGAGGCCGTGGACTCGATGCCTGCCTCAAGGAAGTTCCCTTCGGGAGGACGCGGACAGCAGGGCTTTAAAGCCCGTTCGCCATCTCGCAGGCCTGGCAGTCTCCAGCTCGGGTGGGTTCGCCGAGACCGTCCGCAGCTGGCAAGGGCCCTTCTGCGTTCACGGGGGCGTAGCTGCTCGGCGGCCTCCGGGGTCACCCTGACCCCAGGACAGGCGCGGCGGCGCTGCAGAGCTGGCGTCAGCCTGGGCCTCACATATCCGCCGCCTGAGAGGCTTGTCCAGCCAAGCAGAAAGCCTGCCCCGCTCCGGATGCCAAACTTGGGATGCCAAAACCGGACACTGGTCTAGGGCTCAAGGCAAAACAGTGGCGCCGAAGAACAGTGGGCCTAGCAGACCAGGCTTCCGGCACCGCCCCACACCTGCTCCCGGCCACCCAGCGCCGCCTGCCCTGCCCTCGCTGCCCCTTCCCTGCCATGCGCCTGCAACTCTGGGCGAAGCCCAAAGCTCTGAAGGCAGAACTGGCACCGAGAGTCTCAGAGCACCGGGACAGGCTCCGTCTCCAGGCCTCGCCTGCCAGACAAGTTAGTGCGGCCAGCACCTGCCGCGGCTGCCCCATCTCCAGCTGTCGCGCTTCTTCCGCCTCAACTCGGGCTGGAAAACCGGGCGCGGCTTGGCAGGAGATGGGAAGCGCCAGGAGGTTCCGGCGGCCAGAACTGCCTTTGGGAGGCCCCGGCCTGGCCGCCCACCCGCTCCGGCGCTGCCACAGACGGCTCTGCCGGGCGTCACTGGCGCAGTCGGAGCTGGCGGGGGCCCGTCCCGGCATCTCCAGAGAAGGCAGAAGGCCGCCAGTCGCGGCGTGAAAGCGGGAGAGACGCGGCAGGCCCAGGAGACGTGAGGAGGAGGAAAATGGGCTCAGAAGAAACTGACAGGCCAGTCCGGGTCCCCGCCGAGGCGAGAGCAAGACCAGCCCCGAGGAGCAGCGCCCTCGCTCTCACCCCCGAGGACTGGACCGCGCGTGGGGTCTGGACGGAACAGCCGAGGCTGCGCAGCCCCCACGGCCCCGGCTTCCGCGCGGGCTCACCGCGTCCCCGCGTGACGGGCTGGTCTCGTGAACTCACCGTCGTGAGGACAGACGCCGACTGGCCGGCCTGTCTCTCCCGGCCCGCCCGCCGCCCCAGAGAGCCCCGCGCCGAGCGCACTCACAGTGGCTCCGTCACGGCGGAGCTGTTGTCGCCATTCCCAGGCCGGGCGGGGCGAGAGGCGGGCGCCCTCCCCGGACCCCGTCTGCCCCGAGGCCCCCGCCCCGCGCGCCCACGGGCGGAGTCCGGTGCTGAGGACGAAGCTCCCCGACAGGAGCCGCCCCGGGTGTCGCAGCTCTCGACAGACACGCCCGGCTGCACGCTCGGGCCTCCTGACCGCTGCGTGGACACGGCCAGAACCGCATTTGGTTGCGAGTCTTGATGAAGGGTGTTACCATTTCATTCCGGCAGAGAATAAGTGGGTGTTTAGCACTTCACCTCGACAGAGAAAGTCAGCGCTACCAGCACGAGTCGCCGTTTCAGAAAGAAACGTGACCCGCTCTAGAACCTTCCACGTGCTTCTAGGTGGTGTCAGCTTTGGCCTTCAAAGAGCAGTTCGCTCAGCCCTGGCGGTGTCCACTGGTCGCTCCCCCGGGAGGTCCCTCGTGAGCATTGCACCGCCGGCCACAGGGCCCGGCGTCCAGGAGGGAGCAGGTGTGACTCTCCAGGCCCTTGGGTCTATTTTGGGGGCTCACCTGGTGATCATCTCTTAGCAGGCAACAGTGGAAAGTGCGTGTTCATGGGGCTCTGCAGCGCTCGGCTCTCCCCAGCCTGTGGTCTTGAGCGAAAGCCCGTGCTGCCCGCCCGCATCCGCCCCGCCCGGAGGCCGCCGCGCCCCAGGAACAGGTGCCTGCGGGCTGCGCTCGAGTCAGAGTATTTTGTGACGTGTTGGAGTAAATAAGCTTAATAAAGCTCTCTTGTTTCCTTTTACTTTGTTAATGCGACTTCTAGAAAATTGCCGGTTCCCTGTGCGGCTCTTTCTGGTGAGCTGCATCGTTTTCCCCGGAACGTTGCTCTCCTGCGGCTCGGCGCCGAGAGCTCAGGCTCACCTTTCCCAGGCTTAAGGGTGTGTCGGGCCGGTTGTCGCGGGAACCGTGGCTTCTCTGCAAGCGTCGCCGACCGGTCCCGTGGCTCCCGCGCGCTGCAGCAGAGGACGCGGAGCGCGGGGCCGAGCTCGGCGTGGAGCCCCGTCTTGGACGGCATCTCATCTTTTCTCTTCTTTCCCTCCATGCCTCCCGCCTGGACTCGGCCGCGCCTCGCCGCACAGCACGGTAAGACGGTCCCTCTCCTCCCTTCCAGGGCTGTGCCCCGGCGTGCGCGGGCGGCAGGCTTCCGGGCTAGGGGCTGGCCCAGTGTCCCTGGGCGTCTGTCCCCTCGGGACGCCACCACCTGCGGGACGGTGCCGGGGTGGCCATGGCCAGCAGTGGGGTGAGACGGGGGCGCTGGCCTGCCTGAGGGGTGCGGGGGCGCCATGACTTCCTGAGGCCAAATGACCTTCTTAGGAAACCCGCCTCTGCGCAGCTCGGTGCTGGCAGCCGGAAGCCCGCCGCCCGCGCTACGCCCCTCGCAGCCCGACTGCCGCCCTTCCCCTCTGCCCAGTGTGGGTGGCGCTGCAGGCCCCAGGCTGGCGGCTGAGCCCCCGCACCGCCCAGGAAGCGCCCGAGCAGGGAAAGGAAGGTCGGACGCCGGGGAGGGCCCCAGGAGACATAAGAGGCCCCTTCCCAGCGAGCGTCGGCGGCAGGGGCAGCAGGAGCTAGGGGTTCACGCCCGCGGGCTCCGCCCTGCCCCAGGGCCTCTGCTGCTGTCGGACACCTGGAGCTGCCCGCGGCGCGCCGGTCGGTTCTGCTGTGTGTGCTCCTCCGGATTCCCGCCTGCCTCCCGTCTGGCTTGGCTTCTGGCGACTCCTAGTTGGCGTGTGGTCAAGTGAGGGCCGTTGCCGCTGCGCAGTGCCCTGTGACCAGGCCGCCGAACACGGCCTCTTCGTATGTTAAAGTAGCTGCACGTTGTACACAAATAAAACACATTTTCATGGGCCAAAGCCACAGGACTTCCGCCTCCAAAATTAGACAATGAGTGGATGTGGCCCCTGCGCACCCCTCAAGGCATGGTGACCGAGGGGTGGGTCGTGGCTCGCCGCAGCGGCTCCAGGAAGCACAGGTCTGCGGGACCCGGTCCCTAGTCACACCCTCCATGTCCGGGGTTCCTCCCAAAGCCGCTGGCCCGGCGCCGGCTCGCACGCAAACGCCAGGGCCCGCCTCCGAGCCACCGTCCGGGGCTGCACCGCAGGCGTGAGGTGAAAACTGACACTGAGGACTCGCAGCCGCCCATGGCCCCCTAACTTTCCTCTCCTTCCCCTCGCATCTCTTGACAGCACTTCTGGGGCCCAGTCGCCAACTGGGGTCTCCCCATAGCCGCCATCAATGACATGAAGAAGTCCCCAGAGATCATCAGCGGGCGGATGACCTTCGGTAAGGGCGAGGGCGCACCCTGTGTCCCCAGAGGCTGCAGGCGCCCCGAGGCCGCTCCGACTGTGATCCTCCAGGGAGGCCGCTGTAAATATTTGCCTGGGTGCCAGGCTGTTTGCCTTTCAGGTGGAGCCGCCGCGTGCGGGGTGCGGGGGGTGTCCACTGGACTTTGCTTGGGAAGCCTCACGTCCCTGGGGCCTAGCTGGGGTCGGGAACAGACTCCCACACAAGGGGCTGTGGACACTGGGGGGCACGGAGACAAGGGCCAGGCCGCGCACAGCCCACACTGTCTTGTCCCGCCCAAGAGGGTTTCTCACTGGCCAGGCTAGCAGGCAGCTCTCCCCTCGGCCATGCCCGCGCCCCCGCTGTCAGTCACTGCCCCTCTGCTCTGCCGCCGCAGCCCTCTGCTGTTACTCCCTGACCTTCATGAGATTCGCCTACAAGGTCCAGCCTCGAAACTGGCTCCTCCTGGCGTGCCACGCCACCAACGAGGTGGCCCAGCTCATCCAGGGCGGCCGGCTCATCAAGTACGAGTAAGCAGCCCCTTGCCGCTGTGTCCGGGGAATCTGGAGCGCAGCTCCGGGCCCGTTAGGAGGGGCTGGGGGCCTGGGAGGAGGGCTGGGCGTGTTGGGGGTGTGGGGGTGTGGGTGATATGGTGGGTGATACGGGTGATATGGCGCGGGGGTGTGGGGTGGTGTGTGTGTGGCGTGTGTGGCGTGTGTGGCGTGGAGTGTGTGTGGCGCGGGGCGTGTGTGGTGTGTGTGGGGCGCGGGGTGCGCACACACCGGCCGTGGGCAGTCAGGAAACGTGACCCGAGCCCAGCTGTGTGAGCCCGCGGTGGCGGGGCGCCCCTGGGCAGCAGGCCTCACGGGCTGTCCCCTCTGCTTGCTTCCAGGATGACGAAAAGGGCCAAGTAACGGCGAGGCGAGGCCGCGTGGCGCTGGCGCCGTCTCCTGCGGGCCGTCGTCCGGGCCCCGCAGCCCCAGTCTTTACTGACCAGACTCTTTATGGACGTGGCCGAGACCCCGCCGACTCGTGGCCGCCCCGCCCTGGCTGCGAGCCGCCCGCCAGTGCACCTTCCCCGTGGGCCAGCAGAGCCCACGGGCCCACGTGCTGCTTCTCACAGGCAATAAACGACCCAGACGCTTGTCCGATGAGCGCGATTCTCCGCTGTGTGTGCCGCGGCCTCTCCCGGAGAGACCCCGCGGCGGGGGGGGGGGGGGGGGGGCGGTTTGCAGGGCTGGGGCGGCGGGCCTCGAGCAAGGCGCACTGTCCTCATGGCGCCTCGCGGCCTCTGAACCCCGCTGGCCCTGCGTGCCCCGGGTCCTCACTGGGCCCTCGGCCCTGGGGACAGACGTGGCTTCTAGCGGGTGGCTGGGCGCCGGCCCCCAGGCCCAGGCCTCGCAGGGAAGGCACATGCCCGAGCCCAGGCCAGGGAGGACAGCGCTCCTGAGGCACGCCCCGCAGGCGCAGGCTCCTCCCGCCACCCCGTCACCGCTCCTCCTGGGGCCGGGTCTGTCCCTGTCTGCTGGGCCGTGCGCTAGTCTCGCTGTTAAGTGAGGTGCCCCCCTCAGAGCCTCAGCTCCTCCCGGGGTGCCTGCCAGTGGGTATCAGCCCCGTTGGGCACCGCCGGGCCCCAGGGCTCAGGAGTAGGCCCTGGAGGTCAGAAGGCAGCGTCCGAGAGAGTCCAGGCTGTGCCTGGCCAGTGAACTTGTCTCCCACAAGAGCACGGGGTGCGAGGTGGAGGCTCCAGCCCCAGAGGGCCTGGCCACCGGGGACTCATGGCTACGAGTCCAGCAAACCCTGAGGGCAGAGACCCCGCCCCACCTCCCACAGCCCGTTGACAGAAGCCGGAGCTCAGACGGGGCTGAGGCAGGGCCCCGGCAGGGCCTCGGAAGCGCCCGGCCCCCCTCCCGGCACAGCCCACCCGTGCAGAGGCGGGAACATGGCGCGAGCCCTCACCCGCACTCTTGCCGGGCTCTGTCTCCTGCTGGGACACCCAGGGCGGGCCTCCAAGCCCGGGGACTGGGCCGGGGGCGCGTACACGGCACTTCGCGCACCCCGCCCCGCCCGAGGCCTGCTGGTCATCTCAGCGCGGGAGGCGGCTGTCAAGGCCCCAGCCGCACCAACCGTGTGAAACCGCAATGCCGGGTGCTGCGGCCTGGGGACGAGGTGCCAAACGCAGAGCCTCGGAGCCCACACACCCGTGTTCTCCCTAAAACTCCCCCGGCTCCCCACTTCAAACGGTACAAGTGGAGGCCCCAAAGGTGTCCCGGCTCCCAGCGCAGGCGACACGGGCGGGACCTGCACCCGCTGCCCCGCTCAGGGCATTTCCTCCCCGCGGGGCAAGTTCAGACGGAGCGACCTGCCCGCGGGCGCCCGGCCCCCACCTGCCAGAACGGCCCTGGGAGGGACGGTGGAGAAATCAGCGGCCTTTTGTTTCGAAATCGTCCCCTGCCGCAGTTGGCAGAGGCTGTGACGCTGCCTGGCTCCCCCTCCGCATGCCACCCGGGCACGGGCGCCGCAGGGGTGCAGCACTTCCTCCAGCCTTTCGACTTCACCTGAGGTTCTCAGATGTGCCTGGCGGCCAGCGCAGTGAGGCCAGAGCCTCTGCGGGGTGTGAACGGCTCGCCCAGCTGTCACCTCTGAGGCCTGACCCCTGATGCCGCCAGCGATCCTTTCCTCTGCATGTGCCAGAAGAGAAGTGGACACTGAGGCCCAGGACACTCAGCAAAGCCTGAGCCCCTGGGAGTGTACCCCAGGAGCCCGTGGGGGCCGAGGGGGTGCGAGGGGGCTGATCCAGAGTGTGCCCTAGCCCCTCACCACAGCTCTGGGTCTGGGCCTCCCGGGGCCCTGGGTTCATCTGTGCTGGCGGCCACAGCAGCCAGAAAAGCTGCCTGAGGATTAGCCACCCGACATCCTTGACATGAGAGCTCCTCAGGCCAAGGCTGACACCCCTGGAATTCCAGAGGCGTCCCCGAGCCAGCAGCAGGCACACAGTCCATCTCTGGTCCTGAAGAGCCCCCGGAAGCCCCAGAGCGGCAACGGAAGGTCAGAGGGAGGCAGAGGCTGCCTGCCCCGCCACTGCCGGGCCTCCTCCGGTGCCTTGGCCGTCAGGGGAACGTGTGCCGGGCTGGGCTCGCCCCTGCAGAAGCACCTGCCGAGGCAGCAGGTGGCTCAACAACCACCCCTTCCGCCTGATTTTAAAAGTGAGGCTCGGCAGCTATTTCAGGTGTCATAAATTATTTTGGATTTTTTTCCCTTTCAAGCTTGATGAAAGGATCAGCGTGGAAAGGAAAAGCAGAGCCAGGCTAAGTTTCTCACGGGCGGGAAATTTGTTGGGCTCCCAGGTGAGGTTTGCCGACCAGGAGAAGTCGGAGAAGTCGTGCCCATGGGGGTGACGAGGGCAGCTTTCACAGGGCGGGTCTGGCCTGGGAGGGAGCTGGAGGAGGAGGAGTGGAAGTTGCTTTTCAAAGAAGTTTTTCTCTCAGAACCGGTGGTGGCCAGTTCTTTGTTCCTTCAGCCCCACCCGGCCTAGCAGGGCCTGTGCACCGGGCAGAGCCGGCTCCCGGGAGGCAGGTGGCAGCGGTTTCCAGTCCGCCCTCTACCCCGTCTCTGCCGCGGCCTGGACTTCCGGGGCACGGGCTCGCGGGTTCTCCTAGTGCTCGCTTTATCAGCTCAGTTACTCTCGGGCTCAAAGGTAGTTCCGTGGCTGGGACCCCTGTTATAAAGGGGTCCTCTGGCCTCAGCCCATGAACCCTTGAGGCGCCTGTGTTTCCTGGGCCCTGCCCCCCCCACGCGGAGACGCCCCTCGGAATCTCGGTTGTTGATCCCCCGGCTGGGTGGTGGGACCTGGGCGGCCAGGAGGTGGCTCCGGCCGCGCCACATGGTGCCTCAGGACACTGACCAGGCCTGAGGACTCGCCTATGCCCGCGCTTCGGAGGCTCGCGGCTGCTGGGTGGCGAACGCTTCACGCGGAAAGTCAGCACGAGCAGCTGTGCCGAGCTCGCTGGCGCGGCTTTAGGGATGACCTGAAGCGCATTTACACTCTGCTCAGGCGGGTGGAGAGCACCCCGAGGACAAACTGCAGGGAACACCTCGTGCTTGCTCAGTGGTTTCATTGTTTTGCTCACAAAGGCGAGATGGGGAACAAGGAAACATTTCTGTGGTGAAAAATAATGCTATTTAGTAGAAAAGATTCAATGATGAAAATCAAAGGACTGGTAGAAATGCCACCAGGTTTGGAATGCACCTGGGGAGTATGTCCACAGGGCCAGCGCCCAGGAGTCGCTGTGCCGGGTGCAAAGGCCACTCCTCAGATGGGGGCCGGGGCGGCCGCGGGCCAGGTCAGGGGTCAGTCTCCCAAAGTACCATGTGGCGCACATGGCGCCACCTTCTGCCCTCCCGGTCCCGCCACCTAGCCCACCTGTGCTGACGAGTCCCAGCTGAGCAGTCACCTCCGAGCCATTCCTAGAGCGTGACAACCCGCGTATTTTCACTTTTTATCTTGCCCCAATTGGAAGTTTTATCTTCTGTCCTTTTGAATTGTATTTTTTCTTTTTAAATGAAATTAAAGATATCCGGCCTTTTACATACCACGCTCTATATTTTCACACCAGGGTTTACATTGAAGATTTAAAATTCTCTCCTTTCACAGACTTTTGTTGGAGTCAGAGTTTGATTTTCCTGTCTGGAGACTGCAAGGAGATACGTGTATCCCACATTCCACCTGACAAGCACAGCGAACACATGTAATACAAGCTCTTGGGGTTCTCTCTGCATCTTTTGTAGCACAATTAAATGCCCTTCAAGTAGCTCCCCTACCTCAAACTACGTAGTGGCTGTAATTATTTTCTTAAAAATACAAACAACCCCTGAGAGTTGTGCATGACCCAATGTGCAGTTTGTAACAGCAGCACCACTTTTGTCATAGGTCAAAATAAGGATCAAGGTCAAGGTCAAGATAAGGATCAAGTGGGGCAGCGAGAAGGCGTGTGTGTGTGTGTTTGTGCACACAGCAGCAGCAGTCCTTGCAATATCTTTGCTTCTGGTCGAAAGAGATTAAATCAAGTTCAGGACAAAACATGTTCCAGCGGACCTCTGCCTGGCCCCGCAGCTGACACGCCTCATGTGCCTGGGAAAATCACACAGACCTGCCGGCGACCCATCTTGTACGTTTTGCTACATTTAAATTGAAGCACATTCCACTTTTTTCTAGTCTTTCTAATCAAGCATGATAACTCCATCCTTTCTATTGTCGTTTTCAGAAGTCGTTACTTGAGCAGAGGTGACGCTAAGACACTTGGGGTGCACGGCCATCTGGGGCGGGGGGCATCACGGCCACCTTTCTAGAAGGAGGCCAGGAAGGTATGATATTTCTAAATTTACTAAGAGTAAATATTCATAGTTATAGACTTTATCTTGAGTGAACACTGTAATAACAAAAATATAGTACTTAACTTTTAAAGTGGCACAGTATTCAGAGAAAGAATAGAAGTACAAAGAACATCCAATACAACTACACATGAAATAAGACAGCAAAAGGTAATGTTAACATACAGTCACTGTAATAATTGTAAATGGGTAAAACACACAAATATAGAAAAAAGACTCAGATTTAATACAGAAAAAAACAATTTCCAATTATAGGCTGTCTAGAAGACACATGATTAAAACAAAGATTCAGAATGATTGAAAATAAAAGATGGCAAAAGCACAAGTAAAATACTAGCAAGTAGAATTCAGGACATTAAGAAACTATTTCACCGTGACCAAGTAGAATTCATTCCAGGCATGCGAAGCTGGTTCAATATTTGAAAATCCATAAATATCTATATATATTTACAGATCTGGGAAAACATCATCTAATTACCCCCAAGACACTAAAAATCTTGGACAAAATTCAAAACTCATGTCTGATCAAAATTACTCAAGTAGAACTGAGGTTTTTTTTTTAAGATTTATTTATTTATTTATTTATTTATTTATTTATTTATTTATACAAGAACGGGGGTGCAGGCCAGATGCGTGGGAGGGTGAGCGGATTCACCAGAGAGAGCAGACTGACGAAATACACTGCTGAGGGGAGCAAGGGGCGAGACAGGACAGGTCTGCCGTGCCATGTGGGCATCTTGCCAGCTGGCCAAGATCAAACTGGGGTACAGGGCAGAGGCACGGGAGGGTGAGAGGATTCACCAGAGACAGAGCAGGGAGCAGAGCAGGCAGACAGACAGAAAGCATTGCTGAGGGGAGCAGCGGGGAGACAGGAGAGGTCTGCTGGGCCATGTGGGAATCTCCCTGGCCGGCCAGGAATCGAACCGGCACTGCAGAGGCTGCGGACAACTGCACAGCACTGCACTCAACCCTCTGTGCCACCGGGGAGGCCCTGAGTCTTTCTTAATATGATAAAATCCATACCTTGGTCCTAAAGGTACCACTGGATTTAATGAAGGGACATTAGAGGCACTTCCACCAATGTCAATTCAAGGAAGGGGTGTCCAGTACCTCTCCAACCACTGGACATTATGTCATGGAGTTGGCGTGCAGTTACAGGAGAGAAATTAATTACAGGCGTAAGAATTTTTTTTTAGGGCCTCCCCGGTGGCACAGCAGTTGAGCGCTGGGTTGCAAAGCTGCCCGCAGCCTCTACAGCGCCGGTTCGATCCCCGGCGGCCAGGTGAGGGTCCTGCATGGCGTGCAGACCTCTCCTGCCGCCCACTGCTCCCCTCAGCAGTGGATTTCGTCAGTCTGCCGGTTCTGTCCCCCGCTCTGGCTCTGGTGAATCCTCTCACCCTCCCGCCCTTCTGACTGTACCCAGTGCTTGTATAAATAAATTTTTTTTAATTTTTTTATTTTATATAATTCTTACATCATTTTTCATCTTTGCACAATGTGTGCATTTTCATTTTGATTATATTCCCCATACAATTGCACCCCCCTTATTTTGACCCTAATCCTTCCTCTCCCCCTCCCACCCCATAGTGTGTCTCTGGTTTATAGTTGCTTGTTGATTTTGATTATTACTTTGTATTGATTAGTCTTTTTCCTGGCCTCTTATTTAGGTTTTCTAGATTCCTGCTATGAGTGAGACCCTCCAGTATTTTTCTTTTTCTTTCTGGCTTATTTCGCTGAGCATGATCCCTTCCAGCGCCATCCATGTTGCTGCAAACTGCATGTGTTTATCTTTTTTGATTGCTTGAGAAAAGAATTTTTTTTTAAAGATTTACTTATTTATGCACACAAGAGCTGGGGTGCAGGCCAGAGAGAGGATTCACTAGAGACAGAGTTGGGGAGCAGAACAGGTGGATCCAGTGAAATCCACCGCTGAGGGGAGCAGCGGGAAGACAGGAGGGGTCTGCTGTGTCCTGGGGGTAGCTCCCTGGCTGGGGATTGAACTCGTGCTGCAGAGGCTGTGGCCAGCTTCACAGTGCTGCGTCTTAACCCCTGCACCACCAGGGAGGCCCCAGGCCTAAGAAGTGATGAAGAAAAGTAAAAACTCTCTCATTTCACAGGCTATGACAAGATATCAGGGAAAACCCGAAAACCAATGACAATATTAACTCATGCAATGAAAGAATTTAATGTGGTGGCAAGATAGAAAACTTACACACAGAAATCAAGTCTTCATGTGTACAAATAATAACTAATTGGAGGAATGACGGCAGAGAAAACCCCGTCTAGAAGAGGAACAAGAGGATGAAACGCTCAGGAATGAAGCATCACACAAAACATGCGAGGCGCATGCAAGGGAACGTTCAAGAGCTCCGGGAAGACATAAATATAGGCAGGAACAAGTGCAAAGACGCCCTGTTCTTGCAGAGAATGACTCAACGTTATGGAGATGTGAATTCTTCTAGATTAATTTATACTTGCAAGAAAGTCCAAAAAAAAAATCAGAACTTTTGTACGGAGTTAGACGACTTAATATGAAAGTGTGCGTGGAAAAAGGAGCTCCTGACGGAACTAGGGAAACGCTGAACGGAGACGCCCCACCAGGTAAGCCCGCGGCCGGCATGGAGGGCGCGGCCAGGCCAGCGCGGCGCTGGGGCACGGACGGGACAGGCCAGGGGAGCCGCCGCCCGGCGTGGAGACCTCGGATGGGGAGGGGTGGCTGCACACAGCCCCGGGCCACAGCCGGGAGACGCGTCCTCCTCACGGCAGAGCCAGCTGCCGGCGACGCCCTGATGCTGGGACGGCCGCAGCCGCGCAGCCCGGCCAGGGAGAGGCGGTGGCGGAGAAGAGCCTGCGCTGCAGGAGGAAGATCAAACGCTAGAAGAAACGTCGGGAAATTCCTCTCCACCACGTGCAGAGAACGCTTTCTCCACAGGCCCGGGGCTCAGCCGTCACGCAGGGACAGGCACCCAGGGGACTTCCCGGTTCCGGCCGAGCAGCCGCGTACCCAGGGGCAGCGCTCGGGGTCGGGCTGGGACATCTGCGCCGCGCGCCGCCGGGGCCGGGACTCCGACCCACAAGCAGCTCTTTGAAATGGAACTGAAGACCAAACTGCCGAGCAAAAGCTGGAAAAATACAAGATCAGATGGTTCATCTGGAAAGACGCAAGTGGGCACTGGGCTGCTTGGAAACATGGCGCCGAGGCCATCCAGGGAAACCGCCCTGCACGCGGCTTCCCCCTGGCAGGGTCAGAAATGCCCGCTCCACACCCTGGCGCCTGCTCCCGGGGGGCTCGCGGCTCGGTGGGGTCCCACGGCCCTGGCAAAGCTGCCAGCCCCCGACTCCGCCCCCTCCACCCCGCTGCGGGGACGCTCCCCTGAAGACGCCTTCCCGGCAGCAGCCTCTGAAGGGGACCCCAGTGACCCCCACCTCCCAAGTTCCTGTCCCGTGTGTCCGCGATATCCTGGCTCCGTGTGGGGGTCGGTGACAAAGCAGGTGACGTGGGGCGAATCAGGTGAGGGCGCAGGCCTGCTGCTGGCGGCGCGTTCGCACGTCTACAACCATTTTGAGAGGAGATGTCCTGGGGGACACACGGGTAGGAGAATGGGGCCCTGACAGCCAGCGGGGATGCGGCCGCACACACTTTCCACGCGGCACCGCCCCACCTGCCATGGGGAGAGACTGGACCCACGCAGGGCCAGAGTGCGGGGCTGGAAGGCAGCCCCCAAAGACTGGGGCCCTCACCACTGAGCCAAGTGCCCCCGGCTGGAGCCTCCAAAGCCGGGGCTGGACCCCGGATCCGCCCGGAATCTGACCCGGCCTGGGGAGAGAGAGCACGGCCAGGACCTTCCAGAGGCCCGAGAGGTGAGGAGCCTGCTGTGCTCCGGCTCACCCACACCCGAGGGCAGCGCGCCTCTCCCTGGGGGGGCAGCCCTGATCACCAGCACAAGGAGCCGGGGGCACAGAGCTGGCCCGGCCGGACTCAGTGTCCAGCCCAGCAGCCGGGGCACGGGCGGCCATCGCCACAGAGCTGGCGCCTCTGCGAGGGCCAAGGGCCGGGACAGACAGCCCCGCGGAGACAGACGCGGCACAGACCGTCCCCCGCCGGCGCTGTCTGCACAGCGAGTGGGTGCCGGGTTGGTGGTGGGGACAACACACCCCCACCCTCCCCACGCCCACCCTCCCCCACCGCCCCCACCCGCAGGGCCAGAGCCGAAGCCTCTGCTGCAAAGGCCGTTTCCCTCGGGCGTTTGCTCAGCGACGCACGCACAAGACGGATGGAGAGCCCGGGTGCCTCCGGCCCTCCGCGCGTGTTGAAGCGGCAGCTCTGATCTGGCAGCAGCGTCCACGTGAGAACTTCTGCCCGCCCGTTCGTGCCGCGAGAGTCACCACCGTCTGCCGTGACAGGCGGCCTGGCTGGAGACCGACGCCCGTCAGCCCCTGGCGCTCGCGTCTGGCTGCTCAGCGGGGCTCGGGACAGAGGCCCCCAGACGGTGTCGGCTCACTGCGCCCAGGCGAGCGCAGGAGGGTCCCCGCTGGTCATCACCGTGGCGGTGGCCGGCCCTGGCCACGTGGGGGCGGTTGGCTTGGCTCGGGACAGAGATCAGCCGAGAGCTCAGGCGTCCATTCTGTGGGCCTGGGTCGGTGTCCAGAGACTGGACCCTGTCCAGTGGGGATGCACGCCCCACCTCCTGTGGACCCCGGAGGTTTCTATGAAGGGCTGGGAGGCCACCTTGTCAGGGTGGACACACCCAGTGGGGTGCAGAGGGCTGGGCCCCCGCAGATGGCCACGGGCCCCTCTGGGCATTGTGGGGTGAAGTGACAGCTGCAGGGGTCAGAGATCACCTCCCCGTGTCCTCTGGGGTCTGCCTGCAGTGTCCAGGCCGAAGGCGGCACCCTGGGGCTGCTCACAGTGAAGACCCCACCTTTCCATAGGGGGAGAGGTCTCCCTGGGCCCCGGGGGGCGGACCCCGGTTTCTTTGGCAGTGGGCGTGCTCAGCCTGCTCTTGCGGCCCTGGAAGAGCAGCTTGGAGACCGCGGGGAGGCTGGTCTCCGATGGGGGGTCCCCCACCCGTGGCTGCCTCCCACGTCCTCCCTCTGCCCTCTCCCTGCACTGGCCCCCCTTCTCTCTTCTGGGCCCCCCACCTCCCGAACGTTCTCCTGCAGGCGCCGGCAGCCCCGTGTCTTCACCTGGAGACCTGCCCGGCCTTCCTCCTGGTCCTCGGTGCCCCGCTCTGCAGCCACGGGGGCCCAGCCCTCGCCGCACGGCGCCTCGGCCAGGGCAGCGGGCCCGCTTCCGCCCCAGGTTGCCATCCGCGGGCAGCCCTCGCAGGCTGTGGAGACGCCCCGCCCGGGGCCAGCAGGAGCGTTCCCAAGTGCACGTCAGCTCTGGGGCCGCGGCCGAAGGGCGAGATTGTTCTTACCCGCGGCGGGCCGACGACGTCGGGCCCCAGCCTGACAGAACGGGAACAGCCCGCCTTGCTGACCCCCAAGGCTGAGCCGGGAGCGCACATGCGGGCCTGGGGTCCCGGGGGCCTCCAGCGCCTGCAGGGCTGAGCTGCCCGGACTCCCCGGCGGACTCTGCGTCCCTCTCCTTCGCCCCAGCCCACTCTGAGCCAGCACAGCTGCTCTCGGCCCTGGCCCCCGCCCTCACTTCCCTACACAGAGCCCATCTCCTTCCCGGCCCGGGAGGCAGGGTCGCGGGTTCCAGCCCGTCCCGGCCAGCCGCCAGCACGGGCTCCCTTCTCCGGGCGGCGCGGTGGCGCCTGGGCTCGGGCCTTGGCCGCGGTGCCGCTGGCTCCCGCCAGACCCAGCTGACTTCCCTTCTGCCGAGGCTTCGCCCCAAACCCTCACCGTGCTGGCTGGGGACCGACAGGCGTGTCGCCCCCAAAATGACATGTCACAGCCCTAATCTCCAACGTGAGGGTGTTTCAAGGGGGACCCTTGGGGGTGACGAGGGGTAGAGCGGGTCTCGAGAGAGGGGCCCCAGGATCAGGTCAGGTCAGTGGCTCTGCAGGAAGAGGAGATCAGGCTCCGCCTGGTGGGCGGGTCCAGGCGGAAGTTGCTGCGCACCCAGAACAGAGGCAGCGGTGCCGGCCAGACTGTCCCATCGCCCCAGCCTGTGGTGCTGTCCCAGCAGCCCCCGCAGCCGCACCCCGGGACAGTGTCCGCCGAGCGTCCCCCGTCGGCCCTCCAGCCCCAGCCATCTCCCCTCTTGCGCTCCCAGTACCAGCCCCCAAACCAACATTCATTTGGATTCCGCTCCCCACCCCGGCTGTCCTCTTCCCGGAGCTCCCCTCTCAGAGAGCGCAGCGCCCCCAGACGCAGCCCGGGGAGCGGCCCGCCTGCTCACTGCTCGCAAGCGCAATGGGCGCCCACGCCTTTTGGGAGAGCAGTTTCAGGCTCACCGGAGAATGGACAGGAAGAGCAGCGCTCCCAGCCTCCCCTCCCTACCGACGCCGCCTGCAGGGCCTTGGGCTGCTGACCAGCGACGGGACAGCGTCCGCGACTAGGCAGAGCCCATTTCTGCCCCCAGGCTCGTTCTGGGCTGCGTTCTGTGGGGTCTGCACCACAATGCGCATCGCCGCCTCCGAACTCCCCCACCTCTGACCCCCGTTCCTGCGGCTTTGCTTCTCCAGAAGGTGGTGGATGGGCCCGCGGTGTGTGTCAGGGCCCCGTCCGTGCGGTTGGGCAGCCTCTGCCTGCCGTGCTGAGTCAGGGGCTGCTGGCAGCGCCCGGGAAGTCCCCTCCCCTCTGGGGTACACAGGTAGCGGGAGGGCAGGACAAGGGGCCTGTCATGTCTCAAGCAGGCCAGGAGGCCTCCCTGAGGAGGGGCCAGAGCTCCGGCAGCAACTGGCCGAGAACAGGAGTTGGAGGAGCTGGGTCAGGAGGGAGGCCGCAAGGTGCCAGGCAGCGAGAGTCCCGTGCAGAAAGGCCCATGGTGGGGCCAGAGCAGGTGTTCCCAGGCACGTGTGCGGGTGTTTTCCCAGGGGCGTGTGCAGGCGTGTTCACAGGCGCGTGCGCAGTGCCTGCGGTGGTGGCGTGTGAGGTGGACACGGGCCAGGTCTGTGCATCCCTGTGGTGTGGCCTTTCCTCTGAGGCTGTGGCAGAGTCGCGAGGCTGCTGAGCGGTCACGGGTGGAGACGGGCCAGGGGCCCAGCCTGCAAGTGTTAACTGGAGCTTCCGGTGCCACATGTGTGCCCCTGTGGTTGCCGGCCTGGCCGCACCACCTGCGGTTTATTTGCCTGCAGCCTCCTGCGCTTAGGGCTGTGGCCTCCAGTCCTTGGCCTCCCTGCAGCTCCGGGGAAGTGGCGCCTGTCCTGGTGGCACACCCCCACTGCTGTCCCCACTGCTGACGCGGCCCAGCGCTCCCTGGATCTAGGGTGACCTCAGCGTCAGCGCTGAGCTGGGGTAGGAAAGAATTCAGTCTCTTTGGAGACAAGTAAGACGCACAACCAGAACAAAGGCTGTTTTCTCAGATTTGCCTCATCTCTTCACTCCAGCCAGAGTCCTGCTGAGCAATTATCCCTGACTCCTCGGCTCTCACCCAAGCTGCAGCTCCCTCCTCTGTCCTGTGCCCAGGGCTTTGCTGCAGCGCCAGAGGTAACCATGGCAACAGGCCTGCAGAGCCAGACTTGCCCTGGGTGCCCGAACACAGAGCATCCGGCTCAGTCCCTGGGGGCAAGGACTAGTGGACTAGTTTCCTGGCCAGGCTCTGCTCTCCGCCCTCAGGCGAGCTGGTGCATCAGGGACCCCCGCCCCCAACCTGTGCTTCCAGGGCTGGGCCTGACTGGCCCTGGGGTGCTCGCCACCTGCAAACCTTCTGCCAAGTGTTGGTCTAAAGGAGCTGGGCTCAAAATTTTGCAGCAAGGGGATGGCGAAAGTGCCTGCTCTATGCCCCCCTCCCCCCTCCCGTGGTGGGGGCTGGCCCTCGCCTTAGGCATGAAGATGGTGGCTGAAAAGAAGGCAAAAAAGTCGCCAACAGCTGCCCGGCCTTGGGGAAGTCGGAGGAGCAGCTGCGCGGTGGCCCGAGCTGGCGTCCACCACCACGACCATGTGACCCCCGAGAGCTGCGTGCAGCTGTGGGGCGCTCTGGATGGGGCTGACCCAGTGCTGGCAGCGCCGGGGGGCCGGGCACACGGGGTTTTTAATAAAAGCGGCAGCGTGTGCTCAGAAAGAAATGCGGATGGCCACGAGCCCGGCTGGTGCCGGGGTGCGGCATGCGAGCGTGTGTGCGCACTTGTGCGCAAGGGGTCTTCTCACTGAGCCTGTCCACCTTCCTCACCCCCGATTTCCGAGATCAGAAAGGAACTGAGCGGGGGCGCTTCCTGCCTGGGGAGAGGACAGCACAGGAAAGCTCTGGAAAGCCACGTGGCTGAGGAGCAGGAAGAGGAAGGAAGTAGGAAGGGTTAGATTTTCTTTCCACAAATAACGAGGGTTGACCGATTGTGGCGGCGCCTGACTGAACCCCCACGTCAACCCTGCAAAGTGAGAAACGTGGTCACCTCGATTTTCCCACGTGGAAAGGTGAACTAGAAGTTTGGGTTGACTCGGCCACAATTCCACAAAGCGACAGTCACAGAGCTCGGGGCCAGACGCGACCGCGCAGGCGGCGCAGCCGGGGGGGCCCTGCCCCCCCCCGCCCCGCCGTCACCCCCTGGTCCCCCCACAGCCTCAGGCTGCAGGAAATCCGCGCCGTGTCTTTCCAGCTGGGCTCGCAGGGACGGGAAGTGAAAGCAAACCCCGTCCTGAACCTTCAACACTATTTTCTAAGTGAATTTCTCACACCCAAGGGCAGGTTGAAAGCTACGGAACCACCTTCGGGGGCGCGTCGCTGGGCCTGGGCGGCCTCCGCCCGCCGCCGCTCCGTCGCGTGGAAACCGGCCCGCGCGCGGCCTCGCTTGTTTCTTCTTCTGCGTGGAAGTCCTGCCGACCCCGCGGGGGAGGGGCGCCCGCGGGGGAGGGGCGTCTGCGGCCGGAGCGGTGGAGGCCGCGGCGGGTCACGGGCGGCCTCCGGCCGAGGCGCTGGACCTGGAGTCCGGGCGCTGGACGTGGTCAGAGGCCCTGGGCGTTGGGCCTGGACACCGGACACGGCTCTGCGCCCGCTCCCGGGTGTGGACACTGCGGAGGGCCGGGCGCCACGCTCGCGGGTCTGGGCGCCGAGCGTCCGCGGGGGGCGGGGGGGGCGGAGGGGGACGGGGGGCGGGGGTGCGGGGGGCGGGGGGAGATGCGCCTTCTTAGGTCCTCCCGATCAGCAGGTCACCGCCCCCCCGCGGCCCGCCCCGGCCCCGCGCCCTCGGCCGCCCCACGCGCCGCCCCACGCGCCGGCCTACGCGCCGCCCCACGCACCGCCCTACGCGCCGGCCTACGCGCCGCCTACGCACCGCCCTACGCGCCGGCCCACGCACCGCCCCACGCACCGCCCTACGCGCCGGCCTACGCGCCGGCCCACGCGCCGCCTACGCACCGCCCTACGCGCCGGCCTACGCGCCGCCTACGCACCGCCCTACGCGCCGGAAGCGGGAGGCCGGACTTCCGGCGGGACTTCGGCCCGGTTTCCGGGTTCCTGTGGGCTCGGGGGTCGCCAACGGGGCCGCCGCCGCCGGGACCGGCCATGGAGAAGCTGCGGCGGGTGCTGAGCGGCCAGGACGACGAGGAGCAGGGCCTGACGGCGCAGGTAGCGGGCGGCCGGCCGAGGGCGGGGCGAGGGCGCGGGAGGGCAGCGGGCGCGAGTCTCGGGGCGGGCGCGGGGCCTCCGGCGGGGTCGGCGGCGTCCCCCTCCCCCTCCCCTCCTTCTCCTCCCCCCTCCCCTCCCCCTCTTCCCCTCCCTCTTCCCCTCCCCCCTCCACGGGGTCGCTGCGGAGCGCCCGGCCTCTGCTGGACCCGTGACCCCGGCTGGGCGCTGTGGAAACGGGACGGGCCCCCCGCTCCGCGCCCCAGCGGTGCGAGTCTCAGGGACCCCGCGGCTTCCCCCGGAGCGACCCGGGGCGCTGGGGCGGGAGCGGAGCAGCCTCGGGCTGTGGACGCCCCCGCCGCGCAGCCACCGGGCGGCGTGACCGGACTCGGTGTCCGGGTGCCGGGGTCTGAGAAGAGGCGGGCGGACGTGGGGGGTGCAGAGGGGGGCGCTGCGGGCCGGGGAGGGGCGTGGGGGGCGCGCTGGCGGCCGGGGCTGCTGAGGGCCCGGGCCCCTGCGGCCCGAGGGTGGTGGAGACAATGGGCTTTTGTTCTGGGCCTCGGGCTGGGGCAGAAGGTGGACGGCGGGAGGCGGCAGGGGAGCGGCGGCCTCGAGTTTTAGGGTAGTTCATTGGAAACCGAAACCATCAGTGATGGGGCAGGCGCGGGGGGTGGGGGGGGGGCTGGACAGGGTCCCCAGGGGGTGGGGTGGGGGAGGGGCGGGGCACTCACGTGGGCCACCTGCTGCCCCAGGGGTCCAGGGTCAGGGGTGAGAAGTCAGGCCCTACTTGCGATGTCACCGGAGACCACATTGCAGGTGCAGCAGGAAGTGGGGAGCGGTCAGAGCAGTGGGGTGTGGGGAGCCTGCTGATGTGGCCCGGGTAGGTGGAGGTGCACAGGGAAGGGGTGAGCTCTCCTGTGGCGCGTGTGCCAAGGGCGAGGGTTTGGTGTGCTTGACCCCAGCAGCGGAGGAGTCGGGTGAGGAGGGATGTTGGGGCGTGTCCTCCTGTAGCTGCTCTGTCCTCCTGCCCAGGGGCTTGGGGACCAGGGAGAGGCCCCCCTTCAGAGACATCGGGGGCATGTCAAGGAGGGGGCGACCGAAGTTTGGTCTTAAAGGTCAGGTCCCCGACACTCACTCTCAGGACACAGCCCCCTTCCCTGCAGGCTCCTAGACCTGCGCCCAGCCGCCCCAGCCCCCACCCCAGGGGGCCAGGCTGCCCCTCGCCTCCCCCCTAGTGCAGCCACTTCCTCCACCGCAGTGGCCCTGGCTCTCCTCAGGGCGCCTGCACTCACCACAGAGGGCCCTTCTCTGCTGCTTCCTGGGGAGCGGCCCCCTCCGGACCTCCGGCCTGCACCTCCCAGCTGAGTGCCAGCCCCGAGGGCAGGTGGGCCCCGAGTGCTTCCTGCTGTGTCTGGAACCTACCATGTGCCTGGCTGGGAACAGCAGCCCACCTGGTGGGTGCATGAGCAAGTGAAGACTCTGGTCTGACTGCTGAGAGGTGGGGACTGGTGTGAGCACTGGTGCCTGTGGCCCCAGGGGTCCGAGGGGGGGAGTGGCGGGTATTGGAACTGGTCCTGGAAGAGCCTAGTTGGGGAGGCCGGGGCCGCTCCATGGAGGGACCGCCTGCCCCTTCCCTCGCCCCCGGGCCTTTCGCTGTGACGGTGGTAGACCTCTTCCTGTTTCCCGGCTCTCCCGGTTTTCTTAAAAATGAACGTCTCCCTCTTTCCTGCTGTCTGCTGGCCAGCTCGCAGGGGGCAGGCCCGGAGCAGGCTTCTGCCCTGAGACAGCTGCTTCCTCTTCCTTTGATAACGAGCGAGACAGCTGGCGCCACTTTCGGTATGTCGGGGACAGCACCGAGGAGCCGCGCGGTGGCTGGGGTGCTTCGGGCGGTGGCCGGGCCGGAGGGCGGGCTCGTCCCCGGCGGCTCTCCCGGCCCTGAAGCCTTGCGCAGCGTCCTCGGCGAGCACCTGCCCACACCGTGCGCCGACTTGGGGTAAATCATTCGCCCGCGGCCCGACTGTTCCATGCCTGCACGTGAACACGGGTGTCCTGGGCAAGCGCCCGCGTCCCGGGCAGCAGCGCCGAGGGCAGGGTCAGCTGGCAGCGCGGGATGGCCGCCGGGCAGGCGATGAGGTGGCTGCACCGTGAGAAGAAGGCGGAGGTGGGCGCTCCCTCCGCCCGCCGGCCCTCACGCCTGTGCGCCCGCGGCGGGGCCGCCCTTCCTGGGCGCTGGCGGCTCCGGGCCGCCTGTGTGGGGCGCGGGCCTGGCGTCCGTCTGTGGTGTGTCCTCAGAGGACGCGCCCTGCTTCCCCCGGGAAGGGAAGAGGGAAGGGATTTTTATAGGCAGGGTCGCTGGAAACAGGAGTCAGTTTCGCTATAAACATAGAATTGCTGGAAATGCGGGTGTGAGTTCACGCAGGTTTTAAGGAATATTTAAAATGTGTTGGGCCTCCCGGGGGCCTAAGGGTCCGTCTCAGGCTGTCCGCGCTGCGGCCTGAGTCCGATCCCCAGCCAGGGAGCTCCCACAGGGCGCGGCAGCCCCTCCTGCCTCCCCCAGCTCCCCTCCGCACTGGGTGTCAGAGGATCTGTAGATTCGCCTGTTCTGCTCCCCGCTCTGGCTCTGGGGAGTCCTCTCAGCCCTTCCCCTCCCCCCCTTCTTACGTGTATAATTCCATCAATTTTTTTTTGAAAGAAGCATTTAAAATGTGTAAGAAAGTGACATGTTATATTGACAGGACAATCTTTAATTACTTTGTCTGTTTTCACGCTGCCGAGGACTGGCGGATTAATCCGTGGAGGTAAGGCGTGTAGCCGAGGGCTTGACCCTCTGTGTATAGAACATTCTGCTTCGTTTTCCCCAAGAACGCAAGCTGGGGTCTTCTTTTTGGCTGCATGTGATAGTGCGGGCTGGAAATCGAGGCGTGTGGATTTTTACATGTTTCCAGTGTCCGGAAATGGCTCTTTGAGCGGCGAGCAGCGCCCCTTCCCTGTGGGCCAGAGCTTTCCGTGAAGCCTTTCGTCAGCCGGACTGGCCTGGGCTGGAGGGGCCCCAGCTTGCGGTTCCTACGGAGAAATTTTGTGGCATTCCCAGAACAAAGTGATCCTGCCGGCTTAGGCCAAATAGCATCAGGCCTGGGGTCGCAGCCCAGGACCCGCGGCCCGAGCGGAGCTGAGGCGCCAGGGAAACCGGCCTGTGGGAGCAGCTCTGGGCAGGCCCCGGCGGGCCCTGCTGCCCGGGAGCCGCTGCCCGGGGCTCGCTGCTCTTTTTGCCTTGTCCTCTGGGCCGCGAGGGGCCGTTCGTGCCGTCGGGCTTCGGGAGCGAAGTGACCGGGTGGGGCGTCGCGCTGGCGAGGGCGTCTGCTCTTGTCCACCACGCGTGTCTGCGAGGCCGGGGCTGTGCCGGGTCAGCCGCTGTCTCCGGGGCGGGGACTGTTGCCGTCCACGTCATTTGGGGAGCGTGTGTGTGACGACGCGACAGCGGCCGCTGTGGAATACATGGTCCTTCCAGAGGCGTTTGCACTGCTGGCCGGACGGAGGAGTTGGCGTCAAGGGAACTTCTTAAATGGAAGCCGTTGGCTGCATCCCGCGGTGACGCCGCGGTGGCTGCCCAGGTCCCTCCATTGGCCCTGGAGCACCCCCGAGGCGCACGCCGCTCACCCTAGAGCTTCCGGGCTACCCGCTCCTCCCCCAGCCTGCGGCCCACCGCCAGCTGCTGGGGAGAGGGTCCCGCCTGCCTCCGCGCCGGGTGACCCAGCGGTCTGCGCTGCGGGCCCGGCTGACCTCCGGCCCGTCGGGACCCTGGCCTGGCCAGTGCCCCCCACTCCCCTGAAGGCCTCCTGAGCGCCTTTCCTGCACGGGGAGCCCATTCGGAGCCTCACAGAGGGCGCTCTGGCGGGGCGGCGAAACGGGAGCGGGAGGACGATGCCCGGCCTCAGCGTCTGTCACGGCGCAGCCCGTCGCGGCGCCCTCCTGTGTGTCCTCCCGAGTATCCTCTGCGGGGCCCTGCCCACCTCCCGGCCGGCTGGCCCGGGCCTGCGAGGGGCCTCCTGCTCCGCCGACCCCGGGCCAGCAGCGCGAGGCCGGCCGACCGTCTCTGCCTTCGTGAGGCGGGGGCCGCGGCGGCCGTGGCGACTCACCGCGCTCTCGCCTCCCTCCCCGCCCCTCCCCAAGGTCCTGGACGCCTCGTCCCTCAGCTTCAACACCCGCTTGAAGTGCTTCGCCATTTGCTTCGTCGCTGGCATTTTCTTCTCCATCCTGGTGAGTTCGGGCCCGTGTCGGGGCGGGCTCCGGGCAGGGCGGGCGGCCCCGGTGCGGGAGTGAGGCGGGGGCGGCCCGTGTTAGGGGAGCTGCCAAGTCCACGTCGCTTGTTCGCCACTTCCGGCCGGCGGGGCTGCTCGCCGACACGGCGCTTCGCTCCCGGCGAGGAAGGTGGTGCGGGGCCCGGGCGAGCAGCTTCCGTGCCCGCGGGCGGGAGGGTCAGACGGCCAGCGGCGCTGCAAGCTGACTGGTGGGTAAAACCGTAGGCCGCACGCGGGTACCACCCTGCGCTCGCGCGCTGGGCTAGCGCCTGCCAGCACCGCCGCTGGCGTTCTGGGCCGCTGCGCTGGCAGGGCCACCCTTAGCGCTGCCTGTCCCGTCCCGACACAGGGCACGGCGCTGCTCTGGCTCCCCGGCGGCATCAAGCTCTTCGCCGTGTTCTACACCCTGGGGAACGTCGCCGCGCTGGCCAGGTACGTGTGGGCCTGGCGCCTGCGCTCTAGCGGGCTTTCCGCAGAGCGCTCTTCTGGGGGCTCTTCTGTGGCTCCACGCGCGCGAGCCCAGCCACAGGCGCACGCTCCCCGCGGGCCCGGCTCCCTGGGGAGTGGCCAGCCTGAGGGTGCCTGGAGCTGCGCGGGGGTTTCGCGTGTCCCCCCAGAGTGTGAGGTGGGCCCCTCCTCACCCGCCCCCTAGCTGGGCGTGCGGCACAGAGGCCGCTGCCCGTGGCCTGCCGGCGAGGGTGACGGCGAGGCCCGGCCCCCAGGGCGCCCGCGCAGCCCGCGGCTGCTGTGTTCGGCCCCTCGCGCCGAGCCTGGTGGCGAGCGAGGCCGCCACTGGAGAAGGTGTGGGGTGCGGTGCTGGCGGGCTGACCGTCAGCAGGTGCGGGGGCTCCTCTCTGCGGGTCATCTGCCTCTGGGGGTGCCGGTGTCCGCTGAGTGTATCAGATCCGGGAGCTCAGCACCCGTACACCCGCCTCTCAGGGGTGGCCTGCTGCTTCAGGAGCGTTCTGCGTCCGAGGTGGTGGGAGGTGAACCGGGGTGAGGCTCGGCCAGCTCTCTCCGGCTGGGCCTGCGCCGCGTCCCCGCAGTCGGCTCGCAGAAGCCCCGTCCCGGGAGACATCAGACGCCCTCGCCTGTGGTTCCAGACCGCGGCGCGCCGGCGTGTGCCTTCCCCACAGAGAGCTAAACTGGTGAGGTTTCTTTTACTATCAAGGAGAAATACAGCAGGTAGTGAGGGCTGCCACAGTCAACCCCAGGCGTCAGGGCTCCCGACGGCGCCTGTTCTCAGGGCACACCGACCAGCGGGCCGTCTCTGCTTCTGTTTGCTCCGCAGCACCTGCTTCTTGATGGGCCCCGTGAAGCAGCTGAAGAAGATGTTTGAGCCGACGAGGCTGCTGGCCACGGTCGTCATGCTGGTGAGTAGTGACGACGGCTCGGACACCCGTCGCACGTGCGCTGTGGGTGGCACCTGGGCCGGGTTGGGGTGCGCGGCATCACCCGCAGAGGCCTGGGCCCCACCCCGCTGTGGCGCCTGCCTCTGCCTCGGCTCCACGTCCTCCGGCCCCGCGTCATCTCTTGACGGAGAGCCCCGTGAGCGTCGCTTCTGGGTCATTCCACCGCCTCCGGGAGGGCGGCCTGAATTCAGAAACCTGTGCCCTGACTTCGTCCCTTCCCGTCAGGCTGCCAAGGGACGTTCCTGGGGGGACACGCCTCAGGCTTGCCCTCGTGGCCCATTGGTCTCCGGGTCCAGACCGCGGGATGGGGGGGCTGAGTTGGAATGTGGGTTTTGGGTCCTTCCCAGATCCTGGCTTTGAGATTAGGGCCGGGAGCCCGAGCCTCTCCCCGGCCGCGGGCTCGCGTGCGCCGCCGCTGCCGGCCGGTCTCCGGCGGGACAGTGTGCTGTTGCGGGCGCGTCAGCATCCTGCTGTTAGCTCGCAGACACGCCGCCCTCTGTGGACTTGTGAGGAGGGACCGTCTTCAGCCGTGCTGCGTGACGGCCTCTTCTAAGCAGAGAAACCGTTTCTGGTCTAATTTTCCTGCCTTCCCGGTGAAGCGCGGCCGGTTCTGACCTGTGGCCACGAGGCTGTGCTTGGCGATGGCGGGCGGAGGTGCCCGCGCCAGCCAGCTCTGCGCCCCGACACGCTGCTGTCGCCTGCTCGTGGCGCCGGAGCGGGGAGGGCACCGCTGTGCGCACCTGAGTGGAAGGCGACAGGACCGGACAGGCAGCGCCTCACCGAGGACGCTTGGCCGGGGCATCCGAGCTGGGACCGCCCGAGTCGCTCGTGGCAGCCTCCTGCCTGTGCCCTCTGCTGTCCCCTGCCTCTCACGCGCGCTCCTGGCCTCTGAGGACACAGGCTCGTGGGTGGCGATGTCATCTTCCTGTGTGCAAAATCGCGCCAGTTCTTTTCTGAAGCTGCGCCAAACTGTGCGAGTGGTTGTGTGGACGGGGCTGTCGTCAGCGCCCGGCGCCGCAGGACAGCTTGTCACGGCCGGTGACTTCCCCTCCCGCGTGCTGTCTGCAGGGGAATGCGGGGCTGGCGTGTGTTCACCAAACTGGTGCACGCCCCCACGCTTCCACTCTCTCCTTCCCTGCAGCTGTGCCTGGTGCTCACCCTGTGTGCCGCCCTCTGGGTAAGTGACGTCCGCCCTGCCGGCTTCCCGCTGACCGCGTCTCTCTCCCTGGTGGCGCGTCGCCACACATCTCCAAGGAGCTCGACGACTGCTGGAGACCAAGCGTCCCTAAAATGGGTGCCATCCAGTTCCAGCTAGACTCCCTGCCGTAGATGCTGCCAGTTCGGGCGGGCACACCCCGTGCAGGCGTGCAGCGCGCGCACACTGGGCTCTGGTTGGGTCTGGCTGACCCCTGTAGTGGGCGTGACGAGAGGCCTGGCCCAGGTCCGGGCTCTCTCCCGGCCGGCAGCGTGCAGCTGAGGGGTGACCAGGAGTCCAGCTGGTGAGGGGAAAGGCCAGAAAATGAACCAAAGCATCCGACACGGACATGGAGGGACTGCACTGGGCGGGGCACCGCCTGGACAGGCAGCTCCTCAGGTGCCTTTGGGGGCCGGCCGGTGGCACCCACCCGCGCGGCCACCCCAGCCGGCCCCGTTGCCCTTCCCTTTGCCCTCCCCCGGGCGTGAGGTGCTTCTCAAGCCGTCAGAAACACACTGTCGGGGGGGACGGCGTACAGGGCGCTTTGGAGATGTCCTCTCAAGAGCAGTCTGTGGCCTGTGTGTTTTCATGGCGGAAGCTGAACCTCAGCGAGCCTTCCCTGACACCCGCTTCCCCACGGTCTCGCAGCAGCGTCTGAGACCGCCTGTGCGCACGGGGACACTGATTGCTAGTTTTGGAATTGTCTAGGCGCCTGTCGATCAGTAGCAGTAGAAATCAGGAAATAAGTAATAAAAATGGGAATTCCTCAAGATAGGGAAGTCTAAAAATGGATCATTTTTAAACGATGGAATTTGTTTTTATTATTCCAAAAGATCACAATAAAACGCTGCTGTCCTTAAAAAAGGAAACAAAAAAGACACAGGAAAAGGAGGGGGGACGTGGAGTGTGTGGCCTCTGCCTCTGCGGGGACACCCCCCGGCGCGTGGCGAGCCCGCGGCTGCTGCCTGCCCTTAGCCGCGCGGGGCGCTGAGCCGCTGACTTGGAGCCCCCGACACTGGCGCTCTGGCGTCTGCGCTCTGCGCGCTCTTCAGGGACAGTCATTGAAGGGGGTGCGTGTGGCAGTGTCTGACGAAGGCAGGATTCTGGCAGGGGCTGTGCTTCCTGACGTTGGGCTGGCCCACGGCGTGACGCTGAGCCGCACTGCGTTTCCTGGGCCTGCGAATGGCGCCGAGTTGTTTGGAGGGGGTGGAGCGGCCCGTGGGTGGGAAGCAGTCTTGCCAGCCCCTGACTCTCGTTTCTCTTGCCAGTGGCACAAGCGGGGCCTGGCCTTGCTGTTCTGCATACTGCAGTTCTTGTCGATGACCTGGTAAGTCTCGGGCCGTGAGGCCGGGAGTGCCCCCTGGGGAGCGGCCGGCACTTTGTCCTCTGCTGGGGGCGTCCCTGGCACGTCACCGGGTGCTGGGAGGGGCCTCGGGAGAGGTCTGGTGGGCGCGGGGCGGTGCCCGAGGAGGAGAGCCAGGCGCCTGTGGGAGGGAGGGCTCCGTGCTTGCACACTTCCTCCGTGGCGTGTTCACAGCCATTCCAATAAGTGAGACAGGGCCGGGAGAAACGTAGCCTGTGCCCGCTGAACCCGGGAGCGCCCGACCGCGTGCGGCTGCACCGCGCAGCTGGAGAGGCCCGAAGCAGGGCTCCCCTGGTGGCTGTCCGGTCTGGACACCCCGTGAGAACGTGGCCGCCTCCTCTACCCGATCCCCCTTCGGGCTCCCCTTCCCGAGCCATCTTTCCGTCTCGGATCCCCCAGCCCGGGCCCCGTGTGTGCCCGTGGGCCAGAGTGGGCGTCTCGCATCAGAGTGATTCGGGAGTGTCTTCCTCTGGCTTGGAGCGGAGTCTGGCTTGCCCCGACCGCAGAGGCCCTCCCTCTGCCCCGCCCCCGTCTCCGGCACCTCTGGCCCTGTCTGCCTTTCCGCTGCTGGAGGTCACGCGGCGCCGGCTCCGTCTCTGCAGCTCGCGGGGACAGCGGCTTGCGCTCCAGGGAAACGTGCGGCCCTGTCGGACCGCGGTCGGTGGGCCCCCCGGGGGAAGGCCGTTGTTCCCGGCTGGACCCTGCGGTTCCGAGACGGAACTCTCGGAGGGCGGGTGCTGAGCCTGCCGCGGGCCTCCGGGCTGGGTCGATGAAGGCGGCCAGGCTGCTGGTTCAGGCTGCGTCCCTTGGGGGTGGGCCGGGCCGAGGGTGGGGGCCCCTATCGAGTCCCAGTGTGAGGGCGCCCCTGGGCGGGTGCCCTGTGCCGGGTTCCGTGGCCTGATTCTTGGCGGCGCTGGGCTGCGGCCCTCGGGCACTAGGCGGCGTCTCGTCACTGAAAACACGCGTGGCTTTGTCTTGCAGGTACAGCCTGTCCTACATCCCGTACGCCAGGTGAGCCGGCCCCGCCCCGCGCGCCAGCGCCCCCTTTCAAAAGCTGTTTCGTTCTCACTTGACTCTTCCCGGGAGTGAGTGAGATTCTCATGAGACCGGCGGCCCTTGCCTGGCGAGGAGGCGGGGCCTTGGCCGGAGACCCGGGTCCCTCCTGGCCGTGCGGCTCGGGAGAGGCAGCGTCGTCCACTAGGCAGAGTCTCCGGGGAGACGGGGATGGGTGAGACGTCGCGGCCCGTGGACACGCGTCTGCGCTGGGCCCGTAGAGACGCTGTCGCGGGAGCTTCCCTGCTGTGCGCAGGGCCCCCCCGAAAGCTGTACAAACAGAGTTGAGGAAGGTCGTCTGCGAGGCTGAGGTGTAGCTGCTCTGGGATTTGGCAGCACAGGGGCGGCTCTGCGCACAGCGGCCAGCTGCAGTCCAGGTGGGAGCAAGAGGGACACGGCAGCCTCTCTCTCTCCCTTCCTGTCCTGAGGGGTCTCTGCAGGACACCTGGCGGGGAGGGGGGGTTGGGGGGGAGAGGCAGAGCAGGGCCAGCCGGCCCGCGGCCTGGCGGGCTCCGCCTTTCGCGCCAGGACTCCGCTCTGGTCAGCCGCCCCTGCTGCGGGCCACGCCCACCCGTCCCCGAGCTCGGGGTGCTGCGCGGGGGAGCGGCCGAGTCTGCTGGCCGCCTGGCCTGCGGGGGCAGCTGACCGCAGGCCGTAGACGTCGTCTTATGTGAGTCGAGTGTTAAGTCACAGCTAAAGCTTTCGGAAAAGAACGCGAAGGACGCAGCGGTTCATCCTGACGTTTGGGGCATTCTGAGGCTGTGCTCGTGAGCGTTTTGCTTTTTAAACTCCGGTTTACTCTCCTTTTGCTTTTGCCGTCGCTGTCCGCGGGCGCGGGCGCTTATCTCCTGGTAGGGTCAGCTCGCGTGCTGGCGCGTTTCCTTAGTAATCACTTCAGGCGCGAGCCAGTTATTGCCAAAGCGCAGCTTCAGGTGACGTCACGGAGTTTAGGTCATCAAGACACGTGGGGCCTCCTGGGGTCTCGAGGAGGGGGCGTCGCCTGGCCCTCGGCCACGGGGCTCCTGCAGACGCGCTCATCCCACCCGGGCCCTCCCGCAGGGACGCGGTGATCAAGTGCTGCTCTTCCCTCCTGAGCTGAGGCCGCTCGCTCGGGCGGCTTCTGGGAGCTCATGCTCTGCTTTTGGCGACGTGCCCTGCCCGACGGACGACCACTCCAGGAGCGCCCGCAGGGACCACTGTGAAGACCCGGCGTGGACGGCCGCAGACGCGCGTGCACAGCCGCTCCGCGCTCCCGCGTGGGGTGCGGGGTCCTGGCCAGGCTCTCCCCGAGAGGGGTCAAGCCCCAGCCGCGCGCGGGTCCTCTCCGGCCGCTTCTTCCCTCTTCTCCAAGCCGCCTTTGAGACGCGGCTCTCCGGGGTAGACGCGTGCTGCGTGCGACGCTCCGTTCGGCTCCTTTAAGATGTCCACGTTTTTAACTTTTTTAAACAAACTTTAAATGTGAATGTTTTTACTTTAGCTAAACACGGCTTATTATATGTAATAAAAATAATATATAAATCTTTACAACTTTGAGATAAATCCTCACTTCCACGCTTGGAAAACTAACATTTTCTAGATGCCGCGTGTGCTGTTTTGGGGGGCCTCGCTCAGGGCTGGGCGCTGGCCTTTCTGTGGGGCAGCCGGGAAGGGCAGTGTCTGGGCTGTGCACCGCCCAGCAGCCCACCAGAGCGGGGGCCGGGGGAAGGGCTGAGTCGGGGCGGCGGCACCTGCTGGCTCGGGGTGCGGCGGTGGCTCCCGCGTGGCGTCTGAGGGGGCCCCGGGGCCGAGTCCTCATGCAGGGAGCGCCAAGTCACATCTGCCCCCACCTCTTAACCTCTGGTTTCGCGAAGCCCCCGCCTGGTCTGCTGGCTGCCCTGGCCCCCCGCTGCTGGGCTCGTGCCTGGCTTCACCGCAGGACCTCTGCCCAGGAGGGCGCAGCCCGAGGCCATGGCGGTGCTGTGGGGTCCTGGGGCCCCTGGCGCGCGACGCCTCCCCAGGTGTACATGGAACGTGCAGCTCCCTCGGGGGCCCTGCTGTTAGCACCTGCCGTGGGCCGCCGAGGCGGCTCTGGTCGGAGGCAGCAGCCGCAGAGGTGCAGGAGAAGCAGGGCAGGTGAGCCGGCAGGTGCTGCCGTCGCGCTGGGGTGCCGGGGCCGTCTCGGTCTCGCCCTGCGCCCTGGGCCGGTGCTCACCCCTCCGCTTCCGTTTCTCCAGCCCCAGGGGCCGGCGGCCAGTCTGGCCTTCTGATGGGCTGTGGGCGGCACCGCGGGTCTGGCGTGGAGCCTGCTGCTCAGCCTTCTCGTCACAGGCTCCAGGCTTGTCTCGAGAAGCTGCTGTCACACGCATCTGCGCGACTCGGGCCTCAGCCAGGGCTCCAGAGCGAGCCGGGCGCCCCGCAGATGAGCACATCTGCTGCTGGCCGGGGAGCCGGCTCCGCAGGGCTGGGGGAACGGGCTGGGGACCCTGGGATGAGGCTTCGGGGCTGGCATGGGGTACGAGCGGGGGGAGCCCTGTGCCCTGTCGGAGAGTGACCTAGGGCGCCCTGGGGGTCTGGAGAGGCGCTGGCACGAAGGCGGCGCAGAGGCTGAGAAGCGGCTCCCGTCCACGTGCACCGACTTGCTCCTGTGTCCCGCCGCCCTGACTGCCCAGCCCGCCCCGGGCACCGCTGCTGCCGGGCTGGTGGGAGGGAGGTGAAGCCATGCCCAGCACGCTCACCTTTCCCATCAGCCCCTGCGCAGGGCGGGAGCACCCAGTAGGGACGCGGGGCCAGGGCCAGAATGTGACCGCATCCTTGTGCCCTGACGTGGGGGGGCGGGTGGGGGCGCAGCTGCTGCTGGGATGGGATCGGGCTGCGGGCTGGCCCTGGTCACTGACGCGAAGGTGCCGGTACTGGGTGACCCGCCAGGGGACCCGGACGTCCTGTGCCGGAGCGCACGTAGGCCCGGCACTAGCCTGTGCCTGCCAGCCGCCTGGCGTCTCCAGGTTCGCTGGGAAAGCACATCCTCCGGGGAGCTGGCAGCCACCCCAGCCTTGGGGGGGCTGCTTCCAGGAAACCGGCCGCGGCATCGCTTTCTCGCTCAGGGACTCCATCAACAGACGCGGGACTGTTTTCCTGTCTTTGCAACTAAAACAGAAGTTGGCATGAGGGTGAAGCCCGTTTACTGTGAGCCTGTGCTGCAGCAACGGAGCTGCCTCCCCTTGCACCCCTCCCTGGGAGACCCGGACGCCTGGCGTTGGGGGCCTGTAACTGGGGGGAGCCCCTCACCCCCTCGCGGAGCACCAGGTTTTCCAGCTCCCTCGCGGGTGGCTGAGCCCGACATACTTGGAGGCAAGTCCCGGAAAGCCTCCCCAAGGCCCGCCCCGGCCTCGCCCTGCACCCGAGGGGGCAGTGGGAAAGGACTTTCTCCACCTGCCGGGGCCCCGGGGCTCAGGGCGCCTCTGATGGGTTAAGGGGGGGCCTGGCGCTGGGTCTGGTTGCCCCGGAGAACTTGCCCCGGCTCCTCCCCCGCCGGCCAGGCCCTGCCCCCCGAGGCTGGTCGCGGGGCCGCGCGGAGCCCTCGCCAGCTGGTGGCGGGCGCCGGCCCTGCTGGCTGGGACGCGGGAGCCCCGAGAGCGAGCGGGGTGAGCCCGACCCGAAGGCAGGCAGGAGGCAGGGCGCTGGGCGCACAGCCCCTGTCCGCGGGCGCCGGGCCGCCGCGATGCTGCCGCTGCACGGAGGTGGGTGCGGGGGCGCCGGCGGGCACCCCGGGGAGGGCGCCGGGTCGGCCCGTGGGCCCCTGACTGGGAGCCGCCCTCTCTCCGCAGGGCGCCCCTGACCCGCCGCCGGCGCACCATGCCGCCCCCGCCGCGCGCCCCGGCCCCGGCCCCCGCCGCGCGCCCGCAGCTCCCGAGGCCGCGCGCCCCGCCCGGGCCCTGGTCGCCGCCCGCGGCCGCGGAGAAGCAGCCGCGGCCCCGCGAGCGCCCCCGGGGCGCGCTCCCCGGCGCCCCAACCTCGCCCGGCCCCAAGAGGCCGCCGGCCCCGCGCGCGCCCGGCCCCGCCCCGTGCGCCCCGGCTCGGCCCGCGGCGGCCCCGGCCTCGAGGGCGCGGGCGGCGGCCTGGGGACCCGCGCCCCACAGCGCCCCGCGCCCTTCCCCGAGCCGCCGCGTCCAGGCGGCCCCCGGCGGCGCGCGCCCGCCGCCCCGCGCCCCCGCCGCCCGCCGAGCCCCGCGAGCGCGACGACGCGGAGCGCCCGGAGGAGGCCGCGCCCCGGGACGAGGGCCTGGTCCGCAGGTGCACCGAGTGGCTGCGCGGCGTGGAGGCCGCGGCCGCCGCGCGCCGGGCCGCGCCCCTGGACCTGCTGCCGCACCTGAGCGCGCTGTAGCCGGCGCTACAGCCCCCCCCCCCCCCCCCCGGCGCTACAGCGCGCACCCCGGCCTCCCGAGCCCCGGCCCCCCAGCCCCCCCCCCCCCCCCCGCCCCCCCCCCCCCCCGGCCGCTCCTCCAGGCTGGCGGGGTGGGCGCGGCGGGAGCCTGCTCGGTCTGCCCCGCCCTGCACGGGAGGGGAGGGGCCGCGTGCACCCCCAGCCGCCCGGGGCAAGGGCTTCATGCAGACCCCGCCGGGGGGGGGCACTGCCCCCGCGCTGCACCAGGACAGCATCCCCCCAGACACACGCTCAGACCCCCCACGAACGTGCACCACACACTGCAGACCCCCCCCCCCCGCACACTGGCACACTCACATGCTGGCACACTCACCCCCCATGCTCGCACACTCCACATGCGCGTGCACACACGTGCACTCTCACACCCTCGCCCTCACATGTTCTCACACCCTCAGACACACTCGGCCTGTCAAGGCCCCTGCACGCGCGTGTGCACTGTGGCCGCTATCTCCCCGCTGGCAACCGGGCCCCGGGGTGAGGGTCCTGCCGGGCAGTGTTTACGGGCTGCTGCCCGGTGTCCTCCGAGCCCGCAGTTGGGGCACGTGGCGGGCGCTGAGCAGCCAGCACCCCCAGGCCAGGGCCTTGCTGCGGGCGGCAGTTCTTGGGGCCATCAGTGTGAGAACGGGGGGCTTGGTGGCGCACCCCCTTGTACGCAGTTAGATTTTTAACTAGACAGTTGCTATTGTTGGAATAAAGAGCCCAGCTCTCCCGCTGCTGGGGCTGCTCCGTGCCCTCCAGGCCGCCTTCCAGAGTTCGCTTCCTCGTGTCTGTCTGTCTAGCTCTGAGGTGGAGGAGGGGGCAGGTCTCGTCAAATAAAGCCGAGCAGGCGGGTGTGACTCCGGCCCGCGTGTGCGGCTCGCGTGTGCGGCTCGCGTGTGCAGCCCGCTCACCAGCCAATGGCCAGTTCTGCGTTTATCTCGCGAGCTGACGTGCCGGTCCTCCGTTATAGTCCACCTTGAAGCCGTCCATTTCCGACAGAGGCTTGTGGAACCCCCCCGCCCCCCACGCGCCCACACACCTGTCACACCTGAGGCCTGGATGCGGCGGCCGGACCTGCCCCCACTGGCTGAACACGCAGCCTCATCTGCCCGCCGCCTGCGGGCGCCAGGGTGGGGTGGGAGAGGCCAGGTCGGGGCAGTGCGGCGGGCACCCACGTGGCCGTGTGTCCTCCTGCAGCGTCCAGCCCGGGCAGGGCCAGGGGCAGGCTGAGGGGCCACTGAGCTCCAGGGGGCACTGGGCTTGTCTTGGGGTATGTGGCGCAGATCCCAGGAGCAAGGGGCCTTCACGGGCCATAGGACGCCCCTCAAGGAAAATGGGGTTCCCATGGACACGGATGCCCCTTCACGCCGGGGCTGCTGCTGGACATGCACTGGGCTGCCGCTGCCGTTCTCAATACCGTAACAAAGAGAACCCCAGCGCCTCACATTTCTGGGGGACGGACACTGTGCTGGTCTCCTCGCGGGGGTCTGCCTCTCCTGGCACGGCCGACGTGGGCGGCACTTCCGGGGCAGGGGCTCGAGGCCTGCGATGCCCAGGACCCGGGACTCGGGGATGGATAGGCCCTTAGCAGCGTGATGAGGCTGTTGACAGTGACACTTGGCCTCTGGGGGCCTGAGCCCGTGAGAGCTGGGCCCCCGTCCTGGCCCTGCTGTTGGCATCTAATCCGGCGCCGTGGCCCCAGGGGAGCGCCCGAGCTCATAGGTGTGCCCACCGCGGGCGCAGAGCGCGGGCGGGACACGGGGCCGACCGAGTCGGGCAGGGCGCAGGCATCACGGCTGGGCGCGGAGGAGACGTGCAGTGCCCGGCGCTGAGCGGGCGGAGGACTCGGGCCGGGCCGGGCCAAGCTCGCTGCGTGTCCTCCGGACACTCCCGGAGACCGAGTGGAGGGGCAGACGGCGAAGCTGCTGTGCCCGCGGGTGGCCAAGCACGGGCCGCCCCGGCAGGGCCGCGGGCCCAGAGGCACCTGCAGACGTCTGCGTGGGGACCCTTAGGATGTGCCGTCGGGCACATCTCCAAGTGGGGGCAGCTGGGACCCCAACCTGGCCGCCAGCCACAGGACCATAGTCGGCGGGGAGGCCTCGCGGGAGGGGCAGCGGTGGCCGCTTTTCTAGACCAGCCCTTGGGGAGCAGCTCCCGCGCCTGCGGCCGGTGGCGTGAGCCTCCCTTCACCCCACCACAGCGGCGCGTGCAGAGGCCACGACGGCAGCCACGTCGCAGAGCCGGTCTCTGGGCTCCCCTTTCAGGGGCGAGGAGGCCGCAGCCTTGGGAGGGGGGTGGGGGGTGGGCTGCAGAGCCAGGCGGGAGATTGGGGTGGCTGACCCGCGTGCCCGTCGCGCCTCTGCCTGCTGGTCCTGGAGGAGGCGGGAGGACGGGGCGCCCCTTGGGGGCTGGTGCAGCGACCCCTCCCGGCGCCCGCCCTGGGCAGCTCCGCCACGAAGCCCACCCCCCACCTCTAGGCCGGTCCAGAACCCCCAGAGTCCTCGGACACTTCTCTGAGGGAGATGACCCCTGAGTCTGTTTTCCAGGGAAACAAACCCAGATCGATGATCTGTCACTGTCCGGTCTGCGGGCGTGGTGCCTGGGGTACCGGGGTGTCCCCCAATGATCCTCCGGCAGACAGGACACTGCGGCGGCTCTGCTGCACCTGCAGGGTGCGCCCGCCTCCCCCCCGGGGTGGCAGGGAGAGGCTCTGCCTGCAGCTGCCAGCAGCCATTGTGTCCAGAGCATGAGGCATGGCCTGGCACCGCCTGCGCCTTTGTTGACCGTGGTGTCTCCCTGGCAGCTCTGGGGCATGTGCTGGGGTGCACGGAGCCCCAGCTGCTCCTCTCCAGGAAGCGGACAGGCCCGCCCAGACGTCGCTGAGCCGGGAGCCGCGGGCCAAGAGAGCCCCGGGCCCGGGGAAGCCAGCAGCGCTGGGTCCTCCATGTGCAGACGGGGGCGCGGACTCAGGGGCCAGCCCTAGGCCGGGCACCCCCCCCGGGGCCTCCGTCCAGGGGTGTTTCAAGGAGGGAGGGTAGGATCGCAGAGGTGTTTGCCGAGTGTCAGGCGCGGCCCTGGGTTCGGCTCCTTCCGGCTGGTTTGGTTTTGCTGCACCTGGACAGGAGGGTGCGTCAGGAAACGGGGAGAGAACGGGAGGCCGGCGCCGTCCGACCCCCTCCAGGTGCAGCAGCTCAGCGGGGGAGGGGGCGGCAGAGGGGAGGGGAGTCGCCCCCGCCCGAGCACAGAGGCCAGGGCTGTCCCTGGCCCTGGGGGTGGGGGTGGGGCCCTCCTCAGGCCGTCCCTCGACCTGCCCCCACGTGCACCCCCAGCCAGGACGCGCCCTCGGCCGCTCCCCCAGCCCTGGATCCCGTGTGGCCGTCCCCACGGTTTCCCGCACAAGCTGCGGCGGCCCCGCCTCCTGCCTGTGCCCGCGTGGGAGCGGGTCCCGTCGCTGCCTGGCGCTCGGGCGCCCCCGCCACCCCGGCCCCGCTCGCCGCCCCCGACACCACAGCCTTTCTGGGGCCGGGGCCGGCCTGTCTTTCCCCTGCGGCCCTCCGGGAACAGCCGGGCCGGGCACGCTCCTTGTCGCGGGAGCCGCCGTCCCCCGCTGCACGGGCCCCGCTCCCGGCGGGCGAGAGGCCTGGAGGCAGCGGGTGGACCGGGCAACGGCCGCAGGGGCCGGCGGGACGGAGGGCCAGGCCCACGCGCTGCCCGGCCCCTGGCTGAGGCGTGGGCGTCCCGAGGCCGCGGACGGGCCTTGCGGTCCTGCATGAACACGGCCTGGCCCCGCTGCGGGGCCTCGATTTCCTCTTTAGCTCAAGCCCCAGGACACGGCTGCCGCCCGCCCCGGGGGCGAGAGAGCTGGGGCGTGATCGCCAGGGCAGAGGCGGCCGGGGCCGGGGGGCCGGAGGGGCAGGCGGCGGGCCCGGCGGGGGGGCGGCCTGCGGGGGCTGGCCGGGGGCGGGGCTGGGCGCTGCGCGGGGGACGTGGGTCCTGCTGGAGAGGGGCTGACCCCCCAGCTGGGCCCCAGCTCCCGCCGCGGTTCCTGCAGTGACGTGCCAGTTCTTTCGCGGATCCCAGGCCAGCGGGGCGGGGGCCAGGCTGGGAGAGCCCGAGGAAGCGAGGCCTTCACCGTCCACAGCCACACCGCGCCGGGCGCCAGGCTCAGAGTTGGGGTGCTCCGGTCTGTAGCAGAAGACAGTGCAGCTTCACTGGAGCAGAAGGGAAGTTAGGAGGAGCCTCTGGGGGTGAAAAGGAAAAGCCGAGGGGAAACTTCAGGGGGTTCGGAGCAGCTCGGCCGCATCCCCACCAGAGCCGAGCGCCGGCCGGTCGCTGCTGGGCCTCGGAGAGGAAGGGCAGGCGCCGGCCGCTGTCCGAGGGCAGAGGGTGGGGTGGTGGACAAGGGAGCCGCCAAGACCCTGGAGCTGGCCGCAGAGGGACTGGCGGGCGAGCAGGGCTGGGAGGTGAGGCGTGAGGGAGGCCAGGTGCAGGAGGCGAGGGGCCGGGCAGGGAGGTCGTGGGGGGGAGGCACTGGGCAGGCGTCCCTGAGAGGAGGGCCTGGGAGGTGGGCAGGAGGGGGGGGCCACAAGGCAGGTGGTAGGAGGGGAGGTCCTTGGGGGGGCGGGTACTGGGGGCCAGTGGTCAGGCGGGGCGTGAGGTCCCGGGAAGCCGAGGGCCCGGGAGGAGCCCCGGCGGGAGGGTGGGCACCGGGAGGGTGCGGGAAGAGGCGGGAGTTGGGGCTGTGCGGGCTCCTGGGCAGCGCTTGCCTCCTGGCTGGGCGCCCACGCGAAGGGCCGTGTGGCTGAAGGTGGCCTCGCTGGGCAGCCCTGCACGGCCCCAGGAGACCCGCCTGCTCTTTGCTGCCCGCTGGGGCTGGGCCCCGCCTCCGCACAGCTCCAGGGAGCAAGGAACATCCTTTCAAAGGGCTGAAGGACCCGAGCGGGAAAATGGAGGCCCCCGAAGCTCCCGTGGGCACCCATGGTCCTCCCCACCCAGAAGCGGGCTGGAGGGCCCCAGCACAGCCCCGCTGGCCGTGGGCTGGGACCGTCCCTGCACGGGCTGGGGTGGGCTACAGCAGGGCGCAGCCGGTGAGGGGCCGGCCAGGGCGAGCAGCGTGGGCACAGGGTGGGTGGGGGCTGGTGCCAGCCGTGCCATCTGCGCCCTCCCCTCCTAGGCGCTAGACAATGAGGGCCCAGGGCCTGCTGCCCAGCCGCCTCCCCATCCCCGGGCCCGGTGCCGAGCAGAGCCGCTCGCAGCAGCTGTCCTCTCGGGGTGCACATCCCAGTACGTCACCAGTGACCAGTGACCCCCAAATGAGCACCCTGCTGGCCTCCCTTGGGCAGCCGTGTCCACTGGGCCTGTGTCCGGGCCCTGAGCGCCTCCCCGTGGCCGGCGATGTCCCCGTCTTGCTGCGCCATCTCCGGGGCTCGGGGCTGAGCCTGGCCGAGGGGAGCTGAGACATGCGGACGACGGCCTTGCCGCGGCTCTCCCCAAGGCCACCCACCCAGCGTCCCCCAGCGCGGCCGCGACTGTCCCTCCCACCAGCGCTTCGGACCGGACCGTTCTCTGAATGTGATGTCAAGAGGAGGGGCTCCCCCGGTGTCTGGACTGATGGCGAAGCTGAGGTTTTGATCAGTTTGACGTGGTGCCGGTGCGTGATCCTGCCGGTGCTCCCGTCGGTGCTCTGCCGGTGCTCCTGCCGGTGCTCCTGCTGATGCGCTGCGCTTGGCTGGCTGGCCCCAGCTGGCCCGTTTGCTCGGAACCTGGGTCTCCGTCGCTCACCCGAGGGTGCCGAGACCTCCCGGTCGGTGCCAACACACTCAGGGCTCCCGCCGTCCCCGAGCGCGGCCGACCACAGGGGCAGCAGGCCAGGGGTCCGGCCACCCTGTAAACGCCCACCCAGGACGCCGTCTCTCGGGCGCCCGGCCAGCCTGGGCCGACAGCTTCTCTGGCGAACAGGCCCTTAGGCTCCACATGCAGCCGGGCCCCGGGGGTTCGAGGGCAAACGCGCCTCGGGGTCTGGAGACGACCTTGTGGTCAGAGGGCCCAGCGGCCAGTGACCCCCAAATGAGCACCCTGCTGGCTTCCCTTGGGCAGCCGTGTCCACTGGGCCGTGTCCGCCTCCTCTGCGAGCGGTGGGCCGGGGCGTGGCCGCTGCCTGTCCGTGCCGGGCGGAGCGAGAGCGGAGAAAGCCTCTTTGGGGAGTGTCTGTGCAGCCGCGCTGGGGGTGGCGTGCCCCGAACCCACCGCCAGCCCCCCACCCCGCCGAGGGCCGTGCGTCCTGCCAGTTCCCGCGGGTGGTGAGTCCCGAGGCTCGCCCAGCCCGACAGCCCCCCACCCAGCACCCACCACGCGCTCCCTCCGGGCACTGTCAGGGGGCGGAGGTCGGCCGGGGAGCCCTCAGAGCAGCGAGGCTGCCCCGCGAGGCAGGCCCCTGTCCGCCCACCCCCCGGCTCTGGCCTGTGCCCCTCGCAGCCCCTCGCGGATGGACCAGACAGGACCGCCCCGACTTCCACCGTTGCTGGGTGCAGCCGGGGCTCTGGTTGGGGGGCCAGCCCCTCAGACAGCATCTCCTTGCCAGGAGTCAAGCGCTTGGACTTGGGGCTCATCCCCCAAGTGGGGGTCGCTTTTGAGTCACTGGCTCTGTGCCCTCCTGCACTTCACCTGTTCTCCTCCCGCCTCCCACTCCGGCAGCAGCTTGTGCCCAGTCCTGGGGCTCCCAGCTGGTTCTCGGGGCTCACACCCAGTTCCTCGGGCTTACAATGAATTATTGGGGGTCACACCTGATTCTTGGGACTTACAGCCAGTTCTTGGGGCTCACACCTTGTTCTCAGGGTTCACACCTGGTTCTTGGGGCTCAGCCAGTTCTTGGGGTTCACAGCCAGCTCCTGGGGCTCACACCCAGTTCTTGGGGTTCATACCCAGGTTGGAGTCTTCACTCTCGGGTGCACGGCTCACCCTCAGGACCCCCCGCAGCTGGATTTTCCTCCTGTGATGCTTTGCTGTGTGAGGCCTCCTGTGATGGCCACGCTGTGTGCTGAGTCCGGGCTGGGATTTATCCACATTCAACCCTGACTCCCCTGGGGGGCCCGGGGCAGGGAGCCCCCCTCTGCTGGGCCAGCGGCCCCCGGGAGCCCAAATCTGGCTTCTCTCCCGGGGCTCGAGCAGACAAGCTGCTTCCAGCTCCCGCTCCCACCGCCAGCGCCCACCCCCTGTGAGCTCAGGTGCGTTCAGACAGCCCCAGGGAGCAGGCCGTTGCCTGGGCTGGGCTCAGCTGAGCTCACAGCGGTGCCCGCGGTCACAGTTTTGCGCCACCAGCAGCTGCAGCCTCCACCCGGACGGCCACCCGAGCCTTGGGCCGAGGGCGAACGGGGCGGCCCGAGGGCCCAGCTCACTGGACAGGCGTGGCCGGTCCCAGGGCCTGGGTCGGTCAGGGGGCCGCTGTCCTGGGGGCACGCCCGGGAGGAGGGACAGAGAGACAGCGCTGCTAGACAGATGGCGCACGCCACAGTGTTCCCTCCTTGTACCAGAGTCGCTTCTCTCCCTGCCCACGACACGTCTCCCTGCCTGCCCAGGGAGCCCATCCGGTGCCAGCTCCAGACTGGGGTGCGGGACCCTGGGGTTCCAGGCAGGTGCTGCTGGCCCCTGGGCTGACATTTTACTTCTCCTGTGGCTCCGCCTTCTTGGATTGCTTTAGCCTTCTAGAAGGTTCTTCATTTCCCGGTGAGGACCCCTGGGGAGGCGTCGCGGCACCCCAACCCCTCCCTGAGCTGTGTCCATCTCTGAGCCCGCAGAGAGGCTTCGCCCCAAGACCGTTCTGTGACACGTCGTGGCCCCAAGCTGGCAAGCATTTGGGGGGTCTTATTTGCACCCCCAAATCCCTGAGCCAAAGGATCAGATTTTTCCTATTTTCAGCTCTAATGAAGTGACAATGACCCACAGCAGAAGCAGCCTCCGGTCACTCGGCGCACAGGGGCCTGCCGAGCAGCGCCCGGGAGGTGTGGGCCCGCGGCCGCCTCCCCGCGGGCAGGTGTGTGTGCGGGGACCGGACGTTCAGGCTCTAGACCTGTCTCCTTCGGACACGGAGACAGCCGGGCTGGGGACTGGTGGGGGCTCGGCAGGCGCCCGCAGCGTGGGGCCCTCGTGCTTGGACCACGAAGCCCGGGCTGGACGAGCTGCTCGAGCTTCTCCAGGGCTCACGCCACCCCCGCACCCCCCTCGCCCCGCACCCCCCCACCCCGCGAGGGCTGCACAGCTCGAGTGACCGGCCCCGATGCCAGAGCTGGTGGCTCGGCGTCCCCGTCCCCTGGGCGCGCGGGGCTTACTGCCTTGGCGTCGGGCGAGGCCTCGGCACCCACTCAGCGCATTCCCCCCATGTCACGGGCCCTCTGGGGCGCTCCCGGCGTCCTCAGCCGCGACCTCTGTGTTCTCCCGGCACAGCCCCGAGAAGCTGGCACGGCCAGTTGGGCCTGGCCACGGGCACAGAAGCAGCCGCCCAGCGACCGCGGCAACAAACAACAAAGGGGCTGAGCGGCGCCTGAGGATCGTGGCCCCGCGCCTCTGCCCCCTGGGCTGTGGGCGCCGCACCCCCTCCCCCGCGCTGCTCCCCAGGCTCAGGGGCCGGGTCGGCCCCCAACAGGTGATGGGGAAGGCGGTGCGGGGGGCCTTGGAGTGGAGGCAAAGCAGCTGGTCTCCTGGGGGCCCCTCGCCGGGGAGGTGCCCTGGTGGGGGGCTCTGGGGGCTGCACAGAGGAGACCTTTGTGGGGGCGGGGGGTGCCCCGTGCGTTGTCCCGGGACCCAACCCTCCCTGCCAGGGCAACCAGACTCCAAACTAACTCAGAGGGCTTCTCAAGGGCCCTCCCCACCCCCATGTCAGCCCAGGCTCCCGCAGGCCTCTGGAGCGGGGGTGCTGGGGCGGGGGGCTGGAGCCCCATCTGGAGCATTTGGGATGCCTGAGCAAGAGAACCGGGCTGCCCTGAGCTGTCTCGGCCCCTCTGAGTAATTCTTTGTTTATTTTAATTGCTGTGACTGCAGACAGACGTGTGGATCCACATGGGCTGTGCAGTGGAGACACCTGTGGAACCTCATAGGCCTTGCAGTGTAGACGCCTGGGCCCTCGTGGCCGGGCGCCCCACAGCAGAGAGGTTTCGTGTGCGCTGAGGCTCCTGGGCGAGCGCCCCGGACACGGGCCGGCCGGCGGGGGTGAGCTGCGTGTGGCTTGTCTGGGGCCGCGGGAAGGCGCGGCGGGAGTCGGGGGCTGGGAGAGCTGTCCTGACACCGAAGCGGCCCTCGCGCCAGCGGCCCCGGGAGGACGGGTCCCCCGCGCCGCCCCTAAATGCACGTGGGGGAGACGGACGCGAATTGCCCCCGTGGCGCCAGTGGGGACCCCAGCAGGGGCGCCGAGACGGGCGCGGCTGGACGGCACGGGCGGGCGCAGGCTGGCGGTGTGGGTGGTGTTGCTTTGCAAAGAATTTTCAAAAATCTTAAAAAATAGGAGCGAAGAAATGGGCCGGCGGCGGCACGTCGTGAATAAACGCGCGGTCTGGTGGGCGAGGCAGGTGGGGGCGCAGGGGAGACCCGCGGCGGGGGGGGGGTCAGGACGGGGCGCTGGGCAGCAGCCAGGCCGAGAGCACCAGGAAGACCCTCAGGGGCAGGCGGGGTGGGGCCGGGAGGGACCGGCGGAGCCCCCAGTGCCTTCATTCCTTGGGGACACGTATTCCCTGGTGGAGGGGCCGGGCCCCTCCACTTGAGGTCCTGGATCTGGGCGCTTCGGGTGGGGTCGCCCAGGAATCCCCGGATCTGCTGAGCTGTTCCGCGGCTCTGAGCCCACGCGGGGCCGAGGAGGAGCCGGCGTGAGAACAAACCCCGGCTGTGGCCTTCGAGAGCCATGCACGACGTCACGGGCTGGGTAACCACGAGCCCAAGTCCACCCTCGTGCCGCGACAGCTCATCCTGGTGGAGGGCGCAGGCCGGCCCACGGGCTCCCTGCTCACGGGTGACTCTGCCTCCCCGAGCTGTGGTCACGCAGAGGCCGGGTGGGGGCCTCACATCCCACTGAAAGCAGCCCACTGGCCCCGGCCCGGCCGTCTCCTGCTGGGTCTGAACCTGGGTGGGCGCTGCAGCGGCCCTGGGGGCTGCACGGAAGATGGGGTGAGGCTAGGCCAGAGCTGGGGCTCGGAGCGGTTTTCCTCTCGGAGACTGTCGGGACGACCAGGGGCCAACCCTGAGCCCAGCTCCCGCGGCTCCTCTCCAGCTTCCCCGCGCGAGTCCCTGTCCCTGGGCCCTGCTCATAGGGACACCCGTGACGCTGGCCCCGAGGCCCTGTCCAGCCTGCCCCACCGTGACTCGGTCCTCAGCACCCTCTTTAGCTCTGCAGCCCTTTCCAGGGCCTGTCACCAAACGCAGTCACACTCTGATGTCCTGCATGGTGGATCCCGACATCTGACTTTGGGGGCACCGTTCGGCCCCTAGCGTCCTGGAGGAAGGAGGCGGGTTGCCAGGTGCGGGGGGCTAACTCCGCCTGTGGCAGCTCCTGGGCTGGACCCTCCCGGAGAGGCGCGGCAGGCAGGAGGGATGAGGACAGAGGCGCCCAGAGGCCCAGGCCCTGGTGAGGCCTCCTGGGTCCCCGGGCGGCTTTAGACTGGCCACCTGCTCAGGACCCCTGCCTGCCCGTCCACCTGCTGGCGCCTCTCTGCCCATGCTGGGCTCTGAAATCCAGGAAGGACAACCAAGAAGGCCGCGCGGGCCTGGTGGCCGCTGCGAGTGTCCGGCAGGCTGGCTGCTGTGCTCAGAGACGACGCCTGTGGGGCCGCAGCCTGCGTCCCACTTCCACTTCCATGAAAGCCCCTATTCCTGTGGTGAGTCCTCTGGGCCCCTGTGACCTGGAGCGGCGGGGCCTGCTTGGATCCCTGGGCCTTGGCGGGGGGCGGCTCCTGGCCGGTGCGCCCACCCCTGGGAGCCTCCTGTTCACGTCCAGGAAGACACCAGGTAGACACATCACCGTGGAAATGCCCGACCCAGATTCTGACCCAGTTTTATTTTCAAAAGATGTATTTATTTATGCATGCAAGAGCTGGGGTACAGTCCAGTGGTGTGGGGGGGTGGGAGGAATCCCCCAGAGACAGAGTGACTTTGTCACTCTGAGGCAAGCAGGCTGACTGAAATCCACTGCTGAGGGCGGCAGCGGGGAGACAGGGGAGGCCTGCTACGCCCTGTGGGCAGCTCCCTGGCCGGGAATGAACGCGCTGCAGAGGTTGGTGGTAGCGTGATAGTGCTAAGACTTAACCCCTGCGCCCCCAGGAAGGCCCGATCCAGGTTTAAGAAAGTGTGACTAGGAGACACCTGAAGAGCTGACGAGCACCCCTGAAGCAAAGCAGAGGCACCAGGGGTTCCCCACAGCAGCGGTGTTAGTGCGGAGCTGGTGACTCTAGCCCCGCCACCGGCCCCAGGTGTGTCTGACCCCTGGTGTGTCTGAGCCCAGGTGTGTCTGACCCAGGTGTGTCTGACCCAGGTGTGTCTGAGCCCAGGTGTGTCTGACCCGAGGTGTGTCTGACCACGCAGCCTACCCCATCACGGGTGGACAGGAAATCCCGCCGTCTGGCCAAGCAAAGCCAGGCCCCCCAGCACGAAGTTGCAATTTCTAGCGAAGCTGCTTTTTCAGGGTCCCTTTTCTTTTACACGCATGAGGAGAGGGACACCTGCGGCTTTTGCTCCTCCGCGGGGCGGGAGAGACAGGCCGGAGTCAGCGGCCACGGGGAGGACACCAGGGGGGCGCGGGCGCGGGGTCAGGGCGCCCCCTGCAGGAGGAGGTGCAGGGCGCAGGCTGGCCGGTTCAGCAGCTGCAGGGCCGCCCCTCCCCAGAGGCGTCCCAGGGTGTGCGCCCAGCTGGGAGCAGCCGGCCTCCAGCTCCGCCCCCCGGCACCCCTGGCCTGCTGTGTCCCGGCAGCTGCTCTCACCTGGGCCATCGCCCGCCTTCCCACCCTTTGCCTGTGCTGGGGCTCAGCGGGGAATTCCCCAGGGAGCCTGGTGGGGGAGCAGGTGACCCCAGAGGGGAGCAGAAGAAAAGTCGGAAGTTAACAGCTTGGGCGAGAAGAATTTATGGCCGTAATTCTGCAGGGACAAGGAAGACCGGCGTTTGGGTCCGTGCTGCAGAAGCCTGGGTGTGACGGGGACGGGGCGCCGACCGAGAGCAGGGACTGACCTGCCTATCCTCACTCCGGGAGCGAAGATGGGGTTCTCGGGGACGGCGCACCTCTCACCAACAGTCCCACACCGGGGAGACCCCACCACATTCCCCTGGGGCCCAGAGGGAGCCGCCGTTGCTGTTTCAGTTAGGAAAAAGGACACAGGAACGAACGCCGTGAGCCCTGCGACGGTCCCGCAGGCCCGGCTGGCCGCCCCCACTCTCCCCTCGCAGACGCCCCCACAGCAGGCCCACTCCGGACGTTTGCGGAAAGCCTGTCTGACTTTTGGGGAGACGACCCAACTGCTCGGAGCTGAGGATGTGGGGTCCTCTGCTGGACTCTGAACCGGCACGCCCGCTTGTTGGACCCCGTCAGCTGGACATGCCCTGGCTGTGACCGCCCCAGGCAGCCCGTGGGCCACTACCTCTAAGTCCAGTGGAGCCTCTGAGCTGCCCGGGGCTGGGGCTCTACAGGCGCGTGGGGAGGAGGAAAGCAGAGGCCGACCCTCCGGGAAGGGCGGGAATTAACCAGAGACCCGTCCTCCTGAATGGACCCTGACGTGCCACAGCCGACTTTCAAGCTTTCATGAAAGAGGCCGTTTTCTGCTATTTCAGCTGACCCGGTGCACTGAGAGAGGAAACCGGCCAGTTTTTTTAAACTAGAAAAGCATTAATTTTGGAACAACAGTTCTTTTAAAATTAAAAACATGATTTTACTCGTGACGATGGATTAAAAAATACTAAATGAGGGGCCTCCCTGGGGCACAGCGGGTTGAGCGCTGCGCTGTGAAGCTGTCTGCAGCCTCTGCAGCGCAGGTTTGATCCCGGCCGGCCAGGGAGATCCCCGCATGGCGCAGACCCCTCCTGCCGCCCGCTGCTCCCCTCAGCAGTGTCTTCGGTCCGTCTGCCTGCTCTGCTCCCCACTGGCTCTGGTGGATCCTCTCGCCCTCCCTCGCCTCTGACCTGTACCCCTGTTCTTGTATAAATAAATAAATCTTTAAAAAAATACTAAATGAGTTTCTGCTATAATTAATCAAACTGTAAGAAGAATATGGAAGCAGTAGATGATCAAGCAGTTTTGTAGTAAGACAGAAAAACACGGTTCCTATCCTAGCAATGTCCTGTCGTGTCATTCATATCTTCGGAGTTCAAACGAGAATGAGAATGGAAGCTCATTTCATCAGATACTGGAAAGAAAGTTGATGAAATTCACCGTTCATCCTTGACTTTCACGACTGTACGGAGAACCAGAGCAGGAGGGCGTGCGGGCCTGGGGAGCGGGAGGGCGTGCGGGCCTGGGGAGCGGGAGGGCGTGCGGGCCTGGGGAGCAGGAGGGCGTGCGGGCCTGGGGAGCGGGAGGGCGTGCGGGCCTGGGGAGCGGGAGGGCGTGCGGGCTTGATGGCTCCGTGCTGCCTGGGGAGGATGGTTCCGGCCTGGCCCGGGGCTGGTGACAGATGAGCAGGTGGCTTCTCACCAGAAGCCAGGGCGGGGAGGCGGTGGTGGTGAGACACTTCCAGACGTCGAAAGAAAACAGCTTCCAGCCCGGAGTCCTCGGGGCCCCTGAGAGTCCCGCGAGGAGTGAGAGGCGGAGACTCGGGTGATGGGGACGAGGAGACCGTCTCCGTCAGACACACCCGACGGCCTCGGAGCCGATGGTGAGGCAAAAAGAGCAGGAGCAATAAAGAGGGGCCCTCGGAGAGCGGAGAGAGAAGAGAACACGTGAGCGAGGACAGAGGCTCCTCCGCTCCTGAGCCGACGCTGAAGCGGGGGCGCCGCGCGAGGGGCTGCGGGTGTCCAGCGAGCGAGTCCTTCAGGCAGGTCTCTCGTGAGCTGCGGGCAGGGAGCACTTGAAGGAGGCCGAGGCCGCTTGACCTCACGGGACCTGAGGCAGCGCCTGGGTCGCATTGAGCTGCGCGAGGACAGTAGGCGCCGGAGCAGCGGCCGGGCAGGGAGTGGCGCGTCGCGCAGGCAGCCCGCGCGAGCCGGGGCGCAGAGCGGGTCAGGCAGGCCCACGCGGGGACTGGGAACGTGGCGAGTGAGCGGCGCGGGTCGGTGGGAGAGGAGGGTCTTCTTACGAGGTGCCGTTGACACAAGGGGACGGGCAGTTGGAAAAGGTAAAATTGGGCCTCTGGCCCCTGCTGCCCGGAGAGAACCCCAGAGAGAACCCCAGCCTCAGCAGGGAGGCCCGAGCCCCTGCGGACCCGCTGGCGACCGCGGTGTTCTCCTGGCGGGGCGCACGGCGCTGAGCGGGTGCGGGGCCCGGGGTGCCGGTCCGGGGGCCGGCGTCCTGTCCCCGCCTCGGGGAGCCGTCCACGCGGGAACCCCTCGGCGCTTGGGCGGCGGATGCCCGCCCGCTTCTGTCTCTGGCGCCCCACACGGAGGCGCGCGGCCCAGGGGACGGGTCAGCCCCCGCCGAGGCCGCCCAGCTTCCCCTCGGGGAAGTGAGTAAAAGGAGGAAAGGCAACGAGCAGCTGAAGTGCCCCACGTCTGTGTCTGTCGTGCTCTTAAAAAGCTTGTTGTGAATGACAGCGACGCCCCCGGCCCTGACAGACTGAAAACAATCCCATGGGATCTCCGTGGAGCAGGAAAGACCTGCGGCCGAGGCGGGGGCTCCGCCCTTCTGGCTGCCCTGGATGAGAACCGGCGCCTGCAGGGCCGGACCCCCGCTCACCTCCTTGCTGCCTCCGGGCCGGCAGGTCAGGTCGTGTCTCTAGATGAAGTCGCAGGGGCAAGTGGGTCTCGCTGAGCCCCGGGCGGTGGGAGGCGCTGGGCGGGCGCGTCTGGGCTCACTCCGCGGCCGGGGATGGGAGGGTGGGGGGAGCCCCCCTTTGTCCTGCTTGTGGGCCTGGCTCTGCTTTCTTTTTAAAAGAATTTATTTATTTTTATTAAGAGTTATTATTTATGCATACCACAACTGGGGTGCAGGCCAGAGGTGCGGGGGTGAGAGGACTCCCCAGAGACAGAGTGGGGAGCAGAACAGGCAGAGCCACTGAAATCCACTGCTGAGGGGAGCAGCGGGGAGACGGGAGGGGTCTGCTGCTGTGGGCAGCTCCCTGGCCGGGGTGGGACTCAGGCCGCGGTGGTGACAGCCTGAGACTGACCCCTGGGCCACGGGGGAGGCCCCTGCTCCCATCTCTGACTGGGGCTGTCCACACGGAACTTGGGACTTTGTTTGTAACTGGAGAATCATCTCCGATGCCGAGCAGGAGGGTGGGGTCATATTTCATTATTACAAGTCACACGGCCGACTGACAGAGGCGTCGGTCACAGCCAGGGCGCCCGCCTGCAGGCGCCGGCCGGTGGCCTTTGATAAACGCGAGCCGCTGCGACCTTGGTCCCAACTGCTGCGGGGAACCGGGGGTGACCGTTGGCGAGACCCCAGCTGCACGCTCATGAATATAGACCCAGACCCAGAGCCGACACGCGGAGACTGACGCAGGGAGGGCGAGGAGGGGCGCGGGCGGGACCGGACTGGCCGCACGTCCCGGCGCCCTCCGTCCTCCCTGTGTCCTGCTCCCAGGAGGCAGCCACAAAGAGGGGGCTGCCTGTGCTCTGCCTGCTCAGATTCCCTGGCCGGCTCCAGTCCCCGCAGGAGGTCAGAGGGTGGGGGCCCTGGAGCTCTGGGGTGGCTGCGCGGAGCCCCCTGCTGGCGGCTGCTGCTCACTGTCCCCCCACAGCGGGTGGAGAAGGCGCGGCCCTGAGTCCGGGTGCTGGAGCAGCTCTGCCGGCGGGTTCCTGATCCTGCCACCGGTGTTTCTTCTAGCGTGACGCTGAGCTGCGTGAGGACGAGCCCAGAGTGAGCCGCGTGGTGCGGGACGCAGCTGGCAATGCAGGGCCCGGCCCCCCGACGGCGCCTGGAGCCGGGGAGGAAGAGGAAGGTATTGTGCTGTCTGACCCGCTCTCGTGGCCCCTGTGCTGCCTCCTGTGCGGTGGGTTTTGTTTAGATCTGTCTGGTGGGCGGAAGGCCGGAGAGCTGCACAGGACGGCCAGTGCCGCGGCCAGGGCGCCGCCTGGGCCATTCCTCTGCCCTTGGAGGGGACGCCCGCTGGGCCGGGCTGCTGCAGGCAGAGGCTGGCTGGGCAGGCCCCTCCTTTCTGAACCCCTTCTCTGTGTCCGAGTTCCTTTGCAGGGCTCCCCGGAGAGGGGACGGCCTCTGCACCCCTCCTGCGGGCTCCTCTTCCTTCTCCGCTGTGCCCACCAGCCCACAGGAAGCAGGGGCTCCCCCGACCTCATTAGGGACAGTTCCACCTACTCCAGGCCCTAGACACCCCTCTCGCCCACTTTATGAGTTTGCTCGCTCCGTGGCGATGTTTATTACCGCCCAAGCCACGAATTTGGGGGCTGACTTAGGGTACCATGTGAGCCTCCGCGGGCGTCCCTTTGTACTGAGGAGACAAACTCTCGAACCCCAAACCCAAGGTGACCCAGCGAGTCAGGCGGGCGGGAGGGAGGGGCAGGTACTGGGAGGGAGAGGAGAGACGGAAAGAGGGGGCTGCAGGCTCTGGGGGAGCTGGGGGTTCTGTGATGTCAGGGGGACAGTCAGGGCGGGCCCAGGAAGGGACTCGGGGGACCCGGGTCTGCTATGGCTGAGGAGGAGCAGCAGGTGCCAAGGCCCCGGCGCCGTGCGGAGGGCAGGGGCCTGTGGCGGGAGCGAGGGGAGCGGGCAGAGCACCATGACGTCCGGCCAAGCATCCGAGTGTGGTCAGCCTGCCTCGGCGTCCAGCGCGCGGGCCTCTTGCTGTGGCATTTGAGCCCCGGCCTCCGGGGGTGGGTTTTGGGGAGCCCGCTCCTCCGTGAACTGCCTCCGCCTCTGGACGGGGCCGGGCATTGGCCAGCTGGGGAAGACGCCACGTCCACAGCGGGTCCGGTCAGGCCCCCGGGCGGGGCAGCTGGGGCTGGCCACGGAGACAGCGTCATGCGCGCGGGGGGAACGCACCGGCCAGCGCGGATGCTGTCCCCACCGTGCACTCGGGGCCTGCCAGGGGCCTGGCCTGAAGTGTGTCCCTGAGTCAGCCTCCTGGAGATGTCCTGGTGAAGGTGCCGCTGGGCCCACATCGCCCGGGGCGGGGAGCAGGAGGGGCTGTGGACACAGAGGAGAAGGCATGTTTCGGGGCAGGGTGGGGGTGCTGCTGAGCCCCTGGGGCCCAGACACCCAGAGCAGGAGGCAGAGCAGCCCATGCGCACACGCATCTCTCAGGGTGGCCCCTGGGGCTCAGCGATGTGAAGGGCTGGGAGCCCCTGTGGGGGCACATCTGGGGCTTGGCACTGAGGAATCACAGATGCCCCACACCCCAATCCTCCCCTCCCCTTGCATAGGCCTGCGCTCTCTGTCCCTCGTGCCCCCCCACCCCTGGCCCCAGCTAGGCCACCCCCCACCCCGTCCCCTGGACCACCGTATCGCCCAGGCCACCCGCCCCACCCCAGCCGCAGTCCTGGCCTCCCCAGCCCTGCGCCTCCCGAGTGCCTGGGTACACCCCAGGTCCGGGCCTTTGCCCCCCAAACCTCCCTGACACCTGGGCCGGCTGGTGGGCCCTTCCTCCTGCACTGTACCCCTCCACACACCCCACTTTCACTGCCCCTTCAGCCCGCGGCTCTCCCACCCTGTGCTCCTGGTGCCGCCCCTGGGAGGAGCGTGCCTGACTCATCTGCTCTGTTCACCAGGGTCCCCCAAAAGTCAAAACAGGGTCTGCTGGGGAGCTGTTTCCCAGGTGGTTTGGGGCAGGAGCGGGGTGCAGGGGCAAAGCAGCTTCTCTCCACTGAGTCTGTGGGAACCTGTTCTGGGGGTGCCCGCCTCCTGGGGCACGTCTGCTGAAGTGACACCCCCTGGGGCGCCCCCCACCCCCCGCGGGAGCCTGGAGCACTAGTGTCCCCCCCCAAGCCCCCCCAGCTCAGAGCAGGACCGTCCCGGACCTGGAACTTCCTAGAAAGCTGACACCCCGCCCCAGTCTGCTGAGCCCATCCAGGGGTGTGGCTGCAAACTGGGGCAAAGCGGCTGCAGGCCCCCTGGGCCGAGCGGGAGGGGGTTAGGCAAACAGCCACCTGAGGCTTTGAAGGGGGGTTTGCGCCTTTCAGAGAGTCCATTGATGTGGAGATAATTCCCCAGACCACTTTGCTCTCCTCCCAACTGAGAGGCGAGCCGGGAATCCATTCCCAGGGCGCCCCGCCCCGCACCCCGCCCCGGACGCGCAGCGTGGGGCCCTGGCAGCGCCCGGTATGCGCATACCCGTCTGGGCCCGATCCACAGACGAATCAAAGGCCCTTCCCACCTTTTGCTTGGCTTCCTCCCGCACAGTTATTTGCTTAAAACGACTTCCTCGGGGAATTTCCTCCCTGAAAGGGGCTGCTCTCCACTTTAAAGGCGGATGACCGCTATTCCGTCCTGAGCCAATTTCTGGCCCGGCTCCTTGATGAGGCCGGGGATTGCCACGGTTTTCCTGGCCCCTTTTTAAGTCTGCAGCCACTTCTCGGCACATGGGCGCTGGCGGGACGTCCGCTCCTGGGGTCCCCGGAACCCCGTGTCTGTGGGGGCGCAGCAGCCCCTGCCCCGGCTGGCCACGCGTGTCTGCGCCCACGAAGTGGCACCGGCAGCCAAACCTGGAGAAACGCTTGGGCTGCGAGTGTAAACTGTTCACCCGCGTTCAGCCGGGCGGTGGCACATTTGGGGTGTTTTCCGAGGAGTCAAATCAGGGCTTTTTTTTTTGGCCAAAAAGCTGTGTCTGAGGCTGATTGCGGGAGGATCCTAGCGGCTCTGACGCGCTCAGCTTCGTGCCCACGGAGGGCGCAGGCTGGGGAGACGGGTGGCAGAGGGCAGCCTCCCCTCCCCCCAGCCCTGGGCCCCAGCCAGCTGCGCCCCGCCCCCCAGCGGGCCTGCCCCCGCCAGCCTGGGTGTGCAGGTGCCTTCCCTGAGGGCCGTGGGATGGGCGGGTGAGGCGCTGTCTCTGCCCTGGCGCAGCCCGAGTGGCCCCCGCTCTGGCCCTGGGGTCCAGGCCGGCAGACTCCGCGGGGCCTGTGCGCCCCCGTCCTGGCCGCACCCCTTCATCCCGGCTTCCTCCTTGGCGAAGCGGGTGGGGCGGGGCAGGAGCACCTGGAGGGAGCCCTGGGGGTCTCAGGCCTCACTTCCTGTGGTGCGCTTGGCACCCCCCTCGCGGACCCCGGCTTGGCGGGTCCTCGCCAGCCGGCTGGGTTTCTCCAGGCGCCGGGCTGCAGACTTCAGCCTGAGGTGGACAGAGGCGCTGCTTTGAAGCGCTGTTTCAAAGCAGACTTCGAGGGCCTGGGCAGAACTCAGTCATCATGTCTAGGAGAAGAACCAGTTCCCCACTTCTCTCCGGGTGGCCATGGCACGTGTGCCCTTGAGCCCTTGAGCCCTGCGGTCTCCTGTCGAGGGCGGCAGGTGTCCAGTCCAGAGGAAAGAGCGAGACTTTAGGGGGGTCGGCCCTGTGGGTGCAAGGTCAGGTCCCTCGTGAGGTCCTTCCTGGGGGAGCTTGGCGTGGCCGCTGCTCTGAAGTCCACGCAAGAGGCCAGCTCAGGCCAGCTCGGCCATGGCAGAGTGGACCTCCAACCCCCGCCCAAACAGACCCCACCTGTGACCTCAGGAGCCTGGGGACGGGCGCATCCCCGTTCTGAGTGGACGGCCGCGCTGACGGACGGGGTAATCGCAGCAGAAAGAGGCGGACGGCTCAGTGGGGCCGAGGCTGACGTGCGCCAGCCGGCCCGGGCAGATTTGGTGCATTTGAAAGATCTTCCCGGTCTCTGTCTTCAGCGGGCGTCCTTCAGGGGACACCCACTCTGCTGGCAGTTAGAGGGGCCGGACTCAGGCGGGCCCACCGGGGACTCCCGGAGTTGGGGCGGTGAAAGGGTGATTCCAGTGGCATCAGCTTGAATTCAGGGCTGGGGGCCCTGCGATGCCAGGCAGTGCAAGGCTCATGGTCAGCCTGTCCCGGGGAACCACGCACGTCCTGGGGAGGGGGTGCCGGTGTGGGCCCCGGAGTATTTCCCACTTACCAGGGGTTTTTGGGGATGTGACCCCAAGCCCAGTAAGATCTGTACATGGGAAGACACCAAGCAAACAGATAACCCGTCAAATAAATACATGCCAATAGTGCAAAAATAATCGTAACTAAATCATTATTCCTGGTGTTTTGCCACAAACACCAAAAACCCCTAATTGATCAAAATGGCGCTTGATGCGGGAAATCTAGTGAGCAACTTCCGGAGAACTTCAACTCAAAGGCGAGGGCGCCACCATGAAAGGCCACGTTGACCTCCCGCAGGCAGAGCCGCCGGGTCAGCTCTAACCCAGGACGCCCACTGCCGTGTCCTCACTCCTGGGGGCCTTGCGGCCCGTGGGGCTTACATCTGTATCCCTTGCAGGAAGGCGGACACGCGTGTGTGCAGCTGGGTGAGTGTGCGAGAAAGACCCAGGCCCGCTCCCTGACTCCTCCGTCAACCCCCCGCGGGGCCACTAACAGGGAGGGTCCCCTGGGTGGGACTCAACTGCGCACACCCTCAGCCGCGGCGAACTCGAGATAAAGGAAAGCCACGTCGCATCCTTAGGGTCAAAACAGGCCTCGCGCAGGGCCCCTGCGTCAGCACCGCGTTGCCATGGTGACAGGCAGACCCCCCCCCCCCCGGGTGTCCCCTGCATCCCTGGGGCGGCCGGGAGCAGGCACGGGCGTCTTAGCTCCATTTCACAGACGGGGAGCTGAGGCGTGCACCCCCGGGCCCGCGGGCTGGGAGACCGGGAGGCGGCCGAGTCTGGACAGGCAGGCGTCTGGATCTCAGCTGAACGCCATTTTATCCGACCTGTCCAAGGCCCTTCGTGCGAGGGCGTTCACACACGCTGCGATTCCTGCTTGCGGGGTAAATATCCACCTGAGCTTTGCCTGATTCCTTTTGCTGTCTGCACGGTTGGCTGCTGTGTGTGTTGTGTTGTGGCTTAGAAGATACGGCCTTGGTACTCATGGACTTTTTTAGACTTATTTTCTCTTTCTTTTTTTTTTTTTAGATTTATTTATTTGTGCATACAAGAACTAGGGTACAGGCCAGAGGTGTGAGTGGTGAGAGGACTCACCAGAGACAGAGTGGGGAGCAGAACAGGCGGATCCACTGAAATCCACTGCTGAGGGGAGCAGCGGGCGAGTCAGGAGAGGTCTGCTACGCCATGTGGGTTCCTCCCTGGCTGGGGATCGAACTCGTGTTGCAGAGGCTGCAGATGGCTTCATAGGTTGCGTCTTAACCCCTTGCGCCCCCAGGGAGGCCCCTATTTTCTATTTCTAACAAGGCTGCAGATCGGACGGATGGAATTGAAAAGGTCAATGATGCACGAAACAGCGAGAAGGGCAGTCTGAGGGCAGGCAGGCGAGGGTGTGGGCTGGTCAGCGGGCAGGGCTGGCCTTCAGGAGCTCGCTTCACCCTGCAAATCGCACAGGGCTTTGACAGATCCAGTTCCGGTGGCTCACAGCAGACTCACAGAGGACACAATCTGAGCGCTGCCTGCTAGATAGGGAGGCTGTTGGGCTGTGAGCATTTTTGGGGAGCACCCTCCCCAGCCCCACCCCATTCCAGGGGGCCAAGAGGTGGGAGAGACAGCCAGGGAGCTGACGGGGACAGCGGCCTGGTCCTCCCTGGGCCGGGCATCAGACCTGCTTTGGCAGGGCCTGCGGGCTTGGGGGGCTGGAGGGACCCGGGCCTGGGCGCTCTGGGCCTCTGGTTGACACAGGACAGGGTTGAAGCCCCTGGAGGTGGAGGGCGAGGTTGCTTTGGGCGCCCGTGTCGGTCTCCTGGGGCTTGGAACAAGTGACCCCAAACAGGGTGCTAAGGACCCAGTTCACCCCCTCGCAGTTTTGGGGTCCAGATGTCTGAAATCAAGGTGCCAACATCTGACGGCAAAAGAGGCTAAAAGGAAGACACAGCAGTTGGGAGGAAAAGCCTGGGACGCCCGAGGCCCGAGGCCCAGGCCGGGAGCCCCTGAGCCTCCCACCTGTTCCCGGCCTCTCAGGAGCTGCGGGGGTCCGGGGGCACCGTGGCAGGACTCAGAGACGGAGAGAGGGTCAGCTGAGGGGCTTGGCGACTCTGCCCAGGGAGCGAATCCCCCGGGGTCGGCCAGACGCACGGGACCCGGAGAAAATGGCCTCTGCAGGGCTCCGCAGCAGGGAGGGGAGGGCGCCGCCAGCCTGGGCTCCCTTGGCCAGGGGTGGGGTGGGGGAGCCCGGAAGGCAGAGCCCAGAGCTCCTTCCCTCTGGCCTTGAACCCTAACCCAGAGAGGCCCAGCCTGGCCGCCTGGGCTGGACAGGACTCTCCCGCAGGGCCCCGCGGTCGTCACCGCCACCGGCCCCTGGGGTGAGGGTGTGTGGGGAGGAAGCTCACGGCCTCCAGGCCCGTGGACTACATGATGCTGCCCGCGAGCCCCCGACCTTCGACCCCAGCTAGATGCTGAGGATTCAGACTTTGCTGCACTATAAGGGCGAGAAACTAATCTCTGGACGCTTGGGGCGGGGTGGGGGCAGGAGGCGAGGTCAGACCGTGGGGGAGACTGTTCAGGAGGCTGGCCTGGACGCCCCCGTAAGCGTCTCCAAGCCACAGTCGGGCTGGGACTGGCTTCCACCTGAGCCAGGGCACCCGCTGGGTCCCGTGGACGGCCCCGTGTGGCCCCTCGGGGGCTGTGGGACGGGCCCGCGATGGACGGGAACGGAGGCGCACCGTCGCGGCGAAGTGCCCGCCTGTGCCCATCTCACGCCTCAGCATCTCCATGAAACTTTAAAAACATCTCAGGATCAGCTTCCCACAGACACGTGGCTGAAGTGTAGTTTTCGTTTTGTAAAGATTTACTTTTATTTATTGATGCACACAAGAGCTGGGGTGCAGGCCAGAGGTGTGGGGGTGAGAGGAGTCACCAGAGACAGAGCAGGGAGCAGAACAGGCAGACTGACTGAAACCCACTGCTGAGGGGAGCAGCGGGGAGACAGGAGGGGTCTGCCGCGCCCTGTGGGCAGCTCCCTGGCTGGGGCTTGGACTCGTGCTGCCGAGGCTGGTGACAGCCTGAGACTGACCCCGCCCACCAGGGATGCCCTGGAGTGTAATTTTCAAATAGTAAAAAAGTGGCTCCCACAAAAAACAAACGTGTCAAAGACTGAACTGAACCAGGGCCTCCCTGGGGGCGCAGGGGGTTGAGCGCGGCGCCGTGAAGCTGTCCGCAGCCTCTGCAGTGCGAATTCCATCCCCGGCCAGGGAGCTACCCACACGGTGCAGCAGACCCTCCCGTCTCCCCGCTGCTCCCCTCAGCAGTCTCTTTGGTCCGTCTGCCTGCTCTGCTCCCCGCTCTGTCTCTGGTGAATTGTCTCACCTCCCGCTCCTCTGGCCTGCACCCCGGTTCTTGTATGCATAAATAAAATCTTTAAAAGAAAAAAGAAGGAATTGCTTTAAAAAACAAAAAGACTGCGCTGAGCCAGCCTGTCCTAAGAGGGTAAGTGCGGCGCCAAGTCCGCGCGGAGCTGCTCAGGCCGGCCTCTGCGGCGCCCCAGGGAGGGAAGCCCCTTGCGGTCAGGCGCGGCCGGAGCGTGCCCAGCGGATGGCCCGGGCGGGGTCTGCTCACGGGGTAGAATCCCACGACTCGCCTCCCCGGGAAGGGCTCCCGAGCCTCCCGCTGCGGGCAGCCCACGGTGGGTCTCGCTGGACGTCCCCACCTCAGATGGGAGGAAACGCCGTCTGCCCTTTATATTTTTTCCAAGCTTTTGTATTTTGCCGAGTTCCCAGGCTGTCTCTGCAGCCACTTTGCAGCTCCAGATTCCCGGGTCAGTCCCCTACGAAGCTGGATGGGGCTGGACGAAGATCCGGGCTGCCTGGTGCCGCGTGTGCCGAGGGTTCAGCTTCTCCGCATCAGCGCCCCGGGGTTCCAGGGCTCGGGGACCCTCCCCTGAGCTGGGAGCCCTGGGCGCTTGGGGCACCCCCAGCGCCAAGCCAAGACGAGGGAGACGTCGAGGGAGACGTCGGGGAGCCCTGGCTCTCCCGTGCTCGAGCGTGTCACCAGCCGTGTGTGTGTGCAAGCGCGTGTGCGCCGTGGGGTGGGCGTGGGGTGATCATTCAGCTGGTTTTGGGCGATTCAAACCCAGGTGCGGGGGCGGGCAGGGAGCAGGCAGAGGCCGGGCCGGGGGAGCCGGGGGAGCCGGGGGAGCCGGGCGGGCAGGAGCCGCCGCTGCTTATCTGGGTCCTTTCCAGCAATTCGGCGTCTGCAGCCCCCGCGCGTGCACTGGCTGGTGACCTCCACGTGGATTCTCACGGTGTGACAGGATCACCACTCGGCACTCTGGGCCTGCAGATCCCGCAGGGCAGCGGTGGCCCCGGGTCCAGCCCACTCGGGAGGTTCGGCCCCAGGCCCGGCGCCGTCTGTGGAGGGAAACCCCGCGAGGCCGAGGTGGGGCCCCCGAGGCCCCCGGGCGGCGCGTCCTCGCCCGCGGGGAGATGCGCCCCGCGCCCCGTCTAGTGCAGCCCAGACGCGGGGTCGCGGGGCGGGTTAAAGCCGGGGGGTCTGCCGGGGGGGGGGCGCGGAGAGGCCGGGCGGTCAGGCTGACCAGTGGCCAGGCCGGGCCGCGCGGAGGGGACAGCGGCCTTCGCGGAGAGCAGGGCCACGGCGGGGGCGGGGCGCGGGGCCGCCGCTCCTTGGAGAGGGGGGCGGGGGGGGGCGCGGCGTGGGGGGGGTTGCAGCCGGGGCTCAGGTACTCAAGGGGGCTCCCCTCGGCGGGTCCGGCCCTTTACCTTGGCTGGAGCCGCCCCCGTCCCCGGCGCCCCCCCCCCCGCCCCCGGCGGCCCCCCTCCCCCCTGCGCCCCGAGACGTGAGACCATGCACGATGGCGGCGCCCCGCTCGCTGCTCTCCGACCCCCGCCAGGGCCTGACCGAGGCTGCGGGGCGGGGGAGGGGGGGCTCGGCCTGCGGGGGGTGGGGGGGGGGTGGGACGGACTCGGCCTGCGCGGGCCTCCCGGGGCGCTCATTAGCGCCCCCCCTCCCCCGCCGGCCCCCCCCTCCCCTGCGTGTTTACTTGTCATTTGTTTTTGCCTTTGTCAGCGGCTCTGGGCTCTGTCGGGCGGGCTTGACACCGCCCCCCCCTCCCCCCCCGCAAACCTACCCCCCCCCTCCTCCCCCCCCCCCCCCCCCCCGCGCACGGCGGGGCGCTGGCCACCCAGGCCTGGCCCCTCCGTGCCTTCTGGCCGCCCCCAGGTTGCTTCAGTGGCGCCCTCAACTCACTCCCTGGGCAGAACCACCCCTGCTGGGGAGCCCTCGCCCCAATCCCGACCCCCGGGTGAGCCTTTGTTCCCGGACACCCTCTGTCCAGAGCTGGGCGGGACGCTGGTGCTGGACAGAAGGGGAGCCCCAACACACCCCCCAACGGACTGGACGCGCGCCGGGTGGGGTGCTCGGCTCTTCGGGGGCCCCGGCCCCCCACCCCCGCCCCCGCTCCGGGGACACCCGAGGAGAGTTTGCTCAAAGAGGAGGCTCGTGAGCAGCTGGGAGCTGCACCTGCACCTCCCGGAGAACACCCCGGTCCTGCCCGACCGCGCCCCGGAACTGAGCCCGGGGGCTCAACCCTTGAGTCTGTTCTGGGGCGCTCAGGCTTCCAGAAGCGCCCGCTCTGCCCACCGCCCCCCCAGTCGCCCTGCGCCTGCGCCCGCCTTTGGTGTGGGGACCCAGCGCTCCCCGGGGGCGGGAGGTAAAACGGGTCGGTGGAGTTGAAGGGAAGGCGCTTACCTGTGTCCCTCCTGGTCTTCGGCCTGCACCCCTTCCTCCCCGGCCCCAGACCAAGCCCCCCAGACCAAGCCCCTGCTGCTCCGCTGCTGAGCCTTTCAAAGAAGGAAGAGGAGCCGCCTCCTGCCTGGTTGTTCCCTTTGCCTGTTTTTCATGGAAAGGAACCCCAGAACCCAGGTTTTCAGAGGCCAGCGACTACTCACCATAAACCCCCGTGTGCGGCCCCGCGGCCGCCAGCCGCCCAGGCCTGCCGCCCGGCTGTGGGGTGCAGAACACTGTCCCCTGAGAAATGTCCCCGCGCGGCCCTGGGCTCTGCGCTCCTTGCAAGATGTCGGGGCTGCCCAGGGACCGGCCCGGGGTGGGGGTGGGGGGTGAGGAGTGAGAGCCACTGGAGCTTTGGGGAAGCTTGAGTCGGGAGAAAGCGGGGCCCAGGAATCAGGGCAAGCTCCTGGACGCAGCGCGGGGGGCTGCGGTTTCTCCCTGGGTTTCCCCTGGAGCTTAGACCGTGCTTCGCCCCTGGAGCGCGGACTCTGGGAGCAGCTGCGGCCGCGTCAGAGGTTCACGCTACGGAAGAGCTGTTGGTTAAAAATTTAAACTGGTTTTAAAACTCTTGATTTTGGTTTGTTTGACCACTCTGCTAACGGTTGTGTTATTTTTATCTAACATAAAAATAGTCGCTCCCTGTGGAGTGTGAGGTCGTGAGTGAGGAAACGCTTGTCCCGGCCCCTGCCTGGGCCCCGGGGCCTCGCTCACCAGCAGGAAATTTCTTTTAAAAAAAGCTGAGCATTTCCTCCCGGCTAAGACCCGGCACCCACGCGTCCCCACGCGTCCCCACACGGTGACGCAGCAGCCCAGGAGCGCTTACTTGTCACTGGGCACGGTCGGTCACCCTCAGGGAGCCTCTTTAAAGGAGATTTCCACAGTTTGGAAGTCAACGAACCTCAAACCAACGCCCCCGCTGGCCTGTGGCGCTGTCAGAGGGGTTGGTCGGGTCCAGCGCCCACGTAGACCTGGCACTGTGGTAGGAGGGGGTGGCCTTCCCTGAGGCTGCCCGGAAGCCCCCGCCAGCGGCTGGTGCTCGGTGTCCGCCGTGCCAGGCCGAGGGGCGTCCGTGTTTGCAGAACTGCCGAGACACACTCGTTGTGCCAAAGGCTGAGCGTCGTCTCTCCTCGGCTCTGCGTGGACACCCTCCACGCTGCCGCTGGCCACCAGCCATGTTCTCCTCGCACGGGCGCACAGGGTGTGGGTGCTGTTTCCAGCCGCTTTGTGCAAACTTGCAGATTTCTTGGCTCCTGCATTTGCCCTGGGAGCATCCGAGTCCTTGAGCACCGTGAGAGGCTTTTCTCCTGGAGGGGGGGCCACGCGCCCATCTCGTGTGCGGGGGCCGGGGCGCTGGTGTCCTTGCGCGCTGCGGACGTCCTGGAGGAGGGCGCGTGCCAGAGCTGCCGAGGACGCCGCTGCCGGGGTGCAGGAGAGGAGGGCCCAGGTGGGTTGGAGCGGTTGTGCGGATGTGGGACTCAGGCCTCTGCCCTCATTTTGCCTGGTCGCGTCCTGTCTTAACTTCGAAGCGGCACCTCACGGTGTGCCTTCTGCTCTTCTGTACGGGTGGGGGTGGAGACTCTTCCTGCTAGATTCTTGGCTCCTGTGTTTGCCCCATATCACCCGCCCTGGGAACAAACAGGTCGCCCTGATGCCCAGAGACAGCTCCCCAGTGTCCAGGCCTGGGAGAAGTGCCCCGACTGCCAGGGACGCTGGCCAGAGCACTGGGGGGACCTCCTGCATGGTGGTTTTTTTTTTTTTTTTAAGATTTATTTATTTATGTATACAAGAACCGGGGTGCAGGCCAGAGGTGTGGGAGGATTCACCAGACATAGAGCGGGGAGCAGAACAGGCAGACTAATGAAATACACTGCTGAGGGGAGCAGTGGGCGATGCAGGAGAGGTCTGCTGCGCCATGTGGGTATCTCTGCGGCTGGCCGGGATCAAACCTTCATTGCAGATGCTTTGGACAGCTTCACAGAGTGGCGCTCCACCACCTGTGCCACCAGGGAGGCCCTGCATGGTTTTTCATAATTGTTTTTAATATTTGTTTTGTAGAAGAACTGAGGTGTAGACCAGAGGTGGGGGGGGTGAGAGGATTCACCAGAGACAGAGTGGGGAACAGAACAGGCAGATGAAATCCACTGCTGAGGGGAGCGGCGGGGAGACAGGAGGGGTCTGCTGCGCCCTGTGGGTAGCTCCCTGGGGATCAAACTCCTGCTGCAGTGGCTGCGGACAGCTTCATAGTGCTGAGACTTAATCCCTGTGGCACCAGGGAGGCCCTGAAGTACATTTTAAGAGAAGAAACCTTCTCTTTAAGAGAAGGTCAGTATCTCTCTCATGAACACGGATGCAAAAATCCTCAGCAAAATACTAGCAAATCGAATCCAAACCTGTTCAAGGCGAACTATACAGCGTGGTCCTGGGGTTTCTGGCACCTGTTGGCTGACTCGGGTCAGAGGTCGGGCACTGTGGCCTGTCACCCCCACAGACGAAGGTCAGGCTCGTGTCGGTAGGTGCAGAAGTGTTGACACCCCAACACCACTCGTGGGCAAGACCTCCAGCACATTAGACGGGAAGCTTCTCGACGCCATGGCGACCCTCTGTCGGAGGGGCAGCGGGTGGTGTGGGTGGGGGGAGGCGGCGCCCGCCTGGGGGGCCGGGCGGAGACCCTCTGCGACGGGACAGGAGAGGGGTCACAGACGCACGGCTTGGGAGGGACGCGTAAGACTTTGTTCTCACAGACTCGTATTCACGTAAAAATATCTGAAAAGTCTGACAAAATCTCCCGACGCGACGTGGAGTTACACGAGGTCAGGACTCCAGTGGACAGGGCTCCTGCGGGCGGCGGGGACGCTGTGGGCGGTGGCGGGAGCCGCGGGGCCTCCCCGTGCCTTCCTCTCAGCTCCGTGCGAACCTGAAAACCGGCTCTCAGAGCCGCCTTTGATAAAACAAGAGAAACCTGCCCGTTGTGTGGACCAGGAGGCCCCGGAGACGGCCCGAGCCCTCCAGCGCAGGACAAGCCCGGGGGGGGGGGGGGGGGGGGGGGGGGGGGGGACCCTGGAGGCTGAGCGCCTTCTCTCCCCGCTCCCCGCTGGCCAGGGCAGATCTTGCAGCCCAGGTGGGGTGAGCTGCCAGCTTGGGGCCGCCCCCGGGGCGCTCACACCCAGCTGCGAGAAGGCCCTTTCATCTGGCCTGGGGTCCCAGGGCGGGAGGGCTGTTTGCGCTGCCTGCTCAGGGCAAACAGGGCTCTGACTCAGCCTGTTCCGTGGAGGGAGGAGACGGTTCACAGAGCAGTGAGGAAAAATAAACCGAAATGAGGCGAGGCCTTTGCCAACATGAGAAGAAGAAGGGCCTGTCGAAATTAAATCCAAAATGGGTTGAAGGTGACCGTGGCGACAGCCTGCAGCGGCGGCGAGTGTGGACGAGGCTCTCGGAGAAGGGAACGTGGGAGAACGTGGCGGGGCGTGGGGGCCTGGAGAGTCCCCGCGGGGCAGCCGCCTGTCCATGGAAGAGGGGCTGGGACTGCCCTCGGGGACCAGCTCCCCAGACCTGGGAGCCCCTGGCATTGGCTGGCTCGGGGGGCACGTCATGCTCTGCGCTGGCCTCCAGCCCCTGCGGGCAGCGGCCTACGCACGAGGGTGTGTTTCCACCCCCCTGCCAGGCCGCTGCGTCCACAGGCCTGAAGGACACTGTCGGGGCAGGAGCCCCGCCGTAGCCCGAGCGCAGGGAGCCGGGCCCTTGGGAGCTCCCGGGAGCTCTCGCCCCAGGCCGTGTATGGCCTGGGTCAGGCCGGCCGCGGGACAGGAGCGCCGGGGCTGCCAGCCTCCCGGGACCCCGGCCGCAGCCCCCAAGGCCCCAGCGCTGCAGGGCCGAGCATGCGGGCCTGTGCAGGGACCGGATGGGGGCGCTTGGGTTTTGTTTTTCCCTTATTTTGGTTGGTCGACCGAACAGTGCCGGCTCTGAGGGTCACGTGGACAGACACACCCGCAGGGAAGCGGCCACGGGAAATCTCCCAGGGCTGAAGCAGCAAGAATCACGAGGTGATGCTGGTAGAAGGTGACCTGGCCGTTCCGGGCCTTTTCTCACGACGGTTTGATACAGATTCTTGGACTTTTCATTGGTGTCAAGTGACCCCACTCAGTAGAACCCATGTCACGAGATCTGCGCTAGGGTGCCCTGTTTTCAGTCAGTAAACTACACTCACACTTTCTTATCAAGCCGGCTTTGGCTGAGACGGCTCGGCCCGGCCCGGGCTAAGGAGCTCTGGGCGCGCTGGCGGCTGCGGGGGGCTGCGGTGACTGACAGACGCGGTCATGGCTGTCCTCGGGCGACGGTGAGGTCGGGGGAAGGTAATCCCATCGGGTACTGGGCGGATTTGTATTTTATTTTATTTTATTTTTTCTTTCTGTATTTTTTAAAAGATTGATTTATTTATTTATTTATACAAGCTCTGGGGTACAGGCCAGATGTGTGGGAGGGTGAGAGGATTCAGCAGAGACAGAGCGGGGAGCAGAACAGGCAGAAGGACCAAAATACACCTCTGAGGGGAGCAGCGGGGAGACAGGAGAGGTCTGCTGCGCCACGAGGGACCCTCGCTGGCCGGCTGGGATCGAACTGGCGCTGCAGAGGCTGTGGACAGCTTCACAGCGCTGCGCTCAACTGCCTGCGCCACCAGGGGAGCCCCCGGATTTGTATTTTAAAGAATAATGCAATTAAATATTTTTGACTCTGTTTCTGGATCCCCAGTGCTAAATTCTTCCCTTTCAGTGTCTTTGTTCTGGGGGGAGTGGTGGGTTGGCAACGGAGAACTTACGTTTACTGTTTGCAGCGTTACCAGGTGGCCGCCACCGGCTTCTAGCTCAGGAGCCTAATCCCCAGCGCGTGTTTATCCTCAGGGAGGGCTCCGAGGCGGTCACACAGCGGGCGGGGGAGGGACTTTTGAACCTCAGCAGTGACCAGACACAACGTGTGGCGGCTGGAGTACTTTGGCCTCGGCAATTTGAATGAATCTGAGACTGAAAAAAGCACCAGCTCGGCTCTTCGGGTGGTGTGTTCTGTCCTCCGTGTTCTGCCCGACAGCCGCCGGGAAGCACATCTGGAAGCACGTCTGGATGTTGGAGAAACAGATGTGGAGACTTTGGGATGCTTGGTCCTGGGTCTCGTGATTATTAAATCTCCAATATTCACACAGAGGAAAATGTTACGGACCAAAGATTGTTTTGCAAATAAATGATAGAAAATAGCGGCATATACGGGGTGTGTGGAGATCCGCGTGTGGAGAGTCGGCACAGGCATAAAGACACGAGCTATTCAAGCAGCACACATTCCACCAACCACTGAGTGTGTGTGTGTTAGTGGTGTGTGTGATGTGTGTGGTGTGTGTGTGGTGTGGTGTGTGTGGGGTGTGTGATGTGTGTGTGGAATGTGTGGTGTGTGTGGTGTGTGTGTGTGGGGTGTGTGGTGTGTGTGTGTGGTGTGTGGGGTGTGTGTGGCGTGTGTGTGGTATGTGGGGGGTGTGGTGTATGTGTGGTGTGTGGTGTGTGTGTGGGGGGTATGTGTGGGGGGTGTGTGTGGTGTGTGTGGTGTGTGTGGTGTGTGGGTGTGTGGTGTGTGTGGTGTGTGGTGTGTGTGGTGGTGTGTGTGGGGTGTGGTGTGTGTGGTGTGGGTGTGTGTGGTTTGTGTTGTGTGTGGTGTGTGTTGTGTGTGTGTTGTGTGTGTGGTGTGTGTGGTGTGTGTTGTGTGTGGTGTGTGGGTGTGTGGTGTTGTGGTGTGTGTGGTGTGTGTGTGGTGTGTGTGATGTGTGGTGTGTGATGTGTGGTGTGTATGGTGTGTGGTGTGTGTGGTGTGTGTGGTGTGTGGGGTGTGGTGTATGTGTGGTGTGTGTGGTGTGTGTGTGGTGTGTGTGTGGGGGGTCGTGTGTGGGGTGTGTGTGGTGTGTGGTGTGTGTGGTGTGTTTGGTGTGTGGTGTGTGTGGTGGTGTGGGTGTGGTGTGTGTGGTGTGGGGTGTGTGTGGTATGTGGTGTGTGTGGTGTGGGTGTGTGGTGGTGTGTGTGGTGTGTGTGGTGTGTGTGTGTGTGTTGTGTGTGTGGTGTGTGGTGTGTGTGGATGTGTGGTGTGTGGTGTGGTGTGTGTGGGGTGTGGTGTGTGTGGTGGGTGTGTTGTGTGCTGATGGTGGTGTGTATGTGTGGTGTGTGTGGTGTGTGTGGTGTGTGGGTGTGTGGTGTGTGGGGTGTGTGGGGTGTTGTGGGGTGTGGGGTGTGTGGTGTGTTGTGTGTGTGGTGTGTGTGGGGTGTGGTGTGTGTGTGTGGTGTATGTGGTGTGTGGTGTGTGGTGTGTGGGGGTGTGGGGGTGTGTGTGGTGTGTGGTGTATGTGGGGTGTGTGTGTGGTGTGTGTGGTGTATGTGGTGTGTGTGGTGTGTGTGGTGTGTGTGTGTGGTGTGGTGTGTGTGGTGTGTGGTGTGTGGGGTGTGTGGGGTGTGTGGGGTGTGTGGGGTGTGTGTGGTGTGGGGTGTGTGTGTGGTGGTGTGTGTGGTGGTGGTGGTGTGTGGGGTGTGTGGTGGTGGTGTGGTGTGTGTGTGGTGTGGGGTGTGTGTGTGGTGTGTGGTGTGTGGGGTGTGTGTGTGTGTGTGTGGTGTGTGGGGTGTGTGGGGTGTGTGTGTGGTGTGTGTGGGGTGTTGGTGTGTGTGGTGTGTGTGTGGTGTGTTGGGGTGTGTGTGGTGTGTGGTGTGTGGTGGTGTGTGTGTGTGGTGTTGTGTGGGGTGTGTGTGTGTGTGTGTGGTGTATGTGGTGTGTGGTGTGTGTGGGGTGTGGGGGGTGTGTGTGTGGGGTGTGGTGGTGTGGTGTGTGTGGGGTGTGGGGTGTGTGTGGTGTGTGGTGTGTGTGGTGTGTGTGTGGTGTGTGGTGTGTGTGTGGTGTGTGGTGTTTGTGGTGTGTGGTGTGTGTGTGTGGTGTGTGGTGTGTGTGGGTGTGGTGTGTTGTGTTGTGTGTGTGGGGTGTGGGGTGTGTGGTGTGGGGTGTGTGTGGTGTGTGGTGTGTGGGGGTGTGTGTGTGGGGTGTGGGGTGTGTGGGGTGTGTGTGTGGGGTGTGTGTGGTGTGTGGGGTGTGGTGTGTGTGTGGTGTGTGTGGGGTGTGGTGTGTGTGGTGTGTGTGTGTGGTGTGTGGTGTGGGGTGTGTGGGGTGTGTGGGGTGTGTGGGTGTGTGGGTGTGTGGTGTGTGTGGGGTGTGTGTGGTGTGTGGTGGTGGTGTGTGTTGTGGGTGTGTGGGTGTGTGGGGTTTGTGTGTGTGGGTGTGTGTGGTGTGTGTGTGTGGGTGGTGGTGGTGTGGGGTGTGTGTGTGGGGTGTGTGTGGTGTGTGGTGTGTGTGTGTGGTGTATGTGGTGTGTGGTGTGTGGTGTGTGTGGGGTGTGTGGTGTGTGTTGGTGTGTGGTGTTGTTGGTGTGTGGTGTGTGGTGTGTGTGGTGTGTGTGGTGTATGTGGTGTGTGTGGTGTGTGGTGTGTGTGTGGTGTGTGGTGTGTGTGGTGTGTGGTGTGTGGGGTGTGGGGTGTGTGGGGTGTGTGTGGTGTGTGTGGGGTGTGTTGGTGTGTGGTGTGTGGTGTGTGTGGAGTGTGTGTGTGGGGTGTGTGGTGTGTGGTGTGTGTGTTTGTGGTGTGTGTGTGGGGTTGTGTGTGGTGTGTGGGGGTGTGTGTGTGTGTGGTGTGTGTGGTGTGTGGGGTGTGTGGGGTGTGTGGTGTGTGTGTGGTGTGTGTGGTGTGTGGGGTGTGTGGGGTGTGGTGTGGTGTGTGGTGTGTGGTGTGTGGTGTGGTGTGTGTGTGTGTGGGGTGTGTGGTGTGTGTGTGGTGTGTGTGGTGTGTGGGGTGTGTGGGGTGTGTGGTGTGTGTGTGGTGTGTGTGGTGTGTGGGGTGTGTGTGGTGTGCGTTGAGAGTCCAGCCTGTGGGGTTCTGTGTCCGGAGGCGGCGTCCGCCCTGGGGAGACCCCGGGGAGACCCTGGGGAGACCCTGGGGGGTCCCGGGGCTCTGAGCTCCCGCCCTGTCCTCCCAGCCCGCGCCTCCTCCGAGTCCTCCGCTGTCCCCCGTGACCGCAGGGCGATGAGGGAGTGTCCGGAGCGGCCTGGACCCCGGCGGCGGGGGGCGCGGCGGGGGGCTGGTGGGCGCTGGTGGGCGCGGAGGGGCGCGGCGGGGGGCTGGGGGCGCCGCCGTCGGGGAGAAGCTCCTGGGGCCCCCCTTGAGCTGCGCGTCTGAGAAGCCATTGCGGGCGCCCGCGGCGAGCCCGCGTCCACTGGGGGCTCCCGCGGGGCGGAGGGCGCCTGCACTGGCCGCACTGGCCCTGGGGTGGAACCCCGCCCCCAGGGGCTCGACGGCTCGGGTTTGGGGTGCCCGGCCCGGCGCCGGCCGGGGTCGGTCGTGCCGGGTTTTGGAGCGTGGGGACGGCCCGGCCGGGCGGCGGCGGACCAGCCGGGCTCCTGCCCCTCGCGTGGGCGCTGCTCCCCGCGGGGACGGCCCAGGAGCTCTGCGAGCGGCTCCGCGGTGGGGTGCGCGCGGTGGGGGGAGGGGAGCGGGTGGGGTGAGGGGGGCCGAGCCGCACCCCCGGACTTGCCTGTAGCTGCAGCAGAGGCGCCCGCCAGCCGCGCCCCTCTAGCCAGAGCAGCAAGGCCGGCAGGTGGGGCTCGGCCAGAGGCCGGAGATCCGAGGACAAAGGACGCCCAGGCCCGGGGCCTCGGGCTGCGGGGGGCTGGGTGCTGGCCAGGGCACACCCCGGGGCACTCGAAGCATCTGCATTTGTGGGTGTCCGGCGCCATCTGGCCCTCCCGGCAGAGCCGGGAGCGTTTGCTGTAAACCCTGCCTGTCCTCCCGCGGCGCCAGGGGAGGCCGCTTTGCCCCGCGCGGCCCTGGCGGGCGCCCTGCACCCAGCCTGGCCCTCCCGGTGGGGCCGCTGCGGGCTTTGGGGGCGACTTCTCCTGCGACGCCCGGTGGGGACGGGCAGCGTCTCCAGCCCCGTGACCCACCCTCGGCTCCCACGGTCAGGCCCCGAGACCCGAGGTAGGAGGGGCGCCCCAATCGGCCTGGGGTCCGGTCCCACCTGGCCCGGAGTTCGTGGGTGTCCTGACCCCGCCTGCACCTCCAGCCCGGACCCCCACGGCGTCGGGGTCTGTTCTGGGAAGGGGGTGCCGCCGGCAGGGGGAGGGTCCCCTCCGGGGCTAGGCGTTGGCATGACGGAAGCGGGGGCCCACGCGTGGGGTGGACCGGGGTCCGGTGAGCCTGTGCGTGTCCTGGGCAGCTGCCCGGCGCTGCAGGGGCCTCCGCGAGGCTTGTGGCTCCTTCAAGGGGCCTGCGACCTCTTGGTGACTCGGGGGGCAGCTGAACGCGCCCCAAAGGCCCCGGAGGTGACCGCTGCGGCCGGTCCTGCTTCCCGGCCCCACCGCCCCCCCTCCCGCTGCGCGCCGGACTCCTGCTGCAGCCTCGGCCCTGGCCCGCCTCGGCCTCTCGTGCTGCTGCCCCGCAGCTTTCCCGGGCCTCCTGGCCAGCGCCCCTGGGCAGCGCCGCCCCCACCGCCCGCCCCCGCTGTGTCCTCCGCCCACATGCCCGCCCACCTCGGCCTCGCTCAGCGCAGGCCCGAGTCCCTTCGTCCTGGGCTTCCCCGGCGCCGCCGTGGAGCAGGAGTGCCGCCGGCCGGGGGCCTGGATGCAGCCTCGGAAGGAGGGAGTTTCCAAAGACATGTGACTTCTTGGCAGTGTTTTCCGTTTTCCTTCGTCACAGAAAACTCCGGAACCACCCAGAAGCGTAAAGGAAAGTTGCTTAACTCGCGGCGTGGTCAGGCCAGGCTCCGCAGGGGCGGGCGCCTCTGCCGGGGGTGTCCTGCCTGCCCGGGCGTCGGCGGCCCCTCCTTCCCCTGCAGACTAGGCCGTGGCCGTGCAGATGCTCCCCCCAGCCCCCAGCTTCGGGGGGCCAGCCCTGGACACCCTGGAGCAGGTGTGGGCCTCACCCTCCTGGGGCCTGGCTCCTGGTGACCGCCGGGGTGCGGCCCGGGCTGGCCAGGCTCCCCCTGAACAGCCCGCCCTCTCCCTGCCCTCAGGGCTCATGTTCCGCCTGGGTGTAGGGCATCGGCCTGCCCCCCTTCCCTCCCCCACCACCCCGCTTCCGTGGGCTGGGCATGGCCGTTGCTCCTGGGTCACTGGCTCCATCCCGCAGGGTCCACCCTCACCCCCAGCCTGTGCCCTGGCTACGACGCGTGTCTGTGGAGCCCCCAGCTCCCCAGAGCTGACAGTGGGGTCGCGCAGCCCTCCCCAGGGGACACCGCCCAGCGCCGGCCACGGCCTGACCCGCCATGGTGTCCGGTCAAGGGGCTGCTGGAAGGCGCCTCCCTCCCCGAAACCCTCGTATCTCTTGGATCAAGAGCCCCACTTGGAAACATCTCCTCCTCGCTGACGCAGCGCCGGTGGCTCCGTGGGCCGCCCGATGGGCCCCAGTGGGGCCCCGATGGGCAGTGCGGCTCCTCAGGGGCCCGGGGGAGGGGGCTCCCTTTTAATACTTCATTTTCCTTGGCTCCGTGTTGAGCTCCCTGCTTCCGCCGAGGGCGCTCCCTGCCGTCAGGTGACGAGGGCCCCCGCAGCGAGCCCCTGCTCTGGTTGGCGGCGTCGGGCCCCGGCAGGACCCAAGCAATGAGCCAAGCCCTGGGCAGCGGCCGGGTCGCGCGGCAGGACGGACGGCGCTTGGGCTGCTGCGGTGATGGCGCCGCTTCCCCAGAGAGGCCGGTGACGCCTGGACATGGCCTCCGGCCGGGAAGGACGGACCGCCCGTGGGGACGAGTTGGGGGCAGGAGGACGGGCCTTTAGCGCCGACCCGCCGCACGCACGGGGTCCTCTGAGCACGCTTTCTCGCTCGCGCTCTCGGCTCGACTGGAAACGTGCGAGGGGCAGCTGGCAGTCGTGCTGGGCTTTCCCGCCCGCCGGCACGGGCTGCGATCCGGGCACCGCAGCTGTGAGTTCAGGTCGGCCGCTGTTCAGGGGTCAGGTCGGTCGCCGTCACGTCAACCACTTCACAGCGCTAAGAAGTGATCCACGTTGCGCTGGTCCCGCCACAACGCCTGTTGTCTATGCGCGTCGGGAGGGACAAGCCTGGCCGGTGGCAGAGGCAGATGCGTCAGGGCCCCGGCGCGGCCGAGCTCTCCGGGCCAGGAGCGCCTGCCCGGGTGGCTCCTGCTGCGGCCCCGCCGGCAGAGGCTCTTCCCGAGGGGCTGGCGTGCGCGTTCCGTCGGGTGCAGGTGGCGTGCTGAGGTTTTGTTTGATAAACAAAGTGTTTCTCCTCCCCACATGTCCCTGAAGGCGCTTTGAAAGCCTGCGCTGCCCGCACGTGCGCGCCCCTATCACCCGTGAGTAATCGCTGCGTCTGCTCTGAAGCATTTCTTCACAAACTTTGCCCCTGGGAAGGGTCCGATAAGCCTCAAAGATGTGCTTGCTGGGCCTCCCTGGCGGCGCAGGGGTCAAGCCTCAGCACTGTGACGCTGCGCAGCCACTGTGGCCTGGATTCGATCCCCGGCCAGGGAGCTCCCCACAGGGCGCAGCAGACCTCTCCTGGCTCCCCACTGCTCCCCTCAGCAATGTGTTTCAGTGAATGTGCCTGTTCTGCTCCCCACTCTGTCTCTGGGGAGTCCTCTCACCCCCCTGCACCTCTGGCCTGCGCCCCAGCTCTTGTGTGCATAAATACATAAATCTGTAAAAAAAAGTAAATAAAATATGGGAACCAACAGGGGCCGTTATCAAAACCATGGCCTTCACCAGGGGGTGATGCATAAAATAAACATGGAATCCATCGATGTCTGCTATGAACAGGGTGTTAAAGCTGGATTAAGGGTGTAAGATAGATTCTTGTGTTTATACATCGGGGACCCCACTTATAAAGCAGCGTCTTTGAGGGGAGCCCTGACTTCCCGTCTCTTTCTCTCATGCTGCTTCTCCCTTACGCCCGCCCAGCCCGGCCCCTCCCCAGAGCAGGCACGCCCCCCGCCAGCTTCTGGGCTCTGAGACGGGGCCCCCCAGCTCTCCCACCCTGCGTTTCCTTAGAGAATGGTCTATAAGGGCAGGAGCAGGACACAGGGCAGGTTTTCTGATCCAACAGACCGGGTCAAGGAGGAGTCAGAGTCCTCAGTGGTTTTGCAGGTTTTTATGGGGGTTCAGAGGGTATGTGGCAGGCAGGGGTGCTGGGGGGGCCGGGAGGCTGGCCGTCCTCCCAGCCCCCAGCAAGTCTTCACTCTCTCTGGGCTCTCTGGCGTTCTCTGCTTCTGCCCCGGGCTGCTTCTCTTTGGCTTCTCCTGGCGTCCCCGTGACGCCGCCCTTAAAAGCACAGTCTTAGCCCAGGTGCACCCACTCCAGGTGCCGCCTCAGGCCTGCAGTCAGGACCACAGGGCTCCCTCGTCTATCCTGATGGCGGGAGGGCAGAAAAGCCTGATTTTTTACCTTACCCTACACGGTCTTTCTCAGTTTGCCAGTGGAAACAACGGGGTCGTTGGCTCCGTCCCTGGGGGCTCACGCTGGCGCAGGCGTCTCAGATGCTTCTCAGGTGGAGAGCCGAGGGCAGAGGGCGGCGGCCTGGCTGTCGGGCCCGGCAGGGTCTGGCATCTCACGAACCCCATGTGCTGCTTGTTCACTGCCCAGTGTGAGGAGGAGGGCGCACCTGGCCTTGAGGCCTCGGAGAAGGTGTTTGTTCCTGTGCTCGGGGCCGCGGGGCACGCTGCGAGAGCCCAGCCCCGCCCCCTGCACGACAGGTCGAGGGCATCGCCGGGCATCGGCGCCGCGGGAGGCTGTGCGGCCTGGCCCGGCCTGGCCGTTTCTCGGAGAGCTGCGGGAGCTGGAGCCGGCACCCCGGCCGGGGCGGGGGAGGCCTGGCCCGGGCCCCTCCCTGGCCGGCACCCAGCATGGGGTGCCAGGAAATCATCAGGGGCACCCTGGCCTCCCTCCCACACCTGCTGCGGTTCCTGCCGTAACTTTATGGGCCGTGAGGAGGCAGGTTTGACGCCAGGGAACAGTCTCCCCCGACAGCTGCAGCCCAGCCGAGACCCAGACAGTAAAACGTGAGGGGAGGGGAGGCCCCTTTGAAGTCTGCGAAAGCCTGGCTTTGGCCACTTCCTCTTCCTCTTTCAATTGGGGTCCCAGGTATGCCGGGGCGGCCTCAGCTGTTTACGGGGAGGGACCCGCCTCCCGGCCCAGGGTCTGCACTCGGCATGGAGGTCCGGGGCCGTCCGGGCCGGGGGACAGGGGGAGGGGAGGGGAAGGGGCTGAGCCCGTCCCTGGCCCAGGCGGCTGGGGGGGCCAGGCCGGACCTGGTGTGCGCCCCAGGGCGGCCTGCGAGAGGGACGCTCTCTGGACAGCCTCCCTTCAAGGTGAAGGTTAGCAGGGCCGAGCCCCCCGGCCGTCGCTCCCTCCTCGCCTGTGCGGGCCTGAAGAGCGAGGGGGCTGGAGACGGGCGCGGCCTTGACTTGTGCTTCCAAACCTCAGCTTTAATCTCCGCCGAGGCTCTTTGTCGTGCGGCGTGGGCCTTGTCTCTCGCTCCTCGGGTTCAGCCTGCGCTGTCCCCAGGCGTGTGGGCGGCTCCCGGGGGCCTGGGGGGTCCGTTTGGGCCCTGCCCGGGGGCTCAGGCGGCCTCTTAGGTGACAGAACGCACCTGGAACAGGCCTGTGACTTGCTGTGGCCCCGCGTTCGGGCTCACGCCAGCCGGCGGAACGGATGAAATTAAAAATGTCCGCTGCCCACCGCGGAGCTCGGGACCGGCGGCCGGGAGCGCCTCTGGCGGCCAGCGGGGCGCTGGGGCCAGCCCAGCAGCCCAGGCCCCCACTTCCTTCTGAAGCCTTCGGGGACGGAAGCGCAGCCCCGGGGACCCACCCAGCACGGACCACATGCCCCGCCGCGCCCTCACGAGGCCCTCACCGTCCACCGCGGGGCAGCCGCCCGACTCCTGGACTCAGTTCCCCACCTGGAAAGGGTGCTCCCCGCCTCTCCTGCCCGACACAGCAGCCGCAGTCGTGTCCGAACGGAACTCGACAGTCGGGCGCCCACCACAGGCCCCGTGGGGCTGGGGCCACTGCGCTGGCCGAGGGCTGAGGAGGTCCCGCTGTTGGTGGCAGTTTCTTGCGTCTTTAACACGTCATTTCTATTTTATTTTATTTTAAAGATTTATTTATCTATGCATACAAGAGCAGGGGTGTAACCCAGAGGTGATGGGGGTGAGAGGATTCCCCAGAGACAGAGTGGGGAGCAGAACAGGCAGACGGACCGAAAATACTGCTGAGGGGAGCAGCGGGAGTCAGGCGAGGTCTGCGGGGCCTGTGCATCGGCTCCCGGGCCGGGGCGGGGGGGGGGGGGGAGCTGGCGCTGCGGTGGCTGCGGACAGCTTCACAGAGCCCACACTCACCCTGCGCCCCCCGGGAGGCCCTCGCATCATTTTCGAGAGAGTCCTGCGAGGTCATGGACCCGCTGGCCATGGATGAGCCTGCGCCAGCGCCCCTGCAGGGAGCAAACAGCCCCGGGTGTGGGGGCTGCCGGGGGCTGGGGGAGCCCCGGGGCGAGGCTGCAGGCCAGGAGCGGCTTCCCCGGGCCTCACCGCAGCCGCATAAGCTCAGCCGTGGGGGGCGAGAGGAGGAGTGTGACAGCGACTACGGGCTCGAGGCCTCGGGGTCCCTCAGGCGTGAGGGAGAGCCCGCCCTCCCGCCACGCGCAGCCACCCGCAGCCCCAGAGCGACCTGTTGCCGGCGCTGCAGAAGAGGCGGTTCTCGCGCGTGTCCGAGGCCCCGTTGTGTGCAGCTCGCGCCTGTGTCCGCGGCTCTCTGCGCGCCCGGCCAGTGGGGCTGGTCTCCCCAGAGCGGGTGCGGGCGGGGCCCGGGGGCACCTGCACTTTCGGTCGAGAGCACGCGTCGTCGGGATAGCAGCCTCGTGTCGGGCCCGGCGGCGTCGGATTCCGCCTTTGCCCTTTGCCTTTACCATGTGTGCGTTTTTATGTGTGGAGCCACCGTTCAAATTCTTGGGGCTCAAATCTGCACCTTCAGGCGACGGGGACCTGCTGGTCTTGGTCTTTTTCCCTACAAATAAGGCAGGAGCCGGGCGTGATTCTATTTCATGAGCGGCCGGAGCTGGCGGGCCCGAGCCGGCGTCTGGTCACCGCGCCGGGCTGCCCTCTGACCGGCGTCCAGTCTGGAGCGTGCTGGTGATTCCTCGCTCATCCCTGTTCTCTTGCCGACCCTCCTCCTGCCCGCAGGCTGGCACAGGCCCCCCACCCCCTTGTGTATTGTGGCAAAGCATATTGTGTTTTTGCGAATTGTTACTGCTGTCATTTGTTCAAAGTTCAGTTTTATTCTTGCCTTTTACGGTGATGACTTGGGACAAATGAAGACAATTTGCAGCCTAACGCCTGCTGGCGTAGTAGAGGCGTCCCCCGGCCCCCCGGCCCCCAAGTCTGTGCCAGGAGACGCGTTTCCAAGGCAGGGCTGGCAGCTCCACAGAGGTGTGTGCCCGGGTCAGCCGGGCAGCAGGTCCCAGGCAAGGCTGTGCCCTCAGGACGGTGCGGGGAGCACGGGGTGGGGATGGGGGTGCTGCCGGAGGCGCTTGCCTCACACACAGTGGGGCTTGCCCTTCTGGTTGCAAAAGGGGCCCGTCCCACTGTTAGGTCGTGGTGGGGTTTGGACATAGCTGGACACTCCGGCCAGCTGCAGGGCTGAAGGGTCCTTTAAAGGGTCTTGCGTCCCCCTGCAGGACCTTCTCTCTCGGCTGACGGAGTGGAGGAGGAGGCATGAGCAGAGGGAAGTGGCGGGGAAGCCTCCCCGCGGCCCGGAGGAGGTGAGCTCGGGTCTCCCACACCCCCACCTCCCGCACCTCCTTCCTCCTCTCCGTGGTTTGGGGTTTCGAGGTGAAATTGAGCCTCCCTGGTGGCCTAGGGGCCACTCTCAGGCTGCTACCTCCAAGGCCTGAGTCCAATCCCCGGTGGGAGTGACCCACGTGGCGCCGCAGACCCCTCCTGTCTCCCACTGCTCCCCTCAGCAGTGGATCTCAGTGAATCTGCCTGTTCTGCTCCCCCGCTCTGTCTCTGGGGAGTCCTCTCACCCCCACCTCTGCACGCCAGTTCTTCTAGGCAATAAATAAATAAATGAATGAATGAATCTTTAGGGAAGAAAAGGTGAAATCCAGCGGTGTAGACAGCAGGGAAGGAAGGAGGGCGCTGCTGGATGTTGTGTCTGCGTGCAGGTGGGCAGGGGCTGAGGTCCAGGCCTCTCCCGCCCGGGGTCCTGCCCGCGCGAGGAGGACGCGTCTGCCCACCCTGAGGCCCCCGCCGGTGCGCATGGGGACCTGAGAGCCGGCCCTGCCACGCGCCGGTATCCCCAGCAGGACCTGGGCGCCGGGGGCGCGGGACCCATGTGGACCCACGGCTTGTCCCCCAGGCTCCCGGGCTCAGGTCCAGCAGCCGGAGTCGGGCCCTGTCACTTCACTTAGCGCTGGGCCCGGCTGCAGATTCCCAGGCCCGGGAGAGGCAGGACTCGGCCTTGACCCCCCACGCCTGTTTTCCGCAGTGTGAGGCGGCCGGCCGGCCGGAGCGGGGGGAGTCCCCGGGGAGGCGGCACCTCAGCCGCCTGCGCCAGATGCACGCGGCCTCCCTCGCCCACGCGGGCTTCTCCAGACGGTGAGTCGCTCCCTGCGCGCCCTCAGCCACAATGACAGGCCCCGCGGGCGCCCGGCGAGCAGTGGCGGGCGTGGGAGGCCCGGGGCCCTGCCTGCCCGGCCGAGCGGCGGGCATGAGGGTGGCCAGGGCTTCGGACGGCTCCCGCTGGGCAGCGGCGCCACGTCCTGGCGGAGCAGAGCCGGCCCCGCTCGTGGGCCTCCTGAGGCTCCGGCCGGACCGAGCACGGCCCACGGCTGGTCTCCACCAGGCCGGCAGGAGGTCGCAGGGAAAGACCCAGCGCAGGAGCCCGGAGGGGCAGAGGGGGCTTCTGGCCCTCCGTCCACGCCACTCGGCACGCGCGGCTGCAGGTGCCCAGGTCCAGCCTGCTGGGCAGGGCCCCGGGCACGCCCCTCGCCTGACCCGTGTGAAGAGGTCAGCCGGCTGCCCCTTCCCCTGACTGGACAGGCCCAAGGCGGGACCCTGGCCACAGTCAAGGCCTGAGCCGGGCAGCTCGAAGGGGCTCGCCCAGCCCTGAGCAGGAGGGTGCCAGGAGGAGAACTGGGGGGCAGGGGCGGGTGAGAAGCCAGTGCCTGTCCTCTCGGGCGAGGGCGCTGCCCGGGTGTCCGGACGCACGAAGGTGGCCGTCCGCCTCCAGGCCGGCCTTTCCCAGCGGAGCATCCCGGCCTCGCTCCGCTGTGTCCAGACGTCCCCCGGGTCACGACAGAGAGGTAGACGTTCAAGGAAAGCCCCGTGTCTTCCCTCTACACACAGCACCCCAAGATGCCTGGCACCCCGACGCCCAGGCTGCTCCCCTGCGCCCTGCCGGGGTCGTCGGCAGCAGACGAGAGACGGGGTCTGAGGGACGTTCCCTCTCGTGCCCGCTGGCCCTGCCATCAGCGTCTGAACGGGCGGTCCGCTGCGGTGATCGCAGAGCCCCCAGGCCTTCGCTCCTGCGAGTTGGGGGCTTTACGTGATTTTTTTCTCCTCCTTTAGTCAGTTCCCGGGAAGGAAGCGGCTTCTCCAGAGCGGGGAGGTCTGGCCTGGAACGGCAGGCGTGCGCCCGTGTGGTGCCCCAGGAGGCCTGGGGGTTGCTGGCAGCCGTTGCTGGATGAGAATTTGGCTGAAAGTTCTACATCTTCCTTGAATAATGAGGGCAGCGGCAGGCCTGGCGGAGATGCAGGGGAGGGTCTCCATCGCCCACCCGTTCCCTCCCTCAGGGAGGGGTGGCTGCAACGGGGTCACTCCCAGGACCAGCCGGCCACAGGGGCCATGCCGGGCCCCCGCCTCGGGCGTGGGTGTGGGGTCCAGCAGGCTCGGTGACGGCTGGGCCAGGACCCCGGGAGCCTGGCAGCCGGGACGTCCTCAGGTGTGGGCCTCACAGCCCCCGCAGCCGTTTGTCCCCTGTTTGGACACAACATCTGCAGATTCCTCTCCCGCCTCCGCTCCTGTCCAGGCGCCGGGCGGTTCCCTCCGCGGGGCGGGGTCTGGCCCTCCCCTCCCGCCACCTCCTCAGGAGCCCGCGGGCCCATCTCCCCTCACCAGCCGCTGCGCGCCCCGAGGCCCAAGCTGCCTTTCCTCGAGCCGCGGTCTTTTTTGATGCCAGCTCACGGTGACGTGGCCCCAGGCCTCTCGAGGGCACAGCTTGGCTGTGGTCACGCAGAGCTGGGCAGCCCCCACTGCTGTCCAGGGATGATCCTTGTCCTCCCCCAGGGACGATGCGTCAGCCAGCAGCATGTCCCTCCCCCCTCGGGGCTCCCCACCCGCTTTCCCCACCATCCTGCCCCTACCCTCTCCCACCATCCTTCCCGGACTCCCAGGAACACTCGCCCCTGCCCTGTGGCTGTGGCTCCGGGGGCAGCTTATGCTGATGGAATCACAGGACATGAGGCCTTTGGGACTCGGTTCACTCAATGAATTAGAGGTTCGGCCACTTGCAGGGGGCGTGAGCCCCAGTCCTTGCCCCGGTCCACGCCCCAGCCCTCGCCCCTGCCCAGGCCCTGCCGCCCGGGGTGCACCACACTTGTGGGCCCCCCTACCGGGCCAGCCTCCGGAGCCCACCCCGGTGCAGGCGGGAGTGAGGTCAGGCCTACGGCTGGGGACCTTGCAGCCAGGACAGGTGCCGGGCCCCAGCTGGGCCCCCCGGCCTGCAGGCTCACGAGTGCTGCCTCACGGCTCCCTCTGTGTTTGCTTTTCTCGGGCTGGTGCCGCGGGACAGGCTGCTGGAGAGGAGCGGCCAGTTTGCAGACGTGGAGCGAGAGGGCAGCGTCCGCAGTCTGGTCAGTGCAGGCTTGGCCTGGAGGCCGCCCAGGGAGGCTCTGTGCGCGGGCGGGGCGGGGGCAGCCCTGCGCACCGTAGGCCCTGGAGCGCCGAGGGCTGCCCGGAGCAGGCCGCCCTGGCTCTGGGGTGCGCTTCTGGCTGACCCAGCCGTGTCTGTCCGGGAGCTTGATGAGGGGCGGGACGGGAGGCCAGGTCTGGCTCTGGAGGAGCGAGAGTTAAATCCTGAGTGTCACCTAAAGACTAAGTGGAGCCCCAGCTGCCGCCTTTGCATGGCTTCCCCAGCAGCACCCCTGCCCTCTGCCCTCCTCACCCTCCCTGCCCCCGCGGCCCCCTGTCCTCAGCACCCCCCCAGCCCTCGGCCCCCGCCCCCGGCTGCCTGTAGGCTGCTGGGTAGGCCCCCGGGGAGCAGACGAGCTGGTGGAGTGGCCTCTACCTGCGGGGCCAGGCACCTGACTGGTGCTTCTTGGCAAGAAAGCGCTCGCCCGCCAAGCTGCAGGGCACGCGCGGCCTGAACGCACCCGCCTTAATGGGCGCTCCCGACCCAGTGCCACCAGCTTCTGCTGGGAGATCAGCTCTAGTTCGGACCGTCAGGAAAGCAGCAGTGAGGGCATGACGGTCACGCTGCTTTTCAAAGCTGGACGATGCGCTCCTCGGCGGGCGCGGGCAGCAGGCGGTCGGCTGGCGCGGGCAGCAGGCGGCAGGCACTGCGGCCAGGGCGGTGAGCACCAAGGACCCGGCGCCCTGCACCCCTCAGCATAATGCTCGGCTGCCCCTGCACTTCCTGAGGCTGGACGGCCTGGCCAGCGGCACCCCACACTCCAGCCGGAGAGCAGGACGCCCGCGGGCGGCCCTGGGGGTCAGGTGAGTGGTCAGCGGTCAGCACACCAGAACGAGAAATAGAGGCAAAGGCCAAACCTGCCTTGGGGAGACGCTCAGTGGAAGGTCATCAGCTGGCATGGAGCACCCCAAGCTCAGCGAGGATGTGCAGACGGCCCGGGGGCTCCCCCAGGAGGCCCGGAGGGAGGCGGAGACCCTGCCCAGGACACACCATCACCCCTGCTGCCCTTCCCCGCCAGCCTCGCTTCCTCGCCTTCTGAGCGGCACAGGGGCCTGCTCCGGGGTGCTATGGGGCCACAGCCAGTGGCAGGAGCCTGACCCATGCACCCGGCAGCGTCCAGTGTGCTCTGAAGCAGGGGCCCATCCACCCCTATGACCTCCTGGGGGCGGTGGGGGGGCCTAGCCCCCCAGGGCTCAGTGCAGGTGATTGGGATGGACAAACGTGAGGGGTGTCATCGAGGCTGCTGGCGGTGAGAAGCTTGCACCCTAGAGTCCTCGGGGCCGCCAGGCACCCGCGGGTGCTTACACAGGAGGAGCTTCGCCAGCGCACGAGCTCGGCTGGAGCTGCCGCGGGGGACGCAGTAGGCGCTCGGCCCGGCGTCTAGGGACGCCTGTGATGTTTGAAAGGGTTGGGGTCGTGAAGGTCAGTGGAGTAGAAAAAATCTTACATTTGTAGAAAAAGCACAGTGGCATTGCTGCTTCAAGAGCCTGTGTCTAGAAAAGATGGTTTCAGTCTGGTCTGTAAGAGGAGCCTGTCTTCGCCCTAGGACTCACGCCGGGGCACACGAGGGGAGCCGGCCTGCGCCCCCCGGGGCAGCCACCGTGCCCCTGAGCCTGGAGCAAGTGCGTCAGATGCACCGGGTCCTGGTGGGCGCCTGTCCCGTCTCCCTGGAGCTTTAGAGGGTGCAGCTCCCGAGGTCGGGGACAGACGGGGGTGGGGGGTGGGGGGAGGCGCGGGGCAGAGGGTGCAGGCAGGGGCCGTTGAGCCTGAGGTTTCCCAGTCAGGGGGCCCTGGAGACCCCCAGAGACCAGAGAGGGAGCTGCCCTGTAGTGTGGGCTGGGAGTTGGGGGCTGCAGAGCCCGAGGCCCAGCAGCCCGAAGGGGGGCTCCTGGGAGAACGGCAGGAGCAGCTGAGGACACCTCACTTCCCTGTCAGTGGCGGGAGCAGGGGCCGAGGGCAGAGCCACAGTGGGTGCTGGGCGGCCCCTGGGTGCCACAGTGGGTGCTGGGCCTTCAGGGGCCATATGGGCAGGTTTGTTCCTTTCCCGCACTGTAGGAGGCCAGGACAGCAGGCCGGCATTGGACTAACTACGTGGACTGATGGAGAGTGCGGCGCCTGCCCGCGGGAAGGGCTGCAGGCACGCGCCAGCCGGGAGCAGCCACGGGGCGCTTCTGTAGCTCCCAGCTGTGATGCCCGGGGGGTGCCTGCAAATAAACAATATATTCATTATAAATGTGCCATTTTCGGCCTCCGTGGTGGCGCAGGGGTTGAGTCTCAGCACCATGAAGCTGTCCGCAGCCACCACAGCACGAGTTCCCGCCCAGGCCGGGGAGCTACCCACAGGGCGCAGCAGACCCCTCCTGACTCCCGCTGCTCCCCTCAGCAGTGATTTCAGTGGATCCGCCTGTTCTGCTCCCCGCTCTGTCTCTGGTGAATCCCCTCACCCTCGGCACCTCTGGCCTGTACCCCACCTCTTGTATGCATAAATAAATAAATCTTTAAAAAATTAAAAAAATAAATGTAACTTTGTCATGCAGAAACCCAGAACTGTGAATAAGAACAGAGAGAAAATGAGTCAGCAGAATCCGAACCACAAAGACGGAGCCACCGGGAGTGTCAGAGGTGGGGCACAGTGAGGCCGTTGATGTGGGTCGGTGTATTTTTAAAAGAATGTTTCGATTTTGAGTAAGGACCAGGAGCCTGTGACATGGATCACAGACGTCTGAAAATAGGAATTCAACAAATGGGCTCCAGAGTGGCTCGGTCCTACGGGAGGGGAGAGCCGTGAGCCTGGTCATTAGGAATTATTCAAAACACAGCACAGGCCCAAAGGCCTGGGTGTGGGCAGGAGGCCAGGGGACATAGAAGTCGGGGTCAGGATGTGCACCGCGTGTCCACTCACGGTTCCTGTCAGTGTAACTGAGACGATAGGGAAGAAGCATATTTGAAGAAAAATGAAAATTTATAGCATCGCTGGGAGATGCGAATCTTCAGATCGAAGGATCCCAAAGAATTACAAGTGCAAGAGATAAAAAGAACTTGGTGTTTGCTTTGCATGAGATTTTACAGAGATTTTTATATCCACATGAGAAAAATGCTCACAACAATTCTGTGATTTTATAAAACGATTTTTAAAGTTTCCTGTTATGGGAGCAATAAAATGGATGACGCGGCAGCGGGAAGGACTGGACTTTGGCTGGTGAACCGAGCGCCGAGCGCCGAGCACACGTGTTCGCTCTCGGCGGCATCGACGCTCACACTGTCACGTCAGTACAAACGTTAAAATGAGACGCGTGTGGAATATTCACGAGAGACATTGAAGAAGACCTAAATGAAAGGGGCCGCCACCCCAGGCGCGGCACCGCCTGGCTAAGGATGCCGGTGCTCCCCACTCTTCAGACGCCACGCGGTAGCGCCCCGTGGACCTTGACAAGGTGAGCCTCAAGGTCATGTGGAGGAGCAGGCGGCCGCGAGGCAGACAGACTGAAAGCAGGTGCGGGGCTTCCTCCAGACACAGGTCAGGCCTCCGCCACTGCTGGCCTGGCGCCGCAGGCTCCGGGTGGACAGAAGCACCGATGGACAGAGCCAGGACCCAGACTCACCCGACTCGGACGCAGGAGCGAGACCCCACGGGGCTCCTGCCAACCCCTGGGAGGCAGAGACGGTAGATGACGGTGTGGGCGTGGGTGAGGCTGGCGAGGCTGTCAGCACCAGGCGCCCTGTGAGACAGGGCTGGGGCGGGGGGCTGGGGCGGGGGTGGGTACGGGCCTTGATGGAGCCAGGTGCTGGGGTAGGACCCATCGAGTGCCCACCACGAGCTCGGGGGCCTCCACGGAGGGGGACCAGGCCCGCTCAGGTGAAATCAGCAGGGGCCCGGTGCCCCCCAGCCGGAGAGGGGGTGCAGATTTCTCCTGCTCCTCCAGGGCCTGTGAGAGGACCCCCTTCCCTGCGTCCCCAGGAAACCCGTGAGCTGAACACATCTCGGGGACCCCTCCCCTCCTGCAGCCCTGGCTCCCCAGGGGCTGGGGCTGCGCCTGCAGGTTAAGGAGAAAGCTTCAGGCCAGGACTCCCTGCTTCGCTGCCGCGTGAGCCAGGGCAGCAGGGTGGTCTCGGCGATCCTCAGCTGCAGGCCATCAGCCTCTAGCCCTCGAAGGCCGCATCCCACAGCGCCCTCAGCTCCGAGGACGGCCTGGTGGTGCCCTGGACACCCGCCCCCTGGGCGCCCGGGGGAGCAGCCCGGCCCGGCGAGAAGGACTTTGATCAGCTGGTCTCCTTCCCCACAAACCTGCGCCGGAGTCGCCCCAAACGCCCCAAGGGCCTTCACACAATTTCGATGCCAAGGAATCTAAGGAGTAAAATTGTAAAACTATAAAAAACGTAACAAAGTCCCCGGGGGAGACACAGCAGCGGCCGTGCCGGGGTGGCCGCCACCAGGCCCTCCACTGGGGCCTCTCATCAGGGACACGGTTGGCCCGGCAGGGGCTCTGCGCGCTGCAGAGTGTGCGGCGGGGGAGCAGGACGCGAGCAGGTGGCGGGAGCCGCGCAGAGGCCAACCTCGCCCGCGCCTGTGCACGCGGGAGCGTTGCTTCCAGCACACGCTGCACGGGCAGGCGAAGACTTGCTTTCTCACAGAAAAGACGGACAAGGGTGGGGCGCTGGTAAGGACCCCAGTGCTGTCCCCGCTGCAGGTGGCCGTCAGCCTGCCCAGCACAGTGGACGCAGCTCCTAGAAGACAAAGGGCCTGTGGCCCGAGAGGGAGCGGGGTGGGACCCGCCGTCTGGGAATGGAGGGTGTGTGGTGGGAAGCGGCTCCTCAGTTATTGGGGTTGTGCCCTGGGGCTGGCACAGCCTCGCTCTCCTCCCCCCGGAAGGGCAGGGCTCCCCAAGAAGAACGAGGCCTTGCGAGAGGATCCTCAGAGCCATGGCCCTCCTCCCTCCGAGGAGGCCGCTGCGTGGTCATTAACTGGGGGCCTTTACAGCTGGCCCAGAGGAAGCCTTGGCTGTAAACCGTCATGCACCGCAGCCTCCGCTGAAAAGGCCCCGAGGGCGAAGACTAAGCCACAGTTGCCGAGCTGCTAGGCAAGAGGAGAGGGAGCGCACCCTTGCCAAGCCACGCCGGCCCCACGCTGGCTCCACGCAGCCGCCCGCCCCGACCGGCCACAGCACCTCCCGTCTCTGCTTGGCCCCCACTCCGGCCCCTGAGATTTCTGCCTCTCACCCTGTAATTCCTGTCCTGGGCGCCTGAGCTGTAACGTTCTTTGGGGTTTCATTCCTATGTGATCCTGCCCCTCCCGTCTGAGGGGTCCGCGCTTCTAGAGCCCTCTGGGGACCCTCCTGTGTGCTGGGATCTTCTGGACTTGGGGAAAGCGGCCCTGCCTTCAGAGTCTGCGCTGCTCTCAGGGGTCAAGGGGCTTCGTCAGAACTTGGACCAGGACGAGGGGGAGGGTCGGGGGTGCCCCGTCTCCCAGACCCACGTTCTTCCCCCGCAGGAGTCCCGGCAGTCTCAGGGCGGAGAGCAGCCTTGGGGCCCTTTTACTCTCCGGGAGGACGAGCACCCCTCCCCACCCCCCAGCCCGGCGCGGCCAGGGGAAGGCCAGGGAGGTGCGGGCCAGGAGCAAACGAGGGCCTTTTGGTGCCTCTTTCCAGAAGGAACTCCCCACCCCCACCCGGGTCAGCCCCCTAGGAATTTCCATGCGTCCCAGACAACAAAAGAAACTGAGAAATGCGGACCTAATGAGGTGCACCCGGCCTCCGCTCCTGGGGCTCGGTTGGGGAGAGGTGGGGGTCGCACCCCAGCGCAGGGTGCCGGAGCCCTCCCGTGGAAGGGGCTCCCGAGGGGCTGCCTGGCAATTCCCGCTCCCAGGGCAGGCCTGGCCGGCGCCGGGCAGGGCAGGGCAGGGTGCGCGGGCGCAGACCCACGTGCGCCCCGAGACTTCCCTGGCTGGGGCTCAGGAACGCCTTGAATGGGGCGCCCCACCCGATGCGTAGGCTTTTCCCGGTGGGTGTGGAGGCCGGGCGCGAGGAAGACTGGTCAGCCGGGGCTGGAGCCGCCAGGTCCTGGAGCCGCCGGCCAGGGGCGCGGGCGCGGGGCGCGCACAGCTCGCGCCGGGACAGTCGGTTCCTGCTCCTCCCGGGCCCGCGGGCCTCTCGCTCGGCAGGAAAGTTGTTGTTCCAAGTGCCCCGTTGGGCATTTCTCCTGCTCGCGGTCGCCTCTCCCCGCGCGCGGCCTCCCCAGAGGTGACAACACCGCGCCCTGCAAGGCCGCCGGCGCCGCTGGGTGCGGGTCTCGCTCCGCCCGGGGCTGAGGACACCGGCCGCCCCGCGCGCCCCGCGCAGAAGCAGCCGCACGGGCGGGGGGGGGGGCAGCCGCGCCCAGGGGCCAGCCTCGCCTGGGGGGCCAGCCTCGCCCGGGGCCAGCCTCGCCTGGGGGGCCAGCCTCGCCCGGTGCCAGCCTCGCCTGGGGGGCCAGCCGCGCCCAGGGCCAGCCGAGCCCAGGGGCCAGGCGGGGCGAAGCCGGCTGGCGCCGAGGGTGCCTGGGACAGCCGGAGACCCCGCCCCTCCCGGCCAGGAGAGGGCCCGGGGAGCGGGGCGCCCCCAGCCGGGCTGACGCACGGACCGGGGAGTCGGCGGAGCCGCCCGGGGCGCCGCGGGCCTGGACGCGGGAGCCCGAGGCTCGGAGAGGCGCGGCCGGGCAGTCGCGGCGGACCCGGGCGGGGCGGGGCGCGGCGGGGCGCGCAGGTGAGCGCAGGTGAGCGCTGCGGGGGCTGCAGCCCGGCTCGCCGCGGCGTCGGGAGCCCTGGAGAGCGCGCGCCCTCGCGCAGGCTTGGGGAGGTGCTGCCCGGGCGCGGCGTCCCCGCTCCCCACCTCCTGCCCGCGGGCCTCCGCTGCGGGGCGCTTTGATGGAGGTGCAAACATTTGGGGGGGCGGGGGTGTGGGGGCTGGCCCGGCGCGGGGATTTACATGAAACGGCGCGCAGGAGCCCGTGGTTCCCCGGCCCGGCCGCCCCGGGTCTGATATGGCCGCGCGGGGCCAATGGGCAGCGGCCCCCGCACTTCAAAGGGCGCGCGGGCCAATCCCCCGCGCCCCTCCGCGCGCCGGCCCTATTTATGGGGAGGGGACCCGCCTTCTCCCCGCAGAGCCCTCCTCCGGCCGAGCCGCGGGAGTTCAAGTGGAAGCGCCTCCCCGGCCTCCCCGCCCCTCCCGGCCCCTCTCGCCCGCGCGGCTGCCCAGCGCCCGGCCCGCGGCCCCTTCGACGCGCCCGGCCGTCCGGGGCAGGGTGCGCCGGCCTAGCCGCGGCCTGGGGCGGGGAGGGCGCGAGGATGAGCTCCGCGGGCGCGGAGGGCGCGGGCCGGGGCGCGCAGCACCGCGTGGACCACCTGCTGAGCGCCGTGGAGAGCGAGCTGCGCGCGGGCAGCGAGAAGGGGGACCCCACGGAGCGCGAGCTGCGCGTGGGCCTGGAGGAGAGCGAGCTGTGGCTGCGCTTCAAGGAGCTCACCAACGAGATGATCGTCACCAAGAACGGCCGGTGGGTGGGTGGGTGCGCCTGCCGGGTGCTTCGGGGCGCAGCCTGGAAAGGGGTGCGCTGCTTCCTCCTGATGGGCGCCTCTTCTCGTTTCCTCCGGGCCGGGACAGGCCGCCGTGGCCTTAGCCGTCACTCCCCCGGGACTCTCTCTGGGGGTGGCTGGGGAGGAAGGACTCCAGGGGCGCTCACCCCGCTGCGGGGCTGCCCAGGTGTGGCCGGCGCTCACGCCTCCCTGCCAGGCCCTCGGCCCCCTTCTCTGCTGGGAGTGGGCGGGGGTCTCCAGGGACCAGAGAGTCGCAGCCGGCGCAAGGAAGCTTGGGGGTCCCCTTGAAAGTCCCCGGGGGGCCTCCTGGCCCCAGGTGACAAGCCCTGTCCTGAGCCTTCCGCCTGCGGCCCCCGGGGCCACCCCTCTCCAGGAGGATGTTCCCGGTGCTGAAGGTGAGCGTGTCTGGCCTGGACCCCAACGCCATGTACTCCTTCCTGCTGGACTTCGTGGCGGCCGACAGCCACCGCTGGAAGTACGTGAATGGGGAGTGGGTGCCGGGGGGCAAGCCGGAGCCCCAGGCGCCCAGCTGTGTCTACATCCACCCAGACTCCCCCAACTTCGGGGCCCACTGGATGAAGGCGCCCGTGTCCTTCAGTAAAGTCAAGCTCACCAACAAGCTCAACGGAGGGGGCCAGGTAGGCGGGGCAGGGCAGCCCCTGGGGGGCCCACCTGCTGCCTGGAGGAGCCCTGAGGGGGCACGCTGGGCACAGGGGGTGACGTTGTGTCGTGTCCTGTGCAGTCGCCCACGGGGGGCCGGGGGTGGGGAAGGGGAGAGCCTCCCTGCTGCGTCTCTAGTTTTGGGGAACTTCTGTGTTCTGGCCCTCAACTTCCCTGGTGGGGTTGGGGGGATGCCAGCCTTTGGGGTACACAGTCACGCTGCAACTGAGCGAGGCCGCCTGGGTTGTGCCCCGAGAGCTGGCCCTGGCGGCTCTCAGAGAGCCCAGACCGGCTGCAGGGCCCTGGGGGCGGCAGGGGGCGCGGCCTCTATCCCGTTAGCGTCTCTGTTCCTTCCCGGAGCAAACTCCCCGCGGGAGAAGCTGCTGGGAACCCGCTAGCTGCAGTGGAGGCTCTGGGCTGTGCCCCGGCAGCTGGGACAGCGGAAGCCATGCTGTGACAGGTGTGGGAAGGCTGCTCCTGTGTTTCTGCCCCACAGATCATGCTCAACTCCTTGCACAAATATGAGCCCCGAATCCACATAGTGAGAGTTGGGGGCCCGCAGCGCATGCTCACCAGCCACTGCTTCCCCGAGACCCAGTTCATAGCAGTGACCGCCTACCAGAATGAGGAGGTGAGGGCTGGGGGGGGGGGGCAGGAGAGGAGATGAGGGGGAGGTGGGGGGTGGGGAAGCGAGGAGGTGGGGGTGGGGCGGCGAGGGGGCGGGGGAGTGGGAGAGTGGGGGTGCTGGAGGAAGCGCCTAGGCTGCCCCTGGGCCTCCAGGTGAAGGCAGCCAGCGGTGATCCGTGTGCTTGGGAGTGGTGCTAACTCTTCCCAGCCACTCGCGGGACCCTGAAGCGGGAGAGTTTTAAGCAAGTCCTCGTCCGGGCGTTGTCCCTGATTAATTCTCCGCAAGGTCTGAAACTAGAAGCTCCTACCAAGTGTTCCAGACGCAGAGAGGAAGGAAGCGTTAGGGGAAGCCCTGGGGGCACTTGTGGAGGAGCAGCTAAGCCCAGCCCATGGGTGGTGCCTGTGCACCAGCCTGCCCGGCAGGGCCCGTGGGGTCCTGTGCCTCTGGCCACGTCCTCAGGGCTGACCGGGCCCAGGCCCTGCTTTCTGAGCAAGGCCGGCTACGTGGTGAGCCAGATTTGTGTGATGCACACAGACTGTTGTCGGCAGCAGCGTGTGGGCGGTGATCTCACTTGCAAAGTTGGCACTGGACTCTGTTAGCGAGTATGCCTTCTCCAGGGGCTGCGTAGGAAGATGTGCCTGGACAGAGGTCTGACTGGGTTCGAGCAGTGAAAGGGGGGATCGGTGTTTCCCAACTTCTTGGGGCCAAATGAAGTCCGCCGGCTCTCAAGCCACGGGCCGCTAAATCCTCCTCTCGTTTTTCAGATCACTGCTCTTAAGATTAAATACAATCCGTTCGCAAAAGCATTCCTGGACGCCAAGGAACGGTGAGAGGGCGCTGCCTGCCCGCGGTGTGCTGCTCGGGCGGCCGCTGACCGCGCGGCCCCCTCTGACAGTGCCCCCCGCTCTCTCCGCAGGAGCGACCACAAAGACATGCTGGATGAGGCGGGGGACAGCCAGCCGTCCGGCTACTCCCAGTGTACGGTTTGCCGCGCTCTGCCCCCGCCCTATCCGGGCTGTTCTGGGACAACTGGCCGCGGCACCAAGGCCGAGTGGGGGCCTGGGTGCGGCAGGGCGCCTGCCTCTGCGCTGGCAGAGCTGCCCCTGACCTGGACGCCCCGGGTGGCCACCGTCTGCCCCTGGATCTGACGGGGTGGTGGCCGGGCCCGCGGTGGGGCTCCGGCAGACGGGTGTCCGCGGCTCCAGGCTCTTCGGTTGTGCCGGGAAGGGCGACGGCACCCAGGGCTGGCTGGGGCCGGACCGCTCGGTGCAGATGCTGTTGTTTGGGGCGAGAGGAGGACCCGCGCGCGTGTCCACTGAGGGGTGGCGCCCGCTGTCCACGGTCGAGAGCGGGAGGGCTGTCTGGCCTGGTGCTTGTGGACGGCTGTCCTCTGCTCGCCCTCCCGCGCGGCCCTGGGGAGCCTGTGCTCCCGGCTGCGAGGCGGCAAAGGATGGGCTGGAGTGGGCAGGGTCAGCATCCCTGGGGAGGCCGACCGGCGCTCCAACAGGAGGAGGGCTTTGCGTAGCCCCCCGGAAGCCCCGGGAAGGAGCTGGGAGACCGCACCCTCCGTGGGACACTTGGCCAGCGTCTGCTTGTCCCTCAGGGGGCCTGAGCCCCGCGTCCTCAGCAGGCCTCTCCCGCGCGTGCGTCTGTTACCGTCTCAGACTCACGGTGCGTCCCCCCGGGGCAGCGCCTGGGCAGACAGGTGGGCGCCGGTGCGGCTGTGTGGGCCGGGCAGGGCTGAGTCTGGTGGGCACCTAGGGACCCCGGCGGAGCTGCAGTCCCGGGAGCAGTTTCTGGCTTGGCGGCTGGAGCAAGAGGAGCCTCTCCCTGGAGGTTACTTCCTCTGAAAAGAAACGCCAAAGTGACCCAGACAGGACGGACCTGGGACTGTCCTCCGCCGCCATGCCCGGGGGCGGGACTGGGTCAGGAGACAAGCGGACGAGGGTCGGCGGCAGGGAGGCGGGTGCTGGCCGGGCAGCCCGGCATCCTCAGCAAGGCTCGCTCTGATTCTGTTTCCACATCGTGCTCAGCCGCTGGGCCTGGGAGCTGGCCTGGCAGGGGGCAGGGGACACCCACAGAAAGCTGGAGGCCCCTGGGGGTGTTGGACTAAGAGTGGTTGAGGGGGCGGCCGGGCGGGCAGAGACCGGGGTCTCCCAGGTGTGCTCGGGTGCCCTGCTGTGGCGGCACCGAGTCGGGCATCTGCAGACTGCGCTGGGCGCTCCGTGCCAGGCCCCCGGGAATGAGCCTTGTCCTGGTCCCCTCCCCTCCCCCTGGGGCGAGGAGCCACTACTCAGCTTGCTCTCCCCACAGCAGGGGGCTGGCTCATTCCTGGCACCAGCACTCTCTGCCCGCCGGCCACGCCACACCCGCAGTTCGGAGCTCCCCTCTCCCTGCCCTCTGCACACGGCTGTGACCGGTACCCCGCACTGAGGAGCCACCGCCCTGCCCCCTACCCCAGCCCCTACACACAGCGGAACAGCTCTCCCAGTAAGTGGCCTCGGTTGGGGGTGGCCGGCGGCTGGGACGCACCACATGGGGTGTGGGCCAGGCTTGGGGCCCACCCAGCCCTGTCCTGTAGTGGCTCCACCTGCCTGAGCCATGCTGGTGGGGCCGTGGGGCCGGCCAGGGGTCCTGCTGATCACCCCTTGCATTGCTTGGCTCTTGGGGAGGGCCAAGCTTGGGCACTTGTGGCCTCTGCTCTCGCGAGAAGGAAGAAACTGGACGTTTCCAAGCACTCACATGTGGGTCTGTCTGTGTCCCTCACATGCGCATGTGTTGTTTGGGTGTGGGTTTCCCAGGTGTGTGTGGCCCAGGTGTGTGTGACCCAGGTGTGGGTGGCCTAGGAGTGTGTGGCCCAGGTGTGGGTGGCCCAGGTGTGTGTGACCCAAGTGTGGGTGGCCTAAGAGTATGTGGCCCAGGTGTGTGTGGCCCAGGTGTGGTGGCCCAGGTGTGGGTTTCCCAGGTGTGTGTGGCCCAGGTGTGTGTGTGACCCAGGTGTGGGTGGCCTAGGAGTGTGTGGCCCAGGTGTGGGTGGCCCAGGTGTGGGTGGCCTAGGAGTGTGTGGCCCAGGTGTGGGTGGCCTAGGAGTGTATGGCCCAGGTGTGGGTTTCCCAGGTGTGGGTGGCCCAGGTGTGGGTAGCCTAGGAGTATGTGGCCCAGGTGTGGGTTTCCCAGGTGTGGGTGGCCCAGGTATGAGTGGCCTAGGAGTGTGTGGCCCAAGTGTGGGTGACCCAGGTGTGTGTGGCCCAGGTGTGGGTGCTCAGTGTGGGTGGCCCAGGTGTGGGTGTCCCAGGTGTGGGTAGCCTAGGAATGTGTGGCCCAGGTGTGGGTTTCCCAGGTGTGTGTGGCCCAGGTGTGGGTGCTCAGTGTGGGTGGCCCAGGTGTGGGTGGCCCAGGTGTGAATTTCCCAGGTGTGGGTGGCCCAGGTGTGGGTGGCTCAGGTGTGAGGAGCCCAGGTGTGGGGAGGAGTCACTGCACTGTGTGCTCCTGGAGGCCCAGCAGTAACGACCCTGTCTGACCTCCGTAGCCTACCCTGACACCTCCTCCACGTGCTTGCCCATGCTCCAGTCCCACGACAACTGGTCCAGCCTGGGGGTGCCTACCCACTCCGGCGTGCTCCCCGTGAGTGCCCACTCCAGTGTGCTCCCCGTGAGCGCTAATGCCGGCCCGCCCGCGGGCTCCAGGTAACTTCCTGCACAGGCACGTCTCGCGTGTCCTCCACTGGCCTTTACCCGGCCATCTCCCTGAGGTGGTTGCGCCTTTACTTGTGATTCGACCAGTAGCCAAATATGCCGGGGACCCCAGTTTCATGACCGCTGTGAGGTCTTGCTCGTCCATTCTCCTGGAGGACCTGGGGCTCTTGGCGTGGGCCCCTGAGAGATGGGGCTGGTGAAGCAGGGCCCACCTGGCTGGGCATGGCCTGGCTCACAAGGGAGCCTGGGTGGCGGTCCCTCCCCCAGAGCTGGCGGTGATGCTGGCTGACTTCCCCAGGCTTGGGGTGGCCCTCCTGGCTCTGGTCTGAGCTCCGTCTTCGGTGGGTGCTAGTAGGAGCGTCCATTTCACCGGGAGAGCCGCTGCTGGGCCTGTGAGCCGGTCCCCGGGCTCTGAAATCCTCCCAATTGGTAGATCTGGGGATGTTGTGGAACTGCTGGTCGGGAGCCTTCTGTGGCAACATTTGACGGCGTTCTGCCAGGACCCTCAGCTTGTGGCCGCTGGCCGGTCAGTTTTTGTTAGTAGAGCTGACCACGCTGCTCTCCTCTCTGGGTGGTCCCCGCTGTCCACAGTGGAAATGGCCTGTTTGTGAGCACGACCCGGGCCCCCTTCCCAGGTGTGGGATTTGGTGTTGTGGGGCCTGACGTGTCTGTTCTCCCCTCTCCGGTTCCAGCCAGTACCCCAGCCTGTGGTCCGTGAGCAACGGCGCCATCGCTCCGGGTGCCCAGACACCAGGGGTGCCCAATGGGCTGAGCACCCAGTTCTTCCGAGGCACCTCAGGCCACACTGCACCCCTCGCCCACCCAGCCTCGGTGGCCTCCTCCTCAGCATCCCCCCTGTACGAAGGGGCTGCCCCGGCCGCAGACATCACCAACAGCCAGTACGACTCTGCAGCCCAGGCCCGGCTCATCGCCCCCTGGACGCCTGTGTCCCCGTCCTCCATGTGAGCCCAGTATCTCAGAGACCAGCGACTCCTGGCCCCCTGCCCGGGCTAAGGGGTTGATCTGCTAGGTACCAAGTAGCAGCCTCACAGGCCCAGGGAGCGAGACCACCAGAGCGTAGCAGCCCAGTCCTCTGCCCTGGCCGGGGCCGCCTGTGAAGGCAGCTGTGGGTCCCTGCCACTGGCCTTGTTGCCATGACTCCCAGCAAGAGCCACCAGCTGGGCCCAGAAGCTTTCGTTTGCCCCTTAGAGAGCGCGTAGGTGCTGGCGGCACCTCTGAATTTGTAGACTCCACTGGTCCTCCTGTAGCAAGATAAAAACACACACCGAATCCTCTTCCTGTTGCTTTGGAGTAGTGTCCAGCCCGTGGCAGGCGCCACACTTAGAACGGGCTGTTAAGGACGGCCCAGCCTGGCGCTGCCGATGGCAGAGCCCGTTGAGGGGGCGTTTGCCTGCTCGCCCTCTAGGATGTGTTGATTGGGAGCCTGTGTCACCAACAGCCTCTTCTCCCGTTAAGCCTGTAACTGTCGATATTTTCCTGTTGACGAAGTAGCCAAGGACAATCAGCAGAAAGCGCTTTCTGCAAAATAAAGGCAATATGCAGACCTTGGTCAGTCCTGTTATTACTGTTCAGCCCTTTCCTCTTCTGGGGCGAGGTTTTGCTGTTAGTGTAGCTGGTGGGGAAGGCTTTGTCCCAAAGAAGCATCCCAAGTGGGCCGAGCATGAATCTCTTACCCAGTGAGTTGCAGAACTGGAAATTGCAGAACTTGAAATTTGGGTGTATTGACCACAAAAGACAGAAGATGCTAAAGGAGTCCCGAGAGAGTTAAGCAGTCAGCACTGCGTGGTGGGTGGGCAGGCGCGGTGGAGAGTGCGCGGCTGCACGGGGACACCTGCGTCCCATGCAGGGACAGAGACGAGCTGATGCAAAGGGCAGTTGCTGACTGTTAGAGGCGGCGGCCTGAGCCCCCAGACAACATGGCATCTGTGTCCTTCTGATGCTTTGGGGGCAGTTTCTCCATCTACTGGCAGAACCCTGAATTTGATCCTGCTTGTTCTGCTTTCCAGAACCTCCAGGTGGTCAGTGCCTTGGGGCTCGTTAGACTGCGGTGGTGTGGGTGGCACTGTGGACACAGAGACTGGCGCGGACATTAAGGGCCAGTGATGAAAGGCTGAGAGGGTGTGAAACCTCCAGTAGGAGCTTTAACTACTTCTCATGGTCATTAGCCCCTTAGCCGGAGCTCTAGCTCCTGTACACATTCGCGCTTGTCAGGGCAGACCTAGAATTTATCAGGACAAAGGTTGAGATGTTGGTTCAGGAATATTGATAAGACATAACAGCTAATTTTTGTAAGAATAATGTTGATGAAATGTTTCTCCCATTCTATTATCGAAGAAACATGAAGGCCACATCATTGGAGTGTGGGGTGGGCGTATAGGGTGGAGCCTGGGGACCATCTGACGGCGGGCACTCCAAGGCCAATGACCATGCCGGAAGTGCTGGAAGCAGGCAATAGAACATCTTTTCTCTCCGAGCCTCCAAAACACAACTGATTTAAAGTGAAGAACACGCCACATGGGCGCCTCTCTTGTGATTAAGTAGAATTATGTGTCACTTAAGGGCAGGGACCTGTTCTGAGGAGTTCCTCCTTAGCTGATTTCATGGGCTTTGTCCTGTGTGACCATCGCAGAGTGTAATTATGAAGCCTGGACGGTGCTGTCTGCACCCCTGGGCTGGAGTCAGGGATCTGCTGCATAAGTGGTCAGGCCATCATTGAATGAAATTGTGCTATGTTGGCCATGACGGCGAGGCTGGACAGAGTTACAGCTCTAGGACTGGAGCGTTAGACGAAGCTTTTCCAGGGCTGTGGGGCTGCAGCCATGGATGAGACCCCCAGCCCTGGCTGAAGGCCCAGAGCTGAACTGGAGCCGCTTATATAGACAACTGGGCGGGGCTGGGTCTGCTTTATGCAAGTAAGGTTTACAGTCAGTGCCCTGATTGGGGGAAAGCTTGTCAAGCAGCGATTGGTTAGATTCCAGTGCTGGGCGTGGCTTGCCAGTGAGGTTTCACTCCTGGGCGAAGATGCTCTTAGCATCCCCATCTTGCCTGGGCTCATGGGCACACCTGCACAGCTGGACGTGCCCGGGTGCCCTGCACACCTGCACAGCTGGACGTGCCCGGGTACCCTGCACACCTGCACAGCTGGACATGCCCGGGTGCCCTGCACACCTGCACAGCTGGACGTGCCCGGGTGCCCTGCACACTTGCACAGCTGGACATGCCCGGGTACCCTGCACACCTGCACAGCTGGATGTGCCCGGGTACCTTGCACATCTGTACACAGCTAGATGTGCCCGGGTGCCTTGCACGCCTGCACAGCTGGACGTGCCTGGGTGCCCTGCACATCTGTACACAGCTGGACATGGCCAGGATCTGACCCTCCACGGCCTTCTGATCTGGCTGGTGTTATCCAGACCTGGGAAGGCTCCGTGTTTGCTATTTCACTTTAGTTATCAGTCAGGTGGCCTGTGACTGGAAACATGCAAGACAGCGTTCGTGTGGGGGAGGAGTGAGACCACAGCGTTGCACTTGCTCCATATGGATCGTGGAGCAACACCCCGTGGGGACGGACTGTGGCGAGTCAAGAATTGTCTACTGTGAACTCTGAAGCAGCCTGTCCCGCAGAGTCCTATCTAGTGAGTCAGCCGGGGAGCAGCCTGTGCGCCTGTTCTCTGCTCTCCTCAGAAGGAGCGCGGGGCCCAGCCCAAGGGGAGGCCATGCTGGTGCGTGCGCTCTCGGGCCCACTCTGAGAGCCAAGCGTAGACCTGGCCTGGGCACGGAGGGCGCCCGGGCCCTGCACACCTGCTCACAGGCCTCGTGTGCCCACGGCAGGGCCAGGCCGGTGTCTCAGGACGGAGTTCCGCGCTCCTGGCCCCAAAGATTCACACTGTCCCGAGTCGCACACTCTGCGGGGAACTAAGCTCCATACGAACCGTGTTCAACCGCTGGTGCAGCAGGGTCCTGGCGAGCCCCAGAGCCCAGCCGTGTGAGAGGCAAACCCATTTCCTGCTCACGTTCTGGGCCAGCGCCGGAGCTTTGCCCGACAGAGCAGGCAAGCCTGGCCCACGGCCCCCCTCAAGGCCCTGCGGCTTCCCCAACACCACCCGGACCTGCAGGCCTCCAGGTGGAGGCCGAGAGCACTGGGCCACGGGCTGTGTCTCTTACACCTTGTGCTCAGACCCGGCAGTTTTAACGCCCACTCCTCTGTCGTGCAATCAAGACACGCCAGGCCCTTCTCAGAGGGTCGGGGCCCCCGCGGGAGAGGGGGGCTGTTCATGGGAAAAGACTAATGCAATTTACCATAGGCCCCGCCTTCCCACAGAATCCAGCAGACACGACGGCTAGTCCCCCCAGTACACACCCCTCCTTCGTCCAGCTGCCGCGACGGCCAGTCCCCCCAGAACGCACCCCTCCTTCGTCCAGCTGCCACGACGGCCAGTCTCCCCAGAATGCACCCCTCCTTCGTAACAGCGTCAAGGGCTTCTCATGGGTGTGACTGAAAAAGAACGTGGTTTAGTTTCTGTTACTGTGTCGTGTGGACTTGGCGATCGGCTGTTAGTTTTCTTTCTTGGCCTTGATGACTGTAGCCACTGACCCACCGCGACCGGCCTTCATAAACATCCTTCTGAGAGTGAAACTTGGTCCTAGAAACAGGAGAGAGAAGGCACCGGGGCTGCAGAGAGCGTGTCACCACGCGCAGCACCGGCCCTGAGGAAACACGGTGAAGCAGAGCTTGCAGCCGGCCGCGGGGGAGGAGAGCTCGACGGCGACTCCCTGGGTGGGGGGCTCCTCCCGGTGACCTCCGGACCATCAACCTCCATGAAGAGGTTTCCTAAAATTGATCTGCTGAGAAGATTCTTGGGGTGGAGTCCCCCCTCCACCGGCATCACCACCTCCGCCTACTTAAAAGGGGCGGTTTACTGTGGGCTCGCGAGGCCCCCCCACTGACCCAGGTGTGAAAACCTCCAGACATCAAACGAAATGGACAATCCCAGGGCATCATAAAGGTCCCTGGATGCCCCCAATAAAGCGCTCTAAGAATCCACATGGCAGAAGGCACTTTCCGGCACCCAGACGCGCAACCTTTAACTTCCAGCCACCCCAGAAACGAGACTTGGCTCCAGGCTCTGGAGGCGGCCACAGCTCCGAGCTGGGGGCTGGTCACACGCCAGGCCCCGACCATGGCCTTGCATGTCAACCGCCTGAGCCCGATCCCCCTTTATAGCAAAGGAAATGAGGTACAGACAAGCCCTGTCTTACTCAAGGTCACACAGCTGACAGGGGGCGGGTGCACCCAGAAGCCGGGCAGCCTGCTCTCCATCTCCCAGCCGGGCCAGGCACACACGCAGGACACGCACAGGAGTCGGCCCGTCCGCCACCCCGGTTCCCATCACCGCCTCTCCCGGCCTCCGCTCCCCAGCCCCGCCCCGCCCGCCCCCTCCGTCTGCACGCCCGGGGCACGCAGGAGGGTGGAGGGTCATGCTGGCCTTTCTGTGGCGGCTTCCCTGGTGCCATCCTCTGGGCCGCCCGCGGGAGGGGCCCCCCACTTTGCGGTGCAGGCAGACCCCCTGCCGTGCGCCCACGCTCGTGTGACGCCTCTGTCCGTGAACACCCTGCTGGCTCCCACTGTCTGGCTACGGTTTCCATGCTGCTGTGAAGATGGGGTGCAGATAGCTGCCCAGACCCCACACATCAGCATCAAGAGCTGGCCTCGTGGCCTGCCGCAGCACGCGGGCTGGCAGCGGGGGGAGAGACGGTGACCCCCGGGGATTGCAGGACACCGGGCCCGCCCGCTGCGCCGCTGCAGACCACAGCAGCCGCAGGACGGCGGAGGAGGTCAAACCACGGGCCGGGGTCACGATACTGTGGGTGTTGAAATGTCTTTTTCTAACCATTTAAAACGGGCAGCAGTTTTTAGCTCAGGAGTCAAGACAGCAGGCAGCCGGCTGACCCGGGGGGTGGCAGGCAGGGGGCCGCCGCAGGCTTTCTAAGCTGGACAACAGTGTTTTAAAAAACACAGGTGCCAAGGCGAGAACCACGGAGGCTGGATTTTTAGGTTCCTCGTTTAAAAACTTAAACCAGACAAGTTCTCCACTTCTGGGAATACACTCCCGCGAGAGATAATAATTCAAAATACAAATTCCCACTTAATGAAGAAAACATGAGATGGACGTTTCAGCTTAGCACTTAGCTTGGAAGTGAAAACCTGACTGAAGCGATGCGCGTAGGCGCCAGCGGAGAGGAGGGCGCGGTGGGGTATGGTGAAGCCCGCGGGTGCCCGGGCACAGGTCTCACCAGGAGGGTAGCTGAAATGCCCATCACTGTCAGTGAGGGCAGACACGCCCACTTGAGGCTTCCTGCGGGCTCAGGCACGTGCGTGTGTTATGGGGAGTCCTTGCTCTTCTGGACGTCCAAGGGGACCCTGGGCCTGGCCTGAGTCTTGGTTTTCGAATTGACTAGATTTCTTTTATTTTTTTCAAAGATGTATTTTATTTATGTATGCACACAAGAACTGGGGTGCAGGCCAGAGGGGTGGGGGTGACAGCATTCACCAGAGACAGCGTGGGGAGCAGTACAGGTGGATCCACTGAAATCCACTGCTGAGGGGAGCGGGGGGAGACAGGAGGGGTCTGCTGCGCCCTGTGGGCAGCTCCCTGGCCGGGGAGCGGACTCAGGCCGCAGTGGTGACAGCCTGAGACTGACCCCGAGGCCCCCGGGGAGGCCCCACGAAGGTCCGAGGTTTTGGATCCACCCATTAGAGGCTTATTGCTTTTAATTGATATTTAGAAAAAAACAGGTTTGTCCTCATGAATTTCCTCCTTCTTACATTTTCCGTTTACCCGCGTTCACTTTACCTGTTCTGGGCTGAACGGCCCTTTCCCAGGGGAAGGTGAGGCCCGGCGGGCATCCGCCTGCAGTGGGTGCCGCCCGGGGCTCCCCGCAGGGCTCTACCCCCGCCCCGGTGTGGCCAGACCTCCCGGGGCCGGGCAGCAGGGCCCGCGTGTGCCCGCGGGCGGGTCTGAGCCGCTGCCCGGCCGTCGCAGGGCTGGATCCCGGAGCCTGGGCAGGGGTTTCCTCCACTCCGGCCGGGGCATGTGGCTGGGGCGGGGGACACCCGTGCCTGGCTGGGCCCTCCGCTCCTCAGCCCCAGCAACTGCCCTGGGCCCTCGGCAGGGCGCCCCGGAGCCGCAGGACCGGGCGGGGGCGGCCAGGCCCTCGGCTCACTCTCAGGCTGGCGCGCGCCGTCCGCTGCCTCGCCTCCCGCCCGGAGGGTCTGAACCTCATCACGGGCCAGGACCCGGCCTCCTCGCCCTGCCGCGGCCGCCGCCGGCTCGAGCGTCGTCCCCGCAGGTGTCGTGTCTCCAGAACGCGGGAGGCCGCCGGGCTCGCTGGGCTGCGCGTCTCCCCCCGGACACGGCCTCGGGCCGCTTGTTTCCCTCTTCACGGTGAAATCGGACGCAAAACTCTGGCGTGTTGCTCATCACCGTCCTCTTTCCTCTGTGTTTCCTCGTGGTTTACACACCTCAAGGCTGGGCCGGTTCCGTTCCCACAGCTCGTCTTTAAGTGAAATGAGTTTTTCCGGATCAGCTACTGAAAGAGAGTGAGGGCTGGCTCGGCGCGGCAGGGGCTGGGCTGCTTCCCAGGGCTGTCTGTTGTGTGTGTGTGGTGTGTGCTGTGTGTGTGTGGTGTGTGTGTGTGGTGTGTGTGGTGTGTGTGTGGTGTGGTGTGTGTGTGGTGTGGTGTGTGTGTGGTGTGTGTGTGGTGTGTGTGGTGTGTGGGGTGTGTGGTGTGTGTGTGGTGAGGTGTGTGTGTGGTGTGTGTGGTGTGTGTAGTGTGTGTGGTGTGTGGTGTGTGTGTGGTGTATGTGGTGTATGTGGTGTGTATGTTGTATGTGGGGTGTGTGCGGTGTGTGGGGTGTGTGTGGTGTATGTGGTGTGTGTGGTGTGTGGTATGTGTGGTGTGTGTGGTGTGCATGGTGTGTGGTGTGTGGTGTGTGTGTGGTGTGTGTGGTGTGTGTGTGGTGTGGGTGTGTGGTGTGTGTGGTGTGTGGTGTGTGTGGTGTGTGGTGTGTGTGGTGTGGGGTGTGTGGTGTGTTTTGTGTGTGGTATGTGTGGTGTGTGTGTATGTGGTGTGTGTATGTGGTGTGTGTGGGCAACGGGCAGGGGCAAGTGTGGAGGGCAGAGGGAGCAGCCACACAGGGGCCAGAACATCGGGGTGGGGTCTCCCGCCCTGGAGGCCGTGACGCGGGGCGCAGGGAGAAGAGGCGGAGCTGACCCGCACCCCGGGGACGCGGTGCTGGCGTGAGGGTGGGCGAGGGAGTGTCTGGGGCATGAGGGTGTCTCTGGGGGGCGACGGGGTCTCTGGGCCTCTGGTGCCTGCGTGCAGCCAGGCCGCAGCTCTCCGGAGCGAGGACCCACGCAGGCCGGAGCTGGCCGCACCCCGCAGCCGAGGGGCCTTGGTGTCTGCCCCGCGGCGCCAGCGCCTCCGCCTCGGGCCCGGGGTGACCCTCGTGCCCCCCTGAGCGCGTCCCGCGGCGCCGCACTGGCCGCTTAGCGGGGAAGGTTACGAGTCTGCTGCAGCCGCCCCTGGCGCTTCGTTTTTTGGGGTCGGAGCCTCGCCCAGCCCCAGCCTCCTGGGTGGGGACCACCCGGGCTCTGAGGGGTCCCTCCCCTCCCAGCGGGCGTCCCGAGCGGCCTCTGTGCCCCGCGGGGGCCGGGCCACGGCGCATTCCTCACCTAGATGGGAGAATTTTCTCCTCGGGAAAAGCACAGTCCGGGCCGGGCGGCGCTGGGGAACATTCCTCCGGTCTGAGTGGCGGGGAGGGGCCGGGCAGCGGGCGGGTGACCTGCCCCGAGGGGGCACCCCACGCGGAGAGAGCTGAGGGGAGAGGCCGCCCCCCCCAGTTTTCCTTTTTGTGTGTTCCCCAGGAGGGCCGCCCCATCCCTCTCCAGTCCCTCTCCCAACACCAGCACCGGCCGGCGCGCGTGGGGGCGCTCGGGGGCACGGCCATCCTCTCCTGTCACGCTGCTGCCGAGGGTCTTGGGGGCGGGCCGGTGTCTGGTCAGCGGGAAGCCCGCACGTCCTGGCAGCTCTGGCCGGCGAGGGCTGGTGCACCCCTGGGGGCCGCAGCAACCCCTGCCAAAGGTGGGGTGCCTCAGACACGGGCAGGGGCCAGGAAGGTCACGTGACAGCCGCTTTACACACACGTGTGCACACGAATACCCCCCACGTGTGCATGTGTGCCTCTTCTTGCACACCCACGAACCATTTCACACGCCTTCTCCTAACCCTTCTTCCTGCCCAGTCAGACGCTTCTGGTCCCCACTGCCAGTGCGGGGAGACGCTCAGAGACAGCGCAGGTGGCGCGGCGCCCCAGTCCTCTCCCGGGCTGGAAGGGGGGCCCTGGGACCTGGCGCTCAGCCACACCTGAGCCCGGACCCCAACGCTGAGGCTGCCCCCCCCCCTCTCCTCGCAGTGACGTAGTGCCTCAGGCCCCGCGCCCTGCGTGTGGCTGCGGAGTCGGGGGGGGGGAACCCCGGTCCCCGCAGGCTCCTGTTGCGGGGGCCCCTCCGCCGGGCGCCAGGGCTGGTGCAGAAGGGAGGCCGCCGCGCAGACACACCCGGCATTGAGCTCGGGCCTGGGCAGTCACGGGCGTCTGACTCAGCCGGGCGGGCGGGTGTGAATTTTCACGCCCTGCCCCAGGCCGGGCCTCCCGGGGAGGCGGCCCGCGCTGGCCCAAGACAGCGGGACAACAGCGTCACCCTGGTTTCCACTGACACCGCGCCAGGTGCCCCCAGACACAAGCCTCTCTGTGCCCTCCCGCCCCAGGGTGCCCGGCGCCCCTGCCCCGCCCCGTACTTGCCGCCCTCTGAGAAACCGCCCCGGAGGGAAGGGTCAGGGCCTGGAGTGTGTCTGGGTCCCTGCGGCCGTCCCCCGGGGCAGCCCTGGGCACCCTCAGGCACCCCTGCACCCCCTCCCCGCCACCTGTGGCTGAGGCTCCCTGCTCACCCCCGTCAAGTGGCCCAAATGCTCTTCCACGGTCCCCACTAACCTGCACTCTGGGGGCGCTCGGGAGGACCCCCTGTCTGCCGTCAGCCCAGACGCCCGAGCAGGAAGGGACACAGCTGGGGAGTGCAGAGCGCCCCCCGCCCGCGGCCCTGGCTGGCTCCTCCGCACACGAGAGAGCTGGTGTGGCCGGGGCCCCGCGGCCTCAGCAAAGGCGGCCGAGGACTCGCTCCCCGGGCGCCCCACACGGGCGCGGAGGCCGCCGCGGGCGGGCGGGAAGGGAGCAGGGCCTGGGGAGGGGCCCCCGTCTTGCAGCGTCGGCTCCGGTCACGGTGGGGTTCAGGCAGGGACACCTGCCCGCCCTCCGCACCTGCAAGGCAGAGGTCACGAGCCAGAGCCACGCCGGGGAACAGGAGGGAACTGCGTTTGCGAGACGACAAAGGCGCACCTTGCCTCACGCGGGCGCAGCTGAAGCCGAGCTCAGTGCTGTGTTGCCTGAACCGCCAGGCGAGGCGCCCGCTGCAGAGGAGGGGCCCGAGGCGGCCATGGGCCCAGAAACTTCCCGAGCAGGCAGGCGGAGCCACGCCCGGACCGCAGGGGCACGCGGCCTCCCTGACACTGGGGGGCCAAGCTGGCCAAGGGGTAGCCCCTTAGCCTGGACTCACTTGCTGGGCCAGGGGGAGGTGGGGGGGGACTGTCCCCCGCGTCCAGAGAAGGAGGCGCTGCAGCCGCAAGACTCTGAGAGGCCACACGATGGCGACCCAGCCCCGCAAGGCCTGGCCGCGTCGCGGCGCTGCCAGGGCGCCCTCTTCTGGCCCACCTAGGGGGTCCCTCCTGGGTCACCCTCACTCATGTGACTGCAGGCCCCGCCCGGGGCCGCCAGGAGGGCAGGGGGTCCCCAGAGGGCCTGCAGTCCCGGAGGCCTGGGCGCCTGGAGGAGGCGTCCCCGCGGGCAGACAGGGAGGCGGGCTGCCGAGCTCGAGGCTGCGGCTTGAGAGAAGCACCAGCCCCGCCCCCTCCTGGCCCCGTGGGCCCCGCGGGGACAGCCGGGTTTTCAGTATGACCGGAAGGGCAGCCCGGGGCAGGGCCCAGGCGCCCCGCTGCACCCCAGGCTCGTGTCCGGCAACTTCCCCCTCTTCCACCTGAGTGTGTCCCTCCGTCAGGCGACAGGGCAGAGGCGAAGCTCCGTGTCGCCACCCGCCTGGGCGCACATGGCCTGCGCCGGCCACTGAGTGGCCCCCGCGACGGGGCAGGCGCTCTTCACGCCTCCGTCCTCTGCCCTGGAAGGTGGCCCAGGGCCCTGAGGCCTGGAGACACCCCGGGCACGTCCCCTGGGAACAGAGCGCCTTTTACAAAAGAAAACAGTGGCTTCCTGAGACGGTTCGAGGGGCTTTGAACTGCCCCTCGCCGGGCACCGCGTGTCAAGGCCAGGCCGGCGGAGGAAGCAGGACGCGATGGGAGCGCAGGTCCAGAGAGCCCGGCGTGTCTGGTGCCCTCGTCTAAGCCTGCCGCCTCCTCATCGCGCCCCTCAACTCTCTCCTGCCCCCTTGGATCCAGGGGTGAATAGATGTGTGTCTGTCCACGAGAGCACAGAACACCCTGGAAGCTGCAGAGTTGGCCACGGGCCACCTGAAACGTGGCGTGAGCCTCCCTGCTGGCTGTGACATGTCCCCAGGGTCTGGCAGGTCACCGCTGGCCCCTGTGCGTGCGGCAGGGGGTCTTGCTCTGCTTTGAGCCTCTCTCAAGAAAAAAGGGACTAGACCCGGATAGCGTAAGGGTTTCTCGTCTGCACTGGACTGGGGATGACCCCGGAGATTCCTCCAGATGCCCCGCACCCTCGAGGCTGGTGTGGGGGAAGCTGGCCTTTTCTGAGCAGAGATTCTACCCCCGTCCATGGAGGAACCTAACTGCAGTGTCTCGTAGGACGTTTGGCTCCTTCCTCACCAAAGGCCGGGGCAGCCACTCCACAGTCCCCACGGGATGGGGGGGCCTTCAGAGCCCCCAGAGGCAGCACCGTCTTATAGCTGATCCCAAGCCCATGTGCTCATCCTAGGCCGTCCCAGCAGGCACACGGCTGACCAGGGTGGCCCTCTGAGCCGTCCAGCGTGTCCTGACAGGTGGTCGAGGGCTTGTTCCGAGCATGCGGGAGGGAAGGGTGAGGGAGGGTGGGGTGCAGGGTGTGCAGGCGAGCCGCAGTGTGTGGGGAGGCGTGAGGGCATGCGCGCCTCATCTCTTCCCAGTGTTTGCGACTCCGCTGTGGGCCAGGGGTGACTGTCCCTTTGTTCCCAGGGGGCTGGGCATTGTCACTCCTTTTGCAGACACTGACTTAATTCCTGCTAAAACGGGGCAGTCTGAGTGACAGTCAAAGAGCCCAGTGAGGAGACGGTCCACTCCCTGAGGAGACAGTCCACGTCGTGAGGAGACAGTCCACACTGTGAGAGACAGTCCACACCCTGAGGAGACCATTCACTCCCTGAGGAGACAGTCCACTCCCTGAGGAGACAGTCCACGTCGTGAGGAGACAGTCCACACTGTGAGAGACAGTCCACACCCTGAGGAGACCATTCACTCCCTGAGGAGACAGTCCACTCCCTGAGGAGACAGTCTACACCATGAGAGACCGTCCATACCTTTAGAGACAGTCCACACCCTGAGGAGACAGTCCACACCGTGAGGAGACAGTCCACACCCTGAGGAGACATCCACACCCCGAGGAGACAGTCCACACCCTGAGGAGACAGTCCACACCCTGAGGAGACAGTCCACACCCTGAGGAGACGTCCACACCCCGAGGAGACAGTCCACACCCTGAGGAGACAGTCCACACTGTGAGAGACAGTCCACACCCTGAGGAGACGTCCACACCCCGAGGAGACAGTCCACACCCTGAGGAGACAGTCCACACTATGAGAGACAGTCCACACCCTGAGGAGACCATTTACTCCCTGAGGAGACAGTCCACTCCCTGAGGAGACAGTCTACACCATGAGAGACCGTCCATACCTTTAGAGACAGTCCACACCCTGAGGAGACAGTCCACACCGTGAGGAGACAGTCCACACCCTGAGGAGACATCCACACCCCGAGGAGACAGTCCACTCCCTGAGGAGACAGTCTGCACCATGAGAGACCGTCCATACCTTTAGAGACAGTCCACACCCTGAGGAGACAGTCCACACCCTGAGGAGACAGCCCACACCGTGAGGAGACAGGCGGTGTCTTTTTTGTTTGATTTGGTTTTTAAGCCCAACAACACATGTACCATCCAGGGGAGATGGACAAGCAGACCCTTTGCTTCCGAGGTTGGTTCTCAAACGGCGACCCCCCCCAGGGGACGTTCTGCTGACCAGCGCCCTGGCCTTGGAAGGACGCCCAGGTCTGTGGAAGTTGTTTCCTTGGCACTGACGGGGGTGGGGAGAGCAGGCGCAGGGTGGCGGGCAGGTGGCTGCTCTGGCCTGTCACCCGATGCTGCTTCCTCCCCCCAGGGTGCGCGGGGGAGAGGGAGGAAACAGAGCAAGGCTCCACCGCTGCTGAGACTGGGATGAGGGACTTCAGCGCTGGCTCTGCGGGGGAGTGTGGTGGACACCGAATTCCTGGAGCCAGGAGCGAGCGGAGGCGGTGGGGGGGGCCTTCCATCAGGTTTGAAGTGGAGGGGGGAGTTTCCCGTCCACCCCCCACCCCAGCCTCTGAAGTGTTGCTGAAGTTCAGGCTGTCAGGAGCGGCTGCTCCCCGAATCCTTTCCCAGCAGGCCTTGCCAGGAGGCCGGCAGGTGTGAGAGCGCTGGGGGCGCCTGGGGGCCGGAGGAGGATGAGCAAGAGGGCTGCGGGCGGTGCTGGAGGCTTGGACGAGGGAGGGCCCGCGTGGGTGGCCCAGAAGCTGAAGCCCCTCGGGCTGCGAACACAGGAGGAAGGGGCCTCCGCCCAGGGGAGCAGGCGGGGGAGGGAGCAGGCGGCAGCCGGGAGAGGTGACTTTTCTATGCAGCTTAAGATCTTCTGTGGCTGCCATGAGGGTCCCAGAAGAGGGGTGGGGGCGAGGGAAATTGAGGGGGATGCTGCAGAGTATTGACCTGCCGCTTAGAATTTGGACCAGAGGCCTCGCGGGAAGAGCCCCGGGAGGTCAGGACTAGGGTGCTGGGAGGTGGACCCCCAGCTGGCCGCAGGGCGCCTCCCTGCCCAGAGCCACGGGCCTGGCACGCCCGTGCGGTGAGGTAGGTCAGCAGAGAGGAAACTTCAGGCTAAGGCAGTGCTAGCTACATGAGATTCTTTGAGGAAACATCCATATCACAGACGGTGCAAGCTCTGCTTGGCTGCCGCCCGCTCGTCCACCGACGCATCCCGAGAGGCCCGCGCGGCTTCTCGGCGTGTTTGTCCGCCACGGTGAAGAGCCGCGGTGTTTAATAAGCCGAACCCGGGAGCTGCTGTTCTCCACACAGGCTGGAAACCAGGGGCAAACAGACCACGGCCTGCGGGGCGCAGGCCTGGACGCCGGAGCCCCAGATGCCGGAGGCCCGAGTGGCCAGAGGCCCGCACGCCAGAGGCCCAGCCCTCGCGGCCCTGCCCGCCTGACAGCTGCGGGAATCTTTGGCCTCCTTTCAGACAAAACCTGTGAAAGCTTAAACGACAGTTTCAGGCCTTTAAAAACATCCTGACACGAAGACCCTGGAAATCAACGTGTGAGGGGGGACGCGCGCCCTTCCTGCCACCTTCTCGCTTCCTTGGTTCCCGGAGGCGGCGGCAGGCGAGGGAGGAGCGCGCCGCTGTCGGCGCCACCACGGCTCTGCTTGAAAAAACCCGAGATGAATCTGCACACAGACAAGTGGCTGCCGGCTGCCGAGCAGAGGCGGCGGAGCGCAGCCCTTCCAGACGTGCGGTGGCAGAGTCAGTGGGTGCTGGGAGGCGCCGGCCCCCGCAGGGGCGGGCAGGGCTGAGCCTCAGCGGGAGCGAGGTCAGCTTTGTCCACCCCCAGGGCGCCGCCAGCCAGGTGGCTGCAGCTCAGTGACACTCAACCAGGATTTTTGAACTAGGAAATGGACCGAGGCTGTGGACACTCTGGTGCTGCACCCAGGCCCGGGTGGTGCTGCCGCGGCTGGTGGGCTTGGGGCTGCGCTCACTGGTGTCTGACCACAGGCTGGCCGAGGGGGCAGGCGGAGGCCTCGCTGGCGTCTGTCCTCACGCAGACACCAGCCTCCAAGTTCCATTTTGGGGTGGTGGAAGGGTCATGTCAGCTCCGGGGTTCCTGCAGGACTGGCGAGGCCTCGGCAACCAAAATCTGCGTCTTCTTTTCTAGAAACTAGACGAAGTCCGAGGCGGATTCTACTGGGGAAGCAGCGAGCCTATGCCAGGTGGCGAGTGGGGCACTGGGCAGCAGGATCTGGACGCAGGGAGCGGTGGCTCTGTGGGTCCTGGTTCCCATGGAGACGGGAGACACTGCCCACTGAGCCAGCCCCCACCCCCAGCAAGTGTGCAGTAGGTCATGAAACACCCCCCGTCACACCCGGAGAGCCGCAGGGCCTGCGTGCCGTGTTCTGGGGCCTCTGGGCCACGAACACGCAGGTTCCAGGTCTGCTTGTTTCTTTTCATTTTGATGGTGGATTCTTCCACTGCGCAAAAGCTTTTTAGTTTGATGTAGTCCTGTCTGCTTATTTTAGTTTTGTTTCTCTTGCTTTTGGGGTGGAATCCACAAAAACAGCTCTAAGGCCCTGTCAGGAAATGTATGACCTGTTTTCTTCTATGTTTGTTCTGTTTTTGGTTTTGCATTCAAGTTTTAATCCATTTAAATTCATTTGTCTATGGTATGAGATAGTGATTTAGTTTTATTATTTTGTATGTGGCTGTCTAAACACCTTTTATTAAAGAGCCTTCTTTTTGCATTCTATGTTTTTGGCCACATATCTGGGTTTTTAATTCTGTTCTATTGAGCTCTATGTCTGCTTTGTTCCCATATCATGCTGTTTTGAATCCTATGGCTTTGTAGTGTTGTTCAAGGTCAGGGAACAGAATACCCCCTTTTATTTTTTTGTGATAGCTTTTGTCTATTCAGAGTCCTTTGCAGTTCCATATAAATTATAGGATTTTGTCCTATGTCTGTGAAGAATGCTGCCAAGACATAAAATTTAACACCCTGGCAAGGACCCCAGAAGATAGTTCAGAAGAGAACTGGAGTTTTTCAAAGAGTGATATCTTTTTCTCTTAAGTGGAGCTGGAATGCAGAGCTGCCATGGCACATGGGGGAAGGAAGAGTCTTAGGAAAGTGGTCAGGGTGAGTGTACAACGCAGCCCAGAAGGCCCTCCGCTGACCCCGTCAGTGCAGCGTCCAGTCATTCTCTGTAACTCTGCAGGTGTGTGGGGTCTCCTGCTCTGCCCAGGTGGGGTAGGAAGGCTACAAGTGCCTTCTCACCTTACCTAACTGTAAACCCTGACAAAAAATTCGAAATAATGACTCACAGGTTTTGGACAGCGGGAGAGGGGAAGCCAGAGGGTGAGTTGTCAGGACGTGGGCAGAAAGGGGCGCTGAGGGCCAGCCGTCTTACAACCCCAGGGGATGTAGGCTGGACTTCCTGGGGGGCAGGCAGCTTGAGTTTGTAGGTTGAAAATACAGGAGGACTGCAGAGAGTGAGAGGGAACGTTCCAGAGGAATGCCCTGGGGGCCTCCCACTCCGCGCCACTGAGTGAGTGCTGGTCTGCTCTGCACGTGCAGAAAATGAAATCCTCCAGGCTGTGAAGAGAAGCGAAGCAGAGGGGAGGGGCCGCTGGTGCAATTCTTGTAGCCCCAAAATTCATGCAGCTGCTCTTGAAGGACCTCATAGTGCTCGGGCACCAGGCAGCACTCTTGGGGTACTGGGCTGTGCTCGCGGGGTGCCAGGCAGCGCTGTTGGGGCCCCCAAGTGGTACTCTCAGGTGCCGCTGTGACCCATATCTGCTCCAGAGGAGAGAGGTTGCTGGACTGACCCTAGCCAGCTTCAAAGAGAGCCTCAAAAGAAGCAACTGATTCTAAATCGAAAACAAAAACTCCACTGCTGTTTCGAACAGTTATTTCTAGCCTGTGTCTGCCGTCGATGCCTGCTCGCGGGCGGGAGGTGTCTGCAGAGAAGCCGGTGGAGGAGAGAGCCGGAAAGGCACATGTGGGAGTCCCTGGTCTGCAGGGGCCACGGAGGGTTGGACGCTCGAGACAGTCAGATTCCCGGGGTGGGGTGGGGCGTTGCAGTGAGAGCCAAACAATTTACACCTGTAAGAAAAATCCTGAGTCCACGAAGTCCAGACACTCAGTCAAAAGAAAGACAAAGAGGAAGAAAGAAGAAGAAGAGAGGCCAGGGGAGCAGTCGTGCTTGGTTGTCACCGCAGTCAAGAACGGCCCCATACCACGGGGATGGGGAGCCAGGCCACGGGCAGCCCATCGAGGCCTATGTGGTCACGCGCTGACCTTCACAGGGCCGTGAAGTCACCCTAAAGACACGTTTCTCAGAATTACCCGAGGTGGAGCTGCACTCTGTGTTAGGCGTTCCTTGGTTTCGCCGGATCTAATAGGTCAGCTCAGCGGCACCAGACGTCGTCCTCAAAGACACGAGCTACCAGACTCACCGGGAAGACACTGAGGCCCGATCCGCTCTAGATCTGGGAAGTAATCGAGATCCCACCCAGCCCCTACTCCGGCACAGCCCTGCAGGCCTGGAGAGCGGCCCCGGGAAGGGCACGGGGGGACCCCAGCCTCCCAGGCCGGGCAGGAGGCGGACGTCCACTCAGGGCCCAGTGTGGCTGGAGGCCAAGCCCGCATCAGCAAACGTCGTGGCCAGGGCAGCAGACAGCCGTCCCAGCGCCATGTGGACGGCAGAGCCTGCAGATGCAAAGTGTGGTGTGAAGCGGAAACCCCACGTGGTCACCCCAACATTCCGGGGGAGACGTTCACAGGATGTTTACTCAGTTCTGATAAATACAATTCTTGGAGAACGAGGCCTATAAATTAGTCAGCACGATAAGGCACAGCAATAAAAAAAACCCTACAACCACCACTGTCTGACGGTGAGAGGCTTAGCTTTTCTCCCGAGGTGGGAAGCAAGGCCCTTTCACTCAGCGTGCGTTGGGAGGCCCACCCAGGGGCCGGCCGGCGAGGACGAGGAAACGAGAACACAGGCTGACCGAGAAAAATGAAACCGACTTTCTTCACATGACGGTCCGCACAGAATAATTCCCGGGACACTAAGAAGCCCCTAGAACTAGATGAAGATGAATTATTCCCCCGAGGTGACAGGCTAGATGACCAACATAGAAAAATCAGCTCTATGCTTCTATCCTAGCGATGCGGGGAGATTGAAATTTAAATCAGATCGTTCCTAAGAGCACCAAAAAAAGATGAAGTACTCGGGGACAACGTCAACAAAATATGTGTGAAACCTCAATGCAGGTAACTAAACAAAGAACAGCGTTGAAAAAATTAAAGATGCTCAAGCAAATGTAGAGAAATTCCACGACACAGCAATGCGGGGGGCCCGGGGTGCTTCCGCAGAGCCCCCCTCTCCAGCCGCCTCAGCCCACGCCCCAGCAGGCTGGCTCTCGACCCGATCTGCAGGTGCCGAGGCCCTGGCGCTTCCGTGAGGGCTTTGAAAAATGACGATGAGGCCGAAGCACTGACTGGCCCTGCCTCGGAGGCCCGCGGGAGGGGGGCCCGCGCGCCACAGGCACAGGGAGGCCCGTGGGAGGCAGCTGCCCGCACTGTGCAGGGCCGCGGCCGGAGCCACGTCCTGGCGACTGCCCCGCTGTGGAGAGCGACCACGGAGCGGCCAGGGCCCGCTGGGGAGGGGCGGGGCAGAGCGGCCAGAGGGAACTTGAGGTGATACAAAGCGGGAATGGTGATGACCTCCGGGGCTTCGCACACAAAGCCTCGCGGGCCCCTGTGAGCTGAACCCCATGGGGCCGCCGCCCAGGCCCGGCCAGAGCAGCTCTGTCCCGGGGCGCTGCCACCGGACGCGGCCTGGGAGGCCAGCGGGGGCGGAGAGGACAGTCCTGCCACCTCCACCCGCCACCCCCTCTGCCGGGAGAGCGGCGGGACGAAGGGAGCTGCTGGCCCGAGCCCACCGCCCTCCAGGAATGCCGCGGCCGCCTCCCGGGAGGAAGGTGCTGCCGGACACCCCGGGCGACCCCCAACTTGCAGAACACTCGCGGCCCTGAAGAGCGGACTTTTCACCCAAGGCTGCTGAGAATGATTTGCCAAACTGACCGGGCGTCACCTGCTTGCCCAAGCGCGGGGACGCGTCCCTGGAGGAGCCCGCGCACGCGTGTCCGGCGGGCAGGTGCCCTTGCCGTGAACCCCGACGCCCCTGTGTGGCGTCCAGCCGGCCCTCCTGCGCGGCCACTCCTGGCGGAGACGCTGCTTCCTTCGAAATGGAGTCGATGGCCCCGAAGGTACGTTTTATGGCGGCTTTTTAGAAGGATTGTTCCCAGCACAGCCCTTCGGGCAGGGGCGGGGGAGGAAGGGACTTGCAGGCTGGCTCTGGCCCCAGAAACTGCCCGTGACGACGTCTGTCGTCCCCCGAGAGCCGGCGCAGGTGCACGGAGCCCGTGGCCGGCCGGATACCGACCCGGCCACTCGGTGGGCGTCCCGCCCCCCGGGCCACAGCCTCCCGGTGGCAGCCCCGTCGCCTTCCAGCGGGAGCACAGGGCTGCTCGCGGCGGCTGTTCCTGGCGTGGGGGCCTGAGACGCCCTTCGGGCCGCGCCACTGTCACTGGGCTCCAGGTTCCTCCAGAGACGGAGGCCACAGCCCCAGGCCGGCAAGTGCTGGCCGCTGTGTGTTTCCAGCCGAGGGCTTAGTTCTGTTTCTGTATCACCTCTGCCGTGTTCTGCCCCTGGTTCTTTCAGTGCCGGTAAGGGGTTTGAGCTTGTATCTTATGTCTTTATTTATTTTTATTTATTTACGCATACAAGAGCTGGGGTGCAGGCTAGAGGGGTGAGAGGACTCACCAGAGACAGAGCGGGGAGCAGAACAGGCAGACTGACTGAAACACACTGCTGAGGGGAGCAGCGGGGAGGCAGGAGGGATCTGCTCGCCCTGTGGGTCGCACTCAGGCCATGGTGGTGAGAGCCTGAGACTGACCCTGGGCCACCAGGGAGGCCCCCTCTTATGTCTTTAGCGTCGTCCTTGACCCCCTCTCCACGGCATCCCACGCCACCTCTAGTGGGAAACTCTAGGGGCTCTGTCTTCAAACCGTGTTCACAATTAGGGGTGTCTCCAGGGCTCCCCTCCCACTTTGCTCCTAGGAGCATCGTCTCTCCCTTGGTTTCTTCTCCCTGGACTCCTGCTGCCCACGCTGGCCCTCCAGTCCACTTGCAACCCTGCGGCCAGAGACTTTTTGATAACCTTTTATCGCTGCGCACCGGGAGGAAGGCGGCTCTCCATTTCGGGAAAACCGCAATGCTCGGGGTGACCCGTGGGGCTCCCCACCCCCTGGAATCCCCGTCTCCAGCTCTGCTCTGGGCCGGAACGTTCCTTGCACGGGTGCCACTGCTGGCTCCGGCTGCACCCCAGCTCTGCTGAGGGAACCTGCTCTCCTGCCCCGTAACCCTGTCACCTCCTCCCTGAGCTGATCTTGCACAAGCACAGCTGACTCGGGCGTGCCCCTACACGTGTGTCCCTCACTCAGGAGTGGGCGCGCCGGGCAGGGCGGGGCTGGCTGCACCGGCGGGGCATCCCTCGCGCCCAGAGCCGTGCCCGGAGCAGGGGCCGCGGGTTCCTCGTGCAGCTCGCACCTGTGCCCACACAGAATCCTGGGAGCACTGGCTCACGTGCTGGTGATGCCTCCCGTGATGAGCCGTGACAGAGAAGGGAGCGGTCACCCCACGCGGGCGGACCCCACCCACTTCCAAATGCAGGCTCTGCGGGTACAGTGGGACGCCGGCCCCGCCCACTTTTATAAACGGGCCTGAAGCACAGGCTCCTCCGTCTTCACAGGGACGGCGCCGTTGGGACGGGGTCGGGGGGACACTTGTCCGTGGGCGTGGGCTCAGGGGTGCCCCTCCCCGCCCCAGGCCCCACACTGGAGTAGGAGGGAGGAAAGGTGCCGAGTGTCACGGCCCATCAGGGCCTCACGAGCACGTGGGGACCTTCAGGACAAGCCTCCCTGCCCCCCTCCCCCGGGGTGGGCCTGTTGCTCCCCGCACTCTCCTTGGTGGTCTGAGACGCCAGGGCCGGCAGGTGCGCCCCTTCACCTCTACACTGCCCGCCGCATGGGGAGCCCCCGCGACTGACGCAGACCTGACTTTCCCTGAGGCTGTCGGTCCCTTCGGGCAGGAGGTGCCAAGACGAGCTGCTCGCAACCCCCTGCCCCGCTCGCGACCCTCTCCCCGGTGCTCCTGCTCCCCGCCAGGAGATCGGGGCTCCCCCTCATGGACTGAGGCCAACCAGACGGCAGAGCCCAAGGCATCTGGGGGTTCATTCTGTCTTCAAAGGACACACGGAAGCCCCAGCTCTGGGCACCAGTGACCGTGGCCTTGTTCAGAAATAGGGTCTGGGCAGCTGTGAGGAGGTCCTTGGGGGGGTCTCAGGTCAGCAGCCAGGCGGGCGGGCGGGCAGGGGCAGGGCTGAGGGAGGAGCCCCAGGCTGAGCACCAGGAGGGGAGGGGCAAGGCCAGGCGCCACCCAGAGTCGCTGCCAGCAGAGCCCCCACACCCCGATTCCCGCTTCCAGACCCCACTCCCGCCCGCGAGAGCATCAGTCTGGGGTCCCCGGGTGAGCCGCCAGCTTGGGGTGCTTTGTTCCCAGGCCTGCATGTGGGATCAGGGGTCATTCAGGGCCTCTGGGACAGAGGCCCCCGGCCCCACTCTGCAGCGGGTTCCTCCGCCTTCCCATGCCCGCCCGGAAACTTCCGCAGGGTCCCCGGAAAGATCTGCTGCCCCCACTTGCTGAGGGGCAGGCAGCCATCCTGGGTCCTGGGCCGGCCGGCGCCCAGCGAGGGTCTGTGCTTGCTCTGGGGGCCCTGCAGCCGCCCCCCACCTGCCGACCGTTCCGGCTCTTCCCGCGCCGTCCCGCCTCCCTGGCGCCCCGCGGGGCCCTGCGCTGGCCGGGGCAGCCGCCCTCCCGGGGAGAGGACACGCGGGGCAGCCGCCCTCCCGGGGAGAGGACACGCGGGGCAGCCGCCCTCCCGGGGAGAGGACACGCGGGGCAGCCGCCCTCCCGGGGAGAGGACACGCGGGGCAGCCGCCCTCCCGGGGAGAGGACACGCGGGGCAGCCGCCCTCCCGGGGGAGGACACGCGGGGCAGCCGCCCTCCCGGGGGAGGACACGCGGGGCAGCCGCCCTCCCGGGGGAGGACACGCGGGGCAGCCGCCCTCCCGGGGAGAGGACACGCGGGGCAGCCGCCCTCCCGGGGGAGGACACGCGGGGCAGCCGCCCTCCCGGGGGAGGACACGCGGGGCAGCCGCCCTCCCGGGGGAGGACACGCGGGGCAGCCGCCCTCCCGGGGGAGGACACGCGGGGCAGCCGCCCTCCCGGGGGAGGACACGCGGGGCAGCCGCCCCCGGGGGAGGACACGCGGGGCAGCCGCCCTCCCGGGGGAGGACACGCGGGGCAGCCGCCCTCCCGGGAGAGGACACGCGGGGCAGCCGCCCTCCCGGGGAGAGGACACGCGGGGCAGCCGCCCTCCCGGGGGAGGACACGCGGGGCAGCCGCCCTCCCGGGGGAGGACACGCGGGGCAGCCGCCCTCCCGGGGGAGGACACGCGGGGCAGCCGCCCTCCCGGGGAAGGACACGCGGGGCAGCGCGGGCAGGCACCGCCCCGGGACAGGCCGGGCAGCCACAGCCGACCTCGGGGGCAGGAGCGCCTCGGCCTGAGGTCCCGGCCTTGGCCGCCCTCAGACTTGGAAAGACACGTTACATTTTTCACAAACTCCTTAACTCTTTGTCCCCCCCCCCCCCCCACCGCCTGCCGCCTTTCAGCGGCTGGGGAGGAGCCCTGAGGCCCGGCTGCGCAGGCCGGGGCGCGGGGCGCTCTGGCGGGTGGCCCTGGGGGGACGGTGCCCGGCCCAGCGCGGCCGGAGCTGCCCCGCGAGCCCCGGGACCCGCCCCCCACCCGCCGGCCTCCCCTCCGCGGCCGCGGGCACGCTCGTGTGCAGGGCGGGGCCGAGGGCCGGGGGCGTGGGAGCCGCGTGCAGGGCTGAGTGTGCACGCGAGGGGGCGGCCTCTCAAGTGCTTGTGAGCGCGCGCACGCGCACACGCGCAACACGCTCATGCGCACTCACACACGCACACGCGCACACACGCGCACACACGCGCGCACACACGCGCACACGCGCACGCAGGCACGGCCGCCGCGCCCCGGCCCCGCACAGCCGGGAGGGCGGGAAGGAGGCGCGTTGGGCGCTGCCCTGGGGGCCGGCCGCGCGCCCTGGGGCTCTGGGGGCTTTTGGGGCGCTCCCTCCCGGGCGCCCCGCCGGCCCCGCCCTCAGCGCCTGCGCGGGGCGCAGCTTCGCGGTCTCGGCACGGGGGGGGGGGGGGGGGGGGGGGGGGGGGCGTCTCGGGGCGGCACCGTCCGCGCGTGGGCGCCCGGGCAGGCTCCGAGCCCCCGTGGGGGGGACACGCCGGGGCGGGGGGGGACACGCCGCCTGCCCCCAGGGCTTGGAGGGACACGCCGCCTTCTCTCCCTCAGCCCGGCCACCCCCCCCCCCCCCCCCCCCCCCCCCCCCCCCCCGCCTGCGGCGTCCGCGGGCTCCGCGCTCCGCTCCGCGTCTCCCCTTCCCGGGCGCGAGGGGCGCGCGCCTCCTGCGCCGGGTGCTCCTGCGTCTCGCGCTGATTTTGTGTAAAAATCCGTTTTTCAAGGAGGCGGATTCGAACTTACTTCGGGCCGAGTGGCCGCGCCCCGCCCGCCGCCCTCGGGGCCCGTCCAAGGCTGCGGTCCCGGGGCGCTGGCGGCACCGGCCCGTCCACCACGGGGCGGGGGCGGAGACCGGCCCCACGTGCCCGGGGCCCAGGGCGGACGGTGGCGGCAGCTGCGCGGCTGCGGGAGGCCGCGGGGTCCGGCGCAGCCCAGCAGGTCCCGCCTCGGCTGCTGTGTCCGGCCGCGGAGAAAACCGCGACTCAGGACGAGGAAGGTGGGAGCTGGGGGGACAGACAGCCCGGCCGCGCCCCGGTCGTTTATGGCCTGGGCAGAGGGAGGCCGGCGGGGCTTGGTGGCCCGAGCCGGCACCCCACGAGGCCACCCTGCCCCCCGCAGCTCCGGGCACAGGGCGGTGGCAGCACAGAGCTCCGGCACCGGCCTGCAGACGCGGGATTCCGCGGGGAGGACCCCCAGACCCGTGTGGTGCCCCGCGAGGCGCCCCCCCAGTGTGCTGTCTGTGTCACTGCAGGGAGCGGGCCTCCGGGTGCCGCGGCTCACCCTGCGGAGTGGCCGGACCTCTCCCCGTGGCCACCTCTGCTGGATCGGAGGAAGGGGTCCCGGGGCGCCCCTGGGCCTCCCAGCCGCAGCCGAGGAGGAGGACCGGACGGTTGGCCAGCCCCAGCCCCCCGTCTGCCAGCTGCCCGCTCTGCTCCGGGAGGGGAGGCGCTGGCACGGCCGCCAGGCGCTCGGCTGCTGACGCACTTGCTCTGGATTTGTATTCCTCGCGGGGCGCTGCTGCCGTCAGCTCACACCCACACGCGGGCGGGAAGGTGCCCCCGCACCACCTCCTGCCCGCCGCCCGCCGTCCTGGCCCCGCTTGTGCTGCAGCGGCCCCCTCTGCCCAGCTGTCCCCTCTGCCCAGCTCGTTTGCCTGCCAGTCCCATGTTTTAGGGTCTTGGGGGGCTCGCGCAAGCCGGGTGCGGGTGCGGGTGCGGGGCTGCAGGGTCGCAGCGGTGGAGGGAAGGTTCGGCTTTCCCTGGAGCGGGAGAGGCAGCTCAGCCCCCCCCCCCTTCCCCGCACGCCCCGTGTCCCGCGGCGGGGAGGGCTGTGCGCGGGCCAGGCCCTGCGGCCTCTCCCTCCCCAGTGATTTATGGGTCTGATAATCAAAATCCCATTAGGCTCCTCTCATTGAGAAAAAGGAGCCGAAGAAAAAAAGCCGCGTGTGTCACCGAGGCATTGACGCAGGCAGCTCTGACGCCAGCAGCTCGTGGGGTTGCAGGGCTGGGGGGGCTGGGGGACCCACAAGGGGTGCGCGCGAGGGCCGGCGGCTCGGCGAGGCGCCCCTGCACAGCCTCTGCTGCCCCAGTACCCCCTCCACAGCCGCTTCCCCGCGCGCCTGGCCCCGGGGCTGTCCATCCTGTGCTTCCCGGCCTCTCTGCACCCCCTTCGCAGCGCCCCCTTCCCTGCAGAGACGCCCTCCCCCACTGCATCCCTGCCTCCCTCTGCTGCTGCCCCCTGTGCGGCCCAGTGCCCCACTCCTCTGCCCGCCCCTCCCCCTGCACGTCACCCCTCCCCGCAGGAGATGTCCCCAGCATCCTGCAGACACAGCCCCCAGCTCTGCACCCTACAGCCCCTCCAGTCCCCACCAACCCCTTTGCCTGGGAGAGCAGAGAAGTGGGTGCAAATGGAGGGGGGCACCCTGACTGGTGGGGGCAGGAGGCAGCCCCCAGGAAAGGGGCAACAGCTGCCAGGGGCAGGGACCCTGCTTTGCATCCACACTCTGGCCAGGGGTCACCTGCCCCCGCCAGAGCTGCTGCCCTGGTGAGGAAGCCAGCCCCCCCCCCCGCCCCCCAACCCCGCCTGCTGCTGTGGCCTGAAACCTGCTGGAGGCAGCGACATTCTTCTGTAGGAAAAGCAGCCCCCTGGCAAAGCTGTGGGGTGCACGCCTGGGTGTCTCTGCTCTTCCTGGGGGGTCCTGGCCCCGGGCAGGGCAGATGCGGGGTGCTGGGCGGTGGGTCAGGCTGACTTGGGGTCCCGGGTGGGGTCCCGGGCGGGGTCCCGGGTGGGGCCCCGACGTGTGACCGCTCCCAGCGCCCAGGGCCCCTGGATGGGTCTTCTCATGAGAACGCGTGGCCGGTCATGCTCCCTTCTGGGTGCGGGGCCAGCGTGTCCGCAGGCGGGCCTGACCGGCTTCACCTTCTCACTTCAAACTCCCAGGGCCGCGTCGGCCCTAGGAGAAGCCTGGCTCGGGCACAGACCCAAGGCCGCGTCACCGTCCCGTCAGCCCCTGGCGTCCCCACTGCCCTCGGCTCGCCTCCCAGAAGCCGCTTGCTTCTCGCGCGGCCTCCGCCCCTCCCGCCCCTGGCGACACCCCCCGTGTTGTGAGGTCCCCTCGGCAGGGGCAGGTCGCTGCACACCATTCCCCTTCCCACCCCAGACGTGCGGCCCCGGCCGCTGAGGACGGCCTGAGCCTCGCGTCACCACCTGCAGCCACAGGCCTGCCTGGGCCGGCCTCTCCTGGCGCCCGAATCCCCGCCCAGCCCGGGACCCCGCCAGACTGTGCCTGGGGGTGCGCATGCGTCTCCTGGGGCGAATCCGTGAAATACGAGCGTGTCCCGCACCTTGTTTTGGTAACCATGGAGCCGTCACAGGGCAGCGTGGCTGCCGGCCTGGCCCGGGGGTACCGAGCCCCCGCCTGTGGTGTTGCCCCATAAAGTTCTGATGTCCCCCTCTGCTCCCCACATGCACACCCACCCCAGTTCTGTCACTGAGACACGCTGCGACCTGTAGGATCTCTGTTCGGGATCGCTGGCAGGCGCGCGTCTGCTCAGCCGCGTTCTGCATCTGGTTAAGATAAATGTGCCTCGAGACACCGACAATCTGCAGACACCGGCAAGGCTTTTCCTAGAAGGACCCGAGGCATTTGAACTACAAATTAAAGAGGTGCGTGTCCACCCCTCGGTTGTGCAGTGTCCCCTCAGCCGTGCAGTCGTGGGAATTTCCCACCGTGGATCTTGGGTCTTGTGGGTCATGGGTGTCCACACGCCCTAACAGTTCCCTGTGCGCCCGGGTACACAGGCGCTCGCTCACCGGCCGTGCTTCCCCCAGCAGTCGTGAAAAAATCCTCTTGATCAAAGACCGAACTGTTCATTGGTTGCGTGTCGCTGACTTGCTGTTTCATCACACGTCAGTCAAAACCTTAGCATTTCTCAGTGGAAAATTCCAGATTTGCAAGAGAATCTTTAACATTTTTCCCTGAGTGTCTTGAGAACGATCAACCCTGAGAGGCAACTTCACAACTTTGATGACACATTTGCTGCGTCCTCATGCAGGAAAGTCCTGTGGGGACCTCAGAGGGCGGGCAGGGGCTGGGAGAGGCCGTGGACTCAGACCGGGGTCAGCCAGGGGTGGTCTCACTTGTGACGTGACCTCTGGCTTGTGCTTTACCGTCACGAGGACCCCGGTTGTCCCCACAGTGACGTGGTTGACAGCAGGGAAGCCAGCGGGACTTGAGCCCCCCCGGGTTCACACGGCACAGGGACGGACCCCTTACTCTGTTAGCCCCTCGTCCGTCAGCCCTGTTTCCGGAATGGCTTATCAGCTGCTTTTCTAGAATGAAGCTGTTTTGATACGCGGTAGTTCTTCTCTTTACACCCGGGCCAAATCTGCAGTCAGACGGGCTGATGGACGCAGGGACATCTCATGAGGAATGTGCCCGCCGTGCCCAGCTCCTGGGGGCGACCGTTGGGCCCTTGGAACAAATGCCCTGACGCAGTCAAGTCCAGCGGCTGGAGGTCACCTCGCTCCAAGGGGGAGGACAGGGAAGGACACGACCCAGGGCTGGGTGGCCCTCGAGCTGGGCGCTGAAGAAGAATTAGGCCCGGGGAGAGTGTCCCGACAGAGGGAAGGGCATGGGAAGAAGTGGGGAGGCCTCGAGGAGCTGGCACGCTGGGCAACCTCGGGTATTCACTGTGCTGAGAGGGGAGCAGGCCGGTCTGAAGGGCTCTCTGTGGCCAGCAGGCAGGCAGGCTCTGTCCTGATGCGAGCTGGGTCAGCTGTGGGCAGGCGGGCTCTGCTGGTGTTTCTGTACAGCTTCACGCCACTTGTGAAGGTTTCTGCACAGCAGTGAGGCTGGTGAGGAGCAGGTGCACCTGGTGACTCTGGGGCTGAGACGTGGCAGTCGTGGTGGGCCGTGGCAGGTGGGAAGAGGGAGGGGCCTTTCCACAGCACTGCGGCCTGGGGACCGGGGAGAGGGCTGAGCAGAGCAGTGAGGGATTTGTGAGTCCCCTGGGTGAGGGCAGAGGGTGGCACTCGGGAGGCTCGGGCTGCAGATGCCAGTCCGTCTTAATTCACAAGGGCCCTGAGTGACTTGGAATGGAAAACCCCACACAAGAGGGCGGCCCCGCCTGGCCAGCGCTGCCCGAGAGGAGCTGCCATCTTAGAACCAGGCTTCAGAGCCCCGATGGAGCTGCCTGAGGGTCTGAGCAGCCTCGCGGGCCCCTGGGGAGGGGCTCTGGTTCTTCTCGCTCCCCTGGGTGAAGCGTGGCGTGCCGGTGGGAGAGCATGTCCCTGGGGACGGGAGAGGCCCCCTCCTCTCCTCCTTGTTTTTGCACGCTGCCTGTCTTTCTCAGCCTACTGCGCTCGAAATAAGTCTCCTAGGTCTTATGGAGAGACGAGTAAGAAGCGCCAAGCCCTTCCGCCAGCTGGAGAGGCGGCCCGCCCTCCCCGGAGGGAGCGCGCTCTGAGGCCCGGGACCAGCAGCGACTCTCTGGGCTGAAAGTTCCGCTTCCAGAGAGAATCTCCTGGTGAAGAGCTTCACAGCGGGCGGTTGCTCTCGCAGCCACATGTGCTCCTGCACGGAACTCCAGTCACTCGAGGCCTCAGAAGGTTTTGGAGCCGGAATCTGGCAGGGAGTGAGCCCATCCCTGCGCCCTCCCAAGTCGGGAGGTTGACGGCATCAGCTGACTTTCTCGAATTCGCAGAGCGCGGACTCAGCCCTCCCCGCTCGATGACCCACATCGCTTTCCCAAAACATTGCTTTTTTCCCTCATCTGTTGGCACTCGGGGAGCTGTGTTTAATGTTATTTTAAAACGAAAACGATTGGCGAGCTGTGAAGGAGAGCGCGACCACACCTCACAGAGCCACGCTTCGGGTCCGTGGCCGCAGAGACCCACCTCTCAGCGCTGCCCAGAAGCCGCGCCTCCCAGGGGGACATTCGGGCACAGAGCGTGGCCCGCGGTGCGGTTGCTGGGCCTTCGGGACATCCCTGGTGCCTGGGGAAGGCAGGGAGCTGCTCGCAGAACGAGGAGGCCCGAGAGCCGGGCCGAGTGAGGCCCAGGATCGTGAAGTGAAGCAGCACGTTGCCAGCGCGCAGCTTGAGCCCCGGGTTTGTGCAGGGGATGGCGGGCGAGCGAGGACACGGCCCTCTCCGTCCAGTCCAGCCGGACGGCAGTGCAGAGACGAGGCAGGGCCGCCTCCCGGGAGGGGAGAGCGAGGCGCAGGCGAGGGAGTCACGGACAGTCCGGACTCTCGGAAACACTCACATGCCAGACCCCAGCCATAAGGTGGAGGCGGTCAGAATGAGGGGGGTAAGACCCCCAAACAGCAGAAGCAGGAACCCAGTGTCGGGGATCCGGGATCCAGGCCTGGGCGCGGGGCCGGGCCGCGGTCAATCAGCTGAGCATGGGCTAAGTCTGTGCACAGGGGGGTCATGTGCCTGAGAAGCAGGGGCTTCCGAGGGCTGAGGAGACGCGAGGGAGCTGGGAAGGCCGTGGAGCCCGGCGGAGAACCACAGCGCTGGCCGGGACCCCGCCCTGGGAGGGCCGGGCGGCCCCACGGGCTCCAGGAGGGACGTGTGGGAAGCACGCGGCCCGCCCGCAGGCTCCAGGGAGGCTGAGCGGCCCGCGCCCTCGCGCAGAGGCTGCCCGCCAGCCCGCCGAGAAGGACGGTCTCTGCATCCTCCCACAATGCTGGCGTCACGGAAGATTCTGGAAATGCTCCAGATTGGGGGTCTGAGAAATAGGGCCTGACCCGGGGCGGCGTCCTGCCCTGGGGAGCGCTGCTGGGTCACTGCCAGAGGGAGTCTGGCAGGAGGGAGACAGAGACAGGGACCCCCGGCGGGCAGCGGGCGTGCTGGAGAGGAGAGAGCCGCGCTCCCAGGACAGACACGAGCGGGCCTGGGGGCGCTGGCACCCGCGAAGCACTGGAGCCCCGAGCGCAGGGGTGTGGACGGGCCAGTCTGGGCCCTGGGCCTCGGACTCTTTGGGCTGTTTCCGTTCTTCAAACTTTTCTGTGAATTCAAAATTATTTACAAATAAAAATATAAAAAAGGGGGGGTGACAAAGTCTAAATAGAAGAACGTGTGTCGAACGACGCGGTGCTGCTCCTGGCGGGGGAGCAGACGGGACCTGGGCTGTCTCTGCGCATCGTGTCTGCCCTCCGGGAGGCCCCGCCAGCCCGGCCGTGGTTTGCCCTCGTCCTCCTCTGGCGAGGGGCCGCGGCCGGCTGCTCTCCTCGGCAACCGCGTGCTCCTCGGTTCTGCAGGCCCGACGAGACCTGAGCCGTCCCTCGCACCCACCTGGCGTCTGTCCCGGCTCCTTCAGGTGGCGCCTCACCAAGGCCCCCTGGGACGCAGGGGCCAGATGGGCGGTGCCACCAGGCTTTGCTCGAGGCTCCCCCATTTCCTTGGCCCCCCCACCATCCCCCTGCTCTTGGGAGGTTCCCGAATCCTGCCTCCCCAGGACCTCGTGTCTCTGGAGGCTCTGGGACGGCCTCTCCAGGGCAGGGACGCGGCTCTCGCTCTGGCAAGGAGGCCAGGCCCTTCGGGTGCCGCGATGGAGCTGGGTGGGGCTGTTCTGCAAGGTCCCCCTTTTGCCTCAGGGGCTCACTGGGTGCAGTAAGTGGGCCAAAGGCGGGGAGAAGGTCCAGCTCCAGGTCCAAGGTGTCCTGCAGCCGGATATCTGGGCTGGAGGCTGGGGACACCCCAGATGCCCTAGGACCACCTCTCACTCCTGACTCTGGCTGCGGCCTAGGCTGACCAGCCCGAGCCCGGCATGTTCCACCATTGACTTGTCGGGGCGATGACCGGAGAAGGGATAAAGAGAGGAAGCAGGACGCTGGAGCCCCAAGATGCAGCCCCCACCCTAAGTGCCAGGTTGGCTTGCACATCTTCCGTGAGCCCCTGCCCCACCTGCCGCACGAGGCGGGTGACCGGGGAGAGCGTGGATGGTTTAGACCCTGGAGAGGCGCCTCGACCAGAGCCGTCCCCTGACCCAGCACCCTGGGGTCCTGCTGGCAGAACTCAGTGCTCCTTGCGTGTCCGGCGCTATTCCCACGGCCCACCTCCCACGCCTGCCCCCACCCAGTCCTGCTCCAGGCTCTCCCGGCCCCCCGGGCCCCAGTGTCCCCAAGGAGCCCCACTCCCCACCCCATCTCTGCTGGATCAGGTGCCCCAAGGGGGCAGTCCCAGGGCTCCAAGCGTGGGGCCGGAGCAGCAGTGCAGCGTGGAGGGCGAGGCGCGACCTGGGGCTGGCGTCCTGCATGCAGGGCTGGGCCGCTGCCTGGGCTGAGGAGGGCCGTGGACACCGAGGCAGGGCTGGAAGGGAACGAACCACGGTGCTCTGAGGGCACAGGCCAGCTTGGGGCTCCTCTACCCGCTCACTGGCCCAGGGGCTGCAGGATCCCCCCTGGTGCCCGGGACTGGTGAGGACTGGGCAGGAATGCGAGGCCCCAGGGATGGAGAGGGGGAGCGTGTGACGGTCGAGCAGTGGGCGGGAGCCCCACCCCGTGAGCAGCTGGACGGCTGTGGTCTTGGCAGGGGCGCGCGTGGGCACGGGACATGGGGACCGGCGTGGTGGGTGCGCCCCTGCCAGCTCGCGGGCTCGGAGCGCTGCGTGGGGGCGGCGACATGCCAGGCAGCGGCATAGGCCGTGAGGCTATGAGCAAGGAGGGACACAGAGCCCGAGACCAGGCGGGGCCCGAGTCCAGGCGGGGCCCGAGTCCAGGCGGGGCCGGGCGGCTCACGAGGCCCAGCAGGCGGAGGCTGAGGGACGGCGGGGCGGAAAGAGGCCTGCGCCTCTGCCCTCACGAGCGTGAACTGATAACACGCAAAGACTAACAGTGGGGCGACCCTGTCCTCCCCGCGGCGGGGCCCAGGTGACCAGGATCCTGTCACCTCAGCTTTGCTCCACCTCTTCTGCGGGGGCCTCCCTCCCCCCGCGCACAGGCTTTGGACTCTCCGTGGGAGAAGGGAACTCATTACCCCCTCCCTGCCCTTCCCTCCCCGGGTCCTGGTTTCGCTTCTCTCCTTGCTGCTCAGCCCCCCCCCCCCCCCCCGACACCTGGGCTATTCTGCAGAGCTCCAGCAGCAGCAGCCACTTGCCACTGTCCACCTGGCCCGCTGCACCCAGGGGTCCACTCAGGCTTCACACCTGCTGGTACCTCTGTGCACCCTACTTCTTTTTTAAAAAAGATTTAGTTATTTATGCATACAAGAGCTGGGGTACAGGCCAGAGGTGCAGGGGTGAGAGGATTCCCCAGAGACAGAGCGGGGCGCAGGACAGGCAGACTGACTGAAACACACTGCTGAGGGGAGCAGCGGGGAGGCAGGAGGGGTCTCCTGCGCCGTGTGCGTCAGCTCCCTGGCCGGGGGTGGAACTCACACTGCAGTGGCTGCGGACGGCTCACAATGCTGACACTTAACCCCTGCGCCCCCAGGGAGGTCCTCTGCACCCCTCTTGCCTGCCTGGCCAGGAAGGCAGGAGGTGTGGATCCTGCCTCCAGTGTGTCCTGTCCCCCCGCCCTGGTGCCCAGCCCCTCAGAGGGAAGTCGCCGTCACTAAACTTTAACTGAAGAACAAGGTGCCTACTAGGTTCCCCCCACTGTCCCCCAGGAGGGGGTGCAGCTCCTCCCACAGCCATGGGTTCAGGTGCCTGCTGCAGGGGGCAGCCTCTGGGCCAGAGCTAGGGGTGCTGGGCGAGGGAGTGGGCAGCCTTCGGGGACAGCCCTGCAGCCCCTCCCGGCAGCCGCCGCTCAGACAGCGCAGTTGCTGGGGTGCCGGGCAGTTGCTGGGGTGCCGGCAGACGCCTGTGTGTTTCTAGGTGGGAGGATCCGCGTGTGGGAAGCTCCGGGGTGTGCTGGGCCCCTCCCAACTCAGACCACCAGGCTCCTGGGGAGGAGCAGGACAGCCCCCGGGCCCCAGCAGAGGGGGTGGGGGTTGAGGGTGCCCCTGTCCCATCTTGGGGGGCGCCATCTGGCTGCTTCCTGCGGCAGCGCAGCGGGAGCGCGGTCCTGCGGATTCCCAGGAGCCGGGCTGGTGTGGGGACCCCGCCGGTGCCCCCTGCAGCCCAGCAGCCCCCCCCCTGGCCACGCACCCCAGGGAGCTCGGACGGGCGTGCTGGTGGGCGCAGAGGGAGGGCACACCCCGGAGGCCACGTGGCCGCCGGGCCCCGCTGCCAGGGTGGGCGCGGGAGGCCGTGGGGTGCGCCCAGCCCTCCTGGCCCGCAGCTCTGCCTGGGCCTTGCGGCCCGGCCCTCAGGAGGGTCCCGGGGCGGGGGCAGCAGAGGGGCCCCGGGCTGGTCAGGGCGGCCTTGGGGGCTCCTCCTGCCCGGCAGAGGCGTGGGCGCATCCCCAGGCGCGGCCTCCTGCGGACCCGGGGACCCCGCGCAGCCGGCGGCTCCGGGGATGCCCGCGGCCACCGAATCTGTGAATGGAGCAGGGAAGGCGCCCCCGCCCGCTCCCGCCCCCCGGCCCCCGCCCCCCGCCCCCGCCCACGCCCCGCCGCCTCCCCGGGGCCCCGCAGCGCGACCCCTCTGCGCCCCCCTGGGGGCCGCGGCCGGCGGGGGTGGGGCGCGCAGAGCGGGGGTCCCCCCCCCCGCGGCCGGGCGCCGGCGGGGGCGGCAGGTGCGGGGGCGGCCCGTCGCGGGGAGCGGCCGGGCGGGCGCTGACGTGGGCGCCGCCGCTTCAATGGGCGGCCGCGGGGCTGCAGCCGGCGACGTCAGCGCCGCCCGTGGGGCGCGGGGGGGTCCGCGCGGCGCGGCGCGGCTTAAAGGAAAACTCCAAGTTCCCGCGGCCGGGAGGGAGCGCGCGGCGCCCGCATCGGCCCGGCCGGCCCCCCGCGCCCCGGCCCCCCGCGCCCCCGCCCCGCGCCCCGCGCCCCCGCGCTCCGGGGAGCCGCGTCCAAAGTCGGGGCCGCGGGCGGCGGGGGCGGCGGACGGTGCTCGGAGGCGCCGGCGCGGCTCGCGGGGTCCCCGGCCCCGCGGGAAGGGGCAGGAGCGCCGCGCGCGCGCGGGGTCCGGCCGGGGATGGGCCGCGGCGGGGCGCGGGGGCGCCGGGACTTGGCCCCGGGCTGGCCCGGCAACTTGCTCTGCGCGGCGGGGCGGGGACCCCGGCCGCCCCGCGCCCCGCGCGCCGCCGCCGACGGAGCCGCGGGCACTTGCGATGGAGCGGACCGGACCGCGCGCCGGGGCGCACCTGGGCGGGTGAGTCGGGGCCCCTGACCTGCCGCGTAACCCTTGCGCTGCCGGGACGCCGAGCCCGGCCTTTCCCCACTTCGGGAAACTTCCCGCCTCGCCGCGGGGCGCGCGGGGTGCTGCGGGCCGGGCGCCGCGGGGAGCCGGCCGGCGGGGAGCGCGGACCCCCGAGGAGAGGAGCGGGCAGCCCAGCCCGGACCCGGCGGCCGTGCGCCCTGGGGGCGCGGACCCCGAGGCTGCGACACCGCCGGGAGAGCCCCTGCGGGGTGCGCGCCCCGGGCGGGCCTTCCCCCGCGGCCCTCTCGGCTCGGAGGGGGGCAAGACCCCTCCACCCCCCGCTGCGGCCCCCGCTGCACCCCGGCCCCGGCCGCCCCCGCGGAGCGCCGGGATGTCCTGGGGGGGCCGGCGCCCCTAGCACCTGAGGTGTGTCCCCGCGCGGCCGGCGGTTCGTCTTCCTTGGGCTCCATTGAGGACTCCCCCACCGCGCCCTCCAGACGCCGCCCCCACGACAGGCCCCGAGCCCCGTGCACAGCGCCCCTCCCGCCCTCCCGCGGCTGCCGGGGACGGCGAGGCCGAGAGCCTCTTCCCCGGCCGCTGAGCGCCCCTGAGGCGGGGAGACGAGGCGCGGGAGCGGGGAGCGCGCGGAGGGCGCGGGCGGGGCGCGCGGGCCTGGACAGGGCCGCCTCCGGCGCGCAGGACCCTGCCCCTCCCGCTCCCGTCCCTTCCCCCGCCGCCGGCCTCCCGCACCCGCCGAGCCTGGCTCGCCCTGCGGCGGACCCCACCTTCACCGCTGTCCTCTCCGGGGGGGCCTGGGGGTGGGGAAAGGACACCCCAGAGCCCCAGCCCCGGGCAGACATGTCGAAGAAGCGCAAAGCCCTGGAGGGCGGAGGTGGAGCGGAGCCCCGGCTCCCCGAGGAGGACCCCACTGCCTGGCTGGGGGCAGGCAGCGAGGAGCAAGGTAGGGGGAGGAGGCGCAGGGCAGGCCCGGGAGGACAGACCCCGCGTGGCCGGCCGGGCCTCCCGCAGCCGTCCAGCAACTCGAGCAGACTTTGCCCACCTCGGGGTTTGCCATGGTCTTCAGGCGCCCGGGGTGGGGTGGGGTTGAGCTGATTAGGCCGGAGAGGCCGGAGACCCCAGCCCGGGTGCCTGGAGCTGCCTGGGGAGAAGGGAGGGTGGGGCGCATGGGAGGGGAGGCGGGAGGCCTGGAGGGTGGGTGGAGGGTGCCCCACCGTGGCCGTGAACGCGGGGTGCTGCTGTCCTGGGGAGGGCCGGGCTGCGTGGACACCTGTGTTGGAGGGGGCTGCTGGCCGGCCCGGGGGTGTTGCTGGAGGCAGCACGGGGAGGGCCATCGCCTCCTCCAGGCTTCTCCGTGCAGGGGCTCCCCGCTGCCCGGCGGGCCCTGCCCCCTCCCGAGGTGGAGGTGAGGGCTGCAGCAGATTGAGAGCTGTGCTGTGGTTTCAAGGCGGCTGGCGTGGTGACAGCAGCCGGGTTCTCCTCTGCCTGGAATTATGCCGGTGAAACGTGAAGACGGGGATTTTCCCATGGAAACAGAGGTAGCCCTCGGAGGTCGGGTTTGCACAGACGAGCACCTCCGGGCCCCTCCCGGCCATCTGGATGTGGCTGGGCAGGCCCGGCCCAGCCCTCGGGCCTTCCAGGGCTGTGGCCACCATGCAGAGGGCCCCCAGCAAGGAGCAGGTGTCTTGTTGGTGGGGATGCTCTGGACAGTGAGGGGGAGGCGGCGTGGGGCCGGCAGGAGCCCGGGCAGGGGCAGGCCGAACCGGCGTCACTGTTTTCCTTCCCAGGTGGAGCCCGTGGGTCCCTGGCTGGGGCGGGTGCGGGTCTGAGGGCAGTGCCAGAGTCCCGGGCATCCGTCTCCAAGATGGAGCCCGCGGTGCTTGTCCTTGGTGGCGCTGGAAGCACGAGCCACGGGAGTGCTCCCGGCCTGTCGGGTGGCCCAGGCGCACTGGGCGCCGTGGCTGGCTCTGGGGCTGCTCCCTGCAAGGGCAGACCGGGTTCTCTGGAAACGGGGGTGCCGCTGCACCCAGGCCTGGGAGGCTGTATTCCAGGGGCTCCATGTTTGTTTTCCTGTGCTCGGTTATGAGCTTAGAGCAAAAGCCAGTGCGTCTCTTACAACAGTTTTGCTGGAGAAGTGGGATCTGGTCAGAAAGCCGGGGATGGTGCATGACTCTGCCCGAGCAGCTGGTGTTTTTTCCTCTTGGGCAGGATAACCGGGTCTCACCCCGAGTGTCCCCCAAATGTATTGGCTTTGCACACAGCATTTGATTTCCACCTGAGGGGTGCGCGTGGGGGTACCAGCGTGCTCCTGGCTAAGCAGCTAGTGGCGTCTGTGGGAACTGACGTGATCACGATGGCAAATATTACCCCGGCCGCCGTTACTCTCGCGCGGGTGCTGGTCACGAGACAAGCAAGGACTGTCTCTCCATGGTGCTTCTGGCCTTCCTGGTGGAAATCCGTGGTGCCGGGCTGTGAGGGGCTCTGTTCCCGAGGCCTAGGTGCCCTGGGCAAATACACCCCACATTCCGTCATGGGTTAGCACCTGGCAAAGAACATTTTGCAGGTCAGAACAGGCGGTGGCCAGCGTGCGGGGCCCTGTTGTCCAGAGAACATCATCATTCTGCAACGACTTGTACAAATTGCTTTTGTTTTAGAGATTAAAAATACCTAATGATTTTACTGTGTCCTCTGTACTCAGCAAATAAAAGAGCCGCTTGGCCACTCTCTGTGGGTATGTAACTAGAAGCCACGAAGGGCGGGATCCTTCCAATGGAGAGCACACCCCTGGGAGATGGCCTGGGCCTCGCAGAGCGGCGACCCGGCCTGCACGTCTGGCACGGGGCGAGGGGGTGCCGAGAGCCGGCTTCTGAGCCACAGTGGCCAGGCACACGCGGCGTGAGGCCTCCCCCTGCCCGCGCCCCTCCCGGTGTGATCCTTCCAACCCTGGTCTCTGGGCACACGTGTCTGTGGGCGCCGGGTGGTGGAGAAGGCACCTGTACCCACCTGGCCCACCTGGGCTGTCAGGAGGGGCTTCTTCTGACTCCCACACCTGGGAGGCCATCGGTGTTTGTTCATCTCAGCCACTGACACTCCCCAGAGCGCGTGTTCCTGGCAGCTGGAGTGGCTGGTTGGTGATAGGCACTGCTCTAGAGACCGTCCGTGGGCAGGTGGGTTGCACCCAGGGGTCTACCTGCCCTGGAGACTCGCAGCTTCAGAACAAAGGCCAGGCTCCCTTTCCTGCCCCTGCATACCCGCGTCCATCCACCCTTGGAGGCCGTCAAGGGTGTGGGGGGCACGCGCTGCCCCCTCAGGATGCTCCTGCCTCCTGAGTAGTTTCCTCCCGTGGGAGTCTTTCCGGGCCGGAAGGTGAGCGGCTCCGTGGCCTTGTGCGCACACGCGGGTGCTGGTGTTTCCAAGAGCGCGCCGGCTTCTCCCGCGTCATGGAGCTGAGTAGAGGGGCGAGCCCCGCCCGGCCTGGAGACACGTTTCTCTGGCTGTCCTCTGAGGTTGTTTGTCTCGTGCGTGTTTGCACACGCGTGTGACATCGTGGTCCGAACACGGCCCCCTGGTCCTGCGCTCTGTGTCCGACACCTGCCAGGTCATACTGGGAGATTTTGCATACAACGTTAAACACACAGAGATTGTGTCTTTACAACTTGGAGACATGGGTGTGCAAATGAACAGTGCCAGCGCGACCTTCATCTTGCCCGCGCCACCTTCCTTCTCTGCTGTGAGCTCAGAAGCGCCTGTCGCAGCTGGCCGTGGAGTGGACGGGCGTGTGCAGAAGACCGTGTCTGCGCGGCTCGGAGTAATTATATTTAGGAATCTTTACCCTAAGAAGATACTTATATTTTTTATTCTCTGCACATTCTCTTTCCAAGGATTTATTATTTTCTGCGACATTGGTCAAATCACGAGATCTTTCATAGCTTCTCTGCGCCGAGGTCAACGTTCAGCCCTTGTGCCCACGGCTCCCCTCCCCCCGGGGAGCTGTTCTCTCAGTCCTCGCGGAATCCGCCCCGTTTGCATCCTTCTCCACGCGCACCCGAATTGCTTTTTTTGGGGGGGGTGTTTTGCTTTCTAGTTTTAACTCTCATTTTTAAAAGACGAACTTTGCGTGTAAAGTGATGTAGTTGTTTATCACATGCAATTAATCCCGTGAGTGTTGCGCAGATGGCTTTTGTTTTTGCTGCGGCCGCATCCAGTCCTGCTTCCCGGCACCCACCACTGCAGATTTCCGTCACCTCCAGGGAGCAGGTGCTATGAGGGGGTCACACACAGCCTCTGTGGCCTGCTGGCGTCTCCTGCCGCGGGTCCCGCCCCCGGGGGGCCGTCTGTGGCGGCCGCACCGCATCCTCGCCGCGCACCTGAGCTGAACCTGGTGGCCTCCGGCTGCCCCTCTGCCGTGACGGCGGCCCCTGGCCCTTGTCATCACAGTGACTCTCCCCCATCACGGGGGGCCCTGGGCTTTGGGGCGCTGGGGTCGGGGGCGAGGGCAGGAGGACGCCCGTTCCATGGCGTGCAGCTGGCCCGCCCCGAGCGCCTGGACCTGGCTTCCCTGTGCGCGACCCCGGCGCCGCCTGGAATGATGCCCTTCCCGGCAATGCGTGTTTTTAAGCCACTGGCGGGATTGCCTGGCTTCCTCTTTAGAGTCATGAAAAAGCACCTTCAGGGTGATTTATGATCATTAACATGAAAGAGAGGGCAAGGCCCGCGGGAGGGGGACCCTGGGGAAGGAGAAGACTCCCCCAGCACGTGCCTGGGGAAGCCTGGGGGCCCTCAGCTTTGTGAGCCCCGTTAGCACCTGCCGCCCCCAGGGAGACCCCGCGGCCAACCTCTGAGAAGAAGCGGAGGGGAGAGGAGGGCCAGGCTGAGGGGGGCTGGACCTCGGCACTCGCGCGGCTGCTCATCCTGTCCTACAAACCAGAAAGGGGGAGAGCGGCCCCGGGGAGTCCCCTCCTCACCGGTGACACCACGGGGTCGAGCTGGACGACCCCTATGGGCACAGAGCATATGCCCTCGCTTCTGCGCCTCTGATGCTGGCTGTGAGAAGAAATGGGGGGACCCTGGGCTGAGCCCCGTCTATGTGGACTCCGGTCTACGTGGACCCCGGACCCCAGTGACCTGAGGGCGGGAGGAGGGCTCCCTGCGGTCTCGCAGCCCGGAGGGGCGGCCGCGGGCAGGACGCTTCCTGTCCAGACCCGCAGGGGCTCGGGCCTGGCGACGTGCCGCACAGGCGCACGTTCAACCGCGGGATTTTTAAATTTATTTGTTTTGTAACCCAGAAGAAATAGTATTTGTTTCTCACCGGCAGTTTAGCAGCGACAACTCCTTGCGTTCTCCGCAGTGTGGCTTACACTCCTATTTCCCACCCCCTGCTCCCCACAAACGCACGCCCCCCCCAGTGGAGAAGCAGGAAGGCAGGCGACAGAGGCCCCCAGCGGCGCTTCCTCCTCGCGCCCCCGGGTAGACCGTGGCGCGCAGGTGGCGGCTGCCGCTCCGGTGAGCAGAAGCCTCCCCGCGCGTGAGGACGAGCATTTTTGATAAAGAGCTGCTCGGGACATAGCGCCCCGGGCAGGAGCGCCTGGGCTTTCTCCTTCCTTCCTCCATCGACGCAAGATTCAACCACACGTGCCGGCGTCGCTGTCGCAGAGACACGTCCGCTCACGTGTGTGCCCACGCAGAGGGCAGGGCGGCCAGCCGCGGCGCGTGCACAGAAGACACAGTGCGGCTCCCCCCAGCCCCGACCCGTCCTCAGGGGGTGGCCCTCCAGGCTCCCGGGTCCCGGCAGCCGCTCGGCGCAGGGTGCTCGCAGGCGCAGGGTGCTCGCAGGCGCAGCCCTTCTTCCGCGGGCGCGGGCGCCGTCCGCTCACCCTCCTCGTGCCTTCGCTCCCGCTCTGACGTCGTGGGAGTCGGTCCGCGTGCATCTGTTGTCACTGATCACGGCCGCGCGCGGCACTGAGTGCCGGTGGCGCGTGTTCCAGTCGCCAGGCTTCTGGCGTCGTAAATGTGCTGTCACGGCCCGCGCGGGGTGTGTTTTGAGCACTTCCACACGAGCGCTCGCCCGCGCACATGCGAGCGAATCCCCAGGTGCAGCAGGCGCGCCACGAGCGGGTCCATCAGGACACCCTGGAGGCCCGTCGGGTCCATCAGGACACCCTGGAGGCCCGTCGGGTCCATCAGGACACCCTGGAGGCCCGTCGGCCCCACGTTGCTCAGCACCCTGCGCTTTCATCAGGGAGGTCGCCACCCCCGGGGACCCAGCACTGGAGAGTTTGGGGAACACAAGGGGGCGTCTCTAAACAGTGGGGCAGGTCTGCGGAGCGGACAGCTTGCACCGGGCAGCCCGCGAGGGTGGGCTTCAGGAGTCAAGGGTGATTGTCTCCTGCTCCCGGCTAGCACACGCGGACCAGCCGTCAGGGTGCCTGGACGCGGCCTTGTGATCCTGCTGGAGCCGGGGGTTTAGGCGAGAGCAGGGAGGAAGTGCGTTCTTTAAGAAAAGCACATTGTTTTAACGTAGGCCCCCAGCACACTTTCTGGGGAGACCCGCGACAGTTCCAGTCGGCGTGTTACTCGCGAATGCTCGCGTGACTCGTGACTTGTAAACGTTTCGTGTATGTGGAGATTCTTCACCATCGCCAGTCGGAACGTAAGTGCAGAGGGCAGGGGCGCGTCGCGGCGAGCGGTGGTGGCTGTGGTGGTCTCGCCTGTGAGCGACCGGAGCTGAGGAAGACTCGGTGGGCCTGAAGAAGTTTCTCGTTCATGAAAGAAAGTCATCGCTGAGGTTGAGCATCCGCAGGCGGTTCACCGACACGTATCACCTATCGACGAGCATTTCCGTGGGGCTAATTCTAAGGTTTCGGTGCTGCGGGATGTGTGGAATCTGGATCTGGATACGGAAAGTGTCGAATCTGCCGGGAGCGCCCGGATGCAGGCACTGACCGCTCCTCGCCCGGTTCCCCGCGGCGACTGGTCTCATGGCCGGACTCCGGGTCCCTGCCCGGCTGCGCAGCTCTCAAGTCCCCGCCAGCTGCCCCTGCCGCCCCAGACACCGGCGGTGATGAGAAGCCCGCCTTGCCCTCCTGGGGTGCAGGGCCAAGTCCACCCCAGCCCTGCACGAGCCTTGCCCAGCCCCCCGGTCGGCCTCCCCTGGCCCTGCCCCCCGGGCCCGCCAGCAGTGGGCAGGAACACGCGAGGGCCTCACCAGCCATCCGGGGAGCACCTCACGGCGTCAGCTGTGCCGGACCCCCTCAGTGCTGAGGAGTCCTGGGCTTGACACCGGAGCTGGCGGTGCAGCGGGGCGCTGTCCTCAGGCGGGGCCAGGTGCACGCTGGGGTCACCTGACGCGGCACCGCTTAGCCGCGCGGTCCCCTTCCTGGAGATGGGCTGCTGCCCTCCAGCCCGGGAGCTGCGGCCGCCCTTCCTCCTCACGTTCCTTAGCCTGGGCGGTGACCCTGGTGTCTTGGCGGGCCCAGGCCCATTACCTCCCCGCAATTCCCAGTCTGGACTCACGGGCTGTCCCTGACGACCAGCCTGGGTGAAACGCGTGGGCAGGGCCCCTCCCTGAGGCCCCGTTCCCGGCTCGCACCACAGCAGCTGCGTGGCTCAGTTGGCGCTGCTGTTGGCCACGCTGGTCTCCCTCCCCTGGCGGAGGGGAGGGCCGCGGCCTGGTCCAGCGCCCACCCCCGCTGGCTGTCCCGCGGCCCAGCGGCGCCCGCGTGCGAAGGCCCAGCGCTGACGCCATCTTCTCGGGATGCTGGCTTCGGCCAAAAAGAGCCCGTGATGGACAATCACAAGAATTTGTGTTTGGTTTGCGTGTCAGTGATTCGTGCGGTACCGTCCAGGACGTTTGCCTTCTTGGGTGAAGCCCGCGGTGGGTCTCAGGCGACTCTTCACTGAGCCACACGCCCGGGCAGCTCGGGGGCCTGGGCTCCTCGGGGGCTGCTCCTCGTGAGCGCTGGGAGTGCCTCCGGTAGCTACTCCGTGCATTAGCGACATCAGCGCCCCGTGACCCACCTGTCCTTGCCACCATCGCTGGGCAGTCGCTTGTCTCCCCCCGGGTCATTGCAGATGAAATGGCTTCGGAATGTTCTTGTCTGTCGCTTGGCGTGTGCCCTACCGTGGCGGACACAGACTCGTCTGAAGCTCCTGCACGTCAGTGCTTGGGTCTCTGATGGAACGTTCCTCGTCCGTCACTGGAGCCCGCCAGCGAAGATGTTGGGTCAGCTATAAATAGGCCCGTCGTAACGTGGCAGTCATGAGGAAAGCCCAGACACACGGCACACGCTTTATCCAGGCACGGCTGCACGTCAGACGGGGTCTCGATGCACGAACTCCATCTCTTCACGAGGAGCGAGGCTCTGCCGTGGGCTCCGCCTCCCCGCGGCGGGCCTCGACTCCCCTGCTTCACCCCAGCAGGCTGCCTGACCCCGAGGAGCAGGTGGGTGGCATGGATTTCGACGGGGCCTGACGTCCTGGGGTGGAGTGTGTGACAGCGAGCCCGGCTTCTGCTGGGCGGACGCGTGGGGCGAGGGCCACCGCGCGGCTCCAGAGGGCAGCATGCCCAGGAGGAACCTCCTTCCCAGACGGCCCCTCCCCGAGGTGCCCCTGATGTGTGAGCAGCCGGTGCTGTTGTGAGTCGAGGGCCCCCAGTTCCATGGACCCTCGGCGGGATCCCCCCGGCACGGAGTGGCCCCGGGAGACGCTTGGATGCCAGCGGCAGGGTCAGGCCCGGCTCTGTGAGAGGATGTCCGCTGTGCCAGCAGAAGGGAGGCTCGCTGAGGCGGGGAAGGAGAGGGGAGGGGGAGAGGCAGAGGAAGACCCCGGGGTGGTTGGTGAGGACTCAGCGGGGACGACTCCCGCGTGTGAACTTGGGGTGTGATGTCGTGATGTCAGCGGTGCTCCCCAGCGTTTTGCGGATGTTGTGGAGTGGACTTTGTAGATGGCAGCGGGCAGGCCCGGGCCCCCGCCGGGTGAGAGGGTGCGTGCGGGGGAGCCGGGGTCTGTGCGCCTTGGGGCTCAGGGTCTCGGGCCAGAGCTGCAATGCTGGGCAGTGGAGCTGACGTCGCTCTCAGGCCGGCTGGGCGTGCAGGTGCTGGGGGTTAAGGGCAGCACTGACTGCAGCCGCGGCCACTGCCCATGGTGTTGGAGCGGTGCCACCTGTGGGTGGACCTCGGGAGGGTCCACCACTGACAGCAGAGAGCCTGGCCGCCTTGGGGACCCCGCCCAGCCTCCTGGGGTGTCTTAAGTGATCCAAGTGACGGCTGACATCCGCAAATAACAGTGACTTTCAGGGTATGGGGGCTGTTGTTTCACTTCACTATGAACGTCCGAGGTACACAGGGAAGACCAGGTCGTCATGACACACGAGAACTTTCCGTTGTTAACTCACAGCGTTTTCACGGAACCTGAACGAGTCTGCTCAACGCCAGCCCCTCTTGTTGCCGTTCCCTCGCTTTGCTCTTGTCTCTGTCAGACTTGGGGGGTCACGGTTATCTGATGGTCTAAATGCAAAAGGTAGTGCAGTAGTGGTTGTTCTCGGGAAGCCCTGGGTGGGGGCGGGTGGTGTGTGTGCTGAGGCCGGCGAAGGCGCCTGCTGCCCTCTGAAAGGACTGAGGTGTCCACCTGAAGGTCCCGGGCCAAGGAGGGTCGCAGTGAGCCTGCTGACCGCACCCTGCCTGGAGCCGTGCTGCTCACTCGCCCCCCACAGACTCCGATGGGTGAGCCTTGGGGCCCGACGGGTGAGCCTTGGGGTGGGTGGAGACGTCTGTCACATTTAACTTATAGAACAAAGTGCTCTCTGAGCATTTTTTCTGGAATTCACCCTAAGTCTCCCTTGAGAATCTGTTCTTGGTAGCGGTGAAACCTCTCTGGTCTCTGCCCAGGGGGGCAGCTGCAAGCCTCCGTGGAGCTGTGGATGAAGACCTGGCTCCTCCTCGGTGTGACTTTTCTCCAGACTTAGGGTGAATTCCAGAAGAAGGCGAAGGCAGGGCTTCAGAAGCACTCGCTCTATTCCAGGCACCTGTGCCGGAGGGCCCCTCAGCCCCCAGCAGGCGTCCAGAGGGCGTCAGGGTTTCAGGGCTCCCCTGGGTGGTGCAGGGACATGGGGTCAGTGACGGGGTTCCAGGGATTGGCAGCCTGAACTTGGGCTCCCCGGCCCTGCTGCCCTCAGACTGCAAGGTGAGGGCCGCTTGGGTCCCGGAGATGCTGAGCACTCCCCTGCTCCCCCAGGGCCAGACCTCTCATCCTTGCAGCAAGTAGCGTCCATCTCTGGAAGAACCACGGAGGGGAGCTGGGGGTCAAACCCAGCAGCCGCCTCCCTGTCCCCCCGTTCAGGGCCCACCCAGCAGGCAGCCGCCCCTCTCCTCAAGGGAGACCCGAGTCCCGCATCCCCAGTCCCACCCAGCAAGTGCTTCTTCCTCTGGCAATGAGAGTGGCACCCGTCTCATGGGGGGAGTGAGGAAAGGAGAGGGCGCCGGCTGGTTCAGGGGGGCACAGAGCTGCACTCCAACCTCTTGTCTTCAGGACCCCCTTGGGCGCACGGTCCTCAGTGAAGTGGGTCCTTGCTTTCCTCCAGGCGGGGGCTCTGGATGGCGTCTTCGGCTCCCAGGGTTTGGGGGCAAGAGGAGCCGAGGGGGGTTGAGGTGTTGAGTCCCTCCAGCTCCTAGCGTCTGAGGGGTTCAGGGGTCACAGCTGCTTCCCAGGACTCTCCAGCGGTCAGGGGAGTGACCACTTACTCAGGAGGCCCCAGGACCATTTTTGGTAAACCAGCCTGCACTTCTTTAAAGGCTTGACGAAGTGTGCTTGTACAGCCACCCTGGCCAGCCTTCGTCTGGGGGGTGCCTGGTCCCTGCTTTCGCTGCTCTGACGGTGACTGGCATCTTCTGTCATCCTGGTCAGGCTTGCGGATGGCCAGGCTCTAGGGCTGTCTTGTTCTGAAAAGTGGCCCATTTATTCAACATTACTGACCATGTTGGCATCTAGTTGTTCTTTGTAATCTCCTGGGACTCTTAGTATTTCCACGGGATCTGTAGTAATTTCTCCTTTTCCCTTTCAAATTCGTGAAGAATTTTATTTTCTTGAAGAACCAATTCCTAGCTTCATTCATCTATTTGATTCCTATTTCTGCTCTAATTTTTGTTATTTTCTTCTTTCTGTTAACATTTGGTTTAGTTTATTCCTCTTTTTCAAGTTGTTTTAGATGTGCCCTAGGACCGCTGTTTAATTGACTAGGGAGACATTTGTTCTTGGGGGAAAGTCATCACTTTTCAGAACAGAGGAAGGAGAAGAGGAGGGCGGGCCCCACCCCCACTCCAGCGAGAGGAGGCCGCGCCGGGCGTGGGGCTACTTAGCATCGGCGTGGACTTCTGCAGCGTTACCTAAGAATTCACAGTCCTGCAGACTGATTCAAGTGGTGCTTTGTAGATGACAGAAGGTGAAAGGGTAGAATGACTGGCTTGCAGGGTGGATAACTGTAAGCCAAAGTGCTTACGTTTTCTCACAGATTGTCCCACTATTGAAAGGGGACATGGCCTCCGTGTCTAGGAGGGTGTGTTGTGGTAAAGAAAAGCCTCCAGGAAACCCCTGTACTGAGTCTGTGAAGTCAGACCGGTGCCGCCCCATGTCGCCCAGCTGGCCCAGCCCAGCCTCTGACCCTGTCAGGTGGAGATGCTGGCCCTCCCCAGTATATCCCGCTGTGACAAGCACATCCCCCCCAACCTGGCCCTGTCCCCCCACAGCCTGGTGCTGTGCCCATGATGCCTGGCACTGCGGGGCCACTTCAGTTGGCTGTTTCCAGGGTGACCCATGCCTAAGCCAAGTTGAGGGGGTGTCCGCTCACCCTGCTCGCAGAACACGTGGGTCTCAGAGACCTTGGCCTGCAGCACCTGGGGTGACCTCAGTGTGTTTCCAGCTGTGGCTCGTGACCTATTTGTGAGTCCTATAAGCTCTCGTCGCTCGTGGTCTCAACTCCAGCTTTGAAGCCTGAAAAAAAAAATGGGATGGGGGGATCCAGCAAGAGGGGGTGGAAGAAGAGTAGGGGAGGGGAAAAGGGAGAGAAGAGGGTAAGGGGAAGGGAGGGGCAGAGGCTCAGAGGGCGGGGTGGTGGCGGGGTGGTGGGGGCGAGAAGCAGCAGTGAGATCCTTGGGGCAGCTGCTGTGTCACCGGCATCTTGGTGACAGAGACTAGAATGGTTACAGGCCAGAAAACAGCAAATACAAAATGTAAGTGAATTTTTTTTTTTAAAGATTTATTTTTTATTTATTTATATAAGCATTGGGCACAGTCAGGAGCGCGGGAGGGTGAGAGAATTCACCAGAGCCAGAGCGGGGAGCAGAGCAGGCAGAAGGACCGAAGGACACTGCTGAGGGGAGCAGCGGGCGGCAGGAGAGGTCTGCGCGCCATGTGGGACCCTCCTCCGGGGGCCGGGGAGCAGCCGGGGATTGAACCGGTGCTGCAGAGGATGCGGGCAGCCTCGCAACCCAGAGCTCAACCGCTGCGCCACCGGGGAGGCCCAAAATGTAAGTGGATTTTTAAATTCAAAATTTAAAGCTCCCCCCTGGATGGACATCTCTGGAGGGCTGAGGGGTCGGCACATGGCCCTGAGGCCCCGCGGCTGCCCGTCCTGTGAGCCGGGAAGGGGCGGCCGCCCGCGTCTGACACTGGGTGCCGGGCGGGTGCAGCCCCACCTGACAGCAGGCTTGAAGGGCGGGGCCAGGCCTGGTGGTGGGTTTTCTCCCAGGGCTGAGCCCAGAGCGCAGGCCACGCGGTGGGCAGGGACGGACACGAGCCACAGTGCGTCCCGACGCGGGGCCAGGGCAGGGGAGGAGCAGCGCCTTGGGACCCCTGCCAGGGCAGGCCACTGTCCACGCAGAGAGCTGAGCCCCACCTGACGTATCAGCAGGGACCCCCAGGCCCCGGCAGCTCCCCCACCCCATGAGGCGCCTGCTCTGCTTTCCGGAATTGCTCTTCTATGCTCTTGAGAACTTTCCATGCCTGGTTCGCGGTCTTCCTCCAGCCTGCTTGGGCAGTGATCGTCTGGTCTTCCCTCAAGGGCCCCTGGGCCTCCTTTGTCACGGTGCCCCTTCACCCCTCGCCCGGGCGCCGGTGCTGCCCGTTATTTACGCCACAATTCCTGCCTTGTTGGTGTCACTGTGATTCGAAGCTTCTGGGTAAATTGGAGGCAGCCGATGGGCCCACAGCTCTTCACTTTCCCTTCAAGTGTGAGGTCCGAGCTGGCCACTGTGGCGGGGAGAGGTCGGAGGAGGAATGAATGAATGAATGAGCGGAGAAGTGAGAGCCGTGTGGTGGCCTCACCGGACAGAGTGCTCTCGGCTCTCTTCACACGCTTCTTCACACACACGCACACACACACACACACACACACACACAACGTGGGCCTGGAGGGGACAGTACTCCGGAAACTGCTTTCCGACCCAGGGCGCGCGGGCATGCCCACGGATTACCCGCGGAATGGCACAGAACGATTCTCATCCGGATCAGCGGCTCAGCTCAGCATATTTTAGGGCACATCACTGTCACTTTTCTGTCTTCACAAATCACTGAGAGCGGGAGGGACGCCAAGAGCGTGGAGTGACCCCCTTCTTCCCGGCCCACCGCCGGGCCGCAGCTTTGCCTGTCCCCACCCGCCCGCCCCGAGGAGGTGCTGACTCGCCCACGTGCAAGCCTGGGCTGGAAGGGGCAGCTGGACACATTGCGGCGCCGCCCAGCCTGGCTGCGGTGGCACTGCCCGCACTCAGACTGGTCCCTCTCATCTGCGCTGCCCGCTCAGAGTGGCCGAGCAGGTGTGGAGCCTGAAGGCGGCCAGCTCAGGAGGGACCGGCTTCCTCTGCTCCGCGTGGGCCTGGTCGCGGGGAGGGCCTGGGCCGTTAGGCCGTGGCGGGAAGGCCCGCGCGCCTCCTGCCACCGGAGCATTGCGGCGGGAAGGCGTCTCAGGCAGGAAGCCCTGCACAGGTTTGTAGGCAAAACTCCTTCTTAGAGGATAATAGGCCGGAGGGTAATTCCTGTTAATTACCTGTTTCTATAGAACAAGTGTTTGTTGCCAAACATGGGCCCGCTGCCCGAGGGCGCAGGCGCCAGCAGCCACTCCAGCGCCTTCTGAGGCCCTGGCAGGAGGCAGGAGCCCGGAGCCCGGAGCTGACCTGATGGGCGCCGGCTGTGCTGGGGCTGGGGACCCCGTGGAGAATCAAGGGTGGAGCTGGGGGCTGCTGCTGAGTCCGGGCGCCGTCGCTTCAATCTGGGCCCAGACGACAGTCCCCTCCATCGGGACGGCGTCCCTCCAGCCGTGAGCGGGGCCTCTGCTCCGTTGCCACGGCTGCTTGGGGCCAGCAGAGATCTGACCTGGAGCACGGGCGCATGCTGGGCTTGGGCGCATGCTTGAAATGGGGGGGAGGGGGGTGTCCTGTGTGGTTGCCAGCCCCCCAACACTGCTCTCGCAGGAGAAGGGAAGCAGGACACGACCGTCATTCCGTTTCCCCGGCTGTGCGTCCGGCCGCTGCCCGGCCAGCGTGAGAGAAGCGGAGGCCTGTGGAGCCTGCCCTGGGGTCCCGGACACCCTGGTCTCCGAGCACTCATCCAGCACAACCTCCCTCTGTTTCGTAGCCAAGAGAGAAACTGTGAGGTCTTTCTCCGGAAGGATCAGAACCCCACTCGCGGGTTTTCAGCTGGGGCAGGGCCGAGGCTGGCGCCGGGCTGGGGTGAGGGGAGACGGGCTGAGAGGTGGTGTCCGCCGCACCCCCCCCCACCGTCCCGCCCCGGGCCAGCGCGCCCTGTGGCTCAGCACCTGGCCTTTAAAGCAGGCTGGGGCGGTGGGTGGGGGCGCCGGGGGTGGGGGGCTCGGGCCTGACTGGAGTTTGCTCACCCCAAGCCTCTCCGAGTAGCTGGAGCAGCTCTGTCTCCCAGGCTGGTCTGTCACCTCCTCTCTGAACTTGTTTGGCTCCTTCCAGGCTCTCAAGCGCTGAGGTGAGGGGCTGAGTCTTGTGCTTCTTGCTGTCTTGTCCTGGCAAAGCTTGGTGCCTGGTCCTGGGCATGGGCGTCCGGCGTGAGTGGGGCGGGCAATGTAGCCAGGGGGCGGGCTCTGTGGGCAGGGAGCCCTTCCCTTGTCCCCCTCCCTCCCTGTGGGGAGCATCGCCCAGGGAGTGGCGGCAGTGGCTGGTGCTCCCGAGAGCCGCGAGCAGGGCTGGGCCCTGAGTCCTCCTCGCCCACCTCTGCTGGCAGCGCCCTGAGCCAGCCCTCAGCCGTTGGGCCAGTGCCCCTGCCCAAGAGCAGGGCTGGTGGCAGCAGGATCTGCCCTGACCCTCCTGTCTGACGCACATGACTTGTCCGCCAGCCTCCCAGCGCCGCCCTGTGACCTTTGGGAGGGCGGGGCAAGCGGGCTCCGCCGTCACTGGTCTCAGGAAAGAGGTTGCGCGTGACCCCTGGCCTAGGCAGCAACCTGGGGCAGCGGCGGGTGTGGGGAGACCCCCACCAAGGGCCGTCCGTGTTAGCAGGGCCCTGAACATTGCCTGCAAGGGCTGGAGTGGCCAGTGGGCAGGACAGAAGCAGGGCCGCAAAGGCGGGGGGGCAGAATGGCCGGCACAGGTGGCACTCACCTGGGGGCCCCGGGAGACGGGGGGTCAGGGCTGTCCGAGCCCCTCCCCCAGCTGCGCAGACGCTGGGGCTCACCCTGGTGATATCTCAGCATCGTCTTCAAGGTGGAAGCAAAACCGGGATGCGAGTAGGTTCTGCAGAGACTTTGCCTGCGAGGGTGTCCTCTCCGCGGCGCAGGGTGGGGCGGGGCGGCGAGCTCACAGGGAGCGGGGCTCACCCCAAAAACGCAGCGGGGCCTTGAGCAGGGGGAGGGCCCCCAGCGGTCCCTGGCCTGCCACATCCGCCCTGACCCCCGCGCCCCACGCCCCTCTGGCAACCAGAATGTTTTTCATTGGGTCTCAGAAGTATTTTTGCTGTTTTGCCAGTTTCCACGATTATTTTGTAAACGCAAACCGCCGCCGCACTTGCTGTGTGAAGGCGCCGCGGAGGACTGGAGGGGAAGGGCCAAGTGTGGGGAGGCGGAGCGCCCCCCTGCTGCCTCCACCAGGCCATGGCATTGCAGGGACTCAGCGTCTGCTGGGCCCTGCCCTGGCCGCTCTGGTGTGAGCGTCGGAGCCGAGCATCTCCTCCGCCTGAGCCGCCGCACGGGCTTTGTTTCCTGTATGGCCCCCGGACTGGAGAGTTTGCTGCTCTGGATGAAATAGAGTTCCCATCTTGGAGGAGTCTCTGTGCCCCCGTGGCCCAGTCTGCTGTCGGGGGAGGGCCAGGGCACCCGGCAGGGGTCTTTGTAGCTGCTCCCCATCCCCTGCACACCCAGGGCTTCTGGTGCCTGTGTCTGCAAACAGCAGCGTCGGTCAGCAAGGGGTGAGGGTCTGTGGGGGACTGGGGAGGACGCGCCTTCACCCAGGGGCCCTGCATTTGGGAAAACTCCTCTGACCCTCCTGCATTTAGGCCTGAGCCAGTGTCAAGGCATTGTTTCATGACAAGCACTGCATTTCCATAAAGCAGGTGACGGGCCTCCAGGACAGGCCTCCCAAGGCCACGGAGAGTCAGGAGCTGACCCCTCCTGCTCACGCGGGAGCCTTAAACTTTTGTCTAAAATTTGTTCAGAGAAACAAAGAAAATAATCCAGTCAAGAAATGGGCAGGAGAGCTAAAAAGACACTTCTCCAGAGAGGAAATGCAAATGGCCAACAGGCCTATGAAAAAATGCTCAACATCACTTGTAATCAGGGAAATGCAAATCAAAACTACCATGAGATACCATCTCACACCAGTGAGAATGGCACATATTAAGAAAACTAGCAACAACAAATGTTGGCGAGGGTGTGGAGAAAAAGGAACTCTCCTGCATTGCTGGTGGGAGCGCAAACTGGTCCAACCACTATGGAGAGCTGTGTGGAGATTTCTGGACCTGCTAAACATAGAGCTTCCATAGGATCCAGCAATTCCACTCCTAGGGATTTACCCAAAGGACACAGAAACATCAATTCCAAAGAACACCTGCGCCCCGTGTCTACAGCAGCGCTACTCACAACAGCTGAGCCGTGGGAACAACCCAAGTGCCCAAGACAGATGCCTGGATCAAGAAGATGGGGTCCATATACACCATGGAATATTACTCAGCAGTCAAAAAAGATAAACACATGCAATTTGCAGCAACATGGATGGCGCGTGAGCAGGGAGGGGTCAGCTCCTGGCTCTCCGTGGCCTTGGGAGGCCTGTCCTGGAGGCCCGTCACCTGCTTTATGGAAATGCAGTGCTTGTCATGAAACAATGCCTTGACACTGGCTCAGGCCTAAATGCAGGAGGGTCAGAGGAGTTTTCCCAAATGCAGGGCCCCTGGGTGAAGGCGCGTCCTCCCCAGTCCCCCACTGACCCTCGCCCCTTGCTGACCGACGCTGCTGCTCGCAGACACAGGCACCAGAAGCCCTGGGTGTGCAGGGATCATGCTCAGCAAAATAAGCCAGAAAGAAAAAGAAAAATACCGGATGGTCTCACTCATAGCAGGAATATAGAGGATCCAAATAAGGGATCAAGAAAAAAAAAAAAACTAAGTATAATAAAGTACAAATCAAAATCAACAGGCAACTATCAACCAGAGCTGTTGTGCAGGGGAGAGAAGGGGGTAGGGTGGAGACGGGGGGGCGAGCTGAGGGACCGCGGTGGTGGTCCCGGGAGAGCGGGTGGCGGGAATTTCACGGGGCCTCCACCTGGGAGGAGAAAGCGCGCATTGTGCAAGAATGAAGAATCATGTGAAATATATAAAATTAAAAAATATAATTAAAAAAACGGGTTCAGAGGCCACAGCACCACGAAGTCTGCGTCGTGCTTTGCCGGCGCGTGTTCTGCGCCGGCGTCCCGGGGCTGGGCTGGCTGAGCTGCCGGCCTCTGGGGCCGACCCGAGTGGCCGGTGACCACAGCCGTGTGTGCGTCTACCTCGCAGGGGTTCCTGACCTGTCGGGGCCATGTCCCCCAGACTTGCTGTTGGCCACGCAGTTCGGGCTCCGCCGTCTTCCCGGAGGAGCAGGGGGGAGGCTTCGGGGGGGAGGGCTGTGCCACTGCCTGGTTTTTAGCTTTTGCCACCCGCGGGTGCTGCGGGAGGGCGATCCTGGTCTTGGGGCTCAGACCGGCAGGCGCGACAGGCGGGAGTCTCCGAAGCGAGCAGAGCGGCCCGGACGGCGCGGGTCACGGCGTCTGGCCCAGCGCGGGCGGCCTCGGCCGGGGCGTCCTCACAGAACTGGAGGGAGTTTTTTCAACTTGTAACGTGCGGCCCTTGACAACAGGCTCTGCGTGGTGACGGCCGCTCCTTCGCAGCCTGTCTGGATGTGTTTGCCCAGACGACGATTCGGCCTCTGTCACTGGACAACTGCCGCGGACCCCACCGTTCAGCAACGCCCCGCGTCCCCGCGGCAGCCCCAGGCCAGGGCCGCGGCCGCGCTCCCCAGATGCTCCGACTAGTGGTCGAAACTATTACTCAGAGACATAAAAAGAAAAGTCCTGTGAAGGGAGGTTTCCAACAAGTAGATGTTTGCTTGGGTGCGCCGTGAGGGCGGGTGCGCCGTGAGGGCGGGTGCCATGCAGCTGTTTCCAGCGAGTGTGCAAGTCTCGGCGTTTCAATCCCTCACACGGGGTCAAGGAGCCTGGTGCCCCGAGAGGAGCCAGGTCGGGTGGAAAGGGAGCGCTGACGGGGTCCAGATGTCAGCTGATGTCCTCATCTGTGGCCACGCAAGGCAAACGAGAGCCCTACCGGGTCTCAAGTAGGCACTGCCCGGCCCAGAGCAGAGGCCAGGGCTGGCCTTCTGCCAGCTGCACGGGGCTGAGAGACTTGGGGGCTCCCAGAGTCCAAGGCAGCGCTGCCTTTAGGGGACTAAGAATATCTCGGGGCTCGCCCCTCAGCTGTGCGGCCGTGTCTCCCGCGCATGGGGCTGTGCTGAAGCAGCCCCGGCGGGCATCAAGGCCATGTGGGGTCCCGCCAAGGCGCCCCTCGGGCCGCGGGCTGGTCTCACTCCCGTCCACCCCTGGCCCGACGCTGCTGCTCCGCCCGGCAGGAAAGGACAAGGGCGCGCACCCGAGGAGGGAAGCCGGGAGGACCACTGCCGGGAGGAGCCGGGGCGCGGGGGTCCCCGGTCTCCGGCCGGAATCCCGCCCATTGACCTGCCCTTCTCCGGCCACGGCTGCCCTTGAGCTCCCCGACAGGTGCCTCTCGCCACACAGCAGGCGGAGCGGCGCCTTCTCCCCGGCGCCCCGTCTCTCCCGCCCCAGAGTCTCCGCGTCTCCGGTTACCTGTGTCGTCCCCAGCCCCGCCCCACCCGGCACGGACACACTGGGGCGAGGGCCCCGACGCCCCACGCCCGTGGCTGGTGGCTGTGACTCCCCGGCCTCCCCCGCCCCCCCCCCGTCCTCAGCTGTCTCCCTTGGGTGCTGGGCATCGCCGTCCCTGCTCTGTCGTCCTGTCTGCCCCGCTCCCAGACTCGGGCCCTTGCCAGTGCCATCACTTTGCCTGCGGGCTCCGCACCGCGCCCCCACGCGCCTCTGGCTTGGATTGACCCGCATCTGCCGCCAGCCCACGCCGCGCTGGCCCTGTGTGATGTGCTCAAGCCAGTAAGCGGTCACCTCCACACCCAGGCCCCCCGCGTGGCTGCTTGCATTATGACAAGGCGCGTGGTGGGCCTCCCTGGTGGGGCAAGGGGTTAAGATGCAACCTATGAAGCTACCCGCAGCCTCTGCAGCACGTGTGCGATCCCCGGCCACGGAGCTACCCACACCCCCTGTCTCCTCGCTGCTCCCCTCAGCAGTGGGTTTCAGTAGATCCGCCTGTTCTGCTCCCCACTCTCTCTGGCAAATCCTCTCACCCCCTGTACCTCTGGCCTGTACCCCAGTTCTTGTATGCATAAATAAATAAATCTTTAAAAAAAAAACAACGCAGGTGTTGCATATTCCAGGTGTTCACCTGTGCAAAAATACATTTTAAAAAGTTAAAAAATGCAAGATTTATTTATGCGTACAAGAGCTGGGGTATAGGCCAAAGGTACGGGGGTGGGGAGGGGTGAGAGGACTCACCAGAGACAGAGTGGGGGGCAGAACAGGCAGATCCACTGAGATCCACTGCTGAGGGGAGCAGCGGGGAGACAGGAGAGGTCTGCTGGGCCCTGTGGGCAGCTCCCTGGCCGGGACGGAGCTCAGACCACAGTGGTGACAGCCTGACCCCTCGGCCCCGGGGGAGGCGCGTCCCGGGAACACCTTTAATAATAGCATCTTTGTTTTCTGAGGCTGGTTCCTGGCGGCTCAGCCCGGCTGGCCCTGGAAGGGTCGGTGCCCGTCGGTCAGCTTGCCCCAGGGCCGTTGAGAAGGGCCCGGCAGCCTCTCCGGCCCGGTGCAGCCTTCAGCCGCAAAATCTGTGGGACACAACCTGTTCCTCCTAGAAAACGAAACCCTTTTTGGCGTGAAGGACGAATCTCCGTGGAAGCAGAACCCCTTCCGGCGCAGAGGCCGTGGCCTGTGCCTGCGGGGACCGGGCGGCAGTGCCAGGCGGGCCGGCAGGGAGTCTGGCCCTTCCCGGTGGGCGCCTGGCCCGTCCTCCGGTCTCCTGTCGCGCGGCCGGGACCCGCGGGGGCTGTGCCTCGCCCCTTGCCAGGCCTTCCAAGTTAACTGCAAGCTGCACTTTTTAAAGGTCGATCAAATGTTTCGGTTTAGCTGCTCCGTGTGAACAAGCTCTCGTGCGGTGCTTCTCCGAGCCGGGACAGGCGGCCTGGGCCGGGCAAACGCGGCCAGGGGTGTCTTCTGCTGGCCGGGGGCTGGCCCGGCCCCAAGCAAGGGTGGCGGCTTCTTAGCCCAGCCGCGCCCGGTCGGGCTGCTGGCCGCTGGGCCCCGCGCTCCTGCCGCGGACCTCCCGGCCGGCCCTCGGCCCCGGCTCCGGGCGCTCCGGCCTCCCTGGCCGGCAGACACCGCGGTGAGGCCGCGGCCGGGCATCCGTTGTGCCCCAGGGACGCAAGGGCCTGCGCTGCCACTTAAATTAAAAAAAAAAATCTTTATTTTGATGTAAGTGAAGATTTTTATGCACTTCTAAGAAGTAATCAAGAAAGCCCCCCGCCCCTTCACGCCCACGGGGTGCCGGCGCCCCAGGAAAGGGGTACCGTGGCCCACCCGCGGCCCAGGGACCCGCCTGCTGGTGTTCGGAGCCGGCGCTGAGCTCCGCCGGGTCTCGTCCCCGCTGGGCCGCCGCAGGGACCGGCTGGTCCAGGACGCGCCCTCGGGCCGCCGCTGGCCTCGGGGCGCCTCCCCAGCGCCCCCGCGCCGCGGGTCTGGGGTCTCAGGCGCCCCGCGGTGGGGTCCGAGGGCGGCTCTCGGGGGCGCTCGGGCTGCCGCGAGGTTGGGGCGAGGCCGTCCCGTCGGGCACCGGAGGCCTCCGCAGCGCCGCTCCCGCCACTGCCGGCCGCTGCCCGGGCGGGCTCGGCCTCCCTCCCGCGGGGCCGCCGGCTCCTCCCGCAGCCGCGGCGGGGGCTGGACGGCGGCCCCGGGGTCCGGCGTCTTCCCGCGCCCGCGCGCCCTGGGGTGCCGTTGCCATGCGACGGCTGCTCCTGTGTCCGGCTGCCGTGTCCCTGCTGGACCCGCGGGCCCGGCACGCCCGACGGGGACGCCCGACGGGGACGCCCCGAGTCGGGAAGGGGCGCCCCGGGGCGTCCGTCCCCGCGGGCGGCGGTGTCCACGTCGGGCCGCGGGGGCTTCCTCGGCGGGTTTCGGCGCCGCCTCACTGGCCTGGCCGGGCGCGGGCGGCGTGTCCGCGGCGGCCTCTGCGCTGACCCGCCGGCTGCGCACGCGGGGCCCAGACGGCGCCGGCCCCCGCAGGCCCGGACCCGAGCCGCGAACCTGCGCTTGGGCGGAGGGTGGAGGCAGAGCCGCGTGGCCAGCCCGGCCCCCACTTCCCTGCGACCCCAGCAGGGCCCCCCCGCCCCCCGCTCCCCCTCCCCCCCCGCTCCTCCCCCCCCGCTCCTCCCAACCCCCGCTCCTCCCTCCCTCCCGCTCCTCCCCCCTCCCGCTCCTCCCCCCCTCCCGCTCCTCCCCCCCTCCCGCTCCTCGCTCCTCCCCCCTCCCGGTCCTCCTCCCCGCCCCCCGCTCCCCGACGGCCGCGCCTGGCCCGGCCAGTCCCGCGCTGGCCCTCGCGTGCGCGCCCCTCGTGCACGCGCCCGCAGCCCCCAGCCCCGGGCACGAGCCCGCACGCTGAGTGGGGAGCCCTGGGCAGTGGGCCGGGCCGAGGACCCCGCCGGCCGCGTGGGCAGGAGGTGGGGGCAGGCGCGGGAGCCACGGGGCCAGCGTCCGGGGCCAGCCCTGCCCTGAACGAGGCTACCGCGTGGCCAGGGCGGCGAGCCCCGACGGTGCGGGGGCGGCTCGGGGCTCCCTGGCCGTGGCGCCCCCTCCTGCCCCCGCCCCCGCCCCGCCCCGAAGATGGGGCGCGCCGCTCAGGGCTCACGGCGTGTCTCGCGTGTCCTGTGTCCCCTCGTTTCACTGTGGTTTTCAAACACGTCCGCCATGTTTCCGCCCCTCGAGACGGGCGGCCGCGCTCGGGCAGGGGCGGCTCGCGCGGGGGCGCCCCGAGTGACCAGCCCTCCTGCCCCCCCTGCCCCCCTCCTGCCCCCTCCTGTCCCCCCTCCTGCCCCCTCCTGCCCCCCTCCTGCCCCCGTCCTGCCCCGCCTCCTGCCCCCCTCCTGCCCCCCGTTCTGCTCCTCTCCTGCCCCCCTCCTGCCCTCCCTCCTGCCCCCCTCCTGCCCTCCCTCCTGCCCCCGTCCTTCCCCCTCCTGCCCCCCTCTTGAACCCTCCTGCCCCCTCCTGCCCCCTCCTGCCCCCCTCCTGCCCCCTGCGGCGCGGCCTGTGTCCGTGGCCGCCCCGCCGGCGGCGCCCGGCCCGCCCGCCGCTGGGCCTGCAAAGGGGCGCGGCCCCGGGGGGCTCACCCGCCGTCCAGGGCGGCGCCCCGCGCCCCTCCTCCCGCCGCCGCGTCCCTGGCGCCCGCCTGCCCTGCGCAGCCGGCACCCCGCGGGCACCCCGAGGCCCGGCCGGGACACGGGGTCCTCGTGGGGCGCGCGGCGCCCGCCCTGGGCTGGGCCCCCAGGAGCGCGGGCGCCCGCGGAAGTGTCCGTTTGTCGTCCGAGTTGGCGGAGCTCGTGGGTGACGTCTCAGATCGCCGTCACCTAGGCGATGGGGCAGGTTGCCATGGGAACCGCATAGCCGGCTGGTGGGCTTCAAAGCCCGACAGCCGGCCCCCACCCTCCGCCCCCCCCCCCCGAGCCGGCCGGGCCGCGGCTGGGGCGTCGGGCAGCCGAGCACGTGGGGACGGCGAGCACGACTCCGGCGCTTGCTGTGGGGCGCGGGACTCCCCGGCAGCTGCGTTCCGAGGCCTCGGGCTGGCGCCCAGCGGGGGACGCCCAGGGCTGGGCCCTGGCCGCGAGGGCGGGCTCCTGGGCGTTTCTCGTGGCCGCCCGCTCCGGCCGTTGGGGCTCCGGCTGCTGGAGGCCGAGGCGCGAATCTCCTCCCACGGGGCCCTGTGCCTCCGCCCACGCCCGTCCCACGCGTGCCCGAGCGGCACCCCATGCACCCAGGTCACGCTGCGCGCGCGGGGCCGCGGGGCAGGTGCTCGCAGCCGGTAGGGCTGGGGCAGGTTTGGCACCTCCCTAGGGAGACCCCAGGGGCTGTTAGGGACGCGCTGGGGGCCCGAGGCTGTTAGAGGCTCTTGGTTCTGCCTGGGCCAGGCGGGATCTGGTAGAGGTGCGGGCGGTTCACCTGCCCTCTGCGTGCTGCGGGGGCACAGAGCCACCTGCCCACACTCGGGAGCCCTGGGCCCATCCAGGTGCAAGAAGGGAGACCCAGGTGCGAGAAGGGAGACCCAGGTGCGAGAGGGAAGACCCAGGTGCGAGAGGGGAGACCCAGGTGGACGAGGAGGGTCCAGGTGGGAAGAAGGTGTCGTCCAGGTGGAGCTGGCCAGGTGGCGGGAGGAGGCGCGCCCCTCAGAGCAGTGCTGACGTGGGAGGAGGGGTTGCCGTCGGCTACCCTGGGGCTGACAGGCTCCTCACAGGCTCTGCAGGCCGGCGGCCGTGGGGTCCGGGGGAGGCGGCCAGGTCAGGAGGCCTCTGGGGTGAGGGCCTGGAGCTCCCAGCACGGGGCTCTGCCTTCGCCGGGCCGAAGCCTGGGGGTGTGAGCACAGCTCGGCCTGCAGGGGGCGCCAGCGCCTGTGCCTCGGGAGAGACGCGGCTGAATTTCCAGGGGGGATGCCAGGCCGTTCACAGCCCTGCAATGGGGAGGGGTGCAGATGGGAGAGGGGAGAGCCCCAGGCCGAGCCCCAAGTTTAGAGGCCTCGTGTGGGGGGCAGCCAGAGGGCAGTGGCTGCAGGGTGACTGCGGGGAGGAGAGCGCAGGGGAGGTCGCCCCGGACAGCTTGGACGGGGCCGGAGCAGGCACAGCTGGGGCAGCGCTGCAGGGGGGCCCGGAAAGCGGGGTACATCTTTTAGAGAACCCAGGCATCTCGTGGGTCCTTCTGCAGAGGACAGTCCTGTGGGGCTTAATAAGTCACTTGGGAGAGGAGAGGAGCAGCCAGCGTTCTCGCCACTCTGGGGGTGACGGTGTGCAGGTGCGCAGGTGTGCGCAGGTGTGCGCAGGTGTGCGCAGGTGTGACTGCATGCAGGGCGGGCCTCACCTGCACTGCCAGAGCTGAGAGGCCCACCTCCAGGGAGGGGCAGAGGCAGCCCTGTGTGTCGGGCAGGGCAGGAATTGGCCCCAGGCCCAGGCGGGTCACCCGGCCGGCCTGTCTCCCCTCTTCCCACCCTCCGTCCCGTCCCCCTCAGGCGGGCAGGTGCTCGAGCGTGCGGGGCACCACCCTGGCATTAGGGAACCAGCAAAGGGGTCGCGAGTGGAGCGGGTGCTGTTTCCACACGCCACCTTTTCTGCAAGTCGGACGGCCTCGCTTCCGCAGATGGCACCCCCCGCGCCATCTGCTCGATCCGTGGACCCGTGTCCAAGGAGAGTGGAACCTGGTACCCGTCACGCTTTATCTCCCCCGTCCCTCAGCATGAGGCTTCTCCCATTCAAGATGTGATCAAACAGTGTCGACCAAAAATAATTCGAGGCAGCTAACTAAAATTAGGTCTGGACCCTGTGTGTTATTTTAGCTCCTACCCACGTGTGTGCCTGAGTCTGTATCCCTCGGAGACAGAGATGCTTCACAACTGCCTGATTTCTCGTCCCCTCCCCCCATGGGCGTTGGTGTAAAGAAAGTGCTACTTACTGTGTGAGGGGAGCAGTTCCCAACTGCTGCGTGGCGAGGCCCCGTGGAGCCCCGTGGAGGCCCGTGGAGACCCGTGGACACCCGTGGAGGCCTGGGGGAGGCCCCGTGGAGCCCCGTGGAGGCCTATGGACACCCATGGAGGCCCGGGGAGGCCCTGTGGAGCCCCATGGAGGCCCATGGAAACCCATGGATGCCCGTGGAGGTTTGTGGAGGCCCCGTGGAGGCCCCGTGGAGGCCCCGTGGAGGCCCGTGGAGACCCATGGACACCCGTGGAGGTTCGTGGAGGCAGCAGCAGGTGCACTCGAGAGTATCCTCCAGGCTGAGGCCCTGGCCGCACAGGGAATCCCTGACCCCACGAGGCGGTCACGGTCGCAGCCTTCAACGTGCTGAGTCTAGCCAGCTGAGGGGACTCTGCTGAGGTCCTGGGAGGATGAAATGCTGCAGTTTTTGTAAGGAAGTGAGACTTGATGGCATGCTGTCCACCCAGCCTGTGCAGAAAGGCCGCTTCGGGGGTGGGACCGAACTGGAGGGCTGCTCTGCGGGTGCACACGCACACACACAGCCAGAGGCCGCTCGGGCCCGGGAGCGTCTGAGCTCACTCGTAGTGACCCCTCCCTAAGGATCTCTGCGTCTGACGCCCGCACCTTCCTAAGGGCCACAGCCGTGGCCATGCAGGAGGGCAGTCTGCGGCCCAGTCACAGGTCCCCATTGGAAGTTACTCTTGGCCACTGTTTCCTCCACGCAGGAGCAGGTGGCGCTGGTGCTGGGCTGACCGGGGCTCTGACATGGGTGCACCCGCGTCCCAGATGACCTCAGGCCACTGGGGTTTGTGGACAGTTTTTCTATTTTAAGAGCAGGGTTACTAGTAAGAGGGACAGATGAATGAAGGACACTCGCATAGACACCAGCGGACAGGAAGGGCTGCCCCTGTGGACAGTTTTATGTGACGGGACTCATTTTGTGCGTGCAGCGGGACGAGAGGAGGAAACATGGCACTCTGGAGATGCGCGCCATATGGTGGGGGTAGCGACAGGGAGACGTCCAGCGCGCTTGCTCTGAGGAGCTGCGGCTCCGTGTCCAGGCCGCGCTGCCCTGGAGTGAGGGGCCACCTGGCAGAGGCTTCCAAAGGAAACTTGAGGGACGGCTGGAGCCGGAGGGAATGCTGGGGGGAGCCAGCCTCGAGGGTCAGCGTGGCTGGGGCGCTGCCGCCTTGCCCTGGGAGAGGGGGCGGCACGGGTCAGGCGCTGGAGGCACCTCCCTGCCAGGGAGCTGGGCTGCGTCCCACTTGCAGGAGCCCCTGCTGCCTGCAGAGAGGAGACATATGGCGGTGACCCGACAGGGGGTGAGATGCTTGGCAGAGCCGACTTGCAGGCAGCCTGGTGTGGAGATGGACACGCCAGAGGCATGAGCCTGTCCCTCGTGGCCTGGGCAGCCAGAGCCCGGAGCGGCCCGCCGGGTCCTGCCAGCGCCTCCCTGAGTCCCGTGATGCTGCTCCCTCCTCCAGGGAGCACCCCCCCCCCCCCCCCCCCCCCCCCCCGGCCCGTGGACACAGCCGAGGCGCCTGGCCCCGCTCCCCCTGCATTTCCAGCGGGTTTAAAGGGAGATGTGAGCGTGTATCTTGGAATTTGTTTTACTTTGTATATTTTTTACATCATTTTCCGTTTCGCACACCGTCTGCACCTGCCGGGGCAGCCCCGGGGATTCCCTCCACCCCTCTCCGTGTCCCCCACGGCCCCTGAGCTCTTCCCGGCCCTGCTCGGACCCGGGGACCCGGCTCCCTGCCGGCTGCGGAGGCCCCGGTGTGCAGGGGCCTGTGCTCGGGTTTCCAGCAGCCGCCGTGGCTGGGCGAGCAGCGCCCCCTGGCGGCGCCGGGTGTCCTGACGGCCGCGGGGACCCGCCCGCCCTGCTCCTCGGGGGCTCGTCTTCCTCCCACACCCCGTGGTCCTGCAGCACCCCCAGCTGAAGGTGCCTGTGGTGGTTTTCTGAGATGGAGGCACACTGGGTGACGTTCAGGTCCTCCAGCCCACGAAGGCCGTCGGCAGTGAAAGCTCAGGCACCCCTGCTGTGCGTTAGGGCCGCGTGGGGCCTCCCCTGCCCCTGTCCCGGACACTCCCGGACGCAGCAGGTCAGGCCCACGCAGCCGGGCAACTCGGGTGTCACTGTGCGATTCGGCCCCGCCCGTCTGATGCAACCCACCAAGGGTCTGGGGGGCAGGCCTCGAGGGGTGGGCTTGGGCGTTCGGGGCAGACGTCAGCAGGGTGAGGGATGTGTGAGGACCCTGGCTCTGGGTGGGAGCCTGTTTCCAGCCAGCCCGGTGCTGGGTGCTGGATGCTGGGCCTGGGTGCTGGGCCTGGGTGCTGGGTGCCTGGGTGCTGGGCGTTGGGTGCTGAACCTGGGTGCTAGGTCCTGGGTGCCTGGGCACCTGGGTGCTGGGCCTGGGTGCTGGACGCCTAGGTGCTAAGCCTGGGTGCCTGGGTGCTGAGCCTGGATGCCTGGGTGCTGGGCCTGGGTGCTGGGTGCTGAGCCTGGGTGCTGGATGCCTGGGTGTTGAGCCTGGGTGCCTGGGTGCTGAGCCTGGGTGCTCGGTTCTGGGCCTGGGTGCTGGGTGCTGGGCCTGGGTGCTGGGTGCTGGGTGCCAGGTGGGTGACCAGCTCCTGTGTCTTCTGAGGCCCAGCAGCCACGTTCCATGGGCTCTAGGGAGTGACTGGGATGGGGATAAATTCAGGACTGAAATATTGATGGAAGGAGCTTTTCCAGTAAAAGTTTTGTGACACTTTTGGGGGGGCAAACAGGCGTGGTAAAGAGCACCCCAGGTCTTCCCTGCCCTGCTCACCCCTGGAAGTCTCCCCAGCAAGCTGAGGCTGTTTCCTGGGACATGTGGAGTCCATGCCTGCTCTCGGCTCCAGCCCGCGACCCCCACCCACTCCCTCTCCCCTCTGCGATGGCCCTTTGGGGTGTGGGGTGCCTTCAGCGCACTGTGTCGGGTTACCACGTCTGCTCTGTGCAGCCCCCTGGACTAGCGAGCCCAGCGGGAGGCTTGAGATGAGGGGGGCTTGGAGCAAGCAAGGGGTGTGCCTGTGCTGGATCTCTCACGCTGGGGCTGCTCTGCCAGGGGCTCTGTGTGGGCGCAGCTCCCCATCCTGCCATGTCACCTGCTCTTTCGCCCGTGTCCCACCCATGCACCGTGGCCAGATGGCGAGCGGGTGTGGTGTGGGGGCCTCACCGCGGTCCCTCCTGCCAGGGGAGCGGGCGGGGGTGGGGGACGGTGGCGCCTCCCTGACGGTGCTGCCTCTGGGCTGGGCGGACGCAGGGGGACGTGGGCAGGAGCCCGCGGTGCTCTTGAAACCAGAGCCACTCGATTTGGGGCTGCTGCCCGGGTCTCCGTGGCCCCTTTCGGCCACGCTTACCTGCCGGGCGACCGCAGATCCGTCCCTGGCTTTGACTCACCATTGCCCGCGACCCAGCGTCGCGTGCCCCGGGCTGGACCAGGTGGAGGAGCGGGGGCCGGTGGAGGTGCCCTGTGGGCCCCAGTCAGCTGCCCAGACACACGCGTCCCGGAGGCGAGCAGCGGGTCACCGGGTTGCGTCTCCAAGGTTAGAGGACGGGCCTCTGGTGAGACGACGGGGAGGTGCCAGGGCGTGCGAGGGAGCGGCTGAGCGGCTGTGGGCAGCGGACGGGACGGGGGCTGCCCCCCCCACCCCGAACCCTGCCAGCTCGCCCAAGCCTCCCCCTGCACCCTGCCCGCACGGGTACCGGCTGCAGCGCGGGGCCAGGCCCGGCTGTGGGGGGTGGGGGTGTGGTGCTGTCGAGCAAGTTCCTCCCTTGTGAGGCTGGGGAGCCCCCGGGGTAGCCTTGGTGAAACGCGCCCGGCCCCTGGGCTCTGCCCAAGGAGTGTGAGTTTGCACTCCGAGCGGCCTGTCCCGCGGGCTGAGGCCAGGTGCTGCTGACTGAGCTGTGCTGGCCGGGGAGGGGGGTCTGACTTCTCGGCCTGGGGCACATGTTCTGGCCTGGCAGCGGACACTGCCCGTCCCACCCCCCAAAGGCGGGGGCCACTTCGAGACCGGGCACGCCGTTCTGGAGAGATGGCCCAGCTTTGCAAAGCTCTGGTTTTGTTTGCTCTTTTCCCCCCTTTTGTTAAGAAAGGCGTCTCTGTGGTCTAAACAACAAAAGGAAAAGCTTGTGACCCTACACGGAGGCTTCTTGGACACCAGCTCTGACGAAACGCCTCGCTGAGTGTGAGTGGACGAGACGCAGACGGTGGGCCGCGTTCCCTTGACCTGCCCGTGGACAGCAGGAGGGGACAGCGCTTGGCCCACGCACGGGGCTTCCCGGCCCAGGGAGCCTGAGAAAGACCTCAGGGTCTTGCTGAACCTGCAGCTGCCAGCGGAGATGGTTCCGACTCCGTGATGCTGAGTGGACACAAATGCCCGGCCAGGGAGGTGCGTCCCTGTGTGTCCACAAGGCCTGGCCCCGCAGGCCTGGCCCTTCACCAGAGGGGCCCGCAGGACAGCGGTGCTGCCTCGCCCTCCCCGCCCAGTCAGGGCTTCACGTTGTACTTTTTTCTGTACATTTTAAAAGGATGGAGAGAGAGAGAGAGAGAGGAGAGAGAGAGAGAGAGAGAGAGAGAGATTGGTCTACACAGCCACCGGCCGGCGGGGCTGCTTCCTTCTGTCTGTCTGAGTCCTGCCTCCCCCGGAGCTTTCCAGAGCCCCACTAACGTGTTTACCATCATTTCCTCTATTTTGTATTAAATTACTTGTCCACTGCGGTCACACTCGCTCACACGCTCACCCACACCCCTCCCAGCCCCGGGGCTCCCCTCCCAGCCCCTCCCTTGGGCGCCTCGGTCCCACGGCAGGTTTCCGGGTGCGTCTGGGTCGGTTTTGTCTGTTCCTTTGCTTGTTTCCCCGTGTTCGGCCCCGGCTGGCCGCTCCGTCCACTCGGGCCTCCCCTCCAGCCCGGCCGTGTTGTCGCAGCGGCAAGGTGTCATCTTTTACAAACATTTTGACTAGAAGTGAACTTTTCTTGCGTGTGGACACAGCACGCAGGCCCTCTGGGGTGGCCGTGGCTTTCTGCGTGGCGGGCCACTGCCCAGGCCCACGGAGCCGGGCCCGCCCGCGGGAGGGACCCTGGGGGGCGTGGGGACCCGCGGAGGCAGCACCCCACCCCAGGGGCAGGCCGGGCGGGGAGCCCGCTCAGCCGGCTGTGTCGCCGCACCCTGAGCGGGGAGAGCAGGCGGGCTCTGTCCAGACGTCACGCCGTCACAGCGGGAGGAAGGTCGGCACTGACATTGTTTCCAAAGGACGATGGGAGAAGCATCGAGCCCACCCCGACAGAGGACGCGGGCTGGGCGCGCTCGCATTCCTGAGCCTTAGCTCCGAAGGGGCTTCTCCGGGGGTCACCAGCGCGACCTGGCTGGCCTGCTGAAGCCACAGGCCGCTGGGGATGCTGAGCTTGGAGCCGCCTCAGCTCCTCCCGCTGAACTTGCTCGGGGAACGAGGCTGTGAAGGACCCTCCCCCCCCCGCCCCCCGCCAAGGAACGGGGCTTGCCGGGTCACAGATTAGTTCCAGTTTTAATTTCCCAGTAAGTGTTGCCTGGACGGCCGGGGTGGCCGTCCCCGGGGCTGGGGCTGGCCCCTACTCCTGTCTGCCCACCTAGGCCGGTCGGTTTCTAAAGCAGGTCCCTCCACAGGTTCCCAGCGCTTGTGGGTCTTGAGGGCAGTGACTCCCCCCAGCCTGGCCGGAGGTCATCATGGCAAACTTCTCTCCATGGTTTCCAGAAGCCCCATCGAGATGAGCAGAGAGATTCCTTACGGGGAAATTAAAACTGGAACTATTCTGTGAGCCGGCAAGTCTCCTCTGCGGACTTACCCAAAAGACTTGAAATCAGTGCTGCAGGCGATGCCCAGCCTGTGGCCACGGCCACGGCTCGCAGTCGGGGACAGCCATGTGTCCAGGCAGACCAGCGGGCCACGGGGGTGTGGCTCGGCCGAGCCATGGACTGTTCTTCAGCTGCCACCAGGAGGGAGCCCTGCCAGGCAGCGGGCACGGGGCAGGGCGTCCTGCTTGGCTGCTGGTGACCCCACGAGCCGTCACCTCCAAGGAGGGCCCAGCGGGCTCCCTGTCGCCTCAGCCTGCCCTCCCTGACAGGCCCCGAGAGTCAGCAGTCGGAGGGGCAGCCCCCCGAGGCCCAGGTGTGCCCTCCTGTCACTGGGTGCTGCTCTCCGCTCGCCTGGGGGCTGGCTCACGCGGACAGGTGTGCTCTGAGATGCTGGGAAGCTCGTTCCTTACCAAGGCAGCTCTTTAGGGTGACTGGGGAGCCTCCCGAGGAAGGGGGGGTGCACTGGGACCCCATTTGTGTGCACCAGCGGCTGCTGTCCAAGGCTGCCCCGAGGCCACACGGCCACGGGGTCCCCGATCACCAGCCGAGCCCACGGCCTCCGTGGTGCTCCATCCAGGAGGTTCAGAGCCAGGGCTGTGGCCTCCAGAGGCATCTCAGCACAGAGGGGGTGGTGTTTGCTGAGGTCGAGGGGGTCAGCCCTTCCTGTGCTGGGGAATGGGCTTTCCCTGCCGCTTGGTGGCCAGCTTTGCCGCCCGGCCTCCTGCCGCCCAGGGCACAGGGTGTCGGGGGGCAGCCCCGGGGTCCGGAAGCCTCTGCCGCCTCAGCCCAGCGCTCAGGGAAGGCGACGTCAACGTCACCTGCTCTGCTTAAAATCTCCGCCCTCGGCCTCGCGTCCTCTGAACTCGGGAAAAACTCCGTGGTCCAAGCGCCGGGAAACCTCCGGGCGCTGCTGGGAAGGAGCGGGGAGGCCTGGACTCCGGGCTTGTCCTCCCCGAGCTGCCATGTGCGTGGAGCGTTGGGCCTCCCTGCCCCTTTCAGCACCTGCACGCCGGTGGTGACCGGCCCCGGGCGTCAGGAACTCGGAGCCGGGGAGGCCGGCGTGGGCTCACATCCCCCCGAGGGGGCGCGGGCGGCGCTGGGCTCGTCTTAGAAATGAGACGTGCTTCGGCCGCGAGTCTTTGCTGTAGGTTGTAAAGAAACTTTACCTTAAAGGCCTTGGGGTTAAACTCACGAGGACTCTTGCCATCAAGGCATCGTCCTGACGGCGTGTTCCGAGGAGATCGGAGGGTGTGTCTGCAGACGCCGAGCTCCGGGCTGCGGCAGGCAGGCGCCCGAAGGGCTCACCCCTCCTCGGGCCCGGAGCCGCCGGCGTCCTGCTGAGGGGCGGGCCGGGCCACGTAGGCTGCCCACGGCCGGATTTAGAAAACATCGACCCCTTGAGAATTCAAAGCGTGCGCCTGTCTTAAGCCTGTTTGGAATGAGGATGGGAATCCTGCGTCTTCCATACAAGGAAAACACACAACCAGGCCCCTGTCCTGACCAGACTGTCCCGGGCTGGGCTGCAGCTTTGCTCTCGGAGCCCCGCAAACAGCGCCCTGAGAAGACAGACGGTGGCCGTCTGCCCCGCCTGCACACCCAACGGCCCCCTCTCGCCGCGCGGGCCCCCTAACCCCTGCGTCCCCCCTGGCCGGATTAGGTCCGGGGGAGACTCGTCGAGACTGGAAGCGGGAGCCGGGGGCTTCGGGCAGTGAGCCCCCCGCACCTGGCGTTAGAGCCCACGGCCTCCCTGGGGACGCCGGGCCTCCCTCCGCCCGAGGCCCAGCCCCGAGACGCCGAGCAGCGCGGCCCGTGAGCCAGTCCACTTCTGCGCAGCGTAAGGAAAGTGTCGCCGCCAGGCTGGCTCAGAGTGACGCATCAGCGCGACCTGGAGACGCCCGCGGGCGGCGGCAGGGCTGGCACGGTGTGGGCGGGGGCCGGCGCGGGTGGGCCTTCAGTGCGTCGTCCCCGAAGTGCTCCGCGAAAGTCGTGTTCACGGAGGAAATTAGCGCCTCAGGGAAAACTTAAATATGCCTCAAAGCCTCCGAAACATGCCGTCGAATCCTCAGCGCTGTGCCTGAGCCTTAGTGTGACGCACGGGGGCCATCCAGGGGCCCCACAGCCACCCCCTCGGCAGACCCCAAGTTCCCCAAGGCCCTTGCCTCCCGGGCTGGACAGCAGACACATCTTCCTGTGCACACATGTGTGCATCCCAGTGTGCGTGTGCGCGTGTGCATGTGTGTGCATACAGGTGTGCACAGTGTGCACGTGCGATGTGGCACCTGCGGGTGAGCTCCGTGGCGCTGGGCACCCAGGCCGTGGGCCGCCGCCTTGTGTGTCTGTCCGAGTCCGTGGCTGAGGAGCAGCAACTGGACGGCAGGAACCCGCCGGCTTGTTTCCACCCCGGGCCGCGGAGCTTTGTGTGCCCGACGGACCCTGGGAACCGCCTTGGTTTTCGCTGCTGTGGTCTGTCCGGTGCAGACGTAGTGGCCGGTGTACAGCAGGTGCCCTGGCGTGGAGGTGACTGCGCAGCTCCTCGCGGTGGCGGGCAGCCACGGTGCGGCTGACGTGCTGGGGCCACAGAGCCGCCATTTGCGGTGAGGTGAGGATGGAGCAGCACAGGGGATCCGCTGTGGGAGCGCCGAGCCCGGCTCCGGCGGGGAGTCCTCCTGGCCCGGGTGGCCAGGGGCTGGGCAGGGGCCCGGCCGGTGGTGCCGCCTGCTGCTGGGGGCTGCGGGAGGGGCTTCGGGGGAGGCCATGAGGCCGGCGTTGTGCGGTGTCCGGTGGCCACCCCCAGAATTTGCAGGCCCGGGAGCTTGAGGGGTGACACGCCCAGTGGTGTGTTAAGTACGGGGCGCGCGGGCAGCGCCAGGAGGGACGTGGGCACCGGCGGCGGCGGGGGCTCGGCAGGGCCAGCCCTCGGCCGGGCGCGGAGGGACGGCGGGGCAGGAGGAGCCGGACGCCGCGCCGAGAGCCCCCGGCAGGGCCGGCCCCGCCAGGGCGCCTCGGGACGGGCTGCGGGCACGCGGGGCGCTGGCCTGCTGGGCACAGGCGCTGCCCGCGACGCCCGAGGTGGGCGCGGCTCCGGCTCTGGGCTCGCACCGCAGACGGCTGGGGGTGCCTGGGCAGGCCCTGGCACCGCGTGCTGCAGGGGCGCCTCTGGGGGGTGGGGGGTGGGGGACCTTCAGGGGGCTCTCGCGGGGGGCTCCGGGGGGCTCTCCAGGGGGCTCTCCGGGGGGCTGGGGGGGCTCTCGCGGGGGCTCCCGGGGGCGGCTCTCTAGAGGCGACTCTTGGGGGGCTCTGGGGGGGGGGCTTTCGGGGGGGCCCTCGCGGGGCGGCTCCCGGGGGCGGCTCTCTAGAGGCGGCTCTTGGGGGGCTCTCGGGGGGGGCTTTCGGGGGGGCCCTCGCGGGGCGGCTCCCGGGGGCGGCTCTCTAGAGGCGGCTCTTGGGGGGGGCTCTCCGGGGGGCTCTCGGGGGGGGCTCTCGCGGGGGCTCCCGGGGGGCGGCTCTCTAGAGGCGGCTCTTGGGGGGCTCTCGGGGGGGCTCTCGCGGGGGCTTTCGGGGACGGCTCCCGGGGGAGCTCTCGGGGTCTCCCGGGGGCGGCTCTAGGGGCGGCTCTCGGGGTCTCTGGGGGGGCTCTCGGGGGCGGCTCCCTGGGGGGCTCTCGGGGGCGGCTGTTGGGGGGCTCTCGGGAGGGCTCTCGCAGGGGCTCTCGGGGGCGGCTCCCGGGGGAGCTCTCGGGGCCTCCCGGGGCGGCTCTAGGGGCGGCTCCTGGGGGGCTCTGGGGCCTCCGCGCGCAGCTGCAGCCGGTCCCCGGCGCGTCCCCGCGCGGCCGGCAGAGGGCGCCGCACTCCGGCCGAGGCCGCTCCTCGCGCGCCGGGGGCGCCTGAGCGGGGCGGGGTCCCGGAAGGGCCGGCGCCCCGTGACCCACGCGGCCACGGCCCGCCCGGGGGGCACCGCGAGGGGCGTCCACGGCCCGGGGCGCGGGCGCGAGGCGGGAAGCTGCCCCTGACCTGGGGCGCGGCCGCCTCACAGATGCGCGTTTTGTGGGGACCCCGGGAAACGGGGCTCGGCCTCCCTCCAGGGCCGGGCAGTGATGCCAGCGCCTCGGGGGCTGCCGGGGCGGCCGGGCAGAGCCTGAGCGCTGCTGCGCACCCCCATACGGGAGCGGGGGGGGGGGCGCGGGCTCAGCTTGGGGGCCCTGTCTCAGCTTGGGGGCCCGTCTCAGCTTGGGGGGCCCGTCTCAGCTTGGGGGCCCCATCTCAGCTTGGGGGCTCCAGCTGGGGCGTGCTGGCCACGTGGAGCAGGTGCGGGCCAGGGCTGGCAGGGGTCCCGCGCTCCACTTCATTGTCTCCCAGGATCCTGGCAAGAAAGCTGGGGGTGGGCCCCATCGCCCCATGGAAACTGAGAAAAGTGGGGATCACAGACAAGAAGTGGGTGGTCCATGGGCCTCCACCTTGACCACCCCCTGCCCCCCCCCCCAGCCTAGTCCCAGTCCTGCAGCAGGATTAGCCTCAGCATACGGGCCAGGCTGGGCCCAAACGTCTGTCAGCCAGAGGAGAGGCCAACGCTGGAGACACCCCTCGGGTGGCCCCTACACCCCGAGACCCCTCTGGGTGACCCCTCCCACTTCCCTGAGCTCCACACGCCCTGCCCCACGTCTTCAGGCCTTGTTCAAGGCCACGGTCTCTGCACAGCCCCGAGTGACCCACTAGTGGGGCGGCCCTCCCCCGTGGACAGGCCAGCGGTGCCCCTCCCCAGTGGGCGCCCCTCCCCACCAGCACACCCCCGCCTCGCCCTGGTGGGGGGCTCTGGGATGAGAGAAGGGGTGCAGCAGCGTCCCTGAGGCTACCCTCCTCCGCCTCCCAACCTTGACCCTGAGGGAAAAACAAACAAAACCGGGAAGTTTAATGGGCCTCGTGCAAACCCAGCAGGGCCCCCGGTCCCGCAGCAGGAGACACCGCCCAGCCGCCCTCCCCTGCCGAGAAACACCCCGTGGTTGCACCCAGTAACCCACACCGGAGCACCCCGCGACATGAGATCAGAACTGAGATCCAGGCAAGTGTGCTCCGGGCCGCAGCTGCGCTAACTCACATCCCAGGGATTCCGGTTCCTGCTGCCTGGGTTCTCCCCTCCTGGATAAATGCAACCCCCCGCTTTGTTTTCATGACCTGCTGTCAACCCCCAAACCAACCCGCCCAACGCCCCCTCTGCGGCGGGCGAGCCCTTGCTTCGAAGCAGGACGCTGGGCGGGGGCCGCGCTGAGTGGAGGCATCCGCTGACCGGCGCGCGTGTTCCCAGACTTTTCTCGAGGACTCGGGGCTCCTCGGCGGCTCACGCCTGTGTCTCCCCGCCGCTGCGCTGCTTCGCCGCCTTGTTCGCGGCCTCCACAGGCTCTTCTCTCCCAGGCAGCGCGGCCTCCTCCCTTTTGTGCTGGTGAGTGAGTTTGTTCTGTGCATCGTGAACATGCCAGGAAAGGCTTTTCATGATTATCGAAACGCAGCTAATAGATCTGAAGTCGCAGCCCCTGGTTCTCGCTGAGTGGAGGCCCCGCCTTAGTGGCTCTCGGGGTCTCTGCGGAGGCCCCGAAGGGCAGGAAGGGGATTGAGCAAAGCTGGCTGCGATGGCGGGGTACAAGCAGGTCGGGGCGAGGCGTGACTAGGGGGTGCCGTCGGACCGGGGGGGCGGCCTGGCCGGGCCCGGCCGCCTGGGAAAATGCACCAGAGTGGCCGTCCTGCCAGGCCGCGCCCAGGCCGCTGGGGCCTCGCTGGCAGGCGGACAGCGCTGACCCGGCTCGGGCGCTCCGCGGGAGAGGGGCGGAGGGGGGCCGCTCTCCTCCGGGGGTCGTGGCGTTTGTTTCTCACCCATTTCTGCTTTTATTTGGTTTCCACATTGTTCATCTCCGTCCCTCATTTCCTCCTCCACAAACTGCTTAAAGGAGAAGCAGCTCCTTCAGGGGTCCTCGGGGAATCTCCCGCCCTCATGTTTGGACTAAAATGAGGTTCAGCCAAGCTCTGGACTGATGCCCGCTGATGGCGGGGGCAGGGACGAGGCGGGGTGCTAAGGAGAAAGGACCAGGCCCGGTTGACTCTCCCCACCCTGCGCCCCGACCCTCACCAGCCCGGCCCTGGCGGCCCGTCACGCCTGGTGCTTCGCCACTCGGGAGGGTTTCCCCTCGAGGACGGTTTCCCAGGGGACACCGCTTTGCTTGCCCGTTATTACGACACCCCTGATGGGGGGCGGGGGTGGTCTCAGGCTTCTCTTGACTGTCTAGAGCCGTCGCGGGGTGCGGCCCCCACTGGGCCCAGCTTCCCCGGGTGACCAGGCGAAGGGGAGGCTCCACACCCGGCGGCAGCACTGGGGCCCGGCCTGGCCGACGCCCTCCCCGAGAGACGGAGATCGACGAGGGGCCACCTGGAAATTGCCCTAAATTAGGACCCACCCTCCCTGACCTCACCCAGATTCTATTTCTTCACCCAATGCCCCAACCCGTGTGCCCTGCACGGACACTGTGGCGCGGAGACGCCGCCCCTCAGGCAGCCGCTGGGCGCCGGGCCTCGTCAGTCAGCGGGCAGCCCCGCCGTCCTGAGGCCGCGCCAGGGGCGTCCGTCCGTCTCGGTCACCCCGAGCAGAGGCTGGCAGGTGTGTGGGCCACGGGAAGTTGCTTGTCAAGGGCCCGATGTAACGCTTGCGCGCGTGTTCAGTGCCCCGGACGCCGCCGGCGCTTTCCTCACGAGGCCCGGCAGCCCATCCGCAGGCCGCGCAGGCAGCCTCGGAGTTTGAAGGAAAAACACGTCCTGGCGGAGTGGCCGTGGCTGCTGGGCGGTGCTGGGCGCTGGGCGGTGCTGGGCGCTGGGCACTGGGCGTCTCCACCGCGGGCCGCTGTGCTGGGAGCGGAGCCAGCCAGACGTGAGGCTCCAGGCGCGCGTCGGCTTTCAACCTGGCTCCGACCCACCCCGCATGCTTTTGCGCTTATTGGTGCTTGTAAGGGTCAGGACTGACCACTGGGCAGGTTTCCTGATCCCACGCAGACCGGGTAAAGGAGGAATCGGAGTCCTCAGGGGCTTTTTGCAGGTCTTTTATTGGGATTTACCCGGTACACGGCAGGCAGGGGTGCTGGCTGGGGGGCCGGGAGGCTGGCCGGCCTCCCAGCCCCCAGCAAATCCTCACTCTCTCTGGGCTCTCCGGCCTTCTCTCTGCTTCTCTGCTCTTCTGTTTGTTCTGTTGCTTCTTGGCTTCTCTTTGGCTTCTCGGCTTCTGCTGGTGTCCTCGTGATGCCGCCCTTAAAAGCCCCGTCTCAGCCCAGGGGAATCCCATCTACCTCGGCCCACACCCCACTCCAGGTGCCGCCATCAGGCGTCATTCAGGACCGCAGGGATCCGTCATCTGTCCTGATGGCGGGAGGGCAGGAAAGCCTGACATGTTTCCTTACCCTACAGTGCTGATCACGACTGCCCCGCTCCTTGCTCATTCTTCGTGGCCGTGGCTTTATCTCTTCTCAGGGCCTTCTCCTGCTGCCCCAACTTGGTGGTCTGTTAAGCTCCATCCTGTAACACGCCCCCACTAGACTCCTCGAGCCCCTCAGCCTTGCCCTTGGCCATGGCGTGTGGATGGCAGAGCGATGCCTCAAAGGCTCTTTCTTCTCTTTCTTTTGGCTCAGTTGATTCTGTGGTGATGTTTACTCGCAAAGGCTGGTTGCTCACTCTACCCGGAGGTGTTTCAACCCAGGCTCAGCATGAGGAGGTCTGTCTAGGACAGACACCGACCCTCCAGGTGAACACCAGAAGCCTTCTGATCGGCAGCGCCACGTCCAGACTGGCACCGTCTGCTCACGGCTCATGCGGGTCCTGAGCAAGCTGTCCTGAGGTCAGTAAACATCACAGCGGGTGCTTCCAGAAACATCGGCCAGCAAGGGCCTCCTCGGGCAGCACCGGAACCACTTTTTTTTTTTTTTTTTAAAGATTATTTATTTATTTACACAAGCACCGGGTACAGTCAGAAGCGCGGGAGGGTGAGAGAATCCACCAGAGCCAGAGCGGGGAGCAGAGCAGGCAGAAGGACCGAAGGACACTGCTGAGGGGAGCAGCGGGCGGCAGGAGAGGTCTGCGCGCCATGCGGGACCCTCCTCCGGGGGCCGGGGAGCAGCCGGGGAGCAGCCGGGGATCGAACCGGCGCTGCAGAGGCTGCAGGCAGCTTCGCAACCCAGCGCTCAACCGCTGCGCCCCCGGGGAGGCCCCGGAACCACGTTTTTTAAGGCGTTGCGCTGGCCACCCCCAGGCCCACCCAGACGAGCGGCCGGGCCGCCCGGGGCGGGGGTGTCCCCGCACTGACACGTCTTCAATGTAATTCTTCCCACCTGCTTGAATTATGATTAAAGAGTGAAAACAAGGCTTGGGGTAATCGTGACAGAATGAAATTAGGTCAAGATACTAAGGTTTTGGAGCTATTTCTGTCTCGCCTCATGGTTTTAAAACATACTGAACTTCGAAGTTAACTTTTACATAAAGAACTTCTCACTCTCGCCTCACGGAACCTCGCCGACGTTCCAAGCTCAGGTTCGGCAAGAGGGCGGAAGGTCTCGTGTGCTCCTGCGTGGCTGGGGGGGCCTCCCTTGCTCCCGTTCAGCCTCGGCACCAGGCATTTGCATGTTGCACAATGCGCTTCCCCCGAAACCTTCAGGATGAGGCTCAGAGACCCCCGAGTGGACCCAGCAGCCAGCTTTCCTCCAGCCTCCTCCTGTCTTGCACCGTCCATGGCTTGAGGCACTTTGACCTTAACCTTGGCCTTGGGAGGCAGGCCTTCCACCGGGCCCTGCGAGGGAGAGGGGAGGGAGAAGCTCAGAAGCAGGGCCAAGGCGCCCCTTTGGGGTCACACTGTAGACTGGGGGGGGTCCTGTCCACTGCTCAGAACCAGTGACCATGTGACCCGGGAACAGAAGGCTCTGGAAGTCGTAGAGGTCTTCTGAGGTCAGCCAGCTCGGGAGAGCAGACGTAGAATTTGCTTTCCTGTGTCCCTGCTCCCCTCAGCACCTCGTGCTCTCTTGGTCTCAACCACCTGCGAGAGGAGCGTGGCCGCTGCCGCCAGCCTGAGGAGCCGCGTGATGAGCTGCCGCGTGGTGAGGGCTGGGGGCTCCCCGAGTGCCGCTGCTGCCAGGCGCCAGTCACAGCACCAAGTGCTTCTGTGTGTTGTCTCGTTCCTCCAGCAACGCCTTGTGGGGTGGCCGCTAAGTGACCCCCTCGGGCGCGTCAGTGAGTCCCCGTTGGCCTAGGTACGCGGAGGGTGGCTTCTGGGCTTCATGGGACAGTTCCTGTCACCAAGAGGGTCAAATCCATGAGGACAACGTTCCAGCCTGGAGTTCAGGCCGCCTGTCTACTCCCCGGCCTGCTGGGCCCTCGCTTGCCAACAATAGACATCGCCCTAGCGCAGGGGAGGGTGGTTCTGCCATGTGGTCGCCCCAGGCACAGAGGGTGTCCAGGCCACGGCCCGGGAGGCCACTAGGACCGGGTCACTGCTGACACTGGGCACCTGCCCCTTTGCACTGGCCATGCGAGTCCCCAAGGAGCCGTCAGTGGCTCAAGCTTACACACGAGGTCCTGGAATCAGGGAAGCAAACCTCTGAGACGTGTGGCCAGACCTTTCCTGGCCCCGTGTGCAGGGCGCTGAGGGCGCCCACATGACCGGGTGGGTCCCACGAGAGCGTGTCCCAGGCCTGCACGCAGTGTCTCCAGAGCCTCAGAGCAGTGACAGGCATGGACCTCCCACTGGAGAAGGAGCACATGGCCGGGGGGTGGGGGGGTCAGAGACAGAGACAGAGGCTGGGTTGGGTGGGCCCAGGAAGACTTCTCGGAGGCGGTGAGATTTGACCTAAGACCTGAAAGACCCGTGAACGCTGACCCTTCAGAGAGGCAGGAAGGGAGGACACAATTCCTCAGGCCGAGAAACGGCACCGTCAGCATGGACGAAGCAGGATCAGTGGGATTTGCTGTGAGACGGGACCGTGGTCCGGAGAGCGGTGCAGGGGGCTGGAAGTGGGCCGGGTGGGGCCGAGCCCGCGGACGCCCCCTGGCGGTTAGGGCCGCGAGGAGTTTGGACAGAAACTCCTCGCTTCTGTCCTCGAGGACCACGGGGACTGAGGGTGCTGTCGACCGCTGCTTCCTCCGGGTCCTCCCTCCCGGCCCCCAGTGTCCCCCAGTGTCCCCCCAGTGTCCCCAGTCCCCGACACCGCTCCTACGGACAGCTCCCGCAGGAGCCTGGTGGCTCTTGAGTCTAGCGCGTGTCCGGCGACGTGGACGCTGACCCCGGCCAAGCTGTCCGTCTCCTCTCTGCCCAGAAAATGCAGTCTCTCAGCACGCGCTCAACGCACGCTCGTCACCGGAAGGACGGACTCTTCCCACAACACCAAGTCGGGTGAAGAGAGGAGAAGCAGCATGTAAGGACATGGTCAGCTCTTTCAACTCAATAAATGACTATTTTTAAGTAGCCACATGGACGCCCAGACTCCTGGCCGGGATGTAAGCGACGCGTCGCCGGGGTCTCCGGGGCTCTGTGCACGAGGCGGTGGAGCTGCAACTGCTGGGGCTCGGCCCGGCCGGGCCCTCCTGGCATCCTGCAGGGCTGTGCCCAGGTCAGCACAGATGCTGGGGCCCCACGCCCCGTGTCCCCGGCTCCCTCCACCCCCCTCCCAGGAGACTTGTGGTCAGTCGGCCGCCTCTGGGGCTGCAGAGGCCCAGCCCTCGGTGGCACAGAGGAGTATGGGGGAGAGGAGCATGTCCCACCTTCAGACCCAGAGCCTAAGCCCTCCCCTCCCCCCCGCCAAGCTGCTTGAGCGCAGGCCGGGCTGGGAGCCAGGGGCAGCCCTGGGTGACCTCCCTGTGGGGCCGTGGAGGCCTGCTCCCCAAAGCGTGCTGATGCCCACCGGGCCCCCGGCCTTGGCACATGCTCCTGCCTCTCCTCCCAAGGACCGCGAGCACCGGGCCCCACGGTCCCCAAAATGGCTGTGGGCAGGAACTCAGCCCAAGCAGCCGGCATAATCCTGGAGAACTTACTGGATTAAAACAGTGTCCAGAAGCCGTGCTGCCCAGGGCGGGGGAGGCGAGGGCCCTGCAGGGCCGGGGACACTGGGGTCAGGCAGGGGCTGGCGATGGGGGACAATGGCGGCCGCTCGGATTCTGCACTTTAAGGGGTGGCCCTCACTCTGCGCACGTGAATCCCCGTCAGGACACAGGAAAGCGGGCCCCAGAGGTCCCAGATCATCTGACGGAAAGCACAGCAAAGGTCACGAACCACCACAGGCCCCAGATGATGCTCATCGTTTCCTGGCTTGACTTCATTTCGGCCAAAAGGCGTTCCAGCCCCGTGGGCTTCGCTAAGGTGAGAGGTCGTGAGCTGCGGGGCGCGAAGGGGCGTTTTCCCCATGAGCTCCGCAACGAGGCCGCGGGGTTGACTGTTTTCACGCCTCACAGACCCACGACCTCGCGCTTACCCCCGATGCACCCCCTAAACCGCTGGCTGCCTCCTCTCAGCCCAGAGCCGCTTTCCAGGCTGCAGACATCCAGCGTCCAGCGTCGCACGCGAGGAGGCCTGTGTGGTGGGCGCTGGCCCCGCGGGAGCCGGCCGTGTGAGGACCCCGGCCCCCTCGCCCCCCGCTCCCCCCCGACACTGAAGGCTGAGCCAGTGGAGGCCGCAGGTCCCAGCGGGACTCCAGCTGTGCCTTCCCGAGCTGGCCAGAGCCGGCACACGTCCAGGGGAGGACAGCGCAGGCCGGGAGGGCCCGAGGACCCCGCGCACAGACATTCAGTTGAGGTTCATGATTTTGGTCTTTCTGGACTTCCGGGCCGAGGCCCAGACAATACCATCTTCCAGGCTTGCTGGTGCTGAGGGCTTCGGGTTCCGGACGCGGGGCATTCCCAGCAGGGGCTGACCGTGCTGGTCACAGGCCGCCTGGAGGGTGCCCAGGTGAGGGCCCGCCCGCACCGGCACTCAGCCTGTCAGAGGGGGCCGCTCCTGGTGGCAGTGCCAGTGGCTCCTGCCGAGGACAAACCACTGCTCCAGCGAGAATCGCTGCTCCCGGGGTCCGTGCAGTCAGGCCCGTCGGGCCTCTTCTCCTCCACCAAGGGCAGCGAGGCGGGTGGGCGCCTGGCTCCTGGGCTCCGGGCTGCTCCCGCCGCTCGCCTGGGGCGGTTCTCCGTGCAGGGGCGAGCGTGGAATCAGTGTCTCCAGGTGACCTTTGCAGCGCCTCGGAGAGGGACGCCAGCGTCTCAGGAAGTGGGGTGCCCAATGGCCCCTGACTGGCCGCAGCACTGCTCCCTGTCCCCCAGCGCCTGCCTTTCTCTGTGGCTGTTGGGTCAGCGGCCCTCGAACAAGGCCTGGGACGGGGAGGGCCTGTCCCTTGGTGAGAGGCGTGCGCGAGGGCGGGTGGGCCTGCCCTCACGGCCATGCTGTTCTCCGGGTGACATCCAGGGTGGGACACAGCGCTGGGGCACCATCCCCAGGCGGCCCAGACCCAGTGGTCAGATCAGGACGCCCCGTCCTGGAGAGGGTGCCAGGAGGGGTGCAGTGAGCTCCGAGGCTCCCAGCAGGTCTGCTCTGCCCCAGGGCCCCACACTCGCCTGCCCCCAAGGCCTCAGCGGCTGCCCCTCCCAGTCCCCCTCCGCCCCCACCCCTCTGACCACCCCCCACTACCTCCCTCACCTCCCTGCTCTTGTCCCCCCTGTCTCCCCCTCCCTGTCCCCTCTCCCTGCAAGCCCCTTCATCTCTCCTGTGCACCCTACTTGGCCCCTCTCCCCCATCCCTTCCCACCTCCCCTCGCCCAGCCTCCCCTGCACGCCCTCACCGGCCATCTCTGCTCCCACAGCTGTGCACAGGGCCAGCGCAGACTCCCGTGCACACAGCTCTGAGCCCCTCCTCTGCGGGGAGCATCAGATGTGACTCGCCCCCCACCGGCGAGGCCTCAGGGGCTGCAGGAAGCCCTGGGTCGTGGGGCTCACAGCAGACGGGAGGGTGGGGGCAGGGGCTGGGCCCCGACTGGCCGCCTGCAGTCTGCTCCTACCTGGGAGGCCAAGCAGGAGCTTTGTCTTGAGGGGAATGGAGAGGACATTTCTCAGCTCTGAGAGTGAGGAAGACGGAGGAGCAGGAAGCTCAAAGGCTCGAGGGAGTGGGGCTGTGTGTGTGTGTGTGTGTGTGTGTGTGCGTGCACACGTGCACGGGCGTGCAGGGGCCGGGCCTCTCCGGAGGCTGGGGCAGGCGCAGGGCCGCGGTGTGTCCTTGCTGCTTTGTGACTGTGTTGTTGATCACAGTTACGATGACAATATTTTGGGATTTGGGAGGAAAAAAGGGTTTCTTGACGGTGATGTCTGCGGCCTGAAGGCAGGGGGAGGGCAGGACGCGAGGGGAGGGCCGGGCCGCAGGCCTGTGGGTGACCCGCCCCCGCCTGCGCCTTTGGGGTTGGGAGGGCACCCGCCGTCCCCCCACACCCTCCGTGGCCAGTGCAGGAAGGGAGGCCCGAGACCGACCCCCAGACCTGCCCCGGGGCCGCGCGCCCTCCCGAGGCTGGTTTCTAGACGCGCCTGACGCGGGCGGCAGCGGGCCCGGCTTTCAGATAAGCGCCTCTGCCTCTTGACGCCGCAGCGTTCAAAACTGCCGCTGGCTGAGGGTGAAATGAGAAGCGCTGTATTTTGCAGGAAACAGACAGCAGCTTGTCCCGAGAGAAACAAGGCCGAAACTGCCCAAAACCCTCCTTCCGGGAAGCCCCCGATGCCGCCGCCGCTGTGACCCCGACGCGGTCGCGGGCCCGGCCCAGTGTCCCGCGGACCCCGAGCCGGCTGGGCCTGCGGGCGGCGCGGGGCTCACGCCCCGCCAGGGGGCGGGTTGTGAGGAGAAAAACGTAGGTTTCCAGGAAAGTGGGTTTTAGTGCTGGCGCGTGAGATGCAGCGCGAGGGCACCAGCTGCGTCCCGGGCACCAGCTCCGCGAGCCACCGTGTCAACCCGAAGCTCATTCAAGATGCGTCTGGGCAGCTGGTCCCCTGAGGCTGCTGCAATGTCTGTGCTGCCAGCAAATGGTTTTGTTGTTCCATCTTTACCCAATGGAAGGGTGCGTCTCTGAGAGGGGGGCCGGAGGGCACCCGGACTTTCTGAGAAGTGGACGACTCTCCCACACCAGTTTCACTGACGGGCGGGGAGAAGACCCCACCTGTGCCGGCCGCTGCGGGGGCTGTGTGGGCCTCCCCCAGGGGCCTCCAGTCAGGACATTAAGGATCACAGCGCCGGGAGGTAGCAGAACCACAGACGCCACCGGTCAGACCCCCGGGAATGCACCCGGCAGGCCCGAGGCCGGCTCCTGGCAGGATGGTGCGCGGCGGGAGGGCCCCGGGTGCGGGCCTGCGGGCTCCCGTGTAGGTGCTGACGTTGGGGACCGTGAGGCCAGTTCCGAAGCTTAGCACAGAGCACGGTCCGGCTTGCTCAGGCTGAGCTGGCCGTCCAAAGTCACCGGGCGGCCCCTGCGCCCCCTTCAGTGCAAGGCCATTTGCAGTCTCTAGGCAAAGAAACAGCCCAGCACGCCCTCCCCTCCGCTCCCGATCCCGAATCTCTACCTGTGTCAGAGAGAAATGATAGACAAGTTCAAGCACATTAGCATAATTTAAACGTGTCTCCTGCATTTAAATAATGGCGTCTTCTCCGCGCTTCTGTCGTGTCATCGTCATCGGTAGTTAAACCATGAAATGCTTCATCTGGAAATGGTTTCAGTTTGTTCTCGGTGCCGTCAGGACCGTGGTTTTCTGTTTGGGTTCCGAGCAGGGCAGCGGGCAGGCGGGAGATGGACGCGGGCAGCTGGGGCCGCGGGGGGACCGCGCTGGGCTTGGCTGGGGCGCCCCGCTCCGCTCCCCGCCCTGTGTGCCCTGGAGCAGAGGCCTCGGGCTGAGCTGATCAGCGCCAGCTCTGTCCCCCACACAGCCCCCCACCCCACATTTTCATCCCTCCCAGTCTCGCTGGTCGGTTGAGGAAGAGGGGGCCGGGCGAGGAAGCGGCTCATCGGGGAGACAGACCGTGGGCCAGGCTGCTCGCCTGCAGGCCCGCCCGGCACCTGCCCCGCCCGGCACCTGCCTCTCGGGGTCTGCTCCAGGGCTGCCCGCTGGGTTACGGCAGTTTGGACGCTGAATACTCCACTGAGAATGTGTGAGCCCGAACCCCTGCTTTATTGTTTTGAGAGCAAATGCATAAACAAGGTGATGGTTTTCACGTTTTTGAGGTTTTGTTTGATTGAGGATTCTGCCCAAAAAAGGCAAAGGAAGGGCTTGCCTTCAGCTTCCTCCGGCTCCCGCCCGCTGCTCGGGGAAAGTCGGGGCTGGAGGGAGGGGAGACAGACGGACTCGGGAGAAAGAAGTAGTGATGGGGAAGCTGATGGGGAAACCCGGAGGGTCCCAGCAGCTGGTGAGACGTCCCTCTTCAAAACCACTTTCCAGCACTACTATCCGTTTATTTAACCACTGTCTTGAGCATCTGTGCCTTGCATCTTGCAAATTGCTTCTGATATGACACTGAATAAGATGCAGAACCTTCCCGAGAGGCTGCCAGTTTGGGGGTGAGGGCGGGACAAATAGCACAGCAGCATTCATCAAAGCAAGGGCCATCGCAGGGAGCCCCCGCGTCGTCTGGGTCACTGAGGAAAAGTCAGTGGAGTCTTTAAAACACCAGGTCCCTTTTCAGTTGATCTCACTGCGGTTTTGCCACCTGTGGCCAGAGACCCGCGGTCACATGTCTGTATCTATAATCATTTTGGGGCAACTGGCTTGATGGTGGAAACTGGTAATTTAATAGGCTCCTGCAAGTTGGGGGAAAATTTTAGGAGTTACTGTAGGACTGAGACTTGTTTTCTGGGTGTTGATTTCTAATATTCATAGATATAAACTAATTATTTTTCCCTCCAACACTAAAGTGAATTTTTCTACTTTAAAAACCTGGTTCTAAAATTCTATTCTGTACAAAATGTTTTCAACTCCAGGTTTTGAGTATACTGCTACCTGCAGTCTTAGCTACTTTAAATTGTCAAAAGCTTGAACAGATTTACAATGTCACATGAAATGAATGCTTGGTTTGAATCTGGTTGAGTCAATTAGCTCTTAATAAGCAGCTTTTACCCATCTTTGAGCAGCCACTGAGCTTAAAATGTCGATCATGCAATTAATTTGATAGAAGTCTACTGGAATGAGATCATAACGGATATTGATTCCACATAAGGCTAGAGTCTGTTTTCAATTTATTTTCCCCACTCACCAGATCTTAGTAGGTACCCAAATATTAAGGCCATTGAATGTTATTGCGATGAATATGAATATCACAAACATGAAAGGGTTTGGACAAAATGAAGTACGGTTCTGAGAAAATGTCTTCAGGGAGAGAGTTCATCTGAAAACATAAGCTTGTTCGTGAAAGCAGTTATAGAACTATAGGCCAGAACTAAAGCATTGAGCAACGTTTATGTTACATAATCCTTTATGTTTTTGCATTCACCACTCATTTCTTGTGCAAACGAAGCATCCCAGGGTGTTCAGCCCACAGACGGGCAAGAGCTGCGTGCTCAGAGTCCTGCAGGCCCTGAGCAGAGTCTTTGCTCCCTGATGTCTGAAGCCAAGGGAGGGGCATTGCACACTCACACACTCACATTTACACAAAGCAGGGAGATGCAAGCTTCAAACCGAAGCACAGAGTTGGTAACGCGCCTCTGTAGGAAGCATGAAGAAAAATCTAGAACTCAGAATGTGTGGCAAGAAAGGAGAGGAAAAAAGTGATGCTAGATGAGGAACTTGTGAAGCAATCCTGCCACACTTACAAGAGTCTCATTGTTCTTTCCTACGAAAATTGATGCATAATCATAGGGGAGATTTTGTGAAATATACATAAAGAAAAGTGAATTTAAAAAAAAATCCTTTGTCTTACATAACTGATAATAATCCTGTTAGAACATTTTGCTATAGATCTTTGTGGCTCATTTGTACATATATTTTTAAACCCAATAAATCCAAAACACGTTATTCTTATAATCTTTCTTTAGTTAACAAATCAAGAAGTTTTCTATAGTATTTTAATGGTTACACTTGCAGTGACAGACACATATTCTTGTCAAATATAATTTATTGTATTCAAAATATTTTATAATAAAAATTGCCTCCTAAATTTTATATTATTGTTTTCAGGATTTAGAAAACTAAAATTGCCCCTTTGTCATTGGATAAAGTATTATCCTGGGAGGAAAGTGCAGGTTATAAAGCCACTGAAACCGTCTATTAGGGGTTGTCAAGGGTTTGGGCCCAAGACCACAGAAACAGATTATGGAGCACCTGGCTCTGCCTGATGGGGTCAGAACAGCGGACAGTGGATGACCGCCTTGCCCTTGGAGGTCACGGGGGACGGTCCCTTCCCTGCCATTAGATGGGGCTGTGCACAGGACAGAGGAGTGTCGGAGAGAGACAGCGCTGGTGTGCGAGCACGCTTGCGGGTGCCGTCTTACCCACCTCAACCAGGCTGCTGCGCTCACCACTCAGACCGTCGGACTCCGGACCACGAGAATGTCTGCACACAGGAAGCTTTTTCTTAGAGAGTGGATTCAGGATGGCAGAGTCGCTGCTTAAAAGGCTGCCTCCTCTAGTGGCAATTGAAAGAACATTGTATAGAACAGAGAGGAATGTGGGGACCTAAGGGACATGGGGGGAATGTCTTCATTCTCAGGTCTGGGAAGCCATCGGGTGGTTGAGGGTAGTCAACCCTGGGATGAAAGATGGTATTTCTGGAATAGTTGCTCTCTCTGTTATTGATTTTAGATGACAGGCACTCATGTCATCAGCCTCTGAGGAAGGAACAGAGATAATTCATGAAGCGTTCAGCACCCACTACCTGGGCCCTGAGGGGTCAGTTCATTGACCTTGGCTCAGACCCAACTGTAGACACAGGAAGCAGCAGTGGGGGTAGCCAACAGGTGCTGCTAATGCAGATCTGAATTTCACAGTGGATATGAAATTTTTACAAGAAATACTTATGGGTAGAAGTACAGAAACTGGCAGCCAGTAAAATGTGGGCTGTGAGAGGAGAGTCAGAAGTCGGTTGTGCTGCCTGGGCAGAGCACACCCCGGAGCAGCAGCGTTGGAGGAGAAGCACTTGGTTTTGGGGATGCCGAGCGTCAGATCCCCGCCGTGAGACCACCAGCCAGTGGGGAGGCCGATCTCAGGTTTAGATGGAGTCCTGTAAAAGCACAAAACCTAATGTATGTATTTTCCTGCCCCCATTAAGCTTTTCCTTCCACTGACATTTTAAGCCTATAAGTAAAGAAATTGTGAAACTGACCCTTTCTCCAGACTGGATTGACTTGAAACACAACCTCTGCTAAGCATGAATTAATCCCGTCCAGCAGGCCTGAAGTAAACAGGATTTAGTCTCTCAGTTTCAAAGACGCTTCCATCATTTGCTCTTTGTTCTGGCATTTGGATTTGCTCCAGAGATATTAGCAGGAACGTTTAGCACTGCTTTTTAGAAGCCCTTCAGATTTTCTTTCGCATTATTTTAAAAGAATGGACTCTGAATTGCACTCCCTTGTGAGTCTGAAATAATCATTCATCATTTAAGATGGTTCTTACTTTTATTTTAATATAAGTATTTGAATTTCATTCTCGAGTTTCCCACAGCGAGCTGACTGGGCAGGACCACCTTCTCACCCAAGGCAAACCACAGCTAATAGGTCTGCACATATTTTTTCTACATCCATTAGCTTCTTGCATTTTGCTTTTAGTGTGTGTGTTTGCTTAGCTTTCCCTTGGGATTGAAAAGTGGATGAATTTAAAGACTTTAAGTTTGACTTTCTCGTAATTCCCCAGAGAGGCATTTCATTTCATTGTTGTTTCCACGCCACTAGCCCAAAGGCAGCAAACCCACACGGCGAGGTTTGCCCAGGCGGGGCGCGCGTGTTTCGGTTGGTTCCCGGTCCTCTTGTCTCCTTCCCCTCCCTTGCCTTCCGTTTTGCTTCCGTGCGGTGTGGCAGCAGGCAGAGGCTGCTGGTGGTGATGGGCAGAGGGGACCCTCAGCGCGTGGGCCGGGGATGGCGTCCTTGCAGCCGGGTTTTCTCTCTATGAAACGGGGCTCGGGAAGCCGCTTCCCAGCAGAGCGCGCGCCTGTGATGTGTTTACATCAGAACCTGGCCAGTGGCCACCTGAGGAATGTTCCTCCTCAGACTGGACCAACAGCGTCCGACAGGCTTGCCCTCTTCATCTTGCAGAGATTAAAATTCTGTAGCAGTTTTTCATTCGCGTGTCTGATCTCATTTGCCGCAAACCCCTCTGTGGGAAGCAGCGGCTCACATCTCACAGGCCAGACGCCGAGGCGCGCTTCAGCTGTCTCTAAACTCTCTGGCCGAGTCCACACTCGAATCTCCTTCCAAATCCAGTGTTCTCGACTCTGCCTCCGCTGGAGAGGACCAGACCTGGCATGGTCGGTTGCCAAGACTTGTGGCTTTCACATCCATGTTTGGTTTGTTCTGCAGCTTCCTCGCCCCGAGGAGAGGCACCGCCCATGCGCTGATGGCAGGAGTGACCCCGCGCGAGGCGGCCGGGGATGGCCTCCCCACAGCTGAGCTTTCTCTCTGTGAAGAGGGGCTCAGGAAGCCGCTGCCAGCAGAGCACGCGCCCTCATGCCTCGCGCAGGCGTCTGCTCCCGACCACGACCGTCCTCAAGGAGGCCGACGGCATCTGGCCTTCGCCCTACTTTATCACACCTGTGGGCGGGGCGCGGGGTCACGGAACCATTGGTCCCTCCAGCTGTCACTTCTTTGAGAACTGTCCCCCCTTTACGCCCCGTGCTTCCCGCAAGCCCTCGGGCGCCTTCTGCGCACAGCGCCTTGGTTGGGGCCGGCTCGCCGTCGGATGGGGCCAAGGAGCGTCTGCCCGGCACTGTGGGACCAGTATGGCCCTCTGAGCGGCTGAAGCGATGGGATCTTATTTGTGGAGCTACCAGCCTCCCTGCTGCATCCGATGGCAGGCGTCTGGACCACGGCGGGAGAGGGTGCGCCATGGAGCAGGAGGCGGGGGGTTGAGCGGGGGCATCTGGAGAGCTTCTGTGGTCCTGGTGAAAATTATTCCACCTTCCTGTATTGGTCATTGAGTTTCCCCAGGTCTCCTGTTTTTCTGTTATCTTCCCTGATGCTGACTCACGATGGGTTCTACCATCGTGAGTTCCGCAACCAGAACCTCCTTAACCATGGCAGCATCTCCTCTCCAGCACCCCCGGCCCTGGGTCCAGCGCATCTGTCCTCCCTCGCGGAGGCTTCCTTCCGGCCAGCGCGCGGGGGCCTGCCCCAGGCCAGGTGCATTCCGCCGACAAGAAGGCCGGTCCTCTCCCCTCGCCCTGCGACTCCTGGCCCAGGGCCCCCTTCTGCCCCCCCCCCATAGTGCTGTGCTGACTCATACTCGACCTGACCACTAGATCTCCAGCTGCTTTGATCGCTGTTGGATGCTTTGCGTGTGTGCTTATAAAAAACAGAATGCTGAATGTTTACAAGAACGCGGTAACTCTGCGCACTGAGCCCTCCTCATGCGCCTCTCAGGATCCCCATCGGACAGAGGAGGCTGGAGCTGAGTCCAGTCCTCGTGGCCAGTAAGTGAGGGGGTGTTTCCACCCATGCAGGTGGGTGGCTTCGTTAGCCCCTGGCCTGGGTCAGTCCCTTCACCAGAATCCCCACGGGCCCTGCAGCCTGAGGACCTGGTAAATGGTCAATCAATGCTCAGCCCAAAGGCCACCTGGGGGCTGCTATCCTCCAGGCAGCCTGAGAAGGGCGACCCTGGAGGGAGGTGGCAGCAGTGGTGTCGGACATCAGGATATCAGCCAAGGCATGGGTGGGGGTAGAGGCCTGGCTTATCCCTCACACCCTCTGGGCTACAGCTGCCCACACAAACAGTATGTGGGGGCAAAGAGTGGGCAGAGTGGGCTAGTAGAAACACCTATACTTTTTTTGTTGTCTTTTTTTTTTAAAGATTTATTTTATTTATTTATGCATACAAGAACTGGGGTGCCGGCCAGAGCCGCAGGGGGTGAGAGGATTCCCCAGAGACAGAGTGGGGAACAGAACAGGCAGACTGACTGAAATCCACTGCTGAAGGCAGCAGCGGGGAGACAGGAGAGGTCTGCTGCACTGTGTGGGTAGCTCCCTGGCCGGAGATGGAACTCGTGCTGCAGAGGCTGCGGACAGCTTCATAGTGCTGAGACTTCACCCCTGTGCCTCCAGGGAGGCCCCAACCTATATGGATTTTAAAGTTCACTGCTTCTATCAGCCTGTGAGCACTGGACATAGAACTTGAAGTTGAAAGTCAAATACAATATCCAAAGAACACTGGTGTCTCCATGACGTCACAGCTTCTGCGTCTTGTTTGTCCCGCCCCCACCCCATGCAGTCCTGGCTGATGTCCCTATGGGCTCTTAGCTCCTCACCCTCCCCTCCTGCCCCATCAAAGCCCCCACAAACAGGACTTGTCCTGGATTCTCCTGGGCGATCCCCACCCACAGCCGTGTCAGCGGGGGGTTGGTTCGTTGCTAACTGTTCTCCTTGACCTCTGTGAAATCTGAGGCCTAGATGTCAGTAATGACCCCCAGATCCAGTGAGGACACCTGCCCTTTCGGAACAAAACTCCCTGAATTCCATGACTGGGGCAGAAGAGCAAGACAGGGCCATGGCCGTTGTCAGCCTGGTCACACCCTCCCCGAGCTCATGGGTGGGCACCAGGCACTGAAGGTAACCCCCTGCCCTGCCCACGGCTGTTCTTTGAATGAGCAGCCAGAGAGGAGAGCGGCACTTTCTCAGCCCTTACTCTGGCCCAGAGACCAGGGTGGAGCCCCTTTCACGAGAACGTCCTTCCCCAGCGCCCCCTGCAGGAACAGCGTCAGGACTCCTGTGTGATGGCCAGTCATCACGGATGACCAGTCCCCTGGGCACAGCTGGGAACAGAGCAGGTCCCCAGCGGCCCCGGTGCGACCGGGCGGCCTCTCCGGAGTGGGAGCTGGACCTGACCTCCTGTCTCCATGGACGGTCCCGCTCGCCTCCCAGCCACTGCCCTGTCCTGCCGAGGGATGTGGCTGTAGGAACAGGAAATTTTAGGTTTTGATTTCTACTCCATTGCACTCCTGCCTAGAGAATTCCTGCCCAGGAATTAAAAATCTTGTTTGGTGAATCTGTGTTTAAGGACATGGGAATTATGGGGACATGGGAGTGAAATAATTCATGGAAAACAAATGATTCCTTATTTTTCTTCATTGGTCCAATATTTTAACTTCAAGATAAAGTCTTTTCAGAAATGTGTAAATCACTCTGTAGGCTTTTAGCTATTATTTCATTTGCTATTCCTCACAAGCCTGGCTGGGAGCTGAGCTGGGTTCCTGTCAACCTGCCTGACATGGATGAGAGGCTCCGTCTAGCCGTGGGCTCCATGGTCTGATGAGAGGAGGCGCCTCCCCAGCCGCCATGTCTTCCCAAGGACACCGACCACTTTCCACCTCCACCCTCCCTGCCCACACCCCAGCCTTGGGGCTCAGTGTCTTCCAAATCCAGAACACGCTGGATTTTTTTTTTTTTTTTATAGAGGCATGTTTTATTTATTTATTTGTTTGTTTGCTTGCTTGTTTATATAAGCACTGGGCACAGTCAGAAGCGCGGGAGGGTGAGAGGATTCACCAGAGCCAGAGCGGGGAGCAGAGCAGGCAGAAGGACCGAAGGACACTGCTGAGGGGAGCAGTGGGTGGAGAGGTGGCAGGAGGGGTCTGCGCGCCATGGGGGACTCTCCTCCGGTGGCCGGGGAGCAGCCGGGGATGGAACCGGCGCCGCTGAGGCTGCAGGCAGCTTCGCAACCCAGCGCTCAACCGCTGCGCCACCGGGGAGGCCCACACGCTGGATTTTTAAAAGTCAGTAAATACATCAGATTAACGTGCCAGGTTCGCCCAGAGCACCGACCTCCACCCAGCCCGTGCTCAGTTCCCCGCCCTGCTCCAGGACTCTCCAGCTGGTTCTTTCAGTGCCCAATACCGTGTCGCCTGCCTCGACGGCTGTTTGCTCCTCTACACAGCTGAGCACCTGGTCACGCCAGGCCTGGCAACGGCAAGTGAAGCTGCTGTAAACTCTCGCGGCAGGGCTTCCCGGGTGGATGCACCGTCTCAGCTCACTTGGGGGAATACTCAGGGACATGTGCTTGCCGGATTGTGCAGTGAGCCCTTGTTTTGTTTTATAAGAAACAGTGCTGTTTCCTTCCCCGCAGTCCCGGAGGGACGCTCAGGCTCAGCACACTTGCGCTCTACCTGGAGTTTCTGGTCTGGACATTCCAACAGGTGTGCATGCCTTCTCGTTGCTTTACCTGTGCCTCCCCCATGATGTGTGATGTGAAGCTTCTTTTCCTGTGCTTATTCGCCATCTATATTCCCTCCTCTCTTGTTTAGTTAAAGTCAGTTAGGTTCTTGTATTTATTTTAGAGTTATAGGTGCAAATCTCTGAAGAGGTGTGATTTCACACCCCAACAGCCCTCCACCAGGCCCCAACTGGCCCTCTCCTCTCCCCCACTCCCACCGTGATACCCTGCCCCTCTGGCACCCCAATTTTGCAGTCATATCTCAAGAGTGTGTGTGTTTTTGTCTGACTCTTTGTTTGGTTTCTCTGTAATTCATATATAAGTGATACTACCCGGTATTTGTCTTTCTTCTTCTGACTTATTTTACTCAGCTTTATCTATTGAATATGTCATCATAAATGGCAAGAGTTCATCCTTTTTAGAGCTGAGTAGTATTCCTGTGTGTGTGTGTGCGTGTTAGCATTGTTTGGGTAGACAAGTAGGTGTGGAATTACTGACTCATTAGGCAGATCTATCTGTAATGTTTTCCACAGGGGCTGGAGCCGTCTACACCCCTATCAACCGTTTATGAGGGCTCCTTTCTCTCCACATCCTCACCAACATTTGTTGTTTCTGGTCTTTTTGATCTGGGCCATACTCACCTGTGGTATTTAATTATTGTTTTGATTTGCATGTCCCTGATGGTAAGTCATGATGAGCTATTTTCCATGTGTCTATTGGCATCTGCGTGTCTTCTTTGGAGAATGTGTATTTAGCTTTTTTGTCCATTTTTTGATTGGGTTAATATATATCTTCTTTAGGAACTCCCTGGTGGTGCAAGGGATTAAGTGTCAGCACTGTGAACCTATCTACAGTCGCTGCAGCATGGATTTGATCCCTGGCCAGGGAGCTGAACCACAGGGCACAGCAGACCTCTCCTGTCTCCCTGCTGCTCCCCTCAGCAGTGGATTTCAGTTCGTCTGTCTGTTCTCTTCCCCACTCTGTCTCTGGTGAATCCTCTGATGCCCCCTACCCCCCGTTCTTCATTTATTTATTTATTTATTTTATTTATACAGTAGCTGAGGTACAGGCTAGAGGCACGGGATGGTAAGAGGACTCACCAGAGTCAGAGCAGGGAACAGAACAGGCAGATGGGCCAAAAGCACTGCTGAGAGGAGCAGCGGGCACGACAGGAGAGGTCTGCCGCACCATGTGGGAATCTCCCTGGCCGGCTGGGAATCAAACCGGTGTTGCAGAGGCTGCGGACAGCTTCGTAGCACTGTGCTCAACCCGCTGTGCCACCAGGGAGGCCCTCTCCCCTGTACTTCTAACCTGTACTTGTATGCATAAATAAATCTTTAAGAAAAAAAAAAATCTTCTTTAGAAAGGGGCATTATGAAATATTTGACTTATTTTTTAAATGAGATTGTTTCTTTTTTTTTCTTTAGTTCCCATACTTTTAATATGTGACACAATCCAAGTTGAATATGTTGCCATAATTAAAATTTTTTTTCTTAGAATACATTTTCACCTGCTTCACTAGTTGTCCTCCAAATGCAGACTAGAAATATGCTAATATATATTAATATGCAACTTTAGTATCAAACCAAAATTATAACTGCTTATCCTGGTATCTAATAGGGTACCCCACATAGCCTCCTACTACAATAAGTCTTCATCGACTCTCACATTCAATTATCTACATGTTGCAGTTCCTCTGTTTATTTGTTGTTAAGCTTTAAGAGTTCTCTGCATATTTTGGATAAGAGTCTTTATCAAATATGTGTTTTGAAAATATTGTCGGGCCTCCCCTGGTGGCGTAGTGGTTGAGTGCTGGCTGTGAAGCTGCCTGCAGTCTCTGCAGTGCCGGTTCTATCCCCGGCCACCAGGCGAGGGTCCCACATGGCGCACAGACCTCTCCTGCCGTGCCCAGTGCTCCCCTCAGTAGTGTATTTCTTCGTCAGCCTGCCTGTTCTGTTCCCCGCTCTGGCTCTGGTGAATCCTCTCACCCTCCCATGCTTCTGACTGTACCTAGTGCTTGTATAAATAAATAAATAAATCTTTTAAAAAAGAAGAAAATATTGTCTTCTCATTTTCTTGCCATTGTCTTTTACAGAGCAAAGATTTTTAATGAAATCCAAGTCATCAGTTATTGCTTTCATGGATTGTGCCTCTGGTGGTGTATCTTAAAAGTTATCACCATATCCATGGTTGTGTAGCTATTTTCCTATGTTATCTTCTGGGAGTTTTATAGTTTCACATTTTACTTTTATTTATTTATTTATTTTAATTTTTATTTATTTATTTTTTTGGGGACCCTTGCCAGCGGCCGGGGAACAAACTGGCACTGCAGAGGCTGTGGGCAGCCTCGCAGCCCAGCACTCAACCGCTGCACCACCAGGGGAGGCCCAACACATTTTACTTTTAGATCAAAGATTTTTATGAAGGGTGTAAGGTTTGCATTTAAGATCTTTTTTTTTTTTTTTTTGGTCCATTTGTCTCAGTACCACTTGTTGACAAGAGCTCCTTTGTATGGTTGTGTGGTCTTTCCCCCTTTGTCAAAGATCAGTTGACTCTGTGTAGGTGGCTCTTTTCTGGGCTGTCTTCTCTGTTCCATTGATCTATTTGTCTATTCTTTGGCCAATGCCACATGTCATTATAGTTCTACAATAAGTCTTTCAGTCAGATAGTGTCAATTCTCCAACTTTGCTCTTCTTAATATTGTATTGGCTAGTCTGGATCTTTTGTCTCTATATAAACTGTAAATGCAGTTGTTTATATCCACAGAATAGTTTGCTGAGACTTTGGTGTTGCACTGACTCTATAGGTGAAGTCAAGAAGACCTTGACAACATTGAATCTTCCTGTCCATGAACATGGGATACCTCTCTATTTAGCTAATTCTCTGATTTCACTATCAGAGTTTTGTACAAGTTCTCCTTATATAGCTCTTATGCATTTTTTTTAGGTTCACACTTAAGTATTTCAAGTATGCATCACTTTAAAATTTATATAGACTATCATAGGGTGCTGATCCTTGTTGGTTATGTGAGGACGAATCTTGTTTAAAAGTTAGTTAAACTCTCACAGACTCAATTTCTTCTTTGCAAGTTAGAGATAGTTGCCCTTGTTTGCAGGTTATAAAAAGCAGAAGTGAATATAAAGAATCACTGCATGGACAATAAATTGTTCTATAATAAGGTAGTAATATTTGAAGACAGAATATAATTTCAAACTTTTTTTTTCAATTTTAAATGCCAAATATTGTCTAACTGATATCATTAATTGTGATACTTTTACCTTAAGCTTTTCTAAAGCAAGCTGAAACCTTTGAAACAATCAGCAGTTCTCTTTAAAATAGCCCACTGGCCTCCCTGGTGGCACAGTGGGTTGAGTTCAGCGCTGTGAAGCTGTCAGCAGCCTCTGTAGCACCGGTTCGATTCCCGGACGGCCAGGGAGATTCCCACATGGTGCGGTAGACCTCTCCTGTCGTGCCCGCTGCTCCTCTCAGCAGTGCTTTTGGCCCATCTGCCTGTTCTGTTCCCTGCTCTGACTCTGGTGAGTCCTCTCACCCTCCCGTGCCTCTGACCTGTACCCCAGCTTTTGTATAAAAAAATAAATCTTAAAAAAAAATAGCCCCACTGATCTTGTCTACAACCAGCCTTCTCCATGTACAGTACCAGTTGGGGCGAAACACCCATTTTCCTATTTTATCTGGAGTTGTGTACTATTCACTTAGTGAGATGACGTTTTCTTTCTTTCAGGATCCCCAGTGTTCCTGACTTGGCCATTAATCAATTTGCTGAAGTTATTAAGAATTTTTTTTATATACTGGATTTGAATATTAGGAATAATGTATTTTGTTGGTACAATATGTCATCCTCTGAAAAATATTTGTTTGGAACTTACTGTAAACATCATACAGTATGGGAGTGGATAGAAAATGAGTAGCTGACTCAAGCGTGATATGATTATATCCTTCCTACTTCCCAAAAGAACTTGAATTGCTTTACAATAAAACATTGACTAATTAAGACTAAAACCATTAGCATAAGATGCAATTAAAAATGCCCAAGTAAATGGAAGTGGTGAGGGAGCAGTAAGTCCAGACTACTTCGGAGCAGACACTGCAGCCCAGTTCACGCCCAGCTTAGGGGGCACTGAGCTCCTGGGCTAGCGGGTGGCTCCTGCCTCGGCCAGCAGCTCCAGAGGAGGGTCAGCTTGCACCCTCAGGGGGTCAGACCCACACAGCTTGCTGTGCCCAGACAGGAGGCTGAGATGGCCAGGGAGAGGGATGCCATGGCAGCGGTGGCTCCGGGAGTGCAAGGAAGGACAGGAGTATGAAGCCAGGGCTTCTGGAATGAGAGACTCCCCACTGTGGGGGGAGCACAACGGTGAGACCTCGGGGCCAGGGTGTCTGTGTGGGGGCAGCTGGGCCCAAATGAAGGTCTGTGATGAAGGTGAGTGAGCGGAGCCTGGAGAGCTGGGTGTCAGTGACCTTGGATGCTTGTTTTTTTTTTTCCTTTTAACCAGAAAAGTGCTAAATGAAGAAAAATTCTCAAAAGATTAATCCAGTCACAGTGGCAGGTGTTGAGAAAAGCGATGTGAGAGGAGAAGCTGCTTCCCTCCCCGCAGTGACAGCGGGATGGAGACAGGAGGGTCATCAGGGGCCATTCAGCAGAGAGCACCTGGCTGGTGGGGAGCAGGCACTTCCACCCAAGGAAAAGGAGGGAGTTGGTGCTTTGAGGATGGAGCAGAGTAAGTCCACGTTGTCAGAAGAAATGGTGGTCAGCCAGCCAGTGGGCCCTGGAGACAGACAGACTGGAAGGCAGGCTCAGCCAGGCAGTGGGCATGAAGAATCAGCTGCACAGAGGGGTAGATGGTCAGTGAGAGTTGAGTGACCTGAGGAAGCGAGTGCAGAAGAGCAAAGTTAGGCAAACCCCAGGCTGGGAGCAGGATGGCTGTCAAGACCAGAGAAGAGTCCACTCCTCAGGGGGCGCCTCCCCCTCCCAAGGCCAGGGACATTCATCCCCAAGACTCAGATGGAAGAGAGGCCTTGTCCATAAATTATTTACAGTTACCCTGAATCAAACTACTTCAATAGATCAGGATAGGCTGTGGTTTTGTTTATACAAAGATGAACGAAGAAATGTCCATGAACAAAGCCCAGGCACAGCCCTCGATTCCAGAGCCAGCCCAAGCTCTCTCTGCAAGTCTGTCAGAGTTTAATGTTTTCAAAACAGCTAGGTCAAGTGGGAGTAACAGGAGTTCACCTCTCCTGAACCACCTGCCTTGCCAAGTCTGGGGCCAGAAAGTGTCGATGTAGCAATCCTCACCCGGGCGTGGCAGGGACACCCTGGTCTGGGGAGGCGTCTTCTGAGGCCTCATAGGAAGGCCTTTCGGCCAAGTCACTCACATGTCCCGCCAACAAGGCCCATCCCTGTACAGAGCAAATGTATTCATATCTTGGGAAAAGAACCAGCTTGGGTTCTTGGAGGCACTGCTGTGCTTCCAGCTGCCTTGGGGATTCATCTCCTAGGCTGCACCCTGAGTTCTCTGCGGAGCCTACCCCAGTGTGCATGCTCTTGTGCATTTCATCCACTGCTACACACTGGTACAGGCAGTGTGCCCTGTACCCCAAAATGCACCTGCAGCATCAAAAAATGCACCATAAAATGCACCTGCAGCATCATTTTTCATGTGGTACCTGTGCCCCTTACACATCTGCCAGGCCTCCTGGGAGGAAGAGGTGGTGAGGGCCCACCTGCCAGGTGCCTGCCAGGTGTCTGCCAGGCAGTGGAAAAGACGGGATTGAACCACCCTTGCCGTGTGGATGTGAGAGACACTGGGAAGGAGGCAGACCCTAGGTTGAGGGTTTGGGCACGTACTGGGGTGGGGAGTATCCAGGGGGAGGATTCAGCCCTGGTGGCCGAGCATCCTGGAGCAGACATAGCAACAGCAGTGTAGGACTCCGTGGTGGGGCATGTGTGGGGAGTGAGGGAGGAGCTGAGAGGACACGAAGACCGGTGAAGGACTTGCTCTCTGCATGGGAGCCAAGCTTGGTCCTGAAAGCTGCTGGACATGAGAATGGTTGCTCAACAAGAGAGCGGGGCTGGAGGACTGACGGGAGGGGTGGGCGCCAGGCGGAGCCAACCCAGGATGGCGACCACAGCCGCCCAGGACTGCACAGCAGAGGCCGGGGGCACCCACTCCCCAGCTGCCCCCCGAGACAGGAACAGGCTGCAGGTCTCAGCAGCACAGTGGAGCAGCCCACTCAGCAGCCCTGAGGCATGAGCTGTGACACTTAGACTAAAGTCTTGCGGCAAATGATGCTTAAGGTGGGACAATTCGTTTCAGAAGTCCATAGCATGTTCTGACTCGGGGTGACGTCCTGACAGGACGCCCTTGGTGGCGCCCCATGTTGGCAAAATGACGTGCACGCTGCCAAAGAGAGGCCGAGGAATATTTGCCAGCAGTGATGTCTTTGACTTCACGTGGAAAACTGCAGCTGCCATTTTTACACACCTCGTCAGTTACGCGGAGACGATCAGGGCGACGTGGGCAGGTGGTGCACACCTCCAGCCACGGGCCTCGTGACGCCTCAGGCAAGTGGACAGGAGGCCTGCCCTGCCCGGACGCCTGCATGCCTGCACTTCTGGAAAACACTAGCTGCGAGCAATGACTCCGCTCAGTCCTTGTCCCCGCTGGAGCGGAGCCCAGCGCGACAGAGGCGCGGGCTGGAACCGGCCGTCCAGTGACCTGGCCCGAGCAGGCAGGGGCCGGGCAGCCCTGAGGTGCCTCTGCGGGTGTCTGGGGGTAGAGTCAAGCGCGTCCCCCCTGCGCCCGCAGACTGTCGGGGGCAGGAGTGCCAGAACCACGGACGAAGCAGGCGTGCAGGGCACACCCCTCGAGCCCGACTCCCCGAAGGCAGCCGTCCACCTGCCATGGGGCCGGGCAGCGCCTTCCCGCGGAACCTCCCGCCACGAAGCCTCCGTCGTGGCTTCAGCTGGAATCTGAATGTCCGAGGGGACTTTGGGGGTTGAGCACGGGACTCTCCGATGTCCCCGGGTGCTGCCTGAACCTGACGCTGGCGCTGAACCTGCCCTTTTCGCCTGTCTAGCTCACGGCGGCGGCTCCAAGCCCAGAGCTTGAGCTCTCTGCCCTGGCCCGCGCCCCTCGCCACCCTCCCTGCCTCTGTGGGGTCTGTGCCCTCACTGCCTCCCGCCGGGAAACAGCCCGGGACCCGAGCTGGCCGAGGGGAGCGGCCCCGGGGTGAGGCGGGCGGGAGAGGCTCGGGCAGAGGGGGCCGCGAGGGCCACGCGCCCTGCACCTGCTCGGGGAAGATCCCGGGCGTCAGCAGCCTTGCCCTGGGCGCCGGCAGCAGGCTCTGGCCTCGCGGCGTAGGAGACCCGGCTCGCGCCTTCTGGAGAGAGAGTGGAACAACCAGCAGCGACCTGAGGGGTGTGCGGAAGCCCAGCTCTGGGCAGGGCCTCCTCCAAGCGGCCTGGCTCGTGGCGTTTCAGGGCAGGGGCAGCTCGTGGACGCCCCACCGGGGACGCAGGAGGGTCCTCGGAGCCAGCCGAGCAGGCGGAGTCGGACAGGACCCTGGGGTGGGGGGAGGCGAGTCCACAGAGAGCCAAGGCCCCGCGGCCCAGAAGGCCCAGCACAGCCCGGGCAGCAGAGCGCACAGGCTGGATGGCAGCAGGGGCCTGGGCAGGGCGCTCTGTAGCAAACCCCGCGTCTACGGGGTGGCACAGTCATACCCCCGAGCAGAAGTTGGCCTCCCACACTGGGCACAGCTGGCACTGCCCGCGGCCAAGGGCCCGGCTTCCTCTGAGGACGTGGAGGCACAGCCAGAGCAGGAGCTCGGCCTCGGGGCTTCCTGAAAAGGCCACGAGAACACAGTCCCCCTGCCAGGCCTCAGCTCTGCCGGGCAGACGGACGTGAGCAAGCTGGACGTGCAGGCTCGGGCTGGGCCCGGTGGAGGTGGGGGACGGACCCTGGCTCTGCCTCCATCAGGGCGGCTTCCGGGACTGCTCTCGCCCCTGGAGAAGCTGCTTTATTTTGGAAACAGGTGCCTCTGGAAATGTGACCTGCTTTTTCACAGAAATACACTTGATGCTAATTTATGACTTTTCTTGGACATGGTATTTTTTATGAGCCTCTGTGCCAAGTGGCCTGGGTTGTGCAGGTTGTGGGACCCTAGTGGGGCTAACTCTGCCAGTGACAAGCTCCGTCATCTGACTGCAGGAGTTTCACGGAATTACGTGCCAAGCACGTCAGGAAGACAAAAGTGGGAAGTTGACGCCTGTAGACAATTCGACAAAACCAAATATGCACAAATGATAATGTGTTATATTATTATATAGTAATAAATGAAGTGAGGGCTCTGGGGTTAACAGGGAGGGATGAACAGTCTGGGGGATGAGGGAGGGTGGAAGGAGAATTGTTAGGTGTACACAAAATAAAATCAAATCTGTAATCCGGGAAAAATCAACTAATTAATTCGGCCCCCACTGCAATTTTCTTTTTTTTTTTTTTAAGGATTTATTTTATTTATTTATGCACACAAGAGCTGGGGTACAGGCCAGAGGGGCGGGGGAGGGGTGAGAGGCCTCCCCATAGATAGATCGGGGAGCAGAGCAGGCGGATCCATTGAAATCCACTGCTGAGGGGAGCAGCGGGAGTCAGGAGGGGTCTGCTGCGCCCTGTGGGGAGCTCCCTGGCCGGGGATGGAGCTCGTGCTGCTGAGGCTGCCGACAGCTCCATAGCCCTGAGACTCCAACCAGCGCGCCGCTAGGGAGGCGCTTGCAGCTTCTGTTCTAAAGCTGAGCTAAAGCTCTTCCCAGCTGCCCACTGAAGAGATGTGAAGACCTAAAAATCCTCAAAATTCTTTTTTGGATCAAAAAGATCAAAACGAGCATAAACGTGCTAGCAAGACTCTGGGGCTGATGACCTGGCGCGGCCTCCGTGGGCAGCAGCTGAGGAGCGTAGCCCCCCGAGGGCGGATGCCGCAGCCCTGCCCGTGCAAGGGGCCGGCGAAGGGCGTCCAGGCCAGGGGCTCAGGACCCCGGTCTCTGGGCCCAAGAGGGCGCTCCCCCCTTTCTGTCCCCTGTGACCTTGAAAGGAAGGGGCCGCCGCAGGAGGCCCTGGAGGGGCAGGGGAGCAGGGCCCGCCTCCTGGTGCCAGTCGTGGCTGGACGCCGGGGCTTGATAGCCGGGTCAGCCTCCAGCACTGACAGGGAAAGGCTCAGCTGGTGGCCAGCGTGCTTTGAGGGCGGTGGTGAGTCCTGAACCTCCTTTTCCTGCCAGCCTCAGCCGCTGCAAGTCGAGTGACCCCTCTGAGAATGGACATGATTTCATTTATTTTTGACGGTGAATTTAAGGGACCAGTCCCCGCACCTGTTCCAGAAGAGCGCGTGGGCTCCGTGGGCTTCCCCGCAGTGGAAGCGCGTGGGGGCCGGCGTGGGGCGCGCCGTCAGTCTGTCCACCGGACCCCACAGAAACCGCAGAGCTGGTGGGGGCAGCGCATCCATGCTAAGGTGCGTTCAGCTGCCGGGGGACGTGCTTTCTCACGTTGCTCTCCAAGGCGCTCCAAATGGAGGAGAATTTCCTTTTCCTCGGGCGAGGGACAGGCCGCGGCACTCAGCGGGCACGCGGGACAGGCCGGCTCTGGCGCGCCCTCTGCTCCCCGGCCAGCCCCGCGGGCCCTAGACCCCTCCCCACTTAGCGCGTGGCTTTGCAGACGCTTCTTGGAAGAGAACACAGACGCCTGTCCGGGAGCCAAGGAGCTGCGCTCAGCCCTGGCCCCGGCCCCTGCAGCCCTGGGCGGTCACCACAGGGGGCTGAGGACCAGGGTCCGCTGGAGGTGGGGTTCCTGACCCGGGTCCCCTTCAGGGCATGCAGGACCCTTTATCCTGCCACCCTGGAAATTACTGGAATATACTCGTGAGTAGAGTTAGCCGGAGGGGCGCAGGGGAGGCGGTGGCCGTGTCCTCAGCGCTGGCCGGGCAGGGGCCGGGCCTGGAGAGGGAGGGGGGGCGCTCCGCTATCCCGGTCCCTGCGCCCAGCCCAGGGAGCCGGCGCCCCTCAGGAGCACCCCCAGGGTGAGCCCAGAGGGCGTCTGGCTCAGCTGACTGAGGGGGCCAGCTGGTTCCCGCATCTCCTGCTGCCTCTGGAACTTTCTCCTCCCTGCAGGCTGGAGCACCCGCGGAGCTGCCCCCCCCAGGAGCAGCCCCTCCCACCTGAGCCTCAGGCTGGGGCTCTCTGCACCCCGCTCCCCTGCCCCCGCCACTCCAGCGCCCCGGGCTTGCCCCCGGGCTGTCAGTCACCGCCTGCGCCCTGTCCGCCCCCAGTCCTGCCCAGACCCTGTGCTCAACTCTCACCCCAAATCCCTCCTGCGCCCTGCGTGCTCTGCCTGCTCCCCTACACCGTGACCCCCCTGCCTCCCCCACCGCACGCCCACCCCACGCTGTGCCCCCACATCCCCAGACTCTAAGCCCTGCCTTGGTAGCTTCTAGGCCTTCAGAGGGGTTGACCTTTGACCACTCCCCCAAAGAGGCGTCTCCCTGCAGGCTTCCAGGGGCCTCTCCTTCCAAAGGGGGGCTCGCTGCCTGGGACCAGCCCTTCCATCAAACAGGGTGGATGAGCTTTGGGGTTTCCTCAGCAAAACAAAGCAGAAGTGAGTGAGTGGAAGCCGGGAATTCTCGCGTCAGGGTGGAATTTGAGGCGCATTCCTGCAACAGCTGTCAGCATTTTAGTGAATTTGGAAGGAAATATTACAATTTGAGGACCTTTGAATCTGGGATGAATCATTGTTTTGATAAAATATTTCCATTAACTTTTCCTATCAATCTGCCCCGCTAGCCCAGCCTCCCAGCGCACCTGTCTCCGCGGCTTCCGGGCGTCTGCCGGCTTGAGGCGGCGCGTCCCCGCAGGTGGCACCAGGACCCTCTCTTGGTTACGGCTGGTGTCCCCCGCAGTCCTGCTCTCTCTTCCTGAGCGCGCGTCCCCGCGGGCCTCTCATTTAGAAAAGGGGGACAGTCGGGAGGTTTGGTCCAGGGGAGCAAAGGAGGGGAGAAGACCCGACTCAGCCCCAGTCCCCTGCGTCACAGCAGCGCCCCCGCAGGGCCCCTCGGCCAGGCAGAGGGCCCAGGCCCTGGCCCCCCACCCCGCCGGGCCCTGCAGGAGCTGTGCCCCCCAGGCCTTGGCCGCCCCCCCACCCCAAAGGGCCCTGCAGGAGGTCGCCCCCTCCAGGCCCTGGCCCCCACCCCTGCCAGGCCCTGCTGGGCCCCCCCCAGGCCCTCGCCCTCCCCGCCCCGCCCCCACCGGGCCCTGCAGAATGATTCAGAAAGCGGGAGCCCTGAGCCCAGCAGCCAGAGGGGCTGGGAGCTGCTGCCTTTCTCCTCGGCCTGGGGGCCGCACTGTGGGTGGGCCTGAGAGGAGGCCCGAACCCCCTCTGCCTCACCCCACCCCCGCACACCCCCCAGAGTTGCAGCTCTGGGCGCGGTGACCACGGCCAGCCGGTCCGCAGCAGAGGCGCCGAGCCCTCGGCGAGCCTCAGATGCTGGACGTCCGAGACTTGCTTTTTTTATTATTATTATTTTTTAATGAATTATTTTATTTTATATAATTCTTGCATCATTTTTCATTTTTGCACAATGTGATGTGTGCCTTTTCATTTGGGTTATAGTCCCCATACGATGCCCACCCCCTTTTTCTGGCCCTAATCCCTCTTCTCCTCCCGGCGCCCCCGCGGCAGCGTGTCTCTGGTCTACAGCTGCTTGTTGATTTTGTTTTTTACTTTATTGCAATTAGTCTTTTTCCTGGTCCCTTATTTAGGTTTTCTAAATTCCTGCACCCAACACTAATGATAAAGGACGGGTCACAAAAATCTACAAAGAGCTGATGAGACTCAACAACAGCAAAGAAAATAATCCCGTCAAAAAATGGGCAGAAGAGCTAAAAAGGAACTTCTCCAAAGAGGAAATGCAAATGGCCAACAGGCCTATGAAAAATGTCCAGCATCCCTTGTGATCAGGGAAATGCACATCAAAACGACAGTGAGATTTGCTTTTTTAGGACGGAGGGTGTGAAGACCAGGCCGGGTCCCCCGAGGCGGGACAGAGCTGCCCCGAACCCTCTATTTGAACCTTATCCCCCGCCCCTCCGCCTCCGGGCAGCATCCAGTCCTGCCCAAACAGTCCTTCCTCTCGTCAGATTGTAAACCCGAAACAGACAGACAAAAAAGATGTGGCAGAGGCAGAGATGGGGTGCAGGCCTCTCCCACGCTGGCCCCCTGCTGGGTGACCTTCCCTCCCAGCTCTGACTCCCCCAGAGGCAGAGCCGGATGGGGCCTGGTGGGCTGCCTATGCTTGCTGGCGGGGGGCACCTCTCTCTGCAGCTGGTGTCCCCCATGTTCTGTGGCCTTTGATTTTTTTTAAGATTTATCTATGCATACAAGAACTGGGGTGCAGGCCAGAGGTGTGGGGGATCAGAGGACTCCCCAGAAAGAGTGGGGAGCAGAACAGGCAGATCCACTGAAATCCACTGCCGAGGGGAGCAGCGAGGAGACAGGAGAGGTCTGCTGCGCCCTGTGGGTAGCTCCCTGGCCAGGGATCGAATGGTGCTGCAGAGGCTGCAGATAGCCTCATAGAGCTGCACCCCCAGAGCGGCCCTGCCTTTGATTTTGATGGTAAATAATCACGTCCTCATTCAAATTAATTAGATGCCTCTTGACGCGCTGCTAGTTTAGGATTAACTTCGATGGTCAACGTCATCAAGACTTTGTTTCCGTGAGGAGATTTCAAGCTCTCCTCTGAGCGCGGCCGCCTCCCGCGGGGCGTTCCAGGCCTCTCTCCCGGACGCGCTGGTCCTGGCCCTCCTCAGAGGCTGCTGCTCTGAAACCCACGCCGCGCTCGTGGCCGGAGAGCCCTGCACTGGGTCCCGTCGCGGGGTGAGGTCTGGGAGGGTCCAGAGGGGCCACAGGCCACCAACAGGACAGAGTGACTGACCTCCAGGGTCAGCAGGTCTGGGGGAGCAGCCAGCACCCCGAGAGTCTACTCAGCTTGTGTCTTTCCCCCGTGCAGTCTCTTCCAGTTTTCATCTTGATTCTTCTCCCTCAAGGACCCGGTTCACCCCTGCCCGACCTCCTTCTGTTGGCGCAAACAGGGGAGACAGACCTGGACTCCCCGGGCGTGTGACATTGGCCTTGACGGCCAGGGCGCTTTTCAGAAATGTAACTTAGCAAACCTTAGACGGGAAGAGCCCCCTGTTTTCCAGCCCAGACGGGATGTCCCTTCTCATAGCAGGGGTTCAGGACCTGCCGTGTCCCCGCCTCAGGCAGCCAAGGCTGTTTCTCCAGTTCCTGGAAGCCAAGGACACGGCCCGAACGCCCAGTGCCAGCCCGTGGCTGAATGAACAAAGCGTCACCCCTGCTGGTCTGCTAGATCCTCAGAATAATTCAATCACCCGGCATCAGGCAGGGCAGAGAAAACAGCCAGAGCAAGCGTCTGAGCGAGCTGTGGGCAGCAGCGAGTGCCCTGTGGCGTTAGGCTTGGCGTCCATTATGCCAACGTAAAAGGTTAAGAATATTTAAGCACGGGGCCTCCCTGGTGGCGCAAGGGGTTAAGCACCACACTATGAAGCAACCCGCAGCCTCTGCAGTACGAGTTCGATCCCCGGCCGGCCAGGGAGAAACCCACATGGCGAGGCAGACCTCTCCTGTCTCCCCGCTGCTCCCCTCAGCAGTGTGTTTTGTCAGTCTGCCTGTTCTGGTCCCCACTCCGTCTCTCGCCCCCCACATCTCTGGCCTGTACCCCGGCTCTTGTATGCATAAATAAATCTTAAAAAAAAAATACTTCAGTACGCCTATTTCCATTTTAAAACTGGTGACCGTGCTTTAATCATCTGCCAACGTTAGGCCGATGTGCCTGACTGTGATCATACCTTTGCCCGCCACGAGTGGTCGTGAATTATTGAAGTGTGACCCATCCCAAGGCCGCCAAGCCACTAGAGAGGGAGGGTGCCGTCCCCGGTGCCCCGCTGAACGACGTCGGTCAGAGAATCCCGCTGCCTCAGGGAGGCCGTGGCCTCCCCTGGCTGATGAGGACAGTTCTTCATGCTGGAAAGCGCGAGCTCTGGGACAGGCAGCCTAAGTGAGGGTTTAGTGAACAACCATCTGCGGCTCCCGAGGGAAGGAGTACCGGCCCGACAAGTCATCAATTGCAAATGGCTCCGGAGCACCTGTGGCCTCCCCAGCAGGCAGCCTTAGCAGGGCCGCGGGGCACGCCCCGACCTGAGAGCTCGCTGCACCCCACTGGGCCTGGCCACAGGCCTGTGTGCTTCACACACCTGCATCCTGCTCCCCACCAGGTGTCCAGGGCGACTGTGACTGAGGCCCACCCTCGGGGCGTCACGCCTGGGCGTCCATCCCGCGGCTGCCCTATCTGTCTCCTGTCCAGGACACTGGCCAGGCGGGGCGGCCTGCGAGGAAACTGTCACTCCAGAAAGCGGAACATTCTACAGAAGGTTTGGTCTGGTTTCCTCCCGCTTCGGTGTCGTGGAGAGGAGGGGAGGGTGGAGCAGGGCCCGAGACCGTCGATGAAGCAGCTCAAGGCACCCAGCGGCCAACATAGACCCCGGGAAACTGTGCGCCCGGGCCGGACACCGCGGCAGAGGCTTCAGGAGTGTTAGGGCGCTGTTGAGGGCGTGACTCTAGGCCGCAGCCTCTTTGCTGCTATTTTGTGAAATCCTCGGGAGAAGAGCGCTGTGCCGAGCCCCCAGCTGTACCCCTCTCGGCCGTGAGGGCTGAGGGGTGGTCCCAGGACATCCCGCGGGGACCCTGGGCCTGTCATGGCTCTGCAGTTTTGGGGGAAACTGCCACAGACCCAGATGGGCAGCAAATGTGCACCAAAATGGGAGGAAACCTCTTCCATGTCGGCCACCAGGAGGAGCTGGGACGCCTCGGGGGAGTCTCTGGTCAGGGTCCCGCCCGCCTGGGCTGGGCCTGGGGGCTTTCATGAGCAAAGGCCTTGGGTGAAGTTGAGAGCAAAAGCAGGCCTAAGACCCCAGGTTCGCATGGAGGCCGCGGCTGACCCCAGGCTGAGGGGTGCGGCTGAGCGGACCCACTCGGGACCCCAGTAGGGAGCTGGTTGCTGGCAGGGACGCGTCTTCAGGGCAGGACAGGGATGATGCCGCAGATGCAGCCCTGAACTCAGCCTCTGTCTTCCAGGAGCACCCTGACCTCTTCCTCCCGGGAGCACTTCCTCACAGGGAGCACCCCAACCTCTGCCTCCCGGGAGGACCTGACCTCTTCCTCCCCGGAGGCCCTGTGGGACGGGCAGGAGGACCCTGTGTTTCCCGTCCTGGACGCCGTGGCCGGGCAGCCAGCAGGGCCAGGAGGAGCGTCCCCGCCGGGTCCAGGCCCGCACGGCAGACAGCCACGTGGCGCTGGCGAAGGGCCGGGTGTGTCCGGGCTGTGCAGGGGGAACAGGGACAAGCTGGGGAAGAGCCCCAGGAAGACAAAGCACCGGCAGGTTCCCCTACGGGGAGGAGCCTTGTTTGACTCCCTTCAGAACCACCCCCAGAGAAGGAGATTCAGGTGCCTGAGATGACAGGAACAATAGCTGCAAGAGTGCAGTGCGGCTTGGAGATGCGGGGAATTAACTCCCTTTTGACATGGAAATGACAGCTCTGTTTTGACAGAGCTCTAAAATAAGCCCAGTCACGTAAGGTTTTCTTTTCTAATAGAGTATCTATATAATTTTAATTTTTTTCTATTATAGGATTGTGTGCAGCACAAAACAATAGGCACACTCATGTTTATTCATTAATCATTCTGTAGCTCTTTTCCATCAGTACTGTAAGTTCTTTATTCCAGAAAGTTCCACTGACTCCCAATTTAAAAAATTCAGTGATAAAACCATCACTTCACTCTAGACCTGCCGTTCAAGTCTGGGAGAGCTCAGTCCTGTGCGAGTCGGGCGGCCTCAGTATTGTTAGCGTTTTGTACCCATGTGCGTGTGCACGAGTGTGAGGGTTTGCTGTGCATAGGACAGTGGGCTGCGGGTGTGCATAAGCGTGAGTGCAAACGTGAGAGTGTATAATGGACGTAGGAGTGAGATGTAAATGTAGCGGACTGTGCGCGTGTGTGTGAGCAGATCGGGGGTGCCCCGCTTGGGCTGCGCTCTTGGCCCTCGCTGGCTTTGAGCCTCTGAACGAGGTGCCCGCGAGCCTGCCCGGGGGGCGCCGCACGCAGCCTCACCTCCCTCCGAGTGTGTGGGCCTGTACCGTGAAGTGACGCAGTGGAAGTTCCCGCCCAGCCACTGGTCCATCCCAAGCGCTGACCAGAGGCAAGGACTCTCATTTTGCACATTTCTCTTTCTAGAGAAGGATTTTGAAGTTGGCATCTTCCCTGCACAGTCCTCACGCGCCTGCACCCCGGAGAAGCGCGCGCACATGCTTGGAAGGCGAGGTGGGGTGCTGGGCTGTCCCCACAACCTGCCTGGGCTCTCGGGGGGCTGGCGAGGGGTGGGGGGCAAAGTAGCAGCTCCCCTAGTGCAGCGGGAGGTTCAGCTGCCCGTGGGCATGGGCGGGTCTGGCCCGGGCCCCTCCTGGGCACTGACGCGTTCCTGGGGGAGGCTGAGGGCCTGGCGGGACCCTGGAGCCACCCGCGCAGGCTGGCCTGGCCTTCGGGGCTAGGGCCAGATCTGGGCAGCGCTCTGCGGCCCAGCAACCTCTAAAGGGGCCTCGCTTCACGTCTCTGTTTCTGACCGATTTCGTCTTCTGCTTAGTGAGTTGCGGCTTTCCCTCCAGGGCTGCGATTTCTTAAAAGTAAGAAACAGGAAAACGAGACGGGCAGGCGGCCCTCGCCCTCTCCGTCTCTCCGCCGTGGCCTGGGGGTGTGCAGGGTCTCCCCAAGCGGACCCGTTTCAGCGTTGGTCCGAGATGGTGGGTTGGTCCGTTGCAGGGGATAGTTTGAGCTTTGTGGGTGTCTTTCTACGGTGCGCTGTGGCTTCCGGGTGTCTCCGTTTGCACCCTGACTTGGAGACGGATTCTGAAGGGGGCGGCCGGCCCGGTGGCTGCCTTCATCCTGCGGCGTTTCTGATCATCAGAGTTTCGCGGCTTTTTCCCTCAAGAGCAATTGGAAAGTAAAAGAACATCTAATGCCTTAAAATATGCGTTTGTCAGTAAAATATGGTGGTTGAAGGGATGCTTGGCACCCTAAGAATCACTTGGGAGGAGGCACCCGGGGTGCTTGCCTGCCCGTGCACCCTCTGTACATGCAGCCAGGCCCCCCTCGCCTGCCTCCCTGAGTTGGCCCCAGTTCCCGTGGCTGGGTGATGAAGGAAGCGGCGTCCATTGTCACACTGTCAGCTGTGGGCGCCCAGCCCTGAAATGCGTATTCCTGACCACGTCTGTGTTTTTTTTTTGGTAAATTTTATATTTAGAGCAGTTTTAGGTTAACAAGGAGCACTGAGCAGAGAGGACAGCGTGTTCGGGTGTGTCCTCTGCCCCAGCCCCCTGCCCCGCCTCATTAGGTCCATCTTTTTATTTACTTAATTTAAAGGAATCGTGGGTTCCGGCTTCTCACCTCTGCAGAGCTGTGTCCCCACCCCACACCCACCGCAGGTGCTCAGCCGGGCCTCTCGGCTGGACGCCCCAGTTCTGCAGCCCCAGGTCCAGGCCGTTCGTCTGCCAAGGCTCGTGGCGCTCACGTCCACGCGCACGAACCCGCCCCGCAGCTCTCCCCTCGCCGGCCCGCGTCCCTCAGCGTCATCCCAGCCAGTTCCACCCCCGTTGCCGCCGCCGGCGAGGGTCGCCTCTTCGTCCAGCTGAGCCGGAGTCCGCGGCGCGGCGCCTCGTGGCCCAGCAGCCCCCTCTTGGCCCGGCCCCTCTGCCTCGGGGCCCGGGGCGGCGCGCGTGGCCCGGCTGTCGTGTGGGAGCCGCGGTGACAGCGGCGGGCGCGCAGCCTTTGCACGAGTGACGTTGCATTCTTTGGAGCAATACCGAGGAGCGCAGTTTCCGGGTCATCGGGTAAATCTGCGTTTACTATTTCGAGGCACCGCACGTTGTTTCCACAGGGGCCGGGCCGGGCTACGCCCCGCAACACGGTGTGGGGCTCCTCTCCCTCCACCTCCTTGCCAGCTCCATTGTTTCTGGGCCTGGGCCACTCTCCCGCGAGCGAGGGGCGTCTCCCGTGGCTCCGTTGGCATCTCCCCGGGGCCACGCGCACGTCTTCGGGGAATGCCTGCCCAGCCCTTCTGCCCACTGGATCCGCGGCTTGGGTTTCTTGTTGGGCTTGATGCTTGCGTTTGTAGCTCTCGGGTCCCAGCCCCGCCTTGGCTCTGGGGGGCGAGGCCCCCCCGCCTGCTGGGGTCTCTTCATGCGAATGTGCCCCTGTCGCGGGCGGCTTTTCAGTTTGCCGTGTTTGGCTTTATTTTCCTCGCAGCCGGGGGCACGCCCCAGAGACAGCCTGTGGCCACTGTCGTGGGCTGCTTATCTCTTTTCTTTGAAGCGTCTCGTCGTTTCCGGCCTTCTGTCCGAGACTTTCACCCACGTGCGGTAGCGCTCGCGCGGCCAGGAGAGTGGCCGGCATGCGTTTTCCAGCAGGCGACTGTCCGGTTCTCCCGGCACCATCCGTGAAGGGACTTTGTCTCTCCACTGTGACGCGCCCGCCACCAGCCCGCGCCGGGGCCTGCTGCCGGCAGGAAGCCACGCTGCTGCGTTTTCACCGAGCGCAGAGTCTGCACTAGGGCCCGCGCTGGTCTGGGGCATAATGTCATGAGCCCGCAGAGTTGTACTGCCCGAGACCCTCGTGCCCTCAGCCGCTCACGCCTGCGCCAGCCCCGCGCCCCTCCTGCGCCCTCCGTGGTCGGGCCTTCCCGGAAAGCCACACACCAGCACCCGTCCGCCCCTCGGCCCCGCTCTCGCTCATTGATAGGCATTTAAGGCTTCCCAGGCCTTTCCTGGCTTGACACCTCATTTCCTTTTAGTGCTAAATAGTGTTCCTCTGCCTGGACTTATTTTAAAATAGTTTATTTTTCGTATTCTTCTTGGAGGACATCTTGGTTGTCTGCGTTCTCGGCACTTGCGATAAAGCCGTTATGAACATCTGGGGCACGCTGTCCCATGGACGTACATTTCGGCTCCTGTGGTCCGTGGAGGCTGCAGCTGCTGGGCCGGGGCTGCCGGGAGCTCTCGGGGTGTCGACGCGCAGCCGCCGGCCAGAGGGCGACCTCACTTCAGCTTGCCTCGCTGCCTTTTCTTCTAATGAGTAAACTGCTTTTGAAACATGTTTGGAATTCTTTGATTTAGAAGTAATACCCTTTCATAAGATACGGAAGTTTGATAAAGGCTGTCCTTTTCTCATGGTACAGCGGATTTAGAGGCTGTCGGGTTTTGAGAGTGCCCAGCAGCTGGGAATTTGGTTCAATCCCTAAAGGTACAGCCACTAACAATAATGACTCTTCTCGCTAAGACTTCACAGCTACGTCCAGTCGTGTCTATGGGGGTGTCTATAATACTCACCAAAGACTCTCTCGACTAAATTTTATTGTATCAACTAGGTGTAAAGAGCAAGTTGATTTAAGACCCGATGCTTTGTCAGATTTTTTTTTTTTTTTCATTTTAAAAAACAGGTTTAGGAGCTCCCTGGTGGTGCAAGGGTTAAAGTCTCAGCACTATCAAGCTATCGGCAGCCATCGTAGCACGAGTTCGATCCCCGGCCAGGGGGCTACCCACACAGTGCTGCAGACCTCTCCTGTCTCCCCGCTGCTCCCCTCAGCAGTGGATCTCAGTGGCTCCACCTGTTCTGCTCCCTGCTCTGTCTCTGGGGAGTCCTCTCACCCCCTGCAGCTCTGGCCCCCACCTCAGTTCTGGCACGCATAAATAAATAAAACAAATCTTTAAAAATGACAGGCTTAAGAGAACAGGGGAAAAAGGTGCCTACATTTGGCACACAGACACCTTTGCCTCAATTTCCCCCCAATTTAGAAAAGGAATAAATGGTGAGTTAAGGGGGGGAGGAGAACAACGATTAGTATTTACTGAGTAACACGTTGATCGGGAGCATTGTGCTCAGCACTTCACCCACCTGGACGCTCCCGGCAGCCCTGGGAGGGAGGTGGACGCCGCCCCACGGAGCAGGAGCCGGGGCTTCCCCTTGCTGAGTGGTCACCCCCAGAGCCAGGCCTGTGCGCAGGACCGAGCAGGAATTGTCAGGGCCCCGGGAACTCTCCCCGGTACTGACAAGCCCCGTCCCTCGGCTTCCTTCTCTATCCCGTCTTAAAGGCGCCTGAGTGACGAAGGTGATTGTCCCCAATTGTGACTTGACTCGTCTTCACCCAATCTGGCCGTGCAGTTTCCTACCTACACCGGTTTGCAGCGGCCACACTCACGCTCACACTCGCCTGCCTGGTCTCTCCGCCTCTGAGCACCCCAGGGACCTTCCTCGCACTGCCCGGACCCCGGCTAGGCCTGCAAGGGTGAGAACTAGCAGAGGCACAGTTGTGGAGACGCGGGAGCCCCTACAGGGCTGCTGTTGGGAAGGTGATTTTTCAAGTGTTTGCAATTAAGTACGAAATCCGGTGCCGCCTGCTACGTGTACATTGAACTCCCGTTAAAAACAGAAACGATATGAGTTGTTTTCTATATTCCACATTCTGTAATAGTCGAACTTTGGTATTTGAATTATTTAAACTTATTTCATTGTCCTAAATTCCTTCCCTGTGTGGAAATGGCTAAACGTTGAAAGAGAAGAAAAGATTTAGTTGTCAAATAGCAAGATGAGTGTCGTACGCAAACGCGCAGGGAGTTAATGTAGCTACGTGGGACCACGGAAGACGAGCAGGCCCCACGGAAGACGAGCAGGCCCCACGGAAGACGAGCAGGCCCCACGGAAGACGAGCAGGCCCCACGGAAGACGAGCAGGCCCCCCGCAGGCCGGCGCGAGGGGCCGGCACAGGCAGCGGGAAGCCCTGGGGCCCGTATTCTACTGAACTAGATGTGACCCCCCAAGTCACAGGAGTGAAAGACCCACTTTCCACGTCATAGCCTCGTCTTACTTCCCCCTTCGGACACCAGCCGCAGCCGCACATTATCAAACCTGTTCTGACGCTCACAGTCATTAGTCGTTTGAACTTGACAAGTCAAGTTCTCATTTCATGTTTCTTTGCAGCCCTTAAACTAGCACATCTACAGCAAATCAAGGGTTGGCGAAGCCCCCGGTCTGTGATATTTCGGTTCCAAGTATGACATCATTCTGAGCCAATCACTTCACGACACCCTCCTGGACGTCTAGAAAAGAAGTTTTCCTTCTCGAAGGATCTTCCTCTTCTCACTGGCCAACACCCTCACTGCTCCAGAACCAGGCATTGAAGAGATCCTCAAACTACGGAGCGTCCCGAGAAGTATCTCTTCGTTAGACTGCTTGTTGCTGTTCTTAATTTCATCCATTTCTTCTGTAGACGTGGCAAGGGTGAGAAAACTGTGGCACGCTGCACACTCTGACGGGGGGCAGGAGTCGAAAGGATCTATACCTGAACTTAAAAAAATGTATCTTTTTTTTTTTTTTATAGAGGCATGCTTTATTTATTTATTTGTTTGTTTGTTTGTTTTGTTTATACATGCACTGGGTACAGTCAGAAGCGCGGGAGGGTGAGAGAATTCACCAGAGCCAGAGCGGGGAGCAGAGCAGGCAGAAGGAGCGAAGTACACTGCTGAGGGGAGCAGCGGGCGGCAGGAGAGGTCTGCGCGCCATGTGGGACCCTCCTCCAGTGGCCGGGGAGCAGCAGGGGATCGAACCGGCGCCACAGAGGCTGCGGGCAGCTTCGCAACCCAGTGCTCAACCGCTGCGCCACCGGGGAGGCCCAAAAAAATGTATCTTAGTGGAACCGATGAGACATATTTACAAGATCATGGCTGAGATTATGACTGTGATGCTGACTGGCATAATATTCCATCCTGGTTATGGACTCCCCGACCCAGGCCGTCCCGTGGACCGGCACGTCCGGTGAAGGGCTCAGGACTCGCATTTGCTCAACGCGCAGTTGCTGAGGGAGTGAAATACTTTCAGCATTATTTCAGACTGCCGCGTAGCCACAAAATGCCTTTGAGGACGGCGTGATCTTCGAGGCGTCAAGTCATGCGCTCATTGCCTTACAAGGCAGGGAGCCCGCGGGAAGCTGGAGAGCCGCGGTGTGTGGAAACAGCATTCTCCTTGGAGCGCGGCAGCTGTAAAAATTGTACATAGTGAAGACACAGGAATTGAACTTGGGCTTTGAAACTGGACCATCTGATTTCCTGCTCCACGGAATGTGCATCGCGAAGCCAGCAGCGCGGCGGGGCCTCTGCAGACAGGGAGCGGGTCACCGGGCTCCGAACGGGCGTCTCCCTGAGTTTCCGACGCGCCTTACGCATGTGCCCAGGGGACCGTGATGGATTGAGTTAGCACAGTTCCAAGCTCCACAGGAAATGTCAGGGAGGGTTGGATAATTGAGTGCAGCGTTCACCTCAGAAGGTCAAGTGAAAAACAGCAAGACCACGTCGCTCTGCAGCTCAGTGAACTGCCGCCGGGCCAAGCCCCCTCCAGACAGGCTGGGCCCTTCTTGATCCCGTCCCCTGCCTGGCCCTGGCTCAGAGCTTTGGCTTGAACATAGAGCCGTTTTCAGCCGGGGTGGTCAAGCACATTGCTGTGAATTTGGAGTGAAGTGCGATGCTTTGGCGATGCCTGTGAGGCTGCCTTCAATTAGTGATATGATTTCTCTGAAGCAATAAATCAAATCCACGAGGCGGATGACAGTAAAATCCCAGAGGACAATTAACTTGTCAGCAATTCACATGACGTAGTCCTTTTACCGAGCTATATGCTAACTTTGTGATTAGATTTGAATTATTAAGAAACTTTTGATTTAAGGAATTCAAGGTGAACATACTTTAATTAGAACTTTTAGATTTCACTTAGCTTTGGCAAAAAATCCCTACCTCCTTTTCTACACTCTTGAGCATTTCTCTCCTCTCTGGGCCTTTTCTCCCTTCATATTTCGAGCACCGGATCACTGCTCAAGGACTGGTACACAAATAACCAAAAATGTAGTGTCTGAAGACAACAGAAATCTTCAGTGACATGAATTACGCGTCCAGGGAGGGGCCCGGGTAGAGCAAGGTGCTAGCGGCCGGCACTTCCTGGCGGTCCTAAGGGTTTGTCCATTTTGCAAAGACCAGCTTTAGGCCTTGACTCATGTGTGGCCTCTTTGTCCATCCTCAGAGCCAGCTTGTCTGGTCAGATCTTCCCACCCAGCATCACACTGACTTCCTCTGCCAGAGTCGAGTCTCCCCCGCCTTCCGCTCCCGTTCCCAGCTTCCACCCTTACGCCCCTGTGATGTCAGCGAGCCCAGCAGATGACCCTGGAGCACCGGCCCGTAGAGCCACATCACAGTCTCTTTCACAACTAGAGGAATATCCACGGGTTCCAGAAGCTTGGGCAGGGGCGTCTTTGGCAGAGGGGGCATTACTTTGCAAACCACAGGGTCTCGCCACAACGTGATGGCTCCTGTGTGTGAGTGTGTGAGTGTGTGTGAGTGTGTGTGTGTATGCACTTTATTTCTCTGCCGTGTAAATCCCTGAATGCCCAGGGTTATCTCTTGTCTTGAGGTCTCTGCTTTCCCTGGGTTTACTTGCTGGGTCCCCGTCTTGGGGCTGGATACGCCAAATAAGAAGCGGCCAAGTGTGAGCAGATATGAACCAGCCAGTGGGCAGATACCAAATGGATACAGAGGATCAGACCAACCACGAATCAGCGCTGGGGGGGGGCCACAGTCAAGGTCAGACGCTGTGCTAAAGACAACCGGAGAGACAGTCAGGAAAGTCGTCAAAGTCGAGGCCAACCCCCGGGCAGGAGCTTGGAGCCGGTGCCTGCTCTGCGCCGACAGGGGCGCGACCGCTACTTGTTCAGGGGATTTGGTGACAGAGCAAGGTCCGAATCGGTTCCCGTGGAATTTCTTTTCTTCCAGCCTGGACTTGGCTAAGCGCCCTGGGTCCCGCCCTCCGGGAGGGTGCGGCTGGTCTCAGCGCCCCGAGAGGCGGGTCTGATGGTGTGTGGCCCCCCGCCCCCCCCACCCCTGCTCCGCGTGTCCACTTGCACTTTCACAGGCTTTCTCCTCCCCCGGCACCAGGCTCGGGGCGGCGCCTGGAGGACACGGCACTTCCAGTGAGCGGCTCAGGGACTCTGTCAACCGTCCTCGTATGTGCCCGTTGTGGTCTGATGTGGAAATAGTTGGTATAAGCTCGTTTCTGTCACTTGAGTAGATTCGGCATCTCTCTTAGTCGTATATTAGTTATATCCTGAGATTTAGTAAGTCTGAAAAATTTCAATCACATTTTGAAGAGAAATAAGTAGCCTTTTTGGGCAGTAAAGCCCATTTTATTTTACTTCATTTTCACTCTAAAGACTTAGGCAAAACATTACCGAGCATTATTGTGTGTTGTGCGTTAAATTCCATTTTCCTTAGAAGAACTCAAGGCATTAACAATTAAATTCAAACTTGGGCCACTTGGAGACACAAACGTGGATGGTCTGAGAGAGGAACGCGGACGCGAGGAAGCTGGAGAAGGAAGAGAACATTGAGACATAGGGCGAGACAGACATGGGTCCCCAGAGGGGACTCGCCCCGACCAGCCCGTCTCTCCTTCGGCAGGAAAATAGAGTTGTGGGAAAGCATTCACTGGGCCAGAGGTGGTGAGAAACAGCCACCAGCGACTTTGGGGACCCAGGGAGATCCCCTTTACTGCTGAAAAGTCATGTGAGTCACACCCACACACTCACACACTCACTCATCACTATTTTCCGTGATAACCCAGTTCCTAATTTCCCTGTCCATGTGAACAGGCCCTTTGTACATCACTTGGGCAACGGCAGGTCGTTCAAGAAATGGTTTGGGGGGACTTCACTGTGCGTGGGGGGAGTGAGTGTATATTCCTACCTCACACCCTCGCACCATCTGCTCCTGTGCTTCAGGGACTTGGTGTGAAACGCAGGACTTTAAAACTTGAAAAAGATTAAAAAACCTCTTTATGAGCCTGGGAAGGGAGGGGCCCCTGACATGCCCCAGAGCAGGCCCTGCTGGGACCAGGCCGGGCTTGGACAAGGTCAGAGTCTCCAGGACCAAGACGGTGCTCCTCCGAGACCAGCAGGGAAGGCCCGGCAAGGAGCAGACGTTCGGGGTCTGCCCAGGGCTCCCGAGATCCTTTTTAAAAATTGGTGATTCAATTGAAAAAACAATCAAACAGCAAAAGATACTACCAAGGCTCCAGGGCGGGGAACAAGCACGAGGCCGTGGTCATCCAGCCGCAGGCAGGACAAGGACGTGGGCCAGAAAGGGCGACGCTGCCCTTGGCACCCGCGCTGGGGCGCAGGTGGAAGCGCTGCGGGGGAAATGGAAATCCTGACCCACCTTTAGCACCATCCTGGCGATCTTGCGGTGCCACTCAGGGCCTTGGAACATTCCAGATGTGGGCAGTGGACCTGCGCGTCCGTGAGAGCCGCAGACGCCGCCCAGCTGCCCGGCGGGGCCAGGCCGGGCGCGCGCAGCTCGAGGCCGAGTCCACCCGGCGGCTCCGCGGCCTCACACCGGGCCGCGGGGGGACGCGCGCGGCGGGGCGGGCGCGGGGAGCCCCGGGCGGGGTGGCGTTGGCGCAGAGGGCCCGGCCCCCAAGGCAGCCGGCGCGTCCTGCCCTGGCGAGCGCGGACGAGCCACGCGGTCCGGAGGTCGCCGCGGGGGCTGCAGGCGCCCCCGGCCCCACTGCAGACGCGTCCCCGGCGCGCCCCGGGAGGTGGAGCCCCGGGGTGCTGCCCTCGGGCCTGTGCGTCCACGTCCACGGGCTTCGGAGCCGGTCCCGGGGCGCCTGGCCCGGCCTGGGGCTCGGCGGCAGCAGGGGTCCCCCGCGCGCGCGGAGGGAGCGAGGCCAGCTCGGGGCCGGGGGGACAGCGGAGCGGGGGGGGGGGCGCCCTCCCGGCCCCGCGCGGCCCGGCCCTCCCCGCGCGTGACGCGGAGGACGCGGCGAGCTCCACCCGCGGGGCCCTCGGCACGGAGGGAACCCCCGGGGCGCCCCGGCCCCCCCGCAGCTGCCCGGGGTTCGGGCCGGCAGGCGCCAGCCCGCGGGGGGCGAGGGCAGAGCCGCGGGGAGAGCCGGGGGCGCGGGCCGGGGCGCGGGGCCAGCGCGGCAGGTTGGGCTGGAAGCGACGCCTGGGGGGTCACGGGGGGCCGCCAAGCCCCGCACGGAGCCCCGCGAGCACCTGCTCCCCGAGTCCCGCGGCGGGAGCCTCGAGCCTTCCCACCGGTGTAGCGCGCGAAACTTGGAGGAAAAACCACTTTATTTATGGAATTAACAAGGAACCATCTGAACACAAGTGTGTCCGCGCGCGGCTCTGCAGCCGGGGCTTCGATGAGAAACAGTTTCGGTTCTTTTTCCCCATCCAGGGGATCCAAAAACAAGATTATTTGAGGCTTCCGCAGGTGGAAACGGGTTAAACCTGTTACTCAGGTGAGTCTTCGAGGGCGGGAGCGGGTTGTCTGGAGTGACGTCATCGCGGGTGTTTCTTCTGCGGAGAACGGGGGTCGCAGGGGCCCCGCCCGCCGCGCGCCCCGCGGGTTTTCTGCTTCGCTGAAGGACGCGCTCCGCGGGCGCGGGTGGCGCCTGGCCCGGGAGGACGAACCGAAGCAACGTTTAACATCCTTAAAAAAAGACGGATTTTCCGTCTCGCCCTTCCTGGTGCGCCGCAGGGTCGCGTGTCCCGCGCAGCGTCGCTTCCACGTGAAAACGGGGCTCCCGGGGGGACTCGGCGCCGCCTCGGTGGGCGAAAACGTGAATAAACAGAGCCTGGGAAAACAGCAACAACAGATACGGGTCAGTCCACGCGGGGACGAGCCCGGTGTCCCCGGGTGAAATGTCCTTTCCCGGCCTCCCCGGGGCGCGGCGGCTGAGCGCTGGGTGGCGGAGCTGCCCGCGGCCTCTGCGGCGCCGGTTCGATCCCCGGCGGCTCCCCGGCCACCCCCGGAGGAGGGTCCCGCGTGGCGCGCAGACCTCTCCTGCCGCCCGCTGCTCCCCTCAGCAGTGTCCTTCAGTCCTTCTGCCTGCTCTGCTCCCCGCTCTGGCTCTGGGGGATCCTCTCACCCTCCCGCGCTTCTGACTGTGCCGGGGGCTTGTGTGAATAAATAAATAAATCAAAAAAAAATCACTGAAATTTCCTTTTCCCCTCAGGAGCGCAGCGAGGACGTTCCTCTCTTGAAACAGGGTTCTGGCCAGCGGGGAGGGCGAGGCCGCGGCCCAGCCCAGGGCCCGACAGTCGGCGCGGCCGCGCCGGGAGGCCGGGGGTGTCCGCGGGTGCCGGGGCGCCGGGCCGGCCGAGGGCGCACAGGCCGGGAGCGCACAGGCCGGGGGCGGGAGAGGTGGTCCCGGCCGCTGCTGCCCGAGGGTTCTCCCCCGTGTGCCGGGCAGCCCGGCCCGTCCACTGTCCCCCGGGGCGCCCGCGGCAGCTCCTGAGGTCACCGCCGGCCGAGTCACCCCAGAACGCGGCGCCTTCGCGCTGGGCGCGGCGCGTGGTGAAGGTCGGCGGGGACGGAAGCCGCCTCCAGGGACGCGGAGAGGCGGGTGGGCGCCCGGCTGCGCTCGGCCCCGGCGCCCGGGCCCGTCAGGTCCAGCATCTCCACCTGCACGTCGGGGCCTCCCGGCCGCGGCAGCGGGGTGCCCCCCGCCCGCGTCCTCCAGGACCCCGGGGTCGCGTCCGCACCAGCGGCCAAGGGCGCCGCGCCCCGCCCCCCCAACCCCCCCCCCGCCCCCAACCCCGAGAAGGCGCGTCCCCCGCCCCGCCTGCGCCCCTCCCCGGCGCGCCTCCAAAGCCTCGAGTCTCCCTGTTGGGGTGCAGGGGGGCGTTGCTGAGAGTCTCGCTGCCCTCAGGGGGAACGGGGGTGGGGGGGAGCAGGAAGGTGAGCGGGAACCCCGCGCCCCGCTGTCTCCCCCAGAGGCGCTGCCCCTGCCCCCCGCGGCCCCTCCCTGCGGGCGCCTCGGGGAGCTGGGCTGGGCGCAGGGGTCCCCCGGCGGGGGGCGGCCGCCGTTTCCCTGGAAAGTTTTGGTGAAAGTGTTTCTGAAACGTCGCGTTGAACTCATCCTGTTCCTTGACGCAGAAAGAAAAGTCAAACATCTGAAGAGTCTCGTTGGCTCCGATGGCGACCCCGAGACATCGCCGTGCGTCCCGTCTGCGAAGGCCCTTCGCCCCGCACCCCGGGCCCTGAGGGGTCTCCAGTTCCTCTCGCGGGTTTTTTGGTTTTTCTGCCCATTTCCTTGTCACCTTTCTTTTTTTTTTTTTTTTTTTGAGAATGAGAATTTAAATTTATTTTTTTCTTTTTTACCTGTCAGCTTTTGCGCACCCTCAGGTGGCATAGTCTCTGATGTGCTCACTGGTTGTCTGTCACCTGCAAAGTTTGACAATAAACTAATTAGCTCAAGCTAGGCTTTCACCCTTGACCTCATTTTGTCCTTAATTTTGACGTGGGGATCCCTTTTCTGCCAGAGTCCTTGGCTCTGTCCCAGCCAACATAATTGAAGATCTGAACTTTCCTGCAGTGTGAATTTTAGAAAGAAAAACATTCCTGTTTGGAAATTAGAAATATTTTCTACTTTTTAAATTTAGGCTTTTATTTGAGACCATGAAAACTGTAATGAAGATGCGGGGAATAATTTGTTATCAAAAAATATAAGACCGGCTTTTCAAACATTGCCTCTCACAGCGCCAGGAAGCAAACTTTCTGTCGAACATTATTATTTCAGAACCACAGGCTTGTCAGAGGAGACAGAGCGGCACGTGCACCCCTCAAAACAAAGAGCTCTGATCTCTCACAATGACTATTTCCTCTGCCACGGATGGCAGAGACCAGCTCGGCACGTGCATGTTTTAAAATAACTGTCTGTACTGTTGAGTAGAGAAAAGTAAAAGCTCCTTAATTTGAACCTGGAGCAACATAAAATGGAAATTCAGAGAGATCTGTGCTTTCATGGATTATTTTGTCTGTCTGGTACGAAAGTGACTTGCTCCAGGGAAATAGTGAAAATGAGTTTGTAGAAAAATCATTTATTTAAGGATAAAGCGCTCACCTGATAAATGATGGCCTAAATGCATAAATGATGGCCTTTTGCATAAATGATGGCCTGTTCAAACCCTGGGTCCAAGTGCCTGTGGGCTAGGGGTCATTAGACAGTCACCCGGGGCCCTTCAAGTGTCAAAATATGGCTTCCATTCAGAACATATGGAATGTTCTGTCCTTTGAGTTGTCACTCCACCACGGGTCCTTGTTACCCCCAAATTAGCAAGTGCAGCTTTCCCACTTACTGTGCTGAAAATAGGCCCAGAGCTCTTATTCTCCAAAATTTTTTTTCCCCAACTAGTTTCACTTGGAAAGTAGAACACTAATGAAAATATACTATGAGAAATCATGCTAAACATTTGATCATAGAGTTAGAAAGAAGCCCTAAAGACATCCAGCCCCCACAGAGGCGCATGACCAAGGGGTGACCAGGGGCACGCTGTGAAGGGTGGCATTCTAAAGCGGGTCCAGTGTCTGCACCCACAAAGGCGAAGGTAGCAGGCTCTTGGTGGGAGGGATCTTTGGCTCATGTGCGTAGAGACAGAGAGAAGAAATGATGTTCCCAATACAACTGTGAGCAGTGCCCATGCCCATGCGGGCAAATGCTGGACCAAACAGGTGCCACCCAAAGTGCGGCCACTGAGTCCTGAGAGTGCACCGCAATCTAAGTCACCTTCTAACAGAAACCCTCAAGAAATTGGCTAGGCAGGTCCCAGCAAGCTGAGACAGAAGGAGAGACCCCAGATTCAAAATAAACCGGGTAATCCACCACAGGTCACGATAACAACTGCCATGTCCCTCCCTGGCCAGACCCAGCCTTCCCCGTGTCTCACCTCGTGGCGCTTCCCAGGTGTCTCTCCCCCTCCTTAATTCCACCTCTAGTTATTTATCCCCCGACTCTTCCCAGATGTGCTCACTAAGGAAGTCTGGCTCATGGGCAGCAATTGTGGCTTCTTGTCTTTTTTATAGTAGTCACGCTGACAGGTGTGAGGTGATACTGCGATGTGCATTTCCTTGCTGATGAGTGATGTCGAGCGCCTTTTCCTGGGCCTCTTGGACATTCGTGCATGTGTCTTTGGGAAAATATCTATCAGATCCCTTTTCCATTTTTAATGTTTAGATGTTGTTATTTTGCTATTAAGTTATATGAATTCTTTATATATATTGGATATTAACCCCTTACCAGACATATGACTTGCAAATATTTTCTCCCATTAGATAGGCTAATCTTTTCATTTTGTTGATTGTTTCGTTGCTATGAAAAAGCTTTCTAGTTTGATAACATTCCACTGGTTTGTTTTTGCTTTTATTGCCTTTACTTTGGTGTCAAATGAAAAAAAAAAAGGCACCTAGATGATGTCAAGGAGCTTATACCTGTGTTTTTTCTATGTATTTTATGATTTCAGGTATTGCATTCAAGATTGTAATTAATTTTTAATTATTTATTTAGTATGGTATAAGATAGTGACCTATTTCTTTCTTTTGCATATGGCTGTCCAGTTTTCCCAGCACCATTTATTGGAGCAGTATTCTTAGTTCCTTTGTTGCAAATTAGTTGCCCATAAATGTATGGGTTTATTCTGGGGTCTCATTTCTGTTCTACAGATCCTTGTATTTTTTTAAAACTCCAGTGTCATACTGATTTGATTGCTGTAGCTTTGTAGTACAACTTTAAGTCAGTTAACATGATGTTCTTTTCTCTTAGGAAATCCATAAGATCCAACAATTCCACTTCCGGGTATTTGCGAGATCTTATGGATTTCTATTCTTAGTTTGTTAAGGAATCTCCATATTGCATCAATTTACATTCTCACCAACAGTGACCAAGTTCCCTTTTCTCCACATCTTTGCCAGCATTTGTCCTAGTCCACGAACATATAGTTTCTTCCCATTTCATTTTGTCTCCTTCAATTTCCTTCACCAGTGCCCTAGAGGCCTCATTGTTTAGGCTTTCATCTCCTTGGCTAAATAGATTTCTAGATATTTTATTCTTTTTGGTATTACCATTTTGATGGGGTTATTTTCTTAACTTCTCTTTTTGATAGTTTATTGTTTGTATATAGAAATGCAACGAATTGTTCTCTATTGATTGTGTACCTTGCAAATTTGCTTATTATTTCTAAGAGTTTTTAATGGCACCTTTAGGATTTTTCTCTATATAAAATCATGTCATCTGCAAATAGTGACAATCTTGTTTCTTCATTTCAAATTTGGATGCTTTTATTTTTTTCTTGCCTAATTGCTTTGGCAAGGACTTCCAATATTATGTTAAATAAAAGGGAAGCATGTGAGCATCCCTGTCTTATTCATGGTCTTAGAAGAGAAGCTAGAAATGTTAGCTATTGAGTGTGATGTGAGCTGTGGGTCTGTCCTCTATGGTTGTTATTATATTCAAGCATATACCCATTGAATTGAGAGTTTTTTATCATAAAAAGATGTTGAATGCTGTCAAATGCTTTTTCAGCATCTCCTGAGGTGAACATATGGTTTTCATCCTTTTTTTTTTTTTAAAGATTTATTTATTTATTTACACAAGCAGTGGGTACAATCAGAAGTGCAGGAGGGGAGAGAATTCACCAGAGCCAGAGCAGGAAGCAGAGCAGGCAGAAGGACCCAGGTACCCTGCTGAGGGGAGCAGCGGGCGGCAGGAGAGGTCTGCACGCCATGTGGGACCCTTGCCGGCGGGGGGATCGAATCGGCGCTGCAGAAGCTGCGGGCAGCTTCGCAACCCATCGCTCAACTGCTGTGCCACCGGGGAGGCCCCATCCTTTGTTTTTTAAGGTGGCATGTTGCGTTGACTGACTTGTGGATGTAACCATCCTTGCATGCCTGGAATAACTCCATTGTATCATGGTGCATGATACTTTTAGTGTATTGCTGAATTTAATTAGCTAATATTTTGTTGAGGATTTTTGCATCTCTAGTGATCAGAAGCAAGGTTTGAAATAGTAGCTAAATGTCAGGTTTCTTTCCTGTACTTGTTAAAGCTTCACTCTATGAGGAAAATGTCTCTAAGTACATCGGAGTCACAAAAAAATCTTTGAACGCAACTATATTGCATTTAATAACTAAGTGCATCCTTTCAAACACAAAAAATAAACCTCATACAGTTTATAGTTTCCTTGTCAGTCATTCTTCAAACAACACATTACTTTATTCTTCATGTTATCTATGAGGCTGATATACTTTGGGCTGCTTAAATGAGATAAGATAACCTTGTCCACTTGTACTGTAAGACACTCGCTGCATCTTATAATAAGATACAGTATTATAAAATCACAGGAATATTCATCCTTAAGGTGGACCTTTTAAAGAATTACTTCAAATACAATAAAAAAATGGAGCACGTGAATGTTAAACTTTGGGTGGGGAGCAGGTGACTCCCCCTAGACATACCTCAGCAGTCACAGGAGCTGCCCCAGACGTTGCTGTGCTCAGGCCGGGGGCTGTTCTGGCAGGCACAGAGGTCAGAAGGTCCACAAGCTTCCTAATCCTGCCACCAGGCTGACCTAAAGCTCAAATAAGGCAGGAGAGCAAGCAGCCTTTAAACTCTTCCCTCTTTTCCGTGGAATTGGAGAGTTGACAGAGGTGAGGTCGGGATCTTGAAATTATACACTTTGCCCTTTTCTGCAAATGTATTATTTCTGCAAATGTTTTATTTAGAGAGTTGTTGCTGATCATAGATTTGAGGAAGTATGCTTAATTTTCTGTAACTTCATGGGAGTCAACTGAAATCTCCTTCGGACCACCGCCCCGTCTGTATTCCTGGTGTTGTTTGCCTGGAGGTTGGGCCGTGCAGATGAGCACTGCGGCGCTGATGGTGCTGGTCCTGGCGAGGCAGCATGAGTCCTAGGGGCCAGTGCAGTGGACGATGGAGCTGGTAACACTCATCGTCAGGTGCGCCAGGTGCGCCAGGTGTGCCAGGTGGCTGGTGCCACGGGGCCAGCTGCAGTCCTACCAGAACTTGTTCCTCGGCCCCAGGACCCATAGACAAGCAGAACTGCATCTGTCCGGTTTCCCCGGCTGTGCAACCTCCCACGCCGTCGTGCGCCTTCGCGGCTCTCTGGTTCTCTTCCTTGAGTGCACACAGGCAGCCGATACTTGGGTCATGGGGGGAATAGACGTGGCAAAGGGGAATATCAATGAGACCTACCCCCTGCCGCCAGGCCTCGGTCTACAAATCAGATCTCTCCTCTGTGTGCAGGAAGGAGCGTGGCCTTGGGGCAGAGTGAGGGGCTGGAGCTGTGGCTCTGACCCGGAGGGACCCTTTGCAGGAGGAAAGAGGGAAGGAACTCAAGGCAAAGCAGGGGTGAGGCGTGAATGGAGCCGGGATCTGGCAGCTCTGTTCCTTGGCTGTGCCGCCGGCCCGCAGGCAGGCGATGTCAGGAAAGAAGCAGCTCCTGTGTTTAAGGGCTGTTACGTATAAATACGGCACAGAGAACATTCTGGAAGGAAACAGGAAAGCCCTTTCATCCAGGCGTTCCCTGGAAGGTGGGAGCCTGCCCTTTTCAGTTAATACCTTTCTGCCAATCGGTCTGTTTTTAATAGACACACGCTGTTGGCGGCTCCTCAGTCCCATCGCACGAGGAGTCATAATTTGTGACTCAGCCCACCGTCAGCGGGCCAGCACCACCCTCGTCCTGAGGAGACAGAGCCTAATTTTTCGTACTTTCGCCTTGCGTTTGCCTTTGTTTGCTCTCACTGCGTGCTATCCCTGCGGCGATGCTGCGTCTCTGTGTCTTACGCGGGGCAGCTGCGGCTGTCGGCCTCTGCAGGGCACCTTTCTGGGCAGAGAAACCGCTTTCCTTAGACGTCAAAGTATCTGTCAGTGTTTTCTGGGATCACATTGTGAGAAAAAATAAAAATCACATAAGCGATTAAGAATGATCTTTTTACCTATTAGGAATGATGTCTAATAAGTTGCGTTTCTGGAGCCATCACGGCGTCTCTATAATTGCGTGAGTTCGCGTGGGGCACAGACCCACGGAGGCTACAGTGCTCACGAGCGGGCAGTGGAGGTGAGTGGGCGCTGAGGGGCCTTTGTCCTCTTGAGTCTGGTCCCATCCTCTTTAATTTCTGATCCTCTGATCAGAACCTGCCTTTGCTCACAGGCGAATTTGCCCACATTCTACATTTCTATCTGAACGCAATTTCCATGATTATGTGCTTTCCAAGATTTTCACAGGGTATAAAAAAAACTATTAGCAATTAAACTTTGGCTTAATTTTAGTTACATGCTTGGCAGCGGCTCGGATATATTCTGCCAGGAGTCTGCATAGATTCTTTTCTTTGGCAGAGAGAGAGGAAGTGCTTCTAGCAATGCGCATCACCCTTTAAATGAACCAATACAATTACCACGGGAATGATATCTTGACTTTCTCCTGTTTTTGAAATAGGTTACCGTCTCAATCAACTGTCCAATCTAGTCTAAAATGAACGCCTTGTGTTGTTTCCAAGCAGGTGCGTGGCTACCGGATGACAGGGCAGTGCTGCCGGCTCCGCAGCTGCTACCTGGGGTGCTGGCATTTCACTTCATTAATGAGCAGCGTCAGGGACCCGTCCCTCAGCAGATTGAGCACATCCCCAGCATCCAGCGGCCACGTGAGGCCAGGGGCTCTCCACGGCACATGGTGGGACAGTCCCTCCCTGCAGGAAGCTCTGGGGCAGCTCAGTGCAGAGCACGCACATTCCCGAGAATTAAAGAGGGGACGTGTCCGTCCACGCTGCCCACGATGCCCGGCATGCACGTCCGCAGAGGGTAGGGGAGGACAAGACGCAGTTCCCCTGTGTTCCTGGCAGGACGGAACACGAATTGCTCATAAAATGCTGCGTTCCACCTGTGCGGTTTCACCTGGCGGGGCCCAACACCTGACTTCGGGGCGTCAGGTGCGTGGCCTGTTCTGTCCCTTCCATTTAGACAAAGGGAGGAACGTGCGAGGACAGCAAAGATGGTCATGGGCTCGGTCTTTCTCTGGCTTCATGTGGCAAGATCTGGCTGAGACCCAGGCCCGGCTGCTCCGGGGGGATGTTGGCGCTCAGTGCTCTCCCTAACACTCGAGGCAAAGCGGCTTCAGACACCGTCTTGACTCCCTGCCTTCCCATCCTGGGACCTCTCAATTCTAGGCCTGCATTCGCACCGTTTGCGTCTGTGTGCCTGCATACACACACGTGACGTGCCGCATATCAGTATACGTGTGTTCTAAACGTGCCTAGACACGCCGCATGATGAGATGCTTTCTCCTTGTGTTCTCATGGACAATCTTCCATCTCCCTGTCAGTGTGGAAAATTTCGAGAGCAAAATGAAAGGTCTTTAAAATAAATTACTACCTACACCATATACAAAGACTGACTCAAAATGCATCAAAGACGTAAGTGTAAAATATAAAACTCTTAGAAAGGAACACAGGTGTAAATCTCTGTGACCTCAGAGTCGGCAGTAACTACTTGGATGTGACATGAGGCACAGCAACAAGAGAAACGTGGGGGCTGGACTTCATCGAAATTAATAACCGGTTTCAAAGAGCACTATCGAGAAAGGGCAAAGAAAACTTATTTGCAAATCATGTATCTGGTGAGATCCAGTGCAGAACACACAGCGCCTGGACTCGACAGTGGGGAGATTAATAACATAATTTAAAAACGGGCAAAGATTTGAAGAGACATTTCCCTGGAGACACGCCATGGTCGGCCAGCGCTGAGAGGTCGCCGGCATCTCTGGTGCCCGGGGGAGGCACGTCAGGACACCCGCCCCCACCTCCTGTGGCCGCCAAAATAAAATACAGACTGCAAGTGTCTTCCGAGAGTCACTGAGACTGGAATTTGGGCACATTGCTGGTGTGAGTGCAAAAGCACCGCAGCCACTTTTGACAGTTTCTGACCACGTCAGCGAGAGAGGCCTATGACCCAGCAATTCCACCGCCGGAGAGACCCAAGACCACAGCGTGTGTTCACACGAGCATGTGTGGCTTCCTGTGAGCTGGCGACCAGCCGGCCCCTCGCGGGCAGCTGGGACCTACCTGCCATCTGCAGGGCCCAGCAGGGGCTCCTGGACCACCCGGAGCTGGCCCGTAGCAGGAGGCAGGCTGGGGCGCCCGGGCCCGGGGACCTGACGCCGTGACCGTCTCCGGGGCGGTCTCGGGCTCCTCTGCGGCGATGACCTCACATGCTTGCTGATGCCAAGGGCTCCTGACGCAGGGTCACGGCCCCTTCCTGGCCCTCAGGAAGCTCTGTCCCCTGGGAAGCTCTGTCCCCCGGGCCTCCCCACCCTCCGGGCCTCAATCCTCCCCCCTGTGGCCGCTCGCCCCGCTGTCACAGCCGGGGCTCATGGGGGACGGCGCAGGGACGCGTGGGGCGCGAGGACAGCCTCGCACTCCTGCTACACCCCTGCGGGTCCCCCGTCTCCAGCAGCAGCGCAGGCCCCGTGGCCACAAACATGCACGGGAGCAGTCATGGGGCAGTAGAACAAACGTCAAATACCCACCAACGGATGAGGAGAGAAATGCAACTTGTCACCTCCCTACCGTGGAATACTTTCAGCCACGACAAGGAAGGCGGTCCCGATACCTGCGGCAGCCCAGGTGCATCTTGACCACATCCCGCCCAGTGGGAGGAGCCTGGCGCGAAGCCCGCGAACTGGATTATGATGTTTCTATGCTGCCCGGAATAGGCAAGTCTGAGGAGACAGCAAGCAGCTGGGGTGGCAGGTATCGGGCTGTGAACGCCTTCGAACAGGGCTGGAGGGTTAGGAAAAACCCTTGGGGGTAGAAATGATCTTGAACTAGATTGTGGTGATGACTGTACAACCTTGTGGACAGACCGAAAAATGCTGCACTGTGCACTTCTAAAGGGCAGAGGGAATGGCGTGGGTTATACCTCAACAAAAGCTTTAAAATGCTTATTTACATAAACCCCGGTGTTTCTTCTTAAGTGCTTCATCTAATCAACTTTCCCCCCCAGTGCCTCTGACCGCGTCATTTAGGGAAACTGACAGAAGAAAAATCAAAAAGTCTGACAGGGGCAAGTGTCAGGTGGAAAGATAACAGCACAATCAACGTTTTTATGCAGACACATGAGGAGACATCTCTGCACTTAGCTGGAGCAGAAATTAGAGGTGGAGCGTGTTACTCGTGAGCCAGAAGATTCAATTATAAAACAATGAAAAGTTTGAAAGACTCAAGTAGTTAGTGGGTTTTTTTTAGTCAAAATTGCACGTTATATAATCTTTGAAGAGCCACCTAAGAAGAGCTCTGAGTCGCATAGGAATTTCACACGTGTCTAAGCCCTAAATACACGGCCAGGCTCCAAGTGCACTGGCGAACTATTAAGCACGTTTACTTCGGTTTATCTGGCGCTGTCTTGGCATCTGCGCCCGGCGCTGCGTGTCGGCGTGTCTGCGCCCAGGAAGGGGAGGCCCGGCCTGCGGCCTGTGGCTGGGGACCCCTCCCCAGGTCAGGCAGGACTAGCCAGCCAGCGCCTGCAGGAGGGCTCTGCACACAGACAACCAAAGCGGGGGCATAAAAAAGTCTCCCCACTTGGCACAATAAAGCCAGCCCGCGCAGAACAGGCTCTGACCATGGCCTGGCGGCTCCGGTGGGTGTTTGCTCTGCTCTCCGGGGAGCCTCGCCACAGGGCGTGAAACTGCAGCTCCTGCTGACTTAAGAGTGAGCACAATCAAGCCTTAAGATAAAAATCTCGCCAAGGCCTTACAAGCGTGAGTCCCTAGTCAGGATAATCACAGATAAGGAAGAATCCTCCTGGGTCAAGATGAGAAGGTTCTAGTGACTATTCACCAGCACAGCCGTGCGGGGAGGGGGCCCACTTTGCCCAGCAGCTGTCTGGACCGCACCCCTTCCGGCAGCGTCTCTCAAGCGTCTACCTGCAAAATAGTCTCCGCACATCCGGGATCATTAACTTTTCTGTACATAAATACACTTTTTCTAAAACTTCAGGTCGTGGTAACGGAAGCAGGACGGACCGTCCCGAGCAACACAGCACCGTGTCTCCAAGTAGCTGAGTGGGGTCTCTGAACAAAGCAGACGCTCCTGCCCGCTGTGGAGAGGCCAGGACCGTGGGAAGATCGCCCGAATAAACACTGGGGTGTTTTCTATCTGAAGAGCCAAGTTAGGAGAGCACAAAGCCTGATCTTAAGTGTTTAGTTTCAAGCAAAATTCAAAATAACCCAGCGTCATCACGCGCCCCATCTGTCATCACTGGCGATGGTTCTGGTGAAAACGTACGTGTCCCCGTCAAGGGGCAGAGAGATTTCAGTTTCCTGCCATGTTTATAGACTTTGTCTCTGGACAACCACCAAGGAGCCTGAACATTTGTCAGGATTTACGAACGAATAGTAGAAGACGAAATGAATGTTTCTGCTTTCAGAAAAAAGCAACGTCGTAAAGGTGTCACTTCCCTCTAAAGAAAGAATAAGTTGTCACGCCGGTAAACATAAAAACTATTTTTAGCTGCACGTGGTGAGTCTAAAGTTCACATGGGGAAATTAATTGGAACTTGCCCTACCAGAGGTTAAAACATGTTATAGAAACTCAGTAATTAAAACAGTGATAAAGGCATTTGGTAGATATAAAAATCAATGCGAGAGGATAGAAATCCCAGAATCTGTGCAGACGCAGGGGGCTGCATGTGTGGAGAGACGACTCCGCGGGCTGGAGGACACGCCGCCAAGCCGCGGGTGAATCAGAGCTCGTGCTGATCCCGGGCGACATTTCAGACGAATAAAAGATTGAAATTTGTTTTCATTGAAGTCATGAAAATACTGGAAGAAATGTGAGAACAGTCCTAATCGTTCAACACAAAAATGGCCTTTCTAACTGTGTTTCAAAGTCGAGAAGCCATGAAAGAGAAGACCCACGGATTTAACTTTATTTTAAAAGAAAATTTCTTCAGAAAAAAAGGAAAAGAAAACCAGGGGCACAAAAGGGGTGCGCTGCTCCAGCCCTGTCCCACAAGCCCACCAGAGCGTGACTGAGGTCTCCCTAGATGAGAGGAGGTGGCCACGAAGGACACGGCCCCTCGGCTCCCACAGCGGGAGCAGGGTGACCCCGACGCGGCAAAGCCTGGCCCCTGCGCCTAAGTCTGGAGGCGTCGGCAGCTTGGAGCAGGCCCTGCTGGCAGAGGGTTTCCAGAAAACAGGCGCGTGGAGAGCAGCTGGGCGTTATCCACCACCCCGGGAAAGACCAGCGCCTCAGAGAACTGTGAACAACCGGCCACACGCGCACACTCAGCGAGCTGTTGAATGCGGGAGCAAGACTAGCAGCACCCTGCGTGTCGGCGGAGGCGGAGCTGATGCAGTCCACTTGCGATGTCCACCCCTCTGCCGGTCCACGGGGCAGGAAGAATGAAGCCAGGGTACTGACCTGGAAAGATCTCCCGGTTATCATTAAGAGAAAAGTGGAAGGCGCGAAACTTTGTGTTTGTGCATATGTTGATGTTTGCTTGTGTAAGCCTGAAAATCTGAAAGGATACAAACAGAATAATACTGGTGACACAAAATTGTAAGATCTTTAAAGGATCCATGGTGATGATTGGACGCCCACACACATGGACTGGGGAAGGACACCCCCATCTAGGCAATTAACAGTCATCTTCACATCATCACTTATCACTTATTTAGCCTTTTTTTTTTTGGGAGGGGGGAGAAGGTTCAAGTTCTACTTTCAGCAAATTTCAATTACGCAATGCAGTGTTACCAACTAGAGGTATAGATATAGATACCACTGAACATAATGCCCTCGAGGGCCTTCCTTCTGTCACAAATGGCACAAGTTTCATCCTTTTTGTTGACCGAATAATATTCCATTGTGTGTGTGTGTGTGTGTGTGTGTGTGTGTGTGTGCGCGCGCGCGCGTAAATATCTTCATCCACTCATCCATGGACATGACGGTTGCTTCCATGTCTTGGCTACTGTAAACAATCCTGAATGAATAAGGGGATGCATCTATCTTTTTAAACTACTATTTGCTTCTTTACATAAACACCCAGAGGTGGCGTTGCTGGGTCATGTGGTATGTCCAGCCTTAATTTTTTTCAAAGAATCTCCCTCCACACCATTTTCCATCGTTTTCAACAATTTACACTCCCACCAACAGAGTGGGAAGGTCCCTTCTTTCTATATCCTCCCTAACACATTGTTCCTAATCCTTCCACAGCAGCCATGCTAAGAGGTGTGAGGTGATCTGTCCTTGTGGCTTTTATTTGCATTTACCTGACGGTTAGTGATGCTAAGTGTCATTTCATCCCTCCAACCATTTGAATGTCTTCTTTGGAAAAATGTCTATTCAGATCCTATCCATTTACATTTAAAAAAATTCTTTATATGTTTTGATACTAGCTCCTTGTCAGATACATGCTTTGCAAATATCTTCTCCCACACAGTAAATTGCTTTTTCAATTTGTTGATGATTTCCTTTTATATGGAGATGATTTTTAATTTGATGTCCTGCTGGCTTATTCCTGCTTTTGTGTCCCTTGATTTTGGTGTCAAATCTAAAAAGATATCACTAAGATTAACGTCAAGAAGCCCATGGTTTCTTCTCAGAGTTTTACCATCTCAGGCCCTACATGCAAATCTTTAATCCACTGGGAGTTTCTTTCCACATGGGCTGAGAGAATGATCTAGTTCCGTTCTTGCTCATGTGACTGTCCACTTTCCCCAGTAACATTGACTGAAGACACTTTCCTTTTTGCATATTCTTAGCCCCTTTTTCATAACTTAGTTGCTCACATATAGATGCATTTATTTCTGGGCTCTCTGTTCTATTCCATTGATCTTATATGTCTATTTTTATGCCAATACCAGACTACTTTGATTACTATAGCTTTGTAATAAAAATTGAAATCAGAGCCTTCAACTTTGCTTTTTCCCTCAAGATTGTTTTAGTTATTCACGGTCTTTGGGAGCTCCATACAAATTTTAGGATTTTTTCTGTTGCCGTGAAAAATTCATTGGCACATTGATAGGGATTGTATTAAATTTGTTTTTATTTAATTTTGGATCGTATTGGCATTTTAAATATTCTTCTAACTCACAAGCACAGAATATCTTTCCATTTATTTGTGTCTTCTATTTTTTCATCCAAGTCTTAGAGTTTACTTCACAGGAATTCCACCCCCTTGTTTAACATTTTTCTTAGGTATTTTATTATTTTTGATGCAGTTGTAAATGGAATTACTTATTTAATTCCTCCCCAAAAGTTCATTATTAACATATAGAAATACAACTTTTTTTTTTATACTAATTTTGTATCCTGAAACCTTACTGCTTTTGTTTATTAGTTTTATCAGCTTTTCTTTGGTGGATTCTATTGGGTTTTCTGTGTATAAAATCATGCCATCTGCAGACATTGGCAGTTTTACTTTTTTCCTTTATGATTTGGATGCCCTTTGTTCATTTTTCTTGCTTAATTTCTTTTCTTTTCTTTTTTACATTTTGAAAGTCCAGGTTTATTAAGAAAAGGAGAAAGGATGAAAGAGAGACACCCGCATAGTCACAGGGCAGGGTGGCGGCTCCTGTGCTCTGCTGAATAAAAGTGTCTTGTTCTTGATCTCAGAGAAAAAGCGATTAGCTTTTCACTGTTGAGGATGATGTTGGCTGTGAGCTTGTCATATATGGCTTTTATTATATCGAGATACGTTCCTCCTGTACTCTGTTGAAAGGTTTTTTTTTTTTTTATCATAAATGGGTGTTAAATTTCATGAAATGCTTCTCCTGCATCTATGGAGATAACTGTACGATTTTTACCCTTCATTGCTGTGGTGTATCTTGTTGATTGTTTGTGCATGTCGGACGGTCCTTCCACCCCAGAGTAAATTCCACTTGGCCGTGATACATGCTTTTTTAATGAATTGCTTAATTCTCTTTGCTTGTATTATGTTGTGGACTTTTGCATCTATTTCATGAAAGAAATTGCCTCTGATTTTATTTTCCTATGGTATCCTTATGTAATTTTGCTATCCCAAAATACGTGTTCTTCCTTTTAGTTTTCAGAGGAGTTTGATAAGGATGGGTTTTAATTGTTTAAATTATTTTTAAATATTTATTTTATTTATTTATGCATATAAGAGCTGGGGTGCAGGCCAGAGGTGGGGGGGTGAGAGGATTCACCGGATTGGGGAGCAGAACAGGCGGATCCACTGAAATCCACTGGTGAGGGGAGCAGCGGGGAGACAGGACAGGTCTGCTGTGCCATGTGGGTAGCTCCCTGGCTCGGGATCGAAATCAGGCCACAGTAACTTTTGTTTATAAAAAAATCGAGGCAGAGAGGGGTTAAGTAACTTGCCCAGTCCCATGGGGCAATGGCGGTACGCCCATAAACCAGGGTGTGTGGGCTGTGCCACGCTCTGCTGCCTCGCCTGCTGGCCCTTCAGAATAATGTGATCTTGTCTCCTGATTAATCACGGCGCCTCTTTACTGGTGGGTCACCCGCCCATCCCCCACTCATTCCCTTTCCAAAAGGGGAAACTGGCGCCTGGAGCCAGGCACCCGGCATCTGCCCTCATCGGCGATGAGCTGAGCAGTCTCCCCTGCCTGCACTGCCCTCCCCTCCCCAGTTTGGCCTTTGCAGAATTGCTGGTCCTGTGGGACCGTGAATACTTTGCCTCTACAGCCCACATATTTAAATACTTCTTTTTGGCACAAAAAAGAAAACAAACAGTTCTGTCACGTCCTTGACACTGCAATAACATTAGTGGTGTCAGCGGCACCGGCCACTCTGAAGTCCATGAAAGAAAAATATTTGAAAGGGGAAAAATGCAAACATCGTGGTTCACTCCCCGCAGGCCGCTCCGCATTCCTGCACCCCTGGGAGCCAGGAGCCGGGCCAAAGCGCAAACCCCAAGCCCCCCCCCTCCCCAACATCGTGGAGCTCTGCCCTGGACACTTTCTAGTGGATTGGGGTATCCACTTTCAGGGCAAGCACTGTCTTTTCAGCACTGTCTCTGTGCTCCAGCATCAGCAGTGGGAGCGCAGCCGATAATTAAGTGCTAAGGAAACTCAGAGCTACAAGGCGGGTTTCCTAGAAAGGGCATTTTCCGAGGAGGCGGCTTGATTGTGACTCCCAGGTGAGAGGTCTGTGTCAGGAAGGTTCTGGGTGGGGCTGGAAGTGCAGGAAGGGCAGGGGTCCCCACTGAGGTTTCCCTGGGCTGCCAGAAGGAGAGGGGTGGCCCAGACGCCCCCCCACCCACCGCCGTGATTGTCCTGTTTCCTTAAAGAAATGCCACCCCCTTCTCTGTGTGGGGCTAAACGCCACCCCAGGGCCCTTTCATGGGGTAGCTTCTTCATAGAGCTGATCATTTCGCGGGGCTTTCAAGAGCTCCAACGAGCGTGGTAGGTGCGTCAACCCTGAGCACTTGCTCCCTCACGCGGAGTCTGGGGGGTCGCCTGCACAAGGCCGGTCAAATCTGTGGCTGGTCAGTCAGCACCTGATGTCTGTCCTGTTTTACTTTTAAAATCCTTTCTTTTGTGATCACTGTTTGCATTCGAGCTCCCAGACTCCAGAGCCCCTCCCAAGGGCTCTCAGTGTGCTCAAGCTTTGTTTTGTTTTGTTTTATTTTCACTGAGGGGTGTAACGCCCCCGGCCTGGCGAGGGTCACGCCGAGCACGGAGCCGGCGGTGTCCTTCGCTCACCATGAAAAGTCAAGCCCAGTCTCCGCTGCTCAGGAAATGTGTATCTGCCATCCTTCCCTTGCCCGGCGTTGGGTCTGGTGCTGGGTTGTCTCTCCTGGGCCTGCTTGTGGCGCCGGCCCGCGCGTCTTGCTGGGACGTCTCCTGTCCAGCGCGGCAGGACCCTCTCAGCGTCCTCCGCCTGGGGGCCTGGCTGTGCGGGCCCTTTGTCCTTCCAGCGGTTTCCAGCCGCCTCCTCAGGGCAGGCTGCAATCCACAGAGCTTGCAGATTCCTTTGGGGAGAGTCGACTCACACCCGTATTCACGACACGTCTTCCCAAGGGCAGGGCGGCGGCGTGAGGTCTTGTGGAAATGCTTTGCAGCGATGAACCGTGATTTTTGGCTTCCAGAGTGTCCCTACATTTTCTTAAATTTAATATGAATTACTGTGTGGCTGTCCCTGCCACCAAAGGGGCAAATGATTTAAGCCGCGTCGCCCAGCGGGCTTCCCTACACACAGGGAGCGGCTGCCGTGCCAGCCCATACACTGGGGTTCCCCTAAGAGCCCGCCCCCCACTGGCTCCTCGGCAGGCCAAGTCACACCTTCCCTTCCCGTCGTTCCATGAACCCTCCTGGTTGTCTGTGTCAATCCTGGGCCTGTGTCAACCCTGACGGGTCAGTGGGCATTTCTGAGACTGCATGCGACGCCAGACGAGGACATGGACAAAGTGAGCTGTCGGTCAGCCCTTCGTTACCAGCACCCAAGGACAGCCCCAAGAAGCCGTCCCCGCACGTGAGGTGGCCGCGTGTTCTCCAGGGTGGGGGGCTTGGGGACTGCAGCAGGTGAGACCACAGCCCTGGACTGAAGGGGGAGCCTGGGGTCCCTCCTAACAATGAATGAAAATGTTCAGTAAAATGTAAGACTTTTATTTTATTTATTTTTAAGATTTATTTACTTATACATACAAGAACTGGGGTACAGGCCAGAGTTTTGGGGAGAGGATTCACCAGAGACAGAATGGGAGCAGAACAGGCAGATGGACCGAAGACACTGCTGAGGGGAGCAGCAGGCGAGTCAGGAGAGGTCTGCTGCACCTTGTGGGTTGCTCCCTGGCTGGCCGGGGATCCAACTCGTGCTGCAGAGGCTGCGGATGGCTTCATAGGTTGCATCTTAACCCCTTGTACCACCAGGGAGGCCCCAAAACTTTTATTTTTTATTTATCTATCTATCTATTTATTTATTTATTTTCTAAAGATTGATTTATTTATTTATACAAGCTCTGGGCACAGTCAGAAGCGCGGGAGGGTGAGGGAATTCACCAGAAGCCAGAGCGGGGAGCAGAGCAGGCAGAAGGACCGAAGGACACTGCTAAGGGGAGCAGCGGGCGGCAGGAGAGGTCTGCGCGCCATGTGGGACCCTCGCCGGTGGCCAGGGAGCAGCTGGGGATTGAACTGGCGCTGCAGAGGCTGCGGGCAGCTTCACAACCCACCGCTGCACCACCGGGGAGGCCCGACTTCTATTTTTTAAAGACACCTTAGAGAACATCATTTTTAGTAATTACTGCCAGGAGCTGCCTGGTCTCTCGCCCCCATCGCCCCCACACACCTGCTGCTAGAGAGACTGTCCTGGTGGCAGAGTTCAGGCCTCTGGACTCCCCAGCCTGGTCCTCACCAGGCCTCCACGGAGGCACCCATGCGCCTGGCCTGGGAGGACCCCTGAGGGGCCACCATGGCCTGTGTAATATGTAGCATTGTGGGGCATACTTTTAATATTATAGTATTATAAAATGATGTATTTTTAAAAACTTATCTCTGGTGGAGGAGAACTGCTGGGTAGTAGATGTGTTTATATTCAATTTCCTGCTAACTGCCAAGTTGCTCTTGAAATTACTGGTGTCACTCTAAGCTCCTGTCAAGAGTCTCTGATGACCCAGATCTCTGTCAACACTTGCATTTGTCAGGTTCCAACTGGACTCACCTATTAATGTGAACAAATGGTGTCTAGTCTTAGTTCTGACCGATCGGCAGTTATGACAGCATCACCACCAATGGAGCTAGAGGGACCAGGGCCTCAGGATTTGGCTGCTGATGGTTTTATTTCCCTTGCGCCTGGTGATGCAGCTGTGGAAGTCCCCACCCACCTCTTTCTGGGTGTGTTTCCATCACCTGCAGAAGCCGCTGAGCTGGCAGCTATGAACTCTAGTCCTTGTTTTCTCACAGTCCTTATTTGGCCCTTGCTCCTGAAAAACAGACTGAGGGAAATTCTCTGTCAATACCTTTTCCCTCAGCACACTGGAGATGCGCTTCAAGCATGTCTGATACCTGAAGATGTCCCTGTGGGCCCAAGTCTCATCCCTTCTTCAAATATCTTTCCTCTCTGGTGATTTTAAATGTTTTTCTTTTGTCTTTGCTGTTCTTTCACTTCACTGATCAGGAATCTGTGGTGGTTCACTTTATGTGTCCCCGTGGCTGGACCATGGAGGACCAGATTTCTGCTCAGAGATCATGCTGGGGGTGTCTGTGAGGGCGTTTGGGGTGAGAGTAACACCTGCATCAGGAGAGAGGGAAGCAGATTGCCCCGCACTGCAGATGAGGCTGGACTGATTGCCTCGGGTCCTGAGCAGAGAAAAGACTGACCTCCCCTAAGACAGAGTTCTCACACTCGCCCCTGGGCCTTCAGACCCAAAATCATCGCTGTCGATTGTGGACTTGCCTCCATAAGATGAGCTGATTCATTATAGGAAACAATTTGAGAGGTAGAGACATACAGATGCGGAGAGGTGGATCTAGAGAGTAGGGATATGGAGGAAAGAGGGATAAATAGGCAGACAGACAGATGCGGAGAGACAGAGGTGGAGATGAGAGACGTGGGCAGGAGAGAGCCCAGGGGCAGATGCAGATGGACAGAGGGACTCTGATGGGCCGCTCCCTGCAGAGCCTGGCCAGCACAGACCCAAGCGGGGGCTCTTGTCCTGCCTGGGGCTCTCCTGCTTCTCTAGGCCAGCCTGAGGGCTCTTGTTGAAAACTCCCCGCACTGAGAACGCATTCTGGGCCACCCATTCTCCTGCTCCCCTCCACAGCCCCCCTCCTGCTCCCCCCCAACCCCGGCAGCTCCCTTGAGAACACGGACGTTCTGGGCAGAGCCTGCTTCTGTCCCTTTCTGTCCCTGCTTCTGTCCCCCAGTGTCGGCTCATCTGGGGCGGCCCTGGCCCGCAGGCCCTTCCTGACCAGCCCCCCCCACCCCCCAGGGCTGCTTATCCTGTCTTCTATTTTCAGTGGCGGTGCTGGTGCCTCCAGGAGCTATTATTTCGAATCTCCGTGATGTTTCATTCTCTGATTGTGGCTCTGAATCCTTCTCTAAGAACCTCAAGCAGTTTCCTGCTCTAGTTTCTGGCCCCGTGGGGGTGCTAAGCCGTGTGCTGGCCGGCGTGGGGACCCCGTCCTGCGGCCCTTCCCTCCACCCAGTCACTTTCTACCTGGACATCTTTTTCTGTGGAATTGGGCCAGGCGCAGGCAGGGGACAGTCCTTTCGGGTGATTAGGCCGAGGGCTCTGGCGGGTGGCCCAGGAATGGAGGCCCAGCCTGCGGGTTCCCAGGCCACGCAGACGCAGGTCCCAGAGACCAGAAGAGACCGCTCCTCGCGGGGAACACGGGCCTTGGTGTCCTTTCTCTTTGGGCAAGTCCTGGTGATGTCTGAGCTCCCTGTTTCCACCTTCCTGGACCCAGGCCTCAGGCCACATCCACAGACAGGGGCTGAAAACCGCCTGGCTGGGCGGGCGCTGGGGCCGCTGCTGTCCAGGGCGAGGCCTCCGTGCACTGCCCCTCTCCCCCCACCGCCCCACCGCCCCGGCCACTGCCGCATGTCTGCGCAGCCGCTTCTCACACATGGGGCTTCTCGCCTTGGGTGAAACTTGGTGCAAGAAGAGATTGTGGGGTACAGTGAGGAACAGCAAAGTGGCATTATGTCTTTAGAGAGAAGAGAACAGCCTAATTTCCTCCTGTCAAATACGGGGTGTTTTAATAATCCCAGCCTTTTAATGTCGCAGACGTGTACGTCTCCTTCCATCTTTGACATGATTTCTCTTTGCAATTCCGCCCACTCGCGGGGGAATAATGAGGCCGGGGTGCTCTCCTCGGCTGTGCTCCTCTTCAGAGCTCCCCTGCACTCTGCACGCAGCCCCGAGGTCCTGCGCCCCCGCTGCCGCTACGGCGCTTCAGCCAAGTCCTGGGTGAGGGCCGTGGGTCCCCGCACGGCTCAGAAGCAGAAGAGCCAACCGCCCCGACTGCAGAGCGGGGCCTCCTGGCCCAGCCGTGGGGAGCTGTTCCCAGGAAGGTGACAGTGACACGCGCACGTGGCCTGACTCGCTTGACACCACTGTCAGCGGCCGGCGGGCGGTCAGGGGCAGAACAGAGATGGTGAGGACACTCGTGCAGGAAGGCGCCTTCCTCGTTCTTGGAAAGGCACCTCCCGGAAGCCAGCACTATTGTGGGAGCTGGTAGAATATCTAAGTGCGGGTTTTGCTGATACTGTTTCATGATCTGAAACCTACATCACTCAATGCTACTTCAATTTTTAAAAATTACACCTGGGCCTCCAGGGTGGCGCATGGGGTAAAGCACAGCACTATGACGCTGTCCACAGCCTCTGCGGCACGAGTTCGATCCCCGGCCAGGGCGCTACCCACATGGCACAGCAGACCTCTCCTGTCTCCCCGCCGCTCCCCTCAGCAGTGGATTTCAGTTCAGTCTGCCTGTTCTGCTCCCCACTCTGTCTCTGGGGAGTCCTCTCACCCCCGCACCTCCGGCCTGTATGTACCCAGCTCTTGTATGCATAGATAAATAAATCTTTCAAAATTATACCTAAGAAGAAAAGGACTAAGTTTCTTTTTACACGATGGTCCATAGGGACTTTGGGGAGGTGGCTGGGCCTGAGGCCACCCAGGGCCTGTCCAGTGGGGGCTGGGCCACCCTCCTGTGGCGGGGCAGCGCTGACGAGTCATTACCTTATCACGACCTTTAAATATCTCCCAACACACATTTTTTCTGTCACTGTCCAGCCCTCCAAATCTGTGGTTATGTGAAGTCATTTATCCAGATATATAGTCTCTTATCTATCCACGTTGTAAGTTAGAGAATAAAATAAGGATTTTAAAAAAAAACTGCTGTTTTTTTTTTTTTTTTGGATTTTCCATCATTGAGCGAGATTCAATTTCACTGAAATTGAATTTTTGCTGGAAAGCTTTAAACATATCCATTTCCCTCTAATCCCTTTTTTTAAAAAATTTTGTGAATTTTTTTTTAAAGATTATTTATTTACACAAGCACTGGGCACAGTCAGAAGCACGGGAGGGTGAGAGGATCCACCAGAGCCAGAGCGGGGAGCAGAGCAGGCAGAAGGACCGAAGGACACTGCTGAGGGGAGCAGCGGGCGGCAGGAGAGGTCTGCGCGCCATGCGGGACCCTCCTCCGGTGGCCGGGGAGCAGCCGGGGATCGAACTGGCGCTGCAGAGGCTGCGGGCAGCTTCGCAACCCAGCACTCAACCGCTGTGCCACCGGGGAGGCCCTCTAATCCCTTTCTTAATTAGCTTTTTTCCAAGTGAAAATCCCTCCCCATTTCTACATAATCATATAACTCTTAGATCCAATAGATTAATCATGAAGGAAGCAGAGGCTCACAGGGCGCCTGCCCTGTTGGGGGTTCTGCTCTGTCCGGCCCCGAAGTGGCCGGAGCGCCTTGGGGTGAGGCCTCGCTGCTGCGGAGCTCCCGGCCTCCGCATCAAGGCTGCCTGCTGTGCCTGCGCCAGCCCGTCTCGCGCGTCCCTGCTGCGCTTTCACTGCCTGGCACACACGTTTTTTGCCCTAGTGCGCTCATTCCAGCCTCTGCTCAACTGGGACCCCCAGGTGCTAGCGCCCTCCTGCTGGGGCTGGTCCGCGCTGGGTGGCTGGGTGTGAGCTGGCGCGTGAGAACCGCGAGTCCACTCCCCACCCCGCCTCACATGTTGACCAGCAGGAGCAGCAGGACCTGTCCTCAGCTGCCAGCTGTGGTGGGGGTACCTGGGCTTCTGCGGGGGTACCCAGGCTGCGCCTCTGTGGAGGGGTGTGAGTGTGGAATTCCTGCGGCCGGATCCGGCTCCTCCTGCAGTGGCAGAGCTCAGGTGGGTGCCGACCTTGACGGCAGGTGCGGAGCCACTGGACACGTGGGTTCTTCGCGTTCTGTTTCATTAAATGCACAGATGGGCTCGGACTTTTTCCTCGCGGGGCATCAAGTTCGGACTTGAGAAGATAACGGGCTTCTTTTATTAGAAATGAATTAATGAGATGATTCATTTCTAATATCATTCATTTCTTTTATCATTTTCCATCTTCCTTCTATCGGCTCCCTTGGGGCTTCCAGCAACCCCGAATTCTTGCGTGTCCCTGCCGCTGCGGCCCGGGCGCCGGCCCTGAGCCTGTGGGGAGGCCTGGCCACCGGGGTTGGCCTCTCCCAGGCCCCCACACCTGAGTTCTCTCCTGGGGCAGGTGGCCAAGGCACAGGCCTGCAGCTTTGTCTTTTTAAAGCCTCGCGTCTGGGAAGGCCGGGGGCTGCAGCAGGCCCCGGCCTGGCGGACTTGCAGGCGGCTGCAGCGTTTCTCCCCAGCTGACCTCTGACGTCAGCGCCTGAGTCAGAACCAGGACCCAGGGTTGAGTCAAACTTGGCTTGGGCTGCGGTGTGTGGTTCTGAGGGCAGGTGGTGTCGATTCTCAAGAACAGCCCGAGTTAACCCCAAGCTCATGTGGCCAGCGGGCGGGCGGTCTGGAGGCCTGGCTTGCAGCCCAGTGGGGCTGGCGCTCGGGGTGGGGCAGAGGCCGCCTCGGCCCACTCTCCTGTGCCCGCAGAGGCCGCCCCTCCTTGGGAGGGTTTGTTGACGTGCGAGTGATTCTGGCTTTATTCTCAGGAGACTTGATCCTCTGTCTGCTGTGTGTCCTGCCGGCCGGCACGTATTTGGGTTTCTCTGTGTGTCCACTTTGGCCCCCAGTGAAGGGCAGGAGGCAGGAGACAGGAGAGGAGGAGGCAGGGCAGGAGGGCTGCCAGAGACAGAGGGGTGCTGGAGAAGGGGGGGCAGAAAGTAGCAGCCAGGAGGCCTCGTGGCCCAGCGCCGGCGTGGGGAGGGGAAGGGCTGGGTCTCTGCTCAGCTCGGGCCAGGGCGGTTCAAGACGAAGGAGCGGGGCAGGGCTGCCAGAGCGAGCCCTCAGGGCTGAGGAGGCCCTGCAGGAAGGGTCTGCAGGGACGGGCAGGTGGGGCCTTGCACCGTGGAGAGGGGATCTGCGTCCACTAGTGAGAAGGGCCTGGCTGGACGGGCGGTGGCCCTGCTCAGGCCTCGGCCCCTCCCTGTCAGCCCAGAGCCCGGCCTGCAGCCTGTGGTTTCTCTCTGCGTTTCCTGTTGCCTAATTATCAGCCATACAAGCAAACCTCATCCGATTACGGCCGCTTCCCAGAAAAAAAAAATGTGAACAGTGCAGCGAACGTCCACTCATTACCCATAAGCGCATCTTAGCGGGGTTGTAAGGACCCAGCGGGAGGAGAAACTTTGAAAGTGCACTTGGCAGGTCGTAGGCTGGACGGCCGGGTGTCTGCAGGCCGGCACGAGAAGCAGCGCCCGTCCAGGCCAGCGAGGACGACGCCGGCTTTGGGCTCACTCTTTCTGGGGCTCCCGGCTCCCTGCGCCTGTCAGCGCGGCGGGACTAGGGGAGACGGGTCGGTTTTGCATTTGTACAGCTCTTGTGACCTCACCACCCCTTCCCATCGGTGACACTCTTAGTGCCAACAAGGCCCGGGGAGGGCCGGGGAGGGTCGAGGAGGTTTTACCGCCTCGTTGAGAGACAGCGGAGCCGAGCCGAGCCGGGAGATCAGAGCGGGGGCTCCACGCCAGCATCTGTCATTTCGTGGGTTCGAATAAAGTCCCCAGTTTGGCAAAGTCTCCGACATCCAATCTTCCCGTGCAGACCCGGGCACAGATGCACGCGCGGAAGGCTGCTGGTGTGCGGAGAGGACTCGGCCTCCCTCTCACCCCACGGCTGCGCGGAGCTCCCAGCAGGCATGGCCACGCCAAGCTCCCGCCGCCTCCGACGCCGGCCCGGCTTGCACTGCTCAGGGACATAAGGGCCTTCATTTCCCAGCACCTCGCAGCGCAATTTTATTATTTGAATAAAATCCATACACTGACCTCCAAGGGAAAATAAAGAAATAATCAAACCTTTATTTTATCCCTTGTTTGTTTGTTTCCACACCTTCGAAATTGACTTAAGAATGCTTGAGCAGCCGGTGGGAGGCAGCCGAGCAGAAACAGCCTTCTGGGTGTAACTGGGTGTAAACACGGCCCTGGATGAGGCTGCCGGCCCCCACGCCCCGCCGCCTGCCCTGGCAGGGCCACGGTGAGCTTCCGCCTGCCGCGTCTGAAGCATCACATTCAGCGCGCGGGGATGGCGCCAGCGGTGGCCAAGCGCTGCTTCCATCCCCGACATGCACAAGGCTAAGCCCTCCTCGGACTCTGGAGGGACAGACCGGGCCTCCGCCTATCCCTCTGCCCCGCATGCCGAGCCATTGCCCCGAGCGGCGTCCGTGTGACCAGGGGCCCCGACCTCGGCCTTGGCTGCGGTCGCCGGCACACGGCGGTCACGCCGCGCACGCGATCTCTGGGTACGGGGTGCAAAAGGGAGATGTGGGTGAAGGGAAACAGCAACCAAGTGGGATCATCATGTCGCATTCAAGCAAAAATGCTGCCAAATGAAGTGTCTGGGGGCAAGGTATGTATTTATTTCTTTATAAAAGGATCCTCGGCGCATAAGAGGCCGGGTTTTACCTAAAAAGTTGGGACATGATGTTAACGCTGGTTCTTCAGAGATCTTGGTGGAAGCGCTCTGGACGTCACACAGCCGCCGCGTGGGCGTCCTGCTCACCTGCCCCGCGGGAGCCCGAGAGAGATGGAAGCAGCCCGCGAGGCCTGTGTCACAGTCAGAGCGGGTGAAGCGGGTCAGCTTGTTAGCCACAGATCGTGGTGGATGGAGCAAATATTATTATTTGCTTTATTATTTGCATAATATTATTATGCTTTATTATTATTATCATTATTATTTCAGAGCATTGGACATGCCAGGGAAATAGATTTCCATAAAATTGTTCTACAATCAATAGATTGACCAGGCAGTTAATCTGACATAATCAACTAACCAATTCCACCTAACTGGAAAAATTGGGAGTAAATATATCTGTGATTAGATATGCAAATTTGTGGTTTAGCACCCATAGAAGAAATCGCCTTGGAGCCCCCAGTTTTAAAACTACTCTAATGCCATGAGATGTGGCAGGTCGGCCCCCAGGATCTCATCTGCGGCCCGATGCGAGAAGATCACGGCAAGTCATTCTCAGGAGAAGTTCTCAGCCATTTTAGGAATCTTACGAGAGCCGGATTCTCTTCATTTATAGATCAGTGTCATTTTTACAGATCTTATTCACTTAGTCATTTTAGACATCACAACCAGAGTTGACTAAAATAGGGGGCGCACAAGTGAGTGAGGGGCATGACAGCTGCGTCCAGTCTGGACACTGGTGACCGTCTGAGCGTGTGTCCCTGGAGGCCGCGTGTGCCCGTCCTGCCCCGGTGAGGCTGCCCGCCACGCTCTGGGTGCCCGCTAGGCGGCCCGGGAGGATGCGCCGCTGCTCCCCAACGCCTAGCACATGGGCACAGATGTCCCTGCCCTTGGGGGGTCCGCTGGGAAGGTGTGGCTCCCCAGACTCCAGCACAAAGGGAACTGGGGAACCCTTGATCTGCTTCCCCACAGCTTCCTTGCCACACTGACCTGAGGATGAGGCCCTGCGTGCGAGGCTCTCCGGGACCCCCAGGGCCACACACAGACCCTCCCTCTCGCCTGCCCTTGAACAAGCTTTTCAGCTTGAAACAGGAGACATGAGCCTCCCAGCCCCAGAGTGGGCGCTGGGGAGGGCGCGGGCTCCTTGGCCGCCTCCTCGCTCCCCAGGGACCTGCAGAAGCGCTAACGCCAAACCCTGTCGCACACACGGCCTGTGGGGCAGGGCCCGAGGACGCGTGTCCAGTCTGGACTCTTGTGGCCGCCTCTCGCGGTGCCCTGAGGCCCTCCGCTCACGGCCTCTGGTGGACACACACTCAGACGGGCGGCAGCTGCAGCGGCCGGCTCCTCAGTGCCGCCGGCGCTCGGGCCCTCCCTGCTCGGCTGCAGTCTGGGGCTCCCGCTGTCCTGTCTTTTCCGGACCACCGGTCAGAGCTGGCGCTTCTCACAGGCCGCCCGCCCGTCCTGAACCCGCTCCTTCCCCTCGAAACACTCTGGCCCCGGCTCCAGCCGTCCTGCAGGACGCCAGGGAGGCCGCTGACGGTCCAGAGGCGCCTGCGCGGTGTGAGGATTTGGTTTCCTTTCTGGAGTGAAGCCCTCTGAAGGCGTCGCTAGTCAGGCCAGGGTGCAGACCCCGCCGGACTCGCGCTCGGACACCCACCACGGTGTGAGAAAGGGCGTGAGTTACACACACGTCCGCCCGGCGTCGCATGCCACGGCGGGGCAGCACATGTGAGGAAGGCCAGCGCAGCCCAGCCTGTCCCTCCGAGGTGGAGCCGGCGCGGCCGAGCGGAGCTGAGCAGGGGGTCAGGGGCTCCCGCTCCGCACACCCGCTTGCCTTCCCCTCAACACCTCCCCCCAGCAACCGCACGTGCACGCCCCCGACGTCCAGAGCTGTTGGCAAGCACTGGGCAGCTCGGGCAGACCTGAAGTTCTCGGGGGGACCTGGAGCATCACCCCCATGTCAGCGCCTCCAAAGAGCTATCTCGAGCCCACTGCCTGCCTGGGAGCTGCTGCTCCGGCCCATGCAGTTTGTACCACGCTTGTGACAGGAGGGCTGGGGGTCCCCCCTCACTCTGTTCCGGGGCTAGAGGAGGGACGCCAAGGCACAGGCGGCCTCCCCGAGTCGGCTGCGCAGGGTCTGGCCCTGGGGACCGGGAGGGGCGCCGCGCAGGAGGATGGCCGCTAACCCCGTGTCCTTGCTGTTCTCTGCAGCCGGCTGCGTCCCCTTCGCACTTAAAGGCGGGAGCAAAGGACCAGCTTCGCTGAGAGGCAGGACGGACGCCCGGGGGCAGATGAGCCCTGAGCCAGCCGAAGGCAGCCCGGGCCGCTGCGGCCTCTCAGGTACGTGCCCCCGGCCTGCCCGCCCCGGGCCTTTCTCCCCCCTGAGCAGGGCTGGGTGTCCACCGCCGCCGCACGAGCGGCCCTGACGGGAGCGTGGGTGCCCCAGGTGCGAGCAGTGCCGGGGCGCGGCGGTGGCTTCCGGGACTCCTGTCTGGCTCTGCTCTCTCGCTGGCTTCCTGAGCTTAGGGCGGCTTCTTGGCCCCACGTGGGCCCGATTCGTGCCGCGGTGTCACCACGAAGAGGGGCGCCTGAGCGCTGTCCCCAGGGGCGGTTTCCATGCGGAGTAATTTGCGTTATTTTAACCTGATGGTTGTCATAGCTGAGTGAAGCATCTGGCCAAAGGCTTCCTGGCTGTCCTGACTTATCTGAACGTTGTTCATCAAGTGGTGCTGTTAGAAACTCAGGGGAGAAGCCCCCACATTACAAGCCAAGTGTGCTTTCCTCTGCTTCTGCGCCCGAGAAGGCCTGTGCCGTCTTGAAGAGCAGTCGGCCGGTCTGTCGGGCACGCGTGTGGCAGGGAAGCAGTGTCCCCCCACTCGCAGCTGTGGGGGTGGCAGAGCCCTAGGAACCGGGAGGACTCTGACGTGGCTGGGGGCCTTGATCCGCAAGCGGCTCTTGCTGCCCGCCCCCGCCAGGTGCAGGGCGACCCTCGGTCCTGGGCATCACTTGGGTCCAACCTATGCCCTGTGTCCACGTGCCCCTTCCAGTAGGGCTCAGAAGAGGCGGCGGACGCTGTCGTGGTGGAGAGTGAAGAAAATCAAGCGGGGGGCTGGGGGACAGCGAGACCCACTGCAGCTGCAGCAGCCATAGCGGCCGCTCAGAGGGTGGCTCCGAGCCGGGACACTGTGCTCCCACACGTGCTCCCACCTGAGCACCCAGGCGGCCCAGGGGAGATGGGGGTGTGGAAAGGAGCAGGATCTGGCGGAGTCAGTTTGGGTCCACGGGTTGGAGGCGCCGGGACGTCTGAGGCAGAAGAGCTGCGATGGGCGGTGGCTGTGAGCACACTTGGCCTGTGTGAGGCCCACCGGAGGGCAGGAGGGGCGCCCAGGCTCAGCGAGGGCGCGGCTGCATGGGGGGTTCTGCAGAGGGGGAGCCGGGCTTGCTGACTGGTCAGAGGAGGGCGCAGGGAAGGGAGCAGGGACAGCCCCGGGGCCTGGTGGTGGCCCTGGGCTGGTGGCTTCCCAGGAAAGAGCCGGGAGCTGCAGGTCGGGGAGGGGCTGAGCCTGTGCTTGGGACGCGGGAGCGTGAGGCCTCCTGATACCCAGGGGTGCCGAGGGGACACTCAGAGGTGTCGAGAGGGCTGACTGGAGCTCAGAGACGAGTCTTGGCGGCGGGAAGTGGAAGGCGTCTGCAGAGCGATGGCCGGGGGGCTGGACAGCTGCTGCGGCCGCAGACCTGGGGAGAGCAAGCGGCACCTCAGGGTGGGGTGGGGGCGCCGGCGGGGGCAGCTCAGAGGTGGCGGGAGGAAGCGAGTCCTGAGGAAGACGCCCGGAGGACGGCCGTGGGACTGGCCAGAGGCCCTGTGAACCGTGACCTCGGGGTTCTGCGGGCCGGAGGAGGCCGACAGCAGGCCCAGCGGAGGGGCGAGGGGGAGGCTGCAGGCGCAGACCCTCTCCCAGCGGTTGGGATTTAAAGAGCGGGGAGGGAGGAGCAGGCCGGAGGCAAGGTCCTGTGACGGCTGCGCCGGCAGGAGTGGCGCTGCCCTGCCAGGTGGCACCAGGCCCCGCCATTCCTGGAGCAGCAGCCTAAGCCGACCTCCGGGTCTCGGGCCAAGGGGACCGGCCGCTCCACTCTCCGCCGGGGACTTGAAGGAAGACGGGGCGGCAGCTGCAGGTGCCGCGTGTGCACACACAGTCCAGCCCCAAAGCCAGACCCCACCCCGTCTGTGCCCGTCTGTGCCCGTCTGTGCCCGTCTGTGCCCGTCTGTCCCCGTCTGTTGGTGGCTACTTGCCGGTGGCATCATTATAACTTACGTCCCTGAGGAGTCCTCAGCAGGTGGTCCAGTGGCTGCGGGTCGTCGAGGCACAGGGTGACATGGGGTTGGAGACTCCCGAGTTCGTGGGGTTTGCCCGGCCACCACGGAGGTGTGTCTGGAGGACTTTTGCACCAAACCAGGCGCTGTGGGAACAAACCCAAGTCTAAGACGAGGGCTCCACCTCTAGTGTCTGCTCCTGGGCGCTCTGCAGGAGCCGCCCATGCTGCCGTCCCAGCGGCCCCTCGCCGGAGCCTGAGCTCACAGGACATTCACACGCCCTGCAGGGGCCAGAGGGCTGCCCGGCTGAGGGCCGGCCCCGGGCGTGCAGCAAGGACCATTGCGGGCCTGGAGCATGGCGGGGTCTGCAGGGAGAGGCGGTGACCGGAGAAGAGCTGAGGCCGGGCCTCCGCTGTGCCCTGAGCTCGCGCATTTGGCCCCGACGTCTGTCTGCGGGGCTTGTCCTGTTGTGCAGGGAAGGCCTTTTCCGCCTGAGCCGCACCGGGAGGTAGTCGAGCGCCAGCAGGAACGTGCCTTGATCACCTGTTTGGTTCCTTTCACCTGCTCGGGTTTGCGTCTCTTTACCTTAGCCTCGCGCTCCGCCCACAGACGGCAGCAAGGAGGCGCTTCCTGCGCAGCGAAGCCCGTCCCCAAGCCCAGCCTGCAGGGCTGCTGTGCTGCTGTCCAGGGCACTGATTTTCCCTCTGAGTGGCCTCGATGGTGAGGACAGACACCCCCTGTGGGGTCTCGAGTGGACACTGCCCGTGGACTCTGAACGCTGCCTGCCAAGGACCCTGCAGAGGCGGTCACACTGTGGAGGGGGTCCCGGCCCCTCCCGCCTGTCCTGGACGACTCCCCGGGGCCTTGCCCGGCCGGCCAGGGCGGTGGGGGGCCGGGACGTGGCGCTGAAGGGGGTCCCTGGCCCCCCGTCGCCCCTCCTGCCGAGGAGCACGGCGCCTCCAGGGCGGCTGCCTGCGTGGCTGCTCCCCGGCGCGCCCCCTCCAAGGCCCTCGGGCAGCGAGGCCCACGGTGTTTGCGGGCCCGAGCCCGGCGCGGGTGCCCCAGACGCGCAGACCCCTCTGTCAGGGACAACACGGCAGGCTGGGTGCCGCCGGCGCGCCCTCCGCGGCGAGCGTGTGTGAGTGTGTTTGGGAGTGTGCAAAAGAAAACGCCGGCAGCTGCGTCCCCGTGAGCGGACCCTGCCGCCAGCTGTCCGCCCTCTGCGGGACCCGACCCTGCAGGCAGCCGCGTCCTCGCCGCCGCGCCACTGGCCGCCAAAGCCCCCTTCCGGGGTCGGGGACACGGAGATGGGCTGGCCGGGGCCTTCTTGGCGCCCCCACCCTCCCCTGGGGGCGCGCGGCCCAGGTGGGAGGGCAGCGGCGAGGGGCCAGCGGGACGGAGGCCCTGGGAGGCCGGGGCTCCTTGCGTCTCTTCTGGCCCAAGGCAAGACTCAGAGCGGAGGGCGAGGCCCGGCTGACCGGCCGCTCGGGCCCAGCTCCTGGCCACACGCCTCCCTGCGTGCTCGCGAGCGGCCGGCCGGCTCCTGCAGCGTCGGGGCTCCCTCCCCGCCCCGGCTCACCTTTGAAAGCTGGGGCTGACGCGTCCCCGGCGGGTCTCTCTCTGGAGTCTCTGGGAGGGGTGCCCGGGAAGAGGGAGTGGCCAGGGCGGCGGGGGCTCGTCCTGAGTCCTTGCTGCGGCTTCCCCTCGGAACCCTTGGCCCCTCTACAGCCGGGGAAGTGGCCCCACGTTTTCTCCCACCTGCCCTGCGCGGCTGAGGCTGCAGTGTGGGGGCCTCAAGCCAGCACCCCACGGGGAGCTCCCCGGCCGCCCTCCTGGGAGGGGACGCGTCTGTGGGGCTCTCTGCTGCCCAGAGCGTCACGGTTCCTGCCGTCCCGTGTGGTTTTGCTCGTCTCCCTGGCGCTGGCGTGGGCCTCCCAGCCGATGTCCAGCTCCAGCCAGGGCCAGGCGGCACGCTCTCCAGCGTCGCTCTCGGCCTCCGCGGTCCGGGCGCTGGGCACGCTCGTGTGGTTCTGGGCAGGGCCTCCGTTCCAGCCGCTGGTTCCCACGCGCCCACCGAGCTTGGGGCGGGAGCTGCGAGAAGTCAGTCAGAGACGGACGCGGGGGACGCGGGTGATCTCACTCATGCGGGCTAGAGAGAGGAGGCCCGAGGGCTCAGTCAGCCCCTGGGCTCTGGCGGCAAACGGCGGTCACCAAGGAGCGGGCCCGGGTGGGGGAGTGGCAGGGACGGGGTGATGGGGCATTAGAGCTTTGGTGGGAGGTGTGGCGTGCTCAGGTGTCCAGGCGGGAAGCTGCGCACCTGACCCTCACCGGGCTGACCCTGGTACAGAGAGGAGGGGGGCGGGAGGGGAGGGAAGGGGGGTGGTCCTGACACCCGGACCCCGCAGGAGTGAGACAATGGGGCTCGAAGTCCGACTTACGCAAACACATTTAGGAAATGGCTCCATTTCGTCTGATCAGAAATGATACTTTGCACGTCTGTAAACAGCCCAAGGACCTGGCCTTTGCGCACAGCCCTTTTCTTTCCTCAAATGAATTCTTCTGTCAACAAAGGCGTGTTGCATTGGGGCCGGGGAGGCCGGAGCTGGGTCCTGCGGTGGGTCCTGTGCTGGGCTCTGAGGTGCTGCCCGGGACCCTGTCCCTCCCGGTGCTCTGACCGCCTGGTGCTCGGGACGACCAAGGCCTGAGCTCTCTAGCTCCAGCGCAGGTCACGTCCTGCGGGGCTGCCCTGTCCCAGCGCCCCGTCTCAGGCCCTCTCTGCACCACCCCCCAGGCCCTTTGCACTTTGCCTGCTGGTCAGTTTTGCACATTCCTAAATGGGCCGAGCGCTGTCCTTGTTCCCGCAGCCAGCAGCCTCCAGGGTGCTCTGAGACTCAGCTGGAATGTCGTGGAACCCCCTCTCTGCAGGGCTGCTGCAGGCCTGTGCCCCCAAAGGGCAGTGCCATCCCTGCAAGCATGCGCCTGGGCAGCGCCTGGTCCCTGAGTCAGAGATTGGAATCAGGCCCTGGCCTGGCCTCGAGGTCCGCTTGGGCAAAACGCCCATTAATGTCAGCTGGGGGAACAGGGTCTGGCTGTGGTCAGTCGCAGTGGTCGAGGTCAGGAGGGAGAGGGCGTGTGGAGGGAATTATGTGGGGGAGTGGCCTGTGCTCGCCCTGCGCCCTCTGCTTTGCGGTGAGGGCACCTGGAGCAGGTCCTTCAGCAGATTTGCCATTTCCAGCATCTTCTGAATGCGCTCAGCTCACCCTGCCGCCCCCAGGAGCAGCTCCACGCGCAGACACTGTTTGCACTTGACGAGACTCTACGCAGACCCTCCTGTAGGTGATCGGAACGTGCCTCCCCACCTCCCCGGCCGCCAGCGCAGCCCCAGGGCCTGCTGTCCCCACAGTGTCCCCCAAGCACGTGCGGCCTCTGCCTCAGTTTTTCTGCACTCATTCCTCAAGTCGTAGCCCAGGCCCCTGAAGCCTTCCCTGCCCCCCACTCCAAATACACACATGCACCACGCACTCGCACGCGCACACACTCACTGTGCACACACAAGCACAATAGCGCAGGGCACATGTATGCACGCCCATTTGCACGCGCACAGCCAGTGTACATTCTGATACATACTTGTGCACATGCCCACTCGCACGATGCACACGTGCGCACACACACATACACGTGTGCCTGGTTGTGGCTTTTCTGCAAGCTTCCCTGTGTCCCCAGCTACTCTCCAGACTCTGAAGTCAGGGCCTTTTGTCTGAACAAAATAACACTCCTGCCCGCTGCGGAACAATGGGCCTGTGCGGCGGGAGTGTTTATTAGGCACATGCAAGGCATTTAACTGAGTTTCTAGAACCTACCAGGCACAGAAGACTTGGATATTTCAGAGAGGACCTGACTGTCCTCCTATTCATAATTCTGAGGGAACGTGGGCATCAGACATAATGAGTTGAAAGTCCTCCAGGTTCCACCCAGTGCTGCCAACTGCCGTGTGGACAAACACCCGTTTCTCTCGCGGGCACTGCCTGAGCACGTGCTCAACGGTCTCCCCAGGTCCCCGGGGCGGACAAGGGGCGCGGCATTTACTGGAGGTAACTTATTATTTTGACATCAAGGGTGAGCTGGGAGTGAGCGTCCCTGCTGGCCAGTCCCCCGCGGCGCCTGAAGACGGGGTTCCAGCCCCGCACCGCGAGCTCTGCCTTGTCCGACGAGAGGAAGCTGCACCCGGCGCTCGGCCTTGACCCAGGGCAGCCGCTGGCTTAATTTAGATCTGACGCATTCGCTCAGCCCCCATAGACAATTATATCAGGTGACAAATGGCATTTTAATTGTCATTCCTCCGGCTTACGTTCTGTGCAATGTTACCTGCGTAAGGGGGAGGGAGACAGACAAGCTGGGGACGTGCTCTTGCAAGCGCCTCTAAGCCAGGCGGCCTCCCAGCAGCTCTGGGGAGAGGAGGCTCCCCCTTGAGAAGGCCACCGGCTGATGCTCCCGCAGCGCTTGCGTCTGCCTGGCCGTCACCACTGCGGATCTCGGATCTTGGAATATCTCCTGACTTCAAAACAAAACTCAGGCCCTCTCGTTCTCTCTCCCTGCCGCCCCCTGCCGCCCTCCCCCAGCCAGCCCACAGCCCTTCCTGGGCTGGACTCGTGTGAGTGGGCTCCCGGGCGCTGGTCTTTTGTGACTGGGTTCTCTGGCTCAGCACAGCGTGCTCACAGCCAGGGAGCCGGTGTCGATGCTTCCTCTCTGCTTATGGCCAAAAATACCCTGCTTCTGGCATCTACCATAGTCTGTCGTTCCGGTCATCAACTGATGGATGGTGGGTTGTGTCCACCTCATGGCTACAGTGAATAATTCTGCTGTAAACAGAATTATTTTCTATTCCCTGGGTCATTAATTTCTACTCTAATCCCTGTAATTTCCGTCTTTCCACTGGCCTTCGATTTAGTTTGCTCTTCTTTACCCAGAGTCCTCAGGTGGTTCGTTACCTTGGTCTCCTTCTCCACCGGGCCAGGCATTCATGGCGCTGAATTTCCTCCTGTGCCCCGTGCATTTTAGAATGCTGAGTCTTCACTTTCACTTGTCTCAACGTATTTTCCTCTTTCTTTTTCATTTATTCTTTCAGCCATTGGCTGTTTGCTAGTGTGCGGCTTCACTTTCACCTATTTGGGAGTTTCTTAAGTTTTTCCATGATACTGATTTCTAATTTCATTCCATTAGGAGACGAGACAATACTTTAGATTATTTAACATTTTGATGATTCTAAAGTTATTGAGGTGGTTTTCATGGCCTACCCTGAAGAAAGGTCCATATGCTCTGGAGAAGAATGTGTGTTCTGGGGTTCTGTAAATATTAGATCTATTTGGTTTATTGAAGTCTTTTATTTCATGTTGATCTTCTGTGCCACTGTTCTACCCATTATTGAAATTGGGGGTATGGCAGCCTTCAGCTATTACTATTAACTTGTCAATTTCTCTTTTCCATTCTGTCAGTAACTGTATGTATTTTTTTTTATTAGGTATCCATATCTCCAGTATTGTTCCATCTTTATAATTGGATTGATCTCTTTATCATTATAAAATGCCTCTATCTATAGCAACAGTTTTAAGTCTTTTTTAAGTCTTGCCAGCTTTCAGATATATGTATATGTGTGTGTGTATATATATATACTTTATACCTACTTGTATCTTTAAATCAAAAGCATGTCTTCTGTTGACATGGAATAGTTGAATCATGTATTTTTTTTAATCCAGTCTGATCATCTCCACCTTCTGTATCGCTTAATTCATTGCATGTAGTGATGTTATTGATATAGTTGGGTTTACTCTGCCATTTTACTTTTTATATTCTAAACATTCCTTGCCTCTTTTGTTCCTGTTTCTGCTTTACTGTTTTCTCTGCTATTGAGCAAATATTTTCTAATTAACATTTAATTTCATTAAGTTTTTTTTTTCATTTTTTATCTTTGTGATTTCAAAACCCTTGTTCTTTCTTCTGTATCAGACACTTTTCCCATTTATGATTACAAGTGGTATTCCACTCTGTGGCCTCAATCTAATTTCCTGTCTTTTCTTTAGATAGGACCCTTATTTGGGGTATTTATCCTAGTATTTTCTTTCTTTTTTTTTTTAATGACACTGGGAAAGGGGCTGGAATCTGAGACTTGCTGTAAGTATTTCTGTAGAGACAGAGGAGATTGCTCACGAGTGCCACGGAGTCCCCTGCTTTGTCTGTGGCTGCTCAGCCAGACCTGCCTTGAGCAATGTGTGTGTGTAGAGTCATCTTCCTGGTGTTCAGGGGAGCTGCTAACGGGACTTGGAATTAGGTTAGGTGCTAAAGAAATATGATTTTTTTTAAAAAATAAGAGGCATTTGGGAGGCTGAAAGGAAAGGGGGGGGGGTTCATTTCATGAGATGAATTTTAGAAACCCAGGCCTGAGAGGTGCAGGAGTTGCCTGAGATACTTCTTCTAGAGGACTGGCGGGGCCAGTGCTCACTGTTAGAGCAGGAACAGTGACCGAGTAATGCTGGTGAGAGCGGCATCTTTCTCTCTTACCATATTCTTTCTAGTGTGGTAAGAGAAAGGCAACACGAAGTTAACCCTTTGACTCATAATGAAGACTATAAGTTGTGTGTGCATACCACGTTATGTTTGTTCATTCATCTGCCGGCGGACACTGGCTGTTTCACCTTTTGTCCGTGGTGAATTCTGCTGCTATGAACATAGGTGTGCAGATGTCTGCTTGAATCCTTGCTTTCTTTGGGGTGTATACACAGTTAGAGTTGCTTATGGTTTGGGGAAGATTCCAATCATTTTTCATAAAGGCTGTTTCACTTTCTATTCCCATCAGCGATGAATAATTTCCAATTTCTCTACATCCTTGGCAACATTTGTTATTTTCTGGGTTGTGTTTGTTTTGATAATAGTCACCCAAATGGATGTGAAATGGTTCCTTCATGCTTCGGAGTTACTTTTCAGTGTTTGCTCTAGACCTAGCTTCTATATCCTCATCTATCAGAAACAACTTTAGATTTACATTATCTAAAATGATCGACAGAAATTTTACGCCTTGAGAGCTCCATTGCCTTCTCCCTCCATTTATACTAATGTCATGCAGATTGCATTACCTATATAATGGACCCCAAAATGCATTCCTATCCTTATTACTCTACCATCTCTTATCATTTCTTTAACTATTACAGACTTGCCCTCACCCACTTCCTCTGTGCTGTTGTGGGTGGCTGTGTTCTACTTCTGTTACATCTCTAGATGCTCTACACTCAGCAATACATTATACACCCATTACTTTTTGCAATTATTTTATACATTTGCTTTCTAAGTGAGTCAACTAAGGAGAAAATATGCTTTTATAGTGTCTTTTTAATTACGTAAATACTTTTACCAGTGGGCATTGTTCCTGTGGATTAGAATTAGTCTTTAGTTTGAAGAACTTCCTTTCGTATTTCTCATAAAGTGGGTCCACTAGTAACAAATTATATCCGTTTTTGCTTCTCAGGAAAAGTCTTCATTTCCCCTATGTTTTTGAATTATGACTTTTCTGGATCTAAAATTCCTTGCTGACAGGTTGCATTTTTCCGTTGAGCTCTTTGGACGTTATTCCACCGCGTCTGAGCCTCCAGTGTTTCTGCTGAGAAGTCAGCTGTGCAGTTACTGGAATTTCCTCCCATCATGCATTGCTTTTCCCTCACTGCTTTCGATTTTCCTCTTGTCCTTTGGTTTGCAGCATTTTTATTTTGATATGTCTATTTGTGAGCCTCTTTTATTTTCTCAAATTTGGAATTTATTGAGTTTCCTAGATGTGTAGATTTTTTCTCAGTAAATTAGGGAGGTTTCCATTATTCCCTTGAATATTTTCTTTTGCTTTCCCTGTGCTGGTACTTTCACCGTATTGGTACGCCGACGGTCCCTCCTTTTCTATGAGGGTCCCGTTATTTTTTCTTTGTTCCTTTTCACTCTTTGTTCTTCACCTCACGTCATCTCTATGTGCCAGTCTTCAATCTGCTAATTCGTTCTCTTACCTGTTCACATGTAGAGTTGAGCCCCTTCAGTCAATTTTTATTGTTCTTTTCAATTCCATGATTCCCACCTGATTTTTTCCTCATACTTTCTTCCTTTGTCAGTATTCTCTTTTTGATGCTACATTGTCATCAAATCATTCATTACGTGTTTAATTGTGGTTTCTTCCCATTCTTTGAGCATGTTTATTATCGCAACTTTGAAATTAAATTCAGCATCTGGTCCCTCTCATAGGCCGTTTCTGTCGCCTCTTTTTTTTTTTTTTCTTTTTTGGTAGGAAAATATGAGTCATATTTTCCTGTTTCTTTAAATGTCTCATACTTTTTTGTTGGAAACTGGACATTTCAGATAATGTAACAACTCCGGATATTGGTGCTTCTTCTGCCCAGGGTTTGTTATTGTATTTGCTTGTTTGTTTCTTTAGTAACTGAGTGAATTATTTTAGTGAAGCCTACCCCTCACCACACACACACACGCACACACACACACACACACACACACACACACTGTAAATCTCTGGTGTTGCTCCTTAGGAAGCCACAGCTTTGAGGTGCCCGCAGTCACCCTCGGGTCACCTTGCCACTGTTGGGGTTCTCTTCCTCCGTTCCTAGACTACACACAGCTGTTGGGGTGCACCAGTCAGCTTGCTGTCTGATTGCTCTATTGTTTGTACAATGTCCTAGGGTGCACGTTCACTTAGGAACGAATCCTATCAAAGTCTATTTCTTTTGAAGGGAAAGTTACTGAGGTGAGTTTTGGTATTTGTCCTGACCCCGAGTGCTCCTCTCAGCTATTGTACCCCTTGGCTCTCTCTTGTGAGCCACTGGCCTGCACACTAAACTGTCTCTTCACTAAAATCATGGCGTCCTACCTGGCGCTGTCCCTAGCGTGCCCTCAGGGTTAAGCTCCTCCAGGCGCCATTGCAAATACAGTCGGTTCCCTTGGGAAGAGAGAGAAGCTGTCTGTTTTACTGCTTGCTTCTCCTCTCCGGCAAAAGCTGTGAACCAGGGCTCTGGGGCGGAGTGGGGACCTTGCAAACGTCCCTCTGAGTGACCGCTCTGCTCTAGGAGCTGGGTGTTGTGGGGCGGGAAGGACAGGAGCATTCAGGCCTTCTGTGCATCCTCTCCTGGTGTGGAAGCACACATCACAGCTGGGGGACAGGCAGCCGGGGGCCTGTATTGTCAGTGCGCTACATCTGAGGTAGACCTCCCACTCCATGGGTGGGTTTGGACAGAAGGATGCCCTCACCTCCCCTCTGCCCTCACCTGGGACATGTCCACAGCCACGGTGACCAGGACTGGAGGGGATCCTGGTCCTGCTCCCCCTGGGAGGGAGCCCTGTGCTTGCAGCTGCAGCCCCCGAGTCTGGAGGAGGGAGTGAGGGCTCCTTGCCCGTGAGCCACAGACTATTTGTGCTCTTATCAAATCCCCATAAATTTTCTTGAGTAGATGTTGCTTCACTTGCTAAGTGAAGTGAACCTCCATTTCTTAGGTTGTAAGCGTTCGTTTAAGTGGTTTCCACCAGTTCTTTGATCAAGGAATGCACAAGCACCTCACAGTCTCTCTCAACGACACACTGAATATTTGGTGCGTGCTGTTTGTCTTAGGGGAAAACCCTCATTTTTGTCTCCATAGAGAAAGGAATATTGCTCACTTGGTAGTGGTGGGGGGCGTGTGTTCCAGAAATGTGGCTGTAAAATAAACTTCACTTTCCATTGACTTCACTTTCAAAATAAGAGATTTATTCCTGGGAGGGGAACTCCCATAATTGATTGAGTTGAAGTTTATGGCAGATACAGGGGAAGCTGCCAACTTGTTAAAATCGTGCTTTTAGGGAGTCAACGTTCTCTCAGTGAATAGGCTTCTGTTTTGTTTTGGAACCTGGTTTTGTTCTGATCTTGCATCACCATCCACCTTCCCTTCCCACCATCCACCTTCCCTTCCCACCCTGCGGATAGTTTGAAAACAAACAAAACCTTTCTGGGTGAAGTTTTGACTCATCAAGGCTTCTAGCTGGACGGAAGCTTGGTGACCACCGAGGGGCCTTTTTGGTAAATGAGGCCGTGGGCCTGGGCCTGGGCGGTGGCTTTCTCATCGTCGGTGAGGTAGGGGAGAGTCTGGGTCCTGGTCCCGTTTACACCTGACAGGGAGGAAGGTGTGGGGTGCTCCCCGAGGAGCAGGGGGCTCTGGCCTCCTGCACAGGAGATTCAGCAGCATCGCCTGTGGGTCCGACCTCTGCTCCATCCGCTGGCAAACGGTTTCTAGCTCATGTCACTCTCCACTCTCTCTGCTGCCTTCCACTCAGGTGCTGATGAGGTGGGCTGTGCTCATTTGAGCTGCTTGTAGCTGCAGAGGTTAAATGTGGTACAAAAGGGCCTGAAGTGGGTTAATTATAAGGCTAACAATCATGCTGAAAAATAAAAGGATTCTAGATTTCTCTGATGTTTCTAAGGTTGCCTGTATTTAATTAATTTATAATGACACAGACCTGTGCACCACCCCCAAAGACAGAAAGCCTGTTATATAACAAACCACCGTCTGTTCTGGAAAGTTCCATTTGCTGTCTTGAGTTCTGCACCTCCTAATATCACCACACAAAGTATTGTACGGCTTCGCGAGGAGCTTCAACTTGTATCCATCCAAAATAAAGTATTTACTTCTAACTAGATTTATGAAACTCAGAATACATTTCAGAAAAATTAAACAAGTTGATTTCAGGTTGTTGCGTATTAGCTGAAAAAAATCTTGTAAACACTTGTGAGCCTTGTGGGGGCAGCGGGCATTATTTGAAGTCTGAAAACTGTTTCACTAGACCCTGTGAAGTGTTTGTTTTTTACCTTCTTGCTTGAAGTTAATTAGCCCCAGACCCAGAAAAAAGTTAACCCTTAGATGAATTTAGTCAGTGCCAGGAAATACAGACAAGGCCTTTTCTGTGGATTCTCCTCACGATAGTCCCAGGCTTTTAAACCGCTGGGTGACGAGAGACCTCGAGGGTGTGTAGAACATTACACCCGTCTGCCATTCGTGTTCCCCAAAAGTCGGTGCAATTTTCAATGTTTCACTTCACTCTTGATTCAGAGAATATTCCCCCGAAACAATAAACTCTGAGCTAGCCACCGTGGAGCTGGGCACGTGAGGCTCCGATCACCAAAGCAGTCAATTAATACTCGGCACCAGAGGAGTGAGAGGACCGTGCAGATTCCTTCCTGGACACCGGGCCAGGCTTCCTGGCGGCCGTGAGGAGGCCCCCCGTGCGCTTCCCGCTGCTGAGAGGGGAAGGAGCGCATCCTGCAGGCTTTAGCCGGAGCACCCGGCTTCACGCCGCCTCCCGTTGCGTGCGGTTTCCATCCTGTTCAGAAACGAGGACGGATGACGCTGCGTCGCTTTGAACACCCAGCCGGTTTCCAGGTACAGATTTTCTCCTAAACGCAAAACCTGCAGCCTCGTGGGCAGGGCTGGCTTGTGCCAGTGTGGCCGCTGCTGCGAAAGTGCTTTCTGAACTGAGGGTGCAAGAGGGAGCTCCCCTGCCCCGGGTTTCCTTGGCCCTGGGAGTATTAGCCGCCAGCAGGGACCAGGACTAGCTGATGTGGGGGGGTGGGGCTGCAGGGTCCGGGGCTGTCACTGGGTGTGCCCTGGGGAGCAGGTTTGGCTCCTGGGCGGTGACCTGGGAGGCAGCCTGAGCTCCCATGCAGGCGTCCTCATGGTGGCAACTTGTCCAGATGCGTCTATCTGATCCGGAATCCGGGCCTCACTGGTGGTGCCCAAGGGGCGTGGGCAGAGCCTGCTCTGCACAGTCCCCTGGGAAGCCACACCTGGGCACAGACGTGCCCCTTGCTCCACTGTGATTTTGAAGACCTGGTTGGCAGCAGGACTAGCCTAAGGGCTGCTTCTTGGGCCACTTACTGAGCTTTACTCATGGAAACACAGGAAGCTGGGCTCGGGAGGGGGGGTGCTGGCCCGGCCGCCTGCCTGCGGAGAGAGGCCCCGGTAAGTCCGTCCGTGCGAGGGTGGCAAACCGGGTGGTTGGTCACCTCTGGGCGGCCACCTCCGGGCGCTGCTGGGGGGCTTCACAGCTGACACAGGCCCCTGGCTGTCGCCACCGGGTGTGCTCAAAGGTGGAGAGGCTCGGTGAGCGCCTGCTGATTCGGAAAGTGCTTGCTGAGAGCCTCTTCTACAAACATAAGAGAAAATGGTCAACGGGACTGAGGGGCCGGCCCGCTCAGAGTGATAGGCCAGTGGGGATGCAGGACGAGGGCCCCATGGGCAGCTGGAGTGGAGGGGAAGGCAGGAAGAAGCCCTGGCAGGTGGTGATGCCGCCTGGGAGGACCGTGGACTTTGGCCCGAGCAGGAGTTACTGGCAGGTGTGGGGGTGAGGCCCCTGTCGGGTGTGAAGACCTGTGGACACTCAGGAGGCGAGTCCTGGGGGCTGTGAGGCCTGGGGGGCTGGGCTCCACCAGAGAGGGTGTGTGAGGCACAGATGGGCCTGGACAGCCCTTTAAGGCCTGATGGGCCCATCAACAGCCTGCATTGGGGGTTCAGGGGTGGCGGGTTGCTGCTGCCCTTTGAGAAGGACAGGGCAGGCCCCCCCCACCCCGGGGACCGGGGCTGGCCAGTGGGAGGGAGCAGCGCTCTGGACAGGTGGGGTATGGGCTTTTGGGGGCAGCCTTCAGAGCAGCGGCTGTGCAGCCCAGGCCGCAGACTCTCGGTTTTCTGTGGGGATGAGGCCAGACGCTGGGGTCAGAGCCTCGAGAGCTCCGTGACCGGCCCTGCTGAGCGGGAGGGGGGCGGGTGGCCACGGCCTGGGCTGCAGCGGGTGCTGGTCGGGAGAGCGGGTGGGGCGAGCCGGCCTCAGGGCGGGGGGCGACAGGGCCGGACCCCGCGTGGCTTCAGCGCACCGGCCGGTGGCAGAGGAGGGCGCCCACGGGCACGTGCTGCCGCCCCAGGGCGCCTGCGGGCCGCCCCGTCGGAGGGCCGGGGCGTGGGCTCCGGAGTCTGCTCCTCCCGGCACGAGCCCCGCCGGGCTTCCCTACCGCCGCGTGGACCTGCTCTCAGGGCCCTCACTTGCTTCCGCGCGAGCCCGGCCTTCCGGGCCTGACGCCCCCCGCGCGCCGGAGCGGGTCTCCCGTCCTCAGCAGCTCTGGGCCGTGGGGTCCGGGGGCTGCCGGAGGCGCGCGGGGGCAGAGACGCGGTGCGTCGGGCACGGGCGCCGCTCGCTCCCCGGGCAGGTGCCCGGGCAGGGCGCGGAGGCGGGTGGGGAGGCAGGTGCGCGGGGGCGAGAAGACCAGAGGCCCCCGGGCGGGCGGGTGCGGGGCGCGGGGGCGGCGGGGACCTGCTGGGCCGCGTTCGGTGCCAGCACTTCGCGAGGGCCGGGCTCTGTGCGGCGGCGGCGGGGGGCGGGGGGCGCCGAGGCACGTTCCGGTCACCGCCGCGGCTCCTGCGCCTCCGGACTCGGGGCGCGTGCTCGCTCCCGACACCCCGAGGCGCCCGGAAAGCGTCTGGGGCGAAGCGGCCCCACCGCCGGCTCTGGGGGCGCTCCGGCCCGTGAGTCCCGGGCCCGTGGGCTGACCCGAGGCGGGCGGGGGTCCGGGCGTCCGGCCCGCGCTGCTGGGAACGGGCAAGGCCGGGCCGGGGGGGGGGGGGGGAGGGGGGGCTGCGGCCCGTTCCCCTGGGCCCTGGCCCGTCCCGCCACCGCCCGTTTCAGGCCCCGCGGTCGTGTTTTGGCACGTGACTAAGCGCGTGCGCAGAATGAGCCTGTTGGTCGGTTCGCCCCGTCGATGCAACCGAGGCGGCCCCCGGAGTGAGGCCCGCACGGCCGCCCGGCGCCCGCACAGATGTTCAGCTCCGCATTGAACTGTGACGTCACACCCGGCCCCCGGGGCTCCAGCGCCCGCAGGCGCACGCGAGGCTCGAGGCCCTGGGCGGTCCCCGGCCCAGTCTCTGCGGGGAGGCGGGGGTGGGGGAGACCCGCCTGCGCTGTGCCGGCGTGGGGGGGGGGCGCCTGGGCTCAGGCGTAGGTGTTGGTGTCGGCGCTTGCGCGGGCCGTCAGAAGTGACGTGTACGCCGCGTGAGACGTCAGCAGTGACGTGTGCGCCGCGTGGGACGCGTGTGCGTCGAGCGCACATTTTACGCCGAATGATCGAGGCCCTGGAAAGTGCAGTTTTAACAATCTATTAAACGTGAAGCTACACATTAAATTATAATTCAGCATGATCTAAATCTCCTGCCGAATCACAGCCACCTCAGAGTACCTCAGTGGAGCCTCACGTCAAGGGCACCCCAGATGAACCCCACGTCACGCACCCACAGCGCGGCTGACATAAGCACGTGACACTAGTTTCCGGGGTTCTGATTGAGTCGTGAGTGTGGTGTGTGTGTGGAGGGTGTGCCTGTGTGGGGGGTGTGTGTGTTGTGTGTGTAGGGGGTGTGTGGGGGGTGTGTGGAGAGGGTGTCCGTGTGAGGTGTGTGTGGGGTGTGGGGGTGTGTGGGGGTGTTTGTGTGGGGTGTGTGTGGAGGGTGTGTCTGTGTGAGGTGTGTGTGGGGTGTGGGTATGTGTGGTTTGGGGGTGTGTGTGGTGTGTGGGGTATGTGTGGTTTGGGGGGATGTGTGTGGGGTGTGTGTGGTTTGAGGGGGTTGTATGGTGTGTGTAGGGGGCGTGTGGGGTGTGTGTGGAGGGTGTGTCCGTGTGAGGTGTGTGTGGGGTGTGAGTGTGTGGCGTTTGGGGTGTGTGTGGGGCGTGTGTGGGGTGCGTGGGGTGTGGGCCCAGCGCAGAGCTGGCGGAGGGGCGAGCCGCACGTGGGGCGCATCCCGGCGCAGGGAGCCGCGCCCCGGCCGCGGGGGCGGCGCTGGAGGCCGGGCGGGGGCGCGGGCTCCTGGACGACCCGGCCGGGGACGGCTCAGGACGGCCTCTCGACGTGGGGAGCGGGGTTCCCGGTGCTGGGCCCGTCGTGCCTGCTCTGACGACGCCGGCCGTCTCGGGAAGTGAGAGGCGCGGCCGTTCACACGGGGGACCGGACGGATCCGCGTGGGGTCGGCTTAGGGTTCCCGGGGACTCCGGAGCCCGGGCTCCTCCAGCGCGGGGGTGGCCTGGAGGCCCCGCCAGCCTCGGGCCTGGGCCCCGGCCGCGTCCACGGCCCTCTCGGCGGGAGGAGGAGAGGAGTCACGAAGGAGATGTCTGTGGCCGGCGGAGGCAGGGGCTGCGGACAGTGGGTGTCCCGGGCCGGCGGCGTCGGCACCCCCAGCCCCCTCCCCCCACTGCAAATCCTCAGCCTCGCTCCGTCCTGGGAGGCCTGGGCGCCGCCGCCCGGGGTCCTCAGCAGTCGGGAACGGGAACGTTGATGGCGTCGTGCAGCTCTGCCATTGTCTTTACGTTTTCCCTTCCGGAGAGCCGCATGGACCAAAGTATTAGGAGACGTCCCCCAGCAGTACCCGTCAGGGGCACGCGGCAGCACCCACTGTGACTTCCACAGAGCACCCAGTAGCCGTCACCGTGGGTGACAGGACTCCCTATGGTAACCAAGAGCCCCCAGCAGGGGTCCCCAGCAGCACCCACTCTACCCTCAGGGCCCGCCTAGCAATGCCCACGGCACCCACCATTGGCACCAAAGGCCCCGCGTGATCCACCCTGGCCGGAAGGTAGGGGCTGTCCAGAAGGGTCCCTTCCCAGGCGTGTCCGCTCTCCTAAGCTTGTGCACACTTGTGCCCTCTGCCCTGAAGCAAGGTGGCAGAGGCCATGCCACGCGCAGAGCTCCCTGTGCAGGCCAGCGGCCAGGAGACTGCCAGGGCCATGCGGGCCAGCCCGATGGTCCATCTTCCCAAAGTGTGAGCAGACCCACCCGCAACAGAGGCGGCTGGCAGCGTCTCCCGACTTCAGAGTTTGGATGACTTGGGGAGTCCAGCCTCGTGTTGTGACTGGTACCCTTTGGGGGGTCTGTCGGGCGGAGGAGGTAGCTCCAGGCCGCCAGAGGGCTGAGCGAGGTAAGAACTGGGTCAGAACCCAGACTTCCCTTCTCAAATAGTTGCCCGTCCTGTGCGTTTCTCCGGGCTTGCTCGGAAGGTTGGGAGAAGGCGCTGCAGCTTTTCGGTTTCGGATTCCTGAATTTCTTCCTGCTGGCGCCCGAGGCTTCCGTTCTGCAGAGAACATTCCTGCAACAGAGTAGGTCCCCTGGGCTCCACTGCGCCCCCCGGCACCGGTGCTCACCCAGGGCTTCGTCAGCCCGCCCTCTCCCCCGGCCCTGGGCGGTCCAGCTCTCCGGGAGGTGGTTCTGCAGATACCGGGATAAGCCCCGACGGCCCCTGACCGGAGCCCCCAGCTCCCGGCTTGCGAGCCCTACATGTCTTCGTGTGGAACGCGTTCTCAAGAGTCCTTAGGAAAAGTCAGAGTCTCCGAGGGGGTCCTTGCAGCGGGATTCTGTTCTCCAGACCAGCTCCCCGCTGCTCCCGGCGCCCCCGCGCTCCCTCACACGGAGCCTGGGGAAGCCGGTGTGTGCAAACCTGGCACGAGACAGCAGGCCCGAGCGCCGAGTCGGGGACAGGGGGTTTGGCGGCTGTTGCTAGGATAGCATTTCCCCCACGTGGACGAGAGAATGTGCATGTTAATTTGTCGTTCAAAGGGATTTTTCTTCTTGGTAAGAGCTGATGTTCAGAACCTGTTGGCACAGAGAGGGGGCGCGGCGTGGGCGCAGGAGGGCTGTGCCCGCGCCGAGAAGCCTGTGACTGACGTGGCGCGCGGGGGGAGGAGGGGTCCGGCAGAACGTGTAACACCCCCCCCCCCCGTAGAACGGGGCAATTTTTCATGACTTTATTTTAGAAGCAAATGAGATGGTTATGAAGATTTGAGTGTTCACACTTCCAGCTTATTTTTTTTAAATAGAAATCCCGGAGCTGCTTGCTTCTCCAGAGGAGACTCAGGCCGGGCTGTTCAGGAATGCGCGGGGAGCGCTCCAGGCTCGGAGGCCGTGTCTGGACCACAGAACCGCGACGACGGGCCCTCGCCAGGGCTGGCAGGAGAAGTGGGCCTGACAGCGTGCAGGGCTGCGGCGGCGGAGGGAGAGACAAGCAGGGCAGGGAGGGGGGAGAGAGAAATGGAGAATGAGATGCGACGGATTTATTTGTAGGAGCTGCTGGTGTGAGCGTGGGGGTGGGCAGGCCCAGTATTCGCAGGGCAGGGCAGTAGACTGGGCACCCGTCCGCCCCTCCGGGGAGGGAGGGAGCGAATCCTTCATTGCTCTCTAGACCTCCGACTGCTCCCACGAGGCCCGCCCAGCAAGAAGGCCCGCCCAGTGCTCATCCTCCCAGAAATACCTTCCCAGCAACATCAAACCCGCGTTTGGCCACGCGCTGGGACACGGTGGCCCGACCACGCTGACAAACCAGGTTAACGCTGTCGGGGGGGAAGCTGACCATTCCAGCGAGGTGCTGTCCTTGTCTTCGACAGCTGTGCTCAGAGCACGCGCGTTCCTCGCAGGTGAGCTGGCACCGTGGGGTGGCGGCGCTGGCCCGAGGACCCCCAGGCACGTCAGGTGTATGAGGCCTGACCTCGTTGGCTCCCGAGGCTACGGGCCTGCCCCTACACAAGAAGCAGGAAGGCCAAGGCCGCCGTGTCGACCGTGCGACTCACACGTCCTTCCAAAGCAATTCAGGAAAAGAGTGTGAGAGCTCGAGGCTCTGTGAGTCCCCGTCTCGCCCGCTCCAGGAGTGATGGAAACCCCGGGCGTGTGCCGGAGAGCGGCACCAGCACCACCCCGCAGCTGCCTGGGTGCCAGCAGACCCTCCCTGGCCGCCGCCGCGCTCTCCCCCACCCCCTCCACCTCCTTGTCTCTCCAGCTTCCAGTGGCCCCCACCCGCGCTGCCCTGCACCTCCCCGGGCCTCTGTGACGGGAGCTGCTGTGCGTTCCCCACCGGGACTGCGCTCCGCCCGGGCAGGGCCGTCTGGCTCCCCCCCGCGCCCCAGGAGCGAGGCAATGCCTGGCACCGCGCAGACGCCAGGTCAGCGTGCACGCGGCAGACACCTGCATGGTTGGAGAGCTGGGCGGGGCTGGCAGCAGCTGCCCCAAATCACTCCCCTCTCAGTATTTCTGGGGTTCCCCCGTCGCCTGACCGCATGACTCAGGAAGGGGAGGGAGCCCTTTTCAGCTCGCAAATTTCAGTTTGGGTGTGGAGAAAGCAGAGACTAGGAGAGGGGGAGGTGGCAGCCTGAGAGACGCAGGAGAGGAGAGGAAGCCAGGCCTCCCCGGCTTTGGGAATGGGGATGGGGAACCCCGATCGTGCAGCCCTGAGGGGAACCCGGTGCTGAAGGCAGAGTTTCAACAGCCGGAGCAGGCTGTACGCCCCGCTCCTGCCTGGAAGGGTGCTGAGGGCGCTCTGGCATTGGGCGGCTCTGGCTTTGGGGCCGAGTCCCTGGCTTCTGCGCCCTCGAGAACGGGCCAGGCTAAAGCTCCCTGGCCAAAGTCACCAGTCAGGACCGGTGGGCGCAGGCTTGTCTGCAGCGCGGCCTCGCTCGGTGCTGCCGCCCAGCTGTGCATGGGCCCCGGGGCCTCGCAGGGAGGGGGCCTGGCCGTGGGGGGAGCTGCCCAAGACTGGGCAAAGCTGGACTCCAGGGCACTCTGCTCCAACTCACTCCTTGACCTTTACTTTTCTCTAAAGTCCATTCCCCTCGTCCCCGGCATTTTGGACACAAAACCTGGCGCCATCCTCATGGTGGCGAGATGACGTGGCTGGCCTGTTGCTCCCATTTGTTTTGCGAGATGGGGCGTTCAGGTCCCCAGAACAAAGGCGGCGCCCAGCTGCTCCCCCATTGGCCCCGCTGAGGTGGCAGAGAACACGAGGATTGAGATTTATTTTTTATTATTTTTTAAAGATTTATTTATTTATGCATACTAGAGCTGGGGCAGGCCAGAGGCGGGGGGTGAGGGGATCCACCAGAGACAGAGTGGGGAGCAGAACAGGCAGATCCACTGAAACACACTGCTGAGGGGAGCAGCGGGGAGACAGGAGAGGTCTGCTGCACCCTGTGGGGAGCTCCCTGGCCGGGGATCGAACTCGTGCTGCAGAGGCTGTGGAAGCTTCATAGTGCGATGCTTAACCCCTGTGCCACCAGGGAGGCCCCATGGATTGAAATTTAAAATAGACAGTTTATAGGCCGCGTTCTCCTAGGGCAGCCGGGAAAGTGAACATGAACCAGTCACGCGGCGGGAGGCATTCTTAGCCACCTGCAAATTGATAAAAACACATTTTAGATAACTCCTGTATGGAAGAGGACCTCACCATCGAGGTCAGAATCATCTAGAAATGTGCCTTGGGGTGCATGCGGACATGTATTGAGGGAGCCCCCAAAGCTCAGTTCCGGGGAGGTGCACAGAGGAACCTGCCCTCCTTGTTGAAGGGGAACACAAGGAGCTGTAGGCTCCACCCCACAGGCGGCCGGGGCCCTGCGGGCACACACTCGGCCCTCCTGCCCCTTGGCGTGGGGTGGGCAGCCTTGTCTTGCCCACGGAGTTACACCTGCCGGGCCCAGTGAGCCAGCCCGCCGCGGGGAGGCGCCGCCAGAAGTCACTCGGGTGGAGCTCTCTGGAAACTTCCTCTGGAAATCTCCCCCAGCATGGCGAACTGGGGGGAGGGAGGCAGAGACCCCCAGGCACTCAGGGGCCCCCCATCTCCTGGGACCTGGGCCAGGAGGGGGGACTTGACTTCAGAGCCCCCTATGTGGGCTGGGGACCCACTGGCTGCTCTGTTTTGCCGCGGAGGGTCACTGCAGGGGGAGGTGCAGCACTGTTTGAAACGGGAAAGCTGATCAAATCGTTGCTTAAGCGTCAAGCGGACGATGTAGGGGTGAAGACGGGGCGGAGGAGCCCTTGGTGGTGGCTGCTGGGCGGCAGTGGCTGCTGTGCTGCGGTGCCCCAATTTCTGAGCCCACCCAAGCGACTGTGACCGGCCTGGGGCAGCCCGCAGCCCCTCCGGCGCACCTTCCTCGATCCGGGGAAGGTGGGGCGGCTCTGGCTGTGCCCAGGCATGTGGGCGCCCGTGCACTGCCTGTCCTCAGGGGCGTCTCAAGGATCCAACATAAAGGTCTCCTTGCGGCTCGCGGAGGCGCCTTCACCCACGCGGGGTGTGAGCGTGTCGGGAAGGAGCCTGATGGTAGGAGCTGCTAGAACGGGGGTGCCCACCCCTCACCCCATCGTGGGCCCTGCGCTCGGGCCCATCTCCCGGCGGGCTCGCGGCGGGAGCTGGGGGAGACGCGCCTCCAAACCCGAGGACCAGGGCCAGAGCCGTGGGCCCTGGAGGGCCTGGCTGTGGGCTCCACACCCCAAGGTCCTCCAGTCCTGCCGGGGCCTGCGCTCCCCCGGCTCCCTCTGCACCCCGAGCTGTCCGTGGCTTTTTTCGATCTTGAGAGAAGGACAAGGAAGATCTTCTCCGGTGAAGCGAGCCACGTTGAACTTTACTTTGAGAAGAACCTGCAGGAGCCGCCTGTGCTTCTTGCTCCGCGGGGCACCGGCTCCTCGTGAAAGGCCGCGGCTCCTGGTGGGAGTGCCCTCGTGCCCAGAGAGAGACCCAGCCTGCGCCCCCCACGCCAGCCTCGCCCGCGCTCTGTGGGCGTGCAGGTGCGTCCTCGGGCACGGCCGGTCGGGCGGGCGCGGGGCCGGGTCTGTGAGGCCTGCGCGTCCACCTGCCGCTTCCGTGGGTTCGCTGTGCTTTGACGCTCAAGGGGCGTTTCTTTCTTTGAGGCCTTTTTGGGTTTCCGGACACATGTCTCTCGTGCTGCTTTTATTTGAATCTTTAAATGTCTCGAAAGCAGTCGGGGTGTCTGATTGAAGAAGCTGCTGATGGCAGTGACGGGCTCTAAGCGGGCCGCGGGGCCGGGTTGTCCGTGGCCTTCCGAGAAGCGCAAAGGCTGTCTGCGGGCCACAGCCCCGCGCGTTCCGAAGTGGCTCGACCCGTGTCTGCGCGGGACTTCCAGCGGGGATCTGCTCGGAAAGCCACAGTGCCGGGTTACGTAAGAGCTAATGCCCCCAGTTCTCGCCAGAGCGAGTATGGATTATATAACTCCAGCAGTGACTTAGCGCTGGATACTCCAGCCTTGATACACAGTTTATTTTGGGAGGGAATTAAATGTTCTGCTTTTGATTAATGAAACTTTCCACAAAGATCTGATTGTGAATTAAAAATATACTTAACCCCTTTCTTAGAATGTTTGGACAATTAACACTGTTTAGGGATATTAATGTTTTGACAATCTGCATATTATCAAAAATATTCTAATTTAAACATAAATATTATTTTGATGTTTAATGAAGGATAATATAACCGCTAGACGGTTTTAAACATAAAGCAATAATAAAATTGTAGTTTATTTTGTAGTTAATTGGTTTGAATTCGTGGGGAACTGAAGATGTGGAAGCTTCAGGGGTGGTTGAGGCAACTGTTTTTTGTCATCTCTCGTCTATTTTCAAGACTCCCCTGTTCAGTGGGATGATTTATGTTAATGTTTTTCTTACTAAAATTGTAATGGCCTTTTATTTTGTAGGCTTGACACGACAATACTGTGAGAAAGCTCTCTCCCTCTAGTCAAGATTTGCTAACGGCCAGGCACTGGCGGCGGTGGGCGTGGAGGGGGGGCCGGGCCTTCAGGGAGCGCTGGGCCTGCTGGCCCGCTGGAGGTTGAGGAGCAACCTCTACCAGCTGCTTAAAATGAAATCCTCAACGTGTGTCCATCACTCCTCTTCCCAAGAAGAATGCAACATGTTCATTTGTGCAGATTAAATGCATCCAGGAGTCTAGACAACAGAGCTGTGATGGATCGCAGGTGAGAAAAATGGAAGCAGACTTTCTGGAGGGAAGACTCGGACCTGGGTGTGCAGAAGGCGGTAGACCAGCACCTGGCGCTGGGCTATGAGGGCTGCCTGGGGCTGGCCTCCATTTTAACTTGCAGACAATGAAGAAATTTCTAGAATGCAGAGTTTTGTGCATCATACCTGAGTGACATAGACATTGGTAATTTACTAGCAATTAGATGGAGTAGGCTGACATGTGAAACCCGTGCCTCCTGCTTGTGAATTATTTTGCTCAGGTAACTGTATTTTAAATGTCACAAAAATGAAACCTAAAGAGAATGTGGCTTTTTAAATAGATTTTATCTGTATGAGTAGATGACTTTAACATTTAACCAACCTTTCTTCTTATAGCTTCACAAAAGGCATTTTAAAAGAGAAAAGAAATTCAAGAATCAACAATGTAGATTGACAGCTATAAGCACGAACATCAAAAGTTGTAAAATAAAATCAAGTAAGACATAGGCCTGCATGTTGAGCAGCAAAAAGCTCATAAAATGTTCACTACATTAATTATAAACCGAACCCTTACGTTATTCAAAGAGGTTCCTGGTGACAGGGCCGTAAAGAAATTTCATACTTTTATAAGGAAGTTCATTTAAAAAAGGCTGCATACCTTGACCTGTGTTTTCAAGAACATCCAATTCAAATTAGATCATAATCAGGGATTATTTCCCCTATAGATGGATTATTATGTGCAGAATACTGAAACTAATATAGAATGAACTTGATTGAAAAATTACAATATCTGGAACGATGTCTAGAGAAATTAAATGTATGGTTGCATGGGGTCCCTGCTATAATGATTATTACCAATTTAGCACTTTCTTGAACAGATTTCTTGATAAAGGACAGAGACATGCTTTATGGCCTCTACGATGGTGAACTCCAGCAGGGACCACCTTCACTGAGGCGCCTGCACTGCTGTCCACTGCTGCTCAACATTCTTGCGGTATCTGCTCTGCCGTGTGGGCTGACATTTCCTCAGCCGAGAAGGAAGAGAAACGTCTGTTTCCCTGGCCCCGTGCTGGTGTCAGTTTCTGCTCTTCCTCTGCGGCCGCAGTTAGGAGTCATCATTTCAGGGGGGCCGAATGGACTGGAATCTGACTGCATTTTGACAGAAGTTGCAGCCCTTATGGAGACCCGGGATGGCGTCTCCATTCACTGTGGACCAACGTGCTCGCTCCTCGGTGGCTTGGAGTAACGAATGATTGGTGACTCAGTCTTCTCCCTTTTTTTGATCAATCACCAGAAAAGCTCAGAGAGAAGAATCTCCGACACCTGCCTTCTGCCAAGCGCGGACGCTCGGAGCCCAGGGTGCGTGAGCCGCTCTGGTGTGCGGGTGTGTCAGGGAAGCTCCCGGGGAAGCAAAGTTCCGGAAGAAAGGAGGGTGCGGACTGCACGGGAGACTTACTTGAACAGAAATGGTTTCCAGTGGAGTGGCGAGAACACTGAACCCGTGTAACCCACATTCAGCCCCCCCATGTGTTGCTGCTGGTTGCCCCACTTTGTCATGTCCAGCCGGTCCAGGACTTGCGTCCCTTCCAGCGAGCGCCTGGCGGGGGGACGGATGAAAATGGCAGAGACGGATTCCAGAAAAGGGTTCCTGGAGAGTCTAGTTTGCATCCTGATTTAACAAAGACTCGGAAAGTGAATACTTGGGGTTCTCCCACAGGCCCCCCCCCACTGAGGCGTCTATTCAAATTACAGGAGAACGTTCCTGTGCCTGGAAAGTGACTCTGGTAACCCTGAAAATGCAGCTAAGGAAATGCAGACAACGAGGAGGAACCTTCGGAACGGGGAGTAAACGCTCGCAAGAGCCACGCGTCCTCCCCAAACCTGCGGGCAGCCCAGGGACCCCCGTCGGCCCTGGACCACCTGCGAGCCGCGCCCCCCGCGGGGAGCAGGAGCGCGGGGTGGCACGGGAGGCCCCCGCCGCCCCGCCCCGCCCCGCCCCGCGCAGCCTCGCGCCGCCTTCGCCTTCGGGTTTTCCTCCCGCGAAAAGAGGGACGCAGGGGCGAGCTCTCCCCTCAGGTGGGCGGCAGTCGCCAAAGCCACCCTCCCGCTCCGGAGACGCGGGGGCGGGCGCTGCACGCGCGGGGCTGCGCTCGGACGCGCGCGGTGCCCCGTGGCCCGCGGTCGCCGCCAGCCTCGCGGGTGGAGCCGCCGCGCAGGAGCCCCACCTGCCCGGCGGGGTCCGAGGCAGACACGCCCGCGCCCCGGGGGCTGGTGCGAGCGGGCAACACCAGCCAGGGAAGCATCTGGAGCACGTTTCCAAGCAGAGCACCGGAGCTTTGCCCTAGAGAGGACAGCGCCAGGGCGAGCGGCGCGCCAGAAAGGCTCGGGCCAGGGGGGTCCGGAGCCCCGGCCCGAGCCGCCCGCCTCCACTCGGGGCCGCCTGGTCCTCCGGGACAGAGCTCGGGCGCGCTCCGCGCTGGGAAGGTGACCTGGCGCCCGGGCTGCAGCGCCGACCGCCCCCCGCACCCCAACACGCTCGGCCCGTGCGCTCCGGGGCCGGCGCGCCCGCCTTGGACAGACCCTGCTCCGCGGGGCGCTGGGCGCTGCAGCGCCCCCAACTTCTGCCCCCAACTTGTTCTGAGCGCCCAGTGGCCGCAGGTTTCCCTCCAGTGGTCTCCATGGCGCTGGGGGCGGGGGCCGCAGGGGCCGCCCGAGAAGCCACAGGTGACTGGGCGCGCCCTTGGGGCTGTGCGGAGCGGGCGCAGCTTCTCCCCTTGGAACCAGATTGTCCCCCGGCTCCACCTCCCCGGGCGCACTGGCGTGTGCGCACCAGGTTGCTCCGAAGTGGGGATCTGAGGGGCGTCCTGGGACGATCGCTTCCCGGACCTTAGTCCTTGGTCCCCCGGGAACACCTGTGGGTCCTCCCCCCGCGGGCGCCCGCCTTTCAGCCGCTCCTCGCGGAGCTCACACGGCTCGGTGGGGCGGCTGACCCGGCCCGGCAGGGATCCCTGGCCCGGGCGAGGTTCAGCCGCCGTGGCCAGCCCGCGGGGGCACCCCCGGGACGCCCGGCCCCTCCCGCCCCTCCCGGCCCCTCCCGGCCCCTCTTGGCCCCTGGTGCCCGCCCGGGTCCGCAGCCGCCGGGGCGCGGGGGTCTGGCGCGGCGGGGCCGAGTCGCCGCGGGGGCGCTACGTGCGCGCGGAGCCTGCGTGGGGCGCGCGGGTCCTGCGGGGGCGGGGGCGGGGGCGGGGGCGGGGGCCATGGCCAGCCCCGGGGGGCCGCGCGCTCCCCGCCCCGGGCCCCTCCGCCCGCAGCCCCGGCGCGCCGCGCCCCCGCGCCCGCCCCGGCCCGGCCCGCGCGCGCCCCGCGGGGCCCCGGGCGCCCTGTCTGCGCGCGGCGGCGGCGGCCGGGCCGGGGCCCGCGCGCTCCGGGCGCCCGCCCTGCCCCCCTCCCCCCCCGCGCCCCCCGCGCCCTCCCTGCACTTGCGGCCGCCGCCCCCGCCCGCCGCCCGCCGCCGCCTTCCCGCTCCGCGCGCGGCTGGGGGGGGCGCGGCGGCCCGGGAGGCGGCGGAGCCCGCGGCGGAGGAGGACAAGAGGCGGCTCCCGGCGGCCCCCCCGGCAGTCGGCCCCGCGGCGGCGCTGGCAGCGGCGGGCGGCGGCGGCTCCTCCTCTCGCGGCTCCCGGGCTCGCTGCGCCCGCCGCGCCGCGGCTCCCCTCGGCCCCGCCGCCCCGCGCGGGCTCCCCGGCCTCCCGGGGGCGGCCCCGGCCCGGCCCCGGCCCCGGCGGCCCCGAGGCGCCCGCCCGGCCCTGGCCGCCGCCCCCCGGCCCCGCCATGGACGACGGGCCCGCCAGCGGCGCGGGCTGCTTCCGAAGGCTGACGGAGTGCTTCCTGAGCCCCAGTGAGTGCCGCGGCGCGGGCGCGGGGCGGGGGCGCGGGGCGGGGGGCGCGGGGCGCCGGGCGCGCGGGGACCCCGGGCTTCCCCGCTCCGCGCGCGCGGGGGCAGGGCGGCCGCGGGAGGGCGGGAACCCCGGTCCCCGCCGCCTCGGGCGCCCCCGCGGATCTGGCCGCCGGGCTCCAGGCGCTGCGCCCCGCGCCGGGGCCGCGCGGAGTCGGGGACCCGGCCAGGGAGACGCGCTTCCTTCCACGGGGCCCGCGCGTCCCCGGCGGGTGGGGCGGGAGCACCCGCTGCCGTCCCCGGCCTCGGGTCCGCGCCGCGCCCGCCCGGCCCCCGAGCGACCTGCCCCGAGCGCGGCCGGGCGGGGGGCGCGGCGCGGGCCGCGGGGGGCGCGCCCCGCCCGAGTCCACTTTCTCGGGAGCCCGGCCGGCCGGCGGCGCGGCGCGGGGAGGACAATGGGCGTCAGGCCGCCGCCGCTCGCGCCCCGCCGCGCCCCCCGCCCGGCCCGCGGCCCCCGCCCCTGCCGCGCGGGCCGAGGTCGCGGGGCGCCGGGTGCCGCGGCGGGTCCCGGAGCGCCCAGGCGGAGCGGGGCCGGGCCGGGCCCGCTGCCCGCGGGAGGCGGCGAGGTCCGGGGAGGCGGCGCGGGGCGCGGCGCGGTCGCCGGCGGAGGGCGAGGAGGTGAGGCCGGGCGGGCCGGGCCTGGCGCGCCGGCGGGCGGGGCGCGGCTCCTGCGGGCCTGGCGGGGCTCGGGCGCCGCCGGCCACCGCGCGCGCCTCCGCCTTTGTCTGCGCCCGCGGGGGGACCGCGCTTCCCGGCGCCCGCCCGGCCGGCCCCTCTCCAGGTGGCGCTTCCTGTCCCGGCGGCGCGGCCCCTCGGAGGAACTCGCGCGCCTGCTGCCCGCGGGCGCCTGCGGGCAGCGTCCTGGGCTGGGCGCTCCCCGCGCGGCCCTGCTGCCCCGTCCCGCCGGCGGGGCCCCAAGGACCGCGTGGCCCAGTGGCCGTGGGCGCGCGGGCTGGGGCGCCGGGTGGGCGTCTGCGCGGACTGGCCGGTGGATCTGCTCCCGGCCATGAGCTGGCCCTGGACACGCCCTGCCCACCTGCCCCGTGACAGCCTCTGGCCCGAGGGGCACAGCTGCCGCGCGGTCCCTGCGCCTCCGGAACCCCACCTGCGGGTGCCTGGTGAGTTCATGGACGGGCAGGGATGCGCTGGGCAGGAGTGACCGGCCTGCTGGTGTGGCCTTGCCGACCCCTTCCCAGCCAGGTCCTGACCTGAAGTGGGGATGCCCTGAGCTCTGGCAAGTGACTGGGGAGGCCAGACCTGTCCGTCCTTAGGAAACATCTACTCCTCCCAGGTGGGGGCTGGTGGGGGCTGCCCAAAGGCGGCCTCAGTGACCCTGGGGTCCCCCCCTTGGGGGAGGGGGTGGTGCTGAGGTGACACCTGCGATAGCTTTCGTGCATTGGGCTGACTACTGTTTGCTCGGTGTGGGGGTGGGGCCTGTGTGAGGGGTATCGCGGAGCAGAAGAAAGAGGAGATGCCAGCTTGGAGGAAGTTGTCCTGGGGGAACCCCAGCTTCCTGGACAAAGGCAGTGCCTGGCGCAGAGGGCGTTGGAAGCCCCATCCAGGGCAGTGCCCCCCCCACCCCCGGAGGTGCCTCAGGGAGACCCCCAGTCTAGACCCCAGAGTTGGGGGTGGCTCCTCTGGGGGGTGCTTGTTTCTCCCCCCACCCTTCTCCTAGCCTCAGGGAGTCACTGGGTCTGAAAAGTAGCAGCAGGTACAAGGGTCTGGGCATTCCTGGGGTCCCAGGTGCTTTGCAGTGACTCTGCTGCACCCACCGGCTGCAGGGGGCCCAGGGAGGGCTCACAGCACCCACTTGGCCCTTCACCCCACACGCCTTGGGTGGCTTTGTCTCCATGGGAGGCCTCCTGGCCAACTGCCTTCACCTGAGGTGCCCGAAACTTGGTGGACCTTTGTGAAATTTTTAGTAAAAATGAGCCTTTGGGAACTCACTTCTGTGTTCTAGAAGGACTGTCATGGTGCCCAGTGCAGACCGGCGTGTGTCTTAGTTGTTGAGGGTTTGTTTCCCTTTTCTCTTGCAGTGTCAGCTCCTCTCCCCTGGAGCCAACAGGCAGGCCTCATGTAAGAGACCGCTGGGTCCCATTCTTGTTTGTACAAATGTCAGTTTTATTTTTATCATCAAAAAGCAGATCCTGTGAGGAAGGTGTCACACCTGGCTCCGCTCCTGTCCATTTTATCCCTGCGGTTGGTTCACTCGGGTCCACCGTTCGGTCGGCCCTGCAGGAACAAACGCCTATAAAGCCGGTGCCGCTTGCCCAGCACCGCCCCAGCCAGACCCCCGCCCTGAGCTCCCCAGCCCAGGAGAGCCCCCAGGGCCCGTCAGGCAGCTCTGATGCCGGCACTGTGCTGCCCTGGAAGGCGTCAGGGCCGCTCCTGCCCTTACCTGGCCGCAGGCCTCCCCATCGCTTGCCGTGGCCTAAGCCTCACGCCCTCCACTCTGGGCTCCCGCTGGGACGGTCACTGAGGGGAGCCAGGACAGCGCCTGCAGGCAGCGCCCGCCCCTCCCTCGCGCATGCCCAGAGCCCTCTCAGCAGTGGCGTGTGTGTGCGTGTGCGCGCGTGCAAAGACACGCACAGATTGCAAGAAGTTGTGCTGTGACAGGGTGTGTGAGTTACATTTGATCTAGAAGAGAAGAGTTTCCCTGTGGACACTTGGGGGCCCAGGGGAGGGCAGGGCAGGGGACTCGCCTGTGGACAGCGGGGCCGGGTGCTGGAGGAGACTGACTTGGGGGCTTTCAGAGGTCAGAGAGTCACCTCCGTCCGGCGCACGCTCCTGGCCGCGCAGCCCGCCTCTCTGGCTCTGTAGGAAAGGAAGGTGCCGCATGGCCAGGGAGGGGCAGAAAGCGAGACGGGAGAGACCTGGGGTGTGGGCTGCACGTGCTCGGCAGCAGGCCGTTGTGTGGCCTCAGCTGTTTGGAACAGAAGAGGCTCGCGCTTCCAGAAGGTGCTTTTAGATAAACTCCGCACCATCACTCACTGCGCGTGTCTGTTTCTTGATACACAACGTACACCGCCCTGCGTGGCCAGCACCCCCGCAGGGTGGCATAGACAAGTCTGGTGAAGAGCTTGGCACCCAGGTGATGCCCCAGACTTCACCTTGAACTTGATTTCCTGGGGCAGAGGTTCAGCGGGCTGGGGTGGGGGCTGGGGCAGCCACACAGCAGCACAGACAGATGTAAGTCACTTAACAGCCCACGGGCAGGTATTTGAATACCTACTCGCTGCACGTTGCTTGAGGCCATGAAAAGAATAAGGATTCCCTCAGAATCATAGGTAGGGGCCTCTGCCAGGCTAGCCAGGAAGCGAGGCAGGACCCCCCCCAGGTGGAGTGCAGGTGGTGCGTGCACCAGGTGTCTGTGGAGAGGCTCTGTGGTTTTGGCTGGAGTGACCAAAAGGGATTCAACACCAAGGCAGGCCTCTTTAATCCGCCTGCCACTCTTTGGGTTCGTCAATTTTAATTTCTTGAAATTCTTCTTGAAAAGACTTGCATGAAACCAGGTGATCCCTACACATTTCAGTGCGAAATGCTGGTGCTATCAGCCTGACATGTGAAAACGTTCCCTAGCCCATTAGGGAAACTGAAGGCGGTGCACTCGGGAGTGGCCCAAGCTTAGGATTTGGCTGACTACAAAGCCCGTAAACGCCAGCACTTCACCAATTAATACAATGGTAATTTGTTTGTTTTCAAAACATCTCATGTAATGGAAGGGGAAACAGAAAATAATTTTCTCAAAAAAGGAATAGTTCTCCCTTATAAGGAAAACTCTCAGTTATAATGCAAAACATTTTAATTTCCTTTTAAAATGTCAATCAAGCTTCTCAAGCTGATCTGTTCTCGGAGGGTAAAGGTCTCGGTCATAGGAGAGCTCAGGGGTTTACAAAGGAAACTAAGTTTTACCCGCGGCCCTTGGTGCCTGCTGGACTCCAGGCCTGCCTTCGCTCTGCCCTGCGCGGGTGCCCTGGGATGTGGGGCCGGCACCGCTGGGAACAAGCTCGAAACCTGCTGGAAATTCAGAGCTGAGAAGCAGCAAGCCACCCCCACATGGCGCCCCTCAGGGGCCTGAGAAGTTGGGGGACGCTTTCCCTACAAGGTACATGGCCAGAGCCTGTGCCCGGGACCCAGGACTCCAAGGTGTGTGAGCCCCTCTGTTTCCTCTGGCGCCGCAGTGGGGCCGGGGAGTCATGGGGGACGGTCAGTCCCGGTGAGGACACCATCGCGCCTGTGGGGACGCACCCCAGCTCTGCGGAGGAGCTGGCCGGGCCTCCAGGCCAGTGGGCTCCCGTCTGTCTGGAGGGCACTGCAGTGGAGGGGCAGCCGTGCTGGCCCCTGGCCCCGGGAGGCCCTCCAGAGGCTGCTGGTAGAGAAGGGTTGGGGTGTGGCGTGAGTGGGGTGAGAGCCGGGGAGGGCACTCTGGGGCTCAGGCGACCCTGGAAGTGCTGTTTGGGGAGTGGTCAGAGGTCGCCCTCCCCGGTGGCCCTGGGCTCCTGGGGGCCCGAGGGGGCGGCCGAGAGATCCTCTGTGACAGCGTGAGCCCCAGGTGGCCCAAACCCGGACAGGGAGCCGCTCCGGGCGGGAGCCCTGGGTGTGGTGGCCCCAGCCCTGGGGCTGGCGGGGGGGGGGGGGGGGGGAAGGCCGGCGCAGTGGGTCACCTTCCGGAGTGGGAGGCGGGGCTGGAGGGCGTGGGGGTTCCTTGTCTAGAGAAGAGGCATCTCAGAAGGGGCATGTGCGGTGGAGCCCATGCTGGGTGGTGGGCAGGGCTGGGCCTGGGCCCCTGGCGGGCTGTCCAGCCGTCGGGAGCCGGAGCCGCGTGTCCCGTCCCGGCAGCGTCGGCCGAGCTGCTGCTGTTCCAGGGGTGGCGTGGGAGTCCCCGGGATCTGGTGGCGCGGCGCAGCTGGCCCCGCTGACGGTCGAGGAGCGCAGGGGCGTGGAGGGCAGCGCTCCAGGGCCCGGGGCAGGACGGGAGTGAAGGGGGCAGCGGCGGGCCAGGCAGCGGGGCCTGGGCCGGCCTGGGAGCCGGGACGGCTGGGGGCGGGTGGTGTGTGGTTTGCCGACTTGGGGGTGGTGGGGGGTGAGGGCAGGGGCTGCGGCGGTGGATGAGGTGGTCGGACAAGGAGGGCTCAGGGGGTGTGGGGGGCGGTGGTCAGGCCTCTCCACGGGCCTGGAGGCTGAGACCCGCTGCCCGGGCTGGGGCGATAGGTCCGGTCTGGGTCGGAGGGGGCCGGCCACGCCCCGAGAAAGTGGACCTGAGCTCCCCCGAGAGCACACAGACCTTCAGGGACATGTGGACGGAGGTGCTGACTGGACAGTGGGGGACGGCCGGAGCCCCAGCAAGCACGGAGCGGGGAGGGAAGCCTCCTGAGAAGTGTGCGGAGGGGCCGGGCCGGGCGGGGACCTGTGACTGGTGTCAGCGGGGCGGGGCGGGCCTGAGGGGAGCCCGGGGGAGCAGTCAGAGCTGCCCCCGAGAGGAGATGGCCGGGGAGGCCGCGCCGGACGGCGGCAGATGCAGTGGTGGCCAAGCGAGCGCCCCCCGCCCAGAGCCCGGGCCCAGGGCTGGCGGAGGAGGAGCCCGTCTCAGCAGGGCGGAGCCCAGGGGCAGATGCCCGTGGCAGGTTTAGGGCCGGGGAAGCAGGTGAGGGGCCCACGGCTCCAGGGGGCGGCGGGGGACTCCCCAGGGGCGACTGGCTTGCGTGAAGGGAAGGAGCTTGAGGGGCGGGGAGAGGGCGCAGACCGGGAGCAGCCGGGCGGTGCGTGCGGGGCGGGGGCCTCTCCCGCGGGGGGCTCTGCAGGGGACGCCCGCAAGGCCCGTGTGCGTGGAGAGGGCGGGAGGGCGAGGCTGGCTGGGCCCAGCCCTGGCCTCTGGCTGGAGCCCATGTCTGGAGCGGCCGGTGAGCAGGGCCTCGGAGCAGGGGAGCTGACCCCGGAGCGGGCGGGAGCGGGAGCCCCTGGAGAAGGGCTTGGAGCCCGGCGGGGGGCCATAGGGGGGAGGGCCAGCCTCTGCAGGGAAGCCAGGGGGACTGTGGCTGCAGTCTGGGGAGACACCCTGGGGACTGGAGTGGAGGAGCACTGGGTGGTCGCACCCCCCGGGGGCCGCACAGACAGTGGGTGCTCGGGCGCGGCACTCGGGTGCAGATGGATGTGGGGCCGTGTCTCCTGGGAGCAGGAGGCCCGGGGAGAGGCGCTTGGGGAGCCGGCAGGAACAGGGACGCACACCCGAGGCTGCAGGTCGGATGGCCCCGGCCAGGGGGAGCAGCTGGGCGGCAGCCCCGGGCAGCGGGCCCTCAGGTTCCGTGGGGGACGGGTGTGGCCTCGGGGTCGGCGGGCAAGCGGGTGGACACACGCTGCTGCGGGCGGAACTCGCGCCTCAGCCGGCCCGTCCGCACCTCTGCTCTCTGGCAGCTCGTGAGGGTCTTCCTGGGCCGCGCGTCTCCTCTGACCAGGCCTTGCTCCCCAGTTGCTGGCGGTGGTCCCCTGGAGCACCCCCTTCTCCCAGTGGGCAACCCCCATCCGCGTGCCTGTGCTTGCACCTGTCCGATGTCGTCCGTCTGCTGCCAGCCCGCGGGGCCAGGAGAGGAGGTTCAGCCACCATTTTACCCTGCACCTAGCGCATCGCCAGGCCCCCTCAGTGCAGGGCTGGTGCAGGGCGGGACTGCGGTGGCTTCCCAATGCCGATCCCCCTGACAGGAAGGGGCGGGCGAGAGGACTGCGGTGGTGAAGTTCTGCTCACTTGACTTGCAGCTTTGCGGGAATCGCTGCTGCGTGGCCCTGCCGAGGGCCTCTGGGTTACTGAGAACCCGGCACGTCCACCCGCGGGCACCGTGGATGGAGCCAGGACCTGAGTCCGGAGGCAGGACAGGGGCTCCGGGCGCGGCCTCGCTCTGTTCCCTGAGGCGGGGCACCGAGCTTGGCCCTTGACAGAAGCAGTATCCCCGCTGCGGAGGCGCCGCACGGCCTGCTGAGTGGCTGCGATGAGCCGCTTGCGGAACAGGAGCCCGGGTGGGCATTGCCTGCCGCGGGGGCTGCGTGGGCACACGGGAAGGGGTGGGGCGGGGCTGCTGCCGGGCGGGGGGTCCTCCGCTTGTCTGTGTGGGGTGCGCCTGGGTGTTTCTGTGTTACCCTTTGAGCAGCTTCCAAAACAAACATCTCAAATGATACCCCAAAAAGGCTAGATTACTATGCCCCCTCAGATTTGTTAATTATACATTACAGGGTTGCTGTCAGGATTACATATATTTACAAGATCTTTTCTCGTTCAGGACCAGAAGTTTCCTTACGCGACAGAAATCTCGCGTCACCAGCCCCGCCTTCCCAGGGCACTGCTCTCGGCGGCCTGGCGGCGCAGCTTCCCCAGGACTTACTGCAGCCGGAGGCCTAGTTAAACGCGAGCAATTAAAACGAGGTGGTGCCGACCGTGCGCGGCTAGAGAAGCCAGGGCAGGAGGACAGGAGGCTGGACACAGGCCCCGACGCCAGGGCTCTGGTGTATTTGTGTCTGGGCGCAGCGTCGTGAAGGTGGGCGCTGGAGGAGATGACCTGGGGGCGACCGGGTAGTCGGGTGGACAAAGATAAAGTCAGGTCAGGCTTCAGCCGCGCCTCCAGGATACAGTCCAAATGGCTCACGTGTCTAAATATTTTTTAAAGGGAAACCATAGAAGGAAAAAAACAAGGAAATGCCCTCTAGCTCCAGGGGGGGAAGCGCTGCATGTGGCCCCACGCAGACAAGGGCGAGATCGATGAGCCGATGTCCGTGGAGAGGGGGTCCCTGCAGGGCCTGACCCCACGAGCGGGCCCTGCTGCGTCCCTGGAGGGCACCTTGGCAGAGCCCGGCCCGCCTCTCCCACGGCTCCCCCTGAGCTCCAGCGGCCTCGGATACAGTCGCTCTTGAACTTCGGTCTAGGAAAGACACAGCTGGGACCCCAGAAAAAGCACCCAGAAACGGCCAGGAAGAGGAGCGCTCCAGTGACGGCGCTGGAAGACAGGATGGGCAGTTCCTGGAGGACGAGTAAGCGCCTCTTTAAGAAATGAAGAGCGGCCACCCCCCCCCCCCGTGGGCTAAGGCAACCGGCCACTCTCGCATAGAATTTGGGGGACTCAGAACACAGGCTGTGGTCCTCTGTGAAGGGCAGGCTCTGTCCCCACCCCAGCGGCAGTGGGCACGGACGGGGAGCCAGCAGCTGGGCTCCTTCCATCCACGTTAAAAATCCACGTATCTGACGCACCAGTGATGCCACTTCTGGGACTTAATCATCCAGATCACTACCACGTGGGCAGAGCGTCTTAGCCAGGCATCGACACGCTTCTGGAGAGAACTCTGGAAGAGCCTGACGGTCTGGCATCGGGCCCTGCCCCTGAAGCAGCTCTCTTCACAAGGGCACCTGTGCAAAGTCGGGGGACCCCAGCCGGCTCCCACACCTCTGGTGCAGCCAAGGGCAGTGCATGGGCAGGGACGCTCGCTCTGAGACCTCCCGAGGCGTCGCCAGGTAGGGGTGGACAGCAGAGATGCACTCGCACCTTCCTGTCCAAGGGCTGCTGCAGCCACACCGGGGCTGATGCTAGCATAGGGCGCCTGCAGGACCACAGAGGCACCAGGGATGCCTTCGGCAGCCTGGGGGTGCCAGGTGGAAGCAGGAGAGGGGGCTGGGGGCGGGAGTGGTCAGAGGTCAGAGGCTTTCGGGGCTTTCTTTGAATACTCTGATTTTTCTTTTTTTTAAAGATTTTTATTTTATTTGTGCATGTAAGAACTGGGGTGCAGGCCAGAGGTGTGGGGGGTGAGGACTCCCCAGAGACAGAGTGGGGAGCAGAACAGGCAGATGGACCAAAGACACTGCTGAGGGGAGCAGCGGGCGGCAGGAGAGGTCTGCTGCGCCCTGTGGGTCAGCTCCCCGGCTGGGGATCGAACTCGTGCTGCAGAGGCTGCGGACAGCTTCGTGGTGCTGTGCTCAGCCCCGTGCGCCACCAGGGAGGCCCCACTTTTTGATCTTTCAGCAACGCATCTTACTACCTCTGCAAAAAGGAAGTTGGGGACCCAGCGAGAACCCCTGGCGCCGCTGACGCCGCCGTTGCTCGGGCTGTTTGCTTATTGTCTACCCATCGAGATCATAGTTTTGTTTTTCAGGCCCCAAAGTTTGTTCACTTGGTTTCTGTCTTCCTCTCGCCTCCCACTCACTCCTCCCACACAAGATCCCAGAATGTCAAACCATGAATATTAAAAAAATTCGCCTGCATCAGTTCCCTCATATTATCAACTGCCTCCGACGTCACACGCGGATCTGCGAGTGGAAAAAAACGCTTGTGTTTTAATGTAGTTCCTGACTGATACAGGCCGTGGCTTCACATTTAAGAGATGAGCTATTGTTTAGCTCCTGGCGAGCTGCCCGGCAGCTTCATCTGGTGGAAATCACTACACTCTGGCAAGAGACGGGATGTCTTCCCTGAGGACGTGGGCTTTACATTCTGGCACTTTCCAAGTGAATGAACATGTAGCCTCAAACGGTCTTGCCCGTGCAAACGCCGCCGGCCGGGGTCGGGGCGGCTGGGGCTGGGCGGCTGCAGCGCGCGTCTCCGCCTGGAGCGGGAGCCGGGGAAGCTCTGCCTGTGGCCCCAGCTCTGGGCTGGCCCGATGGGCGGGCGGGCTGCTGGGCACATCACCTGGCCGTCCCTTGAGCTCCGACGGCGCTTTGCGGCACAGCTGAATTCTTTAGACCCTGCCGCGCGATCTGCTCCCTGGACTTTGTGTGCGTTTCGGGTCAGGGCCGCTTCTCCAAGCGCTGGAGGGGGTGTTTTCCTCCGCCCACCCCTCCCCCGTGTGCAGCTCGGCCCTGCTGCGTTCCTTGTGTTCTGCTCATAATGTTGACATTTTTCTTTTGTCTTATCACTTAATATTGTTTCCTCCTAGTCCACCCATTGGTTTTATTTTTGCTGCTACTTCCTTCCTAGTTACTGGACTTCGTGAAAACCCTTTCCTAACCTTAAAGGTCAGCTTCCTACCCCGGCAGACATTTTCCGACCTGCTTGCCGGCTCTAGGCCTTCACACAGGCCTCGTACCTGAGGCCTCGGGAGGGAGGCGCTGCTCGGCCTCCGCCAGCGGCCCTGGGCTTGAGGCCTGTTGTCTCACAGTGGCCTGGGTTCCGAGGAAGGCCCGTCCCAGGCTCTTTCCTGGCAGGGCCTGGGGAGGACTGGGGAGGCTGATTCTAGGCCTTTCCCTTGGTCGCTGAAACCTGGCAGGGGCTCTCGGCCCCGGGAGCGGCTGCGCGGAGGCTGTGCTTCACCAGTGTGGTTGCGCCTGCATCTTCCCCAGCTGTGGCGTCCGCCCCTTCCGTGCTCTGTGTCGGGACATACTCAGGGGTATCCCGAGCCGATTGTTGAGGCTCAAAACATTGATTTGACTTGTCAATCAGTGGAAGTTCCCTCGTGGGAGGTTGCCCCTTTGCTGATACAGGGGTGTTCGGAAGCAGGTTGGGGGGCACCTGGACTCTGCATGCAGCGGGCGCGGCCGCTCCGGTCTCTGCAGCACAGCCTGGCGGGCGCCCGGGGCTCCGCGTGCAGAAGCGGGCGCTGGCGCTGCACAGCACTAAGGGTGGGTGACTCCGCGCGTCCGGGAGGAAGCAGAGGGCTGTCGGGGGTTGGGGCAGGGACTTGCCCACATCGGGCCTGGCCTGGCCAGTCCTGAGCACGCGGCCAGGTGGGCGGGGTGTAGACGCAGTGCCTCGTGCGGGCGCTGGGCCGAGGCTGCTGCCCCCCAGCGCCTCTGGCCGCCTGGGCTGTCCCCGCGGAAGGGCGGCGGTGGCCCTTGAGTGTGTGCGGGCAGGTGGCAGGAGGCGCTGGGCTGCCAAGGGTCAGGAAGCGAAGCCTGCCCGTCGGGCGCTTGGCGGGAAAGGTGTTTCTTTGTAGTCACAGGAAGCCCGGCTTCTGGACGCTGATAGCGGGAAATGGCTGGAGTCTGAGGGCGTCCCCTTTCTTGGCAAGGAATTAAAGGGAAATGTGTTGAAAATAAAGGGCAGAATTTTTGGAAAGAGAAAGAACTAAAAAAAAGCGATTGCCAGCAGGACGCTCCCGTGCAGGGCCTGCGTGCTGCGGGGGCCGCCCCAGCCGCCCCCCCATCCCAGTGCCTGGCCCGCCGCTCCCTGCCCGGCTCCGATGTCGCGCTCACCTGGCCCTGCCGGGTGAGGTGCTGCGAGGGGCCTCCCTGCTGCTCAAGGGCATGGAACGCCGGCACCTTGCAGCCTGGGAGTGGCGCGAGGCCCCAGGTGAGGGGTGGTTTCACCTTAGGTGAGATGTTTTGTCTTCGGGGAAGATTCTTTTCAGCTCAGGTGAGGTGAGTTTTGTCTTCTATGAGGTGTGGGGCCTCAGGTGAGGTGTGTGGCATCTCAGGTGAGGTGTGGGGCCCTCCGGGTGAGGTGTGTGGCATCTCAGGTGAGGTGTGGGGCCCTCGGGGGAGGTGTGTGGCTTCTCAGGTGAGGTGTGGGGCCCTCGGGTGAGGTGTGTGGCTTCTCAGGTGAGGTGTGGGGCCCTCGGGTGAGGTGTGTAGCATCTCAGGTGAGGTGTGGGGGCCTCGGGTGAGGTGTGTGGCATCTCAGGTGAGGTGTGGGGCCCTCGGGTGAGGTGTGTGGCATCTCAGGTGAGGTGTGGGGCCCTCGGGTGAGCTGCTCTGGCCTCAGGTATGGCGTGTGCCCGCCTAGCACGCGGCGCCATCTCCGCGCCGTTACCTGGCAGACGCAGGTTGTCAGTTTTCCCTTTGCAGGTGCTTATTTCTTTCCTCTAGGATTTTGTAGTTTATTGGTCTTATTGGTTCTTCGTGGGCTGCGTGTGCGGTCCGAGCCCTGCATGGGTGTTCATTTCTCCCCGTGTGACTTCGTTCTCTGCGACTGCAGGGGTGAATGTGCAGCGATGAGCAGCCACCGCCGCAAGGGGACGTTGAGGCTGCGTTTTTAATCCCTTTAAAATATCCTCCCTCTGGCTTGCATTTCTCTGAGGGGTTACGTTGGTTACCTCAGCAGGTTACGTTGTTTTACCTGAAACTCTGTGCTTTGCGGAATCGTCCTTTGCTTTGCTAGGACCCTCTGGGGCCCTTTCGCGCTGGATGCAGCGGACACAGTGGACACAGTGGACACGTGCCTTTCACACAGCCGCCCCCTCAGGAGGGGCATGACAGGAAGGGCCCACACCCTGGGACACCCCAGCCGCCCAGCGGGGTCGAGGGCGGCCCCGGCCTGCCCCGCCTCTCCTCCTGGGGGCTCAGCTCGGAGCCCCGGGACAGGAGCCCGAGGGGGCGCTGGGGGCGAAAAGGTGGTTCTGGAGGGCGAGGAGGCTGGCGTCCCTCCCGGTAAGGCCGAGCCCCTCTTAGACTCCTGCCCGGACTCCTCCTCCAGGGAAACAGCGTCTGCTGGAAGTCCCAAACTGGGGGAAGTTTCTTGAGTTAAAGCAATTTGGCATTTGCCGTATTTTCAGTTTGGTTTTCTATTAAGTGCGAGCGGCTCAGCCCCGGTTTTACTATGAAGAGGCCAGAGAAGCAGAGTGGTTTCCAGGCCCTGGACGCGCGCTTTCCGGTTTTCAGAAGAGACTGTGACGCTGGCGGGGCCGGGGCCTGGTCTGTGGGGTCGGGCCTGTCTTCCCTAGCCGTGAGTGTTTTGGGGTGCAGCCTGCTGCTTGGCTTCTGGCCCCCATTCTGGCTTCCCGCCTTCTGTGAGGGGCCGGCTCCAAGGGGGGCTCTTGCGCCAGCTGCCCGTGTCTCCCACGGGAGGCTCCCCGGGAGCGCCCTGGGGCTTCCCTGACAGCAGAGCCCGGTCAGGGTGGGCCTGGGGGGGTGACTCGGCTGCAGAAGTAGGGGTGAAGTGGGGCTACAGGAAAGGCGTTAGAGCTCCGGAAGAGGAGAGGCTGGGATTGACAGGTGGGCAGTGAGGGGCGGGGTCCCCTACTTGCTGCACAGACCCTCCTGCTCCCCACCCCTTGTGGCCTATGTGCCTGGGCCCTGCGCTTCCCAGTTCCCCACACCAGGCTCAGGTGGCACCCAGGGGTGCCATCCCGTGAGTCTCCCCTTGCAGGGAGCAGCGCCCCCGCTGGGCGGAAGATCCGGCCAACTGGGGTGCGCCCTGCTGTGCGCAGGCACTGGGGTGAGGCCTCCTGCTGTCCTTGTCCCACTGTCGGGGTTTGGGCTCCTGACTCCCCACTCGCCCTGCACCCCAGAGTCATCCCATGGTGTGTGGTGCCGCAGGCCGGGCTTTCTCACGTCCACCACCTTCTCCTGTGGACCAGGCGGCCAGGGCGGGCCTGGGCCGGGGGCGGCTGTGCCGACGGGAGGCAGGCCAGGCACAGCGCGCTGACCACGGGGAGCAGAGCGCGCCCCCGGCTCACTCTCAACGAAAACACGTCAAACTAGAGTGACGTAAAATAATACTAAATAAAATTTAAGAGATAAAATTTAAAAATCACGAAGAGGAATACGGGTGGTTCTGACGAGGTGAATATGAAAATCTGTGCAGGTCAGCATCATCGCAAGAGTAAAAGCAAATGACAAACCAGGCAACATGCAAGGGGTTGCCAACCTCATGACGTATTTTGACAAAATAATAGAAAGTGAAAAAGCCCCGTGCCCAGGAACAAGGCGCAGGGACAGCGAACTGCTAGGCAGGGCGCCTGGTGCCCGCTGCGTTCTGCAGAGCTAGTAAAAAATGAAAATGAAATATTTTTTCCCATCGACATGGCCAAAATGTGAAAGAAATCAAGTGTCTTCCGTTTTCAAGGATTATTCGAAATAAGCCGTTTTGAAGAAATTTGAGAGATAATTTATATGGCATAAAATTCACCCTTAAAAAAATAAAGCGGCGCCGTCTGCCTGGAGCATCAAACCATGACGCCCCCTGGGTCGGGGCCCGCACGTCAGTAACGCCAGGTGGACGGTGGAGGGGGACGTTGCTTGTCAACGTGGCGCGGGTGGGATTTAGTTGAGCCAACGATCTTCGTTCTGCGTTTCCTGGCTGGGCTCTGCGAGGCGGTCACCTGACTATCGGGCGACTGCAGGCGGCTAGTGATGGACACTCAGAGCGAGCCCGCTCGGACACCGCTGCCCTCAGCGCCCTGCGGTGGCCGTCCTGTGCGTCCGCGGAGGAGCCGCCTGGCTGGCCCGGTGGGCGGACGGCGTGGCCGCACCTGCTGTCCCGTTGTACTAGGAGACTCTCTCCATGATGCAAGCCCCTCCCTTGGGTCCCCGGGGGACGCCGGCCTGAGTGCCCGCTCACACCTGGGGGCGCGCCCCGCCTGTGTGACGTGCGGGCTTCTGGAGCCTGGGCTGGACACGCTGCGCCCCATTCAGCTTGTGCGGGCGGCCCCAGGGGTAGCGTTTCCATGAGACAGTTTCCACCTGGACCTGAGGTCACCGGCTTCCGGGCCCTTCAGTGTCCAGGTGTAAGGAGGTGAGGTGTGGGCCCTGGGGGGCTGGGCTCTCTGAGGCCCACGTGAGGACATGGCCTTCCTGTGGCCGGCGCTGGCCCGGCGGGTGCTGCCAGGGCGGGTGGTGGCACTGCAGCCTTGGTTTCCAGTTAGGCCAGTCGGGACGTTCCCTCGGGGCTTCTCTAGTGGACACTCCGCCTGTCCTCGGGCTGTGAGTGTGTCCTCTGAGGGTCACGATGGTGGCGCTGGGGAGTGAGTGGCCCAGGGACACGCGGGAGAGGCCTGAGGTAGCACCTCAGACCTCTTAAAAGGTTTTCCTTGCCACGGCACTGGCCGTCATGGCAGGCCCGGCTGCACGGCGTCCACGCCGTCTGGAGGCCGCCTTGTCCCACCAGCCCAGTCCCCAGCCCCGCTGGCCCTCCCGCCCCGGCCCAGTTTCCATTTTGTTTAGCTTGTTCCTGTGGCTTTGCCGCTCTCCCGCCTGCGCCCCCAGTGGGTCCGCGCGGAGACCCCTTGCAGGCCATGCCCGCGGCCCCACTGCTCCGGCTTTCGCTAACTGGCCTCCAGCAGAGCTCGCTCTCCTGCTTCCCCGCCGCGCGGCCCTGCTTCCGTCTTCACAAGAGGGACGGCCATCCTCTTCGTCGGGGCTGACGCTGGCTCACGGGCGGCTGTCGGGGGAGGCCTTGCTCTGGGACAAGTGGGAGAGCGGGGGTGCCCAGCGGATCCAGGCGCCCCTCGAGGGCAGCCCGCCTCCCAGTGGTGCCCGCAGGTACTGAGCAGCGGCCCCTAGGGCGCAGGGGCCTGGCTGGGCTGCGGGGCCGTGACGGGCCGTCCAGGGACAGAAGCCCGAGCAGAACCAAGCGCTCCTCCACTCCACGGTCTGGACAGAACTCCGTGCGAGGCACAGCTGCTGTGGGCACACATGGGCACCAGGTCCCTGGCGTCCAGAGTGTGAGCTCGTGATCAGGTTTCTGTGTGTCAAGTCTAGGGCGCGTGGTGGGTCTGGACTCCTTCGGAAGCCAGGTGGCCGCTGAGGGTGGGGAGATGCAGAGGCCGCGTCCGCCCCCCTTGGGAGTTGCCTGTGGCCCGTGGCCTGGCCGGTGGTGGGGCCCACCCCAGGCACCCCAGAGTGAGTGCAGCGGGGGTGGCAGCAGGGAAGGGCTAGAGATGGACGTGGACTGGGCCTTCCTCTGCAGCGGGCACACCCCGTCAGCACAGCGAGAGCTGGGACTGCCCCCACCTTGTCCCCACCCAGCCGCTGCCGCTCAGAGGGCGCCGTGGGCTCTGCCCGAGGTCTGGTCTCCCCACGGGGTACAGGCCATCGGGGGCTGTGGGGCCCATGCCTCCCCGTCCAGCCTCCTGGGAAGCGTTTTCCAGGTGCCCGAAGCCGGACTTTGAGGACGCCTGCGGGTGGGGGACGAGGGGTGGCGGCACCAGCCTTGGTCCGGCTCTCGGGACGGCCACGCTCCCTCCTCCTGGCGCTGCTCCCATCGCTGTAGTTGAGAACCTCGGGCGCTTAAGCCTTTTTGGCCTGCCAGGTTCCCCACGCGTTCCCTGCGCTCCGTGGCCGCGCCCGTTGGCCCCCAGAGCCAGCTGGCTCCTGGCGAGAGACCTGCGGGTGCGCCGGGGCGTTGCCCCATCGCCGCTGGACGCAGGGGCCGTATCCGGTTCTGCTCTCGCTGGGGAACGGGTTTCTCTGCCAAAGGTGGGAGCCATTCGTCGTGAATGACCGTCATGAACAAACGTATGGATGATCATCCCCGCAACCACGTTCCATTTGCGCCGTCTCCCGGCACCGTCGCCGCGTGGCGTGTGGGCACCCGGCTGCCCAGCGGCCGGCCAGAGGACCGCGGGCTTTGGGCTCAGGCCCAGGCCCGGGAGGAGGGGGCAGTGCCTGCGGGCCCCTGCCGAGGCCTCGGTCTCTGCTCCGCGCGTCCTCTGCAGGGCCTCTGGGCTCACGCGTGTCCTGCTCTCCTTCCCACCTGGAGTGACACGCGGGGGCTTGTTGAAGGCGGCGACCCCGTCGGCTGACAGCTGACCCCGGGGAGTTTTCCCTCTGACGCCGCTAGAGACGGAGAGATGCGCCGAGGCTCGGGGCGTGGGCGCTGGCGTGCGCGCTGACCGAGGGGATGGCGTGCGGGGGCCGGGGGCCGGAATGGCGGGGAGCCTTCGCACCCGCGTGCCGTGGCAGGCGCACTGAGGGTGCACGTCGAGGCGGAGCGCAGGGCGGGGGGTGAGGCCGTCCCAGCTTTCCCGCTTCGCTGTGTCTCCAGTTTCAGAACGTTTTCAGGGTCCACAGCAGGCCTGTGTTTCTTGTCCTCCGGCGAAAACCTAACAGACATGCCGTTCAGAGAGTCTGGGGGTTCCACGGGTTATTTCTTACGTCTCTTCGTTGCCTTGCTCCGCTGCAGGGTTAGAGCAGACGCGGCCTCTGCGAACTCGATTCGCCTCTGAGGTTCCGTCGTGTGAACCAGGGAGTGAGCGGAAGGCCTCGGGCGGGCGGCCGCAGACACGGGAATCGCGAGGGGCCCATGGGTCTGGCCTCGGTAGAGCCTGGCGCTTCTGAAGGCACCGGGTCTGTGAAGTGGGGTGAGCTTCCTGGGCACAGACCCCCCATATCTGTCAGGAGAAAGATGAGATCATGGGCGCGCAGGCGCTTGGCACCCTGTAAAATTCAGCTTGACTGGGATGCGTCGTTAGAAATTCTGGGGCCACAGAATGTTAAAGTTGCTAATCCTTGTGGTTACGTGTTGGGGGGGCCTGTGTGTCCAGCCCGGTCCCCCCACCTTAGTGTGGTGGTCAACTGGCCGCTGTCGTTCAGACCTTCTTTCTCTAATCGCTGGGTGGGCGCCTGTGCGGACCTGGTTACACGGGCACGCCCCGCGGCCGCTCCCCTGGGCATGACGAGCTAACCTTTCGCCAGTTTGCACCAGCGTGTGCTCAGGTGACCGAGTGTCTGGATTTCCCCGTACATGCCTCTGAACACCCGCGTCCTGGTGCGTTGTCTGTGCCGCTCTGTTCGCGGGATTTCGGGAGTCGCAGCCGGGCTCTGTCTCAGAGGCCGGTGCCAGCGGGGGGTGGGCTGGGGTGCGAGGGGCCTCGGGGCGCGGCCCGCGGAATGCGCGAGGTCGGCCTGGGAAGATGAAGTCGCTTTTCTTTCAAAGCAAGATTTTCCTTGGTATGAAAATGCCTGAGTCCATCCGTCCGTCCGTCTGTCCCTCTCTCCCTCCTCCCCTCCCTCTGCCTGTGGCTTTCACTTGCATTTAGCGTTGACCCCCCTGTGCTGACAGCACTCGGGGCTGGGGAGCAGGAACAGGGCGGGAGGCTGCCCGCTAGCACCACTTCCAGATGGCAGAGATGGAAAGAGGCGCTTTTCTTCCTTCCCCGCAAAGAGGCTCTCCGGGGCGCCTCGCGCGGGCACAGTACGGAATGAGGAGCTCTGCGTTCCGCGCGGGCCCTTCCACGGGGAGACCGTCTGACCCCTGTGTGGAGGAGCTGTCGCCGCCAGCGAGGGCCGGGCCGAGGCGCAGGCCCTGGAATAAAAGCTGCGAGGAAACGGGACGCGGGAGGGCGATCGCTGAGAAGCGTCCTCGTCCTCGCGCTTCCCGCCGCAAGACGAGGCGCGTTTCCAGAAATTAGTTTTTGGCTCTAGGGAAATTCAAGCCCCTCCTTTCCGGCAGACCTTCCTGGAGACGGTGGTTATGCCTCAAGGAGACTGTCGTCCACTCAGGCCCCCCCCGGGCCACTCAGCCCATAGCGATGCCTTTGTCTTTGTGGTCCTGGCTTTGCTGTCCTGTGGCTGCCTGGCCCCTTGAGGGGCTGCAGAGACCATGCGTGTCCCCTGGACGCACGTGAGGGGAGGAGGGGATGTCTCCCAAGCCTGCCTGCGCTGCTGCCGCCACCCTCGGGCCCAGTGTGCGGACAGGAGCGGCGTGGGCCGTGCTCAGGGTCAAAGCATGTCCCGGCTGGGGTGTCTGCTCAGCCCCGGGGAGCGGGCGGTGAGAGGTGGGCGGCTGGCCCAGGTGCCCATCATGTCTTCCGCTGCCCCTGCCGCCACGGCTGGGACCACCCCTGCACCCGTGGTCCTGCGTCACCCCAGTCTGTGAGGAGACAGTTCAGAGACCTGCCTTTGCCCGTCTGTGGGCCACAGGGGGTGGGGAGCAGCCCCCAGGCTAGGTCAGTGGATTCCCCGGGTGCGCCTCCGCACATGACCCGCATCCCAGGCCTGGGCGCTGCCCTCCTGGCTCAGTGTCCCTAACTTGCCACTCCTCCTCCCCAGGACCTGGTGCTCCCCCTTCCCCGGGACCTGGTGCTCCCCCTCCCCCAGGACCTGGTGCTCCCCCCTCCCCCAGGACCTGGTGCTCCCCCTCCCCAGGACCCGGTGCTCCCCTCCCCCAGGACCCGGTGCTCCCCCTCCCCCGGGACCTGCTGCTCCCCCCTCTCCCAGGACCTGGTGCTCCCCCTCCCCCAGGACCTGGTGCTCCCCCTCCTCTGGGACCTGGTGCTCCCCCTCCCCCGGGACCTGGTGCTCCTTCTCCCCCAGGACCTGGTGCTCCCCCTCCCCTGGGACCTGGTGCTACCCCCTCTCCCAGGACCTGGTGCTCCTTCTCCCCCAGGACCTGGTGCTCCCCCCTCCCCCAGGACCCGGTGCTCCCCCTCCCCTGGGACCTGCTGCTCCCCCTCCCCCAGGACCTGGTGCTCCCCCTCCCCCAGGACCTTGCCTGCCTGTGGAGGGGAAGGGCAGCTGTGATTAGGGGCGGCTCAGCAGGGAGCTTGGCTTCGGGGGCCCCTGGCTTCTGGGCCCCCTCACTTTTCACGACTCACTCTCGGGCATGAGCACGCCTCCCGGCCTCACAGAGTGGGCGCTGGGGGGCCGGCTTCCCTCTTGGACGGCAAGGGCAGCGTGGTGGGCAGTGATGGGGTCAGCGGCCCGCAGCCTCGCGGGGTGGAGTCCCCGAGGTCCATGCTGGCCTGCAGGCCTCTTGGGAGGGCATCCCAGAAAAGCTGTGAATTGTCCCTGGAGGAGAGCGCCCCTTCTTCCTGCGCTGTTGGGCTCTGCAGGCCCCGTCATGGAAGGCGTGGCCCCCCGTTGAGCGTCCAGTTGTCCTCTCAGGGGTCCGCCTGCTCTGCTCCTGGGGCCTGCGGGAGTGTTCGGGGTGGACGCGTCTTCGGGTCGGGCTCCGCTCTGAGGGTGGCCGGTGAGGCTGTGAGGCAGAACGTGGGGTGCCACACGGGGCACCTGCTCCCAGGACTCCCTCTCACCCGAGGCCGGGAACAGGGGCTTCTGCTCAGACACGTCCGGCCCCGCGGGGAGCGGTTTCTGCCGCCACCGCAGGGCGAGCTGTGCCTTGGCCGGTGCTGGCACCGCGATGACCGCGGAGACGGGCGTGAGCCGAGCTCCTCAGGCGGTGGCCGGCAGCCCGCGTGCAGACGCCGCCTGTGGCTGTGCAGCGCCGCCGACTCCCTCACGGAGACACAACTTCGGTTTTCATGAGGTTAAAAGGAGACGCGCCGAGGGCTTGGGGTTGTGCCATGAGAGATGATCTTTCTTGGAAGCCGGCCACGCAGCGGGCGGCAGCGAGGCCCAGGCCGGGCGCCCTGGAGCGCTTCTGACGGGAGGGCGTGTGCGCGTGCGTGGGTGTGGGCGGCGCTGGGGGCAGCCGCAGGCCCTGCTTCTGCCAAATGCGCAGGTGAGGACTGGGGGACGTGCGGCCCCACCGGGCAGGAGGCGCCAGCTCCCCGCGGATGCCGCCCGCTGCCCTGTCCAGCCTGCCCCGGGGACGGCCCCCAGCATGGACAGCAGCTGGACGGCGGATGACGCGGCGGTGGCGGTCAGCGGCCCCGTCTCCTCACACCCTGCTGGCTCCCCCTGCGCGGGCCGGCTTCCACCCCTGCACACCGGGAAGGCCAGCGAGCGCGCTGCTCTGCTGGACGCCGAGGCCTGCGCCCTGCTGGGGGCATGGCCGGTGCACTCGGGCCTTGTGGACCGGACGGTCCCGCGTTTCCTCCTCCAGGGTTTCCACGTGAGTGTCCTGTGCCCGCTGACAGAGGCCCCGGCCCCTCTGCCTGGTTTTACAGAAGAGGACGGACCCAGGGCTCTGGCCTCGTGGCCTGTAAGGTGCGAGGCAGGATGGGGGCTCCCATGCGCCCCCCTCCCCGAGAAACCGGTGGTGCCGTCCAGCCGGGCTCCTTGGGAAGCCCCTCAGCGCAGGCCCTGGCCCCTGGCCCGCCTGACCGGAGGAGAGGCCCCTCCCTCACCCCGCAGGCCGCTCCCCTGCTGTGTCTGGGTGTCACCTTCAGGAGCCGCTGGCGCCTGCCGGGCCTGGTCTTTGCGGCCCCCGGCGCTGGGAGGCTGGGGCTGGCACGCCTCTGTCACCTTTGCCCCGTGGCCCAGCGAGTGTCCTCCCTGGAGCTGGGAGCCAAAGGCATTTGCTTTCGTCTGTGCTGTGCGTCAGACCCACGTGGAAAGTTGGTTTCCTGCCCGCAGTTTTCTGTCTGCAGACCATGGTGTTTACGGCGCCGTGGCCGTCCCTCCTGGCGGGGGACATCCCAGGCTGGGGCCGCTCATGCCTGGCGGACGGACCCCCATGCCTGGCACCGGGGGGGGGGGTCCCGGCCTTGGGCACCGGAGGCCGAGCGGGCACAGCTGTCCACACAGTCCTCGTGGGCTCGGCTGTCCAGTGGCCACTGGCCCCTCACTGGCTCCCGCCTGCCAGGAATGGCCTGTCCTGGAGCAGAGGCCCCGGCCTCACGCTGGGCGGGGGGGGGGGGCAGCCCTCAGCCTCTTGCTGACCCTCCGGTTTACCTGCAGAATGTTGTCATCTGATGAGCGCGTAGACGGGCCGGGACGCGCCGCTCCAGGGGGCTGCCGCGGGGCGCGGGGGCCGCGGGGTCGGGCGCGCCCAGTCTGGAGGGCGATGACTGAGGGCCGCGTCCTGCCGCCAGCCGCCCCGCGCGGCTCAGGGAATCGGCTTCTCCGGGTGCTCCCCCCTCTACTCCGGTGGAGGCTGCAGGCGACTCCACATCGAGAGACGACGGATGTTTAGTTGAAGTTAAACCTCTTCCCTCGGGGCAGACGGAGCCGGCCGGCCCGTGGGCCCCGAGCTGGAGCGCCGCGGCGCGGTGATTCAGGAACCCACATCCGGCTGGTTGTGGGGGCCACGCGGGGAAGCTCGCGGGGCGCTGGCCGGGGCGGGTGGGCACTCGCTGGGCCTGGACCAGCTGCCGTTCCTCCCGCCCTCCCCTGCGCAGGACAAGAGTGAGCAGAAGGTCCTGCCTTCGTGTCCCGGGGCGGGGGCGCCCGGCCTTTGGGAGACGGCCTCAGTTTCCCCTCCTGCGTCTGAACAGTGGACGGTCAGGTGCGGAGGGCCGGAGTCTCAGCAGAAACGCGTGTCTGCCTCGGCGCCGGGCGGGCCCGGAAGGGCAGTGGGCCAGGCGGGACGGGGCGAGTGTCCCTCGAAGCAACGCGTGCTCGCGGCGTCTGCGAGGACAGAGCTCGTCAGCACGAGGGGAGCCAGGGAGATGGGTCTCCCCGCCTGCAGGAGAGCTCTGTGTCGGGCAGCGAGAGGACAGTGGCGAGGGGAGGGAGTGGGACCCCGAGGGCTCCTGTCCACACCTGGTCACCGGCCTCCGCGGCTCAAGCAGGGAAACTAGCGGCCGCTTCCTGAATGGGCAGGGGACTGGGCCCTATGTCCCCAGGTCCCTCAGACGGCCTGCTAGCAACGAAGATGCTCCAGGCCCTGGCCAGAGCCACCCCGGCCGTCTCAGGGGGTCGACCCTGCGACTGCAGCCGTGTCTGGCAGAGTGGAAGTCAGCCCCAGCGAGGACGTGGAGACCCGGGACCTCAGGCGCCCCGGGGAGCTTTGGGGACATTGTGCCACAGACAGTAGACAGACGTGGTCACCACGCCCCTCACGAGGACGCCTGGCTTTGGCACGTGTGTCCACACAGAAGGTCCAGCAGTGTTGACCAGGGACAGGCGGCGTGAGGAGTCTGCAGTGTCCTCTGGGGTGACGGGACCCCTGGAAGCAGGCAGTGGAGGTGATGACCGCAAGGCATTGCCGGGGCGACCCTCACTGACCAGGAGGGGCGGCCGCGCCCTGCACCCCCACCCCGCCCCTGCTGGGGGAGCTCATGTCCAGAGGCCGCCGGGGGCCCTCCGCTCCGGCGTGTCTCGCCCCTGCACGGCCGCCGCCGGGCTCTGCAGCCCTCTCGGCTGGTTCAGAGCAGGGGTCGGCGCTGCCTGGCTGAGGACGGCTCGGCCATGGTGATGTGCTCGACCGACATGAAGCTGGCTCAGCAACAGCGATTTGGTGTGATTTCCATTTATTCTTGTTAGCTTTTAATTGAAAGCAATCGCTACGCCTCAGCTGGTTCAAATCCTCCAATGCGCTTTAATTAAAAAAAAAGCTGCCTCGTAACTCAAACTAGGCTAATTGAAAGGACTTTTTAATATTTCTCTATGCTGCCTCGGACAGTTTATTAATGAATTTATGTCTAATTAAGAAAACAATAAGTTTAAATGGGAAGGTGTTAGTCCCGTGACTTATTTCCTGATTCTCTAGCGGAGGGTGCAGGGTTGCATTTCAAACCCGGCTGGGGAGCTGCTCTTTGGACACGGCCCCCTGCACAGCCCCCTCCGGGCCTGCCCTCGCCTTCCGGGACCGCTGGCGTGGCCCGTCTGCCGAGAACTGTGCCCGCGCCAGGCGGGGCCTCTGCACCAAGGCTGTGGCTTCCTGGCGGTGAGGCGGTTCCGGCAGCGAGGTTGCTCGGGCATCTGGGTGCGCGGCCGCTGGGCCTCAGCGCGCTGGGCGTCTCGCTGCACACCGGAACTTTCCAACTCCTAAGAACTCTTCAAAAGTTCTATCAACGCTTAGTCATCAGACCCTCCCACACCATCTACCCACTTGCACATCAAATATCCTGAAATAGAGTAAAGTCATTTATCTCTATTAAAAAAAAATACCACCCTGGAAATCATGATTGCAGGGACTGACACCTGTGACGAGTCTGGGCTTTGAAACGCGGGGATCTGCAGGGTGGGGGGGCTCTTCTCAGCACCCAGATTGTCCTTTTCAGTCAGCACATTGCCTGCTTAGCTCTGGGAGCAGGTGCAGTGGCCACGCCTCGGTCATCTTAATTGGCAGCAGATTAGTGCGTCTCCTGGTCCGTGGGGTGACTGCGTCCTGTTTGGATGGTGACTTTTAAAGTTTTGTTTAAAAATAACGTGCTACGCTGAACTCCATATCAGAGCACACTGTTGTCATGAGTTTTCCACGATGGAAATAACAGGCCCTATTATTCCCTGCACTGTGCATGTGTGGAGGCTGGGAGGGGGCTGGGTCGTGGCTGGGGGGAGGCTGGGGGAGGCTGGAGGAGGCTGGGGGAGGCAGGGAGGAGGCTGGGGGAGGCAGGGAGGAGGCTGGGGGAGGCCGGGGGGGAGGCTGGGTCAGCCACCTGCGTGGGGCAGCACACTGGGCCTCCCTGACTCCAAAAGTGAGGGCCAGAGGAGAGAGGGGCCCCGCCTGAGCACGCGGGTCTGAGAGCCCAGGAGTCGGCCCACGGAGCCCCGCCTGCCCCAGACGCGGTGGCTGGCGGTTCCTGTGACTTGCGGCCTTTCCGCCTGTCACGCCGACGCGCCCGGCGCCGGGTGCAGCCCAGGTCCAGCGGAGGCCGAGAGCCCCGCAAAGGCCGGCATCGCGTCTCGAGATCGGATTCCCTCTTCAAGTGTAAAATGCAGTGATAATTTGCACCATTTAAGAAAGTTTCTGTGCAAACACGTGTCATTCTGACACGGGTCGCGTTTGCCTTTGGGGAGCGGCCGCCCGTCTGTCCTCGCCCTTCCCGCGGTGACCCTGTGTAGACGAGAAGGCAGGACGGGGCGGCCTCCGCGTGGTCATCGAGGTGTGCCTCTCCTCCCGGTCTCTCGTCCGCGCTTCTCGCAGGAGGGGGCTCCCCGTGCGGGCGCCGGAGCGTGTGTGAGGCTGTGTGTGAGGCCTGGCTTGGGGCCTGGGCTCCAGCTGGAGCTGGCACAGCGGCTGGACACGCAGGCCAGGTTCCGGGCTGCAGACGGGACGAGAGCGTCTTCTGGGGGAGACCCTAGCCTTATGGCCTTTGGCCGAGCGGGGGGCATCCCCACTCCGGAGTCAGTGTGGCTTCTCGCAAAGTTGGCTGATTTGAATGGTCTGTCCCTCTAGGCTGGGCTCGGCCAGCCGCTGGGCAGCACAGCGTGAAATTAGCCGTCACCGGAGCGGGTGATTGGGGAAAACAGCCGGTCAGCTGGAAGGGTGGGGGAGGCAGAGAGAGGGCCGTCTCCCAGGCAGCCCTCACCTCCCTGCTGGAGACTTTCGGCCCTCACAGACCTGCGCAGCGAGCCCCATTGGCAAGGAAAAAGGCCTCTCAGTTCCAGAAAGAATCATCTGGTCCCTAATTTCCTATGTGGGAACATTGTAAGAAAGTAATACTCGAAGAAGTGGGGTCTAGTCTCCAGTCAGTGGGTTTCATGGGTGGCGCGGCGGGTTGAGCGCTGCGCTGTGAAGCTGTCGGCAGCCTCTGCAGTGTGTGTTTGATTCCCCCCGCCCCAGCCAGGGAGCTCCCCACAGGGCGCAGCAGACCCCTCCTGTCTCCCCGCTGCTCCCCTCAGCAGTGTGTTTCCTTAGATCTGCCTGTCTGCTCCCCACTCTGTCTCTGGTGAGTCCTTTCACCTGCTGAACCTCTGGCCTGTACCCCAGTTCTTGTATAAATAAATAAATCCTTAAAAATAAAAGATTTAAAGTTTCCGATTTCGAAGCTCCCCAGTCATTACATCTAGACTACGCTGCTTGTAACGGGGGCTACGCAGCCAGGCTCCCCTCACTGTGTGATTCTTACCAGAAACAGAAACATGCAGCGGGTCCTCCAGCTTTCCTCAGACACTCAGGACAACTGGATAAAAGCATGAGCGGTGGTAAGTTCCCAGGATGGTGAACTGGGGTCCAGAGAGGTTCCCCCCACTCCCGCCCCGCCCTCCCTGCCCCCTGCCCTGCCACCCCACGGGAAAGCCCCCGCCTCCCTCCCCGCTGGCATCTGCAGGCACAGGCGGGTGTGCGTGGCCCGGCTGTGAGCGTCACAAGAAGCGCCTCTTGCATTCCACGGCCCTCTGCCCACCTGTCTCCGCCGGCCACGCCGCCTGGCGCTGCTCTCCTCGCGGCTCTCATTCCATGAGCGCAGAGGCCGGTCCTTGGCACAAGCACCGTGGCCGGACACTGGCTGGCCCGCCAGGTTCCCGCTCGGTGAGAGAGCAGGGCCGGGAGCAGTGCAGGGCCGGGTGGCCGGGACTGGCCTTCTCTGGAACAGCTGGGCGCGGTGTCGCCCCAGGCCTCGCAAGTGGATGTTCCCCAGCTCGTGGGTGCTTGTGCGTGACCACCCAGGTGGCCCGCTGGGCCGTGTGTCTCCTGCACCTCCGCTCCCCTGCACTCCGGGGTCACGGGTGTTGGCCAGGCCCCTGGTCCAGGCGCCTCTGTGGGGGAGCCCCGCCCCCCCAGGCTCTGGGCTCCTGCTCACTGTGGCTCTGTCCACTCTCTTGCTGGCGCCCGCTGAGCACACCCCTGCCCGGGCGGCACGGGGGCTGCACTTTCCTCTCACGCGAGGGTGCGGCCGCGTCCTGTGGTGGGCTGGCTGGCGTGGCCGCGGCTCGGGCCCAGGGCCGCCGTCGGGGGCGTTCTGCCTTGTCTCCCGTGCGCGGGGCCTCCGGTCCAGCAGTCGTGCTGCCGGGTCCCTCGCTCGACGGCCACGCGGCTCCTGCGCAGCGCGGGGCTCGGGCGTGTCCACCGGGAGAGGCCCCGCGGCCAGCAGCCCTGTGCCTGCGGCCGAGGAGGAGCCGGGGCGGGCTCTGGCCGGAGTTCGCCTCCCCGGCATCTGGGAGGCTTATTGGGGGCTCCCAGCTTCCTCCCGTGGCCAGCGACGTGCGGGGGCGGTGAGGGCGGAGCGAGGGTCGGGGGCTGCCCAGCCGCTGCGGTCCTGCCCGGGAGAGGCGCCCGCGCCGCCCTGCCTGTGCGGGAGTGAGGGGTGACCGCGCGGGGTGGACACGCCAGGGGTGTGGTGCGGGGAGCGCACCCGGGGGCGCCCTGTGGTCAGTGGTTCCTTCCTGTCCTTCCACTCTGGGCCGAGTCCAGCGCGGCCTGAGGACTCAGTGCGCACAGGGGAGCTGTTCCAACCAGGGAGGCAGGTGGCCAGTTCTCTGATGGTCTCCCGGGCCAGGACGGCCTGTCCAGCACCGGCGTAGTGCGTGAGGTTCATCTGGAGGCCTCTTCCACGGACAGCACCCCGTCCCGGGAGCTGAGCCCCTGGTGTTGGGTGTTGAAAGCAGAGGCCAGGGGCTCTTTCTCTGAGCTGGAGGCCCGTCTGCTCCGGGTGGGCTGGTCGCCTCATCCGGGTCGGCCTGGCCAGTGTCAGCAGGGGCAGTCTAGTGTCCTGGGAACCCCTCAGTGCGGGCATCCCTGGAGGGTGCGCCACGGCCCCCCACCTTCCAGGGGGCACCCCACCACCAAGCCGCTTGGCCCCTCCACACCTGCGGGACCCACACAAAGGCCGGTCCTGTGGACACGGCCTGTGGGCCTCGCTCATGGGGGTCCAGCCACGCCGCCCAGGCATCTTGCCTCCCCTGGGGGCGCCCACTAAGCCCCTTGGGTCAGAACTTTCCTTCTCCAGGACTGGACCGGCCCCCCCAGCAGCTGCTGCCCCACGGCGGATCTGGCCTGCTCTTCCAGGTGTGAAGGGAGCCACACGCCTGAGGATACCCCTCTGGTCACTGCGAGCACCTCCAGGCCAGGTCCTTCCCTGGGAGGGGGCGAGGTCCTGTCCCTTGCAGCCGACCCAGAGCCACGGCCTTGCTCTGCCCGCTCAGCAGCGTCTACAGGGGTGGCTGGTGTGTGGCTCCATGGGGGCCTGGAAAGCACGGCCCGTCCTCACCCCGCGTGTGGCTGCGTTTCACTGTGCAGATGCTGGCGCTGTGCCCGCCCCCTCCCGTGCCCGTCAGAGACCTGCTTTTCCACTGGGGAGGAAACAGCTTTGAAGTTGCTGGGCTGGGGAGAAACCGATTGTCCCAAGTTGTCCGTTGACAAAGTGATTCCTGTGTGCTAGGGGCCAGTCTTTCGGGCCCCGTGGCTGCGTTCCCCTTGGCTTCCCAGCTGGTGGGCGGCAGTGACCGTTCGTCCTTGAGCCTGGCCGGGGTGGCGGGGCCTGGTGAGCACACGGAGACATCAGCTGGCCGCCCGAGGGGAGCTTGCTCTGGGGAGTGGACGCAGTGGGGAGAAGAGGACAGTCTCTGTTCACGACCGCCTGCTGGGCCTCCTTCCTGAGGTCCAGCCACACCTCCCGGGCAGCCCCGGGGCCTGCCCCGTCCTGGGTCACACACGCTGTGGGGGCTGCGCCCTGATCCCCATGTGCCCGTCTTGTCTTCCCTGCTGAGCACGGCGAGGGCAGCGGCCCTCAGCCCGCAGCTGCGGTGCAGGGAGCACAGGCCTGGCCGCAGCCCCGGCGAGGAAGTGGACTGACGTGCGGAGGCCTCGGGGGACTCGGCCCTCGCTTGCGTCCGTGTCCTGCGGCCGGGGCCGGCGGACCCGCCCACATCTGACCTGGAATGCGCCTCTGTGCGCTCGGAAGGAGAGACAGGAAGCTCCGCGGCTCTCGGCACCGCCGGCGGGGAGGCGGGCGGGGAGGCGGGTCAAGCTCCGTGTCCACGAAAATGGTGCCACCTCCTGCGGCTCCCCTCGTTCTCGGGGCCCGATGCCCGCGTCCCTGCCCGGCCGGCCAGCGTGGGGGCGGGCGGGTCGCAGGAGCAGAAACCGAAAGTGACCGCAGCAGCGGGCCGGGCAGCGGAGCCATCCCTGGACCTGGTGACCGGGTGGGCGCCCGGCCCTCCCCGCGCCCCCCGCCGAGTGGGTCTTACCCACCAGCTCCACTTGGCCCAGACGGGCTTTCAGGTAGAACTTGGACCGTTTCCATCCGGGCTGCATTTCAGAGGAGCTCGAGCTCGAACTGGTGCTTGGTTTAGCTTCACGTCCCTCTTTCAGCAAAACAACAAGCGGCCGTGTCCTCGCTCTGCCCTTGCGCGAGGCCTCTGCTGCTGCCCCGCCGCCCCTCAGGGGAGCACCAGCTCCCCTTGGCCTGTGGGGTGCGGGCGGGGGCGGGGCTGGGCTGGGCGAGGGGTTTTCGAGCGCCAGGCCGCCTTGTCGGGTCTGCCGCCTCCAGGATAGCGGCGGGAGTGCCTCTGTCCGTCGTGCGTGTTCTTACACGTCGGGGTGAGTCGGAGGGCCTCGCCCCTCTGGCCTGCACCCGGCTCTCGGATGCCTGAACAAATGAACCTTTAATGGAAAGACGAGTCAGCATCACCCGAAGAATACGGAGGGGCCTGCGGCACGGGGGCAGGGCCCACGGGGGTGCGGGCGGGCGGGTGGTCGGGGTTTCTAGTGGGGACTGCGGGTGAGGGCGAAGCTGCAGAGGTGATTTGGGACTGGTTTGTGGAAACGCTTCGGGCCGTGTTAACAACTTTGACTAAGCGATAAGGGGCGGCTGTAGGTGTTTGTTTTCGCTGAGGTGAAGTTAGTTCACAGCGTGGTGTGCGCTTCAGGGGTGCGGTTCCTGCCTCCGCAGGTGGAGGTCACCGCACCACACTCCCCCGAAGCCCCCGCAGCCCTCCACACAGCGCACGGCCCCTCCCACCCCCTCCCACCCCCTCCCTGCTCCCTGCTCCAGTCTCCCCCCCGCAGGCTCCGTCTTTCGGTCATGTTGAAGGTCGGTTTGGTTCGGTTCTGTCTGCTCCTTTGCTGCGTTTCTCCCTTTTCCGCAGTGAAATCATCCGGTGTTTGTCCTTCTCCTTTTGAGCTGCTTCTCTTCCAGGCATCCCCTCCGGTTGCAGCCACGTTGTGGCCGGATGGCAGGGGCTCCTCTTGTTCAGAACCGGGTGGTGTTCCCCGGTAGCCCGGCCAGGCCCCTCACGCACTCGCCTGCTGCAGCGTAGGAGGGGCTGTGGGGCCCCGCGGACAGGGCTGGGGATGGCTTCGGCACTGAGCATCCGCGGTGTGGACGGACGCAGCTCGAGGCAGAGAGGATCTGGCGGGACGGACCAGCGATGCGGCGACGCGAGTGACTGTGATAAAAGGAGTGAAAACGTGGGAACCTTTCGTCTGCGTGAGGTGGCAGCAGCACCAGCTGGCGCCAGGGCTGCAGGTGGCAGAGGGGCGGGTGGCCCGACCTCTGCTTGGCCCTCACTTTCAGGCGCAGGCCGCCGGAAGGGGACCCCGAGTGGGGCCAGCTGGGGAGGGAGAGGCCGAGGGCGCTGCTGGGCACGGAATCTGCACCGCTTGCGGGATGAACGCGCTGCAGGGACGAGGGGGCTGGGGCCTCGTCTTGGGCTGGGGCTGAGGGGTTCAGGGCCAGGCGTCCTTTAGAACATTCTGTGTCTTACCTTTCATGCTGCCCTGCAGAGCGGGACTGCGCTGTGCGCTGACCCAGATCATTCCCCACTTAGTTGTGACTAATAATAGGTGGTGTGGCCCCCACGTCCCCGTTCCCGGCTTCCCTCGCCGTCCACACTTGGCAGTTCTCGGCTATTGTCAAATAAGTATTTGATTCGTTGGCGGCTGGGTTCTGGGGTGTGATCCATGGAAAAGATCCAAACGCTGGCAGGTGAAGAAGGCGCCTCCCAAGGCCGCGCGCCGGGGACCCGCGCCTGCCTCGCGCCTGCCGTCTCCGGGGCTCGCGGCAGGGAGGCGGGCGTGACACGCACGTCGCTGAAAGGGCGGCTCCGCTGGGGCCCGGCAGCAAGCGGAAGAGAGGCTCTTGCGGGTGACCCCCCCTTCTGTTTGCCTCTTGATGGTCTCGCGGTCAGATTCGAGTCCCTGCGCTTCACGTGTTGTTTCTGCTCACAGAGCTCGCGCGGGGCCGGGCCGCCGCCGCCCATGTAGTCTGGTGTTGAGTTTCTGCTCCGCTCCTTCGAAGGGCGCATCTGGGCTGGGGTCTGCGTGCTCGGCCGGGCTTCACGGGCAGCGGCTGAGCCCCTGAGGGGGCGTCTCTCAGGCTGGCCCCTGCCCGGCCCATGCACCCCTCTGCTTCCCTGGGCTCAGACGGGCGCCCCAGGCCTCTTTCTCTCGCCCTTAGCCAGTGGGGGGCGTTGCACCCCTGCCTGGAGCACATACTGGTGTCCACATCCGTATTGCGGGGTGGGGTCCCCCCGAGGGTCCGGAGTTTGGAGAATCCCAAATGCTCCCCACCAGGAAGCTGCTGTTGCCCCCTCCGTCTCACTGGTCTGCTCTTGGGGTCATGACGGCTGATCGCGCTGCTGTGTGGGGGCACCTCTGACGTGGCCAGGACATGGCGACTTTGGACCCCGCGGCCTCAGGCAGTCTTCACACGCCTGGGGATGGGGGGGTGCAGGCACCGGGGGCAGCGTGACCTGGACAGCCCCAGGGCTCGGCTGCGGTGCCTGCGGTGCCTTGTGATCCCGCACAGCCGGGCGAGCCTCACCGGCCAGGGAGGAGCGGCTTTTGAATGAAGGACACCAGGTGGCCGGACGCCGCCCTTGTCGCACCTGCGGTTGCGCGAGCGACAGTGTGTTCCACCCGGGCTCTGTGGCGGCCACGAGGACATCCCGTGGCTCCGAGGAGGAAGGCCTGGGTGGCCACGAGCCCGAGGGCCCCGGGCAGGCTCGGGGGTCTGCTCCAGAGAGCCGATGCCACGGCCTCGTCAGCACGGCCTGCCGGGGCCACCAGCGTTCCCGAGACCCTCTGGAAACGGACCCGCGCTGCCGGCTCCTCATCCGTCTGCCATCCCACCAGGCGTCACTCACAGTCTGGCTTCGCCACCCTCGGCTGGCAGGACGCAGGCAAGGGCTGTCCCTCCAAGTGGGTGTTGAGCAGGGACAGCCGGTGAAGATCCTGGAGGGAGGTCTGGGGGGCTTGGGGAGGATCCTGGGGGGCTTTGGGTGTTCTGGGGGGAGCCTGGGAGGCCTGCAGGGTAGACAGGGTCACGGCGTGGACGCCCTGGTGGCGCAGCGCCAGCAGTGCCCTCTGCCCCGCCTGCCTTGCTGACCCGGGGGTGTTTGCACATCTGGAAGGCAGAGTTTTGGTTTCAGTTGTCTTTTGCCCACAGGAGTTTCTGTCTTGTGCGTGTAGGGTTGACTTGCTCTAAAAAATCAAAGTGTAGGTGTGGGGGCAGCGGTCAGCCCCCCGCCTGGCCCCCTCGCTCTCCCCCGTGGGTGTGGGGCAGGTACAGGAATGGTGCCGGCCGCTGGACTCGTGTGTCTGCCCATGCGGCGCTCCCTGGGTGGCCACGCGCACAGAAATAGCCCATTTTTTTGCAGATTCCACACAGGGGCGCGCTTACGGGCAATGAAGCACGTTTCACAAAACCAGTGGTGAAGGTGCTCCCCCGGCCCTTGGGAGGGGTCTCCAGGGCGCCCCACCTGGCTGCCATGTGGACCTGGCCTGCCCCCAACTCTGCTCCAGGTCAGATTCTCGTGTGACCAACATCGGAGCTGCCCGTGGTCACTCCAGGGGAGTGTGCGGATTCCTGGGCTCTCCATTCAAGTCAGCCCCTTCCCTGCCCAGAGGGCCCAGCTGAGTGAGCCCCAGAGGCAGTAGGTGTGTCCTCCAGAGCCCAGGCCGGGGGTTGGTAGCCGGCCCAGTGCTTTGCTGAGAGAGGGTGTGAGGGAGACTGGGATGCGGTGGGGAGCACCCGGCTTGTGCACCTGCCCCTTGGGCCTTGGAGCTGCTTTCCTGGTGTGATGCTCCTCTCCTGTCACGGGACGCCCCGGAGAGCGCTGGGCGAGGGCGGGGCGGGGGCAGTGGGCTTGCAAGGAAGAGTCTCGGGGAAGGTGCAAGCGCAGACCCAGAGACAGGCTGCCTCGCCAGCCACTGTGCGTGTGGCCCCGCTGCCAGGACGCTCTCTGGAGACGTCGGCGAGTGAGCAAGCACATCACCCCATTTCCTGATGCCTGGCGAGTCACGGTAATTGGTGGCACAGGACAGGGCTGCTAAATGTCGGGGCGGTGGTCAGCCTCTCAGCCGGACTCTTGACGTTCAGAAGCTGTGGGAGGAGACAGTGTGATCGCGTGTCATTAACAGATCAGGGCATTGGATGCGCCTAAGAGCAAGTGACCCACAGGGCAGGCGAACAGCTGGGGAGGACGGAGAAGCCGGTGGGCGAGCTCTGCGGGGTCAGGGCGGGGCAACCAGAGACCAGGTGTCTTGAAGGTGAGGCTCTTGGGACACGCGCTTGGAGGACAGGGTCTCCCCAGGCGTGAGTTGGGTGGGCAGCTCGGGTTCTCCCGCCCCAGTCACATAAAGCCTGTGCAGCACACAAGAAGCGATGAACACACGTCACCTAATGGTGTGTGACAGAGTGTTGGCAAAACTAAATGTTACGGGGCCTCCCCTGGTGGCGCAGCGGTTGAGCTCCGGGTTGCGAAGCTGCCCCCAGCCTCTGCAGCCTCGGTTCGATCTCCGGCCGCCGGCGAAGGTCCTACATGGCGCGCAGACCTCTCCTGCCGCCCGCTGCTCCCCTCAGCAGTGTGCTTCGGTCCTTCTGCCTGCTCTGCTCCCCGCTCTGGCTCTGGTGAATTCTCTCATTCTCCCGCGCTTCTGACTGTACCCAGTGCTTGTATGAATCAATCAATCAATCAATCAATCAATCAATCTTTAAAATTAAAAAAAAGAAAGAAAAACTAAATGTTACGTTACCACGCTCGAGAGCTAAAGAGAAAACCCTAAAGTCACACATAAATCTTTGAGCAGCGGATTTGGCGACTGCTGCCGCCACGTCAGTGGGTTCAGAGAATTAACTCCTCATTTGCCAGGGAGAGTGGGAGGACTGGAGTGGGGACTAGAACTGTGGCTGTGCTGTGACACCAGCTGGGTCCCGTGCCGGACTCCTGGGTCCCGTGCCGGACTCCTGGGTCCCGTGCCGGACTCCTGGGTCCCGTGCCGGACTCCTGGGTCCCGTGCTGATATGCTGCTGCTGAGCAGGTGGGGGTGCTGAGTGGGCCTGCCGGTGCCTCAGGGTCAGGTGCTTCTCTGTGCCCTTGACGGCACAGTCCAGGGCGCGGAGTCCAGGCCGCGGACACGCAGAGGCCAGATGGACGCCGCTGCATGGGTGGGAAGGTCAGGGATGTTGAGAGGAAAACGCAGCTGGGAAGTTCCCGGGAGGGAGGCCGCGGCCGGGCAGGGGCAGGCGAGGGGAGAGGGGAGCCTGGCTCTGTGGGGGACACCTCTGCACTGGGAACTGCGGGCTGCGTTGTGAGGGTTGCAGGTGCTTGTGTGCAAATGTCCGCACAAGCGCAACATGCGCGTGCGCACGCACAGCACACTCGGCACGCGCCGCGCACGCAGCACGCTCAGGCACAGCAGAGGCCCTCCCAGGAGCCGCCCCTCTGGTTAAGCCTGAAACCAACCTCACCTCACAGCACCCCGTTCACGCCGACGGCCTCAGCCTGCTCAGCCCTGCTGCCCGCCGGGGTCTGCTGCGGCCCTGGCGCCGGGGCCGGCGTGTGGCTGGCGCCCTGGCGAGCCTTGCCTGGCACCCCGGCAGGTGGGCTGACTGCTGGAAAGGGGTCAGATTCTCACCCCGGCTGGGGAGCGACTGAGGGGAGAGCGGAAGGGGTGATTGAGGCCAAGTGAAGATTCCAGCCCATTCTGTGATGTCAGCAGCGCCCCGGGAACCGGCCCTCCAGCCCTCCCCGGCCCTGGCAGTTGGAATCTGTTGGGGCGGTTGGTCCTTCCCTGGTGGACAGAGCTGGGCGGCAGGGCCCCCGAGTGGTAGCTGTGACCCAGGCGGACGGGAAGGAATCTGAGGACCTGCCAGTCCGTGTCCCAGGCCTGGCCGCCTGCCTGATGCCAGCCCCAGCTGCCCTGCTGCCCAGGGGCCGGGAGGCTGCGTCCAGGCTGCGTGCTGCGGGCCAGACCAGCACTCCTGCCCCTGCCCGTGGGCCCTGGCGGCTGCGGGATGCCTGGCATGGCGAGGCTCTATGGTGAGGAGGCTGCGTGCGGGAGGGGGCGGCCCTGCTGAGGCTGGTCCTCCGCGGCTGCGTGGGGTCCCTGTGTCAGTGAGGCTCCCTGAGTAGCTGGGCTAAGGGTGTGTGCGGTGGCCTTGAGGCTTCCTCTGCTCGGTACCCCAAGAGGCCAGGAGGAGCCACAAGGGGAGGACAAGACAGAACCGGCAGAGCAGCCGGGAGGAGGCGGGCGCAGAGCAGGACACGGGACAGGGAGTTGGGCGAGGCAGGTGGCCCCTGCCCGGCGGCCCGAGGAAGGCTTCTGGGAGCACCGGCCTCCGCTGCGCTTTGCTGGGCTGTTTGCTTTGGTCGTGGACTGCTGCACACAGGTACTGGTGGCCCTGGGTGGCTGGCGGGGCGACGTGGCAGAGGGCGTGGCCTCTTGGGTTGGCAAAAAAACCCTGAGCTTGGCAGGCCTGGGTGGCCACAGTGGACTGGCCAGCAGGCCTGAGGTGGCCAGAGTGGACTGGCCCGCGTGTGCGCAGGCTGGCGGCCTGGGGCCCAGCTGGTGGGGGCAGGGAGAGCCAGGGAGCAGCTGGGCAGCCAGGCAGATGGCCGGCTCTTTCCTTACCCAGCTGCCCGCCCCGGGGCCTTCCACTTCCCGGTCAGGGGTGACGCTCGGAGTGTCCCTGAGTCAGGCGAAGAAGAGGCGGGATCGCGGGCGTTTGTTCTTTGGAAACTTCCCGCCTTGACGAGTCTGTGACCCGCCCACTGCGGTGGCTTAGGAGGACGCGGAGGCGCGTCTCCCCAGGGAGGCCCGAGGCTGCCGGCCTCTGCCCCTGGCCGGGCCGCGACCACGTGTGCCCTCATTCCAGAGAGGGGACCCCTCCGGCCTGGCCCAGTGGTATCTGGGGACCCCTACTGTTCTGCTGAGTCGGGCTCTTCCCTCTCTTTTTCCAACCAAAAAAACCTTGAAAACAAGTTGCCGGTGACTTTGCAGATAGTTCTTGAAAGTTTTCTGTTTCGAGATCTCTGAGATATCGTCAGTTTCCGGGCCGCTCGGAGGTGGAAATAAGGAGACAGAATCCAGCCCGGGCGCAGCACAGTCACGCCCGCATCCTGGTCCCTCTCCAGCAGGGCCGCGGGCCGGGGAGCGCCCTGGGGCGGGCCTGCCCTTGGCGCCCTGACCACCTGGCTGGCCGTGCGGCCCCCTGCGGGGTCCTGCGGTGGGGGGGGGCGGAGGAGGGGCAGGGGCGTTGCCGAATGTCCGGCCCTCACCAGGGGGCGAGTCCGGGCGCGCAGCTCCAGCTCTCTCTCCCCGGCAGGTGCACCCCGCCGGGCTCACGGGGAGGTGGTTCTGCTGCCGGCGTGGCCGTTTGCTTGCTGGCTCCAGCGGGGTCCGCGGAGGGCCCGTCTCTCCCTGGCGCGTCCTCGACGCCCCGCGTTCACTCGCGAGCGTGGTGCTGCGATGCTTTCGGGTGCACAGAATGATGGTTTTTGAAAAACCCCACTGTTCCTACTGCATTTAAACCGTGAACTGTGTATGAAAGACGAGCGCCTCCTTTTCTTAAGCTCTCTCCTCGCGTGTCGCCCGTTCCAGTCCGCGGCTGGGTTCGTGTCCTGCCCCCTCAGCGGCCCAGGCCTGGCCAGAGCTTCCTGCACACGCCCGAGGCGCCCACCTGCCCTCTGCCCGGGATGTCCGTGTCGCCTGAGCTTGACTGGGACCTGCAGTGAGGCGTCCCGGCCGCCCTAGGAGTGGGGATCCTGCCCGGTGGGGGCCCTGCGGGACCTCGGGCCTGCTCGCCGCCGTGGGGTGAGCCCCTGTGGGGGCTTTGCGTGGGTAAAGATAGGACAGGGTGCCTGACTTTAGGGCTCTCCCCAGCTCCAATGCAGCACTGCGGGAGCGGCGCCAGGAAGGCAACTTAAACAATTATGACTCAAAATCACCCGTATAAGAAGCAAGTCCGGGAAAGCTGGTGTTTCAGGCGAGGAGGATTCGGCAAGAATTTCATTGCAGTGGGAGTGCTGAATCCCTCGACTTGGGGGTGATTTGTTGGCTCTGACGGAGTGAAGGAACCTGAGGAAGCTTCTCGTGGTCTTTGGGGTTTGGACTAGTCTCTGCATCCCTCACTTGCTCAGAATGACCGCAGGGTCCAGAGGGAGCATCTTTGCGGGATGGGGTAGGCCGGGAGCACGTCTGCTGCTCTCAGGCTTCTTCAGTGATCGTTAGAGTCTCTCACGGCAGGCGCTTGCCAGCCTGGCTTTAAAGAAATTGAAATGTGTCTAAATCATGTTTTAATATTAGCGGTAGATTTTGCTCTTGACTAGTCAATACATGAATCTTTTGGGTTTTTTTTAGTCTACGGTAGTGCCCCGTGTTTTTGCTGTTTTTACTCATGTTAGAACGTTATCATTAACTTTCCTAATTAGGGCTTTAAAAAAGTTGAAGTGACACTGGTCTCTGACGTTGTGTGGGGTTCAGGTGTGAACCCGCATCCCCGTGCACTTCACGGGGCTCCTCACCAGGTCTCTGTCCGTCCCCTGCACGGAGCTGACCGCACTCTCCCCGCTGACGTGGGTCTCCTCCCCTTTACTCCTGCTCACCGTAGCTTGTTCTTGCAGTCACATTTGTTTGTTTGTTTGTTTTATTTATGCACACAAGAGCTGGGGCACAGGCCAGAGGTGTGGGGGTGAGAGGACACACCAGAGACAGAGTGGGGAGCAGAACAGGCAGATGAAATCCACTGCTGAGGGGAGCAGCGGGGAGTCAGGAGAGTCTGCCGCGCCCTGTGGGTGGCTCCCTGGCTGGCGATTACACTCGTGCAGCGGAGGCTGCGGACAGCTTCACAGTGCTGAGACTATGTGCCATCAGGGTGGCTCCTTATTTTTAAATTTACTTTGATTTAAACTGGTCACTGAGAAGAAATGACTATGCAAGTGTCAACACTACTTTTGAGCCTGATGTTTCTTTAGCTTCAGTAATTCCTCCGCCCCTCCCCAGGTGTGTGCATCTCACGAGTGCGTGAGCCGGGGCAGCTGCGCCGTCACCGCAGTGCGGGGGCGACGTGACGGGGAGGCTGTGGCTTTGCAGCTGCAGGCACAGCGAGCCCTCGAGGGGCGTTTGGGCGAAGCCGAGACATCCATGGAGCTCGCACGGGGCACGGCGGTGGGACGTTCCACGCCCGGAGTGAGAGCCTGGCCAGGAACGGACACCGGCGTAACCCAGCCTGCCCCAGGCTGGCTTGTGGCCGACTTCTTGGCCTTCTCTGCGCTCGTTCCCCCGTCTGTAACAGGGAGGGAATGACTTGGTAGAAAGTCATGAAGGATACACGGAAGCGTGTGTGTGAGACGCCTGGCCCCCTGGCCTCCCGCGCTTGTTCGCTGTCATCAGGACTGGTTTCCTGTGCAACAGCCTCCCGTGGCGTAGTTAGTAAAATTGGGAAAAGCCAAGCTCCAAGATTTTCTTGAAATGAACGTGGGTATTATTTTAAATGGAAAGTCAGTCATTAAAAAATGGTTATTCCTCTGCTTCTGAGGCTCTTCTAGCCTCTGTAAACATCTTTGAAACATTTTTACCAATGATTTAAAAATTTGCCTCCTCCTCCAATGTGTCTGCAGTTGAAAATACTTACTTTTGAAGTACTTCTTAGAAGAATCTTATACCTTTAAATCTGTGTGTCAAAAAAATTAAAATCACGTAATATGCATATTTAAATTTAACATTTGCCATTTGAAGTGCTTTTCTCCTACTTGACATTCCTTAATTTTTCTGTAAATTAAATTTGCACTTTGAAGTTTAAACACGACTGAAACTGCGACACACCTGGGTGGCCGGGCTTTTTGAAACCTGTTTGCCTCACTTTCTAGCTCGGTATCGGGCTTGCAGTTCGCACCGCACAGGCGGAGCAAACCCCAGGCTGCGGCGCCTGCCTCCTAAGTTGCCAGTTTTCCCGCCGATGTGTTTGGTTTTCCAGTCACTCCTCCAGCCGTGCGTCCACCTGTCCATCAACCCAGTACCGACATTCTCTGTGTCAGGCGTGTGTCTGGGGATGAATGTGATGAATTAAAAGCCCGAGGGCTGGGCCTCCCTGGTGTGAACGCTGCGCTGGTTGAGCGCTGCGCTGTGAAGCTGTTTGCAGCCTCTGTAGCGCCGGTTCGATCCCGGCTGGTCGCCGAGGGTCCCACATGGCGCAGCAGACCTCTCCTGCCGCACCCGCTGCTCCCCTCAGCAGTGCACTTCGTCAGTCTGCCTGTTCTGTCCCCCGCTCTGTCTCTGGTGAGTCCTGTCACCTTCCCGCGCATCTTGTCTGTACCCCGGTTCTTGTATAAATAAAGAAAAAAAATCTTAAAGCAAAACAAAAAAACCCGAGGGCGCCGTGAGCAGCGGTGCACACACAGGCCAGCCGGGACACCCTCGCTTGGTTTCACAGCTCCCCGCTCTCTTTCATTTTTGATTATTTCACTTAAAGCTAAAATGAGATAAGGAAACGAAACATCTTTCTTTAGCTGGTATATTTTTGGTGGCATGGAATGGAAATAGGAAATGTATGTCGTGGGCCCGCTGGCGTGGCAGCGGGGCACGGAGTCAGGCAGGGCCTGCTTCTCAGGAAAGCGGGGGTCGCGGTGTGTCTGAGGCGCAGGAGGGACGGGCCAGCCTCCCTCGGGCCACTGCTGCGTCTCCTCCCACCCCTGACCCCAGGCGGACGGGCCCCTCCCCGCTGTGGCCTCAGGCCAGGCCCCATGTCAGGGCCCGCCCATGCCCGGCACCCCACCCTGCAGATGAGCCTGGCGTACCCCTGCCCTGGCTGCTCGGTTTGACCGCGAAGCCGCGGGGACCCGGCGGGGTCGGTGCAGTGTCGAGAGTGTTTTCTTGGCTGAGCAGCCGGGGCCGCAGTTCGTGCGCAGTGGAGCCCTGAGGGGCTCGTGCGTCTGGTCTGGACACAGGCGCCGTGTTCTTAGAGGCGACTGTTCACCTCTGCGGCGCCCTCTGCCTTGGGAGTTCAGAATAGAAGCCTCGATCCCACTGCGCAACTGACTTCATTAGCAGGAGTGATTTCTCTAAATAGTAGAAACTTGTTTCCAGTGACTTTGAAGTCGAGCATGGAGTGTTTTTTTTTTTTTTTTTTTAATAGAGGAATGTTTTTATTTATTTATTTATTTTTGTTTTGTTTGTTTATACAAGCACTGGGTACAGTCAGAAGCGCGGGAGGGTGAGAGAATCCACCAGAGCCAGAGCGGGGAGCAGAGCAGGCAGAAGGACCGAAGGACACTGCTGAGGGGAGCAGCGGGCGGCAGGAGAGGTCTGCGCGCCATGCGGGACCCTCCTCCGGTGGCCGGGGAGCAGCCGGGGATCGAACCGGCGCCACAGAGGCCGCGGGCAGCTTCGCAACCCAGCGCTCAACCGCTGCGCCACCGGGGAGGCCCGAGCATGGAGTGTTTTTATGCATTGGTTGGGGGGAACTTTAACAAGGCAGTTTTCTCCTCTGGAAACGTGAGGTGACCAAGCCCTGACCCCGCTGGGGCCCCTGTCGGATGGGGTGTAGAGGTGTGAACACTGGGGGGCCCTTGAAAGCCACTTGAATGTTATTTCCAGCCCCCAAAGCCTCGTTCCAGTGGGGCTGACGTGGGGAGGAAGGGGCCCCTCGCCAGCAGCTTTTCCTTTGCTGTTTCTCATGGGCTGTGATGGAGTCTCTGTTCCGGAACGTTCTCCCGGGCCGCGGGAAGTGCTGTCTCAGAGTGGAGCTCCTTTAAAGAAGCCTGCGCTCGCTAAGCTCAGGTGAGTGGGTCCCGCAGGGCCTGTTTGTTTTGTTAGCGCGTGGCCCGGCCTGCCGCTGCCGCGGGGCCTCCGCCCTCGCCACTCGCGCCTGCCCCTCCGTCACACGCGGCGGCCGGGGCAGAGCAGACCTGTCAGCTGAGGAGATAAAAGAAGCTCGGGTCCCTGCCATCAGCCGGGCCCGCCGCCGGCTGACGCACACCGGCCCGTCCTCATGTCCCCCGGCTGATAAGGGCCTTGGCTCCCTTCCCGCCGCTGAGCCGCGCGGGGAGGCTTTGTCTGCGAGGGCAGGTCTGCTGGAGCGTGGAGCTCCCCGGCCCCGCCCTGCTTGTCTTGACTGCGGGCCAGGTTCTTGTCTGTTTAAACCGTTGAGCTTTATTTCTGAATTGTTTGGCAGAAAAGGAATGTTTGTTAGCAGAAAATATGTTTAATTCATCACGCGCCCTGCGCGGCGGGCCGCCGGGAGACGCGGAGTCTGGCGTTGGTGTGAAATACGGTGGCAAGTTTGGCGGTGGGGGGGTTGGTCGGTGTCACGTTTAAAAACTGTCACCAGCATCTGTGTTTTCGTCCCGATGGTCTCAAACCCGCGGGGCGGGAGACGCCCGACTGTGGGCTCAGCGAAGCCGGCGGCCGTGACCACCCGGCACCCCGTTCACCGCCGCGGCCTTTCTGCGGGAAGACGGGCCGGCCAGGAGACGGCACGCCGGGGGTGGGGACCTGCTGGCGTCCCGGACACGTGACCAGGAGTCACAGACCCGGCCAGAGCCCGGCCCTGCTCTCGCGGTGCTGACCGAGTCTGAGCCGCCACCCTGTGCGGTCAGAAGGTCGCTCGCCCCCGGAGCGGCTCGCTGTGGGCCCCCGGGAATCCAGAAAGCACAGAACTGCCATGTCACGTCGGCTCGGGAGGAGGCTCCGGCGGGCCTGGCGCGGGCCTGAGGTCAGCGCTGGTTGGAAGCCCAGTCTGGCGCTCTGACCGCAGCTTCCCCGCCGTCCACCTAAGGAGCAGGTGTGCAGGGCTTCTGCGGGGCCAGTGTCTCAGCTGGCCGTGCGCTCGGGGTCCGCCACCAGCAGCCTGAGCCAGGTGTCTTGAGGCAGAGACACACCCAGCGAGGCGTGCACCGGCTGGTCGGGGAGTGTGTGGCTGAGACCCCCTGGACCTGCCCTGGACCCACCCTGTGTCCCCCAAGGGCAGCGGCTGGGAGGGGCTGATTGTGTATTGTGGAGACTGGACAGACACAGCCTCTGGGACGAAGGTGACCCGCAGGGATCCAGACTTGCTGCGAGAGCGAGTGGGGGTAGGTAGCGTCCCCTCGAGGGCTCCCCGGGGGGCCAAAGGGGGGCATGGCGTTGCCTTGAGGGCTCCCCTGTGGGAGACTCAGCTCCGGCTTGGGCGGATCCTGGCGCAGAAGCCCCTCGGGGCGGGGCCTCGCCGCAGAGCCGGGAGCGTCGCGTGTTGAGTGCCGGGTGTCCCGACCTGGTGGAAGAGACGAGAGTCACCTTTCAAATCAGGTCGGACTTGGGAAGGGGTTTCTCCTGGAAGGGCATCGCGTCAGCAGGCTGCTTCGTGCTCTTAGCCCAGCCGAGCTTTCTGGGCGCGCTTGCGTGGTGTGGGGGCGCCGAGGCGTCGGCTCAGCCCCACTCACCTGCGCCCCGTCCTGGGCGTGCGACCAGGCCACGCCCGGCCGAGCCTCTCGTTTGCACCTGTGAGGCATCCCGTCAGGCTCACGGTCTTGTTTGCTTTCTTGACCCGGTCCTGTGCAGTCACTAAGAATATCCACCCTGCCTCTTACAAAAGTTTTAGAGTTGAGCACAGTCTGCGGAAAGGGGGGTGTCTGTAGGCGCGGCCACGGGCTCCAGCCTCCCGGGTGACCCCCCGGCCTGGTCTTCCGGGGGGGGTGGCCCCGACATTCTCTCCGTCACTCCCGGGGTTCCGCACTGCAGCACCCGCTCTCACTCTGGCTTCTGCTGCTGCCGCCCGCTGCCCAGGGCTCCCCACAGCCGCATTCACTGCTCATGCTGGAAGGACACGAGCCTCAGGGCTCTGCAGGCTGCGGACTCTCCCAGGGCCCAAGGGCAGTGCCCCCCCGCCAGCGCCCCCTGGGCAGGGCTGTGGGCAGTGAGGGAGCCGGCTCCGCCCGGCGTGGCATCCCCTCCTGACTGTCCTGCTTCTGGGCAGTGGCCCCAGCTGGGGCGGGGGCAGGTAAGAGACACACCTCAGCCTCCCGTGCTTCCCCGCAAGGCGCTGGGCCGCTGGGGCGGAGGTTGGCGGTTTGATGGCTGTGGAAGGCCAACCGGGTGCTGAGGTCTCCCCCTGAAGCACACCGTCTCATTCTTTCAGTAAATTCATGTTTTACGCCCTAGATTTGCTTGGAACTGCGGGGGAGATGCGCACTGGGCTCTCTAAGGAGACCCTCTGTGGGATGACCCGAGCTTACTGCTCTGCATACACAGACGTGAGACGGGCGGGCGCGCGGCGCCCAGATGCTGTCTAGCTGAACGCCCGCAAACCCCAGGCAGGCGCTGCCGCCTTTGTGGGTCACAGGGAAACGGAGGCCACGGGGGTGGATTTAGCCAACCTTGCGCGGTGACGCACGGCAGAGCCACGTCTGAGGTCGGGGCTGCTGGCCCCTCGTCCTGACGCTGCCCTGACCGGCTCCGGCTGTGGGGGCCAGAGCCGGCGCCTGCGACCTGGAGCTCAGCCCTTCCGCCTCTCCGGACAGTGACTCTGCGGCCCGAGGGGGTGCTGCGGCCTGCGTGGGGCAGCCCCTTGACCCTCGCCACGACGTGTCCACATCTTAAATCAGACCCAGGGAGCGTGGCCTTATTTGGAAGCAGCGTCTGGCAGTGCCGCCGCGTTGAGGATGCTGAGAGGGGTTCATCCTGCGACCCGTGCGGGTGCTCTGGCTCCAGCCACCAGCTCCGCACAAGCGAGAAGCAGGGGTGCCCTCGCTCAGCGGGGCGGCGTGACCGGGAGGCGGAGGCCCACGCGGTACGAGTGCAGGTCAGGAGCGGGGCCCAGGGCCGGACTCCCGGCGGGGTCGTCGCCAGCAGGGGGAGAAGGGCTTTCTGCTGCTCCGGCTCCGCGGCCCCCCACCGCGGTGGTGATTTATGTGGTGGCCGCAGGAAGTAACAGAACTGCTGGTTCCGAAGTGGTGCTGGCTTGGGCCTGAGAACCTGGCAGGAGTCCCGTGCCAAGGAGTGCCCGGATACCCGGATACCTGGATACCCGGGGCAAATCACGACGTTTGTCTCAGGTATTTCCTCGTGAAAGGGGATAAGAACAACACCCCCCGCCCCAGGCTCTCCTCGAGCCCATGTGAGGGTGCACGGGGCTGTCCGTGGGCTTTGGGGGGAGTGTGTGCTTCGCCTGTGATGAGCGGAGGGTTGTTTGTCTCCCCCTCCCTGCTCAGCCACTGGAAAGAGTGACTTCCAAAGAGGGCAGGGAGGACGGCCAGTCGGAGCAGGTCCCGTGGCTGTGGACTCACAGGCGATGACCCCGCTGCAGGGGATGGACAAACGGCCCCCTGGCTCCCCCCTCCACGCGGGGCCCCGGGCCAGAGCCGCCGGCGGCTGACAGTCCACTCTGGCTCGGTCCACTGGCTCACGGGGAGTCTCGGGGTGGCGGCAGAGCTGGGGGCTCCCGCACGGCCCGTGGAAATGGCTGAGGTTAACTTCAACCGTGTTTTCCATTTAGCTCAATACATCCACGTACGAGACCTCAGCGCGTGGTCAACGTGAACGTGATGTGGTGACGCCTTGGCAGGCTCACGCCTGCGCCTCTCGCGGGCACTTGACGGAGCAGCGCGCCTCACGCCGGCCAGCAGCGTCCAGGGCGGCTGGCTGGGGGCGGGGGAGGGGGCGAGTGCGGCTCCACAGCGTGCGGATCACAGCATAGCGCGTCTCGAGTTGTCTTTCTCCAGAAAGCTTCCAAGTTTCTGGGCCTAGGAGGCAATGAGTGAGCATGTGAGTGATCTTCAGAAGCACCTGTGAATGCTGACAGACTATTTTTTATCTTTGCAGGAAATAACCGGCTGCAAAAATACCCTTGAGAAACCTTCATCAGGTGCATGGTGGGCACCACGCACGCCGCTTAGATGAGCAGCTGCTAGGAAGGGAAATAAGTTAGAGTCTCGACTTGCAAAGAAGTTAGAGTCAGAATTCAGAACAGATCAGCAGGGTGCTGGCTGGAGGGTGAGCTGAGAGGCGGAGATGGACGGGCGCTCCCCTGGGCTGGACCCTGGCCGTGGCGTGTCACCGCGTGCAGCCCTGCGGGTTTCTCCCTCGGCGCTCATCCCCTTATTGAGCCCGTCTGAAAAATGACTTCAGATGGCACCGGCAAGCCCTCAGTAGGGGAACTTGCTTAGAGTGTTGGAACACAAAAGAAGCCAGAGCCTGTGGGGGGCGTGGGCTGCCCTGAGGGCGAGCAGGTGTTTACATGGACGGATGCTGAAGGGTGGGCAAGGCCAGGGGTCTGGCATGAGGCTCAGGGCGGGCAGCATGCTCTGGTGGGAGCTGCCGTGACAGCTCTTCTGAGTAGTTTTTAACCCATGGCTTTTTTTTTTTAATTTCATAAACCTAGATTTGAATGGCACTTCTACACTTGCTAGTTGGATGCTTTCTTTCTGAATTTTGGCTTTGGTAAATAGAAAAAATTTTGAATAACAACCAGAGTGGGAGGTTGAGGAGGGTCTGGTCCCAGGCACATCGGAGATGTACAGATGCACAGGGCACTTGGCCGTGTCCTGCTGTGCAGGTGTGCAGGGCACCGGGCATGTCCAGCTGTGCAGGTGTGCGAGGCACCGGGCATGTCCAGCTGTGCAGGGCACCGGGCATGTCCAGCTGTGCAGGTGTGCAAGGCACCGGGCATGTCCAGCTGTGCAGGTGTGCAGGGCACCCGGGCACGTCCAGCTGTGCAGGTGTGCCCATGAGCCCAGGCAAGATGGGGATGCTAAGAGCATCTTCGCCCAGGAGTGAAACCTCACTGGCAAGCCACGCCCAGCACTGGAATCTAACCAATCGCTGCTTGACAAGCTTTCCCCCAATCAGGGCACTGACTGTAAACCTTACTTGCATAAAGCAGACCCAGCCCCGCCCAGTTGTCTATATAAGCGGCTCCAGTTCAGCTCTGGGCCTTCAGCCAGGGCCTGGGGTGTCCTCCTGGCTGCAGCCCTGGCACCTCTGCTGTGATACTTGAGCTGCAGAGCAAGAGCTGTGAGGCCCCTGCCCAACCCGGACGGACTCTGGCATCAGGGTCACGGTTTCCTTGACTTGTGATGACACCAAACCTTACTTCCCCCTTCCAGGCACTGTCTTTCATGGTGCCTGCTTTTGTCAGGTTCAACAGATGATAATTAAAACAACTTTTTGAGAATGGAATTGTGAGACTTTTGCTCCAGCTCTCCCTCAGCGTCCTGTTGGCTTTGCCCGCCTGGCCGCTGCCTCCTGCTGGCTTGCTCTCACCGGTGCTTGGGGTATTCCTGGGCCCTCAACCCCACTGGGGGCTTTGAAAAAGGAAGACGTTCAGGAGCAGCAGGAGGAAGCCAGCGACTAAGCTGCCGGGAGGTGACAGGACAGGGCGCTCAGGAAGGGGAGACGCCCGCAGAGCGGCAGAGGGGCTGGGGCCCCATTCCAGGTGGGGAGGGGTCCCTCTTAACCATGCACACCCACGTTGCCCCATCAGCCTCCAGATTCCAGACTAGCTGGAGTCCCCCGTTTTCCACTTGGGGGAGCTGTAGTAGGCAGACTCGTCCTGGCCCCCGACCTGCCAGGCCTCACCTGGGCCTTGGAACAAAGGGCAGCCCAGCAGACGTGGCGCAGAGGCGCAGCCGTGTCCTCCGGGGGGGGGGGGGCTTTCCCGGCCCCGAAATTCCCCCTCCAGAGACAAGGCTGCAGAGTCTGGAGGTGTTGAGGGGCTGGTCCAACATCGCCGACAGTGAGGACCACTTACAGAACTCTGCAGATTGATAGGAAACATATTTTTAGCCCAGATTTCATCATTTTTAAATCTGCATTGTGCCAGGCCACATTACTGAGGAGGGCTTATTTTTTTTTGAGATAATTTAAATTGAACTGGTACTAATGATGACTAATAGAGCCCCGGGGTGGTGGTGTGGGGCGGTAGAGAAGGTGCTTGTAGCAGCTGCCTTCCCTTCGGGACAAAGGTGCTGGTGACTGTCAGGTCCCCTGACCCTGGCCGGCACCTCCTGGGCGTCCAGCCTGGCTGAGTTACTGCAGCTTCCAGCACCCACCCCAGACTGACCCTCGGTGTCCCCTCACCACGGCGCTTTCTCTCCACCTCTCGGGGACTCATTCGCGCGTCAGGTTCAGACTCAGTTACCCCCACCTCAGAGTCCCCTCGGACCTCCGCAGGGGGACACTCCCCTGCCCTTTCTCTCTCCTGCCTTTGCGTTCGGATGAGCCTGGTTTTGTGTGTGAAACTGTGAAACAGCAACAGGCTGGCTGCAGGCGGAGCGGGCCGAAGCAGCTGGGGCGCGAGCGTGTCTCTTCCAGTTTGCCGAGCAGATGAACCCACCACTTTCCTGTAAGACGCAGGCCAGTGAATTAAAAATAACACACGTCAGTGTTGATCACGTCTACTTGGTGACTTTATTAGAGTCGTTATTTTTATGACAAAACCATCTCCTTAATATGTAGCTTTAGTTTTTTTCCTGGCAGATATTTCCGGGGAAACGTGAATACACCTTTACGGGGCGTGGTTAGGAAAATGGACGTGGCTTACGGTGACTCACTTTAGAGGCGTCTTTTCAGAACCTCCTATGAGGGAAGCCGCGGCCTTTCTTCATGAGACGCGTCTGGGTCAGCACTTCTTCCTTGCTCAGCCTGTGCCTTTGCTGGTCACGGAGCTTAGATGAGGCGGGTCTGGCGGGGACAGCGCCGACCGGGCTTCTGATCCCTCCTCACCCTGCGCGAAGGCTGCAGAAGTGCTGTGTGCTGGGGCGGGGGACCCGCCGGGGTGCGTTTGTCCAAACCCATCAGGGGCCGTCAGGCGCCAGCTCTGGGTCCCTGATGCCCCAGGGTGGGGCATGGATCATGGCAACTCCCCGCCCGGGGAGGCAGCTGGTTATGTGGAGGCTGCGCATGTGGGGCTGGGGGTGAGCGGGGCACCTTTGGGCCTTCCCCTGGCTTTTGCTGTTGATTTAAAACTTCCTTTAAAATACGAAGTTTTGGGCCTCGCTGGTGGCACAAGGGGTTAAGCACAGCACTGTGACGCTGCCTGTAGCCTCTGCAGCGCAAGGATCCCCAGCCAGGGAGCTACCCACAGGGCGCGGCAGACCTCTCCTGTCTCCCCGCTGCTCCCCTCGGCAGTGGATTTCAGTGGATCTGCCTGTTCTCTTCCCTGCTTTGTCTCTGGTGAATCCTCTCACCCCCACACCTCTGGCCCGTACCCCAGTTCTTGTATTCATAAATAAATAAGTCTTTAAAAAATTAAAAATTAAGTCTTAAAAATTGATATTTCAAGTTCATTCACTTCGGGGTGAGTGCTGAATGAGGGAGACAGGGTTTCCCCTACGCACCCGTCTGTCACACACGGGACGCCACGGATTCGGAGCTCTGAGAGCTGCACTTAGCCTGTTCAGGCTGCCTTCTCTGCAGTCTCCTGAGCAGAAAGTCTGTGGCAGCGTGGCGGTGTGTGACCCTGCGGGACAGGAAAGGCCCTTCTCACCGAGAACTGGGTGTGCGGGGGCCACGCGAAGACTCCAGAAGGACCAGGAGGGAATTCACCATAACGGGGTTCTCTGGGGGGAACAGCACTGCGGGGAGGCGCCCTGGCCGCATGCCCAGCTCCCCCCTCGGCTTCTTCTCTTTCTAAGACTTCGGTTCTGACTCCGTCTGGATCCTTCTCAGAGTTGGCCCCGGGGCGGGGGTGGTCTCAGGAGCAGTCGGCGCATGTGGCTGGCGAGGGAGCGAGCGTGGACGCGTGAAGCACTCCCCGCGTCGCTCTCGGTGCTGCTCTGGGGGCCGGAGCTCGGGCTGATGCTGCGAGGTGAGTCTTGTCCTTGGAGCGTTCGCCTGCGCCGGTCTGAGCGGACCGCGCTCCCTGCACTTGCCCCTGGAGTCCTGCTTGCACGGTCGTCTCGTGGGGTCCCCGTTCTCGCCCCCCCGGCCTCCCCGCGCCGCCGCCGTGGTGACTTAGCGAGGAGTGCGCGGCTCTCGTGGGCTGCGGGCCCCTCCTGGGCGGACAAGGGGAGCCGCTGACCGGGGCGGGGGGTCAGCCCCCCGCGGGCTGCCCTCCGGCCACTGAAGCTGGTTTGAGCAGAGCCTTAACGTACATTTATTCCCGAGCGGCGTCCGCCGCGCAGAGCACACGAGGATGAGTGAGTCACGTGACGGCAACACGTGCTCTCAGTGTTGGCTCTTCCAGGTCGCGGGGTCGTGCTTGATGGAGGCGCCGTCACAGACGTCCAAGCAGGCGGCGGCAGGGGTGGGCGCGTGAAGGTGCGCTCGGCCCTCGGGGGGCAGAGACGCTGCTCGGTGCCTGCCCCTCCTGCCTCCCCTGGGTCCTGGGCCTCCAGTCAGGGCCTTGGGAGCCGAGACCTGAGGAGCCCCTGGGGAGCCCTTGGGCTGGAGGCAGCTCGCACGGGTGGGAAGCCAGCGCCAGAGCCAGCCCACGTCACTGCCGCCCTGAGGCTCGGCTGCTGCCTGCCTCGGTTTCCCCGGCCGCGGGGTGGGATGACAGATGCGCTGGGTCTGTGCAGCAGGCGGAGCCGGCCGTGTGGGTCCGTGGACAGCAGGGCTGGGCCTCCGGCGTCCTCTGGCTCATGGGTTGTCCCCGCTCCTTGTCCTCCCCGCCTCTCCTCGCGCATTAAGGCTTCCCCGGGCTCGAGGGAGCTCTCGGCTCGGGCTCAGCCGCGTCCCTGGCCTTGTTGCGCCTCCCCGGCCCCTCTGAGCCACGTCTGGGTGCAGGGGGCCCTGCCGCCCCCTCTCCGTGCCTCTCGGCCCAGCTTGGCCGCGTTCCTCTCTTCTGGAGGCCGCCCCCACCCCCAACCGAGCGGAGTCTCTGGCATTGGCTGGTGGTGGGGTCGCCCAGGGGGAGCAGCCGGCGTGGCCAGGGCGGGTCCGCACTCGAGCTTGGTAAGCGACACCAGTGCGGGTGCTTTTCTGCACCTGCTCCTGGGTTTTGGGGCTCAGAAGCGCACGGCTCACGAATGTTCTGTGACCCGTCACGGGAAGTCAGTGTCTCGATCTCGCCGCTCAATCCCAGCGAGCTGCCCTCGCTGGGTTGGGACACTCCAGGTCTCTGGCCCGTGTCTTTATCGTTAGTACCGAGGTGGTTCTGTCTGCGGGTCTTACGCGCTTGTCAGGTCCGTTGGTGAGGGACACCACCTCAGATGCGTTCACGTCGAGCCTTGGATCTGTGAAATGAACCTTAACACGCATTTTAGCTTTGCTTCTCTTCCTCACTGTCGCTTTTGGGTGTCGAGAGCTCGAGATAACAGCATCCCATTAGCACAGAATGAGAGAAAGGAGACACCTCAAAGACCGCGGCTCGTGCGGGGTCAGACACTAACACACCACAAAGCAAGGTCAGTGCTGCTGAGCGTGAGCTGGGAGTTTTCGTCCTCGCCTTGCACAGACGTGGTTTCCTTGGTTAAAAGGGCCGACCCCAGCCCAGCAGAGCAACCCAAGGTCCCGCCTGAAGGTGGGCCCGGCCTTGGCATCCGGAGGCCAGGGGGAAGCGAGACGCTTTTCCACACGCCCCTGAAGAAACAGCAGCTGCTGTGCTCGTAGTCAGGGTTCTGTGGACACGCCTGGGTTTGCGTCTTTGCTCTACACGGCAGCTGTGCAGACTGGTCTCTGGAAGCCGCCTGGAGGAGCCCTCCCCGCAGCGTCTGTGCTTCCTGGACGGCAGGGACCCGACCAGCCCTGCTGACGGGAAGGCGACCTCCGCTTTCTCCAGGGTTGGGCTCAGGAGCAGACGTGCCCCGTTTCTTCATGAAACCACACGCTGGAGCCACGTGGGGGTCTGTCTTCCAAGGTGTTTTCAGCGGTGATAACGTCGGTCATCCTGGCCGTCGTGCCTGGGGCCAGTGGCCGAGTCCACCCCGGAGCAGCTTTGAGAGACCCCGGGGCCTGCCCGCCGTCAGCCTCGGAGACGTGTGCTGTCCGGATGAGGACACGGGCCCAGGCATGGCACGGGCGGTCCCCCGGGGTAGGGGGGGAGGTGAAGGCTGGGCGGGCCTCGGGACCTGGGCGCCCGCCTCTGTGCCCCGCGTCCGCAGGGGGCTCCTCTGCTTGTGGGTTGAGGCTTGTTGAGCGACAGAAGGTCAAGGTCTGGAGATGCAGGGCAGAGACGTGCCTTCCCACGTGCGCCTTCCTCCTGAACAGGGTCCTCTTCACCTGTCACCACGGTGCTCGGTCCTCCTAGCAGCCGAGACGTGAGAGCTGTTGTTTCTCGGAGCGTCTTACGCTTTGAACGTCCCGGGCGGCCAGGTGCGCTGTGCCCCCCGCCGTGGGGATCGGAGTCTCCGTATCCCTATTTTAAGAGACATTTCAGAGTCGTTGGGTTCGGCAGCGCAGGCTGCGGTTACAGTATTTCCCCCTCAAAATGCAGTTCTCTAGTTGAGTTGTCAAAGACCAGACCAGCTTTTACTGTTAGGGCTCATTTTTACTCCGGAAGCACTAGCTGCCCGGGGGGGTCGGGTCCATTTACTGCCCTGTCACCGCAAGCAGAGATGCCTGCAATTGTTGTGGATGATCAAACTCCCTTTAAGTTAGATGTTTCAGTCATGAGAAAACAGTGACATATTTTTGCAAAATCTGAAGAACTCTGGAGGCATCGGATTTTAGCATTATCTTTAAATCTGTCAAATTATACCCATTCTTTACCAAATTCTGGGGAAAGAGATGAGAAGCCTTCTTCTAAGTCAGCAAACGGTCACCTGCAGGGACACGCCGGGCAGCGCGAGGGCGAGAGCCGCGTTCGCCAGGCCACGGGGCCCTGGTGTCCTGTCCTTGCTGGACTTTCACCCCTTGGGGCTTGCGTCGGTTTGGTTTTGTGTCTCGACTGACCAGCCTCTCGGCCCCTCCTTGGGTTCCGGCCTCGCGTTCCCATGAGCCTCCCCGGCCGTGTGGCCATGTCTGTGCAGTCGCCTGGGGAGTGGGGGTAGGGCCAGGTCTCCTGTCCTGGCTCAGGCCCGAGTGGGGCTTCGATCTGCCCCGGGGCCTGGAGTCAGGTCTCAGTGCTCGCCCTGAGCTGGCTGATGGCCGCTGCTCCTGTTGCCTCTGGAGCGCGCGTGGAGGCCACGCTGGGCTGTCGGGGCTGCTGTTCCTTGTGGAGAGAAGTTGGGTCTAATAGCCTCTAGCTGCGAAGGAGCAGCTGCAGCAGCCACGAGCCAAGCGGGGTGAGAAGCACAGACTGGCGCCCGGAAAGCCGCACCCACGGGGGCACTGAGGACTTCACGCTGGACAGACCTGGCCACGGCTTTCATGGGATAGGCACACTCCTGCGTGGGACAGGGTGGCCCTGGGCACGGCGAGCACATCGGGGGGCTCTTGGTAGGATGTCCAGTGTCGGCTGGTGGCACTGGGGGACGAGCAGGCACAAGTTAAAGGCAGAGAGAAGAGTTGCTGGTGCACAATGGAAGGGGCTGCTGGGGCCTGGGGTTGCGTGACGGGCCCTACTCGGCTATTTGACATCTTGAGGGAGGGTGGTTGCATGACAGCCAGCACCTCCTCTGCACCCGGGGTCAACCTGTGTTTGGGGGGGCCACTTGGAGATCCGCTCGCTCGCCACTCCCAGCACGCAGTGGACACTGCGACAGGACCCCAAGGTCTGTGCCTCTGACCGCCTGCCCCTCCCCTGCACCCAATCTGGTAGTGCCCCCATCTCAACTCCACTGTGGGAGCCACACGCGATGGGCCCACGCGGTCCCTGCCCCCGTCTGAGCTCCAGAATCTCCCAGGATGTCCCAAGGACGATCCGTGTTGTGCAGAGGACGGAAGAGGTTTCTCGTTTCTATGACTTAGTAACGGTCGTCGTGTGCGTGTCTGGTGTGCGTGTCTGGTGTGCGTGTGTGGCGCATGCAGGCTTCCTCCCAATAGAATTAGAGCAGGCATTGTCCTCTAGTGCGTTTGGAACGGTATCCAGGAGAGGGAACTAGTCGGGCCATGTGGAAGGAGCCTCTGCGCAGCCAGGGAGCCAGCAACGAAACGGAAACGTGACCTGCCACGGGGGAAAATTTTCCACTGGTAACGCTGCTGTGCGGGGATCACACCCAGACCACATCAGGAACTCTTAGAACTCAACAGTGGAGCAAGACAGACAAGCCCGCCCCATTTTCAGAAGGGCAGAAATGTTGAATAGACGTTTTCCCAAAGAAGAGCCCCAGACGGGATGCGCAGAGACGCTCAGCGCCCCTCGGGGGCAGGAGTGCAAACCCGAACACACGCGCGTGGCCTCGGCCTCTGGGACGACCGCGGTCCTGGCAGCCGGGAGGACCGTGCCTACGCGGGCGTGCAGGAGAGGCCCGCCCTGCGCCTGGGGTGCTCGGGGTGCAGCCGAGGGAGGGGAACCACCCGTGACCCCGCAGCTGCCTTTCTGGGCGTTTACGTGAAGAAAATGAAAAGTTAACTCGAAAGCGCATCCGCTGCCCCACGCGCCTCGGCGCGGTCCTCCCGGGGGCCAGGCGCGGAGCCGGCCTGGGTGTCGCCCGACGGACGGCGAGGACGGAGCAGGAGCAAGGGCAGCCGGGCACACGGGGGAGGCGTCCTCAGGGACTCAGCCTGGGGGAACATCCCAGAACATCCCCGGGGACCCCGCTGCCATGTAAGACCGCGGGGCGCCGGGTGGCGCGTGCCGTGTGGCTGGGAGCTTCCTTGGCTGGAGCGAAGACGCAGCAGGATGCTTGCCCGCGGCTCAGGAGAGCCAAACACCCCGCGCTCTCTCCCACGTGGAAACTCGCTCACAGCGCAGACTCGGAGGTCGCGAGCCCAGCGCGGTAGTTGCTAGAGGCGGCGCGTGGGGTGGGCGCCGTGGTGGGAGAGGCGGGAAGGGAGCACACTTCCTGAGCTCAGTAACCCCGAGAGACGGGCTGTAAACATCGCGACCCAGAGGGCGTATCTGGAAGCTTCCGAGAGCAGGTGGTCGAAGGTGGAGCATTCTGAATTCAGCGCTCACTCGCACCATTGATTTCCGTGTTGCCGAGAAAAGGGAGACTCTGTGGTGTCAACAAGAGCAAGTGAGAATTTGGTCACTACATTTCGTAGCACCTAGACTGCGCCAGGATTCTGTTCTGTTTGAGGCGGTTGCTAACTTCACCCCCTTAGGTGCCAGATCTGTGCTAAATACTCTCTTAGAAATAGCGGAACGTCATCAGGCTTAACTGCCCCACGTGGGGACGGTGCACAGGCTCACACACACCCTGAGGATTCCTCTTGGACAGGCCCCAGGGCGCGCGTGATGTCGCCGCTAAGCCAGGGAGGGGCCGCTCCCACACCGTTGCCCTTTCCCTGGTGGTGAAATACAGACGACCAAGCCTGCCGTTCGACCACTTCCAGCCGCGGCTGGTGTGCTCAGGCTCACGGTGGCGCCCGTCACCTGCACCGCCAGACTCTGCTTTGCCCCAAACAGAAACTCTGTCCCCGCCGAGAAATAGCGCTTCTTTCTCCCCTTCCCCAGCGTCCGTAACCCCCAGTCCTGCGTCCTGTGAACCCGGCTTTTCTGGAGATTCCATGCAAGTGGACATGTGCAAAGTGTGTCCTTTATTCCCACTGTTTTCATGGGGTGGAGCCTGAACCAGGGCTCCGGTCCTCTTCCCGGGCCTGGTATTCCAGAGTGTGCACACGCGCCTTCACGTTCCTCGCGTAGCCTCGCGTGCTTGACAGCAGTCTTCGCGTCGTCTGACCTTCCTCTGTATCTTACATGCAAAGGAGGATGCCGTGGAGGCTAATTTTATTCTTTCCAATTCTTTTGCAGGTTTGACAGATGAAAAAGTGAAGGCCTATCTTTCTCTCCACCCCCAGGTCTTAGACGAATTTGTATCTGAGAGTGTTAGTGCAGAGACTGTAGAGAAATGGCTGAAGAGGAAAAACCACAAAGCAGAAGGTACGGTCTCTCGCGGCCGCCGTGGCTCTCTTGCTAGCTCAGGGGGCGCCGCGGTGAGGACAACGCCGTGGATCCCCCCCCAGGTAGAAAGTAAACTCTAATTCCACCAGGGCTCTGTGGGGCTAGAGAGCAGAGAAGGTGCATTTGTAAATAAAAGCAGAAAGATCCTCGACTGAAAAAGAACTTTGGCAAATAATTCCCTAAAATTTGCTGAGCGAGGACCATGTTGAACAATGCAGAAATCACCATTAGACTTGGTTTTATTTCATGCTTATTCATTATAAGGAAATTGTTTCTATGTCAAGACACGTTTGTTACTACATTTTGCAAAAGGACTTTTTTTTTGCAGAAAGACTATATGTGTGTGCGGGTCACAGGAAAAGAGCTGTTGACTTTGCATTAGACATTTTATTCACACTCATAACCGTAAGAGCCGCTAGTCATGCCGTGAAGAGAAGTGTTGGCTCAAAGGATGTAAAACAAGCAAATTTCCTCCTGAACTGGAATTATATTAACATGTTGGATTTGAATCGTGTCGTATTTATTTTATTGTTGGTTTTACGTGGGCTTCTGTTGGGTCAGACTTGACTTCTCACGTCTACGAACATTGTTTCTATCATGGTTTTGGTTTTCTATGTGGAGTTAACTGTACGAGGGACTTTGGCATTAAACATGTGAAAAGATTTTCTGGACATGTATTTATTTTAACAAGAATGCCATATTGAATGTCGAGAAGTGACGGTGTAAGAGTTCCGCTGTCAGTGGTGTCCTGCTTGGAGCTGATTTTCCTCATTCCAGTTTTGAAAGTTTAGAATTTTCTTATATAAGTTTTAGGTTAAAAATATGTGAACTTTGAAAAAGGAGGACTTTTAGCATTGAGACTCAGCATTGTTTGAGCATACGTGTGTGAGTGTGTGTGCCTGCTTGTGCGTGAGTGTGCAAACGTATGAGTGCACGCGTGTGCTTGTATGCACGTGTGTGCGCGTGTCTGCGTGGAGTGGGGGGGAGGGAAGCAGAGACAGGGAGGTCCCCGAAGCAGCCTGGTCTTGTGCCTTCAGAGCCCGGCCTGAGGCCAGGGTTCCGCCCCTGCAAACCCCAGAGGCTTGAAAACAACGCGGAGGCAGGTGCGTTTCCCGGCGGGGGCTGTGCCGGAGATGGACTTAGTGGTAACACTTGTCCCAAATTTGGGGTGCTCTCAGATGTCAGGGGGGCCCCCAGGACTCAGCTTGCCCTGCTGGTCTCTGCTGCTTGCTGGGCGCCCTCACCCAGGAGGCGCAGACATCCAGTTATAAAAGTGAGCGCTGCTAGAACGCGCCTCGGAAAGGGGAGTTAGCGCGTGTTAACTATTGGAAGTTGTAGGAAGTGACTTCTGTTTTGTGTGTGACACTCTAAAGAGGAAATTACAAACAGGTGATTTCAACTCAGATATTGTTCTCATATTATTTCTCTATTATTTTTTATAATAGATATTTCTATTGTATTATATGAGAAGTATTATTTAATATTAAATAATATTCTCATATTATTTCTCTATATCTCTATTATTATTTCTCTATTTCTCTATTATTTCTCCTATTATTTTCTCCTATTATTTCTCTTCCCTGGTTGCCGCCCTCCATGTAAAACCTCTATAAAAGCCTGAAAAAGCCAAAAAAAAAAAAAAAAAAAAAAAGAGACACTCCCGAGCGCACGTAAGGAGATGCAAGGTGTCGCTTGTGCTTCTGCTATTTGTGCGGGGGAAGCACAGCCCCATCTGTCGCCCCCAGGCGCGCGCTGTCACGCGGGGTTCACGCTGCCGGGGTTTACCGTGGAAGTCGCGGCGGGGCTGGCGCGCCGGGGATCTCTGCGGCGAGTTCGCCAACGCTGTGCGCCACGAGCTGAGCGGCTTCCCGGCGCCATGTGGCTGGCAGGCGCTGGGGAGAAGGCGCGGGGTCCTCGTTAGTTTACCAGTTACAGTCCTTTTCGGGGTGGGGGGCCCCTCCTGAGCGCTGATGGCACCTGGGGGAGGGGCGGAGATGGGGCCACTGGTTCCCTGCTCTTCATCTCAGACAGAAGTTGAGAGGAACGTCTCCTTGTGCCGCGTTCCAAAGGTGCCAGGGTAGTAATATGTTACTGCCAACAACACAGAGCCCGTTTTCTCGCGGGGAAGTTATTTCTATAATCGGGAATTTTTTTTTCCATTTTGCAGTAAGATGCAGCCCGGGACTCAGGCTCACCGAGATTAAGACCTTTCTGATCCGCAGCCCCTTTCAGAGCCGCCGCGGCCCCTTTGACTCGCTCGGCTCCCAGATCTTAACGTCCCGGCCGCTTTGCCTGGATGGGGGTTCCTGCGAAGGCCGCGGACGGCCCAGGGCTGAGGCGAGGGAGCGCGGGGTGTGTTCCAGGCCCTGCAGCGGAGCAGGCCCGGGCCTGGCGCAGGTGCAAACTGGCCTTGCAGAAGCAGCCTCGCAGCCTCTGAAATGAGGGCGGGAGAGGGCGTTTTGAAATGTAAACCCCTGCGTGTTGTAAGGACTGTTTTCCCTCATGAATGCAGCGGTGAAGACCCTGCCAGGACTGCAGGATTTCTGGGATAAAGTTCATCCTCTGTTTTGCTCTGCAGGACTCCTGAGCAGCCCGTCCCCCTCCCCGCCCCAGACACCCTCACTCACGCCGCACTCAGGGGCTGCCCTTGGCCCCTGCCATCCCCCCGACTGCCCGTGCTCGTCCCGGGGAGCTCGGTGGCCCGTCCACACACACGAGCAGTGAAAAGAGCCCGTGGAAAAGGACCTTCTTGCAGATGACCCGTGTGATAAGGAGCTGCTGTCCAGGAGCCGGGAGGAAGCCCCACAGCCGACAGCAAAGACGTCGGGTTTAAAACGGGCAAAGGACTCGCACGCTTTTCCTCAAAGATTCCCAGGGGTCCCCGGGCTCGTGAGCCGCCCCTCGGGGCCTCCCCCCTGGGCCGCCTGCGATGAAGATTTAAAGTCCAGACACGGGCCTGTGTTGGCACAGCCGAGAAACCGCGCACTCTTGGTGGGATGTGAGACGCGGGGGCTGCTGTGGGCCATAGCCTGGGGGGGCCTCCAAACACTAAGACCGGGGGTCCCCTCAACCCAGCAGGCCCCTGCTGGGTTTGTCCCAAAGGGGCTGGAGGCAGAGCCGGGAGGCGGCGAGGGGCCCTGGCTGAGCAGCGTGGCCCCGTCGGGGGCAAGTGCACGTGGCGGTCAGTCGGGAAGGCGTCCTGACACATCCTGAGCCTTGAGGAATTCCTGAAAGTGGAGAAGGGACCTGGTCTTCCCTGTGGGGTCTTCCCGGCCATGCCTGGGTGAGGGCAGTCTCCGTGGGACGGGCGCTGCTGGACACCACCGGACGCTGGGACGTCCTGGGACACCGCCAGATGCCCTGGGACACTGCTGGATGCCCTGGGATGCTGTAGGATGCCCTGGGGCACCACGGGATGCCCTGAGACGCCGCGGGACGCCCTGGGATGCCACAGACCACCCTGGGACACCATGGGATGCCCTGGGACACGCTGGATGCCCTGGGATGCTGCAGGATGCCCTGGGGCACCACGGGATGCCCTGAGACGCCACGGGACGCCCTGGGACGCCACAGACCACCCTGGGACACCATGGGATGCCCTGGGACACTGCTGGATGCCCTGGGATGCTGCAGGATGCCCTGGGGCACCACGGGATGCCTTGGAAAGCCGCGGGATGCCCTGGGATGCCCTGGGATGCCACAGACCACCCTGGGACACCGTGGGATGCCCTGGGACACTGCTGGATGCCCTGGGACACTGTGAGATGTCCTGGGACACCACGGCCCCCCCGGGACACTGCTGGATGCCCTGGGACACTGTGAGATGTCCTGGGACACCACGTGCCCCCCCGGGACACTGCTGGATGCCCTGGGACACTGCTGGACACGCTGGGACACCTCAGCTCACCCTGTGACAATGCTGGATGCCCTGGAACACTGCTGGATGCCCTGGAACACCACGGCCTGCCCTGGGACACTGAGGCCCGTGGGGAGGGTGGCGGTGCCGGCCGCTGTGCCGGACGAGGTGGCCGTCCACCCGACGGCTCCTACCACTGCGCAGGGCTGTAGTGGCTGCAGGTGCTCAGGTCACGCGGGGCAGCCGCGCATCCCTCCCATGCAGCCCACGGCCTCGGGGCCATCGTCCTGGCGTCCACAGACTGACACAGCTTCCCCAGCGTCAGCAGACGAGGTTAGTGTAGCTGTGGGTTAAGAAAATGGGTTTGCTAGACCCCCCCATTTTGAAAGCTTTAATATAATGAAAGTATATTTTCAATAAATCTTATTTTAGGGTAAACATTAGAACAGTGAATTCTGGATGCAGTTTTAGGTAAGGAACACTTCACCTTGCGTGTTTCTATGTCGGGGTAAAGACAGCCTGGCCTTCAGGAGCGCGTTGGCCATCAAGGAAGGTGCGGGTGGAACCACAGACAGGAAATGTGGCCCTGCGGGGGCGCCCACGCCTTCGCACCTGGAACCCCCGGTCAGAGGGCGCCGCGAGCTGGGACTGCCGGGCGCTGAGCCTGCCGCGCGGTGGGTGACCACCAGCCTCGCACCACTGCCCGCTCTCCTCCTGGGGCGAGGGCCGAGGGGCCTGCAGGGGCCTCGCGAGGAGCAGCCGTGGCCTGGCGCTGGCCTCTGCTGAGCCCGCGGCCCAGGCTGTCCAGGCTCAAGCCGGGACTGTCCTGCCGGACAGGGCTGGGCTCTCCTGCGTCCACGTGCAGCTGGCCTCTGGGGTCTTGCCGAAGCCCAAGGGTGTGTGGCTAGAGAGCTCGGCCCTCCCTGGGAGACCCCTCTGGCTGCCCTCTCCTGGCCGGCGTCCACCCTGCAGAGCGACCTGGAGCAGTTTGAGGACAGGGAGTAATCAGGGCCCACCTGCGGGTCCCCCGCAGATATGGAGGGATGGCCGAGGCTTTGCCACAGCGGGAAGAGGGGGGGCGGCGGGAGGCCTAGCCCTCGGCCCCCCGCGCCCGGGGACTGAAGCCTGGGCCAGCAGGACATTCTGCAAGGGGCATCTTCTTTGCAAACCCGGGACGATCATGGGGCGAAGAGTCCCCAGCGCTGCTTCACGGGGCCTGAGGCCCAAGAGACACGTTCTTGTTTGACCACCCTCGCTAAGGGCTGCTTCCGGATAACGGGGCCTCCCTGTCTGGTCCCAGTAGCTCAGCGTGTTGTCACACAGACGCCCCTGGCTGCAGCTGACCCCTCTCCCCCAACGCCGCCCCCTCTGGCCCCGCAGCCCCTGCTGGGCCCCTACCCCGGCTCACGGGAGCAGAGCCGCTGGGTGCCCGCCTCACGCGAGGCCAGGGACACTCAGGGACGGCAGGTCTGGACGGGACTTGGCCGTCCACCCGGTCCGGCTGCTGGCCGCTCCCTTTGCACTGGCCCGTCGGTGGGTGGCGGCGGCCCCTGCGTCCGGCCTTCCAGTGGTTCCCCAAGTGCTCTCCATGGGCCTCTGCGAGGGGCCTGTCGGATCCCGGCCCACCTCCCAGCACCGAGCTGGGTGTGCGTCCGGGGCCACGTCTTGTCGGCCGTGGGAGGACGCGCCTGGCCTTGGCCCCGGGTTCCTTTCGTGGACGATGCCGTTGACCCGGCGGTGCTAAGCTTCATCGTCTCATCAGTTTCTCTTCTAGAGTTTGCACTTTTTGTTTTTAGTGCAGGAAATAGGCCTCAGGGTTTCCCTCCTGAGCTTTGTAGGGTCTGCTCTGGTGCGCGGCCTGTGCCCCAGTGCACGTGCTGTCTGTGTTTGGTGAGAAGTTCGGGTGTCTCCTAGGCGCCTCCCCATGCACTGCAGCCACATTTGTGGGGAGACCAGGGTGGGCTGTCCATGTGGGCCGCGGTCGACGCTCTGCTGCCGTGCGCTGCTCCCCACGCGTCGATGCTACGTGACGCGATGCTACTTCAGAAGAAAGGGGGGTCCTGTGTGCAGGGGTCTGTTTGGCCCAACCCCCCCCCCAGGAGCGTCTTCGTCTAGGACCCGCTGCCTGGGCTGCCTTAGCCCTGTGTGGGGTCGGCAGAGAAGGGGTGTTCATCCCAGCGCTCGGGGCAGCACCACCAGCGCCAGGAAGCCCCAGCCTGTGGGGCTGCGGGGAGGCGGGTGGGGGCGGGCGGCACACACGGGCACCTGCCCCACAGAGTTCTGTCAAGCTACTGTTCAGCTTCGGGTGCACGGTCAGTGACTGCAGATCTGCCGTGTCCAGGGGCCCAGGGCCCTTGACCCTTAAGCCTTCACGTCCCCAGGCCCCTGGGCCCCAGGTCTCCAGGCCCCCAGACCTCCAGGCCCCCAGGTCTCCAGCCCTCCCACCCGTAGCCCCTGCTCTTGAGTCTGGAGGAGCCGCCGCACCTGAAGAGGAGTTACGTGAACTGCTCCAGCGTGCATCAGTGCCCCCAGCAGGAGCGCTCAGCCAAACAAAATCCCAAATACAAGAAGTGGGAGGAGCAGGGTCCCCTTATTCTAGCAAATTTCACCGTGTCATTGATTTCCTCAGCTGGAACCCGCATTCCTAAGCACGGTAGGTGTCACTTTCACTTGACAAAAATTGTTCGACTTCTAAGCTGGAAGAAGAGTCAGCACAGACCTTTCTAAATCGGCCCATAGAGTGAAAACCCCGGGAAGCAGCTGTCATGACTGGCTTCAACCGTGTGGATCCCCGCGGAGCAGAGCGCAGCAGGTGCGGCTGGCCTGCGGCTGCCCCGTGGGGCGCGAGTCTGAGGTCACTCTCACGGGCAAACCAAAAGGGCCGTGGGTTGGCAGGTGTCCGCGGGCCGTCCTCCCTCGCTGCGTCCCGGCCGGGGCAGAGTGCAGGGAGCGGCGGCCCAGGTCTCCTGCCCGGGCCTTGTCCGGCCTGCCCACTGCCCGCTTCATCCCACGCCTCAGTCCACTTGCGCTTTCCAGCCCCGGCTGCCTGTTGCGCAGGTAAAACCTTGAAACTATTCAGTTTGTGTAACCGCTGCAGCTTCGTACGCACTCAGTTCACTTGCTGCAGTGATGAAATGGACCCCCGGACAGAGTCGGGAAGGCTAGAGGGCTGGGAGCTGGCGGTGCTGCGGTGTCACTGCGGATGGGAGCCGGGCAGGCGCCGACATGTGCCCCGTCAGGAGTCGGGGTGCGACGCTGGGCTGCACGGGTCATGGGTGAGGCGTGTAAGCATGTGTGTATTTACAGGTGGCCCCCAAAATGGGCCTGTTTGTTGAACACCTGCTGGCTGGATCATCTTCCAAAGGTTCCCAGGGAAAGAAAAAGTGAGCCCAGCCCAGGGTGGAAATCTCCTGTGTTTCAGGTCCCAGCGCACCTGAGCCCTGGGCATAGGTGGGGTATTTTGAGACAGACTGGGTGGGTGAGCATGTGTGTTTGTGTGCGCACTTGTGTATGAGTATGTGTGTGTGCGTGTGTGCGTGCGTGTGTGTGCATGTGTGTTCATGACTGTGTGTTGTGTGTGCGTGTATGAGTGTGTGTGAGTGTGCGTGTGTGTGTGTGTTTGTGACCGCCAGGGCAGATGCAGGTCCAGACACCACCTAAAGGCTGCCTGCCGGCCAGCCTGTGCTCTAGGACAAGACTTGGTGTAACTTGTGCAGATGGACGGTAAGTGGTAAACTGGAGAAAGAGCAGAGAAAAGGGGACCCGCAGGGCCCAGTGTTTTAGTGAATAGGGATGCTGGGGGCACTCGCAGCCCAGATGGACGCTGCGGTCACGCCCCGGTGGTGGGGAGCGGGTGTTCTGAGTCTGCGGGGCTCAGGTGTGCTAAGTGCATCCTAAGGCGGGCCCAGCAGGGTTTGCGTGTTAGGAGACCAGGGCCCGGGAGGAAGCGCGAGAGAGCCACAGCTTGCATTTCAAGCTGCCGCCGTCGCAGGCCGGAGGGGCCGGGCCCAGCAGCCTTCCTCTGCCAGGCCATGTTCCAGCACGTTCTCTGAGTCGGCACAGGGGCCTGGGTGGGACGCGGAGTCCTGCCCTTGTGCTCCCTGTGCTGGGAGCCCCCCCGCGTCTTGGCCACGGCAGACCCTGGGGACTCGGAGGGTCTCTCCTGGGGAGCTGCAGCCCAGCAGCGGGGTCTGCCGGCCACGTGCCCACCAGCCAGCAGGGACAGCCCCAACGTGGGTCCCTGGAGCAAAGCCCCAGCAGGAGGCGCCATTCATGCCTGGACAGCCACAGAGTGCAGGCTGGGGGCTCTTCCCAGCACCGCGCCTTCCTCGGGGCCCCTCTGGTGGTTGCCGCCCCTGCAGGTCCCCCGGCACGTGGGTGCCCGTTTACAGACGGCTCCAGAGCCTCTGGAAGGTAATGGCGGAAGGCCCAGCAGGCCGTGCGCTCCCTCCCTGGCGCAGCGCGGAGGAGCGGGCTCGGCGCTAGGCGCGGCCTTTGCTTTGTAGACGTCGGCCGTGACCCGTCAGGTCTTAGATGCCACTGGGCGGCGCCCGTGAGGGCAGCGTGGGGTCCGTGGGGGGCTGCTCGGTGTCTAACCGTGTCTCCCTCCTTTTCCACCCCCAGACGAGGCGGCTCCTAAGGAAGTCAGCAGGGTAAGTAACTGCTTGTCTGCTGCACTCGCCCCCCGTCCTCCTGCCGCTCCACTCCGGATACGGCTGCAGAGGAGGGGCCGGACCTGCTGCGCCCTCGCCCACCGGGCAGCCTCGCGGGGAGAGGGCAGGAGAGCGGCTTTCGCCCCTGTGCGGCCCCGGTCCTTGCGCCCCTGTGCGCCCCCATGCGCCCTGCGAGGGCCGCTGGACACTCGCGCCTGGCCCAGCCGCTGCCCTGCCCTGCCTGCGGCTTCGCCCTCTGCCAACCCGCAGCCTTTTTTACAGGGAAAACTGCATCTGCTGCTTCTCCTCCCCGCGCCCTTGCACGTCTCACTCTTAGTTCTTCCTCCTCCCGCTGGAGGGCGAGCCGGTGCTCTCCTGAAGGCATCTCGCCTCCGCCCCTCGTCCCTGCTGTGCCCGAGGAAGGCGCCGCCTGGGGACTTGGCCGGCGTTCTCCCCGCACCGCGGCCGCCTGTGGGCTGTGCTGGAGCGTCCGCAGCCTGGCCACCGGCAAGGCTGGGCGCCTGCTTGAGCCCCTTCCCCGCTGCTCTGGGCGGTGGGGGTCAGGCCGGCTCTGTCCAGTCAGCCGTCTCAGATACGGCGTTTCCTTCTAGTCTCTCCTGCCACGCGCCCACCGGCGTGGCAGTAAATACATTGGTTTGACCTCGGGTTTTCTCACCTTGACCGACACAGTGACTGTCTCCACGAGCTCTTCAGTCGGGTGCAGCCGCAATGACTGACCTTCCCCCCCGGGGCTTCTCTGGGATTCACCAATTCCCGCTCACATTCCACCGCCGGGCCCCTCTCTGTCCCTCGTTGCCCCCGGCCTGACCACCTGTGTGCACGGCAGGTTTATCGTGAGATGTTTCTCAGGGGCGGTGCTGGGGCCAGAGTCGGGGACCCTGGCGTGTCCGTCTTCTGGAGTTTACGCATCTTGCGGGCTGGCCTGTCCGGCTACTATCCACTTAGGTTTCGGTCAACACAGCAGGTGACCAAGCACTGGCGTGTGTCCACGTGGCGTGTCCTGTGTCAGGGATGATGGCTCAGAGTTTGTGTTTAACGCCAATGAATGTGGCTCAGGTGGCCGCTGTCTTTGGGGGACGCGCATCTCTGTCTCGTGTGGGTGAAACGTTGAAAATCACTTGTCCAGGGAGGGTAAGCGACGCGGAGGTTTGGGTTCCTGTGTTGCCGCTGTTTGTCTGGGTGACCTGGGAAGCGGCAACTTTGTTACGTCTCCCATGTAAAATGGGGATAAAATCTACCAAATCGAGGGGCTGCAGCCCAAACAGGATGAAAATTCCTGACCTCATATTCATTTATTATCACACCAGAAAGAAGCTTCTAAAGAGCGGGGGACGGAGTTAATAAGAGAATAAAGTCCTGGCTCATAATTAAGAACATAGACTTGATTAATAATTCAGAAGACAGTCCCTCAAACAGGTCAACGCGTGGACTGTCTTTGATACTCTAGTTAGGAAACAAACAAAAACAATGAAGGAACGAGAGAGGGAACGGGCCTCTCGATGCAGGGAGTTTATTGATTATTGATAGATGCAGGGAGCTGATTGATTACTGCTATTTAGTGGGGAACAGCGTGCGCTGATGCATGGAGAATTCAGACGCAGTGACCAATGTTGAGGAAATAACGTCTCGGGCGACTCCAGATGAGTTCAGAAACCTCACTGTGTTGCTGTCAGTGAGAAATGCGTGAGGCCATTCCAGGTGGTTTTAGACCCAAAAGATTTGACTGGATCATTCCACCGGACACGCAGAGGGAGACGATTCCTCCACGAGCTGAAGTGTTTCCAACCCCAGGGGCGGCGGCGGCAGGAGGGCGCAGGGGCGCAGATCCAGCGCCTGGTGCAGACGCGGAACCGGCCGAGCAGCCCCGCGAGGGCGTGGTGCAGGCCGAGGGACCTGGCTCTGCGGGCTGGAGAGGGGCCGCTTCCCCCTGCCCAGGGCGGAGGCCAGCAGCCGGCGGTGGCTGGACTCAGAGCCCAGGCAGCTGCCCGGAGGCGGAGGGCGGGAGGTGGGCAGGGCCCGGGACGGAGCGGTCAGCGCTAGGACTGGCGGGGCTGCTGGCTCCAGGCGGGGGCGTGAGAAGGGCGGGGCGCGGGCCTCCTGGCGGGGCGCAGCAGGAGGAGGGCTCTGCCTCCCGGGCCGGGGTGTGGGGACGTGGCCAGGCGGGCCGGGCGGCGCTACCTTTCTCCCTCCATGTTCTGCTCTTGGTTTCCCGGCCTGCCCTACGTGGGCCGAGTCCCAGCCTTCTCATTGGAATGTGCTGCTTCTCCCGACACGTCCTCCTCCGTCCTTCTGCCTTCGTTTCCAGCCCTGCCCCCGGCTCAGAGCGGCGGGCGGATGACCAGCTGACCCGGGCCGCTGGGGCGCGAGCCGCCGGCCTCCCGCGGCAGCCTAGGCGTCAGGGCCCGGTGCAGTCTGTGGGTCTCCTGTCACCGAGCCTCCGTCCTGACCACCTGCTTAGAGGGTCCCCTGCTGCCCGCTGGTGTCCTCTCCCAGCCTTCCCTGCTCCGTGTGGAGCACCCGCTACCTGGGGTCACCTGTCTAGACGGCTGTTTTATGTTCTGCTACTGGGACGGAGCTTCCCAGGGAGTGGAGTTTCATTTGTTCATTCTCTAGGGATTGTCGCATCCCAGAGCGTGCTCACCTGTAGAGCTCACCTGTGGTCCTCACCTGTCACCTTCACCTGTAGCGCTCACCTGTGGCCCTCACCTGTGGCCCTCACCTGTAGTGCTCACCTGTGGCCTTCACCTGTCACCCTCACCTGTGGCCCTCACCTGTAGCCCTCACCTGTCACCCTCACCTGTGGCCCTCACCCGTGGCCCTCACCTGTAGCAGGTTGTCATGTTTCCTGGGGCCACTCTTGTTGAGAGGTTGGGTCATCTTTTCTTGCATTTATTTGTTCACGTTCATCCCCTCATTCCCTGATAACGGACCGAGACCAGTGCTCAAGAAGAACAGCAGGTTCTCGGCTTTAGGAGCGAGGGTGCCTTGGCGGTCCCGAGGCACATGGGGGCCCTGGGCAGAGCTGGGGCTCCGGGGAGGGGCCTGCCCATTGTCCTGAGTGCCGCAGGACCCCCCAGTGCTGAGCTGCCAGCGACAGCCTCGGGTTTGTGCTTGAGTTCACCTTGGAGAGCGGGCCTTGGAGAACCGGGCGAACCTGAGCAGGCGGGCTGGGGGGGCATCCAGCACTCTGAGAGCAGACCCAGGCGCCCGCCCTGTGGGGAGGCCCTGGGCTCCCAGCCGAGGCGGGGGCACAGACGTCAGCGAGTGCAGAGCGGACTCTCGCCCCAAGGCTGGGGGGCGCTGGCATCTCCCACTCTTCGTCTCTCAGCGGCAGAGTTCTGAGTGGTGTTTTCTGCTCTGCCGGCTGATGCTTGATGTAGGAGACTGCAGGAGCGTAGCGATCATCGGCAACCTCGGATGGTATACCTGGAGCTTATGGGTCATCCTGAGTTGCCCTGACGTTTTACGTGTCCGTCTCTTACAGCAGACGATGAGGTTGAGTCACGTTCTCTAAAAGCAAATGAACAGCTGGAGGGTAGGGGACAGGACTGGGGTCGCCCCTGAAGACGTGTGTTTCCTGTATTGAGTGTGCCTGCCTTTTTTTTAAATTTAAAGTACCAAGACACGAACATGCAAGGCGTCGTGTACGAGCTGAACAGCTACATCGAGCAGCGGCTGGACACGGGCGGGGACAACCAGCTGCTCCTGTACGAGCTGAGCGGCATCATCAAAATAGGTGAGACCCCCCGCCTCCCCCGTAGAGATGCCGACCCTCCCGCTGGGCCCTGCGGCCCGTAGGGGTGTGCAGAGCGCCCTTCCCTGACTAAGCTGCAAGTGCAAGTTGTTGGTTTGCCGCTATTTTGGGACCAAGTCAGAAGTGGAAATATTTTATTGTGAAACCACCTATATTACCCACTCCCCCCAAAATGCGTCTGCCTGTCATGGACGTGGAAACCTCTGTGCCTGCTGCTTAATCCTCGTCTTGTCTGGAAAGAATAGTCGTGTGGACTCAAGTCACGTCTTTACAGAGGAAGCCCGTAGCTCACAAGGAAAGCGGTTTAAACTTACCTGGGAAGGTGACGCCTTTACGTCCTGGTGGCACCATTTTACTGATGAGGAGACCGAGGCAAACACAAGCCTCTAGCCTGGCCCAAGGACACACATGTGACAAGGGGAGAATAGGGGTTGAAGTTGGGGTGCTGCCCCTCAGTAACCGCCCGAGGCGCTGCCTGCAGGGACCCCGAGGCTGGTGTAGACAGACCCAGCAGGTGCTGGCCCGGGAGCTGCTCCTCGGCCGGCGCTGCTGTTGCTCAGGTACCATCCTCAGCGCCACTGCCGCATGCTCAGCCCTTTAACAACGAGTGTAATTCTCAGTTGTTTTGCAGTAGTTCCGGTGTTAAAGTTTGACAGGCGTGCCGTGACAGTGCGGGTGGCACATCTCTCCACCCCCATTAGCTAATAAAAAGAAATGAAACTGGTCATGAAATCGGGGAAAGCCCAAGTCACGTTGCTCCAGGAACTGCGTGACCGTTCCCTGCGCTGACGAGCCCCTCCTAGCCGGGTCTCACCCGAGAGGCTCCACGCGTGGTCTATGCTTCCATTGAGATTAGTTTCTTCCTTTTTTTTTATTACTTTGGCAGCCACAAAAGCTGATGGATTTGCACTGTATTTCCTTGGAGAGTGCAATAATGTAAGTATCTAACTTTAGATTTTGGTGTTCTAGATTAAAAAAAAATGTCTTACGCTTTTTTTTTTTTAAAAAGATAACCTAATGTGCCAAATGCCAGATGTGTGGTGACTGTTCCAGCTCGTTGTGTGCCCTGCTGCTCTGCGTGGCCGTGGTGGTCAGAGCCGTGGTGTGATGGGTCTCGGGCCGCTGTGCTGCGCAGCCGCTGCCGGGTGTCGTCGGGGCCAGGTGGAGCCTGTCCCGTTCCTCGTGTGCAGGGGGGAGACGGGAGCAAGAGTCAGCGTTTTTATGTGACTGTTGGGTTTTCTGATGTTCACCGACAGTGCAAGCGCCCGCCCCTCGTCCTGGCCAGCCGACACGGGCTGTGCGGCCTGCTCTGGGCCGCTCGCGGGGAATGGGGCGCTGCTTGGACTCACCGTGGACTCTGACCCGAGCAGACTGGCTGGGGTGCACACTCCTCCGATGCCGGCGGCCCCGTGGGGCTGCTCCCTGCAGGCCTCTGTCCGCTCCCAGTCCCGGGCAGCCAGCCCCCGTGCGGTCAGCCCACGCAGCCCCTCCGGAGACCTCAGCTGTCCCGTTGCTGCTATCTGACCTCTGCGGTGGTGTCGGGGCAGGTCTGCAGCACGGCTTGGGACGCCAGCGGAAGCCACCACACTGACACCCCGGGCGAGCCAGAGGCCACGCGCTCAGGTGTCTGGCGAGCTCGCCGTGTCCCCTGGGGTCGGGTATGGTTACTCGAGATCTGGGAGGTGTCTTTGCAGCGTGATCCTCGAACGCAGGGATAATCCAGGTGTTCGTGCTCACGTGTTCGGAGTCGGGGAAGGGGGCGAGGCCGTGTTTCACTCAGCGGAGCAAAGCGCGAAGCACTTCCAGGTCGATTGGCTGACTCCGACCCGGCCCTCTGCCGTCAGGCCTTTTCCTTGCTTGGTGGTGCTGTGTCTGCCGGGGCGTCCGAGGGCGAGGACCACCCCACCCCACGGCCGAGCTCCCCCAGCCTCTGTCCCCGGGCCCCGTGGCCAGGGCCCGCGTCTGTTGGAGCGAGGCCGCGTGTCCCCGCCGAGGCTTCACACTGACCTGCAGACGCGGGCGTTTCTTTAAACGGTTCAGCTACTAACATAACAAAACAACTCTTGCTTTTTCCTGTTCATTCTAAAAACTGCCTTCTGTACTTCTGGGATTTTTATTTAAAGGTTAAGAATCGCTTCTCGAAAACGGTGTAACATCCGCGGTTACTGCTGGGGCCGCGGGGGCTGCCGCCCTTAGACCTTCCGAGGCCCCGACGGCCCTCGCAGTGCTGGCTCCGTGACCCACGGTCGTGGCTGCCTGGCGGGGCTGAGGCTCTCGCTCCAGCTCGCACCCCCTCGGCTCCGGCGCTCACCTCCAGGCACCGGGGTCACGGCCCGGCTCCCGGTTCTTCTTGGCGGCGTCTTCCCGCTGGAGTCAGTTTTCTTCACCTAGAGAGAACCTGCTCGTGGGAGCGCCCCCGGATTTTGTCCAGCCGCGTCTGTCTCTGGTCACGCCTGCTGGAAAGGTCTCCTTGCCGGACCGAGTTGAGGCCGACGGATCTCTGCGTGAGCCACTCTCGTAGAGACGTTCCTGCTCTTTCTCAGCTTGTCTCGGGCCAGCATCCTGTTTTAATTCCCGGACATATTTCCAAGCGTATCCGTCCTTTCTTACACGCGCAGCCATCCCTCTTCCTCGTTATTTTTTCTTCTAATTTATTCTTCTGTCTTGGCTTGGTGTCGCGCACCTCTCGCAGGCGGGCGACCCGTTCCCCGGGCTTCGTTTCTCCTCCCTCCTGGCAATTGCGTTCTCCCTTGGCGCTTGCGGAAGGCCGCCCGTGGGGCTGGGCTCCTTCCTCGCAGACGCGGGAGGTCTTTGATCTCATCATGCACCTGACCCGTCTCAGTCCAGGACTCTCTTGATGAGATCAGGTGACTAGATTCCCTTCAGACTGCGGGGCGGGGTGGCCGCCGAGCCCTGTGCTAGGCGGCGACGATTTCTCCCAGGCAGTTTTATTTCCCTTCCTGCCGTGAATCTGAGATAACCCGCGGGAGACACGGGAGGGGGAGCCTCTCTCCCTCTCGGAGTGGCCGGCTCCCTGCTGGCCGTGGCGCGGAGCAGCTCTGGAGGGAAGGGTGCCTCCGGGCCCCGCAGACAAACCTCCCGCCGCGGCTGAATGGAGGAGAAGCAGCTGCGTGCGCTCAGTGATCACAGAGACGGCGAAACAGGAGATGGTGCGGGTGACGTCCCGGAACACCCGGATACCTGTGCGAGGACAGCAAGGCATGGACGGCTTCTGAGGAAAATATAAATTGCCCCGTTTAAGGCAAATGATGACAGAAAACCTCCAGGTGTGCAGGCGCGAGTGGGGGCCAGGAGCACGCGCCGTCTCAGCTGTGCTCGGGCACCGTCCCGGCTGGCACCGAGGGCCGGGGGACTCTGGACCCCGAGTCGGGCTTGAATGCGTCGCCCCAGAACCGGTGGGGTCATCAGGTCTGTTTGAGCAGGTCTTGAAGGTCTTTGCCTTAGCAGCTAAGAAAGGAAAACCAAGGGCTTCTTTCCTGGGGAGCCAAAGTGTCCATTTGTGAGAACTCTGGAGCCAGGAAGGGAGCGCCCCGGGCATCACAGCTGCTCTGGCGTGTTTGTGCCTAAAGCTGACTTTCCACGATTACAGTTTTGCATATTCAGCGTTCCTTGCTTTTGTTGATGTTTTCCTGTCATCCCTCAGAGGTGTGTGTCAGAGCTGGGGCCCCGTGCACTCTCATTATACCTCGAAAAGTTCATTTCACCAAGTTCATCGTTAGCTTCTCATCTCTCGTTAGAGAGACCGACTTGGAGCCCCTAGTTCAGGCTCATCGCGTGACTTTGCCAGTTGCAGAATAACTCGAACGGATTTACTGTTTGGAATCTTGCAAGCGGAGCCTCCGTCTCTCAAGTGCCGGCGAACCCGCGGCCGGCGGCGCCGTCCCCAGGCCCTCGATTCGTTTGCTCTCCAGCGCCATCTAGGGCCTCGGAAGAGAAATAACAGCAAAACACTTTTTTCTTCAAAAGTCTTCAGATTTTAACTGGCTGCGAGTCGAAGTCAACATAACCGTGAAGGTCCAGGAGTGAAGTGATCTTTGAGCTGCGCGTGGGGAGGAAGGGGCGGGTGAGTGTCTGCCAAGTGAAGTGGACCCTAGACGTGTCCATTTTACATTGAGCATCACATTTTCCCATTTTATCAAAAACCATGTTTTTGCATAACTCGTGATGGTCTCTTCTGCTGTTTATTTCCCCCAGACTGGGTGCTCTCAGTTTTCTTTCTCCTGCTGGGAATGCTGCTTTAGTTCTCCACGGAGCCCCTGCCGGTCAGCGCCGGATCACCAGCACGCTCTGGTGGAAATTACCGCGCTTTAGAAACACGCATGGCGGTTTCCTGGGTAGTTTCTTAGAAAAGTTGCAAAATCGAAAACCTCACCCCTGCCCTCCTGGCCTCTGCGTTGGCCTCGGCCTTCGGCCAGGTGTCCTGATACAGGGGAGGGGGGCGGCAGCTGCCTCCTGCAGGAGCTGGCGAGGGTGGCGGGACCCGCTGCGTGCCGCCGTGCCTGCCTGTCTCGGGCATCCCCTGGAAACCCCCACGGGCAGTCAGAGCTGGATGATGCCAGGTGCGTGACCCCGGACTGAAAGGTGAGGGAGTGTGAGAGGATATCCTGAGTCCAGCCTCAGAGGGCTGGTAGCAAAATCACCCCAGAGTTGTGAGTCTCCAGACAACAGACGAACAGCTATAAAGTCAGCGCGCGGTTGGCTTTCTGTGGCTGTCCTGGGAGGGTCTGCACCTCAGCCCCGGGAGGCTCATCCCTGCAGCTCTGTCGCTGGCAAGGCAAAGGAGCTGAGGCCCCTGTGTCCTTGCAACCCTTTCTCGTGGTCTCCAGCACCGCCCCTTCGCGTTTCCCTCCAGGCTAAACACACCATGTCCTTCACCTTTCTTTCCCCCTGTCACCTCTTGCTCCTGCTCTGGAGTCTTTTCTCTGTTCTCAGACCTGAGAAAGGGCGAGACCTTGAACTCAGTTGTAGCCACGCAGACCCTGAGTCAGCGGGCCCTGATTTCGCCCACACATCTGGAAACTTTGAGGATAGTGATGCTGGTTTCTGGCCTCTCTCTTCGCACCTTAGGTAGTTACATTTTTGAAAATCCTTTAAAAATCTGTCACTGTAAGCATTTTAAAGTTAATCCTTTGTAAAGGAAACACTTGGATTTATTTTCGCGGGCACTGTATTTAACTGCTGCCGCAGCTCAGGCGCGGCCGTAAGGGAGGGAGATGCACTCGTGAATGCAAAAATACTTTTTTTATTAAAGATTTATTTATTTATACAAGAGCCGGGGTACAGGCCAGATGCGCGGGAGGGTGAGAGGACTCACCAGAGACAGAGCGGGGAACAGAACAGGGAGACTGACGAAATACACTTTTGGGGGGAGCAGTGGGGAGACAGGAGAGGTCTGCCGCGCCATGTGGGACCCTCGCCGGCGGCCGGGGATCAAACCTGCGCTGCAGAGGCTGCGGGCAGCTTCACAGCGCTGCACTCAACTGGCTGCACCACCAGGGGAGGCCCTGCAAAAATACTTTGAAAGTAGCTTCCAGTCCATGGAGAGGGGTGCTTTCCTTACAGCCGCCTGGACTGAACAAGCCCTTTGCCTTCCTCCCACCCTGTGCCCCAGGGGTTGAGGGACCTCCGTTTATGGGGCTCACTCTCTTGTGATTTTAAACAAGGTTTTATTTGAAGGAAGGGTTCCCTGGCATCGCCAAGCTTAAAAACCGCGTGTCGAGTAAGTTAATGGACGCGTCCAGCTTGAGCTAGCTCCGCGCATCACGGCGTGGTGTCAGCAAGGGTGGCTCGTGCGGATCTGTGGCTCACCACCGCCAGAGCCTTCCGCCTTCGAGCCGCAACAATCCAGCTTAGGATAAAAGTAACAAGTGTCGGGGGAATTTGCCTGAACTTCGTCTTCTCACGGCAGCTAGATAATCAAATCCAGTTATGTCAAAATATTGTCTCCAGTCCCTGCATGATTTGTTTTGATTAGCAATTCTTGTTTAGTGGAAGTTTATTTTAAAATATAGTTGATTTAGTCAAAATAAGAGACCATATTTTTAAAAGCATTTATTTAAGTACTCCAGGGCTTTGCCCGCCCACCCAGTGGCTGGGAAGGGAAAGATTTGCGCAGAGTTGGCCAGAGTGTTGCCTGTAGCCAGGAGCGAAGCTTTAGTCCCGGTCCGAGCCGGTCCCTGGACTCCGGCTGGAGGAACGGGTGGTGGCGGCTTCCAGGGAGAGATAATGTGGGGCGGAAAGACGTCCCGTGAGGTGGGGTGGGGTGTCGCCAGGTTGGGGTGCCCCTGGGCCTCAGAGAACTGGCCAGTGCCCCCTTGCTGTCTCGCGTGTGCGTGAGGCCGGAGCCCGTCGCCGGGGGCCGTGACTCTGTGTCCCCCTCTCCTCCGAGGTCTCCCCAACTGGCGGGGGGCGTCGAAGAGACCGCGCCCCCTAAGCCGCCCCTCTCTCCCCAGAGCCTGTGCGTGTTCACCCCGCCCGGCGTCAAGGAGGGGCAGCCGCGGCTCGTGCCCGCGGGCCCCATCGCACAGGGCACCACCGTGTCCGCCTACGTGGCCAAGTCCAGGAAGACACTGCTGGTGGACGACATCCTCGGGGTAAGGGCTCGCGGCCTGGTCAGCGCTGGGTCTTTGACGAAGAAACGCGACGTGCCCCGATGCCCGATGTGCCCCGATGCCCCCCTCCCCACAGCTGCCAGGCTGTGGGCGCATGGGCGGGCGTGAGCATCTGGGGTGGCACCAACTGGGCGGGGAGCGCTGTGCAGCAAAGGCGGTGCGTGTCCACGCGGCCAGGGCTGGCTCCCGGGTCTCCTGGACGGGGGAGGTAGGAGCCCCTGCGAGGAAGGGCGGGCAGTGCTGCCTGAGCCAAGCTGCCACCAGCCGGCACCCCCTCCTTCCCAGCGGCCGCTCCGTGCTGGCCCCCGGCGGCCGCCTTGGTCACTGCCCATCACTCGGCAGCTCTGCCCTCTGCTGCCCAGGATGGCGGCCCTGGGGTGGGGGTGGGGCTCCCACAAAAGTTTCCACGCCTTTGATGGGGTCACCCAGAGTGGGGTCCCCAGAGCAGGCCCGTCTCCGAGTCGGGGCCCCAGGACGGCCGTGGGGTGAGCCCGGGGCCCCCCGGCCAGCCTCCCCCACCTGGAGAGCTTGGCCCTCACACACCAGGCGCGAGGCCGGGTGTCTTGCTCAGAAAAGTGCCCCCAGGAGTCCCGAAATCCAACACCAGGCTGCTAGTCACGCGTCAGGAAAGCAAAAGTGTTTGAAGGAAGCGTTTCAGCCGCGCAGCCGCAGCCGCGGCGCAGTGTGGTCGCCCGAGTGCCGGGGTCGGGTCCTGACGCTGCCCACCACAAGCGGTGCACATGGTGTGGGCCCCGGGGGACAGCCGGCCCCACGGGCTGGGGCGAGGTGGACCCGCAGCCCGAGCCCGCACTTCCGCGGAGAGAGCCAACCTCAGGCAGATGCGTGAGAATGCCCCTCACGCAGACCGGCAAGCGTCTGGGGGTCTCAGCCGTGGCTTGCAGGGGTCTCCCCCGGAGAGACGCCCTCCACAGACAGCGGAGAGCGGGGGGACATCACAGATGGGCCTTCATGTGTCCAGTCGCTTCTCTGCCCACCTTTGCGTGATCTTGCCAAGCAAGGAAACCCTGATGCCAAAGAGGCACTTCACGTCTGAGATAAGGAGCTGACGGCCCTGATGAGGGGACGCGTGTCGCCCCAAGCGCCCCGGAAAGCCCCCCAGCCCCCGTGCGCCCCCTGCCCCTGGGTGGGAGCCTGTGCTCTGCCGGGGGCGTCTGGCTGGCGGCCTTGCTCCGGGCCGCCCTGAGGACGGTTCTGGGCACACGGTGCCCGAGCGCCTCCTGGGCAAGGGGCAGTGGCCGATGCTGCCTGGCTCGCCTTGGCCAAGACGGCTCAGCGATGCAGGACTGGGCAGCCGGGGTCTTGCAGGGACTTACCCGCCCCTTACCCCCCCAGGACGAACGGTTCCCCAGAGGCACCGGGCTGGAGTCCGGGACGCGCATCCAGTCTGTGCTCTGCCTGCCCATCGTCACGGCCATCGGGGACCTGATCGGCATCCTGGAGCTGTACCGGCACTGGGGCAAGGAGGCCTTCTGCCTCAGCCACCAGGAGGTGAGCCGCGCCCGGCGCCCGCGCCCCACGGGCCTGGAGCCTCCCTGACGCCTTTGGACGGGACTTGTGTGCCCTGCGGCTATTCCCGAGAACCCTGGCAGGTCAGGAAGAAGAGATTTTCGAAAGCTGGGCACCCATGTGGCCAGTAGGGGCACTGGCCCCGGCGGCCTGGCCCTGGGTCGCGAGCCCTCTAGTCCCGCTCCTTAGCGATGACCCCTTGGTCCTGGAGCGTGGCCTCCAGGGGGACCAGCGTCAGTGCGCTTGGGAGACACTGCGCCCCGTTTACTCCTCCTGGGATCGGGACTGGCTCGTGCACGCAGTGAGAGCCGGTCCCCCAGGAGCCTGTGGGGTGTCCTGACTGGATAACCATCTCCTCTCCCCAGCGTCCCCACCCCAGCCGCACTGGGCCCTGAGCAGGGCAGAGGCCCCCCCGCCCCGCCACCGCTCTCCTTTATTGGCTCGTTCTCGTCCTCCTGGTCCCCACGGCGAGCCGCCGCCTCCGCAGTGCCCGGATGTGTGTGTGCCCCTGGGAGGCCTTCCCCCAGCACCGCAGGGACTGGGGCCTGCCCGGGCGCTGCCTGAGGTCCCGCGGCTCCTGGCCAGGCTCTGCCCACCCCCGACCCCCTGCGGTCCTCCTGCCTTGGCGGCCCGGTCCAGCAGCTCGTCCAGCAGCTCGCCGGGCTGGGCCATGGCGCCTGTGTGGGGAGCCCGCTCTTGAGCACAGGCACCGCCCGGTCCCTGGGCCCCACCGAGCGAGTGTCCCTGTCACAGAGGCGGCGGGGCCGCCGGGGACTCAGAGCCGGCCCGTGGACTGGCGAGACTCGTCTGTCGTTTAAAGTCCTCCCTGGAAGCCTTTCAGTAGTGCTTCCACCTGCGTGGTGATTTCACAGAAACAGACCCCGCCGGCCTGGCGACAAGCCGCGTGCCGTGAGCAAACGCGCGGGCGAGCATCACTGTTTCTGAGAAGGCAGGCGTGACGGAGGAATCTTCGACGCTGTGTTTGGCCAAATATCCAAAAGCTCAGTGGCCTCAGAACATGCCTCCCACGCGCTGCTGGGCTCCGCTGCGGGGGTGTCTGCCTGCGGTTCGTTGAATGACGTTCTTTTCTTTTGTGTTTAGGTTGCGACGGCGAATCTGGCCTGGGCCTCGGTGGCGATCCACCAGGTGCAGGTAGGCGCGGCGCTGCGGGGCTTCCGGGGAGGAGCCGCTCAGAACCCAGCCAGGCGGGGGGTGGGGGGCGCGTGCAAAGGGTGACCCCCTCCGTCGTGGGGTGTGCTCGATGTCTTGTTATTTCTGTAATTGTTTGTTCACTTGGGAATTTACTGCCTGCCTTGCCGAGCTCGCAGGCCTCCACGTGTGTGCTTGCATGAGAGATGGCTCCTGCGCTATGTGGCGGTGCCCCTCACGCCGCCTGTTTGCCCCCAAAGCCCAGAAACCACCCGGCGCACATAATACTGACATTTCCGTGACTCTGTTTTCCGAGTTAAAACCCCTTCCAAACCGAGCGCTGCGTTAGGTCACTCACCTGGGCGCTGAGACGCCCGCGTCGCTTGAAAACGTGACGTAGTTTAAAGTATCGCAGCCGGCACAGCCTTCACCTGCCGACGGGGCGTGGAGGTTCAGGCATTCTGGCTGGTGCCTCGGATCTCTCCACAGCTGCTTTGCTCTTCGGGGGGGCATTTCCGCCAGCGGGGGTGGTGAGGAACGGCAGGGCGGAAGGGGAGCTGCGTGTAGCTGTGGGCGACGGCCCGAGGAGCCAGGCCCTTGGGGTGTGCCGGGTCAGGGGCGGGCAGGATGTGTGCCAAGGACGATTTTTTAAACACAGAGTCGTTTTTAAGAGCAACTTTAAAATGGGGGTGGGGTGGGGGACCACCTGGGCCGCACCGACTTAGTGGCTCAGGCCCTCAGCAAGTCTCTACACTTTCTACGCTTCTGCAGACCCTGAGCCTGTGTGCCGGCTGAGAGGACACTACCAGCTCGTGCACGCATGCAGTTCCCATGACGCGCTCTGACCTCATCTCCGCACCGCAAGCTACGTGTTAGCGTGTGCCTTTCACAGTCAGCCAGGAAGGGGGCCTGTCGTCCGTTTATTTTTGAACACGTGCAGCTCCCAGAGAGTGACCGACCTGTGTTTTCTTTGGCAGGTGTGCAGAGGCCTTGCCAAGCAGACGGAACTGAATGACTTTCTACTTGACGTCTCAAAGTGAGTGTCCCCTCCCCGGGTGTGGGGCTCTCACTGACCAGTGAGTGGAGCTGAGCACAGCCACGGACGGGGGGCCTGGCCTGCCGCGGCCGTCTCAGGAGCTCAGTCTCTGCTGCGGGTAGTCGGCAAGGGTGGCTGACATACTGTGGCCATAGATCCTTACAGGCGAGGCTGTACAGGTGACTGTACAGGTGCTGTGGGTGCAGGTGGATGTGCCACACTCTCCGTTTGAACCTGCTCTGTATTTTCGAAGCAGCCCCTCTGGCCCACGTTGGGGTCACTGCTGTTTCTGTTTTTGCAGGAGAAAGCGCACAGCTGAGGGAGAGGAAATGCTCCAACTTATTTTTGTCCAAAGCGCCCTCCCTGGCGTTCCCTGTACACGTCAGTGGAGTGAACTCACGATGATAGCCTTATCTTAACTGTCCCATGGAGGACGGCTCAGATCTCACTTTGGAGAAAATGTTCCATTTCTCTGAAGTCTCACCTAGAAACAGTCTCCCGAGCCGCCCGGTCCCCCGCTCCGCGTTGCTCCCTTGGAGCAGTTGCAGATACTGCCCAAGCCCAGGCCCTCGGCCTCTCGCCGCAGGCCAGGTCTTCGGCTGGTCCGACCACCCCCTCAGCCATTGGCTCGCAAACTGCCCCGGGATGTGGCGACTTCAGGGGCCTGTCCTGGACAGGTTTCCGACGGCCACCGTGTCCGCTCTGTGTTGTTTCATGACAACATCGTTTCCCGAGGCAGCGTTGCTGTAAGCCCTGTCTGGTTCGGCTGGTTCTCTGCAGACGCCGCCCGCCCCGCCAGGTCCCGCCCGCGCCCCAGCCCGTCCGGCAGCCTCTGCGCCAGTCGGTTTTCCCTGCGCCAAACCCGTTTCATTTCATGATGGCCTCTGTGGAATGCTGCAAACGCCCTCCTTGCCGCCCTCCCAGCAAGACCACTGTTCACCGCGGCCTCCAGGCTTGGTCTTTCATGTCTCCCCTCCAGGTCTAATGTGTCCTCTGGTCTGAACAAGATGACTTACAGCTTTTATGTTCCTCTTTTTCAGAACGTATTTTGATAACATAGTCGCAATAGATTCTCTACTTGAACACATAATGGTAGGTTGCCTTTTGCCTTGAAACTTACTATTTTCCTTTAAGCCTTGGGTTCATGTACTACTATGCGGGGGGACACGCTGCTGTGTTAGATAAGCTGCTGTAAATATGATGAAACAGGGAACTGGGTCACCTGGAGGGATAGCCCGGATTCACTTGTCACGTCTGTATTTTTGGAGAGCTTCCGAAGAACGTATCGAATAACATTTTGCAAAATTCCACGGGTCCGTGGAGAGCTGTACTTGGCAGCACAGCGAGTTTCTTTCTATGGTCTCCAAAGTCCCTTTCGTGGGAGGCTGCGGCAGGAGCCCCCTCCAGATTGCTTGCAGCCTCGACATTGGACTTCGTTTGTTCTGGGTGAACCCCTCTTCCAGAAGGCACTGGCCCTGGGGATGGAAAGGCTCAGGAGGAGAGTGTCGCTGTTCCTGGGGGCGTCCATGGCCACAGTGTCCCCGTGGCGGCCAGGCTCGCTGTGCAGAGCGGGCCCTGTGCGGATGCTGATAAATGTTTCCAGGGTAGACTGTGCAATGAGGGCCCCCCTTCCTGGCTTCATGATGGCATCACCCCCCCACCCCGCTCTGCTTCTCGTCAGTCCCATGGCTGACCAGCGTGGCCTGGGATGCGTTTGGTGTCTTGTCAGGGTGATTAGGGAGGAGCGAGGACTTACTATTTCCAACTGATTTTTTTTTTTTCTGTATTCATTATAGTGATGGTTTTACTTGGACAAAAAGAAAGGTAATTAATTGCAGAGAAGATATTTCTTAGTTTTGATAAAATTTATGGGATTTGTAATTAGGTGGCAAGTAAGAAGAAGGGTATAAAAATAGGAGCCATGAAGTGGACTAGAGATTGTGCTAAGACTACAAGAAATACTGACTTTGTGATTATATTCTTTTTGAAAACCGTTGTACTGAGATATAATTCAAATATCATACAATTAATCCACTTAAAGTGTTCGTTTTATTGGCATTTAATGTGTTCAAAACTATGCAGCCATTTTCTGTCAATTTTAGCACATTTTCTTGAGCTGAGAAAGAAAGTGCATGCCGTTGTAGCCTTTGACTTCTTATGCCCCCCTCCCACTCAGGCCTAAGTAACCACCCATTCACCTTCTTTTTCTGTGGGTTCACCTATTCTAGGCATCTCGCACGAAGGGGATCATGCTCTCGCTGGCCTTCCGTGCCTGGCTTCTTTCACGGGGCTTAGTGTTCGCAAAGTTCACGCGGGCTGTGGCGGGTGTCAGTCCTCTGGTCTTCCTTGCAGCTGAGTAATAATCTGCCACGTGGGTAGACTTACTGCTGGTTTCTTTTAATCCATTCATTAGCTCATCAACATTTGGATGTTTTCCAAGTTTGGGTGACTACGAACAGTGCGGCTGAACATTTCATGTACAGGTTTGTGTTTGAATACTTGTTTTCGATTGTTTTGGTGTACACTAGGAGCGGAACCGCTGGGTAGCACAGTCATTGTGTGTTTAACCTTTGGAGGACCTGCCAGGCTTTTCCTTGGCAGTTGTGCCATTTTATGTTCTCGCCAGAAATGCACTTGGGGTTCAGTTCATCCACGTTCTCACCAGCACCTACTTGTTTAATTTCCTGATTATTGCCGTCCTAGTGGGTGGAGTTGAAATACTTCCTCAAGGTGGTTTTCATGCCGTTTCCATAGTGGTTGCTGAGGCTGAGACTGTTTCAGGTGCTTATTGGCCGTTGGTATATCTTTTTTTGAAAACAGGTTGATTCAGATCTATGGACCACTTGTTAATTAAATCCTTTGCCTTTTTTTTATTATTGAGTTGTGAGAGTTCTTCATATATTCTAGACAAAACTCCCTGCAGGATTAGCAAACATTTTTCTCCATCTGTGGGTTTTCATTTTCACTATTTTGATGGTTTCTTTTGAAGCACAAAAGGTTTTAACTTTTGTGAAGTCCAATTTATCTGTTCACTTTTCCTTTTGCTGCTCATACTGTGGGTGTTGTGTCCAAGACTCCAGAGCCAAGTCAGAGATCATGAAAATTTATGCCAATATTTTTTTTTCTGAGGATCGTGTTGCTTTAGTTTTTGCATTTAGGCCTTTGATCTATGTAGAATCAGTTATCTATCTATCTATCTATCTATCCATCCATCTATCTATTTATTTATTTATTTAATGTAGGGGTCCCGCTTCATTCTTGTGCATGTGGTTATGCAGGATGAATCAATACTGTTTGTTGGAAAGACTTTTCTTTCCCCTTTGAATGGTCTTGTCAAAATCATTAGATCCTTGGCTTTATGTCTAGACTCTCAATTCTGTTCCATCCATCGGTATGTCTGGCTTAACAACACGCCTCACTGTCTTGCCTACTGTTGTGAAGAAAATTTCGATCAGTAAGTGTGAGTCCCCCATTATTTTCTCCTTTCCCAATATCTTTGGCTGTTTGGGGTCACCTGCAACTTCATATAAATTTTAGAATCAGCTTGTCGATTTTTACAAAAATTCAGATAAGATTCAGACAGGGGTTGTGTTTAACCCAGGGGTTGACCTGGAGAATATCGCCACCTCAGCATTATTAAGTCTCCCCCTACATCAATGGGGTTTTTTCCCCCTTATTTAGATCTTCTTATTTTTTTCCACAATGTTTTGTAATTTTCAGAGTGTAAGCGTTGCTCTGATTTTAGTAAACTAATTGCTAAGTGTTTTATATTTAATGCCATCATAATTGTTTCCTTCATTTTTGTCTTCAGGTTTTTCCACTGAAATGACATAAAAACAAAATTGTTTTTTTATATTTCGATCATGTAACCTATAACTTGATAAAACCAGTCTTTAATTTTCTATATACAGGGTCGTGTCATCTGCAATGAGTGGCCGTTTTCCTTCTCATTATGAGCTTTCACAGCTCTGGGCTCTTGGAGGCATTTTTCCCCTTACATCAGTGACCTGGTCGAGCCACCAGCACCGCGCTGTTGGGTAGAAGTTGTGGGTGTGGACGTGCTTGTCTTTCTCCAGATCCACTGATGGGAGGACTTGTCAGCCTTACACCACTTAGTCTGATGTCAGCTGTGGACCTTCATAGCTGCTTGTTATCAAATTGATAAATCTCCCTGAAAGCCCTATTTTTTTTTAAAGATTTATTTATTTATACAAGCACTGGGCACAGTCAGAAGCGCGGGAGGGTGAGAGGATCCACCAGAGCCAGAGCGGGGAGCAGAGCAGGCAGAAGGACCGAAGGACACTGCTGAGGGGAGCAGCGGGCGGCAGGAGAGGTCTGCGCGCCATGCGGGACCCTCCTCCGGTGGCCGGGGAGCAGCCGGGGATCGAACCGACGCCGCAGAGGCCGCGGGCAGCTTCGCAGCCCAGCGCTCAACTGCTGCGCCACCGGGGAGGCCTGAAAGCCCTAATTTTTAATGTTTCAAGTCATAAATTCGATGTGGCATTGTGATAATTCTGTCATTTTAAATTTTTATCCCACTGATAAACAGTGCATTGCACAAACTGATTTTCAGATGTTGGCGCTCACCCTGCATTCCCGTTCCACTCCACAAGGTGTGATTTATATTGGAATCACCTTAAATTGATGGGAAAACTTTAATAGAACTGATTTCTTCAGAATACAAACCATTCTCATATAAAAACATTAACTTATTTTCAATTAAAAAATGTCTCTCAATTGAGCATGTTTACTTTGGTCTCCTTTATTTAAGCTCTTTTCAAATCTCAGGTCTTGGATTTTAAAGAAACACAAGCATTTGTAAAGTATGTGATAATAGTAGAGGTTCTTCTTTGCCACTGCTTACACCTCTAAGTTCTTGTGCCTTTTTAAAATGTGTTTGCTGGGATATTGCAACACTGTTGAGTGGAAGCAGCGCGAGCGGCTCTGTTTTCCTTCAGGTGTGGGTGGGCCTCTCACATTTCATTGCCATGTGTGTTCCCAGCGATATTATTTATCAACTGAAAGACATAAAGTGTGTCCATTCGTAATGTGCTATGGGTTTGTATCTGATTGTGTGTTGCGTATTGTCAAACTTTTGTAAAGCATTACTAAAATTTTGTAAAACTTTTCCCCCCCTTTTTTCAGTTAGGATAGGGACTTGTGTGAAGTCATTGCTTATTGCCGAACCACTCTTGCGTTCCCTGGGTAAGGCCCTAACTAGAGGGTCTACAACTTTTACTCCTAGATCGGTCACTTTTATTTCCTTCTGGCTTGAGCATCTGTGGACACACGTGAAGCCACTCCCTGACCTTCCTTCTTCGGCTTCTGGGCGGCACTGGCTCTGTTGATAATTATGACCACGTGCCTTTGTCTCACTCTCGACTGTAATGTCTTAGCCCTAACGGGAGGTTCTGACGTCTCAGGACGGCGCTTAGGGCTGCGTGGGTCCTGAAGCGTCGCTAACCACAGCACCCGCACTTCCACAGCTTGAAGGTCACCATGAGACTCTCCCTCCTGGGACCGGCCTGTGTGATCCTAATCATCCACTCTGGCACGGGACCTCTACGAATGCTGTAGGATCTTCTAATGGTGTGATAGTGGTTCATTTATTCGTGTTTAATTAGCAATTATTTTTATTAATGATGTTCCTACTGTTTGCACGGTAAATTGGCTGATGGTTTTCTTGCTACCAGCATCTGGGTCAGTTTTTGTGACATGCTAGGGTTGTAAAAATGACTGCAGAAGTTTAGATCTTTTTGAATTTAAGTGGTTTAAATTGGATGGAAACTTATTTGTTGATGATTCTTAATAATTTCTTAATTCTCGAGATCACGTGGCCTGATGCTTTTCATAGCAGTAATTCTTTCAATTGTCTTTATGATTTTAGTTCATCTTAAAATTTTCAATTCTTCAAAATTCATTTACTTTTTCTAGAAAGTTATCTATTTTATCCAGATTTTAATAATTTTTGATATAGATTTGCAACAAAGCATTCAGTAGCTAACATGGCACTGGGCAACTGGAGGCTCATTTCACTGCATAATATAATCTGCGCGGGGTCCTTATTATGATCGGAGAGCTCGTGAATTTGCCAAATGACGAGGGATTCTTGTCTGTTTGCCAACAATGTATTACCATCACTGCCTTTCTGCCCTTCATCCTTCCTCAAAGATTCATGGGGTGTCTGTACGTTCTGGAGACCAACGTCCTATGCAAAGGTTGGCACTCTTTTTTGTCAGGGGCCTAATGGTCAAGTCCTGTGCTCCGCAGGCCACCTCCTCTTGGGTCTGCAGTGTAACAGCCACAAACCACACAGGGCGGCGTGAACATGGCCATGTCCCAATAAAACTTTATTTACAAAAACAGGCAGTGGGCCGGCCGGTGTTCTGGGGCTGGTTCTAGGCCATTGGGACATGGTGGTGGGAGGGGGCTAGGGGAAGAAGCAGTTTCTGCTGAGCCAAGACTCAGAGACTAATGTAGACGAGGAAACCAGAATCCTGCTCCCCTGAAAGCCCCACGGGGTCGAGCCTGCCCATCACGCGCAGCCAGTGGTTGTCGAGTGACTGAAAACGGTTCCATAGCAGCAGGGGGGGCGCACACAGGGCGCAGAGGGCCAGGCCCCACCTGCTCTGGTGTCGTCCACCCTGAGCAGCCGGAGCTGTGCTGGAGGTTGTGCTGCCCTCTGCTTCGGTGGCCGGCGCGAGGTCTCCCTAGCCTGGGATGCAGGGCTTCTCGCGGCTCATTCTGTCCTCTGCGGACTCTCCTCCTGCCGTGGTCGGGCGGCTGAGGTTGCCGCGGCCCTCGCAGGGTGCACATGGTGTTTGTGTGCTGACTGCGGCCCCCGGAGACAGCGGGCATGCGAGGCCCCGATGGTTGGCGGGCTCTGGTGACTGGTGAACAGGGAAGATGGAGGCTGAGTTGAAAACCCAGCTTCCCGTTCAGAAAAGGAGACTCTGCCCGCGAGCAGAGGCCGGGGCTGCCAGGCGAGTTGGGGGCCGGGCCTGGTGCTTACCTGGACCCGCTGTCCCAGCAGGCCGAGTGAGACGACGATGCGGCGCCTCTCGCTGCTGCTGAGCATCCCGTCAAGTGATGCACGTGAACGTGTACAAAGTGTGGACACACGCTGGCCGGCCGCACCCTGTCACCAGGGTGGCAGCAGGGCGATAGGCTGGTCAGGGGCTCTGGTCAGGGGCTCTGCTCATGGGCTGTCCAACGTACGTGGCTGGGACTGGGAGCAGCTCAGACCGAGGGGCCAGGGGGCCTGAGGGGTTCCGGGCAGAGGCGGGGGCCGAGGCTTCTGGGGAGTTGGGCAGCGTTGGCCCCCTCCCCGCCCCTGCGGGACTCCTGTTCCCGTGGCATCTGCGGGTGTGTCTGTGTCCCCGGCGTCTGACACACGCCCTTTGCATTTGCGCACCTGTCGTCCCCGAGAGGGTGCCGCCGCCGTCAGACACGGAGGGCAAGGGTGGCGCCGTGGAAGCGCCCGTGGCTGCCGCGTCTCTCACCGGCTTCCTCTCGTGGCCTCTCTTTCTCCAGATATATGCAAAAAACCTGGTGAACGCCGACCGCTGTGCCCTCTTCCAGGTCGACCACAAGAACAGGGAGCTCTACTCAGACCTCTTCGACATCGGGGAGGAGAAGGAAGGCAAGCCCATCTTCAAGAAGACCAAGGAGATCAGGTACAGTGCGTGGGCCCGTGGCGGCCGCAGGGGGCCGGAGCCAGGCCTGTGCGTGTGACCGTCCTCGTCACGCCATGGTCTCCTCCCGCCGGGGCGCCTCCCGCAGGCCGTCCTGGGAGTGGACTGCACGCCCGCCAGCCCGCGCCTGGGCTGTGTCCTGTCCTCCCTCCTGGCGACGCCGGCTCCTGGAGGTGGGCTTTGGAAGTTGGGCTGGAAAGTTTGCTAGTGCCCCCAGGCGGGTACAGGTGCAGGCATGGCCAGCAGGTCCTCCCAGGCCTGGGATGGGATTTCCCTGGACGCCAGCCTGAGGGCAGTTGCCTGGTGCTGGGCCCCGGCTGCGACCGGTTCCCGTGGCCTCTGGGGGCCCAGCCCCTCTTCGCGGCTGCCTGGCCATGGAGGGGGTGGTGGACACCAGCCACGGTGGGGCGCCCTGTCGCCCACCGATCACCCCTCGCGGGCAGGGCCGGCAGTGACAATGCAAGGCTCCACCGTGGCCCCTATGCTCCTGCCCGCCGCTCCTCCCCGACACGCTGAAGGCTGGGCTGAGGATGCTGTCTGGCATCCTGCCCCCAAGGGAGGACCCTGGCCGTGGGCCGGGGTCCTGGCAGTGAATGACCTGACCGGGAAGGTGCCCGGCACACCCCAGGGCCATGCGCAGTGCTGCCCCCGCCTCGCCGACTGGCTCCTGCCTGCCTGTGGTTGGATCTCGTGCGTGATCTGGACAGGCTTTAGCTCAGGGAGGATCCTTGCTGAAGGCCCAGCAGCCCTCTCTGAGCTGCTGTGAACTCACGCGCAGGGGCATGGCGGGTCCCATGGGTAGGATCGTAGTGGATCCCATGTCAAGGTCATGGCGGGAGCCTTTCATGCTCGGGAGGTGCGGGGGTGGGGGCAGGGCTGTGGTTCCCCAGGACTGGCCCCTCAGTGCCCTGAGCCCTCTCCGGGGCACACGCTCGGCCGGCGTGTGGCTCGCAGGCGGGCGGTGCGCTGTGTCCCAGGCTCCGGGAATGTGCTGGAAGCGCCTAACGCTGTGCCCTGCTGGGCCCGCTGTGGGGAGTTTTAAGAAAGTCCTTTCTCTTTCCAGCCAGTTGCCTTTCGAATTTTCAGAGTGAAACTTTATTTTAAAAATACTTCCTACAATGTTAACGATGGGATATTCTGAAAGTCCTTCCCAGGCTTTGGATCGTGAAGCGTGCGGACGAGCTCCATCCCAGGGCCTGCGGGCTGACAGCATTGTGATGAGAAGCTGTCGTGACGACAGTGTGTAGAGGAAAGAAAGGATGCTGCCGTGCGCTTGTCAGGGCGGTTGTATTTACCTGTTTTCACACGGAACAGCTTGGAGAGTAAAAACACTGCGAGTCGCATTGTTGTCCCGGCGCGCCCGTGTCGCAGGTGTCTTACAGTGGAACGGCTGTGCCGTCTCGTAAGGCCTGCGGCTGCTATTGTAAGAATATCAGCAAATCACTGAGCCACGTGGGGCCGGGTCCACGCCAGGCAGGAGTTGCTCAGGACAATTCGCATCGCAGCATCCTGACAATGAAGAGGTGCTGAGGGTAGAAACCGGCCCAGCAGGCGGAGGCCGCCCGCGCCTCAGCTCCAGCTGCAGCCCGGCGTAGCTCAGCACGCGGCACCCCTGATCTTCAGGCAGGTTCTCCCGCGAGCGCGGAGTCTCTGTGTTCCCGCTCCGTACCCACAGCTCTCGGCCGCCTGGGACAGGCCGAGGGCCAGTGAGGACGAGCCCCTCAGTAGGACAGTGCTCTGTGGGCCACCTGTGGTAACCGCGAGCTGTGCCGAGTTGCCTGAGAGCCGGCGTGCGCTGACTGGCTGCGCCTCTCTTCGTGTGTGCAGGTTTTCCATTGAGAAGGGAATCGCCGGGCAGGTGGCGAGGACGGGGGAGGTGCTGAACATCCCGGACGCCTACGCAGACCCCCGCTTCAACAGGTCAGTGGGCGTGAGCCCCCAGTGCGGCTCCTGGGGCCCAGTTCTGTCCCTGACTCAGCTCCTCCCTCTGCTCGTCAGACAAGAGCTCGCACTGTGGAGCTCGCACTGTGGAGCAGTCCGCGGCCTCAGCGTTTTAGGAAGCGTGGGTCCGACACCACTGCTGAGCACCCGCTGGGGGCGGGTGAAAGGCTTGAGCTTTGGTCGCTAAATCTGCTGGTTTTCATGATGGTGTCATCACCCTGACCCGAGTTGCTCCCTACTTCTCAGTCACACCCTGATAGACCATGACGTTTGGTGATTAAAGTAAATGCTCACTTGGAATCCAGGGCCGGTGCTGTATTAGGTCTGGTGTGACCTGGAGTAGTTACCTTTCTGGGCCTCAGTTTGCTCATCTTTAAAGTGGTTGTGATAATGCTAATTCGGTAAGTTTTTAAGTTTAGTGAAATTATTCATTAAAGGTCAGGCAGCTGTCCCTGACTGACACAAAGTAGGAGCCAGATCGTTTTCCTCTTGTATTATACATTATTAAAGTTGGCATTTAGGTGGCTTGTTCAGATGTTTTTGTCTTATTTTGAATTTCTTTGGCGAGCTAGAAACCCCTTTCTGTAATACGATTTAATAAATGTCTGAAAATGGGGCTTCCCCGGTGGCGCAGCAGGTTGAGCGCAGCGCTGTGGGGCTGTCTGAAGCCTCTGCAGTGGAGGTTTGATTCCCGGCCGGCCAGGGAGATTCCCACATGGCGAGGCAGACCTCTCCTGTCTCCCCGCTGCTCCCCACGGTGTATTTGGTCCATCTGCCTGTTCTGCTCCCCACTCTGTCTCTGGTGAGTCCTCTCACCGCCCCCCACTTCTCTGTCCTGTACCCCAGCTCTTGTATAAATAAATAAATCTTAAAAAAAGTTAAAAAAAGTAAATGTCTGAAAATGGAAACTCTCACCATCAATGCTTTGCTAGGGAGTGCGAGTTTATATGTGTTGACAGCAGCGTCCAACCAGTGCAAGTGCCTGACTGACTGGAAGGCACAGATGACAGAAGCAGTAGGAGGGGCTCTCCAGGTCTCTGAGGGGTTCCCCTGTCACAGGCAACAGGTGCGTCAGCACACCTGCAGCCTTGTGAGACCCTCTCCATACATTAGGAATAGAATGAAATTTGTTTGTTCCAAAAAGCCAACTTGCGATTATTTAGAGCTGAAATATATATATGTGTGTGTATATATATTCTTATCTAAAATCTTTATATAAAAATTTTGAATCAATTATTAAAGTGAAACGTTTTGCAAAATATACCTGACAAAGTGCAGCTTTCTGGGACACACAAACAAGCCTTCCAACAGAGTGGTAACCAATTTAATAGAAAGGGCACAGGATGTTAACAGACGCGTCACACGCGAAGGTGTCCTGGCAGTAGGAAGGACAAGTGAAGGGAGGCCTTGACTTTAGCTGACAGTAAGATCCCGCCTCTCACCAACTTGAACGGCGAGAACCGTAGAAGCTGGCGCGGGAGGGCTGGCAGGACGGCCCCTCTGCGTTGCAGCTGGGAATGGAGAATTGTCCGGCCACGTTGAAAGCGGTTTTGTGCCTTGTGAAGGTTGCAGGCCCTGGCTGGGCCGTCAGCCCGGGCTGAGTGTCCGTCCAAGAAAAGCGGGCACCTCTGCGCACAGGCGGCTGCGCGGTCCTCCAAGGCGCCTTACTCACGTCTCTCCCACGCTGGCTGTCGGTAAAGCGCCCTGTGCCTGAGCGGGAGTGGGGTCCGCACTTAGAGCCCAACTCGGCCGCCTGCTGAGGGGGACGCCCCGGGAAGCCGGCCCCCCCTCCCTCGAGTGGCGCTCACGGCGGTGGCGCTGAGACCCGGTCACAGGAAGGGCCCTCCGAGCGCGGTCACGCACCTGCCCTGTGAAGGGGAGGGAGGGCTTTGGCGTCGGAGCCATAGCCTGTTGTGAGCGCTCAGCTCCGCTGTCGGCGAGGCGGCCCAGGGAGGGGCGGGCGGCTGTGTCCATCACAGCGGACTCCGTCTTAGGGTGCAACGCTCCCGCCGTTATAAATGGAGACAGTTTTAAAAAGTTTTATTTTTAGTTTTTTATTTTTTTTAAAGACTTATTTATTTAAGCATACACGAACTAGGGTGCAGGCCAGAGGTGTGGGGGTGAGAGGACTCCCCAGAGACAGAGCAGGGAGCAGAACAGGCGGATCCACTGAAATCCACCACTGAGGGGAGCAGCCAGGAGACAGGAGGGGTCTGCTGCGCCCTGTGGGCAGCCCCCTGGCCGGCCCCAAATGCCCTAAGTTGAGATCTGTTTAGGAGGAAAGGTTCCGAATATGCAATAGAAAACTTGATTGACTGCAGTATAACCAAATTGCTATTAACGTCATGAAGGCACAATCAGTTTCCGAGGAGGGTGCTGGAAACCAGGCACAAGAAGCCTGTGCACTGGAAATACTCAGGAGAGGCGTGGCGCAGCGTCTCACCCTGCTCTGCGTTCCTGAGGCGGCCGCTGCCGTTTCTGTTTGTTGAGCGAGTTCCTGGCGCGTCGGCACGGCCCAGTTGGCAGGAACGTCTCGTTTTACCAAATTTCTCGTAATTTTCCTCTGAACCAACATCTTGTCTGGCTACTTGGTGATGCTGGTTCCCTCCCATGGCGCGGCCCCCGCGGGACTCCCGAGAGCTCCCTGATCAGCCCCTGGCCCCGGGGGGGGGGCGGGCGGGCGGGCGCTCGCGCTCAGGCTGGCGCCACAGGCCGGCCTGGGGCTCACTTGCTCCTGTCTGTCCTCCTGCCGCCGCCGGCCGCGCTGGCCAGAGAGGTGGACCTGTACACGGGCTACACCACCAGAAACATCCTGTGCATGCCCATCGTGAGCCGCGGCAGCGTCATCGGCGTGGTGCAGATGGTCAACAAGCTGAGCGGCAGCGCCTTCTCCAAGACGGACGAGAACAACTTCAAGATGTTTGCCGTGTTCTGCGCCCTGGCCCTGCACTGCGCCAACGTAAGTGACGCCCGCGCCCTCCTCCCCTGCCGCCGGCCTATCCAGGGCCCCTTCGGCGCGGCTGCGGGCTGCTCCGCTCTCCCTGGAGACGTCCTTCCCCGCCAGAAGGGGCCGCTCCCGGCGTGCACAAACGCTAAGACGCCCCTGGGAAAGAACGAGGTAATAATAGTTTGCATTTTGTCCAAGGGGCGCGTTTGTGAGAGAGACCAAGAGCCCCAGAGCCGGAGTCCTCTTTGGCACGGGGGCGGTGAGGTGGGCCGGGCCGTGCCAGGCTGCGCTCGCGGCCCCAGACGAGACAGGCAGAGGCTCAGCCGTGGCGCCCGCCGCCCGCAGCCTCAGCGTCTGCGGAAGAGCAGGGGGCTGCGTGCACCCCTGGGCGCCTTCACCCTCGCCTCGGTCCTGCCCTGGGCCCTGACAAGAGGAGGAGGGTCCCTTTATTTCATGAAATCGCACTTTAAAATGCTTGAGCTTGTCCCTTTCCTGGTGTGATATTTTAAGTGAGTGGAGCGTTTAGTCCTCCACAAACGGTCGTGGCCCTTGAGGGACGTCCATGGGATTTCGAAGTTCAGGGTCAACGCTCCCCACCCTGCGCAGCGCTCCCAGGGCTCACCGGGCAGTGGGTGCGTCCCTGGTGCTTGTCACCAAGAGCAGCTCAGCAGGACCCGCCAGGACGCGCGCGTGGAGAGCAGCTCCCTGCAGCCACCCGGGGAGCGGGGTCACGGCCGCCGGCGCCCGGTGCACGGCCCCCACCATGCATGCGTGCCCCCCTTCCCACGTGCACGGAACCCGGCGCCGTCCCTGCCCTCGGGGCTGCAGTCTGCGCGGTCACGCCACACCCCCATGGGCGCCCAGGCCTCCCTGGTGCGCGCTCGGGGTCAGAGAGCAGCCCCCAGCAGGCCGGAGTCTGCTCTCGGGGGGCTGTCCCCAGCGCCGCCCCGGGGCCCTGACGCGCCCGGCTCCGTGCAGTGAGGGTGACGGCGATGCGGCCAGGGACAGACCCCAGAGCGGCACTCGCCGAGCGTCCTCGGGCACCTTCCTGACCGCGGGGGGCCGCTTTGCGGCCCCGGGGGCTCCTCAGCTCGTCCGGGGCCTGCCTCCTGGCGCCCCACCCCGGCGTCTGCGGCTGGCAGTGGCCGCCCTTCCCGCTCCTCCTCTGGCCCGGGAGCCCAGCGGCCGCTGACCGCCGTCGCCAAAGATCAGCTTAAAAAGACGACCCGGCTTCTGCCTGCGCTGTCACTTTGAGTGGGACCAAGGGCCAAGGCCACCTGCTGGTCACCTGCTCTCGGTGGCCGTTTAGTCACCACAGTGAAGGTTTTTGGGGCCTGGGGAGTAAGATGTGCATGGAATTTGCCAAAAGTTTTTATTTCTGCCAAAAGGTTAAAATGCACGAGTTGCATATATATACTGACTACGAAACAAAATATATTCAGGTTCAAAACTTTATATATTTACAAACACATAAGTGGGTTTATATTTGAATTTATAGAGAAAATGTTATTTAAAAATTAAATTCCTTCTACGTGGGAGTCATTAGCTCTCACTGATGTGGAATGGTGAGAAGGATCATTTGAAAGTGATTGTGAAAATGACGATAAAGGAAAAAGTGCCTTGCGGAATTCTTGTGGGAATTGGGTGAACTAGTCTGACATCGTGTCTGCCACAGGGCCCAGGGGGATTCTTGAGTAAAACAGCAGCGCTCACCCCACGCCCTCACACCCCTCCAGCAGCTTCCCCGCAGAGCTAACAGAACTGGGGTAACCCCCGGGCGGCGCCCACCCGCCACAGTTGCCAGCCGCCCCTCCACAGCCCCTGCAGCCGAGGGCAGGGGTGGGGGCATCAAATGGCCTTGCCCTGAGGACCAGGGAGTGGGGGACTTCTCTCCAGAGGTGCTGCTAGATGAGTAATATTCAAGAAACGACATTTCCTTGATGGTGAACACCTGCGTGCGTCTGGGGCGGGCCCTGGCCGGATGGGGTGTCCCGGGAGCCCCTGCAGCTGCGAGCAGGCGTGGGTGTGGCCGCCCTGGCAGGTCTGGCCCAGCCTGGGCCCCGTCCCCATCAGGAGGGGTCATCGTCAGCTGCCCAGAACGACTCCAGTTCCACCCCCTCCTCGGGGGCTGCCGCCTGGTCCTGGCTGGAGGGACCGGGCCCCACAGACTGTGCGCACGCGCGTCTTTCACAGAAGGGTGAGTTCTCCACCCGGCTGACCTCATCCCACGACAAGTGACAGTGTTTTGTTACTGAGGAGATACACGCGAATAACATGTGATCTGAGCGGTCAAATCGTGAGTGGTGAGACTCCCGTATGAGACAGTAACTGCCTTTCCAAATAAATTCAGGCTAAGAAGAGAACACTTTGAAGACAGACGTTTGCAGGCGACTACGTGTCTTCACTGCATGTGACTTTTGCTGAAATGTGTGTCACCTAGGCCGGCTTTAACAAGACTAGGGGCGTTTTCTTAAACAGCTTTGCTGAGGTTTGCGAATGTGCAGTCAGGGGCAGCTGTTGAGAGCGTGCAGCTCGACGGGCGTCCTTAACCCCCTCCCCATGACAACCACCAAGAACAAGAGAGATGATGGCTCCGGCCCTCACGAGGCCCCTCCCTCCCAGGCCTGTGTGCCTGTCTGTCGCCCCCCACCCTGCCCATCTTCACCTCCCCCAAGCCAGTTGAGATAACCGCCGATGGCTGTCCTGTGTCTCGATACATGACTGTGTGTTTTCTAGAATCGCTTTCCGTAAATGGACTCTCACAGTCTGGATCCCTCTTGGTCTTTGTTCTTTCCAGCATAGTTAATTATGTCGCATCTCATCCGTGGAGCCACGTGGGTGATAGTTTGTTCCTTTTCAGTACTGAGTAGTACTCCATCGTGTGGGTGTCCCTGAAACGCTTCTGTCACCTCTTGGTGGCATTCAAGTTATTTCTGGGTTTTGGCCGCCACTGACGAAGCTGCCGTGGACGCACGCGCGGTGTGTGTGCAGTCCCTGGCGCGAGCGCCGAGGTGTGGCTGGGCAGCTTTTGGGTGGGGGGTGCTTGGCCTTTTCCGGAACCGCCAGACCATTTTGCCAAGTGTCCTGCCCTTTCACATCCCGCCTCGGTGTGTGTCCGTCCTCTGCCTCCGCAGTCTCCCTGCCTTCCAGGTTAAGTGTGTCCTCAGGGCGCTGGCCCATCCTTGCGATCAGTGGGTTCTGGTGCTGCTGCCTTCTCGGCCGGTCACTCGCACATGCTTTCTGCGGTGTCCGGCTTGTCCTGCACTCGCCCCGCCTCTGAGAACATCTGTCCATGTGGAGGCAGCCCGGCCCGCCAGTGCGCCCGTCCGTGCTGTCGGCCTTTACCGGAGCGAGCTGACATCTTCTTGTATGGTTTTGTTTAGAAGTTCTCACAGCCCTACGTGCAGGCCTGTGGGCTATTTTGAATAGATGAGTGTTGATGGTGCAAGAGGGGCCGTTGCAGCTCACGTGGACATCCAGTTCCAGCCCAGACTGTCCTCTCTGTCCTGCCGCCCGAGTGGACAGGCACTGCCCTTGAGGAGCGCCACCGTCCTCTGGACGCGCGGACCCCTGGGCTTTGCTCTAAAACCTGCTCTGTCTGAGGTTGAGCCGGCCCTCGAGCGCCTCGCGGCTGGCGTCCAGTGGCACGTTTCCCGGCCTTCCCTCTTGCCCTGTTGGTGTCGACGTGTCTGAAGTGGGTTCTGCAGACGGTCTCCGCGGGGCCTTGTTCTTGTCTCCCCTCTGCCTCTGCCTTTCCAGGGAGACGTAGCCCCTGGCCAGGGTGCCGCGGTGAGAACACCCATCTTGTTACTCGTTTTCTGTTCGTTCCCTCTGTTCTTTGTTCCCGGCATCTTCCATTCTGAAAATCCTTCAGGTTTTCACGATTTCACCTTATGGCGTAGCTTTTAACGGGTTGCCTTCTTCTCCGCGAGGACCCTCGTTGAGCTCTGTGGTTTGGAGCCTGCTGATTGTCTATAAAGATGCGACTGAGTCGTTTGCAGGTCGAACTGACCGAGGCGAGGAAAGGGGCGGAGTTATCTGAATTTCAGCCCAAATATTAGTGTTTATAGAACAAAACTCTTCAGGGTGTGATGTTTCCCGACAGACAACACTACTGTTACTCCTCCGGGAGCCACATGCTTTTTGGCGTGTCTTTCTCAAACACGGTAGCTGGGCACGGAGCGTGGGAGTGCAGGAAGCAGAACCAGGCCGAGTGCCGCCCCCTGACCGCGTGTCGCAGCCTCACCACCGGGACACACGTTTAACGAGGTTCTCGCCGTAAACTTTATTATTGTTTGGGGACAACAAAAACGCTAGCTCAGTAAGTAAATGGAAGCATTTAAAAATGTGTGCTTTCCACTTGAGAGTTTTTAAATGTCTTTCTCACGTTACTGAACATCCGAGGCACATCGGCTGCCTCACGACGGGGTGCAGGTGGTGGGGAAGCGCCTCCAGCGCGATTTTACGGAGAGAGCGTCTTAAGTCTCGGCGAGTCTTAGTCCATTTGGGCCCCATAACAGAACCCCGGGCCGCGTGGCTGAGGAACGGTGGCCTTCGTTCCTCCCGGCGCTGGGGGCCGCGAGTCTGAGAACAGCCCCGGCGAGGCGCCCCTCGTGGGGACCCCTAGCTCCGGGATGACACTGGGGAAGGGGGGCGTCGCTGCGTCGGCCAGAGGAGCGAGGAATCCCTCAGCGCGGTCACCTGCGCGGGCCTCTCCGGGGTGTGCGGGAAGGTCCTGGGTCGTGGCCAACGTGGTGGCTCCGGAGCCACGTTCTGACCGGAGGCCGCCGCCGCTTTAACGCCGCCGTGTCCTTGCGCAGATGTACCACAGGATCCGCCACTCGGAGTGCATCTACCGGGTGACCATGGAGAAGCTGTCCTACCACAGCATCTGCACCTCCGAGGAGTGGCAGGGCCTCATGCACTTCAGCCTGCCCGTGCGCCTCTGCAAGGAGATCGAGCTGTGAGTATGACGGGGCCTCGGCCCTGCGGCCCCCGGGCCAGAGCCGCCTCCCCAGGCGACGCGCGTCTCCCCAGAGAACTCGGGAACGAGGGACTAAGATCTCTGAAAGCAAAAGGCGGATCCTGCTCTGGGCTGCGCCGCCCCGACGCGCGCCTTCCTCACCTCCCCCTGCGCCCTCTGTGCCGTCTCATCTCTGATCTTCACGGGGCGTCTGCGTCAGCAGCAGAGGGTCTTTCCACGGCAACTTAAATTTTCTAAGTGAGTGGAGGGTCCAGTCACCGTCTCCCCTCCCTGGGCGTCTGCCTGTGCGGACGGGTCAGCCTGACCGGTGGCCTCGGGCCAGCGCGGGGATGCCTCCCGGGAGCCGCGCTGTCTCGCCGTTGGGCAGCAGCGCCGGGGGCCTGGCCTCACCTGAGGGCGCGCCGGCCTTGGTGCGGACCCCGGCAGGTCCCAGCCCGGCTTTTCTGAGGGCCCCCCGTTCCTGGCCAGCCCCTCTCCACGGCAGTCTCTCCCGGGCAGGGGCTCCTGGCCACGTCCAGTTTAGCTCTGCCCGGCTCAAGGCAGTTTTGCTCAGATAAACTCCGGCAGGTTGCCGCCGACTGGCCTGTGCCGGCGCGTGCGGGGGGACGTGGACGTGGAGGAAGAGCCTTGGGCCTGGCCGGCCTGCCCAGCTCCTGCGGTGCCCTGGGTCACGCGCCAGAGGGGTCTGATGCCCGGCCAGACCTCGTTCGGCTCCTGGACTATCCCTGGGGCCGAGGGGTGTTCCAGGAGAGCCATCAAGTGACTGAGGCTTGGAATTCTTGGCCTCACCCAGAGCGGAGGGGGCTGGGGTGAGCTAATCGCCAACACCGGTGACCCCACCCCTGCCTGCCAGAGATGCCCGCACAGCAGCCCCAGCCCAGCACCCAGGAGGGCGCAGTGGGCCCCACCCTCTGGCCCTGCCGGCCCTGCACGTGCAGCTCCTGGGTGCTGTCCTGGGTGGGTGGGTGCCGCCCTGGGTGGGTGCTGCCCTGGGCGGGTGCTGTCCCGGGTAGGTGCTGTCCTGGGAGGGTGCTGTCCTGGGCAGGTGCTGTCCTGTGTAGGAGGGTGCTGTCCTGGGTGGGCGGGTGCTGTCCTGGTGGGTGCTGTCCCGGGTGGGTGCTGTCCCGGGTGGGTGCTGTCCCAGGCGGGTGCTGTCCCAGGTGGGTGCTGTCCCGGGTGGGTGGGTGCTGTCCCGGGTGGGTGCTGTCCTGGGTGGGTGGGTGCTGTCCTGGTGGGTGCTGACCTGGGTGGGTGGGTGCTGCCTTGGGCGGGCGCTGGCCTGGAGATGGTCAGTGCAGGGCTGTGCTGGACCCTGAGTGTCCGCCTCTCTTCCAGCCCCCCGCGGGGCTTGGCTGTTGACGGCTCCCCCAGGCTGTGTGGGGTTCGTGCTTGGAGGTCTTTAAATCCAGCAGTGAGGGAAGGGGCGGGGAGAGCTGGCTGGCTCGGTGTCCAGCCCGCCCAGCCGTGGCTCAGCGAGCTCTGCCACCTGCCCGGGTACCTTCCCGGTGACTGCCTGGTGACCACTGCCTTCCGTCCATTTCAGGTTCCACTTCGACATCGGCCCCTTTGAGAACATGTGGCCCGGGATCTTTGTCTACATGATCCACCGGTCGTGCGGCACGTCCTGGTAGGCGCCCGAGCCGCCCGTAAACTGGGGGTGGGAACCCCCACCCCCTGCCCGCCACCCTCCGCCAGACTCGCCTTCAGACGTCACGTCTGCGACAAGCTGTTTCTTCTAAATGTTCAAGCAAAAGGGGCCCGGCTGCAGGCCAAGGCTGCCTTCTCCCGTCCCGTCCCCTCGGGCCGGTGGCCTGCGGGTGCTGGGCTGGCCTGCGCGGAGGCCGGGCTGGGCTGGGGGTGGCCGCGCCTCTGTGAAGGGGTGCACGCTCCGTGCAGTGCCGCCGTGTTGCAGAAGAGGTCGGAGTCTCCCGACGGGCTTCTCCTCGGGCCCCTCCTGGCTGCTTCCCCGAAGCGCCTTCCCAGACCTGTGTCTGCTCTGAAGCTGCGGTGCCAGGGCTTGCTTCATTCCCCTTTTCTCGTTTTCTCCTTACAGGCGTCCTCAGTCTCTCTGGCGCTCACTGATCGCTCCTCCCCTTGAGCCCTGTCTGCCGCGCTGTCAGGGAGCAGAGGGAGCCCTGATTTAAAGGCACTGGGTGTTCGCTGTTTCCTAGATGAGGGACGGGTTGGAAGTTTTAAAATGGCGCCGCTGCATTTCAAGGGTAGCGAGCAACCTCAGCGAGGACAGCGTGGGGATGTGTCTCTGTCCCTGTGGATATGAGGACACACGCGTTTGCTTTCAGTGTCTGGTGGGTCTCGTCCCTGGTGGTTGAGCCTGTTTGGGGTGGAGGCACCTCTGCATTGGGCGCCCTGCACCCCTGGAGGTAGCAGGGCCCTGCAGGGTCAGTGCGGCTCACGCTGCACTGTGACAGGAGCCCGGGACAGCTGCGCGCCCGGCAGTGCTCTGCGGGGATTTGGAGACGGCCACTTGCCACCTGGCACTCGCGTGAACTGTGATAACGTGGCCGGTGGCTCCTCTGCGGCGCCCCGGCGGGGTGTTGCAGTTCGAGAACCTGAATGTGCCTTGTGGGGAAATCTGCTCAAAGCAGCCTTGAGCAGGGTGATGCCTCGAGGGGCGCGGGGACCGGGTGAAGGAGGCCCCAGCGCGGGGGTCTGGTTCGCTGAGGTCGCGGTGAGGACCCTCCTGACGGGTCTTCCTCTGGGTGCCTGGAGGGGATGGACTCCAGAGTTTCCGGTTCCATCTGGGATGTCTTTGCTTGCTGTTCTCTTTTGTATTTTCGTTTTACTGAGGTAATGTTGGTTCACAGCACTGAGTGCAATTTGGGGGGCAGTTCACACCCCTTCAGATGTGTGTTTCACACCAAACCTACCACCAAGGCACCCCGAATTCTCGCCCCAGTCCATGGGGCCCCTTCCCTTTGTGCTCTGCACTCCCGCCCTCCCTCTCTGGAGCCTCAGTTCTGCAGGCAGATTGCAGGGTTTGTTTTGGTTTAGTTTTCCTTGTTCCTTTGTTTATATCCCACCTAGGAGTGAACCATCTGGCATTTCTTTCTCTTTCTGACTTATTTTACATAGCACCATCCATCCATGTTGTCGCAAATGGCAAGCACTCACCCTTTTCATAGATGCATAGTATTCCACTGAGACCACACACATCTCCATCCTCTGTCCCTGGGCACGTAGGCCGTTAGCACAGCCTGGCTCCGGCGAGCGTGCTGCAGCGCGCGCAGACGTGCCTGCTTCCCTCAGCCGGTGCTTCCGTGCGGTTGTGCTCCCAGAGGCCGGGGTGCCGGCTGCGACGTGTGTCTCACCCAGGAGGCTGCCGCCACACCGTTTTCTCTTCCTTTCAGCTTCGAGCTGGAGAAGCTGTGCCGGTTCATCATGTCAGTGAAGAAGAACTACCGGCGGGTCCCGTACCACAACTGGAAGCACGCGGTGACGGTGGCCCACTGCATGTACGCCATCCTGCAGAACAACCACGGGCTCTTCACCGACCTGGAGGTGCGCCCGCCCCCCCCACCGCGGCCCTCTCCTGGCGTCCCTGGGCCTCCGCCGGCCGCCCTCCTCGCTTCCTAGGTCTGTGCCGCAAACCCGCCAAGCCCTGCTCTCCAGCCGGCTCCCCCCCACCCCGTTTCCTCTGAGACCAGCTCTGACCAGTTGTCTCCCTGCACCCCACCCGGGAGATGCCCTGTCCTGGGCCCCCGTCTGGACACTGCGCCCCCCAGCCCGAGGGCCCGCCTTGGTGCTTCCTCGGAGTCACTGTCTCTCTTCCCTCATCCTGGCCCGGCTCTGGGCCGGCCCCGCCCTCTGCTCCGCCTCAGCTCGGCTGTGGTGTTTGGACCCTTCTCCCCCACTCTGGCTTCCTAAAGTCGGAAACCCAGGGTTCAGCTGAGCCTTGTCCCCAGAGGACATCCTGGTGCCCCCGCTGGCCCTTGGCGCCCTGCGCACACTGGCCGTTGGCTTCCTGAAGCCGATTTAGATAGCAGCCGCCCCGAGCTCTCCCGACCATCAGCTCCTCCCTCGCCCCCATCAGCTCCGCCCCCTCCTGCAGCCGCGCCCCCTGCGGTTCCCCGTCTCCGTGGCCAACAGCCTCAGTGTCTGAGGCCAAGAGCCACGGGAGAAGCCATGCTCCCCACTCCCCTGCCCTCACCCCGTCCTCCCCTCTGCTCCTCTCACGCCCTGACACCCCCTGACTCTGCCTGCAGACCCCCGAGGTCAGGCGCGCCTCCCGGCCTCCCTGCTGTCATCCTGGCCGGCGTCCCCTCTGGTGGCCTGGCTCACCGGGAGGCCGCACTGGCCCTGCTCGCCCTGCTGGAGTCTCAGGACAGCTGCGCGGCCCCTGTCACCAGGGCCCCGAGGCTGACGGGCTGCTCACACCGTGTGGTGCAGCCTCTCACGGCCCCTGTTCTCTCTTTTTTAAAGATTTATTTATGTATGCACGCAAGAGCTGGGGTGCAGGCCAGAGGTGTGGGGGTGAGAGGACTCCCTAGAGACAGAGCAGGGAGCAGAACAGGCAGAAGGACTGAAACCCACTGCTGAGGGGAGCAGGGGGAGACAGGAGAGGTCTGCTGCGCCCTGTGGGCAGCTCCCTGGCCGGCCGGGGATGGAACTCGTGCTGCGGAGGCTGCGGACAGCTCCACAGTGTTGAGACGTCACCCCTGAGGCACCGAGCAGGCCCCGACCCCTGCTCTCTCGCGGCCTCCTACCCCCGGCCCTGCCGCTCTGGCCGCTCTGGCCGCTGGCCGTGGGAGACTCGCCTGCAGCCGCCCTCCCCGCGTCGTCGTCCCCAGTCCCTTCTTGCGTTGTCCTTCCTGGGGCTTTCCTGGGGCCACCCCAGCCGCTTCATCCACTGCCCCTGCCCCTGGAACCCCCTTCGGCCTGTTCCTTCTTGTCCCTTGTCCTGTGCAGCCTGCCGCCCACCGCGGCTGTGCGGGGCACTCCCTGTGTCGTTCCCGTTAACAGCAGCGTCGCCGGCCCTCGGCCCTGAGCGGGTGTTTAGTGATGGACTGAAGCCGTCCTCTTGGGTGGACGGCTCTGTCTGTGCTTCTCCAGACAGGTTGCTCTCAGTCTGCTTCAGTGTCATAGCGCCTGCCCTTCTCCCCAGAATTAAGCAGGAAGATTAAGCTTGTGACCGAGGCCTAACCAGGGGCCCCAGACTGTTAAGGGCTGCACGTTCTGAAAGGAGCTGTCCTCCGCGCACACAGAGGCAGAGGAAGCTTCGCTTCAGATTTTTAATAGAATCAATGTGCAGAGAGAGAGAGAGAGAGAGAGAGAGAGAGAGAGAGAGAGAGAGAGAGGATTTCACATAACGGTTTCCCGATAAAACTCCATCTCTATCCGTCGTCTCACGCGCAAATGCCAGCCAGCCAGGGCGGGCTAAGTGGGCCTGTGAGAGCTGAGCCTGGCCACAGCCTTGCAAGGAACGGCCGAAGGTGCCAGGCGGGTTCCGGGGCTGGGGCAGGACAGTCGTGATCGCCACGTAGCACGGAAGCCGTAGCAGGTCAGTGTAGCTGCTGCCGGCATCTCCGCCAGGGCCGGGGTCCCCGCCCAGCAGAACCCCCGCCCTTTGTACGCCCCTGTTCCTCCCCAGCCGCCCCTGCACGCTGGGACACTCAGGCCAGGCCCCTGGGTCTCTTCAGCGCGCAGATGGGGCCAGAGTGCTCCTCTGACGTAGGATAACTTGGCAGTCAAGGGCTTAAAAAAGTTTGACGAGCAGGACTCAGAGCTGTGGCGGGGGTGGCACGCGGCCAGCGTGGCCAGAGTGTGGCGTCCGATGTTGACCTCTCCATGCCACGTTGCTTCTTCCAGCGCAAGGGCCTGCTGATCGCCTGCCTGTGCCACGACCTGGACCACCGCGGCTTCAGCAACAGCTACCTGCAGAAGTTCGACCACCCGCTGGCCGCGCTGTACTCCACCTCCACCATGGAGCAGCACCACTTCTCCCAGACGGTGTCCATCCTCCAGGTGAGACCCGGCCCCGGCCCCTTCCCCAGGTTAGGTGCCCGCGGCTGTGCCCCCTGCAGAGCTGTGGCTCTGGCCACGGGGCCTTGTGTGTCTCATCGTCCTCAGATGGTTGGGCCTTTGGGCCCCAAGAACCCCGCGAGGACTTTGAGTCTGTGGACTGGGCAGTCACGCTTGGTTTCCAGTCCGTGACGCCCCCAGCAGGTTCCCCCTTGGTGGGCGATTCCCGGTGACGCCGTGGCCCTGTGGCTTTGGCCCTGTCCCCGTGATTGTCGCATTCTGAGCCATGCGGTCCCCAGGCACTGGCCCTGCGATGCCCAAGGAGCCTGGTGAGCGTAGAGGCCACACGCCCCTCCCCAGGGAGGTGCCTGCCCCCTCCCCACACCCCATCCTGGACAGCCCGCAGTGGCCACAGCTGGCTTTGGACCCTCAGGCCAGCTCCAAAGGCACAGCCTGCGCTGGCTGCACGGCCTCCAGTTTTCCTGCCCTGTCACTGCTCTTGCAGGCTTCACCCCATGGCCCCTACTGTGGTGGCCGGTGGTGGCCGGAGCTGACCGGCGGCTGTGGCAGGTGGGGCGGCTCTGCCGGGCAGTTCTCTGTGCCCAAGCCCTCCTGCCTCAGCTCCTGACCTCTCCTGACTCCTCACTGTCCAGCGTCGGGGCCACCGCCCAGGCCCCCGTCCTGGTCGGTCCCCTTGCTCAGACCCAAGAAGGACTTGCTTGCCATCCGGTCCCGAGTCGGTGCTGGGTCCCAGCGAGGCCCTCGGGGGCGCCTCAGGCGTTTCACTCCTGGCCAGCGTGAAGAGGCTCCGGACTGCGCCCCTCCGAGAGCACTGAGCAGTGGGCGCGCCCAGCCCTTGGCTCTCCAAGCAGTGCATGTGCGTGTGCGTGTGCATGTATGTGTGTGTTATGTGTGTGTGGTGTATGTATGTGCATGTGTACGTGTGGTGTGGGGGTGTGTGTGTATGAGGGTAGGTGGAGGGACTCATTCACACCCAGGGGTTTAAGCAGAATGAAAGGCGTGTTTGCATGTGTGAGTGCACATAGACACACGTGTGCACACACATGTATATGAGCGTAGACACCTGTGCACACACACACGAGATGCTGCACTTGAGTTTCTGGTCTCCTCGGAGCCGGTGCCCGCGGTCATTTCCGTGTTACGAACCAGTGACTTGGTCTGAGGCTAACCCGCTTGCAGTCACAGCTGGTCGGCGTGGGCCGGGGCGAAGCGGCAGGGCCACTGGCCTCCAGAGGTTCCTCGGACGCGGCAGGCGACTAAACACACAGTGACCCCCGCTGGGCCGCCGCCCTGAGTGCCTGTGCCGCGGGGCTGCTGGCCTTCTTCATCCAAATGCACGTCTCCTCCGTGGGGCCTGGGAGGCCCTGGGCTCAGCCGCTTCCGCAGGCCCCTGCTGCCCTATGGCCATCCGACTGTCACAGGATGTGCGGGTCACCTTGCGGGGGACGTTCCTGGACATCAAATGCTGGCCTGTTTGGGAACGCAGTGGGATCCTCTGCCTGAGGCCGTGTCAGCCTCGGACGTGGTGACGCGGTGGCCTGGCCGACGTCAGCTGTGGTGACCTCTCGGGTGGGGGCGGCGTGTGGCTCTGCAGAGTCTGAGTTGGCTGGTGGGACGCGGAGCCTTGAAGACAGTAGACTCTGGCCACCAGCTGGTGCTGCCCCTCGCTCCCTGGCTGTCGGGGGATGAGCTGCCGCAGCACCTCCAAGGTCTCTGGGGAGGGGCCGGTGTGGCGGCCGCGTCTTCCTCGCCCCTGACTCGTAACGCCCGAGGGAGGCAGGTCACGGCGCTGGTCCAGCCGTCCTGCTGGGCCTCCTCCCCAGCGAGTTACCCTGATATAGAAGGAAGATGAAGGAGATAACGCATCCACGCCGGCGGGGCAGTACCAGGAGCTGCCGCCGGCCTTGGTGTGTCTTGGCGAGGCTGTGAGGACACACCCTCAGCCCGCAGCTGCACCGCTGCGTGCCCGCCGTGGCCCGGTGGCACCTGAGAGCCAGCCCAGGAGCCTGCTTCACATCTGTTTTCAGAACATAAGCAGCAGCGGAGCGGCCCGTACCTGCCACGGTGGCTCCCCCGGCAGCCTGCGGGGGCAGGCGTGAGCACCAGGAGCCCAAGCGGGCTCCAGCCGGGACCAAGCTGAGGTGGGAACTCGGGTGTCTCAGCTGCTGTGGCCCAGCTACGATCAAAGCAAGGCGAACCTCTTGCCAGGGCAGGGGTCAGAGAGATTTTCTTCTGATAACTTTCCGCCGCAAAACTGGTACTGAGGCTGGACGGGCCTTGAATCCCGCCTTGTCCTCCCTGCCTCCACTGCCCTGGGCTGGACAGCCCTGCTGTGCCTGGTCTCTCCCAGCCCCGAGTCCTGCCTTGTGTTGCACAAAAGTCTGTCTTGTCGCGTCCACCTCTCTGGCTGTCGTGTCCACCTCTGGCTGGCGCGTCCACCTCTCTGGCCTTGTCTTCGGGAAGCTGCTCCCCACGAGATGGCTCTGCTAAGAACCACTCCAGGGCCCGCTGGCCCTGAGCACTCAGCGCCCTCAGCCGCAGGACAGCCTCGCTGTTGTCTGAGCAAGCGCTGCGCTTCAGAGACGTCGAAGGCTTACATTTATCGTTGACGGTGGAGTCACGTGTTTGAATGAGCTTTATATCTCTAGCGCTTCCTGCAAGCTCAGGCCTCCCCGCCTCTGCCCCAAGAATGACCAGTGAGAACTTGCCCCTTTGCGGTGTCGTCGGGGTCGTCTCAGAGTCTGCAGAGGCGGGAGTGAGTGACGCGACGGGCGGGTCTCTCGCTGTGTCGCAGCGGCGGGACGGGGAGGCCCCTCTGTGCAGACCCTTCCCCACCCTGCTGACGGCCCGTGGTGCGCGAGGCCCAGGGAGGACGTCAGAGTCACCCCAGAGGACTTGGCTGCCGCTGGCACCGCTGCGGGGAGCCCACGGTGGTGTTGTCTGAGCCGCCCCAGCCGTTCTCCTCTGAGCAAGCACAGCCGTTTCCCTCAGTCAGTAAGAACTTCAGAGCCTCAGGGGAAGAATTTTTTAAAAGTCTTTGAAAAGATGCAGGTATGGGAGCCGGTTCTGGGCCGTGGAAGGTGGACTCTGTGTTGGGTCGGCCTCACCCGCCTGCCCCACAGCCCGCAGCGGCGAGAGGGCGGCCCGGCTTCCCGCCTGAGACCTGTGGGCGAGTGCTTGCCCGCGGCGGTCTCGCCTCGCCTGAGCGACCTTTGTTTGCGATCGTGGGGCTTTGTCTTCTAGGGTTCAGAAGAAAGCGGGTCCTGACTCCTCCGACTGCTGACGCCACAGGCCCGTGGTGTGGGTGTGTCAAGCCCGTGAAAGTCCAGGATGATATAAAAGTTACCGGAATTTTAACTAGTTTAAGAGAAAACGTTTTTTATTTAAAGGTTTTACACGTTACAGTCCTTTAATTTCTCGCTGGAAATATCTTGAAGCCGGGGAGTATTTGTTTATACCACTGGGTGTTTTTTCAAAGATTTATTTATTTTTGCGTACAAGAGCCAGGGTACAGGCCAGAGGTGTGGGGGGTGAGAGGATTCACCAGAGACAGAGCAGGGAACAGAACAGGCAGGCTGACTGAGATCCACTGCCGAGGGGAGCAGCGGGGAGACAGGAGGGGTCTGCTGCGCCATGTGGGATTCTCGCCTGCTGGCCGGGATCAAACCGGTGCTACAGAGGCTGTGGACAGCTTCACAGCGCTGAACCCCTGCGCCCCCGGGGAGACCCTCCACTGGGGGTCTGTAGCGAGGATGTTACTGTAGCTGAAGCAGTTTGAGGGGTCACTCGTAGCTCAAGGAGAACTCAGGAGCCCGTTTCGTGAGTCCCCTGCAGCCACTCCTTGGTTTTGCCAAACCTGCCCCGGGCCCCAAAGCCAGGGACCGACTCCCTGGGGTGGTAACTGACGACGCCTGAGCAGGAGCTGCGCTGTCAGCCGCGGTGTCTGTGCTTTCTCCCAGCTGGAAGGACACAACATCTTCTCCACCCTGAGCTCCAGCGAGTACGAACAGGTGCTTGAGATCATCCGAAAAGCCATCATCGCCACGGACCTGGCGCTGTACTTCGGGAACAGGAAGCAGCTGGAGGAGATGTACCAGGCCGGGTCGCTGAACCTCAACAACCAGTCACACAGGTAAGACGCTCCCCCAAGCTTCGGCGCCCAGAAAGCGATTCCGGAATGATTTTATCTTTTCACAAAAGTGACTGTAATTGGACACGTGTTTCCCTTTGGAAGGAGAAAGGTGAAAGACGTTAAGAGCTTTCATTTGTCTCATGGTCTGGCTGAGCTGCTGGCAGCGCCCGGTGGGGGTGATCAGGACACGAATCGGGGTTTACGCTGGTCCCGCGGGCCTGGGGCTTTGAGAGGCAGGTCGTCTCCCAGAGGCACTCCCTGAACTGATCCCAGCCCCGGGCTTGGTCGTGGGCCTCACAGACTAAAAAGGAGTTGAAATGGATTCTGTTTCAGAATAAATGCTCCTAAGCAAGCCAAGACGATCCACGCGTAAGCCTGGAACCCCTTCATGGCCACCTCAGGGGCCACGGCGTTGTGGTTCTGTGGGGTCAGGGCATTTCAGAAGCCGGCGGAGTGTGGCGCTAGGAGGAGGACTCGATGACTTCCTGTGCTGCTGGCATCAGGCTCAGGCTGATGCCTCTGGGCTGTGGATGTGCGTCTGGCCGCGTGAACTCAGGTTGCTCTCAGGCGGCGCGTGCACGGAGGGCCTGGCCACCCTCTGTGAGCTGGACCCAGCCCTCGGCAAGGTCACCCCTCCCCTCATCACCTGAGACCCCGGCAGTGGCAGTTCCAGCAGCTTTTGCTGCAGGGACTTGGCTTTTGCTGTTCTCAGGGGTGACCGAGCCCATCTGGCCAATGCAGCCTTTGCTGCAGCCCTGGGGGTCTGTCCTGGGCCTGCCCGCTCTGTCCAGGAGTTCCACAGCCCCCTCTGTACTCCAGCAAGTCCTAACCCCAATGTTTCCTTCGGAACAGTCTCTGTTTCCAGGTTCTTAGAAGTTGGCTCCATTACCCCCAAACACAAACACCAGAGAAGCCCGCCTCCCTGTGCTGGCTGCCCACGGGTGCTGGCCGTGCCTTTGATTAAACAGCAGCTGCTCCTGACTCAGTTTACCTTCTAACAGGGGCAGATTTCATGGTACTTGAAACTCATGCTGTCTGGGGGACCAACTGCACCTGGGGGCTCGGCACACACCCCGGTGGGTGTCGGGGGCCAAAGGTCCACCAACCCCTCCAGCCCCAGGGAGGCCTGCGGCTTCCAGCCTTCACACCTCTGCCCAGCAGGCCTGTGTGCAGCTCTTGTCCTGTCACCTCTGGGGCCTGTTCGCTTGCAGCACTTCCAAGGCCGGACGCGCCCTGGGTGATGCTCCTTCGACTTGATGAAGCCCAGGGTATGCGTACTTTGGGGGTGACTATAAATAGGAAGCGTGTAGTGAGTATGAGGATCCTTGCACATTTTTAGCAAAATGATCACAATAGTAATATTACCATACAAAAGAAAAGTGCACAATGTAATTGCGAACGTATTGGTGCTGATGCACGTGTGTGTGGCAGTGGTGTGTGCTGTTGGCTGCGTCCGGTTGCCTCCTTGACAGTAATTTTAAAGGCGATGCATGTTGTCAACAGCGCAGGGAGGACGCGGCAGAGAGTCACGCTCATTTCTTGGTCCCAGCGCGGCCCGTTCCGCACGCAGAGCCCCCCGCGCGCGCGCCCACCTGCGCTGTCTTCTCTTCTTTCCCTTAAACGAAGGAGTGACGGTGCCAGGCGCACGCCTCTCCGAGAGCCGCGCACCCCCACGCCGCGCGTGTCTGCGGGCGGCCTGGCCTTTCTAGAATCCCACGGGACAGAGGATGCTGCTGACGGGGCGGCGCCTGCTGGTCCTTCAAGCACGTAGCGCGTGGGGTTGTCCCGGGAGCGCTACACCGTCTGAGAGAACCAGAAACCCACATCCTTCCTAACAGGCGGACGAAAACCTCTCTCTCGGAATGTGCCGTGTCTCCCGGCGGCGGCGCGGAAGCCGTTGTCCCATTGCTCAGCCTGGGCTGTTCTTTCCGCTGTGTGTGTCGTTTCGTAACTTTTGCTTCCTTTTTCGTGGAAGTGCTCACTTTTTTAGGAATCGACTTGCATTCAGTATTTTTGTTAAGGACATTAATATTTTCTCTGTTCTATGTGATTTTCTTTCAATGATTTTCAAGTTTTACTCCGGCTTTCTTTTCAACACACGGAAATTTGATGTCCTCATAGCAAACCTCATTTCCTTTCTTGCTCACCAGACACCTGGCATGAACATTACACCTGTCATATACATAGTTCTTACAGTTTTCTATCAGCACTTTTACAGCTTTAATTTTTAACTAGATATTTTTATGGACTTACATTTTATGAACGTAACTTTATTTCTTCTGGATGGATTGAATCAATATCAGTTATTTTAAATGTGTCAAGTACATATAAGCATGAGTAATTATTTGGCTCGCTCTTAATTCATTTAAACGCTGATTTTCTCACTTTTCACCCTGGTGTGGTCACTGTAACTGTTGAGATTTATCAAACATGTCCAATAAGATCTTCTTCATCTCTCATTTACTTTCTAAAAATTTCATGGAGTGAATTTCACGTTGCTTAGTAAGTGTATTTTTTATAGTTTTATAAGACAAGTTTCAAGCTTGGGACCTCCCTGGTGGCGCAAAGGGTAAAGCACAGCACTGTGAAGCAACCACAGCCTCCGCAGCATGAGTTCCATCCCCTGCCGGCCAGGGAGCTACCCACACGGTGCAGCAGACTCTCCTGCCTCCCCGCTGCTCCCCTCAGCAGTGGATTTCAGTGGATCTGCCTGTTCTGCTCCCCACTCTGTCTCTGGTGAATCCTCTCACCCCCCGTACCTCTGGCCTGCACCCCAGCTCTTGTATGCATAAATAAATGAATCTTTTAAAAAAAAGAGACAAATTTCAAGCTCGCCGAAGAGTAGAAATGATGTGAAATGTACACTAGAAGCCGTGGCCCTCACTGGGGATTGTCCGCGTTTCAGCACAAGTACCCAGACATCGGGCCCTCAGGCCCTCCCCTCATCGTGGGTATTCAGGGAGTGAAAGAGAGTTGTGCTATCAGGCTTGCTTGCAATGAGAAGTATTCACATGGCATTTCATTTTTATTTTTTTAGATTTGTTTATTTATTTATATAAGAACTAGGGTCCAGGCCAGAGGTGTGGGGGGAGAAGGGGAAGTGGACACACTAGAGTCAGAGTGGGGAGCAGAACAGGTGGATCCTCTGAAACCCACTGCTGAGGGGAGCAGCGGGGAGTCAGGAGAGGTCTGCTGCGCCATGTGGGTAGCTCCCTGGCCGGCTGGGGGACCCAACTCGTGCTGCAGAGGCTGCAGACATCCTCATAGGTTGCGTCTTAACCCCTTGTGCCACAAGGAGGCCCCTGTTTTAATTTTTTTTAAAGGTTTATTTATGCATACAAGAACTGGGGTACAGGTCAGAGGTGGGGGGGTGAGAAGACTCACCAGAGACAGAGTGGGGAGCAGAACAGGCAGACTGACTGAAACCCACTGCTGAGGGGAGCAGTGGGGAGACAGGAGAGGTCTGCTGCGCCATGTGGGTAGCTCCCTGGCTGGGGATTGAACTCGTGGTGCAGTGGCTGCTGATAGCTTGGCAGCGCTGTCTGTAACGCTTGCGCCACCAGGGAGGCCCCACATTGGCAATTTAGTGTGCTCATGTGATGTGTATTTCTTCACTTGAGAACTGGACGTGTTCTGGTAGGTATTCAAGAGCGTTGGGTTGACTCCACAGCCCTGAAGAGTACTTTGCAGTTCACACAGGCCTTGTAAAATATTTGGCAAAATGGCGTGGCCTGTTTTATAGGTTTTACACTCAGGAAAGTATTTTTCCCATTTTCAACTGGAAATACTGTTTCCAGAGTAAATGTTGTTGTGAATTGTTTTCTTTTTGTCAGTTTTGCTTCATTTGTTTAGAAGCTTTGACGCGAGATGCTCACACATCACATTTGTTAGCTCTTCTCCACTTTCACTCATCAGCATGCAAGGGGCCACTTCCTGCCTTCAAGTCCTCAGTGCCCGGCCGCTCGGCCGGATTCCTGCGCTCGCTCCTGGGGCATCACGCTCCTTCCTCGTCGCCGGCCGCATCCCGCCCGGGCATGTCTAGCAGCCGGGACGAGGCTCCCTGGGGCTCATCACCGCGGGGTCTTCCCTGGCACGTCAGATGGTCGTGGCTTCTCCAGTCCTTCCTCGTGCCCTCTGTCCTCACTGCTTTTGAGATCATTGAGCCTCAATTCATTTTCCACCTCTTTCTATTTCCAAGAGCTGCTGTTGAGTTTACAATCTGCCTTTTACCAGTTCACCTTGAACGGCGGCTATTGCATCCCTGTACAGTGGGCGAGCCCTGACACACACACACACACACACATGCATGTCTACACATATAGAAAACATTGATGTTTGTATCTTTTTTGTTTTTCACGCTATTGTTATTAAATAGTGTACTGTGCCTGTGTTGTGCACCTCAGATAGTTTGCTAATATTTTAAATTAAATGGCTAACGGACAAGTGATTTTTTTAAAGGAGAGAGGAATTATGTCATATTTTCTCACCTACATGTCATCTCCAGTGCTTTTTTATTCGTCCGACTCCATCCAGATTTCCCTCTGGTGTCAGTGCACTTGGGCCGCGGCGCTTCCTTTGACATTTCTTAAAGTGTGTCGACGACCTCGTCGAGAATGTCTCTCCTTTGGCTTCTCTTTTCCAAGGCACTTTGCCGGATGTGAGAATGCGAGACGGGTTTTCTCTCGTATGGTTTCAATGTCCAGCTCCCTTCTGGCTTCTTCCCCGTCCACGAGTGATTGTTTTTCTCCACACAACTGTCTTTTCACGCTGGCTGCTGGTCGGCTTTTCTCCACGCCGTTAGCTTCCCAGCTCTGCGTCCGTGACGCGCTTTGCCTGTGGACACGGGGTGTGTGGGCTTCTTTATCGTCACCCTGCGCTGGGCCCCCTGAAATCCCCTGGTGCTTGGGCTGCGATTTGAGTAAAATTTGGGAAAGTGTCGGCCATTATTTTTTGTCAAATATTTTTCCTGCCCCACCTGTTGTCTCCATTCTTCACGTCTATCCCTGCCCGACGGGCCGCGCAGCCCGGCCTCCAGCTTCTTCCTGCTCTGCTCCGCCTCTCCGGGCTCCCCACTCTGGCCCTGGCTTGGGCAGCCGGGTGCGGCCTGTCTCTGGGTTTCATGGATCCGTTCTGACCGTCTCTCCAATCGGGGCTCAGTTCACCCGGTGGTTTATATTATTTTATAGAGTGTATTTCTCGGTTCTGAGATTTCTTTTTGGTTCTTTTTTTTTTTTTTTTTAAATAACTTAAATGTCTCTCCTGCAATTCCTTATATCATCATCATTATACCCAATCCATGTTTCCCTGGAAGTTCCTCATCCTGTCTCTGAGTCCTCTCTGAATCTACTTGTTGACTATTTTCTCTCTGGATCATGGAATACATTGTCTGTGTCTTCACATGTCTGGTAGCTTTCTGTTTATATACTACATTGTGGGTTATATGCTCTCTTGCTTTTCTGGATTGTTCTCTTCCTCTTAAGATAGTTAACTTTCACCCTAGTGATCAGCTGAGTTTCTCGTGGGTTCCTCTAACCTCACGGGCCTTTGCCCAGAACCACAGACAAGACCCATAGGTCGCACCCGCTATGGTGTGGCAGGGCACCTGCTGCAGGGCACCTCTTTACAGGAAACCCGCGGACTTTCGTCTGTTAACCGCGTATCCTGCTCCCTTTTACATGGCACCACTTCTTAGTTCCAGGAGTGTTTTTTGTCCATTCTTTCGAGTTTTCCATATGCCCAGTTTATGTCATCTGTGAACAAAGACAATTTTAGCTCTTCTTTCCCAGTCAGTGTTCTCCCATTTCCTTTTCTTGTTTTTCTACATTAATAAGGACCCCAGCTCCGTGCCGAGGCGCGGCGGCAGGGCACCTGGCCTGGTCCTCATCTCAGTGGCACAACATCTGTCTGGGTGTCCCGACCCGCGGGATTCGTAGGCACGAAAAGAGAGGGGCTGAGGATTGAAATGAGGGGCTGGAGACAACTTGACGCTGGCGGTTGCTTCTTTATTTTTCCTTTACCTTCTCGTACTTTTCCCCGTCTTTCTGCCTTCCCTGGCCTTCTCTCTGCTCCTCTCGCAGTAACCCCTCGACCTGCTCGTGGTTCTCTTCTTATATCCTGGTAGCTCCTCCCCTCGCACCTCCCAGTCTCATTTGATTAACAGGAAAAACCTGTGGTTTCTCAGCGGGCGAAAGGGTAAAGCGAAACTTAATTGATGGCACGTGTTGCGCAACCCGGCGCGTGCTCCGGACATTTGGGCCTCATCGAGTATGATGTTGGCTGTGGGGGTTTGTGGTCATGTGTCAAGTTGAGTGTTTTTATCGTGAATGATAAAACTCACGTGTTGAATTTTGAATGTTGGATTCTGTCAAGCGCTTTCTCTACATCTCCTGATAGGTGAATATCCTTTTCCTCTAATAGGTTCACGTCCTGCACTCGCCCCAGGTCTTTGCACCTCTGATTTGTTTATTGAAAATGGAAGAAGCGTTAGTTTGGATTTTTCAAGGTTTCTACCTACTCCCTATTTGCAAAACTGCTTGAAAACAAAAAATCAGCCCAGTGGCTGTAGCGGTGGCAGCTGAGGGGGTCACAGCGCCTGCCCCTCTGGGTTGGAGCTCGGTGGTCACCCGGGGCCTTGCCGCACCTGACAGGCTCCTCCTGGGCCAGAGCCCTGTTGGGTTCACCCCGGCCCTGAGGGTTGGACTCAGTGCTGCCTCCCCGGCCCCCCAAAGTCTGCCGCTTTATGCCTCACTCCTGAAAAGACCTGTCTTTGTGGTCCTGAGGCGCAGGAGCACCTGCATGCTGACCGGCTCTGCTTTGTCCTTGTGTTCTAGAGACCGGGTCATCGGCTTGATGATGACTGCCTGTGACCTCTGCTCTGTGACGAAGCTGTGGCCGGTCACCAAGCTGACGGCAAATGACATCTACGCGGAGTTCTGGGCTGAGGTACGTCCTCGGTTTTCTGTGAACACAGAGCATCTCAAGAAATGGGGATGTTTGAAGAAGAAATTAAATACCTGGGTGACTTCGTAACTGTGTCTCGTTGCTCGTGCTGCTGCTTGGGTAGAGAGCCGGGTCAGCCGCCGGCGAGAAGGTGCAGGGTTTGTGCGGGTGCAGAGAAAAGGGGTGCACTCGGTCACACCGACTGAGCATGGGGTGCATCTCCTGGTCTCGAAGGCAGGGGCTCAGGAGCTCACTTGCTGAACAGCAGCGCAGGGCTCCTGATGTGACAGACCATCTTCCCTTTGTTCGTCAGAGGAGCCAAGGTCATTACGTCTCATGTAGACGGTGGAGAGACGTATTGGGGGACCCACACTTCATGGGCTAGATGGGCCTGCAGGTGGTCACTCAGCAGCGTGGACATGCAGGACTGTGCAGAAAGGGGCCGAGTCCCTGGGGCACTGTCTGGTTCAGGGCGCTCCTGACACGGGAAATAAGCTCACAAATCACGTTCACGACCGTTTCTCTTTGGCCGAGTTACCTGTGATCAGAAACAGGCGTTTTGCTCCTCGGTGTTCTTCATGATTGTGCATCAGTACACAGGACAGGACTTTCCTGTTCAGATGAACCCAGGAATACCCAGGCCCGTGCGTGATTACTTTCAGAAAAACAAAAACCAAGCAGCCCTCTGGGGCCCTCCTTGGATGTGACGAAGTAGGAGTAAACTTGGAGGGAAAGTGTGGGGCTGACGGCTCCGCCGCGCTCACTGCTCTCCCTGAGGGCCTCGAGGAGGTGACCGCCCGCCTGTCACTGGGCTGGACGCGTCCCGACCGTGGGGCTTGTCCGTCTGAATTCTTTAAGGGACTTTTCTTTTTCTTGAAGGGGAAATCCATTTAAGTCTCACTCTTAGAAAGGAACGTGTGTGAAGCGTAAGAGCCAGTAAATTGCTCAGTTTCGAGTTTAGAGCATCGGATGTCTGGTGGTGGCAGAGCCAAGCCATCTTCATGACCCGAGGCCCACAGCCGAGAGCCCCCGGCCCGCGTGTCCTGAGCCCTGTGTCCAGGGCTGCTCTGACAAGGACAAACCCCTGAGCTTTGATGGACAGGCCCCCTGCCTGCCCGGGCAGCAGGGTGAGTCACTAGACCAAGGGCGAGGGGTGTCGTCCTGTCTCTCCCACTAGTTCCTCTACTTTCTTGTATAACTTCCACAAACGTCTGCAGGGTGACCCCGAAAGTGGAGGCTGGGTTTCCGGAGCGGGTGGGGGAGGGAGTCACCGATGGAGACGGTGCCCATTTTGACGATGGCGAGGCAGGGAGAGGTCGCTCGTGCCTGCATCTCTGCCTGCGCGCAAGCACAGCAAGCGTGACTGTCCCTTCCGTCCTAGGGCGACGAGATGAAGAAGCTGGGGATCCAGCCTATTCCCATGATGGACCGAGACAAGCGGGATGAAGTCCCCCAAGGCCAGGTAGGGTCAGGTCGGGGCTCACGTCCTGTGAGGCGGGCGTGGAGTCCCGGTTCTGCGAGGCCGGTGCTGGCCGCGCAGCCTGAGGCCCAGAGACCCTGGCCTCCGGGCGTCCTGCCAGGTGTCTTGTTTCCAGTGTGGGAAAGTGGACGCTGAGGAGTTTGCATGTTCACCTGGATCGAGGGCCGCTGTCACTGTTGGTTCTGTTCTGACCTCTGAACCGTGAGCTTGTGGCTGGGCTGCAGGTGCAGGGGCCAGCCCAAGGCGGCTTGACCCCGCTACGTTACAACGGAGTCGGGGGCAATAGACTGTCCCCCGGACTCAGAATAGCTGGAGACCCTGGAGCCTCCCCTTGCTGCCCGGGTCGTCGCGGTGAACTGGCCCCTGTGCTGCTTAGAATGGAGCAGGGAGGAGGAGCCGAGTAGTTAACGTTCTCAACAAGCAGAAGCAGCTCCACCGCTGCGCATGCACGACCCCTGACGAGGCCCACTCTTGCTCACAAATAACGCCGGCAGCGTTTTAGTCTGTCTCGAGTCTGGGCGCGCCACCCCTCGGCATTAGTCACTCTCGCTCCGGGTCTTACTACGTCATTCATGTGACGCCCCTCGTGTGCCCTGTGAGCCGGGTGGCGCGTGTTCGTGTAGCGTAGTCCTCAAGTTACGGTCATTCAAGTGACCGGTGCTTCCGACGTCCCGCTGGGGCAGCTGCGACGGGTGTTGGTGGGGCAGGAGTTGGTTTAGAAAACATCTCAGATATTTCACGAGCTGCTGCGCTTTGATACGTTTTCGAAGGCTCTTAGTTTATTTAAGGCCTGTTTACTGCCCTCTGGGAGGTGGCGTCCGGCCCTGAGGGCCCGCGCGGCCTTTCTGCAGTGGCTGCCGCCCGGCCCGTCTCTGCTGGACGAGCCCCACCAGGCCCCCAGTGTCCGCGCGTCTCCCTGCTTTAGGGCATTTCTTATGGGGTTTCCCGTCTGCGTGACACCGTCACACCATCCCTGTGTCACCCCAGTCACACTGTCCCTGTCTGGTGCCTGCTTTTCCACCACGTCACGCAAGTCCGTCCCCACCGAGGTGGTATCGCCGCGTGCCTGCATTCGCCCTCTGCTTTTGTTCCATCACTTTACGTTTGACTTGCTAGTTCCTTTGGAGTTTTTCTGAGTGCCTGGGTTACGACCGGGATCCCGTGGTGCAGCAGTCCTACCCGCGGAGCAGCCCGGCGGCCTGCGTGCCCGCAGCGGGCTCTTCCCACTTTTATTTAATCAAGAGAACTGGTTCTACTTTTGTTTTTACCAAAATTCCAGATCCATTTACATAAAGATCTGGATATTTTAGTAAAATATTTCTGCAATCAGCTAATATTTTACCACCTTTAGTGCTTCTAAATGATGAAAGCATCCCTTGTCCTCATAATACAACGTCCTGCATCCCAGTCCCCACACCTGCGGCCTCCCGCGTGGTGTCTGTGCTGTGTGGCGTGGCTGCGGCGCAGCTCAGGGGACAGCCTGGAAGCAGAGAAGGCGGGGGTCCCTGCGGAGCCGGTCCTCAGTCTCATTGAGGTTTAGGTTTTGAAGAATTTGGGGAGCCTCGTTGGCATCACCTACCCAAGGGCCAGCTTTCTCTTGACCTTGTCCACCGCTCGGACAGCTATACCTGGCGAGGCGAGGCATCCCCGGCCTCCTCCGGCAGGTGTTTTGCTCTGCTTCGGGCAGGATCTGAGCAAGCCTTCTTTGTCTGCACAGCGACCCAGAATTCCGAGCAAAATGCTCTTTAGTCTTTGTTCTCAGAATCACAGCTTAAAACTGTGAAATCTGGGGCCTCCCTGTGGCACAAGGGGTTAAGTCTCAGGACTGTGAAGCTGTCCGCAGCCTCTGCAGCACGAGTTCAATCCCCGGACAGGGAGCTGCCCACAGGGCTCAGCAGACCCCTCCTGTCTCCCGCTGCTCCCCTCAGCAGTGTGTTTCAGTCAGTCTGCCTGTTCTGCTCCCCACTCTGTCTCTGGTGAGTCCTCTCACCTTCTGCACCTCTGGCCTGCACCCCAGCTCCTGTATGCATAAATTAAATAAATCTTAAAAAAAAAATCCAACTGTGGCATCTGACAGAGCCAATGCACGTTGCCCGCGGGAGCATCGAGGAGGGTTTGCTCTGGGCCAAAGCAGCGGGATGTGGGCAGGCGCCCTCGGGAGGCTGACCCCCACCTGGCCAGGGCACCACATGGACCAGCCGCGAGCCCCGTGAGTGAAGTGTGGACGAGGCGGCCGGGGGAGGACAGAGGCCTGCACTCCCGAGCCGAGTGGCCCAGGGAGCGGAGCGGGGCTGGGTGCCCGCGGACAGGCTGGGGCGCCGTGCCGGGGTCTCCCGGGAGCTGCCCTGCGCCTCTCGTCTCTGTCTCACCCCAAGGCTGTGTCTTGCAGCCCCAGTGCTCCGCGGTGAGCGTCACAGAGCAAACCTGGCGCGCCCAGGGGTGCGGGGACTCGCGGAGCAGAGCCGCGCTGGCGGGGTCCCGCGCACCAGGCCCACTAACGTGCCTTTTGTCCTGTCCTGGCCGCAGCTGGGCTTCTACAACGCCGTGGCCATCCCCTGCTACACCACGCTCACGCAGATCTTCCCTCCGACGGAGCCCCTGCTGAAGGCCTGCAGGTACGTCCTGCGCAGCCAGACCCCGAGGCCCTGGGGGTCCCCCCGCCGGCCAGACCCGCGAGACCCTGGGGTCCCCCCAAGCGGCCTCTGTCCCGGGCGCGGCCGGGTGTCCAGTAGACTGGGGCGCGCTCACGCCGCAGCCACCCGCCCACTGGAGGAGCAGGAGGACGGCCGGTTGGTGTCTTCCCGGCGCGGAGGCCCCCGCAGAGGCGGGCAGCCCCCCCGGCTCCGTGGAGAGGGGCCCTCGCCGGGTCCTCATTCCCTTTCCCCCGAGAGGCTCGAGCCCCCGGGGCCTGTTCTGGAGCGTGGATTCCACCTCAAGCCCTGGTTGCCCCCAGGCCGGGCCTGGCTAAGCTCCTGACACCAGGGTGAGCTGCGGTGCGGTGGCCACTGTGGGGCCTGGGCCGGGTGGCTTGAGGGACAATGGGTGGATGTTTCGCTTTCAGGCATTTTATTCCAGTAAATCGACTTGTCCCCGTTCTGGGGCAGGTAAAGGGGCGTTTCCTGTCATCATCAAAACGGGGTTCTTTTCTATCACCGAAGGAAGGTTGAGCCAGGAGGGGCATCGGCCGCTCCAGGGGGCCCGGCGGGCACTTGTCTGACCCCGGGTCTGACCCGCCCCGGCCGCGGCGAGACCGTTTAGAACAAAGCCAGGTCTCTGGGGCCGCACCCCGCTGCTGCTGCGGCTCCTCTGGGGACTCCTCTGTCGGGGAAGGACGCAGGCCCGCCGCTGTGACGGGCGAAAGCCTGACCCTGTTTGAAGGGACGCTCGTCCCCCCCAGAGATGCGGGGACACCCCACTAGCTGTGGCGCCGTCACGGGCCTTGGCCAGCGGTCGGGGTCCCCTGTGCTTGCTCCACAGGGCTGAGCTGTGGACGGGTGGTCGGCCGGGCTCAGTTTCCCTAGGATCGGGCTGGACGCCTGGTCGCCCAGCAGGGGAGGTGGGAGTAGCCATTGAAGCCCTTTTCTGCCCAAAAGTCTCTGTGTCTGTGGAGCCGTGTGAGGTGGCGGAGCCCGGGCCTGTGGGTGCTCGGAGGGCAGCGCGGGCGCAGTGGCCGCGGCGGGGGCCCTTAGTTCTGAGGCTTCCTGCGGCCCTGGGCGGGGTGGGACACCCTCTCGTAAAGACCCTTTCGATCTTACTAACAACAAGAGGAATCGTCCTCCGGTGTCCAGGGGGCGGCGGGGCTGCGGCCATTGCTGGAGTGTCTGGAGAGCGCCAGGGATGGCGCCGGTGGCCCAGCTGCTGCCCGTGGGGGCTTCGGTCTCTGCTCTTGTCAGCGGCGCCCTGGGGCACCCGTGCCTGGCGTGGATTTTGTCTGCCGGCGTCAAGTGTCCAGTCGGACTCTGACCTGGTCCGTGAGCGAGCCAGGGCAGGAGGCCGGTGTCTCCTTGGCCGGTGTCTCCCGGGCTCCCCTGCCGGCCGGGAGTCCAGGGCGTCCTGGGGGCGGCCCTGGGGCACAGGGAGCTGCCCACAGCCCAGGTGAGTCCTTCAGGCCCCTCCCTCCTCTGCCCCTCGCCCTAGGAACAACCTGAGCCAGTGGGAGAAGGTCATCCGCGGGGAGGAGAGCGCGCTGTGGATCTCGGCCGCGCCGGCCACCCCCTCCTCCTCCTCCGAGAAGCTGCCGGTGAAGATCGAGGACTGAGCGCGACGCTGGTGCCGGCGCCGGCCCAGGACGCTCGTCCGCTCCTCTGCCCGCCCTTCTCTTTCCGTGGGGAAACCTACACCTGGCACCTGGGTGCGAGCCTCGCCAAGAAAGAAGCACCAGTGACTCCCGCAGCGACCCGCCCCGCCTCCGGCCCCGCCGAGCCCCGCCAGCACCCGGCCCCAGCCGCCCAGGCCCCAGGCTGGCGGCCCGGCCTCGCCCGGCCACTGCTGAGGCCTTCCCAGGACGGGCGCCGGGTCCCCGCGGGCCTCCCTGCGGGCGGCGCCCCCCAGCGCGGCCCCGCGCCGTCCCTCCTCGCGTTGGGCTTCGACGCCCGGGGGGCCGCGCCGTGTTCCGTCCCGCCTGCCTGGGCCCCGGCGTGGGCTGCGGCGGGCGGCCTGGCGAGGCCTCGGGCCGCGGCGTGAGCAGCGTCTCCGCAATCAGTGATGGATTCCAGATTCTTCTCCCAGAGCCTCGCGAGCGGATCGCCAGGCGGGCTGCAGCGGGTCCTCCGAGCCACGCCGGCAGCCGAGCGGCCAGGCCGGCTGAGGGGAGCGGCCCCGTCCTCCAGAGAGAACGTGCAGACACACCCCAATAAATCTCAGAGCTTAGGCAGCGATTCGAAAGATGTCACGGAATATTTTTCACGTATTTTTTTCTTCATGGCAGTCTCGGCGAATCTACCAGCCCTTTTGCGTCGAGAGCAGAGTGAAAGCTTGGACAGGTGATGGGTTTTCACCGGCAGGTCTGAGGGGTGTGAAAGGTGGTGTCTAATCATGAGTCCTTTGCTTTTTCACTTTGTGTCCTTGCAAAGTTTCGGACTCACACGCGCACGGGAGGCTCGTTCGACACATGATCTGATAGAAACACCCCGCAGTTCTCCCGGAGCCCCCCCCCCCCGCCCCCCGTGCCCGGGACGGCGTCTCCTGCGACTCCCACCCCCCAGGGCCACCTGCCCTCTCCCCAATACCTTCCTTTGCTCTCCCGGCCGTGGGGACGGGAAGAGAGAGGGTGTGCTCCCGAAGCTCCCCAGGACCCGTGGGGTGCGGCCTTCTGACTTCCGGCGAGTGGAGGGCGCTGCGCCGCGTCGGTGTTTTGAAGAGAATCCGCAGCGGTGATGTGTGGACACGTCCCAGGAGGAGCGGGCAGCGGTGCCCGCCTGGGGCTGGGCCTGGGCAGACCCCGGACCCCACGGAGCGCCGGCCCGGGCTGGGCCGGGGGCGGATAGACCAGTCCTGGCTCATTTGCTCACTTTTCCCGGGACAGGAGACCGGCTGGTGCCTCGTAATAAGGTCCATCTTGGACATGTTCTTCTACGTGCTCGAAACTACGCGTGGCTGATGGAGGCGTGGGCTTTACAAACACACGGAGCCCGATGGGGCTGCAGCCGCTCGCTCATGTTGTAGTGGAGCCGGCCCCGCAGGGTGTTGTTCTTGCCTGACGAATAGCCTGCGTGTCAGTCTCCTCCCGGGCCCGGCCCCAGAGAGTCACCTGCAGCGGGAGGCGAAGTGAGTGCTGGCAGCGGAGCCCCCTGCACGCCAGCCGTGTGCCAAGCGCACAGGTGCGGGGACCCAGCCGCGGGGAGAGAACACGCCTGACAAAGGAAAACCAGCCCCTCCTCCGGGAACCGCTGTGCGCGAAATGCCCTGGGAAATGCCCGTTGTCGAGGAAGACCCGCGGGGCTGCCCTTTGCCATGGTGGCGTCTCCCTAAGAGCAAATTCTAAAGAATCACCAATTTTTCTGCATCCAAATTCTTGACGCTGGACCCTGCCCGTTTCATCCTCCATCACAAAAATGAACTCAGCGGCCTCTTTACCGTAGAGGGTGGATGGCCAGAGAAGAGGACACCGTGGGGGGCTGCGTGTGATGAAGAGGCGTCTAGAGAATGCGTGACTGTGTCGTGACAGGGACACTCTCCCCGGGGTGTGGGGAGAGCTCCTGGGTCATTTCGCATTTAAGGTTACTGTTCTGATAAGGTTAGTCCAGAAAATTCTCATTGTGATAGAGCCAGGTCATCCCCTTATGTGATCTCTGCTTGGAACAATTCCCTGCCTCGCCCGCCCGAAGTGTATGATTTAAGGGTTTAGGGGTTGGTTGATTTCTCGTGAAGTGTTGTCATCATGGAGAGACGTTCGGACAAAGGCGACTCTTCTATTGTAAACCGTTACTACTGCTTTTCACCATGTGTGAGGTTTACTAAATGGTCAGAGTCACCAGAAGTGAGTGTCCAGGATGCAGTGACCTTTAGTTGGTACTGTTTGGGGGAAGCGCAGTGAGGAGTATTTCTGTATTTTTGGCAGCTATATTTAGCAGACGACTTTTTAAATTCTGTTCTCATCTTTTTCACAATTCTTAAAAGGGCAGATGGTTTTCATTACCCAAAGTTTTGATGATTTTCTCATTGAGGTGGTATTTTATATTGGGCCAAATTTTCCTCGTTAAGCATAAATTTGGTAACTGGCTGTGAGCGTCCGTAGGATGTTGGATTTGCAGAAATTATTATGGGCCGTGGTGACGTGTAACAGCCCCGCTTTATTGGCAAGTGCCACGATTCCATCATCTTTCCAAAGATAGGGAATGTATGCTTTAACCAGAAAATTTCCTGGGACTGCATGCCAGCCGCGGGATGCAGTTCAGTATCTGAACTTGGACGGGGGCATAAAACGCTAAAAAGTGCAAGCACCTTGTTAATTAGCAGCTGGCGGTGACGTCATTCATTAGAAACGCTTCAAAATAATGCAATGGATGTGGAAATAGTGCTTAGAAACGGCCCTTTCATCCGGGCAGGGATGGTGACCCTTTTCCCAGCCGTAGTTTTTGCGAAGGAGCCCAGGCAGAGCCGTTCTCGGGACAATGTCCCGGACACGGCGTCCCCCGGCGGGCGCTGCACGGGCAGCAGGGTCTTGCTCTCAGGGCGCAAACACGGACCTAATTGGACACCAGCTTTGTTCCGTGTAGGTTTCCTCTTTCCAGCATGCTTCTTCCCCTTTTTAATTTTGTACACTCGGTCTCAGTGGCTTCTGTTCCCGCGCACTAGCCATGTCTGTGAATGATCCATGTGGATGCATCGATCCCTGACCGCCTGGATTTTAAATCAGTTTACTTTTGAGTATGATGTTTCTGGTCTTTTAACTCAAAATTAAGGTTTGAGCTTTAATAGAACTAAATTATTCACCATGCCTTGGCCTGGGCCTTTATTTCAAACTCTGTACTTTTGCTTCCTCATTCATGTAGTTGTTATTTTGCTTTATCGCTGAGCCGTAACTGAGAGCTGCTGCGGGGCGCGGCGGGGCTCGTGTGGCTCACACCGAATGACGGGGACCAGCCCCTCACTCTGCGTCCCCCGCCACCGGCCAGGCGCCGCCTGCCCTCCCACGAGCGTCCAGGAGCCGCGCCGCGCCCCACGGACTCCAGTTACACACGCATGGTTTCGATTTTGAGAATCATCTCTAGCTTAATATAGTTCGAACTCGCGTCGCTTTCTCTATATTCTGCTGATTTTATTTAGGGTTTAATTCTTCAAGGACTTGCTCATTTAACCACTTTAGGATATTCTTCTATTGCAAGTAGGACTCTGATTGTCGAGCCACTGGGAGGTGTGAAGCAGCCGAGTGGGCGGTCACTCCCCGCGGCCTGCCTCCGGGGCCCTTGGCGCTTGTGGTTTCACGTTCGCACACGTGCTTGTCCCGCCACACGTTGCTGATGTCTTTCGACACTGATCTTCGCTTTAGAGAAGTGATACCCCCTGCGATGCACACACTTTTGGGTTTTTGTCTTTTTTTCACTGGATTTGTTTGGGTGTCTGCAGCACCTGATGCATGTATCTGATGCTGAAAGTCCAAAGAAGAAAGGCCTCAGCGGTGTTCTGCTTCTCGATTAAAAAGGTGGAACAGAGACAGCCGCTCATGGTTCCCACGAAGCATGTTTGAAATGCGAGAAGGTGACATCAGTGTCTCCGCAGATCCTTTCCCTTCCGGGCCTCGCGACAGGGCCGAGTGGTCTCCTTGGTACAGCTGACGCGTGGGAGGGCCCAGAGCTGAGAGCCTCGCCTGCTCTGCGGGGTTCAGGGGAGCCTCACCTGAGGAACCAGGTGCGAACTCCCTGCTCCACCCAGTTTGCAAGCAGAGAGGTCAGTTGGGTCGGATGTCAGCGCGGCAGTGCATGTGCGCAGAAGTTGAGATGGACGTTTGGGGTCCCGCTGTCCATTAGTGTTCAAGGCGTAGTGTCCAGCGCTGTGGCCCACCTGGATCCTCGCACGTCACGACGTTGCAACTGTTGTTTTCCTAACACGCCAGTCACAAACCACTGTGTACATGTTCTCCTGTGTGATGTGTTGCGTGGTGCTCCTCTGTGTGCTCATCCAGTGTGAAGGGTGAACATAGTTTTTTTGTAGGACATTCTTCTACGCACTGTCCCTATTTGCCAGCCCCAGCCCGCTGGCCCATTCGAAATAACGCCCTCGCCCCATCCACTGTGAGCCGGTCGCCAACATGGGTAGAAATGCAGCCCCTTGGATCTTGCTGAAAAGAAAAGATGGCTTGCTCTACGTGTCCATACGGACAGCAGAGACCCTCTCTCTCCACCTGGCCAGGGCGTCTGGGTCGGCTGGTGGTGACCTTGGCAACGCGGACCAGCAGGCCAAACCCCCGCGCGTGGCCAGCTGGCTCGTGGTGTCGGTGGGTCCGTGTCCGAGTCTCCGTGGGCGCTCTCCTGGAAGGAGAATGTCAAGTTGACGTTTCCAGTCTCATGCTAGCTGGTGAGTTAGTGAGTGAAACAAAATATTTTCTATGTACGACATATACAAACCTTTGTAAAATGCGCAAGTGCAATAATTTAAAGAGGTCTTAACTTTGCATTTATAAATTATAAATACTGTACATGTGTGTAATTTTTTCATGTATTCATTTGCAGTCTTTGTATTTAAAAGGAACCTTTACCGTTATGTTTGTATAATAGAACAGCAACCATTTACTATCGCCGAGGCAAGTTGTAAATAAATCGTGATTTGCGGCCAGGACACACGCATACACGGGGGTCACACCGCAGCACCGCTGTTTCACTTACACACTTAGAGCAACCAGAGATCTTTTGTTGATATGTAATTATTCCTATAAAGTATATATATGTATGATATATGAAATATATTTAGAGATGTTCATAATTTTAATGGATATCCTTTGGTGAGAATAATTGAATACAGAATTTTTAAAATATCCTTCGTGTGCATCGTCTGCTCTTTGGCGGGAAGGCGGGAGGCTGTGTGGAGGGGCACGGCGGCCAGAACCTCCCTGGACAGACACTTCCGGCCTTGTTCCCGTAGAAGACACCGAGGTCGCCGTGAGGTGACGTGGGGCGTTCGCTGGAGTCATTTCTGGCAGGCAAGCTGAGACAACCCAGGATGTCACACTTTACAAGGAGCCGTGTGAGTGCGCTGTACGCCTAAGGTGTACAGGCCGTCTGGGGAAGCAGCTGTTTGAGATCGAGGTGCTTCGGCTGCAAAGCTGAGGGCCTCGAGCGCTGGCCGCAAGGGCCTGAGAGCGCTCCTGGGCCACAGTGAGGGTCACTGTCAAGGGCCACCAGGCTGAGTGGCCAGGAGTCGTGGGGCGTGCATGCGAGGGTGTGAGCGTGTGTGTACCTGTGTGAGAATGTGACAGTGAGAGCACGTGTGTGTGCATGTGTGATGTGAGCACGTATGAGTGTGTGTGTGGGGGGATCCTTCTCTGGTGGAGAATCGTCCCGGCTAAGGCCAAGGATCTGACGTGCTGACCAGCGTCGCCCTCCCTGCCTCTCCGGGAGGCTGACAGCTGTGTCTACTCGGAGGCCTCGCGGGCCAGCGGGAGGCAGATGAGGGCTCGAGCTCTCAGGCCAGAAAGCCGACGTTCAAGGGGGCCGCCCCCACCCGACCACAGACAAGCAGGGCCCGGCGGAGACTAAGCGGCTGTTGGGGGAGGGCCCGCGGGCCGCGGTGCGGGCAGCTGGAAGCACAGTCGCCCTGAGCGGACCTGCCCGCCAGCCTCTTGCTGCGAGCGTCCCAGAGCGCGGCGCCTCTGCTGTGGGCAGGATTCTCACTAAGGGACCATTCCCTGTGCGGGAGCCAGGCTTGGCCCGCGTGGAAAATAAGTTTGATGAGCGAATATGCGGTAAACGGCCTCGGGGTTGGGAGGCCGACGGGCTGCACGACTGGCCTGAGCCGATTCCTTTTCTCAGTCAAGCTTGTTTGATGTCCCTCGACCTTCCACACGAGCTTGCAGGAGAGTCACATCCCCCGCGTGCCTTTCCTCACGCAAACAGAGCCCTGAGAAGCACCTCGGCAAACGAGCATTGGGTTAATAAGGGCGGCAGCGCCTCACTGAGGAGGGGCAGCGGGGAGGCAGGAGGAAGCCCGGTGCGTGGACACTGAGGCCTGGTCTCTTGGCCCTCGTGGCCATGGAGCCAGTCCACGATGGTGGGAGGGTGCTGTCCGCCCACTGTTCTCTGAAGGATGGCCAGGTGAGGACGGCAGTGGTTCTAGGGTCCACCCAGGAATCTATTTGAAGCATCAGCTCCCGCATCCCCGCCTTCCTGAGGCACAGGCCAGTGTGGCCTCCAGGCGTGGGAGGCTGGGGCGGCTCCTGGCTTACACGGACACGCTGTGGAGTACTACGCAGCTGTGTAAAGTCAAGCGGCCCTGGATGGGCTGCTGTGGGATGGTCTTAAGATGGTTTTTGAAAGAGAAAAGAGGGAGCAGTGTGTGCGCGCATGCGCGTGAGGGAAGCACGGGGAGGCGCAGCACGGCCTGGAGGGTGGCCAGGGCCTGGCTAAGAGGCTGGCCAGGTGGTTTCTCTGGTCACCTGCAAGCAGAGGCCTCAGGGATTTGCAGGCCAGGGAGGTTTCTTCTCTCTCACTTCATGGCTTAAGTTCTTCTAGGAAACCATGAGGTTAGGAGAATGAATACTCGTTACATCGCAATTATTTTCACTGTTTTTGGGTCAGCCTCTATCCTGACCCAAGGCAGCAATTTCCACTGTTCAGAAAGTTCTTTGACGGAACATTGGAAACCATTTGGATGAGCAGTGGACGGCAGCATGAGGACAGGAAAGCAGTTTTTATGGGCAGCGCGGGCAGGCCTGAGTCCCGCTTGGCGGCAGGAAGAGGCGGCTTGGGAGGCGGCGGCCCGCAGGGGTCCCGGGAGGGGGTTCTGGCACCGCTTCACCCGCTTGTCAACCTTTTACGGTCTTCTGTCATTTTTCCTCCAATATCACTCGAAGTAAAGTGATATTGCCAAAGACACCTTCGGGAGGCCAAGGCTGCCCAGCGGGGCTAGGTGAGGGGGCCGAGCCGCTGAGCACAGGCCAGTCACAGCCCGGCCCGGCCGCCCTCATGCCCCGCACTGGGCTTGGCTTCCCGGGGGTCCTGAACTGACATCGTGTGCCAGGGAGTGCGGGGGGCGGAGACGTGGGGTCGAGACAAAGGTTCTGGTTTGTGTATTTTTAAGACTGAAGAGGAAAAGCACATTTTTCCGATGGAAACGTTCCAGGGGCGGGAGCGGGCAGGGCGTGGGGGGCAGAGCAGGCCAGAGGGGAGGGCCCCGCCAAGAGGACGCGTGTCCCCGCGCCGCCAGCTTGCGTGCAGGGCTGTTCCCCGGGGAGGAGCGCGGGCGCCTGCAGCCGTCATCCCGCGCCTGTGCGGAACGAACCCGGCTCTGCTCCCGCGCGCTGCCGGCTGCCGCGGCCTCCTCAGGAGATCGCCCTCTCCCGGGGGGCTCAACTCCTGGCCGCAGGGCCTGCAGGCCGCTCGCTCCCTCTGGACTTCCGGGGCGAAGCGCAGAGGTGCTTAAAAAGTTGTTTCAACTTGGTCCATTTTGCACAACAAATTCTGAGGACAGAAAAAGCAGCGCGGGGCCGATCATCTGACCAGCTCCTCTTTGCAGCCCGCGGTGGCTCTGACCACACGCCTGCACCCGAAGCTCTCCGCCCCGCCTTGTTGACCGCAGGCCCCTGTGCTCACCCATCGAGTCCTTGGACCCCAGACGCCCCTGCTGTCCCAGCCCCTCCCCCTCGCTGCCCCTCTCGTCAGCACTCGTTTCCACCCCGGGGCGCCTTCCCAGCGGGGAGCACAGCCTGTTCCCTTGTGAGCAAGGGACAGTAACAGGTCGTTTTTCTTGTAGGGTTGGGGGGGGGGAGACGGCGCGGGTGAACAAGGCTGGGGTGCTTCCCGGCAGGTTCCGGCGCCAGCCCGAGCCGGAACACAGAGCAGCCGGCGCTGGGGTTCCTGCCCCAGGCCTGGCCGCAAAGGCCGCGTGCCTGGGGGCACGACTCACGGTCCTCCCGGGTCCTGCCCGACTCCCCCGGCCTGGGGGATGCTGATCTCACACTCACCAAGCCGGATCCACTCCTGTGCCAAGGGGCAGTGTGGGGCAGCAGGGGGACCCCAGCCCTGCCGGCCCAGCCGCCTGCTGTCCCCGCCGAGACCAGGGAGAAGGGAACCCCCCTTGCTGGTCTGTGGAGGGGGCAGGAACCCTGGCTCCCCCCGTGTGGAGGGCAGGCCGGGTTCTACCATCTCTAAAAACCATCCGTTGTTTCACTGAATCGCAGCTCAGCAGAGGCCCGGGGTGTCAGCTCCAGCAACTGGGGGGCGGGGTGCCCGGGCTGCATTTGGTGCTGACCAGCAGCCAGCCACGTGGGAGGCCAGCGCGGCCGTGTCCTGCCCAGACACTGGCTGGACGGGGAGAGCCAGCGCTCTGCTTGTCTTTCCCCGGGTTAAATTCCAGTGCTCCTAATTCTGGGGATCCCAAGCCTGGGGGTCGTGGTAACCCCACAGCTTCCCAGGCCCCCGTGGAGAGTATCTGACCAACACCCACCACAAGCTGAGTCCTTGCGGGCCCTGCCTCGTGTGGCCAGGGTCGTGCCTTCCCGGGGAGCCGGGGAGCCCTGGGAAGGTGACCCCACTCCTGGGAGGCCTTGTGTGGCTGGGTCTGTGCCTTCCCGGGGAGCTGGGGAGCCCCGGGAAGGTGACCCCACTCCTGGAAGGCCCCGTGCTGGCGGCTGTGCCTTCCCGCAGCCCTGGGGAGCCTGGGGCTGCCCGGGCCTCCCTCCCGAGAGTGGGGTCACCAGCCCCCCAACAGATCCTCCCCGGCGGGAAGAAATTTAAGCAGAATCCGGTTTTCAAAGACAGGAGCCCTGGGGCAGGGGCTGGCCTGTGGACAGGGGGCGTCGGCAGTGACCCGAGGGCGGAGTCGGGGAGCCACGCCCTCCCTCCGGCCAGGGGCTCCCCTGAACTCCCGACCCGCGCACCCCGGCGGGGGACCCCCGGCCTTGGCGCCCCGCAGTCCTGGGGCGGGGCGCGGCCTGGTCGGTTGAGGCGGGGCCTTCCAGGCCGGAGCGGGAGGGGCCGCTGACCGGGGTTGAGCGGCTGCTGGGCTGGGGGGGGGCGCGGGCCGTCCCCGCAGTGACCCGTCCCCGCGCTGGGCGCCCCCCCCCTCCCGGGCAGAGGCCGCCGGGGGTCAGCCGCCCCGGCTCGCCCGGCCGTGGAGAGGCGCAGGGGTCGGGGCTGCTCCGATGCGCTCAGAGCGCAGCCAGCCTCTCACCTGCACAGAGCGCGCGGCACCCTGGACCGGGGAGGGGCGGGGAGGGGCGGGACTGGGGCAGGGCCAGGCTGGGGGCGGGGTGGGGGGGGCCTCGGAATGTGTGCGGCTCCCCGGCAACCGCAGCTCCCGGCAGGGCAGCCAGAGGGAGGCCATGGCGGAGCAGGAGCCCCGGGAGGCGCGGGGTGAGTGGGGGTGAGTGGGGGGTGAGTGGAGGGGTGAGTGGGGGTGAGTGTGGGGTGAGTGGGGGTGAGTGGGGGGTGAGTGGAGGGGTGAGTGGGGGTGAGTGTGGGGTGAGTGTGGGGGTGAGTGTGGGGGTGAGTGGGGGTGAGTGGGGGTGAGTGGGGGTGAGTGGGGGGTGAGTGGGGGGTGAGTGGGGGGTGAGTGGAGGGGTGAGTGGGGGTGAGTGGGGGGTGAGTGGGGGGTGAGTGGAGGGGTGAGTGGGGTGAGTGGGGGTGAGTGGGGGTGAGTGGGGGTGAGTGGGGGTGAGTGGAGGGGTGAGTGGGGGGTGAGTGGAGGGGTGAGTGGGGGTGAGTGGGGGGTGAGTGGGGGTGAGTGGGGGTGAGTGGAGGGGTGAGTGGGGTGAGTGGGGGGTGAGTGGGGGTGAGTGGGGGTGAGTGGGGGGTGAGGGGCCGAGCGCTGTGCTCCTGGGGCTGCGCGGGGCCGGGCACCTCCGAGGCGGGTGACGAGCGCGACTTGCCGCTGGCTGCAAACCCGCGGGTCAGCAGGGCTGGGGGGGGTTGGGGGCACGCTGCCTCGGGAGCCTGTGCAATAGCAACGTGCAAAGCAGAGCATGTACCGGCGTGCGTGTGTGTGTGTGTGTGTGTGTGTGTGTCTGTGAGGAGGGGTGGGGGGTTTCTAGGACAGCTCAGTTCTTTATAAAGGACACCCCTCAGGGCATGGAGGGCTGCCCCCTGAGCCCCTGCCACACCCCCAGAGCACAGAGCCTCCCCCACCCTCTCTGTTGGTGTCACATCTCTGGGGGGGGTTTGCTCTTCGCCTCTGTGGACTGGAGGCCACACGTCCCCTCGGGCCCAGCTCCCCAGGCCCCCAAGAGTCCAGGGAGGGGCAACCTGTGGATGGAGCACAGGCTGGAGCACGGGGTGTTTCAGAGAAGATGCTGCTACCACGAGGGCACTGAGGACCACCCCGAGCATCTGGGCAGCAGGCAGAGGTGTCCCTGCAGCCCCGCCTGCTGATCGAGTCCCCGGCCACCCTCTGTCCCTCTGCGTGCTCCTCTGTAAGGGACAGCACTGGCCCCTCTGGCCAGCGAGGACGGGCAAGTCTGTGCGTGTGAAGCCCTCAGAGCACTCTAGACCCGACTGGGAAGGAAGTGCTGCCCAGCAGTGGCCGTGTGACCGCGGTCCCTTCCCCGAGACACAAGCGCCCCGGACCCCCAGAGAAGGGGGCGCCTGGTCACCTTCCCACTCAGACCTGCGCTTCAAAGGCGCCAGCGCGACGCCCACTGGGAATCTGCCTCAGGGGGTGTTGCCTTGTGCAGGCCCCAAGGGGCTGCCCGGTGAGCACAGCCGGGGAGCACCGTCTGCAGGGAGTGCCACGGGGACCCGGGGCTTCCCCCGCAGTGTCAGCGCTTCCTTTCCTGGCCCCTCCGCCAGGACGCCCCGAACCGAATGTGTCCCTGAAAACCTCTCCCTGTAAAGAACATGACGGGCAGCCCCGTCTGGGCCTGGCCAGGGGCCTGAATCCCGGGTGAGGCCGGCATCCGCCGTGGGAACTGCCGAGCGCTGCCCCCGCCAGGCGCGCCCCAGCTGCCGAGGCCACCCCCGCCTGCCTGGGCCTGGCCCGGGACAGTTTTGCACACGCTACGTGTGTGTGCAGGTGCCGAGGGGCGTGAGGGCTGTGTGCGGGGGTGAGACAGGGGTGGGGGTCACTGCGAACATCATGTCGCTGACTCCGGGGGCTGCCCTCCCGGGCCCACGCAGCGGCCGCAGCTCACGCGGGGAAGGGGCTGCTGGGAAGAGAAAGTGTCTCGTCCCGGCCTCAGCGGGCGCGTGGTCGGCAGATTATAAAGGAAAAGGACAAACCCGCTGGCGGACCAGCCCCGACCAAGCCGAGCAAAGCCAGAGTCGAGGGTCGGGCCGCAGGCGCCGGGCCCCCCTCCCGCCTTCTCCGAGAGAGGCCGCCCGCGGCCTGCAGCGCTGAGGTCCTGTGCCCTGGCCGGCAGCCAGAGCCTGCGCTGCTTCTGGAAGCCAGTCTCCGGGCCCTGCGGCGAGACCCCGCCCTGGAACCCACGACCACGTGGAACCCCCAAACTGCCTGCTGCCACCCCCTGCCCCCCACTTGGCCTTGAGAGTCCCTGCGCTAGAGGCTGCGTGATCAGACCCCAGACAACCTGGTCATGAAGGGCATAGCCTTAGCTCAGTCTGCAAAGCCCCTCGTTAGGAAACAGCATGAGGAGGGGGACACCGCGGAGGGGCGTGGACCTGCTGCAGGGGACAGGGTCGGGACTGGTGGGTCCTCCCCGCCCCCCTGGCCGCAGACGGAGCAGCCGCCCGCCCAGCACACGCCCTCGCACCGACCCCCACGGGCCACAGGACTCCCGGCACCTGCCCCCCGGGTTGATCTTCGCTCCTGTATCTTTGTATTTCTCAATGATTTAAAATTCCCCAAATTCCTTTCATTTCTTTAAAGGATGGAACATCTCTTTCTATATGCACATTCCTCCAAACGCGCGAGACTCCCCCTCTCTCTGTATGTGCACGTCTTGCTCACATGCATTCATTCAACAGACGGTTGTTCCCGGTCTCTCTCTGAGATGCGACTGTGCGGAAGACGGTTCCTTCCCTGCAGGAAACGTGGCACAGTGGGAGGAGAGAACACAGGGGCGCCGGGGGCCCCCGCGGGCTCAGGACAGGCTGCAGTCCGAGAGGGGCTCCAGAGATGCTCCAGGCGGGCAGAGGGGCGATGCAGCCTGCCAGGGAGGCCACAGGAGCAGGAGGCCCAAGTCACTCCATGGGAGCTCTGTGGGGGGCCTCATCCAGGCAGGCTTCTCCCCGAGGGGCTTGAACCTGGGCTGTGAGCTGTGCTCTGTTGTCTGGGCCTGCCACTCCCACACCCCAGGGGAGAGAGACGAAACAGGTGCCCCTTCTGGAGAGAGAGAGCCACGGATTCTCTGGGAGTCTGTGGTTCTCAGAGGTCCGGTAACACGGGGCGGCAGTCTGCAGTCTTTGCTGTTGAAGACCTGTTGCTTCTGCCCTGAAGAGAAGAAGTGCTAGAAAACCACACCCTGCGCTCAAGCAGTTAAAGGCTGACGATACTGGAAATGCTTGGTAATTCACACCGAGTCTCTAGAACCTACCAGTTGCCTTCTTTATGGGTTTGTCTTTAAAAACTGGTTTAGCTCTGGCTTTGGAAACAACCCAAATGCCCAAAGACAGATGCCTGGATCAAGGAGATGGGGTCCATATACACCCTGGAATATTACTCAGCATTCAAAACAGATAAACTCACGCCATTTGCAGCCACCTGGATGGCGCTGGAAGGGATCATGCTCAGCGAAATAAGCCAGAAAGAAAAAGAAAAATACCGGATGGTCTCACTCAGAGCAGGAATCTAGAAAACTTAAATAAGGGACCAGGAAAAAGAATAACTGTAAGAAAGTAAAAATCAAAATCAACAAAAAAATATGAACCAGAGACACTCTATGGGGGTTGGGGGGCAGGGAAGGGAGGGATTGGGGTCAAAATATGGGGGTTGCAATTGTATGGGGAATATAAAAATAAAATTTATTAAAAAGAAATAAAAGGTCTATAGTGATAAAAACAAAACAAAACAAAACCAACTGGTTTAGCTCTACTTCAAACAAGTTCATTTCCCGGTCACCTTATAAAGAGTCAATGAGTTTCCCAGTGAATTGTTTCACCTTTTTCTTCAACCCGGTCGAGCAAGTCTCGTCACAAAGGGAAACGTGTTCTGAGCGGGAACCTGGTCTTGCTAAAACATTTGCTGGTGGCTTCAAATCCTTCTTGGAGAGAAATTAAACAAAGGGACACAATCACGCCACAGCCTCCCACTGTCGGCTCCCCCGAGCTGGCTGAAAGCTCATGTCAACTTAGACGGCCGGTCAGGCGTCATTCTGGGGGTTTCTGTGAGGTTTTTATTTTTTTGATGAAATTAACTTTTGAAAGTTCAGACTTTGAATAAAGTAGACGCTGGCCCGAGTGTGGGGGGCCTCGTCTGAGCAGCCGATGACCTTGATAACAGCAGCAGTAACGACAAGGAAAGGCCAAGCTCCCAGCAGCGAGAGGCAGACTTGGGGCGGGAATGGCGTGTGCCGCCTGCAGCCTCCCCTGTAGCTTCTGGCTTGCCAGGGCGTATAATCGTGAGACGATAAATCTCTTGCTATAAACAGACACGCCCTACTGGTTCCGTTTCTCTGGAGAAATCTCTCAAACACAGCGAGGCCCAGGGCCTTCTTCAGGTGTGGATGCCCCGGGGGAATGAGGATTATCTGCCTGGAAAGAGGCCGCAGACCTTTCTCTGAAGCACTAAGCTGAGCACGGGGCGCGTTTCAGACTCAGCCCTGGGAGGGTTTTTGCCTGTGTCTGCGCCCTCAGGAGGGCAGGTGACCCGGTGCCGCCTGGGCCAGTACAGGGGCCTGGGTGGCCAGGCCTGAGGCTGGCAGAATTCTGGGGTGTCCCTGGGAGCACACTGGGCTTGGCCGGGAGCCGGGGAGCGGGAGCCGGGGCGAGGGCACCCTCTGGGGCTGTGCTCTGGGGCCCCTGTGAGCTCGAGGTCAGGGGCCCCTTCTTGGGCGGGCCGACCTGATCCGCGCCCGGTCACAAGGGGGACCCGAACCTGTGAGGATGCTCGGAGCAGGGCCCAGGGCCGCAGGGGGCCCCTCGGAGCTGAAGGCGACCCCCCGCTGGCCGCAGAGAGGGCCCCCAGCTAGACCTGCCCGCAGCCCGGGGTCCCGCTGCGTTTCGTCCCGGCCTTGTCCCGAGTGGGGCCGGGCTGGGGAGCGCGTGGCCCTCCGAGGGAGGCGGGTCCTGCCCCCCAGCTGCCCGCGGCTCCCGCGTGCCCCCGTGGGGCCGAGGCCCGCGTCGGGCGTGCGGGGCGGGCACCGCGCGGTCCGCTGGGCAGCGGGCGCGGGCGGCAAGAGCAGGGTCCGCGCGGCCACTTCTCTCCGAGCCTTTGCCGACGTGTGAGAACCCTCTGGGGTCCGCCCCGCCTCCCCTGCCCGCTCTCGGAGGGCGCCGGCCCTGGGGTCCCGCGCGCTGGCGGGGGTGCGGCCGGCTCTCCGCGAGTCGGGGCGCTGAGCGGGTCTCCCCTCCGCGCAGCGCACCTGCCCTGGAGGCACTGCGAGGCGCCGGGCGTGCACACGCTGTGCAACCTCACGCCGCTGCTGGACAAGCTGCAGAAGGGCCACCGCGACGACGTCCGGCTCTACACCTCCGGGCACCTGAACCCCGACAAGCTCTACAGGCCCCCCGAGACCGTGCTGCAGCACTGGGCCAACGCGCGCCGGCCCCCGGCGGAGGCGGGCCCGCGGGCGGAGGCGCCGAGCGCGCGGAGGGTGGCGCGCATGAAGGCGGCGCTGGCCTACTTCACGGTGCGCACGGCCCTGAGCCCCCGCGACGGCCACGGCGCGCCCCTGTTCCGCTACCTGCACCCCGCGGGGCCCGCTTCCGACGACGACCTGGCCCTGCGGGCGTGGCCCGCGGGGCGCCTCCCGGGGCGGCGGGGCGCGGGGGAGCCGAGCGCGCCCGAGGTGGAGGTCCTCCGGTACCGGAGGCCGCTGTCCAGCCGCCAGTGCGCCGCGGCGCCCCCGGGCCCCGACAGGTTCCGGCGCGTCGACTCCTACCTGGCCGGCGTCACCAGGGCGGACCAGCACCGGCAGCTCCTGCGCTTCCAGAAGGACGTTCTGGCCAAGCAGGACCTGCTGGACAACGACTTCACCGGGCGCAAGGCCGCGCTCGCCCACGAGAAGAAGCTGGAGCGGGTAAGGCGCGGCGCGGGTGGGGGCGCGGGGTGGGGGCGCGGGGTGGGGGCGCGGGGTGGGGGCGCGGGGTGGGGGCGCGGGGTGGGGGGCGCGGGTGGGGGCAGCGCGGGTCAGGCGCGCGGTGCAGGCCCTGGGCCCACCTGCTCCCAGGTGCCTCCTGCGCCTCCCGCGGGCAGGAGGAAGCACCTGTGCCGGGCGCCCCCGGGTGCAGGAGGTGAAGTCAGGGCGACGTGAACCAAGGCTCGAGGGAGCGGTAAGTTGGGGGTGATTTCAGAGCCCGAAGCAGGAGCCGCCGCTGCCCCGGCAGGCGCATAAGCCGTGGTGGACCCAGAAGGATCTGGGAAAGGCTTCATCAGACTGGGATGGGGGGTGTGTGCGGAGAGAGTGGACAGAGCTGAGGTCACCTGGTGCAGGCGAGTCTGCCCAGGCCTCCCGTGCAAAGCGGCGAGCCTGATGGGAACTCCCCGGAGCAGCCAGCCGGGAGTAGAGCTGGGTAGTGGGGTACAGGGGCGAGGGAGCAGGGAGGAGAGGACAGCCGTGTGTGTGGGGCATGGTCGCGCCTCCATGAGGCTCCTGGTTGAGGGGACCGATGGTGAGGGGGGCCTCGGGGCGTTGTGGAGGCTGAGGGGGGCCTGGAGCCCGGGGCTTGAGGGAACCAGCAAAGAAGAAGGCAGATGCCAGCCTGGGGGCCAGGTGGGCAGGGGCCGGGTAGGCTGCAGCGGAGGCGCAGGTGGGTCACTAGGCGCTCCTGGGGCTGCGCTTCTGCTGGTCCCTGGAGGTCCCCGTCCTGCAGGGCCGGATGTGCTCGGAAAGGAGAGGACATCCCGAGTGGGTGCGTGTCCCCCCGCAGGGCCTCCAGAAGCTGTGCGTCTGCGCCCCGCAGGAGCTCGGCCGGCTGTCCGTCTTCTCTGATGTCTTTGAGGACATTTGCAGCAGCTCTCTGATATTCGGGGAGATCTTGAAGGAAATCAAGGTAATGGCTTCACACGTGTCCCCCGAATCTGAGGGGTCAGGCTGAGAGCCGGGCCGGGCTTCTGCCGCGTCCTCAGTTCATGCCTGCACCCCCTGCGCGCTGGGACCGGCTTGGAGTCCCCAGATACTTCCCTCCTTCGGCTGGGGGTTCACACATAAACTTTCATGACTTGTACGTGCGGAACACGCCTTGCGATCATCGCGCGTCACTGTCTGCTCCTGCGTGGCTGACGAGGCGGCGTTTCCCGTGGGCGACCTGGCGGCTGCGTGGCGGCCCCTGTGCCTGTCTCTGGTGGGTCGGCAGGGCCCAAGCCTCACCCTGGGTGTTTTGTCCCTGTGCTGAGGTCACCAGAGTTAAAGCTCAGTGGCTTCAGAAGGGTGAGCCTCTGTCCATCACCCCATGCGCGGCCTACCCCGAGGGAGCCGTCACACCTCTGAGCGGCCACACAGGTGTCCTCGCCGCCACCGATGCGGGCAGAGACCGCCATGCTGCCCCCGGAGCCGGTCACGCTGCCCCAGCGCCCTCTCCCCTGTACAGGACGAATACGAGCTCTACATGGCCATCCTCCTGGAGACATGCCCCACGGAGCAGCATGAGGTAACCGGCCCCGTGTCCTGTTCCCCGGCCCTGGACAGCGCTGAGCCAAGGCCCCTGCGTGGACGCTTAGACAGGAGGGGCCGCCCGTGGCCCTGCCCGCGCCCCCTGGTGGGAGGGGCTTCTGTCCACGGGGCCTGTGGCCACCAAATCTGGCGTATTCCTCCGGAGCCAGTCCCCACCCAGCAGCTGCTCAGAACCCCTCTCCCCTCTGCCCTGCCCACCGGCCTTGGGCCACCTCCCTCCTCTCCCTGCCCCTCTTCCCCCAGCCCTATGTGGTATGTGTGGGGTGTGTGTTTTGAGGGGGGTCTTTGTCTCGCTGGCACCTCTGAATTGCCCGCTCTCCTGCATGCCCACGCTGGGTGTGCACCTGGCGGCTGAGCCGTGATGGCGCAGGGCCCGTGCAGGTGTCTGGGTGGGTGAAGATGCGGTCACCTGGGGGGGTCCTCAGCGGAGGCAGGTCACACAGCAGCGTGTACTGCTGCAGCCCAGCCCTGGCCGGAGCGAAGTGGACTGAACTGGTCACGGAGAGGGCCGTGGCCACCGAGTCCCCTCAGTTTCAGATCCTGTGTCATGAACTGGGAAGCACAGGCTTTCAGCTTTGCTCGGGAAAAGCTCCCGGCGGTGGGGGTCAGTTCTAGAAACTCCCGCACCCAGGGCTGGCCCCCAACGCTGTCTTCCCGGGAATTTCCAAATCGCAGAGACTCAGGCTGTGGCTCGAGAGGGAGAAGCAGAGGCCCCCTGGGTGGAGGGGAGCCTGGAAGTGCCGCCTTCTGGGGCCTTCCCCTGTGCCTGGCTCAGCTCAGCCGCTTCTCACCCGCCTCACCTGTGAGGTCTCCGGGAAAGCAAAACCTTAACATGCTGAAAACGCCCACTCTGGTCACCGAGACCCCTCATCACTGGCCTCCCTTGTACCCCCTTTTTACCTGCATTTGTACTTTACCTGGGGCCTCTGCGGGCCATGACCCCAGGATGTCCTCACCGCCTCTCCCCGCCCCCCAGGCGTTCCTGGACTTCCTCCAGGGGATGGAGAGGCGCCCCGTGAGGACCCCCGAGGTGCAGCAGGCCCGCGAGCAGCTGCGGCAGCTGGTGACGGCCGTGCAGGCCGCCCTGGCGCGCAACGACGGGTGAGCTGCGCGGCCGCGGCCCAACCACACGCTGACCGCTCGGAAACCGCGTTTCCGGGCCCCGCGGGTCAGCCCATGGCCATTAGCTGACCCCGCCGTGTCTGTGGCCTGGAAGCTTCCTCACTCGGTCCCCAGGGCGCAGACGGACGGGCGTCCCTTCCCTGAGGGCTCATGTGCGGCGGCGTCCACAGACGTCTCCCGTGGTGGCGTCTCCTTCAAGTGACCCGCATTTCTGAGAACGGAGCAGACCCCCCTCGTCCCCAAGTAGGGGGCGGAGGGCGACGGCCGCGCTCACGCCCCTCCTTGGTTCTCAGGCTCCGGCGTGAGTTGGAGACGGAGCAGACGCTGCTGGACGCGGCCCGGGCGCAGGCAGGTGAGTGGCGGGCCCTCCGGTCTTGGGGGCTCCTGGGGGCTCCACGCCCTCCGCCCTCCTGCGTCAGCGATGGGGGTCCGCAGAGGGCGCCAAGGGTTACTCGTGTGTTTGTTCCAGCAGGCACTTTCCAGGAAGGTAACGTCCACCCTTCTGACGGGGTTGGCATGAGCCGCGGCTCAGAGCGGCCCTGGGGGCAGGGAGGGCTCGGGGCACTCGCTGTGACCCCACAGCCCGGCCGTGTCCTCGGGCCCTAGTGCCCCCGAGGCTTTCAGAGGGTCACCGAGCTCTGGGGTGGGCTGTGGAGATGTGTCCAGCTCCGGCCAGGGCCGGGGACAGATGCTGGACATCCGGTGGGGACACCGGTGCGGGGTGTGGGCCAGGCCCTCGAGGGCCCCGAGATGCTTGGCGCAGCGAGGAGGCTGAGGGGCTGAGCTGGCCCGGGCGGGTCTGGGCTGGTCTGGGCTGGAAGGGAGGCGGGGGTGTGCTCCTGGCGCTCGCCTGCCCTCAGGCCCCCGGCTTTGCTCCTCGCTCCCATGAGTCAGCTGCTGCGGCCATGGCGGGTTTCAAGGCCCAAGACACGCCTGCCATCCTGCCCATGTCCCCTGGCTCACAGGCCAAGCCAGGGGCGCACCCAGGCTGCAGGCGACCAGCTGGTGGGCACCTGGCTCTGCCGGCGCTGCTGGCCTAGTTGGGGCAAGAGTCTCGCTCCCCTTGGGCTTTGTCCTGAGGGTGAGACGGTGCCTGTGAGGGGGGCACGCCCTGCCCCACCCTCCCTTCCCCTTCCCCTCTCTGCATTTGCTCGCCCCTGGCGATTCCCATGCCTGGCATCACCCAGGCACACCTGGCAGTCTCCCCCCCAGCCCCCAGCCTCCCCCGCCCCTGCACAGCTCATGGTAAGTGCCGGCTCTTCTTACAGTGCTGCCCCTGCACCCCAGCCCACCTCTGCCAATGGCCTCTCCTCTGAGCCCAGTCGCCCCCAGCCGCGGCTTAGTTTCCTGTTTCCTGTGTGGCCTCTGCCCCCTCCTCCCCTCCTCCCCTCTGCCACAGGCTCTTTCCTGAGCTAATCTCTCTGGAATGGTTGCAAGGGCTTCCTGGCCATGGCCCTGACCCAGTGGTGCCCTTCCAGTCCATGCTGGGCACGGTGGGCAGTGGCTGTGGTCCCACTGGCTCCCCTAGCCGTCGGGGTGGCTGACGGCTTGTGTTCTCAGGGCTTTGCCCAGCCGCCCACTTCCTTTGTGGCCTCACCTCTCGGTGTCACTCACCTGGCCTTGGTGCCCCCCACCGGGTGCCTCCCCGTCCACTGAATGAGCCACGCCGGCCCTGCTGCCCGCACCCCTCCCATGCCCCGCTCACCTCTCCGCCAGGGCCCACCTGTGCACGCTTCTCTTGAAAATTCATCCTCCCCACTCTGCCAGGTGCTCCAACAGAGCCCCCGACTGTTGTCATGAGAATGAGTGACAACTACATTCCTTTAGGAACTTAGGGGGACCCCATATTCCCGTCGGAGAACACCCCATCTTAGAGCAGATGATTTTTATTGATGTGCTTGGGGTATGAGTTACATTATAGCTTCTAGTTGTTTATTACTATATACATAATATTGTTATTAATGTTCCTGATGAGGGCTTAGGTATTAAGCTCAGTCATATTTTGCTTTTAAAAAACACTTCCAGAATTATCTGACAATGTAACGGACGAGGAGAGCCTTACTCTTATTCAGAAGGTTGAAAAGAAGAGGTGTGAGATACACAATAAATGGGATGAAATCCAAGCCCTTGAAAGAGAAATTAAAGCAACTTTGATTCATACTGAAGTTTCCAATATCACCGAGAACGCAATTAAAAGCATAGAGGTATACAGTTTTGTTTTGTTTTTTTGTAATGTTTCCATTTTTTCTTTTACGTGAAAAATTTGGCAAATGCATGAAGAAGTTTGGCTTTATAATACAGTGAAAAAGGAACATACATTTGCTCCCAAAAGATTTTCATTTCAAATCATTTGTAGCCAATAGGTAATTAGAATAATAGACTAATTAGAGATCTGCTAAAACAACAAAAATGAAAACGATACAAATTTTGTAGATCCGCTAATGACCCAGTTGGAGTCTCTCAGGTCATTTGATGTCTCTTAAAATGTGACCGTTTGGTAAATACTTGTCAGGAAGACAATGGCTGCATCGCTCAGGGTCTCCCCAGGCTGAGGGGTTCAGGCTGAGTGAGGCTCGCAGAGTTCAGGACACCGCCCGCCCGATAAGGCACAGTCTGGAGGTGCAGGGCCTGGGCTGCTGGGGTTCAGGCTTCCTCCTCTCTGGGTTCCGACACCCTTATTTTTTTGGTGTCGCATCCTGTGGACGGATTTCCAGGTAGCCGCACAGCTGTGCTGGAGACGGGAATGAGTTACTGTCATTGAAATAGAAGGAATGGAAGATTCCCCACCATAATTCCATATCATTAATTGATATTACTGTCGTGATTTATCATTCATATTTGGACCCTCAGTTCAAACACTGGAAGGCACAATGAAATTGCATTTGTTGTCCTAGTAAGAAACTGACTCCTGGCTCTGGATTTAAAAGTTGTTTCTAACCAGAAACAAAAAACACGTTGAGGATTTGTGATGGACCAGATTCTCCTGTGAACTTTTAAAAATGCTATTTTATTTACTTCTCAGCAACACTAAGAAATAGTGGCTGCCATCAATCCTCTCTTTTAGCTAAGGAAACCAAGGCGCATGCGTGTAAGTTACGTAGTTGCGCTCACCGTGGGCAAGCAGCAGAATTAGAGTTTAAACTCGGCCTACGTTCTCCGTCCAGCCTCATCGATGTCGTTGCTAATCCTTATCAGTCGGTTGCATACCTGGAAGAACCAGTCTTATTTATACACCTTTCCATCAGAATTCTGCTCAGGATTATCCTTTCATACGTGGTGCTAACTATTTTGTACCACAAATTTATAGATTCATCTGGGAGGAAATGAAAGTTGTGCAATATTAGAATATTAGGGTCATTTTGTTTTTTCCTGATTTACTTTATGCTTTGGCCTTACATACTTTTGTCATGTTCAGTCTTGTGACTTTGTGGGGCCGGGTACTATCATGAATGCAAACAAAGGATTTTTTTTTTTTTTTTTTGCTTTGTATCAGCAGCTGCTGGTAAACCTATGAGTCCCTAAAACTGTATTTTTTACGTTGTATCCAACCACCTTAACAAATTCATTTATTGGTTCTGAAACGTGAAGCGCTCTTTTCCCCTGAAATTTCCCTGAAATTCCTTAGTCTCACTGTAGTATCATCCCCACCACCTCTAGCAGGCCAGGAGCTTGCCCCTTACTCCATGTCTTTCCAATCACATTTTGCTTTGTACTTTGCCTTGCCATGGTGTGCTGGTGGGTGGTTTTGAGATTAGACTGTCAACCTTAATACTTTCTGTTCCATGAATGCCCAAGGTATTGACCAAATATTCTTAACCAAATGTATTTCTTTTAAAACCATTTCTCCTTCAGACGGAAACGCTAAAGTTAGAAACAGCAAATAGGATCTTAAGGAAGAACATAAATGTAAGTTTTCGTGCATCAGTTTTTCTGTAGAAATAGTTCATCTAATGCTTGCTGTACCTCTACCAGTGCGCATTAGCTTTCTAAGGAATTGCTTTCCGTGGCGCTGGCCCCTCCGGCTGTACGCACATTGACGTGACACCGGCGGGTGTGATCTAATGTGTTTATGGGGAAAGTCACACATCGCTTGTTAGGGGTTGCATGTGACAAGTGGACTTAGCCATTTTCCCCGAACCTGCCACACCTAACAATCATGACGAGATCCTTTGGTGATAAGGAGTGTAACGAACGAACTGGCTCCTCTAACTAATTGCAGGCCTCCTCCCGAAGGCATACCAACAACCTGCTGCTTACTAGCAGGTCTGCTTTTCTCATACAACTCTGCTTCTGTTACACCTGTCTCTCTCACACGTGGCCTACATCAGCCCAATTCTGGAAGTGGTAACCTGTTTGGGTTCAACTGTTCAGTGACCAAACGAGTTTTCACTGTTGGCAGATCATCGAGACCTACGTGAGGAAGAGCCTGAGGAAGAACAGGATAAGCGAGCAGGACCAGGAGTGAGTGTCCATGTCGGGCAGCCTGATGCCAGCCCCGGGCAGCCTCGTGCGCGCCTTGAAGCTGTTCACTCGAAACTAGATCAGACGTGTCTCCACACGCGGTGTTAGCTTGAAGGGTACAGGTTCTATCCCTTCTATCCCTTCCAGGACTTAAGAATTTAGCCCAAGATGTTAGCCCTTGAATATATTAATTAGCAATGTAGAAATTCAGTTTTGTGGAAAAAGCTGTGGAGTTGAGGGTGAACTGCTATGGATCGGGACAGGAAAAATGGCTGTGGGTGACTTTTTGTAAGTGGCGTGGGTTTAGTCGTGGGAAATCTTCGCAAATCCCTACACGTGGATTATTCTGAAGATTTTAATTTTAAAGGAAATGGTTGATTTCAATGATCTGTTACATAAATCTAGATTTAACATTGTTAATTTTCTTACAGTTGATATTGTAGCTCAAATCTCAGGGTTTGTAAGAGCAGGAGCAACAGAAAATGCTTGATGGTTTACAGGGGAAAAGGGCTTATTGTTTCAAGAATAAAAGCACATCGAGTTATAAGTGCTCCCCATTCAATGCCAGCATCAAGCGCAGGACTCTCCCCGCCCATGGAGGAAGAAGGGGCAGGTGACGGACAAATGGCCAGAAGCTCCTCACCACGAGCCTTTTCTCTTTGATTTGGGTTGAAGCCCTTTCTCGGGACTTCTGCTCTCACTGGCCAGCATGACATTCCCACGACCACCTTAGTTGCAAGGGAGTCCAGAAAGCAGAATAGCCACTTCCCAGCTTACGTAGTAGAGAAAGTCCCGGGAGAAAAGTGCTAGGGCAGGTGCCAAGGAAGCCCCACAGGCAGATCCGGGTTTTGTGGCACCTTCCATCATGGTGGGCATCTTCAAAGGAAAAGAACATGCAATTGCAAATGAAAAATCGGGGCGGCTCCTTCCCGATGACAATGAAGTTTAGACATGATTATCTTGGAGGTAAATGAGCCTCTGCTGCCACGCTACACTTAGTCTGGGGAGCTGTTGAGGGGGGGGGGCGCCCCAAAGGGAGGGGATCTGCTATGTTCACGGCCAAAATCTACTGAATTAAAATGAAGTGCGGCATTGCTAAGTCTCACTGTCTGCTTTTGTGTAAATTGTGCAACGATAGATGTTGATTTTGAAAAATTTTACGCTTAATGTACTTTTTCTAATCTAGTGTGTTCATTTGTTGTGCATTTTAAGGAACATCTGGACATTTATTAACCAATTTGTAAAGGAAACAGACAGTAATTCCCCAGACCCTGCAAAAGTGACCAATGAAAACTTACAGCCGCCGTGTACGTAGCGTGGATGTTGGCAGATGCGCGGATTAATGAAGATGCATTTCATTGTGTCAGTTTTCATTGCTAATAAAGTCAATGTGGTGTAGATACATTCAAGATGTTGAAGTCAGTCCACGTACGCGTGTCATCAGCTTTACTCCCGCACACGTGGCCATCACAATGGTGCTTCTCACCGCGTTTTCTGCTTCCATTCAATAACTTCCTTCGGGGGGAAATGTGCTTGATCCTCTGATGGCATTAGGAGACTCTGCTCTGCTGCTACCCTGATTACACTTGCTCGTATTCACCACTGAAGGTCATATGAGGTGACTGTCCCTTCACTGCCCTCCGGTGCCCACTCAGGGAGGGGTCCTTGCTGGCGGTGGGGCGGACCCTACCACGTTGGGCCCTTCGGGGCTCCCTGTCCACTCCTCTCAGCTGAGCACCAGCTCGTGGCAGTCGTGCGACTGGCGTCTCCACCCCCTGGCCTGCAGGCTGGCCTGCGCTTGTGGGAGTGAGTGCGGACCCGGTTTCTCTGGAAACCACAGAGGGCTTTTGTGAAGGTCAAGCCAGGTGCCAGCAAACCTGAGGCATCCGTCCTGATTGGGAGCAGTGACAGTGGAGGGGAGAGAGGCCAGGCAGGTGCTCGTTGCAGCTCAGATCATCCTCTTCCTGCGGCGAGACCTGCTCTCCTCCACAGACAGGCGGCGGCGGGTGAATGGGACATTTTTGCTCTGTCTGTCACTAGAGTTGGCCGAGTTCTCTCATGCAAGTGCTTTCTGGTGTGTCCCCTAGAATCTTACTCAGCAGGCCCCTCGGTTCCCATCCACAGGGAGAGATGGACACGTGAGGAGGGGCCCGGCCTTCTTGGCCACTGTCAGGAACAGAGCTGGGACTTGAGCCCTGATTTGACTTGCTCAGTTCCCAAATTAAGCACCGCTTCCGCTGTGTTATTTAGACACAGGACGAGTGAAGACAGGGGAAAATAAATCTGTGCTTTCAAAGAGCAACGTGAGAACATAAAACAAACAGAGCAATGAACACAGTGGAACGTGCCCGCCACGCAAGGGAGAGCCCATCCCTGGAGAGACAGGCTTCTGGAAGGGGCTGCCGTGGGCCCTGGGTGCAGAGGCAGCGGGGTGGTGACTCTGAGGGGGGAAGCTAGGGAATGGGTTAGGAACAGGGTGCCTGAGCCCCAAAGTCCACTTACCAGCCTGATGGAGACACTCTCGGAACCAGAAGGGCGGTGTCCCTTCCTTCCCGCCCCGCCCAGCCTCAGTCCATTCATCAGCCTGACGGGAGAGCTCAGATGCCAAGGCAGCCGCAAGGCAGGCCGGGTCTTGTGGGCAGACTCAGTGGGTCTGGGTCGCCTAGGAGACCCCAGGAACTCAGTAGCCTAGGAGACCCCACAAACTCAGTGGCCCTAGGCAACCTTGGAGGGCCCTGCGGGCCCAGCCAATGAGCAAGAGACACACAAGGAGACACCCCTGCCACCCTCCTCCTGCCCACTGCACCCGTGTAAGCTGTGTAAGCCCCTGCTTCTCGGCCCCTCAGAGCACCCACTCGGGACCCCTCTCCACTGGGACAGCTCCCCTGTTCTTCTCCCGATCTTCCTACCAATAAATCTCTTGCTTTTCTGTGACTTTGGCCTTGACCTTGACATATTTCCTCCAGAAGACAAGAACTGAGAAAGTGCCTGCCTCAGGCTCCTGGCCTGCTCCCCCGAACCTGACTGACTCCACATCCAGCCCCTGGCCCTAGCGAGGATGACGGTCTCGTCCAGGTTCAGTCACAGAGGATGATCTGCCACTGGGTCAGACGGGGCCCATCACTATGTATTTCTAGAAGTGCGTCCTGAAATGCCTCTGGGAGCCGTGTGTGTGCGTGTGTTCCGGGGCGTCGGCCCGCGTGTGACTGTCTATGTAGTGTGCCTCGTCACAGAGGCTAATCGCAGCAGATCGGCAGCATGAGCGACATAGCGATGCAGTTTATCAAATTCCACTGTCTTTGGTCAACTATTTTTATAGACAATTAATTCGAACCAAGCTAGTGAGCTCAGCTGGGCCTCTTCTAACACGTCTGTCTTGGGGATGCTGACTGAAGCTCTCTTCCCGGTGCCTGCGCTTGGCCCCGTGTGCTAATTTGCTTTAGAGCGACTCATCAATGTAAAAATAAATTCTAAAGAGGAACATTTTTACAAAAATAAACCATAATTTTTCAGTCTCCATGTATCATTACTGCGGAGAAGGGACCTAAAATTGTGCCTTTGTCACCAGCGTTTGGGACTTTGCTGCCGGCTCTGCCTTCTGCCAGCGCGCGTGGACGCCCGTCCTGCCCCGGTGCCTACACCAAGCCCCTGGGTCCCACACGCCCGCCCGCCCGCCACTGCCAGGGCCACCTGCTTCGCCCTGTTTCTCCTTGCGGACCGACACCTGCCGTGAGCGCGGCTGCAGCTCTGTTCTCGTAGCTCTCCTGCCAGGAGCAGGGGACGGCAGCCCCGAATGGCTCCCCAAGACCAGGACGTCCTGAGCTGAAGCCGTGGAGGACCCTGTCCCCCCGGGGGAGACGCCGTCGATTTTCATTTCTGTGTGTGTCCGCGCGTTGTTCTGGAGGCCGCGTTGGCTGACGGGCTGCACGTGATCTAGGGAAAGAGCCGCGTGGCTTAGGGGACGCGTCCTTGGAGGTTTGTCCCAGCAGCTTTGGCTTGGACCCTTGTGGAACGTCTGGGCGCCCCTGGGGAGGCTCGCAGCGCCCCCTGCTGAGGAGCAGTCCCGCCTCAGCACCCACCCTTGCTCGCGCGGGGCCCAGGGCCTCTGTGGCCCCTCGAAGTCCATTTCGCGTGTGAAGGCCAGTGTCTCAGAGGCCCGCCTGGCGCCCTTGACGGTGCTGCCTGTGCGTCCCGTCTGGTCTTTGTCCCCACCTCAGGAACACGCCGCAGTTACCCCACGGGCTCAGCGAGGGAAGCACGACGCCTTCCTACAACCGTGAGCCTTGCCTGTCCCTGTTTCTGGTTTCAGTTACTTGGTTTTTACAAACACGTGCCTCCCCCCGGCCCCCCGTAGTGTGACAGCAGGCAGAGCCTTCCTTCCAGCCCCGGATGGCGCCCAAGTTGGCCTAAGCTGGCGGTTGTCACCTTCGCCTGCACCTGAGACTCGCGTGGGGGAAAATTAAGGAAAGACTTGGGGCCCGGACCTCACCCAGGCCAGCTCTGCGTGGGCTGGGCTCTGGCGGCTGGGGCTGGGCTCTGACAATGTGTGCGGGCGCCCTACGTCCTGCTAACGGCCTGGGCTGTTGCTCCTGTCTCCCTGCGCCCCACGGGCACTCGCTTAGGCTGGCTGGGGGTCCCTGGGGACACTTGTGGTCTGGGCGGGGAAGCGGCCAGAGGCGGCTCATGTAGCTGGACGGAGGACGAGATTTCGCCAGGTGGGGGCGTCTCCTCCAGCCCTCTGAATGTTGGGGCCAGGACCCCGGCTGCTCCTGGCCACCCCGTGGACTGGGAAGAAGGGCGATGAACAAGGTAACAGATGCCCACACATGGCCCCAGGAGGAGCTGCCTGTGGGCGTGCCTGGCCCCACCCGCGGCCTCACAGCACCGCCCGGTCCTGCCCACCCCTGCAGGTGCTTCTCGCAGCCAAGCCATCCTTGCGGGCCTTCTGCAGCGAGCCGGCCAGGAGGGGCATCACTGGCCTATGACTTGCTCACTTGTAAACCAAGGGCCACTGCGAGAACCCCGCCCGCAGCCCCCGCCCTCCTGGGGCCGTTCTTGCTGCCACGGGTGACTGTTCCCGCGGCACCCCTTCCCCCTGCCGGTCCCTCCACCGTCGCCCCGTCCCACACCGGGTGACAGGTCTGTTTTTGAGGTTCCCCACCCGGAACACCTGGCGGCTCGTCCCTCCTGCCGAGGAAGCAGCAGTCACCCTCACAGTCAGGCCCGGGTGAGCTCCCAGCGCGCGGGAAGCGCCCGGGTGGGTCAGCACAGACGTGCCGGTGTCCCCAGTGTCCCCGAGGCGTCTCCTGGAGGGGCCGTCTGAGCCTCCGTATCTCAGCGCGCTGGCTGCGTCTCCGGGGCCTCGCAGTAGAGCCGTGTCCCCCAAGCGACGTTGGCGTCCTCGCCACTCCTCCGCTGTGACTTTACTCGGAAAAACAGGGTCTTTGCAGATGACTCCGTTCAGAGTGTGCAGCTGGGGGGACCTTCGTCAGCACGCTGGGCTCCCGAGCAGGGGACAGCTGGACACAGATGCACACAAGCCAGGAAGCAGGGGCTGGGGGAGAGGCCGGTGCCCTCTCCCAGCTCTGCCAGGGGCCGGCCCCATGCACCCCCTGGGCACGCCCCTGCATACCCCCTGCACACCCCTCTGCATGGCCTCCCTGCTCACCCCCTGCACAACCCCGCACGCTCCTCCGCATGGCCCTCCTGCCCTCCCCTCTGCAAGCCTGGCCCCCAGCCCTGCGAGAGCAGCACTGTCCTTTAAGTCGCTCCGTCCCGACGGGACCTTCCTTGGACACATGAATTCAGACTCGCACTTCCAGTTACGAAAACTGTCTTTGAATCTAATTTTTATGGGGACTTCCTACCATCTCCTCCTCTAAGAGTTTATCTTGGACTCTGCTGGCGCGCCGCGCTCACAAGCAACTGCATATTTAAGATCTATGTCAAAGTAATTATTTGCTTCACTGTATTTTCCATTTCAGACCCTCTCGGTCCACTGAGAGTCATCCAGCACCCCCTCTCCGCACAGCGCTTTGTGCATTTCCTGAACTTTCAATACAAACCGAGCTCAGAACGGCAGAGATGACAAAAGAGTAAAATTCGTCTTCCAGAGGAAAGTGCAACGGACCCCTATGGATTTTTCAAACCTCAAGGATTTTGCACAGGCCTGTTGGCACCGCCGCGAGCGGCTGAGCACTCAGACGGGGGGTTCAGACGTGGACTGTGGCTTCCTGCTCCAAGTGCTCCTCTCTTCCCTCCTGACAGCCCTTGGCTCCCGGCTGGCAGGTGGGGGCAGGAGCGCCCCCGCTGTCTGGACACCCTCTGAAGCCTGGGCACGGGACTCCTCCCCCGTTACCAGCCTTTCCTGACCCAGGTGGACCGTCCTGAAACTGTAAGGGGGGGCTGAAGCCAAAGGCTGTTCCAGGGGGTGCCCCCTGGAGGGGTGCTGGTGAGGATGGAGCCCCCGGGAAACGGAACAAAGTATTGGGGGGCACTGATAAGAGATATAAGGGACGGCAGAAGCAGCCCCCGGGGTTCAGCCTTCGGGATTTCAGCGATTTTGGATCTTCAGAGATTCCGGGGTCAGCCTCTCCCGCCCGCACCGAGCTGACCTTCCAGAAGGCTGTTGCTGGCTCTGAAGGACGGGAGAGGCCTCCGGCAGCCGCCCTCCGAGAGGCAGAGCTTGGAGGCTTTGCAAGTCGCGGAGTGACTGAAGCTGTTCCTGGTTTTGCTGCTGCTGCAGCCTGGAGGGAAGGGCCCCGGGCAGGGCCTTGCTGGGCTGTGAGTGTGGCCATTTGTCGGGCCGCTGCCGCTGCTGTCTGGGTGTCGCTTGTCTGGGGCTGCGCCGGGGCGTCCCGGCAGCTCCGGGAGCATCTCCATTGTCTTCTGCTGTCTCCGTGAGTTGGGTCTCGCCTGTGGTCTGCCTGCCACGTGCTCCAGGCCCCAGGTTGTGGGGAGACACCATCTTGGGGTGTTTGTGTTCAGGACTTGAAAACACTGGACGTGGCTTTGGGGAGGTCAAGGCCACTTGTGGCCTCAGTGACTCCTTGTTTTCCCCGGTTTGTTAAATTAATCCCATTATTGTTGTTCCCTGCGCCTTGTGGTCTTGCAGTTGCGCACACGGGTGAAGAACCTGCACGGTGACCGGTGACCTACTTGGACAGTGTCCCTGGCCAGTGTTAGTGCTGCTGCCTTGGATCACTCTAATGAAAACTCACCAAGATGGACAGATATCGAATGTCACCTTCCCTGTTAAAAAAACCTCTGCCTGCTTATTTTCACTGTGGCCACGTCGGTTCACAAGATGGCATGTGGTTGGCGCCTCCTCAGAGGTGGGTCCCCACACCCACCACAGCACTGCATCTTCCTCCACAGCCCACAACCCCCCACCCCTCTCCTCTACCCCTGCCCCCCGTAGCCTCACACCCACAGTCAAATTTCTTGGGTCTGTTTTGATTTAGTTTCGTCTGTGCCTTTGTTGCGTGTGTCTGTATCGCACACGGACTGAGACGATCTGACACCTGTCACTCTTCTCTCTTAACTCACTCAGCAGGGCCTCCATGGGGGCACCACACTATGAAGCTGTCCGCAGCCTTGCAATATGAGTTCGATCCCCGGCCGGCCAGGGAGCTACCCACACGGCCCGGCACCTCTCCTGTCTCCCCGCTGCTCCCCTCAGCAGTGGATTTCATCAGTCTGCCTGTTCTGCTCCCCGCTCTGTCTCTGGGGAGTCCTCTCGCTTCCTGCATCTCTGGCTTGTGCCCCAGCTCTTGTATAAATAAATAAATAAGTAAACAAATAAATGAATAAATAAATCTTTAAAAAATTAAAAAATATGTTAATTCACTCAGCGGCGTCCCCTCCATTTCCACCCAGCTGCTGTAAACGGCAAGACTGCGCCTTTTCCACAGCTGCACCATATTCCGCCGTGCATGTAGCCCGCATCCTCTGAGCCACGTCTCCCGTGCTCAGCTCTGTCCCCGGCCTCCGAGGGGCACGTCTCTCCTGGGGTGCTAGGCTCCCACTGCTAACAGCAAGTTCTCTGATGGGCTCATGAGCCACGTCTGGCAGAGACGGGCTTTCCCGTGCCGGACGGAGGACATGCTTCCAGCTCTCGGCCCCTCCTGCCTTCAGCTCCAGTGTGTGTCGAGCGCAGACCCGCGCGAGTGGCTTCTGACATGCTCGGCTAATAGAGCGACTCTTTCTTACAAAGATAAGAGCCAGGGCTGGGAAATCTCCACAGGCCTTTCCAATCATGTGAAAGTCTAAATGTCACCTGGCGTTGCTGTGGAGCTGTGTTTACTTGCAGATTTCTAACCTGTGGAGACCTGGCTGCACCCCAGGGCTCAGCCTTGGGAGGGTGAACACCCAGACCCCCTCTCAGGGCTGCTGGGCAGCCCCCCGCCTTGGAGAGGTTGGGGGTGTGCTCCCCGCCCCAGCCACAGGCAGATTCATCCTGTTTCATTTTGTCAGGTTGGGAGTCAGAGCATTCAGCAGGGAGAAATGCTAAATTTCACTCAGCGACTCATTCCGAGACCCAGGGGTTCTTTACATAATTTATTTTGAAATAATAACATAGTCTAGTTATTCTCTTGTATTCCAGAAAAGACCCAGAAATCTGTTCCTGTGGATTTTTACGCGTCAGGTGTGTCTTGGCTGCGGGCGCCGCGGCCCGGGAGGGAGGAGGCTGGGCGGGGAGTCTCTGCCCCCCGGGCCTGGGCCTGGCGAGGCCGGCGGCTGCGCCTCCGCGGTGCGCGGCGAGGAGCGCGCTCAGGACCCCCGCGCCCGCCCCAGCGCCGGGATCCTGCTCTCAAACCCCCCCCCCTTCAAGTGCGAGCTCGAGAAGTCGGGGGTGTCCCATCTTCCCGGCTCGGACCCTCCCGGGGTGGTCGGGGTCGGCGCCGCGGTCCTTGCGGCCCCGGACCGAGCCCGTCCAGGCGGCGCCCTCCCCGGCCCGGCCCGCGCGGCTCCGAGCGGCGTTTCTGGGCTTCGTGACACCGTCCCTGACGCTGGGAGATCTCCCCCCTTTCGCCTTGCGCCCCGATGCTGAAGAGGCCTCAGGGGAAGGTGCGACATTCGGCGCATTTTCCGTTTGGTCCCGCCGCCCTGCAGCCGCGGGGCGCCCTGGGTCCCGGTCGGGGGCGACCTGTGCGGGGTCCGCTCTCCGGGTCCCGTTTGGGGCAAACTCCCCTTTCCGTGGGGTTTGCGCGAGGACGTCTGGAGACCCGCCTCCGGGTTCCCGCCCCGGGCGCTGCCGACGCGCGGGGTCCGGCCCGGCCTGAGGTCCGGCTGCGGCGCCCTCGGTCCCGCCCGAGCGAAGGACTGAGCGGGGCTTGGGGGGCCAGTGAGGCCCGGCGGGTGCGCGCGCCCTCTGCGCGGCTCTCGGTGTCCAGCGAAAGCGGAAAGTCCAGGGGACTGGGGGCGGGAGGCGGCCGAGAGACGCGCACCCCGGGGTCCCGGGCCCCCTGTGCAGCTGACCAGGCGCGGCCTGCGCTGTCCCGCGCGCCGCCCACCTGCCTCGGAACCTGCCGCCTCAGGGACGGGGTTTCCCGCTCGCGGCGCAGCCCCTGCCGGCGTCTCCGCGCGAGGGCGCGTCTGCCCGGCCGCCCGCCGCCCGGGTGGACTGTCCGCTCGTCTCCCGGGCCCTCGTGTCCACGTCGGGAAGCGCCGGCATCAGCGGGAACCCGGCGCCTCCGAGGCCGCGGCGCCCCGTGGAGGCCGCAGGGAGGCGCGAGCCCCTGGGGGCTGCGAACCTGGCGCGCATCGCGACCCCCCAGCGCCGCGGGTCCGCTGAGCACCGGATGGTTTCCTGTTTCCTCTTGGCGACATCGCTGGGTTGTCTGGGGTTGGATTTATCTTCCTGCAAGAAAAACCTGGACACACGAATGACCCTGCTTGCAGCCTCCGGGCGGGCAGCAGCCCGTGCGCCCCGGCGAAGGGGGCGCGTGGGGAGGGTCCCCCTGGGAGCCGGGTCACGCGTGGGAACAGCCGGCGGAGGGAGTGAAGGTGGCGGGTGACCGGACGGGCCCGGCAGAGCACCTCCTGGGGACGGGCTGGGGCGCCGGGTCCTCTGCGCTGCGGGAGCCCCGCGGGCTGTGGGGGACCGTCTGGGGCTCCCGGGGCGCAGCGCGCACAGGCCGGGCGGGGTCAGCCTCCCGGGGCGTCGGTGCGCGGGCGACGTGGGGGTGTCTTGCCAAAAGGGGGCGAGGGCACTTTAGGGGCAGGGGGCAATTCTTACTGGCTTTGGGGTGACGTGGTTTGCGTCGTCAAAGCGGCTTCGGCCGCCCGGGACGTGGGGGGGGGGGCGCGCGCCTGGCTGGGGACGCGCATCCCGTGGGTCGCGAACGCGCCCGGCGACCCGGGGTGGCGGAGGCGGGGGAAGCCCCAGTGAGCCCCTCCTCTTGGCGCCAGGGCGGCTCCCCTGGAGGTGGGCGCCCCCCTCCCCCACCCCCTCCCCCACCCCCCACCCCCTGCCCGGCCGGCTCCTGCGCTTCCCCGCGCGGCCGCCAGGTGGCGGCGCAGCCCGTGAGGCGGCGGCCGGGGCTGCGCTCCCCGCGGTCCCCTGGCGTTGGCCGAACCCCGAGCCCGCGCCCGGCCCAGCCGCCCGGAGAGCCGCCGTGGAGTCGCACAGGGGCCGAGGCGCCGGCAGGCGGGCAGCGGCAGTGGGCAGCGGGCAGCGGGCAGCGGCAGGCGGGCGGCGGGCAGCGGGCGGCGGGCAGCGGGCAGCGACAGCGGGCAGCGGCAGTGGGCAGCGGGCAGCGGCAGTGGGCAGCGGTCAGCGGGCAGCGGGCAGCGGGCAGCGTCAGTGGGCAGCGGGCAGCGGGCAGCGGCAGCGGGCAGCGGGCAGCGTCAGTGGGCAGCGGGCAGCGGCAGCGGGCAGCGGCAGTGGGCAGCGGGCAGCGGGCAGCGGCAGCGGGCAGCGGGCAGAGGGCAGCGGGCAGCGGCAGCGGGCAGCGGGCAGCGGCAGTGGGCAGCGGCAGTGGGCAGCGGCAGGCGGTCAGCGGGCAGCGTCAGTGGGCAGCGGGCAGCGGGCAGCGGCAGGCGGGCGGCAGGCAGCGGGCGGCGGGCAGCGGGCAGCGACAGCGGGCAGCGGCAGTGGGCAGCGGGCAGCGGCAGTGGGCAGCGGTCAGCGGGCAGCGGGCAGCGGGCAGCGTCAGTGGGCAGCGGGCAGCGGGCAGCGGCAGCGGGCAGCGGGCAGCGTCAGTGGGCAGCGGGCAGCGGCAGCGGGCAGCGGCAGTGGGCAGCGGGCAGCGGGCAGCGGCAGCGGGCAGCGGGCAGAGGGCAGCGGGCAGCGGCAGCGGGCAGCGGGCAGCGGCAGTGGGCAGCGGCAGTGGGCAGCGGCAGGCGGTCAGCGGGCAGCGTCAGTGGGCAGCGGCAGCGGGCAGCGGCACCGGGCAGTGGGCAGCGGGCAGCGGCAGTGGGCAGCGGCAGCGGCAGCGGGCAGAGGGCAGCGGGCAGCAGCGGCAGTGGGCAGCGGCAGCGGCAGCGGGCAGAGGGCAGCGGGCAGCAGCGGCAGCGGGCAGCGGGCAGCGCTCCGCAGACGCCCCGGCCGGTGGCCGCCCCGGAGGCGGGTCCGGCTCGGTCCGCGCTGACCGAGACGATGTCGGCGCCTTCGGCGGATGCTTCAGGCCTCTGCTGCCCACCGGCCGGCCCGCTGGGGCTCCCCTCGGGGCTCCTGCCGCCCGCTGGCCCGCGCCCCGCACAGGTGCGCCCCGCAGGTGCCCGGGCCAGGGGAGGCGCGGGGCCGGCAGTCCGGAGGCGCGGGCGGGGGAAGCCTCGTTTTTCCCGCACGGGCCGCCGCGGGGCGCCGGACAGCCCGTCTAGCAGCCGGCCGAGGCTGACCGCGGCGGGCCGTTTCCCGGGGGGCCCAGCGCCCCGTCTTGCGCGGCCCACGCTCCTTTCTTTGCGCCCGAGGCTCGGGGCGGGCGGGGGCCGCGGGGGCGCTGGGGTGGCCGCCGCCGCAAGCCTCCTTGGCGGTCGCCCCTCCCGCCGGCTCCCGGCCCGGGGCCCCCGCGTCGGAGGAGGGACGGGGCGTCCCGCAGAGGCCGCGGGGCCAGCACCGGGCGGGCCGCTCCCCGCTGACCAGCTGACAGGTCCCTCCTTATGTCACCTTAACAACGCAGCCCACCCCGCCCCTCCCGAGCCCCCCAGACTCCAAAAAGCGTCACAGGATTCACAGGAAAAACGCCCTCAGGGGCCTCCCTGGTGGCGCAGCGGTTGAGCGCTGGGTTGCGAAGCTGCGCGCGGCCTCTGTGGCGCCGGTTCGATCCCCGGCTGCTCCCCGGCCACCGGAGGAGGGTCCCACATGGCGCGCAGACCTCTCCTGCCGCCCGCTGCTCCCCTCAGCAGTGTCCTTCGGTCCTTCTGCCTGCTCTGCTCCCCGCGCTCGCTCTGGTGAATTCTCTCACCCTCCCGAGCTTCTGACTGTACCCAGTGCATGTATAAACAAAAACAAAGAAAGAAAGAAAGAAAACATGCCTCTATATAAAAAAAAAAAAAAATTAAAAAAAAAAAAAAAAAAAAAAAAAAAACGCCCTCAGGGCTGTCTTCTCGGGGACAGCGAACTGCGCCGTTTTAAACACGTTTTTGAGCAACGAATGAAAAGTGAATTGGCTGGGACTGTAGGAAGTAAAGCCCGAAAGACGAACTTTTCCCAGCGGGCTGGAGCGCGGCGGAGGCCAGGCCAGGCTCATCTGTACTGAGGGGACGTTGGCGTGGACAGGCGGCCTGGGGCTTCAAGCCACCTGTGAGTCAGAGATGGGTTTCCTGGGGCTGGACCCCAGACTGGTCACCCCCGGAGGGGCAGGCAAGCAGGGGGTTCATGGTCTGCGTTTTGAGGGGTCCAAGATAGCGTCTCTTGGCAGGTGCTCTCTGGACAGAGGGCGAAGCTGGAGTTGGCTCCCCTTGGGGAGGCCGGGCCCTCCCCGCTGTCTTCATGCTGAGACCATCTCGTGGGTCCCGGGACAGAGCTGTGACCGCCCCGTGGCCTCAGCCCTGTGGGCGAGAGCCAGCGTCAAGAGTGTCCAGTCTGGGACCTGCATCCGCCAAGAAGCCACATCCCAGACCAACAAGCCCTGAGAGGGGAGCCTGCTGGGGGGCCCGCCTCTGGGGGCAGCTGCAAGGGCCACTGTCTGCCCCTCCAGCCCGTCCACCACACATTTGACTGGCCGTGCTCTGGGGTTCTCGGCACACACAGCAGGGCAGCGCATGTGTGCCAACTCTGTGTCCCACGGACAGTCCGTACACCTCCACCAGGTGAGCGGCCCCCCAGGAGGGCCTGGCCCCTGCAGGGCAGGCGTGGACAGCAGGCCACTGGAGGGCATCTGCAGGTCTCGAGCTTGGAGCCGCATCTGCCTCCCACGCTGGCCTCTGTGGCCTTAGCACGGAGAGGCCTGAGCAGAGCTGCGGTGCTTCCTGACAGACCCACGGCGCCCTCTGCGGAGGTGGACCCGCTGGGCTGCGAGCCGTGAGCATGCCTGGCGCGACTGGCAGGGGGCTGCCTTCTGAGGCAGCAGGGCCTGGTGGGAGTGATGGCCAAGCCCACCCGCCGGCCTGACCCGTGGGGCCCACGGGGGGCGCTTGTGCAAGGCTGGGTCTCAGGGCACCGCGTGGCGAGCCAGGGCGCAGGAGGGCCCAGGTTTCCAGGGGAGGAAGGCGACCAGGAGGAGCAGCAGCCCCGTCTTGTGTCCCCATCTCCATGCCCGGAGCAGCACCTGGAGAAGTGCCCGGACACGCGGTCTGGAAGGCGAGTCCAGGGGGACAGCAGAGGATTTTGCCGGTGCTTGGACATGAGTGTGACCTGCAGGGCAGGAGTGGGCAGTGGAGGGCGAGAGGGGGCTGCCTCTCGCAGCCTGGATACCCCGCACTCCATTCGGAGCTGGGGCAGAGGAAAGCTCTATGATGCTCTGGACGCCAACGAGCACGGCGCTCGCGGAGAGCAGCCTCGGGGTGGCCGGGAGCGGGTGGCAGGGGCTCTGGGCCATCAAGCTCCGGCAGCGGCGTGAGCAGGACCTGAGGTCAAGTCCAGGAGTTTCTCTTCTGAAAATGACCCAGCGTGGCTGTCACGCACCAGGAGGGTGTGGAAGGTCCACGGAGGGTGTTTTCTCCAGAGAGAGCCATGACGTAAGTCCTGGTATCATTCATCGGATACAATATTGGGAAGTAATTAAAAATAATATTTGTGTAAGTGGAATATGTGATAAAGGAATAAGTGAGACTCATCTTTAAGTAGTGGCTTATAGGTGAGGGGTTTTTCTTCTTACTTTCAGATGTTTTGCAGAATTTGTTGAAATTTTTTTAAAAGATTTATTTATGCATACAAGAACTGGGGTACAAGGCAGAGGTGTGGGGGTGAGAGGACTCCCCAGAGACAGAGTGGGGAGCAGAACAGGTGGATCCACTGAAATCCACTGCTGAGGGGAGCAGCAGGGAGTCAGGAGAGGTCTGCTGCGCCATGTGGGTCGCTGCCTGGTCAGGGATCGAACCTGTGCTGCAGAGGCTGCTGATAGCCCTATGGTGCTGTCCTTAACCCCGGTACCACCAGGAAGGCCCCCATTGTTGAAATTTTTAATAAGGAGTCTGGTAAAAATCTAAACCAGTCTTAGGCAAAATTTGATCTTTGGCTTCCAAAGTCAAGAACACTCTATTTCTGAGTTGAATCCCCAAAATAAAATCTTGATTAATCATGGCAAGAAAATTTAAACTATTTAAAATTATTTTAAAATTAACTTAAAGCAGACAGCAGCTTGATGCCACATGGTCCTCAGGTGTGTCGGTGTGTGAAGGAACTTTGTATTTGTCCTATCAAGGTATTAATTATATCTTTTAACTATTTAACCTGATGGCAAAAGTATTTTCTGTCCTAGACCAGGCCAGGAATAATTGCTCCAAAGCATTTTAGTGTGTACGATAAGGCACAGTAATATCGCCTCGAGCGTTTATTTATTTCCATGTTCATTTATGTGTAGCTGTTATTTGCTGGTTTGTGTATTCCTTTCGCCCTTATTTCTTTGTTTTTTGGGGACTGTCTTGCTTCGGTAATTCTCTCTGGAGAAGAGAGAACTGGGGTACAGTTCATGGGACACCTCTGGAGTGGAGGCTGAGGCCCCACCGGGGAGGAGCCCGGGGCCAGTGTCCGGCCCGTGGTGGTGTGAGTAGGAACGGGGCCATGGAAGTGTCCTTGTGAGGCGGCGTTTGCTTTTTGTTCAAATATATCTGGACACGCTTCTTTCTTGTGCTTCTCCTTCCACAAACTTGCTTTTTAAACCTGGCACATCCTGCATCTCCCGACAGCCCCTCCCTCTCGCCTGGCCTCGACGGCCCTCCGCTCTGCACCGCGTCTCCAAGACCAGTCTTGCCTGTACAGACGCGTCATCTCTACGTGGCCAGAACATTTTGCAGCATCAGAACGAATGCATTTAGCTGCTCAGTGTCTGTCTCAAGCACTTCTCAACACACCCTTGTGTTTTAAGCCGCGTGATTGCACGAGAGCAAGTAAAGCTGAGGTGGGGGGTGGGCGGCCGGGACACCGCAGAGGCCGGGGCTTCCACCGCTGCTGAGGTCGTTGGGGTGACGGAGACGTTTTATGATGATGCATGTTTACTTGAACTTTATGTGGCTGGGAAGAAAGTATTTTCATAATTATTATTATTTTGTGTCATGGACTGGGGAAGAATTTCAAAAGTGTAGTCTCCTTCCTGGGCCTGGGCTTACATATTTATGTATTTTAAAAAGATACATAACTTATTCTATTTCCCTCTCTCTCACATTCCCAAACATACATAAATATGCATCCGTACACGTCTATATTATCGTGGATGCCTAGTACATTTACATGCTGTAGATATTCAAATAGCCAGCCAATGAAATGTATTTATTCTTTTCATAGTTGGATAAAATTAACCCTGGGAAGCTTTGACATTAATGAGAACAGTAACAGTGGGTGGTTGTTACCGCTGTAAAAGTTTCAACTATCAGGAGACTTAGCGTGCGTGTTGCCAGAAAGGTGGTTTTTGTTTTTTAAAATCTGTATGAGAAATACAACTAGAATTTAGAATTTAGAAATTCTCTAGAACTAAAGAAAATAAGTTTAGGGGCAATGTGAGTTATTCAGCTCTTCTCCCAAATGGTTTTAAAATCATGTTTATTTTATGAGAACACGTATTTCTCAAGTAAAAGCAAACCTTTCCGCTGATAACGTAAGGTATGGAAAGTCTCTCTCTCAAATGGATTTAGATATAAAACTCCAGAATCTGTGTGAGTGTATTTTACCCGGAAGAGTTGCCTTGAAACGGGTCTGGCAGTGTTACGGCAGCGCCCGTGCTGCGCAGTGAGGGGCGCTGACCAGGGGGGCCCGCACGGGCAAGGTGTGGCCATGCAAGGGACAAGCTGCGGCCCCAGCTAAAGAAGTGGGGAGGCCGGGACACACCCGGAGAAAGCCTGGGCTGTGGTGACCACGGCCGGGAAGGGTCCTGGGTTCTGCCCGGCTTCGAGGCGTGGACCCTCACCTCAAGGAAGCACGTCCACTGGAGTGGCCACCGTTGACACCAGCGGCCCCCCAGTGCCCTCGGGGGCGTGGAGGACCCCCGTGTCCGGGTCCCCTGCAAAAGTGCTGCCGTCACCTCCAGATGAGTCCGGCAGCTTCCCGGGAACTTGAACACCCAACTCCGGGGTCCCAGGCCCCCCGCGTCCCCCACCTGCGCGGGAGAGGTGAGGCATGGCGGCGAGGACATCTGTGCGCAAGCCTTTGTAGCCACTTGCTAGCGGCGGCTCGGGCCGGACGGAGCCTCCTGCCTGTCAGATGGTGAGCGGGCACTCAGACGTGTGCCCACGCGGGCGCAGGGAGGAGTAGGCCAGGATGCAAGCCCTGGAGAGGCCCGGGCCTGCGGGTGGAAGCCTGCATCTGGACATCCCAGGAGCCAGCCCCTTCCCGTGGGGTCTTCTGTGCTGCGGGTTCTGTGTCCCCGAGAACCGCCCCCCCCATTCCGTGTGGGAGACGCATCCTCCGCGGACAGAGGGCGTCCTCGCCCGGTCACATAGACGATGTCCCCCGGTGGGCGGGGCTGGCCCCCACGCACCCTGAGGTGGAGCTGTGTGTGGGGGCCTAAGTGGCTTTCTTGAATCTGGGGCTCACCCTCGCGGGTGGGGCACCCCACTCAGGGACACCCCGGCCCTGGGGCTCCTCCGCTGGACACGCTTGGGGCAGCGGGAGGCCCCACCTGGGGCTCACAGCAGGAGCGCGTGTGGAGCCAGTCCCGGCGCCCCCGCACCCGGGTCCCGGCCCTGACTTAGCCGCCAGCACAGACGGGCTTCGGCGGGCGCTGTGGGTGGTGAGTGGCTGACCTGAAGCTTCCATCTTCCCGTTCATCGTCGGGTTCACAGCCTTCCTTTCGGCATCCTTTGCCCCCCAAGGGCTGGGAGCAGCCAGTGATAAACTCTCCTCCGCAGAAGGGAGCTGGAAAGGGAGCAAGGAGACATTTGGGCCCCTATAAAATACACTGATTTTATTCTAAGTCTTCACCGTGTGACAGTTTTGGTTGAGAGGTTAACACACGTGCGTGTGCACACACACAGGCACACAGGCACACACGCGGGTACACGCGCTTCAAGGATGAAAAGAATTTGAACTGAAGCAGGCACCTCTCAAGGGCTGGGGCTCGGAGCATCGAGGCTCTGACAAGCCTTTTCTTTATCCTCTTGAGCTAATTGTGTCACTTGACACGCCAGCATGAGGAATAGTGAGATTCTGACAGGCTAATTCGAGCCTGTGGTTCCAATGAAATGTACGTAAGGCACTTGTTATATTTAGTGACAATCAGTGTCATTTTCCATTTAAAAGCAACCCTTTATTTGGTGGCGGTGACTGCAGCAGCCCTTTGCTGAGGAAGAACCACAGTTCGGGGTCCAGAGGGGTGACCACCCAGAGGCAGCAGGCAGGGAAGACCTGGCAGCTGCAGGGGAGGCGCAGGGCCGAGCCCCCAAGCGCGGGGTGCCGGCTGGGGCCGGGTCTGGTGGTGAAAACAGGGCTCCTGTCTCGCCCGGGTGGTTTCACCCCCAGGGCCAACCACCTTGCGCATCTTGATGAGCAGAGACCCAAAAGGTGATTTTTAATTTGATTATACGACGGACTTGTGATTTTAAGTAGAAAGAGAAAAATGCCGTCTTTGTGGGTTTGTCAGGACGAGCCGGCAGAGGGAGCCGGCAGGTGGTGCTGGACGGCCAGGCTGCTCTGCGCACGGAGGCCGGACCCGGCTGAGTGTAAGATTTCCTGTTGGCGCCGAAGGTGAAGTCAAGGGCTGCAGTGAACGCCAGTCTGGGTCGAAAATGCCCCAAGGCAGCAGCAGCTAAGACTGACACTGACCAAGAGAAGCTTAGAAATGAGGGCGCAGGAGGGTGCTAAGGGGTGTGCCCAGGTCCAGTCTCCTGCCCTGGCCGGCAGCGCCCACAGCTCATCTGCTCGTCCCAGGCGTCAAGTGCGCGCTCCTTGGCTGGCTGGAGTTTTGTTGCATTGTGAGCGTGCGCCACGGTGAAACCACGGTTTGGACAGCACATTTCTCAAAGAGATAAAAGCAGAGCTTTTATTTATTTATTTATTTTTTAAAAAGATTTATTTATTTATTTATTTATTTATTTATTTATTTATTTATTTATTTATACAAGCACTGGGTACAGTCAGAAGCGCGGGAGGGTGAGAGGATTCCCCAGAGCCAGAGCGGGGAGCAGAGCAGGCAGAAGGGCCGAAGTACGAAGGACACTGCTGAGGGGAGCAGCGGGCGGCAGGAGAGGTCTGCGCGCCATGTGGGACCCTCCTCCGGTGGCCGGGGAGCAGCCGGGGATGGAACCGGCGCTGCAGAGGCTGCGGGCAGCTTCGCAACCCAGCGCTCAACCGCTGCGCCACCAGGGGAGGCCCAAAAGCAGAGCTTTTAAATGGATGTTTTCTAGCCCTGGGGTCTCACCCAGGGCTCGGGCCTGCAGGCCAGGGTGGCCGTGACCCCGCACTGGTGGAGTCGGTTCCGCCGACCCGGTTCTGACTTAGTCTCCCTCCGGCCTCTAACCTGACTGACCTGCTTGGGCCCGCGGCCCCAGCCTCTGCGCGGGGTGCTCGCGCCTGCCCCGTGCATCCCGGGAAGCCCCATCTTCACGCTGAAGGGGAAATAGCAAGATCAGGAGAATGACTCACTCCAGGGAGACTGAGGAAGCTTCCAGGGCGGCGCGGCCTGGGCTGAAATGGCGCTGGCCCCGTGACGCCCCCGGGATGGAGAGGACGCCCCCCCCCAACCAGGGCGCCCGCTTACCTGCACTGTGTTTCCTTAATGCCAAACTGAGCTGTCCCAGCAAGGTTTTTGCTCAAAAATCTTTTTTGAGCGAATTGATTTCCCCTGGCTGAGCGATCACCAGCCAAAGCAGCAGGAAAGCCCCTGCCCCAAATCACTGCACTTTCAGGGCTGCGGGGAGCAAGCAAGTCACAGGCGGCAATTTTTCCAGAGCAGCGGTGCAGCCTTAGGCCGGGGCGTCTCCCCAGAGGGCCGTGGGCTCCCCGCTGCCGGGAACAGTAAAGTTGGACGCAGACATAGACAAATAGGACTTGAAAAGTGGCAAGAGAGAACCTCGGAAGATCCCAACTGTTTAAACAGCTGAGCTCTGGGAGCACAGTTCTGGAAGCCTCTATTTTGTTTCGATTATGTTTTTTTTTTCTTGCCAGAGTGACCATGTAGAGCACCCAAGTATGAGCCCCAGGGAGGCCAGGGGCGGTTCCCCAGAGCTAACATCTCCCTGTGGGAATATGGGCCTTAGGCTAGCACGGCCCCTCCCCCATCCCCACCCCACAGGCCTGCTCAGCAGGGCCCCCAGCTCTGTCTTCCAGGAGAGTGCAGGCCTGGAGCCAGCGCTGGCTCCCTCTCAGATCACAGCCTGCCAGCTCTGGACTCCCCTCCAGGTGCAGACCCGGCCGGCCCTGGGGAGGGGGGTGTCCCGTCTCTGCTGGCCGCTGGGTCTGGAAGCTCCGCCTGCAGGACTCTCCCACAGCCCTCCCGGCGGCCTCACCCTCCTCGAGTGACCATGGCGTGGTCCCTGACTTGAGCACGTCTGGATACCTTCTCCGGAGACCTCGGGGCTCTCCCTGTCCCAGGTCAGCAGAGCGCTCGGAACTGACCATTCGGCCCCCGGCTGCAGCACAAGCCCCTCAGGCAGACGCCTGCCTCCCTCCTGGCCCCTAGAGCACGCGGGTCCTCTGGGAGCCTGGCCCTTCCGGCGCCCATCTCTGAGCGTTCTCTTTGTCTCGACATCCTCTCGCCCCGCTGCTCCTCCGGCCCTCGGCCCCGGGCGTTTCCTGTGGGAATGAACTGGGTAAACATGGTCCTGCCAGGTGCACGAGAGCCCCCTTAACACCTAAATAGTGGCTTTTCTCTGGAAACCACCTTGTTTAGCCACCACCCCAGGTTGGGGGTTCACTGTCCTCACAGATGGGAACATAATTTTGCAGCCTCCAGTGACCTTCACAGGCCTTTCGTGCCGAATCAGGGGCCAGACCCACTTTCTCCCTCAGCTCTTCTCTGGCGCGTCCTTCCCGTGGGCAGTTTCCCGCCTCAGGGGATGTCCCTCATTGCCCCTGGCCCTCGGCCCGGGTGTCCCCACTTTGCACGTGCACCCCCTGTCCTCGGGGCCCAGGCCTGTCACTGCAGGTGCGCGTGCAAGGCCTCAGGGGCGGCCGCGGAGGCTCCTGGCGGGAGGGGGAAGCCCGATCTGTCTCACCTGCCCTGCACGCCTCAGAGCCGGCCGCTCCGGGCCTGCGGCTGCAGCCACGCTGGTCCCTCCCCACACATTGGTACAAGTGATTTCACTCAACACATAAACTCGTTGTCACCTTCTGGCTTTAAATGTGAGTTTCAGTCACTCTTAGACTAAAACCCACGCCCTCAGCTGGTTGTGCGAGACCACCCCAGCCTCCTGCGTCCAGTGCTGCGGCCTCCCACTGTGCCCCTTCCTGGCATGTCCCTCTGTGCCCCCGCGGCCTCTGGGGATCAGCGACCCTGCTGTGCCCTGCTCCCCGGGGCTCCCCTTGGCTGTCCACTCTTCTGGAAGGCTCTGCCCGCTCTCTGGGTGCCCACTGCCCACTCCTGTAGAAACACGCGTCTTCCCCGCCTTAATAAGTCGCTCACTCATGAGGAAGACTCGTGTTTGGTGTCTGTCTTCCCCCTAAAAGGTCAGCCCCATGAGGGCAGGAATGACTTGTTTGTTCAGACCTGCAGCGCCGCCCCCTCCAGCCTGGCGCCGGCATGTTCCAGAGCCCTCAGCGGGCCTCGGGCCAGGGGGCGACGGGTGGAGAGGGAGTTGGTGAGCTCCATGGTCTCAACCAGCGACATATCCATGTGTCCCGCGACCCCTGCTATTCTCTGAAGACGCCCGCTCCTCCCTCTGCTCCATCAGTCCATTTGGCGAGCCAGAGACACCTCTCTGCTCGGTTCCCGGCCCTCGGCATGTTGGACTGAGCTCGTCTCCTTTTCTCTGGGCCGCAGGAGGTCACCTCGCCCCGTCCACGACAGCTTCCATGAGCGCATGCTTTGTTCTCTTCACTAACTTGTGAGCCTCGATGACAAAAAAAAAAGTTTAATGTATTTTAAATTCCCTAGAGCGCCTTCGCACTATGGCCGTTGACAGGCAGCCTGACAAGGAGGGCCTTGAAGGAGACTCACTTTATGTGTCAACCTTCCAGAGGAAAATAGGTCGTATCAGAGCGAATGCCTGCCCGAGCTGTGCCGATCTCCCCCAAGACTTCCTTGCACGACGATAAAAAAGAGTATGTTGCCATCGCGAATGCCGTGAAATGCGCTTGAATGGCCATGACCGCTCTGGGGTGACTCGGAAGGTGAGGACCCAGGGTCATGGATCCTGACTGTTCCGGCTTTTGAGGGGACGTTCTCTCCCTCTTCTGGTCTACCTTGCAGGCAGTGTTGGAAGAAAATCAGCGAGGGCGATCAGGGCAGTGCCTGTTTTAGATCAGGAGAAGATTCAAATGAGTGTCCGGAAAGCAAAGTGCAGCACATTGCCCGCCCCTGGACCGGGAGCCTGCATCTGTGGGGTTAGCAGTGTTCGCTGCCGGAGACCCCGGTGGCGTGGCCCTGGGAGACATGCTTGGCATCAGCTCAGCGCCACCTGCTGTTGGAGGAAAAGGTTCTGAAGTGGATCCAAACACCTCGGCTTTGGCTCTGATTCTACTGGGTGGAGTGATAAGAGCGGCTTGTTACTCCTCCAGTGCTCCGAGGCTGCGCGGTTTCTTCCAATCAAGATGTACTTGGATAAGGCATCAGAGACACCAATGTCACAGACTGAGGATTAAAAGGTAATATGGAACAGATAGTGGGATTAGTTAGAAATTGAAGGAGAAGGTTAGAGACCATCATTTAAAAAATACAACATGATTGTTTGCTATTCAAGCATGAGCAGACAGATTCTCAGGAGACAGGAGGGTGAACATCAGTTAACACATTAGCGCTGGTAGCAAAGGTTAAGACAAATCAGAAGACAGGACAAGGCGGGGGCGGGGGGATGGGCTCGGCTGTAAGTGAAAGTTCCTCGGCTTCCAGCTCCTCTTTAGGAGAAAAAAGAAAGCAGGAGGCTGCATCAAGCTGTACTTTGCTCTCCATCAAACTATGTAGCCTTTGGTAAAATCCAATTTTGTCTGTTGACAAACACTTTATTGAGTATCAATAACTTGTCTCCCAGGCACAGTTCTTGGTGCTGGGGGTTCATCAATGAACAAAACAAAGATTATTGTCCTCCTGGGGGTCATAGTCCAATGGAGGTCGTGGGGTTTGGGAGGCAGAAGGTGACGGAAACATGATTATTTAAATGATAACTTGTCACAAGATGATGAGCACTAAGAGGAAAAGACACAAAAGGTAGAATAGGACGGCGTGGGTACGCGGGGTGAGGGGCGTCGGGTTACCAGGGAGAGTGTTGTGAAAAGCTCAGTGAAATTCTCATACGTTTATCTTTCAGGGCTTCATCTGTTTTGGGATAGAAATGGGCTACCGTTATGATGAGCCGTCGGCACGAACACATCCCCGCTTGCTTCTCACGGGGGAAAAAGTCTAGAACAAATTCATCAAGTGAAACTAAAAGTTGATTATAGTAAAAAGTGGTCAAAAAGTACAGGTTAAGTGGCAAAAGTCCTCTTCGGTTGGAAAAACATGCATATTACATGCATATTTTGATTTTCTGAGTTGTCCTGAGTTGCCTGGGGGGAGGCCTGGGCGCTGACCTCTGCTTGTGGCCCCGGGAGGCAGGGCGGCCCAAGGAGCGTCCAGTGGTCAGTCTCGTATGTGTGACTGGGAGGGACGCCTGGGCATTTTCCAGGCCCCGCGGTGAGCAGCGCGGAACGTGCATTTCTGAGCTGATGGTTTCAAGGTCTGGCGCGTGGCCGCATGTCTGCCGGCCTCTGGGTGGCCTCTGGCGACGTGTCTGTCCATATCTGCTGCCTGTTTATTAATTGGGTTGTTTGTTATTGTGAAATCGCGTTAGTTTTTAAAATGTACCTTAGACATTAACCCCTTGTGCACTGAGTAACGGAAATATTTTCCCCCGCTCCGGAGGATGTCTTCTGATCTTGTCATTTCTTTCTCTGTATTACAGCTTTTAAGTTGAGGACATCCCAATTGTTTAATTTTTTTTTGATTTCCCTTACCATAAGGGTCCAGTCACCAAAAATAGCTTTATCATTGATGTCACCGACGGTATCGTCAATGTTTTCCTCTATACAATTAATGTTGTGGGTCCTACCTTTAAATCTTTAATCCATTTGGAATTTATTTCTGTGTATGGGGTTAGTGAATGATCCAGCTTACTCTTTTAGGGTGACTTCCCAATTTCCCAGCAGCGTTTCCCAAAGGGGCTCTGTAATGGTCGCTTTGCCGTAGATCAGGTATTGATAAGTACGTGGGTTTATTTCTGGACCTTCACTTCTGCTCCACGGACCGATGTTTCCATCTTCGTGCCTACACATACTGTTTCTAATGCTGTTGGGTTATTGTAAAGCTTGAAATCAAGTAACGAGGCATGTTTATTTCGTTCCTTTACTCTCAGGATTGCTTTTGCCATTCAAGTCACTTTGTGGTTCCATGGAAATTTCAATGTTTTTTTGTTCAGTTTCTTTGAATATTATTGCCGCTATTTGGATGGAGACTGCATTAAATCTTTAGGTTATTTTAGGCAGCACCGTCATTTTGATATATCGACTCTGCCCAGCCAGGATCTCGGGGAGTCCTTCACCTCGTATGTCTGCATCTCGGTCCTTGAGCGACATTGCGTCGTTCTCCTTGTATCATCCTTTTGCTGCCTGAATTAGATTAATTCTGAGGTATTTCATTCTTTTGGAAGCAAATATAAATGGAGTTATTTTCTAGATTTCTTTTGCATCTTGGTCATCGTTAATATATAAAATATCTATATTATATGTAATATATATTTTAGATATGTATATAAAGCTTTGAAGTGTTGATGTCGATGTTGCAGGCTGCCACTTTGCTGTATTCATCTGTTTCTAATGACTTTTTTATGGAGTCTTTAGGATTTTCTATATATAATATCTGATTATCTGATTATCTGTGATTAAGCGATAGTTTCACTTCATTTCCATCTTGGGTTCCCCTTATTTCCCATATTTGCCTAATGGCTCTGCCAAACCCTCCAACACTAAGTCAGTGAGTTGATGCCAGTGGCGTCCTTGTCTTGTTCCTGACCTGGAGGGAAAGCTTTCAGTTTTTCACCACCCAACACTGCATTGGCTCTTGGTTTGTGACATTTGACTTTTATTACATTGAGGCAGGTTCCTGCTATCCCCATCTTGTTTAGAATTTTTTTTTAATAATAAATGAATCCTGAAACTTATCAAATATTTCTCTGTATCTAATAAAATATGGTTTTGGTCTCTCCTTTATTGATACGATGCATTACACTGACTGATCTATCCATTATAAACCATCCTTGCATCACGGGGATAAATCTGACTTTCACAATGATGACTTCGGACGTCGTTATGCTTATTTCACAGGTGAAAAAGCAGAGACTACACTTCTGCTATCTCCCATGCAAACTAGAGGACAGATACTTTGGTAACATTATTGAAAATATCACCACACAGTAAGTGTGCGTTTCATGTTCTGTGTTTAATGTGATCGCTGCTTCAACAACTACAATGTTAGTTAACTGCAGTGAGCCACATGGCCCTGTACAGCCCATGTTTCATTTCACACCGACTTCTCATCTGCTCGGTGGAGGATGATTATTTCCAGTATTGAAGGAAATTGACCAACTGATTCATTCCCATTCTGATGGATCTGAGGTTTTGACCAGTCTGAGCCATTAAAAATAATAACCCAGAGCACCCAAATGTTCTCCATTTCTCCGGCTCCTCCCCCCAGGCCTGTGTATCATGACCTCACTGACCCACATGCCAACCCTGCTACCTTCTTCATGCTTCTCCTCCGTGCTGCTAATCTGTGGGATCTCGGCTGTCTGAACAAATATTCATCAGAACGAGGCAGGAACACTCAGCGTAAGATTCCAGGGACACCCATCATGTGCGCTTTATCTGAACACGTAGGGAGGATGTAAGAGCAGTTGTCAAGTACTTTGTAGCCTACATGGAGATAAGAGACTTTTCCTCACCTTCCAATTTATCATCTGCGCTTGGAGTGTTTATCCAGTGTCAGGAGAACCTCCAGGCATCCGTTCACTCTAATGGCCTGACAGATACGGGGGCCGGGTGTCTTTTGCTTTTTAAGATACCCCCAGTTTCATTACTTTGACTGTCTATGGATCACACATTACTTGACATAATGAACTCAACTGAGTGCTTAAGGGTCTATGAGAGACACGATAAGGCTGCAGGTTTAGATCATCGGGACTCACCGGGCGGCGGCAGCGTGGCTGAGCCAGTCGGGGCAGCTCCTGTCAGGGGAAACGTGAATACATCCCAGTCACACGACCGGCCTTTCCGATCAGAAATGGGATGCAGAGTTCAAGCAACAGCAATCAGAGAAGCAGCTGTGTGAGTGGGCACCCCTCCCCGGCCTGGCACGCGCTGGAGGGCGCGGGCACCAGGCTCACTTACAGCTGCGAGCCCCGTGCTCTTCAGCAGGGGAGCCTGCTTCCGGGGCAGCCATCTGTCTTCATTTATCTCTGCAGAGTGTCCGGTTGAGAAAAATGGAATGTCTGCATGAGTTAAGATTTTAAGGCAGTGGCAGCCAAGCTGAAATCTCTATCAATTAATTATCCCCCGCCTGCCCCTGCTGCCGCCTCGTTTACTTGAACACAGCGGACGCAGGGGCACGCAGGCGTGGACACTGAGCGATGAGGCACAGACACAGACCCCTGCTAGGAGGGAGCTGAGGCGTCGCTGGAACGCATTCTCACGGGGAAGTTAATATTTTGCACATGCGAGGACTTGCGAAACAGTAGCCAGTGTCCCCTGACTCGATGCTCACGTTTGCAGCTGTGCGCTGAAGGTCAACCAGGCCAAGGTCAACCAGGTGAAGGTCAACCAGGTGAAGGCAGCACATGGTGTGCTGGATGGTGTCAGCAGCTCCACACAGCTGTCTGTCAAGATTTTTCTTCAAAGTGAAGGCGCCAATTGGGAAATGGAATGGCATCAGGAACCCTAGTTCCTCAGGATGTCATTACTTGAGCTGCAAACTGACCTGATCACGAGAGTGAAGGCTTCACATCCTGCAAAGGCATGTGAGGAGCTCTCCAGAGAATTCCCTCTCCTTCACCTGTGCTCACTGGGCGTCTGCAGTGGACGCCAGCTACAAGCCCGCCTCGGCCCTGTGCTGTTTTTATTGCAGATGATACTTTTTTTTAATAAAGATTTATTTTTATTTATACAAGAGCTGGGGCACAGGCAAGAGGCAGGGGAGGGTGAGAGGATTCACCAGAGACAGAGCGGGGAACAGAACAGGCAGACTGACTGAAACACACTGCTGAGGGGAGTAGCAGGGAGACAGGAGAGGTCTGCCGCGCCATGTGGGTATCTCCCCGGCCAGCCAGGAACCGAACCCACGCTGCAGAGGCTGCAGACAGCTTCACAGTGCTGCACTCAACCCACTGTGCCACTGGGGAGGCCTGCAGAGGATACTTTTGACTCAATCTCGTTGTAGCTATTGTCGGAGAGTCATACTGAAAGGCTTGCCATGGCCCCGCTGACATGAAGCAAATGTCCAACATTACAGAAGCGTGCGGCGCGTGCCTGGGTAAAGTGGGTCAGAGAAGAACTGTGAGGCGTCCACTCAAGGGCGAGTCCCCACCCCTCCCGCTGCCTGGCATGTCCTGTGCTGTGGGACCGGCACCAGCCGAGGGGTGGTGCAATTGTGGACAGCGCTGGGGCTCCAGCGTGCAGCGCTGTCCCCCTTTCTGTGGTCGAAGGTGTCACCGCTATGTGTGTGTTTGCAATGCTGTGATGTGGCGCACGCGCCAGCCTGCCGGAGCAAAAGGAGCCGTCACTCTGGAAAGCAAAGTAGTCCAAGAAGTTCCCCCAAACACGGGTGGCGGAGAATGAGTAAGCTGCGAAGAGAAGGAGGGTCAGGAAGACTTTGTCCTCGGAGGCCAGGCTCGAGGATGGCCTCAGGCGAGCCCCCATGTGGTGTCAGGGGAAGTGGGGGTCCTCCTGGCTTATTCAAGCAAAAATCTTCCCACTCCCAATTTTTGGTGAGGAGAAAGCTGGAGAGGGATGACATATTCCAAGAAAATAAATTGTGTATTTATTTAGAGAACATTAGGTTTGTCTTCTGTTAAAAAGTTAATTCTTGTGTGTATTTTTATTTTTCTATTCTTGAAACCTTTTTATTAAGTTATTATTGGTCTACAGCATTGTTTGAATTATAGAAATGTGTCATTTTTTTTTAAATTTTTTTTTTAATAGAGGCATGTTTATTTATTTATTTATTTGTTTGTTTGTTTGTTTGTTTTGTTTATACAAGCACTGGGTACAGTCAGAAGCGCGGGAGGGTGAGAGAATTCACCAGAGCCAGAGTGGGGAGCAGAGCAGGCAGAAGGACCGAAGGACACTGCTGAGGGGAGCAGCGGGCGGCAGGAGAGGTCTGCGCGCCATGGGGGACCCTCCTCCGGTGGCCGGGGAGCAGCCGGGGATCGAACCGGCGCCGCAGAGGCCGCGGGCAGCTTCGCAACCCAGCGCTCAACCGCTGCGCCCCCGGGGAGGCCTAAAAATGTGTCATTTTTTACGTTGCATTTTTAGTGACCTGCTGCAGTATCAAAAACAATCCCGAGAGCACTAACAAAGCGTTGGGATGAGTCTCTGCAAACTGTGTTTTCTCAAGATTGTTGCTAACGTACATTTGATTTTCAGTTAAGTCATCTTAATGAACTGATTCAGTTTAATATTTTAAACTGAAGTTTCGGACAAACGCTAAGTATTTACTCTCTTTTTTGACCTAAGATCATCTATTTAATTCACAAAAGACAACTCAAACCTTAGCTACTTAGTAACAATATTTAGATCTTCCTCAACAAGTGTGGGTCGTTTGACCATCTGGGTTTTTATGTTTTTGTGATTGTCGTGATGTGACACCGAGAGAATGATTGTTTAAGTAATCTGTCAATTCTGAAACGCTTATTAAATGCCTACTGTAGACTGAAAACTGTATCAGGTTTGAGGGTATATAGAAAATCAATGATAATAGATTCTTACTTCCAAGAGACACTCAATAAATGTTAATCACGGGTGATACAACTGCTTCTCCAGTTCATGTTGAATCAGGACAAACAGCAATAGAAAGTCTGGCGTCTTGAGTGGTTACTTCACCAAGACCGTTCTTAGGTTAGACAATTCTCCCACACATTCATTCATTCATTCATTCATTCTCTTATTTGTTTAACAAACACTTATTATTATTGGGTTCACTATACATTAGGGTGGTAAACAATGAATGAAACTGGCACCCTAGTGGTATGCCATGAATACTAATGATAAAAAAGACAAAGGGCAGGACACACCACCCACGTGTCAGTGGTCACCTGAATTCCAAGGAACAGTGAAGCTGCATTTCAAGATAAGAGGATACTACCATGTCGCTTTTTGAGGCAAACAAGCTCAAAATGGGGAAAAAGTTAAAGGACCTCCGTGAAGGAAAGATGAAGAATGAAAACCCTCCCCCAGCAGGGTCCTCTTCCGCCCCCCTCCCTGCATGGACGTCTGGACCAGACCCGCGGAGCCAGGGGCACGCCAGGGGTTCTGGCCTGTGAAGTTGACCCTAGTGCGCGCTGTCCCCTCCTCTGATTGGCGGCCACGCGCCCCTGCTCACCCCGCTTGCCCACGAGTGTTTCCTCCTGTGCAGGGGCGGGGCCTGCATCAGAGCCCCGGCAGGCAGACGCTCACCAGGCCCTCAGTCAGAGGAGAACAGCTAACAACAGAGCCGAGGAAGTAAGGGAAGTTTGGTTCCTGTGTGGGCATAGAAATAGCCGCCACGCCAACCCCACGACTCTTCCTTCTTCTCCCCGTCTCTTGGCCTCGCTCATTTCTGTGTCTCTATGTCTTTGAAGAAAAGATCAGAGTAAATGGTTGGCGGTGGTGGGAGAGGACTAGAAGGCACCTTTTGCTTTTATTTTATGTAATCTTAATTTTGCCTAATTAAAAAAATGTAGCACGCCTGCAGCATGAGTGGACACAGTTCTCAACCCTGCAATTCACCCAAATAACTAGACCGTTCGTGAGAGCCTCTTCAGCGCCAGGCAACTCTCACTACAATCTCATTGTAGGAAAATCCTGCCTCCCCCAAAACAAAGCTAAACAAAACATTCCCACGCGCAGGACTGTGGAAGCCTTTCCCCAGGCCTGGGCACCGCCGACCGCAAGTGGATCCGAGCTCGAGGCCCTTTGCGGCCTCGTGATGCAGTCAAGGCGCGTCCAGGCTTGACAAGGAAAACACCTCACCGCTTTCACCGCCAAGTCACATTCTGCTGGATGGCTAGATCACGTCTGGTTACTCTTTAGCTGATGGGCATGCGGGGCCTTCCGCTTCTCAGATATATTTTGTGCCGCTGCCTGAGCACCCCCGACTGCTGCCCTGGTCATTTCTCTTGGGGTGTATGCAGGGAGCTGCTGGTTACGCAACATTTTCCCAATGTTTGCGCCATTTTATAACATGACAGTTATTAAAGGGGTGTCATTTCTCTAAATCTTCACCAACACCTGATACTGTATGTTCTTCATTTTTTAAAATATGATTTTGGCTTCCTGCTGGTATCCAAACTCTCTCAGCACGGTTTTCGTCTGCACCTCTGTAATCCTCGGAAGCCTCTCAAAGAGGTTTCTGTGATCAGTAATGCTACTGGACATCTTTTCACTGGCTCATTGGCCATTCGTATATCTTTTCTTGACATCTATCAAAATCCTTTTCCCATTGCTTAATTGGGATGTTTGTTTTTATTAAGTTCTTCATACATATTACCATATATGTGACTTACATGTGTTTTCTCCCATGTTGTGGGTCTCACTGTTTTGGATTGTATTTTTTTTTTGATGGTATACAGTTTTTAATTTTGATGAAGTACAATTTGCCTATTTTTCTTCTGCTGTGTCACATATAAAGTCTTTACTTAATCCAAGATGATACAAATTTACTCCTCTTTTTTTGAAGTTTTAGCTATTCCATTCAAGTCTATGAGTCCATGATACATTTTGAGTTAATTTATATGTACGGTGTGAGGAAGAGGGCCAACTTCATTCTTTTGCACATGGGTATCAACTACCGCAGTGCAGTTTGTTGAAAAGACTCTTTTTTCCTTATTGAATTGCGTTGTCGCACTAATCAAAAATCTCTTGAATGTAGATGTAAAGGATTCTCTGTTCTCTTTTAATGACACATACATTCATCTATGCCAGTGCCATACAGTCTTGATGATTATAACTTTGTAGTGCATTTTAAAATTAAGAAGTCTGGTCCTCCACACTTTTTTCCAAGACTTCTTTTGGTGTTCTCGATACCTTGAATTTCAGTATGAAATTTTGGACAACTTTGTCAACTTTTGCAAAAAACCCTGGCATATTATGATAGGAATTGCATCAAATATTGTCGATAAGTTTGGGGACAATGTCATCTGCATTTGTGTTTGTCTTCTGCCATTTTGCTAAGCTCAGTGTTACTTTTTTTCTTTTATCCCTTGGGGGGGGCATCCCCGACCATCATCTCCAAGCAGAGATCTAGCGCCTTCCCAATCTACGTTCCTCCTCCTGGACTCGGTGCTCCATGACAATGTTGACCAGAGAAGGTGAGCGCAGACCTTCTGTCCTCGTTTCTGACCTCATCAGGAAAAGAGCCGATCTTTCAATTGTTATGTCTTCTTGGAGAATTGGCCCCTCTCATCATTTCATAATGCCCCTGATAGCTTCGCCTGTTTAAAGTCTGCTCTCTCAGTAATTAATAACTATTTCTTCTTTCTTTTAATTAGTAATATCTTGGCCTAATTTTCTCCATACATTTACTTCTAATATATGCATTGTAAGCAACATGTAGTTAAGTCTTGATTTTTGATCCACTGTGATAGTCTCCACTTTTTAATTAGTACATGTAAGTGTTGATGGTGTGAGATCACTCACTGAGTTAATTCTCAGCACGTTTGCTCTGCTTCCTATTTGTTGTCTTGTTGGCTCTAATTTTTGTCTTCTTTTTCTCCCTTTTGTGGTTTTAACTGAGAAAATTTTATGATTCCATTTTTCTGCTTTCTAACATGTCAGTGGTACTTCTTTGTTTTACCTTCTCCCTTTTTTACAGTGGTTTTCCCAGAGCTTGTGATCCACACATCCAGCAAAACCACTTTCAATAACCCCACGCCACTTTATGGTGATGTATCCCATAAAAGTAAATAATCTTAATTCCTCCGGCCTGCCCTTGTAACACTCCTGTCATTCATTTTCACTTACACGTAAGTACACATAAATACGCAGGCGCAAAAGACATAAATAAACTTACATATAAAGCATATTTTTGCTGCTATTTTGAACAAACTGCTATTGGTTAAATTGATTAAAAATAAGATAAACACAAATTTGTGTTCTACCTTTGCTCACTCCTTCTTGCACATGCTTGCTTGCTTTATGTAGAACCAAATTTCTAACCAATGTTAAATATCTTTCTCTCTAAAAGTAACTTAACATTTTTTGCAAGGGAGGGCTACTGCAACAAATTCTTTAAATTTTGTTTGCCTGAGGAAGTATTATTTCTCCACCCTTTTAAATGGCCATTATTCAGGGTACTTAATTCTAGGTTGGTGGTTTTAGTCTCTCAACACTTTAAATATTAAACTCCATTCTTTTGTTTTTATGTGCGTGGTATCGGTGGGAAAGTTGATGTTATTAGGACTGTTATTTATAAGTCAGGTCTTTCTTTCCTCTCTGCTTTCTTTTAAGGCTTTATCTTTGCTTTTCTGTACTCTGAAAATGAAGTTTGTATGTGTAGTTTATAGGAGCATTTATTCTATTTGCTGTTCTCTGAGCTTCCTGGATCTGTGACTTGATGCCTAACATTGCTCAGGGGGCTTCTCAGTCATTACGTTCTCAAATATTTCTTCTGTTCCTTCTCCTTATTCTCATGTTTCTCCCATCAGACACATGTTACACCTTTTGTGGGTGGCCCTGGATGCTTTGATTTGTTTGCATGCTCTTTGCTCTCTTTCCTGTTTAGTTTTTCAGGGTATTTTTGAGATACCCTCAAACTCAGAAATTCCTTCCTCAGCTTTGTTCCGTCTACCAAGAAGCTCATCAAAAGTATTTCTCATTTCTGTTAGTTTTATGTATAGCTTTTCTTTTATTTTCTTTCCTAGAGTTTTCATTTCTTTCCTTATTTTCATTAGAACTATTAGCATTTAATCAGAGTTGTTTCAAATTCCCAGCCTAATCATTCCACTACCCTGCCATGTTTTGCTGTTTCTTCTGATTATGTTTTTTGCTTTTGTGCCTTGTAATTTTTTTTTTTCCATGGCTGGACATGATTTCCAGAGTAAATAAGTCCTTCCGGTAGGTGGTGGTAAGTTGTAGGGGGCGGAGGATGCACCCTGTACTCCCACACTATGTTGCTATAGAAACATTTAGGACTGGGGTCATGAAGATTCTGGGATCGTGTCCAACTTTGTTCAGAGGCTGCGTGGCCGGGGTGATTCCATGATCATCGAGGAGGGAATTTTTTGTGCAGAGATGTGGAAGGAGACAATTCAGCAGGACCTGTCGTCGTAGCCGCCTCTTGGTCATCCAGGTGCAAACGCTTGTAGTTGCTGCCCCAAACCACAGGTGAGCTGGGGAATCCTGAGAGCAGGGATGGAAGAACAGTTGCTTTTGTGGAATGATGGCACCGATGTGCAAGGGAAAGTTCCACAGGCAGATGCCCGAGGCCCAGCTGTTTCCATCCTCAAGCAGGGAAGGTTTAGCGGTTTCCAGTCCAGGCGAGCTGAGCCGTGTTTACGCTCGGGTTGCTCCCCGGGTGGGGATGGGGTGGGGCGGCAGTAGGACCTCTGCGTCATCATCATTCAGACGGGTCCACTGCACCCCGACCTTTGGAAAGGGGCTGGGGACCCTTGACCTTAGCAGTCTGAGGAGAGGAAAGCCTGAGGGGTGAGAAGGGCAGGGGTGTGGGCTTCCACAGGCTGGAGGGGCTTCAGCACAGTGCCTGCACCCCAGGTCTGGCTCCCGGTTTCCACCTGACTCCGGGTGACGCTTCCCCAGCACTGGGAGCCAGCTCTTCCTGTCCAGGTCCGCAGGAGCTCGCCACTGCCCTCTGCTGCCCTAGTCAGGCGGGAGTCAGGCCCTCAGGCGCCATCCAGACCCACAGGCTGGAGGTGCGCACCCCACGCTGCGTGTGCCCCACACCCTAGGAAAACGCTTCGGGTGCTGTGTCCAGGCGAGTCTGCTACAGCTGCTGAGCAGGCCGTGGGAGAGACTCTGTCCTCCCTGGGACTGGACTCTGAAAACTGGCCTTCTGCTTTGAAGCAGGTGACACGGCCCCCCAGAGAGCCCTCCTGGTTGCTACTAGCCAGGGGACCCAGAGGGACCTGGTGGGAGATTAGGGGCTCAGCTGGAGGGGCCAGGCGCCAGCTGTGTGCAGCAGCTTCTCCAGAGTTTCACCTTGAGCAAGTTTCTCAATGTGTTAGTTTCTACACCTGAAAAGTATCTCTTCGTCTACCTACCTTCTTACCTCTCCACCCACCCACCTGCCAATCACCCATCCACAGTGCGCAGGCCCTTGTGAGGATCAAGCAGCATGACCCAGCCCAGCTCCTAGGCCGCGCCTGGACACAGTGCACGTCGAGCAGCTTAGTGGTGGCCTCAGCGCTCCCTGGAAGTGCCCGTCTTTGCGCTGCTCAGGTGTCCCGCCCGGGTGCTTAGCCCACAGAGCTGCTGTGCGGCTCGCCCCTCTGCCTGCCGTGTGCGTCTGTCCCTCCCACTGAGCGGCACAATCAAGTGGCCAGATTCTGCCTCAATAAGTCTACCTATCAGCAACATTTCAGCCCAAATTCTGGGGCTGTTTTCAGACCTTGGCAAGTCTTCTGAAGTCTGCAGCGAGGGGTCCCTGGCCATAGCGGCGGCTGCATGAGCACGGGGGCCAATAGGTGGGCCCACCCCAGGGCAGGAGGGAGCACAGCCCCCGCGGGAGGGGCTACAAACAGGGGCCGTGCTCCCTCCGCTTTGGGCTCCCTGGGGCTGTGCTTTATGGGCACGAGACTGTGACTCCGAGGAAGAGACAGGCAGACATCGAAGGGGGCGCCTTTCTGCTCCTTGGCACCACAGCGCCCTGGGAAGCAGGTGCGTCTGGTCAGCCTGCAGAGCCCGGCCAGGACCGCTAGGACCCCCCAGGGAGTGCTGCCCACTGCAGCAGCCTGCGTCTTGTCTTGTTCTCCCGCCAACTCTGCTCTGATGCCCACTGGAAACGATACTGCCGGAGTGGCAGGGACTGCTGGGCGTCTGCCCCGATCCAGGGAGAAGACGCATTAAAATGGATGCTTTGGGTTAGAGCGGAAGGGAGGAAGGGGTCAGGAAGGAGATCCAGCATGTTCTGATCATGTCCTGTGCCTCCCGCACGGCGTTTCTATTTCCTGATATAAACGACCTCACCCCGCACCGCTGGGGGCCGGAGCCCTCCTGTGAGGGCGCCGTGCGGGCCCCGGGCCACGCGCGCTTACGGGAAAGCGGTTATTGCTGTCGTTGCCACGTTTCCAAAATGACAACGTCTCGCGTGGCTTTGGTGGAGTGGATGTTGGAGCAGCAGGGAAAAAAGAATGTCATATTTTTGGGTTTTCATTTTTACCAAAGTCCATGAAATTTAGGAATCCTTTTTGATTAGATATTTTCTTTGCAAATGCCAGTGGGCCACGCCTGTTCGTGAGCGCTAAGACCGGTACTTGGCAGCGGGTCTCCGGGCACAGCGATGCTCCCACAGCTGTGCCAGGGGTATCCCGGGTCTCCCTGGTGGCGCGGGGTCGAGGGCAGCGCTGGCCAGCTGTCGCCCAATGTCCCGCCAAGGTGTCTGTTTGAGCCCCTCACGCTCACATGGTCCCGCGGGCTCGCGGCGCACACGCGCCCTCCTGCCTGTCGGCCTGTTTCCAGGACGGAGACGTGTTGGTCGCTGGGAAATTGACTATTTTCTCATCATTATACACTAATGTGTGGGCATCCTGTGTGTGGTCGCTGGCCGGGCCTCCAGGAGGCCGGGTGAGTTTAAATCGGTTCCCTGGAGCTTTTGTTAAATGCTCCTCATTCTGCAGAACTGGGAATCAAAGAAGCGCGTCACAGCGGATCGGAAGCTCGATCCGGTGCAATGTGAACCAGCTGTGTGTTGACGAGGGTGGCGTCCAACAGCTTCTCGGGTCACTGCTGGCTGGGGAAAGCCAAGGTCTGCAATCAATGTGTTTGTGACAGTGTCGCCACAACCTTGCGGCGCTGTGCTGTCCCCGGGCAGTCTGGTTCTATATGAATGACTAATTCTTGGCCAAAGACACGCGTCTATTTTAACAGTCGAGACATCTTCGCAACAGAAGATGCGCTGTTGGTGGACAGCAGCGGGCGAGGCTGGGGGAGATTCTCTCAGCACAAACCTCCTCCCTGGTGCCCGTGAGTGGGGCGTCATCGCTGATCATTTTACATCACAGGCTCCTAACTCGCCACCCGCCAGCGCGTCATCAGCGAGTCCTTATCTGTTGCCCATTAGTTTTCCATTTCTAACATGTCTGCTTTTGGGGAAGAGTGAACTGCACACGAGATTCTAAAATAAGAGAAATAACGATAAAAACTTAAAATGTTCTGGCAAACAGAAAATGCGGCTCTCGTCTCGCTCCCAGACCTCTCCTGCCGCCCGCTGCTCCCCTCAGCAGTGTCCTTCGGTCCTTCTGCCTGCTCTGCTCCCCGCTCTGGCTCTGGTGGATTCTCTCACCCTCCCGCGCTTCTGACTGTACCCAGTGCTTGTGTAAATAAATAAATAAATATTAAAAAAAGAAAAAAAATTGTTTTAGACACAGAAAATGATGGAAAACTTCTGTGAGTCAAGATTAATGTTGACACATATAGATACAACCTAAAGAAAACATAAGGTTGCTTTTGAATATTGATGCCAAATAGTAATCATGAGTATGTGGACAAACCACGTGAAGGAAAGAGTATAACGTGAGTAAATAGACTTTATGCCAGGAAGGCAAATCGGATTTAGTCCTGGGAGATCTGTTATAATTGCCCGTGTGAACCTGTGATAAGAGGTCACAGGTTCTAAGAAGAAAAACATCATGAGTTTATCACCAAAGGTGTTTTAAAAGGCTTTGCAAAATTCACCGCCTGTCCTATTAGAAACTTCCAGGGGAATAGGTATGGGTGGAAACTTTCCCAACACCGCAACATACAAACAACTCGATTTTAGTTGCAGGCCAGTAAAGGGGAGACGTGGGGCTTCTCCTCGCTGGCCGGGAGCAGGCCAGGGCAGTGCACAGCCAAGCACGGGTCAGTTAGGGACCTAAGAATTGGAATAAAAGTGAAAACATTGTTACAGCTGATCAGATAAGAAGCCTGGAAAACACCAGAGGAGCAATAATAAAATTAACACACATCATAGAAGAATTCCCCAGGGTAGTACAAAAACTTTGTACACAAAAATCAATAGCTTTCATACACAGGCAAAAAAAACCCAGCACAGAAAAGAAGCCCACTTCGTAGGAACACACTCGGCCAAAGATAACACACTCGGCAATAAATCGAACAAGTTAAGTGAATTAAATTCATCTAATAAAAGACAGACAGGCTCAGAATAGATTTGAAGTCTGGCTCCGTGCTGTCTGTTAGAGCTCCATCCCCAAACAGGGGCATAGAAAGGCTGACGTGCAGACAGGGGAAAAGACACCCCCAAAGGTGGCGTCTTTAAAGAGAGCGAAGGTTAGCGATATCGAAAAATGGGGAAAAGCATTAGGAAAGATAAAGAAGGAAGTTTCTTATGATAAAAGTAATAATTCTTCAAGAGAGATGAAAATCGGGTACCTTATTCATGTAACTCCAGGGCTTCAAAATATTTAAAGCAATAGAGGAAGCGTGGATTAGAAAATTCGCAGATGAATCTGTTTTCATAGCAGAGATTTTAAGAAGCTGATTGGTTGATCGCTGTCCATTGCAGGGGCTCCCTCCTTCAGGGCTCATTCCCGTCCTACGAGGGAGACCCCTTTATTAACCTTAGCTGAGGCTCTGAGGGCACTCAGCTGGGGCGCTTGGGCCTGGGAGTCAGACTTGGTGATCCGGCCTAAAGGCGGAACGACCCAGCAGTCAGCGCTGACCTTTAGTTGCCTCACAGTCAAGCCCCACCGGGGTTCTTAGCCACCTTTCGTACAGTCAGCCGGTGGAGGCCTGGTTCCCGGGTTCCTGGGGCAGAGTGGGCTCCACACACCACAGCAGGCCCAACGTGCCCTCCTGCCGGCCCTGGAAGGAACCAGTTTCTTCCGGTTTCTCTCTTTCACTTTAGCTCATCTTCCCCAGGTTTAAGGGGTGACCTCAGGGGAAGAATTGTCCAAGGAGAGGCACACAGGGGCTGCCTCACAGAAGCCACAGCTGACTCCCATTTTTCCTGCACATGGGACTTACCTCACTGCTTCTTTGACCATCTTGTAGGTTTTTTGAAAACTGGAATTGCTAGTAACATAACGCGGCAACTCTAGAAATCAGACTCCTCTGGCCCTTCCGATGCTGCTATTGTTATTTCTTTTGGTTTTCATTGCTGTTTATTGACCTGATGACTTTGTTCTGAACTTCCTTGAAGTTTCTGCCTCATTGTGTCAGTTTATGGCTAAAGAGAAACTTAAAATATACCTGAACCAATACATCTCCAGCATTTGCTGAAGAGCTCGGTGTTTGTGTTGTGGGTCTATTTCCAATGCCCCCAAAATTTCCAACGCCCCCTTAGTCTTTCCTTCACACTTACACAAGGTCAAGCTTCACCAGCAATGAGAACTCGGGGCCTCTTGGGCCTTGCTGGGAATCTACACAGTCCTGCATGCACGTGTGGGCTTCTAGATTTCAGGCTTCTAGAGTTTTTCAACGCTTTGCTTGGATAGCTCATTCATCAAGTTTTCGTGTTTACTTTTTTGTAAGCAAGGTAAATCTTGTTTACCATTTTGTGACCCTCTCGTTTTATCCACCTGTTATCCCCTCTTCTCATTTATGTTAAGTACCCCAGATCACCAGTGATTATGTTTAAATGTGTTTGGAGGAAAAGAATTCAGAGCATGTGACTTCTGAGTGAGGTCAAATAAAGAAAGGTCTTGAAAGTGGGGATTTCCAAAGAGTTTGCAGGCCCCATGGTGGCAGTGGTTGAAGATGCAGATGTGGGTGCTCCAGCCTGTTTCCCTCCATCCAGTGCCGCCAGGCTGCTGGTCTTTGAGCTCCCGAAGTCACATGGTTGTCAGTTGTCAAGGCTTCAACACAAGTACTGTGAGGCAGACAGGCACAGGGCAAGTCAACACCCCAGCAACCTCCTGATATTACGGAGTTTCTGTCATTTTCTTGGAATAAACTCTATTTGGGTTGTTGCAAATTTTTGTTTAATTTACAAGATTCTGCTAAAGATGATTTACCACATTTGCCAATATTCTCATTGCTGTTACAGAGAAGATATTGTCCATGGTCTTCACCCCACCTCAGGGTGCTGCCTCCCTCTTCCCTGTCTTCATACCAGGAACGTGGAAGAAATACTTGGCGGGGGTGGGGGGCGGTGGGCAGAATCTTATTGCCACGAGCACCAGAGCTCCAGGCTATGGGAGCAGACCAGGAAGGGGGGATGGAACTAAATCCGCACGCCATTGCTCCCTGGTATCGGTCTCGCTCTGGAGTCCTATTAGTGAGTGAGAAATAAGTCCCTTAGATTTTAAATCATTGTTTGGTGTTTGCTGTTTCGATTCCTATTACTTGTCACTGGATGCAAGTGCAGTGTGGTGCATGGCATAGACTCTTGCTTCATAATCATGTTTGAGAATCAGTGTTTGGTGGTTCATCTATGATATAGGGCTAGGTATGGATTCACTAGGGAACACTTACTCCATTGCAGTTTAGGATAATTTATGGGATGGATCCATTAGAGAGAAGGCTACTGGAGACTGAGTTTGTAGCAATTCAATGGGCAGAGCTGAACTGGGGGTGGAGATGGCACAAGTACAGCTTGAAGAGCAATGAGAGGCCGAGACGCGGGGGCACAAGAGGGTGCATGGTGGGGACTGAGAGTCAAGAAAGTTTTGTGGAAGTCAGATGTCTGGGGCCAGCCTATGGCCTTTCTCACCTATGCAGGTCTGTGGAAGAGACTTTCTTTTCCCAGAAGTTAAGACAAATTCTCTTAAAGATACCTTCACTCTTCATTTTTAAAAAAGTGAGAGCTCCACGCCACATTTGTCCAGCTTGCTAGCTCTCACCTGGCGTGGAGAGATAGGGCTGGTCCAATTTCAGTTTCACTATCTCTCCTACAAACACATTACAGCATGACCAGCCATGGAAATGGAAAACGCACCCCATGGCTTGATAAACACCTCTTGAGAAATGCCAGTCTCCCCAGGGGCAGCACCATCTCATGAGGGAGACCCAGTGGAAGGGCCACTGCACAAACCTGAATTGATGGGAAGTCAAGTGCACAAACGACTTAATTTAAGTTCTTCCCCCAAAAGTACTATTTTTACAGAATTTCTCCACAATAATAATTTTGCATGTCTCTTTAAAGCAAAGCAATAAACACAAAAACACAGAACTACCACTGTTTGTAATTTTAAAAAAAGTTGTAATTGATAGAAATGGAAAATATGGGAATAAGTCATCTTTATATCATGAGGGATCTGGAAGCAGATGCCACGGGGAGATGACACCGTCACGTATCGTCACAGCACGTTATGTTTACCTGTGACGTAAGTGGCAGCGCTATCGGACGCCCTCAAAACAGGGACTGCTGTTAATTTACTAGAGTCTGATTTTATGTTTAATCCATGGGTGGTCCTTATGAAACATGTTATTTTCAGATTTTTATAGTCTCATGAAGATTGCAAATGACAGTGCATCAAACCTGCGTCCTAGCTGGGGGCCTCCTGAATCACGGGTCTTGCTAAAATTAAAAAAATTGTCATCTAAACTCTGAGACACTTCCAAATCCTTCTGCTGCATTTAGGCTAGCTCTGGGTAGTGTGGAGTATTAATAGTTATTCAATGAAAAACTGGGGAAAATATGTTCTCCTTGCGCGTAGCTTTAGATTAGGACTGTGAAATAGAACTTTCTGCAATCACCTTAAACACCTGGTGTGTGGTTAGTTGGACTGAGAACTTTTACATATTTTTATTATTAATCAATTTAAATTTAAGTAGACCGGAGGCGCTAGGTGCCACCGTGCAATGCTGGATGGATTCGCAGTGCAGGTCCTGTGTGAGCCTTAGGTGAAGTCCTCCAGGAAGGACGTCTCGCTTCAAACTGTTGGGCTGACACCATCAACGTACAACTAGTCTGAGTGTCTGTATCTCTGCTTTTTTTTTAAATCAAGATTTTGTAAGGTGCCCGCTGGGTGGCCAGAGAGCCGCACCGAGGGCGACAGGCCGGGAAGCGGGAAGCACGAAGCTGAGACTCCCGCTCCTTGTGCTCACGAGCCCTCAGGCTCGAGTCCCAGCTAGGTCAGAACCACCAGAGCAGGCCTCTGCCTTCCTCCGTCTCCCAGCGGATCGCTGCTGATGGAGCGGGTTGGAGGACGCGGGTCACTGTGGGCTTCGTGGGGCTCCAGCTCAGGGACTGAGCGAGGAGGGAAAACACTGTAGACTGAGAGACTGAATTGATTTTTTTTTAATCAAAATGAGGACACACAGCCGCCCACGGCAGCAGTCTGAGGCCGGGCTGGACGGAGATGGACTCAGCAGCTCCAGGAGGCGGTGCTGGAGAACCAGGGGTGGTGGGCAGCTCTCAAAGGTGGCCGGACAGCGTGCTGGTCACCTACCAGTAGTGATAGTCAGCACCGGTGACCAGGACTGGTGTCAGACACCAGTGCTACGGCTCGTTGTGAGCCACTAGTAGGAGCCAAACGCCAGTAGCTCTTACGGTGCCCGCCTGCCGCTGAGGGCGCTCCTTGCTGGCAAAGTCAGTCTCCGTGGCAGGGCAGGAGGAGGTGTCCCGGCCAGGTCTCCGTGAGGGCCAGGGGTGGCTGTATGTCCGCAAGCCCGTGCAGGTCCACATGGGGCTGCTGAATCCCACGGAGCTCAGCTGCTGAGTGAGTGCTTCTCTCCCTTTGGAGGCTGCTGCTGGGAGAGCGAAGCCACCTCTCCTGCCTTGTATCCTCCTCAGGGTTTCCCACCTACATGCCTGATTAGACTGTTTTACAACCCTAAGCATCTCATTGGTCCTGTTAGCACCGATCAGCTTGTTTCCATTTTCAAGCCACATAATTAACTCAAGGTTTGACTGACAGCTGGAGATCTCAAACTTGATGGGTGCATTTATGATCCCAGAGCCAGGTACCAAAAGGGAAAAAGCCCAGATCCTGACCGTACCTGCCTACACTAAGGTCAGAGAAGGCTCCTGGGCCAGAGCACTCCGGGAACCATGGCTGGAGCAAGCCTCGGCGAAGCTGGCAACACACTGCACCCAGCACCCCTCGGTGGGGCTGGGTGTGACAACGCGTGGACAGGAATCCCACCAGCTGCGGGGCATTCAGCTGCTGGGATTTGCTTTCAACGGGGCCGCTGTGAAGATGAAAGCGAGGCCCAGTGGGGTGCGTGGCCTAGCACCTCTAGGGCCGTGTGTTCTGTGTTTGGTGATGCTGGTCTCCTGTGCTGGCGCCTACGCCACAGGTTCTCCCCCCGTCTCGTCTCCATTTCTGGCAGACTTGATCTGGCTCCTCCCTGTTCTAAAAAGTTCAGTGAGATCTTCCTACATGATAAGATAAAATTCCCCTCCCTGGATTTTGTTCACTATCTTTAACAGTGTGGAAATTTGTTTCATTCTTTATTAAAACCCTCAATCAGAGCTCCGAGCTTCTGAACACTTTTAGAAAGTAGATTATTTTATGAAAAAAACAATGAGCAGGTGAAACAGATGAAGCCAGTGATCCAGAAACATTGGCCATCCCTGAAATGTGACCGGTCATGTTGCTCCTTCTGACGTGAAATACGCTCCTCTCCAGCCCTCCCTCCAGTTCGCCAGGGCGCAAAGGTCCGGCTCTCCCTCCCTGATTCTCCACCGCAGTGAACCAGCCCGTCTGAACAACAAGCTGTTGTCCTCTCTCCATTTAGAATGCTGTGCTTATTTCCACCAGAGCACAGCTCACATTTGTCTTACAGTAATTTATAAAAATCTCCCTCAGGGAAAAGACCTACTTTTCATAGGAATTTTCCTCAAGGCACTCAGTGCAGTAAAAGACACAGCAAGTCCTTACCCAGACTTTGACAAGCTCGAATAAAGAAAACAACAAGATTGCAGAAGAGACGGAGCAAGGAAGCCAAGGGTAACACAAATCAGGTGAATTTTCCTGTTACTGCACTAGCCGGCGCTGCAATATATGCTTCAAATAGGTCTATTTCCCATGATCTGTGATTTGTGTAAACACAGCCCTTGTCTTGAGTCCTCTCAGCTGCTGTCCGTGGTGGAAAGGATGTATTTCTACGCGTGCTTTCTCACGCAACATTTTCAGTTATACGAGAAACTCAACTACTGTCTGCATGGGCTGCGGCCTCTCAGCAGGGAAGAAAGGTTAGGGAAACCCACCAAGAAATAAACACACGCGCTATGGATCTAGTCAGTCACTTACCGTTCCTTCGACACAACTTTTGGTCATTATCCATAGCGTCAATTTAGTTGCAGACATACATTTGTTCTGTACATTTACTTTGGTCTTATAGCAATCTGTGTACACACACACACACACACACACACTCACACACACCATTCACCCACGGGTATTCAAACTGTGTCTTTAAGTTGAGTGTCTTTAAAGTTGCGTCTTAAACCTTAATGTCTTTAAGACATGGAGTAACTTTTTAAACTTTGAACTGGAGTTAGCTCCTCCAGGCTTTCCCCTGGTGTGTATTATTGGGTTCGAGGACTGGCTTCTGTTGACAGTCTTTGAGCTTCGTGCACATGTGAAGAAATCTAAGAACTCTCTTAAATTTCCTGGCCCATGAGCACAGTGAGAGGTATGAGTAACTTACAGGTAAAATAACAAGGAAAGGGCAGTGCTACCTAATGCTACACCCATTAAATCATCCAGTTACTGCAGAAAACACAGAGCATTTAGTAAATTAATTTTCTTGCGAAAGGGGAAAACTGAAACCTGAATAAATGTTTAGTTTGACTAGAAATAAATTTTATTAAGGGAGCTAACTCCCACACCTCAACAGTGGCACATGGCTAAATGCGCAGCATTACGTTGGCAGCGGAGCAGCTCGTGGGCATGGGGAGGTTTGGGTGAAGCTGCGTGGATGGAGGTAATCGGAAGAAAACACCCACTGAGCTCCAAACTCATTATTGTTCCACAAATACTGATGCAAAGAGTGAGTCGTCAGTGGGAGACAAACTACAAAAGCATTGATATAGAATATGTTTTTTTAATCTTTTTTCTTAAAATGATTTATGTATAGAAGAACTGGGGTACAGGCCAGAGATTCACCAGAGACAGAGTGGGGAGAACAGGTGGGTCCACTGAAACACACTGCTGAGGGGAGTAGCAGGGAGACAGGAGAGGTCTACTGTGTCCTGTGTGGTCAACTCTCTGTCCAGGAATCAAACTCAGGCCGCAGTGGCACCCAATAGCTTGATAGCACTGAGACTTGACCCCTTGTACCACCAGGGAGGCCCCTACACATATTCTTTTTTTTTTTTTAAGATATGTTTATTTATGCATACAAGAGCTGGGTACAAGCCAGAGGTGTAGGGGGTGAGAGGACCCACCAGAGACAGAATGGGGAACAGAACAGGCAGACTGACTGAAATCCACTGTTGAGGGGAGCAGCAGGGAGGCAGGAGAGGTCTGCTGTGCCATGTGGGTTGCTCCCTGGCCAGCTGGAGGTCGAACTTGTGCTGCAGAGGCTGCGGATTGCTTCATAGTGTGGTGCTAAACCACTTGTGCCACAAGGGAGGCCCTCCTACATATATTCTTAAGACAACGGGTAGCAGTAGCAATATTATAAAACCAAGTCTGAAATTGCCAAGGGACGAAATGAAACATTCAATAAATTTTATACATTTCTAAGATTATAAATTCAGATTAATGGTGTTAAGGGTGTTATAGTATTTTATTGCCATTCAAACAATCAAAAAATAAATAGTGACAAATCCTCAGATGCAGTTGAATTCTTGACCACATGTTAACCAACACATGTGTGCACCCTGGGCCTGAGATGAAACATCGTGTGCATCTCAGAGGCTCCTCTTTTCCCTCCCACAGATAACCTGGATGCTTGCATATTCTACCCACGTAGCTGTGTGCAGCAATAGTTCGTCCTTGTTCATTGCTTTGTAATATTCCACACTTTATTATCACTTACCACACCTTATTTCCCCTGGGAAAATGCGCAAGCCCAGATCAAGGCCCCCTGCTCTCCTGGTTGAAGGTGCCAATGCTCTGGGCACAGGTGCCAGGATGCTTGCCCGGCGCCCCTCCTGCTGGCTTCCTCCAGGTTCCATTTTGCAGGTTTTATGTATCTTTTCTCATGAGAGACAGATAGTAGCAAATTGGTGTCCATGGTGAGAACTGATGACACCCCCAAAAACTGCTTTAATACAGTCTCCGGACTCCCCTAGAATAGATGTCCTCGTTTGACAGACCAGCCCTTCCTTGTGCAAGGGACCTGAGGGGGCACCACCAATCACAGCACTGCACCCCCAGGCCAGCCAGTCAGCCTCCTTCCCGGGTTGGCAACCCTGTCACCAGAGAAAAATCTTTTCCTCTCTCTCTCTCTGGAAGTTTCCAGAAGTTACTGTTCTAGCCTTTGCCTAACAATTTGTAAAAGGACAATATGACAGTTGCTGTGCAGAGAGATGAAATCATGAGTGAAGGATAATCCTGGTGTCGGAAGGTTTTGGAAACTCCTGGGTTAGGGTTAGGGTTAGGGTTAGGGTTAGGGTTGTGCTTGTGTGTCGCGTGTGCTTCACCCGCTGCTTTCCCGCCCGCTCTGAGGGGAGCCTCTGGCTGCGGCCCACGTGGACACTGCTGTCCTCCCTCACACAGTGGTGTGGGAACTGTCCATGCCTGGGTTTTCACCCCACAGTTTGGAAATTGTTGCTGTAGGCGCTAAGGAGAGAGAGAACATTATTCCTGCGTCAGGAAGCTCATTGTGATCAGAGAGCAGAGAATGAAACAGAGAGGGAAGACTCAGAGCCAGAGACAGGAATCAAAAACTCAAGTAAAGTCAATAAGTAACCAGCCAGGAAAGACATCAGGAACAGCGGCCATGGAAGCGGCGGGAAAGAGGCGTCTGAGGAGAGGTGAACGACGTGGCTATTGATGAAGAGAGAAAGATGCGAGAAGAAGAATTCAGAATTTCAGACAATGCCAAGAACTGTGACTGGTGAGAGGAGATAAAATGGGCTTTCTTAGGGATCAGCCACAAAAATATTATTGAAACGCTTCACCCCATCAGGACCCGGTCCAGACGTGACGGTGAGAGCGGAAGCAAGTCGGGGCTCATCTCTTCTCTGCTCTTCCCCGTTCCTGTTCCTCCATGTGTCTGCTCTGGTTGCGCCAGCCTCCTCCAGGGCTGAGGGCTGGGAAGGAGGGATCCACCCGATCGTTCCTGAAAGGACCCTGGGATGACCCCAGCTTGCTAGAGGCGGGGACTTCCGGAAGGTCGTCCCGGGATGAGCTTGCCTTCCTTCCAGAAGAGTCTGCCCCTCGTGTTTCTGCATCTCTCAGCCTGCACAGATGCCACTTTTCTAATCATGGTTTAGGTGATAAAAGAAAAACAGTAGCATGTGCCAGCAAGCAAGTCTCCCCATCTCCTGACCAGCTCCCGGTTCGGGCGGCAGCAGAGCTTCGACTGGACAACCACCCGCCTCTTATCTGCCGTGGCAGCAGGGGGTGTTGCTGTTCTGTGGCTCCTCTGTCATCTTCTCTGCCCCAGGAAGCTGCACCCCATGCTTTGCTACAGCGAGAGGGACTATTTCCAGGCCGCATACGGCTGTGCTCTTGACCTCGTGACGTTTAGAGGGTGACAGAATGCTAATGTGACCCATAAAACGGAAGAAAGACTTCAGAACAGGCCTCGGAGGATCCTGGTTTCTTCTAAACTTATCTTTTAACCTGACCAAATTTGACAACTTGGTTCGTGAAGATGGAGACGGAGCAGCGCTGCAGGTTCAAAGTGAAATGACACGCAACGCAGGCATTTCTCGCCCTCCCGTAAACAGGCCGTCACGCTCGTCTCCGTGTCGTGCGGACACATCTGTCAGGAAAGCGGGCACGGGTGGTCCGGGGAACGAGGCGGTCTGCGAGGCGGTCTGTGGCGACTTCCGAGTTACTCGGGAAGGCCAGAGGTTGCAACACGGAGATAATCCTTCCCTGGTAATTGATTGTTGTACTTTACTGTGAACACACGAAAGTGGCCCCAGCCTGGCGTCTGGCCGTGGCCAGCGATGTCGGTCGCGGGCCCTGAGCTCTGCAGCCTGCCACCTGCCCTCTGGGCTCCGCACCCCGGCCACGCTCATGCCAGGTGCCCGGGACAACAACCGTGGTCAGAGCGGAAGACCAGGGCACTTGGCTGATCCAAGTCAGCAGCTCACACGGGCACGCGGCAGAGACATTTGCAACGAGACCCTCCGGAGGCCGAGGCCCTGCTCCTCTAGGGAACGCCTGCCTGAAGGAGAGGAGCCCGTGCCGCTCCGTGCCCTGCCGACCTGCTCGGCGAGGGCTCGTGACTGTGCCCAGGTCCGGTTGCCAGTGGGCGGGAGCCGGGACCAGCCTCCAGCCTCGGGCCTGCGAGGGTCTCCAGAGGCGCTGTGAGGAGGGGTTGGCCCCATCGCCCGGGGTCTGTGACCCCGCAGGTTCTCCTGGGTGAGGCGGCTGGGCCGGGCACCGAGGACGTGGTGTCGGGGTTCATGATAAGTGAGCCGGCACCCCAGGCGGCGGGCAGAGGGGGCAGCTCAGCTTGTCCTGGGGCGGTGCCCCGTGTGCCCGGGTTCCCCGCTCCTTCTCCACCCCGCGGGCTTCAGACGCCTCTGGCCCGCTCTGCGACATGCCCACGGCACCGGCCAGCACGCTGGGGGACGCGGCCGCCGGCCCGGGCTGAGGAGCAGGGCCCGGGCACCGCCAGCCCCACCTGCCACATCAGGGCCTCGTCCAGCAGCTGTCCTCGCCCAGGGGGCTGGCCTGTCCCCTGGGGCACAGCACGACTCCCGCATCACACACCAGAGGCGGCTCAGCACCCCCGTCGGCTTCCCGCAGGCGCCGCACTGGCCCAGGAACTGTCCCGGGGCTGCCTCCACTGTCCTGCTCCACGGCCTGCTCCTGCCTGGCCCGCCTGACAGTGACGGCAGCGGCAGCGGCCACAGAGGGCAAGGCCGGGACGGGTGCCCCCAGGGGCCTGTGGTGGCCAAGGGGAGGGAGGGCGCGGGGCGGTCTCGTGTCTGCACTCGCCAGGAAGGATGGGAGATGGTCCACGGGCCTCTTTGTGTGGAAGGACGGGGCTGTCACGCTGGAGGCGTTTGCTGCGAGAGAGCCTGGAGCTCGGGTCCCTCTGGCCCCAACTGGAGACCGCGAGGCCCGCGGACACCGACCTGGATGGAGGGTACGTCTCGCCGGGTGACTGAGAAAAACGCCAAACTCCTTTACTCCACGCTCACCTGACATTCCCAGCTTGGCGTTGGTCTGGAAGGACGAGGTGACGGACCGGCGGGTCTGCCCACGCCAGGCGCCCCGCCCCCTCTCTGCAGTGAGAAGCCTTCCCCAAAGCAGGACGGCCCCAAGCGCCTCCATCACTGAAGCCGGACACTGGCGTCGGCAGCCAGCCCGGGGCGCAGCCAGGCCCCACCCTGCGAGGTCAGCGGCCAGTCCGAGCGCGCTCCTGGGGGGTGCAGACGGGGGTCAAGGAGCGGTGGGGCAGGCAAGCTGCCGGCTTGGGGTGACAAGGAATAAGACCCTGTGAGGGTGGCCACTGCTGCGGGCGCGTGCAGGGGACTGAAGGGCGTGGGCACCACCCCCCGCGAGGGTGAGGCCACTGATGGGGTCCAGGCAGCCTGTCCTCTTCACGAGCACGAGTGCAGGGCACATTTCCAAGACCCGGTCAGCTGCGCTCAGCAGCCGTTTTCTCAAGCTCAGGACGTCCTGCGGCCTCACAGAGGACAGAGGGCGCCGGGCAGGGCCGAGCCGCTGGAGCGGACACCGCGCTGGAATCCGCGCCGACCTCCCGAGCAGCGCCCTCTCCGCCACCGCTGCTAATGCCTCTGCACACCTCGCTCCCGTTCCATGACTTTTTTGACCCTAATTGTGAGTTGCTCACTCGGCTGTTCGCAGTTGAATTTTTATGCAGATATCACAACTGTTTGGAAGGCTCAGATGACATCAGGCCTGGTCTCGTTGTTGTTAAGACGGAGAGAAATCAAGACCAGGAGAGACTTTCTCTCTAGAATGATCATCTAAAGGGCCGGCGGGGTCCAGTTACAGATCGCAGGACCTGGCGGGGCCGAGTGAAGATCCAGCCAGAGGCCAGCCTGGGCCGGCCGCCGCCTGCAGCAGCTGAGGCCGGGGAGGGCCGGGCAGGTGGCAGCTGGGGATCTAGATGGAAGGCGGTTGCCTTGAACGAGGTGTGTCTTCAGGCGGTGGCCGTGCCTCAGGGTGGGGGCACCAGGCGGAGGTAAGAAGAGCGACACGTTCAAAGATGTTCAAGGCAAGATGGGACCCCAGCCCCAGAGGGCCAGAGCTCCAGACCCAGCCTTGAGCGAGGATTCAGGACCCAGAACAAGGCTCAGGGCTCACGTTCTGAGTAGGGCTTAGCAGTGAGGGTGTAGGGTGCTGTGGGGGGCTCGGCGGTTAGACCCCACCCACTCCCAAGTCAGGGGTGGTGTAGACGCAGGGCTGGGCACGGATGCCCCTGTGCGCCGGTGTCTACACCGAAATACATTCAGCGAGCCTGGGGCACCCGAGGTCCCTGGGTGACGCGGACTAGCACAGATCCCTCCTGAAAGGCCGACTCCCTTATCAATAGCCACGATTATTTCCCTTTCCAGGCCTCGAAGCTCACCTGGGCGCCATTAATTATTGAAGTAATTGTGAGTAACTCAGTTTTATTAAATATCTTTCAAAGCACATTAAGTCAGTATCCTGTTGATTTGCAAATGAAGGCTTTTAAAATAATATTTGAATAGGTATTTTAATTAAACCCGTGAAAGGGAATTAACAAGTGAAAATCTATTGTTTCACCCGCATCTCCCTGACCTTTGTTGTTAAAGCCGAGACATCTCAAAGTCGCACATTTCACTGAGCTTCAGTTCTCTAAGTATCTTTAAACTTCCTTTAAAAATAGTGGAAAAGGAAGAAACATGTTCTAGAAAATTAGAAAATAATGAAGACTTTGTAAAAATAGCTGCTGCTGGCACTCAGGTAAGAGCACCCTTGGATAACTCCGACAAAATAAAATTAGTGGCTCCAGATGGCATTAAGTGCAGTGCGGCGGCAGAATTAACCAAGAAACACACTCAACGATTGGCATTATTTTTAGAGCGCAAAAATAGAGGCCTGGGGAGGTATCAGAAGATCAGAAAATAGGAAGTAAAAGACACATCATTTTGAAAGAGAAAGAGCCACTGCAGCAATTATCCTAAATGCATAATTCCTGTTCATTTGGTAGGAAATAGTGAGATCAAATAGCTCATAATCGGTGTCTCCTGGTGCTTCTAAAGGTGAGACTCATGCGTTTCAGGAGAGCGATGGGGACTGGCAGGAAGGCCCTGTGCCGGCGCTCCTGCCCGCATCTGGTGCCCCGGTTCCTCCACCTGCTGCTTGGCCGTTTTATTCCTGAGACTCTCCTCCTGGACTGGCCTCTTTCCACCTGTCTGGCCCCCTCAGGAGCTCCTGCACGCCCCCTCCCCAAGAGGGTGTTTGGCCAGATGGGCTCACCACCTCGGGGGCTGCTTTTCCTGCCTCTCATCCTGCTCAGTGCCCCGAGCACCCCAGGCTCCTCACCCTGTGTTGCAGGCCCAGTGTGCACCGAGAACCTTCCACCGTGAAGACGCGGGAACAGGAGCTGTGGCTGAGCCAAGGGACGAGCCCCTCTGACTTCCGCCTCTCAGGGCTCGCGGTACCCCCAGACCCCACTACTCTGACCCTGGACCTCACCACGGGAAGGCCGGGTCTCCCCCATCGGCCGCCACTTTCCCCGGGGGAGCTCTGGCCCCTCTGCACAGGCCAGCCTGGTGCCAGCCCCTGGAGCACCCCAGACGTGGCCTGGGGGACACATGTCCTGCGATGCCCACCTGCATGTGGCCCCAGGGCTGCAGAGCCAGTGGTCTCCGCACCGACCCTCCAGGCTCTGCCCCGGTTCTCGGGTGGACAAGGGGACCCGCCTCGGGGACAAGGCCAGGGCGCCTGTCCTGGTAAAGGAAAGCCCTGTCCTCTCCCTCTGAGACCCAAGGAGCTGGCGCCGCTGCTATTGTTAAAGCAGCCGGGGATGTGACTCTGCTCCGCGGCCACGTCTCTGCTCAGCCTGCCCCGGGGGGACGGGCTCCAGGTCGTGCCTTTCGTAGTGAAAAGAGGTTTCCAATGAGCCAGTGATAAAAACGAGGCCGTCCTCGCCGCTGTTCACCTGGCAGTTTGCTCTCAGGGAGGCAGCGCAGTCCAGGCCACGGTGCAGGGCCGGGCACGGGGGACTCCCGAGCTCAGGGGCAGCTGCAGCCGCCCTCCCGGCCCTGCTGCTGGCGGCGGGGCTCCTGTTCTCTTTGCCCTCGTGGGGCACAAACGCAGAAGCCGAAATGCTGTCTTTCTAACCTAAAGTGATCACCGGCCCCGTCTAAGCAGCAGCGGGGTACTGGCTGTAGTATTGAGCGCCGACATGGACAAGAGACTGCTGAGGGCGCTCTGGCAGGGACACGGGCGCCGTGGTGCGGGGCTGACCAGCTTCCAGGCCAAGGAGGTGCACGACGAGCCACAGCCACCGCGCTCTCCTCCGGGGACTGCAGTCCCCGCAGCTCTACGAAGATCGTCTGGTGAGGGTTCACCAAGGGTCTCTCAAAGTCTCTAGATTCGCACAGTCTCATCCTCCAGGAGTTCGGGTGGGCATCTCTCCCCCTCAGGAAGGGGGCAGGCCCATGGCCCCATCTGTGACTATCTCGTCTCACCCGAGGAGACGTCCTTCGTCCGCAGGCCCCTCCACAATGATCAAAAGAAATGACCTTTGTTCCTCGGAGCAACGCTACTCGCTCCATCCATAACTCCAGGGGCTGGGGACACCTCGTGTACCCCAACCGCGAAGGCCGTCATTACCGGAGGGTTTCAATGCAGATTTTAGATTAATATATTATTATGCATAAAGTTGTCAGCAGTGAATGGATTCAGAGAGGGAGGTGACATTCAGCCTTCCTGAATCACACCTGGACGGATGCTGACGCAGTCTGACCGGTGGTGTCAGCATTTCCAGACGCTGGCTCTCATTGTGGATGCAGGGCGGGGAAGAACACTGTTAATCTTGCCATCCTGAAAAAAACAAGACATTCAAAGATATGCCTTTAGACAAGAAACGATCCCCCCAAAGCAAAAAGCTACAACTTTGAAATATGTTGGTATTAGAAAACGCTATAAAAGAATAACAACATATTTCAAGCAGCATATTGTAACTGATGGCTGTAAAAAGTGAATGCACAGAAATTTTTTAGGCTCGACATATGTTATTTTTCCAGGGCAAAGCATTCGATCTTTACCACTTCGTAGGCAGTTCTGCCATTCCAAAGACTTTCGGAGGCGATGTCATAAAATCTATTATAATATGGCAGCTCCCAGCTAAGTCTCGGGTCCTTGGCTTTCCCACATCCCCATCGGTGGCAAATTGCCTGCGTCCACCTCAGGCTCCGTGACAGTACGTGGAAGCGTGGCGAGCCTGTCATAAGGCAACTTTTTTCTGGTTACAGAGCACGGGCAACCTTTGGAAGTGCCTTCACACAGTAAAGTCACCTTGAAGAAAGCTCCTGTGCCAACGATTCGGGTGTCAAATGTGTATTCATGGAACAAATGTCACGATTCGTCTGTTTGCTTCAAACTCGGCTGCACTCCCCGGGAGAGAAACATATTCCACATTACCTTGTATTTTCTGCTGAGGAAAACTTTAATTAGGTATAAATGAGTTTGATCAATGAATAATTAACTTCTATTAAAGTTTCAGGAGATTGCCTACCCTGGCCACTCTATTTTGAATTTAATCTGGAGCAGGTTGGATAATTACCATTAAAAAAATGGATGCCAGAGGCTGTCTTCTCAGTCTTCTCACTGAACAGAGTTGAGTCAGCCAAAAAGTTAATTTTAGAGGCAATTTCTCAGAGCTCAAGAGACCAGAGGGTACAATTTTACCAGGAGACATAACCCGCAAGAGACCAGCCAGTGCCGGCCTTGGGCCAGCACCGTGTCTTCTGTCCATTCTGTCCGAGCACCTGTTGGGCCATAATTTTTGGATTGAAAATTTTAAAACACGTGCTCAAACATCACCAAATGACCTTCCTTCATTTGTTTATCTTCATACCCTTCTCCTTCATTTGGTTTCTGTGTAATGCATAGCCCTGACGGGTCAGCAGTGTCCTAGTTGCTGGGGATAACAATTGGAACCAAACCTAGTCCAGGTCTTAGAGAACCTACCAGGAGAGGGACCGGTACTTGAGTAGTTTAATTGTGATTTGGAAAATGTTATATTATTTAAAAACCATTTATTTATGCATATAAGAACTGGGGTGCGGGCCAGAGGTGGGTGGGTGAGAGGGTTCACCAGAGACAGAGTGGGGAGCAGAACAGGTGGATCTACTGAAATCCACTGCCGTGGGGAGCAGCAGGGAGATAAGAGAGGTCTGCTGTGTCCTATGGGTCAGCCCCCTGGCCGGGGATGGAACTCAGGCCACAGCAGTGATAGCCTGAGACTGACCCCTAGGCCTCCAGGGAGGCCTACAAATGTTATATTAAAAGCTCATCAAATCTTAAGAATTAAACCTTCCCCTAGCTGATGAGCATAATGAGCAATCTGGACCTTCTGAACGATTTTCCCAGCAGGAAGAGCGGAGCGAGGCAGGAGACATGCAGGCAGCGTGGAGAATGACTGTGCAGGGAGCTGTTCCTGGACACGGCGGTTGTGGTCTTGGTACTTAGACCATCTCACGCCTCACAACATAGTGGGTCTTTTGTTCTGAGTTATGTGAGTTGAGTTATTTAAAAAACAGTTGAATAATTACAAGGTGATAGGGCAAAAGCAAGGATAAAAGAAATACAGATTCTTTTCCTCTTATAATGCCATGTTTGTTAATAACGTGGAGACTATTTTGGAGAAAAGGAAGAACAGAATTTCTCGATGCCCTGGCATTTGCTGGTGCTGGCTCTGAGTATCTACCAGGCTCTAGGAAAGTAAGAACTCTAAACAAATACGATAGTTACATAAACTTGAGGGCAGCAATATGATTCATGCTTCAGTCTTTATGTATTTAATTTTTTGCTACTCACTAATGTATACATTTGACAAGTGAATGTAGAGAATCTACTTCTGCAGATGCCGGTGCTTTCTGAGAGCTGCTGCTTCCTGGAAGCCGCTGCGGTGACCCACAGGAAGGGGCAGCGTCTGTGCGATTTACGGAGATGAGCTGACGGAGGGTAAATAACACAATATTGGATTCTCTCCCTTTTCTTTAAACCCATTGGGAGGGAAAAGGGAAAACAATTGCAATGCACAGATGGCAGAAGGCGAAGATATGGAAAAGGTTAAAATATGGAAATAACTTGGGAAATCCTCGGGGCATAAAACGTTGGTTAAATGATTATATAGGCTATGTTTGAAACAACGCTGTAAATACACAAGAAGCAGAAATTACGTAGAACCATCAGAGCCTCTGAACGTGAAAGCTGGTCTAGATTCCATAGGAACGTCCTTAAATATGCGCCGTGACCACCAACCACAGAGTCGCAGCGGTGGGGAAAAGTCTTAAAAAAAAATGCAATGGGAAAGGGGTGGAGGGTGGTTCCTGCAGCTGTGTGTGTGTGTGTGGGGGGGGAGGTCACCTTGGGGACCTGGGCTCAAGTGTGAGCAGGCAGGATGCGCACGGTTTTCTCAGTGCTCACACGCACAGTGACCCTCACCATGACCACGAGCAGCATCGCCATCGGCCCAGAGTTCCCCAACGCTCTCTAGGCACCTCTTTCCCGCTCCCGTCCTCAGGAAACGCTGACCTGCTTTCTCTTAATATTGGATTGTTTCTTCCTCTGGATCCACAATGTTGTTGTCTGATTCTTTCATACAACATAGTTATTTGGCGACCCCCCCCGCCCCGAGCTCCCCAGCTTCCCATGGCCGCCGGGCAGCGCCGGGGCATGGGTGGCCACGGGCAGTGCTGCTCACTGACACATGAGCTCTCGGTTTTCACGGACGAAGCTGCTGTGGCCACAGACGCAGAGACCCTCACGTGCACACAGGCCTGCACGGGTCTTGTCTGAACACTTGGGAGTGAAAGGCCCTTGTCAGAAAGTACGTGGACATTAAACTTTTCCATCAACTGCCGAGCCGTTGTCTACAGATGCCCAAGTTGGGGATGGTCAGAGCCGGTCACTGCCACGTTGTTACTGTAACATTTTCCAGTGAGCAGGGGGAGAAAATAAAGGTGGGCCAGGGAAAGCACGGCCACACATGGGGGGGGAGTGGCCCCGCCCCGCCAAGTCTCCAGCCATCTGGTCTACCTTCCCCGCTGTGCCGCGCCTGGGTGAGCTAGCGGGGTAGGGGGCAGCGAGGACGTGGCTGAGTAAAGGCGTGATGTGCTTATACATGGATCTGGGAACTTTGCACGCTGCGAGTGGTAAACCCCCACCTGTATGATTTAATTACATATCACTCGTTCACACAATAAAGCAGAAGAATAGTTAATTTCTTTAATAAAGTGCTGCAGGCATAAAACTGTCTCTTACACCGCTGATATCGTTTCTCTCATTACCATCATGTAGATTCCCGTTCTCCAGAGTGAAAACACCAGTGGACCACGTTCTAGGCTTCTGGGAGTTTGTCCCCACAGATAGAATGGAATTCCTGAACAGCAGAGCTCTGAGGGCAGGTGAGGGCGGAGGCCGGGGAGGGCAGAGGCTGAAGTGGCAGCGGCACAGGTGAAGGGGCCGTGCGGAGACCCAGCAAAGGCCCATGGGGAAATGGAACCCACAAACACAGAGGAGAGAAGTGAGGGCAGATTTCAGGGGCAGGAGCAGAAAAAGATGGTTTCATAAAGCCCAGGAGGTCACTGAAAAGTCAAAGAAAATTTATAAGAAAAGAATTGATGCAACTTTAGACCAATGTAGGAGGAATGACATGTATAAATAGGAACTGAAGTTGGGTGGGGGAGAGCCACGGTAAGCAAACCTTTTACTCGGGAGCGCGGCCAACAACAGCAAGAGCACAGGGAAAGCTGGGGCCGGCGACAGTAACCACATTACGGTCAGGAAAGCTGAGGATGGGATGACAAGCATTTGGAAACAGTAAGGCTCGATACTGTTCTCCCGCCCAAACGCCACTCCGAGTCTGAAAGGACGACGCTCCTGGCAGAACCAGCAGGGCAGCGTGAATGTCACGGACGTCTTTCCGTGGGCGCTCGGACACGCGGCGGTGGCCGGCGGGCGGGCTCTCAGCCGGGTCTTTAGATCGCCCTGGAACAGCCTGTGGAGAATCAGCCCTGGGCTTTCCATCATCTTCAGGCTCACGCAACTCACGACGCTCGGTGCCGTTTCGATGAATTGTGATTGTTCTGTCACTTCACACCACGTCTCCCTGAAAATGTTTTAAGTTCCTTGAGATTAGGACTTTGTCCTCTATCTTTTTTGTATTTATAATTTATGCTTCCTTTTTCTAAATGCATTTCCTTTTTCCTTTTCCCCGATACACATGTGTGCACCCCCCAACACACACACACATACACTTTGCACCTTGTATATAGAAAATGATCTCTCACGTCTCATTTACTTGCAAAAGACTTGGGAAAAATTAATTGGCAACTTTTCTTTGCATGATATGGGCTTAATATTTTAATAAAAAAGTTACTGCTGGAGGAGACTTTTGGATTATCAGCTGAAAAGTCCCGACGTGTCTTAAGCGACGGCGCGTCTGCCCTGCACCGGGAGCTCGCTCTTCCCTGGGTCAGCGCACGTGGCCTCCTTTTTGCTGTGTCCAGCTGTGTGACACAGACAATTTATGTAACCCCCCCACCAAAATCAGTTTTCTCATCTATAAATGTGGAGTTCTGTTAGATGATCTCAAGTTCTTCCAATTTTTCAGTCTGTGATAAAAATAGCTTGTTTTTAAAAGGAAGTAGCAGAGAGTAGATAAACGGCAGATGCAAAGAAGGCCATTGAGCGTGACCAGCAGTGGCTGAGGCCCAGTGAGAACCAGCAGCCAGTGCGGCTCTGGTCACATTCTCTTCTTCTGTCTCACTCAGTGCTCAGGGGTGTGATTTACTCTGTCCCCCTCACTCCCTCCCTGGTTCTTCCTTCCAGAGCAATAATAATCTCACCCCTCATGATACTGTGATTTATAAGAAATAATTATTTTGGTCTTCATGACTGAAAATCTATTTCTCATACTTATTTGGTCCTCACCCACAGTTCCCACCTCAGAGCCCCCCAGAGCCCAGGCTGTCCAGTGGCGGGCGAATTAAAGGTGTCCACCGCGATGGTAATAAGGTGATGGGGAAACCAAAGAGTGGGCGCTGGCTGCCTGAGCCCAATCTGAATAGAGGGCAGTGCTGTCAATACCCCCTAATTTTTAGGTAGGGGTCTGGAGGTTGAGTTCAGGTGCCAGTGGCCAATAAGTCTTGCCAATCAATGAAACCAAGAGGTGAGGGACCCTCCAGATCAGACACACACCTTGAGAGGACCCGGAGCTCCGTGCCCCCACCTTGCCTTACAAGCACCTCTCCTCTCTGGCTGTTGCTGAGTGACAGCCTTGGGGATAAATGAGTAAGCGGGATTCCTGGGTGCTGTGAGCTGTTCTGGCAAAGCGAGTGAACCTGAGGAGGGGCTCCTGGGATGCTCCGATGTATGGGCAGCCCTCGGGAGCGCAGAGCTGGCAGCCTGCACTGGCGAATGACATCTGCAGCGGAGGGTGGTCTTGGGAGACTTCAACTGCGGGGCCAAAGTTCTCCTCGTAGTAGCAGGAGGACCCGGCAGCATGAGTCAGCAAGACCCACACACAGCATGAGTCAGCAAGACCCACACACAGGCGCTTCCTGGCCCCAGCGTGTGTCTTGTTTGCGGTTGCTCCTTTGTGAGTACAAGTCCCGGGCAAGTCAGCTCAGCGCTGGAGGGGCCAGAGGGCTGGGACATGGGCACCGTCCGGGCAGGCATCAGCCAACAGTCCGCCCAGTGACATCTGGTGAAGTAGAGACAGTAAGGACAAGGTGATATTCATAGTAACGCAGCATCTATTTTGTGGGTAAATGATCTACTTTGTAGCAACACCTGTATTATTTTCCTGGAACGCAGCAAGCACACTACAAAGTCAATTCAAAGACAAAGTGATCATATGATGACACTGTACTCAGCAGTCCCTATGGAGTGGTGCTAATGCCAGGCTATAGGCATGAGCTGGGCAGAGCTGGGAGCAGAAATGATCCACACTGTCCTTATATCAACACGGAATCCACGTCTCTTGTTGTCAGTAAGCGATGTCTTAAACCCTAGCTGTTGGCATGAGAAGACGTGCTATCACTGCTAGAAATACAGAGAGGAAAATGGCTGCATTCTGGCCCGTAGAGTCCAAAGAGGTAGAAATACTCAAAACGCCACAGTGCAGTGTGATAGCTACCAAAGGGTTCTGGAAGGTTCTACTGGAGAGCAAGTGAGAAGTACCCAGCCTGGTGGTGGAGGAGGGGAGAGGCCAGGAAGCAGAGACATCTCCAGAGAGAGGGGTTGGTAAAAACAACGGCTTGAGCTTCCGGTGAGAGGGGCCGGCAGCTCGGAGGAAGGAGGAGTCGGCCCGGCCGGTGACTACGGGTGTGGGTTGGGCTGCACTGGGGGTGGGTGGGGGGCTGAGGCGCCCTGGAGGCCCAGGGGGCAGAGGCGGGAGAGTGTGTCCCCAAAGGCTCCTCGATGCCTGGTGTTGCCTCAGGGCACAGAACATTGTGGAAGCCCGATGAGCCACAGGAAGGGCGCTCGGTGACAGGGCACAGTGGGGTGCGGTGGGGAGCAGGGCGCACGGGAGCATGAAGGCGTGGAGGGTGCTGCTCTCGTGCGGCCACAGCTACCCCTCAGAGGCACGACCCACACTCACCTGCACTAGGAAGAGGCTCCATGTTATGTCGCCGTACCTTGGATGAGAGGAGAAGACTGACCTAATTTTAGGTTGAGAAGAATGAAAGGCATCATGGGAGGAGAGAATGTCAAGGAAAGTAGCTATTACCTCATAAAAATTATTTTTAGGGCCTCCCCGGTGGCGCAGCGGTTGAGCGCTGGGTTGAGAAGCTGCCCGCGGCCTCTGAGGCGCCAGTTCGATCCCCGGCTGCTCCCCGGCCACCGGAGGAGGGTCCCACGTGGCGCGCAGACCTCTCCTGCCGCCCGCTGCTCCCCTCAGCAGTGTCCTTCGGTCCTTCTGCCTGCTCTGCTCCCTGCTCTGGCTCTGGTGAATTCTCTCAGCCTCCCGCGCTTTGACTGTACCCAGTACTTGTACAAACAAACAAACAAACAAACGAACAAATAAATAAATCTTTAAAAAAAATAAAAATTGTAAACAGTGCTGCTATAAACATAGGGGTGCAGGTGCTCTTTGGAATTGATGTTTCTGTGTCCTTTGGGTAAATACCTAGGAGTGGAATTGCTGGATCATATGGAAGCTCTATGTTTAGTAGCTAAGCTTTGGAAACAACCCAAATGCCCAAAAGTAGATGACTGGATCAAGAAGATGTGGTACATATACACCATGGAATATTACTCAGCATTCAAAAAAGATAAACACATGCAATTTGCAGCAACATGGATGGCGCTGGAAGGGATCATGCTCAGCGAAATAAGCCAAAAAGAAAAAGAAAAATACCGGATGGTCTCACTCATAGCAGGAATCTAGAAAACTTAAATAAGGGACCAGGAAAATGAATATAAGAAAGTGAAAATCAAAATCAACAAAAAACTATGAACCAGAGACACTTTTTGGGGGGTGGGGGGCGGGAGGGGAAGGATTGGGGTCAGAATGGGGCGTTTGCAATTGTATGGGGGAATATAAAAATAAAATTTAAGATAAAAAAAAAATAAAATAAAAATTACTTTTAAATGACAAAGTTTCAAATATTTACAAACAAGCAGTGTATGAACAGTGACCAGCTGCTTAGTGTAGATGCATGTTACAGACACTTGGACCCCGCTCGGGTTTCTGTCTTCTGGAGCAGACTGAAAGGAACGATTAAACCAGATCGCGGCCTCACGATGAACTGTGTCTAGTGGCCCACTAGCAGCACTGAGAGACAGGGGCCATTCGGGTCCAGGAGGGCATTGAGGAGACCTTACACGGCACGTCAAAGCTGAGCGGAACTCAGGCGGGAGGCGGGAGGAGCTTGGTATTTTCATGACGGAATGAGACACAGCGACCACCACGGCTGCTGCTTCAGTGGTCAGCGCCCTTCCAGTAGCAAACAGGATTCAAAAAATCTTTTGCTGATGAAAGGTCAGAGTTGCGCTCAGCACCAGAGATGGGGTCAAGAATTTTCTTCTCTGGCCTCCCTGGTGGCCAGGGTTTAAGTCTCAGCACTACGAAGCTATCGGCAGCCACTGCAGCACGAGTTTGATCCCTGGCCAGGGAGCTACCCACAGGGCGCTGCAGACCTCTCCTGTCTCCCCGCTGCCCCCCTCAGCAGGGGTTTCAGTGGATCCACCTGTTCTGCTCCCCACTCTGTCTCTGGGGAATCTTCTCACCCCCCTGCACCTCTGGCCTGCACCCCAGCTCTTGTATGCATAAATAAATATAAATAAATCCTTAAAAAAAAAGTATCCCACTCCACGTCTTGGTCCCACTGGCCTCCACGGTGGCCTCATCTCCAGGCGAGATCCCTTGACAAGTCCTGACTTATGCAGCTCCAGGCCCTGGGGTCTAAGAAAGAGGTTCTTTGGCTCAGAGCATCTGTGTCAGCTGCAGAAAAGGACGATGGGCGAGCTCCTCCATCCAGATCCCAAATCCTGAACCCCACAAGGAACCCCTGACCAGTAATGAGCCGGTGGGGGCAGCAGCCCAGGCAGGATGGACCAAGGGGGCCGGGTGGGTGGAGGGCAGCCTGCCAGGTGGGCAGGGGTGCTGTCATCGCTGACAGCATTCAGAAGCTCGGGAGCACAGTGATCATTAAAAGAAGAGCCTCAATTTTTTTAAATTTCCCCTGGAAAACGCACCCTCTTACCGCCCTTTCTTTTCTTTCTTTTTTTTTTAAGATTTATTTATTTATTTATTTATTTATTTATTTATTTATTTATTTATTTATTTATACAAGAACCAGGGTACAGGCCAGATGCGTGGGAGGGTGAGAGGATTCACCAGAGACAGAGCAGGGAACAGAACAGGCAGACTGATGAAATACACTGCTGAGGGGAGCAGTGGGCGGCAGGAGAGGTCTGCCACGCCTCTTATGGCCCTTTCAATTGCCACATAACCAACTACAAGTTGGTGTCACTTTCTTGTCTTGACCACTTTCTTCCTTCATCCTGGTTTTCTAGCGCTGACAGCTATTACGGTTCTAAGGAAAGGCAGGGAATGAATACTTAAACTGCAGGTCAGAAGGACTTCGGAGAAGAGAAATCGCTCCGTGGAAAGGACTCACTAAATGAGTGTTAATCACCAGTTTGGAAGGCAATTCTGTTCTCTATTCAGCAGGATGTATCTTATTTCTCATCTTCACGGCCACTGACAGACTGCCAAGTGTGGGGAGTTTTTGATCTGAGACCAGGTTTTCTGGGATTATCGCTTTGACCATATTTCCCAAGGCTCCGGCCATATGTTGTTGGGCTCTGGAGCTGTAATGAGGCTTGCACACCAAGCGCTTACTCCGCTCGGCTGAGCCTGGTTCTTCATGGTGCCAGCTATGACAGAGAAGGGAGAAGCGGGGTGTGGACATGGGACAGTAGCTGAGCTCTGCAAAACCCCAGTCCAAGTCCTATTTCTGCCACTGACCAGGCACCATCTTCTAAACTCCTTTCCACCCCCTCCAGCCACAGGCAGCTCACCTCCAGGACAAAAAGGTTGGGTTGGGCCTCCCCGGTGGCCCAGCCGGTTGAGTGCAGTGCTGTGAAGCTGTCCGCAGCCTTTGCAACGTGGGTTCAAGTCCCGGCCCACCAGGGAGATGCCCACATGGCGAGGCAGACCTCTCCTGTCGTGCCCGCTGCTCCCCTCAGCAGTATGGTTCAGTCAGTCTGCCTGTTCTGCTCCCGGCTCTGTCTCTCTCCTCTCACCCTCCGCATCTCTGGCCTGCACCCCAGCTCTCGTATGCATAAATAAATAAATCTTAACAAAGAATACCAAAAAGGTGGGTTTGATGACCTCCAGCTGCGCTAATTCCGTGAGAAATCAAGAAATGTTTGGTCAAGGCTGTGGAAACACATGATGCTGCTCGTACTAACCATTTATTTTTGTCCTAGAGAATCTTGAGGTCCCATCAGGACATGGCGCTCATCATAAGCATCCTGGGGAGTCAGACCATGGAGAAGTCCCCAGCCAGGAAGAGGAGCCGAGGTAGCCACCCCTAAAGCCAGCAACGCCTGGGGGGGAGGGGGGGCTGGGGCTGAGCCAGGGAGGGGTCTGGGCTCGGGAGGGGTCCGGGCCCGGGAGGGGGTCTGGGCCAGCGGCTGGCAGCGCCCCCCCCCACCCCCGGCACGCGCACCTCGGGGCGTCTGGGCCTCGTGCGCTGCGCTGCGGGTCTGCACGTCGTTGCCCGTCGAGGCTCTTGGCTCGGCCCTGCGCCCCCACCCGGCCTTGCCGTCCCTCTTGCGGGCTGTCCCTCTCGCGGGCTGTGCGGGCTGGGGGCCGCTCCTGCTGCTCTTGCGGGAGCTCCTGAGGCGCCTGCGCCTCGACGCCCAGGGCGGTCCCGCGGACACGGCGCCCGGAGCGGCAGTTCGTGTGTGGGGCGAAGCAGGGGTGCCCGCGTCCTGGCACTGCCCGCTCGCCAGCGCGCCCCCGACCGACCGCTTTCCCCGCCAGCAGGCCCGGGGCTCCCGCGTCTCCACAGCGGGGTTCTGTGGGGTGTCCCCCGCGGGGGCCCTCTGGAACCAGAGTCTGGCGCGCTCCTCGCGGCTTCCGTGGAGACCGGGACGCGAGCGCCCCAGCCGGAGCGGGCGGCCTGGGCTTCTCCCGGCGGGTCTCGGGGCGCGGGCTGCGCCTGGATGGCGGCCCCTGCACCGCCCCGCGCCCCATGCCCCGCGCCCCGCGCCCCGCGCCCCGCGCCGGGCGGGTGGTTCGGCTCAGGGCCCCCGGGCTCCTCCGGGCTCCCGGCGCCGGCGCCGGCAGGGCCTGGGCGCGGCCTCCCGGGGTGGACCCTCCGGCCCTGCCCAGGCTCTGAGGTTAAAGGGATCCAGGGGCCGAGGAGGGCCCCTGCGCGGGCGTCGGCGGCTGGCGGGGTCGGCGGGACCCCAAGGCGTGGGCGTCCCGCCGCAGGCGCAGGTGGCCCCGGGACTGTCGGCCGCTCCCCGGTCGCCAGGTCGGTCCTCGGCCCTCCGGGCGCCGGCCGGACCCGGCCTTCCGTGCGGGCGAGCGTGAGCGCGGCCGCCGCGTCCCCGCGCGTGTCCCCGCCGCGGCGGCTGCTCACCCTCACCCGGCCAGGGCGCCCCGCGCTGACCCCGTCCCTCCGCGGCGGGCTCCCGGGGTGAGGGCGCGGTCGCCTTCCCGCTCCGGCCTCTGCTGGGACCCCCGGCGCGCGGACAGGGGCGGCTTCGGGTGGGGCGGCTTCGGGGTGGGGCGGCTGTCTCTCCTCCTGGCCCTTCTCCCCCGACGGCCTCGCTTCCCGTCGCGTCGCCTCTCAAGGGCGCCCCGGCGCGGCGCGCATCGCGGCCCTGACCTGCCCCCGCCGGGCCTGTCTCCCCACGAGGCCGCGCCTGCTCGCCGGGCCGGGCGGGCAGCTCGTGTCCCCAGGGCCGGGCCTGGCGCTGGGAAAGGCCCCGCGCCCTGATCTGCGCCCGCCCACGGCGGAGGGGGAGACGAGGGGGAGACGCTCGGCGCTGTCCCTCCTGACGGCCGCCGACCCCCTTCCCAGCAATCCCGCTTTATTCTCCCGGACACGGCCCCTCCACCGGCCCGTGCAGCGTCTGCGTCTGCTCTGCATTGGATTCCAACGCTAGGGTCGCAGCGAAAAGCACAGCTCACGAGGAAAACCAGCGCTTCTCGGTTAGAGGGAAACAAGGTCTGAGCTCACCACCTGCCTCGGCTTAGTGCCGCGGCCCGGGACTCCCCTCCTGCCTCAGGTCCCTGCTTAGCTGATAAAGGCCTCGGGAGCCGGCGACGCTCAGCTTTTCAGGTAAATAAGTATGTTTCTTTGAGTATTTTCTTGACACATGAACATGACTGGCAGAATCTTATGCATTTGATTTAAAAGATCTATAATTCATGTAAACACAATTTATTCAAAATAATCCATCATTGCAAAAAAAATATATATATATATACATGGATCAGACAAAGGGGTCATTTTTCATGGGAAAGAATAAACACTGATCACATCATTTGTTGTGAAATAAAATCAACTAAAAGCTGATTTTTATGTTTTGTGCTCTCTAAGCTGGATTAGCCTGTAATATCGACTAGTGGTCTAGTAGCTTTATGGGGGTCTAGTGACTTTATGGGGGTCTAGTGACTTTATGGGGGGTCTAGTGACTTTATGGGGGTCTAGTGACCCTCTGCTTAATTAACACCGTCTTTGATCTTGCTAATGGCAGCATCATAGCAACACGAATACCAGATAACCTCAGAGCCTTGAGTTCCAGGGAGAGTTACCTGGGAGCGTGTTATAAGAGGTGAACTAAGTAAAATAAAGGATGTGACCTAGGAATAAATGCACAGGGGGCCTGGCTTCTAGGAGAGGATTGTCCTGGTTGGATGACTGACACTCACGCTGTTCTCACTGGTGACACCGGCTCTGGCTTTTGAGTTTCTCAGAGAAGTGAATCACTTTACCCCAACCAGTCACTCCTGCACAGCAGGTAAAAAGAACCCCCCCCCCAGACCTTAACACTAGAACTTCAGACTTTTACCTGCAACAGAAGATGCGGTCTTACCGGACACACTCAGCCAAATTATCTTGTAGATGTTTTTGCTGAGAATATCAGCTTGTGTTTCCTTGTCGTCCGGGCTTAGTAAGCCTGGCTTGGCTCAGGCGACGGGTTTGGAGAATGAAACATGTATTTTAGGGTAATGTGTTTGCATCATTTTCAAATGACATTATAGACACCAACGTGCCTTTTCATTCCGCAGAAGAATTTTTGATGCCAGTGTGATTCGGTAGGTGAGCAGCTTTAGAGGTAATAAGTGAACCTGTTTTTAAATTTTATTTTTATTTATTTATTTATTTTTAATTTTTAAAAAAATATTTATTTATGTATTTATTTATACAAGCACTGGGTACAGTCAGAAGCGCGGGAGGGTGAGAGAATTCACCAGAGCCAGAGCAGGGAGCAGAGCAGGCAGAAGGACCGAAGGACACTGCTGAGGGGAGCAGCGGGCGGCAGGAGAGGTCTGCGCGCCATGTGGGACCCTCCTCCGGTGGCCGGGGAGCAGCCGGGGATCGAACCGGCGCTGCAGAGGCTGCGGGCAGCTTCGCAATCCAGCACTCAGCCACTGCGCCACTGGGGAGGCCCAAATTTTATTTTTATTTATTTTTAACTGTGATTTCTTTTTTCTGCATAGAACTGGGGTGTAGGTCAGAGCTATGGGTGGTGGGCTGGTGAGAACCCAAGCTCGTGCACGTGCCGGGAAGGTGTGCAGTTAACTCTGTCTCCCCCTCAATGGAGTCAGTATCACGAGAGAAAGCAGGGAGGAGAGGTGCTGGATGGTGGCCTATCTGTGTGCCCCTGTCCTCCAATAAGGCAGAATGTTTCATTAAATGAGTTTGGAGTTTGTCTCCAACCTTTTATTTATTTCTCTCATCTTTTTCAGGCAATCCTCAGGAAGATGAACGATGTTGATTTAATTACCTTTTAAGCTGCTCTGGACTATAACTACATGCATCCTTATTCTGTGAGTGGATGAGTGAACAGTTCTATTACTGAAACTATTAGATTTAGAGCGTTTATTGATTTGAGGTCTTGGGACAAGGATGGTCAATACTCTGGTTTGGTACTTTAGCTCATTTAGATTCAAAAATTCCTAGAGATAGTGGAGACTGAGGCTCTGCTTTTGAATTAAAGATTACAATGGATCAGAAATTAAAAAAATAAAAACCAAAAAAAAAAAACAACTGAGCTTACCCTTTGTGGAGTTTAGAAGATCGCGTTGAAGGATCAATCTGGGCATGTGGCTGCTGAACGCACATATGGGGGCTCCTGACTTCAGCTGATGAGGTGAGTGTCTCTGGCTTTGAATGAACTGGATCTCTAGAAATTGTGTCTAATGGTAATTGACTCCTTTACTGGAGTCATCTTGGTAATATTTTACTCAGCTTCATAAAATTGGGGTATTCTCCAGTTAGGTTTAAAATTGATCACCCAGCCATCATTACTAGAAAGAATTGATGAATTGAAGAAAAATCAATCACCATTTATTGCATTTTTTACAAAAAGCAGGGAATGATGGTCAGAATCGGCTAGCTTTGCTGAAAACCAGGCTATATTTACAAATGATTCTGAAGGATTTAAAGAACCAAATTGGGGTTGCTAATTTCTATTCAGAATGAAAATGGCTTTCAGCTTGGCAGTGTGGGCACCTGGCCGTGGCTTCGGGAAATGGACCAAATCAAACCAAGTGGAGACGGGCAGAGCAGAGCGCGGCGCTGGAGAAGGCCCAAGCAGAATGAGTGCTATCAGCGCTTAATTTATGGGGCTCTGGTGTTCTGAATTCCTCTAATTTCTGGAAGAATTTTAGCCATTTCGCACAGCCTGTGTGCCAACAAGCTGGAGGGGTCCAGCTGGTAGACACAGACATGCAGGCTGCTCAGCGCATCAGCCCGTGGGTTCTCAGTGACCTCAGGGGTCACCGAGGAAGCAGTGAAGGGTGGATGCCACACTCCTCCAGCCTCTTTCAGGGTGTCCCGCAAGCTGGGAGGGCTCAGCGCCAGTGCTGACCATTCCCAGGGACTTGGCATTCCTGCATACGGAGAATGTGTCTAGGCTTCTTGTAAGGAATTTGAATCTCTCCAGGGAAGACATGATTATTTTATTTGAAGATAATTAGTTACAAAGTGGGGCCTCCCTGGTGACGCAGGGGTTAAAGTCAGCTCTATCAAGCTATTAAGCTATTCCCAGCCTCTGTAGCATGAGTTCGATTCCCAGCCGGCCAGGGAGCTGACCCACAGGGCGCAGCAGACCTCTCCTGTCTCCCCGCTGCTCCCCTCAGCAGTGGACTTTAGTGGCTCACCTGTTCTGCTCCCCACTCTGTTTCTGGGGAGTCCTCTCGCCTCCATACCTCTGGCCTTCACTGCAGTTCTTGTATGCATGAATAAATAAATCTTTTTTAAAAAAGATGTTGCAAAGTGGATTTGCCTCACAAAATTAATTATTCTAAGAAAGTAATAACCCCCTAAGCTGAAGGTGTGATCCCCATGCCCGCCGTGGACTCAGGCTCCAAAGCCTGCCTTCCTTCGGGTGTCTGTCGGTAGGATCTGCGTCAGGAGACAACATATAAGCGAAAGGAAATGACATTTCATGGATGCGTCTGTAAATAGGGAAGATGCTAAGTCATTTAGCTCTTTCTTTCTCCACGAAGACATACTTAGAAATCTATAGACAGAAATAAAATTATTTTTTAACTGTATTTTATTGAGCTGGCATCGCTCTGCAACACTCTATGACTTCGGGCTACCCGCCTGCACCTCTTCAGGTGTCTGTTACCCGCCGTGTCCACCACCCACGCGCCCGTAGGCCCCACCACAGTCCACTGGGCCCCCACCCCCTTGGCTCCTCATCCCCTCCCTCCCCCTCTGGTCCTCAATTCTGCAGACAGATTTCTAAGATTTCCTCTAGTTCAGTTTAGTCTCCTTTGTTTATACCCACAGGTGCGTGACGCCATCAGGCATTTGTCTTTCTCCTTCCGACTTCTCTTAACCTTTCGCCCTTCAGTTCTGCTCATGCTGTTGCGAATGACAAGATTTCATCCGTCTTTAATAGCTGGCTTGTGTGCCACTGTGTGTACGACCGCGTTTAGGACGTTGCCGTAACTTGGCCGTCAACAGAGCTGCAGTGAGCACAGGCGTGCCCCGGAGCCCGGGGCCCTCAGGTGCGAATCTGGAAGCGGGCCTGCTGGGTCCCAGGGCAGAGCTCTCTTTAATATCTGAGACATTCCCGAGCTGCTCCCCAGGGGCTGGCCCCGGCTGCCCCCCACCGCAGGGTGCGAGGCCTCCTGCCCTCCACATCCTCACCAACACTTGCTTCTGGCTTTGTTTCGTAATGTGGGCCAGCCTCAAGGTGCGATCTGAAACCTCCTGCTGCAGCTAATTTAATTCGCCCTCTTTAATGAGCACACATTATTAGAGCAATCCTTCCTAGCAGAGTTTGCATATGCATAGATGTTTTTGTTTCCTGTTTAGTGCATCGACTGGATTCCTCAAACTCTTCTAATAGAGTCACTGATCCTCTGGTCACATGTGACGCATAAATTCGGAGTATCCTAAAAATTATATGGGAATTAGTAATTTTGCAAGACTAAATGTTTCAGTTCCTTGTATATCAACCTGCTGAGAAGTGTTCTGAGCGCAGGCCCGCTCAGCGCTTCTCTGTCGCTCACGCTCTGGGACCCATCCCGGCGTCTCAACACCAGAGGCGGGATTCAAGGTTAATACACTTGAATTCTGATTTGCCTTCAGGAGGATCCCACGTCTTCAACAGCGCTGGCGCCTATTTTACAGACACAAGTGAGAAGCCTCAGGCACTTGCAGAGAAAAATGGTTCTCTCCTGATTTTGCCTGGTCTCCCTGCCGCATGGCCCGGAGAGCAGCCCACAGGGTTTCTTCCTGCAGACACTGGGGAGTGCAAGGCTGGCTTTCCAGTCGTAGACCTACATCCCCGCTCCTTGTCCCACGGCCGATACCGCAGGACGACGACGTCCTACAAACAGGCTCAGCCTTTGGGGGTGACTCCGCTGGGCCAGTGCCAGTACAGGAAACCTGGTTCTTATGAGCCCTGGCGTCCAAGTTTCCTTTGTGCCATGAAGCACCCAGTCTTCATAGACCAGTACCTCTAGCTCTAGCTCTACTTGCATGTCTCCCTACATCCACGTCTGCACTGGCATCTATATCTATGCATTTATCTACCTTACCAGAGTCATGCAGTGTAGTGGTGGGCGGGCGGCAAGGTGGCCCTCGTGAGCTTCATCCCCCGGTGTTATAGTCATGGTGATGGCGCTTTATACCTCACACGGGCGCCCCCATTCCCAGGGGGCCCCGTTCACTGCCGAGCCTACTCAGGATAGTTTGCAATAAGGAGTGATGTGGCTGTCAAGCATTTAATGATACACACAATGTCCCTTCACTGTCCATGTATTTATTGGGTGCAAACAGCCTGGAAGTCAGAAGGGCCTGAGGGAATTCATAGCGAACAAAGACACCTTTACTTAGCTTGCACATTTCAATATTCTGCTTTTGCATTTAACTCTGTGATCAATCTCGACATTTTAAAAGAGATCACTCATTGCTCATTTCCGAACAAAAAAGCAGCCACGCGGAGAGGGAGCGGCTGTGTCCTCTGACTCTCGGTGTGAGGGGAAATTGTCAGAAATATGTATTTTGTTTACGAAACTTGAATCTGGTTGATAAAATATCATTTTACCTTTTTACATCCTTTAAAAAGGAAAATAGATGGACCCCTTATTGTAGAGAACACAAAAATACAATGTAATTATACAGAGAAAAGATACAACATTTCCCTCCATGTCATGTTTATCAAATTGGTCTAAAGATTAAAAAAAAAAATAGAGATGAAGTTTGCGGACAGAATGAAAAAAGTCTATGAAACCATAATGAAGAGACTGTAAATGATGCAAAGAATGGGAATGTTGATAGTCTAAAATCATGAATCTTGCCTGTGGTCAAAAATTTCATCTTTTTCTTAAAAAATGTTTTTTTTTAGTGATTTACCCCAAGAGAAAAAAAATAGTGCAAATTAAAATTGAGCAACCTTCACCCTAATGTGGACATTAAATTGTTTCAACGTTTATTGAAGAAACTTTCATACTTGCTTGATACAGAGATTGAAAATCAACTTTCCATTTAAATGTTAGAATCGCGCCTCCCTGGTGGCGCAGCGGTTGAGCGCTGGGTTGCAAAGCTGCCCGCAGCCTCTGCAGCACCGGTTCGATTCCCGGCCGCTGCGCGAGCGTCCCACATGGCACACGGACCTCTCCTGCCGCCCGCTGCTCCCCTCAGCAGTGTCCTTCGGTCCTTCTGCCTGCTCTGCTCCCCGCTCTGGCTCTGGTGAATTCTCTCACCCTCCCGCGAATCTGGCCTGCACCCAGTGCTTGTATAAATAAATAAATAAATCTTAAAAAAAAAGTTAGAATAATTCTGGACCATTATTTAACTCAACATTTAATGTTTAACATTGTATTAAAAGTAAGTGTGTTCTGAACTCTTTATTATATTTTTTATCCTCTTTCAAATTCTGTAATATCTTGGTATCTGTTTTCTTTCTCTCTTTCTCTCTTTCTCTCTTTCCTTCCTTCCTTCCTTCCTTCCTTCCTTCCTTCCTTCCTTCCTTCCTTCCTTCCTTCCTTCCTTCCTTCCTTCCTTCCTTCCTTCCTTCCTTCCTTCCTTCCTTCCTTCCTTCCTTCCTTCCTTCCTTCCTTCCTTCCTTCCTTCCTTCCTTTATTTTGGGACCCTCGCCAGTGGCCGGGGATCAAACCAGCACTGCAGAGGCTGCGGGCAGCCTCGCAACCCAGCGCTCAACCTCTGCACCACCAGGGGAGGCCCTCTGTTGTTTAATAAGTCTTGAAATCAGTTGTAAATTAATCACTGAGCTGACCTTTCTAATCTATACTCATGGTATATATGTTACTTTATTTAGGATTTCCTAAACCTTGGTCAACAAAATCTTTCATTTTTTTGAAGAGATCTTGAGCACCTTTTGGTATATTTATTCCTAATAATTTTGAATATTTGATTATTATAAATGTCATTACTTTAAAATTTTATTTCCCAGTTGCTCATTGCTTACACTTATAATTCGCTTTTATATATTAATCTTGTACCCTGTTACCTTGCAAAATTCTCTTATTAGCCTTAATTGTTTGCAAAATCCTTTGTCTAATTAAACAAATATTTACCTGTGAATACAAGTTTGTTTTACTTTTTTCTTCCAATCTTTATATTCATGATTAAGATTTTTCCAAAAGTGACAGGTCTGAATATTTGTAACAGAAATGTGACCAAGTCTGGCCAGACTGATTCCACCTCCAGTGAGGAGGTGATTTCTTTATTTTGATTTCCTTCCCTAGGAAATCATGTTTTCTAAACAATGTTCTACAGGAAGGAGAAATCCAGTTTCATAACAAGATCACATAGATGTTAAGTTTCTGGACTGGGATTTGAAAGAAGATCTTTGATTCCAAAGCTGTTTTGCTCTAGAGATAGTGTGGACAGTCTTCCGTTATTATTGATAAAAACTGAGGAATCATGGAATATTACTCAGCAATCAAAAAAGATGAACACATGCAGTTTGCAGTAACATGGATGGAGCTGGAAGGGATCATGCTCAGCGAAATAAGCCAGAGAGAAAAAAGAAAAATATCGGATGGTCTCACTCATAACAGGAATTTAGAAAATCTAAATAAGGGACCAGGAAAAAGACTAATTAATACAAAGTAAAAATCAAAATCAGCAAGCAACTATAAACCAGAGACATACTATGGCGGGGGTTGGGGGGGGGCAGGGAGAGGAGGGATTAGGTTCAAAATAAGGGAGGTGCAGTTGTATGGGGAATATAACCAAAATAAAAATGCACACATTGTGCAAAAACGAAAAATGATGTAAGAATTATATAAAATAAAATATTAAAAAAACAAAACAAAACAAAACTGAGGAAACAGAAAGAACTCCCACCTCCGCAGAGAGCACCTGATACTCAGCCCGGTGAGGCCCCCAGTAAGCAGAGACCAACATTCCTTCCTGGGCCTCATCTTCAAATATGTGTGGTGAAGGGGCTCCCCGGTGGCAGGGGTGAAAGACAGCGCTATCAGGCTGCTTACTGCCAGCCACTGCAGCACAACTTCTATCCCGGCCGGGGAGCTGAGCCACAGGGCACAGCAGACCTCTCCTGTCTCGCCGCTGCTCCCCTCAGCAGTGTACTACATGAGTCTGCCTGTTCTGCTCCCCACTCTGTTTCTGGTGATCTCTCACCCCCAACACCTCTGGCTTACACCCCAGTTCTTATATGCATAAATACATAAAGTCTTAAAGAAAAAATATGCCTAGTGAAATAACAACAGATAATTAACAAAGCAGATGAGATGTAATCAGTGCTCACCCCATGGATCCTCAAACCATGGCAGTTTGCCACATCAGAGGGACGAGCTGTGCGGACTCTGGTAAGGGAGCAAGGAGGCCATGGTGATCTTTGAGACCACTGGGGCATCTCTGTCCACCTGCTTATATTTTGATTTGTAAGAAAGCCTTTATCCGTGTCCTTTGGGCATCTACTCAGCAGTGAACATGAATTTACATACAACAAATGCTTCTGCCCCATCACCTTTTTGTCTAACATGCGGAGAAAATGAAATGCTCCAGGGAAACAATTTGACAGAGGAAATCCTGTGAGCATTAGACAGAGTCATTAAATACGGTACATGGGGAAATATAAATGGGCTTCACTGGATATTTAACCAAAATTAATTAAAAAGAATTCTCTCAAAGTCTCTTATTGGCTTTTTCTGTGTATGACTAAACAGCATGAAATCCTGTGGCAAAACAAGACTTCGTGGGGATGTCTCACATGCCTCGTGTTGCTGAGACAGAACACGTATGAAACATGGGATTGGGTTGCCTGCAAAATTACAGCTGATGATGTAAGCTTTCCACTGTCGTGAGAGAGCTGCAAATATTGTGAAATGTTCTTTGTGACTTTGTCCGTCTGAGTTCGTACGCAGTGGGAGGGCTTGGGGGCCGAAGAAGAGATGGGAAGGACACAGATGCATCGGCCCGACTGCTCCAAAGACCGCAGAGAGAAGCTTAACCTGAAGCCAGAGGGGTACTGCAAAGCAGAAGAAAGGGAGCGGGGAGCTATTGAGTGTCAATCGCAACACCTGGGTTGATTTACCTACAGCATCTCCCAGACATCAGCGCTGCGTGTGGGTAACTAAGTAATGCGGTGGGTTTCCTTTTGTATCTTTCCATGTCTTTCACTCATAAACATAGTTTTCAGCAGTTCAGATCTAAGGAATTCACTATGACTTATTTAATCACATCGTATGGATGGATTCCCTGGAAGCTTAATTTCAGATCTGCCAGCAGCTTCTCCTTATAGACGAGGAAAGAAACGTTTAGCGGCCTCTGAGGAACATGGGCAATAATCACTTATTGGGCAGTCCCTAACAAACGAATTGCAAATCACATTCGAGTAGCTGGTGGCCTCTGACTTTGAAAAGTTGGGGAGAATTTGCTAGAAATATACATTTAAATGGATAAAATCAGACCTGCTTTCCAGTTTGAGACTCTATGTGTCTATTCCTGTTGAACAGGTAATTTAGGATTGCTCTAAGACGACGGAGAATGCAAGCACTTCTATACCTGGAGAGAACACCAGGACGAGGAGAGAGAAGCTCAGCTGGCGCGAGGACAGGAGGGAGCAGGGGGAATGCATGTGGCGAAGCAAGTCAGAGCCACAGGGACAAATATCAGACATGCACAGAGCAGGCAGCACACAGGGCGGCATGTTTATAGACCAGGGACACTAACATAACTGTTGAGTCTCCGGAGACTGAGGCAGTGGAAGGGGGCCAGGGAATATGGAACGGTGGTGGCGAAAATAAATTGCCTAACATTCTGTAAAAAAATAAAACAAACAAAAACAACCCCCTCCTTCAAACCAAGACAGCACTGACTTAACGATGATGCCTCAATAAAGCCAGAAAAATGGCAAGATCAAGAAGCCCCCACACGGCTTCCACGTCCGTGCTTCCCAGTTTAATCTCTTGAGGCTATAAAATAGACTGTGCTTTACTGTAAAGAGTGAACATGTACTTCTGCAAATTATTTATTCTCACAGGAGAAAATAGATCTCTCTATTGAGAAAGGAGTCGTGGAGAAGCAAATCTCGTGACTGGAGAGGGTTGCTACTGCCCTGGTGGTGAAGGGTCAAGAGCCTGTTAACCTACAGGCGAGTAACCTATTTGCTCTCTAAATTGATATTTGCCTTTTTCCAGTTGAGCACAGAGTAGGGCGACCGGCCAGTTCCTTTGCCCACAGCCGGGAACTATGAGCAGCGCTGAGCCCAAAAGAACCGGTTCAGGTGGAAATTGCGTCTTTTCCTGATTTGCCTCAAGTTCTATACGGACAGGCAGTGGCCGCGGAGCTACTAGCGCGAACTGGGCCCATCGACGCCAGCCATCTAGTTACGGGGGTTTTACCACCGTCAGAGGCCCTGGGGAGCTTCTCCCCTGACCCCCTCCGTGGGCCCCGCTGCTCTCCACCCGTGCGTTTCCTTGGCTGACGGCGCAGGGTCCGGGGGCTAGAGGACGCCTGTGGAGGCCGACTCCGGGGAAGCGTGGGTAGCCCTTAATGCACGACTGCTTTGAGTGGCTGGGCGATCCAGCCGTCCCCACTTCACGTCCAGCTGCAGGTCGGTTTGTCCCCAGCGGATTCAGCAGTTTCTCTGGGTAGTACCACGGGGAGCCAGACGGATCCATGCCGCCAGCTGCCTCTGGGCAGTCCTTGTGACACATAAACTCCCACCTGAGGAAGATGAGTCACCGTCTCTGTGTGAAAACAGACTTGGCCTGAAAATAACGGTTTGCGTGGGAGTGGACATATTTCATCTCCTTGAGAGAGAGGCTTCAAAATCAAGAAAATCGGCCACGCATTTCTTCCGTGTGCTCTCTAAATTGATAGTTGCCTTTTTCCAGTTGAGCCCAGAGTTAATGCTAAGTTCACAGGGTCCCCAGCCTCAGAAATCTGCCCCCACAGGATTCAGTGACCAGGAGTGAGTGTGTGTGTGTGTGTGCAGGTGTGATTGTGTGCCCCTTCCTGTGTGTGTACCTGCGAGCATGTGGCATCTAAGCATGTAATTGTGTGTACACACATACGAGTGTGCACCGTGTGAATGTGTGCACTTGTATCCACATGCAAGTATGTGTGTGACTAGGTGTGTGTGTCTGTGCATGCGCACACGTGTGAGTGTGAGGGCAGAGCTGCAGAGCTCCCCAGAGGCAGCAGCCCAGAGCTGCTTTCTGAAATCGAATGTGGAGAAAATGGCTTTTGGAAAATGAAGAGGCCGTTAGTTCACTGAAAACGACTTCTGGGCGCGGGAGCTTTTACTCCCTTTGATACTTTTACTTCATCATCTCTAGGAATTGACAGGAACAGAAAGATCTTTGGAGAAGATGGCTGCACAGAGCTCCGGTGCTGGGTCTCTCCGCGCAGCCACGGGGATCACTCACCGCTGCTGGACAGGGGCCTCCCGTCCTCGCAGCACTATTCACTGTTCGGCTTCGAGAGGCGAACGAGCTGCGTGTGATCAGAGAGGCTTAGATATGAGTCTTTTCCTTGCTATTTCTTTCTCCTCTGGCATCGCACACAAAAGCCAGCTCACCACGAGTGCCGGATCGCTCAGCCCACACTTGCTGTCCATGCCACACCGGCCGGCAGGCAGGGGTGGGCCCTGGTGCAGGGAGACCCTCCGGCCCCTCGGCACACTGTCACGACGGGACGCCAGCATGCACCGGCGACCCCAGGATTGTCCTGGAAGGGCAGAGCCAGAGTTAGGTTTCCAGGCCTGATGGGAATTTTTTCCTGGAAAAGAGAGAGAAAGAGGAATTCAGAAAAGAAAGAGCATGAAGTAATTTATGGTGGCAAGGAAAGAATTGGTTTATTTTTGGTACCTGTGTGCCATCAAGAAACGTCTGTTTATCTATCATCCATCCATCCATCCCCCTTTCATCTATCCATCCATCTGTCCATCTGTCCACCCATCATCAAGCCCCTGATTATTTGCCCAGGCCCTGGGGTGGCCAGAACAGAGCCCCACAGGCTGGTGCTTCACAACAGCTTCTCTCCACAGTTGAGGAGCTCCAGGGGCGGGAGATGAGGTGCTGACCCCCGGGTTCTTAAAGAGAAGGCCCCTCCCCGCTCACCGACGCCCACCTTCTCAGTTTGTCTCCTCCGGGAGGGGATCGAGCTCCTCCCTGTTCTTGCAGACTCACCACGAGGGCCGCACCCTCAGGGTCCCCTCAAACCTCATCACCCCCCGCCCGAACTTCACCTCCAGCACGACCCAGTGGGGGCAGGGCTTCCGCAGGCCAGATTATTCTAAAACAGAAATTGATTTGGATACCTTGGGGGCCACCTTGCATCCCTGCATTCTAGCTCAGCTATTTCCTCCGCATGAGCATTCGGTGACATCACTTGCTAAACGGAGAATCCCAGTCTCGTGTGTTTTTAACCTCGTCTGATATCTCCACACGGCCTCCCATGCATCGCTGGGGCTCACAGCTCCCGTCGGTGCGGGCAGAGACTGCTGGGAGTCGCCACCTCTCAGCGCCATATTTAGCAGGAGGTGTGAGCGCCATAAAAGCTGTTATTAGTTAACTTGGCCTATTTAAAGTCGTGTTTGGAGTCAAACAAATCTTCAGGAGACTGAGTAGGATTCGGGCCGCAGCAAGTCAGGAGAGAGCCGGCTGGAACCCGCCGGCCGCAGCACCCATGTACTGAATGTTCTCTCATGGGCTCCTCTACAAGGAGGTCAGCAGCTGGCCCGCACCCGGCGAGGCCTAGTTGACAGCAAACCTGATGAACCGAGCGAACGTCAGTTTGTTTCCCAGTGAATATTCACACTGTCAGCAGTGACTGAAATGAGATCCAGTTTTTTCAAAAGGAACCAGTGTCAACGAAAGGCATATTGTTCTTGGTTCGATGAACACTATATGTGTGTGTGTGCGTGTGTGTGCGTGTGTGCATGTGTGTGTGTACATATATACCTAATCAATTATTTCCTTCTTACACCGTTGTAGTGAACACCACATTTTTATAAGCACAAAATCCTGGAACCCTCTGAAATCTCTTGGCTTCTTTTATCTCTAACACAGAGCCCCTCTCACCAAGGCTAAAATGGCATCCGTGGCCGCCCACTCACCACAAACGTGGCAACAGCCGACACGCGGAGGGTAACGAGAGCAGAAACCACGGCCTGCTCTCTCTGACCTCCCAGAAGCTCGTGCCCCCGTGCGGACCTAGTTCCCTTGTCCAGCGTGGGGCACCGGGCACCGCCGTAACTTCTGTTGCCCACTCCTTGAAGGTATAAGCTCAACAAAAAAAGGAACATCTTCTGTTTTTAGTGTTTTGAGAAACCTCCACCGTTTCCCACAGCCGCTGGGCCACCTGCTCTGGCTCCCCCTGCAGTGCGCAGGCTCCATGGGCTCTGCACACTCTGTGTGCTCCTCCTGCTCCTCCTGCCGCTGGTGCTCCCCGCGCTGGCCAGCACCGGCCGTTCCTGGTCCTGGCGAGCTGGCCATTCTCCCAGGTGTGAGGTGGGGGCTCGTGGTTCTGACTGGCGTGCCCTGGTGGTAACTGGTGAGGAGCACGTTTTCAAGTGCTGGTGGCCTCTGCTGTCTTCTTTGGAGACGCGTCTATGTAGGCCACGTGCCCATTTTGTTTTGTTGAGTGTGTGAGTTCTTAGTAGATCTTGAGCATCAGCTCCTTGTCAGATGGACGAGGCTCAGACACAGCCTCCCGTGCAGCAGGGTGTCTATTTGTTATGGTGACAGGTTTTTTTTTTCTCACTGTGCAAAAGCTTTTTAGTTTGATCAGCGATTCTGCTCCAGGTATCTACCCAACGAATACAGAAGCACTACTTTGAGGGGAGATTTGCACCCCCCCATGTTCATTGCAGCACTGTTTACAATGGCCAGACATGTGGAAACAACCTCAGCGCCCCCAAACAGATGAGTGGACCCGGAAGACGAGGTCTACATGCACAGTGGAATACTACTCAGCTGTAAAAAATACTACTCAGCTGTTAAAAAAAGATAAACTCTTGCCATTTGTGACAAGGTGGATGGAACTGGAAGGCATGATGCTAAGTGTAATAAGTCAGAGGAGAAAGATCAATGCCGGAAAGCATCAGGTACACGTGGGATGTTGGGACACCAGACAGAGGGTTGGATGAAACCAGCAACAAGCCCAGCAGTCTAACTGCAGGGCAGGGACGGCCAGAGGGAGGTGGGGAGCAGGGAGGACAAAGTGGGGAGGGGCAGAGGGGACCGTGCTGGAGAACTCTGGGGGTTTGGGTGGCGGCTGTGATGTGGGGGTGACACCTGGAGAGGGAAATCTTATACCCGTAAAACACAAACAGCGTCGCTAACCAGTGTTACCCTAAGGAGACCATAAAGGGCCTATTTCTCCTTTTCCGTGGTCAGGACCAGGCTAGCGATTTCCTGTCATTATCACATAGAGACGGCCTGACTGAGGGTTTTTCTCAAATGAGCAGCTGGTCAGCTGTGTCATAAAGGAACTCTCACTCTTGGTTGAATCTGTGGGGTGTTGTGATTTACTATGACACCCCCATAAAGCAATAAACATGATCCTTTCCCTTCTCTTTCAAATATTTTGAGACGTGTCGAGATGGCCGTCAACTTCAAGAAGGCGACTGTGTGATGCAAGACCTGTGGGGACGTGTTTGCGATCTGGGGCTCGACGGGCAAACGAATGCCTCAGCAAGGGTCACCGCAGGGGCGGGGGTGACCTTCAGCGGGTCCCTCTGTCTAGTGCTGGTAACAGGAGCCCTGCTGTCACCAGGCAGCTCTGAAGTGAGCGGGTAACTGCAAACTGGAAATTTTCTTGAGTTCACGGGAGATGTCAAGGGCAAATGCCACAGCAGCGAGTCGGTCGGAAACGCTCGCTGACTCACCGGAAGCTGAGTGTGGGGAGACGGCGTGACCCACAGGCGGGGGTGGCTACACATTTTCTAGACCTTTACTCCGAAACCTCACAGGAGACTCGGAGGAGGGGCTCCTCTGAGGAGGGGCTCCAGCTGCCACAGAAATGGGCAGCCCCGGCCCTGTCTGCTCTCAAGGAACAAAGGCTTCAGGTGCAGGAGGACGAGCCCCGAGTCTTGGCCCTGCAGGCCCAGGCGTGGGCTCCCGGCCCCTGGCTGGGCAGCGCTGCCCGTGGCTGTCCCTTCCCTCCGTGTCCGCTTTGAGCGACGGGGAGGAGGCGTCTCAGCCTGGGCTGCGCTGCCTACGGCAAACCTCCTGCCGGGTCTGCGCGACGTGGAAAAACCCCCTTCTGAAAGCAGTCTCCACGACGATTCGTGCCATCGGCTGCCCTCGTGCTGTGCGCACCACAGGAGAATGAAGGGCGATGCCCCGAGGTGGGCTCCTGAGAGCGGCGACGGAACTGGGGGAAAGTCTGCTCTTCCCTGAGTCATTTGCGGGCTTTCGGCAATGGATAGAAATGTCTTGTTATTAATCGCTAATTAATTTGTCAGTTTACTTTATGGACTTGGTGGATGTTCTTTTTTCTCATAAATACTTTATTACTTTGGTTAAGTAATTAAAGTTTCCTAAATGGTTTGTGTTTCGCTCTCAGCTTATCTGTGGGTTCCAGCGAGTCCTGCTGGTCTCTTCTTCCGGGGAACTTGTTTCTGCCGACCGCGGGGTGCCCTCGGGGAGGCCGCGTCTCCATGGCCTGTACCCCACCAGGCTGGTCCAGGGGCCTGAGGTTGCAGGAAGCCCGGTCAACCCGCAGTCTTCCCAGATTCCTCCTGAGCACCCAGATGGAGGGGCCGCCTGCAACCTGGTCTTCCCTCCAGAGGCCGCGCTGGGCATGTCAGGGCAGTGGCTGTGGCTGCCCGGACCTGAGGGCTGCAGGAGTTCAGGGGAGCCGGGGTGAGGCCGGGGTGAGGCGCAGCCTCACCTCCACCGTCTCTGGCTTCAGCGCGAGGTCTTGGAGTCCGGTGATTGCATCGCTAGAGCTGAGATGCCTCCTAGAAATGAGTGTTGCTGGGGCAGAGGACACAGAGCAAGGCGCGTAGCCGAGGTTGACTCTGTGACCCAGCCTGTGCGAACCCCAGGGGCTCCCGGCTCTTCAGTGTCCCCGCACGCAGCTTCTAGGCGTCTCAGTCAGCAAAAGAGCAGCTTCTCCCATTACTCTGACAGCCATGTGTCGTGCCGTGGTGAGAAAGAAGGGTCCCCTGGCCTGCGGGGCCTGTCGCCATGCAGGGCGTCCCCCCGCCCCCCGCCCCCCGCCTCCCCGCGCGGGCCTCGCCGCTGCCTCCTGCAGGAAGGGCCTTTGCTCTCCTCCTGAACTGCTCGTCGCGTGTGTGGGTCTGCTTTCTTTCCTATAACGTTTATTCCCCCCCGCAGGGTGGCTTCATTTTCTCCCCACAGACTCCTTTTCTTCTCAGAATTGACATTTATGCCGAACGCAATCATAACGCCGCTGTCCTCAGCACGCCCAGCGCTGGTTCAAGTGTGACCCAGGTGAGGCATTTGGTGGAGGTGACGAGGGGCGTTGTTTAAAGCCTGACGTGAGAATGAACACTGTGCCCCGTTTTCACAAGCAGCAGCTCCCCCAACAGCTTGCACTTCTGTCTCGTGGCAAAGGTATCTGCACATGGTATTCATGTGTGTCTTTTTTTTTTTTAAGATTTATTGATTTATGCATACAAGAGCTGGGGTGCAGGCCAGAGGTGTGGGGGGTGAGAGGGTTCACCAGAGGCAGAGCGGGGAACAGAACAGGCAGATGAAATCCACTGCTGAAGGGAGCAGCGGGGAGACAGGAGAGGTCTGCCGCGCCATGTGGGTAGTTCCCTGTCTGGGGATCGAACTCTTGCTGCAGCGGCTGCCGATAGAGCCATAGGTTGCATCTTAAGCCTTTGCTCCACCAGGGAGGGCCCATGTGTGTCTCTGCTAAATTTTTTCCCAGAGACAGGATGTTTCAGGCCTTTTAGACTTGGGCTCTTGAGGTGACTGTGGCTGCTGATGGCTGCGGTGCCCAGGCCCCTGCAGACTGTGCTTCGTTGTGTTAATGCCCAGGCCCTTGGGCCTGCGGCACGGCAGCATGTTCTAGAACGTCATATGCAGCAAGTAGACAAGGCACTGCGTTTCTCTAATGTTCACCTGGGAATGTCACCTCTGTGATGCTGTGGGAGAATTTTCACCACGTGTTCTCGATAGATAAAGGTATACGGCGGTGCTAGCACTGTGGTGACGCCCTCTCCTGCTTGTGCATAGTTAAGTGTGCACACAGGCCAGGCTGCGAAGGCATTGCAGGGTTCTGTCCCTGATGGCACTGCTCTTCTTAAAGCATTAGGATTCACGTGCAATTTTATTTTAAATTTCTTTTTGGTGCTTTTATTTTTAAATGTTTGTGCATCACTTTGTAATAAATGTTTTTTTAAATTGCATTATTTTTTTATCACTGTAACATTGGGGTGAGACACTGCATATGTTGTAGGGGTGCAGGCTCCCAGCTCTCCAGACGCATGCAACCCACCGCCCCCACCACAGCCCATGGGCTCTCCCCCACCCCTCTACTGCGGGAGCCTCTTTTCTGCAGTTTAGTTGCTAGGGTTTGTTTGCTCTACTTTTGTCTGTTCCTTTGTTTTGTTTCTTTATATTCCACACACTGGGGGAGTCATCAAGGATGTCTTTGTCCACCTGATAGTTCACTTAGCATTACCCTCCGGGTCCATCCATCCTGGCGTAAAAGGCAGGATTTCATCGTTCTTCACAGCTGAGCCTCCTGCTGCACAGACTGACCACACCTTCCTCATCCACTCATCTGTCTGGGCACTGCGGTTGCTGCAAAAACTTGTCAGTTGTCACTATAGCGGCGATGAGCGTGGGAGAACCTTTGCATCAGGGCTTTGGCATGCCTGGGGTGGATGCCTAGGAGGGAGCTGCTGGGCATCCGGTGCATCCATTTTTAATTTTTTTTTTTAAAGATTCATTTATTTATTTATACAAGAACCGGGGTGCAGGCCAGATTTGCAGGAGGGTGAGAGCATTCACCAGAGAGTAGGGAGCAGAACAGGCAGACTGCAGAAATACACTGCTGCGGGGAGCAGCGGGCGAGACAGGAGAGGTCTGCCGCGCCATGTTGGACCCTCGCCGGTGGCCGGGGATCGAACCAGCGCTGCAGAGGCTGTGGACAGCTTCACAGCGTGGCGCTCAACCACCTGCACCACCAGGGGAGGCCCCCATTTTTAATCTTTTGGGAACCCCCTGTACTGTTTTCCACAGGGCTGGGCCAGTCTCCTTTCCCACCCAACAGTGTGTGAGGGGCCTCAGTTCCGAGCAGGATTTGCACAAGTAGCTAGTGTGTCTCTGTGTATTACACATCACAGTACCGTCGATGTTCAAGTGTCAGTGTACTTTGTCCAGAGAGAAAAAAGCGACCGTAGCCTTGGGCTGTCCTTCCATGCTGGTCGTGGCTGCCGGCCTCCAGGCTTCCCTGACCTGGGTCTGCGTTCGCGGAGTAACGGCGCATAGTTTGTGTAGTGAGTGGATGCGCCATCAGCTTCTAGATTCGTTCTCTGTGTCCTTCTTTCTTGCTGGTAGAGATCATCCATTTTTTACATTAGACATTTAAAAAATGTGAAAATATAGTTAATGTTATATAATGTTATTAAACATTGTAATTTTTTCCAAAATTTAAATAAAGTGGACAGAATAGGCAGTAGGAATCCAGTACCTGAACCTGACCAACTTTTAAAGATGAATCAAACTTCAGAAGCTGGACATGTTTATTAATAAATTGGTCTATTTATATAAACATGTTTCTGTTTTAATTAATGTGTGTGTATTTGAAGTGAATGGATATTCTGTCTTCAGAACAAAACTTTCAACAAAGTCATTGATTCTAACCATGGCCAATCGGAAAATTCATTCCAGTGAGCCATACACTCGTGTGTGTCTTCAGATCAATTTTATGTCACCTTTTGTCTTTGTTAAATGTTTGAGGACTTATCCACATCAACGCTAGCTGTTCTATAGTTCCTATTTAGCCTTGAAGGTGCAAATGTCTATTAATAAGCTGTTTATATTATTGTTTTCCAGTGACTCTTCATAAGCACTCAATACAGAAAATAATAAAACATCATTTTATTCCACTAGTATTTTATAGCCACTTTTTCTTTGGGTTTTATCTAAGTTTCTGCTTGTAAAACCCTGACGTCTGACCTTTATGAGCAACCAGTTCTTCATAATCTTCGTAGAATCTGAAAATTCCTTTAATTAAACCAGAGTGAAATAATGAATTCCCAGGTGAACTGGTATCCTGTTACCTCAGTTTATTAAAAATCAGACTTTTAAATAGATACAAGGAATCACATATTAAAGTAATTGTTACCTTCCCCACGCCACATCGCCACTTAGGGAGGTTATGTGCGTCCACTGACCTTCCGCCATTATTCAGGCACATCTAGAACACCGCCAAAGTTATCTTTGGAGACTGGCTCACAGGTGCCTGAATATCTTAAGTTGTAGGAAAGTCCTGCTGTGTGTGTGCAAGCGTGTGCGATCTATTATTAGCCAGAACATAAAGCAGACGTGCTTGGTGGTCACCCTGTGTAACTTCAAGTCAGAAATGGAATGTGCTTGTGAAATAATGAAATGTATTTCACTCATGTGCTGTAAGTGTCTCCTGAAGTCAATTACCTCAGAAACATAATAAAACCACTTTGGACAATGGCGGCTCCATTGCAACAAGTGCATGACTTTTACAGCAAATAATTTAAATGGCTGGTCAGTGACAGAACATCAGCGCAGGCCAGCATGAGTGCAAACAGAATCTGTTCACCTAAAAGACCAAAGGGACTGCCTGCAGGTAGACCTTGAGCCAGGGATCCGGATGCTACCTGGCTTCTCCCTGCCAGCCTGCCGTCAGCCACTGGCGGGGGATCTGACTCATTTGTGCCCGCAGGTAGATGTTCCAGTCTGACTGACAAGTTTGCCTGCACCCGGCTGCTTCAGAGGAACCCTGGGGTTTGCTGTCACAGGAAGGAGCTGGACCCTGGGCTCTGGTCCTGAAGGGAGGACAGGTCCCGGCGCTTGCATCAGACACTACTACGTTGAGGGGGCGTGCATGTGGGGGTGGCCAGACCCACCTGCCGCCGAGGATTAACACGTTTGTTGCCTCAAAGCAGCGCTGCTAGTAACTGGACGGGGAAAATGGACATGGTCTTGGGAAGAATGAGCAAGCTCTGCAAAGCAGTGCCTTGGGAGCCAGATGTTGGAAGGCGTCTCTTCCTGTTATTGTACAATGACACATAATACTGGTGTTGGATTATTAAATAACGATGTGGACTCAAATTCATATATTAAATTCCATTATCTCATCACCATTCATTGTACCTTATAGAACAACTGCAGATAAAAGAGCTGGCCTCCTCATTACATGCATACACACATATGTACACATGTATTTAGATGCATACATGATCATGCATGTATGTATTACAGAATACATGTGCATGTAGACATATATAATACATATAAATTTATAATACTGTGTAGGAAAAGTGTCCCAACCTACTTAAGCATCGTTCAGAGTTTAGAGATTTTTCCAACATGATTCACAAATTAGTCTAATATTACCTTGCTGGTAATGTCGTTGAAATCGTACGCTAGTCCCGCAGGTAGCATAGCCATATATATCCAAGCCTTCACTTGGGGCTGTGCTTTCTTCTAGGAGGTATTTGTTCCTCCCTTTTTATCTCATGATAAGATATAGGTTAATACATGGAGAATTTATCATTCTGTAAGTGACAATTTAGTGTCCACTCCTTATTTTTGCTGTTAATCTTGGGAATTAATGCTTGGGAATCCCTAAGATAGGATCCTTTATCTTAGGGATAAAGGCTAAGGGATAAAGAATCTTATCTTAGGGAGATGACTCGATCACCCCACCATTTCTCATTTCATTATAAGGTAATAAGATGGCATCTCTTTTCTAATTTCTTAGTTTATCATTATATTCAATCATCAGGTCATGAAGATCAAGAGAAAGATGCGGTAGAGATAAAAGAAAACTTGGTCTTGATTAACAATGAAGTGAGAGTAAGTTTTGGGGGGACTGTTCAAATGTCTTCGAGTTGGTACTTCAGTTAAATAATAAGTGAAATTGCATTGAATGCCTCACATGTGTATTATTTTTCTCCAGACTTATAATATTAGTGTATAAAAAGGCATTTTAGTCTAATAAACATCATCTTGGTATAAAAAATTAGTTTATTTTTCCACTAGTATATTATGGAAAAGTTGTAGGCTTATGCATGTAAAATGTAAAGCACATTTAAACATTTTATGTTATTGATTTCATTTTGTAGTCTGGTTATTTACACATTTTATTTTAAATCTTATTTAAATGTTTTTAGGATGGATAAAACTTGAGAAGAGGAAAGTTATTACTGTTGTACACAATTTGTTTTCACTGCTTTAGCAGCTGAACTTGAAAAACTTACCCATTAGCTAGCTGCTAATGTATAAAATGGGAAAAATCTTCTATAATGAAAATGTGTAAGGGCATTTTCCTTAGGCAAGGAGAGAGGACATCTTTTTATAGTAATAGCCATCATTATTTCCTTTCACAACCTATTTTTTAAATAACTAGATGCCAATTTTGAGAGAGCTGGAAAATGTCACTTAAGATCCATAGGCCCCTGTGATTCTCTGGGTTCACGTGTGGAGCCTGTGATTAGCTCTGTCCGTGACCCACGAGAATCTTGGGATGGCACAGCGGGTGCCCGTCTGACTTCCCTGCTCTGCAGCCTATGCCCTGTCCACAGACCTCACCCACCTGCTGCTACATGCTTGGTCGTACTCAGCCAGGCATTAGGGTTTTTGTCTTGGTTTTTTTTTAAAGGTTATTTATTTATTTATTTATTTATTTATTTATTTATTTATTTATTTATTTATGCATACAAGAACTGGGGTGCAAGCCAGAGGTGTGGGAGGTGACAGGATTCAGCAGAGACAGAGTGGGAAGCACAACAGGTGGATCCACTGAAACACACTGCTGAGGGGAGCAGCGGGGAGACCGGAGAGGTCTGCTGTGCCCTGTGCGTCAGCTTCTGGGTCAGGGGTCCAGCTCACGCTGTAGAGGTTGGCAACAGCTTGATAGCGCTGAGACTTTAACCCCTGCGCCACCAGGGAGGTCTGCTTTAGATTTTTTTGAGAAGAAATCATTGCATATGTTGCTGTAGACTCTGTGTCCATGGGAAGTGAGTGCAGGGTCTTCTTAATCACCCTTATGAACCATAAATCAATAGTGATGAAATTTTGTCTTAAGTGCATAAGCATACTGTAAATTCTCCTGTTCCTTTTTTTGTTCATCTTTATAATAGGCTAGCATGCTTCTATTATTTAATTTTAAATTATGAAACAGTCTAGATGGATAAAGTGTTAGAAGTAAAGTAAAATAAAGAGTATTGATGAGCCTATTACCTAGGTTAAGGAATAATCATTCAAAGAACTGTTCATATAATCTGCATGAACTTTATGGCCTTAGTTTTTATATAGGATCCTGCATTCCCTCCTAGCCCCCAAAGTCGCTAGCACCATGATCTTGAGTTAAGTATTCAACATTAATATTTATTTCTTTACATGTTTACTTCCCACAGATACAGACACTGTGATTTATGATATGCCCATTTTGATATAGAACACTGATTCATTGAAATTTTAGTGGTATAGAGTATTCTATTCTCCAACTAATTCACTTTATTCCTACAATTTCTAGCGAGCAGGTATCGAAGAAAGAGTGGATTGGAGGTATGTCATGAATCGTTTAATTTGAGATTCACAAATATACCTAAAATAATTATGGGAGTTTTCACCGAAGTATAGCTGTTCCTCTATTACCTCTTTTCCTTCTGAAATTGACTTTAAATTATGTGTAGATTGTAACAATCAGAAATTTTTACTCTTCTAGAACATAGGAAGCAATGATTGCTCAAGCAGTCAAGATTTAAACATGCAAACTGGCCGTCATGGGAACCAGATCCTAGGGTATGTCGGGGAATATGGCTGAATCCTGCAATTTAACAATTTATATTTTCTTAAAAATCCAAATATAATATATGGATCTGAATCTGGTAAGCATGTTGTTTTACTCTCTTCAGGGGTCTGCAAAGATTTCCTAAGTACTTTTATAACAAAGCAAATGTAAGAAATTCAGACAAAAATTAAACTCAAAAATTTATATAAATAATAAATTTTAATAAAACTGAAAAGAAACTCATATGTGGAAAAATATGTTTTAAAATTGAAGCTAGAGAGAATAAAATTCATAACATTAGAATAAAGGCTTTCAGGGCCTCCCCACAGGCGGTTGAGTGCTGAGCTGTGAAGCTATCCACAGCCTCTGCAGCGCCGGTTCGATTCCAATTGGCCGGCAAGGGTCCCACATGGCACAGCAGACCTCTCCTGTTGCGCCCGCTGCTCCCCTCAGCAGTGTTTTTCATCAGTCTGCCTGTTCTGTACCCCGCTCTGTCTCTGGTGAATCCTTTCATCCTCCTGCGCGTGTGGCCCGTACCCTGGCTCTTGTATAAATAAATAAATAAAAATCTTTAAAAAAAGAAGAAGAATAAAGGCCATGAAAGAGCCACACCTCAGTTAAAGCAAAGGACACTTACAAAGATGGTCAGAATCCATTTCTCCAGAAAACGGAAATAACCGAAGGCTGCAAAGTTTTAAGTGTAGCCTGAGCTCTGTGGCTGCCATGCCCCGTTCCCAGCTTCTCACCACACTCACCTTTAAAACCAGCAGGCTAAGGGGGCATTGGTGGTGGGTGACATACACGGGAAGGGTGGGCGCCTGTACCCCTAAATCCTATGCAGTGCTGCAGACCCACGCTGCCTCAACACGCTAATACAAGCCAAACTAGCAGCCTTGTATTCATGGCAGCTGGGAAATTCAGCAGCTTGGTAGCTCCGAAAGAGGGTAGAATGGCGTATCCCAATCCCACAGATTAAAAAAAAAATGGACACATCTGGAAATTCCCTGACAAGCCCGTGGAGAAGGTATTTCTTGTCTGATGTCACTCAGAACTTCATGTTGTGAACGGCCTTTCCCAGTGCTGGGGGGACGTGTGCTGGCCCCCAGCCCTGTGAGCCGGCTCAGCTGTCAGAGCAGAGATGGGCCACAGACCTGGCCTGCAGGAGCAGGAGGGCCGGAGAGACGCCTTTGCCGGGCTGGACACACCCCAGGGACCCCGCGGGTCCTGACGGTTGGCACATTAAAAAATGTTAATCTTGGTTTATCTACACAGAACTACACACACACACACACACACACACACTTTCTGCAAGGTTATTTTAAAGCAAAGGTAAGAGACCTCTTTAATCATCCATAAACATGTCATGCATCCCCTGACACCTCAGGGTGCAGGACGGGCACAGCAATACTATTATCTCCTGGAAAGCCTGCAGGTATTTCCCACTCTGGGTAAGCAGGTGTTTCTCTCCGGTGTCTTCCCAGCTTCCTTCCGAAGACAGAGCTGCGAGCGCAGCCTGGACAAGGAGAGAAGGTCCTGCTTATGAGTCAGAGCAGGACTCACCCTCAGGGGGCCACAGGGGCCGGCTACCCGCTTCCATACAGGTGGGGGGACGAGCCACCCCGCCAGCGGTCGGTGGCCCCAAGCTTTAAAATGTCTCTTCGGGATCCGCATGGAAACATGGTTCCCACACGGGGACCGACCGGGTCCCCAGCCCTGTGGTTGCATGTGTGCCTTGTTCGTTTCTTGGAATTTTTTTGTTGTTGGGGGTGTTTTCTCCTTCCTGCCGAGTCCGGTGAGGAAATCGCGAATTGCGTCCCTGTCGTACCTTTAAGACGTTCCTCTTCCCTTGAATGTCCTGCGAATCCGCAGTGAGCTCTGAGGCTTCATCTGAAATGCACATCGGGCAGGAAAACTTCCCGGGGGCTGCCCGCTTCCTCCGGCAGGAAGCCCCGATGGTCCAATTCCTTCTGTGCTGCAAAGTGTTTTTGATGTTGATCATCTCTGATCACGGTTTCCTGGCGTGTCGCAGAGGGGCGGAATCTATGGTTCACGTGTCCACTCTCCGCTCCTTAGAGGACGCGCTGTCAGGAAGCCTCATCCCCGTGGGTTGTGCTGCGATCACACTCGGGAGAGAGAAGCCGAGTGAAGACCTGGTTTATGTTTCCATTTTCTCTTACCTGTGTGGCCACAGGGCGAGCAAAGGTTATTCACTCACTTCTTTCGGTATTTTTAAGAGCAGACGCAAGCAGGGTTGTGGTGTGGGTCCACTGTGGGACACGCGCCCGGAGCCCAAGCCTGGCCATTTAGGACCTGCGAGCTGCTTTGATTTTGCTCCCAAGCCCTTTCATCACCCTCTCACGGGACACGAGAGGCGGACAGAGGACACCCGTGCCGTCGGAGTCACGCTGATGTCACAAGGAAAATGCCCAGGTCAAGGGATGATGTTGCCAGCACCTTAGGGGCTGGGGTTGGGTAAAGCTAAGCGCGGAGCAGGGGGAGAGACTGGGAAGGGGGTGTTTCTGCTCTTTCTCGCAACCAGCTCAGGGTATGGCAGAGGGTGTCCACGCAGAGGGTGTACGGGCTCGGGCCCGGGCGCTCGGTTGGTGGAACTCAAAGTGCACGGTCGTCCTTCCATCGGGACGGTTGGTGCCGGGGCTTCTGAGGGAACTCCTGAGCCTGGAACAGTATATGCTTGCAGCTGCCCTGTCGTGACACAGAGAGGCCTCCCTGCGCACGGCCTTACCCGGCATCGCTGCTGTGACGAGGCCGCTCTGTCTCCACTCTGTGGCCTGTTCAGGGAACTGGTCTGTGTTCACAGATCTGCTTAAGGACTAAATGCATGAGAGGTTATGCTGGAAAGCGGTGACCATGTTTATCAGACGTGATCACGTGCAGGCGCTGCCTCTGGCGCCTTACAGAGGTTTCACTGCCACCCTCAGCACAGGCCCCCAGGCGCTGGGGCCTCCACAACGGGGCAGACAATTGAGGCTGGAAAAGAAGGAAATGATTTGTCCAAGGTCAATTGCAACTGAGCGAAACCCTTTCTACGCTCGCTCCCCTTTGCTGCTCCTGGCTCCGGCGCTGCGGAGGGCACGTCTGCACTGATGGACGCCAGCGTGGATGGAAAACGCACCGATGCGCTCGCAGGGCCTAAAGGTGAAAGTCAGCGTGTGCTCCACGGGATGCACAGACTCGCGCTGTCTACACAGCCTGCTTCTCTGCGGGTCGCCGAGGACGGGAGGGGACATGTGCTCTCCTGCAGGGCCTGTCACCAAGGCCTGCGAGTCTGTCCCCATGGGGCTTGGAAGGAACCCCCAGAAAGCTGCTCTTCCTGCAGGGCCTGGGAAAGACAAGAGTCCTCAGAAGCGCTTTCTCTCGGATAACCTGGCTTTGGAGTTACACACCCGCGTGCCCGCCTGTGGGAAGATGAGCCCCAATCTCTGTGTTCTTGGGTGGAGCCTCATGTGCCCTCCCCTCGTGTCCCTCACTGCCAGACGCCTCCTGCCGTGGCCGGGGTCCCAGAGGAGGGCTCCACTGATCTTATTACTGTCTCCATAACTCAGCTTTCCCCAGAACATCATCGGTTGGAATCGCACATCTAAAGAACCTTTCCTGGCTGCCTCCCTTCACTAAGCAACGTGAATCAAAGGCTCCTCTGTGCTTTCTCAGTACATTTCTTTTTATCACTGAAAAAAAAAAAAAAACCATGGCATACTCTATCTATCCACTCAGGACTTGTTGGTTGCATCCAAGTTTTGCAATTATGAATAAATCTGTCATAAAAAGCAATAGATGGGTTTTATGTACTCATAAGTTTTCACTGGGTAAATAGCTAGAAGTGTGATTGCTGGATTATATAAGACTTTAGATTAGCCTTGTAAGAAATCACCAAACTGCCTTTCAAGAGACTGCTCGTTTCACATTCCCACCAGCCAAAAATGAGCATTCTTGGTGCCCCACCTCCTTGCCAGCAAACTTGGGCCAGGGTTGTGGATTTTGGTTATTCCAGTAGAGTTGCAGTGGTTCCCCATAGAGGCCTTAACTCTCTAGCTCCATGATGATATTGGGCATTTTTCATGCAGCTGTTTGCAATCTGTGTCTCTTCTTCAGTGAGGTGTTTAGTCTACTGTTTTGCCCACCATTTAATTGAATTGCTCACTTTCTTACTGTTTCAAGAACAGATAGATAAATAGAGAGATAGACAGATAGAACACTACGGATTGTGCAAGTATTTTACGAGATATGTTTGCCAGCATTTTTTTCCTAATCTTTTGTAGAAAAGAAACATTTAATTTTTAATATGGTCCAAATTATCAATATTTCTTGTCCCAACCCGCGGGATTCGTAGGCACGAAAAGAGAAGGCTGAGGATTGAAATGAGGGGCTTGAGACAACTTGACGCTGGCGGTTGCTTCTTTATTTTTCCTTTACCTTTCTTTTACTTTTCCCCGTCTTTCTGCCTTCCCTGGCCTTCTCTCTGCTCCTCTCACAATCACCTCCTGACCTTCTCCTGGTTCTCTTCTTATATCCTGGTAGCTCCTCCCATCGTCCCTCCCAGTCTCATTTGATTAACAGGAAACACCTGTGGTTTCTCAGCGGGCAAACCGGTAAAGCAAAACTTAATTGATGGCACGTGTGTTGTGTGTTGGGCAACACGGCGCGTGCTCCAGGCGGCTCCGGACAATTTCTCTTATTATACTTTGGGTGTGGTACTTAAAAACTGATTGCCAAACTGAAATTCATCTATAGTTTTCTCTTGTGTTATCCTCTAGAAGTTTTATATAAAGATTTGCATTTTTGCATTTATGCTTATGATCGCTGTGGAGCTGTTTAGTGTGATTCATCATTTTCCCCTGTGGATGCACAGTTTTTCTGGATTTTTTTTTTTTTTACAAATGGAAAATCTGTGGTTTGCGCAACTTACTAGCCCAACTTACCACTAGCTGAAACTGGGCAGCTAGTGATTTTTGAACCCTGGTCTTCTAATTACAAAATAAGGTCTTGGCTATATTTTCAAACAATTAAATACAGGGAAATGCATCAGAAGTGATTGGAACCAAGGATTCTAACATCACAAAAAATGTTAGATTTTTTTTATGACTGAAAAATATAAATTAAATGTCTCTAAACTTTTATACCAAGAATTGCAATATTTTCTTTTTATTTAAGTAAGGTCTATTTTGTCTGTTATTAGTCCAAGGGCTCAGTGGAACAAAGATGACAGCCAGAAATAGCTTCCACAATCAGAGCCCACTGATCTTTGCCAAAGAAGCAATGATAATTCAATGGCAAAAGAACTGTCTTTTATAAAAGGTGCCAGAGAAACATGAAGCAGCAAAATGTTACAAAATATGCAGGAAACCCAAAAAAAAAAAGTCCAATAATTCCTTCCTCCACCACAATGTCAAGGCTTCCTGTTCATGAATGTGGTATGTCTTTCTGCCTTGCCTTCCCTGTTTTGGGGTCTTGTTTGTTTGGATCTTATGCGTTTATTGTATTTATTTCTATCTTTCTAAGATGAAAGCTTAGAAAACTTCGTTGATGTTTTTCTTTAATCTATGTGCTATTCTTTAATTCAGTGCTATAAATTTCCCTCTAAATGTAGCTTTTGCTACATACCACAGCTTTTGGTGTTTTACCTTTTTATTTAGTGAAAATTATATTTGTTTAATTTTAATGACCTTTGAGACTTCTTCAACTCCTGTGTTTTTTTTTTTTTTTTTTTTTAGAAATGTGATTCTGAGGCCTCCCTGGTGGTGCAAGGGGTTAATCACCGCAGTATGAAGCAATCCTCAGCCTACGCAGCACAAGTTCCATCCCCGGCCAGCCAGGGAGCAACCCACATGGTGAGGCAGACCTCTCCTGTCTCGTCCACTGCTCCCCTCAGCAGTGTGTTTCAGTTAATCTGCCTGTTCTGTTCCCTACTCTGTCTCTGGTGAATCCTCTTACCCCTCACATCTCTGGCCTGTACCCCAGCTCTTGTATGCATAAATAAATAAATAAAAAAGAAATGTGATTTTGCAGCCATCTTTCTGTTGATTGATGCAGAGTTATTTCCATTATAGTTTGAAAGCACACACTATGTGATCTCTGCATTGAAAATTTGTCAAGATATACTTTACTACCCAAAAGTGTTCTATTTTGGTGAGTGTTCTTTGTGTGATTGAGAAGAATGCATATTCTACTGCAGCATGCGTCATCTGTAAATGTCAATGGGATAGAGGCGATTGATTGTGCTGTTCAATTCAACTCTGGCCTCACTGTCTCCTGCTGCAGGAGCTGTCTGCTGCCGCCACAACGGTGTTAATGACTCCAAGAGTGTATTCATCTGTTATTTCTCTCTGTGACTTCCCCTGTTTGATTTACCTGTTTTGATGCTGTGTTGTCAGGAGCAAGAGTGTTGAAGACGATTACGATTATGTCTTCCTGGAGAACTGACTCCTGTGTCACTGCGTGATGTTCTTTATCTCTGATAATTTCCCTTACACTGCAGTTTGCTTTGCCTGAAATTAACTTTCCCAGTTTTCTTTTGATTAGTGTTAATACAGTATATCCTCTCATCCCTTTACTTTTAGTTTGTCTGGCTATTTATATTTAAAATGTTTCTTTTTTTTTTTTTTAAAGATTTATTTATTTATTTATACAAGCACTGGGCACAGTCAGAAGCGTGGGAGGGTGAGAGGATTCACCAGAGCCAGAGCGGGGAGCAGAGCAGGCAGAAGGACCGAAGGACACTGCTGAGGGGAGCAGCGGGCGGCAGGAGAGGTCTGCGCGCCATGAGGGACCCTCGCCCGGGGATCGAACTGGCGCTGCAGAGCTGCGGGCAGCTTCGCAACCCAGCGCTCAACCGCTCGCTGCACCACCCGGGAGGCCCCTAAAATGTTTCTTATAGAAAACATATAGTTGGTTTTTGTTTTTTGTATCCATTCTGATAGTGTGTATGTTAATTGGTGTATTTACACCAGTCACATTTAAGAATGATTATTGTTATCTGTAGATTAATATTTCCCATATTTGTAAATGTTTTCCGTTCATTGCCTTGTTTCTTAGTTTCTGTAGACTTCCACTCTTTTTCTGCCTTCTCTTAAACTGAGTATTTTCTATGATTCCATCATACTTCTTTTTTTTTTAACTCTATTTTTAGCGGTCACCCCAGTTTTTGACATACACGCTGGCTCCTAATCCGGCTCCCTTTCAAGCGACACTGCTGTGTCAAGGGGAGCGCGCCCTGTCACATCCCCATCTCCCTCCTGGCCTGCACCAGCGCCCCCGTTTACCTCGTGCCGGGGACCAGCCTCCAGCAAAATGTCGTGTCAGGGGTTCCTGAAAGGATGAGACGGCGTCGGCGAAAACGAAAGGACTGAGGGGAAGGGGATGAGGTAGAATGAGGAGACACTGACACTTGGTGAGGTGCTAGTATCTTCTGCCGAGAGACTCAGCAGGTCTTTATTTATTTTTAGTAAGCAGAAAAATACATTGTCATGTGTAAAGCAGAAACAATGAGTGTATTTTATTCCCATGGACTACTGGCTCCTACGGGTCCCAGCTAGACAGTAGCCTTCAAGGTTAATAGATAAAAAACCAGACCTAACACTAAAACTTATTATTTCAGCTAGACAATTATCTAAGACGGTGGAGAGCCGCCAGTGCATCCCTATCAGCTAAAGCCTAAGCATCAAAAGACTATTTTATTCACATGGCCTTCAGCCGGAGACCAGCTGCTGCTCAGCTATCAGAATTTTTTCTACCTACAAACTTCTTAACTCAAATAGCTTTATTTAAAAACTTTTCCAAGAAACTTCAAGGGAAGGCAAAAGAAGGACCTACTATAATTGTTGTATTGTAATGCTTGCCAGGCATGTTCAATAACTTGTCTCCCATTGTCAAGTGGGCCAAATTGTTTAATAATTAGTTTCTAACAGATAATTTTTCATGCCGTTTATTTACAGTATACTGATGCATGTAATATAGTGCCTCATGTACCTTTTTTGGGAACTTTTATTTTTTATGACCAAGAACAAAACGTGAAGGAATTATTTATTATGACCTTTTATTTATTATTTATTTTATTAATTATTAATAATAATTAATATTATTATTTTTTATTAATTAATTATTAATAATTAATAATTAATTTATTAATTATTTATTATGAACTTTTATTTTTTATGACCAAGAACAAAACCTTCAGCCCCAGGGTGTGAGGCACAAGGACTCTTCGGCCCCACGGTGTGAGGCCCTTGGAGCGTCGCTGCTTGCCAGTGTCTGATCTGGCTGGGGCAGCAAGGCCGCCTGCAGCAACCTCGCGTGCCCATAAGCTGCAGGCCCCCCGGGGTTGTTGCCATCATTATTGTGAACAAACTGTTATCGCTTCATGAAAACAATAACATTAATTAGTTTATGTAATGGCTGCTTCCACCAGCGCCCCTCCTTTCCGTGCAGCGAGGCCGACCTGCGTCCTTTTCTTTCTCTCAACATTTTTCTTTCAGCTGCTCTTGCAAGGCGGGTCTACAGGGAGCTCTCCTCTCTCCATGTTTGCTTCTCAAGAAAGTCTTGATTTCCTCTTTACTTCTAGTTTCCAACCTCACTGGAGAGAGGCGCGAGAGGCGCTTCTCCCCCAGCTTGTTCCCGCCCCGTCCCCTCTGCTGCGGCGGGAGCCCCGCGGGTGCTGGTCCGGGTGGCGCCTGCGGCTCCGGCCCAGCCCAGCGGGGTCTCCGCGGGGTCCCCGCGCGGGGAGGGGGTCCCCTGGGCGCCGCGCCCAGCGCTGCCTCCTCCGCGAGCCGCGGCCGCAGGGCGCCTGCTCGTTTCTCGCGCTTGTACCTCTTCGAGGTGCAGCTTGGGCAGGGGGTGGCGGTGGCGGTGTTTTTTTTTTTATTTAATTTATTCATGCCTACAAGAACCGAGGTGCAGGCCACAGGCGCGGGGGTGAGAGGGCTCACCAGAGACAGAGCGGGGAGCAGAACAGGCAGACAGACTGAAGCACACTGCTGAGGGAGCGGCGGGGACACAGGAGAGTCCGCCGCGCCCTGTGGGTAGCTCCACCGCCGGGGATCGAACCCGCGCTGCAGGGCGGCGGAGGCTTCACAGGCTGCGCTCGGCCGCTGCGCCCCGGGGGGCCCGGGAGGGCGTGTTTCTCCATCTGTCCGTGAACCCCCAGGTTGCTCCAGCCGCTCCCTGGACTCTTCCCAGGGCGGCCGGGTCCGCGTCTGCGCCCGGCTCGGGCACGCGGGGTCCGCCGCGGGGCGGGTGAAGAGCCGCGGGGCGGGGCCGGGGCGCGCTGGGCTGCGGGGTCCCGAGGCGGGGTCCCGAGGCGGGGCTCCGAGCCTGGCCCCCGCGCCCTGGCTGCGTCTCCCGCTGTCCTCCGCGTCCCTGGGGCCGCCGGCGCCGGCTTCGGGCTTGCGGTCCCGGCCCGGCTGCGGGGCCTGCGGTCGGGCAGGGGTGCGGGCAGCAGCCGGGCCTGGTCAGGCCGGGCTCTCGGGGCTCCCTGCGTGTCTGCTCCCCGGTCGCTCACGTTTCAACGGCCCCCTTGAGCGCAGACTGGCGGGGGACAGCGGCCTCTTCCCTCGTCTCCCCCAGGCACCGCCTGTCCGCAGCGGGTCCTGCGGGGAAACTCGGGGCACGCGGGGGGGTCCCCGCGGCTGCAGCCGCCCACGCCCAGCCCCGTCGCGGCGAGGCCCCCCGCGCTCCAGGCGGCGCCACCCGCCCCGCGGCTGCGACTCTGCGGCCCTGCCCGCCCCCCGGCTCCCCGGCGGAGGTTTGCCCTGCGACCCCCACTCTGAGGGAGACACGGGGGTCCTCATTGTCCTTCTGCTCAGCTTTTCTCTCCGTCAGGCTCTGGGCGCAGGCCAGGAGCGCGCGGACACCCCGAGGCGCGCCCGGGGGAGCTGGCGCCCGGCTCGTCCCCCTTTTACTCTCCTGGCCGGGGCGCCGGGGGGCGGCACCGCGGGTGGAGCGAGCCCCGCCGAGCTCTGGGTGGGCAGGGTTAACCCGGGTGGCCGTCCAGGGCGCGGACCTGAGGGCACCGCCTGAGTTTCAATCCCGTATCTACATCCAGGAATGAAGAACAGGTTCTGTGTGTCACACAAACGTGCTCTCCAGAGTCGCTACTTTCACGTTCATTAATACCTGCATTTCCCACGGAGTTTATGTAATATTTGACATTATATTTATTACGGCATCTGGTCTTTTATGTGACGCTGCTTATCTAAGTATTTCACACACACATATTGGCAGATACGCTGTTTCCCACTGTCTGCCAGGGATAGGACCTGAGAGGTGCAAGTCAGTAAGTCTGATGAAAACTGGACTGAGGGCCTCCCTGGGGCCAGGGGTGGAGTCTCAGCACCATGAAGCCAGCAGCAGCCGCTGCAGCACGAGTTCGATCCCCAGCCAGGGAGCTACCCACATGGCACAGCAGTGGGGAGCTACCCACATGGCACACATGGCACCTCTCCTGTCTCCCCGCTGCTCCCCTCAGCAGTGATTTCAGTGGATCCACCTGTTCTGCTCCCCACTCTGTCTCTGGTTGAGTCCTCTCACGCCCCCACATCTCTGCCCTACACCCCAGTTCTTTTATGGATAAATAATTAAAATAAATCTTTTAAAAGAACTGAACTAAGACAAGTCCAAAGCCCGTTTGCCCTCTCACCCGCATCTTCATTCCTGGAAGGCTACTTCACAGCAGAGGCCTGCCCTGCTGGGCACGAGCACCCGCCTTGGCTTCAGACACGCTGGGGCCAAGTTTCACATCCACCTCGTGTGACCCGGACAGTCACTTCCAGCCTCGGCTCCTCCTCCGGCGGTCACAGCACTTATGGCACCAAAGGGATAGCCGGGGCTCACCTGCTGAGCACCGGCTGCTGCTCCTGCTGGTCCCCATCAGCGACGTCAAGGGCACTGCCACGGTGCTGCCCTGGCTGCCCCGGCCGTCTGCAGGCAGGTGGGACAGTGAGCGTGGCCGTGCGCTCCTGCAGCCCGGCCTCCTCTGTCCTACACACAGTTTCTCCAGCCCAGGAATTCCTTCCTGCTTCTTCTTCCCTGCCTGGAATCACATAACAGGGAAAAGAAACTTGACATCTTTTCTCTTCCAAGAAATCATTTTTTGCCAAATGAGATTATTAAGGTATGAAAAATAAGACCCAGGTTGATCAAGTGCCAGAGTTAGTACTTCTCTACACTGCTTGTGAGATTCAAAATTCCGTCTTACAGCCTTTGGACTAGATGCATCAAAATCATTTAGGTTTTCTTGGCCTTTTGCTCGTACTGCTACTGCCGGGAAACTAACCTAGAAAAATAATCAGGAACGGGGACCAACACTGATGGACAACTTCACACATTATTCCCCTATTTATGGGAGGGAAAAGCTGGGAAGCATCTGAGCCTCAATTATTAGAGAATGGTTATGCATTTTCCCCACTAGAGAAATGCAGCTACACAGTGTTAAGTGAAAAAACATCGTGAGAAGACCCCTCTACACGAGCACCCCGTGGAGCCTGCACGAGCCCACACAACAGACTCTCGGGGCGATGCAGAACAACACCCCGAGCAGCCGCCTGCGTGGGGAGAAGTTGTCACCTGTCACTTTCCTCTTTATGCTTTTCTCTACACGCCTGTTTTGAAATTCAGATGCATTCAATGTGGTTAAAATGCTCTAGAAAAAGCGTGGCCACGCAGCCTGGAGACACTGGGGTTTTGTGAAGACCACCTGCTGCTTCCTACCTCTGTCCACGCGGGGATAGCTGGGCCGCCAGCGCGATGCTGGGATGCGATCGTGGGGTTCCTTCAGCGCTTGCCTAGTGCCCCCACACGGCAGGCAGACGTGCACATTATGGCTCAAGGTGGGGGGGTGAGAACTGTTGGAGCAAATGAAAGACAGAGAAGCGAGCACACGGGCTCCTGGGAGGCCAGGCCCCAGCGGCGGCCGCGGGCTCCTGGGGATGTGGAAGCACCTCTGCCAGATGAGCAGCATGGCCGTCCTTCCCGTCTCCCCTGGACAGGGGCTGCGCCGTCCTACAAAGGCTGGAAGGAGCGGAGCGGACGCTCTGGGCAGTGAGCACCCATGGGGCCCATGGGGCTGCCAGGAGTCCATGTGGGAGGGGAGCCAGCACTGGGCTCCCATGGGCCCCACGGCATCACCACCCCCGGCCGGCTGCTCATCTCTCTGTTCTCCTTCTGCCTCTGAGGAACCAGCTCTGCAGGCTGCGTGGTGAGGAGAAGGCAAGGCTGGTGCTACCCTGCTGTGACTCCTTGGTGTCTGGCATCCAGCCGCGCTCCCTGCTGCTTTGTCGGGGATGAGCAGGGGCGACTGCTGCTGGCGCAGCCCTGGAGGCGCTGAGTGTGTGCAGCCCGGGAAGGGGCAGGCGGTCACGGGAGGGGAGGGTCCGGGCTGCAGCCTCGGCCCCCAGCAGCACAGGTGTGAGGGTCTAGCCGCTAGGTACGTCCACTGGCCACCCCCTTCCCTAAGGCAAGGTCTGGGTGCATGGGGCCTACGCCTCGCCCAGGCCCCGGTGTGGACAGACGACGTCTGAACCCAGCCAGGTGGTCAGAGCGCCTGGAATCCGTCTCCCGGCAGTCCCCATGCCGCTTCTCAGACTTCTCCTGTGGGCACCCCTGGGTCCCCTGGGAGGCCTGACCGCACCTGCCTCACTCCAGACCTCACCCGCCCCCCACTCTGGGACTCACCTGCTTCCCTCCACCTGGAGTCCCCTGCTCCTCTCTCGCACCCTTCAGGGACCGGCAGCCGCTGGGACAGCCTAGGCCCCGGCGCGGGTCAGAGCAGCTCTCGCCAGCACCGGCTCCTCGCCCCAGAAATCACGGTGACCTTCTGAGCCCTCCTCTGCCTGTGACCTTGTTGCTGGGCCTGCCCGACTCCGGACAGATATTTGAGCTGCCTCTGCCTTGGGTTCTTCATCCCGAAGTGGGGGAGTCAGCTCGGAGCTCCCTGCACAGTCGTGGGGAGCATCGGGGAGGGGCCCCAGACAGGTGCATGGCAGAGGCGGGAGGGACACTGGGGGACTGGATGGTCACCGCCACGTTGACCCACTGGAGGTCAAAGCCTCCCTGTCCTCTCGCTCAGCTCGCCTCTGTGCCTCCTCTGCGAGGCCTGATCGTGCCAGACCGGCCGCCATGACGAACTGGGCACTGGAGGAAAGGACTCAGCGGGGACGGGGCACCCAGGTGGGGCTGCCCCACCACTGCGCCCGCCGCCTCGCCGTGGGGCTGCAGCCTGGCAGGTCCTGTGCCAGGCGGCGCCGGAGAGGGAGGGGGGAGGGGATGCCAGTCCCTCTCGTCCTCGCAGTGAGACCCTCCCGTGCAGGGCCCAGGACCTCCCCAGCGCTCTCCGCCCGTGTGTGGACCCACCAAGGCCACGCAGCCGTCCGGTGGCCCCTGGGCCCAGGGCCTCTGAGCCCACTCACAGCCGCTGGTGAAGCAGGGAGGACACGGTGCCCCCCTCCAGATGCTCCCCAGCCTGGGCGGGAAAAGGCCCAGCGTGCTCGCCACCTCCTGGGCACCCAGCGTGACCGGCCCCCACTTCCTCTGTCCCTGCTGAGGACCCGAGTGTCCCCAAGTCTTGCTGGCTCAGCCCCAGGGACATGTAGTAACGGGGCTCAGCCCTTTCCTCGCGCAGAGGACACTGATGTGACTTATTTTTTAATATTACTTTTAGAAATCCGTGAGGGTTTTAAAATTATATTCAACTTAATTTGTTTTCTTAGGATGACAAGGGAAATCTATTTATTCTGTTCTAATATAAATATTCATTGGCCAGTAATCCAGGGAATTACAACCAACATAAAGAAACAAAATCAAGGCGGGGTGTGCTAAAGGCATTACTGTGTGAAACCGGAACCAGGAAACTTGACCCGGAGGTGTTTATAAACTTTTGAAACATTATTTCCCAGAGGAAACCTTGGCCTTGCTTCTCCTCCCCGCAGAGAAAGGCAGCGCTGTGTCTGAACCCTCCGGGTTGAGTCTCTCAGTTTGTCCTTTTGGGGGGTGACTCAGCGTTAAAGTATCAATGGGTTCTGCAGACTGGCCTCAAGTATGTTCTTTTCTCCTCCTGGCACAGCTGCGGAGGCAGCTCGAGGCAGGGGCGTGGCGGCGTCCCCCAGGGGACTGCTGCGCTTCCAGACCTTGACAAGAGGTTTCCACTGCTCACGCAGCACCCCCAGATGGGCGGTGAGCCCAGCTCCATCCTCAGCTTCTGCCTGAGACGGGAACTGGCTGCGGTGGAGCCAGTGAACTTCTGCCTCCCCCACCCCTGCCCCGGGGCTCTGCTGCCCAAACCCACCTCCTCCTGGCCTGGGACTACCTCGTAATCCAAGTGAGCTAATCACCGCCAAACCTCACCCCCACCCAGAGGTAGCAGCGAGTCTCCAGGGAGAAATCGAAGAATTATCTTGAAAGAAAAAATAAAAAGAAAAGGTTAGAAACTGGGCATCAGACGCGTTCCGGCACCTTCCACTAGAAGGGGCGAGAGGGGAGAAGCTGCCCTGGCTGGGGGTAGCTCAGCGGCTGGGGGTTTGGGGGTTCCTGGAAGGAGGGTGAGTGGCCGCAGCCCAGGATGCCAGGGCCACTTAAGGCCTGGGCAGAGCCAGGAAACGCAGGGCGGGGAGAGAGGTGGCCCCCCCAGCCCAGTCAGGCTGACAGGAAGCTCCGGGGGAGCAAGAGCCAGGTGGGGAGACAGACCCCAGCCTGCTGCAGGGCTGACAAGGCCAGACCTGACGCACAGCAGAGGGGGTGCTGCTGCCTGGACCGATGAACCAACACCCGCGGCGACTGCTCAGTGCACCCCAGAAAGGGCCAGAGTGAGCAGCCCTGCACCCCACTTCAGCAGAGCCCTGTCCCTCCCCGCGGGGCTCCTCCTGGCCTCCGGCAGGGCCTCTCCCTGGGTTCTGTCGCTCTGGCCCGCGACAAGCCTCGCTTTGCTTCTGCTAAAAACTTAAAAGGCCCTAATCCAGCACGGAGGGGCCCTAAACCCCAGAAACATCAGGAACCCCCAGATCTGGAATCAGAGGTGTGCGCGCTCGCGACGGGGGTGCGTCCGTTCCTCGTGCTTCAGCCGCCTTTGACCAATGAAATGTCCGTTTTATCCGCCGCAGAGGGCAGGGGACCCACGCGGGGTGACGCCGAGGAGAGGGGGGTGGGGGGCGGGGGCTGGGGGGTGTCCCGTCCTCTCCCGGCCTGCGGGCCCGGCGCGGCCGAGGCGGCCACCGGTTGCTGACCCCCAGCCCGGCGCGGCCTGTGCTCGGGACGCAGCCCCGGAGCCCCCGAGCCCGCCCCGTGTCCCGGGCCTCCCGGCTGTGACCGGCCCGCCCCAGAGGCACCCGCGCGCTCCCCCAGGCCCAGGGCGGCGCGGCCAGCAGGGGCAGCAGAGCCTCGGGCGCGCAGGCAGGTCCAGGGCGCGCGGCTGCGGTCTGGGGTCCGGTGTCCCCCTGGCGGGACCCCGCGAGGTCCCGTCGCTTCCCCGCGTTCCCGCCGTCAGGGCCCGGGCGGGAGGGCGCCCCCAGCCTCGGGCAGCCCCGCGCACCCGCCCGGGCGGAGCTCGCGCCGCAGGGACGGATTAGGGGACCGTGGAGCCAGACACGCCATGTCTCCCCCTCGCGCTTCCTTCAGGCATTTTGTCGCGTTCAAAAGACAGATTTTTGGTTTACGCTGCACTGGCCTGGCCGTCCGCTGGGTACTGCCCAGCACGTGTTCATTTTCATTTTTAAAAAAGATTTTTTTATTTACGCATCCAAGAGCTGGGGCGCAGGCCGGAGGCGTGGGGCGAGGACTCCCCGGAGACAGCGCCGGGGACAGAACAGGCGCCAGGGAACAGGCGCCAGGGAATACGCGCGGAGGGAGGCCGGGGATCTGCTGCGCCCTGCGCTGCGCCCTGGCCGGGGAGGGAGCGCGCGCTGCAGAGGCTGCGGGCAGCGCCTCAGGTGCGTCCTAAGCCCGCGCGCCCCCGGGAGGCCCTGCCCGTGGGTGTTCAGGGGCATCTTCTCTCGGAAGCGATGGCGCTGAATTCCCTTTCCCGGGTGCTCTCCAGGAGTCCATGTCCAGGCCTGAGTTTCAGGTCGTGGAACCGGGGCCCGCAGGCCCTCAGACCGGCCCGGGCGCCTCGGCGGTTCCATCCCCGCAGAGAGCAGAGCAGAGCAGGGGCCTCTCCGGGCCGCGAGAGGAGCCACGGGCCGGGCGGCCCCGCAGGCCTCACTAGCCGGGGCTAAACTGTCCGAAGCCGGAGAAGAAAGGACAGTGACTTTTTTTTTAAATTTTATTTTTATATTCCCCACGCAATTGCAACCCCCTTATTTTGACCCCAACCCTCCTTTCCCCGCCCCCCCAAGGTGTGTCTCTGGTTCATAGTTTGTTGATTTTCATTTTTTCTTTCTTATAGTTGTTCTTTCTCCTGGCCCCTTATTCAGGTTTTCTAGATTCCTGCCAGGAGTGGGACCCTCCGGGTATTGTTCTTTTTCTTTCTGGCTTGTCTCGCAGCGCGTGATCCCTCCCCGCGCCCTCCACGCTGCTGCAAGCTCACGAGTTTGTCTTGGTGGAAGCCGAGGACCGGAGCTCCAGCTCCCTCAGCGCGTCCACGAGAGACGCTGCCGCGCCCGCCGGGACTCCAGGTGCCGCTCCAGGGTCGCGCGCCCGCAGGGACTCGCCTGCCCCCACGCGCCCCTCTGCCCCCACCCCCGCGGGCCCCGCGTCGCGGCAGGTGCGGTGCTGGCAAGAGCGGCCCTGAGGGGAGCGCAGCGGGCGGGCCCAGGCGCCCGGAGCTGGGGGTAGGGGCGGGGGCCCTTGGGTGCGGGTCAGGCGGTCCTCAGAGCACTTTCCCATGGAGCGCCACGGCGGAAGGTTCTAGACGTGCCCACGGTTTTGGGCGGCAGCGCCAGCGAGTCGGGCGGAATCCGGTGGGGCTCTCGGGAGACTCGGGGCGGGAAAAGGAGGCGCGTCTGCGCGAGGCCCCTTCGCGCCTGGAGTGAGCCGAGCTCTGCGCCAGGTTCCCGTCGGGGCCGGGCACACGCCCCCGCGCCAGCTGGCCGGTTCTCGCAGCCGCCACCTGCCCTGGAGCGCAGGCCCAGGGGATGCGCCGGGGAGCAGGGCGGGCGCGGGTGCGTGGAGAGGGCGGGAACTGCCGGGGACACTCACCGGACAGGCTCTCCCGTGAAGCTGCTGGTCCCGGCCAGGGCCTCCCCGCCCCTCTGGGGTCGCCCGCGGGCTGCGCTGCGGAGCGCCCCTTGGCAGAGGAGCCCCCCCGCCGCCCCCGGGGCTGCAGCCTTGTCTCTGGCGGCCAGCCGGGTCCTATCCCCGCTATTTCCGTCCTCGAAGGCCTCTTTTTTTTTTTAAGGTTTTTTTTTTAATAGAGGCATGTTTTATTTATTTGTTTGTTTTTTTGTTTTGTTTATACAAGCACTGGGTACAGTCAGAAGCTCGGAGGGTGAGAGAATTCACCAGAGCCAGAGCGGGGAGCAGAGCAGGCAGAAGGACCGAAGGACACTGCTGAGGGGAGCAGCGGGCGGCAGGAGAGGTCTGTGCGCCATGGACCCTCCTCTGGTGGCCGGGGATCAGGCGCCGCAGAGGACGCAGGCAGCTTCGCAACCCAGCGCTCAACCGCTGCGCCACCGGGGAGGCCCTCGAAGGCCTCTTGTGCTCGGGCCTCGCGGATACTCTCTTCTGTGGTGTCTGGAAGCCTGTGTCCTCGTGGAATGAGCGCGCGTGTAGCCGGTCCGTGCGGAGGAGGCTGAGGGTCCCGCCCGCCCGCGCTGAGCCCTGGGACACTGTGGCCTGCGCCCGGGCGCCGCGGGCTGCGAGTCCAGGGCGCTCCTTCTCTGACCAGCGCCGCCTGTGTTCTGCCCTCCCCGCCCCGGCGCTGCCCAGGGGAGAAAGCGCGGGTCAGCGCAGGCCCCCAGGTGCCGAGGTGCGGGCCGGGGGCGTCCCCGCCGGCTCCCGCGGGCTCCGGGTCACCCGGGCCTGAGCCCAGCGCCCTGCACGGCCGGCAGGACCAGCGCGCGGGGTTTGTGCAGGAACAGAGTCTGCTGGGGCTGCTCCTGGGAGCGGCGGTCCCGTCGGGTCTCCTTCTGGGGGTAGGACAGGAGGGGAGATGCGCCCGTGCGTCCCCCGCCGGCAGGCCGAGCGCTGGAGGGGGCAGCGCGCCGCGTCCCTCCCCGGCGCGGGTGGTCATTCCTCGCGTGGACACACACTTGAGACGGCCCGGCCTCCGCAGCGCGGCCGGACTCCAGCCCACAGCAGCGGGGACAGCGCGGCGATCTTGGGTCTGCCCCGACCACGCATTTGAAAACGCGGTTTCCTCCCGAGGGCGCGAGCGGCGAGCTGGCGGCGGCGGATGTGAAAATGAAGTCTCTCCTCGCCGCGGGCCGTCTCCTCCTGCAGCGCACTCGTGCAGGGCGTCCAGGGCGGCGAGGCGCGAGCCGGGGCGCGCGGGGGCAGCCGGCCGGGCCTGGGGGCTCCCTGGGCGCGCCTCTGGCCGTGGAGGGCTGCGGTCCCGGCTGCGCGGGGCTGCGGGGCGGGAAGAGCGCGCGCCGGGGTGGGGCGCGCCGTGCGCAGCAGCCTCGTGCGAGGCCAGATTCGCTGTCAAGTCCGAGACAGCAGCTCGGCTCCCAGGAGCCCGCGCCTCACCCGCCCCGCCCGGGCAGCTGGACGCTGCGCCTTTGTACGTGCTCGCGTGGCAGAACGTCCTCGGCTGGGAATAAAATACCAACTTTTGTCAGTTTAAAGGTGTGAATTTTATAAGCTCAGCCGCTTCTCGCGGAGACAAGCTGGCGGCCCCTACTCGGGCACCTGCACAGCTGGCCCCGGAGCGCAGGGCCAGGCTCCCTCAGAGCGCGCGCCACTCAGGGAAGGGAAGGGAGGTGCCCAACTGTGCCAGGCGTTCCGTTCTCCTGCGCTCGTGCAAACACACACGCGAGGGTCCGCGCGCCGCAGCCTGCCCCTCCCCCAGCCAGGCCCGGGCCAGGGCGCGCTCCCAGGCCTGTGCCAAGCGTCAGGACCGCCCGAGGCGCCGCCATGCAGTGGCCGCGAAGGGCCCCAGCTGCTCGCGACCCCAGGTCTGGGGCAGTGGCTTTGCACGCGGTGTCCACGGAGCCCGTCCGCTCGCTGCCATCGCAGACGCCACGGTCAGGAAGACACGCGGGCCTGCACGGGCCGCCGGGGCGCTGAGGGCGCGCAGCAGAGCACCCCGAGGGGCTGAGACGCAGGGGGCGGTGCCGAGCCAGGAGAGGGGTCGCCCTTCATTTCCCTGAGACTGTCAGTGGAAGGCTCTGGCCTTTGGCTGGTGTGGAGAGACCTGTCTGCGCATCACCCTTTCCTGCTACCGCTGCCCCAGACGGCCAGGACGCTCACGGATCCCACGATGCGCCAGGCGAGTCCCAACCCCGAGCACCTCTCTGGGGTCCGCGCGTCTGGTTCTTGTGCCAGGGGCCGCCTGAGCCTGACCCAGGGCAAGGCCGCGCCTGGGGGTGTCTGGGCCTTTGTCTGGAGGCGCGAAGTGCCTGAGCTCAGCCTCCTGAGTCATCCCAGCGAGCCAGGCAGTCCTGGGTCCCCTCAGAGAGGGCGTGGACTCAGAGGGGAAGAGCAGCTTCCCAGTGCGCAGGTCCCAGGTGCGCAGGTCCCAGGTGCACAGGTCCCGGTGTGCAGCTGCCCAGTGTGCAGGTTCTCAGGTAAGCTGTGGGGTCCCGCTTCTGTGTGCAGGCTCCTAGGGCACCAGTTTTCCAGGGCATCTTGGCTGGCAATTCAGCTCTTACGCGGCACTCTGAGCACAAGACAGATGGCCCTCCCCAGGGTGCACAAGCTTGACAATAATTGAAATGTACACAGAACACGTGGGGGCTCAAATGCTGCAGGAACCTTTAAAGACTGGTCTTTTGGGGCTTGATGGGGCAGCCGCCACCAGCTCACTAGGAGAGGCCCCACCCTCTGAGGTGCTGGTGCGCTCAGCTCAGGCTGCATTTAGCAGCAATATTAATTCCACTTTCTTGCAGTTGCAGCTGCGAACAACTAAAAAAGGTCATTTTTCTATACTTGAAATATAGAGCACATATTAATTTTCCAGTAGATTAACTTAATGATCAAAACTGGGAAAGAAAAGAAAATACATTTTTGGGAGAAGGGCTGCAGTCAATTTCTTTGCCCTGAAGCCACTGACGTGACCCCTCTCCTCCCTGTGGAGGTCCTGGGGTTCCCCTGGCCCCTGGGGTCAGAGCTGGCACAGGGCCACCTGGCTGCAGGACTTCGGGCTCCGCTTTGCCGCATCCCCCCACGGCGAGCCAGCGAGGGCTGCAGGCAGGCCGGGCAGGAGAGGAACAGGCTCGTCGGCAGGTGGCACAGTGCGGTGGCGTGGGCATCTGCTGGGCACTCCCGCACCGTCGGGTCTGACTGTAAGTGTCCAGGGCCCTTGTCCTCTTGAGTCCAGCCCGAGGGCAGGCCGCTCTGTTCTTCGGTGCTCCCTGCGGGCCTCCCTCCCTCTAGTGGTGTGCCTGGGGATTCCAGGGCACATGGGGAGGAGCATGGAGCTGCCGCTGGAGGAGGGAAAACCATGTCGCCCTTGGGAGTGAATTCATCACCCAATATCCTTGTTTGACTCCTGCCAAAGCATCCAGCCACTGGGCAAACCCGTTATTCATTCGGGGAATTGAACCAATGGTCAGAAATGCGTGCTGAGCACCGACTTGTCTCGGCTCAGCTCATGCAGGTTAAAATAATCACTAAGAGCAGGAGCCAGGGGGCAGGTGGGGGGGGAGAGAGAGAGAGAGAGAGAGAGAGAGAGAGAGAGAGAGAGAGCGAGAGAGCTGGTGATATTATGACTCAGCAAAATTGGCTGAATATTTAACCAACCAACCCTGCATTCTTGTGATGAAACCTCTTCCTCTTCAAGATGTATTTTCCTTTTTATATATTGTTATATTAATGTGAAAAAAAGTGTATTTATTTTTCTGAGGGATCTTAGGCTGCAGTTTTCTTATCGTCTAGTATCTTTTGCTGGTTTTGGTAACAAGCATCTGGTTTTTAGCCTCACAAAACAATTTGGGAAGAATTCTCTCCTCTGCTATTTTTTGAATAGCTCATGTGGAATAGATCCTGTAATTAGGCGCATGAACAGTTAGGGCTATCATGTCTTTTTGAGTAACTGATTCCCTTATTGTTATAAAATGACTTTCCTTCTTCCTGGTAATGTTCTTTAATTTGGAATCCTTCTGTGGCGTTGATACTGCTTGGGAGACTTCTTTCTGACGGGTGTCAGCCTGCCAGGCCTCCTGTCCTCTCTGTGCAGCAACACTGACGGTCCATCCCTGCAGCACAGGTGACACACAGCTGGGCTTGTTTGATCTCCTAACCTGTGGGTCTCTGCTTTGTGATTGGGACAATCATACCTTTTATATTTCATGTGACTCCTTTTTTTCTTTATTTTCACTTTATCCAATTTGTATTTTCCATTTATTTTCTCCTTGTTGGTATATTAGCTCAAAGCCTTTTTAAAAAAAATTAAAATTTTTTTTATGCATACAAGAACTGGGGTACAGGCCAGAAATGTGGGGGGTGAGAGGATCCACCAGAGACAGAGTGGGGAGCAGAACAGGCAGACGGACCGAAGATACTGCTGAGGGGAGCAGCAGGGAGACAGGTATGCTGGGTATCTCCCTGGCCAGGGATCGAACTTGTGCTGCAGTGGCTGCGGACACTACGTAGGTTGAATCCTAAGCCCTTGCACCACCAGGGAGGCCCTCTTTTTAAAAATTTTATCCATCACTTTAGTGTCCGTGATGTCAGAACTGCCTTGATTTTCACTTTGTTTTTGAGGAATGTTTTCTCTTGATACAGATTTCTAGGTTGGCAGAGTTTCCTTCCAGTCATTTAAAGGCCTGGGGTGGGTGCGCCGCTGTCCTTTCACTTCCACCGTTAGTGATGAGACACTGTCTGACACTTTGACTCTGCTGCTCCTTAACAACATGGCCTTTGTGATCTTCTGTTTGTTTTAAGCCTTCTGGAGGACTCTTTCCTCAATATCAAATTGTTTTTCTTACACATGCGCTAGTTAATACTCGATGGGCCCATCGACAGGTCTCAGCGCGCTCTAATTCCCCCGGCTCTAGTTAGGTTCATCCCTCCCGCCTCCCGTCAGCTTCATCTCCCAAAGCTTCTGCTCTGTCACTTTGTCATGGAACCTCTGATTCTTTCTAGACCCTCTTACTTGCATCGTGCTTTGGGGAAACATGCAGGTACTAAGCTGTGGTGGTCACAGGGTTCACTTGCTTGTTTCTTCTCATATATTATAGCCCAATGTTTTCACTCTTTCACTGCCTGGTGCCCTGCGTCTTAAAAAGTTTTGGGTCATGTATTTTGCCTTTTTATTGTTGTACTAGGTAGAAAGTTTAGTCTCAAGTGCATTATAGTCAAAATTTAAAATTCACTTAGAATGGGAAATGTCTTCATTCATTTGAAAATCATGAAATATTTGTACTTCTGAAATTGGTTTTTCTTCTGATCGATGCACATTGGTTCTGACAATTGATACAGTTATTGGACACACATTTTCTTTTAAGTGTCCTCATTTTAATCAAAATGATAGGTATTGATAGGAAAGACATGTGAATTAGCTCTTTTTTTTTTTTTTTTTTATAGAGGCATGTTTTATTTATTTATTTATTTGTTTGTTCGTTTTGTTTACACAAGCACTGGGTACAGTCAGAAGCGCGGGAGGGCGAGAGAATTCACCAGAGCCAGAGCGGGGAGCAGAGCAGGCAGAAGGACCGAAGCACACTGCTGAGGGGAGCAGCGGGCGGCAGGAGAGGTCTGCGCGCCATGTGGGACCCTCCTCCGGTGGCCGGGGAGCAGCCGGGGATCGAACCGGCGCTGCAGAGGCTGCGGGCAGCTTCGCCACCCAGCGCTCAACCGCTGCGCCACCGGGGAGGCCCGTGAATTAGCTCTCTGAATCTCTCTTGGGACTATAGAATGTGTTACTGGAACTGAAAATGAGTAAATGAGTACAGAATAGTTAAGTGAGTGTAGGACATCCCATCCAGGTTTCTGGGGTGCCAGCGAGCCTGTGAAATCCCGTGGACAAGGTAACATATCAGTGGTCTCCTCGTCAGCCGAGGGCCACCTCCTGGAGGTGTGAAGCTGAGGACATAGACGCTGACACCTGAAAGCTTTTGCAAACACTCTGCAGTTTCACCTGGATAACTTTTTGCAGTCTAAGGTAGATAACCAAACGATCTCTCCCCAGTTATGAGTTAGAGACTCGCCTACTTCAATGAGAATATAAATGGTGAATGGACTCAGCCTTTGAGCATGCAACTAAGAGTCACTGGCTTCTGCTGTTGGATCCGGACCTGGGGCAGTTGGGATAAATAGGACTGGGTGGCTGCTCAGCACATGGTTTGAGTGTCACCATGAATCATTTTAACGCATCTGGAATCCTCATTAAAACCATGTTTTAAAGTAGGATTAAGTTAGCAGGTCAACCTCAAAATTATCCCATCTAATAATTAGCTGCATTATTGCACTCCGTGTTCTGTTTCTTACCGCGGATAACGTATCTTCAGGGTAGACCCAAAGACTGTTGATAAATGGGCGTCCAAGAGATGTGTAATTAAACTATTATAGACTTTCCTACCTAATGAAGAAGAAACTTTGCAAGGCTCCTCCACCGTCCTTAGTTCTTTCTTCTTAAACACAGCTTTGAATGATCTTCACAGTTTCTATGTTGATCTATAAATGTTTGGATGAGAATACAACTTCAAAAATTATAGAATAAAAGTAATATCGAAGGAATGAAATGGAAGCTGTCATTTCAAAATGAAGGTGGTTACGTTATTCATAAGCGGCTCTCAGGAGACGCGCTACCCTGACTGCAAGTGGGGGTGGCGAGGACACGGGGCATGGCGGGGACACAGGCTCGCTCCCCTGACCAGCCAGACTGCATCCTGGGTGTGAAACATGAAATTAAGTCCTCTCAACGGTCCCAGCCGTCACCCCGCGGCTCTGAAAAGCTCCTCTCTGACTTACACAGTGAGCTGCAAATGCCCCTAAGTCCGACGCAGGTAGCTAAGATCAAAGATTGTCTTTCTCGAATCAGGGGCTGCGGTGAGAAGAACCCGGCTTCCTGTGTGACTAGAGCGGTTGCGCGCTGATTGTGTCAGAGGCTGCCTCCCCTCTTTATATTCAAGAGATTTAAGCCGCTATCCACCTAATCATGGGATTGAGGACTGTAATAGACTCTTCTTGAAAGAAGATAAAAAAAAAAACTCCCCTTATCTTTTTCATGATGAAATTCAGGGCTGTATAGAAAAGCTTCTCGCGTCTCCTGGGGAGCACGTCTTCTGCAGAAGGTGAGCAATTTGTGGGGCTGTTCCACGTTCTCGGGGCCCAGGGGCCAGTGGAGCCCAGAGGCCCATGGCAGGGACGGCCCGCGAGTCCGCTCGACTCTCAGTGCAGTCTGCGCATCCCCCCGACGAAGGCTTACGGCTGATACGACATTTACTATGTTTTTAAAGATTTATTTATTTATGTAGACAAGAGCTGGGGTGCAGGCCAGAGGGGTGTGTGTGCGGGAGGATTCACAAGAGACAGAGCGGGGAACAGAGCAGGTGGATGGACTGAAACACGCTGCTGAGGGGCGCAGCGGGGAGCCAGGAGAGGTCTGCCGTGCCCTGCGGGTCAGCTCCCCAGCCGGGGATCCAACTTGGGCTGCCGAGGCTGCGACAGCTCCACAGTTTGTCTTAACCCCTGGCGCCACCAGGGAGGCCGCTGATACAACATTTAGAAACTCACTGTCTGCCTGCATGTGACTACAATTTCTGAACTCATTTGAGACAAACTCTCTGGAGTCACTGCTTTTGGCACGTGAAGGAAAGGTGGTTCCCCGAGTTAGAGGAGGAGGTGCAGGCTCGGGGACCAGGGTCCCCGGTTTCTCAAGAGCAGAAGTGGAGTGAGCCGGGGCCTGCGGCCGCTGTCCCCCCGCTGCACGCTGCACGGCTCTCTCAGCTCCTCCCGGCGACGGCTTCTCGCTCATGTGACTGCCTTGCTGAGAGCGTGTTCTGGGTCTCCCTGGGTCAGTACCGGGGATACATGTGGGTTCAAAACAAGATACTCGACCTGGAAACAAGGTCCATGCTGGAGACCGACGGGATCGAAGTGGAAGAAACCGACGACCAGCCAGGGCGAAGCTTGGAGGGTCACTGGGGAGGGGCCGGAGCCCAGGCCCCGTGAGCAGGGACGACAGGACGGGGCTCTGGCTCTGGCAGGGAGCTGGCGGCCGTGGCTCGGCTCTGGCAGACCCTGGCACCAGGAGGCAGCGTGTCTCAGGGCCCGGGAGCCGTGCCGTGGCCGTGGGCGCGAGAGCGTGTGGGGTTGGGAACAGAAGTTTCTGCCTGCGTCCCCCTCTCAAGTTCTTCAACGGGGACAAACTGAGTCACCCCAGGAGTTCAGTAGAGCCCGATGCCCCCCAGCTCAGTGAAGGTGAGGCCATCTGCCCGGGTGTGCGGAGAAAGGAGGAGCAGTTTGCATGTCAACAGCACCCATGGCACACTCACTGTCGGGTGAGATGCTGGGATTTTAGTTATTACATAAATAATGTTTGTACCACAAGCCTAAACCTTTTTGACACGTGAAATAAATACGTAGAGATATAATAAATTAAAACGTTTGCTTTCAGCTGGGAGTCCATGATGCGAGCCGGGGAGAGAGCCCGGAGGCTGCGGGGGGGACCACGGCTCCAGGGCGGGCGGAGCAGAGCGGAGGAGAGCCAGGCCCTCGCTCGTCCTTGCGAGATTTTTTTTCCATTTCTAATGAATAATCTCCCCGCTTGTCACGGCTGACGTTTCCAGGGGACGAACAGCGGCCTATGTAGAAAAATAACCATCAGTGCGCCTCCCTGTGAAGATGGTGTCCCAGAATCCAGGTGGCTGAACCTGTGTCTTCACTATGAATCTGACTCACAGTCAATTGCTCGAGCTGCCAGGACGTTGGAAACCGGCTGTCTGGGAATGAGGCCTCACAGCAGGCATCTGGACAGCAGCTCTCTGGGTGGCTCTGCCTCCTGGCCACTGGGCTTTCTGTTCAGAGGGTGCTGGGGCTTCAGCTCGGCCTGGGCAGTCACACCAGCCATGGCTCCTCGCCTCTTGCCTGATATTTTCATCCACGTTAGTTTTTATTTTTTTTTTTTAGAGATTTATTTTCATTTATTTATGCATAGAAAGCTGGAGTGCAGGCCAGAGGAGCAGGGGTGAGAGGACTCCCCAGAGACAGAGTGGGGAGCAGAACAGGTGGAACCACTGAAGCCCACCACTGAGGGGAGCAGCGGGGAGACAGCAGAGGTCTGCTGCACCCTGTGGGTAGCCCCCTGGCCGGGGATTGAACTCGTGCTGCAGAGGCTGCAGATAACATCCTAGTGCTGAGGCTTAACCCTCTGCGCCACCAGGGAGGCCCCTTCACGGTGGGCTTTTTCCTACCGTCACTCAATACACCCACTTTCCTTTCCAAGCCAGAGCTTCGGCTTTGGGTGCTATCTCTTTGCTCCCTGGGGTGCGACCAGCCAGGCAACCGTCTGTCTAAGTGACTGCAATGAGCTGGTGCCCAGTCTTAGGAGTCCTTGCATTTCTAGAGGATTCTCTTCAAACTCTTCCTTGAACACGCGGCCCTTCATTAAGCAATGGCCTTTTCACTCGCAGTTGAATTGAATTCAAATTGGCTATAAAAACCCTAGAATAGGTGATAGATCTGCCCTTGTTTTGAAAGCGCTGATGGCGCGGGGATGGGGATTTGAGCGCATGGAGAGGTGGCTCCATTTTTGCTGATGCAGCTGAGGGTCTCGCAGCTCGCAGGCCCGGGGGCTCTGTTCCTGCTCCCGCACCACTGTGCAGCCTTGCGGGCTGGGCGGGCCGTCTCCCGCACGGTGGAATGTGAATGCTGGAATGTCTTTGTCAGACACAGCAACGCCTGTGAGCTTATATCTGCACAGCAAGCACCTGCCCTCCCGCTGACACAGGACGTCAGGATCTCTGAACTCAGCATTAATCAGACACTGTTTGGTCACGTCACAACATCCATCACAAGGCATTGGGAAATCTCTAAAGGCAAATGATAAGATCCATCCTGAAGAAAACAATAGTGAAGCAGGTCTTTGTCTATGGACACAGAATGGGACTGAAAGGTCTGGCGGGAACCAGAGTCACTAGGGCGAAAGGGCATCTGGCAGGAAGCCCGCTTAGGGGCAAGAACGAGGACCTGCTGACACCGTCAGAAAACAACTATTCCTCGTTACCTGCAAGCCCGGTTTCCCTCTCCCCATCCTATAAAAACCTGCCTTCCCCTGACAATAGGCGCGGCTTCCCCGACCCCACCTTGGGTCCATGAAGTTCTCCCTGGAACGCAATAGAGCCCCCTTGTAAATTTACCCTGTCGTCCTTGTCTTTCCCTCCTCGTCTCCCCCCTGCCAGATCTTTCAGGGTTTCCAAACATTTTTGTTGTATAGCTTCACCAGTTTATCCTTGTTTTCTTTGGATTCCTTCACCTGCCAAGATTTGACACCATCACGTGTGACACATGGAGATGCAGAGCCGTCTTTGCTTGACATAAAAAGGAAGGGCAAGAACACTGAGCAGGAGCCCCAGCCCAGCCACTCCCCAAAAAAGCACAAGGACAAAAGAGACATCAAACACCTGCAGTGGATCAGGGCATGAGCACAGGTCACCAACCCCCTCACCACCACGCCGATGAGCACACATGGGTTCTAAGATAACTGTGATTGACAAGTGAATAAATTCTGGAGCAAAGGTCTCCAGTATGCAGGAACATATGGGGGATTTCTAAAGAGGGAAAGAAGTTACAAGAATGATGTAAGTAGAAATGCTAGAAATTAAAAGCTATAGAGTAAGAGAGATAAAGAATGTCTTGTATGAAATCGTCAGCAGGTTCAACCAGCACTGTCAGGGCTCAGTGAATGTGCAGTGAGGTCAAATGGAAGTATACAAATTGAAACAGAAGGTGCGTAAAGGAATAACAGGTGAAAATAAAAGACACAGATTACATAAGGGTATAAAACAATATCAAACTCTCTAACATACGTATAATTGGAATCTCAAAAAGCAAACTGAGAGTTAATGGAGCAAAGGCACCATTTGAGGAGGTAGTAGCTGCAATTTTCCAAAAATGATGAAACATAAAAAAACACAGGTCAAATAAATTCATTACTCACCAAATAAGATAAATACCCATAAAATATAAATAGTATGTGTACCTCACCTAATTAGCATTATTTGGATTTTTTTTTGTCTTAGCAATGCTATTTGTTTAATTTTTTTGCTATAACTTTTTTTTCCTATGCTGAGCCAACATTGTTTTATATGTAACACTGTGTTGACCAGGGTGGAGGCTCACCTCTGTGGGCGTGTGGCCGCAGATATCAGATAACATCAGATAATAGTATCTGATATTTATTGAATGTTTATTTACCAGGTACTGCACCATCCTCCTCTGCCTCCGCCCAAGGGGCCCAGTCTTTCTTCCCCATCCCCTCCTAGCTGGAAACGCTTCTTTGGAAGCACATCATTGGCTTTGTGTGTGTCATAAATACAAGTGATTATCCTTTTGATTTTTATCAATAAAGGGAAACTGAGCTCACTATTTTATATATCAACCTGGGCTCGAAATTATAATCTCCATGAGTGCAGACTGGAAAAGCCCTCACTCATCAACACATCACCCACGGTGTCTGCATGTAGGATCATGGTCCCTCCTACCTGCGCATCAGTTTTCTGCAGTTTCTGTCCTCTCTGGCCAGTTGGGATCTGAAAATACTGTGTTCAGTTTGATATTTTGAAAGAGAGACCACATTGCTATTTGTATGTTATATTTTATAAATATAATATATATTATAGAATATTGTGCTAATTGCCCTATTTTCTTTCTAGCTATTGCTATTCATCTCTTACTGTGCCTAATTTAGAAACTAAACATTCACAGGTGTGTACATGTAGGAAACGCAGTGTAACTCCGGCGCCACACTGCCCACGGCCCACACTGCCCACGGCCCAGGTGCTGCGGCAGATCTTGAAAGTTACCCCCTCAGGATAAGGGAGAACAACCGCTCTCAGTTGGGGAGACATAAAAATAAACCAGGAATCATGCCTCCATGATTCAGAATATTCAAATCAAATCCTGAAGGTTTTGAAAGCTGTTCAAAGTGACATGTCCAACGTGGTTTGATGAGGTCTTGTTGGAATGAATACAGAGAGAGACATCACACAGGGAGTCTGGAGCCTCCCAGAGGCGCCTTCACCATGAACATGACTATCTGTGTTCATAGTTCTGTGGACCTTCTAGCCATTACTTGGAGTAGAAATAACAGTGTCTGATATTTAGTGAATGTTTATTTACCAGGTACTGTTTTCTACAATAATTGCATGAGATTTTACCATCATCCTGTCTTTCAGATGAGACAATGAAGGCACCAGGAGGCTAAACAACTTTTGGGGCAGGGGTGTCGGGAGTGGTGGCCAGTGACTGTGGAGTCTATTCTTTGTAGCAGACACTTCACAGGCCCCTGCCGGGAGGACATCAAAACTCACAAAGCCTGTGAAAGAGGACTTCTGCCTAGCAAGTGCCTACAGGCCACACGAGCTAGTTACTTTCCCCTTTCATGCCCACAGTGACCCAGGCTAGATGAAGCTATGACTGTCACGGCTTTCAATTTGAGGCGAGAAAATAAAGATTCTGACGTGGAAAGATTAAAGATCAAGACTGGAGGCGCATGAAGGTCATCGTGTCCTGCTAGGCCCTCGTGACCCGTGGCCATATGGGTCCCCTGAAGAGGAGCATGGAGGAGAGCCGTGCCCCCGACAGCAGTGAGGCTGCAGGCTCAGAGGGCTGGCTACTGTGAAATCGCAATAGCTGTTCAGAGATAAACTCTAACAAGCTCTAAATAAACACACAGTCTAAGAGACACACCTGGCATGCTGCTGCAAGCAGCTTCTAGTAACAAGATTTCTTCCCCCTTTTTGCAGAAACGGGAGCCAACACGGATGCACGATATGGAAAAGTCAGGAACATGCTTGGCTTTCTCTCTTCACCCTCTGTCCCTCCCCCTCTTGGCACACATGGTGCCCCTGCCCCGTGCACACACCTGCACCCCTGTGACAGTTAGAAATACAGTCCTGGTGAGCCGCGGTATGTACCAGTCCCTCAGGGTACATTTTGAATTTCAACCTGACAACTTTCCTATGTAAAAAATTCACTTCAAAGAACAACTAGTATTTGACATCATTTCACACGTGTTGCTGCTCTTCTCTCAGGGCTGAAAGGGCTCGCCCATGCGTTCATGGGACAGGCACACGGTCCCCGGGGCCAGGGAGTTGCGTCTCTGTCTCCACACACATTGTGATGCACTCTGTTAAAATCCCTTCCTTTGTCACCTGCATTCCTCACGCCTGGTGGCTCCCGCACCCTCCGTCACGGTAGTGCCGGGGAGGCCAGGCTGCAGCGTCAGGTGGCAGCAGCGCCATCAGCCTCGCTTCTGTCTATGTTCTTCGCCCGAAGTCCCATCATTAGGCGCAGCTGCCTGTGCAGCTCCGGGGGCCCCGTGAGTTCTGGCGGAGCAGCAGGCCAGGAAGCTCTCCAGGGACACGCTGACCTTGGCCTCGGTGTTGCTTTTACATCTGCCGGAACCTTAATGAAGGCTGTGTCAGGAAGACAGACTGGCATAGCGACGGGGTGAGTCATCTCCACCCTGCAGCCCGGAGAGAAGCCAGGGCTGCCGCGCAGCCTCCGGTGCTTGTTGCATCCGAGAGCCAGGTGACTGGATTTCTTTCAAATACGTCTCTCATGGAGGTTGCCTCCCAGCCTCTCTTCTGCCACGAATCTGCTCGTTTCCTTTCCCTTCCCTCCTCCTCAGAGCACAGCCCTCATCGCTGCCAAAGTCTTTGTACTGAATTTTTGTTTTGATTTCCGGGGAAATCACGAAAACTGTAGTTGGCTACAAATCGGATACATCTTGACCTAGCGTGAGCCGCGATGAGAACGATGATTCATCTTTGTTCTTTGGCTGAAACGCAGGCGTCGCCGGAGCAGGAGGGCAGGGCCCGGGCAGCGAGGGCGGCCGGGCCGCGGAGGGCTGCGCACCGACACAGGTGTTCTTTAAAGAATTCCTTAAAAAATCAGTTTCTATGGTAACCGCATCCCATTTTAGACCAGAAAGGAATTAACTTCTCCTTGAATTGGGTGGTTTCAACGCGTGTTGAGATCGTTCAGTTAAATTGCAACAAACATAATCTGCGCCAGCTCTCTGTATGCAGATGTACCTGGGTTCTCTGTGGTGCACCGCGGCCTGCCCCAAGGTGGGGGGGTGGGGTCGGGTTAGGGGGTGGGGGTAGAGTGGCCCTCACTCTGCCCGACGTGGCTGGCGCTGTGACTTTGCCCACGGAAGGAGCAGAAACGTGAGGCCTGCGTCAGTTTGCTGATAAGAGTGAAGCTGAGGGACTTTTCATTATTAGCAAATATGTGATTCCTTTGTCACAACTTTGTTTTTATTTCATCGGTTGTCATTTTTTGAAAGTCGTTTGTAACATGTATTATTTTCCCACCACGTGCTTCCTCCGTCACACGCAGGTCTTCATCCTTCACGTTGTGCTTCACTATAGAAACACTTCCTTTGGTGAAGAGCACGCCCGCCTCCTGCTGTCTGTTCTCGGACGCGTCCCGGCGCCTGGTATCTGCTGGGTGCTCCGGCTTTGATGGCACTTGGGTTTCACGGGGCCGCTCTGAGGCAGCGCCCCGGTGCCTCACGTGTGTTCTCCGAGGCCAGAACGCCGGAAGCTAGTGTGGCGCGCCATGTCTGCCAGGAAGGGCCTCTCCTGCTCTCCCAACTCCTGGTGGCCCGGGCCGTGGCTGTCAGTCACGTTCTAGTCAGCTCTGTCCTTGCACGGCCGGCTCGCCTTTCCTCGGTGTGTCTCTATGTCTTCCGTGGCCACAGGTCCCATCTGATCCAAGCCCGCCCCAGCCACCTCATCTTGCAGCCGTCGCACCTGCAGAGACCCGTCTCCATGGGTCACAGGCAGAGCTATACTGGGGCAGGACGTCAACAGATATTTCTGGGGAACACAAGTGGCCCCACAACATGGTGTCTATAGTTCTGGAAAACATGGAGCTTATTAAAACTTAAGTCTGGAGAATAGGGCCTCCCTGTGGCGCAGGGGGTTAAGCACAGCACCATGAAGCTGTCCACCGCCTCTGCAGCACGAGTTCCATCCTCGGCCAGCCAGGGAGCTACCCACAGGGCGCAGCAGACCTCTCCTGTCTTCCGCTGCTCCCCTCAGCAGTGGATTTCAGTGGCTCTGCCTGTTCTGCTCCCCACTCTGTCTCTAGTGAATCCTCTCACCCCTGCACCTCTGGTCTGTACCCCAGTTCTTGTGTGCATAAATAAATAAATCTTTAAAAAAAAACCTTAAAAAATCAACAAAAAACTATGAACCAGAGACACTTTTTGGGGGGTGGGGGGCGGGAGGGGAAGGATTGGGGTCAGAATGGGGCGTTTGCAATTGTATGGGGGAATATAAAAATAAAATTTAATATTTAAAAAAAAAAAAAAAAAAAAAACCTTAAGTGTGGAGAACAAGGTAGGATCCACAACACTGACATGATGTGGGGTCCAAGGTGCTGTGCAGCCCCGTGGCGAGAAGAGTCACATCCGCTGTCTGCGGAGCCACCCGGCAACAGAGCCTCTATTTCTGGGGGTCCGTGGCAGCGTCTTGCAGCAGAAGGGGTGGCTGACCGCTCGCACGGCCCCCGGAGGCGGCTCCCGGCAGGTGTAGGAACACCGGAGCCTGATGTCTCATGTCGTCACACTTAGGGCGCCCCTGCCCGGCACACCAAAACCTCGGGGTGCTTTGCCGACCTGTTCCAAGGTAGTCGGAGACCCAGAACCCACTTCCCGCTGGTGCCGGCTCATGACAGGAAACTGCTGATATTTTCTATTTGGATTTAAAAATACAAGCTCAGGACTCCAGTTCAGACCGGCAACCTCCAGACCTGGGCTGCACAGCGGGGGCGCTTTAGAGACGGAGGAGCTGGTTGGCCCCCGGCCGGGGTCTCCCGGTGCCTGCTCTGGTTCCCCGGTCGTTCCCGCAGACCCAGCGGATGCTGTGGCGGCCTCGAGGTGGAGAATAGGCCGCATGGAGGGACTCCGGGCATGAGATGCCTGTGGACTCTCCTTCATGATCTTCCGATGCACACCGGGTGGCCCGGGGCAGTAGAAGTCACTGGAAGATGCACACTGCACTCTGAAGCCTCCCTCTGCTGCTCGGGAGTAACGTGTCTGCCGTGAGCTGCATGTGGAGGCATCAAGTCCAGGCATAGCTGAGGAGGGCGCCGGGAGGGGGCATTTCCATGTCCACCTGGTAAGCTCTTCTGCGCCCGACCCGCTGTGGGTGAGAAGGTCAGACACACCTTGGAATTGGAGCGTCTGTCTGGATTGCGTAGGAGGAGTTTTTCCTTAGTTGGCTCTGTCCCTCCACGCCTGACAGCGAGCCCCGGTGTTAACCCACACTCCCCTGCTTGGAGGACAATGGCGATGAACCCAGCGGGCGTGAGGGTTACAAGTCACTCCACCCTGAAGCGCTTCCCGGTGGCCGCTCTGGTCAGCTGCCGCTCGCATCGGGCCCCTCGAGCCTGCGGTTCACCGTGGGGCTCTTCCAGTGGCCCAGGTCAGCCCTCGGTAGTCTACAGAGCGCGTCTGACTCAGCAATATTCTATTTTCTAGCCCATTCTAAAGAGAAAGCATCCATGCAAGGAAGGAAAACCGCCGTCCGAGAGGCGGGCTGGAATATTCCGTGGCGGGGCGTGATGTTTCAGGAAGCTCCTGACCTCTGAGAGTTCTCCCCCTGCGGCTGCCCCTCACTCGGGCAGGCAGCCTCCCTGCTGGCGTGCGTGTGGAAGCAGCGCTGCGGGGAATGTGCTCCCCTTATCCGAGAGGGAAAGCCCTGTTCCTTCCTGAGTTCAGCAGCGGAGACGCGCGGGGGCCAGATCGGTGTGGGCCAGTGAGCAGCGGGGCAGCAGGCGGGTCTCCGCCACAGTGTCCTTCTGACCCCGGGGATGGTCACCGCAGAGGGACATGTCGACGATAGCGAAAGGGTGACCCACGTCCTGTTACTGGCTTTCTTCTCCCGTGGACTGTGAGTGAACAGGACCGATAGGCCGCGCTGGCTGGATTGCTGCACCTGGAATCAAACCCCAGCCTGAGCGCAAGCGTGTGGTCAGTCGTCCTGGCTGGACGTGGCCTGGCTGGACACTGGCGAGGCTGGGGAGCCTACAGGACTTGGTGTTTGCTCCTAAACGCAGCCAGCAGTCCATGAAGATCTGGGATGGATAAGAAAGTTCTCACACTTGTCACAATTTCTTTCTTCCTTCATAAAAATCAATTTACCTGACTCCCATAACTGCAAACTCCGAGCTTTGGGGCGAGCCTGCAGAGGGGGCCAGCGACACCCCTGCCCGGCATCCAGCCCTCGCATGTTACATTTCTATTTGTTTTCCCATTTTTCTGCTTCTCCCTGCCTCCCAGGGTGCGGCTGCGCTCCTCTATGTGTTTCCCACTTTGCAAAATGCTTTGAGTCATTTGACTTTAAAATTGCAGGCTGGTCCCTTTGTTTATTCCCGGCTCCGCTCAGAAGGCGCCAAGCCCGCGCGGAGGAGGTGATTAGCCGCAGCGTCTGTCCCCGGAGCGCGCCCCTCATTTCGGGGACTGGTGTGCTGGTGTGAGCTGTTAGAGCAAACTGCTTCCCGCCGGCGCCGCGTTGGGGCCGCTCTGCGCTCCTGAGCCGCCAGGGAGCTGCATTATTTCCTCATTTATGTTTCCATCTCGCTGCTGTGTTTGTGCAGCGTGGAATGACTCCTTGGGGGCGCCCGACTCTTAAAACACAGTGACAGGAACTGGGGCGACCCAGGCCGTCTCCGCGGGGCTGTGGGTCTGCAGAGTGGACGCGGTCGCTCTGTGTGGTCGGCGGCTGAGGAGTGTCCCCGGGAGCCATGTGCGCCTTCCCCGCTGCCCCCAACGTGACCTGTCCCTGTGGACGCACAGCTACCTGCCTCTGACACGCCAGCCCTGACCCCCCCCAGCCCTCCACTGGGGGTGCGGTGCCTCCTCACCTGGGCTCCCCGGGCTCCTGGCCTGCCCTGCTGTCCCCACCGGCCCCTCTGGCAGACCCGCTCTCTGCACTGTCCCAAAGATACGCTCCTTAGTCCCTTTCAGGCCACCACGCACCCGACACCTGTCATAAGGAGCCTGAGGACAGGGGCTTCTTTGTCATTTTATATTTAGTTTGTATTTTTTTTATCGAAGCAGCAGTGCATGGGGTTTGGGTCTTGCTCTGTGTTTCCCGCAGCAGCACTGTGCTGACATCACGTGCTCCCGCCGGGCGCAGCCGCCACCTGGAGTCCACCAGCGAGTGTCCAGTCAGCCCTTCCGCAGCCACTGCCCCGTCTCTCGGCCCCCCCTGCCCCCCCAAGAGCCCCCCGAAGTCTCACAGAGCAGCCCTTTCCTTTCGTCTCCTCAGCTCACCTGCCCTCTCCCTTAGCCCAGCTGGGTGTGGACTCACGTGGTGTGTGTCTGGCCACCCTGCACACTGGTGTGAGTTCACCTCCATTTCCTGGCTGAGTCCTGGTCTGTTCTGCTCATGCACCGGCTCATGTCCCGACATGCCATGGGACGTGAAGGAGCAGCCATCACTAGATGTGCCGGTGGAGAAGACGAGGCGAGTCACCCTCCCCACACACGGTGCTCCGCGCAGACGCTGTCCTGGTGGGTGGCGCGGATGCGGAGATGGACGAGCCAGCCGGCAGGAAGGACGCAGGTCCGGCTGACATGACACCTGCACGGCCTCAGAGCTGTCACTGCCTGTCCGGGGCATCCGGCCGCGGTGCACAGAGGAAACCCTCGGGCCCGAGTCGGGGCGGGAGGCGCCGCTCCTGCTCCTGGTGATGCACATTGATTCCATGCGACGAGTGAAACTGAGGTGAGGTTTATTTGCGCCCCGGTTGTGGGGCCGTCCATGTCCTGTTCGTCATGATTATGGATGTGTCAGATGCTGACCCCAGAGCGAGCGGGAAGAGGACGCGAGTGAACGTCTTTGTGCTAGTTTTGTAATTGTTCAGTGTGCGCGTCCGTCTGGCAGGAAAAGTGTGAAATACTGGTAGTGCAGAGAGTAGATGGTCATACAACATGAATTCATGTGAATAATGAATTTAAACGTGAATAGCAAATGAAACGCTTGAAAACAGTGAATGAGAGTATCTTTTAGCCCTTGGCATTGGGAAGGAATTTTTTAATTTATTTATTTTTAAAAAGATCTATCCATTTATGCACCCAAGAACTGGGGCACAGGCCAGAAGTGTGGGGGTGAGAGGACTCCCCAGAGACAGAGCAGGGAGCAGAACAGGCAGACGACAGAAATCCACTGCTGAGGGGAGCGGCGGGAGACAGGAGGGGTCTGCCGCGCCATGTGGGCAGATCAAACCTGCGCTGCCGTGGCTGCGGACAGCCCCATAGGCTGCGTCCCAACCCCTTGCGCCACCAGGGAGACCCGGGAAGGAATTTTTAAATAAGACTTCATAAATACAAACCCAAATAAAAATATCAATACATCTGGCATTTAATCAAGATTTTCTATGCTTCATGATTTTTTTTTTTTTATTTCCTTGCCACAGTTGCCGCTTTAGTTTTAAGGAACAGAGATCTGAGAGGTCAGTATTGGCCGACGCCAGAACATCGCAAAGCTTTGGAAATCAGATTTAATCTCAGGTCTGCCTAATTCCCAGCTCCTCGCTTTCAGTCTGGTCATGTGTTTCCTCCCTAAAATGATATGTTGAAGAATAAGGTCATCAACCCACAGTCTTGAAAACAGTGAATGGATCATGTAACCTATAGTCCCATAAACAAAAAATCAAATGTTCTAGGTTTTAAAATGAATGAAAAATGAGAGGAAAGCAATTTTTTAAACTCCTATGTATTTTGCTACGCAGTTGTCAGTGACAGATCCACAGATGAAATCGTGCACTGCTTTAGGAGAGACGACACAGTCGGAGATTAGCATCCACTTAGATTTACATTCAGGAGAGGACGGCTCTTAATTAGCGTCCACACACTTTCTGTAGTTTTGACATTTTGAAATAAGGCATAAATCACGGTATTCTCATAAACAATAGCCATCTGCACAGCGCACTTGCAGATAGGATGGATACAGGTCGCCTGGGCTGGGGTGGCTGCTGGTGTTTTGACTTTCTGGAATTGTGAACAATTTTGGGTAAAAGTCTGAACAGAGCAAAATGTGCCCTTGTGTTTCTGGACGGTTCCAAGGAGGTCAAAGCCTCCTGTTGGTTCAACATGGCTCCCCGAGGAGCGTGAGGGGTCACTGCTGGAGGAGGCCGAGGGGCTGGTGCTGGGGGGACTGTTCCCCCTGCCTTTCCGGCCGCTCTCGTGGACCAAACCCCGCATGGGCTGAGTCCCCTTGGTGACACCGGGAAATAACTCACGTGTCCCCAAATCACAGGGAGCCCCAGGCTGGAACCCCTGGTGACCCCACGCTGCCTTCGGATCCACTTAATGGAGCGGGAGCCTCACATCTGATGGGACCCCGGGGATGGCAGTTCTTGGTGTCATCTCTCAGGACACTGGCTGGTAATGACTTTTTTCTCAAACACTGGAAAATGTCGCCCTCTCTCTACTTGGGGCATTGACCTTGCAAAGGTTTGGGGATTTGCTGCACCAGTAGGTGGGTGCAAAGTGGGGTCTCTGTTGGGGGTGACTTGACCTGCCTTAGCCCAGGGGCAGGTGGGAGTGGGTTCTACTTGGGGACACACAGCCACACTCTTGGGAAAGGCAAGTGGAGGGGTTGGGCTGGTTCTCATTCTGGCAGCCATCCTACAGGCCTCCCCGAGCCTGCTGAACCGGCGCCTGCACTTCTGGGCCCATGTGTGGCGTGTGCTCCCGGGAGAAGATACCTGTCCTGTCCCCACCTGTCCCCAACTGTTCCCACCTGTCCCTACCTGTCCCCGCCTGTCCCTACCTGTCCCTGCCTGTCCCCACCTGTCCCTACCTGTGCCCGCCTGTCTCCACCTGTCCCCACCTGTCCCCACCTGTCCCCGCATGCTGACACGAGTGTTCCCACTGCGGCGCTCTGGGTGGTACTGGGAGGGAGCCACTGCCCACCCCGCCGCCCGTGAGGATGCAGAGGCGTCTCTATGGAGAAGGCCAGAAACTGTGCCAGCCTCCGGTTTGTGGCTTGAGAGCATGAGGCACAGGCACAGCACAAGCCGGGTCATTTGCTCTGTCTCTCTCCTCAGGGGTGCAGGAAGCCAGGGTTTGCTTTTGCAGACTCCCCGGTCCTCTGGTTCTCCCTGCATCCTGGCAGGTGGCGCAGGTGCCAGGGGGAGCGTGGGCGCAGTGGGGGGAGGCAGGCAAAACAAGTCTGAATGCCCACGGCCGGGGCCCTGAATCGGGGGATGACCTGTGCTCTGCGGCGAAGCAGGGTGGAGGCGGCCGATGGAATGAGGTGGGCCAGCCGGTTTGCTCTGACACGGGGTGGTCTGCACCGGCCGTGGGGTGGGCGCACAGTGGTGGAGAGGGCCGGGGGACGCAGTTTGGAAGAGACCCCCTGGCGGGCTCTGGAGACCGGGAGTCACAGCCCCGAGAGGACGACGGGACGGCAAGACCCAGCCCCACCTCAGGGTCCAGCCCAGGGGAGCCGTCGGACCCGCCCTCGGGACAGACGCTCGTGGTCGCAGCCTTCTCCCCGCCCAGCCTCTAGCCTGTGGTGGCTCTTAGCGTCCTGGAACAGACCAGCGCTGCCGGCCGCACCTTCTCCGCGCCATGGCCGGCCAGCGGCAGGTGCACAGACGCAAGGTGCGGGGTGGCCCTGAGCACCTTCCCTAGGTCGGTTGTCTCCTCGTCTGAGCACTCCTGATGCACAGGCCATGGGCGATATTCAAACACATTGCTCTGTGGGAATAATTCCAGCCCTGGCAGAGAAATTATATGCGGGGTGCAGGCAAATTAATGGCCACTCTACTGTGAGAGATTTTTTTTTTATCATACATTGCACTTGCCATTGGTCAGAGGTGCAGTGATTTTGAGAAGAGGATAGTTGACAATGCTTTAAAGACACACGTGAGATTAACGGAAGGCTGCGTTTATCTCTGCTTCGTTCATTCATTCGCCTGCTGTACTCATTCATGTATCAAGCATGATTTAGGGCGGCTCAGGGTGGGGTGCCAAGAGATGACCAGCCTGAGTCTGTTCTCAAGAAGTTAATTGTGCAGTGAAGCCAACCGCTAGATGGTAAAATGCAGCCTGGAAAATGCGTCCCAGAGGGACGGGTCCCAGCACCTCCCAACGCGCCCCCACGTTCGCGGAGACTCTGGTTCTGGGAAAATGTCACAGTAAACCGTTTTAATTGTCTTCTTATCCATCCTTCCTTGATTTTTTTCTGTGTTCCTAAGGGAAAAGGCTTATTTTCTTTCTTATTTGAATTTCTAGCAACTACTTCAGGTTTTGGCCATTCAAGTCACGTCCAGGGTGAGCAGGTGGATCTCTGCGAGTGCAGATCAGTGCATGAGAGAATGAGTGAGTGAGTGAGTGAGTGAGTGACTGGAAGAGGGAGGGAGGGATAAATCAGTGAGTGAATGAATTGGTGAGTGAATGAGTGACTCAGGTGACCTTTGACCTGATGGACTGTGAAGGACAGGTGAGCACCTGGGGACCTGGGACAGAGCAGATTCCAGGGCCTCAAGGGGTTAAGATGCAACCTATGTAGCTGTCCATAGCCTCTGCATCACGAGCTGGATCCCTGGTCAGGGAGCTACCCACATGGCGCAGCAGACCTCTTCCGTCTCCACGCTGCTCCCCTCAGCAGTGGATTTTGTCTGCCTGTTCTGCTCCCCACTGTGTCTCTGGTGAGTCCTCTCACCCCCCACACCTCTGGCCTGTACCCCAGCTCTTGTATGCATAAATAAATAAATCTTTCTTTTCTTTTTTTTTTTTTTTTGAAGCGGTTTCCAGGTGAAGCTAACAGCATTGCATCGTTTGGGGTCAAGGTCAAAGGCATCTGCTAATGTACATTTATTTTTACACTTAATTTTACCGGCATCTCGACCAGGCGCATCCAGCCTGGAAATGGCCCGGGGCCCCTAAGGGAATGGGCAGCACAGGCCCTGATTCCCGATGCTCCGCAACAGCAGCTCCGCTGAGTGGCTGGAGGCCTCTGAGGGACGGCAGGGGGAGGCAGCGGGCCTGCTTTGTCCCAGACAGGAGAGCCGGGCTACCTGCACCGCCCCCCTCCCTGGCCCCCGCACTTCCTTGCCTCTCCTTGGCTCTTTCCTTGGTTCTTTCCTTCACTCAAATGAACTCCGGCTGAAGCCAAAATCGCCCCAAGATCCAGATTCAAATGGCTAAATTGGAATCCTCGCCTGCTGCTAGAGGACTGACGCCCGGATCAGCCAGCACCAGGCTGGTTGTGGTGGTCAGCACTTCCAGGACTCGCGGCTGTGGCGTGTGGAGTGTTCGTTCTCCTTCTTTTCCAGGTACAGTGTCCTCTCCTCTTCCCCAAGAGGGGCTCCGAGGGAGGGAGCCGGCGCCGGGAGAGCTCGGAGTCGGCGGGGGACCTGACACGGGGTGGCTGGGTCGCCGGCTGCCAGGGAAGAATTTCATCCTGCTGGATCCTGAGGAAAAAGTCATGATCAAATAGATGAAGTTTTCCCACCACATGGGAGTAGGAGAAAGTGCTGTTAAATGCTGATGTGCCAACTGTTGGCCGGGACTGCTCTGTGCCCTGGCCTTTGGGTGTGTACCCGGGTAACTCGTCAACTTTAAATACATTGGCATCTGTATATGGTTCTTAAAATGTGATCTTTGCCCGATTTTGCAGGTTAAAGGAGTTTCTCCTGGCCGAGAATCTGGCTGGGGCTTGAAGCCGAGCCGTGGGCCCCGCGCTCCCGCGCAGCACGCGCCCTTCCTCCCGGCCGCGGGCACAGCGCTGGCGGCTCTGAGGCCGGCTCGGCGGCAGCAGCACCTGGACTGACAGAGATGCGGGTGTTGGTGGACGAGCTCTCGTCACACAAACTCTCGAGTCCATTTGCAGATATGGTCCGTCCAGCTGTTGCGTGTCCCTCGGTCAGCGTTGGAGTCTGTGAGGCCCCCGCACTGTCACCCTGTGAAAGCACCATGACAGCAGAGTGGTAAATGCGCCGCTGGCAGCTTTGGAAACAGTGTTACTCTCTTCATTGTGTTATGTCCCTCCACACTGATGAATTTATAAAGATAGAGCAGCATCGTAAGTGAATATTAAGGTCAGTATCTTTTAAAAAGCGAGGTCAAAGCTTCCGTAGGGCGGGATCATGGTGGCAGTAGCTGAGCTTGCCAGCTGGAGCGCTGGGGCGGGTCCACCGGCAAGTTACCTGTGGCAACAGTGGATGACACAGACCAGAGGGAACTAGAGGGAGAAACCCAGAAGACTCACACATCCAGGAAGAAATGCAACAGTGTCCCCGGAGGAAACCTTATAACTAACTATCCCCACAAAGCTCACGGCGTGCACCACGTAAACCCTGACATGCAGCATTGCCTTTCCGCACAGCAGTGGCAGCAGCCCCGGGTTTCACTGGGCCTGCAGGTCACACATGCTATGGCCCTCTGGGGAGACCCGGCCCCTGACTCAGCTTCCCGGCACAGCTCGTCTCTCCCTTCTGCCCTGTGTGTGTCCCGCCCACCCTGTCCACCCACACTGGCGTGGACGCAGAGACTGGGCTTCCGCAGACCACGACACTGTATGCTTTCCACAGTGTCCTTGCGATGCTGACGTCAATGGCATTTTGCTCCCAGCACGGAATGTCATTTATACGGTGGCTTACGCAGCTACCAAACCATGCTCTTACTTTCTTTTTCTTCCCGACAATTAACAGATGAGCTAAGAAGATGAACGCATATTCCGAGGGCGGCTCGTGGTTCAACAGTCCTGAGTCCTCAGGCTGGCAGGGACTGACCATTGAGCTCACATTGCTAAAAATAGCTGGTCTTTTAAGCCTTTTTGACTGCCAGACTTGAATTTGTCTGGCTGGATGTGACCTTCAGCCCCTTCAGAAGTCTCTTTGGTCCCTAGAACAGGACGCTTGATAGCAATGGCAATGGAAGATCAATAACGCGGAGTCCTGAACGCCCAGACGCCAGCGCCCCCTGCGGACCTGTCCGCAGGATGATTGGCAGGTGACATCCCAGCTTCTCCCACATCTAGGTGGGGGGGAGCAGCCTTCAGTGGAGCCTGGGCTGGAGCTGGCTGGCGGCACAGGGAGTGGCATCTGCAGCAGGCAGGTAGGCAGCAGGGGGCGGAGCAGCAACGTGACATGAGATGGGTCCTTCTGGGCAAGAAAAGCAACTACCTGTAGGACCCTGGGAGGCGGCCGTCTGGGAGCTGGGGTGCCACTGTGCTCCACGCCAGGAGGACGTACTGTAGCATTGGCCGCTGTGCCACTGTCGAGCAGCGGCTGAGAGCTCTCGGGGAGGGTGGGCCACGGCCGCGGCAGCTTCTGCGTAGCAGTCCAGACGATGGACACTCAACATGAGGACAACAAACCCAATAGAACACTTTGTTTATTGAGGAACTAAAACTCCCCTTCCAGTGTCTCAGCTGCTGGATGTTTGAGCTGCCGTGAGTTAAAAAATTAAGGTAAGAAAAATAAACTGCGGATGAGGATAAGCAAAGGTCAAAAAGATGAAGTTCAAGGTAATTTGCTATCAGAATGGACTGAAGCTACGCGCCGGACCAGTAGGACCATGGGGATGCTGGGAAAAGAAGATTTTGCCTATTATGCAATAAGCAGAGAGTTGGTTAGCAATTGGAAACGTTGTTCAGTGAGTACAAGCTTCAGTAACGGGCCTCCTTGACACAGCTTTCCTCCTGCATCGGGAATGTGTCAGACATACCGCCGTCCCCTGGGAGAGAGGCCTGATGACAGACACAGCTGGGGCAAAACGTGCCTATTCAGTCTATTTGGAAATTCCACAAAAATCAGATTCACCTTTTTGATGAGCTATGTTTAGGCACAGGATGGAGGACGGAGCTACAGGTGGGTGACAGACAGAAAATGACCGGCGCCTGCCTCCAAGGAAAGCAGCGGGGTCTCTCCAGCTCGTGGAGTAGATGGTCAAGTGCCGCAGGAAGTGGAAGCTATTAAATGTTATTTAATTTATAAGTAATGTGTGTGGAACGAGAGAAGAGACACACCCGTCACTCTGGGGGGTAGAGGTGTCTGAGGAGGTTTTCTGCAGGGAAGCTAAGTCCTCGTGGCTGCATCAGAATTGACAGTTTGGAAGAAATGGGGGAGAGCTGGGCAAGGAAAAGTTCTGGAATGAGACTATCTTGTAAGTGCTCAGTTAGCTTCAGAAGAGCACTGTTGTTCGCATCTTCAAACATTTCAGTCTCAGGATTCCTCTACACTCTTAAAAGGTACTGAGAACACCACCGAGCTTCCACTGATGTGGGTTATATGTGTCATTACTTACAATAATAGAATTTATTTATCTATTTTAAACTTTTTTTTTAGATTTATTTATTTATACGAGAACTGGGGTGCAGGCCAGATGTGCAGGAGGGTTGAGAGGGTTCCCCAGAGACAGAGTGGGGAGCAGAACAGGCAGATCCACTGAAACACACTGCTGAGGGGAGCAGCGGGAGACAGGAGAGGTCTGCTGCACCCTGCGGGCAGCTCCCTGGCCAGGGATCAAACTCGTGCTGCAGAGGCTGCGGACAGCTTCACAGTGCAGTGCTCAACCACCTGAGACACCAGGGAGGCCCTGCAATATTAGAATTGAAAACAGACATTAAAGCTGTCCTTATTAATCTACTTAAAAATAAGAATGACTAACTTGTCATTACCATAAACAACATGTCTTATAATAATTACTACATTGTTCAAAACAAAAGATCAGAGGGAGGAGTGGCGTTGTGTTACCCCGAAGTCTATTTAGACCAGGCACAGCAGGCAGACATCCAGTGCATACGAAGATGCAGCTTTATTTGGTGCTGAAGGGGAAAATACGGTCTCGCACAGATAGGTAGCTGGGAAAGAAAGGATTTCAGTAGGCTGTTTGGATAATAGTGAATGCTCTTTGATATTACACCAAAATTCCACAAGTAGTAGTTTCTAAGAGTTTAGTCGTCATCTAGAACATCAGACAGTATCTTTAAATTTTTGACTTACAGTCAACTGGTCTCTTTGGTCTGTCATGTACTTTCAATACATCTTTTACCCAAGTATGATTGGGGTCATTTAGAAAATACGGTTTAATTCAGTTATGCATATTTTTCAAACACTCGCCCATTCACTGTACAGTGGTTTCAAAAAGTCGCGTGTTGACATCCCCACTGATGTCCTTGGAATGCGCTGCACATGCTGGAAAGTTTTTAGGATTCTTGGTATACAGAAATCTTTCATTTAAGTTTCTATATTTCTAAATCATGTGCTGTGGTGTCAACCAATGTCATTTTAATTAAAGAAATTAAATTTTGAGAAAAATGAAACAATATGGCGTCTTATGTTTATAACCCTTGTGTACTGACGTCTCCACATGCTGGCTTGGCGTTCCGACACGCAGAGGGGGTCACTCCAGTCGCTCTAGACACGGCCATTTCCTCACACAGCTGCCATTTGTTTTGCGATGAGTGTGGCTGAAATCGGCTTTCCTGGGTGTTTCTGGCACTCGCGTGCTACCGTTCACATCAGCACCACCTGCGCATCAGAGCGCTGCACTCGTCTATTACGTAGCTGCAGCTGTGTGCGCTGGCTCAGCACCTCCCCCTCAGCCTCAGCAGTTGCTCTGGTACCTCTGTCTGGTTCGCTCTTATGAGTTTCACTTTTTTGTTTTTTCAATTTCACACATAAGTGAGACCATATGGCATTTGTCTTGTTCCATTTAGTTTATTTCATTAGTGTAATGTCCTTTGGTTTCGTCCATGTTTTCTCCTCCTGGCTGAGGAATGGCCCAGCATCATCCTGTCCCCACCTCTCCATCCCTCCCCCTCCCTGTATCTCTTCCGTTCGTGTATCTTATTCCGCTCGCTGGGCTTGGGTGCACTGGGTGCTGTGGGTAACGCTGCAGTGAACATGGGATCACAGCGTCTCTTCAAGATAGTGGTTTCCTCCTGATATATGCCCAGAAGAGTGGTCACTCAATCATGTGTAACTAATTTTTAATAATTTTCTTCTCTCCCCCTTCTTTATTTTTAATATTTTGAGGAACCTCCATCGTGTTTTCCACTTAACATCCAGCCAACAGAGTGCAAAAGTTTCTTTTTTTCCACAGGATCAAGATCCCCAACACTTGTCATTGTTTTTAATATAACAGCTGTCCTAATATTTACAGGTGTGAGGTGATATCTCATATAGGCTTTGATTGATGGGGTTCTTTGGTACTTTGTGATGGGGACCATGTACTGGCTTTTGACGTACTTGCCCATCACTATGTCTTCTGAAAAATGTCTATTCGGGTCCCTTGACCATTTCTTAATGGGGCCTTTGTGCTGTTGAAGAGAATGGTTTGCAAATATTTTCTATGATTCCATAAATTGCCTCTCCACTCTTGTTTCCTTCAGTGTACAAGCTTTCGCCTGATAAATCATATTGTTATCAAATTTTTACTTTCGTTGTCTGTGCTTCCAGGGTCATTTAAAAATATTGTTGCCTAGAACAAGCTCAAGTTCACATTGTTTTTTTCTAATTTTCTTCCCATTGAGTATATTAGCTACAGACACGGCTTACAACTGCTCTCACGTGGAGGTACACTCCTTGTAGATCTAATTTGTTGAAAGTTTTTTTTAAAGATTTATTTATTTTTATACAAGAACTGGGGTACAGGCCAGATGCGCCAGAGGATGAGAGGATTCACCAGAGACAGAGCGGGGGACAGAACAGGCAGACTGATGAAACACACTGCTGAGGGGAGCAGTGGGCGCGACAGGAGAGGTCTGCTGCTCCATGTGGGTATCTCCCCGGCCGGCCGGAATCGAACTGGTGCTGCAGAGGCTGCGGACAGCCCCACAGCACTGTGCTCAACCGCCTGCGCCACCAGGGGAGGCCCTGTTGAAAGTTTTTATCGTAAAACACTGTTGAGTTTTGTCAAATGTTTTTCTGCATCTACTGAGAGGATCATATTTTCTCTTTTAGTCTGTTCATGCAATATATCACCCCTATTGATTTGCTAATATTGAAACATCTTTGTATCTCGGGATAAACCCCCTTTGACCTAATGTCTGAGCCTCTCAGCGTGATAATGAACTTGGTTTGCTAGTTTTTGTTTGAGGATCTTGGCACCTGTGCTCCTGGGGATATTGGCCCATAATTTTCTTTCTTGTAAAATTCTTTTTGGCTTTAGTATGAAGATAACATTGGCTAAGCAGGATGGGGTTGAGTGTTCCCTCCTCTTAAAATTTTAAGAGGTTCCAAAGGATTGGATTTAAAGGATTGACATTAATTAATTAATTGACATTAATTCTTTTATTGAATTAACCAGTGAAAGCATCTGGTTCTGGGTTTATTTGATGGGAGATTTCTAATTACTTCTCAGTCTCCTGACTCATTATTGGTCTGTCAGATTTTCTTTTTATTCACATTTCAGTCTCTTAATGCTGTATATTTCTAAAAATGCATCCATTTCCAATTTGTTCACACTAGTGTCTTATATTTTGTCTGTGTGTGTACTCAGTTGTAAAGTTTCCTCTTTCACTTTCAACTCCATTTATTTGAGTTATCTTTTATTTCTTGGTAAAAAAATAAACTTCTAAAAAGTACAAATAAAGTTTTATTGATCCTTTGTACTGTCTAACCTCTACTTCATTAATTTCTGCTCTGATTTTTATGTTATGTTTCTTCAGTGAGGTTTATATTTTTATATTGTATTTTTTATTGTGGTAACAGCTTAAAACACTGTATATAATTCAGAGTTACAGGTTCATACCTCTTCAGATGTATAACTTTAGTTTTAGTTTGTTTTTCTTTTTTTATCTCCTTGAGGTAGAATGTTTGGCTCTATATTGGATAATTGTTGTTTTTCTTACTGTAGGCGTTTATCACTCTAAATTCCCTTTAGCATTGCTTTGCTACTTCCCATAAGTGTTAGTATGTTCTTTTTATGTTCGTTTGTCTCAAGGTATTTTTTGATTCCCTTTCTCACCCATTAGCCAGTCAGCAGTGTGCCGTTGAATTGCACACATATGGGAATTTTCCATTTTCCTCCTGTTATTGATTGCTAGTTCCATTCCACTGATAGGATTTCTATCTCCTGAAACTTTTAAAGACACGTTTTGTAGCAGAACGCATTTCCTACCCTGCAGAGTGTCCCATGTGCACTTGAGATCAATGCATGTTCTGCTGCTGAACACAGAATGTGCTGCGTGTTTTGGAGAGCCGCTGGTTTTAGAGTGATGTCCAGTTCCCCCGCCTGCTGTGGGTCTCCTTTCTGGGTGGTCTCTCCACTGTTAAAAGTGACATATGGAAATCCTCCATCATTGTATGTCTGGTAATTTCTTGCCCCAGTTTTATTAATATTTGCGCAATCTATTTATTTGTTCCAATGATGGTTGCATGTATATTTCTAATTGTTATATACTTTTGATGAGTTTACCCCTTAATCTTTATATACTAATCTTCTTAGTCTCTTTTGACAATTTTGAACAATAAGTCCCCCCCCCTCCAAGAATAGACACCCACCTCATTTTTAATCACCATTTGCTTGGTGTACCTCTATCCATCCTTTCACTGTCAGCCTATGTGAGCATTTAAAAATAAAGTGACTGTTGTGTAGGCAATATACATTTTTCTGGGCCTCCCCGGTGGTGCAGCGGTTGAGCGCTGGGTTGTGAAGCTGCCCGCGGCCTCTGCGGCGCCGGTTCGATCCCCGGCTGCTCCCCGGCCACCGGAGGAGGGTCCCGCATGGCGCCCAGACCTCTCCTGCCGCCCGCTGCTCCCCTCAGCAGTGTACTTCGGTCCTTCTGCCTGCTCTGCTCCCCGCTCTGGCTCTGGTGAATTCTCTCACCCTCCCGTGCTTCTGACTGTACCCAGTGATTGTATAAATAAATAAAAATAAATCTTTAAAAAAAAAACAAAACATATGCCCTCTTTTAAAAAAAAAAATATACATTTTTCTGTTCCCAATTTTTGTATTCATTCAGCACTCTGTCTTTTTATTAGAAAATTTAATCCATTTACATTTAAAGTAATAAATTATAAGTAAGGATTTACTATTGTTATTTAGTTAAGTATTTCCGACCATTTGGTAGTAGCTTTATTTCTTTCTTCCTCTCTTATTTTCTTCCTTTGTGACTTGATACATTTTTTTGGAGTAGTACTTACTGATCTTTCTCTTTAGTATCCACAGCAGCTTTTTTTTTAATCTGTGGTTAGCAGATAATTGCATAAATTGTCTTACAGTGATTACAGCACTGAGACATCTCATGTCTATGTGACTCTGCTCTTACATTAGTATGCTGGTGTTTTGTAGAACCACCGAATGAAGTTTTAGCATTTGGGGGTCGGTGTGCTGAGCTTGCCCATAATGCATTCGAGCACGTGGTCCTGTGAGTTAGGAGGCAGTATTCAAACATCAAGAAATGTAAAATTTGAACTGATGGGCTCTGTACAAATCCATGAATGATGGCCATGGCCAGGGAGCTAAGTAGCTTGGAAGTCCCTTACTCCACGGATGTCCTTCAGCTCACCCCGGGCCCCTCAGCCTTTGCAGGTGTTCTCAATTCAGCTTATGTGGCGCCCTCTTCACTCACCCATGTCAGTTTCCTGGTGCCTGCAGCTCAGGGCAAGCAGTGGGGGGATAGACATCAGCCTCCAGCTGGTTTTCTCTCAGTCATCTTCCCGCTCCATCTTCCTCCTTCTCCCTCCAGGCCTTGTGGAGACTGCTTTGCAGGCTGGGCCCCGGGTGCCCCTGGAGAAGAAGGACAGGGAGCCTGGAGCACCCTGGGGTGCCAGGTGTGTGAGCTTCACTGCGGATTCTCCTGCAGATGTTAATGCTGCAGTGTGTATGATTTGGGAAAATGTGCTCATAGGGCTCTTAATTAGAAACTTCAAACAGTTTTTTACCTTTTTGGGGAATAAAAATATCTTTTTAATGTAAAATTCCTTGTGAGTTTTGTGGCATTCCCAGGGTCTCAGGGTGCAATGGCTGTGGGAAGGCTGGGTTCTCCCTGCCCCTGACCCAGCATGCCTCGTGCACACGGAGTCCAGAGCAGCCGCTTGCACCAGCACAGATGCTTACGTCAGTTAACACTCAGCTGCTCTTTCTGAGGGAAAATTCAGGAATTTTTTCAGAAGTTTTTTTTCCTCTATGAAATCATTTCAGATAAACAGAAAAGAACACAAATTATGATTGCACTGTCAATGATTATCTCTAAGCAGACATACCCTTGTGCCACAATCATGTTCCTTACATTTTTGTCTAACGAGGTGTCTAACTTCTGCTAGCTTTGAACATGATCCTCCTGACATATATTCTTGGGATATTGAGTCCATGGTTATCATCAAAGAAATATGGTCCCCAGTGGACCAGAAAACAATCTTGGTTTTGTTCTCTCCACTGTGCATTCAGACCTCCCTGTAGGGAAAGTTTTTTCTCCTATATATGAAATAAATTTAGGGCAGGTGCAATCATCTGTGTTTGCTTTTTAGTAGGAGAAAGTTTTCCAATCATTTTCACCCTTCCAAATGGCCTCAGTTCCGTGGTTACCATGACTAAAATGTCGAACCCTAGCAAGAAAAATAAAACATTGGAAATTAAATCTATTGGTTTGTGTCTGCCTGAAGGCAGCACCCTGTGAGAAGGAGAGGGCACGTGGCTTTCCCCCATCCTGCTTTGGATGAGTGTGTGTCTCTCTGACAGGCTCTGTCCTGAGAGCTCCTGCGACTGGTCCCTTGTCAGATGCCCATCCGGACTTGGTGCTCCGTCACGTAACCGAATCACTGTTGCACATTTGTAGGTTTTTCAGGGCTCCTTCCTGTGGTGATGGGACACTCACCTTCAACAATCATCAGCTACCTTCACCGGCCAATTTGTGCCTCTGCCTGGTTCTCGCCGTCCTTGGCGTCTGCCCACTGGTGACATCATTTCTCCACTCCAGGCGATTTGCCCAGGCAAGAGCTGAGGGTCATCAAGGCAATAACCCAGATGGATGTAGAGACAGGGTCCTCAGTGGGTCAGAAAACAAGCCTGGCTTTTGTTCTCTCCATCAGCATTCAGAGCTCCATGGGGGAGCTCTCTCACGGCCCGGATCTATGGACAGGACGTGCTGAGGCGTCTGCTGGCCACAGCTGGCGAGACCACAGCCTGCACACTCGTGGCTCCATCCTCTGTGTCGGTGCCCTGGGCCCTCCACCCATGCCCTCAGACAGGAGTCAGACTCCAGCGCATACACCAACCTCTCCAAGCGTCCACAGCTGCCCCTCTTCTTCAGCTGCAACACACGCCCCGCTGCGCATGCTGGGGAGGGCGGAGAACTTGCTTCACCAGAGCTGAATGGACAGGGGCCACATTGTTCTGCTGTGTGGTCTACGGAAATCTGATGGTCAGAGCACATTTGCCACCCCCTTCAGCTTGGTTTCACCCATAGATTTCATGCGTCAACCTTCCATGCATTAACACTTCCAGGGGACCTTGTAAGCAAAGGGCAAGCTCAAGGACAAAGGGGCAAGGTCATGGCAGGTCAACAGACACAGGCTCTGCCTTCTCAGCATCTCTAAACCAACACTGGCCGCGTGCACTGTCAGCTGCAGAGCCGCCTGACCACGTTTTTCAGTCAACATTTCTGTGTTGTGTTCACAATTATGTGTGAGAGTGATTTCTTTTCTTCATTGCCTTGGAAATATGCACAGATATTTTATGTGTTTTATTTATTTATTTATTTATTTATTTATTTATTTATTTATTTGTGGGACCCTCGCCGGCGGCCGGGGATGGAACTAGTACTGCAGAGGCTGCGGGCAGCCTCCCAGCCCAGCGCTCCACCGCTGCACCACCAGGGGAGGCCCTATTTTATGTGTTTTAAAATGAAAATCAATTCAAAATAATATGCAAGAAACACACCAAAAATTAGTAAATGAAAGGGAGATTAAAAAAAAAAAATTTGCAAATCCTTGGCAGAAATTGCTGTTTGAAGTAAAAAACTTGACAAAAAAGTTTGAATATCAGAAAATCATCAGTGTGCGTAAAAGGCAACTTATAAGCTGGGAGGGATATTTATAACATGACAGGCAAATGATGAATGTTTTATTATCGAAGACCCCCAAGAAATAAGTAAGAAAATGGCAAAAGATGTGAGTAACTCATAAATTATTGTAATAAAGTCCAAACGTTAATTATCTAAGACATGCAAATATAAGGAAAAAGGGAAGTCATTTTTCATCTTTCACACGGCCGCGGTGAATGGCGCTGTTGGCAAAGGTTCAAAATATTCTCATGCAAAGATAATGGAAGAGAACAAAGGCCGCAGGTCTCCACTTGGCAAAGTGGATGCAAACGCTGATGGATGCACTCTGACCCGCGGGTCTCGGATCTAGAAACTTGAAGCAAGGAAATAACGAAGGCTGAGGGCCAAGATGAACTGTAAGAAGGAGCTTCATTGCTACTTTGGTGAAATCTGAAAACAGACCTGAAAGGCCAGATCCGAGCTGAGCGACCTCACGCTTCCTTGTGACCTTCACCTTCATCCACCAGCCTCCGGCTCCGGGAGGAGAATCAAACGAAGACAGACTGTGCTTTCCTGGTTGTGTTGTGACTGTTTCAGTCACCAAGGATGAAACAAGGAACAAGACAAGTCCCTGACACCAGCATTTACCTTCCGGGCGTTCCAAATAATTACAAATAATAGATGCTTGGATGAAAACATAGCCGCTAATGTACTAGAATGAAATATATTATGAAATAGAATATATGGCATCATCCCATTTTCAAGAATAATTACACTCATCGAGGGGTTTCCAGACACATGTGACAGCTTCTTTACTGTCCGTGATTTTTGGTTTCTTATACTATAAATAAAATACATCTATTGCTCTCTTCATAAGTATTTTTTTAATTAAAATTTAATCTGCGCAGCAGAGATACTTTGAATCATGTTCCTCCTCTGATTTCGCTTTTTAATATTCCATAGCAATTATAACTTCGTATGTCTATTAATTATTATAAATCGGAAATCAGATTTTGAATGGAAAGAGATTTAACCACGATTGGAAAATCCGCATCCCTGTTCCCTGCACCCGGCCGGTGGTCACCAGGGTCTGGGCGCGCAGGAGCCGCTGTCCGGCCTGCGCTGTGGCCACGGCGGGTGCCCCGCGCCTCTTCGTGTCCCCCCGCCTTCGTTTCGGGGCGCTTCTGCCTCCGCCACGCGCTCTCGGGAACCCCCGAGAGAACCCGGGTTATCTGCCGTGGCTTTTCCTCCCGCCCACCCCACAGTCCTGTGGCGGATGCCGCGAAGCCCGCGAGGCGCCGCGCGGCGCGAGGACAGGACGCGGGCGAGAAATTCTCAGCTTCGCGTTCCCCGGCTGCCCGCTCCGGGGCCCCGACGGCAGGACACCCCGCGCCGCCCCTGCCCGGCGGCCCAGCCCTCGGGGCTCCCCGCTGACCCGGCGCCCACGGCCTGGCCCCGGGCTCTGACCCAAGCAAGTCGCCAGGCAGGCGTCCCAGGTGACCTGCGGGTGTCGAGATTTGTAAGAACGGGCTATGTTGGAGAGGCTTTTTTTTTTCGCATTTTATGCTTTTATCCTGTTTTTTGAAAGATTTATTTATGCATATAGGAACTGGGGTGCAGGGCAGAGGTGTGGGGGTGAGAGGACTCACCAGAGAGAGTGGGGAGCAGAACAGGCAGACTGACGAAGTACACTGCTGAGGGGAGCAGCGGGGAGACGGGAGAGTCTGCTGCGCCCTGTGGGCAGCTCCCTGGCGGGGGATGGAAGGCATCCTGCAGAGACGGCAGCTTCCCAGCCCTGAGATTCCACCCCTGCCCACCAGGGAGGCCCCTCTTAATCTATATTTTAGTGGAAACTCCTTCCAGCACGTTATTGTTAGGACATGTAACTGTGCTCATGCTCTGTCACTCTCCACCTCCCCCGCCCCAGGACGCGTGCACGCCTTGTCCACACACAGAGGTGGTGTGTCTCACGCCCAGACACATGGACACACATCTCCTTATAAACACACGTTCATTCATTCTTTTCCTCAAATAAGGCAAGAAGGAGCCTCCCCCCGCCCTAGTGCTTAATGTCCCTGTGTTCAACTCAGGAATGAGACTTCCCTGTCAAAAGGCAGGCCTTTTTCGTCATCATCTTTATCCATGATGCCAAATTATTTCCAAAAAGGGTAGGAGCCTTTCCATTTTCATCAGAAATATCCCAAGGACCCCGTACCGCACAGCCTCCTGGAAGGAGCTCTACTCCCTGCAGGTTTTCAGCCTCCGCACAATTCACGTTTCTCGGCTGGTGATTGTGACATTCTCGTGTTTTATGGCTTCTCCACGTGCGCGCCTGCCGGCCGTGCCACTGGCGCTTCTTTGCCTTATTATCTTCATGACAATGTGGGCTGACTTACAAGGAGTAAACCTCCCCCGTGCGTGAGAGACTTCCTGCCTGGCGCTCGCTGGCCGGGGCTGCCCCAGATGACTTATGGCAGCCGGAGGCTGTCACTTCCTGCAGCTCGCTCTGCTGATTTAAGAGGTGCGTGTGTGCGTCTCCAACCCTGATTTAAAAGCGAATCTCTTTGGCCCTTTTATGTGCTCTCTTAGGCCTCCTTTGACAGTCACTCTTCATGTTTGTTAACATTCACTTGTCTAAAATTTATTTTAGCATGTGGCCCCCGGCACGTGGGGAAGCAGAGCCTCATCCTTGTCTTCTGGACAGTCGGCGGCGGCGACATCACTAGCGAAGCCGGACTCGATGTGTGTGTCTGCCTGGAGATGACACACTCAGTGTTTCACCGGCCAGAGATAGTCACGTGGCCACACGGCTCCCGGGACCTGGGGAGGCAGAGGGAGTAGCAGGTGCTGTCGGCGATGCCAGCACTACTTCTACACACAAGTCGGCGATGCCAGCGCTACCTCCACACACGTGCACAACGGAGGTCAGCACGTCTGAGACTGTGGGCTGGTGTCTTTCAAAACTCTTCCATCTTTGTTTCTTCTTTTGAACTCAAACATTTTCTATACAGGCTCCTACCTGGAAATTCGTAGACTAATTTCATGTGCAGAATTATATGCTGCGTTTTCACTTTGTGTGTCATTCTCATGCATTTTATTTATTATTTGTTTTTCTATCATTGTCCTGGTGCTGCGTTATATCATTTACTTTAGTCTATTCATCTGCCTGCTATTTTCTTCCACTGCTGTGGTTATTTTTAAAGCACATTCCTTGAGTTTTGACTTCATATTTTTAACATTTGTCATTTGTTGGAGATTGATTGGGTTCTTTCATAAGCCTGTGAGGTCATTTTTAGTAAATCCCAGATGATTACAGGTTTCTCTTAAAATTTAATTTCTATTTTTTAATATGGAAAAAGATATCTGCTGTGTCATCCTCCATGCAATCCATTGTCAGTCCATTTTTTCCCAAGCACTTTTTCTTTGTATTCTTGGTCCAGTCATCTCTGTCGCCCTGTGGCCCGAGAGCTGGGTTGTTAGCGCCCGTTCCCGCGGGTAATTGCTTGTGGGGATTACTTGCAGCACAGAATGAAGGTTTTTTTTAATTGAACAAGTTTTGCCTTTGTCTCTCTCTGGTGCCTTCGAGTGTTTTAAATCGGACTCACTTTAAAGCGATGGCTGCAGGAATGTGGACCAACCATGTTTTAGAAATGGGGGGGGGGCGTAGAGGCGTGAGTACAGGCTTGAGCTTGCAACTCTTCAGTATCCTTGTTTTTCACTCCTCTCTGCTCCACAGAGTGCTCTCCAGGCCTCCCCGGGCGGGGGATGGTGGGAGGGTCCTGAGACGCTCTGTATTGTGGGGACGCAGCTTTGCAAGTCCCGTCTGCACTGAGGTGTCCACAGTGTTCCTTTCATACGGGCTCTGGCCCTCCTCTGTGGGGCCCACCAGGCCCGTCAGCATGGAATGGGGGAGGACACCCCGCCGGGGAGGGGTGGCTAAGCAGACTTGCACTGTGACAGCTAGGGAATTGTTGACACCCCCCACCCCCGCCCGCACACACACCCCACACACATACGTTACACACATTGAGCAGATCTGAGGAGCTGGAGAAAGCTCCCTTCTGAGAACTGCCCCCGCGGTGAGCAGGTGACCGCCCTCAGGAGACCCCGCGGCCATCATGGTGCCGAGCACACGCAGGCCCTGGCCCCTGAGACGGTGCTGGGGCTCAGAGCCATGAGCTGTGCCTGCAGTAAGAAGCACAGACACTGGAAGTTCATCCGTGTGCATGTGCGCATGTATGTGCGTTTCAGAATTGACAGAAGTTGTAAATAACATAAATCAGCTAAAATCTCCTACAAATGCGCTACAGGCTGTCAGCTTTGCCAGCTGACGCAGGGCCCAGCCTTGGGGGGAGTTTAAGTGACCGGAGATAACTTACCTTTTATAATACATATTCTAGTTAAGTTACGCATCCGAAGTATAGCAAATGCAATTCATTAATAAAAAAATACTACCTCTTTTTTAAAATTTAATTTGCATCACTGACTATTGAAGCCTTTTTATAGAAATATAAAGCACATAATAATGGCAGACGAAAAGAAAAGCCCGCATTGTTGCTGATTCCCTTGCAGGAAACGTCCAGGCACCTGCCAACTTGACGCGAGCGTGTCAAGATCTATAGCAGGAGCAGTCCATGGACATTTAAATAAAGAGTATTGATCTCCACTTACTGTAAGCTGAAAAGCCCAGGAATCGCTGACATTCTCTCTATTGGCATTTTTCCCCTCAAAATCTGTTCTCGAAGATAGCAATTTGTTATGACAACCTGTTCTATGCATCAGGCCTGGGAAGAATCAGGCATTTGTCAACACGCGCTCTGAGCGGCGAGCAAGCGGCACGCTGCGGCTGAAGATCCGTCTGTGAGATCCGCGGGGACCCCGATCCGAGGCTGCAGAGCGCGAGGAGCGAGTCGCTGTCCCCTGAGCCGGCGGGGCCCGCGCCCCCGAGCGGGGAGAGGCGAGGCGTCCTCGGCAGCAGGGCCGCAAAGCACAGGGGCGCCAGCACGCGCGTCCGACCCCCTCCTGCCCGCGCTGGACCCCGCCGGGCTCGAGGCCGGACGCAGTCGAGGCCAGGCCCGGGGCTCCCCGGCGGTGCTTCCTCGCGGGGGCACGCGGGTCTGCCCCGCTCCCCGCCAGGGCGTTCCCGGGCTCACCCAGGGCGGGCTGGGGGCGCCCTTTGTGGAAGGCCACTGTGGTCACCGGGAGAGCCCGGGCGGGAGGCCCTGGCAGGAGCAGGTGCGCCCAGCGGGCCCATCGCTTCTCAGGTGCGCCGGAGCGTCACCTGCTCGCGAGCAGCGAGCCCGGGCCTGAGGGGCGCACGGGGCCAGCGCGCGCGGCCCAGGTTCTCAGCAGCTCTTCTGGGCGCTCCAGGTTCCGCAGTGACCCAGCCTCGCAGCCTTCCGCAGCTCGCAAATGCCAGCTCCAGGGGTGCCGGCGAGAGGACCCTTCCCGGGGCGCGAGGCTCGGGGTGGGGGGACCTCATCCAGCCAGCCCCAGCACCCAGGCGCCTCCCCCGCTGCGCGTCTGCCTGCCCTGGGGCCCAGCGCCTTGGCCAGCACCGGGCTTCGGGCTCGCGCTCACCTCACCTCCCCACCTCCTGCCGTCCCATCCCCCTTAGGCCTTCAGGGCCGCTCTTTACACGGCCTGCGCGCCGGCCTGTGGAGACACCGGCGCCCTCCCCAAGCCCTTTCCCTCTCCCCGAGGCTGGGCCCTGCCTCTCCCCTGCGCACCCCACAGAATCCAGATTCCATTCCACCCGCTCCTGCGCGCAGGGTCTCGGCGAGACCCCACTCCTCGTTTACGCCGCAGCAGCAGTTCCCCGACGTCCCTCACAGGGACCGTGGCCTGCTGGCCACCGACAGCGTTTCCCGCGAGCTGACTGTCCACAGGGAGCGACAGGAAGGTCTGGGGGCTGGGGAGCAGCTCTGGATCCCCACCAGGGCCCTGAGAGATGCCCCCACTTGGATGAGATGTGCACCCTGCTCTATGGCAAATATTTTTCTCTGACCAATAACCTGGAATATACCGCAAGTTATGCCTGAACATAATTGCTCCAAGTCCTCTAGTGTGGAGAGCTGCGTGCCTGGAGGTAAAGCTACAGCTGACAAACTACATGATGCTGAAGGGTTGGTGAGGTGCCTGGAACAAATCTCCGTGTCAACCTAGTCCAGTGCTTTCCAGACTGATGGCATCTGGGCCAATTTTTGCTTAGATCAGGGGCGAGTCAACTTTTTTCTGAAGGGGCCAGATGAGGCAATGTCTAGGTTTTGCTGGGGAGAAAAAGGAGGCTATTGGGTAAGAGCTCACCATTTTTAATATTTATCAGTCAAAATACAGTTGTAATTAGATAATGAAAGTTACAATAACGACTAACAAAATATGTAATACAGCGTCGTTCTTAATTCTCAAAACTTAGATGATACTATAGCTATTTAGGTTATTTAGCTAAATAACATTTTAAATACAGGCAAGACAACTTAAAATATTTCTCTCTTTTTATGTTGAAAATATAACATGTGATCACACAATGTAATTTACAGGTGAGTGCACGCACTATATTTAGATATGTAATAACCCATGTATGATAAATCTTTGGTAACATTCATTTATAAGGGTTACTTGCAAATTAATCATTAAAAACACAAGAAAACTTGAGCAGATAGATTTTGAATATAATCCATGAAGGGCCTCCCTGGTGGCGCAAGGGGTTAAGCACCGCACTGTGGGGCAGTCCGCAGCCTCTACAGCATGAGTTTGATCCTGGGCCGGCCAGGGAGCAACCCACATGCCGCAGCAGACCTCTCCTGTCTCCCCACTGCTCCCCTCAGCAGTGGATTTCAGTCAGTCTGCCTGCTCTTTTCCCCACTCTGTTTCTGGTGGATCCTCTCACTCCCCACATCTCTGGCCTGTACCCCAGTTCTTGTATGCATTCATAAATAAATTAATCTTTTAAAAAAAAGAATATAGTCAATGAATCTAGAAGATTCTCTAAAACAGGGTGAATTCAAGGACGGTGTATCTGACGCCCATGGTGTCCTGACGGGCTCTCAGCCTGGGAAGATGCCTGAAGACAGTGAGTGCAGAGTGGCACCAGCATGGGGAGGCACCAGTGACTCTGGTCCTGCAATGATGCTTTTAAAGTGATTTCCTCAGGAAAACATAAATGATGTGTGCCTAGATGCCCATCACAGGGCGTGAACACGGCATTGTTGGAAATTGGGAAGAAAGGAAAACCACCTCTGCATCTAATCCTGGTACTTTTTGAAATCTTAGAGAGCTGTTGAAAGTGTGATGGGAGAACATGAAACAAACCTATGTGAAAAGAGGCATTTCCCAGCTCTGTGTGATGAGCTTTCCTATTTATAAAATTAAAGAGGGATTAAGTATCCTATTAATCTTAAAATCTCAACGACATCTAATATGTCCTTTATGCACCATTTCCAGTAACTAATTAAATATTGCAAGAAATTGGGGACACCCTGGTGGTGCAGGGGTTAATGATAGTGCTATCAAGCCATTGCCAGCCACTGCAATAGTTTGACTCTCGGGCCTCCCCTGGTGGCACAGCGGTTGAACGCTGGGCTGTGAAGCTGCCCGAAGCCTCTGCAGCGCGGGTTCATTCCTCAGCTGCCTGCAAGGGTCCCACATGGCGCACAGACCTCTCCTGCCACGCCTGCTGCTCCCCTCAGCAGTGTGCTTCGGTCCTTCTGCCTGTTCTGTTCCCTGCTCTGGCTCTGGTGAATTCTCTCACCCTCCTGCGCTTCTGACTGTACCCAGTGCTTGTATAAATAAATAAATAAATCTTTAAAAAATTAAAAAAAAAAAAGTTTGAGTCCCCCTACCAGCCAGGGAGCTATCCACAGGGCGCAGCAGACCTCTCCTGTCTCCCGCTGTTCCCCTCAGCAGTATATTTCAGTGGATCTGCCTGTTCTGCTCCCTACTCTGTCTCTGGTGTATCCTCTCACCCCCTGCACCTCTGGCCTGAACTCCAGTTCTTATATACATAAATAAGTAAATCTTAAAATAAACAAATAAATAAATAAATATTGCAAGGAAAGTGCCTTTCTGCAGTGATTATGACAACGAAACGTAGTCTATAATAAAAGTAACAAAATAGCTTATTTATAGTAAACACTTAGTAGGTATTTTCTCTTATACGCCCGGCTTATTTTGTGCAAATGTTTGGGAGAAGAACTAGGTCATCAAAGATGAACGAGGTCATCTTTGTGGAGGAATATGGTATGCTGTCACCACCACTTCATGTTGCTTTTTCTCAATCAATGTTAATGTAGCTATAGAAAACATTACCTGCTTTCAATGCATTTAGCTTTACTTTGATGGAAAGCTACCGGAATATACCCCCATTCACTGAAAACATTCACACAACAATGAATTTAGACTCCAATTTCTTCCCATACCCTGCTACAGGGAGAGGTAGGTAGGCCTACACCGTGCACATTGGAGTGTGTGCTGTATTTTGTTTAGGTGTTTACAGAATGCCTGACAGTAGTCAGTAAGACTTACATATGAGTAGCAATAGGATTTTAGTAAATATGCACGTCAATTAACATTGAACGCGTGAAAGTAGACATGTTATGGATGTAAAAAGAGGATGCATGAAAAGATAAAATTATACACATTTGATACATTGTCGATATGAATGTAATACTACTAAAAATGAATTAAGGACAGTATCTCTTAAGGTAATATGCTCATTATGTAAGAACTTGAAGTAGATAAGAGAAAGGCAATATTCAATTTAATTTGATTCAATACATGGTAATTACAAAGTGCATATACATCTCTTTCCTGATTAATTACAGAATTGACCATATATTACTATAACTCTCATATTCTTGGCTCTGTGGTTTATACACACACACACATACACACACACACATACAAGTCTGGTGAAAATGTTTTTTGGGTTTGCGTTATTTGGTCCAGTGAACTAAGGCTTAAATTGTCTAAACCAAAATCATACAGCAGGTGGTCGAGTTGTTATGAAACCTATATATTATATTGTGAAAGTATGTTATTTCAGAAGTGTGCTGAAAATACAGAAAGTATTTAATAAATATTTGTTGAAAGCATCATTATTTAATGATTGATAATTTAGCTTGTCCTGATTTGCCTTATTGAGGCTGGGAGTCACTATTTGCTTCAAATCCTGGGGAGCCTTGAGGAACAAAAGTATTTTTTTTAAAGATAAACTCATGCTTTTCTTTTCTTTTTTTAAAATTTATTATTTATTTATACAAGCACTGGGTACAGTCAGAAGCGCGGGAGGGTGAGAGAATTCACCAGAGCCAGAGTGGGGAACAGAACAGGCAGACTGACGAAAATACACTGCTGAGGGGAGCAGCGGGCGGCAGGAGAGGTCTGTCGTACCATGTGGGACCCTCGCCGGTGGCCGGGGATCGAACTGGCACTGCGGAGGCTGCGGGCAGCTTCGCAACCCAGCGCTCAACCGCTGCGCCACCAGGGAGGCCCGGAACAAAAGTATTAATGGGTAAACTTTTGAAGTTTGAATGCTGTATATTTCATTTCTCATTTCTCCATCTGGACACAGAGGATTGAAGATTTCATTATAAATATCCTTGATTTTTTTTTTGATTCCTAAATATAGAAAAATGACTCTTTCTTGTGAGTCATGATTTGGATTATTAATACACTTCTCATCCTCCCTCTAAAAGTTACCAAAAACTGCTCAATGATGGTGATTTCTTCCAGAAATATTTCCAAATATTTAAATGAAAGAACCCCAAGATGGAATAAATACCGTAAGTTGTTGAGTTACTTGAAAGGCAGTTAACAAACCATGAATGCTGTTGTTCTTAATTTTCAGGGAAAAAACATAATATTTTAAAAATAAAAAATTCAATGAATAGCAACAAAGCTCAGTTTACTTTTTGAAAAGTTATGATGCTTCCTCATGTTGACAGAAAGATAATATTGAAAATGTAACAGGAGGATAAATACCCGTAAATCATAGCATGCAGAATACTAAAAATGTTCTCTCTTCCCATTTGACCAAAGATCTAAAGTTTTGGCTGCATTAACAGTTTGAATTAATAAAAAAACAAACAAACAAACAACAAAAAAAAAACTGTGGTTCTGAGAACTGTTAATTCACGGACTTATCACCAAGTCTCTGTAATGGATCTATGATTTGCTGTTTTAGGTGTCCACCCAGGATCCTGAATAGAAGCGGATCACTGCAGAATAGATTGTGCTGATTAGTTTTGCTGGCAGATTTGTGAGAACATCATTATATGGGTGGCTTAATTGGTTTTCTCCTGGAATACATAGACAATATTCTTTTAATCTGTTCCACACAGATTTAAACCATTCTTCAGAGGTTTAAAATCAAAACCTCTGAATTATTGTCCAATTGATACTTTTTTTTTTAAGTTAGTGGTGATATTCTAGGATTGGTTTATGATAAGACACTTCTGTGTCCTTTTCTTGGAGATAGAGTGCAGAAAAGCTCATTTATGTCACTTGCTATTTTCGAGTATTAATCACTTATTGAAAGCAAGTTCACTGATTTGAAAACTCAAATATTAGAACACAAAATTTAAAGACAATATTTTTCTTGTTTAGATAATCATTTTTATTGTTATATAGAGCAGAAAGGTCAAATGATGGATTTCAGTAAGTGCTTCAAATCTCAGTGAGTTAGGAAGGATATAAGGATACATCTTCAAATGCCATCAGAAAGATCTTGCTGAGATTTGTTTAGTTGCTTTGAGTAAACATTGATCAAAATCTCTATTTAAAATAGCTTTAATACTTTTAGTCTCTAAATAGAAAATTGATAAACAATGTTTGCAAATGAACTTTGAGCTGTGATTTTCATGATTATGGTCTCAATAATAACAAAAATTTTGTAGAGAAAAGCAAATAAATACTGTGGCTGCTTTTTAAATTTTATTTACTTTTGTACTTTATTGGGGTAACATTGGTTTACGGCACTGTGCATGTTTTAGGAGTGTAAGTTGATAATCTCCACTACAGTCCCACTGGACCCTTCCCCACTTTGCTCCCACTACCTCCCTCCCCTCGGGCCATCTCAGTTCTGCAGTCATTTCCAGGGTTTGTTTTGGTTTACTTTGTGTGTTCCTTTGCTTTGTTTATCTACATTCCATATAGGAGTAGAATATGTGTTATATAATGATTTTCAGGAAGCAACCATTCCTGAAATAGCCTCTCCCCAGTTTTTGTTAAAAAATGAACAAACAAACAAAAACCAGGATAATGACCCAAAGCAAATGAGAACTCAGAAGTGTGCTGTAAATACAAACCAGCCATAATCTGCCCTCTGTAGCTGGGGTTCTGCCTATAGCCTCATTTAAAAGGGCAATTTGGTAACCTGTCTCAAAAAACAGTTTCACATTTTAAGAAAAAGTCAGATACACAAAAGACTCAAACAGTAACTTCAATGTTTACTGCTGTTCTACAAAAAAAGTACCAAAACACAATTGCAATCCATGAGTCACAAGAAAATGACACAAAATCATCTTTATTCCCCTGAATCTCAATCCTCACCAAAGTTGTTTGTGAGTCTTTACTGTTTTTCTTGCATTCTCAGAAAAGCTGCAGTCCCATGCAAACCCAAACCCTCAATCTCGTCTCACAGATGTGGCCGCTGGCCTGCCAGGACCATGCTCACTTGTACCCATGTAATCTCTCTTGAGTATTTCAAGTGCACCCCTACCCAATGACCCACACCCAAACAAGGGCTACAAATTAGACAAATCAGCATAATCATAGATGTAGGGAGGCAGAAAGATAGTTATTTCCATTCCTATTATATTACAGTGAGTGTAACTGGGTTGGGAAAATTTCAGTGACCTAAACATGTTTAACCTCATGAAACGGATACCCCACAACTACCTGCAAGGAACAAATAAAAGTTTAAGTAAACAATGTATAGTATGATTTAGAAAATGAACAACTGAAGCCATATTTTACAACTTTTAGAATTTTGTTGATGTAAAAGAGTATCTCAACACACTACCTGTCATTAATGTAGCTCAACTAGGGAGTAACTGGTCCTAAATCATCTCACTCACAAGCATGCCAGTTATACAAGTGCAAGAGCTGGCAATACTTTTTACCAAGAGGCAGTAAATATTTTTGCTGTGTTTTGTTGTGAGGACCATAGAATCTATGATACATTATTCAACTGTGCTGTTGTAGCTCAAAAGTAGCCATAGAGAAATGTGTCTGTGTTCTAATAAAACTTTATGAAGATAGTCAACCACTCTATGAGCTATCATTTGCCATTCCTTGCTATATTATAAAAGAAAGGCAATATGAGCAGATATTGTTTTCAACAAAATTAGAGATAAAACTATAAGTAATCTAACAAAACACAGTGGCAGACATTAAAATGGTTTATGAGTTTATTAGTAAAAAATAATATAGCTTAGAAAGAATTGTAAATAAGTCAACAGAAATCATGCAATTGAAATGACAAAGAAAATGCATTCTTAAAAAGGCAGTGTATGGAAGATGAGTGGGTGATACAATGGGTCTAACTTATGTATTATTGATATCCCAGAAGAAGAAGAGAGAGAATATAGAGTAGAAGAAATACCTGAAGATATAATTTGTGAGGTTTTTTTTTAATCAGAATAAAAGCTATCAAATCACACATCCAAGGATCTTATATAATACCAGCAGGAAAAATAAAAATAAAATAAAGCATGTGGAAAATATTAACAGCAGCACGTGAAAAGACACATTTCAAGCAGAGCTCCAAGCAGGAATTCCAGTACACTCTCATGAGAAACGATGTAAGTCAGAGGACAATGAAGTGTCAATTTTTAAATGGTGACAGAAAAAACTTTCAAACCAGGATCCCATTTTCAGCAAAAAAGAAAAATGTTTTATAAATGAAGGTGGGGTACACAGTTTACAGAAAATTAAAACTAGAGAGTATTAATACTGGTCGACTTCAACTAGAAGAATTGGTAAAGGGATTTCCTCAGGTCAAAGGAATATGATAAAATACAAACACATGATCTACAATGAGAATATGGTAAAACCAAATAGAATTAAACTCACTTTTTAGTGTTTTAAACTGGTCTAAATGATACATGATGTTCTATACCAAAAATCATATTAACATATTTTTGGTTCCATATATTAAATGTTAGGAGGAGAAATCAGGATTTTGTAAGTCTCATGTACTATATATGACCAATATAATGTTATTGGACATAGATTGTGATTATTTGATGGTCTATATTATAAACTCTAATATCATCACCAAAATTTTTAAAGATTGATCTAGTCATAGGTGAAGACCGAAAGGGAGAATTACAAAAATTTATATAATCGAATAGAAGTCATAAAAGAAAGGAAATAAAAAAACACAGAAAATGTTTCTTAGCTACATAATTGGTTTTAATCCAAACATGCCAATAATTGCATTAAATATACATGATTTTACACATGATGGTTAAAAAGTAAGAAATCACATCTGATAGAAAACAAAACAAAATTATTTTAATAAGATATGTACTTTATCCAAATAAGCAAATAAATGTCCATTTAAATATAGATTAAACATTAAAGAATGGACAAATATATTCTATACAAACACCAATCAAAGAAAACTATATTGGTGATATTAAATGTAGAAAAAGTAAATTTATAGTAAAGAATATTACTAGGGATAAGGAGTTCATTAATGAGAAATAGGGTGTTTATGTCAAAAAATTATAACACTGTTACATGTGAATTCATCTAACAACAACACTTTAAAGTACGTGTAGCAAACATTGATCAATTATTGATAGCACATATAGAATATATTTTTGTAGTGGTAGTTATTTTAAACCTCAGTGACACTCTTTGATTACTCTTAGTGTTTCTTTGTTTTGAGAAAGTCAGTTTAGATTTTCTCTTTTGGGCCAATATGGCTATATTTTATTTACATAAGAAACAATCTATATCATCTAGATTTTTGTGTATTTTATTTGTGCATTATCTCACAAAGAAGTCTCCTATGATATTTTAAAATTTCCTTCAATTGCAGTTATTTGTATTTTGTCATCTCTTATATTGGATGTTTGTACTGCCACATCTTCCTGTACATGTTCCTTCTCTGTTGAGTCAAAAATAAATAAATTTTGAGATTTTTAATTGATTCTATATATATTTTTGTTTTTTTCCTTGTTGAAAAAATGTTTAAATGTGGTATTGCGTAATAAATTATTTATGCAATGCTGCTTTATAACATAATTTTCAGGTGTTTATTCTTAAGTGTGAATATATCATATACACCATTGTCCTGGGTAACCCAATTCACCTCTCCCACTTCCCCCTTCCCCATGGTAACCACTAAGGATCCAAAGAAAAGAGAAAAACCTAATTTGAAGAGATACATGCACCCCAGTATTTATTGCATCACTGTTAACAATGGCCAAGAACTGTAAACAACTTATGTGCCTAGTAGAATAAAATAAAACTGTGATTATCCACAATGGAATACTCCTACTACTATAAGAAAAATCAAATCTGCCCCTTGCCACAACATGAATGGATCTGGAAGGGTTGGTGCTCAGTGGGGAAAAAAACGAACAGACAGAAAAAGACAAACAACATGTGATTTCACTCATAGGTGGTATAAAGACAAAAAACAAATGAACTAAATAAAACAAAATAAATGTTTGTTTTCTAATTAAATCTTTATTTTTTCATGTATCTATTTCTTCTCTTTTTTTTTTTTGTAGCTTTTAGACTGAAATTTGGGAAGGTGTCTCCTCCCCCCCATGCTATGCAATTCTCCATTTCTTTATGGAGACGGACTAGGTGTCCACAAGCCAATTTATTTTTGACATTTACTACCCAAAAGAAGGCAGTTATGCTCGTCACTATACCTCCAATGCTCTGGCTTCTCGGCCAGGAGGGGTGCCCAACACCACAGGTCTAAGGGCTCAACCCACAGGACAACCCCACTGAGCAGCCATCAGCCCCCAGCTTGTCCACACTTCAGTCCAACTAGGCTACTAAGTTGGAAGCTTCAAACCCTCAGTTCTGAAAAAATCAGATTCTAGAAAGAATTTCACTTGCTGTTACCTGTTGTGATAAAGAATATAACTCAGGAACAACCGCATGGACGCCATACAGAGGCCAGGTAGGGGAGGGGCTTGAGCTCCTGGACACAGGCCTGTTAGTCTTCCAGAAGCTTTTAGACCCCAGTGGCTCAAAAGTTTCCATAAAGATTTCTTTTTTTTAAGAAGTGGGGTACAGGCCAGAGTCTCAGGGGGTGAGAAGATTCACCAGAGACAGAGTGGGGAGCAGAACAGGCAGATCCACTGAAACACACTGCTGAGGGGAGCAGCAGGGAGACAGGAGAGGTCTGCTGTGCCATGTGGGCAGCTCCTCAGCCTGCCAGGAATCAAACTTACGCAGCAAAGGCTGCGGACAGCCCCACGGCGCTGCACTCAATCCCCTGCGCACCACTAGGGAGGCCTCCTCCATGACGACTTCTTTACACAAGTGTGAATGATTAAATCCTTGGCTTCTGATGCTTGAGCACAACCTCCAGTCCCTCCTCCAGCGCTGGGGTGGAGTGGCCTTCCCGCTGGCCAGCTCTTGTCAACTCATTAACACCCAAAAGTCACTCATCCATCCAGAGATTTCCAGGGTTTTAGGAGCTCTGTGAAGGAGCCAGGGACACAGAATGTTTGCTTTATTAAACCGCGAAAGTTTAATTTGCCATATTTTTATTGACAGAGGTATAGAAAACTAGAAGCTTCTCTGAGATGACTGGTTTACAAGCATACTAAATAGTTACACTGTTTTAAATCTGCTTAATTTTAATAAAATCTGAATATCTGCCTATATAAAACCAAAATTGGTTTAAATTTTATTTTTAAATTCCATATAGAAGTATACTTTATGCATTCATTACTGCTTTGATGTAGCGTCGTGGAGTTATAATTTCATTTACCTTATTAGTTAGGGTTTTTTTTTTTAATCATCAGTGGTATAGTCGATATTAATTGATTATCTGACACAAGAGTAACTGTTTTTCTGTATTATTTGGATTCAGGTTGCAATACATAACGGGATCTATTGCTCTGTCTATTTTTGTCTAGGTGTTCTAAAATCACTTCCATGTTATTTTTCTATTTATTTGGGGTTAGATTATTATACTACATTTTTGCTTTATACCCACAGAGATCAGTAAGAAACAAAGGGCCCCAGGAACACGCCCGAGCAATCAGATCAACCTTATTTACTCTGAACTGTCAGAGAAATGTTAGGAATATTTTCATATCTTTTTATAGCTCTCACATAACCTTGATTCTGAAACACGACAGGCACTGCATACGAAAATAAAATTATGCACCATAGTCTCTCAAAAAAGAACAAATATTAGAACATCAAATCCTGTAAGTCATAAAGGAAAATCCAGCTCTAGAATACTCAGAGAACTCCCGCAAGCAAACCTAGCCGAGGCGAACACGCCAATGGGAAGACGGTGGAGCCTGAAGTGGAGCCTCACAGGACAGAGCCTGTGCCTGGCCAGAGCGTGTCCCTCGCCCGCCGGCTGACCACCAGAGACCAGCGCGATCACGACGGCCTGTGGAGCATGCCCGCCGTCCCAGCTGCCTCAAATGGGAAAAACACTAAAAAAATTACTTGCTGTTGGCAAGAAGATCCACCCAGAGCTCACCGCAGGCCCAGGCGAGTGTGGACGGGACGCGCACGGGGAAGCGGCCGGTCCGCGCCCGCAGGCGTGAGGCCCCCCAGGCCCCGGCCCCGGCCCGCCGTGTCCTGCGCTCGGCCCGGGAGAAGCGCGACCGCGGGGAGGCGGCCTGGACACATCTGTCCACATCTGTCCACATCTGTCCACATCTGTCCACAGCTGTCCGCAGGCGCGCTGCGCGGCGGGCGCGGAGCCGTTGGACCAGGCGTCCCGGCCCGGACACCCCAGCGCTCGGGCGCGCGGTCTAAGCGCTCTGACTTACACCCGTCAGGAGCGCGGCCGGGTTGTTCGGGAGACACAACTAGGGGTTCCGTAGGGCGAGGGGGAGAACCAGGGTGCACGGGGCTCCTCGGAACAGAGCGCGCACCGTCCCCAAGGGACGCCCCGTCGGGGTGACTGGCTCCCGACGCTGGCGTGAGCGCCTCCGAGACCAGGTCGAAGCCGCGGTCTGGGGGACGTGGGCCCGGCCGCGGGGGGCTGAGTCCGAACCCAGTGTCCAGTCCGGGGGGCCCGGCCCGCCCAGGGGGCGCCGTGGGGGAGGCGCTCTGGGTCCCGCCTAACGCTCGTCTCAGGGCCCCGCGACGGAGAAGGCAGGGGGCCCACACCCCACTGCGGGTGTGACTGCGCGTGGCGCTGACCGCACCCCCTTTAGCACAGACCCTCACTCGTCTCCCCAAAGCCCTCGGGGACCCGCCGAGCACGCCCTCACCGTCTGCCGCCCTGCGCGGGAGCCCTTGGGGAGCCGTCTGGCCCCCGGAGCCGCGGCGCCCACGGAGAATCCTCTCCCCGGGGGGCGAAGGACCCGCTCTGGGGCCGAGGCCGCGGGACGGTGGGCGCAGCAGCGCGTCCTCATTTTCACGACCAGGACCAGCTCCCGGGAACATTAAGGTGTTTTCCTCTCGGCGGCTCCTCCTGGATGTGCCAAGTTCGCCGAGACGACTCTTGGCGCCCGGTACGCGCAGTGATCTGGGGAAACACGGGGTTCTCCATCCTCCAGAAGCCTGCCTCCGAGGCCGGCTCCTGCCCAGCGGCTGCACGGCCAAAGCAGCGCCCCCGAAACCCTGGCTGTGAAAGCGTCGCCTTCCTGGACGCCGGAGCGCGGAGATTTGCACCGTGCCAAGCGGGGCCGCCCCTCGCTAGCACTTGGCTGAGCAGAATAGCGCGGGGCAGGAGACCCGCCACCCGCGGGGGCTCGGGGGGGTTATTGCGGTTGCTGTAAAATGACCAGATGGACGTTGGAGCGCCGGTCAGCGTCTGGCATGGTCCAGTCAGTCCGGGGGACTCACGGCGAGCGCGGGCCGGGCGGGCTCGGGGAGTGCAGGCGCAGGCGGGGAGGTCAGAGCGCGTGACCAGCAGCCCCGGGACAGCAGCGCCAGCGGCCGCAGCGGAGGGGCCTGGGCCGGCCTCTCGGGGGCGGCTTCTCCCCTCGGACCTGCTAGTGCCCCGCTGTCCGGGCTGGTTCTGACGGTGAAGTGAAGCAGCGCACTTGATCCTGACGTACCGTGACTCTGGTAACAATTAATTGTTTGATTGCTTTAAGATAAGACCATCTTTAAGACTAAACATTCATTTTATTAAAAAAACTTAAAAAAAAGATTTATTTATTTATTTATTTATACAAGCACCGGGTACAGTCAGAAGCGCGGGAGGGCGAGAGAATCCACCAGAGCCAGAGCGGGGAGCAGAGCAGGCAGAAGGACCGAAGGACACTGCTGAGGGGAGCAGCGGGCGGCAGGGGGGGTCTGCGCGCCATGAGGGACCCTCGCCCGGCGCCGGGGAGGCGGGAGATCCGAACCAGCACTGCAGAGGCTGCGGGCATTTTTGCAGCCCAGCGCTCAACGGCTGCGCCACCAGGGGAGGCCCAGATTAAAGATTCATTCTGATTTATATATGCAAGTAACTTTTGTCAAATGAGGAGCATGGAGAGAGATGAGGTTACACTTCCATCTGGAAAACTGAGTCACCATAGTCTTAAGATGAGCACCAGGGATATGTACCTGATCTCAGTATTTGTTTTAAAGATTTATTTTATTTATTTATGCATACAAGAGCTGGGGTGCAGGCCAGAGGTGTGGCGTGGGAGGTGAGAGGATTCACGAGAGGCAGAGTGGGGAGCAGAACAGGCAGGTCCACTGAAATCCACTGCTGAGGGGAGCAGCGGGGAGTCAGGAGAGTCTGCTGCGCCCTGTGGGTAGCTCCCTGGCGGGGGATTGAACGCGTGCTGCAGAGGCTGCGGACAGCTTCACAGTGCTGAGACCTCACCCCTTGCGCCACCAGGGAGGCCCTAATCTCACTTTGGATCCCACAGATTTCATTGTCCTTGGAAGGAGCCTCGGAGTGTTGCCTGCGGGGCGCACGGCGAACCGGCGAGGTCTTTACTCAGAACTCCAGGCAGTGATGACACCCACCCTCCCGGCACCTGAACTCCCGCAGTCAGCGCCTCAGCCGGCGCGGGAGAGACGAGGCTCCCACACGCGGTCAACCTCACAGCGCGCGCAGTGAAGGCAAGAGCAGGACAGCTGAGCGTGTGTTCCCTTCGGTTTGAAGAGTGATTTCCCTACAAATGAACCTTCTGACTGAACCAAGAGGCTCCTGTTCAAGCTCAAGGAGGACACCAGCGGGACAGACCCACGTCCCTCCGGTCCCCTCTGCGCGTCGGAGCCGCGAGCCCCTCTGCTGACTCAGTTTCCCGTGCAGGAGGCGCGCGCAGGGCACTGGCTGGTATCGCTGCTTCCCACATCCAAGGCTCCTCCCCATGTGCCCTGAATGAAACAGGTGTGATATTTTTTACCAAAACTCGTTGACGTCTTGGCTTTCGTCACCACCTGGACTCAGCCGACGCTGCTTTTCAACTATTCAGTGGCTGCTGTGACGCCATGGCAATTTTTCATTTAATTCTGAGGCCGCCCCTGAACACACTATAATCCGCCGACGTGTTTTAGCGGCTGAGCTGGCATCGCGGCCGCTGCTGTGTCCCGGGGCCTCCGCGAGGCCGGCGGCCCAGGAGCTGCCCGGGCGGAGTCTGCCGGGGAAACGGGGAGCAAGACCGAGCCGGGCGTCCGCGGGGCGAGGGGCAGGGGGGAGCGGGGAGGCGGGGCTGGCAGGGGGGAGGGGCCCGGCACAGGGAGGGGGAAAGAGGGGACCCCACTAAATAAATAGTCCAAACAAATCTCGTCCAGACGGCTCTGCGGACAGGAAGGCCGGGGTTGAGGCTGCAGCTGTCCGGGCGGGAAGCGCCGCGCTGGGGCCGCGCCGCGACGTCCACTGGCGCCGGCGCCGAGGCCGTGGGTCGCGGTCTGTCTGGCTCCCGGTGGCCGCGGGCTCCGCGCGGAGGGGGTGTGAGGTCCACGCGGAGGGGGTGCGGGCTCAGCGCGGAGGGTGTGCGGGCTCCATGGGAGGGTGTGCGGGCTCTGCGCGCAGGGTGTGCGGGCTCTGCGTGGAGGGCGTGCGGGCTCCGCGTGGAGGGTGTGCGGGCTCCTTGCGAGGGTGTGCGGGCTCCGCGTGGAGGGTGTGCGGGCTCCTTGCGAGGGTGTGCGGGCTCCGCGTGGAGGGCGTGCGGGCTCTGTGCGGAGGGGGTGCGCGGGCCAGGCAGCGCCGACAGCCGGGCGCGCGAACCTTCCCGTGCTGAGTCCAGGAGGTTTGCTGTCCCCGCGCGGCTGCCCCTCCCGCGGGGCTCCTCCCTGTCTCCAGCGGGGAAAGCTCAAGGCCGAGCCTCTGTCCACAGCGCGCCTGGGCCGTCGGGGGGCGCTCGCTTCCGCGGCAGCTTCGCGCTTGGTCCCCGCCCAGACCCGCTCTAGGGCCGGCGCACGCGGCAGGCGGGGGCTCAGCGCGCGGGGTCCTCGGCCCCGGCAAAGTCGCGACGGTCCCGCCCGCGCACCCCGGTCGCTGGTGCGTTCCCAGATGGCGCAAGCTTGGACGGTGCTCGCTGGACGACGCGCGGCTGCGACGGTGTATAGTGCTCCCTCCTGCCCCAGCCCCCGTGCTCCCTCCAACTCCACCCCGTGCTCCCTCCAACTGCACCCCGTGCTCCCTCCAACTGCACCCCGTGCTCCCTCCAGCCCCGCCCCTGCGCTAGGCCAGCGCTCCCACTGGGAGAAACGGACATTTCTTCTACTCACCTGGAACAATTTTATTCAACGAGCACTACCAAAAAAATTCATTTTCATTTTAAAAGCAATATTAACCTAGAATTACCTGAAATAACCATGGCAACGTGTTCTGAAGCCATATATATTGCTTACATAACCATAGAAACCGTGCTGGAAAATGGAAATTACCTGTCATTTACCTCCGTGTCTTACTATGACAATAAGATCATTTGTGTTTTTCACGAAGCACCTGTTTGGCGATCGTGGCAATCAAGGTGTTATTCAAAAAGCATTTAAAGCTTTCCAAAAGCTCAGGTGTTTGGTTGCGAAGGCTGCTTACTAACAGCGATTTTCTGGACACAGTGGAACAGAAGAATGAATTAAAATATAATATTTAATACCAACCACACAGACCGCCCAGAGCAGAGGAGCTGATGCTTCTGGGGTGACCGCCCGGCCGCGTGTCCAGGTCCCGGGAGCATGTATAACCTGCCACCACCGCACTGCGCTGTCCATCCAGTCACCACCCCTGACCGTGTGCTCAGACTGCCCCGGGCCGTGGGCTCACACCCTGCACGGCCACGCCAGACCTGCGGCCTCTGGGGCCTTGTTCCTCTGACTCCACTGACTCCCCAGAAAGGAAGAGGAGCAAGGGAAGGAGGTGAGGGGGAAGGGAGAGGATGGACGGAAGGGGGAGGGAGAGGAGAGCCGAGGGGGCGCAGGCCTGGGCAGTGCTAGGAAGACAGCAGACAGAGGGGGGAGGTTGAGGGGGGCGGGGGCAGGAAGGGGTGCAGGGAGAGGGAGGGAACCGCCGTCTCCAGCAGCTTGTCCTGTGGCCTCCCGGCTGTGGTCAGCGGTGGAACTGCCCACCCGGTGCCAGGGCGGGTCCCTGTCTGAAGGCCGCACCACTGGGAGGGCGGCGCCTCCTCAGCCCTGCTGTGTGCGCCCGGCGGGCACTGGCCCTCTGGTCTGCTCTGGGGCCCTGTCCCCTCCCGGGCCCGGCAGTGACAACGCGTCGCGGCCGTCCCGTCCAGCTGCTTCTTGCCAGTTCTCAAAGGAGGGGAGAGTCCCTTGAACTGGTTGTCCCACACGAGCTTTGGGAGACGCGACCCTGCCTTCCATGACCAGGGCCGCGGGGAGGGGGTGACGAAGCGGTCAGCGGGCCGGGCCTGGGTCTCCAGCAACCTGGTTTCTCTGTTTCAGTGGCTCCTTCGGGGCAACTTTCTGCAAGGACGAGTTACTGCAGATTTGGCCCTGAATTCCACGCCCCTCAGCACCAAGCCAGTCCCCGACCGTGGTAAGTTGTCAATAAACCTGTGTTCAGTGGGTCAGCAAACGGGCCTCAGTCCCGCTACGCCCCTGGGCACGGCGGCCGTATGACCTCAGGCTGAGTCTCACCAGGGCTCGGGATTCTGACTCAGTGACTATTTTCTTGTATTTATATTATAATACATTTGTGTATATTTGGTCAAAATGAAGAAGGTCTTGGGGATTCCGGAATTCCGCAGAACCGTCACCACCTCTTGGGTGGATTCCTTCACGCAAACATGCATGTTCAGTTCCCCGTTAGCCTGTCAGCTCGTCGCACTGCCTCGTAGTGAGACAAATCTATAAAAGCAGAAGCCACCTAGCCCTTGCCTTGAAACTATTATTTCAGCACATTTGTTGGTAACAAACATGAAGCCGCTGCAGCGGGAGGCCAGAGATGGCCTTGCAGGCCTTGCGCTGTGTTCCGATTCCAGTGGCGAGAGCAGGCAGGACAGGTGCGGTGCGGAAACACCAGGGCAGGGAGTGGCCCCGCCGGCAGCCTCTGCATGAGCAGCCCCGCTGAGCTGACAGACCACACCCAGGCCAGGCTGCATGATGAACCTGGGGTGGCTGGTACCTTAGCTTGCAAAGCAGTACTTTATCATTTAAATCTTGCATTATCCCTTTTCTGGTGATCAGGCTAAGCATTATACTGTGGTGGTTTTTGGGTTTTTTTTTTTTTTTTTTTTTTTTATTTAGGGGATAATAACAAAACAAACAGAAAATAAATCCTCCTAACAGGCTCTTTCCAGTGCCCTCAGCAGGGGTCGGCTCCCCAGCTGCCACACAAAAGCCTCAGACCACCCACGGGGATCAGGAAGCCTCTGAGTCTCTCTTATTTTTCAGAACAAATTCTCTGCATGGAGTGAGAGACAAAGAGAAGCTTCCACTGTGTGCCAGCACTGCCCTTTCTGTCCCAGCTGCCTCAGAGCAGTGAAGGCTCCTCCAGGAAGCAGAGAAGGGGGATGTTATCAAAAAGTGGGTGCCAGACCCAGACTCGGCCTAAGTGGTTACTGAGTATATTCTGATTTTTCTCTAATACCCGTACTTACCATGGTACCAAGGAAAGAAGAGATCCTTAATCACTATTGGCTGACTATATATAGATAATCATGTCATTTATTGACAAAAAAACATTTAAGACAGACTTCTGAATAACAAGATTTTCCCTCAAATTGTTACAGGGCAGCCCAGACCCCACAAAGCCTGCCTGCTCTGAATGGGTTCTGCCATCCGCCGCATCAGCACAAAACATAGGAGACTTTAATGGGAAGGAACTTTAATACAACTAGGAAACAATACAGGAAAGGCAAAGAATCTAGTTTCGAAATCAAGCACCCAAAGTGACCCGTCCCCTCGTGGGTAAAAGTCCACCCAAGCAGGATTGGCCCAGAAGCAAGGACCCAACGCCTGCCACAAGTTTAAAGCATCTTCCAGTGGGGACCCACAGAAGAGGGTCAGAAACCATGAGACAATTTTGGAAGGAAAAGAGCAAAATCAAAATCAAGACAAAAACCGCCATTGTCACCTCCCCACGGGTCTCACCCACATCTGTGTCACCCCGTCCACGACCAAAAGACAATTGCAGTTTCTTCACTGTCTCTTGGTTCCATGCGCCTCCTCCAGGTCTCCTTCTGGCTCCATCCTGCTTCCTTCCTTCCTCAGTCTCCTCTGCAGCTTCTTCTCTCCCTGCTGAGCTCCACCCTCCGTTTGGGTGGAGCAGGGAACCTGGAACCTCCCCCTTTCCTGGGGACCCCCCTGTTATAAAATGATTAACTAATCATAACAGTACACCCTTAGCTTACAAATTTTACATCATTTTCAGGCTCTGAAACTCAGGCATTTTAGATCCAAGTCATTTATTTATTTATTTATTTATTTATTTATTTTGGCCTGTCATCAAGCCTACATGTTAGCCAATCTTTGAATGATGAGCTTGCATTGATTAGAGTTGATCACAATACTGCTTCAGTGAACGTTAACTTTGCATCAGTAAGCATGTCCCCAGCAAATAACTCAAATAAAAGATGCGAGAGGGCCTCCCTGGTGGCGCAGCGGTTGAGCGCTGGGTGGCGAAGCTGCCCGCAGCCTCTGCAGCGCCGGTTCGATCCCCGGCTGCTCCCCGGCCACCGGAGGAGGGTCCCCCATGGCGCGCAGACCTCTCCTGCCGCCCGCTGCTCCCCTCAGCAGTGTCCTTCGGTCCTTCTGCCTGCTCTGCTCCCCGCTCTGGCTCTGGTGGATTCTCTCACCCTCCCGCGCTTCTGACTGTACCCAGTGCTTGTATAAATAAACAAATAAATCTTAAAAAAAAAAAAGATGCAAGAGAAGGCTCAAGAACTGATTGGAATGCCATAACAAAAGACCACAGACTTTATGGCTTAATCAGGAATTTGTTTTTCATAGAGCTGGAGGCCCAGAAGTCTAAGACCAAGAATGCAGCTGATCTAATTTCTGCTGGGCCTTGGCTCCTCAGCAGGCAGAGTCTGTGGTCCTACTCAGAACTCATCTTGCTTGTCTTTAGAGATGCGCGTGTGGTGGGGGAAGAAAAAGGGAGAAAGAGCTCTGTGGGGTTACTCGTCATAAGGACACTAGTTCTTGTAGATAAGGGCCCTGCCTTTATGAATCTATTTAATCTGAGTTACCTCTTTGGAGGCCTCAGCTCCTAAAATAGCCACCCAGTAATTAGAACTTCAGCATATGAATTCAGGAAGGACACAGACATTTAGTCCATTACCTGGGGACAGAAGAATCAGTGAATTTGAAAATGGAACTCTTGAAATTATCCAACTTGAGTATCAGAGAGAAAATAAACTGAAAACAAAAGCAACTGTGCACCCGTGAGCCTGTAACAAAATGTCATGTATGTTCTCAAACCTGAAAGAGAAAAGAAGGTGAGCCGTGATCTAAAAGTACTTTGAAAATGAATAGCTTGTCAAATTTTATGAAAGATAGAAATGTACAGAGGACAAAATCAAATAAAACTACACTAAGATTCATCAACATCAAAATTCTGAAACTACAGACAAAAAAATGAAAACTTATAGGGGAAAACACATAAAATGACAGTAGATTTCTCACCCAAAACCAAAAAGTTCAGAAGAAGCAGCACAACATTTTTAAATGCTGAAAGGAAAAAAAAGTCAACCCAAAACCCCTTATCAGTGAAAATATTCTGAAGAAATGAAGGGAAAATGAAGACAATCTCTGATGAGATAAAATGTGTTTTTAATCAGAAACCTGCTGAAAAAGAATCGCTAAAAGAAATTCTCCAAAAATAAAATAAATTATTTCAAAAAACATACTTAACATCAGAAAAGAATAAAAGAAGGCACTTACCAAGAATGTGAAGATGTATATTGTATATTATATAATGATAAAAGGGTCAATTCACCCAGAGTACCTCATAATTTTCATGTATGCACCAGACAACAGAGCAGCAAAATACATAAAGTAACAGCTGATCAGACTGAAAAACACAGACAAATTCATGATTGAATACACACTCAGAAAAACTCAGAAAAACACGACGAGGGAACTGGCTCGATTTGATTTCTCGATTGTGACTGCCCTCACTTCACATTGTACTAGAAGTCAGTGCAATAAGTGAGAAAAAAAAGGTGTAAACGTTAAAGGAAGAATAAAACTTCTTATTTTTGCATGACATGATAACCTATGAAGAATCATCTCTATAAATCTACAGAATTATTATTAGAACTAGTACAAAGTTCAGCAAGGCTGTAGGATATAAGGTAGACATTCAAAATTCAATTATAATTCTATATACTGGCAATGAGCACATTGACACAAGTTAATATGATTTTTGATCATTTACAAAATTAAACATGTAGGTGTATACTGATAAATTACAGACATATGTGCTAAAAAAAATCTGTGCGCGTGTGTGTATTTCACATATTCCTACCAACATACTTGCAGAGCACTTTGTAGTTATAGATAAGAATAATCTAAAACTGTATGAAAGGCTAAAGGCACTAGAATAGCTATATGACATGACTAAAGGCCGAGAGGGACTTTTATAATATTAAATGTATGTATTAAAAAAGAATAAAAAGGAAGAATTACTCTAGCTAATTTGAAGACCTGTTATGGAGCTGGTACAATCCAGATTGTGTGGTGTTAAAGAAGGAAGGAGCACAGATGTCAATGGAACAGCATAAATATTCAGAAATAGAACTGCAAAAATATGCCCAGCTGATATTTGACAAAGGTGCAAAAACATTTCCGTGAGAAAAGATAGACTTTCAGTAAATGACACTGGAGCTCTATAGGCACGAGACCCAAATAAAACAAAACTGAATCTCAAACTAAATGTCACCCCTTATGCAAAATGTTAGCTCAAAGACGGGTGTGGACTGGAATGCAGCAGCCTCACTGGAAAATGGACAAAGACACAGCCAGGCGCTGTCCCCGGGTGGACAGAGGCTAACAAGTGCACACAGTGAGGCCAGCAGCCCTGGCCATTGAGGAAAAGAAAAACGGCAGCGAGCGATCAGAAAGACTGACCAGAACACAAGGACGCCCCGATGCTGGCACGGGGTGGGGGACGAGGGTCCTCGCTGTGGCTGGTGGGAGTGCAGGTGCTGTCGCCCTGTGGGAGTCCATGCACCACGTGAGGCGACAATGACGCCCATGTGCACGGACCCTGAACACACGTGTACACGAAAACCTGCGTGTGAATGTTCTTTTTTCTTTGAAGATGTATATTCACTTATGCACACAAGAGCTGGGGTGATGACTAGAGGTGTGGGGGGTTGAGAGGGCTCACCAGAGACAGAGTGGGGAGCAGAACACTGACTGACTGAAATCCACTGCTGAGGGGAGCAGCGGGGGAGACAGGAGAGGTCTGCTGCGCCCTGTGGGTAGCTCCCTGGCCGGGGATCGAACTCGCGCTGCTGTGGCTGCGGGTAGCTTCATGTGCTGAGACTTAACCCTGTGCCACCAGCTTCCCTGGAGGCATTTTCCCGAGACGCCGCCTCTTCCAGGCCCGGCGCCAGCCCGCGTCCGCCTCTGCGGGTCCCGAGACCCGGTGTGACTGTCCAGGACCAAAGAGGCCAAGCTCCCTCTCGCGATGCGCAGAAACGCCAGCAGCGGCGCCCCCTGGGGAGTATTTGTCATCAATGTGCCGGGTTTGATGAGCGCGTCACCTGCCAGGCCCGTGGACCGCCCGGAGCGCGTCCGTCCTGCGTGGCCGCGGGGTCCCCGCGCCGCCAGGGCAGCCGCGCCAAGTCGCTCCTCCAGCGAGGGGTCTGCAAAGGCGCGCGGCCTCCTGCCCCACGCGCAGTGGTTTCAGAGCAGGTCGGGGAGACCTGCCGCGGGAGCCCGCGCTCAGCTGCACAGGCGGGCGCGGCCCCCGGAGCGGCAACTCCCTCCGTCGTCTCGTCTCGTTTCTTGAGAGGAATTTGTTCTTTGTCATGTTTTCCTTAGATCTCAAGACGATGCCATTATTGAAAATATCACCCCGCTTTGAAAGTAGTAAGAGTAGAGCCACGTGCAAGGGAAGTCACTTGAGGATTTTAAGCGCAATTACACAGAAATGAGGGCTTAATTTTCTCTGTAAATTTTGAGTAAAAAAAAATTGAAATGAAATAGAAAATGACCTTTAGAGCATCCCCTCCTGAGAAACTGAAATTCAGTTAAATATTTATATTAGAAAAGTAAAACCCAGCAGATAAAAACAATAAGAACATATACCTGATCTTGAAATCAAAGTCATTTTCCAGATCTGAACCAAAAAGAAATGCACAGGAAAGATAAACAGAAACACAAATTTGATTTTGTATATCTGAAAATAACCACACCCCTCACTGTTTAAAAATGCAAATAAAAATATTTCCAACAAATAAAACTGAAAAGGGGCGATAAATTACTACAGAAAATTTTCACGTAAGTAGATAAGAACAGGCTCAGTTCTCATAGAAAGTTGATTAAAGTGGCTGTTAGTGAAGAATTTCAGATGTCTCATAAAGCAAGTTGAATCAAAACAGAAATGTAAATTCTTGCTTGAGACATGAGTGAACATATTTTTTTTTTTTAAAGATTTATTTATTTATTTACACAAGCACCGGGTACAGTCAGAAGCGCGGGAGGGTGAGAGAATCCACCAGAGCCAGAGCGGGAGCAGAGCAGGCAGAAGGACCGAAGGACACTGCTGAGGGGAGCAGCGGGCGGCAGGAGAGGTCTGCGCGCCACGCGGGACCCTCCTCCGGTGGCCGGGGAGCCGCCGGGGATCGAACCGGTGCCGCAGAGGCCGCGGGCAGCTTCGCACCCCAGCGCTCAGCCGCTGCGCCCCCGGGGAGGCCCCATGCGTGAACATTTTTCTGGTCATACTCCGCTGGGAACGTTTGGACAGCAGCACCTCCAGCATAGTCTCTTGAAAATCGTGCCCCCAGCGCCCCCACTCCCCCCAAGATACTCCCTCCCTCCTCGGCGGCCCACGAGGGAGCCTCGGCCAGGGCCTCGGAGACAGCGGGCCTGGCTGTGCGGCCTGCACGGCGCTGGCCGTCGGGGACATCCCGGTGCGCACGGCCGGACCTCCCTCGCCCAGCGCGCCCGCCGCGCTCCCGGCCCTCGGCTTGACCCGGGCACAGGCGGCCGCCGGGCTCTGCGCCCCAGGCTGATGGCACAGGCGGCCCCGCGGCGCGAGGCGCGGCCAGCGGGGTGGGAGCCGGGCGCCTGCCGCAGGGCTCGGGGTCAGTGGCGCGGACCCCACCCGGGCTGGAGCCGGTCAGCGGAGGCCGCGGGGCCAGGCTGCCCCTGCGCGGGCCCGGTGCGCCCACGGCGGCCGGAGCCCACACGGCCGGTTCGCGCGCGGAGCCCGGAGAGGGCCCGCGTTCATTGTTTTCCTGCCGTTCACGCAGAGCACCCCCAGACTCTCCCCTGTTCGTGTGGGCGCTGGGGACCCGTGACATTCAGGGCTGGGGACTGGCCCCTCTCTGGGACGGAGCCGGCCCTCAGCTCCCGACGGCGCTGGCCCCGTGAACCTGTGGACGCTGCCGCAGGCCCCGGCGCCGGTCGGAGCAGGAGCTCCTGGCTCCGCTTCCCCACGGGCGCGGGTGGGCGCGGGTGGGACCCCGCCCCGCCCTGGCTCCAGCGCGGCCTCCCTGAAGGCGAAAGCAGGTCCCGTCCTCGGTCCCGCCGTCGGGGCAGGCGCAGGAGCCTCCCTGGAGGCTGCGGGCGCGGGGCGGGGCGGGCAGGCTCGGCGCAGGCGCCCGGGGGGCTCCGCGGGGTCCGCTCCTCCTGTCGCAGCTGTGGCGGCCGCTGTCGCTGCGTGCTGGGTCCCGGCTTGGCCCCCGGGCCTGGGCTGGCGCGTGACCGTGTCCCCCGGCCTCGGTGTCCGCCTGCCCCGAGGGGCCGCCCTCCTGGGCTCAGCCCCAGCTCCTCCTCACCCTGCGTGCCACACCCGGCGGCGCAATGTCCAAGCGAGGTCACCCCCAGGCACTGGGGTACAGACCTCGGCGCAGCTGCCCGGGCCTCTCTCCGGCGCGCGGCTTCTCCTCCGCCAGCCTCCCCTCCCTGGGCTGAGCCGGCACCCGGACTCCCCCGCGCCTACGTGGTCGGCTGCGCGGAGCAGCCCCTCGCCTGCTGGACCCGGGGAGGCGCCGTGACCCCCCCCCCGCAGCGAGCCTGTGTGCCCCGCGAGCAGAGGGACTTGCCGCGCTCCGCAGCCTCTGCCCCGCCGGGACCCCGAGCTCTCCCGTCTCGCCCCGAGTCCCCTCGTGTTCTAGAAGCAGGCGGCGCAGACGGGCCGCACAGCGGGTCTTGGGGTGCCTCCCCGAGGACCGGTCCTCTCGCTGCGCCTCTCCTTCCTGCCGCACGTCGCTGCCCACGGAGACCAGCCGGCGAGGGGCCGCGCCAGGCCGCCCCGAAGGGTCCCCTCGCCGCCCGCCCGAGGGCTGCGCACGGCCGACCCGCGGGTCTGCGCTCGGCTGCAGACTCAGGGCACCGGCGGGCGTGCTGGCTGGAGCTGCAGGCGGGCGCGTCTCCCCATTCCGGGGGGACACCGAGGGGTCCCCCTGCTTGCAGGGAGGGAAGAGCCCACCCCAGTAACAAAGCGCGCTTTTCCTCACCCCCGTCTAGTCCCGAGCCTGGTGGGCTGCCTGGAAGGGCATGTGGGGTCCGTCTGGGAAGCTCTCAACTGTCACCCAAGGGGGAGGGAGAAGGCGGAGCCCACAGGCCGGCCCTGGCTGGACGCAGTGGCCAGCAGCGGCTGCCCCTGCCCGGACCGCCCGCTGTCGCAGGGGGAGGTCACTGTCGAGGGCACCGGTCACACCGTATTCCTTGGGCCCCCCACAGGCCGGGCGCCAGTCTGCGGTTTGCTTGGGTCTAACCCCTCAGCTGTTGCCGCCACTGGCTGCGTGGACAGCAAAGGCCTGAGCACCCCGGGAGGGTGACGGCGGAGCCGCCCCAGGCGCCTGCGTTTCCAGGACAGAGACTGTTCGCTGAGGCGAGGCTGCGGCAGGTGCCCCCCTCCATGCTCAGCCACGCGGCCCGGATTGTCCCTGGGCCTAAAGGAGGCGGGAAACAGTGCCGGGTGAGAGTCAGAGTCTCCTGCAGCCCCTGGGTAGAGTCCCTGCCAACCACGACCGTGCAGGCCACAGCCAGTGCCTTTGTCTCAGGAGCCGCCCCCTGCCAGAAGCCCTGACTGGTGCTCCCCCATTTGCACTTCACCCAGCATCCATGCAGGTGGGCACATGAGCTCTCTGGTTTTTTGTTTGTTTGTTTGTTTGTTTTTAAAGATTTATTTATTTATTTATACAAGCACTGGGCACAGTCAGAAGCGCGGGAGGGTGAGAGAATTCACCAGAGCCAGAGCGGGGAGCAGAGCAGGCAGAAGGACCGAAGGACACTGCTGAGGGGAGCAGCGGGCGGCAGGAGAGGTCTGTGTGCCATGTGGGACCATCGCTGGTGGCCGGGGATGGAACTGGTGCTGCAGAGGCTGCGGGCAGCTTCACAACCCAGGGCTCAACTGCTGTGCCACCAGGGAGGCCCATGAGCTCTCTGTTTGAGATAAGAACATAGATTTAGAAAGATGAAGCAATTCACTCAAAAACCACAGATCTAAAATATAGGGAAAATGAGATTTGAATGTAAGACATCAGATTAAGAAATCCTTATTTTCAACAGTGAGCTGTGCTGAAGAATCTGGGGTGGAAAAGTGAAATATGGGGTGGGAATGCAGGAGAAAGCAAATACTTTTTTTTTTAAAAAAAGATTTATTTATTTCTGAATACAAGAACTGGGGTACAGGCCAGAAGTCTGGGGGTGAGAGGATTCCCCAGAGACAGAGTGGGGAACAGAACAGGCAGACAGACTAAAATCCACTGCTGAGGGGAGCAGCAGGGAGACAGGAGAGGTCTGCCGCGCCACGTGGGTAGCTCCCTGGCGGGGGATCCACCTCGTGCTGCAGAGGGTGCGGACGGCTTCACAGTGCTGTCTTTAACCCCTGTGCCACCAGGGAGGCCCAAGCAAACACTTGAATATGAGATACCAGGAAACTCAGAATGAAAGATGCAAGTTCTGGGATGCAGGGGCCTCCCTGGTGGCACAAGGGGTTAAGATGTAACCTATGAAGCTGTCCGCAGCGTTTGTTCTGATTACTGTTTCAGTTGCCTTCCTCATAACTGCCCTGTTCAGATTTTGTATTTCTTCTTGATTCAAACTCAGTTAATGTTTCTAAGAATTTCTGAAATTTACTAAGAATTTTTTCATTTATTCTACATTAATCAATTTTTCGGTGGACACCAACAGGCAGTAGAAGGAGCACATAATAAAAATTAGAGTGGAAATAAGTGAAACAGAAATCCACAATACGACCCAAACTATCAATGAAACCAAAAGCTGGTTCTTTGGGAAAATTAACAAATTAGACAAACCTCTAACTAGACTCACTAAGAAAAGAAGGAGAAAACTCTAACAAATAGAATTAGAAATAAAAGGGAAGTTACAACAGCTACCCCAGACATACAGCAGATGATGGGAGATTAGCATGAACATCTATACACCAGTGTGTTGAATGACTGGAAGAAATGGACAAAATGATTATTTTTTCTGGATGCAAGAAGAGTGTAGGGTGACTGCAGACCACTATTTTTATGTATCTGAAAATAAGATTGAATCTTCACCTAAAGCTAAAAGTGTAGGAATCAGGTATGTCGGCCGAATAGTCTTACGAAACCTTTGGGGCTAGAACAAGACGGGATGAAGCTGAAACACAGCTCGCAGCCTGGGAAGCAGTTAATGTGGCCTAGGAAGCCTGTACTTGGAAAGCTTGGCTGTTTTTATATTTCCTGTCTTGTCTTTGCTTTTCCCCTTTTATTCTTTCTCTTGGAGTTTGTTAAAGATCTCTTGGAAAATTCTAACCTGTCTCAATAATTCTACAAGGAGCTCTTCAAGAGGGTGTTTGCCTATATTTGGGAAGGATAGTTTGTTTTAAACAACTATGGTATTGGTATTGCTTTTGTAAAAATAGCTTGTATTCTCCTACCGCCATGAAACGCACATTTTTGGAGACAAAAACTAAAAATAACATGTAAAATCCCTCCATTCTAGATGAACCTTGGTTAATATTGTCATATACAGCCATCCAAGATTCTGTATCTGCAATTATGTGCACTTGTTTGTGTAAATAGAAAGACTGATAACATGTTGAGTTATATTGCATATTGCAAATCAAATACTTTTAACCATTTTTCATAAATATATTTCATAAAATCAATTTCAGTGGCTACAGAGAGGTGAATCCTGAACAAACTCAATCTAATGGCTCTACCTTCCTTTCCAAATCTAATTTAATAGCACTGTGAAGAACCAGCACACATTTGCGCTTGTATTTTTTCTACATTCTCAATGTATCATTGAAATTTTCCTTGCCCATCTTAGGATTCTCGTTATTGTGATATCTAAGAAAACATCGCTATTAAAGTGTTATTTCATCATTATATTTTTAATATTCCCATTTCTCTACATACAGCAGCAAATTAAGCTATCTCATTATATGCCTTGTTTAGTGCAGTGATTAACACATCTATTAGCATGGTAAGAGTTGAAGAAAATTGTTAGAGGCTGTTGAAAAGTGTAGTAACTGTTAATAGTTACCAACTGTTCATAATGCGTTTTGCTTAATTTGTATGGGAAAACCGTGCACGGAACAGCACTTGCCAACATGAAATTTTGCCAACAGTGATGATCATCTTGCCTCGAGACCTGTGATGGATCCTCCACCTGGGGTCAGAGCAGATTTCTCCCCCAACCTCCCCGTCCAGGCTGGCTCCGTCGGGGCCTTGCTGCTTCGCTCTGCAACATCTGGCAGTTCCTGTCACACGCGCAACTCCTGGCTCAATGGGCCATTAGTTTTTGTGCAGAAATATGTGTGAATTTAGAAAAGGCACCCGTGAGCATTTGTAATGGAGGCCGTGGGTAATCAATTGGAGGCAAGGGAGAGATCCGTTTCACTCAAGTCTTCCTAACCCCCCTGTGGATGTCGCTGCCCTACAATAAACCGAGTCAAGCACATCCCGGGCTGCGCGGCTCCGGGGTCAGCAGAGCGCTCGGGTCCCCCTAAAGTGTTGCTGGGAACACGCACTCAGAATCACCAGGTGAGGAGTCCCCACTCCTCAGACGGAGAAAGCGGCTGCTTCTTGGTGTAGTTTTAGGGTGCGTAGTTTTAGGGGTGCTGAGACACTTCCTGAGACCCAATAATCCCTTCCTGCTCACTTCAGCAGCTCATTTCCAGAGTTAAGTTACTTCCCGACCTCAAGAGTCCTGTGTGCGGGCCTTAAAATAGCAGTCCCTGGAGACAAGCCGCTCCACCCTAATGATGGCCGTTGATCCCTGACGCCGTCGCGGTGTTTCTTGGAAACGACAGCTCTGCGTGTGCGGAGGACAGCACGAGGATGGGGGGCGCCCGTCCGCTGTGATGGGAGAGAGGCCCTTGGAGGGCCATGGTGCCTGGGAGGCTGGGGGTGTTAGTCATTGAGATGGGGGACGCTGGGGTCCTGGGGGGGACAACCGGGCCCCACCGAAGCCAATGGCTTGACAACTGTTGTTCTGCGGAAATCTGCTTCTGGGCTCCAGCCCCGGCCATCGTGTCCCCAAAAGGGTCACCGCACCCCACTCACTCCCACGTGCCCTGTGAGATGAACTGACGCTGCCCCAAGTTTATTCACTTCATGTCCAGGTCCCCAGACCTGCCGCGCTGGCCTTAACCACGGGAATTCCCCTCCATGTTCTCTGGCCTCTAAGAGCAGGTGCTCCCAGGCACCCCGCAGCTCGGAGTGGATGGGTTCCAGGCGGTAGCCCCTTGACTATGAGAGTGGGGGGGGGCTCAGAAGCACGTGGCTGACACTGTTGGTGACTGCTGGAGAGACCACAGACTCGCAGCCCACTCGGGCTTTGCTCCCTTTGCCATGGGGACCCCATGGGGCTGGGCCCTGGTCCTCGGGTGCTCCTGGGCTCCGTCTCCATGGGAATAAGCAGCCCTCGAGCTGGGGCTTGAAGGTAGCTGTGAGGCTGCGGGAGGCTGGAGGGCACCAGGGAGCCCGGCAGGTGGGAGTGGTCTCTGGGCAGGACTAGAGGAAAGGCTCCGGGGCACGGCCACCTGTCACTGGGACCCAGGGGAGAAAGGGTGCCAACGGTGTGGGCACCTGGTGACCTTACCCCGAGTGGCCGGAAACTGCCTCTCGAGCCCATGGACCGGGGGAGTGGGCTTCAGTCCTGGCCTTGGCTCTGGGTGGCCGCGGGAGCTGCCAGAGAGTAAAGAGAGAGGAAGTGATGGGTCTGAGGCTCCAGTCCCCGCGCGCACAGGCCCATGTCACGTCAGAGATGCACAGGCCTGCAAGACAGCGTGGATCCGACACCTGAAAATTTTTGGAAGGACTTGGATTGCCCAGAAAATCACAGGCCTGGACCACTGTGCCCTGTGCTGGGTCATCCTTATGCAGCCAGAGCCCTGAGTCTGGGGCCTGCAGCAGCAAGAGGGAGCCAGAAAGGTCTGCACGACTCCCCACAGTAACTGGCCCAGAATACATAGATCCTGCGGGGTACGGCCTATTTCTTTTTTTTTCAATTATTTATTTATGCATACAAGACCTGGGGTACATATAATGAGATAGCTTAATTTGCTGCTATATGAGAGGATTCACCAGAGACAGAGTGGGGAGCAGAACTGGCAGATCCCCCCCCACTGCTGGGGGGAGCAGCAGGAGACAGGAGAGATGTGCTGCGCCATGTGGGTATCTCCCTGGCCGGGGATCGAACTCGCGCTGCAGTGGCTGCGGACAGCTTCAGAACGCTGAGACTTAACCTCTCCCCACCAGGGAGGCCCTCATAAGATTTTTTTTTAACAACCCAAGTCTCCAGGAACAAAGTCCCATTTTCCACGACAACATAACTTGGTGCAGGCCCTTTTCACTTCCTCTTTAATTGTCTGTTCAGATCTGTGGCCCATTAATTAATTCAGTTCATTTTTAATTGTTAAATTGAATCAGTCTTTTGTGTATCTGAATACTGTTGTGTAATGTGTGACTCTTTGCTCCCATCGTGATAATGTGTTTTTAATTTACTTACATTTTCTTTCGCTGTGCAAAACCTTTTTATTTTTAGGTTTTTTTTTTTTTTTTAGGTAACATTGATTGACAATATTTTATATGATTTAGAAGTATAGAGTCATCCCCTTCAGGAGTCGTGACCACCCATACTCACCACCAGTAACCCACAGCCCGCCATGCTCCCTCCACAGTTAGTGGGGCCCCCTCCCCGGCACCCTCCTCCCCAGCCCCGCTGGGAACCTCAGTTCTGCAGCTGGATTTCTAGGTTTGTTATTAGTTTGGCTTTATCTGGCCCTTGTTTTGTCTCTCCGTATTCCACACACAAGTGCGTCTTTCTCCTGACTTATTTCACTCCGCATCATCCCCTCCAGTCCCATTCATGCAGCTGCCATGGCAACAGCTCGTTCTTCACAGCCGTGTGCCTAGGCTGTTGTGCAGATGGACCACATCTTTCCGAGGGGTGCGAAGGAAGTGTAGCTGATGAAAGTCAGGCAGAGACTCTGCTGATAATTGACATGTATTAGCTCGTTTGCAACGCACAGCTCTCCCGGGCAGTACTGCCATTATTGTTGTTTTACAGAAAAGGAAATCGAGACTCGGAGAGGACATGTAACCTCCCTGGAGTGCATGGCGGGAGGTAGTGAGCTTGGTTTTCAAATTCAGACAGGCTGACTTCCGAGCCCAAGAACACCATCCAGGCTGGTGGCACTGCTGCCCCTTGGCAATTTCAGATATGCTCGCACTTGGTTTCAGCAAGAAGGTAAAGAAAGGAATTTGTGTTTATCCTGAAAGGGTAAAAAAAAAATTAAGAATGTCAATGTGTTTTTCTAGCATAAGATATCCAGTAAGGGGTTCTATACTCATAGTTTGAAAACTGATATTTTATTTTGACTTACGAAACTGATCAAATTTCAAACTTGGAAAAGGAAGCTCTGACACAGGACACGTGACCCTGGGCACAGAGATGAATAGGAATAAGGGTGAGCTAAAGAAAGCAACGGAAAATTGGAAACGCAGTTGTTGATGGTTGTAGGGGGTAATCCTTGACTTTGTGCTATAAAAACATTGTGAAAAGCATAGCAGAAGAGCAAAAGAACAAAAGACAGTGTTGTTGCTTTAGTAAAAAAGAATCAAAACCGTCGTAAGTTTCATGGGCCAATACAGAATTTCTGAAGAGTTCTTGAATTTTTAAAGATGTTTACAAAGTGGAGCTAAAAGGTCTATGGCTGGCCCTCTTAGTATTCCACGGAGCCCGCCGCTGCATTAAATAATGAGTTGAAGTTTGCAGAAAGCACTTTGTGGCCATTGCAAAACATAAAGCAAATTTAATTAAATTAAGTCATCTCTGTAGATGAAAATAAATAATTTCAGTGCTGACTCTTGTAATGATTCAGGCTGTCATTCAAAAAGAGGACAGGAGGCTGATAAAGTACTTAGAACTCCATTTATGGGGCTTTTATACTGAAACGCTAATGGGATTTTTCTTGCCAAGGAAATGCCATATTTTATTAATAAATGATTCTGAAACACTCACAATAATTAATAATATAATCACAAAATGTATCTTCAAACGGAAGAAAGGATACTTTAAAGTCATAAGCATTTTTGAAAGCATAAAAATGTCCTTAGAGTCTTTAAAATATTAGGGTATTTAATCAATATATAGGCAAGTTTTATAAGAACGTCTGCCAGGCACAGAAGAGATAGTGGTTGAAAACTCTTTTCATTTTGAGCAGCCAACCTCGTCTCCTGGCTCTCGCCAGTGCAGGAAACAGCACAGCCCAGTAAGGGGGAAGAGGTGGTACAGGGAGCACCAGGAACCAAAGGTTGTGCTGGTCGAACCTGCCTTGTGCAACTTGAGTCTCCTAGAGATGTGCAACCTGCAAGGGGTGACTAGATGGAGGCTGTGATTGTCTTTGGTCCATTTCAGCCCCTAGGACAGGAGCAGTGGCCTCCCCAGCCTGTCCATCCCTCTCTAACTCATTCTGCCCTTCCTCTGCCATCGCCGTCTCTCCCCCAACATCCCACCTGCACCCAGCATGAGGCAGTAGGATTCTGCCTTCCCAGTCCTGCAGCTCCACGCTCTGATCCCTGCCTGCTGCCTCTCGTCACAGAGACACTCACACAGAGCTGGTCCTAGTCTTGTCCCCAGACATCATTCAGAGCCACACCCCCGACCCCTGCTGAGGACTTCCAGGGACTTAAAGCACAAATGTCTTCCCATCATTTTTCTCTTCTCTCCTCTCTCAGGAGCTGGTGTTCAAGGCCAGGACACCCACATTCTTAACTCAAAGGCAGACAGTGGTGACGCTTGCCCAAGAGAAAAAACACAAGAAGACCTTCATTAGCTCAGATGGACATTTGGCACAGAAATAGTGGAAATAAATTCAAAAGGCAAAAACAATAAGCAAAACCATTAATGAAAGAGGACAAACGCTGTGGCCCAGGGAGGCGCCGAGTCCTGTGGTTGTCCTGCCAGATTCCAGTGTCTGATTTTCAACAAAGATAAATCAGAAAGTGGGCAAAGAAATGAGGCAGTATGGCCCAGTCAGAGAAAAATAACTAAAGCAACACAAACCTTCCTTTAAACGCCCTGAGGATAGACATACTGGACAAAGACTTAGGACAACTCTCCTAAAGATTTGCGAGGAACGGCAGGAAGACATGGGAAAAGGTGGTGCTGAGTGGGTGAAACACAGATACCGACAAAAAGACAGAAAACCTTAAAGGGGACAAGAGAGAAATTCTGATGCGAAAATGTGTAATAACTGAGATTAAAAATTCAATAGAGGGATTTAAAGGCAGATTTGAGCAGAAATAAGAATCAGTGAAAGTGAAGACAGGACAACAGAAATCTCTGGGTGAGGACGAGGAAGAGAGACTGAGAGATGGAGCCTCCCTGTGGCCTCCAGCCGTCCCGCGGCTGCCCACGGCCACGGCCAGGAGGCGCAGAGGCGAGAGAAAGAGAAAGGGAGCGAGACGAGCCCAAGAACTCAAGGCTGAAGGCCCCCGACATCTGATGACAACGTGAGCACAGGCGTCCCCGACGCTCCGCGAAACCCACGGACAGCGAAGGTCTCTGCTCCAAGCACAATGTCGGCTGTGGAGACCAGTGACAACCGTCTCAGAGAGAAGCGCCAGGCAGGCGGCCCAGAGGCCGGAACACCCCTAGGCTTGGGCAGAACGATTCCTGCCTGATCTGGCATGTCCTTGAAACCGTCTCCCACCCTCGCCTTCCCTGGACCCCCTCCCCAGGGGTGTTTGTGGGATCTGAGGGAGGGAGGGAGCGGGGCAGGGGATGGTGGTGAGGGTGCTCAGGTGTCTTGGTGGAGGGAATTCTCTGGGCACTACACCTGAGGGGGGGGAAAAAGTAAACACTGTTTAAAAATGAACAATGGGGCCTCCCTGGTGCCCAAGGGCTCAAGACGCAACCTATGAAGCTGTCCTCAGCCTCTGCAGCACAAGTTCGATCCCCGGCTGGCCAGGCAGCTACCCACAGGGCACAGCAGACCTCTCCTGTCTCCCCGCTGCTCCCGTCAGCAGTGGATTTCAGTGGATCTGCCTGTTCTTCTCCCCATTCTGTCTCTGGTGAGTCCTCTCACCCCCATACTGATGGCCTGCACCCCAGTTTTTGTATGCAAAAATAAATAGAAAAAAACTTAAAAAAAGAAATTGTTCCCAAGGAATCCCAAACACTGAACTGATTATACAAAAAGTTTAAAATAATTTAATTTAAATATCTTTTTTTAAACAGAGGCAAAACTTTTGTAAAGAATTAACGTATGGGAATGATGTATTACCAAATAAAGAATGTCAAACAAAAAAAGAAATGTGAAAAAGAATGGGTAGCAATTCTGCAGTTGAAGAATACAATAGCTGAAGTGAGAATTAACTGTAGAAGCACACGAATAAATTTGAGCTGGCAAAAAATTATTCTATTTTAAGCTGCTTTAAGTTACGATGGTAATTACAATCTACCAGACAACACTAAAACCATCCCTCAAAATAGAGAGAAAGAAATGATATAGGACTAAAAATAGCACAAAAGAAAATATCACTGTCACACAAAAAAAGGAATGAAGGAGGGACAGAGAAGCAAAGGCACAGCCACGCAGAAAAGAACGAAAGGGCATTTATATAACTAATATTATTAAATTGGCTAAATAAGCATGAAGTGGGTAGGCAGGTGAAATGTAAATAAAATAAACACTCCAGTCAATAGGCAGGTATGTCAGAAAGGACTTGAGAAAATGTAAGAATACGCTGTCTGCAAGAGCCAGCTTGATTTCATCGGTAAATACTTGTTCAGAGGAAAATAATGGAAGATGATAATATCTCGCAGACCAGAACCAAAGAGGGCTGGGGTTACTCTGCTAGCAATGACATGGACTGAGGAAAATAATTATTGCTAGAGATAAAGAAAGATGTTTTTATAAAGATAAAGGGGTCAAGCCATAAGCAACATCATGCTTCACACATACGCCCCTCCCAGCCCAGGCCCGGAAGGTCATGAGGAAACTGGAGGGAGTTACAGCGAGCAGAGGGGCCTGCACTGCTGTCAGAGCCTGCGCGCCGCTTCCTCTCTGTGGGACGGGATCTGATCTCATGACTGACTCGTGCACATTCCTCTGAAGAACTCCTTGGCCATGTCTTACAAGCCTTATAAGCCAGTTCTGTAACAACAAAATCTCCCAATTATTAGGGCTTTTTTTGTTTTATTGAGGAGGCATCTGGTGAGGAGCCACTGCGCAGATACTACGGGGGGGGGAGGTAGGGGTGAAGTGAAGCTGACACAAGGAGGGGCCACTAGAGGCCTGCCCAGGCGTCTGGAGGGCAGTCCTGAGGGCTGGCACGCGTCCGGCTGGCCTCTCCTCGGTCCTGCTGGCTCGTGTGCCAGCTCCGCCCTGGGAGTCCCACCGTCACTCAGTGGCAGGTCTGGCCAGAGTGGGCCCTCTGGCTGCGTCTGGTGCCCACACAAGCTGTCCGACCACGTTGTCCCCTTGCCGGGCACAACAAAGTCAGGCACGTGGTAAACTGAAGAAAGCATTTTCAAAATAAAATTGCAATGTAGAATAAAACCTGTATTAAAAAGGATGATTTCTTTGGATCTATGTTATTCAGTTGTGACAGTCTCTCCCTCTCAAATTTTGGGGCACACAAAAAAAAATCGCAATTAAAAACCAATTTCAGGGCTTCCCCGGTGGCCTTGGGGTTAAGTCTCAGTGTTACCAACGTGAAGGCCCACCCCCACGACCTGTGTTCGATCCCTGGCCAGGGAGCTGACCCACATGGCGCAGCAGACCTCTCCTGTCTCCCCACTGCTCCCCTCAGCAGTGGATTTCAGTGGATCTGCCTATTCTGCTCTCCACTCTGTCTCTGCTGAGTCCTCTCACTCCCCGCACCTCTGGCCTGCACCCCAATTCTTCTACACACAAAATAATAAATAAATTAAAAAAATTTTTCATTGTACTGTTCATTTATTTATTTATTTAAAATATTTATTTATTTTTATTTATTTATACAAGCACTGGGTACAGTCAGAAGCATGGGAGGGTGAGAGAATTCACCAGAGCCAGAGTGGGGGAACAGAACAGGCAGACAGATGAAATACACTGCTGAGGGGAGCAGTGGGCCCTGCAGGAGAGGTCTGTCGCACCATGTGGGACCCTTGCCAGCCGCTGGGGATCGAACCAGGGCTGCAGAGGCTGCGGGCAGCTTTGCAGCCCAGCGCTCAACCGCTGCGCCACCAGGGAGGCCCTGTACTGTTTATTTTTTAAATAATATTTAAATGCAGTCAATAAAAATCCTATGCCTAATGGATGAATTAGGTTATATTATCGCATATAATATTTTTATGCTTGAACATTAAATTTGATACCAAATATATAAATTAAATAGAGTATTATAATTGCATTATACCCTCATTTGCATTATTATAACATACCTATTTATGTTTTTAACTCACAATTGCTCTGAGAAAAGATTGTGAAAGTAATTTTTTTTCTGAAAATTGTTGAAATTTTGCAGAAAATTGCCTACCTTGTTTTCAAAAAAAATCAGATTATGTATAAAAGTTAAAGAACCCAATGAAAACATAAAGTAGAAATAAAAAGTATAAAAGGCATAAGAAAATAGATATAACCTATAAGCATAACTAGAAGTCAAAAGCAAGAATAAGAATAAAAAGGCAGGAACTGGATACCTGATGACTGATTTATTTCCAATAATGAAGATGCATCAATGCAAAGCCCAGGAGGAACAAGTGTGACAAAGTCCGCTTTGAGCCATACCGCGGTCTAATTCTTCCAACACCAAAGATAAGGCTTGGAAACTAACAAACACTGGGAAAGGCAAGCTGGTGATAAATATTAACATTAAATAATTTGACTATTTAAGCAAAAATTACAACTACATCTATTTGCATTTTACAACAGCGGTGGCGCGTCAATACATGACAGCCTCAATGCAGAGATCCAAGGGAGGCGAACACATTTACACTGCCCGAGACACCTGCAGGGTTCCAGAAATGGGAAGTACAAGTCAGGAAAGGGCACGCTGAATTAATTGTAGATTTAATGTCTAAACTCTTAATCTTAGAGTAACAATATAGAGTTGCAAGGCAGCACTCATGGAAAGATGTAATTTAATGATTAAACAAACATTTGAAAGGGACACAGGAAAGGAGCGATAAGGAAACAACCACCTTTGCGCATCCCAGCGTCTGGCCACGGTCTCAAGGACAAAAGCGTGGGAGAAAGCGAGCTCTGTGTGTGTGTGTGTGCGTGCGCGTGTGCACATGCACTTATATGCACGCGTGCCCGGGGACCGGCTCCCCTGGGAGGCAGAGAGCACCTCCAGCAGCAAGACACAGGGTGAGGCCCGCGCAGACGTTCCCGCCTCCCAGAGGCCGGGCGGCCTCCCCAGCGCTGCTCTCGGCCGGGAGGGGCGCGCGGGCCGGCGAGAGGCGGGCGCAGGGCCGGCGAGCAGGGCCACGTCCTGCAGCCGCAGCCGCCCGGAGCAGAAAGGGCCACGGAGCTGCCCGCGCGTCCACGACTCTCTGAAAGGCCTTTTCTCCCCTGTCTTACCTGGCCGGCCCCCCTGGCGAGGCTGACGCTGGTTCCCAGGAAATAAAACCCGTGCGCCGTCTCCAGGGCCCACCGGTGCCGCGAGAGTCCTGCAGTCCACGGGGATGCCCGGCGGGAGAGGCGGGCGGGGGCGCCGGGGCTGCCCAGCGCCCGGGGTGGCCAGGCGCCTCGCGGGGGCTCGTGTCCACCACGGTGCAGGCAGGGGCCTGCTCGGGGCGGAGCGTCCCGGGGGCTTCAGATCCAGAGCCCTGTCCCTGGGCCGGGAGGGGCGTTCTCAATCCTGAGCGTCAACGTGCGGTTTCAGGAGACGGTCAGGTCACCCGTTTGGTTTCTGTGACGGGGCAGGCGGCACCGCGCGTCTCCGGGGAAAGAGCAGACGGAGAAACGGGAGCTCAGGTGCGTTGTTGTTGTTGTTACCGCGCGCCTGAATAAACGCAGACGCTCACCCTCACGTCCCCAAAGGGTCCCCGCACCCCTGGGCCCCCAGCTGCGCAGCGGCGCATCGTGCCCGAGGCTGCTGTGTTTACTGTAAAGATCCTTGAGGGCCGCGCTCTCTGCGCCCTGCGCCAGCCTCGGCCAGCGCCTGGGGGCCTTCAGCTCGGCTGGTGGCACCGCCCGTCTTGACGGCCTGAGACGCATGGCCTCGCCCTCCCGGGGCCCTAGGCGGGGGCCTGTCCTCGCTGCCATTGCATGATGCAAAATGCTCCCAGGCAGTCAAGTCCTGTCAAGTCACGCGTGCCGACCTGGCACGAGCGGCTCCCAGGGTGGACAGGGCTGGCATCCTGTGGGCCAGTCTCTCCAGGGAGCGCGTGCGTCCTGAGAACAGGATCTGGAACTGAGGCCTGGAAGGGTTCCGGGTTTTCTGAAAGTTCTACGTGTGCCCGGGATCCGGGCCAGGGCCTCCACCAGGGTTTTCACCGGTGTCGGTGGCTGAGGAGGCCGTGGCTGGCGAGGCGACTGCTTCCCCCTTGGACTGGACATGCCTCGACGAGCCCTTGCTTGCGCGGTGCTCCCTGAGCACCCGTGAGCCACGACGCTTTGTGCTTCTAGGAAATTCCATGAAGCCAGTGGTTCCTCCCGATGGTAATTTTTGTCAAAGGCACAACTCTGCGCGCAGAAGGCATCTTTATCACGATGATTCACGTCACATGGAATTTAATAGTTTAAAAACTTCAGCCATGCGGGCACCGCGGTGAGCTCCCGCAGGTGGGTGAGTCGCGGTCACACGAGGGACCCGCAGGGCCGCCGCCCCAGGAAGGCAGCGCGGGACGGGGCCCCCGGCGGTGAGCGCCCCACGTGGGCACAGGGGAGCCCCCGCCGGTGAGGGCAGCGCAAGGACAGCCTGGCCCTGCCGGCCGCGGCTGCGTGAGTCCAAAAAGCAGCCAAGGACCCTTCTAAGTGGCGTTGGGGCCGAAGCAGAAGGTGTGAGCGCAGGGGACGGGCAGCGGCGCGGGAGGCCCTGGCCCAGCGCAGGGAGGCCTGGACTCGCCGAGAGCGGACCGTGCGGGTCAGCCCGGGCTCCCGCCGCCGCACACGGCCCGGCTTTGGGCCCAGCCCGCGAGAGGTGGGCGTGGAGTCAGGAGGAGGAGGGGCGGCTGGCCGGGGGCGCGTGCCCCACAGACGTTCAGCCTCGGGGGGCCTCCTGCGCTGAGCCCCCGCGGGAGGGGGCCTGGCTGCTCCCCGGCTGCAGGCTCTTCCCGGCGCCCTAGCCCAGCTGCCTTTTCAAGTCCAGAAAGCTGACTCCCGCCCCTGGGGAGCCCCCAGCTGGTCCCCCGGGCGCCGTGTGGCGAGCGCCGGCTCTTCTCCAGCCCGGCCCGTCCTCCGTCCTCCGCCCGCACAGGGGCCCTTCATCCCCGCCCAGGGCTGGTCACGCTGGCAGCCGGGGCTTCCTTCAGGAGTCAGGGGTGCAGGCGCCGGGCGGGCTGGGCCCCCGGGATGGCGGTTTCACGAAACAAGGAGACGGGAGGCCCCTCGGAGTCGGGCCCTCAGACCTTCTCGACGGCGCCGGCCTCGCCCGCCCTGACCAGGCCGGCCTGGCTGCGGCGCTGCGTCCCAGAGCCGCGCTCACAGCCGCGGGCAGCGCTTGGTTTTCTATTTCTCGGACCTCGGACGAGGGTCCCAGAGAAACGGGCCTCCCGCGATGACGCGGATAAAAAGACGCTCTGGAAGCAGCAGTGACACGTCGTGTTTCCACTTGAGGAGACTGACACGCTTCGGAGGAGGCTGGTAGTGAGGGCGCGAGGAAGCGCGAGCTACTGAGCTTCCCAGGACCCGCGCTGGGCGCCTCCGCGCGGCCACCTCCTCCGGGCAGACGCGAGGGCGGCGAGCGCAGCCCCCTGGGCTTGCTGCCTGTTTACCCGAACGTGTTTCAATAATTGTGAAATTAGCTCATCATCCTTCCACACTCGGCGTTCGCCTCCAGCTACTTGCTTTGTTTACTTCAGGGACTTTTTGAGGCTCTGTGTACAGAATTAATGAGAAGAGGCTTCAGCCCGCGGCGGCTGCGGGGAGAGGCTGAGCGCCAGCAGGTCACCCCGCGCCCCGCCAGGACCCCCCGCCCCGGGCCGAGCGGGCCCAGATTCTGGAACCGCTCCAAGGACAGCGCACCCTTTATTTAAAGCACAGCGTTTTGATTCCTTAACCTATGGATTCTGCATGTGAAGTTCCTTCTGGAAAACTCCCATTCCAGGATAGTAAATTGCCTGTCCAGGGTTGGTGTCAAGTAGGATTCGGTGCAAATTCGAGACTGAGAAGACCAGGGGGCGCTGTTGACATTTTCTGGAGGAAAATGAGGCCTAAAGGAAAGGAGAAATTCTTATCCTTTTATGAAAACGGGCGGCAGCCGCGCTCTGTGTGTCTGTCTGTCTGTCTCTCCCTCCCCAGAGTGTCCAGGGCTGAGAAGCTGAGCAGGCATAGCCGGGGCGGAGAGATTGTCAGCAGGGAAAGGGAGACGCTCTGGCTGGTTAAGGAGAGTGAGCAGGAGACAGAAGGGGGACGAGAGGGACCCCACACCGGACAGGTCCCTGGGGAGGGGAGGGGGGCAGAGCCCGCCGCTCTCCACCGCGCCCTGGAGAGTGAATGGTCACACCTGCAGAGACGCGGGTGGAACAGTAGGAGGGAAACTGGAATCGGTTTCAGGTTCATGAAAAGAAGAAATCTGGAATCATCAACACTAACTTCACCGGCTAATATGCACAAGCAACGCGCTTTTCATGAGCTGAGATGTCCACCAGGATTCGTCCCGCAGGCCGGGCGTGCTCAGGGGGCCTCGGATGCCAGCGACCTGATCACGCAGCATTGCCAGAAAGTTCTGTTTCAATGCTTCATCTGTTCTTCTGAGATGAGCAAGCGGCGCAGAGAGGCCAGCGTCTCTCCCTGTGGTCGCCCTGTCTCCCATCGAGTTGGCCGATCAGATGAGTGGATGCCAGGAGGGGCAGCCAGGAGGTGCTGCCAGGAGCGGGGGCAGGAGGGGAGGCCAGAAGAGGAGGTCAGGAGGGGGAGAGGGCTCACACCCCATGCCGCCGGGCCCTGCTCTCACCCCAGTGCGACTTGACTTAATTCTCTTTTGAAAAAGTGCCTGGACTTTATTTCTTCAGCAGGAATATGTGCCTTGTGTGTGCAGCACTTGATTGGATTTACTGCCTGAGGAAAAATAGATTATAAAAATAACAGCGAGGTTGTAACATTTTAAATAGTGGGAAGCAGTTAATTTTTTTCCATAAAGTATAATAAATGGATTGATCAGGGGGCTGACGGGACCGGAATCTACACATATTTCCCACATAATCCAGCACCTGTGCTCAGGGCATTTTGGGAAAGATGAGCCCGGAGGACCAGGGGAGGGCGCGTCAGAGGCCGCAGTTACCGGAAACTTCTGAAAGCTGGAGGCGGCCGTGGGCTGCAGGAGGCAGCAGGTGGGAGCTGCTCGGGGGCTGGGGGGAGCAGCGGGGACCCCCTCCAGCAAAACCAGCACCAGGTAGCAACTGGGTGGGATGAAGTGTGAGAGAAATGGGGGCTGGCAAAAATATGCAATATTATTGTAAGTGTTTTACAATTAAACTGTTCTGTATGTACATCTACCGGCATTCAGAGAATTATGTTAAGAAAACATAAAACTCAAGGTTTATGGAAGTGCCCTCAGAGTCATTTAGGTTTCCTTTTCTGTCATATACAATGATGTTTTGTTCAAATATAAAGTCAAAAGTAGAGGCATGGAGCAGCAGTCTGAAAGGAACCAGTCCTGGAGTGAAGTGAGACCTGAGGTGTGGACATTCGAGCAATGGCCTCCCCTGTCTGTGTTGCGTCATCCTTAGCTGCGAGCCACCTGGGTACGTGGCTCATTCCATTAGGAACACATGTCACAGAAAAATCAACCAATGCAAGCCACTGGAAGGATACTTAAGGGGGCTCCTGGTGGCCTAGGGGTTAAATCGCAGGTTGTCACCACAATGGTCTAGGTTAGATCCCCGCCCAGGGAGCTACCCACAGGGTGCAGCAGACCTCTTCTGTCTCCCTGCTGCTCCCCTCAGCAGTGTATTTCAGTCAGTCCACCTGTTCTGCTCCCCACTCTGCCTCTGGTGAGTCCTCTCACCGCCCCCCCTCTGGCCTGCACCCCAGTTCTTGCATGAATAAATAAATAAAATAAATCATGAAAAAATTTTAAAAAGAAATGATCACCCTAAATAAGATCAACAGAAGGAAATCAATCCAAATAACAGCACAACAGATTCTTTATCAATTTCCCTCTCCTCGGTGTGCTCATATTCTCATTGCTGGGCCGCAGCCACAGTCCCGCGGCGCCCCAGAACCCAGCCGCAGCCTGCCGCCGACCCTCCTCTTCACGGCTGAGCTCACACTCCGCTGTCGTGCGCGTGAGCTGCTACTTGCTGTGTAATTTAAAATGCTCACTTTATTATTAATATATGCTAGGAAATAAAAGAAATTTAATGTCCTCATGATAACATAACATTTTACCTACTCCAAGACATGTATTTATATTGATTCATTGAACAATTCTTCAAAATTACCATTTAGGCGAGCGTTTCAAAGCCAGTGCGCTTTCTTTTGCTCTTGGTGCTAGAGAGAAAAGATCAATTCTGCTTGCAATCCAGCTTTTGGTTTAAGTCTCATTGCATCATTGTTGTTTATCACTTGTGTTGCTTTTGTGTCTCTCTGACAACAATGTAACTCAGCAGTGCTTGGCCTCTGGGTAAGAAGAAACTGTGGGTTTAGCCTTGGCTATAAATTGGTACCAGTGGGACTGACAACTACTTCAATTATTATATTATTTTTCACAAGATGCCGTGCTCTGAACCACTTCCCATTCATCACCCTGAGAGCTCAGCAGGTCCTGCTGCAAGCTTGCCTGTCTGCGCCGTCAGCTCCGGGGCTGGAAGGGTGGTCCTGAGCCGGCTGTGGTTTCATCTCTGCACGGGCCTGCGGGCTCGTCAGTCAGGAAAACCCTGTTCACGGCTGCCGCCCGCACCCCCAACCTCCAGTCTTGCAGCTGCACATGAAGGTTATAAAAGTGATGAGTTGTGGGGATGTTCGTGGCACAGAGCAATTCATCACCACCACCAGGGAAATCAACCCCGCACAAGCTCCTTGGAGTGGGTGATCACGTCACCTCATAAAGGGAAGCGAGTATGTGGATTTGAGACTATTCATGCTTGTATTAAAATGAGTATCTTGGGAGCTCCCTGGGGGTGCAGGGGTTAAGTCTCAGCGCTATGAAGCTATCAGCAGCCACTGTGACATGAGTTTGATCCCCAGCCAGGGAGCTACCCACATGGCGCAGCAGACCCCTCCTGTCTCCCCGCTGCTCCCCTCAGCAGTGTGTTTCAGTGGATCCACCTGTTCTGCTCCCCACTCTGTCTCTGGGGAGTCCTCTCACCGCCCCCCCACCTCTGGCCAGCTCTAGTATGCATAAATAAATAAATCTTTAAAAATAAAATAAAATGAGTATCTTTTATTTAAACCAAGTGTGAAGTCAATACCTTGAGTCTGGGACGGTAATGACAGCACGGAATGATGCATGGACCTCAGGGTCCTTCTGAGGCTCGCCCTGCACCCCCAGGTCTCCCGAGAGGCACCTCACCTGGCTGGTCAGTTCCTCAGACCTGTTGGAAACCACAGTTTTTCTGTCGCTGCACTTTCCTGTTCCCTCCGGAGGCCCAGTGCCCAGCCTGGCGCTCCTCCCGTCAGGTGACAGAGATGGGGGGCAAGCTCGGCTCCCGCGCGCCCCACTCCGGGCTGCTCTCCACCGCGTCTGCTTTCGCTGTTTATTTGAAAATGTTTTCATTTCACCTTCGTTCCTGAAGGACATTTTCTTTTATTTATTGTTTTATTGACGCAATATTGGTTTGCAACACTGCGAAGGCTCTCGGGGTCCAGGATCACCCCACCCCAGGCACCAGCGCCCCCGCACAGCCCACGCTGCCTCCCGCCCGCGCCCCCACCTCGCTTGGGAGCCTCGACTCTGCAGTTCCAGGTCCCGGCAAGGTTCAGTCTGGCCTGGGGGTTCGTTTCTTTATTTTCCACACAGAAGAGGCGCCAGTACCGTCTGCCCCCTTCGACCCCCGGCTCAGCGCCGTCCCGCAGCCCTCCACGGGGCTCCGGGCCGGGGGTTCGGCTCCTTCCACAGCCGGAGCGCGTCCTGGATAGACCACCCCTCCCCGACCCGCTTCAGTCCGGGGGGGCGGCTTGTTTCCACGACTCGGCTGCAGTGAACACTGGGGCGCGCACATCCCTCCCCCAGTGCTGCGCTTTCTGCAGGCGGGTGTGGGGGTCCAGCGAGCCCCGCGGGCCACGCCGCAGCCTGCGGTGGACGTTCCCGGCCATCGCCAGGCTTTGGAGCAGCTGGGCCTGCCCCACCCCGCTGCCCTGTGCTCCAGGCTGGCCGGCGCTCGGCTCCCGGCTTCTCCAGCTGGGCCTTTCTCCCAGGGGTGCGGCGTCTCCTCGCGGCTGGATCTGCATTTCTCTGACAACGGTGATGACGGCCTTTTTTTCACGTGCCTGTTGGCCACCTGCCTGTCTCCTTCGAGAAGGGCCTCACGTTAACACTCTAAACTTCTACCTCAAGAAACTAGAAAGAGGATAGCAAAATAAGTCTAACATAAGCAGCAGGAAGAAAACAAAATAGAACAGGCACCAGTGAAACAGGGAGACTAATCACACGAGAATTTTATTTTTGAAGACGCCAATAAAATGGACACACTCTTAGCACACTCGGCAGAGTTGGAGGGCAGGCGGAGATCATCACCCGCCCCAGAGCGCAGGGACGAGCCTGACCCTGGACACAGCTCCCACAGGCTCGCACCCACTTGGCGACTTCAGAGAAACGAACCCATTTCTCAGCAGCTACACGTGGGCCAGCGACCTCAAGAAGGCTGAGTCCTACCCAACATTGAAGCAGCTACTAGCAACTCTGCACAATCTCTTTAGAGGTAGAGCAGGGATGAAACTCATCTGCTTTATGTACCCACCGTATCCTGATTCTAACCCCAAAGGCAGTAAAAACAAGAAAACAACAGAAACATACCCGACAAGAATAGACTCGGAAATGTTCACCCCCAAATTAGCAAAACAATGCAGGTATATGTGTAGAAATAGACGCAGATGTCTCCTGATCCAGAGCAGACGGACTGACATTCATGTGGACTTATCCGCTGACATGGATTCATACATAAGCCGTGATCTGTCTGGCTAAGCAGTAACATGCCACTAACAAATCAATTTGTTTTGCAAAATTCTGAAGTCATTTAACATTCAAAAATCAATTAGTTTAATCCATTGAATTAACATTTGAAAGAAAAAACAAAGCCAATGACCACAGCGGCAGACACAAGGAGTCACCTGGCCAGTCACCCTCCCCCAGACTTCTCTGCGCCTCTGGTTTGTCTCCGTCTCCAGCCTGGACCGGGCCCTGCCTGCCCGGCTCTGCTCTCCCCACCTGCTGGCCACGGCGCCTTCGCCAGAGAGAACCCCGAGCTCTGCACACCTCAGGCTGCTCTGATGCCAACATGCGTCACCTTGGAAGCCCTTCTTGCCTCGAAGCTTCCCCTCCAGACCTGACCCCACAAAGCAGCTGGGCCGGGAGGGCTTTCCTGGAGGCCCCACGCCGCTGCCGCACAGCCGTTTAATCGGATTCTTGTTTCTTGTTGCGCTCATCTGATAGTGTGAAGTCTGCTCACGCACGTGCTTCCACTCCCCGCGCAGTCACCTAGCTCGTAGCAGGTATTGATAAAAATCTATGGGGTGAGTGATTAAGGAGTGAATGGTGACTTTGCCAAGGCTTCAGCACTTTTCGTGAGGGTGTGACCTCTCTCCCCTTGGGCAGCGGAGCTCCGGGGGACGCCGCTCCAGGGAGCACAGCTGTCAGCTCTTTGGCATGTGACCTCACAGCTGTGCCAGATGTATGTGTGGGTTTTGCTGTCTGTGAGACACCTGCAGAGGTGCAAGGGGCCCAGGGGAGAAGACAGAAAAGTCTCACAAATCTGTGAGGTAGACAGGACTGTGGGTCTTCTGTTGTTTCTGTGAAGAAAGAGAACACAGTGACTGAAACAAACGTAGCCCAGAGTTCACCTCAGAAAACACTCATTGGGCCTCGGGATTAGTCCCACCGCTGTCACCACCATGGCCTGAGTTCAATCCCTGGCCAGGGAGCTACCCACAGGGCGCAGCAGACCTCTCCTGTCTCCCTGCTGCTCCCCTCAGCAGTGTATTTCAGTCAGTCTGCCTGTTCTGTTCCCCTCTCTGTCTCTGCTGAATCTTCTCACCACCCCACAGCTCTGGCCTGCACCCCTGTTATTCTACACAAAAATAAATTTTAAAAGAAAAATTAAAAAGGGAAAAGAAAACACTCAATAATGAGAGTCGTAGGCACGTGTCGTTCAAGATTTGAACCATGCAGGAGGGAATGAAATGAAAAGCAGAAACAGCAGCCCCCTCAGCCACCCCAGTTCCTGCCCCTAGTGCAGACACTTTTTCTATGACCTTTTCCAGAAAAAATGAAAAAAAATCTTGTTTACTGAGGGGAAAGGCGCAGTTATTCACCCTCCCTGTCCTGGAAGGCAGGATGCTTGAGCCCCACCCGCTGCAGCACTCCTGCCTCCTGCTCCGCGAGGCTGTGGATGTCATAATTGATGTAACCAGCTGCTGCCTAAGTAGCTCCAATTTTGCGCATTTTTATTATAAAAGCATTTTGATAAATATAATATGCTACACTAAATATTTTATGAGTAATGGATGTCAGAGATGACAAATCACAGGCGCCCTACACTCGTGCACCCTCTGAATTGGCTCCGGCCTGCAGGGGAGCGGGGTGCGCCACCGGGGCTGCTACCCACCTGGCGTTGGTGCCCCCGCGAGGGCCGCAGGTGCTGCCCACAGCGACTCGCCGGGCAGCGCCGTCTCCGCCCGCACGTGGTGATTCTTGCTCTGATCCTAGATTGGTGCATCAGGTGGGGGGTCCCCGAGCCAGCCCCCCCACTTCAAGGAAGCCATTCATGCCAGAGGGGGTGGGTGGGGGCTGAACCCCAGATCTTGCCGCTCTTCTCCCTCTTTGGGACAGAGATCAAGGTGTTTTCCAGAAGGCAGCTTTCACACGAAAAGGGGGCGCTGTCCCCAGCGTGCCTGGTGCGTGGGGAGCGCGCCCAGCGTGGGGTCCGGGCGGTGCTGCTGGGGCTCTGGCCACCGCTCGCGGCCCCACCCGGGTGACTGCGGGCGCGGCCCTGGCCCCTCCGCTGCTCGCCAGCCCTGGGGGCTGCGCAGGGGGGTGACAGTCCGGGGCGGCCCCTAGCTTTCCCGAGCCACCGACGCCCGGTCCTGGGGCGCAGTCGCGTCCCCCCACCCTCGCCTTCAGAAGCCGGGGGCGGCTCGGCCCGCCTGGGCTCTGCTCACCTTCGGTCCCGGGGCGATGATTCACGTCTCGGTTCAGCGAGTGCGGCTGGGGAACCCCAGGCCACGTCCCTGCCGGGCCTGCCGGGCCCCCAAGGAAATGGAACCCGGGCGTGTCCGGCCCACGGAGGAAGGAGCCTCCCCGCGCGGACCCGGGCGCAGAGGACGCGCTCAGCGGAGCTGCAGGAGACGCCCCTGCCCCTGCCACCCCGCCGCCGGGCGCAGAGAAGGGGGTGAGTTTGAAAAACCCTCAGACATGCTCCATTAGGTGTGATCAGGCGTCAGAGTTTACAAATATTTTTAAAGATCTTTCTAGCCACAGACTGGACCGCCCCTTCCTGAGAACCACAATGCGCCCACGCCCCCGTGTGGGAAGGGGCTTTGTGGGCTCTCGGGGCGGGGGGGGGATCCTGTCGGGGTGTTGGGATGAGCCTGAGGGGCTGCGGGGGCCTCGGCTCAGACCCTCAGACCCGCTCGGGAAGTCCCAGGAGAAGCGCGCGCTCCTGCTGCGCTTGGGCGCGGGGTGCGGCTCGGGCAGCCCTGGGCCCCGGGCGCTCCACCAGCTCGGCCAGGCCGCTCGGCCCTGCTGCCCGCTGGAGGCCCCGGAGGTCTTCAGACACGCCGGGCGGTGGAACCAGCCTCGCCTGCCTCTTGGTAAAGCGGTTCCTTCCACGGCAGCCTCGCCTGTGCGCCCCCCGCGCCTGCTTGAGCGCGCGCCGCAGAGATGGTGCTTCTGCTGGGTGAGGGGAACTGAGCCGGGCCAGACGGGAAATCCTCGACAGAAAGGAGCTCTCAGGAGGGCCTCGCAAGGAGCGTAATGAATTCTTCCCACAGTCTCTGTAAGAAGTCAAGTTTCTTATTAAGGTGAGGCATTTTAATTCATTTGGAGTTAGAATAATCAGAAGCACCTATTTAAATATGCATGATGATGTGTGTCTATAAATATTCATATTTGTACAGTTTATTAGTTACACCCTGTGTCACTAAGCCCAGGGGTATGGTAACATAATTTAAAAAACACATTCCACATTTCAATGTTTACAGCATTTAAAGTCATTATGAAATATATGGCAACTAATAATGTTCCTCTTTTTCTTGCAATGGTTGTGTGTATACATGTATATATTTTGTATGTAAATATATTCTTATAGAAAATAAAAAATGGCATTCTGTAATTATCAAGAATACATTAGATGTCTTTGAAGAGTAGACTAAGTTCCTTTCAAGTAAGTTACTTTCAAATTAAAGATTTGAAGCTTCTGGCATAATATCCTGGTAGGAAACGAAAACAGACCGTGCACATACAGGCAAGAAGGTGCTGGAACAAAACAAAGGGTCAGATAGAGCCAAGCCCTGGAGATTGACGGCAGCATTGAGGCTGGGAGGGGGTCAGGGACAGGGCTCTTGGGGAGGGGCACCGTGGGCTGGGGGGGACTGTGGTGCCGCGGTGCTGGCTGTGAGGGGGAGAGCCTGTCCTTCTCAGTCATACACAGTGTTGGAAACCAGTGTTACCTCAAAAGGAAGGAAGGAAGGGAGGGGTAGGGGGGACAGAGGGAGAATATGGGGCCAGGGAAGTCTGGAACCATCTACCCCAAGAATACATGTCAGTGTGTGATGGCTGAAATAAGCTTAAGGCCTGTTAGAGGAGAGAAGCGGCAGGTAGCACACCCCTGAGCAGGGCGAGGGACTACATTGAAGTAACGCTCCATCTCTGAGTGGTAACACATTTAGTGGATAGAAGAGGAAAAATCTAGAATTTATATCTGAGCTAAACGTTTAGTTTATGTCAATCCTGGCTTGGCAGCCTCTGGGAACTCCTAGAAGAAGCACACATGGAAAAGTACAGGAGACCAGGAGAGCTTGTGCACACACAGACACACAGAGACACACACACAGAGACACACACACAGACACAGACACATACACACACACGGAGACACACACAGGCACACATGGACACACGAACACACACAGAGACACACAGACACAAACACACATAGACAGACACACACACACAGATACACGCGCACACAGAGGGGTCATTCAAAGGGAACGCCTCGGCAGATGTTGATAATATCAAAATGAAATGCTCCTGAGCCAAATCTCTAAATATAAATATACATATAAAATCTCTAAATATAAAATAAAAGAGGTCACGTTTTTATTCATCAGAAAAAAATCATAAATGTAGACACACAATGACTATTAATATTAGAACTTTCATACATAATACATTAAAGAAATATATTTGATATACTTAGAGAAATAAATGTAACTCAAAAAATAATGAAGAAGTAGAATATATAATATGTGACAATAAATTTAAATGTAAAGCACGTGGAAGCTTTAGAGTAAAGTAGAAATTAGATGGCTGTGCAGCAAGTGGACGTAACTGATGGAGAGGCTGTGGCAGCCATGGGGAAGTCACGCAGAAGACATGGCTGTGGGAGCGCCCCCTGGACGACGAGAATCCCAGAGACCTGGAGGGTAGAGGTTTAGCGACCTCAGCCTGAAGCCTGTCCCTCCGCCCCACCACCCTCCAGCTGCTAGCCCGCCCTGTCATGCCCCAAAGCCCGGTAGTAAATACCTGGGTGTGAAGACAGTCTGTCTCTCCTCCTACCTTGACAAATCATCTTTACAGCCTTCTCAAAGGCCGCGGTCCAGTGGGGCATCCTTGGCGTTCTCTGCATTCTCAGCTCTAACACTGTCCCCTTGTACCACCAGCTGCACGCTGCCCCGTGAGGGGACCTGTGGGCATGGACAAGGGGCTGCCACATGTGCACCCAATAGGGCCCCCTGGGCAGTCAGCCCCCACGGACCTGTGCTGGAAGGAGTGTGGTCTCGGGAAGAGAGAAGACTCATCCGGCTGGGAAGTGAACTGAGGATGTCCTGGCTGGGAGCTCTGTAGCACCAGGGGCTTGAGTGTTGGCACTGGGGAGTATGGCTCTAGCAGGAAATCCCTTTGCTCCCAGGATGCCCTGACTGTGCATAGAGATGCTTCCAGGGGCCCTCGGGAGCCCTGCCACCCTCAGGTTCCTGCTCCTTGTCTCCAGGGACACTACTGCTGGAACCAATTATCTGTGTGATATTTGACATGTTTCATTATCCTCGACTACAGAATGGAGATAATGCTTTCTGAATTATGAGATTTAAAGAAAATCAGAGATTCAAGAAATATATTCTACATTGTGAGATATGTGGAATAATGTTACCTCTCTTCTTATTTTCACTATTAACTTAATTTCTTCTGGAATTTTTTTTAAAGATTTATTTATGCATGCATACAAGAGCTGGGGTACAGGCCAGAGATGGGGGGGGGTGAGAGGATTCACCAGAGACAGAACGGGGAACAGAACAGTCAGACTGACTGAAATCCACTGTTGAGGGGAGCAGTAGGTGAGTCAGGAGAGGTCTGCTTCGCTATGTGGGTTTCTCTCTGGCCAACCGGGGATCAAACTCGTGCTGCAGAGGCTCTGGATTGCTTCATAGTGTGGTGCTTAACCCCTTGCACCACCAGGGAGGCCCTCTCCTGGAATCTTATATTATCTACTGGATTGACATAATGAACACATCATGCAATGCATGAGCATGAACTGTAAGACATCAACAAGTGGCAGGGTCACAGTCAATATGTAAGGCACTGATATGAGAAAACAGGAAACTTAGGAAAACAGTGGAATTTATAACTATCTGGGACTTTCTGGTAGAACCATCTTGATTCTTACCTTTTCACATAAAGTTGTCTCCCTTTATTTGACTTAGAAATTCATTTTTGACTTGGATTTAGTCAAACAGGATAATGTACAAAACTGGTTTGGAAAACTTGCCAGGGTTTTATCATGTAATCTCCAACACCATGTGTCAGGGGGAGCGTGTGCAGCCAGCGCTCAGATGTTCTGCTCGCCTCCTGGCCAGCAAAAGCAGATGGTATCTTGTATTGAAGTTGGCCTGGAGATGGATTTGGAAAAGAAACTATGAGCATGTAACTTGAAAGCTGTCTGGATCGCGATGACACAGGAGCCATGCTGGAATTTCGAAGCTTAGTGGGAATCATCCATAGACTGAAGTGCCCTCCTCATGCAGCCCCAAGCCATCTCTGTTATCCCCACAGCCCCCAGCTCTCTGCCTGGGACACTGTGTGAAACCCCCCAACTATTTTTATAACATATTTATTAAACCACCACTTCTGCTGCCTCACAGTGTACTCAACAGGGATAGTGAAAGTACAATTGTATCAACAAACAGCACACACTCTGGAATAATCTAGAAAGGTTAGCAAAATTTGATTCTTGTAAATCTCTGAGATACTTGGTGTTTTAGCTGACACTTGGTGTAAGGTGAGGCAGAGCTACCTGCTTTTGCACTGTTTGAATGAGAAGGCATTGCTTTTGCTTGTGAGAAGGTCAGTGCACCCAGTTTATTGGTAAATTTTGATGAAGGTCTTTGTGGTATCCATAAGGAAGGGAAACACTAACAAAATTTTCAATTTTTCATCAGCTCAGTTTCTCCAACCAATTTAATTTTTGTGATTCCTTTTTGATGAGAAAATTGGACTCCCCATGTCCCCTAAAGAGTCTTATATCATGATGTATAATGGTAATATATGCTAAAGCAGCAGGTCATATGGCCGCTGTCCTTGAGTTTCCTCCTTCCCTCTTTGGTAACTTAGTTATTTTAAAGGGCACTTGCCTAACATTAATTTCCAACCCATTAATTTGTTTTTGTGAAGAGAAAATTCCGCTGAGGTCATTCAGTACATGATTATTTTTTAGAGTAATCACTTAAAGATTGCAATTTCATGTTACATTTAATACACAAACCTATAATGGTTTGTTGAAGAAAGTGATTTTATTTTCTTTCTTCATTGTATTTGTAAGAAAACTATAAAAGGGAAAGCTATGAAAGAATTGCAAATATTCCGTTGTTTCTACAAAGCTCAAACTAAAAGTAAAAATTTAAAAGTAAAGCTCAATTGAAAGAAACAACCATTAAGACATAATTATAGGGGCCTCCCCGGTGGCGCAGCGGTTGAGCGCTGGGTTGCGAAGCTGCCTGCAGCCTCTGCAGCCGGTTCGATCCCCGGCTGCTCCCCGGCCACCAGAGGAGGGTCCCACATGGCGTGCAGACCTCTCCTGCCGCCCGCTGCTCCCCTCAGCAGTGTACTTCGGTCCTTCTGCCTGCTCTGCTCCCCGCTCTGGCTCTGGTGAATTCTCTCACCCTCCCACGCTTCTGACTGTACCCAGTGCATGTATAAACCAAACAAACAAATAATAAATAAATAAATAAATAAATAAGACATGCCTCTAGAAAAATTAAAAAAAAAAAAAAAAAAAAAAAAGACATAATTATAAAATTATAAAAAATAAAAGCTTGGGACTAACTAGTTAAATAAATAAGCCCCATGCAGAGCCCTGCACAGTCTAGTAGTTATAGAGAACAATAGTGCACTATAACTTCATTAGTCATTAGGAGTTAGATCTTAGTTCTTCCCATCACAAAAAAAGATGACAATTATATGACATGAGCAGGTGTTAGCTAATGCTGTATTGGTACTCACATTGCAATATACAAATGTATCAAATCCATTATACATCTTAAGATTCTATAATGCTATATGTCGATTTTGTTTTAATAAAACTTGTGATGCATTTGCTGTATTTTTCCTGTGTACTACATAAACAGAGACCTCCTAATATTCTCAGATAGGGTTGGGTTACTGCATTTCCCATTATTATACATATATTATATATATATATATATATATACACACACACACACATTAGGAATAACATTATACACACTTAGAGCTTCAATGAAGAGAACATACATCATTGTTTATATGAATGAGAAACAGTAAAGTGCTCTGGGTTTATGACACAGGTAGAAACAAAATATATATCAATAAAAGGACAAGGGATCTGATAAAACCCCATAAACTGTTGAAGATTATCATAGTCAATATCCATGATAAGTATTAAATCTATAACACAAAAAAAGACAAAACAAAATGGGCAATGTAGGAAATCATTAATATTCTAATAATACTCAATTCATCTAAAGAAGAGAGATAATGTAATCAGTAATTACATTAAATATAAATGAGCTAAATAATCTGAAAAAACACAGATTTTTTTAGCTTAGATAAAAAAAGGGAAAAATACCAACTAGCCTAAAAGCATGTGTAATTTGTGATAACTCAGGTGGGCACTTCTTAGGAGGATGGGAATTACTTACCACTGAACAGGGTGGAGCTAGCACAGGTGTGCACATACGTAAAAGCTCATTGGATTGTACTCTTGACACCTTTACATTGAACTGCATGTAAGTTGTACTCAATTAATTTTAAAAATTAAATAAATACCTAACCTATTACCATTTAGTCTTTCTAGAAATAAAATTCAGTTAATTAGGAAGAATCAATCCAAGGTCTTTATTTCCCATGCATTGTATATAGAAATGTGTATTATCTGTAGGGGTGTGTGCGTATGTTTGTAGGAGGGTGTGTGTGTTTGTAGAGGCACAAAAGAGGAAGGGAAGGGGAGAGAGAGAGAAGAGAGATAAAGAGAGAGAGCCAAAAATAGAAAGAAACTTAAAAAGTAAAATGTGGGAAATAAACTTTCCCACATTACCAGACTTCAGGGAAGTTTTTAAGTCTTTCTTTTCCCACAAGGCAAAGGAAAGTACCTATTAATGGACCCCAGAGTTTCTATTGTTCTTTTCAATCAATGAAGCAAAGCAGGTAAATATAGCCAGAGGTAAATGCAGACACCAGAGCCAAGGAATATTAAGTCAGAAACGCAGGGCACCCGCTAATATGTCCCACGAAATACCACAGAGCGTTTCCACTTCCCTGCCATTTCAGGTGATCCCCTCTCTCTCTGTCTGGAATTCCCAGTTACAGCACTTGAGCCGGAGCAGCCGCAGCCAGGAGCTGCAGTCGCCTTCCATTCCAAGCTGTCGTGGCTGTAAGACTGCTCAGCCAGCCCCGCAGGGAGTGCAGCTCAGCTATGCAGATGCACCCCAAGTGTGACACTTGCCAGCGCGGGGCTGTGATGTGATGGCTGAGTGACCGCCGTCGGTGTGTGTGATGGATGGACTCCTGTCACCGAAGGCCAATGCCATTGATTTCTGCTCATCTGTCTCCTCACAGTGACCTTCTCCCTGGAAGGCAGAGAAGGAGGGAAGGGGGAGAGGAGAGAGGGGCAGAGAAGACGAAAGTGCTTCTGTCTTGCCGTCCCAGTGCTGTGGTCGTGAAGCCATGCCCCTCCCCGAGCGACCCTGGCCCTCGCCACACCCTGCACTGCACCCCAGGTGAGTGACCTCATCCATGGTCCTTGGCCTGGTGCTGCTTATTTGTAGCTGTGCCATATTCTTTAGGGTCTGTAATGAAAGAATAGATAAAGCAGTGTTTCTTATACGGTGTGAATTCAAACCCGTGTAGACAGAAGATACAAAGTTTTGCCAGCATTTTTTCATGAACACACTCCTTTGTGACACTGTGTTCTCTTTTCTCAGGAGGTTCCCCTGGAGTGAAATAATCCCAATTTCCTGCCTTAAAACAATTAGTGGATGGGTGGTCACAGGAGAGACAGGGAGAGAGTCAGAGAGCCGTGTCCATAAAGGGGGGAAAATGAGGAAACCACAACTGCTCTAAAGAGGTTCTTGGGGGCCTTCCTGGTGGCTCAAGGGGTTGAGAGGCAGCCTATGAAGCTGTCCACAGCCACTGCAGCACGAGTTCCATCCCCGGCCAGGGAGCTACCCACAGGGCGCAGCAGACCTCTCCTATCTCCCCGCTGCTCCCCTCAGCAGTGGATTTCAGTGGATCTGCCTGTTCTGCTCCCCACTCTGTCTCTGGTGAAACCTCTCACTCCCTCATACCTCTGACCTGTACCCCAGCTCTTGTATGCATAGATAAATAAATCTTTAAAAAAAGAGGTTCTTGGGTTTGAATGTAGGATGCACTTCTTTCTAATGGTCTTGCTCACTTAGTCTTCTCTGTCTGAACCGGCCTCTGGCATCCTCCTTCATGAAAACAGATTTTTCACCACGAGGAAGTTTCCCTCTATTTCATACTCTGAGGTATGACTTGTCGAAGGCAGTGACCGGACGGCAGGGGCAGGGCTGCTGTGCCTATCGGCAACTCTAAGCTTTCTCCTCGAGGACTCACGCTGCCTCCCATGACTTTGAAATTCTCAACCAGACTTTTTTAAAGTTCCTTTCTCCTGTTGTGATCAGTTGTGATCATCTTTAGTGGCGATGTGGAAGACTCCGAGAGCTGTGGTTGGACAATTTAAAAAAACAAAAAGGACTTTCTTTCATAAACAATAAAGACACATTAGAGTTCAGGTGAAATCAGGATTTGCCATAAGACCCACTTTCAAGGAATCTAAGAGATCTCAGGCTCTGGACAGCAGAGAGGGCCGGAATTGACAAGGGCCTTGTAGGACCCAAGAATGCATGTTCTATGACTGTCTTGCACCAGGAAGACACCATGCAGGAGACTCCAAAACTACCTTCTTACTAGGTCAGAAATGGTTTGTAATGAAGGAGGACTCCGGGCCTCTACATTTCCGCGAGAAGAAGAGCTGCGTAGACACATCTCCAGAGGAGGCCGACACACGTCCAAAGGCAAGTGAAATCACACCCGTCTCGCTTATCAGCTGGGTCATGCAAATCAAACCCCTGTGAGACGCCACCTCCCGCCGGTGAGAACGGCCCTGGTCAACACGGCCGGGAGCGGCAAGTGCTGGGAGGGTGTGCAGGAAAAGACCCCTTTGCGCTGCAGGTGGACAGCAGACGGGCCGGTCCCTGGGGAAAGCCGTGTGGAGGGTTCTCAAAATATTAAAAATATAACAACATATGATCCCGCAGCTCTACTCCTCCTCAGGCCCTCCCTGAACAAGGGAAGAACAGTAACTTCAGTGTAGTTAAGAATCCTGTAAATTCTTTCAAAAATATAAGTTCACATTTCTTTTTATTTATTTATTGATCTATTTATTTATTTATTTGTCTATCATTTATTTATGTATTTTAAGATTTATTTATTTTACAAGAAACCAGGGTACAGGCCAGAGGCGCGGGAGGGTGAGAGGATTCACCAGAGACAGAGCGGGGAACAGAACAGGCAGACGGACTGAAACACACTGCTGAGGGGAGCAGCGGGCGAGACAGGAGAGGTCTGCTGCACCATGTGGGTTTCTCTGCGGCTGGCGCAGATAGAACTGGCACTGCCGAGGCTGCAGACAGCTTCACAGTGCGGTGCTCAACTGCCTGTGCCACCTTAAAATTTATTTATTTATGCATACAAGAGCTGGGGTGCAGGCCATAGGTGTGGGGGTGAGAGGTTTCACCAGAGACAGAGTGGGGAACAGAACAGGCAGACGGACTGAAACACACTGCTGAGGGGAGCAGCAGGGAGACAGGAGGGGTCTGCTGCGCCATGTGGGTAGCTCCTTTGCTGGGAATTGAACTCGTCCTGCAGTGGCTGTGGATAGCTTGATAGCGCCGAGACTTAACCCCTGCCCTGCACCACCAGGGAGGCCCAAAGCTCATTCTGAGGTTATCCAAATGAGCTTCCTAAAATTGTTTTGTCCTTTATCTTTCTATGGATATAGAAGAATATTAAAAGGATATAATGCTATTCTTTTTATACTTTATGAAAGTAGTGTCCGGTGATTTTTTAAAATAATTGTTATTAAAGACAGCAATATTTTATTTGGAAAATAGGAACAGAATATATTGCAAAGAGAATCTAGAGGAAACACTGAAGTTTATGGCAAATTATAGTTTTACATTCTGGAAATATTAAAAAAAAATCATAATAGCAGGGAGTACCCAAGGGTCTTTTCAGGAGACTAACATGTATCTAATATATTAATCATGAGCAAGGCTGTTCAGCTGAGGGAGATATTCTGATATAGAATCCAGAGAGTGTTGGCTGAGACAGCCGTGTCTGCAGAATACCCTGAGCGAGAGGAGGAGAAGGAACTGGAAGTGTGTGGGAGCTGACCTGGAAATGCATTAAATCCAGGAGCTAGAGTAGACAACAGAGAGAGAGACTTAACACCTCACTGGAGAGAAGCTTTCTAATTATACAAAATGTTTCTGTGGAAAATTTATTCCTTGAGGAGGTAACATCGAGGTCTGCGTTCCTGACACAGCCAAGTGAATTTCTATCGAAACTTCTAAAACTAAAAGAGAGTCAGGAGGCCCAGAAACCACACAGCCGACTAAGACTCAGCACCACAGGGGGCTGGGAGGGCTGTTCTGGAGCTGACCTGCCTGGGGCTTGGGGAGGAGCTGAGATCTCTGGGGGTTGCAATTCTGAACCACACCATTCAGGACATGAATATACAACAGGTAACGCGTTACAAATACATAACGGTGCCATGAGCTAAACCTGATTATTAAAATTCAATTTATAAGAGCTAAATTTATATGAGGGCTTCATGAACTCATCATGGTAGGTGATGAGTTGAAGTGGATACTTGGAAAACTGCCTTTTAGAACAAAACAGATTTCAAGAATTTCCAGGAGGGATGCAGAAGAATTTAAAGCTTCTTAGAAACCTGCAGGCCTTGTTACGGCACAGGAGATCAGCTTTGCAAGTGTGTTAATACGTAATCATAAACAGCCAAAGCAGCCCCGGAATGCTTCTGGGGGTACGGCGGGGTACAGCTGAGTCTCCTGTTCCCATCTAATGCCATCTTTATGGGACCCTATGCGCCGGGGTTTTCCTGGGCCTGCGTCTCCAGGACCCTCTGCCCATGGCAGCGAAGAGAACGTAACACCCGCGCCGAGCAAGGCCTGGGGAGATGCAGACGCTCCCTCTGGCTTGTGCTCTGAGCTCATGAAAACAGAGTTTACTTTTTTCAAGTCTTCAGCAGACTTGCCTGTGAGACATGAAGACCTTCCTGACTGGGATGGCTCCATCAGATGCCATCACTCTAGCAGTCACATAGACGCTGCTAATTGTGCAGACAGAGCTCTCCCCACGTCACCGCTGGCGGTGCGGACAGAGCTCTCCCCACGTCACAGCCGACTGTGCGGACAGAGCTCTCCCCACGTCACAGCCGACGGTGCAGACAGAGCTCTCCCCACCTCACAGCCGACGGTGCAGACAGAGCTCTCCCCACGTCACAGCCGACGGTGCGGACAGAGCTCTCCCCACCTCACCGCTGACGGTGCGGACAGAGCTCTCCCCACGTCACAGCCGACGGTGCGGACAGAGCTCTCCCCACGTCACCGCTGACGGTGCGGACAGAGCTCTCCCCACCTCACAGCCGACGGTCTGGACAGAGCTCTCCCCACGTCACAGCTGACGGTGCAGACAGAGCTCTCCCCACCTCACAGCCGACGGTGCGGACAGAGCTCTCCCCACGTCACAGCCAACGGTGCGGACAGAGCTCTCCCCACGTCACCGCTGACGGTGCAGGCAGCTCTACCCCGCTGCAAACACGCAGGAGCGCTTGGGCACCGCGGCCAGGGGCGCGCGAGTCCCTCAGCCTCTGCTCCCGGGGCGGAGAGGCCGCTGGGCTGAGGCCCTGAGGCCCGGGGCCGCCCAAGGACGCAGCCGGGCTCGCCCAGCCACAGGCGTCGTGGCCAGTTTTCCAACAGCAAGAAATCGTGGTCGTTTCTTCCCGCGGAGCCCCGGGTCGGCCGGACGCCAAGGTCTGCGGCCCGGCCCCGCGGGGGGCGGCCTCTCCCGTCCCGCAGGACGCCCGAGGAATTCAGAGGTGCCCGGGGTAGAGGGTCGGGGGAGTCTCGTGATTTTTTTAACAATTCTCAGTTTCCCGGTCCACGTTCCATGTGCGTTGCGTAAAGCGGTGACCTTGGCTTGGGTCTTCAGAGTTTCACCTCGAGCGTCGTGTCCAGCAAAGCGCGACGCGGGGTCCGCGCAGGTTCCGTTTCCAGACACGCCGGGTTCTTCGCGTCTCTGAACCGGGCCGTGGACCCTCCGTGTCCGCCGCGGGCAGAGCCTCCCCCGCGGACAGGAGCGGCCGCCAGGGGCCAGGCCGAGCCTCGCCCGTGAGCCCCCCGTGCCCGGCCGCCCAGAGATTCCACGACGCCCCCCCCGCCGCGGCAGCTTCGGGGCGCGCGTGGGGCGTGTGGGGCGCCGGCGCAGCGTGGCTCTGGGCGCTGCTCCGGGATTCGTCTTTCTTTCCTGCTGGGCACCCCAGGACGCGTCGCCTGAGTTAAGTCCAGGGCCAGGGGGCCCCTCGGAGCATCAGCGACGCTGTTTCCATGAGCGCGCTGGGCGCGGGGGCGCGGGGCCCGGGGCGCTGGGGCGCCGGGCGCTGGGGCGCGGGGCGCGGGGCCCGGGGCACTGCCCGCGCGAGCAGGAGCAGGAGGGCGCGTCTCGCGGGCCGGCCTCGCGCACAGGTGGCCGCGGTGACCCCACAGCGTCCGCGCGTCTCCCGCGTGAGCGCAAAGGAGCCGTCGCCAAGGGAGACAAGCGCGCGGGCGGCCAGGCCGCTCTCCGCGCGGCGATCGCCTTTGAAACATGCGTGGCCAGGAGCGGAGCGGGGGGCTTTGGGGAGGGGGTCGTGCACCTGCAGCCGCCGTGCACCCGCCCCGGCCCCGGGGGCAGACGCCGAGCGGGTCCTCGAGCGCAACACGGGGCGCGCTCCCCTGTTTCCCTGCGCGTGTGAGACTCAGGGCACGCCGTGGAAACACTGAGAACCGTCACAACCAAATACCGAGTAAAGAGAAGGACAGAAGTTACCTGGCGTGGGCCCGAACCTCTTCGTGAACGGACAGAAGCGAAGGACACAGCATCCCGGGAAGACTCGGCCATCAGAAATGCAAATTCAAAAAGACACTCTGACAATCTGCCAATCCCGGGCAGAGAGGGACACAGAGCAGCTGCAACTCGTTTGCATTTTGAGTGACAGAGCAAAATCCAGTCACCTTTGGAAAGCTTGGCTGTTTCTTATCAAGTTAAACAGGAAGGTGACAAAGGACCACCCTTGGGCTCTCAGCCAAGGCGAAGACCCCTCCCGCCCCACAAAGGCCGCCTGCAGGGCTACGTCTTCGTGAGACTTGCATTCCTGCTTGCCAAAAAGTGAGCAGCCCAGGTTTTCAGGGTGGGTGAGCAGGCAGGTAAGCAAGTGGGGGTTCAGTTGCTGACACTCTGCTCAGCAGCAGAAGGGAGAAGGCGCTGACGCTGCAGTCACGTCGGTGACTCAGCTCCGGCTCAGCCAAGGACCCGCTCAGAGAGACTCTCTGGTGGCCGCCTTGACAGTGACATCTGGAGAGGCAAAGGAGCAGGGAGCAGGTCTGTGTCACCAGCTCCCCAGGCTGGGGGGGGTGCACTGAGGACAGAGGGGCTGAGAAAGCCCCGGAGTGAAGAAGTTGCTGTTTCCTGAACAGTAGGGATGCCTGAGTGACAGCGCCTCAGACCGAAGGCACCCGCTTCACTGCACGCTAAGGGCACCTCGGGGAGCTGATGCAGAATGTGCACCCCACCTGGCCCAGTTTCCCTGGGGGACATGGTCAAAGGCACAAACTCCGAGTTACGTAAAGTAAATGAGTCCCACGCCGCCCTGCACAGCCCGGGACTGTTATGCTGACACTGCAGTGGCTGTCGCGAGCCGCTGAGGGGCTACATCTTACACGGTCTCGCCACAGGGGAAAGCGTGTGACTGCGGGGCCAGTGCTGACTGGGCTTGTCCAGGGTCATGTTTCCACACGGACAGGTCTCACCTGGGGATGGCACACACCTGGAGCGAATGTGATGGGGAATCGGGGTTCATCCCAGCAGGTGCATCTATTAATTGCACGTATTTTCGAGGCACATTATTAGAAAGGCAGATGCGACAGTGGGCGTGGGGGGGGGTGACCTGAGCTTGTGTGTTTCTGACCAGCGGTGTCCACGGCTCTGAGTAGCAGAGATCCGGGTTCGCCCTGGTGTTCTTCTGATCACACCAAACTGCTGGAGCTAAAAACAATCCATAGGTCATCGGCATCCATCGCATCCCTTAACTCAGAAAAGACATTGAAATTTTTGGAATCAGAAAACCTTCTCCAGGGATCCTGCTTAGGTTAAACCTTTTAATGGATATGGATTGTGAGGGAGGGTTTCTTGGTTCATCCAGACTAAGTGAGGTCTTTGCAGTTTGAATCCATCCACCCCGACTTACATAAACCTCAGCATCAGCAGGATCTCTGTCTCCACATTCATTCATAAGATTCTTGTGAAATTGTGGGCTTCAATCCACTTTGATTACAAGATATAAAGTACATAATATTTATTTCTGAGGCCTGAATATTTGGAGGCTGTTGGATACTTTGTGTAAGGGTTGAATTTGGAATTGGCAGAGTAAGTCCTAAGCAGGCAGAGAAGTGTGTTCACCCCTTGCTCTACATTAAAGTACCAAGGGGAGTTTGCAGATTAGAGCTTCCTGCTAATTAGGCCCCAGGAAATTAGGCAGGAGTCCACTAGTGGAGGGAAACTTTTACGGTGTCAAGTCATATTCCATTTTATGTTTCCCTTGCTTGAGTTGATTATAAAATAATATCCTTGCAAATCTCCATGCTAGATACCAGGGTGGCTTAGTGGCTAAGAGGCTTAGCATAATTTATGCTATAATGTTAACCTTACCTCATTTTTTTAGTACTAATAAGGATATAGTGAACATACTGGTACTATATTAGAAAGATATTTTTCCCCTGGGAGGATGCTGGTTGTAAATGCATCCTGTCCTAAATATTTTCTTTGCAAATACTTCATGAAAAGTCCATTTTAAAATGTTCCTTAGGCCATCCTTTTATTAATGACGAAGGTGGAGTGAAGAATCTCTATAAAGAAATGCCACCAACATCACCCCCTGCTACTTGACAGCATTCATGTTACAATAAACATTATCCGAGTCATTTTTCCTAGTCAGCGCTGTTTGTTCTTCCATCTTAGAATTTCCTTATTTTCCCCCCAGTATCCAGTCATGTTCTAGGATCATCCCCCACTACACAATATATAAACAGAGTCCTAAGATCTAAGGCTATGCGTGGAGGGAACAAGTGACCACACCCACGACCTTGGCCGCTGGAGGGCGGCGCCACGCAGGGCAGAGCTGCCAGTGGTTTTGTTCAGCACAAAGTTCGGTGGCAGCCAGTCAGCGCCTTAGAGCAATAAGTGAAAAACTGCTATCGTCATCCATTTGTGTCTTTCTGACTGTTATATGCTCAATTGATTCAAATATCAAAATGCCCTCATGGACATTTGTGGCATATCTTATTGGAGAAAATTGGATTGGGACTCAGTTCTTGTTTGACAGCAAACGGCAGCCCCTCTGCCGGCTGCGGGGGAAGCAGCGGGCCGGCGCTGCTCTGTCTATATTTACTAACTCGTTTTTTGCTTTATTCCCATGAATCACTGATGATCCTACAAAATGATCCTACTGCTTCAAAATTGCACTTTCTTGTCACTCACAAAACATGGCCAAGCTCTGCCACAATATCCTTCCCCTCAGAAACCACCTGAGAAGGAAACACACAGCCCCCTCACCGCCAGGGGCCACTGCCAGGGCCTGGAGGAGCACTCGGCTGCAGGGGGGTCAGCTGGCCTCTTTTTTTGCTGACTTTTTCTTTACTACAAGCACTTCACTGGTGCCGAGCTTCACCGAGTTAGCGCCAGAGCCTGGCACGTTATAAAAAGCCTCTGATCACGAATAACAGGCGGACGGGATCATTGAATTGGGAGGGTCCCGACATCGCCAGAGTGGAGCATGGTTCTTCCATGACAGGTGTTGTGTCTACACTCACAACCACAGAACTGGGAGCCACAAGCACCCCCACCAGGCAGATGCACCCTCATCCCAACCTATGAGGGAACACATTTGCCCTTGAAGACTACTCCAAAGGCTAATTCCCTTCCATGTGACATTCATATTCCCAAAGTAATTTTATGTATTTCTACAAATGAGCCTATTTCAGCAGCTGCTTCTAGCACAGACCTGGCTTGAGTCTTCACTCCGGTGTTGGTATTTACAGCTTTCAGTTTCCCCATCTCCACCTCCAAGCTTCGCAGTAACAGCAGCTCCGGGATGCGGCACTGAGAAACGTAGTTCCAGGCTCTGTGTGGAGCTGCTCACTGGCTGCGGTGGTGGCTCTGGGCCTCGGATGAATCCTCTGGAAAAATCAGGATGAGAGGGAACGATCTGCTCCTTTGTAACCGTACTCACTTGCTAATTCAGTGGAAAGAGGCAAAGGTACTGAGCAGGTTTCTAGGAGGTGTGCAGGAGTCAGCCCTCCACCCGGGCGTGAGGCAACATCGTCGTCACGGAGCACAGGTGTAATCCAGAAATGAGAAACGCCTGCTGGCGTGTCAGGCAGTCGCTGGTGCTTCACGTGAGGTGATGGGGCTTCAGGTATTGAGAGGTTGTTTTTAGGTGGGGAGTCAACCTTACTCTGTTCTGTTTTCTATCCAGTTTAATGCTTCGACAATTATTTCTGCACAGATAAATGTAATTGTATGTTTAATTGAAGAGATGTTTGCAACACCGGCTCACTTACATGTGCAGGGCCCCAGCTCTGAGACGGGGACACAGCACCACGGCCACCACCTGCGTGCTCACAACACCCCCAGCCCGCCCCGCCCCCTCTGGTAGCCTCCATTCTGCATTCAGACTTCTAGGTTTTTGGGGGCTTAGTCTTGTCTGTTGTTGGTTTTGTGTCTTTATATTCCACACATAAGTGAAACCATCTGGTATTTGTCTTTCTCCTTTTGATTCAATTCTCTTAGCATAATCCCCTCCAACTTCAGCCAGATTGTCTTAATAGCAAGATTTCATCTTTTTATAGTTGAGTCTCCAGTGTGCATGTAGGGCACATCTCCAGCCACCCTCTGCCTTTCGGCTTTCAGTTCATTCCCATCGCTGGCGATCGTAAACAATGCTGCAAGGAATGTAAGATGCTAGTGTCTGTCTGTTTTGTTTAGCTATATTATAGTTATATTTCTATATTATATTAAGCTACTCAACAATAAGTTTGAATCTGTTTGGTAGTAGTTATTAAAGCTGGAAATGTTGTACAGGGAAAACCATCTTCTAAGTGTATTAAAGAATATTTTTTAAAAAATATTTATTTATTTATTTATGCATACAAGAACTGGGGTGCAGGCCAGAGGTGCAGGGGGTGAGAGGATTCATCAGAGACAGAGTGGGGAGCAGAACAGGCAGATGGACTGAAATATACTACTGAGGGGAGCAGTGGGGAGACAGAGGGATCTGCTATGCCATGTGGGCAGCTCCCTGGCCAGGGATCAAACTCGCACTGCAGAGGCTGTGGACAGCTTCACAGCGCTGTGCTTAACCCCTTGCACCACCAGGGAGGCCCATATTAGAGAATATTGTGTGCTTACACTTTTATTAACTTAATTTTCAAATATGTATTTAAAAACAGGCCATCTAATACGTGAAATATTTAATCAGACTCCACTGAATTTGCCCTCTGCAGTTGTTGTGACATTAATGGGTGTGTTGGGCTGGCCCAGGCCTTTGAATTGTGTCTTCTGCCATCCAAGCCAAAAGAACATGGCGTTGAGCTGCCACGCACTGTGCTGCGTAGACATCAGGAGAGGGAGGTTTACATTCATTCTTCTCAAAAGACTGCACAGTAGATATTGTTGGGCCCCGTACTACAGAGGGTGACTCAGAGTTTAGATGTGTCGCGTCCTTGGCTTTTTCATCCAGCTGGTAAACTTCAGATTTCATCCTGATGTGACTTCAGTGAGATATGCTAAATGCTTTGCACTTTTCAGATAATATTTTCATCTTAATGTTGACTAAAATTGCTTATTTCACCAGAACTCACTGTGTGTCACAGACATGCGACCAAAGGAGGGATCTTGGCAGGTGCTTCTCAGTCAAGGGGACACCATGACCAGCTTCTCTGAAGTTCAGAAGCTTCGAGAAGGCACTGTGGGCACTGCTCTTTCTCTGGACTTCTGAGAAGACGTTTTTGGCCTTTGCTTAAAAATGTAAACTGAAACTCACAAATCCAACCACGAAAATTGGGAGGGGTTGTTTTAGATTCTAACCTACAGCAGAATGACTGTAATTCTGTAAAATCATTTTAATGCAGATACGTTCAAGTTTAAATGCTGGTTGTGAGGCGTATGAAAGTGATCTGGCCTCAGGCTTTCTTCCATGTATCAGGATAATGAAGTCAGTCTACATTTCAGGAAAATGGATGGTGGCATTCGCTATCGATCTCCGGACAGGTGGAGAACACTATTATAATAATCCATATGTGTCAGCCTGGCCTTTTACTGATTGACCTTTACCTGGAGTGGGAGGAAAACGGAAGAATAAAATAAAGGATCCAATTTGAGCAAAGGAGAACATATGATTGTCACAGGCTGGATTTCACTGTTATTTATCACTGAAGCGAAGTCATCCATCATGCCTCTGTCTCATCAGAGCCGGTGAATCCGAAGACAGTCATGGTGAGGCGTTAGTGAATCTGCCCAGTGGTGAACTTTAAGCATCTTCCAAGGCTTTTGCAAGAAAATGGATCTTAAAAGCAATAAAGGGGGCTGAAGTATCTGCCATGGCTCAACTAGCCTCTCTGGAAAGGTTTCTAGGATCTCCCCACTTGTAGTTCATTTCTCTCCCCCCATTATAATCAGAGAAGGTTGGACCCCAAAAGACACTTAGACTTGAGTGATGGCTGATGACACATGCTTGTGAGAAGAACAGGGACCGTCTCAGAATTGCCTGTCGTCCCCCTGGAGCAGAGCTACTGATGGAAAGCCCCTCCTCCCACTGGCTCTGGAAGCTGCACTTCCCATGGCAGAATATTAGTGAGTTGGATCCTCAGGATGAGAACGCATCTGAGGCAAGGGCATAGGACTGCATAGCTGGAAGCATTTAGTGGTGCTGAAATGGGTAAAGAGGCTCTTGAAGAAGAAGCAGGAGTCTGCTGACCCCGGAGCGGTGGTAAAAGGGAGAGCGCTGGTCCGCAGGGAGCTGCAGTAGTTGGCAATGCAGGATCAGGATTAGTTAATACAAAAGTTTTGCGTGCTTTGGGTAAATCCCTAGGAGTGGAATTGCTGGATCCTATGGAAGCTCTATAGTAGAATCTCCACACAGCTCTCCATAGTGGCTGGATCAGTTTGCACTCCCACCAGCAGTGCAGGAGAGTGCCTTTTCTCTACCTCCTGGCCACATTCTGCAGGGGAGGAGGCGGGACAGGGATCAAAACTAGGGCGGGAAGAGCACAAGGCACGATGGTGATGGTCACGGGTGAATTGTTGGTGGAAATTCTATGGGGCCTGAGAGGAGAAAGCAAACATTGTAAGATAGATAAATAAATATATTAATTATTTAATTAATTAGTTTTGGGGCTGGTTCTATTTTCACACTCAGGAAGTGTAAGTGGAGACATGGTCACTTATTCTGCTGATCTCTAAACTCTGCATCTACACAGTTACTGTCATTTTTAAGTCTCAGAGATACCATAGGTATGTGCAGAACAGACACGGTGTTCACGAAGTTCCACTGCAGGGTTTAAAAGAGTAGAAGTTAGTGCCAGAACGTCAAGTTCAAAGCCTGGCCCTCCCAACAATGCACTGGGTGATGTGGGCTGTTGTTTTACAACTTTAAACTTCATCTGTAAAATCTGGGCTATAATAGCATTTATTAGAGAAGTAAACACTATCACAGAATTTTCTATGGGAAAGTCTTTGTAGCTGTGAGTTAGTCAAGGATTAGATATAACACCAGAGCATGAGTCACAAAGAAAAACAAAGACAAATTGGACTGCAAGATTTAACACTTTCCACTTTGAAAGACGCTATTGAGAGTGAAAAGTGGCAGACGGGGAGAAAAACAAGTTTGCAAAGCACGGATCTAACAAGGAACTTGTGTGCAGAGGACATAAAGAACTTAGAATGCTCAAAAATGAGACAAAGAATTCAATTAAAAAAGAGAAAACTATTGAAGGGATATTTCACTGAAGTAGATATAATTTTGACTAAACGTCCCTGAGAAAAGTTTCACCATCTTTTGACATGAGAGCCACACAACTGCCAGTGCACTGAGACAACACCATGCCCTCGCCCAGGAGGCGGTGACCGTGCGCCAGACGTCAGCTGCTGCCCACGAGGACAAGGATAAACCCAAGTCTCTGCGTTCTCCAAGGCGGGATCTAAAATGCTATAGTTCCTTGGAAACGGTGGGCAGCTTCGTGGGGCATTAAATATAAGTTAGCATCAAGCCAAGTAAGTCCTGTCCTAGGCGTCGACCCAAGAGCAACGGAAGCTACATCTTCCCAGAGAAACGCCATAGCATCATTCATGATGACCCCAAGCTGGGGTGATCTCCATGTCTGCCCACTAGTTACGGGTAAACAGAAAGTCACATTTTAATGCTATAAAAAGACATTATTTGGGAGTAGGATCAAAACAAGGGTGGTGGGAATTTTACGGGGACTCTAACCAAGATGAAAATGCATACATTGTACAAAAATGAAAAATGATGTAAAAATTTATAAAATAGTAAAAAAAAAAGACATTATTCTGCAATAAAAAAGAACTTTCCATGTATGTTACAACATGCACCAACCTCAAAAACACTATGAAAGTGAAAGCAGTAGAAATGAGAAATAAGAGGTCATGCGACTCGAGCACATGAAGCAATTCATACGAGCTACACAGAAAATGCACATTCGTGGCGAGAGCAGGCAGATTGGTTGCTGGCTTCGATATGGACTGGCAGCAGATACGAACTGCAAACAGAGTCTAGGGAGCTTTTCCAGGTGGTGGAAATGTTCTGAAAGTTAATTGAGATAATGTTTGCCCAACTCTACAATTTTACTCAAGTCATTTCATTCTAGACTTACAATGGGTGGATTTCATAGATGTAAGTTGTCCCTTACTAAAACTCTTAAATATACATCTGATTAAAAGGGTAGGCAAGACTATAAAAAATAGTATTTATTCCTAAATGCCCACTGACACTCTTAAATATAAGATAAATGTATGTGTGATATATATAATCAGTAACGATCACACCAAAGTTGTATTGGCTTTGTGGGGATATTACAGAAGTAAAATACTACCTGTGTGTTGCTATCCCCGATGCCTGCTACATGACCGCGGGCCTGCAACAAATGCCAGATAGAAGCAGTGGCTCCCCTGGGCTGCATGGCCTCAATAAGGCCTGGCTATCCATTCTGCCCATCCCATGGTGCAACTGTCCGCCTGTGACCGCTCAGCCTCCAGGGGACAGATGGGCCCACTTTGTGAGGGGGTCACCCAAGAGGGCAGCTGAGAGTTTCAGAGCCTCAAAAGTTGCACCTTCTATTTCTCAAAGCAGGTGCAGTTCCAAAGCAGAGAGAGTAGCAGCACCTCTTGAGGGGGGACTGGAAAACTCCTGTGGCAAAGAATGAGGAGGCAGGAGGTGTGATTCGTGGGGACTATTATGACAGTGATTATTCAGAGCTGCTTTCCTGTGATATGTGCACACATATTTTACACAAAACTTCATAAACCAGTACCTCCCTGGTGTCACAAGGGGTTAAGTCTCAGCACTGTGAAGCTATCAACAGCCTCTGCAGCACAAGTTCGATCCCTGGCCTGGGGGCTACCCACAGGGCACAGCAGACCTCTCCTGTCTCCCCCCTGCTCCCCTCAGCAGTGTATTTCAGTGGATCTGCCTGTCTGCTCCCCACTCTGTCTCTGGTGAATCTTCTCACCCCCCACACCTCTGGCCTGCACCTTAGTTCTTCTATGCATAAATAAATAAAATAAATCATAAAAACTTCATAAACCATATCATCATGGATTTAGGTAAAAAATTGCTATACAGAAAGGATTTGGGAGTTGGGAGCATGGTTTTTGTAAAGGAATTGCTAGTGACATTCAGTATTTGTGATGCAAACTCATTTTCCTAATCTTCACAAGAAATTGTAAAATGTATTTAATATGGCATTATTATCTGGGGAATGCCACATATTTTTGCCTACAAGGTTCTTGACATTGACCGAATGCCAGAGAGACTTGGGCTAGTTCCTGGATGTTAGCAGCCTAGTGTGAATCTCAGCACAAAGTGCTTCATCTTGTTTATGGGAGAACAAGTTCATGCCTGGGAAAAATAAAGATTTCCTAGGCAGAGCGCTCCGGTTATGCGTAAAGGTCATTCTGTGTGTGATTCAATTCTACTAAATAAAACAAATAAGTCACTTCTATTAAATACTTTACTGGTGTAGATACTAGATGTGAGAATAACTCTGCACAAGTTTAGCTATTTTTAAAACATGAATCAAACATAAAATTTCATTTCATTTATTGCTAAGTTACATAAATACCTTTTATGAGTTTTAAGAAAACGTGATAATGGCTTTAACATTCATCTGGATTATTTTCTCAGGAACACGCCTACCTAATATTTTCCTCAGATCCCCTAATACAGTTCAGCATTAATAAATAAGCCACTCAGTTCAGTTTTCATGCATATGTGAAATGTGGCATATACACTATTATATACAGTATGTATGTGTAGTCAAACTCATACACAAGGAAAAAATAAGTCATGCAGTTTATGTATTAAGAACAAACTTTCTTCTATGATTTCAGGAAAATATTTTAAGAACCTGTGTGTCCTCAGGAAAATATTCATTTGTATTGATTCATAGTAATTTTTATACTTAATTTGATGCTCACTTTCTCTTAATAGTTTTTCAGTGACTTCATGCTATACCCACTTATTAGCAACTTAAAATCTAGATTTATTTCATTTTTCTGAGCATTGCAAAGTATTCTGCTGCCTTCAAACCACCGTGTAAGGTGTGTCACGGACAGCTTTTGAAACCATTCCTAGCGTGTTTTCAATGACAGTGAAATGCTCTGATGCATCTGTCTCCCTACAAGCAGGGCAAGTTGGCTGGACATTTGGAAGTGGGGCTGCAGAGTTAGTGTTTATCTTCTAAATTTGGGTAAATGTGATTTATAGGATGGCATTAAATTATTTTTGCATTGTCAGATTTTTTTAAATTATATTTTTAAATTGTATTTTTTTTTATCGAGGTAACTCTGGTTTACAACACTGAACATGACTGAAAGGTATAGGTTCATACCTCATGTAATGAGAACGACTTTATTTCCCAAAATTTGCTTTGACAAATAAACTAAGAAATTAAATTTTCATTAAAAATTCTTTCGCATCATGGCAAAATCATAACCACCCTGTCTTTGGATCCTTGAAGAAAGTAGCATTTTTACTAGATTTTCAAAATACACTGAATCATCCTTGAAATCCTGGGGGAAACTCAGTCTTACTGATTTATTCTTTTAATAGTGTGCAGCTTCCTTTTATGTTATCTTTCAGGATTTTATGGATATGTTATATTCGCTACATAAAACCAGTTTGGGGTTAAATGTTCCTTGAAGTTTTGATAGAATCCACTTATGAAACTGAAGAGGACAGGTTGTTTGTTGACACCTTCTGAATTTCTCACAAGCTGATTGATCAATTTAGAATACGATACAGTCACTTTGGTTAGGTTGTATTTTTGTCTTGAAAATTATCCAGCTCATCCAGCTTTTCAAATATGTTTGAAGAAAAATGATTGGCATGTGAAAAATCTCTCCTAAATCTGAGTTGTCCTTCTCAGTTAAAATTATATGATATTATATTTCCACTTTATTTTTTTAATTAAAATGGCTGGTGCTGTCACTATTTAGGATTTAATTGCTGACGGAGAAGCAGAAATTGCATTTATGTTTTAATTAACACATTCATTTGCCTCTGCTATTTTTCATGACTTTCTTTCTCTCTTCCTTCATTTATATCTCGCAGCTCCTCCAGCTTCTGAAATTGAATTCTGATTCTTTTTAAAATCTCTTTGAATATTTTAAGTATTTGATGTATATTGTGTATGTATATGCAGGTATTTGTGGTTATGAGTTTTTCTGTAAGTTTTTACATTCCTGATTTAAAAAATATTTTGGACCACTGGTTCTGGACAGGTGAAGGGTGGTGACAGGTGTCTGGGTCACACAGAGTATTGTGAATCAATGTTACCACAAAAATAAAATTAGAGGGGCCTCCCTGGTGGTGCAAGGGGTTAAGCACCACCCTATGAAGCAATCTGCAGCCTCTGCGGCACAAGTTCCATCCCCAGCCGGCCAGAGAGAAATCCACATGGCACAGCAGACCTCTCCTGTCTCCCCACTGCTCCCCTCGGCAGTGGATTTCAGTGGATCTGCCTGTTCTGCTCCCCGCTCTGTCTCTGGGGAATCCTCTCACCCCTACACCTCTGGCCTGTACCCCAGCTCTTGTATGCATAAATAAATACATCTTTAAAAAAAATAAAAAATAAATAAAATTATATCTGACACATGATCAGTTTTCTTATTAATGGCCCTTTTTGTCTTTTACTCCTTCTTATATAATTAAAATACCAGTAATAAGATCTTTTCATTACTTATTTAAACATTTAAATATTATTAAATATTAAATATTGAAGATATTTATTAACATATTACTGATATTTTTATTGTAGAAATACATTATTTTATTTTTTAAATTCTTTGATTTCTTTTTTGTTGAACATACAATTACATTTTAATATATCTCATGGCGTTTAAAAAGTGCATTATTTCATTATAAATTCTCCTTTCTTACATACTGTGTGTAACTCATATCTGTGAATTCAATCATATTATATGTTCACATCTACCCTACCGTTAGGAATCTTACTTACTCTGCTTCTCGTATTCTCGCTACCATGTTTAGCTCTGGGATTCCCGGTGGCCTGAACTGAGAGAAGCGACTTAGAAGCAGAGCTCGGGTCTTCGCGGTCCTGCAGGTGCCCGTGGCGGCTGCGCTGCTGTGGGCGACGCGGGGCCTCTCCAGGTACATCACTGATCTGCTGCAACTCTCCTTGTAAAAGTGCTGCAGTTTCTTTCTTTTTTTTTAGATTTATTTATTTATGGGGACCTCCCTGGTGGCTCAGGGGTTAAGTCTCAGCACTGTGAAGCTATGGGAAGCCACTGCAGCAGAGTTCCATCCCCTGCCAGGGGGCTACCCACATGGCGCAGCAGACCTCTCCTGTCTCCCCGCTGCTCCCCGCAGCAGTGGATTTCAGTGGATCCACCTGTTCTGCTCCCATATATTTATTTTTTATTTTTTAAAATAAATCTTTAAAAAATTAAAAAAATATATTTATGCATACGAGAACTGGGGTACAGGCCAGAGGCACGGGGGTGAAAGGAGTCACCAGAGACAGAGTGGGGAGCAGTGAGTCTGATATTGCGTCTCCCTTAAACACTAGGGCTTGGGATTGGAAGTGAATTGTAATTTCATTGCAGCTGAAAATCTTTTTATTCTTCTCATTTTCTATTGGGTTTAAGAGAAGAGCATTTGTCTTCATTTGTGTGTTTTCCCCTAATGAGGAGCAGAGACAGGGGATTAGAGGAGGAGACACTGGAGGATTAGGCATCTTCCCCAGGAGGACCCCCCAGGCAGCTGACACTGGCCACCCCTCCCAGGCTGAGGCCCAGGGTCTCTGCGATCCTCCCTCCTTGCCCCTCCTGGCACCTGACGGTAAGCACTGTCTCAGCCACTTGCCTCAGGAGCTGCTCCATCCCTCTTTCTGTTTCACTGACCCCAGCAAGCATGACTAAACAGCCCCTTGATTTAACTTATTTATCTTCCAGTCCAGTCTATGACAGACCTGCTTCAAGCTGTGCTGTAGTACATTTCAAGTGTGTACAGTAACTTGGTTTATAAGTGCACATCTATGCAACTACACACCCGATCGAGATAGTGCAGCAGCTCATGAAGGTATGTTGTGCTCTTTCAGCTGTCACCTCCTGTTTCCTGCAGGTCACTGGGCTAATATCTGGGAAAGACTTTGCAGTGAATCATGTGGGGAGCAGGCTTCAAGGACAACTGGGTTTTCCCCCTTCACACCATACCCAAAAAATCAAACTCAGGTGATTAAAGATGAATATTTGAGCCAATTCTGACCCTATGCCCCTAAGTCATATACAGTGTTGCCAATCTGTTAGCTTAGTTTAAAAGGATCATAAAACAAACAGGAATTTGACTCTAAAAAGCTTAAAATTATAATAAAATAGATTATCTTCATCAATTTATATGAAGACATTTTAAGATAAGTACAAAACAGAAGACACTGCTATACTTTATACTCATATCCATTTATTAAATATATATTTTAGGGAGTGAAATATCATTTATAGGATAGAATAGTATATTTTCAGTATGTATTATTGTTAAGAATCAATATCCAGAATATAAAAATAAATCCTACTTATTGGAAGTGAGCAAAGAAAGATGGGCTAAATAATTGAGCAGTCACTTAAATCCAAAGAAAATCAAAAGAGGTCAGCAAAATCTGAAATTTGGTCCACAACACACTTTGCTCTGAGTCCCCCCTAGTTCTTGCCAGAAATCCACCTGAAAGTGCTCCCTGGTTGGCGTTAGGATCTCATTCCCATGGCAGACTCTGCTCTGGGAACCCCACAGGAGAAGAATACAATTCTTGTAGGAAACCAATGACAAATATTTTACCCAACGGAAAACAATGACTATCTGGAACATATACAACACTCTCCAAAAACGCAAGATTGCCAATTTTACATACCACTATAGTATGTGTCAGAAGTTTTAGTTAAAGCAATCATATATTTAGAAAGCTGTGGAGTCCTATCAGGGTAAGTAAAGAAACACAAAGGTTTCTTTATTTTTTCCTATCTTTATTTTTCCTATCTCCTTTATGAAACAGGTGCACAGACATAAAACTACATGACCTGTAACAGCACAAGAATGTGAAAATCCACTCATAAAATCTATAAAAATATGAGAAAATTATGCCTCATTGTTATCAAAGAAATATAAGTCAAAATGAAATCATTTATTTGTTATCAAATCAGGAAAACAAGATAAAATAAAAATATACAAAAATTATTGAAAAAAGCAATATAAACATTATAAAATAACAAACATTATTTTAAAAAGGCAAAACAGCAGTTACAGTAAAGAATAACCTGGTCAAAAGATCATTCACATAGGGCCTCCCCTGGTGGCGCAGCGGTGGAGCGCTGGGTGGCGAAGCTGCCCGCTGCCTCTGCGGCACCAGTTCGATCCCCGGCTGCTCCCCAACCACCGGAGGAGGGTCCCACATGGCGCGCAGACCTCTCCTGCCGCCCGCTGCTCCCCTCGGCAGTGTCCTTCGGTCCTTCTGCCTGCTCTGCTCCCCGCTCTGGCTCTGGTGGATTCTCTCACCCTCCCGCGCTTCTGACTGTACCCGGTGCTTGTGTAAATAAATAAATAAATCTAAAAAAAAAAAAAAAAAAAAGCAATGGAATGTTTAAGAAACTTTAAAAAAAAATAAAGCTCACTAATGTTCGATGGAACATTAAGAAAATAATTATTAAAAAAAAGATCATTCACATAAGCTGATGTTAATCATGAAAGCTTATTTATACTACTCCTAGAGAAAATGATATATTTTTACCTAAATTATTAGATGGGAAATTTAAAGTAGGCAAGTAAATAGATGAACAGATGGGGCATATACACACACACACAAGTGTATATATATTTATATATACTCATATATACTTATGTATATGGTATACATATAATTTTGATGCAATAATTCCTCTTCTTGTAATTTATAGTAGATATCACTGATGTATAGCTATTCATATGTTGGGTTAAAGAGGTGTTCATTACTTCTGTGCTCGCTTTGAAAAGTGACCAAACAAAAATATCCACCACAGAAAGTAGGAATCGTATTAGGTCTAGGTCATAAATATTATGCAAGTATTACTGATATTATAACAGAAGATTGTTTCTTTTCATGAAAATGTTAATATATTTTAGTGAGGATTCATTTATTCTGGGGAAAAAGGGTGTGCAGGTCCAGATGCATAGGTTTCAAAATGTGACCCCACAGTCCGTCTCGATGAGAATAATAGTGTGTTTTCTTTTTTGACTTGATTGTATTTTAGGGGTTGAATATTCATAAAGAAATTGTGATAAGGTCACCACGGGGGGTGGTGGTGGTGAAGCAGGAGCCAGTAAAGAAACCCAGTCAAAGCCCACAAAAGAACAAGTAAGTGTATAAAGTGTTTTCAACCCCATTAGTCACCAAATAATTGATTGTTGACGTATAATAATTAATGACATTTAGACTGATATTGCAGGTAACAATTTTGTAAAAATAACATCCAGTCAGACACTGGAAGAAAGGACACTACACAGCAATTGGGAGCAAAAATGCTATGGATTATAATTTGAAACATACATTAGAAGTCACTAATAAAAATAAACATTTTAATTCAGCTATGTCAGCCTCACTTTCAGACCCTTAACTTAAAGGAGAGGCTACAAAAGACCACAGAGTTAAGTGGGCCATGGTGCTCACCAGCACTTGATCGAAATAATGGCATAATTTCCAATATAATGAGAATAACTAAAAATTAGCACACATTTATGTCAAGTGTGGCAAACATTTTCTGTGAGAGTGCAGAGAAGAGGCATTTTAGGTTTTGCATGTTATTTGGTTTTTGTTGTAATTATTCAAGTCTTGTGTCCTAGCATGAAAAAAAATCATGTGAACAACAGGCATGATTTGTACCAATAAAACTTTATTTACAGGGCCTCCCTGGTGGCGCAAGGGGTTAAGCACCACACTATGAGGAAATCCGCAGCCACTGCAGCACAAGTTCGATCCTGGACCGGCCAGGGAGCAACCCACATGGCGCGGCAGACCTCTCCTGTCTCCCCGCTGCTCCCCTCAGCAGTGTATTTCGTCAGTCTGCCTGTTCTGCTACCCACTCTTTTTCTGGTGAGTCCTCTTACCCCCGGCACCTCTGGCCTGTACCCCAGCTCTTGCATGTATGCATAAATAAATCTTAAAAAAAAAACTTTATTTACAAAACAGGAAGTCATACTGATTTGGACTAGAGGTGCTGTAGTTCTGTCCTGTTGAAGGCTATTTCTATATAGTCAGAAATATTGTCAGAATATTGGCAAATGGTAAGGGAATAGGCAGTGTTTGATCCCACTTGTTATTTGGGTACATAAATCTAATAAATCTTACTTTTTACCTATTTATGTAGAAAAAAACAGGTGAATAACCACCAACATGCTTATATATGTATTTCTTGCTCATAAAATTATAATTTGGGGTATTTTTCTACTTTGTATTTTGTAACATTTTCTATTTTAAACTTAGCATTTTAAACACCTTAAAAGTAGTAAGTAATAAACTATGATATTGAACTCAAGCAAATAAATAAGAACAAAATAAAGCATGATCTGTGTCAATAATCAGAACAGCTATTTATTTATAAGAATAATTTATCAACTAGAAAAGTCAAAAACAAATAATAAAATAATTAAGTGCTGTTATGGAGAATGGAGATTGTTTATATTTCTTGCTGTTTGAATTATATTATTACAAAAGACAAAAACATCCTATGCAGTTAATGAATCTACTCTTTTAACTATCTGTACTGCAAAAGAAACCAAAAATTACTTTGATGCTTTCTTTAGAAATCTAGTCAGTCATTGCAAAACCACTAATCAAGGAAGACTTAACAAAAATTCTGCATCATTTTACTTAGCAAAAAAAAAGTGTATAAATGTGGTATGTGCATGTGTGTGTGTGTGCAATGCAAAAATTTCAGGGAACCATAGTAACATCCCTTCTATAGATGGGTGACAGGAAGATAGATGAGTAGATAGGTTGATAGGTCAATATGAATTATTGATTAGTTCCTTTTTCGGTGTCTATATTATGCAGAGAAGCAGTGGCAATATACTATAGCATGAGCAATAATGTCAATCAGAATGCATCTAAATCTTGTTGTTACTTCAAAGAAAATTTGAAAAAAGGAGTATTCTCCTCTGAGATTTTGTATTCATTTTGACCAATTTATTCCTGTCAGTTTATGTTTACAAGCTTATTGCTGGGTTGATACAGTGATTGATTTAATAGATGACATCCGTCCTCAAGTTAATATTGAACCAGTATCCCAGGTATCAGTTAGGATGAGCTGAAGGCAAGAGTTGTCAGACTTCTTATTAATTCTTCACCCATTCTCAGATCCATCAGGCAAGTGAGATCCGTGTTTATATCCCCAGTTTAATGATGAGGGCCTTGAAGTTTAAAAAGATTAAAAACTCAGCCAAAGTCATTGGGCATCAAGGTTAGCATTTGAACCCAGATGAATGGAACAGAAATGTCTGTCTTTAAGCACGTACAAACTTGTCACAACAGGACAGGAGAAAGGCGTGATTGAGAACATACACGCTTATGATCGCTGAGATAGTGAGACTGACATAGCTGAATTAAAAGGTTTATTTTTCAGTAGTGACCTAGGGAGGCAAGACCACAAGGGAGCAGCATTTGAGTTGAGCTGGAAGGTTCTGCTCCAGATTCTCGGTCTTGGGGAGTGCGACCTTCAATTGGACCTTATGACCCCAAGGACAGTGAAGCATAGGCAGCGGCGCTGTTCCTGGCCCATGTCCTGTCCAAACCTCCGGTGAGCTGTGCAGGCAGGTCCCAGCCCCTGCCCCTTGTCTGTCCAGTTTGCACACAGCCAGCAAGCAGGTGCTCATGTTCAACAGGCTGGTCCTGCACCCAGATCCCCCCTGTGTCCGTGCAGCACTTTCTCCACCAGCTGGACTCCTGTGGGCATTCAGTTCTCCTATCTAAAAACAGAGACTAGGTTTGATGATTTTTTTCTTTTCAAGATTTATTTTTATTTATACGAGAACTGGGGTACAGGCCAGAGGTGTGTGGGGATGAGGGAATTCACCAGAGACAGAGCAGGGAGCAGAACAGGCAGACAGACCGAAGACACTGCTGAGGGGAGCAGCGGGCGAGGCAGGAGAGGTCTGCTGTGCCATGTGGGTATCTCCCTGGCCAGCCAGGAATTGAACTTTTGCTGTAGAGGCTCTGGACAGCTTCACAACATAGCGCTTAACCCTCTGCACCACCTGGGGGGGGGTGGGGCTAGGTTCAATGATTTTAGAAGACTGCATTTCAAACATTCTAATAATAAATGTTAGTGGGTTAAATTAATCCATGAGCTCGCCTTCTTCCAGAAGAACTTTTCAGGAGCATCTAGGACACAGTTGCGACTTCAGCCTGGTTGCTTGGGCCACCGGGGCCACGATTCGTGCAGGTGACTGGGCCAGGCCAGGCCTGAGCTGGCTCAATTATTTGCAATGGCACTATCTAATGGGTTCTATCCCAAATCTTGGGGTAGAGCATTGAAAGGAATGGAATCAGTGAAAACTGTCGACAGCCCATTTTGAAAAACATAGCTGTCATACTGGGACCGCCAACTGGGGAGAGGGAAGGAAGTCAGCAAAGAGGAGCAGGGGCCTCATGGCCGCGTGGAGGGCTCTGGGGGTATAATGGTGGGTCAGGTGTGATTACATATACCTGAAGAGGCTTGAGCCGCCATCCCTAAATCACGCAGTGTTATAAGACAAGCTTATCTCCAAAAATATATATAATTTAAATAATAACAATAAATCAATATATAATAAAACACCCAAAAAAGACATGAAGAGGAAATCTTAGATGCCAGTCAAGAATGCACATCCGTCTCAGAACAGACGGTGCGATATTGGAATAGGAGTCACAGACGCTGTGTGTTAACTGGAAGGACAAATAGAAGAGAGAAAAATGCAACAAAAATAAAGGTAGCACTAATTGAACAACTGAACAATTATTTGCGTGTAAGAATCACAAATACCTACAACTGGGGAGCAGACAAATGAAAACATGCTCATTAGCTCCCAGGAACTGCAAATCCAAACGGCACTGACACGCCTGCTTGTGCCCGGGGGAGAACCAGCATCAAAAAACGCATTTGCTAAGAAAGAAGTCTTGGCGAGGAGTTGGAAAACTAGAATATATTTATTCTGTGGGGAAACAAAGTGGTGCAGCCTCTTTGGGGAATAGTCTTGACGCTCCCCCAAAACTGGAATGAAGCGACATCCGGCCACGGAGCAGTGGCTGTGGCCTCCCGGAGCAGCCCGGCGCCCACCACCCGGCGCGGAAGCCCCCACGCAGCCACGCGTCCTCCCACTGCTGAGTGGATGAACAAAGTGCGCCTGTCAACACAGGGGTGTCACAGGCAACAGAAAGGAACACGTGCTCAGTGAAACTGATGAGTTGAGAACCACCACATCCAGCCTGTGTAAGAAAAATCCAGAATAAGCAAAGGTACAGAGAGCAAAAGCACATCAGTGTTTGCCGAAGGCTGGGTGGCTGGGAGGGAGGTGGGGAGCTAACAGGTCCAGGACCTTGGGGGCTGAAGCAGAGAGTCTAAAATTTGTAGAGGTGACAGCGGCACAAATCTGTGAACGTACTAAAAATATTGACTCGCATGCTTCAAGTGGTGATATGTAAATTGTGTGAATTATACTGTAATAAAAGTATTTGACGGCATTTGATTACTTGCTTGTGGAACTATCTGAAAAGGTATCTATTGTACAAATAAAATCACCGGCATTGGCAGGCCGGCTGATCGGTCTTCACACTTAGATGGAATGTCACGCTGTGTCCATTCTCTGAAAGGGCTTAAGTGTCTCTAAATGATGTGACAGAAATTAGCAAAGTGACTTATATCTAGAAAGATTAAATTGATGAATGTAAAATTTAAAAATAAGAGAGGGCCTCTCTGGTGGTGCAAAGGGGTTAAATCTCAGCACTATGAAGCTATCTGCAACCACTGCAGCACCAAGTTCGATCCCTGGGCAAGGAGCTACCCACAGGGCGCAGCAGACCTCTCCTGTCTCCCTGCTGCTCCCCTCAGCAGTGGATTTCAGTGAATCCGCCTGTTCTGCTCCCCACTCTGTCTCTGGGGAATCCTCTAACTCCCTCATACCTCTGGCCTGTACCCCAGTTCTTGTATGCATAAATAAATAAATCTTAAGAAAAAAATAAAAGAAACAAAAAAGAACAAATCTTTCATAAATATTATATCCAACAACTGGTTGAAACCCTGGAAATTTTAGAGTAAATATACTCTCCTATGTCTATAATTTTTGTTTATGCCCTGTGTAGCCACCCTGATGTGTTTATTTAAAAATTAGTAGAGTGACACATCAACTCTTAAAGAATCCTTTAGACGACAACTGGAATAATGATTCAAAATATTGGCTGCAGTAACAGGACCAAAGGAAGGGGATTTGAAGAAAAAAAAATTCAATGAATCGGGAAATAGGTTGAGGCTACAGCATATCAGCATCTTGAGTCAGCAATGCCTCGGCCAGGTTGTGAAGTCATGGCACGGCCGTGAAAGTATGAATGTCCCTGGGAAGCACGGGATGGAGGGCATTAGGTGAGGAAGAGAAAATTCCAGTGGAGAAAAGAACAAATCAGAAACACTGGATCTGTCTCAGGCAGGGTTTCACCTCAGTGTTTGACAGAAAAGGGTCACTGCTGTCACCTTTTCTCAAGCGTTTCCAGATTTATCTTTCATCCGAAATCTTCAGCTACAGAGAAGAAACTTTTCAGAGCTGTTCCTGTAAAATGATATTTGGAACCAAGAAAAGAACTGGGTCAACAATAAATGTCTTGAAATCGCTTCAGGAAGAGCCGGGGGTGGGGAGGAGCAGGTGCCCACCGTGGCCCCAATCCCCGTCCCTTTCTCCAGCCCTGGCCGCTCAGGGCCGGCTGGGCCAGGGCTCTCAGCCAGAGCCCACCACTGCCCGTCTCCAGACCAACTGTCCACGCTCCTGGGCCCAGGAGAAACACGGGAGCGAACGAGGGAGCCCAAATAGCCAGCGATCGCTACTCCTCAAACAATGTTCTTCTTGAAAGAACAATCCCAGGAGCTAATTAAGAGCTGTGGGGTGTCCTCAGGGGGCTGGCCTGCACCTGAGCTGAGATGGTGTTTCAGAAAAGGCTCAGGACCCCGGGCACCTGCTGGGTGGCTGCGGGGAGCTGAAGACTCTCTTAAAAACCAAAGTTATACAAGCAATTTCAGTTGCTAGTGTCTCATCACCTGAGGAGATTCTGCCCCATGGTGATGGTGCTTTTCTCCCTGTTGTCACCGTTTTTATGCAATTATTAAATATTTCAGATACTACAAATTGTGGAATTGCTGTATGCTTTTACAGTGTGGAAGGGCAGGGTTTTTTTTTTTTAAAGATTTATTTTTTATTTGTTCATGCACACAAGAGCTGGGGTACAGGTCAGAGGCGCAGGGGGTGAGAGGATTCACCAGAGCCAGAGCGGGGAGCAGAGCAGGCAGAAGGGCCGAAGGACACTGCTGAGGGGAGCAGCGGGCGGCAGGAGGGGTCTGCGCGCCATGCGGGACCCTCCTCCCGTGGCCGGGGAGCAGCCGGGGATCGAACCGGCGCCGCAGAGGCCACGGGCAGCTTCGCAGCCCAGCGCTCAACCGCTGCGCCACCGGGGAGGCCCATTTGTGATGCTGAAAACCTAATTCCTCGTTTCCTTTCTGCTTTCTGGAGATCAGGGCTGGGCCGAGGCCGCCTGCACGCGGTGGACGCTGCCCAGCCGCCCGGCGGGAGCTCCCGCCCAAGGACCACAGGGGACGGTCGCGTTCCGGGCAGCGGTGACCGACGAGGGGCAGGTCCGCGTGACCGGCTCGTGTGTGCCGGAGCCACAGGACGCGCCGAGTGCGCAGACAGCACAGGCCAGGCTCTGGGGACCGAACAGCGGCCACGCGGGGAGGGGCCGCGGGCCGCGCGGAGCGAGCGCCCGAGGACGCGGGGCCGGAGCGGCTTCCCCCGGGCCTGGCGCGCACCCGGCTTCTCTCCTCGGTCGCCGGAGCTGGGACTCCCCGGGTCCCGGCGGACGCCCCAGACGGGCAGAGCCACGCCGGCCCCTCGAGGGCCCGTCTGCTCAGCCACCGGCTCCTCCGCCCGGCGGGGCCCGGGGGCAGCCGGCCCGGCCAGCCCCAGCCGACCGCGGGTGGAGACGGGACCCTCCCGGACGGCGGGTGGAGACGGGACGCGCGCGTCCAGCAGGCAGACCCGACACAGGACCCCCGGCCTCTAGCGAGGTCCGAGCCGTGCTCTCCGCGCGTCGCCGGGGTCTAGGGGGACAGGAGCCCGGCAGCCGGCCGACACTCGACCCGGCTTTCAGCCGCTACGGGGCAGGGCGGGAGCTGTGACGTCAGCTGGGCGGATGGCGTCACGGGCGAGGCCGACGCCCCGCAGCCCGCGGAGAGCCGCGCCCTGGCCCCCTGGTGCGCGGGGCCCACCCCAGGGCACGCGAGCCTCACCCCGGGCCGAGATGGGGCGGCGGAGCGCAGGCGCTGCTCGGGGCTCCCCTGGCGGCCAAAGCCGGTCCGGCTGACGCCAGCTGGAGTCCCGGCCTCCGGGCGCCGTCACGCGGTGGTTGGGGCTCTCCCTGCCGTGAGAGGACGTGGCCTTGCCAGCCGTCGGCGTGAACAGGGGACACGAGGAGACAGGCCGGGTGGCTGCGGCCCAGCACCGCCGCCGGGGGCCCCGCCCGCTGGAGGGACCCGCGCTGGGAGTGTCTCTGCTTTTAAATGTAAAAAGTCGAGATTTGTGTGCAAAAAACCTAACGTACCATTACAGACATTCTCAGGTGTCTCCTTTCCATGAAGTGTCTATGTCAGGTGACTAAAACCCCTTAATGCAGGATTTCAAGCCCGTTCAGCAGGAGAAGATAACAGCGTCTCTCCTGCAAGTGTCTGCACCTCCCGAATGAATGTCCCCAGTGATTCTGATAATTAAACTCCTCCACGTTCGGCTCTCCTCGGGCCGTCACACAATCAAATTAAAGGTTTTTTCTTCAACCATTTACCCCACATCCACTAATTCATTTATTTAGCAAACACTCTTGAGCTCTAATTATGTGCTAGTTACGATGTTCAACACTTAAAATACAAAGATAAACAAGGCCCAACTTTGAAGAAGTTGACAGTAGAATCCTCAGATGTGTTTTGTTTCCAAACTGGCCCCCAAAACCGGGACCACTTTGACCACCTTCACATAGAAAGCCACATTCCAGCAAAACAAGCATGGCAGCCTTTGCTTGTCCGGCTTGAATATACACTTTTGGACCTAGCATCACGCAGAAGTCACTTTTAAGGCCCAGCAAAGATGCTCGTATACAACAACCCGGCAGCACCTGAGAGGAGTGAGGGATTAATGAGCAACATTAAAAATTCAGACCGTTTATTCTAAGTAAGAGCGAAGAATTAATCTGTAACGCAGGCCGTCAAGCCCACATGAATTCTGCTCTCTTGTGAATATATGCATGTGAGTACATCTTTTGAAGGCCACAGATCTAAGGTTTAAAAAAAATGATGAGAAAACCCCCACTTTGGCTTACCTCCTCCTTATGACGTCCATGACACAATCAGCTCACTGGGGAAAGGAATTCCATTGATAAAAATAGGATGGTGGCTGTGGTACATTTCTGGGGCCGTAGTCCCTGTGGATTGGGAAATAAAACCCGTGAGCAGCCGCCAGGGGCTCCTGCAGCTGACACAGGACACACTGCCCTGGGGCCTTAGTTCATCTTTTTAGAAATGTGTCGTTTTGGTCAGACACCCCCCGTGGCTCCGTGCTATGTGTCCAGCTGAACAGAGGAAATATCAAAATGCAAATTCTCTACTTCATTTCTCCTGAAAGGAATCCTGGGGCGCCAGGAGGGAGGAGCTGGGAGCCATCTCTCCCTCCCTCGGCAGCTGCTCTGTGCTCCTCCGTGCTCCTCCAGCCCACCTGGCAGCCGGTCCGTGGAAGACACTCCCCCCGGCCCCGACTCTGCCAAGGATAAGTGCTTCTGCTGTCTTCCCAGCCCGGCTCTGTGAAAACCCTATTATCTGATGATGCAGCTAAGCTGCGCTAAACTACAAGATTAGCATCATATCAAAGACAGGGCCGGGAATCGTGCCTGAGCAGCGATGGCAAATGTGGGTGAGAAAATCCTGGGCCTTTTTTTCCCCACGAATACCAATTTCATCCCAGGATGTCCCATATTTCTCTCATCTGAAGAGACTGTGTCGTTTAGATCATTTTGACAAACCACTAAAATAACTTTGGAAACGGGGTGGCCTGTGCCTTTAAAGGTCCACGAGATGGTCCCTAAAACCAGTTTACCGAGCGGCACCGTCAGATTGTGAGGGAATTGCTCTTTAATGCATTCGAGAGTCTATTCCTTCGGCGCTTAAGCTAGCCAAAATAATAAATATAAAATGGTAATTTTTCTCCATGAGCTGCTCCTGTTGCTCCCACATGGCTTGTCCCCGCCCGGGAGTAACAGGCCGCTGCCTGCCAGCAGCTCCCGCCGGGCGAAGCCGGGCCTGGAGCTCTGCTCAATGGACTCGGAAGGAGTTAGCAATTACAGTTAATCCCTCTGCTGCCCGCCCGCCCGTCTCTGCTCCAGAGTGTGAGCGGCAATGGGGTGATCAAGAGCAGGGGCTCGCAGGCTGCACGGGAGTGGGTGATCACCCCTTCATAAGCAGCCACCCCTTTCCTACCCCCCCCCCACCACGCAGGGGAACGCTGACCGCAGAGAAAACCCTGCTTCCCTCCCGCTGATTTAAATGACAACACAATCACTATGAAAAGGAAACACACTTTCCCACCATCGAGTCAGACGTGGGAAGAGCTTATCTGGGATAAAAAGATGAATTCCAAGAAGAAAGCTATTAAAGGAGATGCTAAAATTAAGACCTGTAAGACTTTACGAAGCTGGAGCCTTCGTGAGCTCCGCTGATGGGTGATGATTTTCTGGGAAATCTCAAGAACTGGGAAATCTCAAGGGCTTTGCCTTCCTGAGAGGGGGCCTGGAGGCCGCGCGCAGGTGACCCTCGGCCGGGCCGCGGCTCCTCTCTCTGATCCAAGGCTTGGCAGGCTGCTCCCTCCCACAGGTGGCCTGGCTGGACCGGAGGCGCGGCTGGTAGGGGAGGAGACAAGGCTGCCCAGCTGTGCCGGCGCCTGGCGGAGGGGCGAGGGGGCTCGCCGGGGGCTCTCTGGTTAGGCACTCGCACCCCCAGTGAGTCTCCCCCCTTATGACCTCTTCCCTTCCCAAGACTCGCCTCTCAGCGCTGCTGCCCTGGGGTTCGGATGCCAACATGGGAATATTGAAGGGACGCAGCATGCTGTACCCTGCAGTGAGCTCACAGGAGTGTGTGGGACCCGTGGGGCGTCTGGCATGGGGTCCCCTCTCAGGGTCTTCTGTATGCACCCAACAGGTACTCCCCAGAAAGCGGGGGAGGTGGATGGAGGCTGGGCAGACAGGTGTGGAGGAAGGGGTGACTGTGCTGCAGGACAGGCACCCCCGGTGCCTGAGAAGGAGGAACAACCCCTGAGAGAGGCTGACCTGCCCTCTGTGGCCTGGTGGGTATCCTGCGTGTGAGTCATCAGGGCATCGGGGGAGCCCCTGCCTTCCACCCACTTCCTGGGCACTAGATAACAAGCAGGACAGAGAGGCTGGGACAGGTGGGGAGTAGAGGAGCCTGGGGACGAACAAGAGCTTAGGGGACAACAGGAGCAAAGCTGGCCAGTGAGCTGGGGAATATAAGGATTCTAAAATCAACTCCCCAGAAAATGGGAGAGGAGCAGACACGTCCCAGCGTGTCAGGAGTCAGAACATCCTGGCGCCAAACGCAGGCAAGAGCACAAGAAGTCTGCACTCCAGATCCTTCTCTGACAGAGACGCCAAACGTTTCCACAGAATAGCAGCTGATAAAATCTACCGGGATATGAAACTTGTGATGTTTCGTGATGGGATGGGCTTTGTTCTGAGGTGGCACAATCTGCTTCACTTGTGCCAAATAGCCGATGTGGTTCACTGTATCAGCTGCCCAGAGCGCGGGAAACCTGGCCGTATGTGCACTGACAAACTGCAATGTCCATTTGTAACAAAATCTCTGGGCAGATTTTGTCTCCCCGCTGCCCCCTCAGCAGGGTATTTCAGTGGATCCACCTGTTCTGCTCCCTACTCTGTCTCTGGGGAATCCTCTCACCCCCCACACCTCTGGCCTGTACCCCAGTTCTTGTATGCATAAATAAATACATCTTTTTTAAAAATCCGAGCAAACTAGAAGTTAAGAGGCCTGCACCTGCCGGGGTGTGGACCCACGTGAACACCCAGAGCCCAGAGCAGCCTAGGCAGAAGCCCGACTGTCCCCTGGGTCAGAGGACAACAGGTTTCCCTTCTCCCCTTCACAGTCACTTTGTCCTGAGATCAGTGCAGTAAGGACAGGAAAGAGAGAGAGAGAGAGAGAGAATTCTTTATTTTTAAAGTAACTATGTAAAAATAATGAAAGAACCATCAAAAAAACTAACAGAATTTATAAATTATAATTTAGTTGAAGAATATCATAGAGTGTGAGACCAAATACTTTTGGGTTTCTATCTATTAGCCATGAACATTAGAAGCTAAAGTTAAAAGCAGCATCTATAATAGCACAAAAATCATTAGATACTTAATCTTAAATCTAATAAGATATGAGAAAGATCTGTAAGTGGAAAATACTACAAAAAATTGAGGTAACTCTAAGAAGGCTTAAATGCAGAGACGTACTAAGTTCATGGATTGGAAGATGGCGTTAGGATGATCTCCAAATCCTGTCCATGAAGTGAAGTGCTGTGAAGCAACAACACCTCAATGAAAGTAGCACAACAAATGCCAGTCTCCCCAAATTGACCTCCATGCTGCATATAAAAATGAAAATGAAATAGGAAAATAATTTAAAAGAAGAACAAAATTGGAGAACCCGTACTCCCTGATTTCAAGGTGAATCATCAAGCTGCAGCAGTGAGTGCTGCTCCGGATGGGCCTGGTGCCTGGTGCCTGTGAGAGTCCAGGTGTGACCTGAGCAAATCATGAATTAATTTCAGCAAAGTCACAACAACAATTCCATGGAGAAATGATTGTCTTTAGACGTAAAAACACAATTCACAGATCATTAGGGAAAAACAAATGATACTCTGTGAGCCTCCAAGATAGTTTTTAAAGTGCAAAAAGAAGGATAATGATCACTTTCAGCGTTTTCCCTAGCATTGGACTGTAGTCTCAGTGCAATCACTGGGGAAACGACATCAAACAAATCCTGAAGTCAAGAGACAAAAGTAAATGACCAATGGCCTTTAAAAGTGTCTGTGCCATGAAAGACAAGAAAAGAATCCTGCAAATTAAGGGGAAGTACCAAGCAAACGCAACAAGGGACCCTGGATAGAATCATGCAGCAGGTAAAGGGCATTAGTAGAAAAACTGGTGAAATTCAAATAAGGTCTTTAGTTACAAAGATGTATTGTGTCAGTGTTAATTTTCTTGTTCTGATAATTGCAGTCAGGTTATTTGAGATGTTAGCATTAAAGGAAATTGAATGAGGTATATATTATTTTTGCAAGGTTTCTGTCATTCAATATTCAAAATGAAAGCTTTAAAACTGGTAATAAAATCAATTAAATAGCAGGAGCAATAGAAATTGACTAAATATCGACGTTCATAAAATGTGCAATTTAAAAGCTGTACCTTGTTTAATAAAAGTGAAATTCTTAACGAGCTATTACTAGGCTATTCGAGGTCACAAAGAATGGTAACGAGCATTGACGATGCTATGGGGTAATTCTCAGGTGTTGCTGGTGGAAGTGCAAGCTTTGATGCTCAATTTGGAAAAGACTTGGACAGTGTCTTTTGAAGATGAACACAGACTCTCCCGGATACCAAGGGAGGTGAGAAGATGCTGTCACACATGGACCTGTACATGGGTATTTATAGTGTCTCTACTGATAGGCACAAAAAATTAGAAGTAATAACACAAACGTCCCCAACTGATGAGTGGCATGGGATCGGAGCACCACTGACAGCAGCAAAGAAGAGCGGCTGGAGGCTAAAAGGGGGAAATGAAGCCAGACTCAGACCCTCCGCACGGCGTGACTCTACGTAGAGAACAGCCTGAAGTGCCGGGAGACAAGTCAGGTGTCTTGGGAACTTGGCTTCGAGGAGCTGTGGGCCGCGGGACAGAGGGATCTCGCGGCGAGGGGATGGCTGTCTCTGCTTGTGTGGGTCACACGGCCTCACGCGTCTTTTTGGAGCCCACAGAACTGTACACCGAAGAGGAAACATTTCAGTGTTGGCAAAGTTTATCTCAATAAATCTGACTTTTTATTTGCCTAAATATATGAAATATATTTGTTAATTAGGACTTCTCCCCTGGAATGAAAGATGTATTTTTTTAAGAATAATAATGAAATGTTGTATTGGTGTATATTTATATATATTATGATAGCGCTGGTTGCAGCACTGCCTATGATTCAGAAGTCCAGGCTCACCCCTGCAGGCGTCTCCACGCCACCCCCAGCGCCATGGCCCCAGAGTCCCCCACCGTCCACGGGGCCCTTCTCCTCACCCCACACGCTCAGGCAGCCTCAGTTTTACAGTCACACTTCTAGGGATTGTTTTGGTTCTGTGTTGTCTGATTCTTTGTTCTGCTTCTCTGCATTTCACAGAGGAGAGAAACCTGCCGACTTTTGGAAAAGAGAACAGACTCAGAGGACAGACAATGTTTTGGGGTGAAGGGGTCAGGCAGGTCCTTGCCCGGCTCTGAGTTTGCAGGATTTGAACATCTGGAAGTGAAGGGGCGAGCTGGGCAGCGGGCCCACAGGCTCAGCGCAGCCGAGACAGCGTCTGAAAGCTGCTCCTGCGCATACTGAGCGGTCAGTGTTGATAATGTGTGGGTTGGTATCAAGTGAGATCAGGAAGACCCAAGTTCAAAGCTTGACAAGATACAGACATAGCTGTGTCACCTTCAAAGAAGAACCTTCTCATAAATTGACAGGAGTAATAGTGTTTGTTAGGATGAGAGTCCACTTAATATAACCACAGAGGTCCTTGAATTGTGGGCCCCTAAAATTCCGACACCGACATTTGAACCCCGTGGTGACTGTGTTTGGAGCTGGGTCTCCGAAGAGGTGACCAAGGTTGTACCAGGTCAAGGTGAGTCCTCTTCTGCTGGGACGGGTGTCCTTACAATTAGGGGGGAGACACCAACAGCGTGCACACGGACCAAGCTCACGGGCACATGGGGGCCGTCATCCTGTCAGCCAAAGGGACAGGCCCCAGAACAAACCAGCCCCCCCATCTTGATCTGGACTTGCAACGTCCAGGACTATGAGAAATAAATTTCTGTTGCTTAAACCACAGAGTCCGTGGGTATTTCATTACGCAGCCCCTGCTGACGGATACAGTATCTTTGCGATGCTTTTCTGAGAAGCCTCCGGATAACCTTGAAGCCTAAAACATGTTATTACTTCTAATAGGAGCGGGACCGGCATTCCTGGGCAGTCATCCACAGCGAAGGTTGGCAGTGTGAGTCTGAGCACGCGGGGGCCCTGGACAGCAGGTTAGAGCGTGGATTCTACTGCGGGGCAGGTGAGAAACCACGCAGCCCCCGGAGCCAGGAGAGCCGGGGTCCCGCTGGCAGAGTCAGACACAGGATGTCCTCCGGGGTGAAGGCGCCGGGGCCGGTGGGAGTGTTCGCGGGAGATGTCAGGGCACCCGACCAGGTGACAAGGGAGGCTGGGGAGCTCCGGCAGGGGAACAAACCCCTCAGCGCTGATTTTAAGGGGCAGGAAGAGTCCGGCGCAGTGCTGGGCCTGAGGGCTGGGCCTGCGGGCTGGGGCAAGGCTGGGGCCGAAGCAGGGGGACGGGCTGAGATGACCTGGAGACACTGAGTCACCAACATAGAAAGTGAGGCTTTTGTTGAATGATTGATTGATTGATTGATTGATTGATTAGTGCAATGGAAACCCCAGCCAGGGTCTTCCTGCGGCAAAGAGCTATTTTGAGACAAAATGAGATTATCTATCCCACTTCATTTTGTAAAGAATTATAAAATCTTATTAAGATTTTTTATATTAAGATTTTCGATATTGAAATGACTTGAAGCTGAATCTTCGTCCAGGACGGCGGGAGGAGGCCGGGGCGAGAGCCTCTTGGCGCCTCCCCTCTGGGAAGACTCGTGAGGCTTGGGGATGCCGAGGATGCCGAGGACACCGAGGACACCGTCCACTCGTGGACTCCGCGCCGCGGGCCGAGCTGGAGGGCGGCTCAGGCGCGCAGGCCCGGCGAACACATCGGAGCTTCAGGGAGCAGCGGCCGCCGCGCGCCCAGAGGTGCGGCCTGTGCGCGCAGAGCCCGCGGGCGGCGCCCCGGAGCGCCCTCCCCGCGCCCGCTGGCCCCCAGGTCGGCCTGTCCTTGGCCACCCCGCCTGCAGCGGCCCCTCGCGTCCCCCGTGCCCGGCGCCCGCGGCCCCAGCCGAGGAGACGTCAGGGCCGCCGTCGGGCGCGGGGAGGGGCGCGCGGAGGCCGGGCCTGCGTCCTGCCCAGGCGGCTCGCGAGCCCCTCGGCCCGGGCCTGCTCTGGCTGCGGCCGCCGCCCCGGGCAGGAGCCGGCGGGAGGGTCGGGGCCACTGCGCTCCTGCTGCCCCTGGTGGGGCCACCCCCGAGCCGCGGCCAGGAGGACCCCGGGCCCCGGTAACCTGCGCACATCACCTTCACCCCAGTCCCAAGTTTTCTCGAGACGCGCTCTGGCTTCGCCCCTGCCTCGGCCTCGGGGCGCTGTCTCGCCGCCCGCCTCTCTCGTCCCCTCCGGCGCGTGTCAAGGCCCACACGCCAGGGGCCTCCGTGCTTTCAAGGGTGCACAATTAATTAGGCCTTAATGAGACCGAATTCACTGCTCCTGCCGTCTGACCGCAGGCCTTTGAATCCTCGCATGAGCTGAAACACTTGTGTTTTCCAGATCGGCGTGGAGGGAGTCGCGCCTCCTCCCGCAGGCCGTGAGCGTTCTTCCTGGCCCCGGCACAGGAAAGAGGCAAACGTTGAAGAAACGGCTTCCTAATTACTCGTTTTTATCACACTGCTGTATTCTACTCTCTGGCACTGTGGGACTGATTTGCCTAATCCACTTTGCCCATCTTTGCACGGGAAGGGTTGGGAGAAAGCATCTGAAGAATGGCAAAAATTTAATCATAAAGAATTTTTGAAATACTGTTATGCAAATAAATTAAAATAAAATAAAACCTGCAGATGGTTTCCCCTGCACAAACTTTGCTAGTTCCTGCTTCGTCTCTGCTCCCACTTCCTTGAATTCCCTCGGCTTCCTGGGTGGGGAGACTCCTGTTAAAGCTGCCCACCGCTGTTTGGGGTTTATTAATATTTTATAGCATCATCCAGGAACCTTGATGCTGGTGAAATTCTCTCTGGCTTCAGCCATGGGTCTTACCCGATGCTCATTCCCACCCAGCCCTCCATGTCCCCCTCAGGCTTTGCACTGAGTTAGCGGGAGCCTTGGCACTCCTTTTTATTTTATTTTTTTTTAAGATTTATTTATTTATGCATACAAGAATTGGGGCACAGGCCAGAGATGCGGGGCAGGGGGTGTGTGTGTGTGAAGGGATTCACCAGAGGCAGAGTGGGGAGCAGAACAGGCAGATCTACTGAAATACACTGCTGGGGGGAGCAGCGGGGAGACAGGAGAGGTCTGCTGCACCGCGTGGGTCAGCTCCCTGACCAGGGATCGAGCTCTCCAGCACTGTGGCTGCTGACAGCTTGATCGTGCTGAGACTTAACCCCTTGCACCACCAGGGAGGCCCCGACACTCTTCTTTAAAGTCAGGGACTTAGAGCTATTTAAACTCTGTGGTGTCCCCTACTCACCCCTGAAATGGAGAATGGGAATTGTACCACCTCGTACCTCAGAGTAAATGTCATCACCGTCAGTATCACCACCATCACGTGCACCCCATCAATTCACATTTATAATTCTCACTGTCAAATACGGTCTTAAACTCTCTGGGTCTGCTCACCCAGAGAAACTAAGAGATCACTGACTCCCGCTTGGCGCTGCAGGCTCAGAGGTCCCGCGATCATCGCAATTAAGCTAAGGATTATAAATATATCTGCTTCCCAGGCCACCTCGGAAGTCTTAAAAGAAACCACTTTGATCTTATCCTCCTCAACCTGAGCCTCCCGCAGCTCTGAGCTTCTCACTCAGTAGCGCGCGTCACTTTGCTCAGGGCTCAGGGTGGATTTGGGCAGCCGCAGGCGCCAGGACAGGAGAGGCAGTGCCATGGTCCGCCTAGAAAGAAAAGAGCCTTTTGCAAAATGCATTAGTTCGGTTGAGGTGCGGTTGGAGCACAACAAAGAGGAGCAGAGGGGCTGGGGTGACACAGGAACCCGCCCAGCCTGGACAGGGACCCCCAGGCTGTCCCGATCCCCCCGGAGTCTCCTCCTTGTGCCAGAGAAGAGGCGAAAGCACACGAAGTCGTTCCGGGAGGCAGATGTGGGTAATATTTTTGGATAAGATCATCTCACATTTTTTTGGAAAAAAAAATATGTTTCTTGATTTTTTACTGAAAATATTGATATAACAAAAAACCGTTTAAAATAACAGATTTGTGGAGGAAAATATGTGCGCCCTGACAATATAAATAAATGAAGCTTATGAATAATTAAAATGTGCTTTTCCTTTTTGACTCTCAGAAATTTGAATGTTCTGCTCTCGAAAATAGTAATACCATTATCACCATTAACATGCAGGCAATTGTGAAAAGGTGTCTTCAGATTTCATTTACAATTCAACTGGCTTTCTATCTGCTGGGTTTAGGGAAAAAATACTGTCAGGAATTACTTCAAATACCCAAACTCGGTTGCCCTTTATACTGTCAGCTCCCCAAGGGACTCGCCCTTATGGGGTGAAGAGCTACAAACCCGTGTGCCCCGTTCTCAAAGGCTCCGCTCAGGAACAGCCCATGTGACAACTTCCTGCACTGAATCCTTTAGAAGAACGTCTGTATTTTTTTTCTACACAGAAGAACTGGGGTGCAGGCCAGAGGTGCAGGAGTGAGAGGACTCACCAGAGACAGGGCGGGGAGCAGAACAGGCAGATCCACTGAAATCCACTGCTGAGGGGAGCAGCGGGGAGACAGAAGGGGTCTGCCGCGTCCTGTGAGCAGCTCCCTGGCCGGGGCTGGAGCCCAGGCTGCAGCGGAGACAGCGCAGAGACGCAGCCCCTAGGCCACGGGAAGACACGAAAGTCTGTATTTCTATGAAGTCTAAGGGAGACCGCAGATCACGGCCTTCTATTTCACTGCCTGAAGTCTGTTGCTTTTTCTGCTTACTGTGACCCAAATGTCAGCTCTGCCCATTTTCCCTCCAGCCAGCCAAGGGACCCCTTCTCTGTGGGTGCCCGCAGGGCGGGATGCCCCTGGCTCACCTGGCCTACGGGTTTCCTCTGGGCTGGCGCTTGGCCCAGCGATCCCCGCCTCCTCCTTCCCATGGAAACACACACACACACAAGCCTCCTGTGCGAACAGGGCAGATTTATCTGAATATTGGCAGGCGTGAGGGTGCAGAGGTCTGACTTACATCGCGAGCTAATCACCTTAAAATTGCATCTGCGATTTTTTGTTCTTGAGGGCACATCTCGCCTCTCCTGCTAACCCGCAGGCCTCCCCGGAGTGCCGGAGCCAGCTCGGGCCGTCAGCCTCTCCCTGAGAGCAGGCCCCTTGCTCCTCTTTCCAGGACTCAGCTTCCCTTCGCCTCAAGCCTGCCAACTGTGTCTCCTAAAAAGAACGTTCCCTAAAAGTGAGACTCGGCATTAAGCAGACCTCGTTCACCCTAACAAGCAGCTAAGGTGAAAATCGTAAAGCTGTAGCTTCAGGGCACGCTGCTGTGCAAGGTGCGGGGTCTGCTCTCCTCGGGCCATGGAACGCTGAAGCGGGCTGAGAGGGGCCGGACAGGGAGGCACAGTCAGGAAGAGATGGAGACAGCAGGGGAAATGAGAGATCTTTCCTCCATTAGAGACCGGGACTCTGTGATGACACCAGGATGAGGAAGGGAAACCGCAGAGGACTGGGTGGGTGCCGGTGCCAGGAGAAAAGCCGCATTGGCAGTGCCCACGCTGCTCCTCTCCTGCCAGGTCTATCTTTGTTCTTTTACTCAGTTTTGGGGAGGAGGGTTCTAAAAACAGTAGGGGCCTCCCTGGTAATGCAAGGGATTAATCACCGCACTATGAAGCAATCCGCAGCCTCTGAAGCACGGGTTCGATTCCTGGCCACTTGGGAGCAACCCACAGGGCACAGCAGACCTCTCCCGTCTCCCTGCTGCTCCCCTCAGCAGTGTGTTTCAGTGGCTCCACCTGTTCTGCTCCCCACTCTGTCTCTGGTCAATCCTCTCAGCCCCTACACCTCTGGCCTGCACCCCAGCTCTTTTGTGCATAGATAAATAAATCTTTAAAAAAACAACTAAAAACTGTAATCACACTGTTGTCTTTCGAATGATCAGAAGAGACGGGAATGATTTAATAAGTATTTTTAAGGTATTTGCAGCATTATTTCATGACAGATAAAATAAGAGCCCTGCCTTACATTTTATATAAAATAGAGTTCACTGAAATTAATGCGTTAGATGTCAAAGGTGAAAGGTAAAGAAGAGTGAAGCTGCTGTTTGTCACACAAGCACGTTGAGAAACTGGTAAAGAAGCAATAAAATTCATGATAATTGAAGTTTTATATATGTATAAAAAGAATGGAAATGTGAAAGAAAATATAAATTGTCAAACATTATAACAATATCTGTGTGTGCAAATATTTATATATGACTTATGTCATCTAGAAATACAATTACATAATTTACTAGAAAATATCAGCACAGAAACGTAATATAAATGTTACTATAACTGAATGTATATGAAGTAGTCAACCATCCTGATAATTTTAAAGTACAGAGAATAAAATCCATTTTACCACCTACCAAAATGTCTTAGTGAGTCGCAAGGATACGGGCAGCATATAGAAAAGGCAGATTCGTATAGTTTCAGGGCCAGATGCTGGTTAGGATAAACTGGTACAGTTCTTCTGGGGCACTTAAGAATATTTACAAAAAGCTTTAAAATTATTAACAAAATAATACTATACCTTGACATTTATCCTAGGGAAGCATTAAGTATAACATAAATAAATAATATGAAGAAAGAGGGCCTCCCCTGGTGGCCCAGGCAGTTGAGTGCAGCGCTGTGAAGCTGTCCGCAGCCTCTGCAGCGCCAGTTTGATACCGGCCAGGCGGTGAGGGTCCCACATGGCGCAGCAGACCTCTCCTGCCGTGCCCGCTGCTCCCCTCAGCAGTGTACTTCGTCAGTCTGCCTGTTCTGTTCCCCGCTCTGTCTCTGGTGAATCCTCTCACCCTCCCATGCATCTGGCCTGTACCCCGGTTCTTGTATTACATAAAAAAAAATGAAGAAAGAGGGGTGTTATTTTTCCACGTGGACTGTGTATATAATTTACATATCCCAAATTTCTAGGAAAATGCCAGCACACAAACATACATAATAAAAGAAATATTATATTTCCATGTAAACCATGATCTGTACCTTTCTCCTTAATATCATATTACCCCAATTTTCCAAAATAGTGATCTATTTTTGGTTTGTTTTAAACTTGGATGGTAATTGCTACAGGAAGTTTATCACCCACCTACTAGACACCTATTCAGAGGCGTAGGATAACTTCTACAAATGCAATATTCCCAAAAATGCTCAAAGGAGAAATTTTCCCTCTGTCTAAAATATTCACAAATCAGCAACCAAATTCCTGGAATGGATGGTCAGGGCCTCTCAGCCACTGCTGTTGGCATTTGCAGACCTGGGGCCCTAATTTGATTTATTATGAAATAACTATCTAAATGAAAGAGTGTCAATGTGCTAAAAGATCTTCATGACCACTGTATAGGAATATGTATTTCTTCTTTTTGCTGAAATGATGAATTCTTAGAGCACTTCGCCTCCAAGGAACTAGTTCAAGACACCCAGTCACGGCAGAAGCTGGGAGGCCCCCACTGCCTGGAGGCCGGCGCCACGAGGGGTCCCTATTGGCCTCCTGATGGGCCTGCGGCCTTGAGAAGGCAGCAAGCCCGTCCTCTGAGGCCACAGCCAGCGCTCAGTGAGAGCCAGCTGGGACGTCTCCTTATTTTTATTTCAAAAACCATAATATTGTATCACATGCAGACGTTGTTCAAAACCCTCTACAAACAGCCTGTGAGACCTCGAGGCCGCAGTGACTGCTACTGCACTCATCTTGCAGATGAGGGAAGTGAGAGCAGAGGGAAGTGACTGACCCAGCATCTTGTTCCCACAGACTTCCGTCAGGCAGGCAGCAGCACTTGGAGAGGCGGAGGGAAGCCCTTTGCTCACGCGGGGGCCCACAGGAGGCCTCTCCCCAGAGCCTGAGCCCCAGCAGCTGGTTACCCAGTACTGACAGAAGCGAGGGGCCAGTCACTGGGATGCAGGAGTCAGGGTGCGTGCGGCCCTGTGGGGGTTCATCAGCTGTTCCCCAAGACCTTCAGGCCGCAGGCGATGTCCTGGCTCAGCTCCACACTGGGCAGCCCGGCGCGCTCCCCTCATTGTCCCGGCTAGAAAACTATCCACGGGGCGTCGTGACATAAGGCACACGGCCCCACACCCCACAGGGGAAGGCGCTGAGCAAAGTCTTCACCCGAGAATCAGGCTGAGGATGTGGGTCCCGCAGGGAGAGGGACAGGCAGGCTGCTCGCCGCGGGGCAGGATGCTGACTCGGGGAAGACAGACACTCTGCTCTCATGTTCTCTGTCTGGCCTTATCTTTCCCATGACAAGATATGAATGAGCCCTCAGACAAATAGAGACACAAATAGTCAACTTTTTTCCAGTCACATCCATTTTTATATCCCAGAAGCACTTCAAATTCGGGAGGCTGAGAACTGTAACTACCGGGTTGTTGGGAAAGTCGTGACACATTTGTTCTATGTTTTTTTCTTTTTTAAAAAAAGATGTATTTGTTTATGCATACAAGAGCTGGGGTGCAGGCCAGAGGTGTGGGGGCGGGTGAGGGGATTCACCAGAGACAGAGTGGGGAGCAGAACAGGCGGATCTACTGAAATCCACTGCTGAGGGGAGCAGGGGGAGACAGGAGGGGTCTGCTGCTGCAGAGGCTTCGGATTGCTCCATAGTGCGGTGCTTAACCCCTTGCGCCACCAGGGGGGCCCCGAATTGTTCTGTGTTTTCTATGCTAACATGTGTCGTGACTCTTCCGACAACCCAATGTTGTTAGGACAAGTCACCTCCCCTCCAAAGCCCTTCTCTCTGCACCACATCTCAGATCCAAAAAGCTGCCACCAGGAACCACAAGACTCAGGGTATGGCTTGCACCCCCAGAATGCTTCCCTGCAGAAGCACTAGGTTGGGGGGCAGTCAGACAGGCTGCAGGACACGAGAGACATCACCTGTCTCTCCAATAGGTCAAGCGGGCGGGAAGCTGCGCGCCATCTCAGGAAGCCGCGCGCCATCTCCTGTGCTGTCTGAGCCAGAACGCAGGGGTCGGCCCTGCCCGGTCTCCAGCCCTCACCCTCCCACCCCTCTGTCTCCAGCTCCTGTGGATTCCACTTCTTGACGTCCCTCAGGTACATCCACTTTTACCACGTCCAGGAGGGTCAGCCTGGCCTCGCGGTTGCAGACGATCAGGCGAGTGGGGTTCCTGCTGGTGACGCCACGTCCTGCTGTGAGGGGCAGCTTGCCCTAGACAGAAGGGCCTCAGGGCTGCCCTGACACAGACTCACGGTCCACACTCCGCTGAAAGGGCTAACATGGAGAATGCTTTCAATTATTTTAAATGTTCCGTTTACCTAAAAACGGTGACGAAGCGTTGCAGCAGCCTAACCAGCTCAGATCCCTGGAGACAGCACTGCTCAGCCGCTCACTGCCAGCCAGTGACCCCAGGGGCCGCCCAGGCCTCACGAGCATCTTCCTTGCTCAGCTTTATCCCCGTGGAGACTGGCAACACATGTTCTTCTTTGTTAAGAGGCACCTTTTGCTCAGAACACACTGGCTGCATCTGAAGTGACTAAACAGCCCTCCATGTTTGCAGCTTCGCTCCACTGAACATCAGAGGGCAGCGCAGCAATTTCCCAAGACTCCCGCCCGCTTGACTTATTGGAGAGACAGGTGATGTCTCTCGTGTCCTGCAGCCTGTCTGACTGCCCCCCAACCTAGTGCTTCTGCAGGGAAGCATTCTGGGGGTGCAAGCCACACCCTGAGTCTTGTGGCAGCTTTTTGGCTCTGCCTCCAGCCTCCTGTCCCCGGCCCTGGGGACCCCAGGGCACATCATCAAGCCTGTGAGCGTGAGTCCACGAGTCCTCCACTGTCCTCACTTGACACCCACAGTTCTTATGATGATAGTAAAACCGGGCTTAACAGCATGAATTCCGCAAAGAAGACACCAGCACACCAGCCTACATTTCTCTGGTGATCACACTGCACCCCATCACCCCAGGTGCTGCTGCGTGGGGTTCTCCCAGGCCAGGGTAACCTGCGATGACCTGCCCTCTGCAGACACTGTCCTCAGCGCTTCCCCCCACACTGCAGCCGTCAGCATTGGCATCCCAAATCTCTCTCTGCCCCACCCCTCCAGCCTGCTTCTCTTTCAGGACTTAGTTGTTAAAAATTGAAACTGCCAGGTGTGCCGTATTTGAAATCGATGCCAGAGCTCCTTCAGGAACGCTTTCCGCATGCCTGAGCCCTCGCTGTGCTCCCCCGTGGGAAACGCTCTCCTTTGCCTCTAAGTTTTATGACAAGATCCCTGGCTCCTGCGGGAGCTGTGGAAATCCTAGTATAAATGCCATCACCCAGGGGATTGTCTTCCTTAGCCAGGAATCAGTCACAGGAAGGAAGACCCTCCCCGGCCAGTGAGGGCGTGTGTGATGGGTGAACACGTCGCTCCTCTGACTTTCCACTGCAGGTGGGGTGGAGACACTGGTGGGGAGGGCTGAGTGCCGTGTGCACCCCTGCCTGGGAACATGGGTTCTCCACTGGAGGCATCAAGCAGAAGGCACCTACCTACGGGGTGGGCGGGAGACTGCGGGAGGGAGATGATCCCTGGAGTATTTAATGAGTCTGTGCCTCCTCCACTCGGCGTTTCCAGTATGCATTAAGTCCATTGATTTATACTAAGGGCTTCATTACCAAACAGAAACAAAGCAAAATAAAATGCAAATTGCACTGAAGGAGCATCTTCTCTCTCCGCGCAGGTAGCCAGCAAGTGGAAGAGCTGGCCCCCAGCTTCTCCAGGAGAAGTTTCCAGCCTGAAACCACTGATCCATCTGCTGTCAACAGCCACTCTCTTCGGCAGCTTTCGGATGCCACCCAGGCGCAGTGGTCTGGAATAGCCACCAACCAGCCTGGCCATGAGGCACTGTCATGGCTGGAGGCTGCTTTTCTTGACAGCACAGAGTCTTTAAAACAGATCGAATTTGCCACAGTTTATAAATCAGCAAGATGCATGCTGTAGCCTCTGGATCTATGCGACAATGGTGGCACTGTAAGGGACATGCACATACCCTTCATGGCGCTATTCGTGTGACCAACTGCCACATGCCAGCTCGATTCCCACCACAGGTCACTATGGAGAGACCACCCAGTTTCACGGGATGCTCTTGCCATGGGACCAGAGTTTCATGGGGATTTAATCAGGATGTGCCCAGATGTGGAGTTTAGGAACCTTCAACTCTGGTACTAAACGTATAGCCAAATGGCACGTGACTTCATTTTTCCAGTTTTATTAAAAATGGGTTGGTATTCATTTGTTACTGTTCGCTCTGTTTTCTTCACCCTTATGTCTGGTTTGATCAGTATTTACAGCAAATGTGGGGGCCCTGGGTGCCTACATTTTATCTATGCTTTGAAATCCAAGTCAGATGCTTAGTCTCTTGAAAAAGATGGTATCTGGAGCAACGACGCAGGGAATCTCAGAATCGAGGTCCTGGCAAGGAGGAATCACAGATGTTGCACTGGTGACATACAAGCGATGGAGCCGCAGAGGCCCTAACACAAGCCTGCTTCTCTGGGGGCGCTGGTTTGAGCCTGAAAAAAAAAAAATCACCTCTCTCTAAATTTCATGTCGAATTTCTCAGTTTCTTAGACTCATAAAAGTAAATAGCTTTTTCAAAAATTATTTTGTCTTCATAAAAGTGGAAAATGCTTTAAAATACTACCGTCTAAGACATCAATTTAAAGAAAGTGGGTTGTTTTTTTATGAAAAAGCAACACTGACAATTAAAACACATCAGGCAATTTAAATAGTGAGTGGATCCTTGAATACACTGTGAATCAGGTGCATATTTCTCCATCTTGGTCATCATGGATCGTTAGCCTGCTCATTCCGCTGCTCTGAGTCCAGCTCACATTAACTGTGGCGTGAAGAAAGCTCACAGGGTAAGCCTCAAGTGAATTAATACATCTGCAATTTTCTTTGAATTATATTTCATTGTGAAATTACAAGTTTATAATACAATATTCCAGATCCAGATAGAAAACAATTTAGTGTGTCTGGTGAGGGATATATTCTTTTTATATTGGCTTATTAATCAATCATATTCACCACCATGGTCTTAATTCCACCAATAAATTGACAACAATCGAAGCTAGAGCTTACTTCCTGAGTTTGCTCTTGAGTTCAGAAATCTACACATAGCCATACCCCTGGTGTCGGGAAGTCAGCATGGCCGAGTGGCAGTCCACATACACTCACTAAATCATGCCTTCTTGGACGGACTGTGCTGGGTGCCGGTAGCGGAAGACCTGGGCCACGGTGCCTCGGGCCATCATTAAATCCGCCTTGTGGAGGTTGGATGAAGGGCAAGTGAAAGACAGGAAGATCAGGGAGGCGAGAGGTAGAGAAATTCAAGGCAGGACTGATGACCCAGCTAGCTAAGCCATCCTTTTTCTGATTTAGTGAGTTGACTTCACATGAGAAACAGAAAGTAAGATTTACAAATTGCTCGTTTAGTAGCGTAGGTGAGGCGACGGAGGCATAAAAATCCCTCCTGGGAGTCTAGCTTGGGTGATTACGTGGTTAGTGAGCCTGATTAATGCAGGAGAAGGCCCTGGGAAGATCACTCCCTTCATGAGTGACAAGCGATGTGGGCAGGAAGGCGGGCCCATCAGGAGCACACGGTGACCCGCTGGTGTGTGCACTGTGGACTCATGATTGGACTCTTACATCTTTTCTAGAAGCTCTGCTGGCCTCAGTTGTATCAGAAGCCCTTCGTCTTGATGAATGAAGTCGACGTGTCCCTCTAAGTCATCACATTGAAGCACCCAAGTGGTAGAGAATAAAATTGGAGAAGCGACATTAGCTTCTTCAGTGATTTGTTCAAATATGTTTAGTGCCCAGTGGCAGGTTCTCATCTTTCTAGTTAATGAAGAACCTTGGGCATTAATACTCCCAATGGGACTTCCAGCAATTCTGATAAGCACTAAAATAACTGGCTCCATGAAACATCGCAAATAGAACCATCACAACACATCATGAGGAAAAAGTATGGCATGTATTGATTTTTGAGCTACCACTGGATCTTCATTAACACACATCATAGATACTTTTTCCAAAATCTCATGCCATTTTCCCAGACTAAATATATTTTAGCGAGCAGCCATGACAGATCTGATGTGACAAGCACTGTTTTGCAATTACCGTGCTGTGTGCTGTGACACTGACATGCTCTAATTCATACTCCTTGGGCATGTAGGATTATTAGCAATTATTTTTTAGATGAGAAAACTGAATCGATGAGTGAAGTGACAGTCAAAGTGAGAGCCTGGCTTTGAAGACAACAGCCTGAGTAGAAACAGAGGCTTGGACCAGCTCCTTCGTCTCTTTGAGCCCCAATTTGCTCATTTAAAAAGCACGGCTATCTACACAAAAGAAATATTTTAAAAATTGACATAGCTAATTTTCTAAGTTAGTGCTTAATAACTTACCTAAAAGATCGTTCACGCCACTTATCCTAGGCTGCCTTATTTCACCTCAAAACCACCATGAGCCAAAAAGAAATGAATGTCCGACAACAAAGATGTGAAAAATAAATCAAATTATCTACATCTGTTCCAAATAACCCAAAAATCTTGACATACCCACCCGCACAGGTATGTATACTGTGTACACACAGTGTTTCTCACTAGTCTTGATGGTAGATTCCAGAAGAGGCTATGAGAACCGAAACCGTGGATACTTGAACAACTTTTAGAGGAAGCACAAAGTTCAGATTCTTCAAACCTCTGGTTGCAACATTTTTGTCAACCAATGACGACATAACCTTGTTTTATGTCAGTGTCTGTAAATGCACCTTAGTTAGTATATGTCGTTGATCCGCTGATGTTGGCCTCACTGTCCACAGCCTTGAGCTCACACCCCAGGGAACCTGCTCTAACAGCCCCTACCCCGGGCAGGCGCCTTGTGGCTTCTGCAGCTTAGGAACAGGAGAGCAATTCAGCATATGTTTGGGTTCTATTGTAAACAATGAAATTAGCCACAAACAACACAAATATGCAAAAATCATCACACAAAATACCACAAAGCAGCCACTTGCTTGGAGTGTGACTTCGGCTGGGAGCACGTGGGCGAGGCACGCAGATGTTTTGCCGCCGGCACGTATGTCTGCGAGTGGCCATTAAAACACTATGGGTATTGATTTTGGGTCAAAATAGAATTCAAACATGTAGGCGAATTTGCAAATACAGGATCGATGACTGGCGAGGAACAACCGCATGTGGACATATTTTATGTCCTGAAAAAGTATTTTTGTAATTGAACAAAGAAAATAAGGACACTATTGTAAGAACAAAACTGGGAGAAGTTATTAATAGCAGAACTTACTGCAATGAATACCAAAGCGAGCTGTTTATGCTGAATAAAAATGATCACATGTGAAAATATTGGACTACAGGGCAATGCAAAAGGGTTAATATTTTGGTGACTTTAAAAACCACAGACGGAGAGGCGTGCTCAGGCATAAAAAGTGTTGAACCTCATTATCATCGGTCATACTGAAGTGGAAAATGTCAGGCTGATCTGTTGAGGAGCTGAAGTCAGGGCATCACCTGCAGACTGAAAGTTTCAGGGTACGGCTGGAAAGTGCTCCCAAGGCCACACACACCCTGATTCATGCACCCCAGTGACTGTACCCCTTGCTTTAGTCAATAAATGCTCTGTGACCTCGTTGCTCAGGACTCAGACTGTGGAGAGAGCTCCTCTGGCCCTGCAGGCGAAACAGAGAACTTCCTTCTTCCTCTCTGAGTGACGCCTGCTTCCCTGAGGGCTCCTGCTGCATCAACGTTTTTATTCAAATAAACAGGGAGGAAGACTACATATTCTTAGAAGAGACTTGAAGCCAAAAATTGAAGGCAGAAAGAGGGTGAGGCCCCTATTGACTGTGGTACAGGATTGGGGCGCTCTGGTGGCGGGGTGGTATGGGAACATCTGAAGAACTGGGAACCTGGCTCCTAAGTCATGTGCAGTGTTGGAAAACCATGTTACCTCAAGAAAAACAGCTGCAATTAAAAAAAAGAAAATTGCCTAATTCCTAAGTATTATATTCAAATAAACAGGAAGACTACATACAAATTCTTAGAGCTTTGAAGCTGGAATTTTGATGACAGTTATGTTCCAGTGGTGAATTAGCAGAAATTTTCTCTTTTTATAATACTTTTCTATGCTTCCCTGATTTTTTGAAAGGTTTATTTATGTATACAAGAATGGGGTACAGGACGGAGGTATGGGGTGGAGGGGCTGAGAGGACTCCTCAGAGACAGACTAGGGAGCAGAACAGGCAGACTGATGGAAAACACTGCTGAGGGGAGCAGCGGGGAGACAGGAGGGGTCTGCTGCGCCCTGTGGGTCAGCTCCCTGCCCAGGGATCGAACTGGTGCTGCAGTAGCTGCAGACACCTTCATAGTGCTGAGACTTCACCCCTGCGCCACCAAGGAGGCTCCTGCTTTCCTGATTCTCAGCAACATGTGTGACTATAGTACTTGAACATTCTCTCCTCGTATCACCATGTTACCATCACACACGCTTCACAGCTCTGCCTCGGCACTCAGGACACCTGCCGCAGGGTAGGAGTTCAAGATTTGTTGAGTGAATGAACGGTTTTGAATATGACTACCCCCACCCCCGAATATAATTTTGAAAAGAAAATTCAAATAAAATCAATATAAGCATTAGCTCAGGACACTGTCTGCCGTAGCAGATCCACCTGCGCCCCCCTGCCGGTGACACTCGGGTGTCACAAGCTGACTAGCTGCCGACACCACACGTTGTCTCTCCCATTCCAGGGTCACAGCATTTTCTTTTGAAAGATAAAATCTGAAATGCTCCTGCTCAGATGTCTTTCTATTGTGTTTGCAATAGTCACCATTGTATTTGCCCGTTAAGCATCTGAATTTCAAAAGAAATTAGAAGCATGATTTTTAAACTTGACACTGCATAAGACATTTTAAAAATTAATAATATTCATGCTGCAGATTCTTTTTCTTCTTAAAGATTTATTTTATTTATTTGTGCATAGAAGAACTGGGGTACAGACCAGAGGTGCAGGGGGTGAGAGGATTCACCAGAGAGAGTGGGGGCCGAACAGGCGGCTCTAGCTCCCTGGCTGGGATGGAACGTGTGCTGCAGCAGCTGTGGCAGCTTGACAGCACTGAGACTCAACCCCTGCGCCCCCACAGCACCGCCCAGAAGGAAGGAGGAAGCTGCTCTCGCCCGCGTGAAGGAAGCAGAGTCATTCCAGCTCTGGGCAGGTGCACATGAAATGCAGGTGAGGGGAGGGCCGGGCAGGTACCTGTTTCCTGTGGAAACTCTGAGAGGCTAAGGAGAGGCTGTAGGGGGGGGCAGGCACTGGGACACCCCCTGGGTTTCTCTGTTCCTTTCCTCTCTGTTCAGCTCAAGAGCAGATGCTGAGGGAAAAATAAAATGTTCAAGAGGCACAGCCTTATGAAGCTTCAAATCTGTGAAATCTCCTTTTGGGGAAAAAAAGTAAACCTGTTGCTGAGGTGGGGAGCCTGGGGAGACAGGGGTTCACCCGGCCTGGCAGGGCTGAGATCTTTCCGTGAATGCCAGCGAGCGCGACTCCTGCCCTTTGACGGGGAGCCTCTGCCTGACCTCGGGCCCCGCTGCCTCACGCGGGCCTGCGCGGGGCACTGGCCTGTCTGGGCGCCGGGATTGCCGCTGCGGCGAGGCCAGGCCTGGGTCCCCCGATGAAGAACGTCTCTCTCAAGGGGAAGCCGAAAGGCGCGGGGTCAGCGCACAGTGAGCGCGGCCGTGTCAGGGCTGGGAGCCGCGTCCGGGTCCTGCTGGGCCCAGGCTCCGGGGGGGCCGCGCGCACCCCGACCCCTCCCGCCCGCGGGGGACCCCCGGCCGCGGCCAGCACCCGCCGAGGCAAGCGGGGGACAGGCCTCCCTCCCAGCCGGTGCTTTAATCACTCGGGGGCACCGGGGTCTGGGCTGGTGGACGCGCCCCCACGGCTGGGAGCAGCCGGTCCCGCTCCACGGCTCCGCCTGCTCGCGCTCGGGGTCTCTGCAGAAGGGGGGGCCACCTCAGCCTGGGGGTTTCTGCAGAAGGGGGGGCCACCTCAGTCTGCACGGCCCTGAGAAGCACCTGCCAGCAGCCCCGGGGCGGAGGAGCGGCCGTGGCCTCGCAGACCCCGCTCGGTCCGTCCCCAGCCCGCGAGGCTGTGGCGAGGGGCGTCTCCCGCCCGGCAGCCCCAGGCCCCCCAGGCCCCGACCCCGCGATCCCGCAGCAACCGGGTGGGTTCCCGGGGGAACCGGGAGAGGCAGGAGCATCCCCCGTCCCACGGCGCCCCCCACGGCGCCCGCCTCTGCTCCCGGCCAGGAGGAGCCCACCGGCCCGGCAGGCTGACAAGGACGGGATATGATGTGACGTGACATGACGTGACGTAAAGTGACATGACATGATGTGACGTGACGTGACGTGACATGACATGGCATGACGTGTGTGACGCGAGCTCTGGCGGGAGCGCGAGAGGCGGGACGCCGGCGTCTCCGCGCCGTGGGGGGGCCTGCGACCCTTAGGCTCCTCCTTGGGGCGATGGGGCGTCCCCGGGCCCCAACGAGCAAGGGCGAATCGCCGGGCCGCCGGCTCCCCCGCCCAGAGCCCGCGGGGAATGAGCAGCCGTGGGGGGCGAGCGGGGGCCCCCCCGAGAGCGCAGCGCCCTGGACGCGCTCAGACCCAGGCCCTGCGCCCGGCCGGGCACGGGCTGCCGGTTCCCCAGACGGAGGCCCGTGCCCGCCGCACCCCGCCGGGGGGGCTCCGGGGGGCTGTCGCCGCAGAGGCGCTAGGAGGCCTGGGCTGGCGTGGGCGGGCGAGTGTGCAGAGAGGGGTCCCGGCCGGGAGGAGCCCCCAGGGGCGCAGAGGTGAGACCAGCGCCTTGGCAGGCGGGAGGGTGAGGGCGGGAAGAGCCAGCGCCAGGGTGTCAGGCACTTGCCTGCCCGGCCTCCCCCGCCCGCGGCTCAGGGAGCAGAAAGGAGGGACGTTGCGCGACCTTGGGGGGTGGCCAGAGGTCAGCGGGTACGGACTGGGGCGCCGTGGTGGGGTGTGGTGTGGTGACAGCTGAAGAGGTGCGAGTTACATACACTTCAGGTCACAGACGGTGTCGCCAACCAACATCACCCCAGTAAAAAAAAAAAAAGTTGCTCCCCAGACTTTCTCCATTAATAACAAAATGTGAGGTGGTGCAGCCCATGCAGAACCATCCCGAGCGCAGGCTTGAGTTTGAAAACAGACCCCACGCTGTCTGGCGGCTTACATCCCCAGGCAGCGTTCAGCTAAGGAAAATCTTGGTGTAACAGTAGAAATGACCGAAAACTCTCAGCATTAATTTTAAAACACTATTCCATGTGTCACACTGATCTCTAGGACTGTATCAGAACACGCAAGAGTGCCCGTAACATCACAGTGTGGTCACCTTTGGGGGCAGCTCTCACCAGGCTCAGGCGCTTGGCCTGTGCCTACCTGAGACATCTGGAAATAAAGGAGGAGATGCAAGACCAGACCAGAGCAAACTGCAGGCTGCTGCTCCCGGCACTGTGTGAGGGGTGCCTGTCAGCTGCCTGTCGGGGCACAAAACAGGAGGTTCCTGCGGACACCGTGGGGCGTGCAGAGAACTCTCAGGCACGTGTATATTTTGTTGGGCACTAGGACTCCATCGCAGCTACATCCGTGCCTGTGTGCCTGGCGCTTTATCATCTGCCAAGTTCTCCTCAAGCCACCGCTGTACTTGGTGCGCACAGTCACTTCGTGGTGAGCAAATGGAGTGTGATGGCATGTCAGCAGCCACTGGGGTGGAGACTGGAGGCAAGACCTTTCTCATATCGGGCAGGACTTAAGCTGACCTCTTAACATTTCTAAGTCTGTTTTCCCATTGAATGTTTCTATCAACTTTTCCTCATTAAAGGTGTGCTTTGATTTATGAAATATACTTTCTCTAGAAGTGATCAAAATAATTAGAAAGAAATGAAATCCTACTAACTTTTATTTACTGTCATGTAGCTATAATAGTTAAGATTAAAATATTAAATCGTTTCTCTTGGAATAAGTATTACGTTGTCTGGACTGCCTGCCAACCATTTAAAAGCATGTTAGAGATGATAATGCAATTTGGTGGAAAATGCTGATTAAAACGGAACATAGAACATTTTTTGTGCATTCCACATCGCCACAACATGTGATGGAGCACATTTTGTATTAATTTATTATAGAAAGGGTAGACACAATTAATCAACTATTATAAAGTGAGTCTGCTTAATCTATGGTGTGGCACTATTTTATTTTATGTAGCATTATTCATGCAAATGGTATAAATAGCCTTAGAGAGTTAAACAACAGCTATAGACCATAATGAAAAATCATAGGAGAGAAAAAATTAATGAGTAGAAGAAAATGGGTGAAGATGCACTATCCCAGGAGAAGGGATTGCGAGTGTAATTTACAGCCACACAGAAACGAATCAGTTGTTTGCAGGAAGAGCATCTACATCACGCTCCCAGCACATCCACCATCCAGCGCAGTCTGTGTAATGCTTCCCTCCAGTAAGAACAACGGAGACACGCGTCACACAGCCATTTTAGAGGCAGATGAGGGAATTCAAATTCAAGTGAAAGGAAAGAAAGCCCAAGTTACTTTTATGGGCACACACAGGAGGTTCTGAAATTCCCTAGTTCACAGTGGTGAACAAGAATTTCCACTTCATCAGATTAGCTAAAATTAGATTCTTCAGTGGTTACTAATTTCTTGAAAAGCATCATGCAAGAACTGTTGAGGTTAAGGACGGAGTGACAGGAACACAGAGACTCTGAAAAGGGAACCACACATGATCTATTTCCGTTCCCCTGTGCCGGGTGGACACCTCCTGGTGGAGAGGGTGTCACCGAGACGCAGGAGACGGGCTCTCTGCACCTGAAATCCACTCCAGCACCACGATGGGGATTTCTGTTTCCCCAGAGACGGTGCGCAGCTTTGTCCTTCACAAGACAACAGAGGAGACTGAGCGTCTGGGTAAACTCGAGAAAGTTGCCCTAAATAATGAGGTAGATTTTCTTCTGTGACGTTTGGAAAGCTGCCGCTATAATCTGTGGTCAGAATCAGCAGAAGCATAAGCAATCCGTGACATCCACGACGACTTCTGCAACCCCAAAGGAAAGCAACCCCACCGCCCGAGACTCACTAAAAAGGAAGGGGGAGAAGGAAAAGAAAGGAGAAACGAGAAGTCTGGGGGAAATAGGAGGAAGCGTCTGCTGGAGGCGTTCCATCCGCTCCGTGATGTCAATGCAGGTCTGCAAATACCGGCTCAGTTCACACATGGCCACCCCTTTATGCAGAGAACGATGGTTGAACAGTAAGTAAGGCAAGAGAAATCCTTTGTGTGTGAACTTACTAGTCAGGTGAGGGACTTTTCCGGAACATTCTCCCGTGCCCTGACCTTCTTGCTGGCATCCACTCATTTCTCAGAGGAAGTAAAGGTTCTGCGCGACACACTGAGGTCTGGCTGACGCTGTGCAGCCTCAGCTCAGAGGGGCCCCTGGGGATAGTGACTCGCAGAGCTCGAGCCTGCAGAGGTTAAAGTAAAGGCAGGTTAAATTGAGTCAGGTGTTAAAGTAAAGGAATGAGGCAATAACAGCAGCAACAAACCATTAGTTAAAATCACTGAAGTGGTTTCTATTGTACCATAGGCCCCGGTAACCGCTTATTCCAGAAAAGATAGGGGCAGATTTATGTGGCTGGTGGAGACTCGATGGCAAGTAAAGAGCCAATGTTTTGAGTGATTGTGAGGGGGCACAGTTGAAGAGAATTTTCTCAACTGAAGGGCAACCTGAGTGAGGAAGTTAATTTTTTTTCCACTGGAAACGCGCATGGCCACCTGCTCCGAGCACAGTGGGCAGAATGGCAGGGGGCACCCCAGCCCAGCGCTGCCCAGCCTGGCCAGGGAGCGCCGGCCGCACAGCAAGTACCTTCCAGGCCTCTTGCATCACAACCATCGCAGCCAGGTGTGACCGGCTTGCGTTGCCCAATTACCACCTCAAACCAAGGCAAATTCACATCTTTCTCAGACTTTGCATTTCACACCCACTGGTGACCTATACCCCCCTCCTAAGACACTCTGGCCTGCTCGTGAATCCACCCCTTTTCCTTGCCAGTCCAGGATGGGTTGACCCCGCCACGCGGGAGTGGACTGAACGGGCTCGAGGCTATTCTGTTCTCCACAGCAGCGGCTCTGAGAGGCAGGTGGGGACAGATCCGGGGCAAGGAGGGCAGAGGGGGCCTCCGCTTGAAAGGGCCATCGGTGCCCAAGAGGCGCCTGGGGCCCCCTGCAGGGAGGGAAGGCCGCAGGCTCAGTCCGCTCCCAGCCTGAAGGTGAAACCCCAAGGATGAGGCGAGGGGCAGGACTGGTCCCCAACACCAGGTCGCCCTCATGTCTCTGGGCTTCTCAGGCCAAGTCCTGGCTGCTCCACCCGCCGAGCCAGCTCGTGCCCCGTCAGCCAGACAGCTCACGGGCAATTCGGGGCGACTCCGGGAGGATGGAGGGAGGGTTGTGACTCACTATCCTGCCCGCGCCCCAACAATCCACTGCAGAGGTAACATTAAATAGGGTTCAACCCAAAATTCACAGAATTTTCATTTGAAACCATAGTATCATGCTAAAAAGGATAAACATTTATTTTCATTCTACTCTCCATGTATCTTGCACGTTTGAAGATGAAAAACAGGCCAAGAGGAATTCATGTGACTTCCACAAGCACCGGCTCAGGGCGCCCCGGGAAGGCGCGGGGCCTGATGTGCCCCAAGAGAGGAAAAATGAAAATACGAGACTTGGAGCCCTGCGGAGGTGGTTCTCCGCCGGCCCGGCGGGATAACCCAGCCTCAGCCGCGCGGGCTCAGGTCTCCGGCACCTCCGGGGCCAGCGGGCCCTGCAGGGCGGGACCAGCAGGCTGGGGCGCTCGGTGCCGGCTCAGCCCGACGCGCCGCCCTCGCGAGCGCCCCAGCAGCCGGGACCCACCCTCTCTGCAAGGCGTGTTCAAGACTCGCCACCCTCATCGGCTGCCCTGGCCTCCCAACCTGGCCGCTTGCCCCCCACCGCGCAGCAGACAGACCGACAGACGGACAGTGAGCCAGCTGGGCACGCAGGAGCCCGGCCTCCCGCGGAAGCCTGGGTCCAGGGCTCTGGAAACCGCGGCTCCCTGACACCTGCCGCCCGCCCGCGCCCTGGGCCGGCCCGCGCGCGCCTCTCCAGAGTGACCCTCGGTAGATAATTTAGCTGGTGCTTGTTCCGACCAGCACATCGCACGTGTAATTGAAACCAAGTCACGCTCACAGGGCACGCAAAGGTGACCACGGGCGTCCAGGACGCCGCGGGCAGAAATCGCCACCGAGGCCCCGGCCCCTCTGCGCACCTCGCGCGCGCTCGCGGGGTGACAGCCAGGTCGGGGGGCGAATCAGGAGGCTCAGCGCCTGCAGCGGGGAGGGGGGGGGGTGAGGGCCCCTGACTCTCCAGGCTGGTCGCCGTGCGTCGGGGTTGCCACGGGCCATGGGTCTAAAATGAGCTCCCCGCTGGGGAGAGGAGCCGTTTGTTCCCCGAGGGGCACCAGGCCTCGGCAGGACAGGCCGGGCGCAGAGCCGGGTCCCCTGTGAAATGGGCCGGCGGGGTCCTTTCCCCGCGCGGGGACAGGCCCCTCCGTGGGCCGGGCTGGGAGGAGCAGAAGCGCAGCCCCCGCAGGCGCGTTCACCCCGTGGAGCGGAGCAAATCCATCCCCTTCATTTCACCCTTCTTGTCAATGAAATGGACTCATTATGTATATTTCACGGGGCTTTTTGAGGCTAATTTAAATAATGCATACAAATTAATCTGTACATCCTTATGTTCAGTAAATAAAAATAAACTTTTGGTGTTTTTATTTTTTCGCTTTGCGTAATATCTTCATGCAAATGTGTCCACGTCCCCGGCCCGCCCGGCAGTCCCTGCTTTACCTTCCCCTGTCCTGCGTGCTGCAAACCCTGGGGTTTCATTAAATTGGAACTAATGGATTTGCAGTTGCTGATAAGTAATCTGTGGAGCGGATTTTTCTATAAAGAAAGAAAAATTCATAGGAGCAGCTGTTTTCTACAGAGCTGACGGGTTTCCAAGGACGTTGCCTTCTTTTGCAAATGAACTTTCTTGACCACAAGTCTCTGGTGCTGAGATTCGCCGAGAGCACCGCTACCAGCTCTCGGCTGGTCAGAGTCGCTGCTCACCTTTCATTCTCGCTCCTGCAAAGGTCCCTGAGCAGCTCAGGAAGATTCTCATTTCCCTTAACCTCCGTGCACCTGAAAAAGAGTGCAAAATGTTGTCCACTGCTGAGAAACAAAACACACGCAGAGAAGTATTATCTTGTTTGCTCCACAGTTTGCTACTTAGAGATGAACCAAACTGGTTTTCTTAAACTACCTAAATTGAGATCTTTTGGCCTTTCTAACATACCTATGCCAGGTACACAGAATGTGTCTGGTCTTGGTTCATCGTCCATTTACATGGAACCTTGGTGTGGTCACTCATTTTTAATTTTTTAAAAAATATACTCAGCACCAATAACACCACCACTCAACACAGCTATTAAAATAGATGTCATTGAAGATTAAAGAAATTTAAAAGGGCTAAAAACACAAAAAGGAGGGGTAACAAACAGGTATCTTTCAAAAACAAGCTCGGGGGTTACAAAAGCTTTATGGACTCAACATTAAGGTGTCGATTTAATGAAGTGTGTGGAAAGTGATGATAACACATGCGTTTGTCTTGTGAGGAAGACTGATGGCAAGATTGAAAGAAACTTTCTTCTATAAATTAAATGAATGTTTCTAAAAACCTTGGTCTACAGACCAACTCGAGGAGAAGGACCCACCTCCTGGTGACACTGTCAGATCCTCCGGCTGGAGCAAGTGGGAGCATGCTTGTCCATGTGTTCGTGTCTTTGCTTTTTCTATTTTGTTTTTACTGAAGCCCCGGGTGACTGTCATGCTGTGTTGATGGCAAAATGCTCTCCCGGAGACTCGACAGGCCTCTCCATTGACTGCTGGCTCAAGTCTACATCTAAATTTAAGAATAGGGTCTCTCTGGTGGCACAGGCGGTTGAGCACAGCGCTGTGAAGCTGTCCGCAGCCTCTGCAGCTCTGGTTTGGTGCCGGCTGGCCGGCGAGGGTCCCACATGGTGCAGCAGACCTCTCCTGTCACACCCGCTGCTCCCCTCAGCAGTGTATTTCAGCAGTCTGGCTGTTCTGTTCCCCGCTCTGGCTCTGGTGAATCCTCTCATCCTCCCATGCATCTGGCCTGTACCCCAGTTCTTGTATAAATAAATAAATATTTAAAAAATAAATTTAAGATTTTTTTTCTTTATGTATCTGTGGATATCTGTGCCTGTATCTCTACAGCTGTACCTATCTTTATCCTATCTCAAAGAAACAGGGACTTGGTTGGCTGATACCAGGTGCTGGGACTGGTAGAAATAGGGAGAGGCTGGTCAAAGAGCACAAAGTTGCAGTTGTAAAGTGAGTAGGTCCAGAAGAGCTTTGGACAGCACGGTGCTTGCACTGTGATGTGACCGCCATACCTGAGGGCTTTGAAAAAGAACCGGTCTTCAGTGCCCTCAGCACAAAAGAGAAATGGTTATTATGTGATGTGGTGTGATGGCATATGTCACTATATCTCAACAAAATCTGCAGGAGATATTTTGAAATTAAGTTATATTATTATCCTTTAGCATAATTAATCAAATAATATCATTTTATGAGATTTAAGTTTGAGCATGATATGCAGATTTAATTGATCCAATTACTTCATCCCAAAATCTTTAGGGAAATGTATATTAAAAACAGGAAGTAATTTTAAGTTTAAAGAAATGGCTTCGTTTTAAATTGTGATGGTGTTGTACCATGTAAGCAATTTTAAGTGACCTTTAATTGTCTTGTTTATTATTGCTGGAGACATCTGGTCTAAGCAGCTGACCTAGTCAAAAAGTTTTAATGTGCACCACTAGGTGTCTGCAAATCTATCCACTTGTTTTCTCTACACTCACCAAAGTCCCTGTGTACCAGCACACTGCCATGGAACTCACATGACTGTGTCACCATCACTCCTGATGAATATTCACTTGGCAAGTGTTAAGAAAGCACACACTGTTTCACAGTTTTTGAGCTGTATTTTGGAGAAGCTATGAGGACAATAGTTAACAAAAATGAATGAGTATTGAGAAAATAGATGAGCTATAGCTAGCTAGCTAGCTAGATAGATAGTCGTAAATTAAAAGCATGAAGTGGGCAGGCATTTCCCATTTTTTAAAAAGATTTATTTATTTATGCATACAAGAATTGGAGTACAGGGCAGAGATGGTAGGGGGCAGTGAGAGGATTCACCAGAGACAGAGTGGGGAGCAGAACAGGCAGATCGATTGAAATCCACTGCTGAGGGGAGCAGTGGGGAGATAGGAGAGGTCTGCTGCGCCCTGTGGGTAGCTCCCTGGCAGGAGATCGAACTCATGCTGCAGTGACTATGGGTAGCTTCATAGGTTGTGTCTTAATCCCTTGTACCACCAGAGAGGCCCTCATTTCCCTTTTCATATCAGTTGGAAAAGAGAACTTGATTGGCTAAATTTTTTTTACCACTTTGTGTGATAAACTGTCTACAGAGGGACTTTTGCCAAGTCCAATATTGTTAAAAAAATTTTTAGGCACGATCAAACCATCACCAGCCACTGCAACATGAGTTCGATCCCTGGCCAGGGAGATGACCCTCATGGTGCAGCAGACCTCCCCTGTCTCCTGCTGCTCCCCTCAGCAGTGTGTTTCAGTCAATCTGCCTGTTCTGCTCCCCACTCTGTCTCTGGGGAATCCTCTCACACACGTATCTCTGGCCTGCACCCCAGCTTTTATGCATAAATAAATAAATCTTAAAAAAATAAAATAAAAAGTGTTGCTTTTTATTTACAACTAAAGAAAAAATATGTATAAATATTCTATAATTACGATGTATAGAAGTTTAAAAAAAAGCCAAACAGAAAACTTGATAGAGTTTTTAAACTATTTCAGTGAAGCACCGTTGTTCACACCCTCCATACTGCTGCGGAGTTACAAGACCCCTCTCCTCTGGTGCGGTGGCCTTAGTGCCCTTCCATCAAACACTCATTTGATTTAATTTTATAAATATTTGCAGCCACTTAATGGCAAAGGGATGTGAAAATTTAAGTTCTATCTCCAATGACATAGTGAGAAGACAGTTACCTAAGTGAGAGCAATTCAAAAGTTAAAAAAAAAATGAATTTTTTAATTTACAGAAAGTACACACATATAATGAAACAGTTGCAAACAGCAGATAAAGCTAATTATATGAATAGATAATTTATAAGAAAACACTTCAAAAATGAAGAATTTTTAAAGAAAACACTTTCAAAAATGAAATTCTTAAAATGAATATATTTCGGCCTAGAAATATTGGCAATGATAAGATCAGCAATTTAATTACAAATGTGATGGACCAGATTCTGTAACAGTCTGTATTATTAACTCATGAATCCTCCCGACAATTTGATAAGTTGCTTGACCGAGTTCATAAAGCTAACAAGTGTAGGAGCTGTGACTCCAGCCCAGGCTAGCCTGGTTGCAGAACCCACATTTAGCAAACACTGCAAGAAGCAAGAACATTTCTGACCCTCTGAACTTGGATATAGAAGAAGCAGGAGTTCTTGGAAAATGTTGTGAGTGTAAAACTCTTAGGAGGGTATTTAGGTCTTATTCATAAAAGCTTTAAAATGTACACAATTTTATCCCGGTGATTTTATATCAAGAAATTATTCTACCATAGTCACCCATAAAAATTCCCAGACATATATAATTGAAAGTTTCATTTATTTTGTAAGTGCAATAATTAGGTCAACTGAATAATTTGCCAATTGGAAAACTGACTGAACAATGTATTCTAAAAACCTCAGAGTTTTTAGTCAGCATATTATGAGTATAATAGGATTTTGACCTCAAAACAGGTAAGGGCTAGATAAGAACAAAAGGTATCTCTGGGTCTATTTAGGCCTACAGGTTATGTGTGCAGTTATAAATAAAATATCGTCCATTCAAATCCAACCGTGTATGAAATAAAGCAATCATGGTAAGCAGTATGTATCCAAGAGTGGAAAAGGGGTTCAGTAATAAATAATCAGAATGGAATTTATCAGACGTAAGGTGGAAAATCACATAATGTTCTTAGCACATTCAGAAAAAGCATTTTATAAGATCCAATACCTATTTATCATTTCTTAAAAACCCTCAACATGTTAGGAATAAAAAAGAACTTCCTTCACTTGGTCAAAGTCACATATCAGACTCTACAGCCGTCGTGATAGTTGTCGGAGAAATGTCAGGCTCGATTCCTGTAACAGGTGGACCTCACGGCCTGCACAGCCACCCTGCTGTGGTCATCCAACAGCAGGGTCCCCAGCCCAGGCTGCGAGAAAAAAGGGAAAGGAAAAAGAAGCGAAGTGATGATTTTCAGGGAAAAGCAAACACCATTACTTGCAATGATCATCTCATCTACGTATGCGACAAGCAATCATCAGATTACCAGGGCTGACTAATGAGACCGCAACACTTTTATCGAATAAATGCATAAATTACAAAAGACGGAATCTGTAGTGAAATACTGGAAAATGGAATATTCCCCAAACTCACACACCAAGCTGTCTAACAATGAGCAAATACATGCAAACATAAAAGAATCTCCAAATAAAGGTCAGGAAAGAGCGAAATAAATTAATGAGTTGACATTTTATAAAAATACTGATTTCTTCCCAATTAATTTGCAAATTCAATGCTATCTCAATTAAAATGTGGGCTAGGGTTTTTTTTTTTGAGGCACTCAAGAACTTTATTTTGAGATCTATATAGGAAAATGAAGATGTAAGATGGCTAAGAAAAGGGAAAATTGTGAAAACAGTAGTAATGTCTCTTCATTTTAATGCCAGTTTCACCAAGGTAGGGAATTTTTTTTGTCTGCTTAATCTCAGTTATCTGGAGTCACGCCTGACATGTGATAGACAATAAATACCTGATGACCATGTGGAAGAGGCACCAGACATGCCACTCATGCTTTAATAGATGAAGGTGCGGGGTCCTCTGGGCCGGGAGCGGGGAGACGGCGTGTGCTCCTTGACAGCACGGAGCTACAGAGTGGCAGGTTACGGGAGCTTCACAGAGCAAACCTCCAGAGTGAAAGAGCAACCTCAGACAGGGTGCAGGGGTGCAGACGGGGTGTGCAGGGGGCCCTGCTCCATGGTGGAGGGAGAGGGCAGCCCTCTGTGTCTCCAGATGCCTCTTGGAAACAGGGGGTAGGGGAAGGCAAGCAACTCTCAGGAAAGGCCAGATGTGTGTCATCACGTTCCCCTTAAAGAGCAGGTGTGTGTAAGGAAAGGCTTTGCTCGGTTAAATCACAATCAGCCATGAGACATCATCTTCAAACACTTAAATGGGATTTTAAAGACCATCCATAGATATCTCAGATTTCTAGGCTCTGAGATGCAGTCTATAAATAACTAATGCTCTGGAGTAATGAGTGAGCAGATATTTCTTAACATCAAAAGATGTTGGAATAATACATGTGTAACTTCCACCAAATATCCCTATTTTGCATGCATAGTAACTCATTAAGTAGTCACAAGTATCGCTGGAGAACAGTTAAGTGACATTATTCAAATTAAGATTTCGTAATGGTTGATCCAGACATTAAAAAGCTCCATGAGGAGATTGCAGTTAATATGAAAGTTATCTTGACCTTAAGGGGGAAAAAAAGGAGCTAAGAAATAAACATATATATTTTTTATATTAAAGTATAATCAGAAGTTATTATTTTCTGAATAAAAGGATGTGTGGTGAGATGCAATTTTATTTATTTACGCATGCAATAACTGGGGTGTAGGCCAGAGGTGCCGGGGGTGAGAGGATTCCCCAGAGACAAAGTGGGGAGCACGACAGGTGGATCTACTGAAATCCACTGCTAAGGGGAGCAACTAGGGGATAGGAGAGGTCTGCTGCGCTGTGGGTCAGCTCCCTGGCCGGGGGTGGAACTCAGGCCGCAGGGGTGATAGCCTGAGACTCACCTCTAGGCCACCAGGGAGGCCCCAAGACACCATTTTAAACCTGTAGGTCTGGGAACAGTCTTTCCAGACCTGAGAGCTTCAGTAAGTGGCTCTGGTTCACTAAATGCACCAGGACAGAAATTCTTCCAGGTTTAAAAATTGTGATTATTAGTGATAACGGAAGTAACAGTCAGGTGAAAGTATTCAGGCTTACAGCCTGCAGAAACTCTCATTCAGCATCCTTGATTTGTACCATTACTTTGTTGGGGAGAAAAAAGTTCATCAACACAACCACATATCTAGCCCAACTTTTAAGAAATTAGAAAAAAGTGTATTTCTACGCCGCGGCCCAAGAATCAGGGAATGACACCGTGTAACTCCCTGGAGACTGGGGCATTTCATTCGAGAATTTTCCAATGTGCCTCTATTGAGAAGGGCTTTATATAGTTTCTCTTAACAAGTTTATAATAGGTTTCCATCCATTTTCTCATCTGCTGAATTGATTACACATTACGAGTGCTGCCGGGAAGGAGAAGACTTTCAGTCTGGAGGGGAGACCAAGGGCTGAGACGAGCGATCAGATGGCGCGTCAGCCCGCCCCTCGCTGGCGCTATATTTAGAAGATGCTGGGATTCTCATGCAGCGCCTTTATCGCCATAGCCAGGATTTATGGCGGTTAAAACATTATCTAAATGAGCAGGCGAAAAAATAAAGTGAAAGTCTCTCACATGACTAACTGTAAAATATCATAAAACAAATAAATTAATTCAATTGCATGCTCCGAATGACATTTTCAGAGTATTGCTTTTGGTTAATGTCTTTTTGAAGAAGAATTGCCGGGCTCTGTGGAAAGGAAGGCATTTTGAAAACTGCTCCCTGATAATTGTCGCTGATATCTTTCCAATTTACAAAATGCTCCGTGTGGAAGGAAGAGCGCCCTTTGCTGTGCAGGGGGTAGCAGGGAAGGTTTTGGGGGGCTACAATTTGTGAAACAGTGAAAATTTGGCGGCCTGAACTGCACCCCCAGGTGCCGGGAGCCCAGGGTCTTCACTGCATTATTGTCAAGTGAATAAGTAGAGGGATTTGCCCCCCAGCAGGAGGCTCTGAGGGGCTCACTGGACTCCTGGCCTTTGGGGCGACAAGAAGGCAGTGATGGCGGCAGCAGGTGCCAAGCATCTGGGCGATGCTTCCCTAAACTCACCGATGTGTGTGGCTTCTAAGATATCTAAAATGCCCACTTTTTGGCCTCCCTGGTGGTGCAAGGGGTTAAGACACAACCTATGAAGCTGTCTGCAGCCTCTGCAGCACGAGTTCGATCCCTGGCCAGGGAGCTACCCACAGGGCACAGCAGACCTGTCCTGTCTCCCCGCTGCTCCCCTCAGCAGTGGATTTCAGTGAATCCGTCTGTTCTGTTCCCTGCTCTGTCTCTGGGGAATCCTCTCACCCCCCACACCTCTGGCCTGCACCTCAACTCTTGCGTGCATAAATAAATAGATATTAAAAAAAATAAAATGCCCTTTTTTGTTTCCTAGCTCACCATGATTCTTTTCCCCTGGAGAGAAATCAGTACAATTAATTCTAACCTTGTGCCTGCCATGGAGACTCCTGCTTAGCCGCCGCAGGTGCCTGGTGCACGAAGCTGGGGGCCGTTGGCTGCAGTAGACACACGAGTGGATGTCTGCCGAGACTCGAGATGAGTGAAGGCCTTCACCAAGTTTCTGAGCTTCATTGCATTTTTGGAACCAATTTTGCATCCGAGCACTATTCTGTGACTTCAGTGGAAGCAGGACTCGTTGGGCAGGATGAAGCTGGGGTGTCCCTGAGGTGTTAATGCCTGGGGTACAGTTACTGCATCTATAAAAGATGCAGGTTTTCTTGGAGGCCGCTAGTGAAATGCCACCGAAGCTCTCGCTCCCTTGTCACGTGAAGGTCAGCCACAGCCTGTCGCTGCTCCGGCTGCAACATCTGACAGAAGGGCCAGGGCTCCCCGCGTCTGAGTTCCGAGGGGGTCCGGGAGGCACCGAGGCAGGCACACCCCGTGCAGGTGGCGCCTCTGACCCCGGGAGGCGGGCCCGTGGCCAGCGCGGCCCCCGGAGTGACCAGCGCTGCTGGGATCCAGGCAGCGGGCACCGCGGCCCTCGAGGCGCCCACTGAGGTTGCTCTGGTGGTTCGTGGGCCGCGGCGGGGTTCAGGGCAGCGTTGATGGGAACACACAGACGCGGCTCCTCCGGTGGACGCCCCCCAAGACTTCCCCGTGAGCAGGAAGCGCTGCAGGGCCGGGAGGAGACGGCGCCCAGAGCGGGGCCTGCGCCCGCGGAGCAGGGGGGATGCGCTCCGGGGATGCTGCAAGAAATGGCTCACGGACACATCTGATGGGGGCTGCAGAGGAGAAGAAAGGGGTGCAGTCAGAGAGCGAGCGGTGGAGCCGGTCCACGGACCCCATCTTGAGGAGAGGAGCGAGTCTCTGAGGCGGGGACAGCAGCGGGTCACCCCGGCTTGCGGGCCGCCCCCGAGCGGGCTGCAGAGCGCACCCGCCGCGCCGACTCCAACTCGCCAGCACAGGTTGGTTTTACAGCTCATTGTTCTGCGAGTTTCCTGTTTTCACACATGCAGTAATTTTAAGAACATTTCTTTCCTGAACAAGAATTTGCTTCTGTCCATGATAAGAGGAAGCATCTAGTTGTTGTACCTGTGGAGCTGTCCCTCTGCCACTGCAGAGAAGGGCCACCTCCAACACGACGTGCGTAGATGGTCCACACGCTTGTCACCATAGATGGACATGTGCTCCATCTCTAGCTCTTCTGCTTTTGCTCTTTGAGGCATTACTTAGGATATCTAGTTTGCTGATCATACTCTTCCCTTTTTCAGTTTTGTAATATATTTACAATTATTTCAAAGGGTTGTAGATTATTTCAAGGATGGCAGGTGTGGGTGGACAGTGAAATATGACATCTTAATAAAATATATTCTCCACTAAGATATTTATTTTGTTTTTTTTTTTAAGGTTAAATGCCATACAAGCATTGGCTGTCTTTTTTTTTTTTTAAGATTTATTTATTTATGCATACAAGAACTGGGGTATAGGCCAGAGGTGTGGGAGGTGAGAAGATTCACCAGATACAGCGTGGGGAGCAGAACAGGCAGATAGACTGAAGTACACTGCTGAGGGGAGCAGCGGGGAGACAGGAGAGGTCTGCTGTGCCATGTGGGTAGCTCCCTGGCCGGCCAGGGATCAAACTCGAGCAGCAGAGGCTGCAGACAGCTTCATAGTGCCGTGCTTAACTCCTTGTGCCACCAGGGAGGCCCTCCACTCAGATATTTAAATGACATTTCAAAACTTAAATCTCTATCCCTCACTATTAGATGCTAGCAGGGTTTTGTTTTCTGTGTACTTGAAGAGTCCAATATAATTAAAATTGTTATTAACATGCAAAAAGAAACTTAAATAGCAGGCAATTTTTTTTTAAGATTTATTTATTTATTTATTTATACAAGCACTGGGTAAGGTTAGAAGCGCGGGAGGGTGAGAGAACTCACCAGACTCAGAGCGGGGAGCAGAGCAGGCAGAAGGACCGAAGGACACTGCTGAGGGGAGCAGCGGGCGGCAGGAGAGGTCTGCGCGCCATGCGGGACCCTCCTCCGGTGGCCGGGGAGCCGCCGGGGATCGAACCGGCGCTGCAGAGGCTGCGGGCAGCTTCGCAACCCAGCGCTCAACCGCTGCGCCACCGGGGAGGCCCAACAATCATCTTCTTATCAAAGGGAAATTAAGAGTTTCAATAGAAAATGAAAGGTGAAATCCAGCAAGAAAAAGACTCAGTTGTTCATTTTCCTAGCATCTGACTACAAGACAGAATTGGAGGGAAAGTCTTATGAATATACTAGAGATTTATAAATCCTGAGAATCAACATGAATAATGGAGAAGTGAATGACTGCGGAAAAGATTCGGTTAATATAACTGAGAAAATACTGGGACCTGAAATGACTAAAGTCAGTTAAAGTTTAAAAAGACAAGAATACGGTCATAAATATCCTAAATTCAGTGACAAAATGATGACAATCCAGTAATATGGAAATGTCAACTAAGTTAAATATTTTTCACTGCACAAAATCCACAAAATGTGTGTTGTGCTCTGTGACGCGGCTCCCAGTCTGCAAGATCACAGCACTGTGAACGTTGCCAAGAGAAAATTTCATTAGGCGGTGAGAATTCCGCACAACAGTATGAAAACACAACGTTAGTTACATTTTTCCTTTTGTAAATATCTTTATACAAACACTTCATACATTTAGTCTATTTTCCTGTGAATACATTTCTGCAGATCAGCTTTGCAGATCAATGACTATGTGCGTGTTACTAATTCTAATTCAGATTGATAAATTGTTTTTTCAGGAATAAATTTGTTAATTGAGACTCCCACAAACTTTCCATTAGAAAGTAGCTATGTAACAGCCCCTTCTGTGGGCACGTCATGTTTTATTATAAAAAACACTTTACTTGTGAAAATATGTCATATTTAGTTCTTTTCCACTACAACTTTTATGAGGTGTCAGTGAATTATTTCCTTTTGATAAATATTCGAGAAAATTAGTAGGCCAAATGTTAAGTATCTTCTGTCTCTCTCTGTGTGGCTTGTATTCTTCCAGAAGCTTTAGGGCAGTGTGTTTACTCTAACACCAGCACAAATTGCCAATAGTTGTTTTTTTTTAAATATGTTTTCATAATAAAAATAACATCTAGAAAGTTTGGGGTATCAGGGCAGCACAAGTAACTAATTTCACCGTTGATAGACAGCCGTTCTAATGCCCAGGTATATACATCTGGAGGCTTTTGTCTCTGCGTGTTAGCACGTGAGAGTTTTCCTTAAAGCTGAGGATTGTGTGGTTCCTTAAAACCGAGGATTGTGTGGGGCTTACCCGGGAGGAGTCTTAAACTTGTAACAATTTCAATTATTTTCACATTTTTGAACATTCTTCCACAGTTCAATATCCTGTCTCACTGAGGGGCTCCCTGTGCACGATTCTCACACTCTTCTTAAGCAATCGCCTATTTTGTAATTGGAGTCAATTTAAGTCAATCCGTGTTTGCTGTCAGGGCATCTCCTTACAGATAACCATAAGCAGAAACCTTCAAAAAAGAGCTATGAACAAGAAGCACTTGGTGCATCACATCACTGACTTAATATGCAGTCATTGGAGGCATAAATATCAAGATTATGCATCATTGAATACAATATTTGCAATAGAATATTAACTAGGAAACTAAATGAAGCTAAGTGGCACATTCTGATTTTACCTATTTTAAGCTCTATGTGCCTCTATAATGACAAAATCCTAGAAAAATAAAGAAATATTTCATATATGACATTTGTTTTATCTGAAAGACTTCTGTTGTTTTAGTTACAAGTCAGAAATGCTAACAATTATTTAACGTTGTTAATTTTAAGATGTAAATGTTGAAGCATAAGAGATTCCTTCATGACTCAAAATAACAAACAAGGAAAATATTTAAGAGCTATGAAAGTGTTTTTAAAAAATAATTATCAAAAAATTCAATATTTTCTGCTGAAATAAATAGGTTTAAATTCATGATCTAAAGATACTGTCGGGGCCTCCCTGGTGGCACAGGGGTGAAGTCTCAGCACCATGAAGCTGTCTGCAGCCTCTGCAGCACGAGTTCGATCCCAGCCAGGAGCTACCCACATGGCACAGCAGACCCCTCCTGTCTCCCCGCTGCTCCCCTCAGCAGTGGATTTCAGAGGATCCGCTTGTTCTGCTCCCCACTCTGTCTCTGGTGGGTCCACCCCCCCACCCCTGGCCTGCACCCTGGTTCGTGTATGCAGAGATAAATAAATCTTTAAAAACAAGATACCGTCTTTGCTCTCACATCCCCTGTGCTCCCTGACTGCGCACCTGCAGCACAGAGAGTATCTTTCAAAACCTTTTCCCAGGAACTTTTAATATTTTACCAGTTTTGTAGACTCCGGTGTCGCTCCGGAGTACGTCAGGGGAGGATCCTGGACTCTACAGACACTGATTAGCTTCACAGATTTGGAAGCAGGCGTGACATGTACCGCAGCAGCTCGGAACCGCGGGTCCTGAGCGCCTCCACGAGACCGGCCCGTCCCCGCGGGGAGCGCGGCCAGGGCTGCTGTTTCCTAGGTCCGGAGTCTCACTCTTCAGCGGGAAGCTACTGTTTTCTTTCTGAAGGCAAAACCCAAGGTTGCCGTCGGGAGCAGCTTCCTGCGCACAGCTCCCGGACTGCTCCTCCGTCCGTCCGTCTGTCCGTCCGTGGCCCCGCGTGGCGAGAACGCGGACGGCCCTGGGCTGGACCCCGTGGAAAGCGACCGCGCACGTCGGCGAGCCGCTCGCTCCCGGGAGGGGAACCGGGCCTCTCTCCGCGGGGCGGCCACGACCCGCCCTCGCCGCCTCCTCAGTCCCCCTGGACACCAGGCGCCCCGTGGGCTCCGCGGGCAAAAGCGCCCCCAGGGTCCCGGCTCGGGTCCGCGCGGCCCCGCCCACCCCGCGGACGGCCCCGCCCACCCCGCGGACGGCCCGCCCACCCCGCGGACGGCCCCGCCCACCCGCGGACAGCCCCGCCCACCCCGCGGACAGCCTCGCCCACCCCGCGGACTGCCACGCCCACCCCAACGAGGAGCCAATCGCTGGCTTCCCTGGCGCCCCCTGAGAGTGGGCGTGGCCGCCCCAGCCCCGCCCACCGCAGCCCGGATGTCAACCCCCCCCACCCGCGTGAGCCCGCCTCGGGGTGCCAGCGGGGGACACATGCGGGTCAGGCCTCGGATCAACCCCTCACCCTGGAGGGCGGGGATCCCCGATGGAAAGCCGCAGTCCGGCTCCGCCCCCACCCCCCCCCCCCTCCCACCCCCCACCCCCCCCCCCCTCCCACCCCCCACCCCATCCCACCCCCCACCCCTCCCCCCCCCCACCCCCCCCCCACCCCCCACCCCTCCCACCCCCCATCCCCATCCCCTCCCACCCCCCACCCCTCCCACCCCCATCCCCCCCATCCCCATCCCCCTCCCACCCCCCATCCCCTCCCACCCCCCATCCCCTCATCACTCCCTCACCCCCCACCTCCCCACCCCTCCACCCCTCACCCCCCCCACTCCCCCGCCCCAGTCACGCCGGCCGGGCCGCCAGCAGGTGCCCGCGGAGCCGGCGGGGCGCGACCAAGGGGCCTCCCCGGGGTCCCCGCAGGGAGCCGGTCGGGATTCGGGCTCCAGCCACACGCCGCCGTCCCGGAGCAGCTGAAAGTACAGGGAAATAATAAAACCGCTGCGGTGCCAGCCTCCCTCCGGAGCACGTCTTTCTTTTTCAAGAAAAAAATTTTTTTTAACGAAATCTCGGAGCCGCCGTCGGGCGCTCGCGCGCTCCGGTCCTGAAGCTCGTGCTGACCGGCCCTTGGGGAGCGCCTGCTGCGGCTTGACCCGGAGCAGGCGGCGCTGCCGTCGGGGGTGCCCTTAGGAGGCTCCTGGTGGGGCCTTGATGAGGATCTCAGCCCCAGAAGAAAACACCTGCACGAGGATTAACTCACCAAATACGTAGGAGGCACTTCGATCACGTACCAGGGAAAAGCCCGCGACGTGCTCGCCGGGACGCCCGGCCACCAGGGCTAGAGGTCTGGCGCCCGGACGGCTCGGGTACAGGCCGGGCAGCCCGGATGGCTTGGGGAAGTCTGCGCCGTGCTGGGGCGCCGTCCCTGATCCCGCCGCCTCGCGCCTCTCACGTGGACTCAGACACATGATCTTGCATCAGCATTGCAAGGGGGGGTCTGTCCTGACCCCCTGGAATCCAGTTTTCTAATAAAACGGCAGGGCTCAGTGCCTTTGTCTCCTTCACGTCACTGGGATGGAGAAGCAATGGTGAGGTTCAGGCAGCCACTTTGGGACCCGGAGTCGGGAGGGAGGGCGTGGAGGGAATATAAAAGCTGTGGCCCCTGACCCTGCAGCGGTGCCAGAGAGACGAGGACAAAGTCTTTCATTAAATCGCTGTCTGCGGGTTTCTGACTCTGCCAGCCGAGTGAACCCTCTCTGCTGTGGGTACTGAAACTGCTAAATGTTGCTGCTTTGTGTTAAAAACATCAGCTATTTGTGCAGCGCCCTACATAGAGCAGTCAACTCAAAACCAACAAGCAAGGTGCTTCACCTACTAGTTTCCATTGCTTTATTATTTAAAGTCTAATTTATAGGAAGCAGAATGAACAAATATGTCACTAATGTCATTTAATTTTTTTTAAAGATTTATTTATTTATTTATACAAGCACTGGGTACAGTCAGAAGCTCGGAGGGTGAGAGGATTCACCAGAGCCAGAGCGGGGAGCAGAGCAGGCAGAAGGACCGAAGGACACTGCTGAGGGGAGCAGCGGGCGGCAGGAGAGGTCTGCGCGCCATGAGGGAGCCTCGCTGGCAGCCGGGGCTTCAACCGGCGCTGCAGAGGCCGCGGGCAGCTTCGCAGCCCAGCGCTCAACGGCTGCGCCACCAGGGGAGGCCCCCACTAATGTCACTTTATACCTGGACACACCCGCAGGCTCCCCATCACCCCTTGGATGTGCAGAACTTTCCTGTTGCTGCAGAAATTTCCCTCATGCTGCTTTTCAATCAATATCCCTCTCCCCCTCGAAGTCATCATTCATATGACTTCCATCTCTGACTTATTTGTTTAATTCATTTTAGAACGACCGTGTTAGTCCAAGGGCTCCCCACACCAGGACAGAACCCGGCCCAGCAGGGCTGAGGACACTGGCAGTCCTGCTGCCCTTCTCCCTCCCCCTCCTCTGCCCTCAGATGCCCATTGGGAGCCCAGCCCAGGCGGCTCACTGGACTGTCCCTCCAGTGCTTTCCCTCGAGACGTAATAAACAGCTTGTGTTCAGCCTTTGGTGGAGTTAATAGTCATTATTTCACATTTTCCAAGAAAAGTTTCGCCAACCACATTCTTCTTCACCTTCTTTTACCAATAATAATTATATCACCTCCGTTCTTCTCTGCTTTTCCTTAATACTTAAATATTCTTCGAAGAACTTACATTTAATATTGATATTAATGAAATATTGATACTCTCACCTTTATTTGAGCTTTCCTCCATCCCTCATCATTCTTTTATTAGCTATAATTTTCTTTTATGCTGTGAAAATTACTATTTAGCTAGCTTTGTAACCACGGCTCCATCTTATGTCTCATCCATAGCTTGACTTTCAAAACTTTCAAAGGCCCAAATAACAGAATTTACATGAAAATGATTATGCAAAATTTCTCACTTCCAGGACCACATTGTGCCGGAATTACATGCCGCAGCCTGTGCTCGTCACTGGGAAATATCCCTAAGCTAATGGTCAGTTATTTAAATCATGTCACATTTTAGAATTTGTCCTGTTGAAATAAATATTTTTGATTCTTTATTTCTCCCTAAAGCTACTAATTTCTTTTAGTTTTTCTTGCAATCATTTTTTTATAATTGCTTTTAAAGTTACTCCCATCCTTTAAAAGTGTTTGAATTTGTTTGTTGCAATCCGCCTCATGGCCTAACACAGATTTGGAAACTGTCCTGGGCGAGCAACGCCTTCCACGATCTCAGCGCAGTTTTCTCTGTGGTCCACGAGGGCGTGTTCGTCGTGTGACTCGGAGCTTGGACATTCGTGCCAGCGCCGGGCTCTCCAGCAGGTGCAACACTACGTCAGCCTCTAATTCTATCAATTGCAAACATAGATTAAAATCGCCCATTACGGATATTGACGTCTCTTAATTCAGTCATTTTCTAGTTTTTTGTATTTTTCAGGTTACATTAGGATCGTATAAACCGAGAATGATGAAATTTCCTTATATTTTAACATCATATAAATTAAGAAAGTCTGCGGCGCGGCCCGGCGTTTGGTGCGGGGCTGCTTCTGGCTCTAACCTGCCCTGCGCGTCGCGTCACCCGCGGCCTCTCAGCCTCCGCCCGGGTGGGTCCGGCTTCTCTCCGGGAAGCGGGTGCCGGCCTGGAGCGGGGAGGCCGCCCAGCCGCGACCCCCTCGAGGCCCCTTTGCCTCACGCCCGCCCCGCGCCGGCCGCCCTGACCCCGCGCAGGGCCGCGGCCCGCGCGCTTCAGCCCAGCGGTGAGGGGCGCTGCCCGCACCGGCCGGCGGGGCCGGACCCCGGTCCACGGTGCCCATGTCAGGGATTCCGCCACCTTCCTCGGCCCCGGATGCCTGCTTGGCGCGGTGCTGCTGGCCCGCACCCGCGGAACCCGCGGCCCACGGGAGGGTATCCAGGGCCTGCGGCAGCCCCCGGCCACCGCAGCAAAGGACGGTCCCCCGCCAGCGTCCTCAGCGGCCTCTCCTGAAGGGGCTTCACGTCTGCAAAAGGCAGAGGGTGAAGACACCGAGTGCCCGGCTGCAGCTTTCCAAAGCCAGTGAGGAAGGACGGTTTGGGGCTGAGAGTTAATACACGGAGACCGTGGCCCCGATGGAAAGAAAATGTTATGAAAGTTTACTGGGAAGTAAAGGTGAAATGAAAGGCGAGGGTGAGAAGCCCGCCGAGAGAGCAGGAGGAGGCAGCACAAAGAACGCCCCAAGTTGACACGCGCATGGACGCGCCTGCACATACCACTTCCAGGACTAAGCATTTCTAATACCCTAATAGCATATCAAGGTGGAAATGACAGGTTACCTGTGAGTGACAGCCAGGGTGGCGTCAGATAAGCTTGTCAGTAAGAAGGGACATAAATACAGAGAAAGAGCTTTCAACATACATACATACATACATACATACATACATACATACATACACAAACAAACCAACCTCCTCTGGGTTCCTAGCCCTGTGAAACCATCATCCAAAGGTGAGAGCAATGTCACATTTTCAGACATTAAAGATAAAGGAATTTTGGTTTCTATAGGTTCTTTTAAAAAGAAATCTCTTAAAGTGAACGCTTTTGCAAGAAAAATACGTCTATCAGGAAGAATGAAACATCAATCATGGGAAAGGAAAGAAAAATAAGTCTAAATAAAAACTGAGTTAATTTGCTAGGTTACACTCCACCAAAATCATACATACCACTTAGTGAAGGTAAAAAGGAGCCTAAAATTATGAAGACAAGTTAAGCTGTATCAATTGATTAACTCTAGATGTTCTGGAAATGTGAAATCTTAAACATTAAAATTTCCATAGTAAACACCACGAACTCAAGTAGACTCGATAATGATAAATATTTGCTTAACATTGGACCGTATAAAATTTGTCAAAATAGATAAGGAAAGAAAAGTAAACAACTGGAAAGCATGATGCATAGCACACATGAAAACACCTGGCAGGGATAATTGCAAATATATAAGCAACAACAATAAATGTAGACAGGTTAAAGTGGCCCATAAGGACAGATTCTCAGAAAAATCTTCTTAGAGAAGCCCACCAACGTCTCAGTGACATGCGACCTGGAAATGAAGGGGGTAGAAAAAGATCCTGAGCCAATGCCAGCAAGTAGACAAGCGTGAAGTCATATAATATAATAAAGGTGAAAATTGTTTGAAAAAGGTGGAAAATTTACTTTGCTGAAAGGTACAAGTCTTCAGGATTATTAACAGTTATGAATTTTATGCAAGAACACAGAGGAGTAGAAACATCTATTAAGGTTGTTATTTCATAATTTATGTCATTGAAATGATATGACTGAAAGAAGAAAATAAAAATAAAACAAATAAATACGTGTGTATATATACATATGTGTGTATATAAAAAAGATATAAAATAAAATTTATAATATATATGTATATATACTCTTTTTGATTTACCCCATGTATAAAATAAAATAAATAAGCACATATATAACAATACATAAATTAAATATATAAATAAAATGTATAGAAAATTATATATGATATATATTTTCTATTACATATAGATACCTGTCCATATGTATATATGGGGGTAAAATCAAGCATAGTTTATCCCATTTGTCTACTGAGGTCTTTTGATTTTTCCTACTAATTTACATAAATATTTATTGACAGTGAAGTTTCAATATTGAAAACTCCCTGCTTGCACACGCATGTGTGTGAGTGTGTGCTTGAGTGTGCGTAGCCCAAGCATATTTTCAAAGCTGCCCTAGTGCCCTTAATGTGCACCCCAGTCCGGGCACCACCAGCAGAAGCTTGGCAGCTCGGGTAGTGTCGGGGAGGCGTGAGCTGGGGGGCGCAGTCCTTCTGCACCCAGACTCTCGGAATCTGAGTGAGAGCCAGCGCTGTGCCAGGAACCGGGAGGAGAAACCACATGATTCTCTTTCTTAGCATCCGCTTCTGTAGATCCGGGATAACAATACCTGACAGTAATTTTACAGAGTTAACATGGGACTCATAAATATTATCTGTGAAAGTACTTGGAAGATTCTAAAGCAGTCCAGGTTTATGGCTTTGCTATTAAGTAATCCAATTTTATGCCTTAATTTAAACAAGAGAATGATAAAGAATGCGCCTCTAAATTGTTCATATATTTTAACACAAAGAAAACAAGAGTACAGGATAATTTTTTTCTTAATCCATTTGTAATTAAATTACAGATAAATTTAACTTGATATATTAATGGAACAGTAACTAGCTGAAATTAACAATATGTAATCAGTTGAAAGACATTTTTCTACATGGACATTTTCCCACGTGTTTAACAGAATATAAGCCCAGTGAATCCGCCTGTTCTGCTCCCCGCTCTGTCTCTGGTGAGGCCTCTCACCCCCTGCCCCTCTGGCCTGCACCCCAGCTCTTGTATGCATAATTAAATAAATCTGTTTTTTTTTAAGAGTATAACCCCTTATCACCCCTTAAGAGAAAGGTGGCTTGGCTGTAGCGTTGCAGGGATCAGCATTCGCGGTTCCTGGGCCTCGCGGCTTCCCTGCTGCGGCTCCACCTGCTGTGACAGCGGCTCCCTGGCGCGCAGGGGGAGGCACGCGGGAGCAGCTCGCCCTCCGCTCCCCCGGGGGCACCTCCCGGGGCGCCGGACCCCGGGGACAGGCGCAGCTGGCCCTGCCCGGCGCCCGCCCCCTGGAAGCCGGCGCAGCGTCCAGCCCGGGCCCTCGGCCGCGCCCCTGGAGTCCTATGGCACGAGCGGCGCACGCTGCTCCGGAGTCAGAGATTTTAGATGAAATTTGTTTTAAAAGACTCGAAAGCAAAACTTCTGCCCCAGGGGCTCCCCCCGCCGCGTGTTCCCCGCAGGCTGCCGCGCCAGGGTCCTCCCGAGCGGGCCTGGGCACCCGCGGCCCCGGCCCGACGGCGGGCAGTGCGCCCCGGCCTGGGCACCCCGGTGAGGGCGGCGCCGGGCCTGAGAACCAACATCACCTGCCCAGCGCGGCCGGGGCACCCCGTGCGGGCCGGCGCCCTGCGGCCAAGGGCGCTGCTGGGCGGCGCGCGCTGCGGGCTCCATGCGCCTCGAGCCCCGCGCGCTTGGGCTCCTGCGTATGGCGCGTCTCCGGCACCGCGTCCCCTCGGGCGCCTCCGCCGGCCTGTGCCGGGCACGTGGCCGGGCGCGAGCCTCGTGTCCTGAGCGCATCACAGGCCACTTTGCCTGCCCGCCCGGGACGGCCCCGCGCGGGGAGAGGCGCTGATGCTGCTTTCCCGGCAGGACCCAGGACCCAGGACCCTGCACCGCGCCCCCACTCTTCGCCCCACGCCGCAGGGGCCCGGGCCGGCGGCGCCCCTTCTCCTCCCGCAGGGTTTGGCAAAAGCGGGGCAGGTCCCCGACCCAGCGGCTGCCCACAGGGGCGCGGAGGGGACACCGTCCCGAAGAGGCTTGCGCTGCGTCTGGGCTCCAGCCAGGCCGGGGGGCTTCCCCGCGAGGATCCAGGCCTGCCCCCCTCCTTGCTGGGCCCGAGGGCGGTGGGCAGACCCTCCAGCCGCCGCCCTCGCTTTGTCCCTGTTCTGCCCGGCTTGGCCCAGGGGCCCCGCGGCCATCGCGAGTCTCACTCCCACGGTCTTGAGTCGCTGGTCACTCTGCTTTCCAGGCAGCAGGTGGACGCGGCCTCTTCCCGCAGCCCCCGCAGGGGACTGTGCGCCTCCAGCCACGCCGGCCCAGCAGCCAAGACTGAGTCAGGCCAAGGGAGAGGCGCGGGGAGCAGGGACGTGTGACCGTCGCCAGCAGACAGCAATGTTAAACTAAGACTTTAAAACACCTTCAATGTCACCAGGCAACGGGAATGTGGCGACCACTGTCCTCGCGCAGGCCGTCTGGACCCTCTCAGCGTGACCCTTCCAACAGCCCTGGTGTCAGACGTCCTGTGCCACAGGGATCTGTGCCAGGCGCTGTGTGGGATGCACAGTAGAGCATTTGACCTTGAGGGTGGGCGTCAAGTTCCTCTTGCAGGTGGTGAGACCTGAGGTCCATTTATTAACTCAGTCACCACAGCAGTAAATGGGGTTGAGATTCAAGTTCTTGAGTTCATCATCAATTCATCTTGCTCCTAAGTAAGAAGTCGCCGCTCGAGCTATGTCAGTGGATAATGGATGCTCCGATTTGCCCCGGCCTTTCAGCTCTTTGTCACACCCAGAGCTAGAAGGTGAGTCCACAGGCACGCAGCGTTGAGAGGTCGTTTTTACCACGCCCCAGGTAAAGGAAAAGAAAGCTGCACTTTCCCTGTCAGTTTAAGTGGAGAGAATTTCAGCCCGTCTTAGATAATCACGCTTATTATGTCTCCACAGAAATTGCACTTCTTATTAGTATCTTGAAATTTCAGTCTCAATTTCATAATCACATTCTTCTTCTCAGATTCTGATTATATATAATACATAATTTACTGTTCATATGCACATACATTTATTTATATACCTAGGGCAACAGTTTATTAAACTGCGGTTAATCTCTGTGGAGTGAAATCGTTCTAGTCACTCCTGTAGTTACTATTCAATTTTTTAAAAAGATTTATTTATTTATTTATACAAGAATCGGGGTACGGGCCAGAAGCACGGGAGGGTGAGAGGATTCACCAGAGACAGAGTGGGGAGCAGAACAGGCAGACTGACGAAGTACACTGCTGAGGGGAGCAGCGGGCGGCAGGAGAGGTCCGTGCACCATGTGGGACCCTTGCCGGCTGGCCAGGATTGAACCGGCGCTGCAGAGGCTACAGACAGCTTCACAGCATGGCACTCAACTGCCTGTGCCACCAGGGGAGGCCCACTATTCAATTATTCAAGAAAGACATGAAGCTCGAGACCCTGAGCCCCAGTCTGAAGACACCGGTGGGTATGAAAACAAAACACGTAGAATGAGAAACCGACACCACTCAGTCCTGCAAGATGGATTCACTGTGACGATACACATTTCTCTGCACATCCAGTGTCTGGTGTGGAAATGCACCGTGGCAAGTGTGTGCCTGCTGAGCTCGGGCCTTCAGGACACCGAGAGCCCCGGCGGGGTTGGAGCGTCCCAGGTGGCCTCTGGGTCAGCCTCAGACTATCACTGCTACGGCCTGGTTTGATCCCCAGCCAGGGAGCTGACCCAACTGACTGTCTCTGGTGAGTCCTATCACCCCTGCACCTCTGGCTTACACCCCAGTTCTTGTGTGCAAAAAAAAAATACAGCTTGTTGCCCTGATGTTTAGACACTGGGTGTGTTATTTGTGTCTTCCCCATATTAGTAAAAGAAAATAACTACTAAAATAGTGAAATCGTCTCTTAGGAAAGCAGGGCATGGACAGGCTGAACGCAGTGCACACATCACAAGGCAGCTGCAGGTGCTGGACCCCTGAAGGCCCGGCCACCACCGGCCACCATGGGCCACTGAGGATTTTCAAACATGGAAAATATTAAAGGGATTCTGTAAGTCATGCGAATTCTGGAAAACCTCAAGATGGCATCAGCCTTTCCGTGGCTAGGAGACACCGTCTCTGTGGGGTCTGGTCAGTCAGGGTGGACACCGTCAGACCTTCTGAGAGCGGGAGCCCAGAACAGAAGGAGGTGGGTGGGGAGGGAGGTGACCTGGCGAGAGGACTGCACTCCAAGAAGCCTAGGGTGTGGGGATGCTGTGAAAACGAGTAACTTGAAGATCATTTATAATGAATTTGGTGAACTTGCCACGGTCTTCCTCAGGGAATTGCTGTCATCTATCAACAAAATGCTTTTACTGCAAGGCAGAGTTTTAACCTGAATAAAATCGGGACTTTTCTAAACACGCTATCTAGTGGGTTCACGTCAAAGATGAAAACAAACAGCAACAGCAAAAGAGCCAGGACAAAGAATTCAAAACGAGGCTAAGGTTGGGGTCGGGTAGAGGTTGTGGGGGTTACATTCAAGTCGCTGCCTTCTTGGAGGATCAAGTCCCAGCCCAGGCCTGTGAACCGTCTTGCTGCCCCTGACACCTCCTCACTGCGGCCAGAGCCGGGACCCTCCATGGCGGCAGTTGCCATGTCAGGGGCGTATTCACCAGCCAGTTTTGAAAACAGATGAGGTAGAAGGCAGAACGTGGAGTAACCTGAAGCTCCTGATTTTCCTGACTCCCCAGTCTCTGAGGGAATGAAAGACTAACCCTACCATCTCGTCAGGGACGGGAAAATGCTGATGGATTTGAAGCATCATTGAGCAAAGAATTTACCCTCAAGTAGCTCCTTAAACTTTGTCTTCTCTGTTCAAAAAGTAGGGAGAAGGAGGAGCAAAAGTACTCACTGGATAATTATTATTTTGAATACTTTTTAATTTTTTTCCTCTTTTTAAAAAAGATTTATTTTTATTTATTTATGCATAGAAGAACTGGGGTGCAGGCCAGAGGTGCAGGGCGGGGGGTGAGAAGATTCTCCAGAGACAGAGTGGGGAGCAGAACAGGCAGATTGACTGAAACCCACTGCTGAGGGGAGCAGCGGGAGACAGGAGGGGTCTGCTGAGCCCTGTGGGCAGCTCCCTGGCCGGGGATCAAACTCGTGCTGCAGAGGCTGCGGACAGCTTCATAGTGCTGAGACTTAACCCCTGAGCAACCAGGGGGGGACTTTATTTTTTTTTTAAATAAAGAAATAGCTCCTTGGTGACCACCTAGAGGTGCATTTTGACTGACTTTTCCTTCAGTTACGTCCTTTGTTATTGATGGTTCGTTCCTGATTACCTTTATTTTGGTGTCCTCTGTGTGATATTAATGCAGAAAATCTTAAAATTCAGCTTGAACAGATTGAAGCCTACAATATGAGCACAAAAAATCAGGGCCCAAGTGCTTTTATTCCCGGTGTCCAGGGCAAACATCCAGACGGGTCCACAAACCCCAGCCCACAATGACCTTCCGAAAAGAGACAAAATAAAAAACATCCATCTGCAATCCAGAGAACTCGAGTTCTTTGCTCTGTCATTAAATTCTCCTGATGAAACTAGGTGTGGGTTATCTCGTGTGTAAATTAAGGATATTGGACTAAATGATCCAGAAATTAAATTATTCCATGATTGTGTTTCATACAGCAAATCATTAATTTTCTCTTTTTTAAAGCAATTCTTTTGCAGTTAGATTTCTGCAGTATCCAATTGCATGTAATTTTTTTTTTTTTTTTTTTTTTTTTTTGCTAAACATGCAGGTTGTGGAGCAAGGATATAATATCCCTTATATAAATTGATAAGTTTATTCAAAGTACCGATAAAATGTTAAATCCATTTAGTTCAAAATGCTCTTCTAGTCCTACGGCGACATAAGCTGTCTGGTTTCCTATTGGGTACTCTATGTAAATGGAATTCACCTTGCAACTAAGGTGAGAAACCTTATAAATGGTCATACAAAGTAACACCGAGTCTGCCAAATGCCAGGCTGGCAGGGAGGGCATCTTCCTGGAGTTTCATCGTGATCAGCCTCAGGGGACTTCTTTCTCATCTGCTTGACACCTACTGAGCTTGGAAAGATGCTGTTTTATACAAGTTGGGCTTAAATCAGCAAGTGTTACTTAATTTTTTTTGAATATTTAATAAATAATTTTATTCCCAAGTATTTATTGGTAGTCACTATGCTCAAGTCACAGTGATCTATACCTCCTTAAAAATCCTTTTAACTTTCTTTTTTATATTTTTTATATATTTTTACATCATTTTTCATTTTTGCACAATGTATGCATTTTAATCTTGGTTATAGTCCCCATACAATCCCCACCCCCCCCCTTATTTCTTTCCTGTTAAGTGTATTATAAAGAAGTGGAAAAAAATATTATAAAATATTTGTCACCCAGATGCAGAATATGATTTCTCTTACAAGACGCCGAAGATTAGGACTTACACTGTCATTTAACATTTAACTTAAGCACAGGTCTTTAGTCCACCAAACGCGGATCCTTAAAAATAGAAAAAGAATGTATCTGACACTATTTCTTGAGCTTGACCTGCATGGTAACATCTGTGTCTCTGCATCCGGAGCTGGGCCTTCACCACACGTGGGGCTGTGTCTCGGTTTAGACTTGGACAGAGCCCGGTACAGTTATGTTCACAGGTACTTGTACATCACATAGGCGACTGACATGTTCAGGGAGGTGAGGACATTCAGACATGGGATTCAGAACAGATTGTCCAAAAGGAGTGAGGGTGGCCTTTACGGATGATTTTAAACTGCCGTCTCTGCAATCAGCTGCCACAGGCTGAGGAACTGTCCAGACTGTCCCAGACAAATATTGGGGCTAAGGGCTTACCCCACAGAGAAGTATGCCAAATATCCCAGCTTTCTGTGTGATGCCAAATAACTACACCCTTGAGCAAAAGTGAAGCCAATACTGATCATTGACAATAACTGAAGTTGGCTTCTGGTAAGATCACAATCATCTGCTTGCACTATTTTTGTTGTTGTTGTTGTTGTTATTGTAAAAAGAATAACAAACATCTCTGGGAGGGGAGAGTAAAATCTCTTTATACCTCCATATGCAATATCTGATCTCAATGAACATTAACCAGGCATACAAGAAGACAAGGCTTACACTGATGTAGAAAACAAATAATAGGAACAGACTAAGAAATAAAACTTTTAGGGGTAGGCTCAAAGATAATCTGATCACTATGGTCAAAGAATTGAATGGATGGGAGAGACTTGGCTTAACATGGGAAACTGTGTAGCATAATTAAATAGAAAATTCTTGAAATGACAATAAAATGACTATTCTTTCCTGGCCCACACACTCTAGGAATGCAGTATCCTTTAGCTACAAAAGGAGCTAAGGGAGGGAGAACATGAAAACCCAATCACCTAGAACCCAGCTCACAGGACGTGTCCGAGTCTGGAGCTGGCTAGGAATTAAACCTTCCTTGCTACTCTGCGACGATTCTAGCACCAAATAACAGAGAAACAGTCCACGGCAGAAGTCTGTGGTGCATTGAGAATGAGTAGGTAAAAGCAAAATCAAACCCAAATTAATTACTGACTAGATTAACTCAGCCATTTTGTCCAAAAAAAATATATATCAAGACATGTGAAAATATTAACATTATACCAGGTATATTCACTGATCAAGACAGAATTGAACTAGTTATCATTAACAAATATATTTGAAAAATTCTCAAATATTTGAAAATTATATTTAAAATAGTAACCATTCTCCACAAGCCATGAATCAAAAAGAAATAAGGAAAAGTAGAACCTTTTGCAAATGAATGGAATTAAAATATAGTATCCACTAAACATGAGAAGGAGTTAAATAAGTGCTTTAAGCTTAACTTATTGTTTTACATCCTTATGAGAGAATAAAAGATATTTGAAAGCAATGATTTATTTTTTCCACATTCAGTAGCTAGGAAAGATCAGCAAGTTGAACCTAAAATAAGTAGAAGTTTGGGTATAATAAAAATAGCAGCAGAAAATACTGAAATGGTAAATGGACTGTAACAGGAAATCAATGAAACAAAAAATGTATTCTGGGACAGAGCAGTATAGAAAATAACACAGCAAAAGTGGTCAAGAGTAAAAACGAAAAGGCAAAAATAGTCATTATTGGGGCTAAGCAATGAATAGAATAATTCACTGATAGAATAGTGAGAAAATATTAATAGAATAATAGTAACTGAAATGAAGAAAAATGTTTACTCACAGATGACACAGTCCTGTATATTAAAATTTATGAAGGAGGTACAAGAGATCCTTAGAATGAGTAAACTTAGAAGGTAATAATCAATAACTGATTCTGCTTCTTTGACAATTATTTCAAGACATCATGTTAAAAATACTATTTAAAAATGGGCCTCCCTGGTGACGCAGGGTGTAAAGTCTCAGCACTATGAAGCTCTGGGCAGCCACTACAGCACATTTTCCATCCCCGACCAGGGGGCTACCCACAGGGCGCAGCAGACCCCTCCTGTCTCCTGGCTGCTCCCCTCGGCAGTGGATTTCAGTGATTCCGCCTGCTCTGCTCCCCACTCTGTCTCTGGTGACTCCTCTCACCCCCCACATCTGGCCTGCACCCCAGTTCTTGTGTGCATAAATAAATCTTTAAAAAATACTATTTAAAAACATTTATTTAAAAAAAATACTCTTCAAAATAATAGTAACAAACATTTAAAATATGATTTAAATCATGAAATATTTAGGGAAATTTTTCATAAAAACACAAGATCTGTGCACTGTGGCTTCCTGTGAGCCGGCGACCAGCCGGCCCTCGCGGGCAGCGGGACCTCCCGCCACCTGCAGGGCCCACGGGGCCTCCTGACCGCCCGGAGCTGGCCCGCGGCAGGCGGCAGGCGGGGCGCCGGGGCCGGGGACCTGACGCCGTGACCGTCTCCGGGGCGGGCTCGGGCTCCTCTGCGGCGATGACCTCACATGCCTGCTGACGCCAAGGGCTGCTGACGCAGGGTCACGGCCCTTCCTGGCCCTCGGGGACCTCTGTCCCCCGGGAAGCTCTGTCCCCCGGGCCTCCCCACCCTCCGGGCCGCGACCCTCCCCCGCGTCGCTCGCCCCCTGTCCCGGCCGGGCTCGCGGGGGACGGCGCAGGGACGGCGGGGCGCGAGGACGGCCTCGCGCTCCTGCCCCACCCGGGGTCCCCGCCGCCAGCAGCAGCGCAGGCCCCGCGGCCGCCGAGCGCACCCGAGAGGGACATCATCGGGGGCGGCGGCCCGGACTGCCCGGGACCGCCTGGCCGGGCATCGGAGCCGGTCCCGGGCCAGGGCGGGGTAGGGCCGTGGCCTCCGGGCTCCGGGGAGCGGGCCCTGCGGCCTCTCTGCGCGCGGCGCCCTGTGCCTGGGCCTCCTCGCTCCCCCGGCTTTTCGTTCCGAAGAGCTCACCTGGCCAAAAAGCTCACCTGGCCAGAAAGCTCACCTGGCCAGAAAGCTCACCTGGCCGGGGGCCGTGGTTTTCTCCTGCTGAGCATCTCGCTCCTCTCGGCGCCGGGTCAGAGGCCGCGTGGACAAGGGCGCGCCGGCCGGGGGACAGCAGTGGCCGCCCGAGGCCTCCCGCGGGCAGGACGCAGACCCGGCCCGAGGAGCCCGGCCGGCGCAGACCCCAGCCGGGTGCCCGAGCGGCTCCTCCGGGCTCTGGTCTGTTCTTTCCTCGCCTTGCAGACAAGTCTAACTCCCTGCAACGTGGGACTACACGCCGCACCTGGAGTCTGTATTCCTAAGAGAACAACTTAAAAAACAGTTGTGGGATCTCTTAAAAGTGGGCACCGCCAGGTAACAAGAGGACAGGGAGAAGATCTCTTGATGGTCACCAGAGACGCCCCTGGGCTTCTAGGAAAGAAAACTTAAATTTAAACCATCGGGAGAGGTGATGACCGCTGGGCAGCTGGCCGGGTGGCAGTGGGCCCTCTGCACCGGGGCCTCTGCGGGCTGGCGCAAGACCCGTTCAGGGGGATAAAGTAATAGATCCCAGGGGCCGGGCGGCTCCTGCCCTAACTTGGCCCCTCCCCTTCCAGGGCAGCCTCCGCAGTGTGGGTGCAGCTGGGGTCCAGAAGTGGAGCTACCGCCTGCGACAGATTTTGAGCCTGTCATAATAAAATGTTTCATAAAATACAATTGGAGGGAAAAATGCTTCAACCTTTACCAGTTATCCCAGGGGGAGGCCAGGGTCCATGACACAAGAGCTGGACATTTGTTCTTTTATTTTTTAATATATTTTATGCGTGCATTTTCATTTTGGTTATATTCCCCAGACAATTCCCAACCCCCTTATGTTGACCCTTCCCTCCTCCCCCTTTAGCGTGTCTCTGATTTATAGTTGCTTGTTGATTTTGATTTTTTCTTTATTATAATTAGTCTTTTTCCTGGTCACTCAAACAACCCAATGCCCCAAAAACTGATGACTGGATCAAGATGTGGTGCATATACACCATGGAGTATTACTCAGCATTCAAAACAGATAAACTCATGCCATTTGCAGCAACATGGCTGGAGCTGGAAGGGATCATGCTCAGCGAAATAAGCCAGAAAGAAAAAGAAAAATACCTGATGGTCTCACTCATTTGTTCTTTCTTAGTAATTAAAAAAAAAAAAAACTATTTCTAAAAATGGTAAAGTTCATTTATCAAAAAAAATTAAAGTTATTAAAAAATGGGTATAAAAATAACTACTTGGGACTGGAAGGTCTCATCACTGCGCCTGGCTGGTGGGGGCTGTCCTGCTCTCTGCAAGCAGCTGCCTGGACCTTTGCTCCAGCGCTGAGCTCGTTGGCAGCAGCTCTGCTTCAGTCCAGCTTTGGGGAAATGGACTCTCCTTGGTCCACCGTAACATACTGGCCTGGTACGTTCTATGGGTCAACATTGCATTTTCCTGTGTTTTCCTACAGCATGCTTATTGGTTGAGCAAAAACTTCTAAATTACTTATTGGGCTTGTAAAAAGTTAAAGTTTCTTATTAAAATTAAATAACCTGGTAAAATCTATAAAGTGGAAATACATCTTTCTTTGACTACATTCCAAACCTCAGATTTCTGATAATAATCTAGGAACACACAAACTGTAAAAGAAGATCTTAATCTATCTGTCCTCAGGGGAAGTGTCTTTTGTCTTAAAAATGTGCTTGGTCTCAGTGAGAGAGAGTAGAAACAAGGTAAAGCCAATGGGTCTTAGAAATACAAACTCAAAAATGTTTTCTTATCTCACAAAGTTAGTAAAAACTGCTTGATTTCTAAAATTATTGTGTTCTTGGGGCCTCCCTGGTGGCACAGGGTTAAGGCTGTCACCAGCCTCTGCAGCACAAGTTTGATCCCTGGCCGGCCAGGGAGAAACCCACAGGCACAGCCACACTGAGTCTCTCACCAGTGTCCAAAAAATACAGGAGACAGACCTCTCCTGTCTTCCCGCTGCTCCCTTCAGCAGTGTGTTTCAGTGGATCCGCCTGTTCTGCTCCCCACTCCGTCTCTGGGGAATCCTCTCACCCACCCCCCAGCATCTCTGGCCTGTACCCCAGCTCTTGTATGCATAAATAAATAAAATAAATCTAAAATTTAATCAACTAAAGGTTTTCAGTGTCTTCACAAATATTGATAAGATAACTAATTCTTAAAATTAGTACACATGGCCAAAATTTTAAATTTAAATCAAGAGATCTCTGTGTCTGTCATTGTCTTTTGCCTCCAGAGGATTAACTATAAATAGCACCTATATAAATTCTAATAAAAACCCAAATTTTGAGATTGCAATCTAGAATTTTGCTATACAAAAATTAGTCCAAATTTAATGGTTTAATTTAAAGGCTGCAAACCTTAAGGTTACATACAATGTTGGGTATTAATCCTTTATTCTATTTTCAAGTGTGTTTAATTAAAAAAAAATTCGTGGTATTCAACAAAAAAGAAGTAAGTAACCTGGTCTATGCTAACAAAAATGAAGTTGCCTTTTGTTTATACCCAAACTCCTCTTTGTAAAGTTCCTTTCCAGGAAGACTAATCCACTCATCTTTCCCCATAAAAAAGGTTTGTTTTTTTTTTTTTTCCCCCAGTAGATGCCCTAACTTCTTCCCTTCCCTAGCTAAGGAATTCAAGATGACCTCTAAGGCCATCCGGATGAGTTACTCAGCCACACTGAGTCTCTCACCAGTGTCCAAAAAATACATATGCCATATTCAGTCTCTCTGATTTTTCTTACTTTTATCAATCTATCTAGTACATGCCTAAAAATAAGCTTGATATATGAGATCGTTACATTTATAACTCTACAATTAATTTAAAATTCCAGTCCCAAGAAAGAACTGAAGCCACAATTGATACCTTCTTCTTAAATTTGTTCTTTTTATCATTATTCACATAGTGACCAAACCTCTTCTAAAACTAAGGTTTTGCTAAGTTTAATAATAAATATTTGCCAAATATCTAAAATCATCTAAAATTACTGAGTTTTCAGGTTTACTTTTGGCTCCTTATTGTAAGGAAACTAAAAATTAATATCATTCACCTAAAATAATATTAAACTATGCATTTATATGTAAGTTGTGTAGTCTAAAGGGATGATAATATAACGCCTATTACAATGACTTACAATCTAGAGATTAAAAACACAAATTTAATAAGAAAACATTTATTTAAATAAAATACTATTCAAAATAATACTAACATTTAAAATATGATTTAAATCATAAAACACTTAGGGAAATTTTAATAAAAGCACAATGATCTGTACACTGAAAATTGAATCTAACTGCTAGAAAAAATAAATAAATGCAAATATTTACAAGTACCTCATTTGGGCCCCTCAATATTTTAAAAGTTTCTATCTCGTTTATACACTGCAGTCCTAATTAAAACTCCATAAGAGTTAACTGTGGAAATTATAAAACTTATTCTAAAAAGTTACATGACAAGGAAACTAAGCTAGGCCACCCAAAGCATAAGACTTTGGAGAATTTGCTTTACTTGAGTTCCAGACTTGCCGTGAAGGTCGCGCACGGACAGGCATGTAGACACGGGAACAGCACACCCGGCGGCAGGTGCTCGAGGGCCCTGCTCTGCAGAGCAGTTTCCATTCCCGGCAACCTGAGGGCGAGGTACGGAACATTTTTCTGTGTCCCGCCTCCGCACGGCGCACAAAATACACCCCCCCCGAATTTGTTGTAATTGATAAGCCAATCTCAATACCCCATCATCACCAAAACCTTAAGTTTATATTAGATTTCACTGTAGATGAAATCGTGCAGACATATGAAGACTGTCCAGATTGGCTTCTTTCATTTAGTCATATTCATTGAAGTCTGCTCTCTGTCTTTTCATGACTTGAAAGCACATTTCTTTATCCTGTTTTATAAGAATTGGATCGTCAGCATGCACTAAGCTTTATGTAGTCACCTCAATCGATTTTTTTAGCAAGGTGAGGACAACTTTTTAAAATTTATTTAATTTCAGTTTTTAAAATATTTGATTAAATTTAAAGAGCAGAAGTGTGTCATGGTTACCACATTGAATAGTGCCAGGAAAAAAATTTAAAAATTAAGGAAATGTGCTCTGGCCCTCTGACAGACACCTGCCGTGTTTGCACGTCACCGCTGCTGTAAACAAGGCTGCTGTGAACACAGGCTGCAGAATGCTGTGATGCGGAGTTTTTGTTTCCTTTGATATATTCTTGGAAGTGAAACTGCTGGCTAGTATGGCAGGGTGTATATATATATATATATATATATATATATATATATATATATAATTTATCTCTTGAATTAAAACTAAATATTCAACCTTAAAGACATATTCCCAAAACCTAATTGCTATTTAGCAAAACACTGTGGGGTAGAAGACTGACTTTTGGCGAGCCTCCTTAATGGGCTTTCCCTTCATCCATAAGATTTTTCCCAATGATTCTAGCCATTAGCATTTCCTCCAAGTCATCTATCTTTGGAGTCTGTCCAGGGGGAGGCAAACTATTACTCAAAAGCCTTCATTTCCAGGGGCAACCCGACCCTGACCACCTCTCCCTGCACAGCAGCTGGAAACGCAGTTGGACGCGCACTCGGAGGACAGAGGAAATCGGGCCGACCTCACACTCCATGCTGGAGTCCTTGGTGACACACAGGACCAGTCCTAACAGTCTTAACCAGTCTTTTGTTGTCATCATTCAATATTAATTTAAAAAATTATATCTTTGTTTTGAGACCAGGGCATCCCCAATCAAGAGCTTTCCATTTTGATCTTTTAAAACCCAGAGCCTATTAAATTTACCCTGTCACATGGGTTATTATTATTATATTTGGTCAATGCATTTTACATGGCATTCCACCTCTCTTGTGTCGTTTCTGTATTTATATTCCAAATTTGACAAAAAATGGAAAGCAGGATAAAGATTAATAGAGTCCCTGTTTTCACTAGAGAATTTAAGTTTTAAAAGATCCAGCAAGCCACACTCCTTGAGTATAGTCGTTCAACCACACACCCACACACACACATTCACATGTGCATATATTCATGTATTCTGTCACGTGACAAGGGTTGAATGGCTCAGTAAAATTAAAATAAGCTTCCCAGCCACAGTAGGAAACTGTAAGTCACATAAGTGATTCATGCTGAAAATACCGCATCTTGTAATAGTTGTTGTGGGGGTTCCATAGTGAATTTCACATCACAAATTATAAACGTGTCTCTTTGTCTGACTTCTGAAAACATGGGTCGTTTGCTCATTTGTTAGGGAACATTCCAGTGTTACTTAAGTTTATAATGGTGCAACTTGGAATAAGCTAAAATTCATCTGTGTACAGTTACAAGCGTATTAGACAAATACAGAAAGCAGATTCTCCTTTGGCTTTAATTTTGTTATGAAACTTAAATAGCTGCCTTCACGACCTCCCAGGGAAATGCGACTTTTCTCTGTGACAAGCCTTTATCTGTTTTCACCCTGGCCGTGCCTTTCACGCCACAATCTTGTTCTAGCATTTCAGACGGAAGCTGGGTCTCAAGTTGTCATTCCTGGGTTTACTGGAAAGTGCCGCCGGTTGACTTGCTGTGAGAATCAATGTCTCCATCACAGCTGACGCCATAGGAGACTTGGGGGAGAGGACCCACGTGGTCTGAGGATGCAGGCCTGGGACAGGCGCCGAGATGTGTCCCCTGCAGGGCCAGTGTCCTGCCGCTGGGAGGGCTCTGCTCCCGGCTCAGCTGGTAGGCCACGTGCTGACAGGCCCCTGGGATTGTCTGTTACTGGAAAACAGCCCTGCCACAAAGTGGCGGTGCCCACTAAATACAGGTGCAGACCCAGGGCACAGGGACCCGCACAGTCGCCTCATTTCAGTCTCTAATCTGCATAATCTGTAGCTTTCTCTGCAGCCCAGCGGAGCCCAAGAGAGCGAAAGTTTGGTCTTATTAAGAGCAGAGAATCTTTAAAAGAGGTCCTCCCTGGTGGCACAGGGGTTCTCAGCACTATGAAGCTGTCCACAGCCCTGCAGCACGAGTTTGATCCCCAGCCAGGGAGCTTCCCACAGGGCGCAGCAGACCTCTCCTGTCTCCCCGCTGCTCCCCTCCGCAGTTGTGCAGGGAATGTCTCCGAATTCATCCAAGTTGAAGGTACAATTTCATAAAATACATTTTAATGTATTCAAAACTGGGGCCTTCCTGGTGGCACAGGGGTAAAGTCTCAGCACTTTGAAGTTATTGCCAGCCACTGCGGCCTGAGTTCAATCCCCAGCCAGGGAGCTACCCACATGGCACAGCAGACCTCACCTGACTCGCCCACTGCTCCCCTCAGCAGTGGATTTCAGCAGATCTGCCTGTTCTGCTCCCCACTCTGTCTCTGGTGAATCCTCTCACCCCCCCCACCCCCCACACACCTCTGGCCTGCACCCCAGCTCTTGTGTGCATAAATAAATAAATCCTTAAAAAAAAGAGCAGAGAGTCTTTAAAAGAAAAGAGAAGAAAGTCCTGGTGGTGGGTGTGGGGGGGGACCTAGAGCCGAGGGGGGTGAACCTGTTCCCCTAAATGCCGGGCAGGGCTGTCAATGCAGCGTGCGGTGAGGTGACGCTACCTTGATATAAAAAAAAATCAATATAAATAAAGGAGGCCTGTGATGAACCGAAAGTTCAAAGCCCACACCCCTCAGGTAAAGATGAAACAGACACCAAGAACTCTGGGCTGAGGGGGCTCCACGTCCGGAGCCAGGAGGGGAGCGGGGTTGGGGGGCAGCCTGCACATCAGTGCTGACGGCAGCAGAGCCGAGAGGCGGGGTGGCCCCGGGAGGGGAGACCCGGGGCAGGGGCAGCTCCTGCAAGGTCCCGCGCTGCGCCCAGCGAGCCCCAGGGCCGGCCCCGCTCCCGCCGAGGACCGCAGGGCAGGAGTCCGGGTTCCCTCCTGACGGGTCTCGGGTAAACTCGTCTTCCTCGTCATCGCTGGAGCTGAAACCAGGGCGAGGCCGAGGCTCGGGCGCGAGTTCTACAGAATTTCGTACACAGCAGGCATTTAAAATGTCCCTAATTTGAGCCCCCCTGCTTGGGTCTCAGCACTGTGAAGCCATCGGCAGCCACTGCGGCCTGAGTTCGATCCCGGCCAGGGAGCGGCCCACATGGCGCCGCAGACCTCTCCTGCCCTCCGCTGGGTTTCAGTGGGTGCACCTGTTCTGCTCCCCACTCGTCCTGGTGGGTCCTCTCATCCCCTGCACCCCTGGCCTGCACCCCAGTTCTTGTATGCATAGATAAATAAAGTTAATTAAAATAAATAAGTAAATAAAATGGTCCTATTTTGATAAGCAAGGGAAGGGACCTCACCCTTTGTGACATACAACTGAGGAGGAAGCTGACGTTTCAGCAGGAACGTGACAGCGAGAGCCGTGGCCACTTCCAGGAGGGGCTTTAGAGAAAGCCGCCCCACTACGGTGGGGACACCGGCCTGCTGTCCTTCCTGGACTGGGCGTTCCCACAGGCACTTGCGGTTTGGATGTGCCCTTCATGGGAGACCTGAGGTCGTAGCTGGTTTTCTCTGGCAGAGCTGAAAAAAACTTCAATAAAACCTGACTGGACTTTAGGAATTCTCATAAAGGTGGTGAGGATAGGTTCCCCTGAACTCCCCAAGCCAAAGCTGTGAGCTAAACCCAGCATATGCTGCAAAGGAAAATCTTTTGCGAAAAGCTCAACAGCTGCCACACAAAGAATACAGGGAGAGTGGAAGTTGGGGACCGAGAGGCCGAATCCGATCATTTCAGACCTGCTGTTCCACGATCACAATCAGAACGCGCAGCACGGCTCAGTTTTCCTGAGTTAATGGAATGTCTCCCTACGATCGTGATGAGAATTACTGTGCCCACGAGTGTTAATTGCACTACACTAGAACTGAATAAATACCCTGCATAATATTATACTTGAAATGTTATGCACATAGCCTTAATTTATGGAATGCTAAAATCTTACTGAACTAAATCTTATGCATAAGAGTGTAAAATAAACACAAAAACCTCAGGCAGTGTATTAATAAACATTGGCAATATTCTTTCTGCAGCTAAGTACAGAGTTTGCTGTAATTAATATTTATGACCCTAAGTAACTAAAAATTTTATTTCCTTTTATTTTTCCTATGCACTGTAATTTTAAAATGATATCAGCCCAATGCCTCCCGCTCTCCTGGTTTACATCCTATGGGCATGAGCTACTGCTCTCCAAATCCGAGCCGCACTTGGGCGTCTTGATGGTGTCAGCTTGGGTGGCTGATGGCACAGAGATGTACATGCATGCCTCCATGTGCAGGTAAACACATGTGTGTGTGTGTATAATGCCAAACGTTCCATGTCGAAGATATGGCAGACACCGTCAAAATAGGTCTTCTCAAATTACTACAAAAACGAAATATCCAAAATTGTCTTTCTGAAGTACAGTCTTTAAATAACCAGGAGAGATGAGGAGACATGAATATTTCACCGCCGTTCATAATCAGCTCGAACCAAGGGAGGCATTTTCCAGCGCGGTGCTCAAGGCCACGTTGCCAGAGCGTGTGGGCCTGCCGGGGCCCGAGCCCTCAGAGCGTGGCTGTGTGCCCTGTCTGGGGAGCATCGCACTCTTTCTAGACAGCTATAAAGGTAAGTGGTGCAATGCAGAGACAAGTGAGGCCTGTGACTGATAGAGAATTGCAGGAAAAGCTACCAGAAAGGGCCATGAAACAATCTAAACGTGTCACGTTTCTCAAAACACAGCTTCCGCCTCTGGCTCCACACCTGAGGGCAAGGAAGCCCCTGCATCTCTCTGTCCTTCTCTTTTAAGTCGCGGAATATGTGGCACAAGAGCTAAAGGAGTGATTTGTTATTTTATTGCCTATTTCTCCTGAAAATATACAACTCTTGTGGAGCCAGGAATTAGAATATTCCATGAAAGAACATTCCCATCAACCTTCTGTCTTGGACAATTTTGAGTAAATTCTACTTTACAGCAGGATTTCCCCATATAAGCAATCCACAGAAAGTATCAGGAATAGTCCCGATAAATTTTCCTTCCAGAATCCCCCAGGTAGGTTTCAGAACTTAACATCTCCCCCTGATCAACGGAAACTCTCGATCATTCTGTGGACAGAAAGAGGAGCTCTGGGGTCATAATCAAATTCACACAAGCTTATACATCTCATCATGTGTATGTCTTCAACAGCGGATAGATGCATTGTCATTGTGATTTACTGATTTTATGTTTTCAAGATGGACACTTTTCAAGATGGTCTATTGCAGGGGTTTCAAAATGAACTGGGACAGGTGAAATAAGCCAGCCTATAAAGGCCACCTAGCACACGATTCCAACCACACCACAATCTGGAAAAGGCAGCAATCATGGAGACAGTGAGAAGGTCATGACCGCCTGGGTGGCACAGGTGGGAGGGATGAGTAGGCAGAGCACAGACACGTGTTTAAGTGGTGGAGCTGCTCTGCGTGCTGGACACAAGCCACTGGGCATTGTCTATACCCGAACAACACCCAATGCTGAAAATGAGCCAGAATGTACACCGTGGACTTGGTGATGTGATGTGCTAATGTGGCTCATCAGTTCCAACAAAGGCACCTCCTGGCGGGGGATGCTATGATGGAGAAGCCTGTGCATGAGTGGAAAGCGGGGGCCTGGGGTTTTTTGGACCTTCTCCATTTTTCTGTGAAGTCCATTCAAAGCCTAACCGGGGGCGTGGAGCTGCTGCTGCTGTCCGAGGAATCTACGGGCACCCCTCTGGCCAGGCTCTCCGTAGTTCTCGCTCTCTGGGGACTTTCTACTCCTGTCGATGAGAATGTTCTAGTTTGCAAAACCAGGTTGGTCAGGTTCATTACCAGGTTGGTCAGGTTCATTTCTTTCATAATCTTGATCACAAACCTTAAATACATTCTCAGTAGTGCTTAGCTTGCCTTGACCGGTCTAGAAGGGTTTTCCAGTTTCCCCCTCATCCTCTTCTCAATAATTCACGGACTTAAGTTAATTTGAAGAAATAGAAAATGAAAGATCTCACCTTTCACCCAACAAAGACACCCGTGTGTGCACGCCTGCAGCCATTTCTCTTCCATTTTTCAGGGACGGTGAAGAAGTCTTTCCCCTCTCACTGAAGCTCACATTGGTCCACACACCTGACGCCACCCTCACCTGCTTGGTGACTCCTTCCTCTGGCAATGCACCCCGTCCTTTGCATCGTCAATTTCTATCACGCCCCTAAATTATTCCTCTCAGTGCACAGATACACTCTAGTTGGCCCATCTGAAGAACATTACATCAAACAGGTCCTTTCTTGACTTGGTGTTTCTGTCAAGCTAACAGAGCTTATAACTTATACAATAAATTTTACAATCAAGTTTATAACTTATAAATGATTCAAATGGCTGTGTAGACACACTCATTCTACTATCCCCCTCCCCATCATTCTGCAACCCATCCGGACAGGTCTATCTCTCTGTCCCTTACAGCGTTGCCCAACCCTGGGTCCCTACCACATCAGCAAAACCAGCTGTTGACCACACTTGAGTTGACGTCTGGTGGACACCGCTCCATCGGCCCACTGGCATCTCAGGGAGGACAGTGCAGCTGAGTAGTGACTCACTTAGGAGTGTAATAAAGGCGGATCTTTCGCTGCAGAGAGTTGTTAGCACTGAGTAAGCATCAGGCTATAGAGGGCATGAGCTCAGTAAGTCAAGGTTTGGGGGTCATGAGAACAAAGGATCCTGAGGCATAATTTATTCTGTTTTGTTAAAGGCAATGAATCTTTGAAGAAATTCATGGCAAAGTTATTTGCAACTTTTCTCCTCCTAGAAAAAGTCTCAGAGTAGTAAAGCGGCCCTGTTGAGGAGAGTAGAATAGTACATTCATGTTAATGTGCCCACTTAGCTATGGGGAAGTTTTAAATTTTCACTGCACTCTGATGGTGGGTGTGGTGTGATCACATGCATCTTAAGAGGTCTGCAGCTCTACCCCTAAATCATATGCAGCGTTGCAAACCAATGCTACCCTAATTTAAAAAAAAATACAATTTTTAAAAAGAGCAACAGAAAAATAACACAATTCAGAAATGAATGAGTACGTGAACTTTTGCCGTAATTAACCTCGCAGTGGTTACTTGTCCTCCACGCGGTTGGGTGCAGTGGGGACGTCCCTCCCCCAGTCAGCAGATCTGTGTCTTTAAAGTCAGCTCACCACTGGCTCCCTGAAATTCTCTCAGCTTTGGAATTTCATGCCCCCGACAGTCTCTTCATTGTCCTTTTACCTCCCTGCTCGACCTTCTGAGCTTTTGTTTCTGGATTCTTCTTCCATATTTGACCTGGAAAAGCAAGAGTTCTCCCTCCTGGGATCACTTGCCTTCCTTTTTTGCACCTTTTCACAGAAAGACCTCATCTATAGCCATAACTTTCAATAACAGCTACATGATAGTGGCACCTGAACCGATGTCTATAGTCAGATCAGGAGAAGCAATTGCATTTCATTTTCATCCTAGAGGGCCTTTGGATTTAATATGTTCAAAATAGAATCATCAAATCCAAACTACACTCTCCAACTGCAATTTTTATTATCTCGGTACGTTCCATTGTGATCACCCAGCGGCACTTCCCCATATCACTCCCCCAGAGAAGACCGCTCACGTCGTGTTCCGTGGGCATGAGCTGGTCTCAGGCGCTCCAGCCCTGCCAAGGCTCAGGCACATGCTGGCCCACCCAGGCTATGCCTCGATAGCTAACTTGACTGCAAAACTTTGAAAGGACGACTCTCTTTGCAGTCTCAATTTCTCACTTCTTGTTTTCTTCTAAACTGCTAAAATCGGGCCTCCCTGGTGGCACAGGGGTTAAGCACAGCACTGTGAAGCTATCTGCGGCCTCTGAAGCACGAGTTCGATTCCCAGCCAGCCAGGGAGCTACCCAGAGGGTGCAGAAGACCTCTCCTGTCTCCCCGCTGCTCCCCTCAGCAGTGGATTTCAGTCGATCTGCCCGTTCTGCTCCCCACACTGTCTCTGGTGAATCCTCTCACCTCCCGCACCTCTGGCCTGTACCCTGGTTCTTGTATGCACAGATAAATAAATCTAAAAAATAATGAACTGCTATAATCAAGTTTATATCCTCACCACTACACTGAGAATGTATGGAAGATTCTGGTAAACATCATCAGTGACATCACTCTTGGTAAATCTGTTAGACATGTTTTATTCACTTTCTTCATGACATTTAATTACTCGGTCATATTGAGAACTCATCCTCTTAAATTCACTGTCATTTTTTCTTCATCACTGCCCTCTCTGGGTTTCATTGAAGGTGGTATAGACATTGACGCAGGTATTCCAGGTGTTGGTGTTCCACGAGCCCCTCTCTCCTGACCTTTCCTTGTTTAGTACTTAATTTTTCTGAGCAGTTTTAGGGAAATTAAGGAAAATTACCTTAAAAGTTCCCATTTGCCCACACTGGCATCGCGCCGCCCCTGTCATCAGCCACTCCCACCAGCAGATGTGTCACCTCAATGGAAACCCGCACTGTGGATTGTTACTACCCCCCTGCCCACAATGGCATCAGGGTTCACTCTTGGTGTTGCACCTTCTATGGGTTTGCACAGAAGTGGGGTGACGTGCACCCACTCTGGCTTCATACAAGGCAGGTCCCCTTCTCCAAGTGTCCTCTGTGCTTGGCTTGTTCTCCATGCCCACCTCATCGCCCCAGAGTCTCCCATCTTTTTACATACTTCATCACTTACTTTTCCAGAAGGTCATATAGCTAGGATCGTGCATTATGTAGTCTGCACAGATTGGCTCCTTCCCTTAGTAAGACGCACTTGAGTGTCCTCCATGCCTTTTCACTTCTTCATAGCTTTTTTCCTCTGAATACTGAAAACTTTGTGGTCTTCTCTGAAGGTGAAGCTGTAATAGTTATTTTTTAAAAGATTTATTTATTTATTTATTTATTTATACATGCACTGGGTATAGTCAGAAGCGCAGGAGGATGAGAGAATTCACCAGAGCCAGAGCAGGGAGCAGAACAGACAGACTGATGAAATACACTGCTGAGGGGAGCAGCGGGCGGCTGGAGAGGTCTGCGCGCCATGCGGGACCCTCGCCCTGCAGCCAGGGATCGAACCGGCACTGCAGAGGTTGCGGGCAGCTTCGCAGCCGCGACTGGGGAGGACCTGCAATAGTTATTTTTATGTGTCCTCTTGACTGAGCTAAAGGATGACCAGAGAGCTGGTAAATATTTTCTTGGTATGGCTGTGAGGATGTTTCCAGATGAGCTCAGCATGTAAACTATTAGAATGCATCAGGAAGATTTCTTCCCCAGTGTAGGGGACTGTTGCTCAATCTCCTGAGGGCCCAAATTAAAAAAAAAAAAGAAAATGGGAGAATGTGTTCCCCCTGCTTCAGCTGGACATCTGTCTACTATCTCTGGACAGAGAACCCCAGTTATCAGACCTTCAAACTAGGACTGAGGCCTGGACACCACTGGCTCTCTGGTTCTGAGGCTTATACATATGTCTGGTTCTGAGGTTCTGATATATGTCCAGACTGGAACTACACACCAGCTTGTTTTCCTGGGTCTCCAGCATGTGGACAGCAGATGACATGACTTAGCTTCCATATGGTGTGTGCTGATCCCTCATAATAAATATCTTTCTGTTTCTAACTCTATGTCTGTCTCTCTATACCTATATCTCTATCTCAACCTCTATCCATATTTCTGTCTCTACCTCTAGCTACCTCTCTCTACCTCTGTCTACCTCTCTCTCTATCCCTATTCCTAGCTGGTCTCGATTTTGACTACAGTCTCCATCTCTATCTTACTAGATCTGTTTCTCTGAAGATCCCTGAGTATGTAATATTTGAAGTGCTATTAGAGCACAGAATAGGCGTGTAACTCTGACTACAGGTGTGGACTAGGTAACTGGACAGGGCACAAAATCACTCATTTTTTTCAATGAATGCTTACTCACACTTCAGAAGAAAAACTTTAAGTGCAAACCAAACAAAAATTAGAAGCCTCACATATGCACATCCTGATAATACAGATGAAAGTCTCAACAGTTACTTCTGTCTGTGTCTTTTGTCAGGAAAGGCATCAGGGAAATGTGCTCGTGTAATGACAACTTGTCATTTCAGTACATCTGGATCCTCATAAGAATCCATTCATGAAACGTGGATTCTTTTTAAAAAGATGCTGATTTTGTGCTCTTCTTTTGAGATGGTTAGCACTTCTTTTCCTGGCACGCCATCAGTTTGCCTGAATTTCTTTAGCCCTATGAGTCACAATCTGAACACGGCGTTCAGTTATGAAGGCTGATATAGGTCCAGTAGTTATATATTCTTAAAATTGCACTCTTTGTTCACATACAATACTTAAAGCATTAGATTCAAAATCATGCTTGGTTTTAATAGCCTGTACAAATCATCATGTCCCAAGTATTCTGTGTTCTTCAGAAAAATGGAGCCTGGGATCTAAAAATAACCAAAAACCATAGAAGAAGATGCTGATGTCATCAGAATTAAAATAGGGAGACTGTATATCTATAGAACTCTCTGGATTTTCTGAAGACACACATACATGAGTTTTCAGTCCATAGAAAGATAATGCATTGGAAGGAACAAATAAGAGTAAGAAGAATTTAAAATTTGATTAGGAGGGATAATTTTAACACCTAAAGATTCCATCTTTTTCTTTCCCCTCCTTCCATGTTCTATCTGGCATGATTGTATTTAAAATATTTCCCCACACTCACTTTACAGCAGCTCAGGACTCTGCACCTGGTGGTTAAGTCAAGGGCTACAGACATCCCTGAGTTGCAGCCGGATGCTCTGATGGACTCTCAGGGCACAAAAAGCCGAAGAGCAAAACATTGGGGATGAATGAACCAGCAGATCAACTGCAAGGACTTCATAACTTAGAGGAAGCACCTTGAATGATGACAAAAGCAAGAAGAGACGGACACAGAGGAGGCTGAGTGCAGGGCACTCCTTCAGCCTTATCGGATTATTGATTTTGCTTGTCATCTTAGTTTATTTGGAGGATGTGACTAAGCTTAAGATCACATGGGAGAGATTGGAGAGTGTTATTTATTTTGAATAATGAAAAAGAAATGTAGAAAAATTATGAATCTATCCATCGGAGTAGAGTTTATCCCAGTAACAAATACTGAGAAGACTTGTCTCACTGAACTTTATTTGAACCTCAAAGAATGTGGAATTAATTTACATTTCATTATAGACTGCTAATTCCCTCAGCACAATATAAGGTGGTTCCAGAATGAACAAACTGTGTATATCCTTGGGCAGCTACAGATCTTGTGAGCACCAATCCTAAAATCCCAGCCAGAAAGGTCAAACTTGAATTGTTTAATCGATAAGAACCCGACTCTGTACCTTTGCAGAGCAGAATCATTCTGCAAATGGGAATATTTCAGAATCAATTACTGGTCCTTTCCATTACAGTGACAGTATTTACTTGCAACCCCCAAACAATAATAGGTTAGAATCTGTACTAATTCACAGCTAGCAATTCTTTCATTAACATGGTAAAAGAAACTTGAGTTGGCAGTAAAATATAATATTATTATCCACACATCACTGATGCTCCTTCTGCCTATAATCTTAGCTGTTATGGGACTCCCTGATCTTCCTGGATGGGCTTTATTTTAAGAAATGGCTGTGCTTAAAGATTCCTAGTCTTTTATCCAGTATTTCTTTCCCTTCAGTAGTTCTCCAAATTAGGTCATGACATTCTAGATTATAGATGGCAATGACTACAAGATGTAATGGTGAATAACATTTCCAGAACAGAAGCAGATACTAAATTATAATTTAGGCAAATGATGTGACAAGAAGTTCCCAGCCCCTCCATCTTTAAAGGATTCTGGAACTTATCACTCTTAGTCTTCGTTTAAGGATTTGGCATGTCTCTGTGAACTTGTGTAAACATCTTTTCCTTTTTACAAATGAACCCAGTTGAGAGGATTTGCACACGTAAATGTGGAGCTGGAAATTGTGTTACACACTGAGAGGCGGTCACTAGATTCCACTAAAAGCTAAATCCAACTGATTTGTGAGTACCAATTTCAAGACCCAAAAGGGCAACTCTTTAGCCAACAGCCAAGGTGTTCATGAGATTGTATAATCAATGTTGCTTTTTTAAAGACAGTTCAACAATAAATTCTATCGTGTGAGCTGTTGAATAATGAGCCCAGGACTCTCCTTCCACTAAAAGGAGGGCCTTTGTCCTCTCTTTGTGAATCTGGCCATGTGACTTATTTGAGCTAACATGGCTGAACAGGTGATATGTGGTTTCTGAGACTGTCAGCAAAGGTGGTGTTCCATCTGCTTGATGTTTGGAGTTCTCACTGTGGTACCCTAATGCAGATGGTAAGTCATCCGACTTCTCCATTGTCACCTCGTCACAAAGTCACCCAAACACACTCATGAGAGAAACCATTAGGAAAAGTCCTCCTGATACTTCTCAAAGCTGCACCAGTTCCAGCCCCTCTGGCCGTAACCACATAAAAACTCTAAATCACTAAGGATGGAAAGCAGGGGGAAAACAATACAATTACTTCCATAGAAAAATGAGGGAAACTTGGAAGGAAAAAACCAAAGGCTCAGAGAATCCCACAGAATAGTCCTAAACCCTGACCACCGACACATTCAATTCAAGAAAACCATGACCTCAACTGCCCCCTGATGCTGTACAGGGCTTGGATCTATGTATGAACACAGGATAAGATCTTCTCAAAAGTTAGAGCTCACTCAGCACAGGATGCAGGATCCAGTTATTGGAGAATCTATGTAATCCAAGTCAACTAAGGGAAAATGATTGAAATTCTATGATTTTTCTCATGTAATGAGATATACATTCATTACAGAATAATGAATATACATTCTGATAATGAATATATATTCTGTAATGAATATATATTCATTACAGAATAAAACAAAAACAAAGTAAAAAATAAAAAATAATCTTGCTTTAATTGTACTGCTCAGAGATACTCACTTATAAATAGGGAATCTTGGTTGCTGACAGCATTACCTTTCATAGATAGTAAAAGCAAAATTCTCTTAAAATAAAACATATTTTGACAGTGCTTTTGATTTATTATTCTGATAATAGAGAAATTCTACAGGTTTCCAATTAACCCTTATTTCTAAACATCTCTTACATGGGAGGTCAGTAGTCAACATGAGATTCCTACAGGTTGCTTAGTATATTTATGTCATTTATATGCTCAGAAAATGAAGAAATAGCTACAGGTTCTTCACAGTAAGTTTTGAAGTCAGGAAGTGTGAGTCTTCCAAGTTTATCTTTTTCAAGATTTTTTGGGCTATTTTAGGTCATTGCATTTCCAAGTAGGATCATTTTGTCAATTTCTGCAAATAAAAGGTAGGCTGGGATTTTGGTAGGAACTGCATTCGCTTGCAGGTAAAGACAATCGTCTTCCAATTAGTTCTTCTCATCCATGAACATAGGATACCATTTAATTTCTTACATCTTCCTTTCAGCCAAGTTGTATCATCTTCAGTGAACAAGTATAACATTTTGGTTAAATGAATACAAGTATTACATTATTTTTAATGTTATTGTAAATTAAATGTTTTTGTTAATTGTACTTTCATGTGTTCATTGCTATTGTATACAAATATAATTTATGTTTATGAATTGATCTGGTATCCTGTGACACGGCTGAACTCAGTTATTAACTCTAATGGTGGTGGCTTCTCAAACTGTTCTGTGTGCATCTCAAGACACAGATTTTTCTTGATGTTTAGGTCAAGCTCCAGTTGCCTCAGCTGGCACTGCAGCTGCAGGCTGCTGTCATGGCAAACAATTGCTGCTGACTGCTTTCCCCAAAGCCCTGTGGATGAGGCATATCCTGGAGAGAACTTTGAGTCACTTCAAGTAACACAATGATTATTTCCAAGAAGCTAGGAGGTAAGTCAAATGTAAAATGTGCTGTGGTTGGGACTTTTCAGGAGCTTCAAGCCTGGTCCATCCATGGCAGTGGCTGCTTGGCTGCTGGTGCTCAGGGCTGGCCAGCTCAACAGCACAGAGACAGAGGAGAAGAGAGTAAGATGAAGTGCCACACATGGCTGTTCTTATCAGAGCTCAGCAGATTTTCTTGAATAAACATTCCCTGTACTGTTAAATAGCTTTGGTTAATTTCCAAAGTTCTAAAAAACATTTATTTAGGCTTTTGTTGCCAGGGATTCTTTGCTGCTTTGGAGGAAATGTTTGCACTTAGAAGCAGATTCATCGTGGAAGTCCTACTTCCTCTTCTGTTTTTAATGCAAATTTACTTATCAATGATATAATATTGACACTATATTTAATATAATGTTTTCACTTCAGTGGCTATCATAGAAAATGATTAAAAATATACGTTTCAACCTATGAATGAATGTTCTATTCACCCCTAATCACAGTCTTGAGTGGACAGGCAATTAAGCAACCATTTATAATAAAACATAGAAACATAGAAACATTAAAGCAATCAGAACAGTATATGGTCAGGGCTACTATATTAGTCTGGGGTGGGAATTGGGAGATGCTAAGAAGACTTTCTTTAAAAAATGTCATTTAAACAGAATTCTGAAGAACAAGAAGGAGTTCTCTTGGCAATTTATAGGAAAGACATCTTCTAGCTAGACTGTCAAGGCCTCTGTGTGACAAAGGCCCTGATGGCTGCAAAGTTGATGACAGAGAGGTGGCAGAGCAGACCGGACTGGAGTGGAAGGAGAGGCCAAGAAGACGAGTGACATGAGCAAATGAGGATTTGAGAAGAGTAGCCGGCTGCAGAGGACAGGAGTTGGGCAAGACTGTGCAAGAAAAATGAAAGTGAATATATCCCCAGTAAAGCTGATGGAAAATGACATTGGCCTTGGCCAAAGCAACGAAATGAAAGTGAGGGTATAGAAGAGCAGACAGACTTAGAGAAATTCCATGATAGACTGTGGTGATGAGTGGAGAGTTGAAGACAGAAATAAGTCAAAACTGATTCCCAGATTTTTGGTTTGCAGAGATTGAGGTGAAGGTTATTTAAATCACTGGGAGGCAAAGTTACTTTTTAGGGGAAGATTATAGTTCACTCTCTGACAGGTCTATCTCGCAGTACAAATGAGATATCCAATTTCAAACACCCTATGAGGATTTTGACAAATGGGATCTCAGAAGGTGTCTGGTTTAGTGACAAGATTTAAGAATCATCTACATGAAACTGATCATTGAAACAATCACCGTGAGTTAAAGGAGAGAGAAAGAGGCAAGAACATTTCAATTTCGGAGCTAACATTTAGAAGCAGATCCAGGGCAAAAGCCTGCAGGAGGGGGGCAGGCTGGCCTGAGGCGAGGATGGGAGGGAGCCCAAGGGGCCGGAGGATGTGGGTGGTGTGTGGGCCAGTTAGCCAGGAGGGAGAGCCGCCTTCAGCTTTCTCAGCGCGGTCATTGGGGACTTGGTGAGAGTAGTTCTGGGGAAACTGTGGGTATTGAAGAGAAATTTCAGCTTGAGTAGGTTTTAATGATAAAGAGAGAATTTTTAGGTAAATCTCGAGAAACTTGGCTGTGGAGAGAGAGAGACAAAGGGCTGCAGACTAATAATGGGGGCGAGGACAGCTCTAGACCTAATTGTAAGTTATTTTCTTTCTTCCGCCTCTCTTGCTCCAGGGTGTGTGTCGTTTCGTTGTTCTGGAAGCGTGTGTGGTTTGAAACTTGATGGGAAGGAGCGAACTCGAAAACCCAAAATTCTGGATAAAATGAGTTCCCTGAGAGAAGCAGGCCGCGGGGGATGGACGCTCTTGGCCTCTCGTGTCCTTCAGCTGAGCTGACGGTGGTTGGTGACCAGGAAGAGAGAAAAGCGAAACTGGCGATGGTCAGCTGAGATGCATTTCACCAGGGCGGCCCCTCGATGAACACGCAACCTGCTTCTTCTTAATGCAGAATTTCCCCCGGGGAAAGACAATGCCCGGCCCCAGAACCCCCAGCAGCACCAGCTCCTTCGTCTTCAAAAGCGTCTCTCCAGAGTGGCTGGGTCCCTTGTCTGCTTCCCAAGCCCTGCTTTGTCCAGAACACCTTGGGGACCAAGCCGGCCAGCGGACTCCCCATAGAAGCCGAAGCCTCATTCCCCCTCTGTGCCGCGCTCAGCCCCGGGGCCAGGAGGAGCCGGGGCCTGCCATCTCGCGCCTTCCTCGGACGCTGGCTCCCTCTCTGTGGCCGCTGGGTCCCAGGCCGACCATCCCTACGTCTCTGTGAGACTCACCCAGTCCTAGGAGAGGTCTTCATGCACGCGGATAGCAAAGGCAACGCAAGCCACAGGCGGCTCCGGCAGCCGATGAGGCAGAGAGCAGTGCAGGCCTGCAGGCCTGCAGCCCAGCCCGGGGCCCTGCTCTCCCCCCGCCTCCTCCTGCCGCCTTCCACGTCCTAAGGTGACTCTTGCTGCCTCTCTGCTCTCTCCCCTCCAGGCTCCAAAGTGAAACGAGTAAAAAGCTGTCCCCGCGAGAGCTTTAATTAGCAGTTTCTACCGACATCACAGCACAGCACAGGATGCCAGCTCACCGCTGTCGGGCCTGCATGGAAACACTTCATGGAAACCACAGTTCCCGGCGGACTGCTGAGCCCAGCAGACAGGGAAGGGGGGAAGAGGCAGCCTTCAGGGTGGGGACCCCCGGACGCCGCTTACAGCCCAGGGAGGGAAGGATTTTTTATGTTTTGAGAAGGCTGAGTCTTAAGAAGGAGCCTTCCTGTGTTGCTTAAACGGAGTGTCGCGAGGACGGGAGGGTGTGCGTCGTGCTGTCAAGCAAGCAGTGAGCGGCTGCGAGCACACCCAGCCCAGGAGGACTCTCTCCACGGGACAGAGTGCTTCTGCTTCTCGCTCTCTTCCTTGGTCCTCCTGGGAGCCCGCGAAGAAGACCCAGCGACGCCCCGCGTCTGCTCTGGCCTCACCCAGCAGAGGAGATGATGACGATAAGGCTCCACACAGCTTTTCCTGGGCAGCGTCCCTTTTCATCAGTTTCTCTATGGTCGGCCCCAACAACATGATGGGTAGTAATAGGAGGCTCCATCCTCTCGCTCTCGCTCTCTTTAATACCATTAATGTTCACTGAACCACATTTAATTAAGGGAATGTATATTGATACGCACAGCATAATCAGGTCAGGGACCGGAGCTGGAATTGATTGAGGACAGCTCTTTCACACTTACTGCAATTTATGAATGCTCAGACGCAGACAGATAGTGAAAGGGATTTAATTTCCGCTGGTGTTGTTTGCACATTCTTTGTGATGTAAGCATTAATTGAACATGCCCGCTGTCAGTGTGGGGCAATCAAGCATATCCACGCTTCATAAATGAAGGTCACAGGTCAATCCTGAGCAAGTTCCAAGCAATCTAGTTATAAAATTGTATTTATATTTGATCAGCTAGACTATGAAAGCCTAGAGACCTGGAAAATCACCCTGAGGTTGGTGAGGCTGCTTCTGCTGTGGGATGCACCTTCTGGAAAACAAATACCAAAGTTGGCTTCTTTTGGTGTGGGGGTCATTAGGCAGCCCTGTGCACTTCTGAGGCTCTTCCTTGGGCTTAGGAGTCGGAGGGGCTTGGGCCCCCGATCATAGGCTGTGAAGGTGGGGCAGAGGCGGCGGCTGGAAACCCACCCCACACTCTGCTCGGACAGCCCACGGCATTCACCCGGCACCTGGGCTGGCTGGGCTGTTTCAGGCACACTCTCAGCCAGCCGCTAGCTCTTCTGCATGAAAGTGCCTATTTTTTTCAAATGTATGAAGGTATCAATTTTTCACTTAAAGTGATGGATGCTTGGTAGCCTTCGTCACTGTGTATTTTCCCAATTTGACATTAATTCCTTTATGTTTCACACACTGACACAAGATTAGACTATTTCACTCAGTGCTGGGATTGGGGCCTAAGGCTGCAACCTCAAATTAATTCATATAGTACTGAAAGCATAATCCAACTCCCCATAGCTGATCTAATAATTCTGTAATAAAAATGAGTCACAGGGCCTCCCTGATGGCACACAGGGTTAAGCAACGCCCTATGAAGTAATCCTCAGCTTCTGTAGCACAAGTTCGATCCCCAGTCAGCCAGAGAGAAACCCACATGGCGCAGCAGACCTCTCCTGACTCCCCGCTGCTCCCCTCAGCAGTGGATTTCAGTCAATCTGCCTGTTTTGTTCCCCACTCTGTCTCTGGAGAATCCTCTCACCCCTGGTATCTCTGGCCTGTACCTCAGCTTTTGTGTGCATAAATAAATAAACCTTTAAAAAATAAATAAATAAAAATGAGTCACAGCTGCTCCTCCCAGGTGCCGGTTCTCACATCTAGAAGCACTTCCTTTGTTAAGTTCACAGCAACATGCAAAGGAAACTCGCCTTCCCCCGTGAGGAAGTGTTTTACTCCTATTTTACTCACCTTGTGTCTTGCCCACCGTGTCTCTATTGGCAGGTGTGTTTCAGGTCCCCGACTTGGAGACAGTAACGCCTCTGCTCCTCCTTGCATCTGCTTCTATCCCCAGCGTTTCCAAGGTTGTAATGGCCTAGACGTGTGATGACGTTTCGCATTTGTCCGCCAGCGTCATGTATTCAGTGACACAGGTACTACATTCCCAAAAGCTGATTGGGATTTCAAGTTGTCATTCTCCACAAAGCCTGCTGAAAGCTAAAGCAAATGAAGACAGTGATCACGGACCATTCGTGTCACGTCCAATGTTCACATCTTGCTTGGCCCGGAAAAAAAAGTGAAAACCATTTAGAAACATTAGAATCAGACTTACTTAACACATTTAAGTCAATGAAAGAAAAATCAAAGATGAGAATCATAAATTAACGATTTATTTAAAAAATAAAGGGAAAAGCAAGAGCACACTTCAGATTCCCTCCATGTTGATCTCCTGACTTAATTTGTGAACGTTAAGTGAACAATCAATAACGACCCCTACAAGGGGAGCCCTGAGGGAAATATTTAGCTAGAAGAGGCATTTTCATTAGAGTGTATTGAGAGTTTGCTGCCTCACTGCCTAGCCTAGCGATACGGACAGGGCAGACACTGGAAATTCCCTGCAAACTAACCCTCTAGAACACTCGCTGCTGGAGGAGGTTGGGCCACTACGGAGGCCGAGACTGAAGATTTTCCTGCTCTCCCTGGGCATCCCCTCCCCACAGAGAAGCACGGCAAGTTTGCACATCAGTCACACGAGTGTTCAGGCGTCCTCTGCCAACTCTGCTCGTGCGCATTGGTTTAATGCATTAGCTGGGTGGGTCTCTCTGGTGGCGCAGGGGTGAAGTCTCAGCGCTATCAAGCTATCCGCAGCCACTGTGCTCTGAGTTCGATCCCGGGACAGGGAGCTACCCACAGGGTGCAGCAGACCTCTCCTGTCTCCCCGCTGCTCCCCTCAGCAGTGGATTTCAGTGGATCCGCCTGTTCTGCTCTCCAGTCAGTCTCTGGGGAATCCTCTTACCCCCGCACCTCTGGCCTGCACCCAGCTCGTGTATGCATACATAAATAAAACAAATCTTAAAAAAATACATGAGCTGGGTGGAAATTTTTCTCTCAAAGTTTGAGAGAAAAATGTTCTAACACATACTAGGAAAACCATGAACACAGTCTTCGTGGAGAGGGTCGGAAGTGGGTACTCCAGACAGGGAAACTAGATGCCCTCAGTGCCCAGGCTTGGCCCTGCGTCCTGCCTACTGAGACACTCCCTCTGGGAAACATAAGATGCTGAAGCTGGAGGATGTCAGGTCCCTGCTTCATAGAGAACTATATGCACGATGCCTGTAAACATCTTAGATGGAAAAAAAAAAAATGGCATGGAGGGAATCTTCTGGAAAAATAGGCTTGTGGGGGAAACTGCCTCCAGTCTCCCCCACCGTGTTCAGAGCTCACTCATTGTGTGGCTCTTGTGGACTGGAAGTCCATGTCTTCACACCTAGTGCTGTGGACCACTGCAGAAGACGGTTCCAAGTCCAGGCCAGTAACGTTGCCTCAGAAGGGAAGGCAGTAAAAACCAGACAATAAAGGAAAAATGATGCGGATAAGTGAGTGAATGTGGTAGCACGTTTCAAGATGCGCTTTTTTTTTAAAAAAAATTATTTATTTATGCACACAAGAACTGGGGTACAGGTCAGAGGTATGGGGCAGTGTGAGAGGATTCACCAGAGACAGAGTGGGGAGCAGAACAGGTGGAGCTACTGAAATCCACTGCTGAGGGGAGCAGCGGGGAGTCAGGAGAGGTCTGCTGCGCCCTGTGGGTTGCTCCCTGGCTGGTCGGGGATCGAACTCAGGCTGCAGAGGATGTGGACAGCTTCACAGTGCTGTGCTTACCCCTTGTGCCACCAGGGAGGCCCTCAAGATGCACTTTTTTTAACCATCATATCATTGTTTTCTTTTCCTTCTAGTAGCAAAGTAAGCAGAAAAACCATAGAACAAACTTAGTATCTTTTTATAGAAGATGATCTTAACTACTGAGTGTTTCTTATTAGATTTCAAAGCAATTGATCAATATGAAGTATTTGCTTTTCCAAGCTATGGAGCTATTGGAATTTGTTTATTTTTCCTCTTCTGTCCAGCCATTCATTTTCCTGCAGAAAAAGAGTGATTATCAATCAAAAATAAATTCTATTTTCCTAACACATATGACCTTTATTTTTATTCATTTTGAATGAATATCTGTAGAGATTTCTTTTGGAACAAAAGATAACTAACTGATCTTTACGGGAGTCCTTTCAACTCTTAATTCTCTCTAGAAATATACTGAGAGTTGCAGCTTTATTTCCAAAATGCAGAACACAACCAATTTTTTAAAAATGCAAATAGTATGTTAGGTTTTATTAAACCAAAAGTAAGAGAAATAAAAGAACCTTTCCTTTAAAAAATCTGACTCACGGGCCTCCCCTGGTGACACAGGTGGTTGAGCACCGCGCTGTGAAGCTGTCTGCGGCCTCTGCAGCGCTGGTGGGTTCCTGGCCGGCTGGGCGAGAATCCCACAGGGCGCAGCAGACCTCTCCTGTCTCCCCGCTGCTCCCCTCAGCAGTGGATTTCAGTCAATATGCCTGTTCTGTTCCCCGCTCTGTCTCTGGTGAATCCTCTCCCCCTCCCGCGAATCTGGCCTGTACCCCAGTTCTTGTATAAATAAATAATAATTAAAAAAATCTTTAAAAAATAAAAAATAAAAGATCTGTGTGATGAGTATTAGAGGCACCTGTTTATAGACATAGCTAACGGCTACAGGAAACGCGCCTCCTCCTCTATCAAACAGAAGGGATATCTCCGAGGCGCTGCCTTTCTTCCATCCTACTCTACTATTATGCGTCTATGCAAAGGCAGGGCCTGGGTTAAGTGCTGCTGTTCTTTTTCGCTATTTGTTCATGATCTTATGAAAAGTCTTCTTTGAATGTGGCATTTCAATTGAAGAAGACGAGGCTCTGTAAGTAACTACCCAGTTTCCAATCACGAAGGAGAAAATGGAAACGCCACCAGTGCTATTAGAAGGAACGGGGAGAGCATTTTCAGGGCCTATAAGAAGATGTTCTAATGATATTGATAGTTCAGAGGAATGAAAAGAATGATTAGATGTGCGCGATGCAGTCATTTTTATATTGCCGCAGCCAGCTCATCTTTCAACCCATCTGTTTTTCAATAAGAAGTGGGCACCAGTTGTAGTGATTTCAATTGAATTCTAAATGGGAAGACCGAGTTAATTAACTGAAGCCTTTGAAACTGTCTGAAAACTATTATTTTCTTGCCATTGTTCCTTGCCAAAAAATACAGATAAACTAGACACTAGATGCTACGATGAAGTGTGTTCTATCTGAGCGTTCTTATTAGTGTCCGGAATTTTTCAGAAAAGGTGGGAGAATGGTCATTGTTTTTGCTCACTTTTGCAGACTTCATTCATTTGAAACACTGAGTTTAAGACTCAGTTTTCAGTGTATTTGACTGGATTATTGTCAGGTATTTTGAAAACCTGACAATAATTCCATTGATTTAATTTCCCAGGAGAGTTTCATTAACACACAGTTGCAGAAACAGATTTTCATCTGTTCCTCATAAGTTATTTAGATACAGTGCATATCACGCTGCCCAAAGTTTGCAGGGCAAGCTTAGTTGTTCAGGTGATTTAACAATTATCATCATAGTGTTAACTGGAAATAAGGTATCAACATAGTGAAACAAAGAGCTTATTAGATCTTCAAAGTGAGCACTGGAAGCCAGGATGCGTCTGACCGATATCTGCTCCGTGAAAGCTGATCCGATAAATACAACTTTGAATTTAGTTTACATTGGTGGCAAAGTGAGTCATTGCCACTAAGAATGTAATTATTCCTGATAGGAGGAACTTTTGGTTCTAAGTTGCTCCAACCTACAGATATACTAATATTAAAGGAAAGAAATGCAGCATTTAACTTCTTCTTTTCTAAAATAAAAAAACCACAGTGCAGAGAGAGGCTGGGTACCTATGGTTAATTTTTTTTAAAGATTTATTTATTTATACATATAAGAACTGAGGTACAGGCCAGAGGTGTGAGGGGGTGAGAGGATTCACCAGAGACAGAGAGAGGAACAGAACAGGCAGACTGACTGAAATCCACTACTGAGGGGAGCAGTGGGCAAGTCAGGAGAGGTCTGCTGCGCCCTGTGGGTAGCTCCCTGGCCAGGGATCGAACTTGTGCTACAGTGGCTGCCTCGAGCTTCATAAGTTTCAGCTTAAGCCCTTGTGCCACCAGGGAGGCCCATGGTTAAATTTTCTTTATCTGACTGTTGGGTGATCAGTGAGTATAAAAAGACTGATTTGAACTTTCAGGCAGCAGATTCCTGCCTAAGCAGAGGAGTGGGGCCTATTCAGACTTTAAATCTATAAAGAGGACCTTGCTCTTTTGACTGCTAGATTATGGGGGGATTGGTCCTCAGAGAATTTTAGTGTGTTCACAAGACAGTCTAACAGCCTTAGTTTCTTCGTATAGTAAAAACAATCATACACATGGCCATCATTTTAAAGTATTTTTCAAATGTAGATTGCTCTCAACATTAAAAAAATCTGCCCCTTCATCTATTTCCTGTGCTAAACAGAAAGTATTTAATGTATGCAAACACATTTCAGGTGCCACACATTACCAGAATACCATTTAAAGGGAATGTAATTCATATTTTTATAGACGTATGATGCCTTTCCAAAGGCTGTATCTTTGGGGTTTGCTTATTTGTTTGTTTTGATCAAATGAGGAATGGAGCACAGTTTCAAATTTAAATATATTGTGCAGAGGACTTTATATTAAAGGTGATGGGCTTAAAACATACACAAATCATATAATTTCCCCAAAACTTCTGAAATAATAATTAAGGGATTATTAAAACCAAAAACCCTGACTTTTTGAAACTAGCCCATGACTTGTAATTGAAATGAAAAAACAGGAAGTAAAATCCGAAACTGGCAATTCAAGTAATATTGTCGGATCTTCATGTATTATTAAAAATACCAAATGCGATTATAAATTATGCTTCTAATTGCATGCTAATGGAATGAAATGCTGAAGGCTGTGATTAAATAATTGCGTGCACACAAATAACTTTCAGTTGCGTCGAGTTAACCATGAGCAGGGAAGGCCATGTCACCCCAGCGGAACGCCGCGTCTCCAGGCCCTCTTCTCCCGTCACCAGTGAGGGTCAGGCACAAATTGTCTCAGCAGGTTCCAGATCCCAGTAACTCTTGTTATCAAAGAGCTGTAAATCCAATAGTAAATATACCTGAAAATGTGTCCTTGTGCTAATTATCACCAAGCCCAGGGAGGGACTCACGCTCCCGGGTGAAGCATCTTGCACATTTCCTGAGTCTGAGGTCACAGCCTCTCCCCACCCCGCCCTTCCTGAAGGTGGGTAGGAACTTGTTTCTTTCCATTTTACTTTCCAAATATTTATTTCTGGTAGAAAATTGTCATTGACTTTTATACTGTCTCTCCCAAATAAGTATTTTTCTTTTATTTTTCGCATATGGCACGTGCAATGAAAGTATCTCTGGGTCTCAGGCCGGGAGCTCTGAGCCTCCCAGGGCCAGAGCTTGGAGAGGACAGCGTGACTCTCACCTTAATTGTGTGTTGAGGAGCAGCACGTCGCTCTCCAAGACACACCTGGTTTCGGGGTAACAGTCGCCAGGGATCTTGACGTGGCGTGAGCGGTCACTGATATGTGAAATATAAACGAGAGGAGAGAAGAACGTGGAGTGGCCGGGAGAACAGCTGGAGAAGTCGCAACGCCAGGCTGGGATGACCCCAGAGCAGGGGCTGTGAGAAAGTTGCAACATCAACCTCAACAGGACTTGAACGCGAGGTGTCTGATGAGGCGATGCTTGGGTGCCTTTTTTAAAGATTTATTTATTGATGCATACAAGAGCTGGGGTGCAGGCCAGAGGTGGGGGGTGAGAGGACTCCCCAGAGACAGAGCGGGGAGCAGAACAGGCGGATCCACTGAAACCCACTGCTGAGGGGGCAGCGGGAGACAGGCGGGGTCTGCGGCGCCATGTGGGTAGCTCCCTGGCCGGGGATCGAACTCGTGCTCAGAGGCTGCGGACGGCTTCGTAGCCCTGAGACTTCACCCCTTGCGCCACCAGGGAGGCCCCACTGGGCGCCTGTGTCTGCGAGGCCGGCTCTGAGGGGACGCGGCCCCGGGGTGGCCGCCAGGTCGGGGTCACGGCTCTCGCCCCCGCGGCTGCCCTGTCCGCGCTCCGGGTTCGCAGCTTGGAAACCCCGCCCGGCCACTCCGCGGGCGGGCCCCGGGCAGGTGGACACAGGCCGCGCCCGACGGCTGCGCGCCCCAGAGGGCAGGTGCGGGCGCCCCGGGGGCGGGGCGCGGGGTGACCACCCGGCGGCGCGGGGGGGTTGGGGGCTGGACGGCCGCCGGCGGGAGGGAGAAGCGCCTCGGGTTCGCGGGTGTTCCGGAGCCGCGCGTGTCCCTGCGACGAACTCAGCGCCTGCGAGTTCGATTCTGGGGACACCCCACACCCCGCGCCCCACAGGCCTGCGGCGGTGAGCGCCCCCAGGACCCCGGGACCTCTCTCACGGCGGGGAGACCCCTCTCTCGCGTCTGGGACAGTGGGGGGCGCGGGCGCGGTGGGGGGACCTCGGCTCAGCCCGCGGGCGCGGACCTGACCGCCCTGGGGAGCAGGGAGCCCCGTGCAGGCCGAGCCGGCGCCAGAGGGTCCGGGGGGCACCGGGGCGCGAGTCCCGGAGCGCAGGAACCCCACGAAGCGCTCCCGGCTCCAGCGGAGGCCAGCGCGGCGCGGACGGACGGACGGATGGACGGACGGACGGAAACGTGGATTTTGAAACACGCGCCACGAGCAGGTCGCGCCCCGCGCTGAGCTTCCTCCGCGGGAGCCCGGGGGGGGGGGGGGGGCGGCGCGGGGCGGGGCGGGGCGCGCGAGGGGGCGCGGGAGGGGCCGGGGGGCCGGGTCGGCGAGATGAGCAGACGCGGGGGTGACGGCACCCCGCGCACCCGGGCTGGGGCCAGGGTCACCTTTATATAGCTGTAGATCTTCATATATCAATGTATTAATTATATATAATATCAATTCTGCATCACATATTAACATACAATATAGAACGGGTATAATATACAATCACATATAAATATGCATTATATATTAATAGTCTCAATTTATATTAATTATAAATAATTTAGTAGCTTATATTTATATAAATGCATAACACATATTTATATATAGATATACATTTATTTGCATATAAACATTTATATACGTATAGATAGCTATGTATCTATTTATATGTATCTTTGTCTGTATTTACGTGTCTCCATGCACACGTGTGTGTGTGTATAACGTATGTTTCACACAGGAGGAAAATACCAGACTAGACGTCTGAATGGGAGAAAGATGGTGGCAGAGACGTTAGTAAAGAGGTTTTATTGGAAACGCTTGACCCCAGCCAGCATAGTGTTTGACTTTTGGATTTAAAAACATACTGACCAAGAAGCAAGACAGGAAAAAAATAAGACAAAGTACAAGGCAAAATTATTGAAGTTATTTTCAAAATATTAGCAATGAACATAAGTGTAAAGTTAGCAAACTGCATTTTTTAAACACAATATATTTAATGTTGAATTAGGAAACAACCTCATCAGATGTATGGAATATTGTTAACTTATACATTAAAACATAACTTTAAAATAAAATTTTTTTAAAGATTTATTTATTTATGCATACAAGATGTGGGGTACAGGCCAGAGATGTGGAGGGTGAGAGGATTCACCAGAGACTGAGTGGGGAGCAGAACAGGCAGACAATGAAACACACTGCTGAGGGGAGCAGCAGGCGGGGCAGGTGAGGTCTGCTGCACCATAAAAATAGAAATTTTAAAGGATATGTGTGTGTGTGTGTGCGTGTGTGTACACGTATAAAACTAAATGTTAAATGGTAATTAATCCAAAGTGGTGCTTAAATATCCGGATATATATATATATATATACATATATATATATATATATAGGGAGAGAGAGAGAAAGACAGAAAGAGAGAGAGAGAGAGAGAGAGAGAGAGAGCACGCGAGTGAGAGAGATTGATTCTTAAATGTTAAAAAAAGGAAATAGTATGAAATATATGAGCTAAATATCCAGGTTCTTGTACACATGAATAAATAAATCTTCAAAAATAATAACATAGAACAAAAATAAAATAAAAATCCAAAAGATTTTTGTAGGCAAAGATTAGTTCAAACCCAACATTTTTCAAAATTAATTTTAAAATAATAGAAGACAAATATAAACAATTTGAAGGTGATATAATTATAGGTGAGTTCATTTTCTTTTAAGAATAAGTAATATCAAAAGTCTATGATGATGAAATAGAAATTTGATGAATACAAACATATTTCTAGAAAAAATAACAAAGGTGATATATCAGAAAAATAAAACTGATCATTAAAGAATTTAAATTAGTATCCAAAAGCTCACCATTTCGTGTATAATAAAAACTGAACCTTGTTTTACAGATTTCAGCAAGATTTCATGAAAATAAAGATGTGGTATGATGCAAAATAGGAAACAAGACACATTTCTTCTACAATGGTTCTGGTACTATAATTGGTAAAGACAAATAAAATATGACTTAAAATTTCATTTTCATGTATATAGAAACATTTAAAACAATATTGGCTATTAAATTCTGTAAAAAGTACTAAAAATGAATATAGCATAAGCAAGTTCAATGTATTCCAAGAGTACAAGCTGTTAAAATGTTATTTAAAAATATTCTAACACTATCCTACTTACAACATTAAAAAGGGAGAAATTCACAAGATCGTCTGAATTAATTTTGAAAAATTAGTCAATGAATAGTCACTGCTTTGTTCTAAGATCTCACAACTAGCTAGTATTTTTTAAACCAAAAAACATGTTTGTATATTATTTAATTTATGGTTAAGCGACAGACATACTGCTTTCAAAGTTTGAGAAAAAGTCTCCTGCCTGCCTGTGACTATGCAGGTGCCTCTCTTTTTCTTTCTCCTTTTCCTAATCAACCTGTCTTTTTAACATAAAAAATAAATATATGACCAAAATAAAATAAAATGTAGAAGCAAGATCAAGATTCCTGCTATTATCTCGTAGGAGTAAGGGCAAGTTGGAGATATTAACAGTTCTGGAAAAACAAAAAATGCAGGGGAGGTGTCAGCATGGGGAAGGAGAAACAGCTACCCTTAGGTGGAGTCAGGGCAATTGCCTCGCCCTCACATTAAAATCCCCAAAGTATTTCCAACCGAAATGCTCACATTTGAGGAAAGAATTTGCAAGGCCACTGAATATGAGATCGATATCAAAATCCAATTACATTATTATGTTTGGCAATATATAAATCAGCAACAAAAATACTTGTAGTTTTCAAAGAAATGCTACTGGGACATGAGGCTGTGAAAGGTACATATTTCCTTTAGGAACAAATTAGTACATGACTTTGTTAAGCACAAGAAGAAAGCATCAATTTATAGCCATACATGTCATGTATATAGCATAAAGATATTGATTTTCTACAAACTAAATGTTCGATATAATTTCAAGACAATCCCACAGGTATTTCAAATAAAATTTGTTAAACTCATACTAAAAATGAAAGAAAAGACAAAAATAGTGTAAAATATTGTGGGAGAAGACACAAGTAGATGGCCCAAGTGGCAAATATCTAAGTGGACTATCAGGCTGCAGCCTGCACTGACAGGCCCCGGCGCGGGCGGGGCGCTGTGACAGACCCGAGCAGGGACAGACTCAGGCTCCTGGGCCTAGAACAGTGGAGAAAGGATGGAGCATTTAACAAATGATTTGGGGACAATTGTTATCAATAGGAGAGTAGAATTGTATTTATATGTAAGGTTATATATTTTTTTTTGTTATCTATACACCTCTAAAATAAATTTTTAACTTCAGTTTCTGCTATAATATAAATCTTATAAAATGTGTATCTTATAAAATGTACACTTCTTTATTTGTAAAATGCCCTTCTTTGTTTGCCCAAAGCATACTTTTTTTTTTAAGTTTCATCATTAGGGATCATTTGTATAAACTTTCTTGATATGTACAGGTTTTCCATCAGAACTGTCCTTGTCCACACTGATGTAGGTGGGGCAAAATATCTTTATCCTCTGCCCTTTATCTACCATTTAACATTCTGAACTAGTAACCCTTTAACAAACCCTGTAACACTCTGAACTAGTAACCCTTACTTATTTAATGTAAGTTTTATGTGACACAGAACTTTTTCACAAGTAAATGAAGAAATTGAAGAAACACTTAAACCTTACTGTTTTTATGCTAGAGTTGAGAAAGTGTAGAAAATCTTGAAAAGACATGCCAGTATCAATTCCATATAGATTTACAGCGTGCAAAGGTAGCTTTTATTTTTTTCCCCAAGTTATGTTTATTGCGGTGAAGTAGGTTTCCATCCTGTATCTGCTCCAGGGATATCAGGTTCCACCCTTCACAAGTGTACACTTTCACACCTTCCCCACCAGCAGCTTCGAAACAAAACGAGCAGACGAGCTCTCTGTGAATCTAAGTAGGAGAGACGTGCTTCAACGAGATGAAAAAATAGAAAACATAACAGAGGTTGATTCTGACTACCTTAAAATTAACAACACATAGTCACAAAAGTGCAAAACTAGAAGACAAACTGGAAGACATTTTCAACACCTGAAATGGGCAAGGATAACTATCCAAACAGGTTAAGAATTTTTAAAAAATTAAAAAATTTCCAATAGGAAGAACAGAGACCAGTAGGGATGCAGTGGTGTACTTACGAGTTCAGAGTAGCGTTAGTTGTGATGACACGTGACTGGAAAGTCCCCCAATATCAATCAAAAACTGAGTGGAGGACAAACGTGTTCTTCTGGTAACGAGTACTCTATCGCACTGGGAATGAATGAATGAATGCCATATTTTTTAAACATGGAAGAATCTCACAATTTTGGTATTTTTTGGAAAAATCAAGATTCAAAAGAACACATGTTCCTTTGCATGCCATTGAAAATGTGAAACAAGCTTATGTATTCCTCAAGGTTTTCTATTTATAGTTAATGCGGAAATAAGTACAGGAAATAATAAGGTACGAATCGAGGCTGCTGGTCAGCCCAGAACAGAGAAAGAGCAAACTAGAGAAATTGCATAAGTGCTTTCAACCACCTTGTGCGTCGCTCATGTTTTATTACTTAATTTGGATAGTGACTATATCAATTTCATTGTGTCGCTTTTTATGCATTTTTATTATTTGATAATAAATGGCTAATAGAACCCCCAATTATTTAGCCACAGCTTCGTCATAGTTAAGAGAAATTTTGTCAAAGGTGAAAAAGAAGTGATTAGTTTCTAGAAGCCGAGATTTCTGGTAGAATGAAAACTGGGACTATCAACTTGTCAGACATTGAATTTAATCCGTAAGACATTTTAACATTTATTGTTATCATTTTATGGCCATCATCACAAAAATCACCATAAAGAAATTAAAGCAGTTGCATTTTTATTATGCAAAATGGGGCAAAAATTGAAATGAACTGCAACACAATTTAGGTTCCATTTAAAAAGAAAATTCAGAGGTTATTTCTCAAGAGTTCATACCACAGATTCCTGGACATCGCAGAGCCCTTCCAGGATGCTTGTAATTGGAGTCTTAAATATGTTTTCAATATGTTAAAGAGCCAAAGAGAGAATTGCAAATTTATCAGCATTAAGATTGCATAAACTAATTAAAATTTCTTCTTTGTTTGTTTTGTAGAGTCTACCAATTCAGCGAGAGCAACTCAGGATGTCCATGCTAATCAGCAACTTTAATTGAAAATTATAAATGTCTCTTCGACAATGAACAATTATTTCGTAAATGTGGTCCGTTTAGTGATCAGCATACTTTATATCATAGGTCCAGGAGAGAATATTAATTAAAAGTTTGCTTGGTGATATCAGTTTGAGAATCACTGAACCACCAATCACTACCTACAACTTTTAACCTGCTACTATACAAACAGATGAGTATCAGTAGTTTTAATATATAATTTTACATATAATTGTATATAGTTTTAATATATAAACAGATGAATATCAGGAACAATTTAAAAAGAACTTATTTAAGAAATTGTCCACCTTTTCACAGGAAAACCATGGAAGATGAGGGGAAAAGGCAGTATAAGCAAACCGGGAAAGACCTGCGTTCTGCTGAAGTAAGAAGGAGGGAAACAGAACGTGTGGACGAGAGGACTCTGCTATCAAAGCAGGGAGGACTAACCTTTCTTGGCAAAGCCTGAAGCAAAAGCCCCAGGCAACAGTTCAAGAGGCGACCCCAAGCAGCTTGGAAAGCTACCGCCCCACCTTGCCAAGCTGGGTGACAGAAGATGCTGGAGACATCTGGGTTGCCTCTGGGATGTAAGAGGTAGATAGAGCATTGCTGCCACACTGCGAAAAAGAGAGACCTGTAGAGTCTAGGAGTCATCATTTTTTTAGTGTATCAGAAAGCTAAATTCACAAAGCAGCCGCCACATCTATAGAAAGAGGCATCTCCAGTTTCCCTAGCTCCTCCCATACAAGAGAGCATCTGCTTTTTCTTTTTCCTTCTAACGTGTTTCACTGAACACCAACCCTTCCAGCTCCACCCAAGTTGCTGCGGATGGCCTGAGTTTATCTTTTTGACGACAGAATAGTGTTCCATTGCGTGTACAGGCCACATCTTCTTGATCCAGCCATCTGCTCTTGGGCATTTAGGCTGTGTCCGTATTTCAGCTATTGTAGATAGTGCTGCAGTGAACAAAACAAAAGGCACAAACTTCCCATCTCCCAGACTGTGAGAAATAAATTCCTATGGTGTGAGCTCCCAGTTTGCCAGAGCGGCCCACACTAGCTCATATAGAGGCTGAGGCTCTGCTGCAGAAAAGCAGAAGCACCACCTCCACCTCCCCGCCGGGGAACTAGAGCTCCTCCCCAAGGGAGAGGCAGTAAGCAGCACCCACCAGAGCGCACACGCACATACACACACACACACACACACACACACACACACACGAAGACACAGCCCTCCACTGTGGGAGGAAAGGCCCTCCACTCCTGGGAGAGCACCCTCGCCACGGGGCGAGGCAGGACCACTCAGGAAACTGCCCCTGAAGCCCGGGACACAGGGCCAGAGGCGAGCCTGGCCCCAGAGACAGAGTCCTCCTGCCCTGCCACGGCTGCCAGCCACAGGGAGCAGTGGGTTTCCACGCTGAGGGCGGGGAGGGAGGAAACGACATCCTCTCCGAGACGGAAGTGTGACGGCAAGATCTAAACTGGGGTGCAGAGGACCCTCGAGGCAAGCTCCTCCGGACAGAGTCAGAGCTGAGCACAAGACCACGCTGGGGCAGCTGGTGCCGACGGGCACCCCAGAACCGAGAAACCCCAAGTCCAGGGATTGTGAGCTGCGCCGACGCCATCCCCCAGCACCAGAGCTGAAAATGGGCCTGTCTCCAGGCACAGTCCCGCTCACTAGCCCCTAACGCAGCCTCACATGTGCTGTGAGCCCATCAAAAAGTATAAGATTCACAACGTCCCCCCAAAAAGCAATCAATATATTCTGACACAGAAGTGATGTGGATGTCGGTCGTCAGCAAAGGAATTCAGAACAGCTGTGGAAACACCGCAGAGGCCACGCGCACAGCAAGTGTGACGGACGGGGAGTTTCAGGAACAAAAGGTCACACACATGGTGAATTCGGCCCTGTTACTGCTGCAACGAAGTGCCCCAAAACTGGCGACTGACCTCTCAGTTCTGGGTGTCAGATCCCAAAGAGGCTGAGGGCGCCCGCATCAAGCATTGGAGAGTCTCGTTCCTTCCTGGAGGCTCCGGGGAAGAAGGCCTGTTCCTGCAGACCAACGGGTGGTCTCAACCAGGCCTCCCTGGCAGGCAGCTTTCGGACACCCCACCTCTGCGCTCATACTGAAATCCATGGCCCTGGGCCCACCCTAGCATCCAGGACCGTTTTGTTTATGTTCAATGTAGTAGCCACTTTAATTCTGTCTATAAACTGAATCCCATGAACCATGTGCTGTGGACAGAAGTCCTGCGCCCCCCAACCTCCCAGTCCCCCAAGGTGGTCACATGAAGAGGGGAATCCTTGGGAGGTGGTTCAATCACGAGAATGAAGCTTTCATGAACAGAATCACTACCCTTAAAAGGAGAACCGGGCTGGGAGGGCCTCCCTGGTGGCGCAGGAGTTAAAGTCTCAGTGCTTCCAACTATCTATCGGCAGCCACTGGAACACGAGTTCGATCCCCGGCCAGGGAGCTACCCACAGGGCACAGCAGACCTCTCCCGTCTCCCCGCTGCTCCCCTCAGCAGTGGATTTCAGTGGATCCACCTGTTCTGCTCCCCACTCTGTCTCTGGTGAGTCCTCTCACCCTCCCGCACCTCTGGCCTGCACACCAGCTCTTGTATGCATAAATAAATAAAATAAATCATTTTAAAAAAATGGAGAACCCAGGCTGCCCCCTCACCCTGCTCTTGGGTCAGGCACAGCGAGAAGGTGACACAGCAGCTGGCGAGGGCTCTCTGCACGTGGCAGACCTGCCAGGAGCTGGTCTCGGGCCTCCCAAGCTCCACAACTGTGAAGACTAAATGTCTGCGTCTTCCTAAACACACGTGCTGCGGGCCTGTCTTACAGCAGCCTGGACGGAGCGGGACCTGGGTGCAAACACGTAGGTTCCAGAGAGCAGGCGGCCATCCCTGTGAGGTGGGCAGGGTGGCGACCCCTAAAGAGATCGGCCTCGTCGTAGAGCACTGAAGAAGAACATTCAGCACTTTCTGTAAATTATTCAAACCAGAATAAAATAAACCCCAAAATAAATCTTTCAAGTGTTGAATGGAAGAAAACATCAATCCAGAACTGGACACTCAGCAAATTTCTTTTCAAAGAGAAAGTACAAGACTCTTTCAAGCTAGCGAAAGCAGAGAGAATTCACAAGTTCAGCCTTCGGTACAGAAATTTCTTGAGTGGGCTTGGCTGTCTCAGAAGGAGTATAAATGCCAACATAAAATTTGACCTGCAAATTCTCGGAAGAGGTGGTTCTCGGAAGTGGCTAAGTGGAGCTATAGACACAGAGGGACTCTGTTATCGCAGTTAGCTATGAAAGTCACTGACAAAAATACGGTAGTCATAAATAAATAGGTCAGCAGCATGAGTAATAGTAAAATGCGTGACGTCAATACCAAAAAGATGAACAGTAGCAATGATGTCCCTACCCTTGCCAGGCGCTGGCTGCCCCCTGAAGTCATATTTAACTATTGGAGCACAGAATGTGGTTAATTGAATTTTCATATTATAATCCTAGGATGATTCTTTTTTGAAAAGATTCTTGAACAGCTATAAAAATAAGCCTATGGTGGAAATGAAATGGGTTATTAAACAAGATGCCCTGTGTTTCCTTCAAACAAAAAGCAGCCAACTTGATAAAAACGATGACAAACATGAGGAAGTGAATGTGGAGACGTGAAAGAATGAAGTTTCTCTCCCTGGGGCAGTCGAGAAGCAGCGTCTAGAAACCCTCAGGAGCTGAAAAGTGAAGCCCTTGTGCCCGGTGGCGGTGTCTCCCCTGGGCCGGGAGCTCCTGCCCTAGTAACATTTGTATTCTCAGCACCTGGAGGAGTTTCTGGCTCGTGGATAGACCTGATAAATTAACGAGCCACTGCACTCCAAAATTGAACATCTTCAGGCCTCCCCCCTTCTGCCGAGTGCTGCGCGCCTTCCAGAATACTCCGCTTCTCACGGGCTTCTGTTTACTCGGGTTAAGAGAACCATCAGTTACAGCGCGCTTCATTGAGTCACACTGTGCCGTTGCTTATTAATAAATATTTCTGAGTGAGGTTACTAATGCAGATAAAATTTGATTTATTTGTCCAGAAATAAAGGAGAATATGCCATCGCGGAGCCGTCGACAAAATACCCTTTCAGAGGATTCATAACACTAAGAAACAATAAAAAGAGTGAAGTGCTTAAATTTTGCATTAGAAAATAGAATGCCAACCTTGCAGATATCCATCATTGAAGGTGATTTATTGAGTAAAGATTTACATGCAAATTCTAAATCATTATTTACTCTATAGCCATAACCAGATTTGTATAAAAAAATCATTTTGGGAATCTTATTAGAGATAAAAAATAGACTGGCAATTCCCCCTCTCAGAAACATAACTCTTGCCAGAACCCACATTAATCAGGATTCCTGTAAGTTTCAAAATATTAGAAAAATGTACCCCAGAGTTGGTTTGACTGTTTCAAAAATAATTGAAATTATTGAAACTCTGGGTGAATCTTGAAGAGACGGACAAGGAGAAGGCCCGAGAGCAGGGATTAGACTGGGATTCAATGCCAGACCTCGCAGAGGCTAAGGGCCACTTTGTGATTTTATTAGATGGGACTTTTTGTAAGTTAATTAGCATATTAGTTAGATTTTTTTTTCTTTTATAACAAAGAAAACCAAATAAAGTAATCTGCTTTCCCATGGGATTTATTTCTTTATTTTTTTGTGACAGTGCACAAACCAAGGCAAGAATGCAGTGAGATTCCAGAAAATCTAAGACTCGGGGCTCCTGCCCTGTCCCTTCATCACGCTTCTCTTTGCACCTGTTCCCAGTCTTGCCATCCACGGCCCTGAAGGACACCAACAACTATTTGCATCGCAGGAGGGACTGCACGCTCACAGAGCGCCACTGGTGGGGCACAGCTGACCTCTCAGGCACTGCCTTGTTGGCAGAAGACTGGCCGTGAGGGAGGGAGGGTTCCTGAAGAGCCTCATTGCACAGAACGGCTGCCGGGGCCCTGCCATGGTCAGTGAGAGGCGCCCAAGGGCACGGCTCACCAGTGAGTGGGGTGGGCTCTGTCCCCCTGTAACAACGCAGAGTCACCAGCATGTGTGGGAGGGCGGAGAGAGGAGTGATGACGGGTGGAGAGGGCAGGAGGGACTGCCAGGGAGACAGTGGCCTCGTCCCAAGCCCAGAGAGGACCCCCTGGAACTCGAGAGTATGTGTTCACTGTCAGTCACTGTCAGGGCTTCACCCCAGGATGATCCTTTCCGGAGTCCGGTTTCCTGAGCTCTGTGAGAAACAGGAGTAACGGGCAGTCTAATCCTGCAGGTGCCAAGTAAGAATTCGCTAAGGCTGAGCACAAGGGAGGGTCGTCAGGGTTGGGTCGGGGGACAGGACCCCTCCAAGCAGCCGTAACCAGCTTGCTCAGAGGCCCAGGTCCTCCCTCTGGACTCTGTGCACGGGGGTCATCCCACCTCTGACCCCGCGACGTCCTCAGGCCCCTGACCTCTCCGTGGCGGGTCCCACGTCACAGGCGGGAGCTGATTCCTGGTGACGCTTCATTTCCACTAAGTGTGCCGCAGGGCGGGGTTCCCTCTTAGAGACAGGGACGTCACGTCGGCGCGGGCAGGTGGCCTGACCTGGCATCGCCGGGGGAGCAAATGCTGCTCCTGCTTCCAGTGGCTCGGGTGGCCTTGGCCTGAGCTCGCGCCCAGCGCCTGGGGGTTCCTGGGCCTCCTGGGGCCTCCTCCTGGTGACACAGCAGAGCCAGGCAGGCCCAGGTGCAAGTCCTGACTTCACTGCCCTCCTAAGGCGCCCAAAGGTGGCCTCCAGCTCCTCGGTGTGGCCTCCGGAGGCCATCACAGGCGACGGGCCCGCGGCCCGCTCTAGGGGCCTGGACTGTTCTTGGGAGAACGCGGCTTTTACTGGTCTCTGTTGCCGCGCTGTGGGTATGGTTTGGAAGGGGCACGACTTTGCACTAGCGCTCGTTACATGAATAACTGAACCCGAATACTGAGGGCGAGGCTGCGGGGCCAGTGTGGATGGCCTCAGGGGACGCAGATTCTGGAACAAGCGGAAAAGCACCGAGGCCTCTGCAGAGAGGCTTCAGCAGCCGGTGAGAGCACGCGTGTCCTCCAAGCTCAAGGGGCTCCTCTCTCAATGTCGCTTTTTCTCTTTTCAAGCCAGAAAACTGCTCCTCAAAGCACCGTTACTTCGAGTGCGGCGACTTGCAGCGTGAGGACGGGGCGGGGGGAGCCCCAGACTCCAGGGGCGTGTTCTCCTGGGACTTCACTGACGTGCGGAGAGTGTCCTTGCTGTTGCTGATGTTTTCATTTGCTTTAAATGGGGGCCTTCTCCAAACACACAAGTGATTGCTGGGGCAGTTGGCGTGAAAGCAGACGTCGTCCACGCGAGAAAACAATTCAAGAGCCCTCGTGTCAACGCCCAGCGTCACCCTCCCAAAGCAGGGAGCACCCATTGCCCCAGAAACCACATGTCATTGACAGGAAGAAAGCGGCTCTAAGGTTTCATGGTAAAGAGTGAAAGAACCGTTTGGACAAGCCGCGGGCGGTGCAGGCGCCGGGCCAGGGCCGGCTGCCGCGTCAGTGGCGGGCCAAGCTGGGAGCCAATCCGTCAGAGGAGCTTTCTCTCTCAGTTAGGGGCTGGCAGGCCATGGAAGATGGGAATTCTGCTTGGGCAACTTCCTCCCAGACCCCAAATCCGATCTGCAAGGGGTGTAACTCTGAGCATGGCAGGTGCTTTCCCTGACGATGTTTTAGCTTTCGGTTCCCTTCCCCGAAACCACACTCAGAGGTCAGTGCCCGTGGCCGGTTTCTACTGCCCTTCAGGAGCGTCTCACACCAGTCCCTTAGAGTAAACACCAAACCGATAATTCACATGCATTTCTCTAGTTGCTCAGGAAATAATGTTCAAAGAGATATGACTAATATTCAGAGACTTTTTTCAAAGATTTATTTATTTATGCATACAAGCGCTGGGGTACAGGCCAGAAGTGTGTGGAGGGGGTGAGAGGATTCACCAGAGAGAGTGAGGAGCAGAACAGGCAGATCCACTGAAATCCACTGCTGAGGGGAGCAGCGGGAGACAGGAGAGGTCTGCTGTGCCCTGTGGGTAGCTCTCTGGCCGGCTGGGGAATTGCACTCGTGCTGCAGTGGCTTGCTATAGCTGGATAGCTCTGTCTTTAACCCCTGTGCCACCAGGGAGGCTCCTAATACTCAGAGACTTTTTGAATGATCTTGCTTTATGTGGATTTCAAAAGTGAGAAAAAAAAGTACCAATCATTCATTCATGTCACATTTCTTTCATATTTTAGAAGACTGTTTTGTACAAACTCAAAGATAAACCCAAACAAAAAGTGGTCTTTGTTATTATGCCCCCCAAATAAATCCAGCCTTTGCTTTCTGGACTGTGTGTACCACATCAGACTGTGGAACTATCAGATTCTCCACAAACAACTGCTGGTAAGAAGGAAGCAGCCTTTTTGCTGTTGATGTGCCTGCTGGCTGGTAACAGTCTCCACTACAGCGATTAAGACTCGAGCACATGCTGCAGGGCCAACAGAGACCGTGAGGGGTCCGGCACCTCTGTAATGGAGTTTTGTGGGAACCTGCCTTAACCCTGTCATGCTATGATGGCAAAGTCGAATAGCGGCAGTAAGAACTATGCGATCCTTTAAGAAAAATTTGCTGACCCCTATGCAGCAGACACCTTTTTATTTGACATGTTTGTATTACTAGAATCTTTAATTAGGCTTTGAAAATACATTATGTCCAAACCTTCCTCCTGGAAACCACAGGTCTGATAGTGTCTGTTGAGACAAATGACATAAAGTTACCCCATGGATTGTCTTTCCGTGCACGTGCCTTAGCGTCTTATGTCTCACTCCTCACCGAGTGACCACAGTAACAGCATCTCTTTACTTTTTAATTACACTCAATTAATTGCAATGATGTATAATCTAGTCCTAAAAAAGCTCAAGATGCTATCAAGTGAGTGAAAAATAAGTTTTCCTTAATTCTTTTTTCTTGGCACCTTCTGTGAATAAGTGCATTATAAGTTTAATTGGTTTAATTATGCTGAATCAAATCTATAAGGAATATGGTAGATGCAATTAAAATTTAATCAGTTTATGTAGAACAGATAGAAACCAGGTTTCTTCAAGCCAAATAAGTTCAACATAACACTCTCGACCACTCAGGACATGAAAGGGTTTCCATATAATGTGGGTGATTATGTTCTCCATTTAATCTGTGGAAATGAGAAAATAGGAAATAGTGTTCTGATTAAATCATTCAATTCAACTAGTCTATGTAGTTTAGGGAAATCATTAAAATTGAAACTGACTTGAATGATGACATACATTCAGCACTCTGAAGGAACTGGCATGTTTTCATGCTTATTGCATGCTTTGGCAGAAGTTATTGACTTATCTCTGTGGCTTTCCAAAGGATTAAGCAACTTTCCAAATACATAATAGGATAAAATGAGGATTTCAACTGTCCACTTACTTATATACTAATGACTCTAAAAACTCAAATTATGTTTTCTATTTTTGCAAACATGTTGAATATGGTAATTTATTTACTTTTTTATTCTGTAAATCAATAAAACATTTATCCAAAGTTGCAAAAAACATATTTTGAAAGCATAATCATAAATTCCTTCCCCATTTTCTAAGCATTAATATACTAGGTAATTATTTTTTAAAGATTTATTTATTTATGCATACAAGAGTTGGGGTGAAGGCCAGAGGTGCAGGGGGTGAGAGGATTCACCAGAGACAGATTGGGGACCAGAACAGGTGGATTTACTGAAATACACTGCTGAGGGGAGCAGCGGGGAGACAGGAGAGGTCTGCTGCGCCTTGAGGGTAGCTCCCTGGCCAGGGATCAAACTCATGCTGCAGAGGCTGTGGATTGCTTCATAGTGCTGTGCTTAACCCCTTGCGCCACCAGGGAGGCCCTAGAGAACACCTTAAGACAGGCATTGGATTAGCTGGGATATCCAGCTAATTTTTTTTCGACTAGGTCAAATTGCTGCAGGTGATTATGATTATGATGATAATCATTTTACTTAGCATTTCTCTTTATTGAGCTCTTAAAATAACATGTTAAAAAATAAATGAGTTAATGGGCCTATCCACAGCCTCCGCAGCACGAGTTTGATCCCCAGCCGGCCAGGAAGCAATCCACATGGTGCGGCAGACCTCTCCTGTCATGCCCGCTGCTCCCCTCAGTGGTGTACTTCATCAGTCTGCCTGTTTTGCTCCCCGCTCTGTCTCTGATGAATCCTCTCACCCACCACACCTCTAGCCTGTACCCCAGCTCTTGTATGCGTAAATAAATAAATCTTTAAAAAAAGTATATGAGTTAAAATAATCAAAATAAAAACAGATAGATGAGTAGTTTTTCTCCTTAAAACTAGTAACACCATCACTATGGGGCAACCAATGAGACCAGCTTGATTAATTTCTTCCACTGCTTTGCTGACGCCAATAGTTGTCAATAAGGTTTCCCGAGTCCAGAGACTTTCCCGGTGGCGAGTGGAGTCAGTCCCGTCTCTATAACAGCATGGGGGTGTGAGCTGCCTCCTCGCTGTGTGGCATTTTCAATGATGCTGTGAAAGTAATGGTGGGGACTTGCTGAAGGCTCAGTGTGAACCGAGGCGGTGGCACCACAGAGGGCTGGCAGCTGCTGTGTTCATGCCAAGCACAGTCGAAAGAGAAGACAGTTTCACTCCTTACAAGTGGGAACTGTAACACTTATTAATTTTATTAAATCTCAACCCTTAAATACATGTCTTCTTAGATCTCGTGTCTGATGAGACGGCACTTTCACACAGCCTTGGGTAAGAGGGCAGATGTCTCCAGAAAAGCCCTTGTGTCATGGTTTCACCTGCAAACTGAGCTACTTTGCTTTTTTCATTTAACATCATTTTTATTTGAAAGACTGACCGACAAGCTATGATTATTTTGACACAAGTGTTTGCTAGGCATTTTCTCAAAAAATGAGGTAAGTGAGTCTGTGACATGCCAGAAGATGGCTGACAGCATCTGTTGCTAATGATAAAATTTGAGCTTTTGTGTGAAATTCCAAACCTTGGAAAAATTACATCCATCACTGTGAGCACAACAGCTTTGCAATATTTAACACTTTTCTGATGAAATTGGTATCTGAGCTTTCTGATATTGGATGGAAAAATTTAGCTATTTTCACAAGCTTTACATAACTGTGTAAACCAAAAACTTCAAGATGATCAGCACACAGTGTTCAAAGTTCCATGTAGGCAAAGCATCTTTCAAAAATGTGCATGAGGCCAATGGATTTTAATGTAACAGAAAAAGAAAAAAAAATCATTGATATGAGAAGGTCATTTGACAAAAGATGAAAGGTGATTGTTACATCATGAAAAAACTAACAAAGGAAACAGTGTAAGATCATTTAAATAGATTTCCCCAATCTTAAATAAATTGTAAAAACCATCATGTTCATCACAAAATAATAAATTCAAGAAAGGAAATATGGGGCTTCTCTGGTGGTGCAAGGGGTTAAGTCTCAGCTCTATGAACCTATCAGCAGCCACTGCAGCAAGAGTTTGATCCCCGGCCAGGGAGCTACCCACATGGCGCAGCAGACCTCTCCTGTCTCCCCGCTGCTCCCCTCAGCAGTGGGTTTCAGTGGATCTGCCTGTTCTGCTCCCCACTCTGTCTCTGGTGAATCCTTTCACTCCCCAACACCTCTGGCCTACACCCTAGTTCTTGGATGCATAAATAAAATAAATCTTTCAAAAAAAAAAAAACAAAAGAAAGGAAATATGGGAATAAAATTCAACCAAGATAAATGAGGAAATAATGGTGAAGACACCTCTGGAATCACTGTGGAGCTGAGAGCTTCGTCGAGTGAGGAAGCAGTGATCTCAAACGGATTGAGAATATGGTCAAGAGCCAGAAGAAGTAACTGATAGGAAATGACAATGAACATAAGTATAGCAAGATTTTAATAAGGTAATTGAATACTAGCGAGAGAAATTCATAAATGACACACAGAAGTCATACAAATGCAGTGGTGGGAAGCATCTGGTATATGAAGGGACCAATCTGAGAGGAGAGACATCCTGGATGGGAGAACAGCGCAGGAAGAACAGCGCCAGCCCAGCAGGGGCTCCGGGCGCCATGAGCAGAGACTCACACAACCAGCAGGCAAAACGTTTTAGGCTCACAAAAAAGAGATTTGAGACGTGCAGAGCCAGGCGACCTTTAACAAACGACAATGTTTGAGAGCCCAGGGGCCACCACCCATCAAGAATGTTAGAGAAAAACCTTCTGGAACTTGGTATTCAGCTAGAGAAAGTGAGATGCAAATGAAGCATGGAAGCAGAGCATGTGGTGAAAGTGCTGATGTGGCCACGCCAACGCATTTAGAACAAACCTTTAAGCAGCAGCCTGTTTTCTGCTGCAACTCAAGTGGAGTTGAGGTTAACAGCGCCGAGAATCGCGCGGCTCACGCTGTCATTGCGAGCGAGCAGGTCTCGCGCCGTCCTGCAGCAGCGGGTCCGAGCCGGGCGACGCCTGGAATCGAGCTGGTCCACGCCCAGGGGTGTCAGGGCCGACCCCCCAGTAGCCCAGCCCAGGCCGTGTCCGGGGAGCCTCTCCCTCCTCGCCCCAACTCTCCGCCCATGAGCCGGAGAAGGAGACCTCGGCCACCCCGGAGCCGAGGCGCAAAGGCGCGCGGTGGACTCGCCAGACGGCACCGCAGCGGGGGGCGAGGCCGGGCCACGGGAGCCTGTCCTCAGTGCAGCGCGGGGTTCCCTCCCTCCCTCCCTCCCGCGGGCCAGCAGCGCACCCTGAGCCTCGAGTGCCGAAGCCCTGGGCCCGCCAGCTCTGAAGGCGGCCCCGTTTGCGGAAAGGACGTCGAGCCAATTAGTTTAAAACGAGCTGCTCTCTGGGCTCTGGGGCGCAGCCCAGGACAGAGCGCGCGGGCCACGCGGACCCCAGAGGGCCCTGGGGGGAAGCCCGGAGAGCAGCGCAGAAGCAGCCAAGCCCTAGGCCTTCCTGGAGCTGTGGCTGCAGAATCCAGGCCCCTGGAGGGGAGCGGGGCGCGGGGCGCAGAGCGCAGCCCAGGGGCGGGGCAGTGGCGTCTGGGGCGTGATAGGGATGGGGCGCTCGGGGTGCTCAGGGTGCTGGGGAAGGCGCACCTGAGGGGGCGCGGCATGTGCTGGGCGGGCCTGCGGGGCTCCCGCTTGTCTCTGTCCGCGGCCCGGACTCGCTCTCAAGGGCCGCGCTGACCAACGCGAGGCGCGGGTGAGGCGTGGCTGGTGCGGGGCCGCTCGCCGGCCCGTCGGGGGAAGAAGGCCTCACGCCCAGGTCAGCCGCCTCCCTCCCTCTCACACGCGTCCAGCGCCCGACCCACTGCGCGCAGCGAGAGTCCCCGCGCCGCGTGGCGAGAGGCGCATCCCGCGGCCGTGCGGGGTCTGCGAGCTCCGGTCAGACCTGTAACAGCCCCGACGACCCAGCGGCGGGACAGCGGCGGGACAGCACCGGGACTGCACCGTCTGCGGCTCTGCCGCCTGCCCCTTGCCTGGAGCAGAGCTCGCCCGGGACCAGAGCTCGCCCGGGACCAGGAGCGCTTCCCGGGGACTGGACAGAACATTCTAAGGACTTTCCCAGGAACGGAGGAAGGCGCGTCCCGGCGCAGGGCAGGGCCGGGCGTCAGCGCCTTCTGCGGCCCTCGGCAGAGACCGGCGGCTCCCGCCGCGCATTTCCTGAAAATGTTCATCCAACAGAACGATATTTTTTTTAAATGCCTAACAGAAAAGCCCAAACAGCCAACGTTTATGCCGCATGTGATGTTTAACTGATAAGGCATTTCTGTTTGGAGCACATCAGGTTACATTAGAAAAAACGTGGAGGGGCCTCCCGGGTGGTGCCCGTGGCTAGTCGCAGCGCTGGGAAGCTGCCCGCAGCCTCTGCAGTGCGCGTCGGTCCCCGGCCAGGGAGCTACCCACAGGGCGCGGCAGACCTCTCCTGTCCCCGCTGCTCCCCTCGGCAGTGGATTTCATCAGTCTGCCTGTTCTGCTCCCCATTCTGTCTCTGGTGAATCTTCTCACCCCACACCCTGGTCTGCACCCCAGTTCTTGTATGCATAAATAAAAATCAATCTTTGAAAAGAAATCATGACAATTTTAAAACAATTTTAAGGTGGATATATAAGGTTATTGATAGATTCTTGGTATTTGAAGACCACTGAGTTCTCTGGAAGGGAGATACTAGCTGCATTGTAAATTCCCAATTTTGGGGCCTCCCTGGTGGCTCAAGGGCTTAAGCACAGCACTGTGAAGCTGTCCGCAGCCTCTGCGGCGCGAGTTCGCTCCGCAGCCGGCCAGGGAGCTACCCACATGGCGCAGCAGACCTCTCCTGTCTCCTGCTGCTCCCCTCAGCAGTGTATTTCAGTCAGTCTGCCTGTTCTGCTCCCCACTCTGTCTCTGGTGAGTCCTCTCACCCCCACACCTCTGGCCTGTACCCCAGCTCTTGTGTGCATAAATAAATAAATCTTTATTTAAAAAGAACGAAAAAACATGACGTCGTGCAGCTTTCTAGATGTGATTTGGCTTCCACTGGGTGGAGAGCGCCCTGAGCTCTCCCTCTTGGGCTCCTCAGGCTGATGTACAAATGCTCTCCCTGGTGAGAAGCATCAAACACAACAGTCGCCGGGAGCCGAGGAGCAGCCGGGCGCCCGCGCGCAGGACGAGCCTCGCGGCCAGGGGGCGGCCTTGGAGCTGGACGAACTGTTCTCCTGCTGGTGGGTTTTATGGCGAGAAAAAGAAAATCATTTAAATAATTCAGGGCGAGTTTGCAAGTCTGCTGCTAATCAACAACGGAGACGCTGAATGACTAAAGCGAATTTTGATTGCAGGCGGGAGGAGAGCGCGGCCGGGACCCCTCTGCAGCGCGCGCTTCTCCGGCCCAGGCCGACCGCGCCCCAAAGCGCTCGGTGGGGGACGAGGGTCCACAAGGCTCCACCCTCAGAGGCGGTCGTGAGAGACCGACGGGGCGGCCTCCCTCCTCCCAAATCCCCGGGCTCTGGGGGCGGCGGGAGAGGCTCGGGGTGCGCGGCTGGGCCGGGCACTCGCGGGGGAGGCCTTGCGGGCTGGGAGGCACCTGCGGCGCGCGTGCTGAGGCGAGGGGTTCACCACGACATTTCTAATTTTGCTGCAGGCCTTTACTTTAGAAAGTGGAAGCCCAGCGCTGGCTAGCTAGAGTCGGGGAGCAGGCTGGGCCCGCGAGGCCCGTGAGCAGGCCGCGTGCGCGAGGGGCCCCGGGGCGCAGCCGGTGCAGAGGAAGCCACAGCCCCGCGGGCTGAGACCTTGGACCGAGGCCACCTCCTTGGGCAAACGCGCCCCGCGACTTCAGCAACTGGTTGGAACTTGGGGTTCCGAGGTTGGCGCCCACGGCGAGCTCACGCGGCGCTGGGACCCGGGAGCAGGAGGGAAAACAAGACACTGTTGAGCTCGGACTCGGCGGCAGGAACGCGGACTCCGGCCCGGCGTGGTGCCCGCCCCAGCGAGCCGCCCCCTGGGCCTGGGTAAAAGCCCTGCTGGGAATAACCGAGACGGGACGCGCTTCCGCCCAGAGCAGGTGCGCCCGACGCTTTCGGGGTGACGCCCGCGCGGCAGGAGAAGCGGGGGGCTGCGCTGCTGCCACGTGGCCTCATCGTGTCCATCTCAAGCGCTCAACTGCCCAAGCACCTGCTGGGGAGGCCCTGAGGTCCAGCAACGCCCCAGGCGGGGCTGGCGACTCTGGGAAGGGCCCGGGGGAGCAGTTTAGGAGCTGGGGGCCTGGTGGTCTGTGTCCTGAGGACCCAGGGCCAACATCACCTCCTCAAGCAGCACAGGGGCAAAGGCCTGATTGTGTCTCAGTAAAACTTTATAGACTTTGAGATGTGAATTTGTATCATGTTTGTGTGTCATTAATTTTTCTTCTTCGGATATTTTTTAACCACTTAAAAATGTAGACAAGTATTTTAGTCTTGGGGCTGTAGGCCCCAAAAAGCCGCAGCTGGGATTGGAGGGACTCACTTGCTGACCCCAGTGTCAGAGGCAGCTCTCATCTTGTTGATTGAAAAAAACAAAACAAAACAAAACAAAACAAAACAAAACAACCTGGGGCAGATCAGGATGCAAACGGGCAGCAGGAGAGGCTCGTGGTTGCACGTCAGGGCGGCAGGTGGGGTGCGGGGAGACACAGGCAGGGGCGGGACTCCGACCCCACAGAGCAGCGCCCCGCAGCTCCGGTCCTCGGGGGCCTCAGCAGCAGCGCATCCTTGAGGCCCCCGCGCTGCTCCAAGCGCAGGAACCGCGCGGCTCTGGGGCCGGCCCGACCTCCAGGCTCTTCGTGTGCGCTGGAGAAAAGGCAGCGAGTGGAGAAGAAAACACTTGGGTTTGCAGGAACGCAGCGGCAGAGGGCAGAGGGCGCGTCCGCAGGGGCCCGGGAGGCGTCTGCAGCCGGTCAGGGAGCAGGCCAGGGAGCAGGCCAGGGAGCAGGCTCGGTGGAGTTGGTACCAACTGCAGTTCCGCCCAGGAGAGAAAATGCACTTACATGCAATTAAAAGGGAGAGATTAATTAGCTCAAGCACTTAATATTTGAAAGCGCCCTCTCTGTTACAGTTAGAAATTTTATGATTCACGGTGGCAGACAAGGAGACGAAGGCGGAATTCAATTTCCTTCCTGGCTCGAGAATTTCTCAAGTGCCGCCCCATCTAATGGGGTTTTTAACCATCTTTGGTTTTGTCAGAAAATGCTCTTCTTTTCTCCTTTTAACTAGATGACAGGGACCCATTAAATTAATGAGGCTCACAAAAGTATTTCCCTTGGCAAATGGCAGGCTGTATTAATGTTTACACAGAGCAGTGTTTGAGCTGTAAGCCTCTGCATTAAGTGTCTGTGTTACACCAGCTTCCTCCACCGTTGCTGCTGCTGCTGCTGTCTCCCAGATTGTGTGTGTGTGTGTGTGCAGGTGTGCATGTGTGGGCACGTGTGTGGGGGCATCTATGTGTATGTATGAGTGTGCATTCGAAATCAGGGCTGTTGCCACACAGAAAGTAGACACAGAGAGAATAAGGATCACGGAAATATGAGAACGTGAATGGTGTCTTTGTTCCATCACTGAGTCAAATCTCTTTTGTTTAACAGTCTCTGGCTGATCATTTCCTCTATATTTAATAGTGACAAATAAAATTTCCCAAATGATCATAAAAATCTAAAAGATGCTAAAATCACGTCTGCGCACATGGCTTGAATCCTTTAGTACTTTGATAGTGTTCTAATTAAATGCTTATTATCCTATCTCTAATGTTGTGTTTAAACATACTGTCCATTGGAAAATAAAATTAGAGTAAAATAGCAAAGGCACAAAGATCTGGAAGAAAATCTCCTCTTTATTCTGGACTAAAAGGGAAATTAACTCATCTTGCTTTGTGATCATCAAAGGAGCACTGTGTTCTTGCCACACATGCATGCCAATGTATGCACCCTAATATCGGGGACTGGTTGAAGAACCATAATTCTTCAGTTAGTGTTATATGATTTTAAAGAGTAGATTTTTTTCTTAAATTGGAGTGCAATGTGTTCATGCTCCTTGGAAGAAAACATCAAGATACAGTTCACCTGATCTTGTTTCAACATAGACAGTTTTTACTACATACACTTGTCATTTTTTTTTAAGATTTATTTAATTATGCATACAAGAACTTGGGTGCAGGCCAGAGATGGGGGGAGGTGAGAAGATTTGCTAGAGACAGAGTGGGGAGCAGAACAGGCAGATCTACTGAGATCCATTGCTAAGGGGAGCGACGGGGAGACAGGAGAGGTCTGCTATGCCCTGAGGGTCCCCTCCCTGGCCGGGGATTGAACTCATGCTGCAGTAGAGAAGAAACAAATGAGATAAACCCTGCCATCACCCAAGCTGCCTGCCAAAGAGAAATTTCCAAAACATAGGAGAGGGACAGGAACACCAAAACAGAACCTGGCAGTTTTACAAATACGATGAGAGAGAATTTAGAATTTGAAGAAACTATGGAATCTAGAGCTTATGAAGCAAGGAAGCTTCAGAAAGGAAGGAGTTATGCAAAGGAAACTTTCTAGAAAGGTGTATAAAGACCCAATTGAGCCTTTGTTTGAAAGTCATTTTAAATTCCAATATTTAGAATCTATCCCACTAATGTGCACACGGTTTCTTGCTGATTATTTTCTTGCTGCTGCTTCTTTGCTAGATCCTCCACACTTTGCAAACCTGCTACTCACTTTTTCTTGCAAGGCAAGGCCATCCTAGTGTTTGCTACCCTGTCTTCTGCTCAGCGACCAATGCATCTCATTTGCAGCACCTATTTCTTTATCCTTGAATATTTTATTAATAACTTTGATGCACTGAGTAGGAGGGGAAGATGTTAGATTCACATTTTAGAGGAGTGAAATCTTCTCTTCAAAATATGTCTCATAAAAGACACAGGAGAAAAGATCGCCTCACGTGAAGCCACCCACTCCTCCTCCTCAAGAGCTGCTCATGCTGATTCCTTAATAATAGCAGCGTCTGGAGGGCCCATCAGCAGCTGAACAATTTAGTGGGTAGTTGCAATCATGACTGCAGAAAAAGCACCCTCAAGATGGAGCTGGGCCTACCTGGTGGCGCAGAGGTTGAGTCTCAGCACTATGAAGCTGTCCACAGCCACTGAAGCACTAATTCGATCCCCAGCCAGGGAGCAACCCACGTGGTGCAGCAGACCTCTCTTGTTTCTTTGCTGCTCCCCTCAGCAGTGTATTTCAGTAGATTTACCTGTTCTGTTGCCCACTCTGCCTCTGGGGAGTCCTCTCACCCCCCTCACCTCTGGCCTGTACCCCAGCTCTTCTATGCATAAATAAATACATGTTAAAAAATAAACATTACACCTCCCTGGTTTTGCTCTGGTCTGTAGCTGCTTCTCTCTCTCCCCCGTGACCTGGGGTGACCTTGAGGGCTATTGCCAAGTCCATTCTGGAGGAGGCAGAATCCAGTCCTGGAGGCTGAAGGCTGGGCCTGTGTCCTGCTGGCTCTAAGCTCCAAGGGTGACCCCAGCTGCAGTTCCCTGGCCCATTTGCACCATGGCTGGTGATTTTCTAAATCCAGGCCAGCAAGACCCTGCAGGCCTGCATGATGGGTTGCAGAGGACATTGCTTTGGTCGCCCTGCTAGCTCCTGACCAGCAACAGCCCCAACGATCTGGGAGAGACGCTGTACCCGCTGCACCCGGGGAGGGGCAGACGCAGGCAGGGAAGGAGGGACAAGGACCCACAGGACACCAAGAGCCTCCTGCAGGGCGTCTGGGTGGTAGAGAAAGCTCCAGGCCCTCGGGTGCACTGCTGGGGTCATGCCCTTCCTCTGCGCTCTGGATCTCCCAGGAAGGAAGACCGTGGAGTAAGTGGGCATGGGGAAGAAGCCAGGACCAAAGCGCCTCAGCAGACCCCTCACTCAAGGACCCTTCTCCGTGGTCCAGAACGAGGAGAAGCAGCAGCAGCCTGGAAGCTGGCCGCGCCCTCTCCTGAGTCAGCTGACAAAGGCTGTGGGAAGTTGTAGGGGTGATTGGGGTCCAAGCACCCCGCCCAGCCAGCAGCGGACACCGCTCTCGGCGGAGGAGATTCCCACAAGCACAGATGGGGGCTCCCAAGGGGTGTGCGATGTCACCCATGACACAGCCACTCAGCACAAGAGGGGTGCTCTGGGCGCGGCACCCAACATGCCGAAGCAAGCAGACCTGGGTGGCCCCTGTGGAGATGCAGAAAGGACGGGGTCTCAGGCGTAAGCCCGCGGAGCCCCAGGTAGGGAGACTGGCTGGGGTCACTCAGTGCAGCTGCGGCCCAGCCGTCGCTCTTGCAGAGAAGGACACTGAGGTTCCCGCCCCGCGGAAGAGCAGGACGGGAGCAAGAGAACCCACTAGAAAGGAGCCGCTCCTCATCGCTGAGATGTTAGGGCAGCCTGCATCAGTTTTCAGTGCAAGATTTTTTGAAGTAAATTTTAATGCCCCAGCAAAATTCACTTAAAAATACTTAATTTGCTTGGTGAGACGCCACAGGGTCAGGCAGGGAGACCAGCAGGAAACAATGGCCTCCCAGCTGGAGCCATTTTCCAACAGAGGCTTCCGCAGAGGATGGTGCCATCCCAGGCGCGGAGCGGCGGGAGGTAGCGAGACATTCCTGGAGAGAGCGCGAGCCTGCAGCTGCCGAGGGGGCGCGTTATCTTCTCATGCTTTTAATTTGCATCTTCCTGATTTACTAAAAAGGTTGAACAAATAGCCATATTTTTATTCTTTATTTGTTTTTCTCCTGCGAGATGCTTGTGTGTTATTTGCCCTTTTCTCAACTGGGTGATTTGCTTTCACTTCCTGATCCATAGAAATCCCTTGTAATATTCTGGATATTAATTTTTTTTTCGGTTACAGTTAGACAAATATTTCCTGCTGGCCCGGGGCAGGTTCTGTGCCTGTCCTTGCGGGCCCTCCTGAGGCCAAGCGTCTCGTGAAAGGCACTTTGTGCAGCGGAGCCTGCGTCTCGTTTCTAAGTGTGTTTTATCAGCAAGTGCTGCGGAGAGTCTCCTCTTGTGTCTTACACTTGTTGAAAAATATAGAGTCGTTGGTACATCTGGAATGGAGTGTGCTGAAGAATACCGCTTCATTTTGTCATAAAGCAACCAGCATTGCCAGCTGGATTTCTCTCCTGCCTGCTCTGAAGGGAAGACAGTCAGAGACCCACGGAGAGCGGCGCCTGTGTGGGTTTGCTGTGAGCTGTCCCCGTGTGTCCGCCGCAGCCTCTCTCTCCGCCTGCACAGCGATGCCTCCTTCTGTCCATCTTTAACATGCGGTGACTACAGAGTCTGAGATTGCACCTGTGCCTTGCCTGTCTCTATGCTGCATTGTTGCCTCTTCCCGCCCTGCCCGCCTTGGTAAAAGGAAAGAATCAGCAGGTTTTGTTTTTTAAATCCCAGTGGAGTTTTCTTTATAAAATTCTAAAAAGTAACCACTTAAGAAAATGCATCAATCGCAAGTGTCTCTACATCAGAATCAATTAACTTAGTGCTTGTGTAACAAATCTGCAAGTGAGCGTGGGATTTTTTTGAAAACCCATAAAGTCCACCAAAGTTTATGGGTTGAGCTGAGGCAGCTGCTGGTGGGCAACGTTGAAAACATCACACAGGAAACAAGAGCAAATATCTTCTGAGTTAGGGGGAGGGAGTGTTTCCAAGCGGGAAGCCGTCTACAGCTCCTGCTCTTTTTCAATTTACAAATAAGAGGATTCTACGCCCTGCGTGGCACTTGCGCAGGGCACTGATAGGAGTTCAGAGAAGCACATGTTTAAAGGGCATTTCCAGAAGCCAGGCTCCTCAGTCAGGGGACTCCTCTGCCACTTTTCCACATCCTGTTCACACAATTGGGCTAAAAAACAAGCAAATAAAATGCTTACAATTGAAATAAAGTTTGGCTTGCATGATTGCATAACTTATTTTTAAATAATACATGCTAATTAGAACACACGGAAAAGTGAAAAATTTTTAAAAGCCTCCATAAAAAGGGAGATTCTCTGCCCACCTGGGAGGGTGGCGTGAGCGGGAGGGAAGTTGCAGAAGACTCTGGGAGGAGCAGGCTTGGAGGAGAGGCCTCGGGGACACGTGAGAGCGGGAGTGGGAGATGGGAGCAGGAGTGTATTGCACGTGTGCTCCCCAGCTTGGCACGTGCACCGGGGACTTGGGGGGCCTGGAAGGAGAGAAGATGGAGACACTCGGAAGAGCCGTGGGTGAGAGACCCCTGGGGAGGCTGGCCACGGCGGGAATGACCTTGATTTGCACTTTTATTTTGCTCCTTCACCCCAGACGTGTCTGCCCCTCTGCCCCTTCCCTGTGGTTCTGTTACAGGGCAACCCTGACATAAAACAGGTTGCCTGACTGTGGGTCCTCACCCGCGTGCTTAAAAGGGACTCACACTGCAGGCACACACGAGAGGTTAACAAAAGGTTTGCTTCCAAGGGAAGGGAAATGAGGAAATAAACAACTCAGGGAGAAAAGAGGGACATAAATTCTTAAATGCGTCCTACCCATTTTGCTGACCTGGAATCCTAAATTATCCTCGGAGATCAAAACCACCTTGCCAAGAGTACGAGCTGAAGGGGGGGTGGGGGAGAGCGAGCGAGAGTGAGAGAGAGAGAGAGAGAGAGAGAGAGAGAGAGAGAGCGAGACCCACTCACATGGCTGGTTATATTCACAAATGCCCAAACATGGCTGCTTAACTCCGCCCTCAGGTCCTCGCAGCCTTCCTCTGGGGATCCTGGGATTTGTAGTTCCCAGTGTCTGGATGGCGTGGGGGTGGCGTCCACAAGGCCTGTGTGGAGTTTGCTCAGGACGTCCTTTCCCCCTAACAGTTCCTGCCAGAAGGTGCCTTAGACATGGGGCACATTTTCAGGCCTTAGCCTCAGAACCTCGTGGCCATGCTGTGTGACTGGGCACTTAAAGGGAGGGCAACTGTGTATTGTGTTGGGAAACTATTATCCTGTTAATCCTTTCAAGGTTCTTTTGCACTAAGAGTATGTGGCGGATGGCAGAACCCTTTTATCGTGAGCACGTTTGGGGCTCCTGGACTGCCCCTCAATCTGGACATTAACATTTGCTCAGCTACTACTCAGATTTAACCACAGTTGATTATTTTCATATGCCTTCTTCAGATTTTTATATTCATCTACCAAGATATTTAAATATCTAGGCATATTTCTGACTCTAGCCATCATGACACAAGAATGTATTAGCCTGCTTAGTGACCTATTTTTTTAAAAGATGTATTTATTTATGCATACAAGAACTGGGGTGTAGACCAGAGGTGCTGGGGGGTGAGAGGATTAACCAGAGAGAGAGTAGGGAGCAGAACAGGCAGATCCACTGGAATCCTCTGCTGAGGCGAGCAGCAGGAAAACAGGAGAGGGCTGCTGTGCACTGTGGGTCAGCTCCATGGACGGGGATTGAACTCAGGGCTTTGCGGTGGTTGCCTGAGACTTTAGCCCTAGGCCACCAGAGAGACCCTTAACTCTATCTATCTGCCTATCATTTATCTGTCTGTCTGCCTATCTATCCATTTGCCTACATTTATATTTATAAACATGCTCTAAACACTTTGGGACAATTAATTTTTTCTATATTTTCATCTGAGTCTCTTCCTGAACTGCTGAGCCTTCCTTCAGCGCGCCTGCTGGCTCCAGCGGCAAACAGCAGCAGAGAGGCAGGTGCATGGCCTGGTCACAGAGCCAGGACTGTCCATCCTGAAGCCCTGGCTGTTCAAGGCAGCTCATTGTCCAACCTACTTTCAAAAGAAGGAAGCAGGTCCCACCGCTTGTCAGTGAACTGCAGGATTCCAGAAATGCATGCAGCATATTTTTGCAAATGATCTTTGGAGACCAGGATCTGTCATATACATCTTTTCACTGAATAGAGCGTTAATGAAGGACTATCTGTTCAGCGCTGGGAAGCAGAACACCTTCCCAGCTTTTCACAGGAGCTGTATTATGATTGAGGCCAGAAACAAGATGCTAATTTCCTAAATATATTTTAATATCTCCTTTTGAAAAGTACATTCACTGTGAAGGAATGAAATCATCACTTGAAATTTAGAAGCACAATCTAGAGGTGACCTGGATATTTTGTTGTTAGCTTTGTGTCAATTTTTAGAGCTGCTAGCATGGAGCAGCTTCCTAGCTTTCTGCTTCTTCCGCGGCCACAGCTGACAGACAGGGCTGCTCATGGCGTGTCACAACCACGAGTGGCCAAGGGCTCTGCTCTCTGCACACGCAGAGAGCGCCTAGGTGGAGGACAGCATGAATTCTTCTTCAGCGTGTTTTTTATGGGTGAGTTTTCCGTGCTTCAGACATCTGGGGCTAATGGATTGAGGCACGCGTGCAAGCATTTCTGGCCAGTGGCAGGCCCTCCACGCTGGGCCGTGAGCTCTACAGTCAGCTTCCCGGGGGAGGTGGAAGCTCGTCTTCATCTGACCCTTAGTCAAGTTTCTCTGTATTCCACACATTGGTGACGCCAGAACTTGAATGGCCCAAATGCTTCACGTGAGCCATGTTTCAGTTCAAATATCATGTCCTCAAAGAGACCTTGTGACAGCTCTAGCTCTTGCATGCACACCATCCCTTCTCTGCCCCACGGTGCCCGCGGTCACCCTTGCCATTCTTTAAAGTGACATTATTAGTGTAATTCACTAGAATTACAGTATCAGTCATTGGTTGACTCTTTGATTGTTGCATCTTCATGGCTTTTGTCCCTTTGCATGCTGTCTGAGGGCAGGTCACACTTGATGATGAGTGCCTCATGCTCACAAAGCAGCTGGCTCACACTAGTCACTTGATAAATGTTTGTCAGATGAATGTGTCAATGTTATAGATACATAGGTTCAAAAAACATGCTGACTGTAATAACAACCATAAATAGGTATTGGACCCAGCCAAGAACTGAAGCTAAAAGTAGTTTGTTAAGAGGCACAACTGCCAGCCAATATTTGAAAATATATCCAAATTTGAAAATAAAATACAAAAAAAACAATGAAATGATGCATTTTGTTCACCAGTGTGATGAAAAAGATTTTAAGAAAGGACAGACTGGCATTGTCAAAGTTTGACGAGAATGAGTGTGCTCATGGTATAGCAAAGAAAATGCAAATTGGTATAAGCTGTCTGGTGAGAGCATTCAAAACGGGCTCTCAGACATGAAACACTCAGCAATCACCGTTCTGGCTCATCTTATGGAGAAAACACCAGCAGCAGATCGTGGTAACGGTATCCATGACTACTTTCAGAACCGTGAAAAATCTACATGTAATTATTCCATCAGTGGGGGCTGGTTCAGGTGAAGCTACACAACGGAATATTGTAATATATAGCCACTGGAGCATTCCTGCAGAAGAATTAATGATGGTTTTTCTGGTGGTGGAATTTGAATTGATTTTTACTTTTCCTCTGTACATTCTCAAATTATTCAGTATTCTATAGTTAACATTCCTATTTTTAAAACTAATAAAAGCTTTAACAAAAAAAAATCATACTTTTGTGCCTCTCAGAGGTTCCAGTGTATTATACTAAGTATAGCATTTTAACAGTCCAATATAATGTTCACTGATGTACAGAGTAATGGAGAGCCTCCCTTCACGATTTCTTCAAATGTAGATGTAGCTTTAACCTGAATTAATTGAATTTTAGAATTTAATCTGTGTATATTCCATAAAGCTAATATGAATTTTATGTCTGCTGTTCAGAGCCGTAGCTTCTTTTATTGTGCTTTTGGCAGTCTAAGCAATAATTATAGAGATCTCTTGTAGGAACCTCTGAACTCCTGCCTGGATTTATAATACTATTCATGTTGATCCGGAATTCTTTTGAATAGCTTTGTACTGTGATTAACTGGAATAAAAGATGAGTCATGGCATAACACAGGCTGTAAATCGAGGCTGTATCTTTTCAGGAATAAGTGTTCTCTATTGTATTGTGATTGGGGTAGCTGCTCAGCCCCCAGGCTCAAATTTTGTTGCAAAACAAGAATATTTAACTTGTGTCAATATTTAACTTACGTCAAAGGGATTCTTTGCTCATAGCTATTTTTTATGTGACCTACTTGAGTGCAAACATCATTGAATGAAGTCAACATAGATGCTGTTGATCCTGAGATGCCAAAACATTCACATTCAGCAGTAAGCTTATAGGTAACATGACTTAGAATTTTAAAATATATATATATATATTTTTATTGTGGGAACTTTAGTTTACAACACTGTGCAAGTTTCAGGTGTGTAGTTTCACATCTCGACATCTCACATCACATGTGCTTCCAAGGTCTAGTTTCCAAGCATGACTTAGAATTTCAAAGACTATAAATAAGGGATATTTAGTGGGAGTGTCTGAGTAAACTTATTCTGAAATCTATTCTCTTAATGTGAAATGCCACAGTAGCTGACCCCTTCAAAGTAGCTGTGTTAACATAGCCCCTCCTTGAGTAGCAGAGCACTTTTGTTCATGCTGAATCTTGCTTTTTTTCCTCTAATGTCAATGGGTCAATCACTGTACCTAACAGTGCGTTTGGACCTTCAGAGGTACAAGTGCACTCAGGAAAAACCACCCAGTTCTTATGCCCTTACAATATATTCACTGTGAAGAAGACATAAAAAGTAAATATAACAGTGAGAATGAGAACCAGTGAGAAATGAATATTAGTTAACTTCCATATGCATCCAATTAACCAAAGGGTAGTAATTTTAATGAATTTCCTACTCAGAAAGTCCACTGATATTTCTCTGTCTTTCCAATCTCTTTATTTTGTTTTTATATTTCACATGAGTGAAATAATAAGGTATTTGTCTTTTCCCTGATTTATTTCAGTCAGCATCTCCCATCCAGGTCCATCCATGCTGGCACCAATGACAAGATTTCATCTATTTTATTGCTGAGTAGTATTCCATTGTGTATATTCCAAATCTTCTTTATTGTTCTTTTGTCTCTCCTTATTTGAACATCACATCCCTATCCTGCTCAGCCATCTTGCTGGTTTAGGTAACAGTTCTTGAGAAAAACCCTTAGTTGGCTCCATGTTTCTTCAACTTACCAGTTAATGCACTCATTTCTTTGAAATGTGAAAGAGATAAATGAATGCCACTTTCCCCTCACTGCTCCCTGTTAGATAATTAATGTATTCTTTCAGTTGAAGTGTAATGGTATTTTCTTACTTTTTTTCCTATTGGACATCTCTCCCAGATCAAAATGACAATTAACCTATAGAAAGTTAATTGTAGTTTTCTTCTTCTCTGAGTTTTTTAACAAACACTCCACGAGTTACTCAAATTTTCTCTTCTTATTGATCTTCCTTTTCCTCTCCAAGCAGGATCCTTCCTGTTCAGCAAAGTAAGGCATCAAGTCTCCAACCTGAGTCCCAGGAATTTGCTTTCCCATTCTATTGTAGTCACTCAACTCTCTCACACTCCAAATGTTGTCTACCCTTCTTGCTTATGTTTTTCACTTATTCATCATGGACTGTTGCCAATTATTTCTCCATTTTATCCTTTCAGATATACTTTATTTCTTTTCCATTTCTATGACCACTGGCTGCATTTATCCATTTATAGCCATGTGGAGAGTTTTGATCACAGAGTATTGAATATGACATGTTTTCTCCCATCACACCATTTAAAGTATATTACATGAATCATTAAATTACATAAAACTGCTACCAATATCTTCTTTCAAAACAATAGCTAGCCATCCACACCTGTAATTGCTCTGCACCCTCCAGTACTGGTTGGAAAGCTGTGGCATGAGAGAACCCACCTCTTTCACCTTGGGTAGTCATGGAGGAAGAATTTGAATGTCCTTAAGGCATTTTATTTTAGATCTTTCAATGACATAACCCAATGTTGCATAAATGTTCAGAGTAAATAGGCAAAGAAGTGAGTAACATTTAGATTGGAGTTTGGGTTATTACTCTTTCATACCTAATTATACCAAAATGCTTTGTGCCTTATAATTTTTATATTGGGCTTTTGTTTTTTTAATTTGAATAGTTAAATATTACATAATATAATTTTGTATTCACTTCACCATAGCCTCTCCTTCTCATCATCCCATCATTAATGCATCATTGGATATTTTCTACATGCACTGAGATGGGGAAGGTAAAACATTGAACAAAGAAGATATATTTGCTTTTGGTAAATATATAGAAAATAATTATACACATGAATGAATGATGAATGTTAAGTATCCAATATCCAAATGTTCGAATAACATTTAGAAGAATCAAACTTTGCTGAAATTGGAGATATTTTTTGGATGTGTCGAAGATAATGCTTGCAAAATTACACAGAGCATTGTTTTATAACCCTCAGCATAAGACAAAAATAACAATCATCTTCTTACCAAAGGGAAATAAGAGTTTCAGTAGAAAAAGAAAGGTGAAATCCAGCAAGAAAAAGACTCAGTTGTTCATTTTCCCAGCATCTGACTACAAGACAGAATTGGAGGGAAAGTCTTTTGAATATACTAACGTACTTCCAGATCAACTAATGGGAAAAAATGTGAGCACGGCAGGGACTTCCCATGCTTCCCAGCATGTGCGTGGGGAGACTAAAAGCTTTTTAATGGAGAAGTTCTGGGTTCTACATGACACTTAACCCGTGCAACTGAAAGTGCTTGTAAATTGAAACACATCTTAGCTCGAGTTAGGTCAGAACCATGGACAGCAACAGAGCCTCCTGGTCTCCAAGGAAGGCTGCGCAAGAGCTGGCTGCCAGTTTAAGATGTACCAAAGGATAGTTGAGAAGACTTTCACTGATGTGAACAAGAAAGATGACCTATGGATAAAGTCACCCCTTCCCAATGTCAGGATGGCATACAGAGCCCCTGGCACTTACATCATACTAATAGGTGTGAGGAATTGAGGGGCAAGAAGAATCCTGCATTTGACCATTTATTCCAAAGTCCGACTTCAAATATGGAAATAGATGAGTTATCCTGATTTAGCATATTACATTTTTTGAGCTACTGGATGGAATAGGATCCCATGAACTGCAATAAATTAATTTATAAATTAGACTTATTTATTCATCATTCATAATGGTAAATTGTAAAGCAGCTGTAAAATGTCTCAGATCCCACTTTGTTATGGAAGAACTCATCTCTGGAGAAGAAGATCCAAAGGTTTTAAACAACTGGATAAAAATAAAGGAATTAGTTACCTGAGTTCAAATTTTAATCCCTCTAGACACTAACTGTGTGACTTGAGAACAAATTATGTTTCACATTTCTGTATGCATTATGAATAAAGGTGGTACCTTCTGTGTTCTGGACTGTCTTTTCAAGGATGTCTGTAGAGTGAGAAACCTTGAAAGACAGAGAAAATGTCTTCATGGGGGCAAAATACAGGCCTGCTTACTCCTTATTTTGAGAGATTCACCTCTCCTAAATTCAGGGTTCCTTTCCTATAATGCATCCATGTGAAGGAGTCACCTCTTTCACTTGATTTCACTCTGTTAGAACTGGGACTTAGGGAACTGATACACACACACACACACACACAGAGAGAGAGAGAGAGAGAGAGAGAGAGAGAGAGAGAGAGAGAGAGAGAAAGCAAGAGCAATTCTGACTACTACTACTATTGTGAATAATAAAGTTATTTTTCTCATGTCTTCTGTCAGCATCTATGAAACACTCACAGGATAATTTGTTAGCACTCATAATTTTGAGCCTCATTTCTTCTCACTTGTAAAAGAAGGTTGTACTTCTTTGTTTACAAGATCATAGTACAAGCAATGAATACCGAATAACAGTATTCTGGAGTCAGAGAACCTGGTTTATCCAGTTCTCTAATCTTTACCAACTACAAAACTTGGGGCAAGTTACTCTATGCCCCTGCACCTCAAGTTACTTGTAAGTCAGATGTGGATTGGTAATGATGTTACACCAACCACACTGTGCTCTGAGTAGTAAGTGTTCTGAGAATTTTGTCTGGCACATCCTCTGCACTGTGCCAGTATTTCCTATGAAGCATTGAACAAAGAAATGTGTTCCTATCTGGTTTGCAATAAATGGTAGTTTAAAGACTGACAGACAGAAAGATAGAAGAGAGGGAGAAAGATAGATACATAGAGAAATAGATACCGTTGGTTCAGAAAACAAGGACATCACTCATGGCCACAAATGCTGATGTAGAGAACTGGAGGTCTGAACAGCCTAATGAATTATTGATGGGGTGCAGGAGCTGTGCAGTGTCCAGGAAACGCTGCGGCATAAACCCAGAAACATTCTCGCAAGTAGCGACAATGGTAAGTTGCAGATGGTCTACTTTTGTTGTCTCGCCTTTCAAGTTCAATGCAAAGTACACAGTAGGTGCTCATTCATGTTGTTTACTAAGTAGAAAATTAATGTGTTTAAATAATTATCATGCCTGATGAAGCTTTAGCTTAGAAATTAATATGAATGTCTTCCATGTGCATTGATTTTTCGAAGATCTTCAGTTCCACTGACGGGTGAGGTAGCACTCAGTGCTATTTAAGATCAAAAAACAGAACTGCAAATGGTACTTTTTTTTAATGCAAATGCATAATTGCTCTCTCTTCAGTCCATCGGATTCAGAGGTTTATTGGACACTTTCTCTGTTGCATTGATTTGGTGCTAATGATGTAATTCAATCTTAGAGCTGAATTATCCTAATTTTCTCTCAGAGAACATAGTGATAATCTTGATTTTTCTGTAAACCTTTTCATTTTTTTATTCTTTGCCTCCCTATTTTTTTTTTTTTGTTTCAGTTTTATGTTATGAACATCAGGTGGTAGCCACCATGGAGAAATTCATTTTCTGGCAGCTGTGAACATTCTCCTGGATACATACCCTTTCCTCGAGAAATTAAACCATCTGGATATTTCTTCAAATGCATCGAATTTATTGAAAAAAATAAGTTGCATCTTATTAGAGAGAAGAGGAAGGGAAGAAATCTTTACAATAAATTACGAGTTGACGGTAAGTTGAAGCATCTAGAGTAATTTGCCAGGCTGGGAGGAAGAATATCTGCTTTTCCATGTCTGCTTTCTCAATTTGCATTCTTTGTTCATCTGTTTGAAGATTAGAACAATCTGTATATTCTAAAGAAAATGTTTATGAGTAGGAAATGTCATCATCGTCGAAGTCTAGACCACGCTGGTTGCAGTAGTTTTGTAAGACTCTACTGCCTTATCTGGCTAATCCCTGCTTTATAGATAACAGTTTATATGTGTGCCAGATTTGTCGATTGGAATAGCAATAGCATCATATTAAATAACTGTCTTTATAAAGAAGAATGAAGCAGCTGAACGCATCAGCAGTTAGTGCGCCAGGCAACGCTAACATTTATGCAGCATGTGTTCTTCGGGTAGCTTTCTCGTCCTGGGTCATGGGTTAACGGGACCCAGTTCTGACGCTTTGTGTGCAGAGTGAATTGCATGGAGTGACACCTTCCATAGTGAATGTCCTGCTGATTATGATGGGGGGGTTTCCTTAATCAATTTCTTCATCTTGAAATTTCCAAATTTCAGAATTTTGTACTGCCGAAGTTGAGTCAGTCTACTTCCCACACTATATTGAATGACACAAGTCTGTGTCCTGGGTATGGGGTGTGGTTCTGCCCCACATCAGGCTCCTGAGTGACAGAGGTGGGGAGATGGTGATAGACAGAAGATGCTTTGTCATTGGGAGTGCTTGAGTATTTCAGGATACATTTTCTTTTTTTTTTCATGGTCCTTTGGTAGTTTAAATTTTTATCAAAGAAGCATTGATTTAAAACATCGCACAGGTTTCGGGTGCAGGACATGTGGTGTACAGCTTGAAGATTGTCACCCAAAGTCTAAGTGCATCCACCACCATGTAGTTGATTCTCCTTCCCTCTGGTCACTGCCATTTTGGCCTTATAATCTAAGACTTTGTTTCATGTTGCCTTGTTTTGCTTACTTTCTCTCTTCTCTTCCACACATCAGTAAAATCACACAGTATTTGTCTTTCTCCAATTAATTCATTCCATGTAGCACACACCCCTCTTAGGCCATCCATGCTGCTGCAAATGGTAACATTCCATCTTCTTTCTAGCTTAGTAATATTCCACCATGCATATATGTACAGCTATAGATGTAGGCACTTGGCTCCCCAGTGCAAGCTCCCCACTCCCCAGGGAGAAGCCCCATGTGTATACCCCCTTTTCCGACTCTGCCTCACACCGCTGGCAGGGGAGGTTCCTAGGGAGCCCCTGCCTCTGCCTTCCCAGCCTTTCCCATGGGCATGTTCATGCGTTGCCATGGAGATGTCCACCCGCTGTCCTCAGCTCTGCCTCAAAGAGAGTCACCGCGCTGTCCTCCCGGCACCACCAGCCATGCCTCATGGCATGTGCAGCTGCTGCCCAAGAAAGGGGCCACTTGATCTATAAGGACCAAGTCATCCAGACAATAATGGCATTTTATTTCTTCAAAAATACATTTTTAAAGCTAAAAGGGATACCTCTTCTGTTAAGACCAGATTCTACGGCATGGGCTTCACAGCCAGGGAAAGTTCTGTAATTTTCAGGGCCCAAAGCAAAGCCAAGATCAATCCCTTAATAAATGGGTGGATCGGGGGTGGCGGGTGCTGGGGTAGGGGTAGAAGAACAATTAAAGGTGTTAAAATGTAAAGTTTTTTTTTCTTTAAAATTACTTTATTACCTGCACTATGTAGTAGAGATACATGAATAGAAATTCCAAAACTATCTGTCATAGTTTTATGTAATATAGAAATATTTTACTAATGGGATATCTCAATTGATCATAAGATTTTTTTGGCCTGCTTTCTGCACATGCATTTACGAGGGCATCAGGATGGAAGGCCATGAAAATGCCAGCCAATTGCTACTTTTATCACTATCATTTTACAAGGCCTTTAAAGAAATTAGATACGCGACAGGTAATTGCTATTGGTGAGATACAATATGGCAACGCGAAGCAATTTTCATGGGGCTCTTTGGCTCTCATTTTACCTCTTTCCTTTTTTAACTATTTATTCAAGTAGAAATTCAGAGCCACCTTCTGAATATCACACGTGTGAGTCTCTGAGCAGAGATTACTTGCTGCAACGTGCTTGAGGAAGTATTTCACGATTCATCGAACGCAGCATCAGAAGCTTTGGGCAAAATACAGAATTACCCATGATCTTCACACTGTCCAAAAATTAACAGTGCAGGCCTCCCTGGTGGTGCAAGGAGTGAAGTCTCAGCACTATGAAGCTATTGGCAGCCTCTGCAGCATGAGCTCAATCCCCAGCCAGGGAGCTACCCACAGGGCACAGCAGACCTCTCCTGTCTCCCCGCCGCTCCCCTCAGCAGTGTGTTTCAGTAGATTCTCCTGGTCTGCTCCCCACTCTGGTGAATCCTCTACCCCCCTCACCTCTGGCCTAACCCAGATCTTGTGTGCATAAATAAATAAAATAAATCTTTTTAAAAAAATTAACTGATATGAAAAAACAGTATTTCAAAATAAAAACAAAACAAAACAAATCATCATTGAAAATGTCTCATTTTGAGGGCCTTCCTGGAGGCACAAGGGGTTAAGACACAACCTGTGAGGCTTGCCACAACCACTGCAGTATGAGTTCGATCCCCAGCCAGGGAGCTACCCACAGGGCATAGCAGACCTCTCCTGTCTCCCCGCTGTTCCCCTCAGCAGTGGATTTCAGTCCGTCTGCCTGTTCTGTTCCCCACTCTTGTCTCTGGTGAATCCATTTACCCCAAACAACTATGGCCTGCACCCCAGTTATTGTATGTATAAATAAATGTTTTGTTTTGTTTTTTTTTAAAGAAAATCTCTTATTTTGAGAAGGATTTTCTGCTGGTGTAATTATTATGGAAACCCTTAAAAATAATTCATAGGTTACGACAACATTGTAATATACATTTATGATCAAATTATTTAAATTATAAATTTTAGTTCATCTAGAGCTGAAGAGTATCACAGAACAATTTTTCTTGAATAATTTCTCACTCAAATTGATTTCATACAAACTTAAGTGTAATTTTAAGTGGGTTTAAGTGGGTTTAAGTGGGTTTATGCAGTGAAGTCTTGATATTTCCTCAGATAGTTCCTATAACTTGTCCTGTAACCCGTGGCTCATGAATTGTGTGTAAATCTAAGATGTTTTCTCTGTATTCTTTTCCTACATCTTCAATGACAAATAAAAATTTAGAATTATCTTTCTTTTAAATAATTGATTTCTCCAAAACATCACATGAAAGAAGAAAAGTTCTTTCCTTTTTTCATCTAATTGAACAATTTTTTAAATTTAATTTATATTTATAATCCTATGAATATTCAATTGCCAATGTTGTACCAATTTTTGAAACCAGAGATTCTAGACTCTGAATTTTAATAACTTCTTGATGAAGTATTTTGAATGTCAAATATCCATCTCTTTCATTTTGATTGAGATGAAATCCATACTATAAAATCTGTCCTTTCAAAGTGTACAATTAAGTGATTTTAATATCATTTCACAATTTTACAATCCAGATCATGATCCAATTCCAAATCATTCTCGTGGTACCATCAATACCTACTCCCTGTCAGCTTTCTTTGCTTCTGGTTCCTTGTCCTAGCCATTATTGAAAACTGGTCTCCAACTAATATATACGTAGTTTCCAACTAATGTATCTCTATTATTTATGTGTTATTATGTATTTTACTGAAGTGTTTAAATCATTGATCCAGTTACCTTTGCTCTAATTACAGGTAAGCCAGACTTTACACCTGCCATTTTGCTGTTTACTTTCTCTGTTGTTTCTTTTCTCTTTTTACTTTCATTATTGCATTATTTCTGATAAGTAGATATTTTCTAGTGCACCATTTTCAAGCACTTGTTACTTTATTTTTTTTCTTTAACTCTTTGCTCTTATTTTTATTAGTTGTTTTCCTGGGGATTACAATTCCCTCTTTATGGCAACCTAGTTCAGATCGACGCCGACACCAGCCTTCATTTCAGTGGCGCCCAAAGATCTGCTGACCCTCTGCTTGTCCCTCCCCTGGTTCCCACAGGACATAAAAATGGGGTCTTTTTATGTTATGTGACCATCAACACAGATATGGAATTTTTTCCCTCTGCAGATTATTAAAAATCAGACAGGAGAAATAAACATGCTACAAACACAGAACCTTTCACTCCCTCTGTTCATTCACGGGTGGGTTTTGCCAGCCTCCTCCCGTTCCTCTTGCTGTCTGGTCGCGTTGGGCTCAGCTGCTGCATTCCTGTCTGCGGGTCTTACTGGATGTGCCTCTCGGCTATGCGTTCCATGCTGATTTATCAGAAATTGCCGTTCTTACTCCATTTTTGAGTATCTGAATATATTCAATATAAGTCTTGTTTCACTGTTTTCCAGTTCTTTAAAAATATCCCATGCATTCTGGCCCCCTTGGTGTCTGAGGCGTGATCAGTGCAGCCCTCTGAGCCTCCCCTGGTCACCAGCCGCTCTCTCTGGATGCTCTCAAGTCTTTTTTTCCCACTGTCAACCGTCAGCCCGGGAAATATCTAGATAGAGATCTCCGGAGTTCATTGTTTACAGTTTATTGTAGCAGTTTATTGAACTTCTTGGGTGTGTGTAGATAAAGATTTTTATAACATTTGGGAGGATCCTTATTGTTTCTCCAATATTATCTTTGCCCCTCGCTCCCGTGGACGTCCCCATCCAGCGTGTTGGCACAGTTTGGGGGAGTCGCCCAGATCCTTGAAGCTTTGTGCATTTTTCTTCATCTTTGTCCTCTCTCTTCCTCAACAGGAAAGATTGTTCAGGATCGCAGCTGAGTCCTCATCAAGTTTGCAATGCTCTTTGCTGCCTTGTGAGACCCGCTGTTGGCCCGGCCCACTCTGCGGAGTCTTTCCTTCAGTCACTGCCTCTTCCAGCTCCGAGCTCCTCTGTAGTTTATTTTGTGTAATTTCTCCCTCTTTATTTATCTCTGCTTTTAGTAAACAGGCTCTCATGCCCTGCTCGCTCTTTGCTCCCACGCTGCTGGCTCCCGGAGCATGTTTGCAGCCGCGGCCCTCGGGTCTGCGGCGAGGCCGGGTGCAGGCTGCCTCCAGGGCGGGTTCCATGAATTCTGTCTTTCCCACAGCCCACGCTTTCTTATTTCTTTGCACGCCTCAGAATTTTTTTTTTTATCAAAAACTGAATATTTTAAATAACATTGTGTGACAAATCCACAATGACATTCTCATGTTACCAGGAGGGGTTCCCGCTGCGGTTGTCTCGCTGCTGCTGGGGTTGTCTCTTGACTTTGAGATTTTTTGGAACCGCTTCTCTAAGTCTTTGGCCTTTGTCATGTGTAAAATAATTTTTACATTGTCTGGCACCAAATAATCATCCTATAAGTGGGCACTTCCCTCGCCCCCCACGCTCCCTCTCTGCTACTAACACTGGTCAAGATTCTGAAGCAACACAGCACCTCGCGCGTGAGCGTGCCGGCTTCTGCACACGCTGCGCAGGACATTCATTCTATGAACTTTTTACATTTCTTTTCACTTGGACATTTCAAGATCTCTGACCCGGATGTTAGCTCAGCGTCTCATTAGTTGTTCCTCCTGGTTGGAACCACCTCCGCAGACATGGTATTCTGTCTGGACTTTAAATAATTGGACTTACATACTGGACTTTAAATAATTCCTTCCTTCAAATACAACCATTTACTGCAAGTCACTTTGACCCATTGAGCCAGCAATCATTGCTTGATCAAACTTCTGGTGATATTTTATTTTTCATTTAAAAACACAGTCATATTGTGACATGTGATATTCATTGTTAAAAATTAAGAATTCCTTTTCTCCCATTATTTCTTAAGAATAATTTGCTCACAGTAGTCATAGCTTATAAATTGGTTCTTTCTTTGGAAATAGGAAGAACCTACCCGTTACTTCTTGAGTTAATTTGTGAGATAGCAGTTGGTACATTCACTTAGCGAACTCTTTAGTTACACTCAGAACATGCTTTGCCTTTTAGGTCTCTTCAGTGTGTTGACTAATTTAAACTGAGTTCAAATCCAAGGGCCTCCTGGATGGTAGACTGAACACAGTGCTCAGCTTCAGGCTAAGTTGGTGAGAAAGGCAGTGTCATAATATAATTATCTACCTATTGTCTCCCGTTTGCATCTACCAGGTGAGATGTTATGTGTTCTGGGTGCAAAGCTGGTGACTTTGATCCTTGATGCCAGGATCAGCAGGACCTTAGCCCCCTTTGTCATCCAGCGTGCCCTTCCTCACCCTGCTCCTCCATGCACCTTGCCCCTGTGCAGTCCTGGGGTGCCTCATGTCCTGCTGGGGCCACCCTCTCCCTCTTGCTGAAGGATCTTCACCAAGGGGAGCAGAGAGGAAGGCCTGGAGCTGCTCCATCCCCTCTAGCACCCATCCCTAGGGGGCCGACCTTCTCTCATGGTGCCCTGTCCATTCAAGACCAAAACCAGCTTTGAACTTTTAATCATCCTTGATTAAAATGGCATGAATTGGGCCTCCCCGGGGGCGCAGCGGTTGAGTGCTGGGTTACGAAGCTGCCCGCAGCCTCTGCGGCGCCGGTTTGATCCCCGGCTGCTCCCCGGCCACCGGAGGAGGCTCCCACATGGCGCGCAGACCCCTCCTGCCGCCCGCTGCTCCCCTCAGCAGTGTCCTTCGGTCCTTCTGCCTGCTCTGCTCCCCGCTCTGGCTCTGGTGAATTCTCTCACCCTCCCGCGCTTGTGACTGTACCCAGTGCTTGTATAAATAAATAAAAATAAATCTTTAAAAAAAAAATTTTTAAAAATGGCATGAATTACTTGAGGGAACAACAAAAGGAAAAAAATAACACACGGCCTTACGATGCCTCTCAAGCGGGATGTGTCAGAGTTGCAGGCCTAGGCCCCATGCCTGGGGCCCATCACAAGGCACATTGCTGCTTGGCCACGGGGCTGCCCCTGCCCAGCTCTCCAGAGACGCCAGCCCATCTGGGCTTTGGTCAGGCCGGTGAGCGATGGGCGAGTCTGGTGTACTCCATGTATTTATTTTTAAAAATATCACCCAGCACCCGCTGTGTGTCAGGCACTGTTCGAGTGGAGCAGATAATCAAAGGCACCTGCCTTCGCCTGCTTGCATGCTAGTCAAGAAAGCTGCGCAAAAAAGTTACAGTCAGAAACAGAAATTAAATAACATGTTAGAAGATGACAATTTCTGAGGGGAAAAGTAAAAGCAAGAAAGATGAAGGCGAGCCAGCATATTTAAGCTCTGAGACAGGAGGGCTCGTGGTTTTAAGCAGGTAAAATGTAGACAACCTGTTGAGAAGTTGACACTGGAGCAAAGTCTTAGGAGAGTGAAGAACCATGAAGAAAGCAGAAGCGGGCACGTGGGAAGGAGACTGAGCGGCAACCAGTGAGCGCGGCCACCCAGCAGCTCCGCCAGCCTCTTTACCCCAATGTCTCTGCCCAAGACACTGGTCCCGGACGTGCTCTGCGAGCTTCCGGAAACCACTCGAAATAAATCCATCGTCGTGTGAGAACAGAATCGCTCTTGACTCGCAGTAACAGAAAGAGCGCCTGCTGCAGCGGCGGGCGCCTGGGCAGAGAGGCCAATTCTAACTGTGAGAGAAGAGCATAAAGGAAGTTTCCTAAGAGGCATGAGGATTGGGCTGGTGCTGAAATAAAGCCACGGGTCAGACGTTGTCTCTGTGTTTCCATCACTCATGGGAGAAGAGAGGCGCGGTGGAGCACAGGGGACGGCGGTGACCGTCACGGTGACCTGGTGGTGGGAAGTCTGTGGGGACTACACCTGACAGGAGAGAGCAAGCATTGTAATAAATAAAAAAAAAAAAGGAACAATAATGTAAAATATATATAAATAAATAAAAATTTTTAAAGATTTATGTATTTATGCATCCAAGAGCTGGGGTGCAGGCCAGAGGTGTGGGGGTTGAGAGATTCACCAGAGACAGAGTGGGGAGCAGAACAGGCGGATCCACTGAAACACACTGCTGAGGGGAGCAGCGGGGAGATGGGAGAGGTTTGCTGCGCCATGTGGGTGGCTCCCTGGTCAGCTGGGGATCGAACTCCTGCTGCAGAGGCTGCGGATTGCTTCACAGTGCTGTGCTTAACCCCTTTCACCACCAGGGAGGCCCCATAAATAAATAAATTATACAGTAAAAAAAAAACTTCTGGGAGAAAGACAACTGAGTACACGGAATACAGACGGAAGCAGAGGACCTGAGCCTCCTGAAACCGCGCCTCCTGGTTTCCTCAGCCCACTCAGACCCTGCTCCATCTTGTGAGCGGGACTGTCACCCCCGCTGCCAGCGTCTGCTTCCCTGTCGCTCGCCTCAGCGGGATCTGCTGGCGCCTCGGCGGGATCTGCTGGCGCGGCCACTGCTGTCACCCAGCATGGCCCCAGGCAGCCGCTGCTGCCAACTCTGCTCTGACCCCTCCCGGGCTGGGCCTCAGCGGGACCGGCCTGGAAGCTCCTTCTCAAGCAGGAGCCGCCAAGTGACCGCCGAGTGGCGTGAAACAAATCCAAGGAGCCGAACCAGGGGGGAAGTGAAGGCGCACGGGTTTTAATTATATCTTTGATGCGATGTGACATCAAGGGTCTCAGAAAGAATCGGGTGTTCCTCAAGGGGTGCCGTGGGTATCCCCATGCCGCGGGCGGGTGGAGGGTGTCATGGTGGCCACGGGGGCGGAGCTGGGGCTGGCGGAGCAGCCACTCCTTGGCATGGGCAGGAGAGCGACAGGGCCAGAGATACCCTGGACCCGGAGGGACGGGCAGGGAGGCCACTCTGAGGAGGAACGGGGTGTGAGGGGCTGACGGCGGTCACGCCCTGGTGGGCGCACTGATGTCTCCCACGTGTGAAGAGTATGCCTGCGCCTCCCGTGGGGCTGAGGAAGGGGCTCTTGCATCACCTCCATGAGCCCCCATGGTTTCCAGACAAAGCAAGTGCAAGGAACCTGACGCGGCGCCTTCTCCTCTGCTTCGGGTCTCCTGCCCCAGTTCCCCTTTGGCCAGGCCCAGCCAGAGTGTCAGAGAGTCCCGCCAGCCACGTGGTGTGTTCAGGGCCGGCGCCTGACTCAGTCCCGGGATGGACCAGAGCGCGGGTCAGGAAGCCCGAGGGAGACAGGACCGGGGAGACCAATGAGCCCACAGTCAGGGACTGACCAGGCCGAGGGGCCACCCGATCACCGCAGTGTCCAAGTGCAGCTCAACCCGCATAACCCACCTTCTCAGTCCTGGAGACCAGAGGTCTGAGGGCAAGGGTTGGAGAAGTGAGGGCATCCCTCTGTGCTCCCCCAGCGACTCAGCCTTGCCGGTGCTCCCAGCTTGCAGATGCTTCACAATGGTCCTCCGTCTGTGGACGCGCCCTCCTGTGTCTGCTTCTCACACCGTCTCTTCAGAAGGAGCCAGCCAGGCGGCCCAAAGCCCACTCCACTCCTGGGTGACCTCATCTTGGCTACTTGCACCCACAGTGACCCTGTTCCAAATGAGGCCACCTGCCGGGATACAGGGTTAGGCCTTCAGCATATCTTTCTGTGGGAGATGTAATTCAACTCACAACAAGGCCAGCCGGGAGAAGGGCCCAGCACGCCATGAGCCACTTAGGCCAGGAAGCAAAAATAAAAGGGGCGAGATCAGCAGCTGTAAGAGAGTCAGTTCCGCTGGAAAGTCAATGCGGAAGAAACCATGACATTAGCAAAATAATTAGCAGCTGTTACAACTACCGTGGGGACCCTGGTAATAGCCACGCTGTGAGGCACTAAAATGGGCCCTTGCTAACAGGACGGAGACCTCCGTCACCTGCTGGGTGGCAAATCATGTATCTGTTTTCTTCTGCCACACTTGCAACAATAACTGTTCAGTTTGAAAAGACATCAGATTCCAGGAGAACACCTGTGTCCTCTTCATACTTGCACACAACACGTATGTGCTAAATGAAGGCAGAAGGAGAAAGACAAAGTCACCTGTAGGTGTGACATGGAGAACCCACACCAAGTGGCAGGTCAAGGCAAACCAGAGCTAACCCTGAAAGCCGACGGCAGGATGAGGCGTCCAGAACGGGAGGCGAGAGCTGGGTGTGGAGGGCACAGTGGACGTGGGCGCCTGTGGGTGTCTTGGTGGTACGTGCGGTGTGGAAACAGCACCTGCGGGTGGAGGCGTCATATACTGCTGATGCACAAACTACCATGGAAGTCAATGTCACAGCAAAACAGTACAACGAAATTCTTAGAAATTATTTTTTTAAATAATAAATTTTATTTTTATATTCCCCATACAATTGCAACCCCCCCATTCTGACCCCAATCCCTCCCCTCCCACCCCTCACCCCCCAAAAAGTGTCTCTGGTTCATAGTTTTTTGTTGATTTTGATTTTCACTTTCTTATAGTTATTCGTTTTCCTGGTCCCTTATGTAAGTTTTCTAGATTCCTGCTCTTAGAAATTATTTTAGGGCCTCCCTTGTGGCACAGGCGGTTGAGCGCAGCGCTGTGGAACTGTCCGCAGCCTCTGCAGTGCCAATTCGATCCCCACCGGCCACAGAGTTACCCATATGGGGCAGCAGACCTCTCCTGACTTGCCCGCTGCTCCCCTCAGCAGTGTGTTTCATCAGTCTGCCTGTTCTGTTCCCCGCTCTGTGTCTGGTGAATCCTCTCACCCTCCCACACATCTAGCCTGCATCCCAGTTCTTGTATAAATAAATAAATCTTTAAAAAAAAAGAAGCTATTTTAAAGAAGTTGATGTTATTGTTGCCCCTTGTCACTGCACCCACTGGTTGGAGACACCAATTTGCAAACTGCACCAAGAGATCATCTGGCTTCTCCTTTGTGATCAGGTGAGAGCTCCCGGCGTGGTTGTTGCAGTTGTTTTAGGGGGTGACTGGGATCACGGCAGAGTCAGTGTCACTGCCTGTGAGGAACGTCCCAGCATCCGGGAAACGCTGGGAAGACCCCACCCCAGATGATCCAAAGGTCACCTGCGCTGCCTCTGGGGGGCTTCTGATGTTTCTGCTATAGCCAGATGCAGAGTCTCGGTGACGTGAAGTGGGGGAGCCCCCAGCAGAGGGGACAGCGTGGCAGGGCGCCTCTGCCAAGCTACCTGGCATTTCATTTGCTCACAGGGTCTCCATGAGTCAAACGTTATTTGAAAACCATTTGCAAACGAGGTAATAGCCTTCAATGTCCCTTTGTTTTCTCTAGGAAAGTAATTAACAGCGTTGGGGTTGCTTTGCTTCACTAAATCCCCCAAGTTAGACACGCAGGGAAACTTTCCTGAGCTTGCAGAGTCATTCACGCAAGTGACAAGCCAGGGTTCCGTGAATCAAAAGCTTGAAGCTCGTTGAGGCAGACGGAGCCCGGCGGAGACCCCGTCCACGCATTCACCAGTATTTTGACCTTCAGGGACCCAAGCGCTGGTATTGCTGTCACGTAACCATCATGGCAGGCGTGACGGAATAAATGGCCTCGTTGAGTTGATTGATTAGAAATCTTAAATCAATAAACCTGAACAATAGACATGTGTTTGCACCAGCACTGGGGGGTTGGTGGGGGGGCAGACCCACAAGTCAGGCACAAGACATGCGGTTTACAGGGCCCCTGCGTCAGTGCGGGATTTGACCGAGAAACGATCTGCAATTCATGCCTCAGTTTCCACTACCACAGTCACAAATGTTCAGTCCAGAGAATCAGATTTGCCAAAACCAACCACACGAAGCCAGGCCTCGCTGGAGGAGCTCCCACGTGAGAACAGAAACATCGCTGGCTCTCCCGGGAGAGTTTTGGGCATTTGGTTTCTGCAAGACTTACCCTCGTCGACTAGGAGAAGAGGATGCAGGGAAGTGAGTACAACGTGGCCTGTGATCCTGGAACCCAGGTCCAGAGGAGAAACAGACAATCACTGCTGACGCCCAAGGGAGAGGACCGATGGCGCAGGAGAGGAGCAGAGCGTCGAAGAGAAAGAGGAGCTTTGAGGTTGAGAAACCCAAGATGGCTTCCCAGCGAAGGGCAAGCATGTGGCGGCCCTGCAGACCAGAGTCTTAGGGACTCAGGGGCGAGGGCACTCTGCGAGCAGCAACAGAGCAGACAGGTCCCCCCACCCCTGCCCACAAGCCGGGGGCCAAGGCAGTAAACTTTCCCTCAAAGGACACTGCGGCGGCCCCCATGGCAGGTCCCCAGCCCTTGAGGTCTCCCTTGCGGCAACCCCACCCCGCAGCGGCCGTGAGGGAGCAGCGGACGCCACGGAAACAGTGGGTGCAGGGGCCCAGCAGGACATCGCTGACAGAAGAGGCGGCTGTAGCCACGGCTGCCCCCTGGCTCTCCAGGGCACAGGGTCTGCCGTGTTCACTGATTCAGCCCGAAGTCCAGGCCAGTGGCTGATGCTCAGGGCAAGGGCAGGGCTTGTTCACTAAATGATGAGTCGAGGAAAAAAATCAAACTTGAACTTGGGCAGACAAAGCAGGGCTGGGTCTGAGAACATCAGTCTGTCATCCTTGGGGCGCCAGGAGCCCTGAAGGCTCTGCAGAGGGGCTGTCTCTGCATTTCAGGGGCCATCTAAGCCTGCTGGGCTGACAAGCAAAGATATTTGGAGCAGAAAACTAGACACTGAGCGAGGACCTGGAGTACTGGACTCAAATACAAGGCAGGCGGTAGAGACTGAATCGCAGGACCAAGCCCTGGGCCAGCGACAAGAAGAGAGAGTTAGGAAGACTGTTGCTGACCATCAGAATGATTGACTCATCTTATAATTCAAAGAAGCCAGAATACTTCCAGAGAGGAGGAGACATGTTCTTTTTATTCTGAAAAAGTCAGATGTAGATGCAGATGACACGCCCGTGTGTAAATGTCACGTTCAGCAGGTGACCCAAAAGTTGAGTTATTGGAAAGTTCTCTTGAGTCAGAATTGAAGGTGACCCCCTCGGACGGGCCAGCAGTGAGTTCTTCTGTCCATAACAGACTCACCAGCAGGGCATTTGGAGAGTGTTTTCCAGATTTCTATTTAGGGAACAGAGCTAAAGAGGAAACTTTGACACCAGAGCCAGTGACCTCCATTAAAGTCATTTCTCTCTTGCACACGTTGTCATCCTACCAAGCCATGATTTTTTTTTCAAGAAGTCATAAAAGTAACAGGTGCTTGGCGTTTTCCAGGAAGTCTGTATGTAGGAAGCAGGGACCTGTCTTGACCTTAAGGTCCTGGGCTGGGCCAAACATAAAGTTTGTTGTCATTTACCACATGTGTCACTGGGTGAGGCTGACACCAGGGAGAGGCTGACACCAGAGGCCGCTGACCTCGCAGTGAGCCTGCCAGGAGGCCTCGGGGGACCTGGGCGTGACGCTGCAACTGTGCTTATGATTCAATTCCTGAAGCATCACTCTGGGCCACTGCACTTGGAGGAAGAAACGCTGTTGAGACCCACAGTGCAAAGAGGTTGGAAATTGAAGAACAGACTCGCCCCATAAGAGGCTAAGAAGAAAGTCGAAGCGTTGGTGCTCTTGATTTTTCAAGATCAAATTCTAAGTAAACAATTATTTGCTCCTTTCTCTTGATGTTTATCATCCAGATGTTGTTCCTGAATATTCTGTCTTCTAGAGAACAAGGTGAAAGGTCCAGTGGCCGCAAGGGACAAGTAGATGATGGCAGCGTGGGTGGCCTGGCCATAAGCAGCCAAATGGGGCTGCACACTTGCCCCAGGAGCACAGGCACCCCTGGACTGAGGGCCGCTAGAGCTGCTCTCCCACCCCAGGGGCACCGCCCCCCAACCCCCGCCGGTGCCGGAACACCCGGTGTGGCAGAGGTGTCCCCAGGGCCTTCCTAATCCCACACGCCAGAAACGCCAGTGCCTGAGAAACGCGGGGGGCGCGAGCCACCAGGATGAGCCGCCAGGATGCCCGCGTCAGGGAGGGCCTCACGCTGTGCCATGTGGCGGCTGAGCAATCGCTTAATTTCTAATTAAAGAATCTTAATCACTCTTTTGAGTCAAACAAACGGCAGCCAGGTCCTCTTGCAGTTAAAGGGATGTAGCTCTTGTTCGTTGCACACCGCACACCGGGCGCCGTCCTGCCTCCTGAGGCCCGACCCGCATCCCCATGGCCGTGGCTTCTCTTCCAACCTGGAGTCTGTCTGGCTGGGGGTGCCAGTGCCCCTGGCCCAGGAGGCTGGTCACCCCACTTCTGCTCCCGGAACGCCGCCACAGTGAGGGTCCAGCGGGTAAGCCAGGGTGACCTCCGGCCCCCGCAGCCCACCTGGCTGCTGCCCTCGGCTGCATGAGGGCGCTTCCCCAGGCCAGCAAGGCCTCCCGCCGCCTGCCGGGGCCAGAGCTGCGCAAACCAGGACACACTGCGATGGCTTCTCCTGCGCGTGGTGACACTGTCAGCCTGGAAAGGCCGAGGGTCCGGGTTTAGCTCTCACAGGCCAGAGACAGGCCAGCAGCAGGAGACACTGGCCAAGCACTGGCTCGGGCGAAGGGGCCTCTCACCAACAGTCTAACTCACCCGGCGCGCCAGCTCTCAGACAGAGCCGCGAGGCCTGAGAACGCTGAGCAGAGAGGGCGCAGATTCCTCCCTCAGACATCTTGGACATTCTTGGAGACGCACTTCCGATGACCGGCACAATTTGAGGTGCGCAGATGCTGAAAAGAGCCCTGGAGATAAAGCCCCCGGGGAGGGAGACAGGGAGCAGCCTTGGTGTGGATTCCCTGGCAAGGCATTCGGGGAAAAGCTGAGGAATGAGCTGCCAGACAAGCTCGCGCAGGTCCTGCCCAGCCAGGGAGGTGTTTCCATGCTTCCCGAGCTACACACGGCGCGCGCGGGCTCGCACCGGCCGGCGCAGCCAGCAGCTTAGACGGAGGCTGAAAGGACAGACAGTTGCTTCCTCGCAGGTCTGGAGACTGGAGTCCAAGGTCAAGGTTTCAGCGATGGTTCCTTCCAAGGCGTGTCTCCTTGGGGTGCACACCTTTCCCGGCCTTCCCGCCGCCCCCTGAAAGTGCCTGATCAGTCGCCCCTTCCTATAAGGCCACCAGCCCCTCCCGGAGGCCTCCCTCCAACTTATTGTAACGTTAAATCCCATCTGCAAGCACTCACGCGGGGCCTCACCGAGGGGAGAAACGCGGCGTGGCGGCCGGGGGTGGCACGGGCCGTGAGGTCGTAACTCAGCCCATGACACGGGCGATCAGGGAGTCCTCGGGCAGCGGGAGCTCCGAGTGCAGAGCGGACACCGCTCGGCAGAACCAGACGGTCAGAGCGAGCAGCCGCCCTTGGCGTCACCTTCGGAAACACCAGTCATCGCAGCGCGTCCCTTGCCCCACGCCGCGGACCAGACGCAGCCCCTTCTCTGCACCCGAGACTCGCGCTGGACCTGGCGGAGGGGAGCCGGCTCCCCTTCTCTCTGTTTTACTTTGTGTTTTTCATACGAATTTTATGCGGTAAATTTTCTTTATTTTTAATTTTCTTTTATGTATTTTTTACATTTTTCATTTTTGCACAACGTGTGCGTTTTCCTCTGGGTCACATTCCCGTGCAATTCCCACCCCCTGCCTTTGACCCTGATCCCCCGTCCCCGGAGCGTGTCTCTGGTGTATAGTTGCTCGTTGGTTTTGATTTTCACTTTCTTATAGTTATTCATTTTCCTGGTCCCTTATTTAAGTTTTCTAGATTCCTGCCATGAGGGAGACCGTCCAGTATTGTTCTTTTTCTTTTTGGCTTATTTCGCTGCGCGTGATCCCTTCCAGCGCCCTCCATGTTGCTGCAAATTCATGCAGGTGAATTTTCACACGCTAAGGTATAGCCACTCCAGGGAGACGGTGCTGGGACCGCTGAGTCAACTGCACACCCATGTAACTCCTCCCACGACCGAGACACGACGCTCCTGTCACCCCAAGCCCCTCCTGCCCCTGGAGGGAGCCCCTCTTGCTGCGCCAGGAGGCCGCTCGCTCTGGGCCGGTTCGCCGCAGAGTTTCACACAAACGGAGCCACGTGGCGTGTGTTCTTTGTGAAGTGTCCATGCAGGCCTTTGGCCTGTTTCCCCTGGGCGGTCTGCTTGTTCCTGGCCTGTAAGAACCCGACACGTGTGCCGCGAGCGTGTCTGCCCAGCCGGGGACTCTGCCTGTTCGTTCTCCTGACAATGTCTTTGAAGAACAGAAGTTTTACATTTTAATGAAGTTCAGTGTCTCACTATTTTCTTCCATGTTTTGTGTGTTTGCGTTTGAGACTGGGAAGATTTCCTCCTGGGATTTCTTCTAGAAGCTAGAGTTTCAGTTTTTCCATTTAGGCCTGGGATCCTTTTTGAGTCAAGTTTGTGTAAAACGTGAGGAAAGTGTGAAGGTTTATAAATAGTCAGTCGTTTGGGCGACACCGTGAGACTCTCTTTTCCTTGTTGATTTACCTGACACTTTTGTTGAAAATCAAGTGACCGCACCTGTGGGTCTGCCCTGCTGTCTGCTCCGTCCCGCCATCTCCGAGCCCCTCGACACCCTCCCGCGCTGGGCTGGGAGCGACCTCAGAGCCCGTCCCAGCACAAGGGCGTCGGCGTTACCGCTGGTTCTTTTACGAACTTCTCCCAGTAATTCTCGCTGCTTTGTGTTTTCATATAAGTTTCAGAAACAGCTTCACTTAGAATCAATTTCCGTTAACAAAACCGTTGGCCTTTGGTTGAAGGTTGTTACATGTTGGGGTCAGTGTGGGGAGACTTGATGCCACGATGCTGGTCACGTGCACCTTCTCATTGAATTAGAAATTCTGTAATTTATTTTTGCAAGATTGTGTGGTTTTCCAAACATGGGCCCTACATAGGCCACGTTTTGTCCCTCCAGCTCCGAGTGTGTGGAGCTGGGGGTTGCTGCAAATGAAGAGGGGGTGCGGGTCTTCGTGGGCTCGCCTCGCGTCCGTCAGCCCTACAGAGCTGACTCAGCATAGCTCGTGGCTTTAGAACTCCCAGCTTGTGCAGTCGTGAGGAAGAACAATGTGGCTTCTTCCTTTTCAGTCTGCAAATCTTTTATGGCTTTTTATTGCCTCTTTGCACCAGCGGGGACCCCTGACAGGCTGTCAGGTAGAAGCGATAGCGGGATGTCCCTGCCTTGCCCCCCCCTCCAGGGGGAAAGCCCAGACACGTGCCCCTGAAGAATGATGTCGCCGCGGCTTCCTTCTGCGGGTGTCCTCGGCGGGGGGAAGAACGCGCGCGCGTGTCGCCCATGAGCTGGCGCTAAATGCTGTCGGTAGCCTCCCACCGCCCCCGTGACTCCCCAGTCTCTTGGAGCAAACTGGCATTTTGTATAAGAATTTTTTGAGGGAGCAGTTTCAGGTTGACAGCAGCGGAGACGGTGCTCCCTGCGTCTCCAGCCCGAAGGACACACGCGCTGCCGCTGGTGAGTCTGCGCCGACACCCCGAGTCTGTAGCTTGGTTACAAGTTTGCATCCCAGCTCCTCTCCGCGCCTGCGAGTGTGTGGGGTCTGCCCTGTGGCGTCATCCTGGAGTCTGCTGTGCGCTGTGGACCCCGGCTCCCCGGCTCCCCAGTTCCCGGCTCCCCGGCTCCCTCCAGCCCCGGGGTCAGCTCAGCTTTTCATGCTCTCCGCAGCGTTGCCCCTCCCCACGAGGCCGTGGACTGGGGTCATGTGGCAAGTGCCTTTCCCTTCTCAGATTGGCTTCTTTCACGCAGTAAGGTGGATTCAAGCTCCCCATGTTGCTCCGTGGCCTGGAGTCCTTTGCCTTTAGTGCGCCGTGATGTCCCTCGCACCGCGTGTTACGTGTCCACTTGCCCACGGAGGGGCCCCTTGGCTGAGGCCGAGATTTGGGAAATACAGAAGAAGCTGCTGTGGCAGCTTTTGTGAGGAGGCAGCTGCTGAGCTCCCTTGGAGAGAGATGACGGAGCACCGCTGTTGCAGCCTGTGGTAAGAGTGTGTATAGTTTTGTAACAAACGACCTAAATGTCTCCCTAAGAGGCTGCACAGGCCGTGCTGGCCGTCAGCACCCGGAGCGCTGCCCACCTCGTCCCCCCGCGCTCCGGGCCCGTCGCCCCGGCCTCGGCCACTCCACGAGGCGGCTCTCACCTCTGCATCAGCCGGCAGGTCCCCGATGACGTGTGACGTGGGAAATCATTCCTGTGCCTGTTTGACACTGTTCTCTGCGGTGGTGAAGTGTCTGTAATGGCGTTTGACCATTTTTTTTTCAGCAGAGATGTTTGTTTTCTTGTCGCTGAGTGTGCTCTGTAGATTTTGGGTAAGTTCTGTATTAAAGTTCTGCCCTTTTGCTTGTTTTCTCTCAACCTGTGACTTTTTTTATTCTAGTCATATTGTCCCTCACAGGCGGAGCAGACGCTTCTCATTTTAACGAAGTGCAGTTCATCACCCCTGCTTTCACGGCCCCTGTCTTTGGCGTTGTATCTAAACAGTCATCGCCACCGCCGAGGTCAGCCCCGGTGTCTTCTAGAAGTTCCATCATCGGGTGCTTAGGTCTGTGGCCATTTTGAGTCAACGTAGTGAAGGCTGTAAAATCTCTCTCCACATTATTTATTTTTTGTTGCACGTGAATCTCCAGTTGTTCTAAACACTTGTTGGAAAAACTTTCTTTGCTCCATTGTATTGTCTTTGCCCTGTTCTCAAAACTCAGTTGAGTGTGTTTGCGTGGGCCGATGTCTGGGCACCGTGTTCTGTCCCATGCGCCTGCTTGGCCCGTCCTCACCCGCGTCACACTAACTTGACGGGTGTGGCTTGTGGCAGGCCCGACTCAGACGGGGTCCACCCTCCACCTCGCTCTCCTCGCTCACTACTGTGCTGGCTCTCGTGGGCCTGTGCCATCTCCTTGTAAGATTTACAATCAGTTTATCAGTGTCCACAAAGTAACGTGAGGAATTCTGATTAGGATTGCATTGACTCGATAGATCAGTTTGATAACATCTTTAAAATATTGACTCTTCCCATCCATGAACTTGAACTCTTTCTCCCTGACCTGGAGCAGACACGAACCATCCCTCCCGAGCCCAGTCACGGACTGTGGGTGACACAGTGCGGCACAGAACAGTAGCTGCCACATGTGGTAGCTGCTGCGTGTGTGGAATTCGTTTCCAAGATGGCCTCACTCACGTGCCGGGAGGTGTTGGTTGGAAACTCATCTTGTACAAGATTCCTTGTAATGTGACGGGGTGTACTTTCTAGCAGAATAATTTACCCATTTGTACTTGTTTGGATGAATATGTTTGGTTTTACATTTTCCTCTGTCCCACTAAGAAGGTGAAGATTCCCTAGTTTTTATTTCAAGTAATCTCAAACGAACTAAACATAGTCTCTAACAGCCTTTTAATATCTGGTGATATAACTTACCACAGACAATCTAAGAACTGACATGAAATTTATGTTAATCTCTAACTGATGTTTGTGGGGATTTTATAGCTTTAAAAGCACTTTCATAAATATCATCTCATCTGCTCTATTATTGCCATTTTATTCTCATTTTACACTTGATAAACTTAAGATTTCAAGAGGTTTATTGGCTTGGGAAAGGCACAGCAGTGATTGGGAAGTGGAGAATAAAATGTTTCTCTTGTTAGAGAAAGAGGGGCCAGGCCGTTCTGCCCACACCTCGACACTCACACGAGGAGGGTGTGAGGGGCCGGTGTCGGTGACCCTCCACCTGGGCGACGCCTGCGGTCATTGCCACCCCAGCATCACTCCAGCCCCAGCTCCGATCACCAGCCTGGAAAGAGACGAGTCGCTCAGCACCACTTCCTCGGTCCAGGAGTGACTCTGCCACAGGGGACCGAGCCCCCGAATCCTCAGTGCTCACATGGGAGCTACTCGAAACAGTGGGTGCTGCCTGCCCAGATTCAGCATCAAAAGTCAGTTTGTCTGAAGCAAGGATTTTGACAAAAAAGCTCAACTCAGGTGCAGGTGTCAAGCGCTTTCTCCACCATCAGCTTCAGCAAGAGTAAAGGTGACACCTCTGTGTCTCCATGAGCAGGGGGAGGTGCTCCCCTGCTTCTCCCAACTTCTTAATTCCTTGGTTGTACTTTTCAGTTGGTTCAATTTGGGCAAAAAATAAACCTGTTATTTTGGGGTTCTGCTTGAACCTCAGGAGATGAAACGTGAAATAATCTGAGTCCTCCTACTAAATTTAGATTTGGGGAGGAAAACAGCAGCCACTAGCTTAGAGCCACGCTCCCTAGCTCTCCACAGCAATCACAAATGCTGGCTCTGGGAAGGTTTTCTGCGCTGCTTCAAAAGTAGGTCAGCAAAAGCTCACAGTGATTGAGATAATTTGAGGGGAGGAAGATTCTATGTAAATGATCCTCCAAATGGAGGCGATCCATGAAGTCAGCGAAGCCACTTAAGGAACCGCTTGGGGGATGTGATTTGACAACACAAGGGGATGAATATTCTATAAAGTCATCATCTCAACTTCTGATTCAGGTTAAAATTTAAAAGCAGAGAACGTTGAGAAATAGGAAATCTGCACACCCATGCGTTCTGGTCTTTCCAGATCAGAATATAGACAATCAAGACAAAAATGCCTGCATTCTACAAATACCTCGCCAGCACCAATGCCGGGCGCAACCTGAAAGAGGGTCCCACAGTGACTCGCCGGCGGGCCCTGCCCAGGAGGCGCCTCACGAGGAAGGAGTCTGCAAGCAACGGGGAGCTAAGATCAGGGTCCTGGCGTTCTGGCTTCACAGTGTGGCACTGAGGAGCTCTGGGAGTCGGGGCAGGGAGCTGGCAGGGGGATGTGGCATCGGAGCGGAGCCCCGGAGCGTGGGGAGCGTGGTTTGGGCGGGTGGGGCGGGTGTTTGGGGGAAGAGCCGCTGAGTCAGCGAACAGATCAGGACAAGCAGGGGAGGGGGAGAGGGTCTTGGTTTCCAGTGAAGACCCGCTAGGAGGGCCCACTAGGGGGGCTGCCCTGCAGGGCAAGCGAGCGAGCCGGGAGGAGACCGCGTACTGCAGGTGGCTGCCCAGGGGGACAAACAGGCTCAGGGCACAAAGGCTCAGCTCTGTGAGGGACTCGAATCCCAAATTAAACTGTTGCATTTCCTTTACGTAAGTGGAGAACACTTGAAGACTTTTTTTAGCTGGGTTGTGACAAAATCAATGGTTTCCCTGCCCTCCCCCGCAGTGGACCTAGCAAGTGAGGAGAATCAGTCAGAGGGGAGAGATGTCAGGGGGAAGAGAAGTCGGAGGGAGGCTGTCTGAAGCCCTGTGACAAGACGACAGCCGGAGCTTCCAGCGCGGAGTGAAGCGCCCGCACTGGCTGGTAAGACGCCCCGCGGGAGGCGAAAGGCCGTGTCTCCAAATACCCTGTAAGCGACTCACCCTCTTTCTCCTCAGCACGCCACCTCCAGGCGTGCCCTAGAGCTGATAAAAACAAGGGCTAAATGTAAATGTTCTCCCTGAGTTAATTCCGCATCCCGCTCATGCCCGACTTCAGACGCCCGATGTGCTGAGAACCCCTGGAGAGGAAGCCGCGGCCTGCCCCCCACCCAGGTCCTACCTGCACCTCCCCTGCTTCAACAGGTGTCTGCTCAGCTCAGTAACAGTCCCAGGACCTGGGGAGGACGGCAAGGAGCTGACTGGAGTTGCTGCTCCCCTGTGTCCGCAGGCTGGGCCTTGGCTACCGCGTGACGGAGCCGGGATGCATTTGTCACAACTAAAGACAGTGAAAGCAGCACAATACCAAAGCAGAGACAGGATATTCACTAACCGGGGAAGTCTCCTGGCCTGTTCTCCCTTTTTTTGTACAAAGGGCAACATCATGAAAGATCTTCCAACAGCCTTACAGAAAAGCCAAGCGATTAGCGCAGTTTAACACGAATGCGCTGGCCCAAGAATTGACTTCCTGTCTCCTCATTTTGGTCACCGGCTTTTGTTACTCTAGATTTCCCAGCGGCACATAAACGGCAACCACTGTCACAGATGCTGGGTGAGCTCATGGGGTAAACATTATGAACCCGAGTTCCTGGCACGGAGGGCCGAGCCCGGGGGCGGTGAAGCCGGGCACAGCCTCAGCGATGTCCGCATCTTCCCTGATTGATTCAAGAAAGGAATCTGCCAGTTTATTTTTAAAGCTCCCTGTTCCTTCCTTCTTTTCGCTGGTCTGATCTGTCAACTCACATCACTTGTTTCCACCCCCACCCCCTGCCCAGCGCGCACGATTCTACAGATTCCTTCCAAGCCAAAGACAAGCGCATCCGCTGCCTTCTCAAGAACGCAGGCGGGAAGGGCCGTGGAGTCCTCTCGTGGTGCTCCGACGTGAGCGCTGACATTCAGAGGCTGGGGCTAGGTGCCCGCAAAAGGCAGGGAGACCGGAGCTGGGGTTCACGCTCTGTGGCTGCAGCAGAGGGTGGGAACATGCCCCCGCACCCCACAGCGACACCCAGCCTGGCAGAGAGCAGGTTGCCCTGATAATAGCTCGTGGGGTCCCGTTATCTCTGACGGGACTGGAATAAAACCTGCCATTTAGGCAAAAATGAATAAATTCTTGCAATGAGCTGGGCACAGTGCCCCGAGGAAGAGCACCCCGTCCCCTCCAAGGCGCTGCCTCCTCCACTCACGTGGCAAGGGGTGGCTGGTGCGCCCAGGAGCCTGGTGGGGCCTGGGGACAGAAATGCTGTTCTTGTTAAAGGAAAACACTGTTCCCCTGCAATGACTTTCTGGGTGTCCTTAACTCCTTCTTCAGTGGGGAGGGAGGCTGTGGAGGGCACAGGAGAAGGGGAACTTGTTCCGATCCAGGCTGGGCCGCTGGCTTACTGTTTCGGCATTTTCTTCTTTCTAGCCCGGGCAAGGCGAGCGCCTCTTGGTGACAGAGCAGAGCAGTTGGTGCATCGGGCTGCGGCAGCAGTCCTGCAGGTGCAGAGGGTGGCGCGCGCTGGGGCAGACGTGTTTGTCTCATCCCCAAGGCTCCGGAGCCAGAGGCCGACGCGTTGGAGCCGTTACCCCTGCAGCGGCCGCAGGGGCCCGTCTGGCTGGGACAGTGTGTCTTGGGGCGTCTCGCCCTCTGCTGTCCATGGACGTCTGTGTGCCTGTATGTACGCGGGTGGCCCCGCCGACACCTCGTTTTGATGAGAGAGCCCTCGAAGCCACTCCCAAGGGTGACACTGTAATAGCAACCAGATGCATCATCCTTATCTGGGCAGCCGCCTCCGCCGGGCGCCTTGCCGCCCTGGGGGGTACATGGGGCGTGCTCTGTGCTGAGGCTGTCAGGTCCTGACCGAGCTCGCGTCTGGACACCCGGCAGCTGCTGACTGTGATCGAGTCGCTTGTCTCTGCTTATCTTGTCCCAGGGACAAATTCAGGTTTATATATGGTGACAATCGTCATCAATCACAGGCCTTGGCTTCTGGCTCCTGGGACACTGCTGTATGGAGATCCATTCGCAGCCCCGTGATGGCGACAGCAGACGGAGCGAGTCTACCCTGTGAAGACACACTTTGGAGACACCATCCGGTCTCACCGTGCAGACACAGGCGGGAGCCGGCTCCTCTCGCGCACGTGGGCTCCGGGCCGTGGAAACTCTCACACCAGGATATCGAAAGGCAAAGGCAGTCGGTGGTCACCAGCCCAAGGTCAAGGCAGTTTAAAAAATATTGTATTGGCTTTGGCATCAAATTCTGGGAGTGAGATGGGGGAAGCTGTAAGTATCTGCCTCTTTCATGTGGAAACAAACACAATGAACTTACAGCGGAAGCCAAATAAGCAATTAAATGATGTCTTCTCGCTGGGGAAGACAAAGACCTGACAGTGAGGCAGCCAGGGTATAAGCAAAAAATAATGCTTTTGAAAGCATTATTTCAAAAAAAGCTTTGAAATAATGAAAAGTACAGACTGCTAAACTCTCAGCATAAATGCACCTCACACTGAGGGGCTTGAAGCTCACCCGCGTGTCCACTCGGTAAGTCGGGCGGGAAAAGGTGGGAGCTGCAGAGTCAGGCATGTGGGCCCAGGCTTGGGGGTGGGGGAGCTGCTCCTGTGGGTCAGCCAAGGGGTCACCCTGTTCTAGGACTTCTTCATCTGGCTGAACATCCTTTAAATTTGTTGAGGTTGTGCTGGGGAGCAGAGCATGCATCGAGTCGTTTATTCTATTAGGTCAATAACACGTGCGGCCCACGGTCTGTACACTATGCTGTTCTAGGAGTTGAGAATAATGGGATGAACAAGAGACAAACCGTCCTGCCCTGACAGGGCCTCCACTCTATCTCAGTGAGAAGCCCCTGGAGACTTCCAGGCAGAGGAAGATGGGATCTCTGGGTCGGCCAGCATCCCGGCCACGGTGGGAGGCCTGTCAGGATGCAGAGTGGAGCAGGGGTCAGGATGATCCTGGAGGGCGGAGGCCTGAGGGCCGTGTCTGCAGGACAAGCCACCAGGGTTTGAGGCCCACAGGGTGCAGGGGTGAGAGGGATGGGTGAAGAGTGTCCCTTGGTGCTCTGTGCAGAGCATCTGAGAGGAGCAGTTGTCCCCAGCTCACAGCCAGGCTCGGAGAAGCAGGTCCAGCAGATGCCCGGCCCAGCGGCAGGTGAGGTCACAGCACGGCGGGCCAGCCGGGAGGTGCTGGTAACACTGGATGGCGAATATGGAGTCGGAGGGAGCAGCAGGCCAGAGATTAAGCCTTGAGTGTCATCTCTTCTGTGGGTGCCATTTACATTTATTTCTGGCACCTGGAAGGACAGTGACAGGCCCAGCGGGTGGCTGACAGCTGGATACAGAGCAACAGACCAACGTCAGACACATCTGGTCACAACCCCAGAAATCTGACTGCAGACCTGGGCTGGGAGGGAGCCTGGGGGGCACATGGTGGAGAGGGCAGAGGTCCAGGGGTGCCTGGGTGGTGGGTGTGGGGTAACAGTGCCTGCTGGGGGGCCTGAACCTTTAAATCACCAACATTGTAAGCCAAGGTCACGCCATAAAAATGTGTAATTTACTTATTTTTTTACCTCTACCCTCTCGGGAGCTCACTGAACAGCCAGGGACTTACATGGGGGCTGCTCCTTTCGACTCCGGGCTCCGTCCAGCCGCCTTCGGGCTCTCCAGAGACACCCAGGCCTGGCGCTGGTGGAGGGTCGTGGACTGCAGCCCCGAGGTCCCTCCTCTACGCCCTCCCGCCCCTGTCAGGCCCTCCAACTGCCCTGCAGCGAGTGGCAGGCTCTAGTTCGCGGTGTCTGAAAGATCCTCATTTCTCTTCAGAGTGTTTTCTCCCCCTGGGATTACACTGCCAACCTGCCCGGCCTCATGAAACCCGAGCGAAGGCGCCAACTGCACTCGTGACTTAAAAAAAAAAAAAATAATGGGAGAGTGAGTGGCACAAAAATAACAGTGTGGGGCCTCCCCGGTGGCGCAGCGGTTGAGCGCTGGGTTGCGAAGCTGCCCGCAGCCTCTGCGGCGCCGGTTCGATCCCCGGCGGCTCCCCGGCCACCGGAGGAGGGTCCCACATGGTGCACAGACCCCTCCTGCCGCCCGCTGCTCCCCTCGGCAGTGTCCTTCGGTCCTTCTGCCTGCTCTGCTCCCCGCTCTGGCTCTGGTGGATTCTCTCATCCTCCCACACTTCTGACTGCACCCAGTGCTTGTATCAATAAATAAATCTTTAAAAAAATAATAAAATAAAAAAATAACAAAGTGGCCACTATGCACTGAAAGAGGGAAAATCATTGTCTTTGTCAGCCAAGGCAGAGGAGCTTCTAGCTATGTGATTCTGCCGCCAGCCCGCCCGGCTCAGAGGGGTCACCCCAGAGAGCTCCTCCAGGAAGACGCAGATTTTAAGGGGGAGATGTATCGCTAAGAGGTCAGCTGTTGTTTTTTAAAGAGCATTTATGCCGGCACATGGGTACAGCCCTGATGTGACACATTCTTATTCCTTTACCTGTCTGTCTGTCTGTCTACCTCTCATCTGTATGTCTAGCAACCTGTGTGTCTAGTGTGGGTCTATCCATCTGCCCACTCCCCTGTCTGTCACATCTGCCTCATCTGCCATCTGTCTTGCCGTCTTATCTGTCTGCCCATCGGCCTCTGTTTATTCCCACCACATCCCGTAGCCTCTTGGCCTCCCCCCACCCTTCACCTGGGAACCCTCACTTTCTTCCTCGATGTCGCTCGTTTAAGCGAATATTTTTCTTTGTCCAGCCACCGGTGCGTCCTGCCCCCTGACCTGGCTGTCTGCACCCCAGCCCCCCAGCCCCCTTTGCTGTCCTGGCTCTTCGAGGCTGAATAGTCTCATTCTCACTCGCTAGGTCTCACCACAAGGAGAAGGTGGGCAAATAGAGAAGACATTTGAAGGTTCTTAAAGGTTAACTCTGTACGTCATTAACAGTTATGAATATTATCTAGAACCCAGCTCTGGGGATTCCTCTTCTAATTAGGATGTAGAAACCCACAAGAAAAGAAGTTACTCCCCCAGTAGAGACAAAGCTTGCCACCTGCAAAGCCCTCGTCTTCTTGAGTCCTTCAGCGAGCTGGGGCCACAAGGCGACCAAACGAACCCAACTCCCCCCAGCAACAAGCCCCAAGAAGAAGACACCACCCCACAAATGACACAGCCCCCCAAAATGACTGCCCGCAAGAGGCTCGTTGTCAGCCTCCTCTCTCCCCCCAGAAAGTCTTCCTGGTGGTTGGCTCCAAATCTGCTAATTAGATGCCTTAATTACATCCGCAAAGCCCGTTCATCTTTGCCGTCGGTTGTGCCTATTCCTGGAAGCCAAATCACATCACATCCCCCGTCCCGCGGGAATGTGGGCAGGAATCTTGGGGGCACGAAGAATTTTATCCACCAAGATAAAGAACTGAAAGGAAATTCATTCACCGAAAAATCCTAAGTGGAAGAGCCCGGAGGTGAAGGTCATCCTCCAGGCCAAAACGCTCTAGCTGAGGCTCCTTTAGACAATAATGGGGAATTTTAGGGTTTGGCGGACCTTTGCCCGATGGGTGATGTCAAGTGTCGCAGCTTTAACACGGTGTTCTGCTGTGCCAGGTGTCCCAAAGGTCCGTGAGGCTAATACCAATCCAAAAAGAGACACTCGTCCGTCCCAAACCCCCGGGCTTTACGTAGTCAGGCTCTCCCCACACCCTGACAGTCACTGACTGTTAACCCCTGTCACTTGCCTTTTCCAGGATGTCATATAATTGAATCAAAAGGTATGTCACTTAAAAAAATAGACAATTTTTGTACAGTTTTAGATACATAGAAGAGTTGAAAAACAGAACAGAGTTCTATTACCCACTTCCACCCACCCACCCGCCGGGTTCTCACGGCGCCAGCATCTGTGTGGGTGCGGCGCCGCCCCTGCCATCACTGAAACATTGGCTGCATTGTTAGCAACCAGGGTCCATAGTTTATGAGTCACTCTGCTGGTTTTGATAAACGCAGAGTTCCAGGTGCTCACCATTGCAGAATGGTTTCACCACTGTACACTCCCCTGGCCTCAGCCGTCTGCCCCTCTCCCGGCAACCCCTAGCCACCTGGGAACATTTTCCCCTAATAGTGAAGGTTATAGTGAGTTACTGTTACACAAAAGTAAAATAAAATACCATAATCTTAACATCTAAAATATATACAGAAAAGACTGGAAAGATTCATGTGGAATGTTTGCTAAGCACTGAAGATAATAGTTGAAGAGGACGATGAGATTTTAAAAACAAAATAATGAGTGGAACCGTGTGCAGTGGAACTTCTGTCTCCATAGCTTCGCCTTTTCCAAAGCACCGTGCCTGGGTCCTGCTCGCCTCGGGGCCCGCCACGCTGGCCTGTCAGGCAAGGTCACGGGTCGCTCCTCCTGTCGCACAATGGGATCACGCAAGGCCGGGTCCTCCACGTCTGCTTCTGGCTTCATAAGTCATTTCATTTTTTGATTGGCCAGTATCCCGTTAATTGGATGGAGACGACACAGTTTGTTTATTCATCTATTGCAGGTCATTCTGATTGTTACCAGCCATGTGTGACATGAAATGTACTGTAAGTATGCGCATGTACATGTCCTGTGGACATAGGTTTCCAACTCGATCGTGTAAAAGCCAACCCGGTATGATTGCTGGATCATGCGGAAAGAGTGTATTTCCCTGGAAGAAACGGCCACTCTGTCTTCAACACCTGTACCATTTTGCATTTCCAGCAGCAGCGAGCGGCTGTCCTCACTGCTCTGCTCCTTCCCCGGCCTCTGTGCTGACTGTCTCCCGTCGGGCCATTTGCTGGGTGTGCAGGCAGCTCGCTGTTGCCTTCATTTGCAGTTCCCTGATGACATACGATGAGCGTTTCTCATGTGCACATTAGCCCTCTGCATGTCAACGTTGCTGAAGTATCTTTTCCAATATGTTAAATATATTTTAACTGACTTGTCTGTTTGCCTATTGTTGAGTTGTGTTTTTTTTTGCATTTTGGGGACAAGTCCTTCATCAGATATGTGTTTGCAAATATCCCCTCCTACTTTGCAACCTGTCTCTTCAGCCTTTATAGGATCTTTATCAGACTGGAATGTTTTCATTTTAATAAGGTCCCAGTTATCAGTATTTTCCTTCAGGGATCAACACTTTTGGTATTGTATCTAAAAGCTCAAAATCTAAGTCGTGTAAGTTTTCTCCTAAAACATTGTCTTGTCTAATTCAATGTTGAATTGCCTTCAGTGTTTTAGCAGCATGGAAAAATCAGCACAAGATCACTACAAATCCTCCTTAGTAAATGAGAATGCATTAGGCATTCAGTGCCAGGTAATATATATGGAAAACGGATGCCATATCCTTGCAGAAATTACCCAACCCAACACTGAGTGAAATCAGCAGAAAGCAAGAACTCAAATCAGAAGCATCTAGGAACCAAATAAATCCTTTCTAGAACCTGCAGATATCTTGAGAACTCATTAAGTCTCCCTCACAGAGAGATGGGCATCTGGGTCACTCTAATTTAAATCTCAGAGGACTGGGTGACCTTCACATTTAACTTAGAGTAGCAAGGGATCCTTCTCTCTCTGATGGTTGTTATTGCCAAAAAGAAGCCTTGTGAACTCTCCCTAAAAGCAGTCCCTTTATCTCTCTGAATTAGAAACCACCATCGAGAAGCTGGCAGGGGAGCTGGGGGTGCAGCACAGCCCTCGGGGCCAGCGTCACGGCTCAGTCTCCATCCAGGACAGAGGACAGGCACGAAAGAATTGTTTGTTAAGTGGTTGCTTCTCAAACCCATTGATTTCAAGGAAATTGAGCCCATGGAGCGGACCTTCAATAACAGAGCCAAAGGGAATCTTTTTGAGATACATCTTACTACCATTCTCCTGGAAACACTGGATGTTCAATAACAATGTAATTTTATCTGCAGTGAGCCTGTTAGATCACCATTGACAGTGAACTTTAGCTACTTTAGAAAAATCAAATCATAATGTTCTTTTTAAATTAAGACTCTTTCCAATCTTCATTTCTCCAGGAAACACATTTTTCCCTAATCCCACTGCACGAGGAGCTCTGTCAGCACAAGCCAGGAGCCTGGCTGCCCAGGAATCTACTTGTCTTCCCAGCATGTCTCCTGCTGCCGACTCGAGGGCCACTCAGGATGGACATGGTCAGTCAGAGGACACGAGGACACGAGGCTCTAGCAGAGGACAGCACAGGTCCAGGATCTTGCTTCCATAACTCGTTACTGTGTAAAGAACAAATATTTAATATTTCCAGAACGTTCCTACAAAGCCCTCTCACCTAAGGATAGATATTCTTTTTCACATATCCCTTTGCTTCCAACAAACATAAAATTGCTAAAACTTTGCTTGAGAAACATTTTTCACATTGATATTTATCCTCAATTCCAGTAAAATCATTTGATAGCCTTTCCACACACTCATGCTCTTCAGAGCCTGCATCTACTCTTTAGAAGGAATCAATAATGATTTAAATGATAGCAAAACAATTTGTAGAATGCCATTTTAACAGGGAGCAGACAAGGCTCAAAATTCTTGAGTAATAGCAAAATATTTAATATTCATGGACACCATGTAAAATATTCCACAGAACAATAATTAATAGCATCATGACAATGTGTCATGTTTTATTAGGTGAAAACCATTTTGACTTGCTTTTAATGCCCAGATTTATATATATTGATGGGTGGAATGATTCATAATGCCATTTTCCTATTAAACTACCCAAGTTTCACTTCATATTTTAAACTAAACAATGAATTTCGTCCATGCTCACCCTATCTGAACAGACATGAATTTGTCATTCTCCTAATTATGCATGCAAAATAAGTTGCAGATAGCAACATGGTTGAACTGTGTGCTTCCTATTGAATATTTATGGGGTCCAGCTGTGGTGAAGAAGCACTTGCGTAACCCAGGCCCTCCAGTGTTAGGATGTCTTGGTAGGCAAGACATCGATGTCAGGCTGGCCAGCAGGCTAGGGCTGATGACCTGCAGGCTGTGCTGGACCCCGGGGTCATGGATTTGTTCCTCCTGGTACATGATTCACTTTGCTTTGTGTAATAGTCACTAAGGGCACTGGTCACTCCAGCCAAATCATCTGCAAAACACACCCCACTGGCTCCAGGGGGTGGGAAAAGGCAGGAGAGTGCGGCTGAACCAGCACAAACAGTTTCACTCCTGGACAAGGAAGTGAGGCGTGGGTGTGGCTGGCCAGCCCGGAGCATGTCCCAGGAGCCACACGCTCTAAGGGGGGGCCCGTGGCACTGTCCCTGCCAGTGTCTCTGCTCGTCGCGCGTATTTGATACTGGTTTTCTTTTGGTATTAAACTCCACTTTGTCTCTAATTTCATGTGTAGGTTCTATTGGTATGAGATCCCAGTCAGTATCTCTCTGGATGAAGAGCAAGAGAAGCTCAAGAAAGGGAGGCGGGTTCTCTCGCATTGCGAAGCTGCCTGCCCAGGTGGCCTTCGAGAGCCTCCTTGATGAGTGGACGGTGTGATGGCAAGCTGGAAGAGGTGGCTCAGGGCACTCAGGGCAGAGATCCGGGGAAGGCCCGCCCTCAGAAAGAGAAGAGAAGGGGGCGTGGAGAGGTAAGAGCACTGTGCCCAGTGAGAAAACACAGCACAGAGAGGAAGGGGCCCGGGAGGAGGCGCCCGGGGAGACCCCCACTTAGAATAGGGATCGACCCCCTCAGGGAGGTGGGGCGACTGTAAGAGGAACTCGGTGCTGGTGACACTAGGACAGAAGTTAGGAAGGAGGATGGGAACAGATAGTGACAGCAGTTTCTCTAGATCACCGTTCAGGGGAGGGCACTGGGTGACGTGCCAGCAAAATGCGCATTGCCGGGGTCACAACCCCAAGGACAGGGGGAGAGAACGTAGCTCAGAAGACACTACAAAAGCTTCTGCTTTCTGATCGCCTCATGTAGTCCTCACGGCTCATTGCCAACTTTTTTCCAGCGTGTGTGTGTGTGTGTGTGTGCGCGCGCGTGTGTGTGTGGAGAGAGATTTCCACTCTAGTATCAGCTTAACTGTGATATTATTTACCATAAAAGCATTAAATTCGTTCTGATACCTTGAAACTACACTACCCGGTGATCCTTGTGCTTTCCAGCAGCCGGGGGGAGAGCAGTTGTGTGTGCAGGGCCGGGGGAGGGTGCACAGGCCCAGGGGGAAAGCCCAGGAGCCTCACGCCTCCAGGAAAGGGGAGACTCTCCCACCATCACGTCAGGTTCCAGGAAAGGGCAGAAGGCCCCGCAAAGAGGGGAACCCCCCTCTCCTTAGGTTTAGGGTTCGTGTGTGGGCGGGAGCGGCCTGGCATGTCTGACCTCCTCCACCTCTCAGCGTCCACCTGCCGTGCTGCCCCCTCCGCAGACAGGCCTCCCGCCTCGGCTTGGGGCTGGGCCAGCAGCCGCTCGGGTCTGCGTCTCAGGGAATCTGCCGTCTCAGGGAATCGGCCACCGCAGCCCCCCCGAAGCCACATTCACGACTCTGGTCCCTTCCCGGGTCCCCGAGGAAGGATGCCGAGTGACAAGCACAGAGGCCCCCCGCTGCCGCGTGCAGTGCCCCCCGATCTGCAGACTCCGTCCAGAGACCGACCTGAGAGAGTCCTTGTTCCTCAAGCACCTTGAGAAGGAAGTGAGTGAAATCGCTGGAAAAGTGGAATGAAACATTCAGCAAAAAAAGTTCTAAAAAATGTAAACCAAAGGAGACCCTGGAAACCCGCCTGCAGAACTGGGGCTACTAGAACCAGGCGGGGAGGGGCCCCGGGGAGGGGGCGCAGTGGACTGAGGTGGGCACAGTGGGCGGGGGGCTGGCGTGGGGGCTGGTGACAGCTGGGAGCTCCCTGAACCCGCACCCCTAAATCATACACAGGGCTGCAAACCAATTTACCTCAATAAAAAAAATGCAATTTAAGAAATAAAGTAAGAAAACTATCCCCCCTAATCCTCTCTCTCCCTTGTCTCACTGCACCGCACCCCGTTCCTTTCAGTGTTGACTTTATAGCAAGTGTGACACTTCATGTTATTTGACTTTATATTCAAGAAGTCTAGATACGGGGGATCCCTGCAGGACTTCAAACAAATCCTCGCGGAGGTTCCTGCGTCGCGGAGGTGGGAGAGCGTCGCCCCGTTGTTTTGCAAACAGTGACTCTCCTGGAGCCATAAATAATGGAGAGGAAAACTCAGAGAGGATTTTTCTAATTCTTCTGGCCGCAGGCTACCTGCCCAGCAGGCTTCTTGTTTACAGCTGCAAGTACAAATGCATGATTTTTTCCCCTTTTCACTGGAAACATTAGCTTTTGGGCTTCTGGAGTTAACCTCTGCCACGCGCCTGTGCAGCGCGCGCTGCTATTTTAAACGCGGAATCTGCTTTGCACTTTTCACCATGAGGCTCTCGCAGTGTTATATAAGCTGCTACTCCACAGATTCTCTTGTTATCCCACATGAGGTAAATGTTAACTCCTCACCCACATTCACGGCTGGACAAACTGGAAGGCCTGGGCGGCCGCAGAAGCTGAGCATTTTGCTGGCGACGTCCTGAGCCCAGGAAACTGCCTGGCGGCGTCTGGTGTCCGGGAGTGAGGGAACCCCCCCCCGCCCGGGTCTCCTGGCGCTTGGCGAGCGGACACATTAACGTGAGACAGGTGAGTAGGAGGCAAGGCCAGCCTCACCACACGTGTGGGGATGTGCGTGACTAAGTTCTAGAGTCATCGGGACACACGGGGCTGCGTCTCCTGAGCTAAGAAATGCCGTGTCGAGGAGGGTCTCAAGCGGCAGGAGGAAGGGGCCTCAGAGGACAGAGCCCAGCCCCTTGCCCAGTGGCCTGCCTGAAGACAGGCTTCTCGGGGAAGAGTCTGTTTCTGGAGCCGTCCCTAGAGCGAGAGCATCTGCCCTCTGACGGCTGTGAGAACGGTTTCCAGGCCGCCCTCCGCGCCACGGTGGACCTTAGTTTCGCCTGCCAAGGTCACATGGCCTGGAAAAGGTCGGCTCTGGACACTGTGGACAAAAACCCAGCTGAGCATTTTTGGGGAGGCCGCCCCGACGCTGGCTTGGGAAAATGGGATCATGCAGCAAACATGCATTGGGGAGCGTACCCGGCCCCGAGCCCAAGGCCCACCGCCTCCGCCAGGAGCATCACTGTTGATTTTTTAACACTGTTTGCTTGTCTCAGGGGAAGTGCCCAGAGAACGCCCTCCCCAGCTTCACCCGTGACCATCACCGCAGTCCCCGTCCAGGGTCTGATGGAAACTGGTCGGCCAGCGGGCTGGGCTCTGCGCGCGCCGGGCATGGGGCGGGAGAGCTGCGCGGGGCAGGCCTGAGGCGTCGGCCTCTAGTCAACCCTCGGCGGGAATGTGTGCGCCCTGGCGACCCTCCCCACCCAGCAGGAGGGACAGGCCGCGGCTCACAGAGCAGAAGGCAGAGCAGCCGGGCCCTCCCGCGCCCCGGCCCAGGCACCCGCGTTCGGGGAACTTTCCTGGTCAACACTAATGGTTATTTTTGAGTTGAATTTTCTCTGGACAAGAAGCAAAACTGTTAGCTGTAGCCACTTTCCAAGCTGACTGTGCCCAAAGGCAGTGTCCTCTGTACTCAGACACTTCAGCCCCTAACATTTGCTTTAAAAAATAAAGGGCAAACCCGTTTAATGATACCTCATCTCACTGTCTCCTCATTTCAGGCTCAAAAATTGGGAAAATTGCTCTTGTGCAGTTTGGTCTTACTTTCCACAAAGCAGGAAGGAGAGTGGGGCAGCCTTGTTGGTGCGGCCGCTCCTGCAGCTCAGACCTGGAGGGGCCCTGACCTGAGCCGGCCAGCAGGACGCGGTGCCCCCCTCGCACCCCAGGGTCCTCCACCAGACAGCACGCCCTGAATAAATGATAAACGGGATCTGAACTGTCACCTGCCAGTGACGAAGACAAATGAAACACTTGATTGTGAATGTTTAATGGGACAAACATGAAAAATCTGCCCTGAGGATAGCCTCGTTGCTGAGCGGGCCTGCTGGCTGAGACCCAGGCGCCCGGCCGGGCCAGCAGGGTACGGAGGGTCTGCCCGGAAGGGCGCTGTGGGGAGGGACCTCGCCCTGCCCTGCGCGTGCCCAGGGACACCCCAGCTGGCGATGAGAGAGAAAGGGGACATTCAAGATCACGGAAGCCAGAAAGCCTGCAGGGCCTTGAAAACCTCCAGCAGCTTTGGGCCACACTCGCCCACCTTGGGCTGGGCTCTGTCCACCGTGAGGGGGGGTGTGGGTGACCACGTGGGCCTTGTGGTCTCCGCTGTGGTCCTGTATGAAACTGCACAGGGGAGCAGCTCCCAGGGGCCCCAGGTGGTGGCTCCGCCTCGGTCCCCCGGAGGGTGCCCTGGTAGGAAGGGCCACGGTGTGCACCCCGGGGTGACCCTCAGGGGATGCAGGTCCCACACACTGTCCTTGAGATCCCTGGCGTCATCCTGTCATCATCAAGACAGACGGCCAGACTGTCCACCTGGTGACCATTGTCTCCAGGCCAGACCCTGCACCCAGCAGACACCGGGGCCTCCTCCACACTCCACCCGGGGCGGCTGCGGCCAGCCTGCCCTCTCTGGCCTCCCTGGGTCCACGCTGACCCCTGGGGTCCGTGGGAACCTTTTCAGCCAAAGGTTGGTTTCTTGGGCGAAGATGGTCCCACGCAAGCTCCTGTCCCTCGGCGTCTCTCGCTGCACCCAGAAGGCCCGTGATCCCCATCTCTCTTCAGTGGAGAAGGCAGAACTCAAATCTCTCACCTTCGCCCACAGTCCTTCCCTCTAACTGGCCCCCCTGTACCCCCAAACCTTCCTCTGTGTTTAGCTGTTCCGGGTGCCTGTGGAAGGGACAGGCTGCTCAGTGACGCCGCGCCTCTCCCATGTGGACCGCAGGTAAGCGCGTTGTCATTCTACTGCTTTCCAGCTTGTGAGCAGGGTGAGGTTTGCTCTGCAGCCTGAAGAGCTGGCGGGAGGAGCAGGGGACGCTTCTTGTCCTAACAGCTGGTGACCTCGGGGGCCTGGCCCGCCCGCCTCTCCTTTGAGACAGGTTTAGCATCCTGAAGAGAGCAGGGTCGGAATCTGTCAAATCGGGTCTTCAGCCCCAAATTCACTTCCTACACAGCGAGCGGGTCAACTAACCCGTGTCATCTTTACCCCTGAACTGGACAAGCACACGTAGCTCGCAGAGCTGCTGCTGTGCGTGGACGTCGTACCCTCCAGGTCCCCCGCAAGGATCAGCGCATGCACCACGTCGGACGCTCGCGGGGCGGGTGCACGATGCCCAGGGTTAAGGAAAATTAAGATTGAGCGGAGCCGCCCGCTTTGGAGGAAGGTATCGTCACGCAATGTAAACTTTTCAGGGAACTGTTAATGCATTTCCTAAAACACGCTTTCCCCGCAGGTTTGCTTTTCCCCTTTTGCACTCACTAAATGCTTAGAGGAAAGGCTCAAGAAAAAAATCACAGCCCGAGGACCTGGGGTGGACATTTTTATTCAAATTTTGTACCTTATTGGCGTTAGCCGCGTGCATGGCTTCTCTTCTCACGCGCACGTCCACTCCCAGACGGCGGCGGCGAAGTCGTGACACACCCCATCGTGGTGCGCAGAATCTCCTAGTTGCCATCCTCAGGAGGCATCTGGCCCCGCCCCGCCCAGGACCCGCCGTGGTGGATGCGGCACCCGGTCCTGCCTAACGCTTGTGTCAGGGTCCCCTGAGGGAGAAGGCGGGGAGCCCGCACCCCGGGGGGGATGCCCGTCTGCTCAAGCCCTGGCTGGCGTAATCCAGCACACGCCGTGCCCCTGCTGCCCCCAGCCCTGGGCTTCTCCCCTACTGCCTTCACGGCACCAGGCTGTCCCTGGGGTCTCCCTCTGCAGGGGTCACTGATGGAGACTTGCCCGTCCGACCGCACCCCGCTCTGCTGGCGAGTGTCCCCTGGAGGGCGCAGGACGCTGCTCTGGCCGGAGCCTGGCCCGAGGCGCCTGCCGCGAGGAGAGGGCCGGCTGCTGGGGCACCTGGTGTGGCCCGCCGAGAGCAGCAGGCGCGCGCCCAGCTCCTCGTCCTTGAAACATCTCTTCAGAGTTGTGGAAAAGTGAGACTTCTCTTTGGTCCTGCCTACAAAACGCACAGCAAAGCGCCAGGTTCTTCCATCCCAAGACACCCAGTGTTGGAGCGCCCGGTCGGCCCGCTGTGTCCAGGCTCCCCACGCGGCTGCGGGCCGGGCTGGCTTCTCCTGACTCTGACGGCGGCTTTCTCGCTCGCGCCAGGGGGGTCTCCACAGACAGAGCGTCTCACTGCCGCGTGTGAGAGCAGGCCGAGGCGCTATTCTTAGGCCGCGGGTGGGAGCCCAGATCCCCCTCTGCACACTGACTCACGCCGCCCCCGCCGGAGACTGTGGGGCTCGTGTCTGTGATTCAGACCCAAGGAACTGGGAGGCTAACTGGGCTGCAAACATCCCTTTGTGCAATTCGGAGGCAGGAGGCGCACAGTCAATTAAGCTCTAATGGGCAAACCTGGCAATTGCTGCAGCCTGCACCCCAGAACCCCACTGTACCCCTCTCCCCACAGCCCCACTGCCCCCTCGCCCCGTAGGCAGGCTCAACATTCAGCTGCAAAACAAGGCACACAGACCCTGCACCCGCGGATCTCCAGGAGGTTTCCTGACAGTCCGCCGCTCTGCTGTCGGGACTTCCTTGCCCAGCTGTCCCTGAACGGCCTGTCTTGCGAGGACGGCTGTGGGGGACACGGCCGCTCCCGAGCACTGGCCCGGACGCTTCCCTTTCAGAGGGGGAGAAGCAAATGCAGGCATCATTAAAAAGTGTTTCCAATGGAGGATGAGAAGAAAATGTAGTCAGAACTAGCTAAGCTTCTGGGGCCTCCCTGGTGGTGCAAGGGGTTAAGTCTCAGTGCTGTCAAGCTATCACCAGCCTGAGTGCGCCCCCTGGCCAGGGAGCTACCCACAGGGCGCGGCAGACCTCTCCTGTCTCCCTGCTGCTCCCCTCAGCAGTGCATTTCAGTAGATCCACCTGTTCTGCTCCCCGCGCTCTCTCTGGTGAATCCTCTCACCCCCACACCTCTGGCCTGCACCCCTGTTCTTGTGGGTGTGCATAAATAAATTTTAAAAAAGAAAAGAAAAGAATAGACTATGCTGTCAACTGCAAGTTGCATCTCTGGGGCCAGGGCAATGGTCTCCTTTAATTTCCAGCCCAGGGACTTAGGCCACAGGACATGGGAAATGTAGGGCAGAATGTTCTTTTCTGTTCCTTTCCCTCCAATTCCAGTCAAGCCCGTCTAAGGACTTGCTTCTCAGACTAGAATAGTCACCTTCATCACCCTGGGACATGGCCACATGCCAAGGTGTCCAGAAGCCACAGACCCTTAAGGACACAGGACACTTGCTTCACCTGAAACAGGGCTGTATAGAGACCAACAGATGCATTAATTCAACACACATTTACAGTGGCTGCTACGCGCTTTCCTAGACACTGGGATTCATCGTGGAGCTCAATTAGCAAAGACCCTGTTCTCACGGAGGGTCACTTGGCGGGGGTGGGGGGTGAGCAGTGAACAAATCACTAAGGAAACGTAGAAGTTCAGGGCACGGAAAGCGACAGAGCATGACGCAGGAGGTGGGGGACCTGCCTGCTTCTTCGGGGGTGGAGGGATTTCCAGGCCTGGGGCTTCAGCGTTCAAGCTGGCAAGTCACGAGCATACGGGGTGAGCTGATCCTCCAGGGCTTAAGATACAGGAGCCAAAGTGACTTGGCCTTGACCCAGGCGAGCTGGACCTGCCGCTTACAGAAGTGAAGCAGCCCAGGGGTGCAGGGACAGCAAGGAGGAGAGCAGTGGGGGGTCTTTGTGACATTGTCCCCCTAGACACAGCGGGGCGTGGGTTGGTAATTATCAAACGCTCGAGTCAGATTCCCAGGGGAACAGTCAAGTCGAGAGAAATAAACCTTGTGCCATTGGAATGTAAGTGGCAGCAGCTGCTGTGTTGACGCCACTGGGCCGACGAAGTCACCTGAGGACAGTGTCGTTCCCCAGGGAGCTGACGACCCGCGAGCCAGGGCACCAGCAGGGATAGGCAGGGCTGGACGGAGGGGTCAGTGAGCAAACAGGGACTCACAGGAGGGGTGTCCCGGACTGCTGGGGAGAGGATGGAGTGTTTAGGAGGCGGAGGGTGCACCTACGATGGTGACCGTCCCCTCAGCCTGTGACGGGGGCAGCCAGGAGCCCCGGGCGCTGGTCCTACCAGGCATCTGAGACGGCGAGTTGGGGGCAGTGGCTTCAGGTCATTCTGAGGCGTCTGTAGTAACAAACGGGGCCGTGGAGCGGGTGTGAGGCTCTGAGTGGCCTGTGTGCTCCCTGCTGGCGGGTGGTCAGGCACGTGCTGCTGGGAAGGCCGCGGCGCAGGGAGAAGGGGGTGATCCTCGAGAGAGAAGCCACCGTGGGGACACGCTGCGTGGGCCAGCGTCCGGCTGCATCCTGGGTGGGAGATCTCGCCGGGGTCAGGCGCAGGGGTGTGAAGGCCGTGGGTCTTTCCACCGTGGAACAAAGATGGCAAGCGGCAGTGAGGGCGCCGGAGGTTTGAGGAGAGAGACACCTTGGAGAGACCTGGGGGAGGGCACTGGACAGCACAGAGAGGCAAGATGTCCGCTGCAGACCCAAGGTAAGCACGAGACTGAAGTGAGACCCGCCAGCGTGGTGCCTCCTCTTCACAGCACTTGGCTGCACAGGTGCAGCGAGGGGTGAGCAGGGCTCCCCGCTGCTCCAGCTGGACTGTAGCTAATTGGCTGAGGACGCACCAGACACTCAGGGGCCTGCTGTGCGATGGACTGTGGAGCCCACGTCAATAAGAAGAGGTTCCCCGTGGAATGGAAAAGTGGTTGTCGACGGTCATGGGCAGGCAGGAGGGTGTCTGGCAACTGCCTGCAGCCGGGGGCGCCGGGAGCAGGGGTGCCCACGCAAGGAGGGAGGTCTGACCTTGGGGGAGGAAGTCTGACCTTGGGGGAGGAAGAGAGACCTTGAAACTGAGAGGCCTTGAAAGGAGTGGCCAGAATCTCAGAACGATCATCTGTGAGAATGTTTGCTAACTTCAGCTTGTCTCCCTTTATAATCTAAACTTGACTCGGTTCTTTCCTCTCGGTTTAACAGTCTCAGCTTCTTCCCAGAGGCTTCCTTGTCCGTGTAGGTGTGTGTTAGCACGCAGGTGCAGCGGCGGGGAGCAGGTCCCCTCCTAGTGGGTCCCTGGAGCACTTCCCGCGCTCCTTGGTGCTCGGAGGCCAGATTTCCCAGGGGAGAGGTAGCCGCAGGAGTAAGAACTTCATTTATGCCAATTTGCCTGGAGTGTTGTGCGCTGAATCTGCCAAAGAGCATTGACAGAATCGCTTCATTTTTCATCACTGGGCTGATGTGAAACAATTCTCTGAAACCACGTGAGGGAAGTGCCGCCTGGCATTGCCGGGAATGCAGGGCCCTGCGGGTGAACAGGGTGATCTCCAGATCAAGAAAAAAAAAATGAACATTACCGCAATAAAAGTATTTAAACAAATAACTAAATAAACTGTTAAGAATCTCGAAGGTGAAAGTTGTGCTGGCATGGGAACCGTAAGGAGGGCTCTTTTCCTCTTTCAGGCTCAAGTACGCCGCTTGTCTCGGTGCCAGCGTTAGCTTTATTTTACGAATAATGGTAATAACTGTGTGGAGATTTTTATTGAAGCACTTTCTTGACAAAGGAAGTGGTGGCAGCTTTGTATTAATTATATTTTTTAATTTTATGGGCTCCTGAAATTGAACCATCTTGGAACCTGAAGTCTGAACTTCTTATCAAGCCACTTGTTAAAATTGAGCCTGTCATTTATTTTTTTTAAAGATTTATTTATGCACACAAGAGCTGGGGCACAGGCCAGAGATGTGGGGGTGAGAGGACTCACCAGAGACAGAGTGGGGAGCAGAACATGCAGACGGACTGAAGACTCTGCTGAGAGGAGCAGCGGGCGAGTCAGGAGAGGTCTGCCGCACCATATGGGTTGCTCCCTGGCCACCCGGGATGGAACTCGTGCTGCAGAGGCTGCGGGTTGATTCACAGTGAGATGCTTAACCCCTTGCACCACCAGGGAGGCCCGAGCCTGCTCATTTACATACTTGTCTCTCCCGTGAACTATGGGAGATGCAAACTGTGACCCACTCACGCAAGACCTCAACTGTGGGCCTACTACTCCTAAGCGGCCTTCTCGGCTGCCATCTCGTTACCTGCGGTTCTGCTTCCTGCGCAAGGTCAGGACCGCCAGGTCACTCAGTCAGAGCCAAACCTTCCAAGGTGCCTTTCAGCCTTTCACATCCACCAGAGCTGAAAGCTTGATCACCCTGGGAAGGCTGTGCCTCACGAGGTGTGGCCGGGAATGCCAGGGGGGCTGAGGACCCATGTAGGACAAGGGACCCCAGAAGCTGATCAGTGGACGCCTTGTTGATAGGCTTGAGACCATGGCCGGATCTAGAGCATGACAACACGCTCTAGAGTCATCAAGCAGAGTCTTCAAGCAGCTGAGAAGTGCCCGGGGGCAGACTCAGGACCCCTGAACTGTCCGTGCCAGCAGCTCGCTGGTTCCCCCCTTTTCTCTATGTCCTCCTGCCCCTCACATTAATGCTGCGTGATTCCTCTATCAACAGAGGCCAGGATGTGGCTCTCCAGCCAGATCTCATTCCTGGGCCTGTTCCACCCGCGTGTCTCTACCGGTGTGGTGTCCGCGTGCAACACTCAAGCGCCCCTGGGGGCCGTGAAGGCGGCGCTTTCCAGACACCTCTCGGGTGGCCCATGCAGAGAAGGAGCCTCACCACTCAGGGCGCAGGTGAGGGAAGGGGCCTCGAGGGGCACCGAGGGGAGGAGAGTCCCCGACCTGCCCTGACAGACCCACGAGACCAGAGGAGCCTCCAGACTTGAGACTCGAGGCAGCGTCACGCCGGGGACGGAGCCCTGTCCTTGGGCAGAGATCCCGTCAGACGCCAGGACACTGTCCCCCCCCAGACCCCCGGCGCTCCCCTGGGGAGGCCTCACGTGGCGCTGGGCACCGCAGGCCTGACGACTCCCCTATGGCGAGCTGGAGCCCAGGGGGCCCTCGGGGTCCTGCCCGCCAGCGCTCCCTCGTGCACCCCAGCCCCAGCGGCAAGGGAGTGTCCTCCGCGACCCCTTCTCAAGGTCACTGCGGTCTCTGGGTCCTGGCCAGTGGGAGGGAGGTGTAGGGGGGGTGGGGAGCACCCGCGTGTGAGACGTCAGTGCCGTCGCTGTGGGTGAAGCCGCCACTCCTGCGTCAGCAGGGAGCAGCCCCCCCAACCCCGGAGCGCGCACCTGCCGCTCTCGCTGCTCCTCCACCGCCAGCGGCGACCCCCGTGAGCCCCGCCTGTGCCCAGCCACGCGAGCAGGTGGCCACGGCCGCGCGGCGCGCGCTCGCCCAGGCTTTGCCCGAGACCGCGGCCCCGCGGCCCCAGAAGGGCTTGCCTGCACCCCGCCCCGGTCTGGGGCCGAGCCCCACGGCCTTGGTGTGTGTCCGGCCCCCACGCTGCCCGCGGGGTTGCTGGGGGCAGAGGGGGCGACCCGGCCACCACGCTGCGCCTGGAGGCCTGGCCAACTCTGTCCACACTGCCATCCCCCGGTCATCCCCTGGCCATCCCCTGGTCATCCCCTGGCCATCCCCTGGCCATCCCCCGGTCATCCCCCGGTCATCCCCCGGTCATCCCCTGGCCATCCCCTGGTCATCCCCTGGTCATGCCCTGGCCATCCCCTGGTCATGCCCTGGCCATCCCCTGGTCATACCCTGGTCATGCCCTGGCCATCCCCTGGCCATCCCCTGGTCATGCCCTGGCCATCCCCTGGTCATCCCCTGGCCATCCCCTGGCCATCCCCTGGTCTTCTCCTGGCCATCCCCTGGTCATCCCCTGGCCATCCCCTGGCCATCCCCTGGTCATCCCCTGGTCTTCTCCTGGCCATCCCCTGGTCATCCCCTGGCCATCCCCTGGTCTTCTCCTGGCCATCCCCTGGTCATCCCCTGGCCATTCCCTGGCCATCCCCTGGTCATGCCCTGGCCATCCCCTGGCCATCCCTGGTCATCCCCTGGTCATCCCCTGGTCATCCCCTGGCCATCCCCTGGCCATCCCCTGGTCATGCCCTGGTCATCCCACCAGCTCCCGACTTCCGAAGCTCGTGGGGGCAGGTAACTCCGCTCACAGTGCCCGTGCGTCACAGCGCGCAACGGCGTGTAAGGAAGTGTCCCTCTGTCGTGGCCTCCTTGCTGGTCCCACACCCTGCGCACCGGTAACCATGGCTACCAGCCCTTTGATGGCGTCACAGCAAATACAAACGCCGGCTCCAGCTCCCCGGCTCCACGGGGGACCGGACTCTGGCCAGGAGGTTCCCCCGGACGCGCGCCCTTGCAGGGCGGCCGGTGGCTCAAAGCAGGGGCTGCGCAGCCGGAGCAGCCCCACCCTTGCTGGGGAGCTGGCCAGGGCCGCCCTGGGGAAGGCTGCGCCCCATCGGCGGGCCCATGGGCCCCCCACCGCGGCCTGGCCTGTCCTCTGGCCTCGGCTCGCACGGTCCTGGCGTGGTGACCGCGTCCTCGGGCTGGGGCCAGTTGCAGGGCAGTTTGCGCCTCGCTGTGCGCATGAACCGCTTTTGCCTTGGACGGTGCCCTCCTGGGGCGCTCGGTGGCTCTGGCCACGGGATGAGAAGATCTTTGGTGCTTGTGCAGTGGGGGTGACGCTGGATGACAACACCTCCGTGATTCAGAGGGACGGGTCCGCCCCTTCCTCTGTGGGTGACCCCCCATCCAAGGCACCTGCCCTCTGCCCCAGCACAGCCTGGGCCTCCCTCTCAGAAGCCTCAGCCCTAAGGATTTCTCGGGCTGGTTGGCCTCACTCTGCCAGTCCCTCTGCGTCCTCACGGCCCACCAGGAGAGTCACCATCTGTGCTTGTCTTTCTCCTGCCTTGTTTCCCTGAGCCTAGATCTGGGGCAGCGGCGGGACTGAGGTTTCTGTGGACAAGCAGCTTCCTGGTGCCTGCATTCTGCATGGCCTTGCTGTGTGACCCGTGTAATGTCCTCACACACCCGCCCGGCCTGCACACGTGACCCCAGGGCAGGGCTGTGCGGTGCACTCGCCAGGACCAGGATTCCTGGGGACTTGCAGTGGGGGAAGAGGCTCGTAAGGTGACGCCAGGCAGAGACCTGGGCTCGGTGTGGCTGTCCCCTCCTCCCCGCGGCTGTTCCCTTTGACTTGCCAATTATTTTCGTCCAGCTCTGACCTGCCAGCTCCTGCCGACACGCAGATTAAGCTCCTTGGCTTGTGGGAGGAGAGACCTTGAAGGGAGGTTGGCAGCCAGGCCGGTAATGAGGCAGGTGCTCAGCCTCCAGGGTCACGGCAGGAACTGCCCACGACGGCCAGGAGGAAGCTGCTCGGGTCTGAGATTCAGCACAGGCCCCGCGCGGTCTGCCCGAGCAGGCATCGCTGCAGCCCTGTCTGGTTCGTGCTCTTATTTCCCCCACACGCGACGCGAGTGCGCTGCTCTCCACCTTGGGTCTGAAATTGCTGCTTAATATTGCCTGGGAAACAGCTGCTTCCTCTCTCCCTCCGCCCCCGACGTGGTTTATGGAGACCCCCGATGCCTGCAGTGAAAGTGGGAGACTTTGGGGCAAGCAGTGCTCCATAAAGGGCAAAATTATTAAAATAGCAATAAACTCTACGTTCTGTTCTCACTGAGACTGTAATAGGTCCTCAAATTTTGCAAGAAACAGATGGGCTAGAACTCTTTCCTTGATCTGGAATTAACAAATTCGACTTTCTGATTATGCTAATCTGAGGAGAGTTTAGCATACGGCATATGTGTTTGGATTCAGGATATTTCTTATTTACAAGCAACACTCAATTTAATGTCTCCTTCCCACTTTCTGAGGCCATTTTTGCAGGTTTGAGACACTTGCTGGGGACCTTGCGAAAGCTCTCTGCTCGCCTGATAGCAGGATGGCCCGCGTCTGTTTCACAACATCGTCAAGTTGGCATAGACACTGTTGCTGAGATGATTCCTTGAAGACTCACACCAGAAAATGGAGACCTGCCCTGCCCACCGCAATTATTCTTCATTCCAAACCCCACAAAATAATATTTTGTAAAACACCACCCTCGACGTGAAAATAGTAGACTTACGTGTGCATGGTGCTCAGTCGTTTATGAAGCATTTTCTGTTTTGTTTTGGTTTCTTCTATTTCCTTTTTAAGGACGATGTGTTTGAAGACTCCCATGATGACCACACATTGAAAGGAATGGGGTTCTCGTCTACCCCTTGCCCCACACGTGTGTGCCCTCCCGTGTGATCGACAGTCCTCAGCAAGATGGCCACTGTCACTAAGGGGGACCCTGCCTTGGCACATCATAATCACCCCAAATCATAGTTATCCTTAGGGTTCCTGCTTAGTGTTTCATGTTCTGTGGGTTTGCACGAAAGTGTGACATCCGTTCCCCGTTGTAGTACGGCAGAGAATTTTCACTGCCCTCGGTACCCTCTGGACTCTGCCTGCTCAGCCTGTCTTGAGCCCAGGCCCTGGTAACCATGAACCAATTTGATTGCTGCAGTTTTGCCTTTTCCAGGATGCCCTTAGGTTGGCATGATGTTGTGTGTGGCCTTTTCAGACTGGCTTCTTTCACTTAGCAAATGCATTTAAGGTTCCTCCATGTGTTTCAATGACTTGATTTTTAGCACTCAACAATCTTTCATTGTCTGGATATATCATGGCTTATTTTTCCATTCACCCAACAGAGAATATTTTGGTTGCTTCCAAGATATGGAAATTATGAATAAAGCTTATATAAACATCTGTGCGCACATAACTCTTCAAATCCTGGAGCCTCCCTGGCGGCCTAGGGGTTAAGTCTCAGGCTATCACTGCTGTGGCCTCAGTCCCATCCCCAGCAGGGAGCTGCCCACAGGGCACAGCAGACCTCTCCTATCACCCCGCTGCTCCCCTCAGCAGTGGATTTCAGTGGATCTGACTGTTCTGCCCCCCATTCTGTCTCTGATGAATCATCTTACTCCCTGCACCTCTGGCTGCACCCCAGTTCTTGTGTGCATAAACAAATAAAATAAATCTTCAGAAAACAGTAACTCTTCAACTCCTTCAGATAAATACAAGGAGTCTGATCATTGGCGTGTATGATGGACACGTTCAGTTTTGTCTCCCAGTGTGGTGGCGTCAGTTCGTATTCCCACCAGCAATGGATGAGAGTTCCTGTTGCTCCATCTGCTCACCAGCATTTGTTGTTGATGTTTCAGAGTTGGGCCATTCTAGTAGGTGTGGCATGGTATTTGATTGTCATTTTAATTTGCATTTCCCTGATGACACCTGATAGGGAAGATCTCTCATGGCTTACTTGCCACCTTTGCATCATCTGTGGTGAACACTGGTCTGTATTTAAATCAGGTCATTTGCTTTCCTACTGCTGATTTCTAATTGTTCTTCGTGTACTTCAGGTGACAGTTTTTGTAGATATGACTTCTGCGAATATTTTCTCCCAGTCTGTGACTTGTCTTTCTAATCTATTCGATACTTTCTTTTGTAGATGTTTATAATTTTAATAAAGTCCAGTTTATCCATTAGTTTTTCATGGATCATGTCTATCATGTTGTATATAAAAAGCATCACCATGGCCACGACCGTTTAAGTTTCTTCCTGTGGTATCTCCTCGGAGTTTGTACTTTAGGTTGTGTAATTTGGACCTATGGTCCATCTTGAGTTTTTTTGTGGTGGGCGTAAGATCTTTATCTAGACTCACTATTATTTTTGCAAGTGAGTGCTCAATTATTCTAGTACATTCGTTGAAATGACTCACTTTGCTACATCGGGTTGCCTTATTCCTTTGTCAAAGGTCCGTGGAATCTCCATGAGACCATTTCTGAGTTCTCTGTTCTTTTCCATTGACTTATTTGTCTATTATTTTACCCGCACCACACTATATTTTGATGACTGCAGCTTTAAAGTAAGTTTTGAAGGTGAGCATTGTTAGTCTTCCAATTTTGTTCCTCTCCTTCAATATTGTGTTGGCTATGTGTGACTCTCCTTGTTAACATCCATGGAAAACCTCCCTGTGTTTCGATTTAGTTTGCATTTTATCTATAGATCAAGTTGGGAATCACTGACCTCAACCTTGTTTTCCTGTCCATGAATATGGAATATCACTACATTTAATCAGTTCTTTAACTTGTTTATAAGAGCTTTTTTTAGTTTCTCTCACATAGATCTTACGTCTATTTTGTCAGGTTTACAACTAAGTATTTCATTACTGTGGATGCTAATGCAAACTGAATAAGATTTTTCCATTCCGATGTCACTTGTTCATTGCTGATACATAGGAGAACAATGGACTTTTGTAAATGACCTTGTATCTGTAACTTATTCATTACAAGAGGTTTTATTATTGCTATTGTTGATCATTTTACATTTTCTTCATAGATGATCATGTTATCCATAAATGGATCATGCCTTCCTTCCATAAACATTTCTTTCCTTATTATATCATCAAGGACATCTAGTACAATGTTGAAAAGGATTGGTGAGAAGAGGCATCTTGTGCCTTATCTTAGCGGGAAAGCTTGGCGTTTCTCATGGTTAAGCAGGACGTCAGATGTAGATTTTTTTTTGGTAGGTGTCTTTATCAATGTGAGATTTCCTTTTATTCCTAGATTACTGAGAGTTTTTATCATGAATGAGTGTTGGATCTTATCTAACACTTTTTTTTTTTTTTTTGCCTCTGCTGATTGTGCCATTTTTCTTTTTTAATCTACTGATGTGATGGGTGGCATTGATTGATTTCTGGTTAAAGTGCTTGATGCACATTGTAGTAGACAACTGGGGTCAGATTCTCCTCAGATGGGATGGGGGGCTCTGCAGTCAGAGCTTAGCCTGAATTTTGGCACTCTGAATAGATGCCTTATCTATTTTTCACAAATACGATGTATGGTTATATAAATTCACTCTTTTCTCCTGTTCTATAACCATTCAACAGGGTTTTCAAAATACATGTGGAAAACTCAGTGATAGTCCCTGCAGTTTTCTAGTATCATTATTAAAGATGACACTTTCATTAACAATGGAGGCAATTTCAGAAAACCCCCGAGTGTAGAGAGTACAGTGCAATGTTGAGAGCCTTTCAGGAGGGCCGGTGTGGGGAAGGCTGTGTTCCCATCACTGTGCCCAAGTTGCTCTTCACAGAGGAAAGGGGCTGAAAGGAGAGCTTGATGGGACGGGCTTGGTACTGAGATTAGGAAAGATAAAGACGTAAGTGAAAGTGACCAGCTGGCAGAGGCATCACTGAGACGTCAAGGGCGTGGTCTCCCCACATGCATGGAGGTGATAAAAGGCATTGTCTAGGCAGATTTTCAAATAATAACACACTAACAGCCAGTCTGACATTTTACTTTTTCTTTCTGAAGTATCATTAACATACAACATGTCAGTTAAATGTTTATGACGTGATCGATCTATGGACATGTTGCAAAATGATGACCCCCAAGCTTAGCTACACCCATCACCTCACATAAATCTTACCTTTGTGTGTGTTTTGTGAGAACTTTTAAACTCTAAGAAAGCAATAGAAATGTAATAAATTTTCTAGTAAAGTTTTTACTGGGATAATTTTCTGCAAATACATATAAAAATTACAAGAATCAGATCTGAAGAAATAAAGACAAGGGCATTAATTTTTGGAATTCATTGGGTCATGGCAATTTATAAATCTCTGCAGAACTTATTAGAGACTTTTGCCGTACCTGTTACTTCCTAGGAAAGAAAAATTTTGAAATTAAATTTCATCAGATGTTCTCTTTGATCAATTATTAATGAAGATACATGAGAAAATCTGGCTCCACTCTGTGGAACATGCAGAGAAGATGAAGATGATAGTCGTTGACAAATTGGGGAAGTTAATGTTCAAAAACAGAAATTGTCGTTTTATGACTCTCCTGTGACAAGCCAATATGGTTCTAGTTTCTACCCAAGGCGCCACTTGTGTAGGTGAGTGTCACGTATCGTCATCTCGTGTGTTAGGAAGCGCCCCCACTGCCCATCCTGCCTGCGGCTCCTCCTGAGTCTGTCTGTCCATCCATTGCCATGGGCGTCGTCAGCCTGTGTGTGCTGCCTCTTTTATCTTCACCCCCTTTTAGCCCACCCCCCTGTGGGGGTTAATTTTGTTTCTAAATGGTTGGGACCTGAACATTCACGCTGGCCCACCTCTCGGTTCACACCCCTATCAGAGGATTTGCACGGAAACTTCACTGGGGACGCCACAGTCTCCTTCAAAAATACTTCCGCAGATTTGCATCCTCACGAGCTGTGAGCCTTCCCGTTGTCCCAACTGTTCCTGACTGTCAGGGTTTGTGGGTACAAAACGCTTGTCATTGTGGGTTGATTTTCATTCCCTTGACTCTTCCTCAGGTTCCCGACTTGTCCTATCTTCTGTGAACTCAGTTTGTCGAGCTCTTGCCCTGCACATGTCACTGCTGCTTCTCCACCCTCCACAGCCGTCACATGACTGGTATTTCACTTGGATAAGCTGCTATTTATGTATTTATTTGATGACTGTTCAAATAAGTTACCGGAGGATAATTCACTTGAAGTTAATTCTATTTTAGTTTATTTCATTTTTCAATTCTACATACGACTATTTTTTACTGGATTAGTATAAATCCTGGGTTACTTTTTCCTCTATTTTGAGTGATTTAAAAGTAATAATTTCTTGTTTAAGCAAAAATATTGAAAAATACTTGGTTGTGGCAGAGATATGATGATACAGGGAGATACAGAGAGAACTACCATCCTGGGACATAAAAGTAATAATTCAAGTAAAACATTCTTGAAATTTTACTTTCACGTAAAACACTTTGAACACACATGGGGATCCGTGAAAGCCGCACGCCAGTGTGCAGACCCGCGCCCGAGACGGCCTTCCTGCCGCAGGCCTGGCCTGCCTGGGCTTCTCCCTCCTATGCTCCCCTTCCCCACTGGGAGGGAGCCACGCCTACCCACCTGGGGGGTCTCCTACCCACCTGGGGTCTACCTCCTGGTACCACATCGAGGTTCCCCTCTTCCTCAAACCCCCTTCTGGAATCCTCTCAGCGCCTTCTACTCAAGCAAATTAACCCCAAAGTGTCCAAACTCTCTAACATTCTCTTCATCCTCAGAAGTCTGTCTCATCCTCTGGTCACGGTGTCACATTTTTATTGTCTGTGTCATCAGATGAGAATAAAGTTTCGAGGGAGCAGGGCCCTGTCTGTCCTTGGAGCTGAAAACAGCCATGGGCACCGGTGCCCAAGGAATGAACTTGGAAGGTCATGTAAGCTCCAGGTCACATAGATTCAAGGTCACGTAGGCTCAAGGTCATGTAGGCATGTACTTCTCACTCTACACACTAAGCCCAGACACAGCTAAGGAAGAGCACGGCCACTATACCGGCTGCGATGTGGCTTGTGACTTACTTGCCTTGCAACCTTCTCCCCATGTTTGCAGAGCCAGACACCAGCTTTAGGCTGGAGCAGGAGTCACTGGTCCTGAACTAACCGAAGGGCATCGGCACGACAGCCCAGAGACAATGAGGAAATATGTGTGTGAAATAAAACTGCCAGACCATGCAATCAGTAGACTAGAAGTTTCGGCATCTCCTTGTCCAGTCACGACGCTCCAGTGACCGCAGCTCGGTGCTACTGCAGGAAAGGTAGCACGAAGGTGCAGCCACGCCACGAACACTTGCAAGTAACTCATCGTCCTGGCCAGGCTAGAGTGTGGACGCCGTGGAAAGGTGGGAACAAAATCACCTTCACAACAACTTTCTGGTCACGCTGTCAAAGAAGGCACCCAGCAGAGAGGCCGCGGCCGGCCCCGGCCGGCCCCGGGAGACGGTCGTGCGGGTGTTTCTACTGCTCGCGATCAACGCAGCACGCTGTACCAGAAGACACTGGTTCTTCCTTCTGACGCTTTCTAGAACATGAAGTGACCCTTTTTTTTTTTACCTTTTATTTTAAACGGTATATATTAATGTGCTCATAACATGAATGTAATTCCCGATAGAATCAAATCATATTTTTTCAGTCTACTAATTCCAAATAAAAATGCGATCCCCACTCAGAGAGCTTTGTGGTGACACTTTTTCCAGATTAGTAGCATGCACAGGTCTGCAAGATGTTTATATTACGTAGAAAAAGGCATAACCAAGAAAAGATGCTATGAAGGACCAAGCTCTGGGGAAGTTGAGACTTGGACCAAGCGTATGTCTGCAGCCTCTCCCTGGGACCAGCTGTCACTGCTGTCATGTCGAGGGTGCATTCTTAGGACTGACATGTAAGCAGCTCCATGGTCTTCTATTTTTATAGTGATATATAATATTTGCTTAATGCCGGGTCTCCCCGGTGGTGCAGCGGTTGAGAGTCGTGCTGCGAAGCTGTCCGCAGCCTCGGCAGCTCCAATTTGATTCCCCGCCAGCCAGGAAGAAGCCCACATGGCGCAGCAGACCTCTCCTGCCTCGCCTGCTGCCCCCCTCAGCAGTGTCTTCACTTCCGTCTGCCTGCTCTGCTCCCCGCTCTGGCTCTGGTGAATTCTCTCACCCTCCTGCGCCTCTGGCCTGTACCCCAGTTCTTGTATAAAATAAATAAATAAATCTTTAAAAAAAAATATTTGCTTAATGCCGCTGACAACACCGCACATTCCTCGACACTGAAACTGAGAAGTGAAGTAGCTCACCGAGGCCTTCCTCCCAGGGCCAGCCCCGGGTGAGCGCGCTGGCCTCTGGACCCGAAATGCTGTCCATAGGCTTCCGATGGCCCTTGCCTGCCCCTGCTTCATGCTGTTCCTCTAAACCCATGAGAATTGACATCCCTTGAAATTTCCTAAATTGCCGAAAACCAAGGTGTAACGGTTTCGACAGTGGATCACACCCGGTTACTCACTTCGCAGTGTCAGCTGAGGACCCGGACACCCACTTCTGGAGGCAGACGCAGAGGGGGCGCCTTCTGAGCGCACCCCTCTCAGAGCACGGAAGCCCTCCTGTGCGCAGTTAGAGGCGAGTTATGTCATCGTAGGTCGTGGCGACAGAAATCTGCGAGGGCAGCGCTCAGCCACAGGCGGATCAAGGCAGATGTAGCGTCTCCCAGAAGAGGGAGATCCTGAGGGCCTCTCCTCTCCAGCCCAGGCCCGCGTCCACCTGTGATGGTAGCTGACCGTGTGCACAGCTAAAACCTCATCGTTCCCCAAAGAGCGCGCTGCCGACCTGGGCTGAGAACAGGGTTAGACGAGTCACATCATCATTACTCATTAGCAGCTGATCAGTATTTTGGATTTTGCAAAAAAAATAACAAAAACTTCCCGACATTTCTCTCTCGCACACCCCCGCCTGAAGGACGAGCACATTCCACGTGAAACGCTGACCTCTATAAATGCGGCTTATTTTTCGCACACTGCATGCTGCATATTAAAATTTTAGAATATTCCGAACAATCCAGATTACCTAAAGTTCCAAACTAATAAACAAAAGACAGTTTGTTGTTTTAGCTGATTGTGTTTTTGAAAAGGAAGCCTCCACGTGGACACAACTGCAGTAAAATTCAGGGAGACAGATATTATGTTATTGAAATATGCGATTGAAAGCTACATATTGGAAGTTATGGTCCATTAATATAAATTATTTTGCAGTGGAAATATCTAATTATCTCTTGCAGATAACAAATGTAAATGCTTCGACCTAATCATAATAACCAGACGGGAGAGAAGCCGAACAATTAGAAATTCAGAAGATGCCCCGGAGTTGAATTGCCCCAGAACGTGGTTCTCCGGTGTGCGCCCTCCAGGTGCCTCTTCTGCAGAATGGGGGAAAAGAGGCATTTGACTTTTTTCTGTAGCAATTACATTTTTATCAGAGCAATTATTTAGTGTGAGCCTTGATGGGTACGCATTGCTCTTAACCTGCCGCTCGCGGGGCTCTCAGGGAGCCGCACCCCGACAGGGAAGGTGTGTGAATCAGCTGCAAGGAGTCCTCACTCGCTGATTTTCCATCCTAACCGCTGACCTTTGCATAGTTCCAGACACGTCCCTTTAGGGAGCCGCCCCAGGGGCCCTCCAGGCTGGTGTGAGAGCAGAGGTCACGCCGAGACTCACCAGGGCAGCAGCAGCTCCCCGCGGCCAGCTCCGGGAGGGCCCGGCCTGGTCCTGGCCTGAGGCTGCGAGCCGGGGCCAGCACGGTGGCCTCTGGCCGCGCCGCTCTCCCCGCCTGGCGAGTCTCCCTGCAGCACCGTCGTGGGTGGGCAGCGGGCGGCCCTGGACACGCTCCTCCTGGCCATCGGCCGGGAGCCGGGGTTTCCACCAAAAGGAAGACATGAGCACGGGGCCACCCCCGGCTTCCCAGAGGGAGGTGCTCTCACTCTACACCCCCGGGCTCACAACAGGGAGCAGTTTAGGAGAACAGGCCAGGGGGAGGGGAGTGGAGATGGGGGTTCGGGGGGTCAGGGTGGCAGGGGCAGGGCGCCCCTTTTGTGCTAGGTGCCTGGGTTGTGCTCTGCAGGCAGTTTGGAGCCGTCGAGGAGGACCCATTCAGGACACATGTCCGAGGATCGTCAGGGCAGGGCGCCCGCATGGGGAAGGCGCCCAAGAGGGGGTCTGAAACTTGGGGAAACCCTGCCGCTGGAGGGCGGGGATGTGTGGAGGAGCCCTCAGAGACACCCTGGGGTGTCCGGCTCCGCGGCAGCCCCTCTGTGACAAAAGGGGATGAAGTGACAAGATGAGTCGTCTCGGAAGGTGAACTAGTTCGACCTGGAACTCGTGGATTAAAAGGGGAAGGAGCAGGACTTGACCTACAGAGCCGGGTGGGTGGGCTCACCCCTGCCTCTCCAGGGAGCCCCTCAGCGCACTGAGCTCCTGCCTGGCCAGGGGGTCCCTCGACCCCACCCCCCTGTCCCCAGAAGGGGTCACAGCCTCCACCGGCCCCCTCGGTCCTCTGGGCACCAGGCATCTGCTGGCGTCCCTGAGGCTCTCCTGGGGCTGCCTGTGGTTCTCCCTCCTCCTGAACTACACCCCAGGTTCTTCCCGCTCCTTTCAGTCAAGGTCGGAGCGAGAGAGGGACAGAGCCAGGTGGCGTGGTGTCCGGGCCATGGGCTACAAGGTGTCCACCTCGTCCAGGAGCTGGGAGATGGGAGCCAGCAGCCCCGGCTCTAGGGCCCGCACGGCTGACGGGTCGCACATCTCACACTCCCCGTGAAGACGCCTCTCCTCCAGGCGCCGCGGCGAAGTCAGAGCTGCTATTTCCTCTACTGTTGCTTTTAGGGCCTTTTTTACACCATGTCCATAACATCTCTTTCCTGTCTGTCAAATGTTCTATGAGGACTCGGGACCCCACTTTGTGCAGGCGTCTGTGTCCCTGAGCGTCCCCGGGGCAGGGCCGGTGGTGCTGGAGGCGTCCCCGAGGCTCGTCCTCGCCCTTAGAGGCAAATCCACCCGGGCGAGAGCCGAGCCGTTCTTTCCTCCGATTTGGCCCTTGTCCCCTGCTTTGAAACCATCACGATTTTGGGTGACCTGTTCCCCAGCAGGCCTGCTGTCCCCCGAAACTCACTGGGCACAGGGTGACAATGGAATGAGTTGCTTTTTGACATGAAAGTCCTCCCTTGCCCAAGCGCTAAGGACGCTCGTATTTGGCGTGCAGAGGCCCCCGGGCCGGCACCCGGCCGCGTTCCACGTCGTGGTCTTCCGGGGGTTTTAAAACAAGTCGAATGAGTGTTGACGAAGTGCGTGATTTCTAAGGCTCGGCACCAGATCCCCCTTTGTTCCCGGGGGTCGCTCTCATCAGGACCACCACCCTCCTGGCTGAAGGACCTCGGCCCTCTCGGCGGAACCACAGCTTCTCAGCCCCTGGCAGAAATGACACAGACAGACAGACAGCACCAGACAGACGGCAGACAGGCAGGCAGGACCCTCTCCACGCGGCACCGTGAACTCGCCGGCATCCCGACGGCTTCGCTTGCTTGTGTCAGATTCCTCCCCTTCGCCAATAGATGTCCCTGTAGCAAATGGAAGAATTGTGAAGGGAGTCCAGGGGTGTAATTAAGTGAGACAATACAGATGCCGGAATTTAAACACTGCCAGTTTCATGTAATTTAATTAATACTGTGGCGAGGGAAAATGCTTGCCTGCGCAGTATTTTGTGACGTGAAGACGGCTGACGAAAGGGCATCGTTCTGACAGAAACCCGAGGATAAAGAGGACTCGATTTGATGAGAGAGGACAACCAGTCCAGAGTCCTGCTGATTATTTCATGTCTGACATTTTCGAGCCTGTGTAACGTCGTTATCTGCAGAAATCCCAACCGCAAGCCGCGGTCCCTCGGGGCTGCACCTCCCTGTTTAGACGGCCTGCGCGGACGCTCCTGCTCCAAGCACCTGTCGCCCTGGGACCGGCTGGACTTTGGGGCGGGGCTTTGGGGCTTTCCTTAAGGCTGAGATTAGAGGATCTTGAGGTAAAAGAACGATTCTCTTGCTCGAACAACCAAGTATGTTGGGGTTGTTATCACCACTTTTATTTATCTTTTATTCAGCCGGGAGATTTTGATAAACACACATTTTCTCTTCCTCACAGAAGTGGTGGCTGATGTTCAGATGCAGACTCCGAATCCTGTTTGGTAATAACTGTGGGTGCAGCTCCCCACTTCCTAAGCGAAAACCAGGCGACATGAAAGGAGAAAGTCTGATCCGCAGAACACTCAGATACGACCCTGAGTCTCCGGTGGCGCCTCATTTTCAGCTTATGGATTTTGAATGAGGGGAAACTATTTGAAATTTCAAAGACTTGGGTATCTTAAATTTCTTTATTTACAATGTTCCTTCTCTTTGTACTGCATAGGTCTTTTCCGAACTTTCCTCAGAAGCACACAGTAAACATTTTATACTGTAAAGAAAAGGCAGGACAATCACTACACACAAGGAGGAAAGAAAGGATGTCAATGAAGGTCAGAGGGCAAAGACAGAGGGTCGCCGCCCCCTGTGATGGGCTAGGTCTTCAGCATGGACACCCCACCCCAAGATTGCTGCGTGTCGATGCTGGCTGTTCTCATCAGGGGTGACCACAGATAAGCGAGGCAGTCAGACGGATGCTCTCGGGGTACAGATTTTTACGATAACCAGGATAAAATAGGGGGGATCTTGAGCAACCTTCGATAGTGCAGTGTGCGTGGACCACGCAGAGGAGGGTATGACAGGGAAACATGTTCCCTGCATTTGATTAAGCAACCCTATCATGTGTGCTTCCACCATGCTCCGTGCTGCTGAAATTTCAGGAAACCACCTCAGAAGGCAGAGATCAGCAACGCGTGAACAAAACTTCTTCATCATGGTCTCTTCCCAGTAGCCGCTGGCTTTGTCCGCCGCTGAGGAACAAGTGCCCAGACCCTGAGACATACGCAGCCTCCACCCCGCTGTTCCCCATCCCAAGCGCCAGGACCGCAGGCAGGTCCCGCCGGCTGCTGCTCTTGTTTGAGCGGCTTGGACCATGGACACGCGTGGGTGGGGAGCTGCGTGGGGGAGACTCTCCTTCCACTTGCCCGGCAGAGGCCAGACCCCACGAGAGCGCCCGAGGGGCTCAGGCCACAGACGGGGCCCGGCTGTGAATCTCCCACAGCCTCCTCCTCGGATCCCAGTGGCCACGCCCCGCAGGAGCCCCGGCCGCGTCTAGGGGGAGAAGACAGACCCTGCTTCTCGGGGGAGCAGCAAGGCTGTGCGGCCGCCTGTCACCCAGCAGAAACCACCCTCTGCCCACAAGGGACTCAGCCTCTGGTGCCCTTTCCCCGCCCGGACCCGCCACTCCCGTCCCCTGACAGTGCAGGGCCTAACGCCGACTTCGGTCGAGCGGGGCTGGTGCAGGGGCCTCTCCGGGCTTCAGCTGTGTCATGACACGCAGACTGTTCAGGAGGTGAAGGCAGAGACCCTTGCTGCCCCTGGCTTCGCCTCGGCGGTCACATGGCATCCTGCCCACCACACTCTGGGGTTAGAACATATCCGGAGCCCACTGGAGCCAACGGGGAGCAAAACAGCAAAGGCATGAGGGAGGGGAGGGGTGTGGTGCAGCGATCTTTAGAAAACCTGGGGTGTGCTGGCATGGGGTGAGTGCACTTTGCATGAGGATGGAAATGAACTTGGGGGAACAGTGGGCAGAGGGCTATGGGATAATTGTGTCCCCCAAAGCCCTATGTTGACGTTGTAACCCCCAGTACCTGAGAAGGTAACCTTCTGTGGCGATGGGATGGGCACCTATTGTGAGTTAAGCGAGGTCACGGTGGAGCAGGGCGGGTCCCATCCACCTGGTCCCTTCGTCGGACACAGGCACACAGGAGAGCACCGGGCTGGGGGCGGGGTGGTGCGGGTGGCGTGGAGTCTCAGGATCCCAGCACCCAAAGGTGGCTCCAAAGCAGCAGCAACCAGGGACGAGGCAGGGGCCACCCTCGCTTTCTCAGCCCTCAGGGGGTAGAAAAGCATCCTGTGGAAACCTGGCTCTCTGACGCCCAGACCCCAGAAGAGCTGGAGGATGAATTCCCCGTGGTGCAGCCCCGGGCTCTGGCTGTGCCTGGTCAGCCCAGGGACTGTGTGAGTGGCCGGGCCCTCTGCGGAGCATCCGTCCCGGTGAGTGAGGTCACAATGGCCAAGTCTGCTTCCTCTGGAGCCCTCTGAACTCTTCAGGGACCCAGCATGAGTAGCAGTGGGTGTTTTGCAGAAAGACAACATCACGCACTGTTTTCTGAGGCAGTTCCCGCCTGCCTTTTCTCCCAAACTCTCATGCAGTGTCACAGTCACCATGTGCGAGTGTGTGTGTGTGTGCCTGTGTGTGTGTGTGTGTGCATGTTCTGGTTCCCTCCCTCACCACCAGCACAGACTTTCTCAATGTCTCAATGCCCTGCATGGGCGCTGCTCCAAGTGTCCTGACGCTGAGTCTGTGGGCCGATGCTGGGCGCCCAGCGCCTCCCCCGGGAAGGCCTCTTCTCTAGAGAGCCAGGAGGAGCCAAGCAGCTTCCACTTGTGTCCAGATCTTCACAGCACAGACACCTGAGAGCCACTGTCCAGGGTCAAAGAGCAGCAATTCTGGACTGTTCCACCCTGGGCCCCTGGTTGCCATCCTGTTCGTACAGCAAGGAGGCGACGCGCTCCCTGGCCAGGGCAGCTCACGCGGGCGCCAGCGCAGATGCTGGAATATGCATGAGGAGGTGACGAAGACGGATCTGCCTGCGGAGGATGGAAACGGGGGCATCTGCTGTAATGGCACTGAAAGGGATTAGACGCATCAACTACAGTGATTCATAGGAGAGCTGTGTTTGCTCTTAGAATATTAAGGGAATCAACCATCCACTTAATTGCCAAAAAAGCTTTTTTTTTAACCATACAACATCTCTCTCACGCTCCCAATGTATGGATTTTTATATATAGATAGATCCCAAAATGGCCTCACTGACTCAAGCATAAATGGAACAGAGAAAAATTAAAATGAGCTAATATCTTTGATTAATGCGAGTTCCTGCGCCTGAACTCGGGAGCATAAATATCCTTTTAAAAGTAATACTGTCTGCAGATAAGATCAAATCAAATTGCAAGGCACTTTGTTAATGAAAAGCATCGATTTTTATAGCATTTGGGCCAAACCATCGCCAGTTCCCAATGCGCTTGCTCCCCTCTGGGCCTGACTTGGCGTCCTCACCTGCTCACTGGCCTTTCTTGTTCTCCTCCGCCGAGTCCTCCTCCCGCCTCCTCTCGGGCCTCGGTCTCTGCTCCTTTCTTCTCAAATTCTCTCCCTGTGCATCAGATTCACTCCTACTGGTCACCTGCCGGGTCGCTGTCCCTGGGAAGCGGATTATTACCTTAAGAGCTGATGCTTCCCCACCTGAAGTCCTTGCCCAGGTCACCTTCATTTTGTCTCCCCCCACCTGTCCCTTCAGAGAGCTTGAAGCTTCCACTCCCTGCTTCCAGATCTTACCATCCTTAAAAAATGCAGCTGAACAATTTTGATCCCTGGCCAGGGAGCTACCCCCATGGCGCAGCAGACCTCTCCTGTCTCCCCGCTGCTCCCCTCGGCAGTGGATTTCAGTCATTCTGCCTGTTCTGCCCCCCGCTCTGTCTCTGGGGAGCCCTCTCACCCCCGTCCCCCACACTCAGGCCTGCACCCCAGCTCTTGTATGCATAAATAAGTAAATCTTTAAAAAAAATCCAGCTGAAAACCCGGCCCTCCCGGGGCCATTGGACTCTCACCCCGGCTGGCACAGAGAGGCCCTGCTCGCAGGCAGCACACCCGTGACCGAGCCTGAGCAGGTGCCTGAGGTGGAGCAGGACAGGAGGAGAGTGGAGCAGAAGGGACATCGGCCTGTGACCGCGGGCATGTGCGCACCTGGAAGGTCACAGGTTCTGCGAGTCAGATCGGCTTCCAGAGTAACAGCCTGCAGCACTGCCAGGGACGCCTTGCGGGTTTCCTGAGAAAGTTCTGTGACATCCAGTGGTTCTTCCATGCATTTGTGCTGGTTCTGCCAGATGGCGTCTCTCTCTCTCTGAAGATACCAGCGTTTTCTAACACCCCCAAGGGTCTAGGCCCATTAGCCCAGCAAACTAGTGAAGACCCCCCCCCCGCCCAAAAGACACTATTTAAACAGTTGCTGCCTTGATCCATTTTACCAGAACTTCTTAATAGATTTGCAATCTTGCTGACTTGGCGATGCTGGCTTGGACTGCAGGAGTAACGGAGGCTCCAAAGAAAGAATAAGATGGAGAACTAGTGTCTGTGGCTTTTTGAACCCAATAGTCAAACGAGGGTGCCAGAACCAGGGGCTCCTCTGTCATAGCGGAAATAAAGTCAATGCCCAAAACAGCGAGACTCCCGTGGGCTCCCCTAAGCGGAGCTCCTGGGGCAACGTGATAAAGACACCATTTGACCTCATATCCAGAGTAGAAAGGAGCTTCTGAAGAAAGCATCCTTCAAAAATGGTCATTTTTGTTCGAAAATACAGTGCAGAGCTCCCTGCCTGCCAGCAGCGGCCGGTGTGCCGGCGCAGGTGTCGGGAAACGAACAGGTAAGGAGGTGGTTCTCCGGCTCGGGCCGGCCGTGTCCCGCACAGAAGTGCCCCTGCTCACCCCAAAGAAGGAAGCCTCTGGAAAGCAGACCTGATGCAAGCTCTGCCTCTTCTGCTTGTCTGCTTTTGCAGAGGAACACGTGGTTGGGTCAATTTTATAAAAATGCGTCCAATTACCTGGCCCGCGTGATGGCAGTGTACTTGCTGGTGGGATGGCTCCGTGGGATGGGAAGGAAGGGGGAACCAGAAAGCAGAAGTGACTAAAAACAAAACTTTTTTTTAAAAAGATTTATTTATCTATACAAGAACTGGGGCATAGGCCAGAGGAGCGAGAGGGTAAGAGCATTCACCAGAGATAGAGTGGGGAGCAGACCAGGCAGATGGACCAAAGACACTGCTTTGGGGGAGCAGTGGGGAGCGGTGGGGAGACAGGAGAGGTCTGCTGCGCCATGTGAGTGTCTCTCTGGCCGGCCAGGAATCAAACCTGCGCTGCAGAGGCCGCGGACAGCCTCACAGCACCGCGCTCAACCCGCTGCGCCACCAGGGAGGGCCTAAAACCGAAACTTTTCCAAGACCAGAGAGAAGGTGGGACTGAGACGGGTGGGGCTCGGCATGGCCAGGGCAGCGGCAGCCTCCTGGCCCCGGTTCCGCACCTGTTGCTCCTGGGCAGGCGGAGCAGGTGGCTGGGGCCTGGGGGCTAAGCCTGCTGTGGCTCCACCCAGGGCCTCTGAGCAGCTTCCCGTGTTTGGAACTTGAGAGATGATTGTTGAACATTTATGCAGAAACAAGGCAACTTGGCTTTCCCCCATTCATCTTGTCGTTCTAAGCCAGCTGGTGGTGCAGTTCCCGTTGAAATCACAGGTGAGGGTCGTAACCGTGACGGTGGGGCTAGGAGCAGCCCAGGGGGGGCTCCCTGATTCCAGAGGCTCCCACATGACAACCACAGGGGATCTGCAAACACAAAACAAAAGAAGAATGAAGAATTTTTTCCAATGAAGAATCTGGAGAACTTTCTTCAAAAAGCAAGATTTACGAACCTCCCCAGAGCCCAGGCTTTTCCAGTGGAGGAGACGGATTAGGAGTGGGAAACCTCACTGCCAATTGTCAGACTTTACATCTAAATTCTCAATCTTAATTTGATGACGACAAAGCTCGCTGCGGTGGGAACAGCAGGACACAGTGAACTGCCCCCAGGGACGAGATCAGTGACATCCCCCCGGCGTGAGGGGCTGTTTGAAAACACCATTAAAGAGACACGTGGCTGGAGGGGGCGGCGGGCAGGTGGTTCTCTTCTGAGATCGAGTCCCCAGACACCAAGTGGCTCCTACATTTGTTTCTCTCTTTGATTGAAGAATCTTAGCTAACCCTGAGCGTTGCAGACACTGTTTCGGATTCCTGCACGCCTGTCTCCATACACCCTTCCCGAAGGTTTTTGAAAGTAGCTGAAGATCTTAAATAGCGCTAAAGCCATTGTCTGATTCAGTTCTCTTTTAAAACGAAGATCGCTTTTTCCTCACAGAGCGTGCCGCATGCCGACAGCAGGAAGCAAAGTGGAGGCAGAGGGAGCAGAGCGGGCGCGGAGGGAGGAGCTGAGCAAGAGCGAAGAAGAAGCAGGGCCTCACACATAAGCAGGCAAAGGGGGTAAAAGTTACCTGGATTCTTATAGTTCAGAGAAAAACACTGTTTCTTGTTCCATCTTCGAGACAGGGAGCTCGAGGGGTGGGTGAGGGGTACGAGGAACACAGCAAGCGCCCCGCGTCAGTCAGTGCTTTTGCTTTTCCACACAGGTCAGCGGCATCACTTAGGCTAGTAAGTGTGTCCCCAACACCGTTCCTGATCTTGCGTGTATTTACTAATTTGTGTAGTTAATTTACTAATTTTTTTTCTTGCTATGTTTTCTTTACTAATTTTTGTATTAACTAATTTTTATATTTACTAATTCTCGCAGGTTTCTTCCCGTGACTGTCCCTCCTGAGCGCACACAGCGGCGTGGGCCTCCCTGTGACTGTCCTTGCCCAAGGCCGCTGGGACCTGACTTCTCGGGCGGTGCCCTGAGCCGCTGCCCAGCACCTGTTCGCACAGGCCCCCGGGCCACCCCTTCAGCAGCTGCAGCTCTGAGTTTGCTGCGTGTTCTGTTGCTTTGGTTTTTCTCAGGGAGCTCGGCGGGTGCCCAGCGCGGGGGCTGTGGCGACGCCTGACCTTCCTCGGGCATTTATTTGCTTCTGGGCTGCAGCTGGCACACACCCGGCGGGGCCCTCGGCCCTGGCAATGGTGTCCTCCGTGATTCCCTCAAGTGCTGCCCAGAGGGCCCCACGCAAGGCGGGGGGCCCTTCCAGTGGGACAGGGCTGCACGCGGAGTGGGGGGTGTGGGGCAAGGAGGGGAGACCCAGGTAGCCCTGGGCTCAGAATCCTACAGAGGCGCCCCCCGTCCACTGGCTTCGTCCGGACCGCCCGTGAGACCCCGCCATCGCTTGCTTGCCGGCCGGTCGTCTGGCCCGTCTGCCGGGCCTGTGCGCGCTCAGCGCAGAATATCCCGGGGTGCCGCCGGACGTTGGTGATGGGGGAGGCTTGGGCACGGCTGTTCTTCTCCTACATTTGTAGGCGTTTCTCATTCCGTGTTAGAGCTTAAATTTGTTGAGAAGTTTATGGTTAGACAATTTTTGTTTGTTTTTACAGTTTTCAGTCACCTGCTTCTTTCGCCGGGCGGCTGTGGATTCCTGCGTGACGCTCAAGACCAGGCTCCCCTGGTGCCCCCGGGCTGGGAGACCCCACACCCTCGGGCGCCCCTGCGGGGGAGCCTCAGCACACGAGTTGGGACGTGAGTTCCCTTGAGCGACAATTGTTCGAGTCGCTTTACTGCAGATTTTTTTTTAAATATATTTGGGAGCTTGGATCGGTGGACTTCATGGCGGGCCTTGGTGGCTGACAGGGTCAGTGCTGAGTCTCCACTGCCTGTGCCCTCCTGACCCCCAGCACTGCTCCCCGTCTCCCCACTGGGCATTGCTCCCGGGTCTGGGCTGGAGCACCCCACACGCACCTCCCAGCTCTTCAGTCCCCAGCTAGAAGAGCCCCCGGGCAGCAGGCAGCTGGGGCGCCAAGGGTTGGCTTCACGTTCTCCACTGAATCGAGGGAAAGTGTCTCACGGCGAGGTCAACCCCCAGTGAGGGAAACGGCCTTTTCCACGGGAAGCAGACCCCCTGCCACATTTGAATGGGGCACCCCGCTCTGGGATAGGAAGCTGGTGCTGATGGCACACCCAGAGGGAGGGTGTCCTCGGGGCATCCTGTGCGGGTCAGGTGTTTTTTTGTTTGTTTTTGCATAGAAGAACTGGGGTGCAGGCCAGAGGTGCAGGGGTGAGAGGACTCACCAGAGACAGAGCGGGGAGCAGAACATGCGGATCTACTGAAATCCACTGCTGAGGGGAGCAGCGGGGAGACAGGAGAGGTCTGCTGTGCCGTGTGGGTTGCTCCCTGGCCAGGGGTCAGGCTCAGGTCATAGGGATGACAGCCTGAGACTGACCAGCGGGCCCTGAAGCCGCAGAGGGGCTTCCTGCTGACCTCACACCTCTGCAGCTGGAGGCCAGATCAGAGCATCATGCAGTCTGGCTGCTCTGGGCGGACTTTGTTTACCTTTTTTACCCCAAATGCGACTTGGCTGCATTTATTTGCTCGCTCGCCCTCCGAGCCCAGGTGGGCAGAAGTTATGGGCATGGGGTCCCCCCACCCCCACCCCGACCCGGACCCCGACCTGGACCCCAACCCCGGAGGGCTGCACGGCGCCCCCTGCCAGCTGGGCATCACCGCCCATCGCCGCCTGCAAGGCCGAGGCCGGCTCGTCTGCACCGAGCGCTGAGGGTCTCAGGTTGAGAATGAGAGTTTTGCTCTATTCTTAGCCCTTTTGTATTATTTTCTGAAGACATAATTCTGCAGGTTGGGAGAAGCCAGAGGAGTTTGTAAACATGTAATTTAGCTGACATCTTTCCCAGAAATCCTTGTCAAATTCATTTAAATTAACTCAGAGGAAGCAGATTCAACTCCACGGTGTGGCGAGTGGATCCACGTGAGCCTGGCGGAAACGCCGCGTCTTCTCCAGAGTCCCCCCAGGAAGGGCTGGGGGAGCCCTTTGGCTGAAAACCTCGAACTTAACAGGTGAAACAAGGTTGCTTTTATTTCCTAAAATAACCCAGTCACAGACTCTGCTCTCATGTTTATCAAACATTGTCTAACGATTACATTCAGATAATTGGATTTGCTTTCAGCACTTGGGCAGGAGATTTGAAACATGTGCTTATGAAAATAATTGGAATTTCTCTTAATACAAGCTTTAACCTTAATTATGTGCATACAGTTACATCGTCCTTATTATTGTTAACAAGGCAGGATACTCTCACTTCCTACCTGTGCAGAAAAATGCAGGACAGAGGCTGGAAAATTAGCCTCCAGATGTTTCACAGGCCGCACTTCACGGGAAGTCACCGGCTTGACAGCAGCAGGTTGGCTGGTGTTTTATAGGCTCTTTCTGCGTGCTGCTCTTGCATATGCACCCGGGCTTCAGCAATGTGAAATAAGGGCCCAAGTCTCTGTCCTGAACCTCGCAGGGACCTGTTTGGCCTTGGCAAATCGCTGTATAAGCACTTTCCCTGGACCCAATCAGCCTCCAAACCCTTCCTCCCACGTCTCCCCAAACCCCCCAAAGTATGACACGTTTAGTGAAATGAACAAATGAGCGCCTAATTTCAGTCTCTAAATGTTGAATTAAAATAGACAGACTTTAATGGTGGCATTAATCTGGCGTGCTCCTGGCTACTAGTGTGAGAGAGCCCTACTTCTCAGCCACCTCGGCAATTAGGCTGAAATATATCACGAGGAGAGCTGCCAGGTGAAAGCCACGCAGAGCTCCTGACTGTCCCGGGCGGGGAGCCAGCGGAGGTGGTGGACGAGCTCCGTCACTGCCCCGCCCGGCCCTGCCCTGGCTTCTCAGGTGTGGGGAGGAATTCTTCGTGGGAACGACTGGACCGTGCATCTTGTGAGCTGTGGAGAAGATGTCTGAAGTATTGGATTAAAGCAAAACCAGACTCAGTGCAAAGGCGTTTCTACTGCTGGATAAGCGCGTATGCCACGCTGACATCTAAGTGCATGTGCGTCCTGTGACCAGCGCCCGAGTGGATTCATTTAGAAGCTTCTGCTTTTAAGTGATGATATATCGGGTCAATGTGAACCACTGTAAATAAATGTAGGGGGGTAAAACTCTGTCACCCTAAAATATGTCTTTTTGACAAGAGGTTTATTTTACGGGAGGGGCTCCCAAGAAAGCAATTTTTAGGGTAAAATGATGTTTACATGTGAATTTCTGTGAGGGCGCGTGTGGGTCTGTTCCCAGAGGCGGAGCCATCCTTTGTCTCCCGGGCCCTCCCGGCGCTCTCCCCACCGACTGCCCCTCAAGTCCTTCCTCCCGCGTCCTCTTTCTTAGCTAAACCTAGTCAGACGCCGTCTCCTGGGAGGCACGTCATCATCACATTTCTTTTCAGGCTTGGTTTCCTCTTACCAAGCTGACGCGTGTTTGATGATCCCCAGCCCAGGAGAGCCCAAAGGCACAGGGGGTGATTCCTTTGCACCCTGACAAGCAAAATGGTGACTGGAAATCCTTGCGACTATAGCTAGACTCTTCTCCTTCTCCCCTGCCGCGCTCTGGCATTGGCGTCAGCGTGCACGGAGGTGTCGATGGTGCCGGGACGGGGTTTCCTCGTCTAATTTCCTGAGCAGGTTTGGCAAGATGGAAACTGAAATTTCAAAAAACAGAAACTGCAGACATGTCTCTTCTAAGGAGTTTTCTTGGCAGAAAGTTTCCTGTACATTTATAAGGCAGTTCGCAGTTTACTAAGCACCGACAGGCAGACACTGTCGTCCTACATGTGTCTGCGTGTGTGTGTCTGGTGTGTTTGTGTGTGTGTGTCTGTGTGACTGTGTGTGTTTGTGTGCCCGCGTATGTGCCCGTGTGTGTGTCTGTGTGTGTCTGTGTGTGCACCCACACAGGGGCATTCACCCGCCTACATCCTGACGCCCCCGCTGGGCAGCGCTGGTGCGGCTGTCATGGAGGTGAGGGGGCATCTGACAAGGCCTCCCTGCCAAGGAGCTGGAGGAAACTGGGGGCCCGCAGCCAGTAGCTCCTGCCCTCTCATGCTACCTCACGACCTCCCTGACCCCAACGTCCACCTCCAAAAACTTTCCACAGAGCTTCTCCTGGTACGAGGAGAGGATGTGACCTCACCCTCTCTGGCTTTATCTTGTCTAATGCGCTTCTTTAAATACCAAGGTATTAGCAGATTAACCGCGCAGAAGTGGGTAAGAAGATGAAATGCTCTCATCCTGCACTGCCCGGTGGATCAGAGTGGATTAAAGTCCATCATCCCTCTCCCCAGGACCCCAAATCCAGTGTTGTTTTTGCCATTTAAGCCAAGCAGATAGGCTGCGTGGGCCTCCCTACTCGGGCCCCAAATGCACTTGCTTTACGCTCTCGGGATGACGGTGCAGTGCAAACACACAAGAGACCCGCAGCCCCACAGAACACACCGCCCTGGCCAAGCTCAGGGGAAACGCAGGCACACACAATGGTCCAACTCTTACTAGTCGTGACGAAAATGTTAGAGCCCCAAGGCCCCCCCAGGACAGACGTGCAATTTGATGGGCTGATGGAGTTGCACACCCAGCCTTAAACTAGACCATCTGCGCTCATGCCGAGCTCCGTATTGACGTGGCCGTGCTGACGTTTTATGGAGTAAGCAATGCAGCGGCGGGAAGCTCCTCGGGAGCCCTGAGGCAAACACACTCTCCAGGGCACGAGGGGGAGCCCAGCGCACCTCTGGGCTAAAGCCAGGCTGGAGGGGTCAGTGAGCTCCGCACTGCTGGCTAGAGGGGCACACTTCTCAGCTCTCTAGACATCATTTTCACATTCGAGGGTGGGGCAGAATAGCTGTTACCTTTAATTTTCAGTGTTTCCTTTTAAAATCATTTCCCAGGTTCATGAGTCAAGAAAATACAAATTTTTTAAAGACAAGATGAAAGTGAGGGAGCAAATGTTTGTAAGATGGTTTTCCAATGTCTTGTGGATGAGAGAATCACTTCAGGTGAGCTCACCATTTTCAGATAACATGACCTAGAGGAAGGGATTCAGCTACACACGGAGGCCGCGGTCAGTGCAAGAGCTCGGGTCTGGACGCAGGCTCCCTGCTGACGGCTCAGGCTGGAGCAGGCACCCACAGCAGCACGTGGACCTTAACCATTGCTGTCACTTACTGTCCTTTCTCTGTGGCTTCTTGATTTAGTCCCAAAGGCTTCTGCCTCCTGAGCCTGTGATCCAATAGCTCCCGGATTGGAAGAAGAGCTCAGACATGTCTCTGTAGAAACGCAGCTCTGCAATGCCCCCCACCCACTGCTCCCTCTGCTGCCCACGCAGGTGCGTGGCGATGGCCTCCTGTCCACTTCTTTAGAGGACATCTTCAATCCCAAGGGCATACTTGAAGCCCCCCCAAGGCTGGGTTCAGAGCCTAAGTCCACCCTCACTCCCTGCTCAGCCCCGGGAGGGGGGTCAGGACCTGCAGATCACAGCATGAGCGCAGGGAGGGAAGCAGCAGCGCACCCCTGCTTTTGTGCCGCTCAGTGCTGCCGCGTTCTGTACTAATTTTAATTTCAGCATTTCTCCAGAAAATTACTTTCAATTTCTACAATTCTTGAGAAACCACTCCCAAGGTAAAAAAGGCTTTCTTCCTTCTTCAGGGCAATTTATTTTCAATCATCGTGTAGTTTGATGGCGCTGACATTCCATCTGCAATTTCTCCTTTTCATAAATGTTAATTTCAAGTATTTGTAAAAGTTGTGTATTTTGGGAAGCGTTCAGACGTTTGTTAAGCAGCGGACAAGACAGAAGGAAATCACCTGCCTCTATAAATACAACTCCTATTGCTGTCACAGATGCGGTAACAATAAGGGGAAAACAAATCCTTTTATTTCTGTTGGAAGGTTTTCAAAGCTGGTGCATTTCTTTATGAGCATCAGGATAAGTGGCGCTTGCTGTCCCAGTGCCTGGACTGCCGGGCCTGGGGCGGGTGCCTGGAGTGGGGAGCCTTGTGCAGGGCGCCTGGTGCGGATGCCTGGAGCCCAGTGCCTGGAACAGTGCCTGGTCCGAGGTACATGGAGCCTAGGCATGAGGGCACCAGGAGCTGGCCTCCACGGTCTGAGCAGGCTGCACTGCACAGTCTGTGAGCAAGAAGGCTTCCTTCTCTTTCCTCTCATGCTGAAGCTGGGAAGCCGAATGGACGAGAGAAAAGCCCCTACTTGGTGGATGCCAAGCGTCCTGCGGCCATCTCCTTTGTTAGAGTAAAAACATAAGATGTGGAGGGCCTCCCTGATGGCACAGGGGGCTAAGTCTATTGAAGCACAATGAAGCTATTGGCAGCCACTGCAGCACGAGTTTGATCCCCAGCCAGGGAGCTGCCCACATGGCGCAGCGGACCTCTCCTGTCTCCCTGCTGCTCCCCTCAGCAGTGGATTTCAGAGAATCCGCCTGTTCTGCTCCCCACTCTGTCTCTGGGGAGTCCTCTCACCCTCCCCCATCTCTGGCCTGCACCCCAGTTCTTGAATGCATAAATAAATCTCAAAAAACAAACATAAGATGTGGAGTTCCTTGCTTAGGGGCACTTTGCCCCCAGCCTTGGCTCAGAAAAGAGGCACAGAAAAGAGTGTCCCTGTGTCAGAGCCACGTGCCAGGGTGCTGCTGAGAGTCCAGTGTCACCAGATTTATGATAAGGGGGAACTCGCTAGTAGCTCAAGTGAATGTGCTCTCTTGCACTAACTTAGCATTGTGGCCTGTACAAGATACATTGCTCATCTGTTAATGCTTCATCCAGAAATATAACTTCTCATTAAAAATTTTATTAAGGCCTCCCTGGTGGTGCAAGGGCTTAAGTCTCAGCATTATGAAGCTCCCGCAGCCTCTGCAGCACAAGTTCAATCCCCGGGCAGGGAGCTACCCACATGGTGCAGCAGACCTCTCCTGTCTCCCCGCTGCTCCCCTCAGCAGTGGGTTTCAGTCAATCCACCTGTTTTGCTCCCCACTCTGTCTCTGGTGAGTCTTCTCACCCCCCTGCATTGCTGACCTACACCCCAGTTCTTGCAGGCCAAAATAAAATCTTAAAAAAAAAAAAAAACTCCAAGAATGTGCATTAGTAAGTGTGAACTTTAATGTGAACTCTGTATTTTGGGTGAGGCAGGGGCATCAACTGTAACATATTGATAGCAGGCAGGGGGGGCTGGCTTGTATGGGGATGGGGTATATGGAAACTTATACTATTGGCTTAATTTTTCTGTGACCCAAAAACTGCTCTAAAAAAAAAATCTGTTTGAGAGAGGGAGAGAGGGAGAGAGAGAGAGGGAGAGAGAGAGACTGCGCCAGAGGAATGAAGGTGCGCAGGGGACGCAGATGACACATCACAGGCGCAGGGGTGGGTGTATGAGGCGGGGCAGAGGGGCAGGGCGTGTCTGTAAGACACCAGCGGACGGTGCTTCCTGAAGGTGGTAAATGCCCAGGTGAGGTTTCTTTCTTTTTATGCTTTTCGGTACTTTTTAAATGAGTATGTGTGTATTTAAAGTATTTTAAATGTGTATGCATTATGAATTTAAAAATAAGATTATTTCACTGTAATAAAAGAAACTGACACAGTAACTACCTTCTAGCAGAATTCTGTGAGTGGGCATCGTTCTAGATGTAGTACATGATCAAATACGGCAAATAGAAAATCATTTCACTCCACGAAATGAACCCAAGTATATATTTAATGTGTGTTATTTAGTCACTATGACAAGGTCAGACAACATTTATAATAAAATCAGAAATGTGTGAGGGATACACATTGGACACGTGTATGATTTTGTCAAAGAAGCAAAAAACCCAGGCAGGGCGCAGCAGACCTGCACACCCAGAAATACAGCACACCACTTACGTATGCACAAGTGCAGACGTACACACAGGGATGCAAGCACACTTGTGTGCTCGCGTGTGTATGCACACCCAGAGCCACACTGTCAGGCAGACACCTGTGCATGCACATGGAGAGACACACGTGCCCATGCAGGCACGGACTGTGTGGGTGTGTACCCACACAGGCATACAGTCATGTGAACCCATAGATGTGCAGCTGTGCGTGACACCCGAGGCCACGGCCACGACTCTAAGTCCTCCCCTTTGAGCCCTGATGCGTCTCACAGGCCTCAGCTTCCCCACCTGTGCCAGGAGCAGGTCAAGGACTGTCAAGCCATCGGTTCAACAGGAAATTGTGGAGTTTTACGAACGTTTCATCTAACGTTTGGATGAAAGTTGGGCAATTTTCAAAAACGAATGCAATAAAAACAGATGCAATAAATCATTTTTGTTATAACACACTGAAGGCCACTGCTATGATAATGTGTCAGTTTGTCCCGGCCAATTGACTGCTTTTGCAGAGAACAGGATACCGGCTTTCCAGATGTTTTGCTGTGAACATGTTTGAAGTTCTCAGACTCATCACTGCTAGGAGGTCAGGAGTCCCACACTGGTCCATTGTTGCCTCTTCTGTATGTAAGTCCTCAAACAAAAATGCGAAACTGCACGAAAATGGACTGTGCCCACATGGGAGCCAGGCCCGCTGGGGTGGAGGGGCCACAGTGAGTCAGAAGACAACCAGCAAATACAACACATGTATTATTTTCCAAGCTTCAGAACCTAGAACTACTGTAGATGCTACAAATAAGACCCTTAATAAACTCAATAGCATAAACCCAATTGCTTGAGTCAGCAGACCTGGAAGTTTTGCTCAAGTGTTAATGAAACTAAAATGGAAGTTTCATAAAACTCACATCAATGGGAATGATTTAAATTTTTAATGGATATTGAATAACAGGTATGAAGACATCTGTGGTTTAAAAAAAAAAAATCAGAGAATCTCTCAAACTGCTCTAAACTCTCTGAAGTCTACTTCTCTGCAAGGGCCATGAAGGGTCGAATTGGTCCCAAGAGCCTAGTCACCGACTCCGGTGCTCTGAGGCGACTGAGACCGTCTCTTGAAAGACCTTGGTCACAGCATCCCTGCCCATCAGGACCGCGTGGCGCAGCGTCCTTGCTGCCTGCACCTGCGGGCCCACCAGTGGCCCATCAGCCCTTGCTTTCTTCGCTGTCACCTGGAGAACAGGACGACCAGCTGCTCCTCGGAGCCCAGCCGGTGAGACTTCCCTTGACTCGCGGGCTGCGGAGGAAGCTGGGAGCCCTTCTCTGCTAGATGTGCGCTCACACTTAGGAGCACAAGACGCCAGGGTTTGTTGCTGGTCTGGATGGACCATGCTGGACAGGAGGGGGGCTTAGTGGCCCAGTGAAACACGGTCTGCGCCGGGGCCTGAGAACTTCAGTCACGCCTGACTTTTGACAACAGTTTTGCATGACGACCTGACGGCTCCTTGTCATGTCCGTGGCCTTAAGCTTGAAGACGTTCACTGCTGTGCCGCGTCATCTGTGATGGTGATAGCCGTTGGCCCTGACCCAGGGCAGCTCCCGGGGCACCTGGGGAAGGAAGTCCCTCCCACCTGGCGAGGAGGGGCCTCCTGGCTGGGCACCGCAGGTCAGCTGCGCCGCCATTTTGCCAGAGAATCTTCTCCTTTAGGTCAAGGCGTGCAAAGCCAAGTCTCAGGAACCAGGCACGGGAGGGCCCCCGCAGTGTTCCTTCGCAGAGTCCCCGGGGCCCGCCTTCCCTCCTCCTCAGCTGCACCCCCACTCCTGCATCTGGCCCTCCCTGTGGGCAGGTGGCAGCGGCTCAGCAGTCCCTCCTCCTGCGTGCACCTGCGGGAATATTGTCACCGCGGTAAAGCCGCAGGACGCGATGACTTTGCTTTTCTTCAAAAGGACGGAGGCCGACGCCTCATCTAAAGATGCAACCCGTAGCTCCCAGCGCAACGGGATGCAGCAGAGCACACCGTGGTTTGCTTTCTCATCTGCACGTCTGTGCGGCCCACATGTGTGTGCTTGTGGGCATGTGTGTGCACGTGTGCCTGACGCAGGCACCTGAAAGGGAGGCTCTGCCCAGGGGAAGCCTCTTCCAGGAAGGTCCCACAGTTTGAAAGGAAAACAGAGCCGGGCCACAAGCTGCTTTCGCTGCCTTGCGCTGTTTCTCCCTTCGCCCTCCCCTCTCCAGCCAGCAGCCGCCCGCCAGCAGCCGCCCAGACACCCAGGCCCCGAGCTGATGCTCCTCGCCGTGCCCGGCAGGGCGACCCCCGGCCGGCTACAGGCAACAATTTTTAATCTGCAGATTTTTCCATTTACAGGGTGAGTATTGGAGGGAGATGGAGATCACGGCGAAGCAGACAGTCGACGGACTCTCCCTCGGGAGAGACACGGCTGCTCCCCGTGGGGCCTGCAGCGGCGGGATAGGAAGGGGCTGCTGGCGCCCTTTGGTCTCCCTTCCTACTTCACGTCTCAAAACTCAGGGAGAAAAGCCTGGCAGTGTTATTTGACCTGATCCTTACTTCTCCCCTCCCGGCACTTATCTCTCGCGTGTGAGAAGCTTCTTTTGAAGTGGGAACGCCAGGAGCCCGAAGAAGAAACTCGCCAGGAGAATTGAATTTGGGAAGATTGCGATGGAGCCTTAATACGGCTGCAGCTGCCCCGCGGCCCGGCGGTGGCGGGAGTGGGGCTCCTCGAGCAGCGCCAGGGCCGCGGGCCTTGCTCTGCAGACGCTGATTATTTTGATTGAAATCTGTAGGGGAAAATCAATATAATCAGCCACCCTGGGAAGGGGACACACTGAGAGAATGTGTGTGGCCCCATGTCCATTTTTCAAGTGGAAGGAAACAAGCGTTCACTGAACCTGTGTTTTCTCCCGGGGGCTGTTTCTAGGTGGCCCTGCCCAAGAAAGTCTGCGCTTCCCAATTTTGTCTGGAGCTCAGCCCACGCAATTTACGCCTCCGAATGAAAGCTGATAACCTCCCTGGTGGCGCAAGGGGTTAAGCACAGCACTGTGAGGTCCACAGCCTCTGCAGCAGGAGTTCAATCCCCAGCCAGGGAGCTACCCACACGGTGCGGCAGACACCTCCTGTCTCCCCACAGCAGTGCACTTCAGTCAATCAGCCTGTTCTGCTCCCCACTCTGTCTCTGGTGAGTCCTCTCACCCCACGCACCTCTGACCTGTACCCCAGTTATTGTATGCGTAAGTAAATAAATCTTAAAAAAAAAGAAAGCAAGCAAGCTGATAAACAGCCCTCCTCCAACTGGCTGCCGACAGTCTCAGCGTCTGAGGATTTTGAATGAGAAAAATTAGGAAATCACCTGTTAATCTCTCCAAAAATAAAGAACAACTCTATTAAATTTTTCCCCTCTCACACGCACACCTCTCCGCTTAGGGTGCTTTCCTAAGAGCTTTGCCTTCGAGTCACAGTTCCTGTGTGAGTGTCCCAGGAAGGGACACACAGGTCAGTGCGTGCCCAAGCCCAGGGCCTCTTGGAGCGCGTTGGAGTCCTCCGGGTTCTGATCCATGTGGTGGTTGGGAAACTTCACACTCGAGAGAGAGAGGAAGAATTTGCAAGTCATATGTTTAGGGTTAGCCTTGAAGTAGCGGTTGGAAGCACGAAGTTCAGGTTCAATAAACATTTTTCTTGCTTCCACTTGCTGCGTCATCAGTTGGGATTGCCACTGGAAACCTCGGGGTGGACGTGTTCCTCCATGTAATCTCAGGAAAAGAAGTAGAGATTTAAGTCTCTCCCTCGTTCAGTATGTATGTGCTTAAGGACACCAGGGAGAGGTGATTTGGGGGGCCAGAGATGGGTTCTGAGGGGCCAGGCAGAGTTTGGGGTGCCTCTGCGGCACTCGAGCGGGCGGGGTCCCTGGTCTGGAGCCAGCTCAGTGCGTGTCCAGGGTGTGGACTGAAAAGCCAGGGCAGGGCCGTGGCCAGGACTGTGAGCACAGTGGGCTGAGCTGGCCAATAGGCATGGCTGGGGGGACACCAGGACCCCAAGATGCTTGGAGAGGTGGCGCCAGAAAAGGAGGGGGAACGGCCATGGTGACGGGAACAGAGGCGCCAGCTGGGAAAGCGCATCCACTGCCTGCGTGACGGGGAGTCGGGGTTGAGGCGGGAGACCAGCACCAGAGCTGGACACTGGCCACCGCGGGGGGGAAGCGTCTTTTGTGCGGATGACTTGGTGAGAGCGAAGCCAGAGTCTCTTGCGCGGCAGGTGGAGAGGGCGGTGGTGAGAGCAAGGGACGGGGAGGGGAGGGAGGGGGGCCAGGCGCAGGGTGGGGAGAAGCAGCCCCCGAGGCTGACAGTTCCCCGCCATGCCCGCTTTCCCTGGTCGGCCGCGGCCTCCCGGTCACAGGACAGAATAAACGTCTCAAGCGCTGGGTTGTGCTCTGTTCATTTACAGCTGAAAAGGCTGATGACCGTATCCCGTGTCATGTGAGCGCACCGGGGCCCGGGGATACGTTTTTCGTAATTTATAAAAATTAGGATCTTCCTCTGAAGCCGGGTGAGGGGATGCAACCACGTTCCATGTTGACTGCAAAAAGTATTAATGGCAGGCGACGAATTTAGTGAAATGCTCACACGCGGATACAAAGTGCGCTGGTGCCCACTGACCTGGGGGACACCCCGCGCCTGGACAAGGCCGTGGGGAGAGCCGGGTGGGGTGCGCAGGAGCAGCAGGCCCTGAGAGTGGCTGCAGGAGAACCCAGACCCCCTGTTCCGTCCAGAGGGCCGGGCCAGCTCCCCCCAGCCACCTCCCCAGCCCGGGGCGCTGCAAGGTGACCTCAATACCCTGGACCCCCCGGGCCCCCCGGGGCAGGCACGCCCCACCTCTGTGAGGAGAGTGGGCTGTTCCAGGGGAAATTGGGGGAGAGGGGGAGCTGGACCCCAAAGATGGCTCTAGAAGAGGGAAGGAGAGGACGGCGCTGTGTGCGGGGGCGGGTGCACAAAGGCGAGTTACGGGGTGACAGGGGCCGCTGCGGGGCGCCCCCTCCCCCAGGCAGGCTTCCCCTGCAGTCAGGAGGCTCCCCAAGGGCGGCACCGCCCGAATCCCCGAGAGGCCGCCTGATCCCCGAGACCCGGCGCGGGGGTGCGCTGGGGGGTCGGGGCTGAGCGTCCACGGGCTGGAGGGGCATCACCTGAGCCCAGGGAGGGGCCAGAGCCGCCGGGCGAGTGGGGTGTGTGGGCCGCGCCACTCCTGGCTCCCCCCAGGGCAAATCTTCCTTCTGAAGCATCAGGGGCGGCAGAAACTGAGGAGAGAGAAAGGCTCGGAGCCGCGGCCGGCGCCACCTCGTCTTGCGCGCACGACCTCACCCTCCCGCTCCAGGCGCCTCACCCCAGCAGGCCCAGCCCCTGTGGGGAGACTGGGGGCTCCCCCAGATCAGGGGTGCTATCAGGGCAGGCTGGAGCCCTCCGGGGAGGGGCGGCTCGAGTGCCCGAGGCCCTGGGGGCAGCGCAGGGCCTTCCCGCTCCTGGCTGCAAGGTCCACGCCGCCTCCTGGGTTGGGGCTGAGGTTATTGAATCTGGCTTCCACATTCATGAGGTTCCAGGCACCCCGTTTTCATCTTCAAGAGGAAGAACAACACTTCACAGCGAGAGCGTCTCCGTCCCTGGGCCTGAGCTCGGCAGGGGCCGCGCAGCCTCCTGACCCCCAGGCCCCAGTGCTTGGCGCCCCTGGCCGGAGAGGAGCAGGGTCTGGTCAGTGGCCTCCTCCCGCAGCGCAGGCCGTGCCCAGCCCGCTGCGCCCGGCGCAGCTCAGAGAACAGTCTAGGCCGCGTCTGGCTTTGTGCAGAGAACCACCCGCTCCACCTCGCCGGTGGCCCCGGACGGGCGTCCTCGGGGCAGTGTGAGCCCCGCTTTAAGGACACCCGGCTCGACGGCGCCTGTACTGAGCAGGCGGGAGCTGCCAGCCAGCTCCAGGCTGTCCCACCTGTCTGTGATGGTCCTGACAGGAGCGGCCTGCACGCAGGAGGGAAACGTGTTTTAGAAACTATTCTGGAAGTTCCAAAGATTCTGTGCCAGCTGCGGGTGGGCAGAAGCTAGTTCATGCTGGGCAGCCAGCCCGCATGGCCCCTGCAGGTGGGTAGCCCCTGCAGGTGTCCTGCAGAGCTCAGCAGCCCCTGGGGAAGGCCTGCCCCCTGCACCTCAGCAACAGCGGCTGCCCTGCCCTGCAGTGGCCACAAAGCCGGGGTGGGGGTCACCCCGTGCAAACCCCAGTTCTGAAGGTCTTTTCCCAGCCAGTGTGCACAGGGAAGTTTTCCGCCCCAAAGTCCTCCTGGCTGTCACGATCAAGTGTCATTAGAACAGAACCAGCGGCAGCACCACCCCCAGGAGCAGCGGCACCCCTCAGGAGCAGCGGCACCCCCCCAGGAGCAGCGGCACCCCCCCAGGAGCAGCAGCACCCCCCCAGGAGCAGCAGCATGCCGTCCCCCACCCCAGGAGCAGCCTGGGAGCATCTCTGATGAGTGGTGAGAACAAGGAGTGAATAGCAGAGACAGTGTCCAGCCAGCCCTGCTCTGCGGGGCCCCTTGGCTCCCAACACCTCTGGCCGCTGTGGTTGCGTGGGGGCTGCAGGCAGGCTCCCCAGGGCGGGGCCTCCAGGCATCACTGGACAGGTGCAGAGGGTGGGGCGGGCGTGACGGCCTGGACAAGCCTTGGCAGCTTCACTTCACTCCTTCACCCCCTGCCTGAAAATCTCTCACAGGCAGAAGGCATCGTCCTCGGTGCTGACACAGGGGCCACAGGCCCTGTGGTGACCCGGCGGGCGAAGCCCTCTGTCCTTCCCGCTTCTCTGGTGTGTCCAGCACCGAACGCAAAGACGCCAAGTGGAGAAATGTGGTCAGCATGAAGAGCCTGCGCTGTGCGGCTGTGTGGTGTCCGAGGGCGAGCCCTGGGTGTGCTGTCCAAGCCATGGCCGTTCTCCCCGAGGGCTGCTGGCTCAGGTTATTAATTGGTCAGAGCCTGCTGTGACGTCTTCTGCGAAGATTTCATCAGCAACCGGAGAACACGAGGAAGCCCAGGGTTTGCTGAGAGGTACCAACTAGACAGCCAAGAAGATCTGTTGACTCTAGAATATTCTCAGGTGTTTGCCCAGGGTCAAAGCCCCCTGAAGGCAGGCAGTAGGGAGGGGTGGTGTCTGGGGCAGGGGAAGAAGCGCCACATCCTGGGCCTGACGTCACCAGGTGGGAACAACACTCTAGCCCCAGATGGAGCTGCTCCCTCACAACCTCTCCACGCAGCCAGCCCCCAGGCGCCAGGCCGGACGGAGCTCTGTGCTCATTTCCTTCTTGCCTGCCCTTCCTAGTAAAGGCAGGCAAGCAACCCCGCCCGCAGCTGAGCCAGGCTTTCCTTCCCCGTCCCCAGGAGCCTCTTTCCGGAACAGCCCTCAGCCCCTCCCTGACGTTGCATCTCAGATCTCTCGCAAGGGGACGCAGCCCACTGCATGTATGACGTGCTACATGATGTGCTGCTGTGTCCACGAGCTGCATCTTGCTTAATCCTTTAACACAGAGTTAAGGTCGAGGGCCCAGCGTGTATCAGCCTGCAATCCCATGAGGCCGCAGGCCTCGAATGGTGGCGAGGAAGTCCTTGCGCTCCCGAGAAACTCCTGCATGTCCCAGCAGGAACGTGAGGCCTCTTAAACCTGAGGCCAACTCTTAAAAAATGGAGTCCAGCAATAACACCCAGATTCTATTTCCCGGAAGCTGCAAGTTTCAGGCAGAGAAGGTCACCGGCTCCTCCTCGGCACTTCCGTCCCCAGCCAACATCTTCTGCAGACACGAGCCCCGGCCTGCGCCGCCAGGCAGAGCACCCCTCGGCAGCGCGAGCACCACCCCGGCCAAGCACCCAGAGAGACCTGAACTGCCCATAGTTTCTGTAAGATGGAAATTAGCCATAATTATTTTCTGAATGAGCAGGAAGTGGGGACCGAGGAGCTCTCTCCTGTGGTCCCGACCAAAATGTGGAGTGATCACCACCCCCTCTCTTCCACACTTTATTTTGTTTAAGTTCAAAGCTGTTTTGTTACAGCCAAGATCCTCCCAGAGGAATGTCTAGTTGTGCAGCAAATACCATTTGCATTCGCTCATTGAATCGCTCTCAAGTTTCCTGCAGGAGAGCTGCACAGATGCTGGCATGGGGCAGGAGCTAATGACTGCTCCCCGGGACTCTGCTCCGAAAAACGTTTTCCCTGCGATGACTTGCAAAAGCTCAGCCCCTACCTCTTGGAAAAGTCTCAAATGTGGCAATTAGAGCAGCAGGCCCGTTCCCAGGCTGAGGAGCTTCGCCCAGCAACGGGCGTGCCAGTGTCTTGGCTTCGGGATGCAAAACAGCAGCAGAGCTGGAGTCATTTATTTGCATGAGGCGAGGCCAGGCTGGGAGTCAAGGGGGGACAAGCAGCTTTCTAGAGCAGCCAGGTTCGGAACTCAGGCCTCTCAGGCTGCCGGCCGTTATGTTTTGGGGGGAAAATCCAACACGACAGAAGAACTGTTTCTGCTGCAGACAGAAGGTTTTAAATGTATTTGCTGCTCCGCCGTTTTCGCTTCCTGAGAAAGCTTTTGCACACCCTGCACCTCATCCCGGGTCTGGGCAAAGCCACCTAGGGGACCTGTGTGTCCCAGATGATTCAACAACTCACAAAATTTAACTTTCTTAAAGGGTGAGGACTCCCTTTGCTCTCCACTCTGGGTGTCTCCCTGATCATTTGAGTCCTAAGCCACAGGAAGGTGAGACCGACAAGCAAGCAGCTCAGTCACATTCATGCAGAGGCGGCCTTTGTGACCCGCCGATGGAGAATCAGGACTGAAACAGACAGGACTGTTTGTTTTGTTGTGACTTGATTTTCTTAGAGCTGGACATGATCTCGAGGTGATGCAGCACCAACGCCTCATCATACCAATGCGAAAGTTTGAATTCTTCAAGATGAACCCCGAGGAACGGTACGTCTTAAATAATAGCAGAGCGTGGGCTGGAGTCCAGTTTTTCTGACTCACAAGTGTGTTATTTCTATCATGACATCTGCTCACTGACTCCCGGGGACATGACTTTGCAAATGCATTTACCACTAACTTGAAGTGTGACTTCGGCAATTATCTTAATATCTCTGGATCAACTTTCTCATCCATTTCCTCTTTATCGTGCAGTTCCTTTAGCTAATCCCCTAAAGCCTTGAATTAGATGGGGTAACGCCGCTGACAGACATTGCTAATCCATCACGCGGTGTCCTGTGGAGCTCAGGCAGGACCTGAGATTCTTTTTCAACACAGAACTCAACAGACACTTAGAGAATGATCGTGAAGAATAGGAGCTGCCTCCAAAAGCCGACACAGGTGGTGGGTTCTGATCCCTCGGTGCCAACCATCGGCTCTCACGCTGTCATCACCCACCACACCTGGGGGCTCCGTCACACCCACAGTCACTCCCTCTTCTGTCAAGACTCGGCTCCTCATTCCTTCCTCTTAACGCTGCTCCGTCCATGAGTCTTTGTGACTCTGACTCAGCAGATGGCCCTCCCCAGAGCTCAGCCTCTTCATTCCTTGACCCTTTCTCCAGCTTCACGGTGCACTCAGCCAACTCACTGCCGTTGCAAAACCCAGATTTTCCATGACAGCAAGAACACCCGTTCTCTAGTGCACCCTTCCTCACCCCCTGGTTTCCAGATCCGTCTAGAGTAGAGGGAAGACTCGGTGTGTTCCAGGACCACCATCCACTGATCCTATTTTCTCCGACAACCTTAATTCTGTAAGTAGTTACTGCCATCCCTCCCTCGGACTCAGTCTCTACTTCTACCCTCGTACACCCACAGGTCCACGCACCCTACCCCACGCATCCACGCGGGGAGGCCCCGTCCACCGGATGATAGGAGCAGTGCATTTTGAGGCTGTTTCTACCCTGCCCCTTGATTCTCTTTCAGCAGCTGATTCTAGTTTATCTGTTCCCGTAACCAATGAAACCATGAGCACAACAGATTCCAGGGAGTTCTGTGAGTACCTCTAGCAAATTATTGAATCTGGGGATGTTTTGGTAAACCCAGAAACTTGCCTTTAGTGCCAGATGTGAAAGTGGCTTTCTGTGGACCCTCCCCGAGAACTCTGAAGTTGGGGGCCGGAAGTCTTGAATGGACTTGGCCACCTGGGGTCAAGCCTTGACCCTCCTATTTTGACTAACTCTGGGCACCAGGACTGAGACAAGCACTTGGCATCTGTTATGCTGGCCCCGCAGGCACCATCCATAGGTCTTGGGTGAATAAAGAACGAAGGAATAAAAAGCTGTCAGAAGCCAAGTTTGCATTTGGAAACATTTAAAATAGCGATGGCCGAGCTCCCTGTTCTGCACAGTGCTCTTCCCGCTCCCTTCCCTGCGGCCCCAGCCACCTCTCGACTGGCCTCTGCCCCACCGAAGAGACCCTCTGAGAAACTGCAGCCTGTAATTCTAACTTGTCACGCCCGTCCCAAACACTTGGGGTTAAGCAGTTTCAGGTATAGAATTACTAACAAGCGCTGAGCGTGGCATGAAACAGGCCTGGCGGAGTTGTGTTTTACTCTCGGTGAAAACCGCTGGTCCCACAGGCCCTTCTCGCGGCTCCTGCTTGTCAGTTCTGAAATCGTCTTAGCGAGGCCACTGCGTCAGAGTGGACATGCCCGTGTGTGTCAGGAACCTTCCTGCCCCGGCCTGCATTCTGGGCTTTCCAAAGAAAGTCTCCCCACCCACGCAGGGACTCCCCAAGAGCACGTATCCTCTGGCCGGGGAGGAGAAACCCGGGGCAGGGAGGCCGCCCGGGCCGGCCGGGGAAGCCCCTTGCTTATCACTGCAAAGGCAGCAGGAGGAAAATACTAAGGACTTTGAAAATCAAGCCTGGCTGGGGACTCCCTCACCCCGAGAGAGGCGGCGCCACACAGAGCAGGGCAGCGCGGGGCAGTTCGGGGCAGTGAGTGGGGAGGCCTGGCCGGGCGCAGGACGTGAGGCCAGAGACCACCCTCACGCCACGGGTGCACCAGGGCCTGCCAGGGTGACTTCAATGTGTGTAGCTAAAAATGAGGATGATAGCACCTGCCACGGAGGAAAGCTCCCTCCGTGGAAGGGAATTGGGTATTTAACGCAGCTCGTACTCTGCCTAAAATGGAATTCTCAACAAACGGTTCATTTGTTATTATTAAAACACGCACAGAACAAATTGACGCGTGTTCAGTTATAACTTGGAAGCCAAATGGGCCGGTGTGCAGCGAGATCGCGGTAGAGAACTGTGGGTCTCCAGGAATCTCTGTAGATCTGCTTCTGCCTACCTCAGCTCTGTCCACCTACCGCGACCTACCGTCTGTCATCTGCCTGGCGTGAGCCACCATCTGGCATCTATCAACTGAATCTCAAATCATCTTTTATAACTTAGAGACCGTAACGTATTTCATGAGCTGCTCCTGTCTCTGCAGGGAAAAAGGGGTAGCGGCTTCCACCCTCCGATGGGAAAACTAACCCACAAACGCAGAGACCTTTCCAACGTCAGACAAGAACGTTTTCTCTGAAAGCTTTTGCTAAGAACAGGGGCTGTGGTCAAGCCCAGGAAACCCTAAGGAGTCGCAGCAGAGCGGACGCCTGGGGCTGCTGCTCCTCCCTGCACCTCGGACAGCCTCTCCCCGGGGGGCCTGGGCCCTTGGGACTTGCCAAGGCCCAGGACCACGTGGGCAGCTCCCTCCTGGAAGAGCCCAGTTGTCAAGACAGGGGAGAAAAGCCACCTGCACCGACCTCGCTGTCTGTGTGACTGCGGACCCATGCAAACGGGGTGGGAGAGCGGCCCTCCGCGGGGCGAGGACTTGGGGTCTCAGCGCAGGGTCTGCCGCCAAACACGGCATCCCTGGAGGGTCCCCAGCTGGCCGCGGCCTCCGGGCGCTTTCTCTGCGCTTCCTCCTGGCGGGCGGCCGGGGACGCTCGGAGGGGCATCTTGGCTGCTCCCACTCTCCGCCCCCGAAGCGTCAGTGTTTCTGCTAAAATCCCTCCATTTAAAGGTGAGAGAATCAGCTTTTGTCCGGTTGGCTTGGATCAAAGACAATCTCTAAGCTAAACACAAAGGCAGCCCTGGTGGGGGCAGCGGCCTCTGCGCTGCTAGCAAAGGCGGGGACTCAGCGTTTTATTCCTTTTCCAGGACTGGAAATTCTCACGCCCTGGAAACCCCCACCGTGCAACCGCAAGTGCTCCGCAGACAAACGCCCCATTATGCGGGGCCGGGCTTGGCAGGCTGTCCCGGCCCAGGCGGGGACTTGGCTCCCCGGCCGCCTGCCCTTGGCCGGCGCACCAGTGCCTTTGTGGCGCCGGCCGGATGGGGCTGTGCGGCCAGCAAGGCCCCTCCAGCCCGGGCCTCCTCCTGGCATCAAAGCCCCTTTCTCCGAGTCGCCCTCCCTGGCGTGTGTGATGGTCTCTCACAGAGAACCGCCGCCTGCTGTCCCCTGGCCTGCGAGGCCGCCGGCTCCCCCTGCACCCTTGTTTTGACTCAGATGAAGCAGAGTCTGCACCTGCGGGGTCCCCCTAATCGGGTGTGAGCTGAAAAGGGGGTCTCGGTGTAAGTCAGGCACCCCAAACACAAGGAGGTGAGTGTCTAGGCCCCGAGACTGACAAACAGCTTGAACTTGACCCAAAGCCATTGCTGAGGTTCTGACATCTCCACACTTTCTACAAACGCCATAAAAAGGGAAACCAAGGGACTGAGGGGTCGGTCCCTCACTCACGCACCAGGCCAGGCCAGTTGCCACTCGCAATTCTTCCCTTTGGTGGCCTCGGAGGGGCCCCGGCCAGGCCCCAGCCACACCCACGGCTGCCCCCGAGAAGCAGACCGAGCAGCCGGCGCCGCTGGCCTTTGTGGTTTCCTCTCTCCCTGCCCAGGGGAAGCGCAGAAAGGCCCGTGAAGCTGCCCCAGAAGAGGAGCACGCGGGCGTTTCCTCTCGTTACACGCCACGTCCACTCGCTGCCAGTCAGCACACGGGGCCAGATGCTCGGAAACCGTGTTCCCCGCCAGGTCCTCCACGTCAGGAGCCGGTGCTGCTCGTGACCCGGCTCGCCAGAGACTCTGGCAGGGCCCCCGCCCAGCAGCCTCTGAGGCCCTCTGTTGCTGTGCCTCCCCGTGGGGCGCTCACCCAGGCTTGATTTTCTTAAAGAAAACAAGTGCCCCATTCTTTGCTGGTCCTCATTTAAAAATAAGATTTAAAGACTTCCTCTTCCCGTCAGCCCTGAGCGCCTCGTTCTGTTTCCCTCACATCTGCTCCTTAGTCCAACCCCGGATATAAATAGTCTCCTTAGCTCGTATAACCCATCTCCATTTTTCTGACTCCCTTGAAACAGCTCCACAAAAATATCCGATAGATGATAAATGATTGATAGATAGATAGATAGACAGACAGACAGACAGACAGACAGACAGACAGATAGATGGACAGATAGAGGGTTAGGTAGATACACAGACACATAGATACACACGTGCCCAGAGAAACGGAGAGATTGAGAGAAGCAGAAAGAGGCAGAGACAGGAAGGACCCACTGACTTGTGATGTTTCTGTAAAAGCTAATGGTCGTATTCCTAGGAGCTAACCTTCCTGCTTTTCTGAGTGGTTATCGAGTAAGGGATCGTAGCTAGCATACCCAAGTAAATCTAAACACCAGGCCCTCAGCTATAAAGTAAGAAATCTATGACTTTATGTTTTAAAATAAACATAAGTCCATTTATTAAAATGTATAAAAGATTTAAAAGCACATAAAGCAGGCTCATGGACTTTTGTATACTCTTAATGAGTGTTATGTTCTAAACTTTATAGAGACTATTCTAGACGTTCTCTTCCGTAATCTCTGCATTGTTTTTAGCCAGATAGAGCAGATGATAAGCAGAATTCTCACCAGGGCCGTTTAGTTAAATGAAGATTTGGGAGGCAACGTTCAGCAGTCTGTGAAGATCTTTGGTGGAATCTTTACCCAACATGACGTGTGGTTGGGAAATGAACCCAGAACTTTGGATTATTACTGCTGCGCCCCCAGCTCCCTACACACACACACACACACACACACAATATACACACTCAATGTACACACACTATATACACACAACAGCGGCAAACAAACATGGGTCCAGCTGTTCCATTTTTCACTTTCCGGCTGGGCTCAGGACAGGCACATTTGCTCAGTTTAACCAGAGTTTGCCATGTCTTTAGGCCGTTGGCATCTGACAGGTAAATGGCACCGACATCTAATGGCCTAAGATGCTGAAAAGAGAGGACACACCCTGCTCCCCTGCTGGGCTGATGCAAGTCATCGCCCAAAATAAACACGCACACAGACACCCCCGCCAGCTCGCTGCTCTCCTCAGCCCGACCTGCTGGCCAGACTCTCGGGGTTATGTTAGCAATACCCCTCCTCACACCCAAGATACTCCACTTTCTTGGACTATACAAAGAATCACCAACAGACCTCACATTCGATTCCATTTTGCCTCAATTCCAGAAAATTCCTCTCTCCACGACCTTGTATGTGTGCAACGAACGGAGGGACAACAGAGGGAAATTAATTTCCAATTTGGGAAGGTGGTGAAGAGCAAATCGACCAGGAACAGAAGTGAGTTTGGAGACAGACCTGCCGCTCAGGTGTCTGGGCTGACAGGCCCTCCGTGCCCGAGTGGGGGCGGGTGGTCTCTCGGACGGGCAGGGCGGTCGATGGGCCCTCCGAAGGGGATCAGGGCATGTTTGAACACCACACACAAAATCAATGCCTGATCGACCTCAGATCTAATTGGGAAAGGTAAACAATAAGGCTTTAGAAGAAACCATGGCAGAGGTTTTCGTGACCTTGGACTAGGAAAAGATTTCTTAAACAGGACGCAAATAAACACTGACAATAGAAGAAAAGAGAACTTATGCGGGGTCACAATGAAGTTGTGCTCATCAAAAGACACCGCAGTGCGCGTGAGAAGGCCGGGCTGGCCTGGTTTGGCCTCTAACGAGGGGCTCACACTCAGACTGCGTGAAGGCGTCCAGCGAGTCAATTTTTCAAAATAAAAACCGGCAGCCCCAAAGGGGAAAAAAAGGAATAAAAGAATTGAAGAAAATTCTTCACAAAAGAAGATACCCAAATGCCAACAAGCAGTGCAGAGCCCCTCGCCTGGCCGGGCAGTCTGGTGGCAGGACCACAGGCACCGGCCGGGCACTGGCCAACCCATACCCAGTATAGGTGTGAAAGGAAGGCGAACCTAATACTTCAACGGGAGTCAGCTACAGAACACTCTGGAAAAACCTCTAGTAGTTTCCCGTAAACTGAAGACAAACCGGGCGATGACTCTGGCGCCCACTGTCCAGCGCCCTCCGCAGCTGACGGCCGTGGGGGCGTCACCCAGGTTGGGGACCAAGAGTTCGGAACAAGCTGTTCATAGCAGCTCAGAAGGGGCACGCGACCCCAGGAGAGGCCGAGCAAGCGTGCTAGATACACTTAGCAGCACATCTCGCAGGCCTGGAAATGAACGCTGCTCAGCTGCACTCGCGCACATGATGAATAAAACATAATATTAGAGAAAGAAGCCGCACACGCCAAAGGACAGCGCACACGACAACTGCTACAAAGTAACAAATCAGGCATGACTAATCTGTGCAATAGAAGGAAAAGCAGGGCCAGCTACCCTTGGTGGGAGGGCGGAGAGTGTCTGGAGGGCTAGAAGAGAAGCTTCTAGAGTGTCTTAAAGGCAGGGCCCCAGGGTGGAATGCAAGTCACCCTGGCGTGTTTCCCTTTTGGAAATCCACTGGTGTCTGCACTTTTCATTTTGTACATGGTGCTTTTTCTTTTCTTTTTTTTTCAATTTATGCATACAAGAGCTGGGGCGTAGGCCATGGTGCAGGAGGTGAGAGGACTCCCCAGAGACAGAGCAGGGAGCAGAACAGGCGGATCCACTGAAATCTACTGCTGCAGGGAGCAGCGGGGAGACAGGAGAGGTCTGCTGCACCACGTGGGTCAGCTCCATGGCCGGGGATCGAACCAGGCCTCAGTGGCTGGCAATAGCTTGATAGCACTGAGTCTTTAGCCCCTGGGCCACCAGGGAGGCCCTATATGGTGCTTTTTCCAAGTAAGATATGTCCACGGGAAAGCCAGTAAAATAGAAAAACTCAGCCCCATGCACAAGGAGACCCATTGTCTCAGAGCTTTAATAGTTCTAAGCAGGTTTCATTGTCCTATTTCACTGCATAGTAACTCTGCACAAAGCGGGGTCATTTCCAGAGAAATCTCGCGTGGTCCCGGTGAGAGGTTCCCTTCCTATGAAGATGACTGCTCAGCACCCTGGCCTAGCGTGTGCGGCCTCACGTCCACTGAGCACGGCCTGCCGTGCCCCAGCCTCTCCCATGCCGAAGCCGCTTTGCTCACCCATGTGACACACCAAAGTGCAGGTGCCAGCCTCTCCCATGGGCGCTCACTTCCTGCATCCCTCAGCACTGCCGCCTTCAGGTCAGCTGCCCACAGCTGCCCGCCCTGACCCAGCTCACCCCACTTCCCCACCCACAGAGCCCTCACCGCACCATCAGCTTCTTGTACCCCAAGCGTTGGCTTGGATCTGCTTCCGGAAGGAGCTTGGTTGAACGTGATGTGATGGAAAATAGAGATTAATTTCTCTGCCTTCAAAACGATCCAGAGTCAAAGCTGCAGGAATGATACCTGGGGTGAAGGTAAGCTGTGAAAACGGAATCGCAGTGGAAATGAAAGGCAGCTAAGGAGTTGATGGAGCCTGGGAACCCTGGTGATGTCATGGGAGAGCTCACAAAGTTCTCACAGCTCAGGAAATGGAAGGGGGGTGTTTCCGGTAAGGTTGAGAGGCGTTCCCGAGGAGCTCAGAGTCACTGGAGAAAAAGCAATAAGAGATGGAAAAATGCAAGAGAAATGGATGTGAGAGTCCGTCCTCATCAGCCTCCCTGAGAGCTGTGCTCACCCCCCATGGGGGTTTCATGATGTATGAAGGTGGAGAAAAACGCGTCACAAACTCTCAGGGGGGCATGAGCTTCTCTCCATGTGGCAGGGAAGCCTGGCATCACATGTCCTTCCAAGATGGAGCAGGAGCACCTCGCCTGGCCTGTGGAGCACGGGGACAGCGCCTCCCGCGCCGGACGGAGACCCAAAGCCAGCCTGGGCTGCATCCGGGGTCAACAGAGTCTGCAGTAGGTCACACACAGCAGACCCATGGCAGGTAAACTCCAGGGACCCCATGAGGAGCACTGACGCTGACAGTGCCGGGGAGTGGGGAGCAGTTCCTGGATAAAGGGGTTGAGCTGCTGCTTATGAGGGGTTGCCTCATGACTGAGGTGTCATAGGCACCCAGAGAGGCCCCCTCAGTAAGCCAGGAAGCTCTGCAGAGAGAGGGGGGACCCCACCCTTTGGAGGGCCCAGCTGCCCTCCCAGAGCTGCCCCCCTGAGCAGGTGCCGGCAGAGGAAGCAGGGCCAGCGCTGAAGTTAGCCCGACCCATGCGGCTTCCAGGCTAATCCTACTCTCTCCAACCCTGACACCCTGGAAAAAGCCATCCTCAGCCTCAGGATTTGCAGCCACAAAATGGGAATAATTGCACTGACAGGCCAGCATGACTGAAGAGAACGCATTTGACACCATCACCCCCCCTCCCACATTCTTTCATTAAATCACATTGATTGGCAGTGCTGGTGTGGCTCTTCTCAGAACCACGGCCATCATTGGGCTAGTGGCCACTGAGGAGCCTTTCCGTGGAGGCGAATCTGGGCCAGGTCTGCCCTAAACAGGGGCTCGGATCACGCGCTGACCTCCGTCCTGGGTCGGAAGCCCTCCAGGGTCTGCAGCCGCTGACCGAGCTCCTTCCCGCCCCACTTTCCACATCAGCTCTCACAGGTACGTCAAAGGCTGCAGGGCACAGGGCCGCCACACATGTTTTAGCCATTCCAGGAAGAAACCTCAAACAGAAATAGAAAAACAGAAGCAAAGTCAGAATCAAGGGAAAAAATTGCTGCATGTGGACTTGGACCCTGGGGCGGGCACCTACTGACTGAAAGTTGCTCCAAGTGGAAATTAACGGACGGGAAATGAACACGACTCCTGACTGGAGGCCAAGGCCGCGGTGTGGAGACAGTTGGTCAAACTTCAGAGGAGCAAGATGGAATGTTGTTTTCCAGAAGCCAATGCCAAACAGCACACCATCTGAAATTAAAATGCATTGATTAAAAAGTCTTCAGTAAATAAAATGGACCCCAGAAAAGGCTTTGCCAATGTCAACAGAATCACAATTCAGTTCCAAACAAGCAAATTTCAGAAATTGTAAAACCTCAATGCATTAATTTATGAGTATCATAGGCTCTTGGAACAGGTTATTTGAGTTCAGTGTCTAAGTGTTTCGTGAGCCTCAGAAAGAGGATTCAACTCATTGGGTCAAAATATTCATTTTTGATTTTTAAGAACCATTACAGTATAAAAAGACAATTAAATTAGGTTTTGAGTATCTACCTATGTTGTTCTATTCTAGAATGTGGATGCAATATATATATATATATATTTGTATAATTTATTTAATTATATATGTTTTGCATCATTGTTCATTTTTGTAAAATGTCTGCTTTCCCCTCTCGGGGGAAGGCCCCACGGAATTCCCACCACCCGTTCACCCGTGGCCATCACCACAGTCCCTGGTGCTCTTCCCACCCTGGTTTTAATCCCTCTCCCTCCTCCTCCCCTGCAGAATGTCGGATTTATAGTTGCTTGTTAATTTTGCTTGTTTTGTTTTATTTTTTTATTGTTATTATTTTCCCTTACTTGGTTCCCCTATTTTCCTCCTGTAAGTGAACCCACCCAATATTTTTCTTTTTCCTTCTGACTTACTTCACTGAGCATAATCCTTTCAGCTCCATCTATGTTGCTGCAACACATGTGCAGAATATAAACATTGTGGGCCTCCCCGGTGGCACAGCGGGTTGAGCACCATGCTGGGAAGCTGTCTGCAGCCTCTGCAGCATGGGTTCAATTCCTGGCCAGCCAAGGAGCAACCCACCTGGCGAGCAGACAGCCCGCTGCTCGCCCTGTCTCGCCCTCTGCTCCCCTCAGCGGTGTATTTCGGTCATTCTGCCTATAACACACTCCGCTCTGTCTCTGGTGAATCCTCTCACCCTCCTGCGCCTCTGGCCTGAACCCTGGCTCTTGTATAAATAAATAAATCTTAAAAAAAAAAAAAAGAATATAAACACTGTGTTCTCCTTTTCCTACGCTCTACATGAAAGTCTCACCCGTTTAGCATGGCGGGGGCAAGATTGCTGCATTTAAGGCCTGGGATAACTCTGCACTATTTAGGGCCACAAAGTCGAGATATTTCCAGATGAAACCTGCGTATGACCTTCTTAATCAGGACAAGAGTGGAAGAATTAATAGCTTTTTTGAGTATCTAGATTGACATTTTACATTTAAAGATTCAGTGTCTGGCTTCATTTTCCAGTTTCATTGATGCCTGATGTTAGGTTAGTGTATGACATGGGGCTTGAATTTGGGGAGACTGAGAGATATGGATGATAGAAATTCAGGTAGGGGTTAAAGTGAATACTGAAATGCTTACAGAAGAAATAAAATTCTAGTTTTTGTTTGTTTGTTTGTTTGTTTGTTTGTTTTTAGTTTAATTATTTCTGCAAAGCAACTGATCAAGACCTGGTTGGAAGAGTGAAAGGTGCAGGCGGGTGAGAGAAGAGCCTCTTTGTCCCCGGGAGCTGCTGGCCCGCTCTGCTGCTGCCTTCCCCTGTCGCCGTCTAATGGCCACTAGATTGGAAAGGAAACAGGGGGGCCGCTCTGTCTCAGGGGACTCCTCTCTCCCCTCCCGGGGTTTTATTTCTTGAAGAGCCCGGAGACTAACACACTCCGCTGAGCAAGTGCCCAGGAGCCGGGCAGACATCACGTCTTCTCACGCCCCCCTCGCCACGCTCAGGCGGTGTCAGTGTAATGGCAAGACCCTCCCAGCGCCCCCCCAAGTCCCGCTCACTCCACTCCGGCCTTCAGGGCTCCACATGGTCCCTGGAAAGACTCGGGGTGCCACGGCCCCTCTCTTCCCCAGTGGCCCGGCAGAGGACAAGCCTCGGCCCCTGACCGCGCAGACCCAGCGCCAGCCTTCCCATCTGGAGCTGGCGTCTGACGAAAATTAATTCTTTATTGTTTAAAATGGACTCTTATGACTAATTCTTAATCATTACCCAGACTTAAACTATAATTCAGAGGCATTTTGGGGAAATATTATTAAATACCAATCTCAAATAGAAGCGGTTGGTTTTATAACACTTTAATACGCTTTCCGAGCGTCTGTCAGGGAATAGCTTTGACTTCAAATGAAATTGCTTTCTTATCTGGCGCCTTCTGTGATGCTGGAATCTAGCAGCCTCTGCGCCTGCGGCTCCCTGCCAGGAAACGTGCAGGCGCCTCCAGCTGGTCCACACGTCGGGGCTCGTGCCCTGCTGGGCCTGCAGACGTCTCCCCGTGTAAGGGGGCGCCACGAGGTCACTCCTGTCCGCCGCGATGACTGACCCACTTCTGATCTTCAGCTACCGGCTCATTCACTGTCCACGCCACGCACCGACTTCACACCCCGGGAGGCTGCTTGCGTCCCTTGTGCAGTTGGGGGGAGAATTAAGCACGTGATACCTGTAAACGCCCAATCTGCAGGCCGCAGGGCCTCACTGGCCTCGCCTTACCGGCACTGTGGTGAGCGTGTTGCTCTCACACCGAGTAGCCCCAGGACCAGAGACGGCAGGAGTCTGTGTCTCCTGATCCCCTAATGACATGTGAAATGGAATTGGGCAAGACGAGGTTTGGAAGGAGACCCTCGCACTAAGCCGGCAAGGCGTCCGTTTTCACATTGCTCTGAAGCTCCTCCAAACCCTTTATTTTTCTTTTAAAGACACGAACATAAAAATGTTACAGCTGAAGTAGGTCAGCAAGCCTTGGCTTTCGCATCGGATAGATTCTCAACGAGTAGGAAAGAGCGGCTTCGATTTTAAGCAGCCGAGAATGGCCCAGGGCTGCGAGACATCTCCCGGTCCTGCTGTCCCCCTTCTGTCCCCCCCACCCCTCCTGCCACACCCCCCGGGGGGCGGCCTTTGCTTCTCTAGCCTCAGAAGAAACAAACACCGTGGGAAATTTCAGATACGATCTAGATCCAAGTTGTAATTTTCCAAAAGTTTTTTTTAATATATTTAATAGCACTTTTAAATAATAGCCAAACTGTCCCTGCAGCATCCATCAGTCTGCTGAGATGTGAGCAGAGTCTGGGGCTACACTGAAATCTGGGGTGGGAGACCTCGGGCACGGGGGCTTGACGGTACCCAGGCCCTGGGCAGACTCACACCAGACACTCGGGCAGAACAAGCTCCGGTTTCCAATGTTACAGCGAAAAGCGGTGCTCTGTCACCTGGCATGTCCCGTAGCCTGAATAATTTTATTCAGTTGGGGTTGATTTTGTGCTTCTCCATCCTCCTTAACAAATTAAAAACTAGGGCTTCCCTGGTGGCACAGGGGCTTAAGTCTCAGCACTATGAAGCTATCGGCAACCACTGCAGCACGGGGTCGATCCCTGGCCAGGGAGCTACCCACAGGGCACGGCAGACCTCGCCCGTCTCCCCGCTGCTCACCTCAGCAGTGTGTTTCAGTAGATCTGTCTGTTCTGCTCCCCACTCTGTCTCTGGTGAGTCCTCTCACCACCACACCTCCCCCCACCTCTGGCTACACCCCAGCTCTTTTATGTATCAATAAAATAAATCTTTAAAAAAATAAAAACTAGGTTCTTCTTACATTAGACACTGTGGTTTTGAAATGTTGAGGTTGTGAGCACTCACCCAGCATACAAGATACTCAGCATCAAGCAGATTTGTTTTTGTTTAATTTGGCGGACATTAAAAGTTCCATCACGAAGGGCAACAAGGCCGGGCGGTCACACAGGTTTGGGAAGAGCCTGCCCGGATGACTAGAGCAGCAGTGACGGCCCCTGTCCCGCAGCGTCCTGCCCTCTGAGACCACAAGTGTCAGGTCCTGGGAGGGCTGGATGAGCTGACATACTCGACGTACTTAGCACAGTGCCTGGAACACACCAAGGGCTCCAGCAGGTGGTCGCCATGGTTACAGCTCCTCACGCTGTCGCGGGCAGCGAGCAGATGCTGACGTAACAGGGACTTCATCCTTGAGTCTCTTAAGGCAAGCGGACAAGCAGAAAAGTGCCGGAATGAAGAAACGATGCTATTCACGTCGGGGGCCCGTGTTTGGCCCTCTCCAGTGCTCGCACGCACGTTCCCGTGAGCAAACTCACTTTCTGAGCAACATCGGCTCTTCTTACGGGCTGCCTGGTGGTCCACCCAGGGGAGGCGGCTGGACGCCCGCTGGGCAGGACACCCACTGGGCAGGACACCAGTGCCCAGCCCTGCTGTGAGTGGACAGCGCTGGAGCTTCTTCTGACTCCCTCCGTCCCTTCTGACTTCCTCTCAATAATATTTTGTTATTTTGTTATTTTCAGTAGAGTTCATACACGCCCTGCACTAGATATACCGATGGTGATTGGATTATCTTCATGTCATTTAAATAGGATTATTCAAAAATTGAATATTCAAATAATAATTCAAAAATTGTTGCATATATATATGTTTGCGTGACATTGTACCTAGCAACATTATACAATGCATTTATTAATTACAATTATTTATATTCTCCACTTTTATTATTTATTTTTGTTTTCCGCCTTATTTCATTTTCCAGGAATTTTCAAAGCAATTTTGAATGCAAAACCTGAAGATTTCTTTCTGGGAGACTCTAAATGACATATGCAACTTAATTAGCTCACGCAGAATTACAGAACTAAACCCTGTACTTAGCCTGGCCTCAGCCTTGGGAAGTGTATCCTCAGCTCCCGCAGGGGACCCCTTGGCGGGGTGCTGCGCGGGCTGACTCCCGGAGATGCTGGGGCGTCCAGAGGGCAGCTCAGCGCCCCCCAGGATCCGCGTTGTGGACGGGGCTCCTCCTCCGGGGGCCAGTGGCCGGACTCAGGTGGGCCTTCCCTTGTGCCCACTTTCGTCTCTTCAGGTGGTTTCATTCCTGCCTTTATGCGTTGAATTCACCAATGAAGGAGAAACCTGAAACCCCACACTCAGCCCCAATAAAGTCCCCTCTCTCTCATCTCTTGAGTCTTCAACGCGGGGAAACGGAGCTTCTTGACTCTGTGACTTTCATGCTCGGAGCCCTGCAGGCCACGGTGACTGACAAACTTGTCTGCCTTGTCCTTTTCTCCTGCTCTGCGCTTGATGTTCCAGTGACACGAGAGTCAGACGTGCCCTGCTCTGCTCCAGACCCCGCGCACCCTCTTCTATGCTGGGGGTCATTTTTTATGCAGCTTCCTGCTTTAATACGTACCTTTGATCTGTATTTTAATTAATTCTGTTTCCTGCTCACTCCATTTGCATTAAATCCATGTATTCACTATTTTATTTTTAAGTTATTTTTCACTTATTGACATTCCATTATTTTCGCTTGGTTAAAATTTTCTGATAAAATAGAAATACGGGCTTCTGTGTGTCGTCTTCACCCTTTTCCTCTGGCTTATTAAGTAATTTACACTTAGTGATTTTGAAGTCTGCCACTTCTAAAATCTGGGCCACCCGTGCTTGTATTCCTACTCACTTTATTTTTCCTCTTTATTTCCAATAATTGAGTCTTATTTCCCAGCGTGACTGGCCACAGCTACTTTGCACAGAAAGGCCACAGCGGCACGTGACTGCATTTTCCTCACACGGCCCCAGCCAAACAGGAAAGGGGTTCACGTATTAGTCCGATGAGAACGGCACGTGCGGGAGTCAGGGCTTGTCTTCTTCCAGGTTCCCCACTCCTGTTCTTGGGGCACAGCCTTTCAGGAACCCGGGAGACGTGGAGCTAGCCAGGGCTCCTGCCTGCTGCGGAGTCTGCTCCTAGTACTCACTTGGGGTTAACTGATGTGCCCTGGGGCCCTCAGCCTGGGGCTTTGGTCCAGGGGAGCACAGTTTAGATTCGGGTCTCTGGCCTCTTAGGGATACTTGGGTCCTGGCACCTTACAGCTCTGCTCTTTTTTCTCTCAAACACCACACCATTGTCAACGTCTCCGCTGGCATCTTTGTCACCTACTCTCACCAAAGCAGCCTGGACTCCCAGCATCTCCCAGCACTGCTCCTGGCAAATGCCTCAAGGAAGACCGTGGTTGGTAATGCCAGCCCATGCCCCGGCAGTAACCTCTCGCTCAGAGACGCTACAAGATCTTCAGACAGAGGGCTTTCTGGTTTATTTAAATTTCTGCCTTTTTTTTTTTTTTTTACATATCTACTTTTTTTTTATTTTACACATTTTTACATCATTTTTCATTTTTGCACAATGTGTGCATTTTCATCTTGGCTATATTCCCCGTGCAATTCCCACCCCCTTGTTTTAACCCTACTCTCTCCTCCCCGCCTTCCCCGCCCTTGCAGTGTGTCTCTGGTTTGTAGTTGCTTGTTGATTTTGATTTTTTCTTTATTATAATTAGGTTTTTTTCCTGGTCCCTTATTTAGGTTTTCTAGATTCCTGCTATGAGTGAGACCATCCGGTATTTTTCTTTTTCTTTCTGGCTTATTTCGCTGAGCATGATCCCTTCCAGCGCCATCCATGTTGCTGCAAATGGCATGCATTTATCTTTTTTTGAATGCTGAGTAATATTCCATGGTGTATATGGGCCACATCTTCTTGATCCAGTCATCTATTTTTGGGCATTTGGGCTGTTTCCAAAGCTTAGCTATTGTAAGTGGTGCTGCTATAAACATAGGGGTGCAGGTGCTCTTTGGAATTGATGTTTCTGTGTCCATACCTAGGAGTGGAATTGCTGGATCATATGGAAGCTCTATGTTTAGTAGGTCCAGAAATCTCCACACAGCTCTCCATAGTGGTTGGACCAGTTTGCACTCCCACCAGCAGTGCAGGAGAGTTCCTTTTTCTCCACACCCTCGCCAACATTTGTTGTTGCTAGTTTTTTTTTTTAATATGTGCCATTCTCACTGGTGTGAGATGGTATCTCATTGTAGTTTTGATTTGCATTTCCCTGATTACAAGTGATGTTGAAATTTTTTCATATGCCTGTTGGCCATTTGCATTTCCTCTTTGGAGAAGTTTCTTTTTAGCTCTTCTGCCCATTTTTTGACTGGATTGTTTTCTTTGTTTTTGTTGAGTCTCATCAGCTCTTTGTAGATTTTTGTGATCAGTCCTTTATCATTAGTGTTGTGTGCAAAAATGTTCTCCCAGTTGGTGGGGTTTCTCTTTGTTTTTGTTATTGTCTCTTTTGCTGTGCAGAAGCTCTTCAATTTGATGTAGTTCCAGCTGTTGATCTTTGCCTTCACTATCACTGCTTTGGGTGATGTGTCTGTAAAGATGTCTTTGATGTGCATATCATGTAGTGTTTTGCCTATATTTCCTTCTATATGTTTTATGGTTTCAGGTCTTATGTCTAGTTCTTTAATCCATTTTGATTTGTTTTTTGTACATGGGGTGAGGTAGTAGTCAAGTTTCATTCTTTTGCATGTAGCAACCCAGTTTTCCCAGCACTTTTTATTGAACAAACTTTCTTTGTTCCATTGCATATTCTTTGCTCCTTTGTCAAAGATTAGTTGACCATAAATCTGTGGGTTTATTTCTGGATTTTCTATTTGGTTCCACTGGTTGGTGTGTCTGTTCTTGTTCCAATACCATGCAGTTTTGATTATTATGGCTTTGTAGTATAGTTTGAAGTCTGGGCGTGTGATGCCTCCATTCCCTTTTTTTTTTTTTTCCAGGAGAGCTTTGGCTATTTGGGGTTTTTGGTGGCTCCGTATGAAATTTCATCAATATTTGTTCTATTTCTTTAAAGAATGTCATTGAAATTTTTATTGGAATAGCATTGGATCTGTAAATTGCTATTGGTAGGATGGCCATTTTTATAATGTTAATTCTTCCAATCCATGAGCAGGGGATGTCTTTCCATTTCTTTGTGTCTTCTTCTATTTCTTTTAACAGTGTTTTACAGTTTTCTTTGTATAGGTCCTTTACCTCTTTTGTTAGGTTCATTCCCAAGTATTTGATTTTTTTTTGTTTCAATAATAAAAGGGATGGTTTTCTTGATTATTTCTTCTTCGGATTGTTTGTGTATAGAAAGGCTACTGATTTTTGTGTGTTGATTTTGTATCCTGCTACGTTACTAAACTGATTGATTAGTTGTATTAGTTTTTCTGTGGAGTTTTTGGGGTTCTCTATGTATACTATATCATCTGTGAATAGTGATAGTTTGACTTCTTTTTTTCCCTATTTGGATTCCTTGTATGTCTTTCTCTTGTCTTATTGCTCTGGCTAGGACTTCCAGTATTATGTTGAAAAGCAGTGGTGAGAGTGGACATCCTTGTCTTTTTCCAGATCTTAATGGAAATGCTTTCAGCTTTTCACCATTGAGAATGATATTGGCGATGGGCTTGTCATATATGGCCTTTATGATGTTGAGGTATGTTCCTTGTATCCCAAGAATTTCAAGGGCCTTTATCATAAATGAATGTTGTACTTTGCTGAAAGCTTTCTCAGCATCTATTGATATTATCATATGGTTTTTATATTTCTTTTTGTTGATGTGTTGGATTACATTGATTGATTTTCAGATGTTGAACCATCCTTGTGTCCCTGTGTCCCTGGAATAAATCCTACTTGGTCTTGGTGAATTATCTTAGGGATATATTCTTGGATTCTGTTAGCTAAAATTTTTTTAAATACTTTTTTTTAAGATTTTGTTTGTTTTTATACAAGAGCTGGGGTACAAGCCAGAGGCACGGAGGGTGAGAGGATTCACCGGAGACAGAGAGGGGAACAGAACAGGTAGACTGATGAAATACACTGCTGAGGGAAGCAGCAAACGAGACAGGAGAGGTCTGCTTCGCCATGTGGAATTCTAGTTGGCTGGCCGGGATCGAACCCACGCTGCAGAGGCTGAGGACAGTTTTACAGTGCAGTGCTCAACCGCCTATGCCACCAGGGAGGCCCTTGTTAGCTAAAATTTTATTGAAGATTTTTGCATCAGTGTTCATTAGAGAGATTGGCCTGTAGTTTTCTTTTTTAGTTTTGTCCTTGTTCTGTGTCGGTATTAGTGTAATGTTGGCTTCAAAGAATGTGTTAGGCATTATCCCTTCCTTCTCAATTTTTTGAAAGAGTCTAAATTTCTGCTTGTTAATGAACATCATGATATACTGCAAACTGCCCATCTGGCCAGAAGGGAAAGTTCCAAGTTCCAAATTTATTTCAAAATCTAGAATTTATGTGATAAAACTAGGCCACAAGGAAAGAATAATATCCCCACATGAGACTATCACAAATCACAAACTTATTTTAGTAAAAAAGAAAAACTTGTGTTTAACCTTCTTTTATCTTTTCTAAAGTTTTTTAACTCCTAGACTACAATGGAATACGTATAAGCTATGTGTGTCTTCACAGCGCTGTCTCCTGTAGTTAATCTTCTTTTCTGCATGCAGCATCTGTAATTTTGTACTTATTAGGCTACTTGAAATTTAGATTTTAAATTCATGTTGCAAAACATACTACTTTCAGGAAACAAATGCGTGTAACATAGACTAAAGATCTCTAAGATTCTTAAATGAACATAAAACTTCAAAGACGAAGTCCCAAGAATCAACGAGTATTAAATAAATTGGGAGTACAGAATCGGACTTGAAATGTGCACTATTTACAAAGTGTCTAATTTGAAAAATGTGCATTTGAAACAGCATATTAAAGAGTCAAAACTAAAGACTGAGTGAGCTTCAGTATTGAAGAAGAACATTATACACAAATTTCAACATTTCTACCATGTTGCTATCCAGACCATATGACATTATGTACAAGAGGCTGTCTCCTTCCTTATGAAAACACCAAGAAAGATCAAATTAAGTATAATACAAAACAATACATGACACATGTCCATGTGTTCAAGTTAGAAACACGCCATACATGTCCCTTAGTAAACATTAGCAGGATTTTCTTCTGTCCTCGCTTGGCAATAAAGCCAAACACTGGAAAACTTACCGTTAGTTAATGCCTTATAATATGAACATTAGAAGAGATTCCAAAGAAAGAATCTGCTTTTCCCAATCTTTCTGGTAGTTGAATATGTGAATAATTGAATTTTTTCAACAGAAACCATAGAGAGCTCAAGTATGTGGACTGGAGGAGAAATGGCAAGTGTGTCCCGCCACAGTCATCACTGAGTCACAGCACTGTGGGCACGACGGGTCTGGAGGCTGAACCCCTTATTCGCCCTTGGCTCTGGCTCCCATCGGTACCCGCTCGCTCCCATCGGCTCCCATGGGTGCCCCTCAGCTACCCTTGGCTCCCCTCAGTGCCCATCAGCCCCCATGGGCAGAATCCTGCATCATTTTCTTCCCCAAGGCCCAAGCACACTCCTGGTGAGCCCAGGAGAGGTTGGTAGTCTGAGTTAGTACTAATTAGTCTCATTTCCAAATTTCTTGGTGTTCCTCATTTTGCAAAATTTATTCTCTGGTCAAAGCACACTGTAATAAGCAGAGGCAATTTTTGACAGGAGAACCTGGTATCAGTTTGTGGTTAGGTGAGTGAGAAATTGAAGGCAGTGGAAGAAAAGATCAGGGAAGAATCGCAGCATCCCTCAGAGTGTGCACAGTTCTTCCTATCTGCACATTAATGGTCACCGGTTCCCAGGAGCCGCCTCACGTCGATGCAAATCGAGTTTGGAAACAGTTGCGTTGGCAAGTGTCTCCTCCTACTGTCAGGGACACCCGCGTGGAAATTAGTCACGTTTGTCTTTTAAAAAGCAGTGCTCTGCGCTCAGACCCTGTTCTCTCAGCTCACCAGACACAGAGGACAAGCCCTTCAGTGCTGGGCAAGCCGCGCAAATAGTGTGAGAAGTTAAGAAGGAGGTGGGAGAGGTGTTGTGGGCCCTAATTTTCACTGGGACTAAACAAACCCTTAGCACGTTGGGCTTTTCTTTTCTCATATCCAAACACAAGGCACGTTAACCCGCCACCACAGCTCAGTCGCAATCATCCAATTTTTAATAAATCAAGACAGTAAGATTTTGCAGTTTAAGTCCCTCAGAATCTCTGACAACCTTCCCCAGTAACGACGTATTGAATAAAGTGCCCCCGCGTGAACTCTCCTAGCCGCGACTATCTGTCAGGCTGGCCGGGCACGGGACAGGAAAATAGTGGCGGAGGAAATAAAACGCACGCAAGTTCAGAGGCCTTCCTGGTGGCACCGGGGTTAAGGACAGCGCCACAGGGCTCTCGGCAGCCGCTGCAGCACGAGTTCCGTCCCCGGCCAGGGAGCTCCCCACAGGGCACAGCAGACCCCTCCTGACTCCCTGCTGCTCCCCTCAGCAGTGGGTTTCAGTGGATCCACCTGTCCTGCTCCCCACTCTGTCTCTGGGGAGTGCTTCCATGCCCCCCACATCTCTGGCCTGTGCCCTGGTTCTTGTATGCATAAATAAATAAATATTTTTAAAAAACCCAACACATGCAAGTCCAGACGGCAGGAAAGGCAGCTCAGCAGAGGTTGGGCGGGGGGAGACCTCTCCGCCTCCTTTACCGGAAGGTTTATAATTTGTTCTCTGCCACAAAGTCAGGCTATCGTGGGAAATGTCCTCTTAGTAAAAGCAAGCTGTTCTCCAAAGAGAAGCAACACCCAGAGTTGGTGACAACTACCGAGGAGGGGTGTATGTCGGAACAGCCATTGTGGAAAGCATGGGGTTTCCTCAAAAAAATGGAAGCACAGGGCCTCCCCGGTGGCACTGCGGGTTGAGCGCTGCGCTGTGAAGCTGTCCGCAGACTGTGCAGCATGAGTTCAATTCCCAGCCGGCCAAGGGGATTCCCACGTGGTGCAGCAGACCTCTCCTGTCTCCCCGCTGCTCCCCTCAGCAGTGTACTTTGTCAGTCTGCCTGCTCTGCTCCCCGCTCTGTCTCTGGTGAATCCTCTCACCCTCCTGCGCCTCTGGCCTGTACCCAAGTGCTTGTATAAAAAAATAAATAAATCTTTAAATAAAAAAAAGTAGAAACAAATTCCAAATGGCCCAGCTCTGCCCTCTGGATAGCTTCTCAAGACGTAGGGGGACACTAGCTGGAAGAGGTGGCTGCAAGCCCGTGCTTGTTAAGCACTATTAGCAGCAGCCAAGGACTGGAAACAAACCAGGCTCCATCGATGGGCAGGTGCACAGAAGACAGGGCCTGCTCACCACAGCCATGCCCAGCTCCGGATGGACGGATGCCACCACTGCAGCCTCAGGTGAGGCCGGGGGGGACTCGGCTCGGTGAGAGAAGGCAGAGCAAAGGCCGACGTCACCTGCGGTGTACAGGGAAAGGGAACAGGAACCCTGTGAAACAAGAACAAGCCTTGGACGGCCAGCCCCGACCGTGAGAGCACCGTCAGAGGTGAATACTGGGAAAACGGACAATGCAGTGGAGCATCAAGACAGTGTCCCGCTCCAGGACCCGAGACATGGTCGCCCACCTAGACGGCTGTGCAGGTGGATGAGGGCTCACCCCTCCCTGCTAACTGGCCTCTGTGAATCTGCACTAGACCAAAGCGTCTACCCAGAGATGTCACATAATCAAGAGCTCACGCCTCCCTTGTCCACCGCCGCGTCCTCTGCTCGGTCCTATCACCCCACCAACTCCCCGCCCGCCTCGCTTCTGCTTTATACACGCCCTGTCAGGCCGAATGAGCAGGAAGCAGTGTTGTTGTTGTTGTTGTTATTGTTGTTTTCATTTATTTTATCGCATCCGAAATGCACTTTTCAATTAAGGAGATGGGACTTCAGAGGAGCGTTTCTCTCCAGTCGGAGGTCAGTTATGTTCCCATTTCAGAAGATTGTGCAGCATTTTACAATTTAGGCGTTTACAAGTTAGTAATAAGCCAGAAAACGATGATCAGGCTCTCTAACAAGCCGAGAGTCGCCTGCACTGCTTTTGTAGAAAAGTCATGGGAATAATTGATTGAAGGAAATGTGACTGTCAACAGGGAAAGCCGTGATTACTCGGTCTGGACTCCAGCTGAGGAGCAGTTTACATCAACAAACTAATTATTTTTCCTTGAGTTGTTAACAAGTCTATCTATTAATTTATGGGCTAAAAACCACTAAAAGGAAAGTGTGCAGCGTGAAAGCATTGGGCTCTGTCTGGAAGGCACTCTCTGGGGATGGAGGACGGAAACAGTTTGGAGGCAACTGGGCTGATCCTCCCGGGTCAAGTTAGACCAGCTCAGGTCCTCCCTGAGGGTGAGAAAGTTTGCAGGCAGGTGCTATTAACATTCTCTCTCAAAACCCACCCCCAAGGTTAGATTTGAAAGACAAAAAGGGTGGCACAAGAGCTTTGTTTGGGATGCAACTATCTGGAGACAAAACTGCTGGACACTACTTATAGTTGATGCTTGGTGTGTGTGTGTGTGCGTGTGCATTTTCATGTGTGTGCATGCTGGGAGCCGGGGCTTTAAGTTAAACACTCTTGGACCTAATGATTAGATAATCAGTGAGTGTCATCTCCACCTCCCGCCGCCCCCCTCCGCTGCCCCCCAGCAACATTTTCGTATGATGGACAGTGGACATGAGAATTCTACATAGGAAGTTTCTTTGGGGCAGTGACCTGGTCCTAGGGGTACAAGAGAGATGGTTCCTGACAAGAGTAAAAGCCTGTTGCATTCATAGGCAGTGGATGTGCCTGCACTGCCTCTGCCCTCATACAAAAGACAAGTCCAAAGATAAAGTCACTAAGAATGTTCGACAGCAGCCACAGAGCTGAAAATCAAGCAACGGGGGAGAGGACAATTCAGGGAACCTGCCCTGTGGTCCCTGCAGAATGTTCCAGTAAATTGTGTCTAAAGTTCTAAGACCAGTTTAAAAACCCCTGTGTCTTCCGTGGTGAATCAAACCTGTGTGTGCAAAGCAGAAACAGGTCTGTATCCTGGGAACCAGCTGTAGACGCCAAGCTGTCAGCACACACTGGCTGACCATCCCGTGAGCTTGTCAGATGTTCCTATCATTAGGTCTCCCTGAGGCCACAAGGGGCTAAGTCTCAGCACTGTGAAGCTGTCCGCAGCCACTGCAGCACGTTTGATTCCCAGCCAGGGAGCTGATCCACAGGGCGCAGCAGACCTGTCCTGTCTCCCCGCTGCTCCCCTCAGCAGTGGCTTTCAGTGCAAGCACCTATTCTGTTCCCCCACTCTGTCTCTGGTGACTCTTCTTATCCCCTGCACCTCTGGCCTGCACCCCAGTTCTTGTATGCATAAATAAATAAATCTTTAAAAAATAGTTCCTGTTATTGGTACATTAAAATGGTGAGTATGATGATGTACACTCATGGGCTGATAGTATCGGAGTCGCTTCTATTGGAAGGAGACCGTCACCCTCAAAGCCCGTGTCTGGGCAGATTAGAGGAGCCAAGAAGCCCGGAAGGTCGCTGCAAAGCCGCAGCTCTGTGAGTAACGGCGAAGGGGAGCCCCTTCCACGGCATGTCCACACTCCACTTGTTACGCCAGGGAGCCCCTGCCTCCATGCAGTGGAGGGGCACAGCGTTCGCGAGGACGAGGTACTCTTAAGTCGCGGCCTTTGCTGCGTGGCCCTGTGAAAATTAAAATTGATCAGAAAACAATGTCAGCCCTCTCACTTAGAAATAAAGATATTCTCAAAAAAATATCCGAACTGTCTGTTGCTTTATGATTTTAGTGGCATTATAATATTTTAATACCCCGGGTTCTTATGATGACCTTTGGCGTTTGCATTATATTAGCTTTTGAAAGGAACTGCAGGGGTCTGAAGTAATGAGCTTTCTATGGCAGCGAGTTTGCCTGTGACGATGGCGAGGAAGAAGTTTCTTGTTCTTTGCTAATATAATCCCGTGTGTGGCGCCGGGGAGGGATGTCCGTGCTTGGGAATCGCAGGCAGGTTGAGCTAAACAAACACCCAACGAAGCATTGTGTATATAAATATTTACAGACAATTTGAAACCCAGCGGAGCCTGATTAAATTCTCAACAAGAGCCAGAAGAGTTTGGAACCGCACCCTTGAACACAAAACTTGGCTGCACAGGACAGTGTGCTAGGGGAGAACACGGCCACCATCTGTTTCTCACACTTAGAAATTTGCATCTTTTATCTTTTTTAAGATTCAGGGGATGGTGGTTACAGCACTGTCGGCCCCAGAGGAACGAGGCGCACCACTTGGGACGCACCTGACCCTGCGCCCCGCACCCCAGGCCTTGAGGCTGCCGGACCTTCCTGTGTGCCTTGGGCTCCCGCCAGGCCTAACTGCGCGCGTGGATTCTGGGGCAGAATGACGCCGTCTCTGAAGCGAAAATATCCTTTCCTCTGTGACCGCCCTGGCCCGGCCTCTGAGTCCGTGGAGAAGACGCCCGTCAGGGTCACCAGAGACTCCCCGCCTGCGCCTCCGTCCAGACATCTGATGGCCCCGCGCGGGCATCTCGGGGAGACGCCCACCCCTCCTTTTATTAAAAAAAAAAAAATCATTGCATCACTGTGGCCCACAGGTGAGAACACAGAGGACGTTGGGATAAAACCACCGTCCGCAAGAAAACTGCAGACCAGAGAGAGACGCACCAGGGCAGCCAAGCTGAGCACCGCGGGCTGAGCACAGGCGGGAACGTGTGTCATTTCCAACCCTGACATCAGCTTCGTCCCAAAAAAGGCGCCTTTAGCAGGGACTTCATTTTCTTCAAGACCTGCACGCGCCTGCAGCGGGTCTCCCTGTGGCCAGCCCCCAACGCAATTGTGCGCAAATCAGAAAAATCAACTTGGTTCCTGCCTCTAAAAGAAAAAAAAAAATCTGAGGGGCTATTTGAGAGCAGATCCCATAATGTAAGAAATACATTATTACATAACAGTATGGTGGGGAACATAGTTCAGGATGATCTCTAATTTATTAAAAGGGAATTAGAAATAAAAGTGAGCGCTGAGCACTTGCTGGTAATTACATTTCCTCCAGCAGGCCCTGGTCTCCTCACGCCTGTGCGAGGGGCCGTTCCGTCCCTGGGCAGCTTTCATTGTCAGAATTAAAATCTTTCCTCCTTATAACGAATTGAAACCAATTTCCTCTCATTCTCCCCACTGGCCCAGGCCTGTCCCCTCGACCTGAGAACGGTTCTAGTTTGTCTTCCACACGGGCAGCTGCCTGGTTTCCCGACCGCTGCTGTCCATGGCTCAGCCCATCCACGCTCAGAGTCCTGTTGCCCCAGCTGGCCTGCCCATGTCATCCCTGGGAACGTGCTCTGAGCAGCCCTGGCGTCGCTGCCCGCGGGTGCCGTCTGGACCCTGCGTCCACCTGCCCCAGCACAGCGCCACTGCCAGACAGACCCGGGGCTGTGGGTTCTGTGAAGATGTGGCCAGTGAGGCCATGGGACGCGGTCATGCCAGCTACTGTTTTTTGTTTGTTCGTTTGTTCGCTTGTTTGCTTGCTTGTTTGTTTGTTTTAAAGATTTTTTTTATTTTTACGTAGAAGAGCTGGGGTGCAGGCCAGAGGTGTGGGGGTGAGAGAATTCAGCAGAGACAGAGCGGGAAGCAGAGCAGGTGGATCCACTGAAATCCACTGCTGAGGGGAGCAGCGGGAGACAGGAGAGGTCTGCTGCGCCATGTGGGCAGCTCCCTGGTTGGAGATGGAAAATGTGCTGCAGAGGCTGCGGACAGCTTCACAGTGCTGAGACTTCACCCCTGAGCCACCAGGGAGGCCCCACGCCTGCTACTGTTAGACCATGTCTTGTCTCCTCTGCTTTTTCTTTTCTGCAGTTGCATTTTTTTAAATATAAGGGCACAGTTTTGTGTATTAAAGTCATCATTTTCGAGTTAGCACTTTTCTGACTATGTTCGGTATCTAGTCCTGATTCTGACATCAAAGGTATTCATGCTGACTCAGAGAATCCAAGCCTTTGATAAGTATTTCTCTAAGTCTTCATTCAAATAGTTAAATATTTTAAATCAGACATGAAGTTATATCAGAGTTCAGCCCTCAGTGCCTCTAAGATCCAGAGTAGAAATTGCTGCCTGGACAATCTTCCTCTACCGCTGTCAGAACTCCCAGGACCCTTCTGTGTGCTCCCTCCTCTCCCTCTGCTTCTTCTTCCCGGCCCACCTGCCTTTCCCCAGCACATTCTTGGGACAGGGCCAGGCCTCGCCTCTGGACTGAGGTCGCACTAATGGGTGTTGTAGTGAGAGGCGCCGCCGTGGAGCTAAAATGCCTTGGTTCAGGTTCCATCTCAGCAACTTGTTAGCTGGACAATAAATGCTATTACCGCTTAAATCTCTGTTTCCTCCTCTGTGAAATGAATAGAATCAGCATCCGCCGTGGAGGGGCGCTGCAGGGCTAGGAAAGAGAGTGTACAGAGCCCAGTGTGTGGCGCCTGTTGGATCTGAAGGACGGTCGTGTGGTGACAGCTGTCACTGCTATTATTTTACCAAACAGTCTCCCCAGGGACCAGCCGTTTGGGCTCTTCGGGTCTAAACTTTCTACTCACGCCTCACGGCTCGGCTGTTCTCCCTGCGCAGCACCAGGTCTGAGTTGGGGGATACAGGGACGGATTTGCCTAAACCTGTCTCACTCGGTTAGCTCCTTCACGAGCACCTGCTGCAAGGACCGAATGCCTGTGTCCTCCTAAAAATGCATATGTTGAAAGTCTAACCACCAAGGTGACAGCACTAGGGGTGGCTTTGGAGGTGACTTGGCCTTGAGGGTGCAACCCTTGTGAGTAGGACGTGTGTCTTTATGAAAGGGACCCGAGCGAGCTTCCTTGCCTGCCCTCGGAGGCACAGGAAGAGGGCCCTGCCCTGCCCAGAAGCCAACCCCACGGGCCCTGACCTGGACGTCTGGCCTCCAGAGCCGGGGCACTAATGCCTGTTATTGGAGGTGGTCCGGGCTGCCCGCAGCATTCGAGCAGCCTGGATGGAGCACATGCCCAGGTTTGAATCTGTGTCTTTTGACACCAAAGCACAAACCCAGCAGAAGAGCCAGGACCAAGATCCACTCAGCACTGCTGGGCGGGGTGGGGGGGGCCTTGAAGGCACACCCCCCCCCAAGTTTATCTTTCTTTAATGGAATAGATTGTGAGTTAGGAAAACAAGAAAACACCAAGAATTTTAAAGGTAGTAAACCGGGAACACCTGACCATTTGGTTTGTTTTCTGGCTTAGGGGAAAAAATAAATAACATCTTTACAAGTTAAACCATAGGCAAATCTCTCCAGACACCAACGCAAACAAGAGAGTAACAGAACAGCTCCCAGCTTAAAAGGCAGACTTCATGGAGAAAAAACCTAAAGAATGTATAAATCAACTGTGATATTTTTTCACACCTATCTCCTTAATTTCATGAGACTTCAGCATGGTGTTTTTGCTTTGTAGGAATCAAAGACATGGAATAGGGCAATTGGTGGGTGCCTGGGGGACGGCCCCGACTTTAAATCCTCCTTTCAACTCCCCACCAAACACAAAATAGCTTGTCACCGACGCTTCTTTCCTTCAACTGTGTCCGTCCCTGGAATTTTATGTCTTCCACAAATTCTTCTTAAGAATTCGTCTGTTACCAGCGCGCACATGGTCACGTCCCCATGCCTGTGGAACGGGGACTTTCAGCAGCAGCTCGGAAAATGCTGCCACTGGCTCCGCTGGGTGCCGCCGTCCCCAAGCTGGTCAAGCCCGAGGAGGACCCGGCGCTGAGGCTCGGGCCTTCAGACATTTCAACAAGGCGAAGTTTCAAAGAAGACGGAGCTCCCGGGCGGGCCAGCATCCCGGTAACTACGTGCCCTCCAACCACTTTCAGGCATCTAAGCGGGGCCTCAGCCCTGCGGGGACACAGTATCATCTCATTGGTGTAGTTTCATGGGGGTGTACGATGGGCCCCGCACGGATCCCGGGGGTACCAGGAGAGCCCAGACGCTGCCATGGGACAGAGGACTGGTTTCTGCTCCCGGCAGCTGCAGAGAAAGTGCGACTGTCTCTCACAAGCATTCATGGAAGTGGCAAAGCAAGAGCATTTAGTAGAGAGGAAAGAACAGAAGTCGTTCTCCTGGGCGGGGACGGCTATGAGCAGACGGGGCAGACGATCCCGCGACAATTGAAGAGCAGCAGGTAGAGGGGAAACTGGACAAGATGCTTCTAATGGGAGGGTTTTCTAAATGTCTGCCTAGTTGGGGGAGGCACCCGAGGGTCACGACCCCTTAGGATTCCTATTAAAAAGAAATGTGGGGCCTGGTGGCGCAAGGGGTTGTGACGCAGCCTGTGAAGCTGTCCGCAACCTCTGCAGCCCGAGTTCAATTCCTGGCCAGGGAGCTACCCACATGGGGCAGCAGACCTCTCCTGTCTCCTGCTGCTCCCCTCAGCAATGGATTTCAGTGGATCGGCCTGTTCTGCTCCCCACTCTGTCTCTGGGGAGTCCTCTCACCCCCCACCTCTGGCCTGTACCCCAGCTCTTGAGTGCATACATAAATAAATCTTAAAAAAAAACAAAGACATGTTCATCTAGGTTTTGCATACAAAGAAGTGGCTGCGGGTGAGCCCAGGAAGAAGAGGGAAACAGCAGAGAGACAGAGATAAGAAAAAGCCCCTGTCCCCCCTCTGCGTTCTGAGAACTCGGCGCTAATTCAGCGGCTTTGGGAACATAAGAAACCAAGGAAATTCTGTGTCTTTCCAGGCCCTGGAGACGGCCTGTCCTGTCCGCAGGCGGCTGCTCTTGCCGCGGGCTCCATCTCGTCACAGGAGGCCGTCTAGTTCCGTCCAGCTCCCCGCGCACGTCGGTAAGAAGGAGACAGTCCCGGGAGAGGGAAGGCACTGAGTCAGGCCAACAAGGACGAGTAAAAATGACTCAGATCCTGACTCATCGCGTGGCCGGAACACCCTCCTGCAAGGGGGAGCAGAGCCCCGCAGAGGCCGCCTCCTGCTGTGGGGCCCGGGCGCTGGGCTGGGTGAACGCTGGCGCCCGCCCCCTCTCTGTCCACAGATCGGGCCAACACAGTGTCCTGTGCGATTCCAGAGTGTTCTTGGGGAAGACAGTGACGGCAAAGCCCCCCAGACTATTGGGATTTAATGCTTTTCAGCCATGAGATTCTTTTCTAGACAGGACTGGGCTTGGAATCCTCACCCCCTCACAGGAGCAGCTGAGCTCAGACAACAGCTGGGGCCTTGGGGGTCTCCCCCTGGGGTCCTAACAGGCAATTCAGCCCCCAGGGCTGCAGCCCCCTCGGCTTCATTCCCAGGAACGGCCTGTGGGTCTCTCATCGCCTCCTCTGCCCGCCGTCCAGTCCCAGCCCCGCCTCCCCATGGTCACCCCACAGCTGCGGCAGCCTCCTCCCAGATTCCCCCCCTGAGGCAGCCTCCTCGGCCCTGCTTCAGAGGAGTCAGACTCTGCAGGACCCGGCCAGCCTCCACCCTCCTCCAGATCACTTGGAGCGGCCCCACGGGCCTCCCAGACTCCCCCCACCTCCGCCAGAGGCATAGTCACCGGGCTCCCTGCCCCCCGAGGACGGCCATGCTGGCTCCACCTCGGGCCCTTGGGCTCCCCTCTGGCCACCCGAAGTCTCTCCAGAAATAGCCGTCATGTTCACCCCTTCCCTTCCTCAACCTCCTTCTCTGCGCGGCCACCCCGGGGAGGCCCCGGGCAGCTCACTGAACCCAGCCATGACCCCTCCCGCCACCTCACCCGGCCTGGCATCCGCTGCCTTTCCCACACGCAGCTTTCACAGTGTCTGGCCCTCCGTCCCCGTCTACACCCCGTGCAGACAGGGCTTCTTCCTGGTATGTGCCGGCTCCGCCGTGCCTGGCGTATTAGGGGCTCATAAATCTGCGTTGACGGACGACTCTTCATTTCTGAAGAAGGTGGACGATTTCAAATCCTGTTTGCAGAAGGTGGATTCGATGCAACTGGAAGGCACACCGATCCCTTTAAGCCCTACCGCCACTCGCCCAACATGGCCTCCCTGGGGAGGAAGCAGCGATGATGTCGGGATAAAAGGCATTTTCTTCTCATCCTTCAAGACACGTCCAGTGTCTCGTGTCTACATGGGGTCACTGGAAGGAGTGTCCCAGGTGCGTGCACAAGTCATGCTGCACATGCGAAAGCCAGGCCACCTTCTGCAGAAAGGAGACCATCCAGGAGGAGGGAGCCTCTCTGCATTTTTCTCTGTCTATTAAAGAGCGTGTTTGAGGTTCCCAGAGGGTGTAGCTCCTGCAGGAGAAGGTCGTGGTGCCGAGCAGAGACGGCAGAGCAGTAGACACGGCGTGTTGAGTGCAGGTGGATTTGCTAGGAGGGAGGGAATCCTAACCCAGGAGGGGGTGGTGAAGCACCAATGCCAGTAAGGGGGTGCGAGGATATACCCCCTCACTCCATCACTCACTCCCTCCACACCGATTACTCCAGGGCTACTCTGAGTGCCAAGGTGTCCCAGGTAAGAGGTGGCAGCAAACACCATGCACCAGCCTGGAGCTGCATGGACAGAAGAGCACTGCAGGGGACCGAGGTAGGGGCCCTTGGCCTGGTCATCGGCTACCCTGGCCTGGACACTCCATCGGCTGCGGCTATCCTGCAGGCTGCTGCTTCTCCTTGCTCCTGGAGGTAGGCGGAGTCTGCCCTCACACTCACCCTGCTTCCCTCCCTCCATCCCATGGATCCAGAACTAAGGACTAAGGGAGCCTTGGGGCTCCCTCCCCTGAGCCCCGGGGACCCGTTCATACCCAGGACTGCTCCCCCTCTGCACCTGTGAGGATGATTCAGCGCTGCTGCTGCCGAGCAGAGGTCCAGGGGGCCTGAGTGCAGGGCCCAGGCTGGTGAACGCCCAGCAGCACGCGGGAAGGTGTGCCCCTGCCATCGCCTGCAGCAAGTCTGCCACCTCATGCCAGCCGGAGCTTTTGGGTAAGCATCGCCCCAGGCCACAGGGGAGTCACCATCCTTGGGGCCCAGCCTAGTCAGCTCCAGTTACTGCTCTCCTGAGACATCCCGGGGTCCCGCAGAGCTTTGTGCAGGAACCCTGCAAGTCGCCTTCTGCGCTGGTCCCTGCACGTCCTGCGGCCGGGCCTTTAGTGGCTCCCCTTTGCGGGACCCCGGCTGGCGGCACCAGGCGGGCACCCCTGGTGGCACTGCCCGGCACCTCCTGCCCTTCAAGGCATCCCGACCCCGCATGAGCACAAGGGAAGCAGAGGCACCTGAGGCGCTCAGCCGGGCCTGGTGAGCAGAGGCCCCCAGCTCTGGGCTCTCACTGCTGTTGCCGCTGACCAGCGCGCAGCAGGTGGGCCCTATCTGGGCAAGAGGACACCCTGGGAGTTGTCTCTGCAAAGATGAATGATGCAGAATAGCATGAACTGCAAATGCCCAAGGACGATGGAGAAGCTTCCACAAATGGCTGAGTGGAAAAGAATTTCTGGGGGAGGTGGACAGAGGTCCCTGGGGGAGGTAGACAGAGGTCTCCAAGGGCAGGTGGACAGAGGGCGCCAGGGGAGGTGGACAGAGGGTCCTGGGGAGGTGGACAGAGGTCCCCTGGGGAAGTGGACATAGGAGTCCTGGGGGCCAGGACGGCCCACAGCAGAGGGTGGAGACTTCACAGGAGAGCAGAGCCGGGTCAGCAGGGAGGTGAGACACCAGGTTTGGGGTCAGTGGCCGGACCCGCGGGCTCTGCACTGGCACGGCCGTGCTTGCCCGCCCAGCGCCACGTCAGCTGAAAGTGACATAAGTCAGAGACTGAAAGCGAAATATGAGCAAAAAGTAATTCTCAAGTCCAAGACAATTAAAGCTAAAATACATGAAAGTGGGGGGGCTTCGGGCCAAGGCCCTTCCAGCCCCAGGAGGGCGCCCCGGGCGCGGGCGCGGAGCGGGGGCGGGTCTGTCCCGGCCTGCGCCCCCCGAGACAGCTGGGGCGTCGCCCCGCAGGGCCGGTGTGTCCCGCCCCGGAGGCCCCGGCGCCCCGGCCCGTGCCCCTGGCTCAGAAGCAGCTTCTGTGGTCAGTGGACTGGAGGGGGGCCCGGCAGGACCCCGACACCCCGAGCCCGCGCAGACACTGCCTTCCTCTGCGGAGGCCCCCCCACGCGCCCCCCCGCAAGGCCCCTGCGCCCCGCGGCCACGCACCGGGCCGGGCTCAGAACAGGGTGCGGTGCGCGGGGCCCGCGGGGCGGGGAGGGGGGCCGGGCGGGGGGGGGGGGGCCGGGGGGGCGGGGCCTGCGGGGCGGGGGCGGGCGCAGGTCGGTCCCCGGGAGAGGGCTTGGGGGCGGGGGGGGGGGGGGGGAACACTGCTTTCCTGGGAGTCAGGTGGAGGTGGGGCAGCCTCCCTGGGGGACGGACCGAGCACCCCCACCTGGGCGGGGCGGGGACACCCCCACCTGGGAGGATCCGGGACACCCCACCACCTGGGCGGGACACCCCACCACCTGGGCGGGACACCCCACCACCTGGGGGGGCCGGGCCCACGGATGGGGCTGCTTGGCCCTGGGGTCCCCCTGGAGCGTGGCCGCCCGCCGGGCACCGGGTGCCTCAGGTCCATCAGCGCAGCCCGGGAACACCCCAGCCCCCCACTTCCCACAGGCCCCTCCCGCCTTCCCCCCGCGCGTCCGCGCCCCGGGCCGCCCCCCTGTGCGCCCATCTTCGGGGCCCCCGTGTTGCGTGAGGCGGGTCTCCCCGGCGAGTTTCCAGGATCCCGCAGAGAGAGTCAGCGGCGCCTGTCCCGGGCCGAGGGGGCCCCGCGGGCCCCGCCCCGCCCCGGAGCCTGGGAGGCGCTTCCCGGGCTCCCCGTCCGAGGCGACCTCCGCACCCCTCCGCAGATGCGCGCCCCAAGTCTCGTTTCCAGCAGGCGCAGCCGCCGCAGGCGGAAGGGCACGTCTTTGTTTTATTCCCTCAGATTTCATGACTCCGGCTGTTTAATCTGGGGGGACCACACCCTCCACCTGCCTGTCCACTCACCCCCCACCCCAACTCTGCTCTTCTGTTTCAGAGACCACAGTCGTTTCACCCCTGTGTGCGGGAGAGAAGCCAGCTGGGAGGACCCCAGCCTCAGCACAGCACCCGGCCCCCCAGCCCCCCAGCACCCCAGCCCCCCCGGACCCCCCCAGGCAGCAGGGGAGCCACAGGGGCTGCCCACGTCCAGCCCCTCTCAGAGAGGGGGTCACATCCTGGAGTGCACAGAGTGGGCAGCTTCTGGCTCAGTCACTGTACCTCGCGGGCCCTAAAGCCCGAATCTCGGGGTCCTCCAGGCCCTACTGCAGTAGACCGGGGAGCATCTCCTCACACTTGTCACCCATGGCGCCCGCAGCCTGGTGTCAGCGTCACGGGGCTCCCGTGGGGAAGGGCGAGGAGGCGGCCTGCCTGGCCGGGGTCAGCCGGGCGCCCAGGGCCCCAGGGCGGTGCTGACCACCGCAGCCTGAAGCAGGCCCTGGGCTCGTCACTTTGGTCCGAGAAGAGCTGAGTGTAAACCCAGCACCGAGCGACTGCCCCGCGGGGCCCCGCCCGGAGTCTCCTGCCTGCCGGTGTCACAGGAGCCCCCAGAGATACGCGTCCATGATCCCTGACGGCCAGCGCCAGTTTCCCAGGCAGACGGAGTCTCCCCAGCAGAGCTCTGAGGCCCTGGTCAGAGGCCCTGCCCAGCCCTGCCGAGCGCCCTGCCCCCACCCAGCCGCTTCCTGAGGCTGCGGGGTCCCCCCGGCTGCCCCGGACACCTGAGCCGAGGCTTGGACACCAGCACTGACCTGCCAGGCCCTGCCCCAAAACAGGCCGCCCGCCCGCCCGCCCTCCCGCGCAGGGATTTGGTTTGAGATGAAGGTTCGATCTGTGGTGATAACATTCCCAGAGTCCAGCTGAGGCCGGGAAGGGAAACAAACACTTTGGCTCCTGAGCTGGTGCAGCCACCGGCCAAGATTCGCCTCCTGTGGCCTCCACTCCCCTCTCCGCAAGCGCCGCTGTCCCGAGCCTCTGGCCTCACCGTGGTGAGGAAAGGACCTGGCCTCGCGGGAACAGAGCGTGTGTGCCCGGCGTCCACTTCACAGCCCGGCCTCCCAGCGCCACGACGGGCCTAGGGAGGCAACATCGGGAGTTCCCGTTGGAAGCAAGTGCGGCCTCCAGCCCCGCCGGCCCCACCTGCGGCCCCGGGCAGTTTCCAGCCCGACTGTTAGGGCCACCTCGGTGCCCGCAGCCTCCAAGGCTCCCCAGCAGGGGTCATCTAGGGCGGAGCATCCCAGGCTGCCCGGACGGCTCCTGCCCAGAGGTGAGTACAGTGAGTGCAGTGAGGACCCCTGGGCTGCGATGCACGTGACCCCTCCACCACGCTGCCTGGGGTGAGGGCAAAATCGTGGCCCCTTGCCCCAGGGGACACCATTGTCTGCAGAGAGGCATTTCCGGCGTCCCCAATCAGCCCACGGACCCCCGAGATGACCCGTGTGACGCAGAATCAGCAGAGTCCTCGAACCACAGGAACCAGAGCAGCTGTGCCTGCCCAGCCCTGGGCTAGCCTGGGGCCTGTGCTCAGGTCAGGGCTCCCGTCCACTCGCTGCAGCTCACCCTGGGCGGAGTTCTCGGCAGCACATGCACCTGGAAGGAAGGAGAAGCGTCGAGAAGCCCTGCTGGCGTCCAAGGCACGAGGCGAAGCTGGGGAGGCCGCAGAGGAGGCTGAGCCAGGGAGCCCAGCCGAAGCCATTCCTCAGGGACAAGCCCTGAGTGTGGACAGTGGGGCCAGCCGCGTGAGGAGCCGTCTAGGCCGTGGCCACTCGGTGGAGACACACAGAGACCCCCAGAAACCCCCAACAGCACCCACTACTGTCCACGTCCGGGCTCACTGCCCTGTGAGGCCATTTCACTTGGGAGCTGGAACCAAGGATGTCGTGGTGCTCTCAGCATCCACCCGCTGAGCAGATGGCTCCCCCCTGCTGGTCCACTTCTGTCCTTCTAGAATCACACAGAATCAGTCCACTTGTTCTCCACCTGACAGTCCTAGACCCCAGAAGAGCCACCGTGTCCCTGAAGTGGTTCATCCTCGGCACCCCCAGCCGGTAGATTTCATGCCACTCACCCGGCTGGTCGCTTTCCGGGTATTCGCAGGACTGTGTGGCCGCCCCAGGGTGCGGTGCTCAGGACGGAAGCGGCTCGTCAGGTGAGCAGGGGGAGCGCGACAGGGCTGTGACGAGACTCAGCTCCTTATTCTGAGGGCTGCTAGCAGGGGGCAGTGGTCACGGTGCCACCCACTGGGCAGGGTGCTGACCCGAGCACCCGCCAGGGTTAGAGGATGGTGCCCTGCTGCCCTGCAGCTCCCCCTTCCACAGGGCTCTGGAACCTTTGGACAGCTTCACTCAGAGTTTGTGCAGATCGATGCTTTGTAAAGCGTAAAAAGAGAAATATGACAGGAATAAAACGATAATAAAGAAAGATCAAGATAAGACAGCCTTTTATGTGTGTCCTATATCACCCACGTCAAGATTCAGAGCAGGCCTGAAGGTTAGCATAAATTACACACAGAAACTTTATTTTTTAAAAAAATTAATGAAGTTCAGATTAAATATTAAAGCGGAAGCTATAGGCCACTCCTGCTGGGCGTGGGCTCAGGAGAAAAAGTGTTTCGCTGTTCTTTGTCCCTGGAGGCTGGCGCGGTAAAGCAGGCTCCGTAAAAGTATTTTTAGAATTTTTAAAAATATTTCTACAGCAGTTTTTGCCATTAGAATGTGAGCTACATGACAGAAGATTGTGTCAAATCTCAAAAATAATGCAAAATAGCAATTTGTCTCTTTTTTACCTTTTGCTGCCCTGTTTTGATGAAAAGAGCGAAGGTGGAATTGGACGCAACCTCTTCCTAGAATTTACAAACCTAGTGTGGAAAGAGCCCTAATACCGTCATTTCTAGTTTCCTTTCATCAGCCACCTTCTCTTTGTTGCTTCTGCTATTTAAAGTCGCTGCTCACATGCTGTGGCTAATTCCCTTTGTCACATTTCACAGGGGATGCGGCTTCCTGGACGGGTGGGGGGGCACAAACGTCTGCTTCCAGATAAAGGGAGAGCTGGTGCAGCCCCTGGGGGCAAATTCAAAGTGACTTTAACCCCCTGACTCCCGAGCCTCCCTCCTCGGGCAAAATGTGCCTTTTGACGGGCAAGATAAAAAATTGTCGCTACAAATATGCTTTATTTTTTTTTTAAAGATTATTTATTTAGGCAAGCACTGGGTACAGTCAGAAGCGTGGGAGGGTGAGAGAATTCACCAGAGCCAGAGCGGGGAGCAGAGCAGGCAGACTGACGAAATACACTGCTGAGGGGAGCAGCAGGCGCAGCAGGAGAGGTCTGCGCGCCATGTGGGACCCTCGCCCGGGGATCAAACTGGCTCTGCAGAGGCTGTGTGCAGCTTCGCAGCCCAGCGCTCAACCACTGCGCCCCCAGGGAGGCCCTATGCTTTATTTTTTAGTGGAATTTGGGAGGTCATCAGGCAGCCTCTTCGATAGGACCGTGCACGTTCACAGTGAGCCCTGGGGAGGGGCAGGGTGCAGCCGAGTGAGGATCGCGGGGTCTGGAGAACAGGGAGCGGAGAGACACCCCGACTCCGGGAGACGCGTCTGTTCTCAGCTCCAGGGCGACTCGCCTGACGAGACATCAGTTTCTCTGTAACTGGATTCACTTTGAATCCTGGTTACACCAGGTCCTTGGAGAGAGACTCAGGAAGGCTCACGAAGGGGAGGGAGGGCAGGAGGACAGTGGCAGCTGGACGCAGAGATGTTCAGGCCGTGGCTGGCGGGTGTCCCCTTAGTCCGAGCCAGGCCCTTGCACACCTCGGAAGTGGAGGCAAAGGAGTGAGTGAACGGGCGGGAGCTCTCCCGGCAGCGCTCGCCCTCACCGGGTCTGTGCTTCCAGCAAGAGCACATTGCCTTTTCTTTTGTGTCTTTTCCTGTCGCAATTCTCAGTCAGAGAGACAGAGAGAGAGAATTAAAAAACGGCCATTTCTTTCTGTCTCTGCTGGTCCAATTCTGGAAAGAGAGAAGGGGCTGCAAATCAGTTTTATTTTGCCAGTGGGGACACAACTCATGGACTGATCCAGACCCAGAGCTCTACTCTGGGCCCGGGGCAGAGCAGGGAGCCGCTAGGCCAGTCCGGCTGTCGGGGAGCTGTGTGCCGAGGGGAGGCCGCCTGGCAAGCGGGCAAAGGAGAGTTAATGCACAGGAAGGAGACAAGGCAGGGGTGGGGGGTGGGCCAGGCGTCAGAGAAGCGGTGGCCTGGGGAGTCCAAGGGCGCTGGCCGGCCCCGGAGTCAAGGAGCCCGGCATGTCGATTTTACGGGGACCCGGTGACCAGGGAAGCCGCTGCTGCTGTGGACCGGGGTTTTGAGGGCAGATTCCAGAGCCTCTTGCGCTTCACCTGTAGGTGGCTCAGCATGTATCACCCTGACGTTGACGCGGAATTCCTTAGGCGCATCGGATATAATATTATCAAACGTTGCATCCACATTTAAGAGCTGTGTGTGTGCATAATTTTTATTTCGGTTTGAATCAGAATCCAAATGCGCCCCCAAATAAGGTCTGCCTCGGGGCTGCGACTTTCCTCTGGCTTCGGAGGTGTGTGTGCTCAGGACGTGGCTGTTTATCTGCTCACCGCTGGTATTTTTCTGTTGTAGAAGTCTGTGTACTGAAATAGGAAATTCTAGAAATTTCTCCTAGAAATACCATCAGCATCATGCCCTTGGCAAGCTCAGGACAGAACCTGCCCTGCCCTCGTCCAGCTGGCGCGGGGCTGCGTCACGGCTTACTCTGAGGGCAAGCTCGCCCCTGCGCCATCAGTCCCCTGGCCCCGCGCGCCACTCCGCCAGCACCAGCACCAGCACCAGCACCTCCCCCTCTTGAAGGTCTGACACTGTGACCCCCTCAGCCTCCGTCAGCAGGTGCGGCTGAGGCAGCGTGTCTGGCGAGTGGATGGATGAGCGCTCGGGGCGCGTCACCAGCTCCGGTCCAGGGCACGATGCGCTTCCCCGTCCTGGCCCCGAGGTCCAGCCCAGGGTGGGTGCCCCCACGGGCTGGAACAGCAGAGGGCGTTTCCCGGATGCCGAAGCCCCAGGGAGGCTCGGAAATGATCCCAACAAAGGGCACAGCACGAAGTAGCAACAGGTTGAGCTCCACATTCATGTGAATCTGTGTCAATCAGAACAGTGGGCGATTTTGCTCTTCTTTCCACACCTCCTCCTCCGTAACCCCACACGGCGGAGACTGTCCCTGCCCCTCCGAGGACTCAGTTTCCGTTTGCCACACTCCCGTCGTCTCTCCCGTCCTTCGAAATGAGAGGATCTGTTGTTCCTTCTTTCAGGACAATCTGTTGACCATTGTCACCTGAAAGAGGCCAAGAGGGTGAGTGTGTGTGTGGCGTGTGGTGGGTGTGAGTGTGTTTGTGAGTGCATGTGTTGTGTGTGTGTGATGTGTGTGGTGTGTGACTGTGTGTGTGATGTGTGAGGTGTGTGGCTGTGTGTGTGGTGTGTGTGACCATGTGACTGTGTATGTGTGAGTGTGACTGTGTGTGTGTGTGTGTGATTTTCTCAGGAAGAAAGCAGAACTGTGCTAAATTTATCATTACTGTGGAAATTAAGAGCTCCGTTTCCACGACTAGATTCAAAGGCATAAAGGTAAACAACAAGAGGAAAAACCCGCCAAACGATTAAAAAAGGAAGGAAACCTGGAAAGCTGTGAGACCTTGAAAACAGGTGGACACAGGAGGTCACCAGGAGGCCCAGCCGAGGCCACCCCGGGGAGCGCAGACAAAGCAGCCGGACGGCAGGAGCCGGACAAACGTCACCTCTGGGCAGAAACGATGGATGTGAGGCTGTTTCCCTTCATACGTTTACCCACAAGAAAAACGAAATAAGGTGTTTCTTGTAAACATCTGTAGACGTATTTTCCATTCGGTTCTGAAGACCCTCCCCGCCCCCGTAAAGTTAATGAACACAAATGAGCTCATGTTGTGTAAGGCCCCCCCAAATACAGCTATTCTATAATTCTCATTAGCCTCACAGCAGAAAGTAGCAGTGATAGAAATGCCAGCACATTCTGGGGAGCAGGAGATCCGCAGCAGTGGCGACTCCATAGACCCTAAACCCCAAACAGCCACTGGGATTTCAACACGAAAAATCATCCCGATCTCTGTTCCGTCGACTCCAGCCTAGAAACAGCAGGTGTGAAGACAAAGTCGACCAAGAAGAGCAAAGACTTGACCCTGGGTCTGCCATGGTCTGGCGGGACTATAACCCGCCCTGTCCCGGGTCCCGACCGTCCTGACCCCACGCCTGCACCCCTCTCCACGCGGAGCCGGCACAGTGCCGGAGCTGAGGCCGCAAAGCCAGCGCCCCGAGGCTGGGCCTTATGCACCGTCTTGGCATTTTACAAGAGGGAAATGAGTCTCTGAGTGATTTTCATTCTGAAGGGATGTGAAACTTGACACATCTCTAGTTTCAAACAGTGACAACCTCTAAAGTTCTACAGGGAATTTCGTAAGTTGCTGGGCTGGCAGCTCCACAACAGACGGTTTCTGAAGCTGGTTTAACTCTTCAGACGCTTCTTGATTACTTCCGCTCTCCAGAAAGGACTTCTCCATAAGCACAGATGCTTGCTTTTTATAAGTAAACTACTTTATTTCTTATTAGTATAATCAAACCAGAATTCTAATATTTAGCGCTTGTGTGATATAATATTGACATTTTATACCCAACGTCTCTGTAGCTTTATATTCAAAGTACATCTTTGTAGACAGATCATAGTCTTTGATAACCTTGGGCCTGACTTTTTTATCTAATCTAATAACTCCTGCCTATTATTTGGAAAAATTAATCCGTCTTTGTTCAGTGCATGTATTGGTGTCTTAGCTCACATCCACCCCATTTTACTATTTCTCTTCTTCCTTCTTCCACCACCATCTCACATCTTCCGGCCTGGCCGCTCCCCCTCCCTCTTAACCTCAGAACCTCCTGGGCTTACTCGCGTCCACTGGTTTTTATAAGCGTTTTGCTTGGTGGACCACGTGCTGCGGAAAGGTCCAGTGTGTGTCTCTGTCATCCTGACCCACTGTTCCACGCGAACACAACCCGTTTCTCGCCCAGCTCTGCGCTGGGCTGCTAGGTGGTTTCCACGGCCGCCTGCGGTCAGCAGTGCCGCCACAGACACCGCAGGGCATCCGCTTTTTTGAGTCGATGGGGTCACGTGGAGAGATGCCGAAGCGTGGGGTCCTGGGGCACAGGATGCCTCCAGTGTGAGTTTTTTAAGGTAAATCCAGACGGGTTTCCAAATGACCGCACCAGCTAGCACTAGTGTACCAGGACCGCTTTCTCTGCTTCCTCTCGGGCTCTGGTCCTCAGGGGGCTTTTAATACGAGCTCTTCTCAAGGTGCAGCGCCCTTGCGACACGTGATGGTGAACGGTTTTCCATGTGTCCACTGGTGGAGAGAAGCACAGCTTTTCAAGTCCTGCCTAAGAGTTCGAAGTCCAGCTAGAACCTCCCAAGAGTGAGAAAGAGCCTCTCACTCAGCTTTGCCTTCTACTTCAACATTGCTGGTCAGTAAACATGAGGCCTCCCCTGATAAGTTTTCAGGAACAGATCACTTGTTCCAGAAATTCTTAAAAAGAGCATGTAACATTTCATTTTTTTTAAAGATTTATTTACTCATTTATTTATACAAGCACTGGGTACAGTCAAAAGCATGGAAAGGTGAGAGAATCCACCAGAGCCAGAGTGGGGAACAGAACAGGCAGAGCATGTAATATTTCATTTTTTTTTAAGATTTATTTATATATTTATTTATTTATTTATCCAAGCACTGGGTACAGTCAGAAGCGCGGGAGGGTGAGAGAATTCACCAGAGCCAGAGCGGGGAGCAGAGCAGGCAGAAGGACCGAAGGACACTGCTGAGGGGAGCAGCGGGCGGCAGGAGAGGTCTACGCGCCATGCGGGACCCTCCTCCGGTGGCCGGGGAGCAGAATTAGAAACTCATGAAAATGCATCTGCCCACCAAGACTTTCAACTCAAAAGTGAATCAGGGTCAGTAAGTTAGGGGATGGCCAAGCACTTCTAAAGGCAGCGCGTAGGGTGGGGCCGAGCTGTCTGCTCCGGGAACAGCCCTGACTCTGTTTTGGGTCATTTTCATCCCTCGGCAATGCTGACGGGCTCCGTGCCAGCGAGACCACCCACACGGGCGGCCCTGAACGGGATCATGGTTCCACGCCCGTGTGTAAAGGAATAGTTAATGATCAAATCTCATTTTCAAACACACACACTTGTGTAACACCCACACAAGCACCTGTCACGTAGGGTGTGTATATTCGCAGAATCATGTAGTTAGAGATTCTCACAGCAAGAGCCTTGGTTTCAGCACCAGCCCATTCCCTGGCTGGCCCAGTCCTGTAACATCGAAAACCGCTTCAGCGTCTGCTCGCCCGTAACTGACAGAACTCACACGCCTCAGTGACGAGCGGGGGTCCCTCGGCGGTCACTCCTGCCCACTTGCCCCCCGGACCGAAGGCGACAGGTCCCAGCTCGCGCGCTTCCTGAGTCACGGGCCGTCGCCAACCGCGCAGGCAGCTTTGCCGTCATGTTAATGCAGCTGTCTCCTTCACCCGGGCTTGTCTTCTGTCCTGTCTCCCTCCCTCCCAGTTTCAGCTGCCTTTTCATTTTTGCTATTTGGGATATTAACATGCTTTGAAATCTCCAAACGATACACTTCGGCAATGCCAGAAGCTTTCTGTCGTGTGGAGAAGAGGCTTCAGGGAACGCTAAGAGGTGGGAGTTCTGAGGGGAAGGATGAAGGCATCTTGGGGGGCTTTGCCTGCTCCCTCCACTTGGGGGGGCCCTGCCTGACCCCCTCAACAGCGGGGGCCACCCCATCAGAAGCTCACGCCCATTTCCAGACAGTCTTGCCAACAAATGAGCGGCTAAGCGTCAAGATTTGCCCAAATACATGCGTGAGGAGCTCTCACAAAGCACTTCTCCTGCACGCGGGGAGGCGAGCGGACCAGCTCTGCGTGTAACTGTTATTCGAGCAACTCCTTTGTCAGCTGTCTGTCTACGAACGACTCGTGTTCAGCTTTCTAGGAGATGTTTGGTCCCTTTCCCGGACGTGCAGAGTCATATGTCCGCCAGCCGTGAACTCCCGTCTGCCCCTCCCCAGGGTCCCCCCTCTCTTGTGCCCACACGCCGCCTTCCACCGCCTTCCACCGCAGGAGAGGCGGCTCATTTCCAGGGACACGGCTTCATGGAGAACGGCCTGTCGAGCTGCGCGTTGCGTCTGGATTTAGAATCCTTAGAAACCTTTCCTTACGCTCAGCCCAGCGAAGAACGTTCTTTTTTATTTAGAGCTCACACAATTTCACTTTCCCATTATTACCTACCTCACTGGGAGTTGATTCTTCTGCGTGTGTGGAAACCGGATCTAAAGCTGTCCTTCCCGCCCCGCCGCCGCCACCCGGCCAGGCATTGTCACCTACTGAAACGCCCGCCTTTGCCCCCGTGCCCCGAGACCGCTGGATGCTATTCTGGGTGTCTGACCTGTGGCTGGGTCACCGGGAGAATGTTCCTGTTGGTGCTGTTGAAACGTCTCTGTCCCCTACTGGGTCTTTCTGGGCTATTTTACTGGAGTTTTCTTTTCACATGGGTTTTAAGCAGTTATTTTAAAGTTGATTTCTATGTATTTTGTCTCTTACTGCTATCATAATTGGAATTTTCTCACTTAACATATCTTCTGAACGGTTATTATCCATGTACATAAAGGCTATTGATTTTTCCTGTTTATTTTGTATCCTGCTAATTATTTATTTATTTATTTTATTATTAGTTCTCTGGATTTTTGAGGTATACCAACATGGCACCCACAAAGAGAGACTTTTTCTTGTTTCTCTTTTTCTAACTTTCACCTTCAAACCCTTCATTTTTTTCCTCTGATCTAATCACATTGACCAAGGTGTCCAGACAACGTTACAAAATAATAAAAATAGTGGATTTCTTGCCCTAGTCTTCATAACTTCTGCCATGTGTGTGACAAGATTGCATGAGCCAATTCCTTAAAATAGTAAGACATAAACATAATTTTTAAGAAATGGACTCATGCGATTGTGGGTTGGCAAGTTCAAATTTGTAGGACAGACCAACGTGCTGGAATCCCAGGCAGAAGCTGATGGTGCAATCTTGAGGTGGAGTTTCCTCCTTGTGATGAAATCTGTGTTTGCTCGTTAGGCCCTCAACTGATGGGGTGAGACCCCCCGCATTAGCTAGAAAATGTTGATAATAGATGGTAACTGTATTCACAGCGTACCTTCACAGCAACTCCTTTGTTAGTCTTCACCTCAATGACTGTACACTACGTACCGACCAATTTTTAAAAATTAGAGCAAACATCCCACGTATGTTTGCTTTTATCTTTACAATGATTTTCTCTCTCACCCTTTTTATTTCCATCCATATCCATATTCTCTTGTTTTCCGTAATGTTTTATTGACCTTTAAAAATCTCTTAGGATCTAGTCTTCTTTGAGCATCTTGTAATTTCACCTTCACGTTTTATCTGTTTGCATTGTTACTTTCTTGAGTTCCACGAACTTGTTACATTTCTGGTCATCGTTTTTCCACTTCTATTTTTAAATTTCAAAGTCTTGACGTGAGCTCTTCTAGTCATACCTCCGAGTGCTGGTTTTAACTATTTAATTTCATTTCGCGTGCTGTGATGTTATTCTGCACGCAGCTGCTTGGCCTTTCAGAGACTGTGCATCCGTTTACACGTGTTGATTGTTTTCTTACAACAGCGTTATATGACTGTGAGCTGCGTTTTCTGTTCTTGTTCCTCTCATGAGGAGGATTTCGGATACAAGAGGGTGATTTTTTTATCCACATTTTTTATCTGCGGAGATGGCTGTGGCGGCGGGGAGGGCGGGGCTTGGTGTGTCTGCTCCTCACTCACTTCTCCTTAACTCCCACTTTCCCTCCTTCCTCCCTCACTGCCCCCCGCAGCTGCTCCTGCCCTTTCCCTACGTGCCTGGCTTCTCTCCAGCAGCCACAACCTCTGGGCTGCCTGGACAACCTCCAGGCTTCTAGCCCTGCTCAGTTCCCTTGGTCTGGAATAGCAGTGGGAATTATAGCACTCAGTGCTGGGGGTTTCTATCTGAGGTGACACTTCCTCAGAGACCCAGGCCGGGGATGTGCTGACTGAGCTCATCAGCCATCTTCCCTCTGCCACACCTGCAGGCCGCGCCTGTGGTTATTGTTTGCTGATTTCATGCCCAGATACCCCAAGGCTTCCTTCAAAAAAATGGATCTCAGTTAAGTGAAAACTGCAGTAATTGTTAACCCCGTGCCTTGTGGGCTTTGAGGACACCCCCTGGACAGAGCAGTGAAGAGGGTGGGGGCCACTCGCCTGCTGGGAGAGCCCGAAGCCCTGGTCCTGGGGCTGGGGACACGCGCGGCACGTGTTCTCAGATGCGCTCAGGGACAGGAGCTCCTCCAGGTGAGGGTGTTAGCGGGTTCACCTGTGTCACCTCCATCTGCTCGCTTTCTTCTCTCTTTGGATAAATATTTCTACTTAAATATTTCTACAGAAGTGACACTGGCTCACAACACTGTGCCTGATCCGGAGAGACAGGCCCCCCACCCTCAGATGCACGTCACCGCGCACCCCCCCAGGCCGGCTCCAGCCCACCATGCAGGGGCTCCCCAGGCCTCAGCTCCGCAGTCAGGTTTCTAGGGTTTGTTTGGTGTGGTTTTGTCTCTTCCTTTGCTTTGTGTCTTCATATTCCACATCGGGGTGAGTCACCTGGCCTGTGACTTTCCCCTTCTGACCTACTGTGCTTAGCAGCACCCCCACCAATTCCATCACGTCGTAAATGGCGAGGTGTCAACTTTCTTATAGTTTATTGATGTTCCGTTGGTAAATGGAAACCGTCTGGCGGGTCCACAAAACATGAAGAATGGATCTGCTCTGTGATACAGCAATCCTTCCCGCCTCTAGGCACCTCTCTCCCCTTGGAGTTACCTCAACACCCCCAGAAACCCCCTCACCCCGGAGCTCGCAGGGGTGGGAGGTAGGAGCTCCACTGAACGTTGGTTTATTTCTCCACTGTGGGCAACTTTGTAGATTAGGGTGCCCTCTGTCTTCTAGCAGTGCGGCAAGTGGGGTCACCCGTAGGGTGTGTGGCTTTTGCAGAGATGTCCAGGGAGATGGGGAGATGGAGAGTCGTGTTCATGCCAACACCCTCACCTGGAGGAGCTCCTGTCCCTGAGTGCATCTGAGAACTCGTGCCACGTGTCCCCAGCCCCAGGACCAGGGCTTCAGGCTCTCCCAGCAGGCGAGTGGCCCCCAGCCTCTTCACTGCTCTGTCCAGGGGGTGTCCTCAAAGCCCACAAGGCACAGGGTTAACAATTACTGCAGTTTTCTTAACTGAGATCCATTTTTTGAAGGAAGCCTTGGGGTATCTGGGCATGAAACCAGCAAATAATAACCACAGGCGCGGCCTGCAGGTGTGGCAGGAGGAAGATGGCTGATGAGCTCAGTCAGCTCAAGCACATCCCCGGCCTCGGTTGCCGAGGCTGGCTGAGAAGCAGCACTTGCACCGTGGACAGTCCCCTGAAGTCATCTTCCTCGCTTGGGGATTCACGGCAGAGCGAGATTTCCTCTTCCCGCCTCTGCACCAGAGTCTCGCATAGAGCAGCAAAGCCATCAGGACACAGGAGACCCATTTTCTTTCCTCTAACTTTGATTCACTGCCTTTCCCCAACCCCCACACACCCAACCACTGCCCAACCCACCTCCTCCCAGGACCGGGCCCCAAGCCCGGCCTCCAGGCCGCAACAGCAGCAAAGACTGAGTCTATGGAAAGACAGTTGAACTGGGACCTGCCTGAGGCGGGATCTCAGCCCTCGTTAGGATTCAGGCTACAGCTGCGACTTCCTGCCCAGGGCCGGGGGAGAGCGTCGCCATTGTCAGCTGCGAGTGGCCCAGACTTCCTGGCAGGGGCGGGAGTTACGCGGCCATTCATGCGGCCTCAGAAGCAGCTCACTGTTTCCCAACAAAAAGGCTTTCAGGGGCATCGGCCCCGGCCTCCGAGCGGCCCGGGATGCTGAATGGCCGCGGCCCCGTCCAGGCCCCTGTGGGAACGGCAGTGATGTCACCCCCAGCCTCCCGGCCCTGCCGCGCCGCCGCCTCACCTCCCGCTCAGCCCTGCCCGCCGGCCCACCGCCTCCTTCTCGCCCCCCTCCTCGGCTCCTTGGAGGCCATTATGTTTTTCAAAGTTTAGAACTCAAATCCACTCAGGCCCTTGCCAGCCTCGCTGCCATGGCAACCCTGGGGAGAGACGCTGCATTTTGTGTATAAAAGGTAGAAAATGCTTGAAAGGGGGAGCCAGGGCGAGGGGGAGACACGGGCTTGGCCCCATGCGGGCTGGTGTCCCTGGGAAAGGACAGACGCTGGGGGCCGGCTGTGGAGGAGGGCGAGACCCGCCGGGCCCTTCAGGGTCCCAACTTTGAGAGGGTCTGTGCTGGGCGGGGCCAGGAGGGGCGCCGCCGGCTCTCGGGCCCTTCCTGAGGACACAGCCGATGACAGAGGGTCGAGGGAGCTCCAGAAACTTGGTGCAGCTTCTCGAAAAGAAAAGACACGGAAACTGCTGGGGAGGCCTGTGACCTGGGCAGAGAGGAGCTGGCCTGACCCTGCCGCCCCCGCCCTCAAAGGCAGACAAGCTCTGAGGGGTCCCCATGTCAAACCACCCAAAGTGGCCTGCAGGGACTGCAAAGAGGCGCTGGGGACCGGACACCCAAACCAGGCCCGCAACACCCAGGCCGCAGGTGGGCCTGTTCCTGCCGCCACCTGGGTCTTCGCCGCTTTGCACGAGCCCCAGGCCACCTGTACCAGCTCCCAGGTCTGTCCTATCCCGCTTCTCTTTTCCTCACTCTCCAGGTATGTCAAAACTCTAAAACAAAAGCATTGAATTTAGAATTTTCCCAGTAATTCATTGTTTTCAGCTGTGATTCCTGAAAGATGCGTCTGGTCTATCACAAAAGCAGGTTCTCCATGCCCAGGGTGTCTCCCTGTTCCCCCCTAGAGGGTCAGCAGCTCCTCCCAGTGTCCACGGGCCCAGCTGCAGGACAGGCCCTGTGGCCCTGGGAGACCCCAGGTGAGGCAGCAGCACCCATTTGACATCACAAAGCTTGGATTTGTTAAGAAATCATCTTGTTCTGCTGGCAAAGCTAGATAGGGACAACCACACACTTCTGAGACCAGTATTTTCCCATCTGAACTGTCATAAAAATTACCAAAAAAAAAAAGGGGTGCATGAAAAATGCATCCATCCTGCAGTATATAAAAAAATTAAACACAATAACCAAGAGACATTTGTTTCCAGGTGTGCAAGATTGGTTCAACATTTAAAAATCAATAAGTGCAATTCACCCTATCAATGGAATAAAGAAGAAAAATCATTTGATCATACCAATTGACACTGAGAAACATTTGACAAAATCGATCATAAATCTTTTTTTCATGACTAAAAACTCTCAGAGAACTTACCTGGAGGAAGAGTGTTTACAGAAATCACACAACTATTATCTTCCAACAGACTATTATTTTCCAGGCCACAGACGGGATAATTTCCCCATGGTTGGGAGCAGCATAAACCATACTCAACCTCAGATTGGAAGTTCTGACTGGTGTAGTAATTCGGGGAACAGAAATCAAAGGAACAGTGAAAAGAAGAAACTAGACTTTACTTGTTTGCAGATGACATGATAACTTATGTAGAAAATCCCAAGGAAGACACCAAAAAATAACCAGTATGTGAGCTCAGCAAGATCACAAGACAAAATTAACCCACAAAAATCAATCACATTTCTATGTTAATAACATACAAGTGGAAGCTGACTTTGAAAGCACAATAAGCTGTATAGTTACTCCAAAGAAAAATGCATAGGTTCAAACTGAACCTACCCAGGATCAAGATGACGAAAGTTTAAATGCTGAGGAAGAAAATCAAAGACATAGAGAACTGCAGACACACAACATGCCCACAGACTGGAAAGCTCAATGTCCTAAAGATTTCTATTCTCCCCAGACTGACCTCCAGGTTGAATGCAGCTCTTGTCAGCCTCAGAGGTGTTAGGTGCAGTTATGGTATCTCTGTGTTTTACCTGGAATGGTAGACAAAGTTGGCAAAAGAAAAACTAACATGGGTGAAATTCTGACCCACGTCTTACTAGAGAGCTCCTGTAATCAAGACGGGTGGCATGGCAGGGAGAGAGACAGGGATCAAGAAGCCAGAGCTGCAAAAGTGTGCTCTGACTTTTTACAGAAGGGCCAGAACAATGGAGGAAAGTTAGCTCTGTCCGTAAATAGAACCTGAACAAATGGACATCCACAGAAAAGTAACAATAAGCTTCATCTAGAAGCTTTCATGCAACAATTCTTGTATAGAACAAGAATTACTTCAAAATGGATGATGAAGTAGAATGGAAAACTATAAAACTTATTTAAAAATGAAAAATCTCCAGGACCTACAATTAGGTAGAGTCATTTTTTGAACTTGACACCAAAAGCACAGCCCGTAAAAGAAAAAAAAAATAGATTGTACCTGATCAAAATTAAAATTTTTACTTGGTTAAATTGCTTGGGAAGAGCAAAAGAACACTAATTACTAGTAAAGAAATATTCACAAGCCATGTATCCAACAAAGGACTAGTATCTACATATAGAGAGAACAGTCACAACTGCCGTAAGCAAGCACTTCAGTTGACGGGACAACAGAAATGTGAGTAGACATTTCACAGAAGAAATGCAAGTGGCAAATAACCAATGGAAAGCTGTTCGGTATCACGGGCCATTAGAGAAATGCCATTCACTACACACTGTCAGAATGGCTAAAATTACCAAAAACATAGCAAAACCACTGCAGGTCCATAGCTGGTTTCTGCACAACAGTCCTAAACTGGACACGACCCCCACGTCCTCCAAACACTGATGGCCTTGCTGTGGTCCACCGACACAGGGGCCGCAGCTCAGCGGTCAGCAGGAGGGAACTGTCCCATAGGCCAAGGCCGGAGCAAACCTCCAGAGAATCAGCTGAGTAAAACACAAGACAACTCCAAGGTCAGCACAGGGCATGCCACCACCCATAGAACATTCTTGAAATGACAGAATTATCAAGATGGAGAATAGACTCGTGACTGTAGAGGTAGTGCATGGGGCGGGGAGAAGCGGATGAGGCTAGAAAAGGTGATCGGAGAGTCTTGTGTGAGGGGACAACTGTCTCGACTGCTAGCCATGGGGCTCTGCGCATGCGTTGGAAGTTACAGCGGTAGGTGCTCATACCTCCTGGTCGTGGTAGTGTACTATGAGCAGGAGCGATGTCGCCCTGGGGATGGGGTGAAGATCCAACAGAGCGGCTGTACTGTTTCTTGAGTCTGCATGTGAAAGCACAATCATGCCCAAAGAAACTGAAGAGTCAGATTCCCTGGCCAGTTCCGTAGCTGTAGGGGCTTCACAGGCAGGGAGAGAAAGTCCCAGAAACACTACTCTAGGCTGCCCTCGCTCTGACCTGGAGCTCCCTGCAGGGCTGTCAAATTTAACAAGGATGCTGAATCTGTGGGCTGTGACACAGAATTCCTCACAGGGTCAGTTTTACCCTATAAACAAGTATGTCCATTTCGTCCCAGTGGAGGAACGTGCTGGCACCCGACAGCCCAGACCCCGTGAAAGACAGGCCTGTTACCTAATGACAGACCCTTCCCGTGAACACCCAGAATCAGCGTCTTTTACAGATGTGTTGTTATAGGCATGATACAGCGAACAATAAAAAGTTTCATTGAATTCTTGAATTCGTTCCTGGTTGAAAGTTACCAATACCGCCTGGGTCTCTGCACCCTCGAGTCTGCACCGTGGGGTCAGCCACTCAAAACCAGCTGTGGGATGTGAATTTTAGCAACTATTTCTTCACTCATTTACAAAAATTCATCCTGCAAATGCTGCTGCTGGGGCCTCCCTGGTGGCAAAGGGGATAATTCTCAGCACTATGAAGCTATCGGCAGCCACTGGAGCACGAGTTTAATCCCTGGCCAGGGAGCTATCCACAGTGTACAGCAACTGCTCCTGTCCCCACCCTGCTCCCCTCAGCAGTGGATTTCAGCAGATCCTCCTGTGCTGCTCCCCACTCTGTCTCTAGGGAGTCCTCTCACCCCCGTACCTCTGGCCTGCACCCCTTCTCTTGTATGCATAAATAAATAAATCTTAAAAAAAAAGATGCTGCTGCAACCCTCGAGATACCCCCAAAACCCCCTACTGGGACTGAAACCGGGGGACAAGCTGATTGGGCTGCCTCAATGTGCTCCTTACTTCCATTTTTCCCGTCGGAGCATAACACAAGAATAAACCGCCATTTAACACATCAGGTCTCAGGGATTGATCGGAAACTGCACCAATATTCATTTCAAGAGAAAACAGCCGCAAACTTGACAATCCGCTCGTCTGCACACGCCACGGAGTCTCGACGCAGCTGAGAGTCTCTCCATGAGCATTTCATGAGACCAGGCACATCTTTAAAAGGCAGCAGAAAAGTAAACCACAGTCTGTTAATAACTTGTTTTTAATCCTACAACATGGGTTTTTCGGGATCTTACATAGAAAAACTCCTTCAATACTTGAATTGATACATTCACCAAACTTCTGGGATTCACAATCTATTCTAGGGGAAAAAACTTCTTTCTCGGACTTGTGTTTCCGTCATTTCTTTTTTTTTTTTTTAAGATTTTTAATTTATGCCTACAAGAACGGGGGTGTGGGCCAGAGGTAGGGGTTGAGAGGACACACCAGAGACAGAGTGGGGAGCAGAACAGGCGGATTCACTGAAATCCACTGCTGAGGGGAGCAGCAGGGAGACAGGAGAGGTCTGCTGCGCCCTGTGGGTAGCTCCCCAGCCGGGGATCGAACTCATGCTGCAGAGGCTGCGGACAGCTTCATAGTGCTGAGATTTAACCCCTTGTGCCACCATGGAGGCCCCTGTTTCCAAAATTTCTTGAAAGTTAATAAAACTTTCTAAAACATCTCCCCTCTCTACACCAATACAGTCCCAGACCTATTTATTTTAAACACCCCCTTCTTGCTTTCTGTTTTGGTCTTCTGTACATCAGCCAGCAAAGGAGAACCGGACCAGGCCTTCTGCACCCACTTTTTGTCCATCTATTAACCATCCATCCTGGGGGAGAGGAGGTGTTTGGAATTGCTTTGATATTCCTGCAAAATTAGTTCATTCTGTACAATTAGACGCCAAGCAGCTCTTCATCCTGTGACAAGGATTAAGACAAACAGTTGGTGGGGATTTGTCTCTCCTTCCAGAGCAGAACCACTGTGTTCCAGAGAGTTCTAATTCTCATGTTCCTTGTGGAAACACCCTGCAGCCAAGGGTTAGGACCCAGAACAAGTAAAGTAATAAGCGTGAATGATCACACCTGGGCCACTTGATTTGACACCGTGAAATCCAGAATCCTGTCCACACCGGGGCAGGTGTGTCCCCACGGCCACTGGGACACGTCAGCCATCTGGACGGGTTCAGAGTCTTATGCTGTGGACACAGAAGTTTCATCAGTTCCCCCCGGCCCCCCGCCTGCCTCACCGTGCTCCCGCTCCAGGCTTCCACCCAAAACTGCTGCCAGGCCGAGCTTGCAGCTGACGGAGAGCTGGCAGGGAGGGGCAGAGACCACAGGCCTGGCCCTAGCCCCTTGTCTTCCAGCGGCTCCCTCCAGAAGGAGCACCGCACAGGAGGCCCGGGCCAGGCCGAGCATGGCAGCAATGGCTGGGCGCAGCAGGAGATGGGTGGAGGTGCCAGGAATGACATCAGTGGCTGGACTGAGGATTATCTGAGGACTGTATCGCCCACGCTGGATGAGGTCACCAGAATGCCCGGCGCTGAGAGGGCCAGGGTCAGAGGAAAGGACCCCGGCAGGGGAGGGAGGGCCTCGTCTGCTGCCGCTGGTCCCGCAGGCTGGTCTGGGCAAGTCCCTCTCCACACACCGTGCTCTCCACCGACCAGCCAAGGTGCACTGCAAGCAGGACGCCGCCACCCCTCCTGGCTTCCTGGCTCCCCTCGAGTCCACACACCACAGAAGCTCAAAGAGGGGGAGGGAGCATCGTACACAGACGCTGCAACATCTGGTTCTGCTACACGATGGCGGAGCCTTAGCAGCGCCTCTCCAGGAAGATGAAGAAATGCTGTTGCCCATAGGCCTTTATCATGGAAACGTTTTGTCTTCTCAAAAATCAAATATTTACTTGACCTAAGCTTCATGAATTGGAAGCAGCGAGCGTGGGGACGAAGAAGAGGGGCTGCACCCGGGCCGGCCCACGAGGCCGAGGCCCTGAGATGCCCGGCACACCGGACGGGGGTGTCCGCCTGACCCCGGGCTTCCCGGCCAGGGAGCTTAAACAGGCAGACGCTGCCCGCCTGGGGCATCTCTCTCTGCTCCTCGCCCTCCCTGAGGCCCACCGTCCTCCCTCCAGACTCAAACTTCAAAACCCTGCCGAAGCCAAGGCAGAGAAGGCTGGTCTCCCCGAGCCGTCCAGAGAAGGGCCTCTCCACGCCAGGGGCCACCCGGAAGCCGCAAAGCACCCGAGACACGTGACGAGACCGAACCCCCTGGCGTCCGGCGGGCCCGCTGCTTCAGCCTGTCCTTAGAACGGGAAGGGAGCGGGAAGAGGACACGGGACACGCCACCCCACGTTCCATGGGGAGCACGTGGAACTCTGGGTTCACCCCCCCTTCAAGAGCGTCCCTCGTTTGAACCCCCTCCTGGGATGTGGCATGACCCCTTGAGTGTCCTATTGGGAGTGTCTCAGGAGGGGGTCAGAGAAGCTTCCAGAGGCCGCGTAAGTGCTGACAAGACGGCAAGAGCAGCTCCAGAGACTCGGCTCCTGGGGATCGCGTCTGCCCACGAGACGGCCGGCTTGCTTTAAAATAATCAAGAAGATGAAAGCCCTGTCCCCACCTTGTCCTCCGCCCAGAAGGCTGCCTCGCCTGTAAAATGGACCGGCCTCCTACAGCACCTGCCTCCCGGGCGCCTGCGGCCGTGGAGTCGCCTTCTTGCTGACCAGCAGCATCATGAAGTGCTTCGCGGTCCTGTGGATGAACGGCCGCGCTGAAGTCTGCGGTGTCTGCATGGTGCTCAGACCACGGTCCAGTTGCCATTACAGAACAACACCTAGAGAGGAACAACATAAACAAAAGCTGTTTTCATCCTCACACACACACACACACACACACAAACAGAGAGAGCGCCACCTCTTAGGAGCTATTATCATGGACAACTTTTCTTGGAGTCTAGAATTTAAGGCTATGAAAATAGTTTTGGAAGAAATAAAACGTATCTCAGAAATACGTAATATAATAACATAGGGTGTAGTTTCTAGGCCCTAAGTAATAAAATATTAAGCGTATAAGAATGGAAATGCACATCTTCATGAGAATAGCAGGGCAAGACCCAAGGTATGAGGGATTATGATCATCTTAGATTGACATGTCTGTGCTATTCCATCTCTACCAGCCGGGTGTCCCGTGTGCCTGTGATGCCCTCTGTTAAAACAGGTACAGTACCCGGGACAGGTGATGCTGATGAGGGACGGCAGACAGGTGAGAGGTCGGTGGAGACGCAGCCGTGTCCCTGAGGGCACAGGAGGGGGCGCCTGCAGGGGCCTGAGCGAAATGAAAGCAGAAGCTGGGAAATAAGCAGGAGCCACAGTTGTCTCCGGCCAGGGGATTTCATCAGGGTCCTGGACGCCTTGGGCTTCTGCTTTGATGTGAAAGAGAGAACTTAGCCCCAATGTGAGTGGTTCAGAGGAAATGCTTCCTCATAAAGCTGAGCTCCTGCGGGAATGAAGCCAATGTCCAGAGCGGAAACTGACCTCAATTTTGGAGCTGTTTGGACAGGGAGGGGGGAGGAGAAAAGCCTCTGAGGAATGTGTAATTTTTACCCAGCTTGAAGCCCAAAGTCACAATATCTGAGCGGGAAGGAGGGAGGGAGGGGTGGAAGCAAAGACAGACAGACAGACAGACAGACACAGCGAGAAGCAAGGAAGTGAGCGTGAAGCTGTCCTGACGGATGGACACCAGGCAGCCGGCAGAAGCAGATCCGAATCCCAGCCAAGTGCAGCCAGGCACGAGCCATCCCACCATGCGAACAAGGAAAACAGCTACTTGACATTTAAATGAGCATAAAGCCCAGAAGGAAACAAGTCCCTGTGTAGGGGCCAGCGGAAATCGTCAACAGCAAAAATAAACCCACAGGGCTGTCGACTGGGAACTGGAAGCCTAGAAATTATGTCATAAGTTTAAAGAAAAAGAGTGACATCACCATTTTATCTTCAATAAATTAAATTAATGGATGAGACAGCAGATTGGAGAAAGTTAAAAAGGAATCATGGCTTTGGCAGATAGAGCTGCTGGAATCATCCAAAGCAGCAGCAGACAAGAAAGAGACGAGAAATGTGGCAGGGAGCGTGAGCCACAGAAAAGAAAGTGAAAAATCTGAATATTGTCAAACTGGAGTTCCAGAAGGAAAAATAAAGATAAAGGATAAGAATCAATGCCCAAAAGAGATGGAGGCGGCTGAAATCTTCCACGGTTGCGGTGAGGCAGCAATCCTTACCTCCAGGAAGCCTGTGAGTTGAAAGCAAGATAAATGAAATTCACACCTATTGTCATGAAGTCACCCCAGAAGGGCAGAGTGACAGGAGGGTCACGCGGGGACCTGGCCAGCTCCGGTGCCGGTGGCTCTCGCCGGAAGCCACCCAGTGACTTGTCTCCAGAGCCCAGAGAGAACAGCAGCCCAGGGCGGTCGCTTTCAGGGATGAGGGCGACATGGAGATAATTCAGACACGTGCACACCAAGTCTGCAGAGTCACACCAAGGGATTCTGCAGGATTTATGAGGGTGGAAGGCAAGTTGGGTGCCCGAGTGGGTGGTAACTGACAAGCGCACGGGGCCGTGCTGACCACGTGGACGGCACAGGTCGGGGTCCGCGGGCCAGTCCAGCCTGTGTCGGGGCGCTCCTGCAGCCTGCACGCCCGTGGGGTAGGACAGGGTCTGCCCAGCCTGCAGCGGACACCTGCACTCACGTCTGAAGGGCATCGCGCAAGGACACTGCCCTGGCCATGCCCGGATGCTCCTTCTGACCAGAAACCAGCTCCCGGCTTGGCCTCTGGCCACCTCCCCCTTTCTTGCTCAGGCGCCCCTCCTCTCTGCCGCTTCCGTCAGACATTCTCGATGCCGGGAATGTCATCAACTGCGTGCCCAACACACAGCCAGAGCGGGGCTGCCCCGGCCGTCCTGCCCAGCTGTCCCCTGCTCTGTGTGCGGGGACCAGTCGCCCCAGGGCCTGCCTGGTCCACTGCTGTGTCCGAGGTCTGCTCTGCCCCACGCAGCTGAGGCCACAGGTGGCTCTCGCTGACCACCTTCCCATGGCTCCACGACACCCGTGAAGGTCGCTCACATGCCCCAGGCCATGGCCTGTCCCACCCCAACCTCCTCTCCCACCCCTGCCCTCACTCCGGCCACACCAACTGCATCAGCTTCTGGGAGTTTCCAGGACCCGGTTCCCCCCAGAGGGGAGCAGGGCCTCTGCCTGCAGCATCTCCCCCCACGGCCCCGAGCTCCCTGCTCCCTCAGTCCCTAATCAGACCTGCCCCTGAAGGTCGGGTTCAGAACTACAGCCCCCCCAGACCTGCAGGGCCCGGCTCCCTCTTCACAAGTTGCCTCCATCACTCGCCAGGCCGAGCTGTTTACTGCAGTGCCTGGCCGAGTCCTGCCGGGAGCCCACCTTTGCTAAAACGTCCGCTGGGTGGAGGCCGGCTCTGTCTGAATATTTGTTGAATGGACGAAGGGGCAAGTGGGTTTTTTTAAGATCAAGACCAAAATAAGTCAACATAGTAAAGAAAGACTAACACAAATATTAAAGGTAGGCTGAACTAAAGCAACCAATGTTTATATTTTCGGGACATTTGATCACCTACAGAAGTGTCAAGGACTGCAGGGAAATGCTTACAGCTGATGAGAGAATTGGGCAAAATCTGTATATAAAATCAGCATACAAAAGTATGATCACATGCTTATTCGCAACAAAGTTACATAAATAATCCAAAAGAAGATATTTTAAGTAGAAAAGAAAAACATATAAGACCTTAGAAAGACCCTGAAATAAAAATTTAAAACATTCTATTAAAATACTATCATCAAAATGTAGAAGACAGGGCCTCCGACGCAACCTGTGAAGCTATCTATCCGCAGCCTCTGCAGCACGAGTTCAATCCCCAGCTGGCCAGGGAGCTACCCACAGGGCGCAGCAGACCTGTCCTGTCTCCCCGCTGCTCCCCTCTGCGTGTATTTCAGTCAGTCTGCCTGTTCTGCTCCCCACTCTGTCTCTGGGGAATCCTCTCACCCCAGCACCTCTGGCCTGTACCCAGCTCTTGTATGCATAAATAAATAAATCTTTAAAAAAAGTTACCAAACTTAAGTAAATAAAAATTAAATAAAGCTCAGTATTAAAGATGAAATGTCATACAAATTGATCTATAAATTTAATGTGATTCCAATAAATTTCCTAATAGTTATTCACAAACTTTATCAGCCATTCCTAATATTTAGAACACTCAGGTATGCACCCGAAGGGAGAGACCCTCTACTTCCAAAGTACTAACAACAATGTAAACCAACAGTAACGCAATAAAATTTTGATAAGAAAAGAAAACTTAGAAGGAAGAACAAAAGCTCAGGACCCCCGAGGCCCTCTAAGAACACAGCGGAAAAATAACTGCCCTGCGGATACTGGGTTTTGTTATAAAGTCAGAACTGCCGAGTTACAGACACTTCATAAAGTATAAACAATCAAGATAGGGGCCTCCCTGGTGGCCTAGGGGTGAAGTCTCAGTGCTATCACCACTGCGACCAGAGTTTGATCCCCGGCCAGGGAGCTACCCACAGGGCGCAGCAGACCTCTCCTGTCTCCCCGCTGCCCCCCTCAGCAGTGTGTTTCAGTGGATCTGCCTGTTCTGTTCCCCACTCTCTCTCACCCCATGCACCACTGGCCTGGACTCCAGCTCCTCTACAAAAATAAATAAATAATAAAAATAAAAACCACTCTTATTGAAAAAAAAAAAGGAGCTAATCCGAATGCCCATCTGCAGTACTGACAAATCAAGTGTAAAACATCTTTTCGGTGGTATTCATCAAAACAGTGAAAATGAATTAATAAACTCACCAGTTACATGCGTCACTATGGAGAAATCTCTGGAGCATGTGTTGGGGGGGAGACGTGGGTCACGCGCACACGTGTAGTGTCGTCCCATTTACGTGCAGCTCAAACCACTCGCTATTTAGGGACAGAGAGACAGAGGCGGTGCAAGGAACACCGGGTGTGGCTAACGCGGCGCTCACGAGGGAAGCCGCCACCGGTTGGCCTGCAGAGGCAGAAGGAACACAGAGTGAACAGGCCAAGTGTGAATAATAACTTCTTTTTCTCAGCTGACTCCCAGCACAAGATTTGATTTTTTTGACGACAAAATCTACTGCTCGCATTTTGTCTATACGATCCCCGGTTCCCAGTCAGCTGCGCCGAGCCAGCAGCGCCACCCAGCTCCCAGCCGGCGTGCTCCGCAGACACTGCGTCCTCATGGCTGTTGAGAAATCCCAAATGGCATGCTGATCCTCACACGTGCAAAGAACAGACACACATGGAAGTGTGCATTCAAGTGTCCACCTTCGGTTCCTCTATTCTTTTTGGAGCAAAATTTCATATGACCCGAGGAGACAGTCTAGGTTCTAGTCGTGGAATGAAGGGGATCAGCAGCAAGCCGGATAACGAGGGACAAACATGGTGCATGAGGAATTTTCCAAAAACGCGTCTGTCTTCCCAGCCCAGTTCTTATTAGTCTGTCAGTGTGTGAATCTGGTCGTGTAAACGGGAAGACAATTACAGTTTCAATTTTGCAAATTCAAGACAACTATTCTCAAATTCCAACAGAAGAAGTTCAAAAAGATAAAACCATGATCACGCAAATGGACAAGCACATATAAAGGAAGCCCTATTCTAACCCCTACTCACGCAGAAGGCCGCTGCTGTGAGCTACACGTGCTCTTTCCAGAAGTGAACATGTAACTCCTAGGACACAGCCATTACCAATTCTTCACCAATCACCACAATTCTTCTTCATTATTAATTTATAAGATATGTAAGGAATTTGGTACTCAAGACTGGTCTCTAAAATAAGACTGGCATTCTTTCAAATCACATAAAACAACACTAATATTAATTCTATTAAGTATTTTACTTGCAAATCAATTTCCCCAGGTCCTCCTAGAGCAAGTGGCATAATGTAGCTGCTAATCGTATCCCAAGTAGATTTTCCCCAATGAATCGCTTTCAGTGCTATGCCCCGACTAAATAATCCTGAAATGTTTGCATTCGATTATTTGGAAAATAATAATTATGACAATTATAATATTTCCTAAGGGACCAATAATCTAGTAAATTAAATCCAGTGAAATGTAAAGACATCACCATTATCTTTTCATATTGATGAACTGGATCAGGGGAAGCACATGCTATTATTCAATAAATAAATAATAAGGCGAGTCTTTTTGTTAGTGCCCAACAGCAGCCGTGGAGGGGTGTCGGGCTGTGAACACAGCTTCTTGTCATTTGAAAGCAAAGAACTAATGAGGAGATTTGTCTGAAATAGGAGCTAACCCTGAAAAAAAAGATCTTATTTCTCCTTTTGCCCAACAACCTCGTGTGCTCAGCAAACGCTCTGGGGCCACGAAGCTTGGGTTATCCTCGTTCAGGCTGGAATGAGAGGAGGGAAGCAGTGCAATTTTAAACCTATAAAAGCAAAGCAACACTATCTACGTAAAAACGTTATCGTTAATAAGAGGACCAAAGTAAATGGCCTTAAGTTGCTAAAGAGAAAACAAGCCTTTCGGGAGCCAGTGTTCAGGCAATTCCTCTCCAAGTCTAAGTCAAGTTAAACAGAAAAGGAAGTAACCGAGTGGCCACAAGCCCTGCCTCTCCATCCCGACTTCTCAGTGTTTCAAAGCTAGACGATCTCACAGGCCCTTGGGTCAGGACCACTTGGCCCCTGACGGTCGCGGGGAGCTTGATGGTTACCCCAGTGCAGCGCTTCCTCTGGGCAGAGGGAGAGTTTCCTAGGGAGGAGGCATCCGGGCAGCAGCGAAGGGAGCAGGATGTGAAGCCGGACCTGGAAGGGCCTGGAGGAGGCAAGGCTAGACTTTGTTTCTCCAGCGCCAGGCCACGGGCATCCCCCCAGATGTCAGAGGAGTGGGAGACCCACAGCTGTTCTGGGAGCATCAGCTGAGTCCACCCACCCGCCTGGTAAAGCCGTGGTTGGCAGCAGAGCAGGCAACAGCCTGGCACCGGACACCAGGGCTGATGTGGGGCGCAGAAAGGCAGACAGCTGAGCTGGAATACGCGTCACGCCTGGGGCGCTCCGGAAGAGCTGAAGGGACACTCCCTGATAGGGTGCTCAGAAAGCCAGCGCCTGCCAGAAGCTGGCGGGAGGTCTCCATGGAAAGCTGGTCCTGGACTGAGGGACCTACCTACCTACCTACCTACCTACCTACCGTCAGCCCTACCTTCCGTGAGGAGCCGTGGGCGGGTTCAGGCTGCACGCACACGCCACCCAGCAAGCAGGCTGCAGCACACGGACACGCCACCCAGCAAGCAGGCTGCAGCCGCTCGAGAATGCGGGACCCACTGTCCGCAGCTCCTCACAGAGAAGCTGTGGCTGGCCCTCGTGCGAGTCGCCGTTTCCATGACTCTCCGCAAAGGACCAAGTGGGCGTCCCTGTTCTGTTCCAGATGACCCAGGTGAGGACCTGGCTCGTCAGCTGCCTGATCAGACCGCATCTGAGACTCAAAGCTCCGGGAAGCACCTCGCCGAGCCGCTGAGAACTACCGGGCCCGAGGATCGCCTGCGTGCCTCATATTTGTGTCAGCGTCTCCACGTGGAATCATGTCAGCTCTCCAGTGTCACGCGGGAGCCAGTGTTCACCATGAACCAGGTGAATTCTTTGCAGTAGCCTGAGGTCAAGCCTGAGAGGAAAATCTCATAAAATGACGGCGTCGGCTGGTGAACAGAGCTGTTTGCAGGGTACCTGCTGTAGGATGTTCCTGGCGGGCGAGGACTGGGCGAGTCTCTAGCCACAAGTCCACCCCCGGGGCCTGCTGTGTCTCCCGTGGTGCTGGTCATTCCTTGCGCTCACGGCTCCGGCATGTAGTGGGGCCACGACAAAATATGCTGAAATCAGGGTCCACCCACGTGGAGACAGGATGAGACGTGGCGAGACAGAACCACCCTCCGCTCCTCCGGCTCCAGCTCCAGGGCTCTAGCACTGGCTGCCCCAGCTCCCGGGGGACTCGGCACTGCCCTTCCGCGCCATCATAATCCTCGTCATTTTCCCTTCGAGCTAGCTCAGCTGGGCCTTAGAAACAGTTCTCTTTTACAGTAGGGGCGGTGGACTAGAACATTCTCTGGGGAATGTGGCCTCCAGTAAGTCTGAGCTGGTACATCATAGGCCAGAGCTTTCCACGAGGAAAGGGAAACCCATGCCCAGCTCCACCCCAGGACAACGGTCTTGGGCAGCTGCAGGTTGGGGCGGCCTGGGCTGGGGCTGTGATAAGACTGTGGAGGGGGATCAAGGTTGGAAAAAAGCAGAGGGGTGGGCAGGGAGAACCAGCCCCACAAAGGCAGGGGAGGGGCTCCCGTGACGGGGCGGCCAGAGAGCCCCGCAGAGGCCAGCTGGCACCTGCTGCCGCCCTGTTTCTCTCCTCCCGCTCCACCTGGGTCCTCACCCATGCGTGGCGTCCGTGCCGATGGACAAGGGGCGTTGGGACAAGGAGGGGATTGGAAACAGCTTCCTCCATGTTGACGGGGCTCAGGAGGCTAAGAAACATACTCAGTTGTCCCTAAGATACATATTGTCTCACACAAGATTTCCCAAAATGTGTAACAAGAAGGATAAGTGCATTTTACTTAGTGTCTTTTATGATGTTCCAGAAACAAGCTGTACCTAGAACTTGGACTAGCAGCCCTGTGTCTCCACCAGCACAGTGCTCAGGCTGACGTCGCCCAGGTCATCTAGTCCAAACACACCTGATGAGGTGTCACTTCTAGATTCTCCCCGAAACTGACTCAAGCATCTGCACAAACACTTGCAGTGAGGAGAAAGACGTTGCGTGGCAAAGAAACAGAAAACAAGACCATTTCGCTATTGGACAACTCCAATTTTTAAGGATGTTCTTGTAATAAATATAATTTCATTTCTTGTTCTTGTTATCTAGTTTCTTTATCTCACCCTCTGCAGGCCACGTCAGCTTTATCGCCCCGCGCTGGCGTCCTGACTATCTGAAGACAGGCGCCGTTTGTCCTCACCTGCTCTTCTTTTTTTTTTTTCACATGAAAATTCACAAATTTATTTAAATTTCAGTATGCTTTGTTCATTCATTTACTCATTTATTTTTCTGGTTGCTTTGATGCTACAAGGGCAGAGTTGAAAAGTTATGATAGAGACTATCTGTCTCAGTGCCATGTACTGAATTGTCCCCTGCCAATTCATTCACTGAAAGCCTAATTCCCAGTGTAGTGGTATTTGAAGTGGGACCACTGAGAGATAATTAGGTTTATATGAGGTCTAGAGGGTGACATCCTCATGATGGGACTAGTGTCCTTCTGAAAAGAAGCACCAGTGACCTTGCTCATCTGTCCGTATTGGCCCCCTCTTCTACATGAGGAACAGAGGGAAGCAGCTATGTACAAGCCAGGAAGAAGGCCCTTAACAGAACCCTACTCTACTGACACCCTCATTTTATTTTATTTTTTTTTAGTTTTTATTTTTTTTTATTTATTTTTTTAAATAATAAATTTTATTGTTATATTCCCCATACAATTGCAGCCCCCCCATTATGACCCCAATCCCTCCCCTCCCGCCCCCCTAAAAGTGTCTCTGGTTCATAGTTTTTTGTTGATTTTGATTTTCACTTTCTTAAAGTTATTCATTTTCCTGGTCCCTTATTTAAGTTTTCTAGATTCCTGCTATGAGTGAGACCATCCGGTATTTTTCTTTTTCTTTTTGGCTTATTTCGCTGAGCATGATCCCTTCCAGCGCCATCCATGTTGCTGCAAATTGCATGTGTTTATCTTTTTGATTGCTGAGTAATATTCCATGGTGTATATGGACCACATCTTCTTGATCCAGTCATCTATTTTTGGGCATTTGGGCTGTTTCCAAAGCTTAGCTATTGTAAACAGTGCTGCTATAAACATAGGGGTGCAGGTGCTCTTTGGAATGGATGTTTCTGTGTCCTTTGGGTAAATACCTAGGAGTGGAATTGCTGGATCCTATGGAAGCTCTATGTTTAGTAGGTCCAGAAATCTCCACACAGCTCTCCACAGTGGTTGGACCAGTTTGCACTCCCACCAACAGTGCAGAAGAGTTCCTTTTTCTCCACACCCTCGCCAACATTTGCTGTTGCTAGTTTTTTTAATATGTGCCATTCTCACTGGTGTGAGATGGTATCTCATGGTAGTTTTGATTTGCATTTCCCTGATGACAAGTGATGTGTCACCTGCTCTTCTTTACGTAAAACGCCCCATGCTTTATTAGGCTGGGGCCACAGAAAGCATGATTAGAAAAGCAGCTTAATAGACCTGACACCACCGCACAAAATCAAAACTATCTCAGGAGCGGCCAGCCTAGCCTGTGTGACTCATTGCTCGTGAGTAGCACAGAGTCACGCCAAGCACTGGGCTATAATTTTGGGAGGACAACTTTATTTCAGTTGCAAAACCACATCCTTTGGCCAATGAGAGACCCGAGTTACCGGCCGCCTCCGTGGGAAGCCACGGTCCGGGATCGCTCTGTTGGAGCAAGTCTGGGGACTCGGATAGTTCCAGAACCACCCGTGGGAACTGCTAAATGCCGATTCTACATAGAGTGACGATGTTACTGTTTAATTTTGTTTGAGGAAAAGAGTGACCATTGCTCATCTCCCCAGTGCTTGGGTTGGTTCACACATCACATCAACCCTGGAAAAGTAATTACCCTTCCTGAGGCCAAGAGAACTTGATAAATTGTAGAAGCCTTCCAGGGAAAGTCTCCCCATCAGCCACTCGTGATAAATCAACCAGGCAATCCCATCTCGGCGTCACTTCATTACGGAGCGTGTACTGAGAAAACGACTTTCTGTATTAGCATTGCTTACTTAGGAGCGAGCAGATACCACAGTGCCTTGGAAAACGTGACCTGAAAGGGATACTGCCTCACCTGATGTGTCATTGGCTTTGAAGATAATAATTTTGAACAACATACTTGGATCTTTTTCACTTTAGTGTGGTCGCTGCAGATGCATCATTTCCTCGCCCGTGGGATGGCGGGACTGAGGCCAGGGCCAGCTTGCAGGCTCCACGGCGGGGTCATTCCTGCCTCAGGGCGTCCTCAGCACCACCTGCTCGCTCGTGGCTGCCCCAGAGTTCCAGCCCGACCTCCTCTCTACCTCCCTGTGCCTGCAGAAACCTCGGCTGAGCTCACCCTGAGTGTCTCTCCGTTCTTTTTCAAACAAAAACTCTGAGTCGTTGTGGTTTTCAAGACCTTACCTGATCTAATTACCTTTAGCTCTAAGGCAACTTGGGTCTAAAGACCAGGGAGGTGAAATGTGCTTCTCATCACAAGCTTTAGGAGATTGAATGACATCAACGTGACTTTTCAGTGGTGAGGAAGCCTCCCCCCACAGAAGCCAGCACCCGAGAGGTCTCTCTAGGAGGCAGCTAGTCCTGGCCCTCTGCAGCCTGATCTCTGCAAGGACGTCGCTAAGCCCACCCCCACCCAAAGGAAGAGGAAAGGAGTCCAGCTTCGTGGAGAGAGCGTCCCAAGCACACGGTCACCTATGTATGATGAAGGCTTCCTTTTAATTTATTAAGGAAGGATGATCTTTTCAATAAATAGTAATTCAGGGCCTCCCTGCTGGTGCAAGGGGTTAAGTCTCAGCACTACGAAGCTATTGGCAGCCACTGCAGCACAAGTTCAATCCCCGGTCAAGGAGCTACCCACATGCAGCAGACCTCTCCTGTCTCCCCGCTGCTCCCCTCAGCAGTGTGTTTCAGTGGATCCGCCTGTTCTGCTCCCCACTCTGTCTCTGGGGAGTCCTCTCACCCCCTCCCACACCTCTGGCCTGTACCCCAGTTCTTGTGTGTACAAATAAATCTTTAAGAAATAGTAATTCATTAGTTAGATGTGAAGAAAATGATCTCCCCTATCTTAAACCATACATAAAATTAATTTGAGGAAAATCACATACATAGATGCAAAAGTAAAGGAGGAAACAGTGTATTATCATGATTTGGGGAAAGTAAAAAATTTCTCAAACAGCACTTCAAAAGCATTAACCATGAAATTAAAATATTTTTCTGTTCTTTTTTCTGAAAAATTTATCTCAATAACAGTTTCTGTTTAATTTCTGAGTATTTTCTTAGGATCCTCAACTGTGTCGTTTTTGACAATTTGCTTAGAACTCAGTCCTTCGCTTCAAACTATGAAATGAGAAGGCTTAACTAAATATTTCTTCAGATCTTTCACCTCTGGTATATTATCATTCTAGCACACTGAAGATTGTTTTTCCCCAGGCATTTAATTTTTATAATACAAGATTCCAAGATGATATTTAAATGACAGTTTCAGCTGTAAAATCCTGTGTGACTTGGGGAGCTACAAGCCTATATAATCACCCTTGTCAGCTGCCTGCAGATTTCCTGGCTACCAGCAAAGCCACTTCTGTTGGGTGATCCTGCCCCCTATGAAGCATCCACTATTTCCAGATATTAGTGCAGCTACAGAAATTGCAGTTCTGCCCCAACCTTTGAAGAAAAGAACTCTACTTCAGATGCATCTGGTATAAAACTCAATGATGGAGTACTGGAGATCTATAGACACCACCATGTGAAGAGTGAACGCACTTTACCTAAATTGTTCTCTTTTTTCCCTATAAAGCAATTGATTGAGAATAACTGGAAAAATGAATCTGAAACTTACACACATACATCTCCATAATCTGCGCATATCTTCAATTGTTTCTCTCTTTATAACACTTCATGTCAAAGCCGAGATGGGAAAGGGCTGCAAACAGACACTTCTTTAATTTTGCTCCTGGTTGAACGTTTTATACTGTTTCTAATCAAAGGATGGACGTGTGTGTTGGCAGAAGCGGTTTAATGAGTTTGAAAGGGTATTGGAGGAGCGGCATTTTAGACAAAAATTGTCAGTAGTATCCATTGATTTATAAAAAATAACCCCTTCAATGAAAATAATTTGAAAATATAAAGGGACCATCACGCCACCCTCCAGAGACCACCTCACGTGACATCGAGACACGTGTATGTTATGCAGGATATGTCCCTGAGGCCTGTTATGGCATGATTGTTTTTTCAAAGATTTATTTACTTATGCATACAAGAGCTGGGGTGCAGGCCAGAGGTGCGGGGGGTGAGAGGACTCCCCAGAGACAGATTGGGGAGCAAAACAGGCGGATCTACTGAAATCCACTGCTGAGGGGAGCAGTGGGGAGTCAGGAGAGGTCTGCTGCTCCATGTGGGTTGCTCCCTGGCTGGCCAGGGATCGAACTCATGCTGCCAAGGCTGCGGACAGCTTCACAGTGCTGTGCTTAACCCCTTGCACCACCAGCGAGGCCCTGTTACAGCAAGACAATGAAAAGATAAAAGTAATTGTAGTATGAAATTTGGTTGGTTAAAAAAATAAGACCGCCGCCTCAGAAAACTGCAGAAAAAAGATGACGAGGAGGAAGGACGGCATGGCAAGGCCTCGCCACTTTGCGCAGAGAACGCCTCACGCCTTCCTTGCAGCCCGAAATCATTTACGTTTAAAATTTCATATGATGGAGGCAGAATTATTTGAATTTATTTTTAAGAATCATCGAAGAGGAGGACCTCCAACCTTCCAACAGAAAGGAAACTGAAGCGACCTGTGAGGTGACCCAGCGCGCCTCTTTCCCCATGTCCTGGGGTCCAGGGTGGGCTCACCCCCCAACCCCAGGCAGCGGTAACTGGGGGACAGCCTGTCCCCTGTGCTGACTGCCCAGCCAGGAGACCCAGACTCCTCGGGGTCCTACTTTGTAAGAATGAGCTTATTTCACCCCCCAAGCCCCCCAGGGTGCAGGGTGTTTCACTCTGCAGTGCCTGCCCTGTCCCCCCAGAGACTGCTAACCCTCTGGGCTCTTCAGGGGCACTTTTAGGCCTCACCGCCGCTCCCCTGACACCTCGTGTCCAGCTCCCCGTGGGTGCTGGGCGGGAAGCCAGGGTCCTGCGTACTGTGTCCAGCGCCCTGCGTCCTGCAGGGTCCTGCGTGTGGCCTCCCGCTTCTGGATCCCACCCACTGTTCCTCGACACCCCAAGGCGGTTTGAATAAATAGGTCAGGGCGCCTTTTCCTGCTTCAGTGCCCACTTCTGACGTGGCCTTAGTCCCCCACGAAGGGGAAGTGCCGGGACTCCCGGGCTGTGCTGGCTCCACCCAGCGCCCCTCTCTGCTCCCCTGGCCGCCTCGTGTCCCTGCTGAACGTGGGGCCTCCCACCAGGGACGCGGAACCCTTCCTCCTGCCTCATGCAAGGTGTTGTTCGGGTCGGGCCTGGCGGAAACCCCTGCTCGGGCTGAAAGGCTGCGCTGTCAGGAACCCCTGGAGGCCGGCGCAGCCCTCCTGACTCTGAGGACAGAGCCTCTCTGTCAAGCCGCGGGTCCCCTCTGCCCCCACCGGCCATTTACTTCAGAGTGTGGGGAACACCGGAGAGCAGCCGCTGCGGGGCGGGCGGCCCCTGGGGCGCCTCTGCGGGCTGGCAGGAGCTGGGGCTCACGCGGGCTCCCCTTGCCGCCTGGCAGCCGCCGTGTCCCGCGCGAGCGCCGCGTCTGCAGACCGCACAGGGGCCGCCAGCAGCTCTGACCTCCAGCCGGAGAGGCTGTCAGAGTCGGGGCCTCGCCTGGCTCCCCGTCACAGTCTCTCCACGAGCAAATGAACTAGAACAGGAGATTTTGTCAGACGCACTGGATTTCCCCGGGACACCAGACGCCGGGGAGTGGCACGGGCCACCTCTGGGCCGAGAGCCGCAGGCGGCGCAGCTCATGGTGACACCGACACTTGGGGGGCGCAGCGGTCACTCCTCTGGGCCACACGCCAGCGCTGGGAAGGCCGCGCCGTGCAAGGTCACCAGCGCCCGGGGCCGGGCCTCCCTGGGAGAGTCTGTCAGTAACGGCTGGGCCTGAAGGTGGCCACGGCGAGGTGAAAGGGCTCGTGAGCCCCCAGTAGGACCCACATTTCTGTTCTTTCTGGTCCACTGTAAAAAATGGTTTGAAGTCACCGGCATGATTACATAGATCACAAGTGCTTTAAAAATAGAAACAGATGAGGGTGAGGACTCAGGAGGAGAGACAGCCGGGACATCACTGGGGCCCAGAGGGCGGCCGCGGCGGCCGCAGGGGGCAGGCTGGCCTCCGTGCCCTCGGCCTCGAAGGACAAAGAGACACAACTTGTTCTTCTGAAACCCGGATGCCAAAGAAATTTAAATTTTAACCCCGCATTTGGAATTAATTGAGCCATGGCTTCAAAACCATCACTACAATAAATGCAAAACTTGTTTCCACTCTCTGAGGCCCCTGGACCCTTTCTCATGGCGCACCCCCAAAGTGCTGGTGGTGAGGACAGCCGCAGGCTGGCACCAGGCAGGCCACTGAGCATGGGCACCTCTCACCCGATAAACATGAGATTATCTAGAAGAATCAAGACCCACTCAGGTTAAACAAGAAGCAGGTAATGTCGTCCCTAATTAGCACCTTTTATAATAAAGTCATCAACGCAGACAGAGACCCAGAGGCATGCACAGGTCGGCGCTGCCGCCGCCCAGGAGGACATCCTGCAGCCGGGGACCAGCCCACTGGGGGCTCACTCCTGCAGATTAACTCCTGCCCAGGACCTCACAGGGCAGAGCTGGAGAGGAAGAAAAAAAGAGGCTGTGTCAAACAAGAGAGGACGGGCGAACCATTTTAACAACAGTGTCATCTTTTGGGGCCTCCCTGGTGGCACAGGGGTTAAGTCTCGGCATTATGAAGCTCACAGCCATGGCAGCGTGAGTCCGATCCCTGGCCAGGGAGCTGAGCAACACGGCACAGCAGACCTCTCCTGTCTCCCCGCTGCTCCCCTCAGCAGTGGATCCGCCTGTTCTGCTCCCCACTCTTGTCTCTGGAGAGTCCTCTCACCCCCACACCTCTGGCCTGTACCCCAGTTCTTGTATGCAAAAAAAAAAGTAAATATTTAAAAAGTGTCATCTTTTAAGTGAAGTACAAATAATTACAATCAACTCCATGTGAATGTTTCGGACATGGAACTTTTTAGAGTCACCTGTGGTGATAAGTAGACGCGTCCCCCTTCCGGGCTGTGACCTGCTCTCGGGGAACCGACTCACCCGCTTCCACTGGACCCGCAGCCAGACCCCAGGGCCGCCACCCCCGCCTGAGGCCGCGCTGGCGCTGGGAGACCAAGCGGGCGAGGCTGCGCCCGCCACCTCCTCTCCATTCAGCTGACTCTAGGGTCCGTGGGATTTGCCCCCAGCCCTGATTCCACAGGTGGAACTTGAATCATAAGCAACTGAATAAATGTTACAATACTCCGCGCCTGCAAAAGGAAAAACATTTCTATAAAACAAAGTCAAATGGGCAAGGAAAGTGCCTGGCGCAGATCTGCTGAGAGCGGCCGTGCTCAGGTCAGGTGCGGCCGGTAGCCAGGGACCAGGAGGGGCGAGTCCAAGGCCCAAAACGCTCGGCTGAAACGAAATGTCCTGAAGCCCAACTCCCCTTCCAGGGCACAGAAGTGGCGGCTGCTGAGACTCACTCCAAGTGTGGCTCGTGGCGGTCGGTGCGTGGCTCCTGGCCACGGGGCTCCCCACACAATCTCTGTGTGAACTCCGCTCCCAAAAATCGTGTCATCCCCTACAGTCCCCACCCGCGTGCCGCCACAGATGTCTCCACGTCTGCTTCTTCCACCTGCACCTTAAGCAGAGCGTTTCCTCCAGAGCCGAGGAGACGCCCCGGCCCGGGCAATCTCGGAGCGGACAGAGCCCAGCGAGAGGGGCCTGTGCATGTTTGATGCTCAGTCTAGTCTGGACACAGCCTAGTCTTTGACCTTGACTGGCCCAGTGAGTGGCCTGAGCCAGAACAGTGGGCTGAGCCTGGGAGGAGGGGGCACCTGGGCGCAAGTGCCCGCAGGTGCCTCCAGCCAGCAGCTGCCAGGCAGGCCAGGGTGGGCTCCAGGTAGCCCGGACACCTGCATGGGCACCCCCAGACAGGGCTTATCTTAGAGCAGCGCGGGGTGTTGCGGGGTTGCTCGGGGGAGGCCAGGCCAGGACCTGTGCCCCGAGTGGGAGAGAGGGAGCTGAGCGTCCTGGGCTCCTGGAGCCGCTGCTGGCACACCCCGAACCCCAACAGGACCGCCTGCACCCGCACCGCTGACTTAGATTTTGTTACCAAATGAAACTCGCTCGCGTGGACATCACCAGGCCTGTCAGGAAATCATTAGAATTATTTAAGGAATTTAGAAGCTCTGGATTTGAAACTAGGGCAGCATGATAAGCAGCATCACAGGCTTCGGAACAGAAGCTAGCTGTAAAGAGCATCGCATTCAATGGGAAGAACGCCTTTTCATACGATGCTTCAAATAGACTCATTATAAACGGAGAAGACTTTCTTTTTCCTTATAATTGAAGCGATCGTCATGAAATACAAAAACAGGCAATTTCAATTATAGACAAATCTTGAAACCTTTCCGTTTCTTGGACAACCCTCCCCGCATGTCAGAAATCATCGGAGCAAGCAATTCATGCTTATATTTAGATGAGCACAATACTGATCTATTTGAAGAGTTAACGTTTTTAGAAAAAAATGGTCAATGAATCATCAACTCTAAATATATTGCAACTTATATTTGGGGATGATTTATCAGAAGTGTATCCCAACAATGTCACAAAATATGCTCACAGCTTATGAAATCCTAACAGCTGCATCAGCAGAAAGATTCTAATTTTTAAAATCATCAAAAATTATTTGCAATGTTGCATTTGCCATACACAACTGATTCCATTAGACCAACTGGAAATGAAGGTATGTGATGTAAGAAGCACAACCTAGAAAGATCCTATGATAGATCAAAATTTCAGATTCATAAAGCACAATTTACTGCATCATATAGGACAAAACTTTTTTTTATTTGTAAGGCCATGTTGGTATTCATGCATAACTTATATCTAAAATATTTATAAGTAAAAAATATTTTAAGCAGAACATTTTGCATTTTCATCGCTTTAGTGGCACTTTCTTCCTGCTGTTTGAATGGAGATCTTACACTTCTTTTAAAAAGATTTGTTTTTATTTATACAAGCACTGGGGTACAGGCCAGAGGCATGGGAGGGTGAGAGAATTCACCAGAGACAGAGCGGGGAGCAGAACAGGCAGAGAGACCAAAAACACTGCGACAGGAGAGGTCTGCCGCGCCATGTGGGAATCTCCCTGACTGGCTGGGACTCGAACCCACACTGCAGAGGCTGCGGACAGCTCCACAGCGCTGCGCTCAACCCGCTGCACCACCGGGGAGGCCCCTTTCTTTTTTTTTTCATAGAAACATTTTACAAGATTTATTAGAAAGGAATTTTGGTGCTTTGAGTATCTTTCTTCACAGATGCAGATTTTTGTAAATAATGTGCTCTTCAAAAATTGCTCGTTTCTTCAGAACCATAAACCTCCCCTTGGAGACCTTGCTCTCTCAACTGTCATTGACAATGATCCCCTGAGAGGCTCCACTGACGGGGCGGGAGAGTAGCTGTGTGTTAAGGCAAAGCCTTGGGGGGAGAGCTCCGTAAGGTGCTCAAAGAATTCTTCAGGGTCCTCCAAGGAAAAAAAACAAAACAAAACAGAGCATCTCACTGGATTCACAGGGATTCCCCCGCGTGGCTGCCTTTGCCTGTACTTCCCTGCAGGAAGCAGGGCTTGGCCCCAGCCACACAGAAGCAGTCACCCGATAAAGGACTTCAAATCCGAAATGCTCTCAGCATCCCCAGAGCCTCTGAAAACATGAACACAAAGACGACAAGTGGATTTCCTGGAGAAAAAATTAGCAACACAACATGAGTCCCGCTGGCCAGGTGGCCCCTGAGTGTCCAGGGCCGAGGGGCCCCGGGGCCACCTCCCGCCAGACAGAGACCGACCGTTCGTGCCCAGGGTGTTACTCAAAATGCAAGACGTTCCGGATCTTGAGAGGAACTCTGCTCTCCGAGACTTTAAATCTTCCAGCAATCTTGAGCATGAAAGTTCATCATCTGAGTTGCTGTGTTTTGAGTTTATATCTTAAAGCATTTCAGCAACTCAGGTCTGGCAACTTAATCCTGGGGTGACTCGTCACCCCTCACCTCAGCCCAGCCAGGACACACTGCTGTGAGTGATGCAAGCAAAAGAAATTCTTTTAAGAACGTGATCGCAGACGCTGGCCAGGAGGAAAGAAACCTAACATCTACCATCATCAAATAATTTAATTCAGAACATTGTCAAATGCCCAATAATAAGATAAGCAACTGCAACAAGAACAAACATTAGTTTGCTTCAAATCACAAAGAAGTATTACATGCAGCATCTGCGCTCTTTCTGGGTAATAATAAGTCTATGATATCACAAAATAGCATGATTAACAGGGAAACCACGGATCTTCATCAGAGATTGCGATAATAGATGAACGTAAATGGAAGCTCTTTATATTTACATTATGTAAAAGGGCTAATTAACAAGTAGGAGTGGAGCTGTGGATTCTAAATCCTTCCTCAGGAATGTCATCTTCCACATGCTGTTTTCTGTACTTAACGTGAGTTATTTGGTACAGAACATGAGATGACTTAAGAAACACATTAAAAATACTTGAAGAAAAGAAACGGCTAGTTGAAACTTCTAGTGTTTCTCAGTATTTTTTTAAGATTTATTTATTTACTTATGAGTAGAAGAACTGGGGTGCAGGCCAAAGGTGCGGGGGTGAGAGGATTCACCAGAGGCAGAATGGGGAGCAGAACAGGCAGATCTACTGATATCCACTGCTGAGGGGAGCAGCGGGGAGACAGGAGAGGTCTAGAGGTCTGTTGCGCCTTGTGGGTAGCTCCCTGGCCAGGGATTGAACTCATGCTGCAGAGGCTGTGGACAGCTTCACAGTGCTGAGACTTAACCCCTTGCACCACCAGGGAGGCCCAAGTTTTTTTCTTTTTAATTAACAACAGAAATTTATCATTGCCAGTTACGGAGGCTAGAAGCCAGACATCAGGGTGTGCATGTGGCGGGTGAGGGCCTCTCTGAGGGTACAGTCTACCGACCTCTGGGGTGTCCTCCCCTGCGAGGGGCATGGGGTCTCTGAAACAGCCAGTATCTCGCTCATGGCCACCAGGATCCCAGGGACGGGGTGTCTGGACGGAGAAACTGCCCTGGACGCGTGCGATCCCGTGAGTGCGCCGCGGCCGGCTGACGCCGCCATCTACCCAACCCAACATGGGGTGCGTCTGCAGAGAGTCCAGCTCCAGTGGGGCGGGGCTTGGGGTCCTCAGATCTGCTCACTGGAGGACGCTGCCAGGTCAGGCCCTGTGAGATGGTCACTGTCCCCGCACCCCGTCCCTGGTCCCCCATATTAAATGTGGAGCTGGGCAAGGCTGGGCACCATGAACCCCCTCGCCACGCAGGTGAGTCTGCCGACCTGGGTGGCAGGTACCTGCTAGCCACAGGTTGACCCAAACATGCTGCTTTGCTTGGGTCTGTCCAGGGATTTTTTATCTTTTAATTAGGTGAAATCCATGTGACATATGACATAAACCTCAGCGTTTTAATGTGCACAGTTCGGTGGCTTTCCACGCGTTCACAGTGTCGTTCACAATTGTCCACTTTAGGACACTGTCCTCACCCCAAAACAGGCCTCATGCCCATGAGCTGTCATTCCGGCCCCAACCCCAGCCACCGCCTCTCTGTCTGTCTCTGGGGACTTGCTCTTCTGCTCTCGGCGTTGAAGCAAATCACAAAATGAATGACCTTTTGTCACCGGCCTCTTTCCTTAGCAAAACGTTTTCAAAGCTCACCCATGTCGGTGCGTGCAGCAACCCTTCAGTAACTCTTTCCTGAGCTGGGCGAGGTGACCCAGCTCTGCGGTCTCCAGGGAGGGCCGCTCTGTGCTCAGCTCCCGTGGCCTCCAGGGACCCACAGCCAGATCTGCCTCTCACTCTCGAACAGGCTCCGGATCTTTTCAGGACGTGCGAGACCGACAAGCTCCTGGAACCCTCCCCAGCCCCACTCCCATCGTTTCCTCACAAGCAGGACTTACAGAGCCCCGGGGCTGCCATCACTAAGTCCAGCAGGGGAGTTCACCCGATTTTCTATTTAAGCTCTTCCAACAGCTTTATCTATACAGAGGGATCATATAAAATGATAGGAAAGATGCCAAGATCATGTGTTCATCAAGGAGATAATGTGGCAGAAGTGGGCTTTGTGAATGTTTCTGTTTGTGATTTAAGAACATCCTCAGCTTTTCCTTTCGAGTGAAGGTCGCCAGCACTCACCACAAGCCAGCTCATTCTCTCTGCTTCATTTCATCTTCAGAGAGTGACCGTTGCCAGCCATAAGACTAGGCATTTCCTTCCTGCAAATGACGCCTCTGCTTCTCCTGGAGTGGGGTCCCAAAGCCTTTGTCCTCAAAGGAGGCAGACCAGAAGGACCGATCATATCCCACTGGCATGTGAGGCATCATAGCCAGACCCGACCTGAATCTTGGAGAAGATGTGTGTGTTCAACTGTCTGGCTCACAGCTACACAAATGAAAGTGCACTTCAACCTTGAACATCCACCTGAGCTAGTGACGAGGTCTCTGATCCTTCATTGTTATCAGTAAATAGAACATGTACATTAACAGACAAAGCACCGATATGTACCCAGCGCACAGTAGGACTTAGACGTGAATTTTCCTCCCTTAAAATCTGCATCCCTTCTATGTGACATATTTATTTGGCATATCCCTACTAGTGGTGAATTCTACTTCTTGTCTTATGACTTCAAATAATCAAATTTGGGGGAATAAGAATATTTACCAAATCACTAGCTGTTATTATCATTACCACGCTCATCGTCATCATCATCTGCAATGCTGAATCCTAAAATACTTGCCAATAGCAACTGGAACTTTCCCCCAGAACTTCCTTTCCTTTGTAAAAAGCCTTGGGTAGAGCCTTTAATCAATACCAAAAATGAAATCTCAGCTTTTCTGCAGGCCTTGATATCTTAGGACTCTTTGACAAATTTGCCACATTCCTAGCGATTGTTCTCTTCCCCCGCATTATTCAGAAATGCCAATTAGTTTTCTCTGCAATCCAGCTGTCTGATGGAAACGTGTGTCTTCGTTTCCTGGTGGTGCCTATGGATTTCTCTGTACCACACGAGGAGATTAAACAAGGCCTCCGGAGAATCTGCGCTACCTCCAGCTTTTGGTCAAGCAAGAAGATACTCTCCGGGGAACCCATTAAAAGACCTCGCCTGTTAGAGTCCAGAGCTCAGGTGCCGGATAACAAATGGCAATTGCTTCCCAACCCACCCAGAGCTCTCCCTGTAATCTGAATTGTCCTCACAGGACTGCATTTGCCCTGCAGCCTCATCTCCTCTTCCCCTGTGCCTTCCGGAAGGGGCTGCATTTGCCTTCAGCATCTCCCTGGACCAATTTAAAGGCTGACTTCCCGACTCTTTCCTTTGTCTCTCCCAGTAATGATTTACAAAGCCACTTACTTCATTTTGCATTTGACATGAAAGGACGAGCAAGTGCTATTTAAAATACCTGTTGGACAGGTAATAAAACCTGGGACTCATTAAAACCACACACGGCTTTTGAGGCTTCCCCAGGTCTGAACAGTTCCATGCAGGGGAGGGCTTGACTGCATCTCACTGCCTTTGATTGTTGTCTGATGGTGCGAGGCACGCCTCTACCTGCTGATTGCATTATATAGAATGCCTGCATTATGGGCCTCCCTGGTGGTGCAAGGGTTAAGTCTCCGCACTATCAAGTTATGGGCAGCCACTGCAGCATGAGCTCGATTCCCAGCCAGGGAGCTACCCACAGGGTGCAGCAGACCCCTCCTGTCTCCCCGCTGCTCCCCTCAGCAGTGGATTTCAGTAGATCCACCTGTTCTGCTCCCCACTCTGTCTCTGGGGAGTCCTCTCGCCCCCCCACACCTGTGGCCTGCACCCTAGTTCTTATCTGCATAAATAAATAAAAATACATCTTTAAAAAAAAAAAAAGAATGTTTGCATTTAATGAAGCCTATTTTTCTGGCCACCTGGTAACCCCTGAAAGAGCAATACCTTTGATCATGTGACAAGAGCTCACATGTATGCGTTGCCTGCAAAACCACCTCACTAATTACAAAGTGTTTATTGCGGCAGCGGAGCCTCCAGGTCCCTACCTGAGGGTCTCCTGGCTTCAGGAACCCCGATCTGCTGTCCTGTATGCTCAATCTCTGCTGATGGTTTTGTGACCTGCAGGATGTCTTCACAGCACAGCTTTCACCCCACGGCGAGGATTCATCCTTGTTTTTCCCACCACTTACTGCAGACAGCGAGGAGCAAGGTGCCTGCACTGCAGCTTAGACCTACATCAGTGTGGAAAGCCCTGTCTCTGAGAACAATTCTTAGTGCCCCCTTCATGCCCAAGGGTGCATTTCTGAAGGAACCAGCTCATTTCTCTTAGTCTGGAATCATTTGTCTTGGCTTCCTCAAAAGATTAAGTTCATCCTTCCCTAGTTTGAATTTCCACTGCTTTAGTGAAATTCTCAGTCTTCTTTTAAATGGATCTCTTCTTGGCTCCTTGTTGCTTATATCATCCTAGAAATTCCATGCCCAGCGGCATCCAGCAGGTGTTCAGTAAAGGTTGAACGAGGAAGACTTACAAGGTACATCAGCAGCAGACGCAGCCTAAAGAAGGGCTGGGTGGGTCACTGACCTTGAGGAATCTATAATTCTCATTTTCACTCCTGACATACACAAGGGACAATTCATGCTGATGCCACCTGAGAAGAGATGTTGGGGAAGGGGAAGCTGAAAGGGGGCTGAAGGACTCAGGGATGGTTATTTAAGCAGAATGCACTCGTACAGGGGGGTTGAGAAGAGACGTGAATCAATGGAATTCAAGAGCTACAGAGAAGCAGAATTAGTTGGAGAACTAGCTCGATAACTTACTACATGTCTAATGTTAGAATCACACTCTCTTGTTCTCATTTTTCTCACCTTTTAAATAAAGATAATAATGCTTATATTCTGGGCAGTGGTGAGTTATTAATAGTATAAGATAATTTATGTACGATTTAACACATTTCTGTAATAGCAATCATTAGCAACTACTATTGTTATCACTATTATTTTTATTATTAACAGAATGAATACACCCAGCTGGATGGATTAAATGCTTCAAGTGAACAGAGGGAAATAAAACCAGTCAACTAATATGAACATGGAGGTACTTGAATGTGATGGCGAATGCGAGATTGATAATGGAAGCAAGGACTTCTCACATATTGCAAAAAAAAAGAAGCAAATATTGTTACAGATTTTTAATTGAACTTTACAACAGTGAATAAAGCGATGTCACCCGAATACCCGCTAAGTGATTAGTGCTTTGACGTACTTTATCATGTTCATTCTCTTATAAGAGGGTAGCTGGAATAAGAGCTGGCATTAAAACCTGGGTACACACATCTCAAACCTTCAGCGCTGCCTCCTGGAATGAAGGTCACTTACTACTGTCTTCTGGCCCAATCTTGGTTTTGTAAATAAAGCTTTATTGGAACACGGCATGACCACCTTGCCCTACAACCTATGTCTGCCTTCCCACCGAAGCACCGGAGCCGAAGAGCTGAGCTGCTCTTAGACACTTAAACAACACAGCGACAGGCGTGCAAAGCCCAGCACGTTTACCGTTTCTTCATTTGCAGCAAAAGTGGCTTCCCTACTCCTGGCCTGAAAGGTGGTCGGTGACGCCTTTTTAGACCACCCCTCCCCTTCTACTCTTTCCTCTGCATAACCCAGGGGCATTTCTAGCTGGTTCACATCATTTTGCAGTTGATGTTATTATTTCGCCGTGAAAGTCCTGGGAACGCTGCACTGGAGGCACCACGCAGCCCAGCCTTCCTCATCACAGTCAGAGGTCGCCTCAACATCACTGAGTTGACCTTGCCAGCCCTCCTCTGCATCACCGTGCCTACGTGACCCCACACCCCACCCTACAGGCTGGCCCCCCCAACCCTCCTGTCTGCCCACCTCCCACTGGACCTGTTATCCCCCAGCCACCCTTCAAGCCAGCTCCCGTCAGGGCCTCTGCCCACCCTCTTCCCGGGCACCACTAATGTTCCTTCTTCCAGCTCAAGCACCTTTCCTCGCCTCTCGGCTCATGCCCTCCCGCTGTCAGCACGCGAGCTCCTGAAGGGCAGAGACTGCATCACAGTCATCCTTGCCATCCACACTCGGAGTCCGTTGTGCATCATCATTCACAAATATAGACACAAAACAAAGCACTTCTGCGTGCCCAGCTTTATCCACCACTGTGTGTGTCAGGACTGAGACAAATGTACATGTCGCCTTTGGGTGCGTTTCCTTGGCCCCTCGATTTCCTCATCATCTCACTATGGGAAGATGTGGCTTTAGGATCATTCAGGACTAGTCACCCTATTACTCTCCCCAAGCAGCCGGGTGGGAGCAGAGGCTGCCAGTCTCCTGACCTCTCCTCGAGCTGCTCACCCGCTCTGGACCGGCACACGCGCTAGCCCCGGCCATTCACAACAGCATCACGGCAGCCCCATCCCAGCCACCCGCCTGCTGCCCCCACCCAGCGGACAGCAGGTCCATCTCTTCTGCCTGCAACAAGCCTCGCTCCAGGCTATTAAAATGCAGCTTTGAGGCGGGGGCGCCTTGCAGAGGGCGCCCAGGGGCCAGGACATCTGGCCGAGTCACTGGACGCGGTTCTCCCGCCTGCTGCTGCTTCTGGGTCCCCGCGAGCGAGCCCGGGGGCTGGTTCTGAACAGTCCCAGGAGGCAGGTGGACAGCGTCGCTCCGGAGAGGGCGGCCCCGAGTCCGCGGGTGGGGGCTGCGGGCCCTCGACGTCGCTGCAGGGGCTCCCCGCGGGCGTGGGTGCTGCTTCGCCTGCCCAGACCCCGCGCCGGCCCCGCCCCGCCCGTCGGCCCCGCCCCGGCCCGCGGTGGACACCGCCCGGGGCCGCCCCAAGGGCCGTCCAGACTCGTCGGCGGGGCCGGCACCCCCCGCGCGCGGACAGAAAGGCCGAGGACCTCACCAGCGTCCTGCCGGAGGCGCCCACGTCGGGAGCGTCCAGGGTGTCCGCGCGCACGGGCGTCCCCAGCTGGGCGCGCGAACCCCGTGTCCGGCGGCCGCAGGGTCTCGGCTTCTCCACGAAGACCCCCCGCGGGAGAGTCGCCGGCCCCGGCCTGTCTCCCCTGGGATCCTCCCCGCCCGCGCCTCGCCGGGGCGCCCCTGGGCGTCCGTCAGCACCGCCTGGGAGCGCGCCCGCCCCGCCCCGCGCCGGCGCCCCCAGACCGCGCGCCCGACCCCACAGACAGGACCCCCAAGACCCCGCGCCAGGACCCCCCAGACCCCACCCAGACCCCGCGCCGGGCCCTCCCCCAGGCCCTGCACCCGACCCCACCCAGACCCCGCGCCACACCCCACCCAGACCCCCCGCCGGGCCCCCCCAGACCCCGCACCGGGCGCCCAACCAGCCCAGGCCTCCAAGAACCGAGAACAGGAGCGCAGGAGCCCGGGAAGAGGCGCCTGGGGCGCCCCGTTGTCGGCGCGGAGTTGGGTGTGGCCGCGCGCGGAGGCGCAGGGATAGGCCGGGCTTTCCCACTCTGGACGTCAGGCTCCCCGCCCCGCCCTGGGGCTCCCCCGGCACCCCGGAGAGGGGAAGAGGAGGGAGAGAGAACCCCAGAGGGACTCGGGGCCCTTCCCCTGCAGCGCGGGAGGACCCGGGATCTTCCCTGTGAACCCAGCCCCGCGGCGGGGGGGTCTGCTCTGGGGGAAGCCCCGGGAAGCCGCCGCCGAGCCAGGGCCTGGCGAGCACCCCGCGCCGCGCTGGGTCGGGTCACCGGCATCTGTCCCACCCCTGGGGAGGGCGCGGGCGCCTGATGGATGCTCCGAGGGCCCCAGTCCAGGAACCATCTTCACTCCTGCTTTAATCAGCGCTGGGCGCGTGGGCCGGGCAGGCACAGAGCTGGCTCCGACCACCCCGCCGACGGGTGAAGGAGAGTCCTGGAGCCCCACGTGGCGATTTGCAAGCTTCGAAATTATATATAACTCACTTCGTCTCCCACAACACCAGGCAGAGGTATGTTCACCCCGCAAACAGGCGAGGAAGCTGAGGCTCACCCCGGCAGCCCACAAGAGCAGAGCCGGCAGCGCCCCCCGGGAGCAGGTGCCCTGGCCAGGGGTTCTGGACTCTCCACGAGTGAGAAGTAGTGACGCAGTCCTGCCACTGCCTTGTGCATGTCACCAATTAGGAAAACTTCTAAAAGGAGGACAAAAAAATAGTTCTTGGGAGCCAGCAGGTGTGAACAGGCACTGGGAACCATCAACAGGTGAAGAGGACAGGAAGGTGGGCCACAAGCCCCACCGTGGGCACCACCATGGCCACCCGGCTTCTGAAGTGAGTTGACAGATTAAAAAATACAGATTTTCATTAGGCAAATAAGCAAGTTCTTAAAAGGTAGACTGATAGATTGATAGACAAACAGAAAGATGATAGATTGATCAATTGATAGATGGATAGGATATGTAGGAAGACAGACAAGCTAGCTAGCTAGATAGAAATAGAGATAGAGATGATAGACGGGCAGATGATAGATAGATAGAGAGAGAGAGAGAGAGAGATAGATAGATAGATAGATAGATAGATAGATAGATAGATAGACAGACAGAGATGGTAGAGCTAGACAGAGGGATAGCTATTGATATCGATGATAAGCAGGCAGATAGACAGCGCGACAGATGAACACACAGATGACACACCAAGGTGGACCAATTAGTGAGGCAGACTCCCCTGCATGCTACGAGGTGCCCTTCATTTCAACTAACATCTCCATTTTATCTGTCAACATTAAGAAAAGGGAGAGATGGCCCCATCAGAGGCAGCTGCCATCCAATTAACACTTGACTCCAAGCAATACATCATATCGCAGATTTTATTGACAATCTGTGGGACATTATCTTTCCCATGACACTTAGCACGACCTTTAGCTCCACATGGTTTAAAAAAGGTTCCAGAACAGCAGTTCCGAAGCCACCACAGTCCCTGGTGTGAGGCTTCCCGGCTAGCTGGGCGCCAGCACAAATGCAGAAAGGCCATGCTTTGCCTGAAGTACAATTACTGTTGATTAATTCCCATGCAGCAAAGCATGTACACACCATCTATTTTTAACATGCATATTTAAGACCCAACTGAACTGAATTTCCTTTCTCAAGAGTTCATTATTGTTACCTTTATTTTTCCAGAGAAAATCAGACATTCTACAATGCATTTTGTGTAAAACACTGTTCTAACACCACAGAAAATTCCGTTAAATGTCAGAAGAATATCAAGTCTTGTTGTTGAAAATCACAGGCTCAGGATGTTACGAATATTTAGATCTTCAGAACTTTAATAACCGATGAGTGTGAAAACCTCTTAGAAGTCCCTATTTGACTGCATAATACAATGTGATCGCTAGTTTATTAATAGAAACCAGTAATTATGCATATGGAACAAGGAGCAAATTTGGGGTGCTTTCACTTTGCTGCCACGTAAGTGTTTATTCCCATACATTCTCACACATTTCAAGAATATAAGCATTTATTTCCATTCAATCATCGCTATAATAAATAGTAATGTCTGTAGGGCTTTTAAAATAATTTGCTCTCTTGTTTTATCCTGTGAGTCCTTAAGGTATAGAAAGAAAAATAGAGGCAAGATTTTAAACGGAGACGTTGAAAAGAGTCTCACAGAGGTCAAATGAACACCAGGTACACGTGCATGAGCACACACACGCGCGCACGCACACACATACGAGTCCAAAGAAATGCACACCACACCATTACCCAACCCAGGAAGACATATTTCCCTTATACTTAAACACTGAATTGTTTTGGAAAGTCTTGCTATCCCCAACACACATTCATGTTCCTTTCCAGAATGTTCTAGGGGCCTCCCTGGTGGCACAAGGGGTTAAATCGCAGCACTGTGAAGCTGTCTGTAGCCACTGCAGCTCGAGTTTGATCCCCGGCCAGGGAGCTACCCACATGGCGAGCAGACCTCTCCTGTCTCCCCCTGCTCCCCTCAGCAGTGGATTTCAGTGGATCTGCCTGTTCTGCTCCCCACTCTGTCTCTGGTGAATCCCCTCACCTTCGGCACCTCTGGCCTGTACCCCACCTCTTGTATGCATAAATAAATAAATCTTAAAAAGAAGAATGTTCTAGAACTCACGAACTTCTGCCTCTCTTAATCCTACAATAGTTACAGCCCCAGTGTTTTACACTAGAACATAGTTACTGAAGGAACAGACAGTAAAACATCACGAAGAATTAGTGTAGGAGCTAGATAATTATCTCAAAATTATTAAAACTAAAAAGCCAGGAAATAATATACATAGAAGAAACATTTGAACTCCAAACAGAAGATGAGACAAATTTTATGAAGATGATAACCTAAACCAAGTCCTGATGTCCACACAATTGCTTCCTTTTGTATATGTGTACGTATAAAGCAAATTTAAAACCAATTTTGAAAGAGGGAAGGAACAAGATCTGGCAGACTTAGGATAGCAAATGAGGAAAGACTTGCAAAAAGAGACCTTCAGGAAGCAAAAATATTTGAGTTGTGTGTAAAAGGTCAGTACTTAAAAATTATTTCTGAAGTCAAATACAAAAGAAAAAGTTTAAAAGGCCAGGGTAAAGGGACAAAATTTCAGTTTGTAAACAGACCTCTAGCTTAATAAATCTTGAATCTCTGTCCTTATTTTCTGAAAAATGAGTGGTCTGTGTGGCGATGAGCTATAAAAAAAAGTCTAAGTTTTGGAATTAATTTAGTATAAATCTGACCTTGAAGAGGTAACTCTATCTCTCCTTCCCTGGTCTGAAAAATAGAGTAACAATTCTAATTTATGAGCTAGCCTTGAGAATTCGGCGAGATAAAACAGAGCGAGGGCCTAGCCTAAGACTGGGAGCCTCCAACTCACGAACAAATGCCGGTCCACTCGCCTCCCCAGACAGGCGGTCCCTGAGCCCAGCGCCCCGGGGCTCCTCCCGTCTGCTTTCGCGAACATCTCATAAAGCACTAGAACATAATGATATTTGACGACATGACTTTTATGTTGGAGCTTCACACTCCTCTGGTGAGAGATAATCCCCCAAGCTCAGATGTTGTAAGTGTGCTTTGCAATAGTCCCCAGAGACATTAAATAAAGCAAATCACACATGATTTAATCATAATCGAGTGTCTATCCCTCATGGCTCAAGAGAAGGCCTTCGTGATTGGGGAGCACTTCAGCGCCCAGCACACGCGGCTGGCACAAGGCGTCATCTAGTCAGTTGTCAGTTCAGAACTCAGCTCCTCGGCCACTTTTTTTTTTCATCTGCTGCTGGTGGGCAGTGTGCCCTCCACACACTCCCTGCGGGGCTCCCCCTCCGGTCCGGGGGATCTCCCCTTCCTTCCTTGGAGAAGTGCTCCCTCTCGGCTGCAGCTCTGCCCCTGCTGTGCCCTGGGAGGTGAGCCAGGTAAGGGAGGGACGTTTCCCAGTCGAGGCCCGCCGGGCAGAGGCTGGCTGTGTGAACAGTTTGCAGAGCCCCGGGGGTTGCGCCCGCCCTCCCCGCCAGGAGGGAGCACACTTCTGCAGATGTGCAGGGTTTGGCGACACACGTGCCATGGAGACCCTGCCCTTGAGCTCAGAGGCCCGACTTCTCCACAAAGGGAAGTGCCCCGCCACGAGCAGAGGGCTGCTGGCGCCAGCGACACCCCCCACCGCCGCGAGGACACAGAAACTGGAACTTCAGAAGCAGGATCTACAAGACGGAGGAGAACTGATGGCAGGAAGACGAGAGAATGAAATACCTGCTGGGTGTTTACCGTGCTCATAAGTGCCGCCGTGGGGCCCACGCACTAAGAAAACCCCAAGACATGAAAGAGTTTAAAATGCCCGCCGGTGCCACTCGGGGACATGGAACTCGCGCCACAGTCCTGGGCACAACAGGAGCGAGCGTCCGGGAATCCAGGAACGCGTCCTCTGTGGGGCCCGCCCAGCACCGATACCGTCTCTCTCTGAGACTCCCCTTGCCTCGCCACTCGGGCGCTCAGCTCACGCCACGGAGCTCTGCTCCCGCTGCCCGTCTTCCCTCCTTTCCGTGGAAAAGTCGCCCTGATTCCACGCCCCACCGTGAAGCCGACCGTGGCAAAGAAAGGTCTTCCTCACAGGCCTTGACCTCACACGCCGGCTTCAGCCGCGATGGCAGCAGCCACGGCGCCTGCGACTGGCCCCGCTTTGGCAAACAGGAATTCTTCTCTAACTGCCCCCGCTCCCAAGTGCTGGCGCGTGGTGCCAGCTGGGCTTCCTCGTGCTGACGCAGGGAGGTTTACTCTGTCCATTCACGGATCACCTGTCGTGGGACACACTCTTGGCCAGGAGCTGGCATCAGAGGGGCCCCCGCCAGCCAGGGCGTCCCCCTTAAGATGATGACAGTCTGGCTCTTTCATGTGGGTAGGGGAGGTCACAGCCCACTGACGCTGGCCGCCCGGGCTGGGGGTGCAGCTAGAACACAGCCCCAGGGGAGCACTGCTCAAGCAGGAGCTCCATCAGTCCCCCCTCCTGCCTCTTCCTCACCCGGTGGATAATTACAGACTCTCCCCAGGACTGACGTGAGGACATAATTGAAGTGGACGCGTGGTGCGCGCACGCGGTTGCTCTGTAAATGGCAGGTACTATTATTTTGTCTAGATTTTTCAGCCGAGGATCTGGTTTTTTTTTTAGACCCAATACTGGGATGACAAACTGCCAGCCTCCAGCCAGCTGCCACCGCTCCTCGCAAGCACGCAGGCTGGGCTGCTTCTCCGCGATAGCTCTGGTTAAAAATAGATTCTCATTCCCCACAGGACAGAGCTAGGTCTGTGCACCTGTGCTATCCCCTCTCACCAGGTAAACCCTGTCAGAGCCCTGACAGGACGCGCTTCAAACAGGTGTTGGTCCGCACCCCAGCTCACCGCTGTCCACCTGACCCAGGGGATTCAGCAATCAGCCCACCAGAGAAGGGAGCTTCACGCAACAATCAGGGAACCACTTTGCTGCGATTGTCATAAAGAATGACGATTTATTGGCCCTAAGAAATCAACTGCATTTCTTAAAAAGTCTCCAAAGACTGAGCCTCCCAGGTGGCACAAGGGGTTAACTCTCAGCGCCATCAAGCTATCACCAGCCACTGCGGCAAGAGTTCGATCCCCTGCCAGGGAGGTGACCCACAGGGTGCAGCAGACCCCTCCTGTCTCCCCGCTGAGCCCCTCAGCAGTGTGCTTCAGTCTGTCTGGCTGTTCTGCTCCCCACTCTGTCTCTGGTGAGTCTTCTCACGCCCCTCGTCTGGCCTGCACCCCAGTTCTTGTGTGCATGAATAAATAAATCTTAACCAAAAGAGTATTCAAAGAGGGAAAAAAGAAACCTCTCTCTGGTGTCGAAGTCCAATATAAAGCGCTGGGGTGGGAGGGGGTGGGGGTGCCAAGCCTACGGGGACATTCCAAGCCCAGCACCGGACACTGGGTTCTTTATACTAAAATTAGAATGTCTCTGGCATTTCTGGGCGCTGAGCGTCCTGCTCTCTCTCTCCGTCCTGTGAATTCTGGGTGTTCATGTTAGTTCACAGAGACAACTGAAAACTCTTGACATGTCCTGTCAGCCTCAGCAGAATGTGATGCTTGTGTAGGTCATCAGCGGTCAGATGCTGGAATCCTGATTCCAAATACCGTGAGAAGGAATTGAGTCTTTTTTTAAAGATTTATTTACGCATACAAGAACTGGGGTACCGGGGTGTGGGTGGGGGGCCGGGCTCGGAGGCTCAGGTCGCTGCGAAACCTCAGTCACAGGCGCGTGCGGGGTGCCGCAGGGGAGGGCAGGACCCTCACCCCAGAAAACACCGGGCGCTCTTCGGCCACACCGTCTTCTTGCCCATCGTCCTCGCCCCCGCAAGGCCCTCCCCCGCCCCAGGCCGCACCCCTGCCCCAAGCCCCGCCCTGCCCCTCCAGGCCCCACCCCTTTCTCAAGCCCCGCCCCTGCCCCCAGGCCGCACCTTTTCCCCAAGCCCCGCCCCGTCCCCAGGCCCCACCCCTTTCCCCAAGCCCCGCCCCGTCCCCAGGCCCCACCCCTTTCCCCAAGCCCCGCCCCCTAGTCCTTCAACCTGGGTGTGGTCCGTTCCTCATGAGGAGCCAAAATAGGGATTTTTCTCCCAAGGGCCTTTCCCCCCCTCCCCTCCCCTCCCGGCGCTCAGGGTCCGCACCCTGAGCCCCGCTGTGTGCCAAGGCCACCTAGTGTCCGCCCCAGCCCCTCCCCCTCCCCTCCCCCTCCCCCCACTCCCCCTCCCTCTCATTTCCCCCGCTCCGCCACTCCCCCCCGCCCCCCCACTCTCCCCCGTCCCCTCGGGGCCGTCTCGCGGCCGGGGCCCCCGCGCGCCAGCGCCCCCCAGCCGGGCCGCTGTGGGGTCGCGGGGGGCGCCCCGGCCTTCGAGGACGCCCCGGCGGGGTCCCCGCGGGGAGGGCAGGACAGGCGCCCCGGCCGCCCCTGCTCGCGCCGTCGCCTTCTCGGGGGCGTAGCGGGGGTCGCGGGCGTCGCGGCTGGGGGGCTGGGGGGCTCCCCCGCGGCCTCCCCCAGGCCCGCCCGCGCGCCCCGGCGAGGCTGTCTCCACCGTCGGGGCCTCCCTCCGCCCTGGCCGGGGCGCGTCCACCGGCCGCCGCCACCCCTGGCCTCTCCGCCGCCGGTCCCCCCAAAACGCCGCCCGGCCCCCCAGAAGACGCCGCCCGGCCCCCCAGATGCCGCCCGTCCCCCAGATGTCGCCCGTCCCCCGAGACCCCGCCCGTCCCCCCCCGTCCCCCCCCAGATGCCGCCCGTCCCCCCAGACGCCGCCCGTCCCCCCGAGATGCCGCCTGTCCCCTCCGGGGGCCGCGCGCGTGGCCCGGGCCGTGCACGGGGAGTCTCGGGGGCGCCCACCTCCCGGCCGCTGCCGCGGGAACCTGCTGACGGGCCCCGGGGTGCAGGTGCAGCTCGTCGGGTGTGCGCCCCGCTCCCCTCTGCACAGCGCGACCCTGAGCCAGCACGTCCCTGCTGCTGTCGCGCCCCCGGCCTGTCCGGGCGCCGAGAGTGGGCGCGGGCGTCCATCCCTCGCCTGGCCCTCAGCCGCGGGCTCACCTGGGAGCTCTGAGCGGTTCTGGAGGGAGGGGAGCGCGAGCCCCGGATCCATGCCCAGGGGAGCAGTGTACGTGTGAAGCTGGGGGGACCCTGAAAAGGAAGTTCTCAGCCGCCCTGCAAGAGGCTGGTCAGGCGTCATGTCCCTGCGGACCTCCCGGCTCGACGACGCGCGCGCGGGTGGGACGGCAGGTGGACGAGCTGCCCCAAAGGAGGCTCGAGGCCCTTGGGGAGGACACGCTGGCCGAGCGGCGCCTGCCCCGAAAGGCCAGGGCTCTGCCCGCGCCCTGGAGCGGGAATGTCCTGCCCGTCATTCCCCGAGAGGAGGCTGCTGAGGCTCCGGCTCCGGGCGGGTGGGTCGTCTCCGCCTCTGGGCTGTGAAGAACCTGCTCGCGGCTGGCCCGGGTCAGAGAGAGGCGAGCTTGGGAACATGCATCACCCCTACGGGCTGGGCCTCACACTGTCCTGGACTCAGTTGCGTCACCTGGAGCTCACTCGGCCCCTCTCCACTGCGCAGAGGACGGACCCTCGGGGCCCGCGGGCGCTGCTGCGCACCAAAGGCTGTGCCACCTCCAAATAAACCGCAGCCCGCCCCCCCGCGCCCCTTGTTCTGTAGCTGCTGTTCCCACTCATGTATTTCTGGACATAAGACAATTGTCCTGTGGCTGCATAAGCCCCAGAGTTCCCTCGGGGCGCCCAGCTGCAGGGGCCTGGGAGCAGGCTGGAGGCGCGGGGCCTGCACACGCCCGGCTCCCCGGCTCCCCGGAGCACAGCCCAGCTTCCCAGAGATTTCTTTTCAGCTTTAAGGGGAGCGGAGAGGACAACTTTAACATATTGAGGGGAGTCAAAAATAAGGCAGTAGATGGAAAGAATTCCGTTAAGGGGAGAATAAGCAGGATCCTAAACTCTCTATTTGTAAAAGTCTCACTAACGAGCTCAAAGCCAGAGCGTTAAGATCACTCTTGTAAATACCTCCCAGGATGTCTTCCCTGATTAAGGATGTGGGAGGGTTATTGAGTTTTGAATTAGATGCACTTTAATAAAACAGTGGAATGTTCTTATCTGACTGCACCTGTATTGATTGTGCTAAAGAGGCCTCTCCCCGGACCGGGGGCAGGGATTTCACATGAACATCCGGGGCCCCTCCTGGCGCCGTGGCCTGGGGTTCTTGCAGGTGCTGTCATGTGTTCATTTCAGCAAGGCAAGGAAGGTGAGAACACGCCTTGTGTTAAGAATAACGTCAATTTTTTGGGTCTCCCCCGTGGCGCAGCGGTTGAGCGCTGGGTTGCGAAGCTGCCCGTAGCCTCTGTGGCGCCGGTTCGATCCCCGGCTGCTCCCCGGCCACCCGAGGAGGGTCCCACATGGCGCGCAGACCTCTCCTGCCGCCCGCTGCTCCCCTCAGCAGTGTCCTTCGGTCCTTCTGCCTGCTCTGCTCCCCGCTCTGGCTCTGGTGGATTCTCTCACCCTCCCGCGCTTCTGACTGTACCCAGTGCATGTATAAACAAAACAAACAAACAAATAAATAAATAAATAAAGCATGCCTCTATTAAAAAAAAAAAAAAAGAATAACGTCAATTTTTTGGCCTATGTCATGTATTTCCTTCTGGCCTGAGTACCTACTCAGCTGAGACAGTAAATAAATAAGCTGCGTTAAATACAGGAACTTATTTCAGACACAAGCCAGCGAGTTCCGGGCGGCGTGGCGGGGACAACAGAACGCATTGCGATTGGTTTAAAATGTTAGGAAATCTTTGGCACAAATGCAAGGTTCAAAATTAAGTATCTTCACATAGGAAAACTGGCTACGTTTGTAAATAAAAATTAATTTTTTATTCATCATTAAATTATTGATTCATCATTAAATTACAAAATAGGATTCCAGTTGATAGCCATGCAACAGTACACTTCAACACGCAAGTTTTGGGGCCTCCCTGGTGGTGCAGGGGTAAAAGACACAGCACCATCAAGCTTTTGCCAGCCACTGCAGCCTGAGTTCGATCCCTGGCCAGGGAGCTGATCCACAGAGCACAGCAGACCTCTCCTGTCTCCCCGCTGCTCCCCTCAGCAGTGGATTTCAGTGGATCCACGTGCTCTGCTCCCCACTCTGTCTCTGGTGAAGCCACTTACCCCCCACACCTCTGGGCCTGCACCCCAGTTCTTGTATGTATAAATAAAAATAAATCTTTTTTAAAATGCAAGTTTTGTTGTTTTTGGTGACGTCCAGAAGATCAAGAATTGCAGTAAAACATGGGCCATCCCCCTCCTGGCCATACCCTGGACCTCACAGGACAGCCAACGGACTTTAGTCGGGGAAGTTTTCCTTTCACATGTATCTGACGTCGACAACCATGCTTGTCCTGGGGACGGGGACAGAGGCATCTCTGGAGCTTTCCTGAATTAAGGAGGTTTCGTTTAACATCCTTTCTAGATTTACAAAGAGAGCAAAACCAACACCTCCACATTAGAACTCTTTAACCCTTTCATCCAATAACAAACGCCACGTTAGCCCCTCCAGATCTCGGGCACCCACTCGGAATGGGCAGGCAGCAGTGAGGAAGACAGAGGGGCCCTGCCTGTACATGGCCAACAGCAGATGCCAGGCAATACTGCGAAACGAACGGACAGTGTGGCTTCAGACACAGGCGAGGGGAAAAGCGGACTCCAGGGGGCGGGAGGACAGAAAGATGGAGGCAAGGAGGTCCAGATGGCAGGGGCGTGTGGCTCCGTGAGCAGAGTGAAGGGATTAGCATCGATGACTCAAGAGAAAGAAAAGAAAATGTGCAAATGTGCAGGGGAGTGTTCTAGACAGAAAAAGCAGCAAGTGCCAAGAGCAGATGTACCGAGGAGTCTGATACGGTTTAGAAGCCACATTGCTAGGAAAGGGTGAGCAGGAGGAGATGGAAGGGAGGGTTTGGGGGGCCTGGGAGACCTGGTGAGGACCTCACTTCACGAAGGCGAGGACCTTTGCTTCCATTTTAAGTGGCAAGTCATTGAAATAATTTAAATAGGGGGTGACGTGTTCTTTCTTGTGATTTGGAATATCACACTGACCCCTGCATGGAGCTTGGGCTGGCAGGTGCATGACTAGAAACAACGAAGGCAGAACAAACACACCAGCCTTGGCCAGCTACCTACCCACATCACTCTTCCTTTTCTTACTTCACAAAAGATTTTTTTCTTCTTTCTTGATAGTCGCGCAACTGACTAGAGACTTTTATGCACTCGCCTCCAATCAGGGGGAGCTGGCGGCGGGGCTCCTCAGAGCTGGGTCTCTGCAGAGCGGAAGCGCGAGCCTGTCCTGTTTGCCTTGCCTTGCCCCTTCCGGCTGTGGCCGGGGTGGGAAGAGCTACCCGGTGTTGTTGTACTTCGTGCATATGTTCACACACCACACACGACACTCATGCACACTTGCAAACGCATGCATGCACATGTGCGCCAGGACCAGCACATGTGTGTACGAGCACAGGCGCACACATGTGTGCACATAGGCATGTGTGTTTGTGCACATGTCCCACGGGTGTGCGCAGGCACACACAGGCACGCATTCATACCCCTGCCTGATTTCTGTCACCCAAGCCCTCGGAGCCCCTCCTTCATGCTCTCTCGTTTCCCACGATCACCCCCATCAAGCACTTGCGAGATTGTGTAATTGGTGCTCCAGTTTCTCACTGCGCTTGCAGATAGTGTCTCTTATCTCTGGGTCCCCGGAATTCAGTAAGTGACAAGCATTGGGAAACACCCCTCGTATGGCAAGGCATGAGGAGTGCAGGCCCGGGACGAGCCGTCTCTGCGCTGGACACGGGCTGTGTGCGAGGTGTGTCCTGTCCGCAGCGGGGCCAGTGCTCTGCCTTCTTTGCCGTACGCCACAGAAGCACAGTCCCTGGGGAGGTCACGGGAATGGTCGCGTGGCTGCCGTGACATCATGAATGCCCCATGCCTGCTGGACAAGCCACCCCACCGGGCCCCAGCACACGGCGGTGCCTTGAGCTGTGGTTCCCCCAATAAGTGGTCTGTGGCCCCCACGCTACGTGGCCTCCGAGAGCCAGAGCTGAAAAGTAGGTACGTCTCAGCGCACCCACTTACTCCTGCCCTTCAAGTGCGTCCTTGAGCAGGTGCTTCCAGCAGCAAACAAGAGCGTCTAATTGCATCATTGAAGGAGCGCAGCGCACAGGCTGACCCGCCCGGGCCTGCTGGGCCTGCACGAGGCGTCTTCCGGAGCCCAAGGCCGACCGAGGCCTCCCCGCCCAGTGGTCCCCTGGGGAGCCAGCCTTTAGCCGCACTGGGTCACCAGCCTCCCCTGTCAGGGCGCTTCTGCCCCAGCTCACACGCGCGCCCCACCGGGGAAGTGAGACCCGGAGGTCACCCACCGGGTCAGGACGAGGCCCCGGCAGGCGTGGAGGTGTGGGAGTAGCTGCCACCCGGCGCCCCCAGACGCCGTACCTTCAGGAGGAGCCAGGATGGCTCGGCCGCCGCAGCCCGAGTGCTGGGAGCCCGCACCCCCACCTCCAGGGCCTGTCTGCCTCGACTGGGCACCCGAAGGCCCAGGACATGCCGGCGGGTGAGCAGGACTCCGGTTCGGAGATGCAGCGGCCCATGCGCGTCCTTAGGAGCCGAGGAAGGAGGAGAGACACCCGGGGAGGGGAGGGGGGGGAACCCCGGGCCTCCGGGCTGTGAGCAGTGGCGGCTCGGGCTGTGGGGGCACAGGACCCTCCTGGAGCAGACAGAGCCGCCCTGGAGCCGCCCAACCGTCTGCTTGTGTCCCCGTCCCGCCACGACGGCTGGTCTCGGCTGTGGCTGCAAGGATGGGTGGAGGGCGAGTCCTGTCTGGGACCCACAGCCCCAGACCCCACGGGGGGTGGGGAGGAAGGGTGGCCCCGCGGGAGAGGCACCCCAGGAGCAGGCACCCCAGGCCCAGAGGATCCCAGGGACAGCCGCCCCTGCTCTCCCGGGGGCTCCTCTCACCCCCCCAGGCAGTCGCCCACCTCTGCCCCGGGGACCCGCCCGTCGGTGTGCGAGGGGCTGTGCCTTCCTCCTTCCCCGCCCGCCTCTCACTGCCTCGTGAGCACGTTATGGCAGACTGTGGCCTCACCCCTTCAAATGTCCAGACGGGGAGGCACCCCACACCTCCAGCCCCACCCCGGTGGCAGTGTCTCCCCGGGGGCCACGTCCTGCGCCAGGGGCCAGTGCACGTCCACCCGCCGCGCCTGAGGCTCCAAAGCCCAAGCAACTTGCCCCCAGTGTCCTGCTCGCAGACACGGTCCGGTCAGAGCCAGACTCCAGCCAGGGACTGACCCCTGGTTCCGGGCAGTGAGCATCCACCGCGAGGCCTCACCCTGTGCTAACAAGGCAGAGCAGGGTGAGGTGATGTGCTATGGTCCCCCGCGGAGCCTGTCACGTGAAACCACATCCCGGGCCTGGGACTTGAAGCCTAACCTCGGGGTGGCGGCAGCCTCTGCCTCCAGTGGAATCTGAGCCCTTGGGACCTGGAATCACCTGGTCAGCGAGGGAGGCGCCCCCAGAGGAAGGTGACCTGATCCGGAACAAATTCACTCTTTGCTAGAAACTTCCTTTTCCGGCTCCCTTCTGCCTGCCTTTTGTCCAGCACCTGGGAGTTCCTGTCTTTCTGCCGGGCACCATGTTCCCGAGTCACGGAGCCCTGAATCAGGCCTATGAGATCTTTAAAACGTACTCACTTGAATTTTGTTTTTTAATGTCTCATGCATGATATACCCAAAAAGCAGAAATTTTGTAATGATCTTCAGATTCTGAAATTCCATTTGTATGCATAATTTCAGCAACATATCTCTATTTATTGTATAATATCACATATCCAATTAATTACATAATTCTTTGGGAGCCTTCCATGAACTCTTCTCCACTCACTGCACATATTTCTTGCCTCCTGAGCCCTGCTCTAATTTTCCTCCCAAATCACTCTGCTGGGTTGAACTTGTAAATGCATTTACTTGAGTAGTTCAGGTTATAGTCAGAGAAAAATAAATTATAATCCGGTTGAAAATTCATGATTTTGGAGATGAGAAATAAATCTCAAGGTGTAGAAAATATTCCAATGAATAAATGAACAAATGAAAAAATGTGCTTTCAGCCTTTATTATGCACTGAATATTGACTAAATAAATGCTGAACTGTGGGCTGTTCCAGATTAATTCGCCAGTTCAATGTGCAAGCTCCTCGGAGGTTTTCTCAAGCCAGACTCGGTCCTCGGTTAATTTCATTACAGCTTGAAGAGACGAGATAAAACGGAAGATGAATGATATTTGAAATTAGTATCTCCCCCTCCAGGGCTAATCTACAAATCAGATATTATCAATTTTTTATCTCACTCCCAAATCAAATAATTCCAGAGACTGTACACTGCCCGAGTCTGAAGCCAAATCCCCCTGAAACCCGAGCCGCACAGCTGCTTTGCTCGTTCCTTCCTCACTTAGAAGAAGATTCATTAATTTGGACTTAAATTCCAGCCTCAGCTCGCAGGCCAGAGGAGGGCGGGGTGGGAACTTGGCCTCCAGGAGCCAGACCTGAATGCATCAGCCCTTCTTTTTAGAAGATACAATAGGAACTTGTGAAGATTCCTTTTGTATCGGTCGTTTAATTTTCCTCTTTCAAGACATTCTTGGGTCATGTGGTTCTCTCAGCATCTTAACATCTCACAGGCGGCCACAAAGACGCCATTCAGGGCCTGTGGGCAGAGCCCTGTGAGAGCACCGCTCGGGACCGCGGAGCCCAGCCTGTTCCCAGGAAGCTCTCGCGGCCAGCGGAGCTGGCAGGGGCAGGCGCTGCCCGGAGACCGGCGTCCGCGCCAACAAAGGGCCGAGCGAGGCTGCCCGTGCCCGCAGAGGATGGGCCTCCCTCGCCAGCCCCGCCCTGGCTCTGTCCCCGTCCCGTGCCTCTCCCTCCTGCGGGGTCCCCGAGCGAGCCTCGACTGTGGTCAGAGCCCCCCGAAGCCCAGAACTGCGACTTCCTGGGGGACATCAGGAACGGCTTGGCTGCCTCCCTCCGCTTTATTGCTTTTATTGGTGAAGTCACCGGGGAGGCGAGGGTTCACGCCAATCTAATGAAAAATTGAGTTTTCTTTTCAGCTGACATACCCAAGTGTCCAAATCATCGTGTTGTTCAAAGACAGTGATGCGCTTCCCGAGGCTTGGGTGGACGTCACGCGGCCCTTCCTCCCGAGCGCGGAAAAGTTGGAGAAGCTCAGAGAGCTGTTGTCAACAAAACATCGAGACATTTTTAAAAACGGTCATCTATGTGCATCAGCAAGTGGACTCGGAAGTCCTCGGGGATCCATCAGCCACTATAGCCTGTAAATCACCTACCAAGAGGATAGAACAGCATCGGTCTCCCCAATAAGCAAAACAAAGACACTTCCAGCCTCGGTGCTCCTGGCGTTGCACTGTTACTCCCGCGCGGTTTCCCAGCATCACCCCTGCCCCTGCACTATTGCGGTGACTGAAACTGGGGCTATTCAATCATGCTTATTCGGGGGCGGACTCCCCAGCAGCCTCCCCAAAGGACAAAAGCAAACTGTCCAAGCCCTTCTTTCTCTGAAAGCAACACCCCACAAAAGGCCATTGCTTTTGAAAGCCCAATTTAATGATGGCCACTGAAGAGCAGTGGGCATTTTGGAATTTCAGTGAAACCCAATAACACTGGCGGAGTATTGACTTATGAGCAATGTTAATAAAACTAGGAAACTGGCCTGGAAAGCCCCAAATTTCCATTTGTTCCTTCTAAACAAAGCCTCAGGAGTCGAGGTGGTGGTGTCCCCTCCATGGCTGCGGCCTTGCTAAGCTTGCACTGGGGTTGGCATCGTTTACAAAATCCCTCCCCAAAGCTGTTTCAAAGCAGGAGGCTCCTCCCAAGGCACAGGCAGGTGTCCCCAAAGGTCATCTGTTTACCAGAGGACACCACGGCCCACAGCGCCTGTCCGGGGAGGACTGGGCCCTGGTCCATCCACCCACTCACCAGGCCCTCAGACTCCTCTCTGAGATGGGTTTCGCTTATTCTGTCCCCCACCAGGTGCTCTCTCCATGCCCAGTCAGGGGCCCCTCCCCAGTGGGGACCAGCCCTTCTCCCCCTCGTCCTTTCTGTGTGACCTCCAGAAAAATCCGCAGGCTCTGACTATCAGACCCTCACCTCTAACATGGAGAAGCCCCCACCCCACCCCACCCCACCCCACAGCATCCTCCAAGCTTGAAGGTCAGTGTGCGTGCAGAGCCCTTAGCAGAGCATCTCGCACAAACATGTTCACGACGTGGGGACTCGTGAGGCAGGAGTAAAGGCCCAGGAGGAACATGGGAGGGCCCAGGACAGGCGGAGGGAGGACACACAGGGACGTCGCTGCTGGCGTCCTCGTCCCATCCCGCGCCCTGGTGCCCTGGAGCAGCCTGGCTGGGCAGCGGTGAGGGAGGTGGCGCGTGGCTGCGCGGGGCCCACCACCCCGAGCTCGCGGGAGGAAGGCCGATCTCGGAGCAGCGCCGCCTGTTGTTTTCATTTGTGTTTTTCCGCCTTGGCTGTGGCGGGTCCAGTCAGCAGGTCCCCAGTGACCGCTGAGGCTCACGCGCGCCCGGACCCGGCTTAGGGCCCGCGGGGCTCCCGAGACACCAGCGCGTGGGGCGCGTCAGTGCCGGGCAAACTGCGAGCGGGTTTCCTCCGCAGCAGCATGTTCCCCTGCGCTTCTCTTCCCGTGTTTCCTTATGCTGCTGGGGCATCTTTGAGGAAAAGGTCCCTCTCCTGTGGATTTAATCTAAAAATGCAAGTTTTCCTTTCTCTTCCCCGGAGGGCTTTGGGCTCCCCTCGCCACCGCCCAGCCGCCCTTCCTGCCGTGCCCCCCTCAACCTCAGAAGCCGGCGTGACTTTCGCAAGCACTTTATTTGTTGAATCGTCTGTTGCGTACAGGCCCAAGAGTTTGTCATCCCGATGCACTTTACCTCATTCCTCCCAACGCTGGGCTGGACCCACAGTCGGGAAATGACACTTGGCCGTGGGGCTTCAAGCACGACCGACCCGGCCGCTCCTCTACATGGAAACCTTCCACTGAAATGTCCCGACTCGAAGTCACCCCAATGGTGGCTGCGGCTGGCTGCCCCTAGAGGGCCCGTCTGACCGCCCATAGCTGCTGCAGCTGTTGGGGCATGTCCGCACCCCCAGCAGCTTTTCTAAGGAGACCCCTCGGATGCTGCAGCCCTGCCCGGGAGCCAGTTCCAATGCGGGGTCTGTCCTCTAGGCCCGTGTGTGCAGGGGAGTGTCTGCTGTTAGCAGCCGAGTGTCTACTCCCCTCCTGGGGCACCGGGAAACGGGGCCACGAGGCTGCAGAGGCTTTGCAAGGCTTCAGTCATCTCCTGCAGACAAAGGGGAAGCAGGTGTCACTAGACATGTGGCCCAGGGACAGCGAATTCCTTGGCTGAGCATTGGCTTCACGCCTGTGTCTACGCGTTGGTTCTCTGGGTAGCCCATGTTTAATCAAGATTGTGGGGGCAAGATGAAGGGATAGCTTAGCTTGGGCGTCTGATGGCCCAGTTAAAAGGCTGCTGCAGAAAGGGAAGAATTTCTGATTTTAGGAGAAATGCATTACCCCTGAACGCGCACATCTGATGTCACCACTCACCCGTCGGAGATGAGAGTTTGCATAAAGTGAGGACTCAGCCATACAGGGACGTGTTGCTGTCCCAGATGAGGGAGTTACGGCAGAGCTGGGCATGTATTGTGGAGTGGAAACCCTCGTCCTCTACGGGAGACAGCCGGAGAGACAGACACGTGACCACCAGCTCGACGACAGACATGTCAGAGATCCGAGCAGTACCGGACGGACAGAACCAAAGGGCTGGAGGCAGCAGGCAGCCTCAGAAGCACCCCTGAACTGGAAGGGAGGACAGCTAGGAGTTTGTGGGATGAAGGGGGTCCTCCAACGTGCCTCCCTCTGGGGCCAGGCGGGGTTTCTTAGCTGCTCCCTCCCAGCTCCAGGAGCCGTGGTGGAGTCCGCTCTGCCCGGCCTCTTTTGCTGACCCCTCCTGGTCATCTGTCATCTCTTCTCGTCTGGCTTCAGACTTCAGTCCTTGCAACTCTCTTTTTGTGTCCTGATTGATTGGAAACTGTGGGACAGAAGGAGGCTGATATCTGCTCCCCCGTACCAAAATGAAATTGGGTAAATATTAATCTGGTGGTGGGGGTGTGAATTCACCTCTGGCTTTTACATCTAGCGATGGCTAGGAAATGGATGCAAACGCTAAGAAACGCTTTCTCCACTGTGTAATAAAGGAGGTTTTCTAAGCAGACATGAGGAGAGAAAATGTTCCAAGCATAAAATGTATGTTCAAAGGAAGGGGAAAAAATAGCATAATGGATAGGCTCTGCCTTAGCTGGAACAAATATTTAATTTTACTTAAAATAGACCAAGTTCCCTTGACAAACATCTGACTTTTGTGATACACTGGAGAAACGTGGCTTCTCTCCTAGGAAAAACACCAGCTCTTTATGAAAATAAAGAAATCCCGAGGCCATTTCTTTTGAGCTCAATGTATTAAGTGTCATCATGGACGCGGCTGTCAGAGGTGGCCTCCTCCAGGAACAGGTGCGTCATATTTTGAAAATGTGAGCAGCGAGCGTCGCCGTCCGCACCCACACCACACCTGCCGGCCTCACAGAGGAGGCGAACTCCCAGCGACAGCGACGTTTCAGAGTGATCAGGGTGGTCCGAGGGCTGGGGAAATTTTTCTCTAATAACTGAACTTTTAAAAAGTGAGTGTGTTATTGGTCCTATGGTGTGTGACTTTGCTCACCAACACTTGGCAAGGGCTTTTTATCCCCAATGCTCTGTGCAGAAGTCCCTCCTGCAGTGCCAAGCACAGGTGAGCACAAGCTGTGCCACTGCTGGTGGCAGGTGGGATGCCAGCCCCACCTGGGACAGCTCCTCCTCACCTGTGGGCCCTGCCACAGGTGTTCTGTGAGAGGGTGATTTTGCCCATCCTTCCCTGAGCCGCCTCTGCTGCTGTCCCTTTGTCTTCCCCTTCTCTCGGCCCTTTTGAATGTGGATTTGAAAATTTGCTCAGACCACATGGTTCTCGACCCTTCTTCCATTGGCCAATATCACACACCTTCCCATCCACCTAGATTCCTGACCTTGGTCCTGCCACCACAAAGGCCTCAGAAGGAGGTTCAGGATCCAGGATGTCAACACACCATGACAAGCATCCATAGAAAAGGAAGATGATGGACGGCCCTGGTGTGCAGGGGTTAAAGTCTCAGCGATATCAAGGTATGGGCAGCCACTGCAGCGCGAGTTCAATGCCAGGGAGCTGACCCACCGGGCGCAGCAGACCTCTCCTGTCTCCCCGCTGCTCCCCTCAGCAGTGGATTTCAGTGGATCTGCCTGTTCTGTTCCCCGCTCTGTCTCTGGGGAGTCCTCTCACCCCCTGCACCTCTGGCCTGCACCCCAGCTCTTGGATGCATAAATAAAAATAAATCTTAAAAAGAAAGAAAGAAAGAAAAGGAAGGTGACAATGCCAGCAGTCACTGTGCCCTGGGCCCCAACCAGGCTCTTCACCGCCTCTGCTCTGCGTGGGATCCCTGCCCAGCCTGGGCACGCCCGCTGGTCCCTCTCCTAGACACCTTTGCCGTGCAGGTCCCCACGTCATTGCCGTTCTCCACATTCCCGCCATTCGCCGCGGCCAGGCTGCTCAGAGCCCGCATCCCATTCTGCTGTGGCTTTGCTGGGCGGGCGGCGCCGCCTCTGCTGTCCCGCGCAGGGAGCAGGGGGCGGCGGGCCGAGAGGGGCTTCTCCCCGCTCATCAGCAGGGGCTGGCAGCCAGCACTGCTGCAGGACCGAGCTCCGTCAAGGCGTGTGCGCGTCTCCCGCCTCCCTCACTTTCAAGCTCTGCCCACACACCAGCTTAGTTCTACTGGGAAAAAATCTCTGGATCCTGCTACTCCCTCTGCTTTTTCCTATCAAGGCCAACTTCTTTGAAAAGTGGCAGAAACTCCTGCCCCCACTTCCTCACCACCTGCTTCCTTCCTCCTCAGCACTCGACTGAAATAACTCGAAAACCACCACTGACCTTGCAATGGCCACATCCTAGTTCGTCCCGGGCTTCCTTTCCGGCGGCTCCGGCGTGCGGCTCTGGGCCCGGCCCCCGTGCTCCTCGCCACTCCCCAGCTCCTGAAGTCGCTTCCCGGGGTCCTTCGCCTTTCCCTGCGGCACGACTGCCGGCTCTCGCTCTGTGTCGCCAGAATCGCACCCACAGTCTCTCACTTATTTCCCTACAAGCCTGCCCGGGCCCTTGCCAATCCCACCGGTGACCCAGCTCCTGTCTGCGCGGGGCCCGTGACCCCCGGGCCATCCCCCGCCCGGGGAACACAGCTCCGTCGGGCTCCCGGACTTCACCTGAGTTTACAGCAGCCTCGGGGCTCAGGCAGGAAACTTCCTCTGCGAAGCCCAGGGGAGCCTGCGACAGCCCCAGCGCCGACACGGCCTCCGCGCCGTCCTGCAGAGCTGCCGACGCCACCTGGACTCATCTAGGCAGGGGCTTGCTTGCCGTCTGGAGCCTCCTGACATGGATGGGGGAGTCACTCAGGCAAACCCCTCCATTCTCTGCTCTCACTCAACAGGGCCAGCGGACATGCTCAGAAGCTTCGAAGGGTCAATTAAGTGACATTAAACACTGATTTCATAGACTTGGTCACCTAAGAATTCGAAGTATTGACATTTCTAAAGAGGGTGGAATGCTCAGTGTAGACTCCACTGGAGGAGGAGGCAGACACAGCCCAGGGATGGCCCCTGGGCCGGCCACGACTCAGCCTTCCCCAGCTCCTTGCTCTGAGTTCCCCAAGGCCCAGGGCTCCGTGCAAGCAGGTTACCCCACGTCTGGGAATGCCTGCCGCTGCATCCTGGGGTCCACGCCACCACCCCAGCCAGACTACACGCCTTAATTTCAGGGCCACATCTGAGGGTTTGTTCTAGAGCCCCACAAATCCCATGCCATAAAGCCAGCATGTCTTAACACATAGCTGTCGTCAATCCTTAAATTATTGAGGTTTTTATCATCTCGGTCAACAAATATTTCTCATTTTTAAGAGCACGTTGGTTAGACATTTACAACACAGATGGTTTGATAAAGCTCAATGCTCCTAAAAACTAGATCACACTAGTGATAATGAACAAAAGAAGTTTCTGAGGCCACCAGGGAGAGGGAGGGAGCAGGGGTCCGAGTGACAGTGAGAGACAGTAACAGAGAAAAAGCAAAAAATGAGTGAAAATAAAACAATAGCTAAAGAACGTCGGTGCCACTCTTGAGGGCAGAACTTTGAAGGCCGGCACCTGGCTTAGCTCTTCTCGTGTGTGTGTGTGTGTGTGTGTGTGTGTGTGTGTGTTTACATGCATGTGTTGCAAACTAAAATTCACCTTTTCAGAAACCGACCCAGTTAGAGGCGAGTCCCAGCAGTCCGGGCCAAGCACGTCAGACTTGGATCAGATCGCGCCTCAGCTTTCCTGACGACCAAAACAAGCCTTTGGTAACGATTTGTAACATGAAGCGTACACAAATGTGCTCCCATATTAAATCTGAAAACACTATTCTCCGTCCCTAAACAGCTTCTTTCTTTGAGGAAGAAGGAGCGCGCCTTGGGTCCTGCGCCAGGCCTCCTACCCCAAGCCCTCCCGGGGGCGCTGGGAGCCTCACGCGCTCAGCGGGGCTGTGGGATCGGCTCTCTTGACATAAACTGATCTGGGGACGTGGAGAACTGGATGGGACAGAACCCTCGGGACACGTGTCCACTTCCTGCGACACGTCTGGACACTCGGCCCCCATGGCAGCGACGCCCAGGCCGGCGGGTCCATGTGCAGCTGTGAGGGGTGATTTAAGAGACTCTGTATAAACAACGAGATTCAGCATCATCTACTGCTCCCATATTTGGCGCCAGTGGGTCCTTCTGGACAACAGAGAGTGAGTCCCAGTTCACGCAGCTGTACCCACCGCGAGAGACGTGGGCCGCTGGGGGCCGCTGGGGCTCCGCATCCGTCCTCCCCGGGAGAGGACCCAGGTCCTCAGGGATCGCTCTCGGGTGCTTCGGAGCTGACTGCGGACAGGGTGTGTCCCGGGCAGCCGGCGTCCTGGCGGGGCAGGGCCCTGAGCCCACAGACACGCCAGGCTCCCCTCTCCACACCTACTTCTCGGTCACCCAAGGGTGGCGGGGCCGGCGGTGGCTCAGCCTGAGACCCACAGCGTCGTCTTCCGTATCCAAACCCCACACGTTCGACTCTGCTGTTGCTTGAAAGACACTAGGTGTCTGCACGCTGCAGCTGCTGCTTGGTTCTAGTATTTCTTTTATTTTTTTTCTTTGTGGAAAAGAGATGCTTGAAACTTACAGGGGAAATCTTCAAAAGGACCTAAGTGCTTGAAAAATATAAAGTCGAATCTCTTCATACTTTCCTTAGCAGCATCTCCAGCAAGCCGTTCTTTGTGTTCTCACTTTCCCACACTGAACTGAAGCACCTCCAGCTCCCAGAGCTTTGATGGATTCCAGGAAACAGAAGTGGGAGATTCTCCCCAGTAAAGCCCTCTGCTAAGGAGCTTCCCCGGCCGCGGTGTCTGGTAGCGAACACGGTGTCACGCCGCCAGGCGCAGGCCCAGGCCCCAGGGCGCTCGGTCCTTGAGCCATTCCTGCGTGATGAGGATTTTAATCCTGGCCCTGATGTGCTGCCCGTTTATCCCAGCATAAGACAGTTTTCCTTTCGGGCAAATATTAGGGGCCCCGTTCTTTTGACCAAGGCACAGTCTCCTCCTGGAAAGCTGCGGGCCCGTGGGCTGGGCTGGGCTGGGGCCGGGGCGGGCTAGTGTAGGGGAGACGTCCCCAGCTCCCGGCTTGTACTCAGTCCAGCACATGTGAGAAGGCACTTAAAGAAAGAACCTCTCTGCCCTCGTATACCGCTATCTCCACATACGTGGAGGAAAAAACACAACAGTGAAACAGCCTGCGGGTTCTGAATCCTGTCCCCGCGCTCATCTCTAAGTGGAACTCAAGAGCAGCAGAGCACAAGCCCGCGGGAGGCGCGGCAGGGAGAAGCTGGTTTCCGGAGGCTCGGCCGTGGCCTGTCCTGGGGTCCCGGCCGCTTTCTGTAAGTTTCCTTAGATGCAGCAGAGTCGCCAGCGGCTGCCCCCACGCAGCTCAAACGTCAAAAAATGACAAGGAGAAAACATTAAAAATGCAAAGGCGGTTTGATTGTCCCTCCACCCTTGCTCCCTCCCCTCCTCTCTCTCTCAACCATGCGGAGCCAAATAACCCCCCGATTTCCTGACCCAAGCAATTCCATTGGCAACGCTTGCCAGCCGGGAGGCTTGGAAATGCTGCGGGGTGATTAAACACAAGCCCTTCCGCGGCGAGAGCTGGCTTTTATTAAATGTCCTGGAGCGGCGTTGTCTGCCCGGCGGAGCCGGCGTCTGGCTGCAGGCTGATAAATGTGTGACTTTAAGATATTACTTATTAGCATGCCTGTATATTTCCACCTCACACAGCCACCCAAGGGAGATCGCTATCTGTTAATTGAATTCTGTGCCAGCAACTGTGTCTTTGTGTGCTCGCCATTATAATTTCAAGGACTGTAACTTCCTTTTCTGTTTACAAATAGTGATAAAAATATAAAGTTGCGTGCGATGCACTCCCGAGTGGGTGCGCCCATGGGCGTGTTTGCCTGGACGGGGATGTATATTCTTAAGGAGAGTCACTTAAAGTCACAATCCATCACAGGGAGATGCAGTTTAATAAACCGAACGTTTCTCTGCAGACGGCTCCCTGCCACTGAGCGCGGCCAGCGCGGCCCAAGCCGGAGCCGTCGCTGGGTTTTCTTGCCGGGTAATCAGAGCTGACAGGGCGGGCCGACTGCGTGGGCACAGCTCTAACTGCTCATTTATCGCCTGTCTTTCCCCGAGCGGATCTCGGCAGCCGGTGCCCGGCGGCCCTCTCGGCCTTCAGGAGGCTGTTCCGCCTCAGGCTCTGCCCCTCTCATCTGCTCAGATTCTCTAAGGTGAGAATTCCCTGACGCGCCGCTCGGATCCTCCCATGGCTGAGTATCGTGCCCGGCTGGTCAGGGGTCGGAAGGGCCCTAACCTCCCCCCACGAGACCCCCGCAGCACCCAGGACACCATGGCGGACACCCAGACCCTGCACAGGGCCGGCTCTGGCGGGAGGGGTGGTATCCCCAGGAGAAGGGTTGGCTTTGGGGGGTTCCAGCCACTGTCTTCGCTGGGCTGCTTGCCTTGTCTCAGAAGCCCGGCTCTGCGTGCGCCTCTCTCCTCCCGAGCCGAGGACTGTGCCCAGGCGGGCCGCCCCTGGGCCCACGCTTAGCACGGACATGTGTGGGGTTTCTGTCTCTCGGAGCAGCAGGATAAGGGCACCTCTGCTTCGAAACCCAGAGTGGCAACAAATGAAAAACGATTAATGAAATGAACAGACTTGGTTTTCCAAGGAAGCAAATTTGATCTGGAGAGTTGCTGACTTCAGAGAAACTGCGGCTGCCGCCCCTGGAGAAGCCGTGGAGCAGACGGAGGCCCTCGTCTCAGCCCCTGGGGGCCGGCTCCCCGCCCGGCTCCCCCACACCGTGGCTGGGCCCACCTTCTCCTGGGACACAGTCACCCAGGTGCTTCAGCCAGGCTTCCAAGATTTGGTGGAGCGACCCGGAAAGAGCGCAATGCATGTGAGAGGAGCTTTGTGTGCTTAAAGTGGAATCCCCAGGCCCTCCCTTGTGGCCCAGGGGTTGAGTCTCAGGGTTGCCACCACTATGGCCTGAGTTTGATCCCTGGCCAGGGCGTTGACCCACATGGCACAGCAGGCCTCTCCTGTCTCCCAGTGGATTTCGGTGGATCCGCCACTGCTCCCCACTCTGTCTCTGGTGAATCCTCTCACCCACCCCATCTCTGGCCTCCATGCCAGCTCTTACATGCATAAATAAATCTTAAAATAAAAGTGGAAAACCTCTCGCCTTCTCCACAAGAGATGCCTGCCAGGGCTCCTGCTTTGGAATATTTGCTAAGTGGGCACTTCACACACATCATCTCCCCACATAGTTTACCCTCTGACAAGCTGAGCAAAGTGTTCCCCCTCTTTGGACCCCAGTATGTTTACACCATCCCTCCCTGCCCCTCCAAGCCCCTTTTTCAATTTTTTTTCTCTAGAATTGACTTAAATGTGGGGTTTCCACTTTCACCAACACCTTGTGGTTTTTATTTTTAATTTCGGGGGCATAATCACAGTTCATCCAAAAGATTTACAATCTGAGGAAATTAAGATGCAGAAGAACTCGGTGGGGGCGGGGGTATTCCTCGCCTCATTCTGTTGACAAGAGAAGCCCACAGACTGCGAGTCATGGAATCACAGCTCCAGGGACTGGACATGAACCTGGTCCTGGAACCAAATCAGCACTTGACACCTGCGCTTCCCAGCAGGTCCAGACACCTGCTACTCGGCCCACCTGGTCCCAGGCCAGAGGCTGCACATCCCGAAGCTGACGTCACTCCCCGCCTGGCCTGAGGACATCGCTAGATCGCAGACAAGAAGACAGTCCTCGAAGATGAGTGGAGGAAACTCGCCTGCTCCCCTGTAGGGCTGGGCTGCCGGGCACACACCCCTCACGGTGCCAGGGCTGCCGCAGCTTTGAGCAGCTCTGGCAGGCCAACACCAGCACAGACCCAGGACTACAGTGACCCTGGATGAAGTACAGCAATGAGCTCTGCACCCCCAATGTTCCCTGGCCCCTGGGGATGGTGCTTCCCTGCCAGGAGCAAAGCAGGATGGGCCAGTGAAGCAGACACCACCTTCCCTCCCAACAGCAGGCCCGGCTAGGATGCTAGGATGTGTATTCAAAATACGAGCATTATTGATTTTTATTTCAGAAGTTAAATGTGATTAGAGTTAGATGTTAATATTTATGAGCTCTTTACTGAGCATGCTATAAAGCAGTGAACATTAAGGTGTCATCTTAGCTCAGGATTGAGTAGAAGTCACCATGAAAATAAATGTCCATGTATTTCCTAAATATTTACATAATGAGCAGTTTAAATGCAAGGCATTCTAACGTAGGCAAACAATTGCAAATAGCATATGGATAAAAATCCAAAGCGAAAATGTCCACTGGTGCTTGTCATTCGTGAGTCATAACTCAGGCGCAGCCCGGTTCTGAGTTTGGTGCCATAACGAGGGTGCGCCGGGAGCACAGTGGAGTCAGCCGACAAAGCAGGGAGAGACTCGGTGAGGGAATCCAGACACGCAGTCGCTGCGTGGAAAAGTCATTAAATGTCAATTATCTGCTTTTTGTTTTTAGTTGGGGAGCACAGACCGCCCAGAGGAATAGATTTTTAAATCACCCAGACCAGTTCTATTCCACCAAATCCCAGGACATGGTTTCACATTTTTCAAGCCACGTCATGAATAGTTTCTGTTCAGCAACAGTAAAAATCACATTTCAGTTCTCGGTTGCCGCGAAGCTTTCTGTTTTATTTTGCTTGCATTATTTTTACAGGGGATTCATGTTGGTTGACCGTGTTGCATAAGATTTAGGGGTGCAGGTTCGCACCTCCCCAGATGCCTGTGACCACACCCCACCCACCGCCCAAGCACTCAGCTAAACAGGCGCTTTCAAAGTTCCCTTCAGATCACGCTGGCAGAAGCAGCTCAGCCCTGCAGCAGAAGCTCCGGGAGCGCGTCCTGGGACATATGCCAGCTCTTCTCTCCCTTCCCTTTCCTTTCCTAGAAGTAAAAGTGAGAGAAGTTCAAGGAGGCAAAAATCATGAGAGTGAGGCTCTCTGTCTTCAACAGTCGAGCAGAAAACAGGACAGACCGTCAGCCGGCCCAGCTGCAGGCGCGGCCTCCACAGCCAACCCGCCTTCGAGCACAGGCCGTGAGTCCAGCAGACCCTCGTGCGTTCCGTGTGGGGAGGGCAGGCGGGAAGCTCTGGGCTGACCTCAACGGCTCCCTGCTTCCGTCCCCCTCCTTTCTTCACTCAGGGTGGCCTGGCTTGGCCCAGCCTGGTACCGACTGCGGCCTGAGGGCGTCCCCGCTGCTAGGCCACCACCAAACAGTGATTCAGGAGCCAAAAGAAATCAAAATTGCAACTGGTCTTAAATTGCTCTTCATCCCTGATACACACCTTACTGCAGAGTGGGGAGCCTGTGCAGAGCTGATTCTGTCAAGACAAGAGCCACTTTCACCACGATGTCTGTGCTCCACAGAGCGGGTTCCCCTCCTGGGCTGGAGGCAGGTGGTCACGAGGCCCTGTCCTGGTGTGAGAAGGGCGAGCCTGCAGAAGCAGCCACACTGGACAAGGAGGGGGACTGGCCATCAGGACTGGCCATCAGGACTGCGGGGCACTTTCCACTTAGAAATAGCTGATCTGCAAAACCCCAACGTTTTAACGCCATCGTGTTACACTACACAGATTTCAACACGCATCTCCACAGGTGCACGCGTAGACACCCTGACCCCATAGTATCTCCTCCTGAGTGAGGCTTCCCTGGGGGTGCTGGCCCGGACTGCCTGAGGAGGTGACCATAGGGTATAGGATCTGGGTCATTTAACTGGCTGAAAAGGATGGAGAGAAACCTTCCCAAGGGCGCAAACAGGGTGCTTGCAATTTAAAATAACAAGGCCTCTCATTTTCCTGGCTAAGTGTTTCTAGAAATATTTACATTTGCAAAGACAAGATATACAAGGAGCAGGCAAAGCGCTTCAAACTATTTGAAAGAGTTTTGGAGAAAAGAAAGATGAAAACTAAAGCAAGAAGTGGCTGCACAGGTGACTTCTGCAGCCCGCAGGATGTCTCCCTGCCAGCTCTGTGTGTCAGCCCGGCTTCCCACCTGACCACTGTGTCCTCACCAGCCGGTTGTCACCTCCGAGGGCACGTGTCGATCAGGTCGTCTGGCCCCAAGAAGGGACATTTTCTTTTTCATTGAAAATCTCCCCCAATGTATTTTTTTTTCTTTTCTTGCCAGGAAGTTTATTGCTGGTGGTGTCACAACATATATTAAATTTATGTCAACCCCGCCAGATCAACGATTGGCTGTTGCTATTAACACTGACATCAAAATCATTAAAAACTTTTCATTATACAACTGAATTATCAGAACTGTACTGGCATGAATCCATAATGATATTATTCATGCAAGTACTTACACAGATGCCTCCTGAAAACAAATTATAATAATGGAATAAAACGTCTCCGATGTGGTTTCTTGACAATCCCACGGGCTGGGGTTTAGGCTCCAAGGCTCCCGGGTGATCATAAAGAAGGGGCCAAATGGAGGCGTGTTATCAAGCTATTAATGCCAAAAGGGAGACTATGAACAAGGTAGCTGTGGGGGTTCCGATGACGGCCAGGGACCCTTAGAGACACCCCTTTACTGTACAGTTAGCTCCATAATTATTGTTGAAGAGAAAATAGGTTATTTTATTGTTGCCAATTTCAAGTCTCCTAAGGACCTCTCACATAAAGAGGTGGCAGCTATTAACACACTGGTGTCATTACAGAACACAGCAGAAAAAAATATAATTAACCTGAGTTTTCACAGGTTCTCTCTCGCCACCCCACAAAAATGTAATTACTCCCCATCAGTGAACCATCGGTGAGCACAGAGAGAGTCAGGGTCTAGAGTTCACAGACGTCTGCAAAGCCGCCATCACAGACATGGTCATGACGGGATTTGGGTTCCTGTGGGGGAGACTGTGTGACCCTGTTGAACGATCACAGCCAGGGCCGTGCAGCGCGGGCACCGGGATCCATGGGGATTCCCACTAATGAACAATATTTGAGAAAGTGATAACACGGGGAGACTGACTGGGCAGTAAGGAGTGAAAGCACCCCAGAGGAGCCTACGGGGGCTCACGTCACTGCCAAATTCTCCCCAAGGAAAGCTTACCCGCAGAGCAATCAGACCGTTACCTCCCATCCAAATCCACTTATAAACTGAGTCTCGATTTGAGGGGAACCAGCAAGACTTCACAAGCATGAGCCCAATGACATCATATGAAGCTAGAAGCTGCACCCGCTGAAGACACGTAGCAGGGTGTGAGCCGCAGAGCCACCAGCTGCGGTGGTGGGTGGAGAAAGGGAAAGCGGCTTGACGTCCCTAGAAGCTGCTCTTCTTGAGAAGAGAGAACTGATGCTTGACTGTCTGCCTCAAGAGGCCGCTTGACCCCCACTGCCTGGATGTCCAGGTCCAGCCGTTTGTTGTTTTTTTTTTTAAAAATTTATTTATTTATTTATATAAGCACTGGGGTGCAGGCCAGAGGGGTGGGAAGGTGAGAGAATTCACCAGAGACAGAGCAGGGAGAAGAATAAGCAGAAGGACTGAAATCCACTGCTGAGGGGAGCAGCGGGAGAGACAGGAGAGGTCTGCCGCGCCACGTGGGATTCTCTCCAGCCAGCCGGGATCAAACCCGCACTGCAGAGGCTGCGGACAGCTTCACAGCGCCGCGCTCAACCTGCTGTGCCCCCGGGGAGGCCCTCCTGCTGTTTTTGATCCCTGAACAGACAGGTCACAGGTCAAAGTCTACCCCCAACAGGAGGCTGTGTTAATTCCACGTCTTGCAATACCTCCACGATACTGGCTTTTGCAAGGATTGCATTTGTTTGTTTGTTTTTAAAAATTTATTTATTTATGCACACAAGAACTGGGGTACAGGCCCAAGGTGCGGGGTAAGAGAAGTCACCAGAGACAGAGTGGGGAGCAGAACAGGTGGATCCACTGAAATCCACCGTTGAGGGGAGCAGCAGGGAGACAGGAGAGGTCTGCTGTGCCATGTGGGTAGCTCCCCGGCCGGGGATCGAACCCGCACTGCAGTGGTGGCTGACAGCCTGACAGCGCTGAGACTTTAACCCCTGCACCACCTGGGAGGCCCGCCAGGATTGTGTTCTGATAAAGCCATTACATGAATATAATTCACGTGCAGAGCTGCAATTTAGAAATAGCACGTTCTACAAAGCCAAACCAAAGATCATTTAAATAAATATCTTTCACATTTTACTCCTCAGTGGGGCCATCTATAAACCGACAATTGGGATTTGTCACATTAATTAGACTTGAATCAACAAAAGATTCAGAATTCATCTTTAACAGGGAACTGTTTGCAACATCCTCAAGAAAGACAGCCTCCTGCACATTTTTATTTCTCCTGTGCTTGGTAATGAACTACAAATCGAGTCTTGTTTAGAATTGGAAAAGTTAGTGAAAAGTCACAAAGTCGTAAGAATAAAATTCTGGAAACTGGGGAGAATGAGAGCCTCCTCCACACACCCCACTTTAGAGACAGAGTGGCTTCCCTCCCTCCCCGAGCAGTCACCTCCAAGCAGAAATCACCCACCCCAAGCCTCCTCGGGGAAGGAGCGCGGGCTCGCTGCCCACAAAACTTCCTGGCCCCTGCGTTTTAAGGGAACTAATTTTAAGATAATCTAAAAATTGGGACAAAAATATTTTCTTTCCTCTTCTTCGGCATTGCTTTTAGCTTTAGCAAGAAAAGTAAATGGCATCACTATCTCAGGCCCCCAAAGTTCCGGAAAGCCACCAGCCCTTGGGCAGCGTCCAGCCTGGGTCTGTGCGGGAGGTGGGGGTGGGGGCGGGTTCCTGCCCCAGCTGCTGCCTGGGCCCACTGCCCGTCTGCAGAGCGGGCGTTCCCCCCTGACCTGGGCCATCCTGGATCAGGTCGCAGGGCGAGGGGCAGCCTGTGGGCCTCTAGGGGGGGACACACACGCAAATCCAAAGCCCGTGCCTCACACCATGGCCGCGCTGCAAGCGCTCATGGCGCCCTGCTCTGCCTCGACCCTCTGCACCCTCCTGGAAGTGTCAGTGTCACCTGACCCGCTGCCACCCCTGCTCCTGCTGTGCTTCCCACCGACACCTTGAGGGCCCAACGCTGGTTCTGGTGAGCATGTCCCACGTCCTCGCCCTTAGCGACCCTCAGTCCCGAGCTTCTCCTACCGGCTGAGCGCCGTCCTCTGGGGCCAAGCCAGCTGGCCCGTGTCTCACGGCGGGTAGCAGCACCCACGCCCTGCGCAACTCCGACGGCCGCGTCCAGAAAGACTAGACCCTCACCTTTGCGGTGTGATGTGTCCTCTGCTGCTTGGGGACAAAGGCAGTGGCCGTCTGAGGTCCTCCTCCTTGGTCACTACAGGCGTTTTCAGCCGAAGATGCGTGAAGGTCATCTAGGATGGAAGCGACTGGACTACTGAGGCAGCAGGTCACGCACGGCTGTAAGACGGGACAGAAGGCCCACGGTGGGCCGGCGGCTCAGGGAGAGCCAGGCAGGGACCAGGGCCGCTGCGGGGCCCCCGGGGGCTGGCTTACGAGTGCAACCCCCACTAGTAAGTCTCCAAGTGAGTCTAGAAGGCAGGCCCAGCCCCTCAGACCCAGGAGAGGAGGGGCATGGCGGGCAATGCCAGCAGCCTGCAGGGGTCTCCAGGGCCTGGAGCCGCAAACAAGGCCCTAAAACAGGGTCTTCATTCCCCCCGGCACAGACACCGCCTCAGAGACCTCAGGGCTCTGGCCCAGCCAAGGACGTTGTGCTTGTGTGAGGAGAAATTCACTTCAGATCCTTTGAGAATGTAACAGGGGTTTATTAGAAGTGATCCGGAGTGTTTGTGAGGACGGAGAAGCAGGCTGTGTGTGTGTGTGTTTGTGTGTGTGCACACGTGCATGATTATACACCACACAACTTGCACACTCCCGCTTAAGTGCAATATGTGCATTAAGTTAGGATGAATGATATGAAATTGCCAATATTCAATCATTTCACCTTTAAAAATGGTCATTCAGGGCCTCCCCGGTGGCGCAGAGGTTGAGCACTGGGTTGCGAAGCTTCCCGCAGCCTCTGCAGCGCCGGTTCGATCCCCAGCTGCTCCCCGGCCACCGGAGGAGGGTCCCACATGGCGCGCAGACCTCTCCTGCCCCCCGCTGCTCCCCTCAGCAGTGTACTTCGGTCCTTCTGCCTGCTCTGCTCCCAGCTCTGGCTCTGGGGAATTCTCTCACCCTCCCGCGCTTCTGACTGTACCCAGTGCCTGTATAAATAAATAAAATAAATCTTTAAAAAAATAATAAATAAATATAAAATAAAATGGCCATTTGGTGAGGTGCGCTGTGTGCAGCCGTCCTGCTGGCCCCACCCCCTGCCCGCTGCCTCTCGTGGGTCAGTCACTTCAGGTCAGGGAGAAGCGCTGAGATGTGGGTTCAGCTCCAGGGAGAGAGGCTCAGTGGCGGCCCTCACCCCCAGGAAGGGGGCAGTGAGGCTGGACACAGGCGGAACTGCGGCTGCTCCCTTTGTGGGCATTGGTGTGTTTGCATGCATGTGCACAAGTGTGGGCATGTGTTCGCACGTGTGTGTGCATCCAAGCACCTGCATGTGTGTGGAGGGGCTGGGGGCCTTAGCTCTGATAAAAATAGCCTTGGCCCTGGATGCTACGGGCTGAGTGTGGGGCGCTTATCACCCTCCGGGGCAGTGGCTCTACCCTGGCACCCTCGGCAGCCCCCACGGCATCGGGAAATCAGAACTGAGAACTGAGCCACCAGCCAATCACCCACGTCTGCTGGGAACCGAGGGCTGGAACCACTCGGCCCCCACCCGGCAGCACCGCCACGCGCTAGCAACAAAGGCACCTTCGTCCATCAGGGGAAAATATTAAATTTTGAGCTGTTTTTATCAGTCTTATGAAAGGCTGAGCAGCTTGCTCAGTTCTGAATCCACGGCCATCGCGGCCTAGAAAGCAGTGACAGGAGATGTGTTCCCCTGCCCCGGCCCCACCGTCTCTTTCTGGAAGTATTTCCTCAAGTCGGCTGGCTTGAGCAGGGGCAGAGAGGAGAGAGAAACTTCCCTGAATGCTGGTGCTCAGCAGGGCGAGACTCACGCGTGAGATGCAAATGACTGTGTTATTTACACATCGGAGGGGAAACAAATCTCGCCTGTAAACGTTGCGAGGGCAGATTATTTTTAAATCTGAAAGTGACAAAAAGTTATTAGAGCGTTTGCAGCTCCCACCCCGTCAAAGAGGCATCCAAATGAGTTTTTAAAAGAACTTTTCTCAGAATTGCAGGAACTGTACAAAGTATCAGAAAACGAAGACGCGTGAAATATCTGACTATCTCAACCTTCGCGAATTCTCTCTCACAAGCAGCTGCATTTCCCAGTGACTTCCGAGCCGCGGCAGCAGCCCTGTGCCCGGCTCGCACGCCAAGGGGCCTCGGCCCCGGTGATTCTCACCCCTCTGTTGTGTCCGCTGGAATTTAAATAAATAGAGCATTTTATTATTTAGCTCCCTTGGTCTGATCTCTTTTGTAGACTTAAATTTTTTAAAAATAGGTGAAGCAAGCCAGGAAAATGGAGATTCATTGGCCAATTCTCTGGATCACTGGAGTTTATTTGGGAAATTATGCTAAATTCCCATCTCTGTGCTCCGCGGAGCGGGTTCCCCCCCGAGGTGGGGGTCAGCGCTGGCAGATGCGCTCAGGAGCTGGTCTCGGCTCCACGTGTTCACCGGACGCGCTGTGTTTACAGGAATCACGCCAAGTGGGGCATCACTATGCTGTACGAGGCGAGGGCGCGTGGCTAGGGGTCAGCACCATTCCCGGTGGGCCGGCTGCCCAGTGGTCTGCCCAGGTCTGAGAGGACCCCAACCGGGCTGCAGAGCCACACCCATAGGGTGAGATAAGGGGTGGTGGCCAGTGTCTGGGGTGGCTGGAAAGAGGGTGACCCCCGAGCCTCACAGGCCGCCTGTCCAGCACAGACAGCCACATTTGCAAGGCCCTTGGCAGCCTCCAGTCCTGGGGTTCCCCCGGCCCTGCAGCCAGCAGCAAGAGCCTCTTGGGTCTCAGGTAAAGGCCAGTGAGGCAGGAGCCGCCCTCTGGCTCCAAACCTGTGTCCTGGGCTAGATTCCTTCCCGCTCGTGCTTCCTCGGACTGCTTCGGAGTCCCCGTTTGTGGAGTGACCGCTGGGGGCAGGCGAGTGACCAGGTTCCCTGCACGCGGCCTGTCTGGGGTGAGGGGGCGTCTCCTCTCTCCCAGGGTATCTCCTCACTCCTGGAGTATCTCCTCTCCCTTGGGATGTCTCCTCACTCCCCGGGTGTCTCCTCTCTCCCAGGGCCTCTCCCTCGCAGAGACACGCCTTTGTTATTCCTGCTGGACCGTAGCGGAGAGGCCCCGCCAGCTCTGTGCCAACTTGCCAAGGACATCGAGCTTCCAGTGAAGCTCCGGGGCAGTGCAGGCTCGCAGGTCCACCCCCGGGCTCCACACTCCACTCCACATCTTGAAATGCTGAATGATTTTTGAACAAAAGGAGCTACAATTTTATTTTGCATGGAGTCCTATAAATGATGGGGTCCGTCCTGCCCCCCCATGTTGTCTCCTGGCCACTTTTTGGGGGGTGAAATAGACACAACATGAAACTGACAGTGTGCAGTGTGCATGCAGCACAATCACGTTGCTGTCCCACCGTCGTCACCCCTATTGTGAATCTTTTACATTTTCCCAAACTTAAACCTTGTTCCCACAAACAAGTACCCTCACGTCCCCCAACCTCATCCCTGCACACACCTTTCTTCCTCCTGTCTATGAGTCTGACTCCTCCAGGAGGCCATCGTAGGTGGAGTCATACTGTGCTTGTCCTTGGGGGACTTACTGTGGCTCATTATACTCAGGGTAACCGCCCAGGGTTCATCCAGGTTCCAATGTGTGCCAGAACTGCCCTCCTGTTAGGGGTGAGGGAGCCCCCTGTGTGGACAGCTCACACTTCGCTCATGATCGCCAGCTGGAGCTGGAGTCCCCTGGGGTCGCTTCCTCTCCCTGTCCCTTCCTGTCTTCAGGCAAATAGTAGACAAGCCTTCTGTCCGAATGGATTAGTTTACATCTGCCAGAATTTTGTATCTAACTGAAATCATGCTTCTTTGGTTGACTTTTCTTATTTAGCATACCTACTTTTATATTCATCTAAGTCATGAAATGAGTAATACTTCATTCTTTTTGAGTGCTGAGTAGTATTCCATTGTATGCATGGCTCAGTTTGGTTTTGTACTAAGACAAATAAATCTGGTTTGTACTAAGGCAAATAAATCTGGTTTTGTACTAAGACAAATAAATCTGCTGTGAACATTTGTGTTCAAGTCTTTGCATGAATGTAAGTATTTCCCTGAGGGAACTATGGAGGATTGAAATGATTGGATCATATGGTAAATGCATGTTTAACTTTTTCAGAAACTGCTAAACAATTTCCAACGTTCTCATACCATGTCGCGTTCCAACCAATTGCCCCAGGAGGACCGGCTCCCTGGCATTCTGGACAGTGCTTGATAATCAGTTCGATGACATCCTTATTTTTAACGAGTGGTGGTGAGCAGTTGTGGTAACGTATCTGCTCAAATCTTTTGCCCATTTTTTTAAAATGGGGTTGTTCATTTTCTTACTACTGAGTTTTAGAGTTCTTCATGTATTCTAGGCATAAACCTTCTATGAGATAGAAACCTTGCAAATAATTTCCCCCAGTCTGTGATCATCACATTACACTGTCTTCTGAAGACCAGCCCAGCTCTCCCCAGCACCCACCTAACTCTCCCTGGTCTTCCATGTGCGCAGACCACGTGGGCTTGTTGATCTAGTGTCTACTGGGTTCTTTTGTGAAATTTTCTCTTGATATTAGCATTGCAATTATTGATTTGCAAATGTTATTTTTATATTTAAAAAATTTAACTCTTTGCCTCTCTTTAACTTAACCTTTTAACTGTCCTGGAGTGCAAGATCCTCTTCCGTCTTCCATATGCCACTGATGGTGAGTGCTGAATCCTGGCCTTACAAAAATTATTTTATTCTTAAGTAGCCAAGTATGTTTGCTTCTTTTATGAATGAATTAATTGTAATTATGAATTAATTGTAATTGTAATTATGTAATTGTAATTATGAAATAATTGTAATTATGAATTAATTACAAATTAATTTAAGATTTTGGTATCTTGTATTTTGTACATATGCAGTCATTTCATTAGCAAGGAGAATAACTGAATCTCTTCTTTGCAAGTATATTTTTTTAAAGATGTATTTATTTATGCACACAAGAGCTGAGGTACAGGCCAGAGGTGCAAGGGGTGAGAGGATTCACCAGAGACAGAGTGGGGAGCAGAACAGGCAGACTGACTGAAATCCACTGCCAAGGGGAGCAGCGGGCAAGTCAGGAGAGGTCTGCTGAAGCATGTGGGTAGCTCCCTGGCTGGCCTGGGGATCGAACTGCTGCAGAGGCTGAGGACAGCTTCATCGGTTGCGTCTTAACCCCTTGCGCCACCAGGGAGGCCCACTTCCTTGCAAGTATTTTAAAGATTAATCCCTTTTAAGATTTGCTAGAATCATCAAAAATAATAGTAATAACTGCGGCCATAATTATCCCTCTCTGGGAACACACAGAGATTTTGGCTGCCAATGTTGAATTTAGAGTGTTTGCATCTGGAATGATAACAAAGATGGTTCTCGCACAGGCTGACCTGTGACCTTCTCTGTCCCCTTGCTGTGTTTAAGCAACCCCAAGGGGGCTCCCGCCCTGGAATGTGGAGCCAAAGGCCGCCCAGCCTCCCAGTTAATGAGGGTTCCTAGGTGACCTGCGTAACCACTTGGGGTCACGTTGGTGGCGGCCCCGGCCAGTGGATTGGAGACCATCAGGGACGAGATGATGGCGGTCATCTTGGCTTCCAAGGCAGCAGGGGCAGCGGTGACGATCGAGCCACCCAACGGACAGGACTTGAGGTGCTGGGAACACGACTTAGCAGGATTTCCTGCACAGGGTAATCACGGGCTGAGTGATAAGAGCGTCCAAAGTTCAGGGTCAGCGGGTCAGGCTGGCTGTTCAGGCTCCTGACACTCCTCTGAGGGCGGAGGAGCTCCCTCTATAAAGAAAAAATTGTACAGGGCCCCCATCTTTGCCCCGTGAAAGGACTGAGACCCCAGAGTCACACGACCCCCGTCCTCCATCCCCTCAAGTCTCTTCTCCCCACAGGAGAGGGTGGACCCAACGGCTGCCGGCTCTGGGGCAAGCTCCTCCTGGAAGCGGCCGGATGCCTGATGCCGCCCTCCCAAGGGCTGCCTTCACCTCCATCCCCTACTTTGTGGCTGGCAAGGTTGTCACCGGCCGTCCCATTTTTTTCTACATCAGAGACACCCAAGGGTGCTGACTTCCAAGAGCCCCAGACCAGGCCAAATTTTGCCCTAAGAAATCAGAGCGCGAGGGTGTCTCCGGTCAGACCCGGGGGAGCTAGAGGAAGGGTGTTGGGAGGGGTTCGCGGGGAGTCAGATCGAGGGGGGCAACTGAGGCAGGACGCCCGGGAGCCTCGGGCTGACAGGAGCCGCCGTCCCCGCCAGGAGGCCCGAGGCCCCTTTGTGAGCAGACCCAGGCTGGGTGAGCACGAACCACGCTAGTTTGCTTTAGCATTTTTAATTAAAAATAACATTCATTGTGTTTTCATTTCTGTAGCAGTGCGTGTTGGGGAAAGACAAAGATAAGCAACATTTCTTCAAAAAATTAAAACATCCGTTATCTCACGGCAGCGCCCGCCGCCCAGAGCGCTCCGTGTCCGCTCGTTGCCCGTGCGCTCTGCCCGGACAGTCGTCGATTTCTCACAAAAACGGGCTCACGTCGTCACATTTCCTGGTACGTCTTCCTTCGTTTAATAATATCTCACACACCAATTCCCATGTTATAAAAAAAAAAAAAACTTGAGGAATATCATTTTAACAGTAATTTATTTTTGCTATTATTTTAAGGGAAGGATGTTTTATGTCAGTCTTTTTCTTTTTATTATTATTTTATTTCACATGTTTTTACACCATATTACTCAGCAATCAAAAAAGACAAACTCATGCCATGTGCAGCAACCCGTCAGTCTTTTTCTACAAGGCTAAGTCTGGTTTGTTTCGACACCGATGGTCCTGGATCCAACGTCCTCCGAGCCCTGTGGCCTCTACTGATGGTCGGGGCTGGAGGCCGGGGAGGTGCCCCCAGAGGCCCAGAGCGTGAGGGTGAGAACTCACCAAGCCAGCATTTGAGAAGCTGACTCCACGTGAAAGGTAAAATCATAAAGTCAGCGAGTTCATGCCTGCGTGTCTGACCCAGGGCTCAGTCAAGATGGGCCCGGAGGAGGAGGGGCCCCCTGAGTATTTGAGGCCCCAAGAGGTGTCAGGCCAGGGGCTGGGACACCTGCCGCACCGGCACCTGGGGGAGGGCGGCTCAGCCCCTGCTTGATCTTGCTGAGGGCGCGGGGCGTCCCGGGGGGTTCTAGGAGGGTGGCAACATGAATGAGGCCTGAAAGGTGACCGTGGCATCCGTGGGGGGTGGGAGCGAGGGCCACACGGAGCAGGTGCGTTGGCCTCAAGGAGGAGAGGGGCCGGTTTCCTGTGGCTGCCGCCTTCCCCACCAAACACCCAAAATTACCAATAAGAAGAAAAGCAGACACCCTTGCTTCACGCCCAAAGGCCATCTCTGTAAGATGTCTGTGTGGCTTTTCGGAGGTTTTATTGATCACGCTGTCGCTTACCCACAAAGATAATTTGGGTATTGCTTTTAAAACGCAATGGACTCATGCTCATGCCCTTTGCTGACTGTCATTAACACTCTTTCGTGCGGTTACACAATTAACAAATCTAGAAATGTTCTTGGTGATATGTTTATTAGTTGAACTAACATGCAATAATGAAAATCTGAATATAAAAGTTGACTTAAGCAGGGCCTCCCCTGGTGGCCCAGCGGTTGAGCCCTGGGCTGCGAAGCTGCGCACAGCCTCAGCAGCACCAGTTCGATCCCCGGCCGCTGGGCGAGGGTCCCACATGGCGCGCAGACCTCTCCTGCCGCCCGCTGCTCCCCTCAGCAGTGCACTTCGTCAGTCTGCCTGTTCTGTTCCCCGCCCTGGCTCTGGTGAATTCTCTCACCCTCCCGCGCTTCTAACTGTACCCAGTGCTCATATGAATAAATAAATAAATCTTTAAAAATATAAATAAATAAATAAATAATTCTTTAAAAAAAAAAAAGTTGACTTAAGCAGAGCCTGGTTACTGAAAAATGACAGCGGTTCCTCCATCACCGTCCTCAGAAATAGAAGGTTTCCAGATTCCAGATCCTTCTCTGCCCTGTTTCTACAACTCTTCTCTCCTCTCCAAGATAACTGCTCTCCTGACTTCAAACACTTTTGGACTCATTTTGACTGCTTTTGAATTTTGTGAATCACAGTGATTTGTATTAGAATTGCAAAATCATAAACAATAAAAAATAATTTATTTTTCTGTTAATTATCGCATTTACTTATATTTTAATTATATAAGTCGCTTATTTTCTGCCTGACTTCTCTTGCCAAATTGTGTGATTTTGAGGTTCAGCCTCACTACTGAGTGAAGCTACAACTGTTTGTCGTGCTGGTGCCGTAGGATGCTACTGCATAAAGGCATCTTTTCATACGTCACTGGTTATTTTCTTGACATACATTTGAAAAAGTAGGATTGATGAACCAAACCCGAATGTTGATAGATAGCACGAGTTACCCCCTAGAAAACTTTCCCTGCATTGCTCTCCCACCCACCACACGAGTGTGTCTACCTCTCACCTCATGGCCAAATTTGGATCAATTTTATTCACCCATTTTGCCAACCTGATAGACAACTAAAACATTTGTTGTTTTATAGCACCTTTGAAATCACGCTTTGTTAGGAGTTAGGCCAAGGGCACAAAACATTCACAAAAACAGTTTTGTAGGCTTTTCTCCTTAATATGTCATGAACATTCTCCTTTGCTCCTAAATCCACAAAAATGCCGCCATGATCAATGAGTGGAGGATTAACTCTATCCTAGTTCTGGCCAGCCTGGCTTTCTGGGAGCTCACTGTGCCAAAGACATTGTTTGCAGATTGTTACAAATGAATTTATTATGTCACAATGTCCCTTCATTTTCTCATAATTCTCTGAGCTGGGGTCTGTGGTGACGCGGATTTGAAAACCAGGAAACCAGGACAAAGAGAGCCTGTGTTGTGACTCCTGGGAGTAAACAGCTCGTCCAGTTGGGGATCAATTTTGGAACCAAGGCAGCCGCGCTGCCAGCTCCGGCCCCCGTGATTTTAATATACACAAAAGGCCAACTCTTTCAAGCTATTAATTATCACACTTCACTCTCCTTCAGAGAAAAGATGTGGTTTGCTCCCGCTGCACTGCTGTAACCTCTTGTGGATTGTAATTGCCACAGAAATGCACCTTCATTTATATTGCATTTCACTAATGAAATGCAGGAGTGAAAACGAAAGTTAGTCATCGCCTGCCTTCCCGTGCAGCGCGCGCTTCTGACAGCATCCACACTGGTCGCTGTTGTTGTCCATAAACCAATTCATGAAGTCGCTTTCATTTTATTTCTTAACCTTTTGACCAAGAATCTTCATGGGCCCAAAGAATAGAAATCCTGTCACCTTCCCTGACCTGAGCTGTATGAAGGACGCATTTCCTCACTCACTCGGTGAGGGGACTCCAGCCCCCCTGGCCAGCCAGGAGCGTGGGGCTCCCTCCCCTGACTCCCTCCCCTGACAATCTCAGAACCACTCTGGGTGGTTTTTCCAGAATCGCTGGATAATTGCTTTCCTCCCCAGCATGCTTCTGGCTCTGGAGGGTGACATACGACAGAAGAGATTTGATCAGGTTTATAAAAATTCCAGATGCATGAAAAGATGTCCCTGAAAATGACCCACACAGCACAGCAGTTAGCCAAGGGTCGGAAACAGAGTGTTCAGCCACCCTCTTTCGACACAGTAGTAACCTAGATTGCTGTTTTCAAAAGCCGGTGCCTTCCCTGCTCAGCCCAATGGCTGTCACATGATTAATGTGCCGGTGTCTTATTAACTGCTCCGTTACAGAAGCTGTCCAATTCACAGCCACCCGCGCCACGGAGACCTTTTGTAAAAATCTAGTAGAAACCACGCTGCTCTGGCTGCAGGCTGCTGCACCTCCCGCCAAAACATCATAAAGAGTGAGGAATTCCTGTTTCCAGTGAGCCAGGCCATACATCAACCCACCGGGAGGATGGGAAAAACTCGCAAGGGCTTCCTGCCCTCGTACTCAGACGCAGATAGTGTGAGGCATAGTCAGGAGGGCCTGTCACGAGGGTGTGTGTGTGTGTGTGTGTTTGTGTGCACGCGTGTGTGGGGGGGGTCAGGCGCAGAGGGCTGAGAAATCTCAGCACCACTTACCTCCAAACACGCTGATCTTATCACACGCCCTTCCTTGCTGTAACAATATTTTAAGATGGTTAAAAATTGCCACCTTATCTGTTCGGTGCTATCACTGCTGCTTAGCTTATCTGGGCCCAGCTGCTGGAGGAAAATGCAGGTGGCGTGACCTTGATTCCTTGGCACCTGACCTTAGCGTCTAATCAGCCGCGTGTCTGGTGAGGCCCGCAGCACCGGCCCGCCGGCAGCCAGTGTTTGGAGAGGTGCCGACTTCACCCCCCTCACACAGGGCCGCTCAGCCCGAGCCTCTGCTCTGGGGCCCACAGGGTGAGGGGAGTCTAAACTCGTGGGCGTCCTTGCAGTTGAAAATCACGCGGATGCCATCAGCTCAGTGGTGAAGGAACAGTCTGAGTTCACGCTGAGCCCGCTGAGGGGAAGCTCGGATTGGAAACAGAAAACAGCAGTTGCTCCCAGGGGTGTTTCAGACCCCCCCACACACAGCAGCCCACCTGGAATCACGGGACACGGTGTCATGTCATGAACACACACACAGTGTGGACGTGCGCACACACATGCATCTGCACATACCTGTGCACACCCTCGGACACATGCACACACACATGCCCTGTGGTGTGGATGCAGGAGACCCGTGTGTGCATAGGTGCACCACGGACCCTTGCACAGGCGAACACACGTGTGTGCACATACACATGTACTCACAGGTACAAACACACGCTCTGAATGCCAGCTTTAGGGTGATGCTTTCAGAGGGGTCTAAAGGTGGATTCGTGGCCCAGATTGAAGTGATGACTTAAAATCTGGGAGGATATAAAAAGATGACAGTTATTAAAGGACCATTTTATTAAAAGTGACATAAAAGACCTGGACTTTCTCTCTCTCGGTGACTTTGGAATCAAATTTGCTTTGTTGACAAAGCAATCAAGTTTCCTGGCAGCCGGCGGACTCAACCTGGACCCTGGAAATCCAGCTGTTTTCTTTCTGGCTCCGACACCGTCACTCGGAATAAATATCCTCACGGGTGACGTGTCACCCAGGTCTCTGGGCCAGTGAGCAGCAGCCTCGGGTACTTCCTGCTGATGCTTGGGGGGCAGGCGCCACCGGCCCCAGTTCCCTCTCCAGGATGTGGTCACCCGCACCCAAGCTGCGTCCACTGGGCTGGACACCCGTGAGGGAGACACCCCCGCGGCCTTGCTCACCTTTCCTCCCAATCACCAGCCCCGGGTGGCGCCAGGCCTTGTGCCCCACGGAAGGTGACTCCCTCTGGGTCTCCAAATTCAGGGTCCGTGAGAAACAGCTTAGCTGTGTCTTGGAAATAATTTATGGGTCTGGGGAGCTGTGACCCTCCAAAGAGAGGACTTGACCCTCATGAGGTGCAGGGGCCTGGCAGACGGGAGGTGATACCTCCTGTGTGGACCCCGGGGAGAGCGTCCCTGGGGCTCTAGAAGCTGCCTCCCAGGGTCTGTCCCCCCTCCTCTGGCCTCAGGCTCACTCCTGCTAGGCAGTGACCCTGGCAGGTGGTATTCCTGGGGGGCCTGTCAGGGCTCAGGTTGAAGGCAGGCCACAATGGGGGAGAGGACAAGGACAAGTGGGCCTCCCCAGCGCAGGCACGCCCCTCCGCTCTGGCAGCTCAGACCCGGCTCTGGGTGTCGTCACACACTTGCAGGCTGTGTTCTTCTAGACAAGGGTGTGTGGAATCAAGTGGGGTGTTGCCAAAAGGGGAAAACTAAAGAGATGGCAAACCGCAAGGTTACCCATGTCAAATTGCAGAAGGAAAACTGAATGGGTCAAGGGGGGTAAACACCGCCTGCCCCGGGGCTCCCTGCAGGAGATGACCGTGTCCCCGCGGGCAGCAAGCCCCTGCCCCGGACGTCTGTGCAGAGCCCCAAAGCCACTGGGGAACACGCTCCTGTGCATTAGCCCCAGCGTCTGGCCACGGGACGACACATGCACTGTAATGAGACCCGGCCTGCTCGATCCCACTTGCAAAATGACAGGCATCTTATATGAGCCCAGAAGAATATCTTTGAGTAGGAAGCCTTCAGAGGACACCATTACAACAGTAGCAATGGTGCAGCCTCTTCCTTTTCAAGCACTCTTTGATGTTATGTGGTTCTAGGCTACCCGTACGAGACCAGCTGACAGGGGCGCAATACTTTAGTTGCCGATAAATCTAAGATGCAAAAGACAAACCTTAAGTTTTATTTTTAAAAAATTGAAAGCTTTTAAAACAAAACATACCTGTGAAAACCTAGGAAAAATAATTTGTATAAGATATGGGTGAGCCGAGGTTAAACAGAGACATTGTTAAGGCTCGTCAAAGCCTTTAAAAAACACATAGGCTTGGGCCTCCCCGGTGGCACAGCAGTTGAGCGCTGGGTTGCGAAGCTGCCCTCAGCCTCTGCGGCGCCGGTTCGATCCCCGGCTGCTCCCCGGCCACCGGAGGAGGGTCCCGCATGGCGCGCAGACCTCTCCTGCCGCCCGCCCGCTGCTCCCCTCAGCAGTGTCCCTCGGTCCTTCTGCCTGCTCTGCTCCCCGCTCTGGCTCTGGTGAATTCTCTCACCCTCCCGCGCTTCTGACTGTGCCCAGTGCTTGTATAAATAAATAAATAAATCTTTAAAAAAAAAAAAAACATAGGCTTAAGACAAATAATACATTTTTTAAATCACCGTGCCAAGCACTCTGTTCCAGAGTGTGAAAAATAACTGTAAAACTCAGAATAGAAATGTCCCCCAGTTTAATTACTGTGGTCAAATTAGAATAAAATTGAAGTGAAATAGTTTCCAAAGCAGAACTGAGGGCAAATGGGTAGAGAGCTTCAGCGGCTTCCCTGCCTGAGCGCCCCGGAAATTCCTGCAAAAACATTAATAAATGTGCTTCGGCCCATCCCACAAACGCCCTCTGTGTGGCTTGACGTGGTCTGTCCCTGCTAAAGGCTCTGAAAAGTTCTGCAGCAAAGAATCTTATTTCATCCACCATTTTCAAAACTGACTTGGGGAAGAGGCGCCTTCTGCCCCGCACACCTGCAGCAGCGGCCGGGATGTCTCTAGGAGGGTAACTGAGCCTGGCAGGAGGTTTCAGTAGAATAGATCAGGGTCTTCGCCTTTATGACGCCAACGTCCCAGAGGAAAGGAACTACTAAGTGCTACTCAGAAGCTATTTGGCGTTGATGTTGACCCTGGAGGGGGCCAGAACACACCATTCATCTCCAGCAGCGGCTCCCCAGCCTCCAGCGCCCCGGCCCTGAGCGGTCACCCCCTTCCCACTGGGAAGCCGTCCCCAGAGCGGCCAGCAGGGGGCTCTGTCCGCCAGCCCTGCCGCTGAAGGACTCGAGGCCCGTTCAAGGTGAAGATGGTTCAACCAGCAGCAGGCCAGAGCAGTCACCTGGCCACCGGGGCGGGCGCTAGGAAGCTGACCGCCGTCCAGGCTGGCCGTGAGAGGAGTCTGTGCTCAGAACTTTATTATTAGTTCGTGTCATGTGCACATTTCAAGCGGAGCTACGAGTCCAAAGGGGAGGAAATAGAAACCGAGGCTTCATTGAAAAAATCAGAAGGACTTAGGTTTCCCCACGTGGCTGGTGGCCGGAGCGGGCGGCGCGGTCAGACATGCGGGGAGAGCTGCGCGTCCGCTTGGAAATAAGCAGAAATAAATTGAAGGCCCGTCGGCTCGGGGCGCAGGGCCCCTCAAGGGTGACTGCCGGCGCGGGAGGCTCGTGGGCAGAGAGTGCGCGGTGAGCGCCGCCGGCTGGAGGCCCCTGCACCCCGGCCTGCCCCTGCCCGGCAGGAGCCAAAGCCAAAGGGAACAAAATGCTTTAAACTACTTATAAGTCGCGGCGTAAAAAGATAAAAAAGCACTTGGTCCAAAGCGAAAGCCACGCCGCGGTGGCCAGACGGTGGGGAAGGTGACCGGCGCAGGAGCCAGGCCGCAGGACCCGCGCCCCAGCACAGACTCGGAGCCGCTGGCGACCTCCGTGCCTGCCCGGAGCTGAGATGGCCACAGGCACAGGCGTCCCCTGGAAATGTGACAGGTGCGAGTGACTCATAACTTCTGGCATTTGCCAGGAGGGAACGAGTTTCTCTCTCCCAAGCGCAGGGAGCATCTGTGTGTGACCAGCGCGCACCCAGGCGGGCCCCTCGCCAGAGGGACATGCCAAGCTTTGCCCCATCGCAACTCGTGACCTTCTGGACAAATAAGGCCGAGGGACTGGCTCTTGACATCATCGTGGGCAGGTGATTCCCAGGAAAGGCCGCGTTCATCCTTCCTCTGATGCAACATCAGCGCTCATCAGCCCTGGTCTGGACTCCACCCCTCTCCACGGCCCCAGCAGGCAGCCCCTGGGGGCAGGGAGGCTGACATGTACCCTGCGTGCAGGGCCCAGCTCAGGCAGCAGCTCTGTCATGTAAAGGACCACACCCGCCTCAGGCAGCCAGTGCTGTCTCCTCGCTGGGCGCTCGGCCTGCGCACCAGGAGGCTGGCCTCTGAACTGCCTCACCTGGCCAGGAGGCCTGAGATTACAGTGATTTTCTGTCCAAGTCCGCAGCAGACCTGAGGCACGCTGTCGCAGAGCAGCGCGTCGCGAGCTTCCAAGCAACAGAACCAGGGCCCGCTCGCCACCGTGGGGTTTGCCAGCATCTGTGGTGCAAATATGGCATCCGGGCCTGTGTGAGGCCACCGCGAGGGGCCAGTGGATGAAAGTTGGGAAGAATCAGGTGTGAGGAGGCCAGGGGAGGGCCCAGGCCTGCGGCACTGACTGGCCGAGGCTGACCCAGGTCCCCAAGTCAGGGACTTAGTGGACACTCAGGACGATGCCGGTGAGGACTCTCTGGCCCCGCCAGAATTGCTTCCTTTTTTCCATCATTAATTAGAATTGATTGAAAACTTCTCTATAAAGCATTTTGATGTTTGCTAACTCCTCTCAGCAAGACTGTTTTGTACCTAAAAAGTCATTCTAACTCTCTTAAAAACAACTGTTTTGAAGTAAACCCTACAGTCTTGTTCAGTCATGGCCTCGAGAATTTTCCTTAGAGTGTTATTTAGGACAGCGAGAAAGAGCACAGGTACACACGCACCTGCACGACATTAATGCAGTTTGGGCGACGTGGACTCAGTGAATTTTCAGTTCAGCTTGTTTTTTTTAAGATTTATTTATACATAAAAGAGCTGGGGTACAGGCCAGAGGTGCGGGAGTGAGAGGATTCACCAGAGACAGAGTGGGGAGCAGAACAGGTGGATCCACTGAAATCCACTGCTGAGGGGAGCAGCGGGGAGACAGGAGAGGTCTGCTGCGCCCTGTGGGTAGCTCCCTGTCCCGGGATCGAACTCAGGCCTCGGTGGCTGGTGATAGCTTTGTAGTGCTGAGACTTAACCCTTTGCACCACCAGGGAGGCCCCAGGTGAGCTTTTTCGACTCCCTCTTGGGCCTCAGGCCCAGAGCTGCCTGCTTCGTGCCTTCCCCATCCCCTGCAATCTCACCTCCCAACCCCATTTTCCCAAATCAGAGCCTGGGCAGAGAGCAGGACTTGGAGGCCTGGTGCTAGGTGGCGGGCTTGGGGGAGACAGAAAGAAGAGTGAGAGCCGCTGGGCCCTCAAGGCACTGCTCACGGAAAACCCCGCTCATCAGCCTCGGCTCGCCCCACGCGTCCATGAGGCCCCAACCCTCCTGACGACAGGCCAAAGGGAATCTCTTCTCAAACCCAAAGCCCTAAAGCTCCCGTGTGGCCAGAGCATCTTCACCACGTGTGTCTTTTTTGTGAGTTTTGTGTGATTAAGCGTGTGGCCTTGGGAGAGCAGGTGAGGCCAGGGAGGCCCACTCAGACAGCCGCCTGGGGCTTGAGGCGCAGGGTCCAGCAGCTGCCCACTGAGACGCGCTGTCACGCTGCCTTTGTTTTAACCAAGGGTCACCAGTGACACGGAAATTTACACTAAACCACGGGCGAAAGAAGACATCTTAGCTGGCACGGAAAAGATTCTGTTATTTTTATTTCAGTGCCTCTGAGGCTGCCCTGTGCTTTTGGACACATTTTGTGCCTGGAAAAAAATTCTTTAGGATGGCAGAAATTCTGAAAATGCCCAGACAAGGTGGTGTTGTTTTTTCCAGATAGCTGTCAGGTAAGGGCAGACACCAACGTTGTGAATTTTAAGCAAGTCATTTAGAATAAAATATTAATTGGCAGAGCTCAAAAGATTTTGCACCGCCAACGTGCTCTGTGCTCGGTCACTCCACGAAAACGGAGAAAGGGCAAGAAAAACTCCACAGTAACACAAAATAAAGCCTGCAACGGGCTGCGCACTGAGGAATTAGTGGAGGTAATTAAATTCCAAGAACATTTTCAAAGGGAACAAAAGACAAATCGGGGACTTAGCAAACAAGACACACAGGCAAAGAGGAACATTCAAATTAGGTAATTAGATGAGTGGATTTGGGAAACATCTTTGTTTTGGTTCATTATTTAACTAAAATTTGAAGCTACATTAAAAATACAAATGGAAGGTGGCCCGAGAGGGCCCGACAGGGCCAACATGGCCGAAGAGCGTTCCGCTGGCCGGCAAGAGCACTGAGGACAGAAGAAGGAAGAAAGGCCCAGCGTCTGTGTGGCTTCTCCGCAGCTCGCCCGGGGGAAGGGGTCCCTGTGGGGTCACCGGCCCCTCGCAGTAGGAAATCAGCCCAAACGCCTACTCGCCCTCTTTTTAAAGTGTGTAAAGCAAACCGCACGTCTTCAAAGCTCAGCGGGAGCTGGAGAACCCACACAGGGAACTTCACGACTGGGGGCCTGGCTCTGACCTGGCTCTGTTCCAGAGCTTTCCTTTCTGGAAACTTCTAGGAGCCTGACTGTTGAATGTCAACGCGATAAGCAGTTCTGGAGGAGCAGGAAACGAACCCAGGCTGTCCGTGAGCCCCCGACGGGGCTTTGTGGCTGCGATTGGGTGCCATAAGCCAGCCACAAAATCTGGAAAATTCAAGTGAGGCCAAAACAAGACGCAAAGGCAGAGGTAACAGCCTCTGCTCGGGGTGGAGGGAGGGTGCAGGTGAGCATGGAAAGGCACTGTTGACCCAGCGCGACATCAGCCTGGGCTGGCTCAGCCTGGGCTGGCTCAGCCTGGTCACGTACACCTGACCAAAGCGGACGAGTCTTGGGCCCAGGGGGAGGCTGCTGGGCTGGAGACGGGGGTGCGGTTTAAGGTTCCCCTCACTGCCCAGTCTTACAGCTGGAATCGGGAGACTTGAGAGCTAGGTCTGCTCACCCGACCTATCTCCTCTGCCCGCGGCTGCATCCAGACACCAACTCTGAGCAGCCAGCGGCCCATAAACGTGTCACCATCTGCTCGTGTAACTAGCCACCCCAGGACCCCAGGACCCCAGCCCCGCCCGTCTGGAGGGGGAGGCAGCAGAGAGCCCAGGAGAAGGGACAGCAGAAGGGGGTTCCTGTTCATGGCCTGAATTGGGGGACACGCACATCCCCGAAATCCTCTGGGATTTCTCAGGCCAGGTTTCCAAGGCCAGAATATGGTGCAGCTCGTCCTCACTGCGACCGACGCGGTTGAAAGCCCCGCGTACTCCTGACTCGGATGCCGCACAAAGGAAGCGTGCGCCATGTCGCCGCTGAAAAGAATCCTAAATGAGGACTTTGAGCTTGAACTTCGGCAAATGTCTTCCTAGGTGGGCAATTCAAAACCCCTCAGTGAAAGGAACGGCCTCCGCTCACGCAGGCCTGGGAATGTGTGTGTCTGCAGGAGAAAACAGTTGCGACTTTAAAAACTCGCCCTGGAAAAAGGAAGCGCTGTGTCCCCTCTGGAACTTTTGGTTCTCAGGGTTGCTTTCGTTGCCATGACATTCGATTCATGAACAAAGCCCCTGGGAAGTGACCTTGGCTGCGCGGCAGCTGGAAATGAGGCTGAGGAATGAGACTTGACCCAAAGGTTCGTTCCGGCCAGGACGCCCCCCCAAAGCTGAGCGGTTCCACCACTCCCCCGGCGGGCCTCGCAACTGGACCCAGGCCTCAGCCCCGCGCCAGGGTCTGCCCGGGCAAGAGCTCCCTCGCGCTCTGCTCACGCCTGCGGGCCACCCAGTGTCAGAACAGTCTGACTCCTCCCTGACGGCCAAAGCAAGAAAAAGTGAAAATATTGGAGAGCGAGCTTGCCCACCCCCACCCGAGCAAGAGCCCGGAGCAAGTCCCAGGCCCGGAGCCAGCTCGGAGCCCAGAGGAGTCGCGCCCCAGAGCCAGTCTGCACCCCAGAGCCAGGAGAGCAGCCTCCGCCCTCCCTGAGCGGCCCTGGGGCGCTCGGGCTCTGCACTGTGCGTGGCTCAGGGCTGAGGAACACGCTAGGAGGCCCCGGCTCCAGCCCAGACCCGCCAGGGCAGCACAGGGGCAGAGGAGGGAGGGGTGTCCCCACCCCTGTGCCGTCTGCCCAGCTGGACCCTGCAAACAGCAGCAGGCGGGCAGCAAAGGAAAAACCATCAATGCAACAACCAACGCTGGGGAATTTCTGTGGCTGAAAGTTCTAGAGCACGATGGCGCAGACGGGAGGATTTATCCTGTGTTTAGAGACCTGGGGCTTCAAGGAGCTGGGGGAGGGGCGGCCTCACCCTCCAGGCCAGAGTGGACGAGGCCATGTTCCCCACTGGCCCCACCCAGGGAGAGGCCCGCCCGGCCTAGTCCCCAGGCCATAGACTGGCGGGAGGAACCACAGTTGCTTTTTCTGTTCTGGAAAGGGCAGAAGCCTGTGATGTGATGGTGACAGCGCTGCCTCCTTGGGGAAGGGCACAGGCCTGGGTGGGGACACAGCTTCTCCCGGGCCTCGGGGTGCTCCCTGCTCTCAGCCCCCAAGAGTCTGCTCTGATGGCGCTGGGCTCTGGGGACCCCCAGGCCGGATGGCTCTAGTTCCCACAGCAAGGTGTCGACAGACCTGCTCCAAACCTGCTGGCAACTCCTAGCGACCCTTTTGGGGAGACGGACCCCAGGGGCCCTTCCAGCATCAGACAACTATGACGGGCCCCAGTCTGGCTCAGGGAGAGACAGCGCAGCACCACCCCTCGGACCTGCTCCTCCAGCCTTCTTCAGCCGGCGCTGCCCCCTCAGCGGCTGCCGCACTGCCTGGCGGGACAGTCTGGCTGGGCAGTTTCCGCCGCCCCGGAACTGCTGCTTGAGGCCTCCCCAGCCCCCGGAGCCTCACCCAGACCAAGAGGAAGCCCTGAAGACACGTGACTGGCCCCGGAGGGCCCGTGAATGAGTAAAGATTAAACATTGAGGCTGGGCCTCTCCCTGTCTGCTGACCCCTTCACTTCAGGGGACAGGCGGGAGAAGCTGGCGGAAGCCGGGCCAGCGGGGCCGCCCTGAAATGTTCCTCAGATGACTCAGATTTCCTTTCACTTTTCTTCTCCCCACATCAAAGCTTGCTCAAGTCCCCGTTACTGTGTGACCGAGGGAGGCCCAAGGACCCCCACTGTGAGGGAGTGATGCTCTGAGGGTCCAGCCGTCTGTGCGCACGGGGTGGGGAAGCAGGTTCTTGGTGTGAAAGGTTCATGTGCAGAGAGAGAGGAGGGGACATTCCTAATAAAACCCCAAGTATCACCCACCCTTTTGCAGGTGAATGTCCAGCCAAACAGGCTGGACCCAAGAGGGAGGCTGAGGCCCGAGGGCTTGCCATACGTCTAAGGCACCACAAGAAAGGGGTTGGCAGGTCCCAGAGAGCTGGACCAGGAGAGACCCAGAATTCAAACATGCCTTATGAGGTCAGGATAAGGGCAGCCATTGTCTCCCAAGGGCCAGGAGCAGCCTCCCTGTGTTTCTGGCCCACGACTCTCTTCCAGGTATCTCTGCATGTCTCTCCTCCACACGCATCCTCCTTCCTCTACCTCTATTAATACATCCACCTTGCTCCTTCCCGGCTGCCCTCTGGGGAGCGGGTGCATGGCATGCTGGGGCTTGTAGTCCAAGTGGGGGCAGGACAATCAGTGCCTGTTCAGTGCTCCCCCCTTCACGGAGAAGCGTTCTACAACGCCCTTCACGGCCAGCCTGGAAATTATGCTCACTCCTGAGATTTTGTTCTTATGACAAATACTTTTGTTTTTTTGCTTAACTCTGAACAATAAATTTGCCCTGAACTTTGTGAGGTAATAACACACTGGTAATGTGAGGTGACCAAACTGCTCTTTCAGTATCTATATAAACCTCAAAATGCTATCTAGAGAGAAGAGCCCTCGCATTTAACAAAAGTGCTGGCCCTTGGCCAACCTGTAGCAAGACGGTTTGAAAATTCTGACCCACTTTTTGTCACGCTGACAAAGAAATGAAATGGATGTGCCTGTGCCGGGAGCACAGGAAACCCACCCTCCCTCCTCTGGGCTAGCAAATACTCCAACAAGCATCTGACAGACTGACAAGAGAACAAGCCAAAGAGAAGTTTAATAATAACTTATTTACTGCCTGAAGATGTAGGAGAGACTCAGCGAGATGAGTAAGACCCACGTGGCTTCAGACACCATCTTGAATGACTCAGCTGGGACCAGAGAGGTTGGGGAAGAGAGGGGCCGGCAAAGACGGTCGCCTTCTCCCCGGGATCAGGCCTCCCTACAGCAGGAAGGTCTTCCTGACGGAGAGGAGTTCAGATACAAACACCCGAAGCAGCCTCCACCCAGCCGTCAGAGCCCCTCCCTGAAATAAAGCCGTGGCCAGACTCCTTTGGGGTGGAAGGTTTTTCTCCCCCGCTGGGTGACAACTGACACCTGTTGGCATCTGGTCTCTCCAGAAGGAATCTGCTTCCTGTGAGTTTCCCAGTGTCGTGATAGCACGAGGACCCTGGAGTCCCCCACTCTGACACACACTCCCTGACCAAGGCAGAGTCTCTCCCTCAGGACCACCCCTCCCGTGGGATGTCCCAGCATCCCAGGTGCAGCAGGGGCTGGGGGTGATGCCGCAGCCTCCCCCATGGGCTGGGATGAGCCGAGGGAGTCTCCCCAGGACCACTCTGGAGAAGCCCCGCTTCAGCCTCTGCACGGGGCCCAGAAAGCATTCCAACAAGACGGTTCGCCCTGCAGAGAGGCAACCCGATAGCCTTTTATATTTAAAGAATTTTATAAGGAATTTTGACATGAGCATCTAATTGCTGATTTTCAAAGTTTTCAAAAGTGGGCAAAGTGTGGAATAATTTAAATCCAGCCATTCGGACATATTTAATATCTTATTTTTAATCTACAGATTTTGCTAGAGTCTGTAGTCGGAATTCACTTTCCCTTTAGGAGCCTCCCTGTTCACAGATATTAGTAAAGCCCCATTAGCACAAAACAGTGTTGGTCTTTTTTTTCTAGTAAAGGCAAAAACATCCTGTTACTACTTTTAAACGCTTTAGCAACAAAAGCCCCGCACCTCTCTCTTCACAGCACCCTAATGAAATCTAACTGGAAGATGAAAAAGGGTAAAATCCCAGGCTTTGAGGATTTTTTTTTTAATTGCCAATTTTCCCCTTGCACTGAAGCATTAATCCTTGAAGAATGGAAAGCAGGCTTGCCAAGCCCCAGCAGAGAAGAGCATGGGACTGAAAGGGGAGGGAGCCCCTGGGGGGGGCCTCATGACGGGGAGCACTCCCTGCCCCCCTCCTCGAACCCACCCCTGAGCCACCGGGGCCATCACCCAGCCTGGGCTGGAGGGTTCTGAGCATCACTGGCATTCAAATGGGCCTGCCAACCCCTGCCTGGCACAGCTCCCCGGGGCCTGTCAGCACAGGGTTTAAGACCCCAGCTCCCAGATCCAGGGGGACCCGGCCAGAGTTCAAACCCTCCCGGAATTTAAATCATCGACATGTAAAACCGGCTACCTTGAGGAGTGCAGAGATTTCTTCTCCACCGACTTTATTTTTATGAAAACAAAAAACCCCAGCAGACAATGCCTCTCCAACAGAGATTTAAAAAGAAAGAGGAAGGGGCTCGGTGGGGTCATGCTCCCCATTCAGCTAAACACTGGTTGCCATGGGAACAGGAGCACTTTGTGTGGCTTGACTAAGCTGCCCCCACCCCCTGTCTCATACACTAGCGCCACTGTCCCTGGTATTGTGTTTGTGTGGCCAACTTTTCTTCCCTTTCATTCGCTCCCCTGCCCCCATCTGTCCCCAGCAACAGCACCCAGCGCCACTGAAGCAAAAGGCAGAGAACGCTTCGCTCTTGGAATCCCACTGAATTTCATCGCCAGGCACAGAAGTGTCCCAGCAACGGGCGCCAGCATCCTGCCCGGGGGCCTGGCCCGTGCCTTGTTTCTGGTCCCTTTTTTAAATCTCTTCTTCAAGCAGGTCATGACCACTATCTCTCAACTCCCCTGCAGAGCATACACTTTGCTCATCAGCTTTAAATTAAGTTTTCAAGTGCAAAAAAGGCTGCAGGCACATGGGCTACAGAGAAAAGTAATAACGGAGCTTGAAAAATGGTCAGAGAAGCATGTTTTAAGCAAACTGCACTCGGCGAACATGCCTACTGTTTGCATGCACATGTGTGCATGCAGAGAATTCTAGAAGGTGCGCTTGCCTACCCTTGGAGGGGCGGAGAGAGCAGAGCTAACGGCTCTGAAACCAGGTGAAAACCCAAAGTTCTCTCTTCGCCTGGGTACCTTTAATTTGGCTTTATTTCCCCAATTCATTTTGACTTTTAAATTAAAAAAGGGAAATATTTATGAATCGATTACTCAGAAGCTGCCATGCAAAACATTTTTGCACATAAATCCTCATCATTTTACTAAGTGTCAGGGCTTTTTTTTATTAAAGGAAAGGCATATTTTTAACATTGTTCATAAATCACCACTAAAATATTTAGTGCTACAAGTTCCTTAGCTTTCAAAGACACTCTTCTTTCTTTCAAAGCTTTCCCAAATGCTTCAAAGCCTTCTCCTGGCAAAGCCCCACGCTATTCACAAACAAGCTTTCAGATTCAGAAGCGGTGCATTTTGTTTCTAAGTATTTATTTAGGAGATCTGCAATTCATTTTCTTTTGCAAGATGAATGTCAATTTTCATCATTTTTTTCCCAAACTTGCAAAAAAATAAATGTTTAGCCTATTTTGGTATACACCAGTTGCCATCTTACAGTTTTGAAAATATCTTGGGATACATGGCAATGCAAGAGTGATTCAAGACTGAGAACCACTTCGAGCTTTAGTGAATAAGAAATATGATTTGTCCATAAAAGCCAGAAATCATCTTTAAATCCATCTTCTCGCTCACTCGCTGTCCTCATGAATATAATTCCTCTTGATCACCGAGATGTTAGGACATTGGCAACTGTAGGAGTTTTTACTTTCTTGAAAGTTGCCTCTTCTGTCCCCCCCACAACTCTGCACCAGGTTCTCTTAAGACATGATCTCTCCGAAGGGTCATCGGACTGAAAATCCCACGGGCGTGGTTTGCCTGCCCCGAGGCACAGCTACCAAGAGAATCTTCTTTGTCTTACCTTCTTTTCTCTCTTTCCTCCCTTTTCCTTTCCTCTTTTATTTTCCGTTGTTTTGGTTTCTCTAAGGAACTTCCCAGAATGAAGCCCTCAGAGCCGGGGTCCTGAAGACAAGACTTGCACCCCCAGAAACTAGTAAGAGCGTCTGCATTTCTCCCACCTCCTTGGGGAGGGAGCGCTCGTCTTTATTGTCCTCCAGCCCCCATGCTCTTCACCCCCGGCAGGGGAGTCACCCGCCTGCCCCCACACCACACCGTGTGCCCCAACTTTGCTCCCACAGACATTGGCCCGGGTGCTCGAAGGGGTCTCCCTCCCAGTGGGAAAGGCAGGTTAACAAGGAACTAGGGGTTACCTGTCCTGCACAGCTGTGCTAAGTCAAAATTTTTCCCCTGGCATGTGGGGAAGGGCACCCCCTCTTCCTTCCAGTCTCCAGCAAGAAAGGCCTCTCAGCACCGCAGGCCCCTGGTGTTCGGGGACGACCTTCCCTCACCTGTAAGCCCCCATTTCCGTCCTTCTCTGCCCAGGTCCTCTGCTCCTCCCTGAGGCGCTGGACTCGGCTGTCTCAGCATCCATGTTTCAGGGAGCAGAATGGAAAGAGGCAAAGACACCCCCCCCCACCCGCCCCCGGCTGCATCTCTTTCCCTGAGGTCGCTCTGCCCACCCGGTTGACCAGGACTTACCCATTTGGCCAAAATTAGCTGCAAAAGACCCTGGAAATGGCCCAGGGACACAGTCGGACGACGTGCTCGGTCGGCGCAGGGGTTGGGACTAGCAACCTCTGCTTTTTATTCTTTTTGCCTTTTCAACTTCTGGCAATGAGGTAAGATTTTGCAACAAGACAACGAATTTGGGAATCAAATTTTGTTGCGAAAGAATGCAGCATTCCACCCGCTCCTTCCGCAGCTCGAGAAGCAGGCCTGGGGGACGCGCTGAGCCACACTCCTCCACACACAGGGGCTTCCCGAGTTAGGAGGATGACACGCAACGTGGACCGGGCGATTTTTCTGAGTCTCGTCAAGACCCGTTTTGATAAGCAGCGGGCGCAGCTGTGGGCGCACTGAAGTGGGTGTGAGGGCGCGGAGTCAACAATACGCCAGGTCAGGGCCTGAGCTACGGGACCAGGTCGCCCCTGGGGGAGCAGCGTGGGGCGGCAGGGGCAGGAGGGGAAGGTTAGGAGCTCGGTTTTGAGCTCTCCATGTTGGGGGGTCTCTGAACACACTCTTAAGACACGCTGTGTGCCGTCGAGTGTGACGCCCTTGGGGCCGCTGTCCAGACCCTCCCTGTCAAGGCCCACCCTGCGCTGTGGGCTCTGCTGCCCCCTGCCCGGGCGAGCATGTGTCTCTCTCCTGCACACCCTCCTCTGACCACGCAGCCCGACCTGCCCACCCCTGCCACACGCAGGAGACGTCACAGGCCGGGCACAGACACGCCTGGAGGAGGTGGGGCGGGAAACGGATGCTCATCTTATTCGGGGTCAGGAATGTCAAGGAAGCGCTGCAAACCAGTGACACGGGCCCCCCTCGGTGCTCCCACATGCTGACCCTCCTTCCACAGACGCCCCAGAGCGCGCTGCGCCAGCCTTTCCAAACAGCCCGCACGGTGCCCTCACCCGCAGCTGCGGTGCTGCCTGTCCCGGGAAGCAGGGAGCCTCCAGCCTGGTGCCGGCGGGAAGCTCAGTTGAGAGCTGAGTCCTGCATTCGCAGAGACAGCGGATTCACCACGGAGACAGCGCTGGACGAGGGAGGCCTGGAAAGCGCCGGGCAGGACGTCCACACGGCTGTTTCAGCCTGACTGTGGGGCTCCAGGGGGGCCGGCCTGGTGGCTGCGGGGCTCCATGGGGTGACCTGCCTGTTGCATCTGATTCTGCATTCCGAGATGCACCCCTGTTCTCCCAAGGCAGTTGAGGGGGCGCCTGGGGAGGGTTCACTCATTGCTCTGTCTGCCTGCTTAATTGATCGGTCGCTTATTTAAAGCTTATTTAAAACAGCAGGGTGAACGCCAGTTGGGCTATAAATCTCAGCTCTTCAAAATGCCCCTGGGACATTCCAGAATGTGCAGAAGGCCCTAAGCCCCACCCAGCCCTACTGAACTGGAATCCCGGGGGACATCCAGGCACCCCTCACAGCCGCCCCATGCTCTGGCAGAGCCCCCTGAAGGGTCCAGCCCACAGTTGCAGGTCAGCAGCCAGGCGTCCCCCGGTCCATCCGAGTCCTCAGAACCAGCCTCCCCTTCTGCATAACGAGGGCGGCGCTTCCCAGAGACGAGGGATAAGAACACACAGGGCCCAGCGGGTGCACCAAGGCTGGCACCTGCAGTTCGCCACACGACTTTCATCAGAGATGTCAGTGTCACCACCTGAGCATCTACTGCAGGACGGCCCAGGAGTGACCACCTCTGAGGCTGAGTCTGGCCCAGGCACCCCTGTCTGGCCAATGGACTGCACACAATTGGCAGGTCCCTTGGGAGCAGGCCCAGCCCAGTGCTGCCCCCCACCCCCCGGCAAGTGCAACCCCCTCACCCCCCGCCCAGCGCTGCCCCCTGCTCCCAGCCCAGCACTGCCCCCCATCCCCAGCCCAGAGCAGCCCTCCACCAGTGGCCCCAGCCCAGCACAGTCCTCCACCAATGCCCGCAGCCCAGTGCTACCCCCCCACACCCAGCCCAGCACTGCCCCTTGCTCCCAGTCCAAGGCTGCCCCCACCCCCAGCCGAGGGCAACCCCTCACCCCCAGCCCAGTGCAGCCCCTCACCAGTATTCCCAGACTAGCGCAGCACCCCGCCCCCAGCACAGCACAGCCCCCAGACCAGCACAGCTCCCCACCAGTGCCACCAGCCCAGCGCTGCCCCCACCCCCAACCCAGCCTGCCTCCACCCAGGCTGGCCCCTCAGGTTTTCTGTTCCTGAGCTGCAGATCAGGCAGCACTGTCGTCCCAGTGGCTGACGCGACGCTTAGACCCAAATATCCTGGGAACTCTCACCATCTGGGAATGCTGGTCACTGCACACACTTACAGAATTTTCTTTCTTAGGATGAGAACTTTAAGATTATTACTCGGCAATTTTCAAATATAGAGCACAGTACTTTTGGTACTTTTTGAGGTGACGTTGGCTGACAGCGCCGTGTATCTTCAGAGGCACAGGCTCACACCTCTTCAGACCTGCCCCACCACACCTGCCACCAGCAGGGCAGCCGAGTCCTCCACCCCCGACCATTCCCGGCCCTCGTGCATGCAGTCCAGTGCGTGTGAGGAGAGTCGCCGTGTGCGTGTTGCATCCCCCGGACGTATCTACTTTATGGCTGAATGTTTGTGCCTTTTGACTCCTTTTCCCCAGGCCCCACTCCTGGCAACCCCAAGCTGTCCTCTGTATCCGTGGGCTTGGATTTTGTTTGCTTTTTAGACTCCACATATACATGCGATCATGTGACATTTATCCTTCTATGTCTTTGTCCCCAAGTTTCATCCATATTGTTGCAAATGGCAAGATTTTCTTCTTTTTCATGATCGAGTAATATTCCACTGTGCGTGTGCACCGCCTCTCTTTATTTATTCATCCATTGCTTTATCTATGCTTTGTTGCCATATCTTTCTTATTGTAAAGAGTGTTGCAGTGACTATGGGGGTGCAGGTATCTGTTTGACTTGGTGTTTTCACAGTCTCTGTATAAATACTCAGAAGTGGAATTGTTGGATTGTACAGTAATCTTTAATTCCTTCAGGAACTTCCGTTCCGTTTTCATTGAACATTAGCCTCGTATCAAACACACGATTTGCAGAAGTTTTCTCCTGCTCCGTAAGCTGCCTTTTCATTTTGTCGATGGCTTCTTTTGCTGTGCAGTCATTCTTTAGTTTGAAGTAGTCCCACTTGCTTACTTTTGTTTCTGTGGTCAGCTCTAAAGCATCATCGCCTAACAGATGTCAACGGGCCTCCGTCTTCTCTGTCTTGTATCTAGGTCTCGGATTTCACGCTGCTCTCTGTGAGGCCCCGTGTCCCACAGCCTCAGAGGGCTCCTTCTGCCCCATTACAGGCACCTGCATCCTCTGATAGCTCTTCTGAGGGCTCCGTGTTTGGATTACACTGATTCATTCCTCCACTGTTGATCTTGCCCTCCGGATCCTTGTTCTCTGCTCAATCCCCAGGACTTAGCGCAGGAGCAGAGTAAGCATTCCATCCACATCTGCTGGCTAAATGAATAACCTTGAAAATCAAATATTACTCAGCCAGAATACATTCATGTAGTCAGTTTTTAGACGCAGCCTTCAAATTTCCATTATAAATCAAAACTCCGGATTACCAACTGCAAGCTCAGGGAATCCCTCCATAAATAGGAGGCGAAGTGCAGGCATGTCCCGCAGCTGAGCCAATCCCTCTGCCAACAGCCACAGAGGCCGGCGGGGGGGGAATCCCTCAGGGACAGGATAAAGTCTCCCTTAATTTTCCTCTTTCCCTGTCGGTAACCCTGGAACATTTTTCTTCTCCCGCTGCCAGCATTTTGTTAGAGCCACGCCTGAGGGGGTGCCGCGCAGGGCGGGGAGGAAGTGGGGACAAGAGGTTGCCTGGGCCACTGTGGGAGACCTCCACGTGCAGTGGCCGGACCCAGGAAACTGCCGTCCCCGGACAGCGGGTGGAGGTGGTGTGGCAAGGGTGCCCACGCGCCCAGTGGCAGCAGTGGCCAGCAGCTGTGCGAAACCAGGAGACAGAGGCCTCGTGGCACCCCCGACAGGTCCCGCCGTGTGTGCAGAGCAGGCGGGGCGCAGCACGGGGCTCGCCTTCACCAGGCCTCTGCTGCTGCCCCTGTGCTTAGCTGATGCCCACTTCCCGGCCCATCAGGCCAGCAAGCCCTTACCCTGGGACTCACTCCCCACGGCCTCCTGGGAGCGGGCCTGGCCTTGGCCTTGGGCAGTCCTTGGTGCACAGGAGGCTTCCTCGCCGATGGAGAGCTTCACGATGTGCGCTGGGAAGCCCTTTATACATTCATTGTCCCAGGTTTTCTTTTCCAATTGACTTTTATCAGTTAAATTCCTTCACCATTATTTTTTCTTAGCAAAATTCAAACTTCCCGAGAGACTTTTTTCTTCATTGTTGGCTTTTTTTGGGAAAGACTTCCTGTCTTTACAATGTGCTGTTTGCCTATTTGTCTTCTTTTATATATGTTTCTTTTATGTTTTCCCTGGTTTGCTATAAAGTCTTCCTTTTTCTTTAATGGCCACTTGGTGTCTGGTCGGAAGGCATCTCTGTGTTCCTGGAAGAAGAGACGGCGCCTCTCCTGGAGTGCGGTTTGTGATTATGTATTTGCAGCGGGGCCATGAGGAGTGTGGATTCGGGCGCTTCCAGGAGAGGAAGAATGGCCCGAGTGGTCTGCAGACATGATAGTCTTCTTGCCAGGGAGCTTTATAAATGCTTCTGTCTTGACCGTTGGAGAGAAAGCCACTCGGGCCTTCAGTCCCTTCAGGGCGGGGTGTCACTGTGCACAGTCGTCGGGGGCACCGTTCAGGGAGGACCGAGGGCAAGGTCGTCCAAGATGTGTGACCTAGACTGGCGTACACACGCATGCTAGTGCCTGAGCTGGTCCTAGCACGGGCACAGAGGTCATCTCAGGCGCGGGACCAGCGCCGATGCCCAGGCTGACCCTGACGTGTGGCCAACGCCAGTGTAGACAGGTGGTCCCAGATGCACAGTCGGTCCTGATGTGTCCACCCGATTCTCACATGTGCAACCCGTGTGACATGCACGTAGCCAGTCAGGGTGCCCACGCTAACCCTCATGTCCATGCTCATTCTCATGAGGCCAAATGCTAAAACCGCTCTAAGGAACTACAGCAAAAGAAAAGAATCACAGAAGGAAAACCCCAGGTTCTTAAGGGCCACCGTCGATGATTCTCCACTTCTTGGTATGTAAGCAGCGAGTAGCTTCTAAATTCCTGCAAATGGAGTCAACAGTCAGCAGTCACCTTCCAGAACTCGCCACGGCTTTTTGAAAATGGAGGCAAAGAGAATCATTCTGTGACCCACAGAGCCACATCTGGCCCTGACCGGCCGTCCTCAGCGTTACACTTGCTGTTGTGGGAAAACCCTTCCTTCCCAGCACCGTCTGCACCCGGGCACCGAGCGGCTCCATAGCCATGAGCTGCCGAGGGTCTGTGCCCACCAGGCCCCTGACCTCTGAGCTGGGCCAGGACAGAGCTGCCTGCCAGACGGGCCTGCTTCTTGCTCAAAACACCCCACTCGCCGTGTGTGCCTCTGTGTCCAGCGGGTATTATGCCCCAGGGTTCCCTTCCTGGCCTGGAAGTGCTGAAGAGAATTCACTTTCTCTTCAGGGACAACACCAGCATTTCAGTTTCCAATTCTGTTTCCTAAAGTAAGAGGCTCTCTGCTCGCACCTCCCAGAGCTCGCAGCACTGATGTGTTTGGTCTACAAGACAGCTCAGGAAACATTTCTCACAGGTGATAATTGTGGCAAAATGAAACCACGGTTCTGGAAAGGAAGCTCAGTGCTTGACATTGCAGGTCAACCCAGCTCCCACCAGAATGTCTTACAGGAATCAAGTAAGGGGGTTCCTGAAGGCAGCCCACAGCGCTATTTCTGGGGAGAGATTTTTCAGTTTCCAATATTTCATTTTGGTGTCATTGGAATCATTTCATTGTCAATGGCCTGTGTTCAAATAAAGCAAATTATGCATTTAATTCAATTCAGCTCAGCAAACACCTTGGGAGTCCCTGTTTTGCCTCAGCTTCTGGGATGGGCAGTTGTGATCTGTGATGGAATCTTCCACGGGCGAGAGCGGTGGACTCTGACCTAATTCTGCACATAAAAAAGACACATTCGGGGAGCTCAGGGCTCGTCCAGAACCACACGACCGTGGCCTGGCCCAGCCAGGCAGCCCGCAGGCCCAGCCCCGCCGCCCTGGCTCTCACCGCAAGCGTCCTCCGACGGCATCCTCGGCCACAAGCGCTGACAAAGGGCAGAGGAAAGGGGACAGAAAGCTATTTTTAAGCAAGTAAAATGGTTCCCGTGAGTTTAGTGTCAGCAATCCACGTGCAGCAACCGGGGACGCCAAGGAAGGGGGATTCAGATGCTGGGCAAAGCAAGCCGGCTCTGCCGCCAGCAGCGCTCAGCCGCCCGCGAGGACAGTGCTGCTTGTCGTCGTGACTGTGTCTGATTTCTACTTGGCTTTATGTTCTGGAAAAGGAAGAGGACACAGCTCGCCCAGCGAGGGGGCTGAGGCCTCCTGAGGAGTTTCCTGGCCAGCCCGGCCCGCACAGGCCCCCTCCCCGCGCCGCTCGGGGGCTTCCCACAAACGTACATGGCTCGGAGCTGGGGAGGACAGCACCGTGATGCCCTCAGAGACCCGCCACTGGAAGGGCGGGGAATTCTCTGGCTGCGGAGACATGGAGATGCTGGAGCTCTGTTTAGGGAACGCAAACAGTGGTGCAAAGTTGGTTTTGAAATAATGGCAGCTCTTTTACCACCGAACGATTAATAACATTACTTTCTTTATTATTATTTAGCACATTACAGGTCCAGCTCCCAAGCAGCCAGTTGTCGGGCAGTAAAGCGTGATGGGGCGTGGAGCAGTTATGTCACAGCTGCAGAGACGTACGGATATAACTCAGCATCTCCGACCACCCTAGGAGATCATAAAAGATTTAAAAATGTGTCAATAAAGCTGAAGGAGCGAGGCCCGAACAGGTCCGCTGCCAGGTCTTTTCAGCCTGACGTCACTAACGGGCACTAAAATTTTAAAAAGCAAGAAGAGGAAGGGAAAGTAGAAAAAAAACCATTTGCTGGTCTGAGGTAGGAGGCGACCGCAAACCAACAACCTCCCGCCCTGCAGGGAACGGGGTGACTGCGCCCCCCACCTTTCTCCTCCGGCCCCCCCGTCTGCACACCTGCTGGCCTTCTCTACGGGGCGCTGCGTGTCCATGGTTTCCGTCTTCAGGAATGGCTAACGTGCCTCCAGTGTTCCTTCCCAGCTGGGGGGTCTTTCCTGCTTCCCTCTGTCTCCACGTGAGACCTACTGTGCCCTCGGCACACCCCCGGCTCAGCCACAGCCCCCTGGCTCCGCCATCTGCCCTCGGCTCAGTCCCGCCCTTCCATCCAAGGCGCCGGCTCTCTCGTCCCCTCAGGCGTCTGTGACCGGGACCGCGAGCTAAAACGCTGCATCTAACGGACGAGGCTGTACTTCAGCCACTTCCACGGAGAAGCCCAAAATCCAGGCAGCACAGAAGTCGCTCTTGGTAACGAGGGCACGGCAGGCCGGACGGCTGACTCTCGCTGTGCTGCACACGGAGGAAAGGCGGGTAGGAAGCAGCAGGGAGGAGGGAGAAGCTAAGAGTTTTGAGAAAAATCACAAGGTGCCGATGAGCACGACGCTCTGCTGGAAGGGACGGCTCTGAGCCACGCCTTCTTGAACGAAACATGCAAGTGCCTCAGCGAGCCCGAGGTCAGAGGCCTCTCGGGGGCCCGCCTGGTCTTTGACCTGTCGCCTCATTCAGAGCCACACCAGGACGCGGGCTGCGCCGGGTCGTGAGCGCCCGTGTCGGGCATCTGAAGGCGCTGGGAGCCGCCCCCGCTGGCACAGTCGTCTGGATGCTCTGTCCTCGGTGGGCAGGTGCCGCGGGGGCTTGTCAACGTGAGCGGGGACGGGGCGAGGGTGCGGGCAGGACGGGGCATGGCGCTGGCTGTGGAGTGAAAGGGAAGCCGGCGGGAAGAAAGTCAGAGGAAAACACGGTCTGTTCCCTGGAAAATCCAGGGAGGGGCCGGGGGCGGTCCCCTTGCCAGCGATTCTGAAGTGAGGAAACAGACGACGTCTCTAACGCCTGCTTGGGGCTGCAGGGGCCGGATGCGCTGCGTGAGCCCACGCCAGGCCAGCCCTCCACTGCGGAGAGGCAGAAAAAGGCTTTTCTACACGCTGGAGCTGTTTGGGGGCTTTTGTTTTCCAAATTCAGTATCCCTCAGCCCCAGGCTCTGGCCCTCACTCTGTCCTGGTTGACGTGCAGCTCAGCCAGAGCCGCCGGTGACCTGCTGGCCTGGCCCTTTGGCCCTCAGGCACCTTCAAACTCTGCTACAAGCTCCGCTTCCTGGCGACAGCGCTGTGAGGACGGATATAGCAGCGTTGCGTGAAAACATCTCAACTTAAAGGTTCACTTTTTTCTTTCTGACTTTAAAAGGAATTAAAACAGTCTCCTGGGCCCTCAGTTTGGTGGACACAGGCACCACGTCCACTGTGCCTGCTGGGCGCTGGCCCTGGCCCAGCCGGCACACCTGTGTCAGGCAGGAGCGCGGGCAGGGAGGAGAGGCACACGCCGCGGAGGGCCAGGGATGTGGTTTCTGGAGACCCGCATGGGTCAGCTGGAGCCCAGCCCCAGGAGCACCCGCCAGGGCCAGAGAGACGAGCAGCAGCACCTGCCAGCCCAAAGCCCCAAGTGCCTTCTTACATGCAGCGCGAACCTCGTCGTAAGGACTAATAAGGGCTTAATCCCTTGAGGGGGCACAGAGGGTCTTTCAAGATGGCTCCGTAGAAAAGAAACACAAAAGATACAGGTGAGATTAAAACATCGATGTCGACATAACCATAGAGACAGATGGGAGACGAGGTGGGTGCGAGTATAGAAACAGATGTAGGTGCTCCAGGTGCAACTATGAAGAGAAAGGTGAAAACTATAGATCCGGATTCAGGCAGATTCCTGCCTGCGACTTTTAGCGGAATCCTAGGGCCGCAACGGTGTTGTAGCCGGACCTTGGTGCGCGTCATTTCCCTCATCATCAAGGTCATCCTCGGGGCCTCTCTCTGGGGCTTGACACCCTCCTCCCCCGGTTCCCACACTCAGTCAAATCCCTTCCCTGGAGAAGCTCTGCCGGGCCCCAGCCCATCCCTCGTCTCCACGTGAACCATTGTCTCCTTGCTGCTCGCCGAGAACTTTGCAAGGAGCCTCCAGTACAATGTTTGTCTTCAAGCACAGACTAAGCATAAATAAAGAGTTGCTGAATGGGGCCTCCCTGGGGGTGCAGGGGTTCAGCATCAGCACCATGAAGCTATTGGCAGCCAGTGTGGCCAGAGTAGGATCCCCGGCCAGGGAGCTACCCACATGGCGCAGCAGACCTCTCCTGTCTCCCTCAGCAGTGGATTCAGGGGATCTGCCTGTTCTGCTCCCCACTCTGTCTCTGGTGAATCCTCTCACCCCCCCACCTCTGGCCTGCACCCCAGCTCTTGTATGCATAAATAAATAAAAATAAATCTTTTAAAAAAGAGTTGTTGAATGGATAAATTAACTGTGATCTAAGTAATCATGCCATGGGCTCTTTGAGAACACTCTTGTTCTCAGATGAATCCGTATATCTACCATCTGAGAGGTTTGGCAGAGAGAACAATTGGGACTTAATAAACGACTCCTGAGTGAGAAAACAAATTCCAAAGGCTTAATAATTAATAATTTGCTCCTCTGAAATTTACGATAAGCCAAGCCTCCAAGCTACATTTTGAGTTTTCCAGTTCTTGCCACAGAAAGTCTGCTGGGAGGGTGGGCGCGCCCTGGGAGGCAGAGGCCTGCCAACCCACCCCAGAGCAGGGCCGGGGTGCTTGGCCAGGGGTTCCGCTTCCAGCAATTCCACACTCTCTGGAAAACGGGGGGAGTATGAAAATGATGGCGTGGAATTTTAAAGCACCCCGAAGAGAAGATGATCTTCCTCAGAGTATATGCTTGTACTTTTTGTCTGCAAAACCGTTGGCAGGGGCCCTGCTGTCACTAGACCGAGGACAGCAATGAGGCTAAGCAAACTCCGTGTTTGACGGAATTCACAACCGAGACAAACGCAGCCCCTAGCTTGTGGCCAGCACGTGCAAACACTGCTCGAAGGAGGAAATGGCCATTAGCCCATCGACAGAGGAATTTGTCACTTTTTCACTATAACTCACAATTAGACTCTTTCACCAAACACCACAGTATAATTTAAGTGATTAAATTTATGAAAAATCCAATGTACGCATATTTTTCAAAAGATCACCGAGTTCTCAAGTCAGTTCTGACTCCACAGGCATCTATTAATTAGAACTTACCTAACTCAGCGCCCTAACTACCTTTCAGTGCCAAGATGGTGGACTGAAGGATGATGGCTTGGCCACCTCCACAGTCCAGGCGGGGGTCGGGGTGGGGGTATAGAAAGGCAATCAAGCTGGGAATGGGTGCCAGCAACGGGCAGCGGGCAGGTGTGGTTAAAACGAAGAGGTGAGACCCAGCAATGGAGGGCATAGGAAAGAGAAGATTCTTTTTTTAACCATTGGGCTTACCCAATGGTGCTGGATAAACGCAAGCATAAGTGTCCACTTCTTTAAAGCATATACTTTAAAAAGAAGAAGATCATCTTCTCTTTGGGATACTTTAAAATACCCGCTTGATTATTTTCATATTCCACATATGGTACTGGGTGAAGCCACTGGTATTTGGGTTTTATTTGCCTCTTTCTGGTGGCAAGCTATCTTACCATTGGGTTCAAAGTAAGTTGCAGCTTAGTCAGGTCACAGACGCTGACCTAGATCCACTAGAGAATACGCACGTGAAAGCTAAAGCTGAAGTTAAATCGTCAAGTGGCCTCAGATCCTAGAGCACAGTAGAGAAACAACGTCTCTGACTTCCTTTGGCAGGTTTATATTCACAGGCAGTTTATCTGCAGGTGATCGAATGGAAGTGACCACCCGCAAGTTGAGTCCCAAGACCCTCAGGAACTAGGAAACCGCAAATGCAGAGTTGGGGTGCGTGGGGATACCCATGGATAAGGGACGCATCAAGAAAACTCCAAACTCCAGTTACCTGAGGAAAACCCTCTTCCTCCTTGCCGTGCTGTCCCTGGCCGGGGCACTTCAGCCAAGACCACATTCCTTTGCCCTTAGTCAATAAAACGTGACCCTTTGTTCTTGACTCCATTTCTCAAATCCGATCTAACCTTATTCTCTTTCTTAATTGGGGAGGCAGGTTTGAGTTTATTTTCTGTCTCTTTGCCAACCAATTCTCAATAAAACGTTCTTTTCTCGAACCCTGATGGCGTGGCGCTGGCTGTGCGTGCCGGGCAGCAGGCCCAGTGCTGGAAACAAAACCCCTTTCCTCTTAGCCATTGGCGAGGGCAGGTCAAACTGCTGATTATCGTACATACGAAAGCCTGTTTTAGGACAAATAAAGCCTTTATTCTGACTTCCAGAGGCAAAGCTCCTCTTCTCTGGACTTAGGCTGCTGTTTCCGCCTTGAAAGCTGGGACGCGTGCGGCAGTCCCCAGTTCCTCAGCCACGGCCCTGAGGCGACGCTGGCGCTGCAGTCACAACCCACGTGTGCCTCATTCTCACGCTCTGATTTCAGGAAAACGGTGAACACTTGTATTTAAGCTTTCAACTTAGTAAATCTGTTTACTGAGCAAATATTCAACTCAAAATGCCCTTCTCTACCCTGGTCATTCCCTCCAACTTCTCATCTTACATCGTGGAGACATCAATGTGCCCCCACAGCAGGACAGAGCTTGTGGTTCATGTGCCTCGAATCTCCCGCCCTCCCCAGCACCTCAGCCCCGTGCCACCTGCACGGCTGACGCGGGCCTGGCACTTGGCAGGCTCCATCAGGCCTGCCTACCCCCCTGGGGGTTCTGCTCCTGCGCCCTGTCTGGACCCCGGGATCTCCCACCCTCTGGATTTCTCAGCACTCACCCTTTCAAAATATCCGAGGCCTGTTGTGGCCATACATTCCAGGGCGTATGAGGTAAGTCAGTTGCTAGCAGGCTCCCTCTTCGGAGTTGAGTGACATGGGCATCTGACCGCACGCAGCCCCCTAACCCCTTCTCGTGCACATGGGAAGGAGCTGAGAAGAACTTCCAGGTGTGGTATCTCCTGTGCAAGGTGGCAGAGCTGCACTGGCCCCGGCGGGTAGACAGGAAGCTGCCACGGGACTGCTCACCACTGTCCAGACCCGAGGCAGCCCGCAGCTCGAGGCGGCTCTGAGCATGGGGTTCCCCCGCAGAGCCACCTGTGCTCACTCGCTAAGTCCTGGAGAGTGAGGCGTGACCTTCTGGCTCTTGAGTCCCCGCAAAGCATCAGGCCTGCCTCTTTGCGCCCCGACTTAGCGTAGTGGAGAAGGGGCAAACGAAGACATCTTTCTTGGCCCCACAGATCCCCATCTTGGTCTTATTCCCTCCAACGCTCCGGCATCTTTTGAATCCATATTTCCTTGGGGGAGAAAAAGTGGCGATGGTGTCAGTGCGTTTCCCTTTTTCCTTGAAAGTGTTTAATGACATTGCAGTCAGTGGGGGCCACACACGGAGGCCCCGACACAGCCAGAGCGTGCCTGGGGCAGAGGCCGCTGGCCACGTGTGAGCACCCCCCACCTTAGCGCAGCAACGGGACCGAAATCGCCCGCCACGCATTTGTGCGCGCCCGTCGTCAGCGCCCGTGACCCTCCATTCCACGCAGCGTGTCTGAGCTCCGTTCTTGAAAGTCATATCCCAAGTCCTCGGTCTCCGGAAAGTCTTTTTACATCTCAGTAAAGTCTGATTCTTATAAATCAAAATCAATTTGACTTTCAGGCTATTGTTTCTATTGTCTAAGAAATCTGCCCAGAAATTAAAGCTCCCGTTTTGTTCTGGCCGTGTTTTCCGCCCTGTGAGATCAGGGTACATCACCCCCGTGAAGCAAGGGGGGCAGGAGGGGAAGTTATGGAAAATATAATCATGTAATATCTGATCAAGGTCACAAATTCAGAAGCCCAGGTCTCAATTAACCATGATCTAATTCCCATGCTCTTGTAGCACATGTCTAAAAATCTCAGCAGGAAGGATAAATATAATTGGATTTTCTTATTATTCATTATGGGGGTTTTTGGTGAATTTATAAATTTATCAACTTATAAAATGTTTGGCCAAGCACACACTACCCTCCGAAGGCAAAGATCATGCCTCGGTCTTTTTCAATATGTCAGAGCAGCTATCACAGAGCTAGGTGCCCAGCGGATTCCAGTAAATGCATACATCTCAGCCCACAGCTAATGACATATAATCCTATTCATTGTTCTCTAATCAGAGAATCACACAAAGGAAATTGGGGGTAATCACTTGAGAGGAGATGTGTTAGGGGAAGGAAAATGTTCCTATTATTTAATATCTAATGAGTATCAAGGACCTCTAGGGGCGCCTGAAGCAATTTTCTAAGCCGCGTCCATGAGAAGGGGTTAGGGTGGCTGTGTGCAGTCAGATGGCCATGTCACTCAACACCAAAGAGGGAGCCTTTTAGCAACCGACTTACCTCATACACCCTGGAATGTATGGCCACACCAGGCCTCGGATATTTTGAGACACAATAGAGTCATAGAACATTTAAGCTGCAAAGTTCCTAGGAAGTCATGTAGCTCAGCACTGCGGGGGAAAAATCTGTTCCCTGGAGCAAGTGTTATTTCTGAGAAATAGGGTTTTTTTAATACCGAGAAACACCAAAAAAAAAAAAACATTTTACAATCAAATAAATGTGGGGCATGTTGAGAGATTCATAGTACATGTTAACATGGTAATTCTCTCATAAAAAAAAAAAATTTAAAAATAGCATTCCCCAAAAATATTCGTCTACTATCTCCTCTACCTTTATTTTTTGTCACATTCTTCTTGCCATTCTGCAGACCCAAACGTGCGTCATGTTCCAGTTTCACAGGGGAGGTGAACACCCAAGTAGATCAAGTAATTTGTAGATTAAATAGTTTGTATAGCTGTTCACTGATGGGGCAGAAGCAGGGAGTAGAGGTAGTAGCATTGACTGCAGTAGAAATGGTAGTAGTAGCAGCAGTTGCAGTAGTAGCAGCAGCAGCAGAACTTGTAAAGCAGGAACAGTAGTAGTAACAGCAATGCCAGCAACAATAGCGATGCCAATAATAACAGTAGCAGCAGCGCCCGCAGAGCAACAGCGCAGGCGGTGGCAGTGCCAGCAGCAGCAGCAGCAGCAGCAGCATTAACGCAGTAGCACCAGCAATGGCAGCGGTGACCGCAGTAGTCATGCTAACGGTTGCACCGCCCGACGAGTGACAGTCACAGCGACAGCAGTCATGGTGGTGATGACATCAGCAGCAGCTGAAGCAGTAGTGAAAATCGCAGCGCCACTGCCAGCAGGAGCGGCGCACGAGAATGGCAGTCTCAGAGTGAGCAATGATGAAAGGCACCTTCAGAGTGGCAGAAAAATAGCAGTCATAGTGCTGGTAACATCGACAGCAGCAGTTATGGCAACAGCAGTTGTAACAGCAGCAGCCATGGCAAGACAGGTAGTAGCAGCAGAGACGCAGCGGCCGAGCCGGGACAGCAGGGTGACGGCAGCGTGAGGGTCACGCCGCAGTGGTAGCGGCGGTAGGAACAGCAGCAGAGGCGGTGGCCGCCTCTTTGAGCCCCTTCTAGCAGATGTGTCGTGAGCACCCCAAAGCGGTGCCCGTTCTCCGGCTCCCTGAGCACAGGTGAGCCCCGTGAGGGCGAGCGTCCCGCGTGCACCTTTCGCCCGATGATCGTGCTCTTCGTCAGAGTCCACGGGCCGTGGAGTGAGCAGACGCTTGCGCGTCACCGACCGACCACAGCACTAAGGGAGGCGGCTCCGAAGGACCGGGTGTCCTTTATCGCCACGAAGCGACCAGTCCCTTCCTACACGAAGCTGCAGAAACAGTCCGTGCAGCACGCGCCCAGAACTGCGCTGGGAAAGACCTTGGATTCCAGGAAACACGGGCTCGGTGGCGGCTCCCCAGTTCAACGAGCAAAGACACGTCGCGTGTTGTGGCCGACAGGGAGATGACAAGATGCTGTTGCCACTCATGGCCGGGGGATGCCAATCAGACGACGGCAGACGCCACCGCACCCCAATGAGAATGGCTAGTGCACCAAAGGCGGGAACAACGTGTGTTGGAGAGGGGGTGCGGGGAAGGGAGCCCTTGGGCCCTGTTGGTGGGGGTGAGTTGGGGCAGCCATTATGGAGCAGCAAGGCGAGCCCTCACAACATTCCACAACGTGCAGTTACCCCACTTCTAGGTATTTACCCAAAGAATATGAAAACATGAATTCAAAGAGCTATGCGTACCCCGTGTTCACTGCAGCACTATTCACAGGAGCCAAGATCTGGAGACAACCTAAGTGCCCTGTGACAGGTGCCTGGGTAAGAAGAGGTAATATATGCACCGTGGAATCCTATGCAGATTGCAAAAAAGATGCAATCCTGCCATTTCAACAGCGCGATGGACCCACAGGGGTGAGGTTAAGTCAGGGAAACAAACACCTAGTGATTCCACTCGCACGCAGTGCGTAACCAACAAAGGATGCACTAAATAAATTGAAATAAAGTTTCAAACTATAAGAAACCAAATTAGGGCCTCCCCTGGTGGCGCAGCGGTTGAGCGCTGGGCTGCGAAGCTGCCCTCAGCCTCTGCAGTGCCGGTTCGATCCCCGGCCGCCGGGCGGGGGTCCCACATGGCACAACAGACCTCTCCTGCTGCCCGCTGCTCCCCTCAGCAGTGTATTTCGGTCCTTCTGCCTGTTCTGCTCCCCGCTCTGGCTCTGGTGAATTCTCTCACCCTCCCGCGCTTCTGACTGTACCCAGTGCTTGCATAAATAAATAAATATATCTAAAAAAAAAAAAAAACAAATTAATGTTTACCAGAAGGGAGGGAAGAAGGGGTGACTGGGTAAATCAGGTGATTAGGGTCAATTTTATGGCAAAGGAATTGGGCTTTTAGTGGAGAATTTAATACCGTATGTGCCCATGTTGGTTTTTAAAATGATTTGCACCTGAAACCTGTAAAATGTCATAAACCAATGTTACTTCAACGATTTTTTAAAATAGAAATTGCCTAAATATATTTTAGAAAAGTACAAACCTTTCTTTCATCTAAAGTCGACTCTTAGAAAGTGCAAATTCTAGAGACTGAAAAATAAAACATTAAAATCATACGGGCATGGCCTACGAGCAGACTAGACATGGCAGAAGATTCATAATAACCATGGAAGGGAGACGGGAATGATTCCATCTGGAGAAACGCGAGAAATGAATGAAGACACATGAGCAGAGCTCAGCGCCCGGCGGGCAGTCACGCGACACGTGCAATGACACGCGGGGCCGTGACGGGCCCAGAGGAGAGAAGCGAGGTGGGCAGAAGAGAATAATGGAAAAAACAATGACTGAAAACTTCCCAAATTTGGTAACCAATGGAAGAACAGGGCCATACACATTAGTAATGCGTTGTCTAGATTTTAGTGCTCGTCCTATGTCCCCGAATATTTGAGACACCCGGACCTTACGGCACAACACTCTTACTCTAAGCTCAGAGCCGACGTCCTTCCCACTGGTGTGCAGTCAAAGCTGGTTGTGAGTAGCTTATCTGTCGCGGCCCTGATCAAAAAGCGGGTCTCGTTCCACGAGTGAGCAAAGCCATCGAGGACCGACCTGCAGTTTTGAGGCGGGATGTTCGCCACCTCTGCGCCGACGGGGCCTTCTCGGGACTGACCCGTCGGCTTCCGCGCCTGCTTTCTCCACAGAAGCCTCTGCTGGCAGGCTCTGTCCTGAGTTGCTGTTAACGCCTTTGAGTACGAAATACCACATCTGGCTGTTTTCTCCCACTTAGAGAACATCTATTCATTTCTCCACAAAGCAGCACGGTGCTTTCTCTGAGATTATTTAAGACTCAGTTATGACATAAAAACAGCAAAATAAAGAATTAAGAAATCTACTTCCAGGATTTGACTAGCCAAATTGGATAAAGTGACTGTTCTCTTTATGTTTTTTAGAGATTTATTTATTTATGCATAAAAGAGCTGGGGTACAGGCCAGAGGTGTGGGGTGGGGTGAGAGGATTCACCAGAGACAGAGTGGGGAACAGAACAGGCAGATCTTCTGAAATCCACTGCTGAGGGGAGCAGTGGGCGAGACAGGAGAGGTCTGCTGCACCATGTGGGTCCCTCCCTGGCCGGACTGAGATGGAACTCGTGCTGCAGAGGCCGCGGACAGCTTCACAGTGCGGTGCTAAACCCCTTGTGCCACCAGGGAGACCCTGTTCTCTTTAAATCTTCAATTTAATTTTGATTGCATAAGGGCGATGTCCAGCTTATACTCATAGAGGAAGAACAATTCATTTGTTCTGCAGTGAAATTTTCTAAACTACAAAAGCAAATTAGAAATACTTGCAAACAGAAACAAAACATGAGTGCTCTGAAGTTAAAATAAATAGAAGTATTAGCATAAACATTTCATGAGAACCTGCCAGGAGCTGGGGCTATGTAGTTGCTTATTCTGTTTTTACGGTTAATAATATAGTGTCACCATCAATAATTACTTCGTGCTATAGTGTGATTTCATCTACATGACTTCTTGAATAAAAGCAGACTAACAAAAACACTGGAATATTCAAACGATCATCCCAGGAAAAAAACAGGCAACAGCTTAGTCATAAATCCTCTCACCAGCCAAAGACATGACACCCCACCCCCACTTCAAATAAGTTTCGAATCTGATTCTCCGAGCTCTTCTCCTCCAGGCAGGACGAGGCACCGCCCGCTCCGACAGACTCGCTGCCAGCTTCACTCCCCGTCATTCAAAACAATTCCTAATTTCCTCCCCAAATCCCAGGGCCGCACCCTTTGTGATTCATGTGATTAAACAACCACCATGATAGCAAATTTTAAGAAACTGAGACAGCAGAGTTGAAGGTGAACTATGGGCATGGAGCCTGCAGCTCATCAGTGGGTGCTAGGCTAGGGCTGGGCACAGGGTGGGCTTGGGGTGGGAGAGGCTGGGCACGGGGTGGGTGCGGGGTGGGCACCGGCTGGCTCTGGTAGAAATCTATACAGTTAAGCAAGTGCAGTACCTCTACCTGCCCGGGGGGAGGGAGGGACGGGAGCACATCACCCATGAGTGGCTCCATCGGGTCCCCCAATGTTGCCCAGTCTCAGTGTTCCCCTTGAGTGGCCGAGTCCAGGGTGTAATTTCGTTCTACCCCCTTGAGATACGACATTTGGCTGCTCCATCTCCGCATACGTGAAACTGGGTCAGCATCTCAAGGAACAAGTGATGCAGGCGTGGGACACCTGACAGCTACGTGAGGAAAGAAAACCTGAAATAAGAAGCCAGGAGCGGGGCTTCCCTGGCTACTTGGGGGTCAGTCCCAGCACTAGCACTGCTGCAGCCTGAGTTTGACCCACAGCCAGGGAGCTACCCACACAGCGTAGCAGACCTCTCCTGTTTCCCTGCTGCTCCCCTCAGCAGTGTGTTTCAGTGGATCCACCTGTTCTGCTCCCCATTCTGTCTCTGGTGAGAACTCTCACCCCCTGCACCCAGGCCTGAGGAGGTGACATGGGGGGGCAGGCCTGGAGGGGGGCACATGCCTTGGCGGCAGCAAGTGCTCCAGAGAGAGCTGGGAGACTGGCTGCAGGGGACAGAGTGGTTAGCTGAGAAACACCACAAATGACAGCAATGAACTTGGACTATCCCTAGAGGCAACAGGGAGCCGGTGAAGCTTCCAGCAGGGGAGGGACAGGCCCATGCGACACGCGGGCTTCATTGGGATGTGGCTTGCAGAAGAGATTTGCCGCAGACCAGCACAGCAGTAGATGATGAGGCCACCTCAGGGTTGAGAGAAGCGTGCAGGGTGGTCAGGGCGTCGGTGAAAGAAATGACAAACAGACACACTTCAAGAGTGAAAATCTGAGTGTAATTTTCCTTGAGTTTGTGACCAATATATATATGTTTTCCAAAGGCACAGGGACAATGAATATCAATGAAATCAGCTTGCTCATGGGCTCAGTCTATCACCATCAGGGCGGTGATCTACATAACAAGCAATGACTTTTATAGAAGAAAGAAGGAAGTTTAGAAAGACAAATAAGGGATTAAAGCTTGTAGTTCTAGAAAGAAGATAAGATTTTTAGCATTCTTGTAGTGGTTCCTGGTGGTCTTTATCTTTTGATAAGCTTCTGCCTTTTCAGGGAACTTCCGCTGCACTTCCTCTGCTTCAGGGTGTTATGCTGTTCTCCCCCTGCGCGCTGGTCGCCCAGCCGGACCTAGGGACCGTAGTGAAAGCCATTCCTAAAGGTCACTGCGGGGGGAGGTGCAGCAGGTATGTAGGGTTTTGCTGTTCTCCCTGCGCGCTGGTTGCCCAGCCGGACCTAGGGCCGGTTAGCCCTAAAGGTCACTGCAGGGGGAGGTGCAGCAAGATTGGCCAGAGACGCCGATTCCAAAGAAAGCAAATCAGGAGGTAACTGGAATGTCCCAGGCCCCAAAGAACAAACTGAATGAAGGTGGCAGAGACGGGCTTGGGGTGGGGACACAGCCCCGGGCCCGGCGGCGGTGCCCAAGGGGAGCAGCGCACAGGCCGCCTGCCCCACGCAGGGCAGGGCCCCGCCCCGGCGCCTTCCTGTGCAGGCTCTTGGGGTACATTAGGACGAGAGCGGGCCCCTGAAGGTGACTGGTGGACGACAGGCAATAATAGGTCTGCCGCGGTTCCTTCTCCTCTTAAAATAAACCGTGATCCACTCACAGCTGCGCTTGCACAAAGAAAGGGCCGTCTGGGCTTCAAAGGAAAGCAGCTGAGAAGGGAGAAAACAAACAAGATTGCAAGATCTGAGATTCATCTGGCGTGAGAATGGGCTCCGAGCACTGTCCTTACCCTACACCATTTCCTGTCTCCTTTGAAAGCCCCGAGCGCCGTCACGTGCCCTTGAGGCTGGGGCGGGGGCCGTGGGCTCAGTGTGTCTGTCCCACACCCCAGGCAGAGCAGACGCGGGCCCCGTCTCCTGTCCTGTGCCGAAGACAGTGCGAGGAAAGTGGATTCATCAGTGGGAGGCGAAGATTTCAGTGCTTGAAGGTCACGGGCTTAGTGGGTAAGTTAGAAGTCACAGGACGCTCCTTTTCAAAGGTCAACAGGAAAAATAGAAGCGCCTCCTCCTGGCCTCCCCCGGCTGGAGTCATCAAAAGCTGCAAACATCAATAAATTCTGGGGCAGCTTTCCACGGGGAACGTAAACCTTCACGCTGCTATCCGGGTGGTACTGTTAGGGGAAAAAGGCTGTCCCAAAGCTAATTCCATACAGGCTTTGTGGACTCCACCCCCACCCCAGTGTTAGGGGGAAAAGGCTGCCCCAAAGCAAATCCCATACAGGCTTTGTGGACTCCACCCCCACCCCAGGCCAAAGCCAAAGACACTGGGAACTCTACATCCCATCCCCACCCAAGGGAAGGTGGCTGGGACCTGAGGGTGGGGTTCAGCAGCCAGGTGGATACAAAAGGCAGACACGTGGGCTTTGGGGGGCTCCCCCATTTTGGCTCTCCACCAGCTAGCAGCGTCCGGCCAGCTCTGAGAGTGACTTTGGGTTTCCAGGTCGTCGGATCGGGTAGGACGCATTAAAGACTTTATTTCCCTATTTTCTCCCTGAGTTGTCCATTTTCCTTATTTCTTTTTCTCTTGTAAATAAACCTTTTATTAACCCTTTGCGTGTGTCTGTAGTAGAGTATTCATAAGTCCCTTTAAAGCGCGCGGGTGAGGACCCACAGCCAGGAACCCGTTTAATATTGGGGTTGCTCTATAACAGCTCGAGCTCAAGCAGTTACACAGTCTAATTCCGGGCCCGGGGCCTGCAGGCCCGGTTGGTCAGACTTGCTCATCGGCTGGCCCTGCAGTCGTGGGGGATGAATCACCATTTGTACTTTTATTAAGTCCTGAAACAAAAGGGGAGACAGCAGAGAAAGCAGTCAGGAGGGGTCAGCTGAGCTGGCCTGTCCAGGCCACAGGGGCCGGGGCAGGAGGGGTGCTCACCCGCCCAGATGCGGCAAGGCCGCCTTGGCCCGAGCCTCCAGGCAAACGTGCCTCTCCCGGCTCCTAAGAGCCGTGGGGCCCATCCTGCTGCTGCGAGGAGGCAGGGCCGTGGCCATGGTGGGGACTTGGGCAAGGGGTGCTGGGGCCCACCCAGCCTGCTCACCCTCGGAAGAGCCCTCACTCTGCGGGGCCTGTCCTGGCGGGCCCCATGCGCCGGCTGCTGCGCTCTGAAGCCTGGCACCCCTTAGGAATTGCCTTCTGGGGCCTCATCCTTTGTGGTGGTTATTTCACTTTGCTAAAATCTCAGGGGCGAAAGAGACACCCCAGTGGAGTCAGCCCAGCTCCTCCTTGCACAGCTCACTGTGCCGCCGCCCGCGCCACCGGCTCCGGGACCGCCAAGGACGGGCAGGTGGCGGGCAGAGGAGCCTGCTCCAGCCAGGGCAGCAGGCCGGGGAGATCAGGGGTCCAGAACCCCCATGTGTCCCGATGGGGCATGAGCTCTGGTATCTCTAGAAGGTGACTAGACAGATGCATAAAAAACGTTTGCAGGGTTCATACCCTCTGATCCCGAAATTCCACTTTAGGGGTTTATCCTGAAGTACCACACCCCCGTGCTGCCGAGCCTCATGGGGGTCAGCTCCCGGCGCTTGAGGCTGGGGGGGTTAGGGGTGGGGTGGGAAGTGCTCCCCGACGCTTGAGCGCAGCAAAGGCTGCAGCCGGCACTCCTGGGCCTGGAGCTCCAGAAAGCGTCTCCGAGCACCTGGCCAGCACCAGGTCTGCACCGCCGACTCCAGAAGGTGACGCGGGGGGGACGAGGCACCTGAGCGCCCTGCGAGGGCAGCAGCTCAGCCATTTACAGCGAGTCCCTGCCATGGGCTCTCACGCAGACTTCACGACAGTAATCACGGAGAACACAGAAATATGTGTGGTTTTAGTAAAAAGTGAAAAACAGGTGGCAAAGCAATGGGCCTTGGAATAATCTATCTGCTTCAAAGAGAGGGAGAAGGCTGGCAGAGTTTTGCTGACTTCTACCAAGGACGGCGCCAGCAGCCCTGTCAAGTGAAGGCACTAAGGACCCACCACCAGGACACCCACGCCGGGTCCTCATCAGCCCAACTTGTCCCTTGGCACGTTTTCGTAGGGAAGACAGGCGAGGCCCGGGGCCACGGAGGCCGAGGGGGCACCCGCGGGCACCGGCGCTGGCACAGGAGACCCGCCAGAGGCCACGTCTACCCGCAGCTTGTGCAAGCCCGCAGCCAAGCGAGAGGGTCGGCTCCAGCGACGAAATAAACGAATCTTCCGATTTTCAACTTAGAAAAATGATCTTTATGTCGCCTGTGAGGAGAAGCAGGACCTGACAGCTGTCGAGGGTCTGAGCACCGGGCGCGGGGCAGCCAGGTGGGGCATGGGGGCAAGTGCCAGCGGTGCCCTGGTGGTGGAGCCGGGTGTCGCCACGGAGGCCGCGGGCCTGGACAGAGCTGCCCGCTGGGCGGTGACCAGTGACCATCCCTCAGACCCCGAGAGCACATCCCCGCCGCGGGCCATGCCGGGAAGCGCCAGGGGTGTCCCCAGGGCTGCGCCCCTTAGGCCCCGCGTGCAGAGCACTCCCGCCAGCGCAGCCCCTGGCTCAGGTGGGGGCCAGGGCCCCCGCCTCGCGCGGGGTGGAAGTCGCTCCCTTGGCCGCCCGCCTCCTCCTTTCTGCAGTCAACTGCCCGCCCACGGCCTGCGATGGATGGGCAGGCACGCGCGGGGCGGGCTTGGATGGAAAGAGGCGCTGGGGGGTCCTCCTCCCTCCCGGGCGCCCACCCTCCCCAGCCGGACCCTGGGGTCAGAACCCCAGGGGACGCCCAGATGTTCTCCTGTAGTGGCCGGAGGTGGGGGCGCTGGCCAGCACTACCCGCTGGCTTTTATTTCCCCGGCGATGCTGACACGCAGGCCGGGCGCAGAAGGCCCGGCGCCCGCTCTCGTTGCCGAGGGGAGACGCCCCCACTCCTCCCGCGCGGGTCTCCCCGGAGACCACACCGCCGAGTGTTAATATTTACTCGGCCTCGGGGGCGCGGGTATTAGGCCGCCCCGGGTGCCCCCTGAATTATTCAGCCTCTTCTCCAGGCTGTTGAAGGCTTTCCAAGCCCCCTCCCACCCTGGCCACCAACCTTTTCCTTTCAAAAGAGACTAGTGAAAGCATCTGCAGACGCTTCAAAGGGGGAACCTCCACAGCCAACACACGAGGCCATTATGGAATTCAAAAGGTCCTGGGAAGAGGCAAAACCACGGATTTGAAGGGGAATTTCTCATGAGGTGAAATCTCATGAGCATGTGGTAGAATCTTCTGATGTGGACTCTTCAAAAGAGCGAAGTGTTCAGGCTCCCCTGGCAGGGAGCACGGCGCTGCCAGGACCCGGGGAGGGAAGAAGGTTCTTTGTGCGGCAGCCACTGTCTGATAAATCGCCGGGTATAATGGCCCGATTCTTCTGCCCTTAGATGAGGAAAATAAAACTCCTAATGCTGTTAATGGACTAGGGGCCCAAAGAAGTAATGTGAAAATACAGTGACTGATCCAGAATGGGGAAGGAACCTCCACATGAAATATGCTCTTCTAAAAGCTCTGCAAGACGGACCCCCCGGTGGAGGGGGTGAGAGGTTAAAGAGACAGCAACTGCACAGTTAGACTAAAAAGCTTTCCATTAGCGCTGTTCATAAATTTTAATGCTTCCAATGAGGACAAATGAAGGTTATCCCAAAAAGCACGGTCGCTGTCATTACGGCCGGCGCTACATTTGTGCTGTAAGAAGTGAGAAGGACCAGCGCGAGCGCCGGGGGCCGCCTCGGCTGCCGTTCCAGGCGGACTCGCGGGGAACAAGCAGGCGTGATTAGGACGGACGACTTCTAGCAATTCCCAGGCATTGTGGGCCAGACACACTCAGCGATTCCGATTTTCCCTCCCGGACTCCACGAGGGATTTAAAGCTTCTGCTAAGGCTGAGCCTGCAGCCTGCGCCCCCTGACAGGCCAGGGAATCACGTCGGGAAGCAGGAAGCCGGCGAAAATCCCACGGGCATTTGATCTCTCTCGCCCTGTCCATCAAGCAGGAGCGGGTAAGGAGCGAAGGCACGTGGCGACGCCAAGCTTCCCACAGAGCAGGGGTGTGGATGTCAGCCTCCCGTCCCTGCTGCAGCCTCAGACTCCCCCGTCCCGGAACCTGAAAAGTAAGAGCTGCGCTTCCTCTATTGGAAATTGGTCCGTGAATATTGACCGTTGTATTAGTCGAAAACACCCACCACTCAGAAAGAAATATTTTGATGGTAACGTCAGTAATAAGGAAGTTGGCAGCTCAGCCTCTCTCTTAGCAATGAGACGCCTCTGTTCGTGGGTTCTGGGGCTCCCTTTCTTGCCCTATGGCCTTATACACTGGGCCCAGCCCTGGGAACTGGGCTGGCCTCGTCTCTGTCTTTCACAGGCTGCACAATCTTAGGCAAATTATTTAACCCTGCTACACTTCAGCTTTGTCACCTTTAAAATGAAATGATAATCGCTGTATTTGGGCCTCCCTGGTGGCGCAGGGGTTAAAGACAGCGCTATCAAACTATCGCCAGCCACTGCAGCAAGAGTTCCATCCCCGGCTGGCCAGGGAGCTACCCCCATGGTGCAGCAGACCTCTCCTGTCTCCCCTCAGCCGTGGATTTCAGTAGCTCCGCCTGTTCTGCTCCCCACTCTCTCTGGTGAATCGTCTCCCCCTCCCTGCACCTATGGCTTACACCCCAGTTCTTGTACGCATAAATAAATAAATCTTTTTAAAAAAAAGTAATTGCGGTGTTCGATGAGATCAAAGACAATGTGCAGAGTGAACGAGTTCTGACAGCGTGAACTGGAGGGAGGCAGCCAGAGGCCTTAGCGTGCGACTCATCCATAGTCATTACCCAGCGACCTTCCAAGTCAGACAATAAAAGGCCAAAAGCATAGCCTGGTTATTTATATGACAGGCATTTCAGCTTCTTAAGAGGAGCTACTTTTACCCACAGAGCAGATGCCGCCAGCCCAACCTGCCCAGGAGCAGCCCCGTGGGGTGAGCATGACGTGATGAAATAGCACTGGCAGGGTTAGCCGGGATGGTGCACGTGTGCACGCAGGGTCTCCAGACCCTCCGCTGCTATTTCCATCTACTTGTGTCATCTTCTCCATCTGAGCCTGGAGCTTGGCGGGAGCATGGGGATCACGGGATTGAATTCTCTGCCTTTTATAGAGAAGGCACCTTGTCTGGAACTTTCCAACCAGCCTCTGGCACTTGTCCTGGGGTTGCTGGCTCCTTTTAGTCAGCTCAGGCAGAGGTGACTTGTGTACTGTGTGTGCAACAATACACCCCAAGGGTGGCCGTGGGGCAGATTTAAGATCGCATCACCATAGGTGTCAGAATAAGAAATGATATGGAAGCCCTCAGACCCAAACCTCAGTTTCCAGTCATTATACTGCGGGAGTCTAAAAAGGCTGTTTAGTGTCTTAAGATGCCTAAGTCCTATCGCACCTGACATCAAGTCATCAACTGCATTTTTAAAAGTTTTGGAGCATAATCACTGCCAGCGCTTGTCAACTCAAATGGACCAATATCAAGAGCACCAAGCCTCAGTGAGAATATTGAGAAAATACGCAGCCATCAGCAGGATAGCTAAGCGAGAAGACAGACGGAGCCGCTGCACAATAAACAGCTGGCCACCGCGGCCACAGGCGGGAAGTGGCAGGGCCTTGATGACCACTGCTGTGGGCTGCAGAAAGATGGATGGCTGCGGGCAGCGATGGGAGGCAGACGCACGGGACTGTGCTATCTCCCCAGGGATGCTGGGACCCAGCACCGAAAACTGGGTGCTAAAGAATGGAAATTTGCTCTCTCACAGTCCTGGAGGTGGGAAGCCCAAAATCAAATTGTCCGCAGGGCTGCGCTCTCTCTGATGGCCCTAGGGAGAGTCCTCCCTTGCCTCTGCCAACTTCTAGCAGTTGTCAGCTGCCAGCCATGCTTCGTGCTTCCTGGAGCTCCTCCATGCCCCTTGGTGCTCCCTGGTGCTTCTTGGTGCTCCCTGGTGCCCCTCAGAGTTCCCTGGTGCTTCTTGGTGCTCCTTGATGCTCCCTGGTGCTCCTCAGGGCCCTTCGGTGCTCCTAGCTTAGAGCTGTGTTGCTCCATCTCGCCCTCCCCACACAGCAGGCCTCCCTCCGAGTGCGCCTGCCCCTCCACACACCCTGGTGAGGCCCACCTGAATCAGCATCAATTAACAAATTACCCAGCAAAGGTCCTACTCCAAATAAGGTCCTATTCTGATGTTCCCGATAGATGTGAATTTGGGGACAGGAGGGGAGAATGTTCAGTCCGGTATGGGGACCCACTAGCTGACTGAGGATGTGCAAAGTGGGGGTGAGAGAAACCCCCAGATTCTTGGTTTGGGAAAAGACTAGATGTTCAAAGACACGAGGGGCACAGATAACCCTATCAAATTTGTTTTTTTGAGCAAGAAACGGCTATGGGCCCTCCGACGGTGGATGGCCAGGCCTGCACAGGGGCTCTGGGGTGCAGATTCGCCGTCAACTAGTGAGAGAATGTGTCCCCCGAGATCTACAGAGATGAGAACAACACAAGTCACTTTAACACCCGACTTCCATTCCAGAGCTCTTGATGCACAAGCACGTGGGCCACTGAGGCTTTTTTCTGTTCCTAGTTTTAAGCAAAATACATAAAAACGGAAAAGAGGCACCGAGTGCTGGCTTTCTGAGGCGTCTTCCACAGTCCGAGCCGTCCCTGAGGGAGGAGCAGATGGGTGCTGGCACCGACTCCCCACCAGCCCAGGCCAGTCTGCCGAGGGGCTCCAGCCTGGTCAGTGACCCACGTCCGGAGTGAGGCTCTAACAGGAACCAAAGGCTCCAAGATTATCATAATAAAACCAAAATAGCCAAGAACCAGAATGACACTGTCTTTCTCGACAGCCGTAGGGGAACCTGTAGAAAAGGGAGCAACTTCTTCAAATTCTGAAAAAAACTTTCGAAACTGGAATTTCAGCGTCGGGAAGCTCTCGCTCAAGGACAGATGAGATCTGCTCAGACTTGCAGGTCTAAAAAGACCATTTCCCACACAGAGTTTTGCAGAAAGCCAAAGTCTGATGTATTCCGTCAACACAAGAATGTAGACGAAGAACAGGGCCAGGAGGTCAACTCTGGAAGAGAAGCAGGGAGTCCTGGGAGGGAGAGAGGCCGTGAGGTCGTTGCACCCCCAGCGCCGCCAGAAACTGGGGTCCCAGGAGGACGGGCCCCAGGAGATGCTTCACTGACAGATGGGAGAATCTGGAGAGAAGCCAGGGATGGCGCTGCAGAGTGCAGCGCGTTGATATGGAAAACCAATGTGGCATAAGAAAGGATGTGACATCCTGCGTGACAGAGGTCACAGCCCGAGAAGGCTCAAGGGTCACCCTGTGGCCTGTCAGGAGGGAGAGGCTGGGGCAGGGCCCGGGCGGGGTCACCCAGAAGAGCTTGCGCCTACCTTCTGTTAGGAATGTCAAGCAGGGCCACCCTCGTGGCGCAGGGGGCTTAGTCTCAGCACTAACAAGCTATCTCCAGCCACTGCAGCACGAGTTTGATCCCCGGCCAGAGAGCTACCCACAGGGTGCAGCAGACCCCTCCTGTCTCCCCCTGCTCCCCTCAGCAACGTATTTCAGTCAAGCTGCCTGTTCTGCTCCCCACTCTGCCAGAAGTGGGGAGGATTCACCAGAGACAGAGTGGAGAGCAGAACAGGTGGAGCCACTGGAACACACTGCTGAGGGGAGCAGCGGGGAGACAGGAGAGGTTTGCTGTGCCGTGTGGGTAGCTCCCTGGCCGGGGATGGAACTCAGGCTACAGTGGCTGGTGACAGCTTCACAGTGCTGAGACTTTTACCCCTGCACCACCAGGAAGGCCCCTTAGCCTAACTTTGTAAGATGAGCGCTCAAGAATAAACCCTCAAGACAAAGAAAAATTTAGAAGGAATGGAAATAACATTCACCGTCTACAAATTAAAAAAAGCAAAAAGCACACTCCACAAACCACAAAGCCACATTCTAAGTGCGGGCTGTGGGCTATTGATCGGCGTCATCTCTGCATGCCTCGCACTGGTGACGCCAGGGGCTTCCTCACCGTGTCAGGCGCTGCACGCCCTGAGTGTCAGGCTTCCATCTACCCTAGAGACGAGAAAGGTGCAGAGACCCTGTGGAGAACTTGGGCTTCACTCCAGAATAACTGAACAAGGTCTCCAGTCACGGAGACTCACGAGTCCAAAGCCCCTCGGCTGATGTGCGGGCACGGCTTGGAAGCACACTGTCTAGGCCACGCGCTTCCGCCTTGCAGTGAGGCACAGTGGCTGCGTCAGCCGCTCAACACGCAGTCTCAGTGCAGCGCATTCTGGATTCCTCTGCATTTTCATTTGAATCCTGCCTTTATGTGTAGTGCTGGCTTAATCTTTATGCATTCATAGAGAGGAATATTCAGTAGCAGAAAAGAGCTCTCTGAGCATCAAAATGGTGCATTATGTATAAATATGCTCGTTCAAAAAAAAAAAATCTCAACTCTTTACCTGAGAGTAAAGTGAGACATTGCCTGCAGAGCGCCTGGGCCTGCCTGAGGCCAGGAGGGGGTCGGGAGGCAGCGGGTGGCCTTGGCGAGTGGCTGAGCTTCGAGCCGCCGCACTGAAATCCAAGCTGCAGCACCGGGCCCACTGCTGTGACAGTGGGTGATGCTGTCTGTCGCCAAGGTTGCTCTGGGCATCAAAACTTTGAAATCTATCTAGGCCCTTCATAGAGCCTTTGGAAAGCCACATGCCAGATAATGCCGGTTTCCTGCCCAGCGCACACGACTCCACCCCACCCCACTGGCATCTCGCCCCTCCCTGGAACCGCCCTCCCCGGGGGGCCCTCCCCTCCAGGAGGACACTGACTAGTCAGCTAGTGACACGGGACTTTGTCCACACTCTTGGTCTTTCTAGCCTTAGGAGAAAAACAGGTATTTTCATAGGCATCTGCCTTCCCTGTAGATTATTTGCATCCTTTAAAGTTAATCCTGTCAGTATTTTTCCCAAATGTTTTATGTCTGACTTTTGTAAAATACAGCACCCGTGTATGATTTGCTTTAGTCATTCTCTGAGCGTCTTATCAGACCTAATTCTGGGGTCATTGCCGAAACAGGACCCAGCAGCAGCTCACGCTGCAGTCGAGGGGACCAGGCCCCAGCATTCTGCAGAGTCCCCCAGATTGTCAAACCTGGCCCCAGTGAGGAACACTGGGTGCAGTGGGCGTCCAGCCCCCCTGAGGCCAGTCCAGCCCTGGTTCCTTGGGGCCTCCAGCACATGGGCCTGGCCCGCCCTGAGCTCAGGCCCGTCTAGGCAGGGGCAGGTGTTTCCCTTTTGTGTCTGGCTCCAGCGTCGTAAATGGACCAATCAGTTTCAAGCTCTCAAGCTGTCATTCAAACCTTGAGTTGTAGATTGAAAATAGAACTTAACTAGCACCAATCAAACAGTCAGGATCCTGAACAGGCTAATCAATTTTGAGCTAAATGAACCAGTCAGGTTCAAGCTCAACGGACCAATCAGGTTCAAGCTCTCCAGCTGTCAGTCCAGGGCTTGAGGTCATTATGTAGATTGAAAATAGGAGCAAGCTGATTGGTACTAACCAGCATCAATCATGCACTTAGGAGTGAAAAACAGTCCAGTCGGCCTTGTAGGATTGGGGACTCTGAACCAGATATAAGGCAGAGCAAGAGCCAGTTTGGTTTATTCAGCAGCAGGCCACCGAAGGGACGAGCAGTCTCTATAGAAACAGCATTCAGCAGGGGACCTCGACCTCCGTGGGAGTCAGCAGCCCTCCATAATCTCAGATTTCCAGACCTCCAGGCCTCCGTAGACCTTTCCAGAGACCCAGCTGCTGCACCTGCCTCGGGCCCCACTTCTGACATTGCCTTTAAGGAGCAGTGTAGGCCTCGACCCAGTGCCAGTGGCTCACAAAGAGCCGTAGCACTGGTGTCTGACACATGTCCTGGTCACCAATGCTGACTATCACTACTGGTAGGTGACCAGCACACTGTCTGGCCAACTTTGAGAGCTGCCCACGACCCCTGGTTCTCCAGCACTGCTTCCTGGAGCTGCTGAGTCCATCACCATCCAGCCCGGCCTCCAGACTGTTGCTGTGGGCAGTGGTGGAAGCACCTCCCTGCCCCACCTGTGAGTGCCTCACCTGCCTCTGTGAGCCGTGCCCTGGGGCCCTGCTGATTGGTGTGCCTGCAGCTCCAGGCCCTGTGGACAGGACAGTGCCATCTTGCGAGCAACCTTTACTGGGAACTACTGGACACCGCAGATACTCTCTGGGTGTGCAAGTCGGCCACTGTAGCCTTAGAAACTCTTTCCCTATCTCCTATTTGTTAAATACACCCATTGCTGTTGGCGCCTGCGCCTGAGTGGTGTCTTGCATTTGAGTGCGTGGGTGAGACCACAGACAGAGCCTGTCCCTCTGCCCTTGGCATTGTCTTTGACATTGTCCTGGTGTCCTTGACAGTTTCCTCATCTCTGACACTCAACCTCCCCTGTGGATTTTCTTCCATCACCAAACCCAAAACCACACCTGATGGCCACATGCTCTGAATTTGCCAAGACGCTTTACTATTTGATCCCTTATTCCTTTTAATAATTGAGTATTAGTCAATGAGATTTAGTTATTTTACCTTTACATGATTTTTCATAAGAATCACTCTTTTCTGTGTTAAGAAATTATACATTTTTGTAACATGTGATTTCATTATCTTGGAGTCTTAAATGTATATAAAATTAGATAATGATGACTTGACATGGAATGAATTTTCTTAATTGCAATGAGTGCAATTATATAAAATTGGAAGTGTCTTTGAAAATCTGAGACATATGGTCACAATAAATTTGGTTTCTTTCCTTTGGGCACCAGAAAGTGGTCATAATGGCCTCCCACTAATGAGAAATGCGTACCAGGAGCAAAGTTGCAGCACAACTGTGCAGTGCAGAGAAAGCCCCTCGGGTGGACAACAGCAGAGATGTTAACAAAAAATATTTAGCGTTGATGTCATAAGAATGAAATAAGTCAATCCAGCACAGAGGACTTGGGGTTCCTAAGTGAGTGGAAGGGAGTCTGTAATAATGTTTTTCGTCACTTCATTTGTTGAAGTCGGTGCTGCATGCATTGGCAATAACCAAAATTGCAGCTCCCAGGAGGACACACCTAGTAGTACAGAAGCCACCAGAAATAAATCAACCTTGTTCTAAGACATCTGAGGACTAGTTTTCTGTTCTAGCATCCAGGTTAGCAAACAGTGGTCCAAAAAAGTTATTCATTTACACCATCAAATTTTTCAACGGACTGACTTCATCTCTGCCAAGAGCTAGTCTCTGGGACTCTTGGCACTCTGCCCCTTGCCATGGCTACACTAGATGCAATTCCACAAGCAAGTGCGTTCTTGATCACTGGGTCACAAGAGCTGGTGACCGGGAAGGCGTCACTCACTCCACCACCTTCTCCAAGGTCTGGCGCACGGGGGCCTCTGCGAAACAGCAGCGGTCAGTGCTTTAGATCCAGGCTGGACTGTAAGTGATCGACACCTGTTCTCTGCAGCTCAGGGGAGGGGGCTACTGGTCAAGTTTTCTGGGGAATGAATTCTTCCACCATCGCCTATTGCTAGCTACCAATGGTCTGACCATCTTAAAACTGTCCCCAGTCAGCTCCAGAACACCACTGTTCGCCAAGTCAACCTCAGAACAACAAGGCAGGGAACTGTAATGACCCCGCTCCGTAAATGAAAGAACTAGGTTTGGAAAAATGAACTAAGTTGGCCGTGATCACACAACTGATAAGTGTTCAAGCTGGGAATTGAGTACAGGTTTGCCTAAATCCACAAGATATTCATTAAATAAATATGTGTGAAAGCAAAACACCACTTTATGCAGCAACAGACAAGAAGAATCCATTCAGAGCTTGCAAGCTGGTCTAAATCAATCTGTGCCCTTGACGCCCGGTCCTCCCCCGCCAGCGCCTGCAAGATCGGTGCTGGGGACAAGGGCTCCCCTCAGCACCAGCGGGCAAGACCGGGGCCACTTCTGTCTTCCAGGTGCCTCCACCCGCCTACCCAGCACAGCACAAGGCCAACCAGATGTAAGAAAACACAAGGAACTCCCAGGAAGGTTGCTGACATGGACAGCAAAGCTGCAGCCAAGCAGTCACTTCTCAGCCAACAGGAGAGCGTCCTGGAATTTGTGTTCTTCACAGCTCCCGCCGACCTGGACATCCCCCAGTCCCGGAGTCCGTCTGCTCCTACAGATACCCCCAGGATCGAGTCCTTGCTTTGAAGCTCCTTCTGGCTGATTCTGTCTGGTCAGGTAATGTCCCAACCTCCATCAAGTTGTCTGGGTCACCCAGTTTCTCTGGACTTCCCCCAAAATAGTCCCATCAGCTCCAGGCACCACCTGCTGATTTAGCCGCAGCACAAACACTAGCACAGGTGAAGCTGGTTTGTGAGGTGTTGGGATATGTTCCTCTTGGGGAAATGTGAGGGAAAGAGGCTCCAATTTCTAGTAACTCCTTTTCCTCATTGATGAAATGGAAGATTTGAAAACATGTTCCCTCTAAAGTGGTTAAGAGAATCACACAAAATGCTTATTTGAAAATAGTGTAAAATGATGTTATTTGCCTTTTATACTGCAGTTATCCCTATTCCTTACACATCTGGGAAGCATATGTTTCTAAACAAGATACAAGAAGTGATTTTCTCCATAACAATGACCCTTCTATCACTTGCTTTACAGTCCTTATTCCCCACCACATTCCAGAACCTTCCATCTGTCCAGCAAACCTTGATAAAGTACCTACGATGTATTCCAGGCACTGTACTGGGCTGATGACCCAAAGCTGACCAAGCCATGCTCCGTGCTCCCTGCATCCAGAGAGTTTACAATCTAAGGTGGTCTTCCAGGACGCCTTCCTGACCTAGAGGTCAGAGTGCACCACGTCAGCCAGCCTGGTCGGATCTATTGGTTTGATGCATCTTGAGTTGGACTGAGATTTGGATATTAATAGGTGATTCTAGGCCATGACCTACAGCTTTTTTCTATCAGAAAACTAGAAACTGGGTCTCCCTGGTCACGGGGGCGGTTGAGCACTGCACTACGAAGCTGTCCGCAGCCTCTGCAGCGCCGGTTTGATCCTGGCCGGCCGGCGAGAATCCCACATGGTGCGGCAGACTTCTCCTGTCTCCCCGCTGCTCCCCTCAGCAGTGTATCTCGTCAGTCTGCCTGTTCTGTTCCCTGCTCCATCTCGGTGAATCCTTTCACCCTCCGGCGCATCTGGCCCATACCCCAGCACTTGTATAAATAAAAAATAAATCTTTAAAAAAAAAATGTAAACCAGAAACTACCCTTATTGCATCCACTCCTCATTCCACCGCGGGTGCCCCGACACAGGAAGCTGCCACCGCAGGGTCAGACCTCATTTCTACTCACTTTCTTTACTTTTAATTTTAAAGCTTCTTTCCAAATTAGTCAAGTTTGACTTTTTTAATAACCTTAAAATTGTTTCACCTGGTCTCATTTTCTGCTTCCTATGAATTCAAGTTCATAATTGAAGCCAACTGCGTTTTCCCCGGACTCTGAAACTATAGAAATAATATAATATAGGTTTCCCTTTTTATTAGTGTAGATAGTAGAAACTGTAGCAAATAGTTCCAGTCAAAATATCATCTAATAAATAATTCACCAGAGACGGTAAAAGCTCCCCACAGAATTCCATCAACAGTGGCCGTAATGATAACATTTCATCGCCAGATCATGCCATGTGTTTATCAGCCGGCAAAATCCCGACTTTCATCTGAAATGCCAGCGTCTGGAGACTCTTACTGGTTGATGTATCTTTTCTCATTTAGCGTCTGGCAGTTTGAGAAATGGAATAGAATACTAGACACCAGAGGAACCGTCAAGCGACTTATCTTCCCAGAACCTCAGAATGTCCACCCATCACCCCACCAAGGAGGAAGCCAGAAAAAGGAGAGCAGTTGACGAAAGAGACACGTTCGGACTCTGGCAAAGCAGCACCACTCGCCCCAAGGACCGTTGCAGATAAACTAGTCCTAATTTTATGAAAAGCCCACTGTGATTTCTTATGCAGGATGAGAACTGATGGTCAGGAATAAATCCCATCTATTCAAAATATAAATCATATGCAAAAAATCCATAGACCTATGTCAACACTGACATAAGCCGGGGTTTGCACCAGCAATAATCTGGCAGTTGCTAGGCATGATGCAATGCAAACTCCCAGCCGAAGTTTCAAATCTGCTGCGTCTTGTCAGTACGTGGGGATTCCGTGGATGCACTTCCACCCACACCTCGGTCAGAAAAATGGGAAAAAAATTACTTCCCTGTGAGCCTTGAACTAAAAATATCAACATGGAATGCACCAAACAGACCTATGCGAAACAAACAAGCCACTCACAAAAGATGAAGTGGAGGCAGACAACGAGGAAGGAGGAGGCAGGAAACAAAGGGCGAGCCATGAAATTTTGCCCAGATGTTACTGACTATTCTGAAGCCCCGAAGGGGTGACAATAAGCTTCCTGAACTTCAGTCCCTGCAGCGAGGCTGCCCCGAACATCAAGTTCCCTTGGGGCGAGGCCATTCAGCCTTGACCTTCCGCGGGCTCTCGGGCCTCCGAGGCTGCGAGCACAGAGCTGTGCTCTGCTCTGCGGCCCACCTCGGGCACTCGTGCCCCTCTGGGGTCCTGGGCTGGCTGTGGGCGCTCAGGGGTTCTGGAACCTGATGGGTGAGCACCCTGACAGTTTCTGTAATGTTTGTATTATGAGATGTTAAAATCGTTCCATGTGGAGATGCAATACAACATTCACCACCCGCCGACTCTGTCAGCTCACGGTGCTCGTGGTCACTTGCGGGTTCTCTTTAGATAATAAAATATCACGATTAGAACTGAATTCCATCAGCTCCTCCTCCGGGTGACCTCTTCCCTCTCTGGAGATAATAGTTATGCTGACATTGATGCTTGGCGTTCCCATTCCCATTCAGCATCACAGCTACTCAGGCAGGGCGCGTCCATAAGACACGGTGGGGCGTCCCGTGACATTACGTGGCGCGTGTTCCTTCACAACCTGCTTTCCGCTAGCAGGATTATTTTTCTGAGATTTCCCTGTGTTGACACGTTAGCATTAATATATTTGCTTAATTCCACAGTGACAAATCTACCTTCGTTAATCTGGTTTCTGCAGGTGGATATTTCAGTCATGTCCAGCTTTTCACCACCATGAATAATGATCCCGGGGATACCCTTGAGCACGTCTGTGAACATTTCTCCGTGATATGGACTAAAAGTGCAAATGTTTACTCACCGGGGTGCGATCATTCCCCTTTACTAGCCAGTCCAGTTACTTTCAGGAGAGACAATCGGGCCCTACCACCGCTCCAGCTTGGCCAGATGAGCCAGAATCTGCATCACCCTCAGGCCAGTGGATTCTTTACTGGACACGGTGGCCTCACGGCCGGGCCTAGTGGCAGGCTGTGGTCTGTGCCCGCACGCCAGGCCTTGGATGATCACGTCTGCAGGCTGACCCCGGAGCACGTGGCTAGGGTGATGATGGGGCGGTCTCCAGAAGCTGGTGCCCCCTGGGAGGGGGCGTGACTGGCAGAGCCAAGCCTGATTCCTCTTGTGAATTTCTACACGGAGGATGAATTGCTCAGGCGCATGATTTAAAAGTGAAGTAACTATGTGAACACCTGTAGCTTACAGGCTGTGGTCTGTAGCCAGCTCCTGTGAAGTAATATGCTGCAAATACTTGTTACTCATCATGATTTTCAGCTAAAAATGACCTGTATCTTAGTAGTGACATTGGAAGAGGTACTGAAAATAATACTGTTATTAATAATAAAAGGTAAAATATTTTAATTCCCGGGAAATACACACTTGTGTTCAGGATTACGTTCCTGGGACTCTGCATTCCCGCAGTGCAGCGTGGTCTGCGCCCCTGCTCTCGGTCAGGGCTGGCCTCGGGACTGGCTCTGGTCAGGGCAGCAGAGGTGGCCCCGGGAAGCTGCAAGCTCACCATCCAGATGCCTGACTCGTCCACTCGCCCTCTGGGAGCCCCCTCAGCCTCCGTGAGAACCAGCCGAGGCGCGCCTGGTGGCAGTGAGAGGCCCCCAGGGGACATGAGCCCTCCCAGCTAATGCCAGCTGAGTGAGCCCCGCGGCCCCGGTAGATCCAGAGCTGCGAGCGCAGGAGCAGGCCTGGCCGAAGCGTAGCATGAATCCCAGCCACCGAATCACGAGCTAAGCGATTGTTGCTTCAAGCCACGAGGTTCTCGGTGGCCCGTCACGCGGCCCAGGCTACCCAGCACCGCTTCTGAAGAGCACGATTCCAAAGAGGTGCCCGGCTCAACCCTGTAAAGACGTCAGGAAAGACACTGACCCATCAGCAGGGGAGCGACCCCCAGGACAGCTGGGCCGGCCGTGGGGATGACGCCTCCGAGCAACACCCGCATAAATAACAAAAGTGCTAGTTTTGAACTTTGTGTTGTTCTTATTACAAAACTATGCTCCCCAAAAGGCAGCAAGTCGATTTCATCGTCCGTGCTGGCGCGGCGGTGGACAATTTATCTGCCCTTGGTACCTGCCGGCTGCTGTTCCTAGTAGCGCCCGATGCTGAAGCGCCTGTAAGTGGGTCCCGCCAGGTGACAGCGCGTCGGCAAATCCCTACTGTGTGCAAGATAGTGCCGCCACCTGCGTCCATTTCTGTTGCCTTCCACTAATCCTAGAGTAAAGAACTAACTGTAAAGTTGCACTTTGGGGTTTATTACTGGGTTTGCCTGCCGTGAGGAAGAAAGTCGGGGCGTCGGAGGCGGTGTGGTGAAGACAGCACCGGAGCCGAGGGCAGGCGTGAGACACCCCCGCCAGGCAGCGCCGGGACCCCCAGGTCTGCTCGCCGGGTTCTCTGGAGCTGCTGGGACGCGGCGGGGTGGGGAGACCCCCGGTCTCTGCCCGGGTCCAGACCGATCCCTGCGGGGCGGCACATGAGGGACAGTCACCGCTGGCCACAGCGGAGCCCAGAGGCGGGTAGAGGAGGAGCAGCGGAGAGGGAGGGAGGAGAGGAGACGAGAGACATGTCAGCTCACCCGGGGAGGCCAGGGAGGAGGTGGGAGAAAACCCAGCAGGGACGAAGCAGCCTGCTCCGCTCCTGAGGCCCGCGCGAGGCCTGCTGTCTCGCAAAGTGGCGGGTTCACGAAGTGGGTCCAGGGCTGGTTTCTGCCCTTTCCACACGGAGTCTTTGCATGTTTAAGGGCCACAGTGACCGCCCCCAGCGCGTGGAAAAGTGCATTATCTCCGTGTCACGAACATTAACATCCAGTTGTTGACAACACGATGACAAGTGATTCTCCTGCGCAGCTTTCTCTGCAGGTGGGTCCATCGCGGCGCGGCTTCCGCAGCGGGCGAGACTGACTTCAAGGGTCATCCTCAGGGGTAACTGGTGGGAGAGGAAGGCGGCGCCCCCGAGACTCCAACGGCGAAGAGGAGACGGAACCTGCGGCAGGAAGCAGCAGAGCTGCCTGGACGCCCTCGCCCCCGGGCCGCGCGCTCTCAGCTTGCGAGGTGTGCTCGGGGCTGCAGCTCCCCAGGGTCAGGAACCCGGGGCGTCCAGAGCACACGGTGCGGTGTGCACGCTTCTTACACGTGCGTTGACACAGACCCCCAAGAAACAGCGCGTGTGCTGGAGTCACAAGGGGAAGAAGAGGCACGACCTTGAGGTGTGCGGGGGACTGTGAGCCTGAGGGGAAAGTGAGGGCAGGATGAGGCGGCGGACTGCTTCTTTCCAGAAGAATCTAGACAAGTTGGGTGTCTGTGGAAAGCGCAGTGAGCGGCTCTTCCATCCTGGAGGCTGGGACCCAGCCTCAGCGGTGTTCCCACGCTCGCGCTGGTGGCTCGGGTGCTTTTTTGTCTTTGATTTTCTTAGCATCCAAATGCCTTCTTTCTGTGTCTCTGACCCGCACGCTGGTCCCCACGGCAGTGGCTCTGACGGTGGGTGCGGTTGGGACCGCGGGGTATGAAGCGATGCCGGGTTTGTCCTGCAACCATTAGAGTGTGGCTGCCCCCCCAACCCCGCTGCGGCTCAGCAGGGAGCAAGCACCCTCCCCACTGCGGGGAGCCCCTCCCGCTCACATGGGGAAAGACTTTTCTGAGAACAAGATAAGGCTTCCGATCCAGTGATGGACCTGGGTGCTGATCCAGGCCTGTCTGATGACGTCAGCTTCCTATTCTCAAAACACAGGGAGAGAGCACACCTTCCCAGCGGTGAGAAGAGGGAGGGGGGAGAGGGTCCTCAACAGCGACCCGCTCTTGGCAACGGTTCCAGCAAAGTGCAGTCATTACACCGTCGCCTGCATCCTCACCGGCGCCCCCTCGGGCCATAACGCTGTCTAAAAATTGCTCACGAGTCCGTTGTAGGAGTAACCAGCTGCACGGTCCTTTGGCAAATGGCGTCATTCTGTGGGTCACTTTAGTTCATTCAGCATAAGCAGGGCTGATTTGAATGGACAAAACTTGAAGAATTACGAAAAGCACGAAATTTGGTGTTGATTTCTAACAGAGTTTTGGCAATAAGCCAATATAAATTTCTCTTTATTATTATTTTCTGAATACATAATATACTAACTTTATTTAAAACTACACTCTTAGGTTAAGTCTCACTTTTGTTTTTTTTTTTTAATAAGACTAGTTTCTGTCACTTCTCACAGTAAAAATAAAAAACATGCTCTCAGAGGCTAGCATTCTCATGCACACAAGCAAAACAGAAGGGAAAAAATCTGCCCAAATTTGAAGTATAAAATGTATGCTTTTTTGGGTTACTTTTTGCAAAGTTGACATATCTTTAAGCTGAAAATTATGCTTTTAACGATGGAACTCTTTGGCACTGAAGCCCGATCACCTGGTCATGAGAATGTGTCAATTGCTCCCCACCAGAGGTAATCCAAGTTCCTCTACCACGTTCTGGCAAAGACTGGAATCTTCTAGAAGCCACAATGTTTTTACTGTAAATTTCAAATGACAAAAGTGCCTTCGTGTTCCTATCTGCATCTTACTTTTATGAACTCCTACGATACATTATTTGGGGAAAATCACATGATGCAGAGCCTTACAGCACATGAGCACATGTGCACGTGTGTATATTTTATGTTCATCCAAGAGAAGTTCATGCTAACGACTCTGACTGCTCTATCCCAAATACAAAAAGCAAGGGAATAGGACTCACAGGAACGGCCATTCTAGCTCAAGTCTTATATATATATTTTACACATCAAAATGCATTGTTTTATAATTTTAAATAAGCCAACTTAATTGACAAATAAATCTACATAAACACCTTCACACCAACTTAAACTACTAGGAAAATGACACGAGAACCAGCAGTTTATGAAACATTTGGTAATTTGAAAGCCAGTCCCTTTATTTAGGGTCCCAGGATGTGCCTGGTTCTATCAGAATTAGGCAGCTGATATAATTACTAGCTATGAGATGCTTTGCTGAAGACCCACGTGCATTAAAGTGTTTAATCCTCACACTGAGCCTCGGAGATTGGCTTCTTAGCCCCACACGCACAGGGGGGACCGGAAACACAGGGGTTGGTCCCTCCACAGTCACAGCCTGACCAGAGCGTGCCTGGGCTCTGAATCGTGTTCTTAGCCTTGACCCACACCTCACAGCCTCCCTCCCTCCCTCCCTCCTACTTTGCATTTTAGGGGGAAAAAACCTTGATATGCATGAGCAAAATATCATGACGTGCTGAGAGCTGGAAGAATAAAATGTATCACTGCGATCAGTTCTCCTGCAGGGGAGCTAAATGCTGGTTAGCCACTTACTCTAACATGTTATCACAAATCATGACTCTTGCCAACACGGCTGTGCGGCCTCAGCCTTGCCAAGAGCAATCACTGCAGACAGCAGGACGGATGCAGAGGACGGAGAGAATCATCAAGTCTTCCTGTCGATGAGGCAGTGGAGGAGCCGCAGTGGCTCACGGGTGACGGGCCACACGGCTGGCAGCAGCCCTGGCCATTTACATCACGCCCCGGAGGACAGGGCCCCACCGCGTGTCTTCACTGCAAGTGCTCAGGGAAAGGCGCCACTCGCCCCCGGACAGCAGAGACTGGCGCGCAGTCAGGAGGAGCTGGTCCCTGGATGCAAGTGGGTGATGTTCCAGCCAGAGTTCCTGAAATATCCATGTGCGCGTGTGTGTAATGAACAGAGCGGACACACATACAAAGGCAGGTGCACACATGCACACACCTACCGTGTAAGCCTGTGCATACATGTGTGTCTGAGCAGACAAGTGACACCGCCATACTTTGGCATAAGTGGACAGCCCGGGGCAAGAGAATTGGATACCAAGCCTGACCCCAGCCTTCCCCAGCTGGGGACGCCCACTCGGCCTCTCCAAGAGCCTCTCTCTGCCGGCGCCTGTTTGTGAGACAGGAAACTTCTTCAGCTTCTCACACCTTCCCAGATTCTCCCCCGAGGGGCAAACAACTCTCCCTGTGACCCTGACCCGAAGTCCTGAGATGCGGGGGGCGGGGGACAAGCAGATCGCTGCCGACTCCGGGGGCCAGGGCGGGAGCCCCTGCCTGCACACAGTGGGTGCTGGGAGTTACCCTTCCCTGGTGACACCGGCATGGAGCCCCAGGGCCGGGGCACGTCCCCAGAGCCTCCAAGAGCCACTCAGCCTCAGTGACTTGGGGCTCACAGTCCCCCAGGGACACGTGGCAGCACTTAACTGGCGGCTCCTGGGGGTCACTCAGCCAAAGGCTTGTTCAGAGGGTTTCTCTGCTTCATCCATCAGCCGGTCCCTCCACAGTAACCTCCACAGACAATGTGGTGGGGGCTGGGATGGGGGCCCACAGAACTCTCCAGAAGTCACTTCCCCCTGGAGCGGATGGGAAGGAGGCCGTAGCCAGGGAGCCGCCCCTCTGGGTAGAGGCACTGCAGGAGGAGAGGGGCCGGGGCAGCAGGAGGAAGCAAGGCGCACTCAGGTGACTCGCCACCACAGGGCCAACCTGGACGGCTCCGCCTGCACCCTCAGCGCAGAACAGAGCTGCGGGGAGACCTGGAAGAGAACTCGTGGATTACCCGGGCAGAAATTACACACACACACACACACACACACACAGGAGATGCTCCAGGGGACAACAGCCCCGCCTCCCCCAGCCCCTCAGCCCTGGCGCCCCCGCCTGTGCCAGGAGAAGCTGTTGCTGTGAGTGTGGATGTGGCGGCAGCTGAGAATTCACGGCCTCTGCTCCACCTGTTCTGGAACATTCTCAAGATCCCTGCACTCTTTGCTGTGCTCATCTCTCCTCTTAATATAAGAAGAATTTTCTAGCTGAGCTGGACTATGTCCTGCAGGTCCTTCTTCAGCGTGTGTAGGTTTCTTGCCAGAGGCTTCGATTTAGGGAACACAACAGGCAGGAGAAAGCTGCACCCCAGCAGCGGAGGAGGGTCACCAGCTCAGCTGTGGCATGAAAGGATTGAAAAGAAAGAAAAGAGCAAGCAGAGGACAAGCAAACCTCATGAAACGCCCCTGGCTCACGGGGTGGGAGCGGAGTGGCCGGCCTGTGCGCTTTCCTTAAAGCAGCTCCTCACCGCGGGGTCCCAGGCCCCGGAAACGCACGCTGCCCTGTGCCCACCACTGGCGCCTATGGGCTTGTGCACTATCAACTCAGTGACACCTCCCAGTCATTCAGAGTTCTTTAAAAATGCCACGTCACCGTTTCTAGACCATAAGCACAGCTGAGTTCTGAAAGCTTCAGTCGCGTCTCCTCCGGGCTGCGCGGCTCAGCCCTTCCCCAGGTGGCCCTGATTCGTGCGCTGAGCAAATCCTTTTACTGCAGGTGGGCGCGAGGCGCACTTGACCCTGACCACTTCGGACTCAACACACGCTCCAGACGTCCAAGCCTCATGGAAGCAAGTTGTGTCCGGGTGTCTAATTGTCTTACTCTTCTGAAAGAATTACAGATTTCCAGAGTTACAGACTCCAACAGTGGAAGTTTTGAAGCCGTTTTAGTGATGACATACGTGGCCCGTCAGTTCTCACCGGGCAGAGCTCTTTCTCTGTAACAGGAGTCGGAAGTTACAGGGCGGTGAATCGCTTCTTGGCACCCAGGACCTGCCTAAAAAGAGTGCTTAGCACACCAAAGGGAAGATGAGTGTGCACTGATGAGTTGTTTAAATACAAAATAGCTCCACCGGAGAGCAAGCACCCTGGCCAGAGCGGGCTCTGGCCTCCAGGCCTCTCCAGGCGGTGTTACTGCAGCCAGCCCCACCCTCAGTGCAGAGAAACCCCAGTGCAGACGCCTCCTGGGGCTCCTGGTGGCCCCGTGTGCCAGGGAGCCGGGCTTCCCTACGAGCCACATAATGAGGCTCCCTGCACAGGCACGGGAGGCCCCAGCTCCCCGGTGCCCCTCAGATTCTGTGCCAGGCAGATAGGCTGGCAGTGGAGGAACGTGGCCATAAATCACAGTGTCAGGCTTTTCAAACTGAAACTCTCAGCTGTCAAGCCCACCTGGCGCAGAAACCTCAGGGAGCGCCAATTATGGAAATGCCTCCGAGTTCAGATTAGAGTTCAGATTCGGTTATTCATCTGCTTTCCATTCCCCAATTACAATAACTCTATTTCAGGCGTGATCTTGCAGCCCAGGGCTGGTATGATTTCTAATATGAAAGGACTTTCAAAAGCAAATATATTTTATACACACACACACAAATATGTTCTGTACACATGTGTGCATGCTCTGCATGCATATGTACACACATATATGTGGTGTGTGAGCTCACACAGATTTTCACCCAGGACTGAATCAGTTGGAAATGTTTATCATTAACACCGATGACACAACTGAAAAGTCACTTGGTTTCCAAGAGAAGCCCGACCTCACAGGAGCACGCAGTGCCCCAGAAAGGCCCCCCGCACGTCTGCAGCCTCAGGAGCAGACTCCTGGCCTCCTCAGGCCCCGCATCCTCACCCCGCAGCTCCGTGAGCCTGGAAGCCCCCGTGCGTAATGAGCATTTTATTTAAGCCATTTTTAGAGATTAGAAGGGAGTGCGTTTCCTTCTACTTTCCATTTACGTTCCTTTTAATCCCTTCATTCTATAAACTTAATTGCTATTTTGCTGCTCCCTGAGCAGCTAACCTAAGCCTTCTTAAAGCATTTCTTAGTAATTTTCCTTTAGTTATTTACTACATTTTCTCTTTAGTCAGCTAAATGAAACTTCCGGCAGATTTCTTGGTTGAATAAAACTTTTCAGATGAGGCATTTGCTTTATTTTGTTACAATGAAATCACTTTTATTTTGCTTTACTTCCCTCTACTATGGGGCTTCGAGCAGATAACAGAATGATTGACAGCAGCCACTCGGTGGCTTTCCTTATCTTGAGCAAAACATTCAACGTTATGTCTGCTACGAAAACAAATGAGCATTTGACACGCTCCCACTGCTGTCCCCAGCTGGCAGGCCAGGACTTGGGTCAGCACGGCCGTGTCCGCGTGAGTTTGGAGACACAATTTGGGCAGATACTTGCTTCACCGACTTGGCCAAGGGGAATTTACTACACCTCTCCCCCCAACACACACCTGTTACAGCAGCAGCATCATGACTAAGTAAATGCGCAGCTGCAGCTGGAAAGAACCTACTGAGGATACGTCCCGTCTAAGGAGCAGAGTTCAGTTATTTGCTTATCCTCTTAAATAACAATAGCAGCAAATATGACATGGGAACCAGAATTTGTCTCACAAACCCTGCAGCGTGAACAGAAACATGGAGTGAAAGTGACCTGTAGGCCTGAGAAGTCCCCAGAAGGCCCAGCCCAGCCCTCAGGCTGCCGCTCTCCAAGCTTCCCCCGGGGATGAGACAGTCTGAGAGCAGAAGGTGACGCTATGGAGCAACACTGAAGACTGGGGCCTTGGAAGCACCTAAATTTTGTGTCTTAGATGAGAAAATGGAGACATTACCCTTTGTGCAAATGTCTCCCCCAAAAGCTGTGTATACAGGCCCCCCACCCATGCAGCTCTCTCTGTGTGAGAGAGAGCTGTGTGCCATGGAGCCTGCCTCCCGGCTCCCCCAGCCTGGCCTGCACCTGGCTGAAGGGTGCAGGAGCCGCCCGCACCCCTGAATTTTACCCTCTGCCCCCGGCTTTCCAGTGCCAGGAAAAGCATTAGAGGAGAAGGGATGACGCGGATGCCAGTGGAGCTGCAAGAAATCTCTTCCTCCCGTCTACTCCTGCCCTGTCCTGACTAATTAGTCTCCGACCCAATCCTCAGGCCTGGCTGAGGCAGCCGCTCTCTCTCCCTCATCAAGAGGACCTGGTGGGGCGTCCCCCACAGCCCAGGGGCTCCGAGCGCGGTCGTCACAGCAGAAAGTCACTCATCCGGTGACACAGTGACAAGTGAGACAGGAGGGAGGCGTGACAGCGAGTCCTGAGCAGCCATGACGCGTCCGTGAGCTCCCGCCCTCCCTCCCTCCCTCCCTGTTTCTCTCCTTCCCCTTCTCCCTGCCCCTCTACCGGAACAGCAGCAGCCGGAGCCCTGGCAGCTCCCAGGGGCTTTGCTGCTTCCCTCCCTCCTCGCACAGTGCCGGGCCCTGCTGGCTCTCTGGCCTGGGCTGGGCCTCCTACCCCACCCACCGGCCTGTTCTCTCCCCACCCACGGGTGGGTCTGCTGGGGAGAGGCATCCATGACACCCAGTCATGTTCTCCGACCCTCTGCTCAGAGGAGGGAAGATGCAGCTGCCCAAGGGCCCGGTGCCCCGCCCAGGCTCAGGAGATGGGGCGCCACCAGGCCTGTCCCCCAGCCAGGCTGAGCAAAAGCCATGAAGGTATCCACCGCTTCCCGAGGTCTGTCACCCTCTTCACAACGATGGGGCTGCTGTTCTTTCTTTTGTCTACCATCTTTTTATTATTTTTTTAAAGATTTATTTTTATTTATGCATACTAGCACTGGGGTGCAGGCCAGGGGTGCACGGGGTGAAAGGACTCCCCAGAGACAGAGTGGGGAGCAGAACAGGCAGAGCCACTGAAATCCACTGCAGAGGGGAGCAGCGGGGAGACAGGAGAGGTCTGCTGCACCATGTGGGTAGCTCCCTGGCCAAACATCGACCCCGTGCTGCAGTGGCTGGTGACAGCTTCATAGTGTTGAGACTGAAGCCCTGCGCCACCAGGGAGGGCCCTTGTTTTAAATTTTTTAATTGCACTTCTAAATTTTTCTTAATTGTACCATTTGTGTAGAGGTAGCATTGGCTTGCAACACTGCATATGATTTAGGGGTGCAGGTTTCCACATCTGTAGGTTTAGGGCTCCACACCCCCCACCAAGCCACCATCATCCTCCCCCTCAGCCAGCGCCCTGCCCCCTTCCAGAAGTCTCAGTCCTGCAGTCAGATTTCTGGGGCTCCACTCGGTTCAGTTTTGTCTGTTCCTCTGTGCTGTTCCTCTGTGTTTCTTGCACACAAGAGTCAGGTGATCCGGTGTTTTCTCCCCTGACTCGCCTTGCTCAGCGTGACAGGGACGGGCACCCATGGGAGCCATGGTCTTCCAACACAGCATGCAGCTGGTGACTACTCAGTGCTCCTCTGGGTGCTCACCTCTGAGTCCTACTTGCATTTAAATCACTGCAAGCCCCGCCGGGCCTCTCAGCCAAGCACCTGGCCAGCCCTGTTCTGGATCCAGTGGTGTCCCCGCACATTCAAGGCTGATGAGACTGTATTTGGGGCCAGGACTCGTGGGGGTGATCGAGATGACAGGGGTCATCAGACGGGGCCCGGATCGCAAGCAAAGGTGTCTATTCTGGTTCCAACACCTGAGCTTGGCCTTCCGACCCCCAGGCCCAGGAGATTTTTTTACACTAGCCGGCCTGTGGGGTTTTGTTCTCACAGCCCTGGGGACTAAAGCAACCCCTTTCACAATGGAAGGAGAGGAGAGGAGTCTGTGGGGGCAGCATGGAGCACAGCCAGGGCCTGTGTCACCCCATGAGAGCTGGGGCCCCCTGAAGAGCCCAAAGGTCACCCTGCCAGTGCACCAAATCAGCCAGCGTTGTCAGCCCCGGATTTTATCCTAAGTAGATGTTATAAAGTGTATTTATAAGACATTTACAGGGCCTCCCTGGTGGCGCAAGGGGTTAAGATGCAACTTATGAAGCTGTCTGCAGCCACTGCAGCATGAGTTCGATCCCCGGCCAGGGAGCTGAACCACAGGGCGCAGCAGACCTCTCCTGTTTCTCCGCTGCTCCCCTCAGCAGTGGACTTCAGTCGACCTGCCTGTTCGGTTCCCCGCTCTGTCTCTGGTGAATCTTCTCTCACACCCCCCCACACCTCTAGCCTGCACCTCAGTTCTTGTGTGCATAAATAAATAAATCTTAAAAAAAAGACATTTACATATGATATGTGCAGTGCACTGATCTGCCGAATATGCTCCCTTGGTGACATACAGCACAGCAGGTGCCACTTTCATCTGCTATGGGGTGCACTGGTCAGCTGGGGCTGCTGGAACAAGCCACCGCAGTGGGCGGTGCAAGCACATAGCCTGGATTCTCACAGCTCTGGAGGCTGGACGTCCAGAGCAGGGGCAGGTGGGGTGGGTCTGGCCAGGCCCCATCCTGTGCTGGCCTGGGGATGGCCTCTCAAAGCCTGGGGAGGGAAGGAGGGAGGGAGGGCGCCCTGCAGGGAGGCCCTCTAGCTCCTGGAGTGTCCTCTTCCAAGGGCCGCTCCCGCGTGACCTCATCTAACCCCAGTCACATCTCAGAGCCCCTCCTGTCCGGCCAGGTTTCCAGACATGACACTGGGGAGGAGCAGGAGAGCCGGGCCCAGCCCCTCACCAGGCTCCATGTACATTTTAATAGGAAAAGGGATTTTAACACTTAAAAATGTTGAGCATCTCCTCCGAGCCATGTTCTTTTAGTTACCTGTCTGCCAATCGATTGCTCTTGGTAAACATTCGTGTCACAATTGCTAGAAAAAACATAAATGTCTGGTTGAGGAAGCGCCGCCCAGAAGCTCATCCAGGCGGGTCTGTGAGAGCCTGGGCGGGGCCGCCAGCAGGAGGCTCCAGCCAGGGCCCCGGCGGGCATGGACGCTGTGTCCAGGGCTGGGTGTGGACAACCTCACACATATGCACACACATGCACGCAGGGGCGGGTTGCAGCACCCACTGTGCATGGGGGTGCCTGCATAGAGACAGGCATGTGCACAAACGTGTATGTGTGTGTCCACACCGAGGCATATGTGCACTGTGTTTGTGTGCATGCGTGTATGTGTGCACGTGCTGGCACAAATGCATATGTGTGCTTGCATTGCACGTGTGTATGCATGTGTGTGGTAACAGGTGAGGGCTGGATGTGTTCTTAAATTTGTGTTGTGGGCACAAACATGTGTTTGGACAAACAGCCCCCGCACAATGGAGAAAAGCCAAGTTCTCATAACAAACAAAATAGAGGCACAAAAAATTCCTCTGCAACCTTCTCAAAACACACATGGAAACTTCTACTGAGGAGTGTGAGACTTCACCCCCAGTGTTGATCCTGGCGGAAGCAGTCCCTCTTCAGCTCCAGCCTGGGGGACTCTGAGGGGGAGCAGGGCTGTGGGGCCCGCGGGGGTCCAGTCTGGGCCTCAGTGGGCCTGGCCGGTGGACAGCAGGTCCAGACCACCCGCGCTCCCTTCAAGGTCCAGCAGGAAGAGGCCGGTCCGCAACAGCGTGATGTGAGCTTAGACCTCCGCAGCAAGACAAAAAAATAAACCGAATGAAAATTTACAAACTGACGCTGCCTGGAACGACACTATAGGGCAAGTTCTGCCCTCTCGCCAAGGGGCGCAGGTGTCCGCGGTGGGGGGGGGGGCGCAGGTGTCCACGGGAGGGGCGCAGGTGTCCGCGGGAGGGCGCATGTGTCCGCGGGAGGGGCGCAGGTGTCCGCAGGAGGGCGCAGGTGTCCGCGGGAGGGGCGCAGGTGTCCGCGGGAGGGCGCAGGTGTCCGCCGGGGGGCGCAGGTGTCCGCCCGGGGGCGCAGGTGTCCGCGGTGGGGGGGGCGCAGGTGTCCGAGGAAGGCAGGGAACGCGGGCGCGCACTGGCGCATCAGGCCGAAGGCTCCTGCCATCGCCCAGAGACGCCCCCAGCTCCGCTGGAAGAGGATCTTCATTTAATTCTCGCCCTGCGGACCAAGGAGGGCGCCTCCCCTCGTGCTGTCAGCCCCACGCGCGCAGCTGCGGCGACTGTAGGGGAACCTGGCGCCGCCGCGCACCTGGTTTGCGGCCGCCGGCTCGGGCCGCCTTTCCGTGTCTTGGAGAGACACTTGCCGTTGACCCGGGCTTCAGCCGCGAGCCTCCGGCGCGGGGTTCCCTGTCTGACGCTCTCCCCCGCCGTTGGAGAGGGGCGCCCCGCTGTGTGCTCGGACAGCCCCCCCCCCCCCGCCGCGCCCTCGTGCCCCCCGCGCGGGGCCGGAGGAGTTACACAGGGTCTCCGCGAGCAGCGCGCACTTCCAGGGGCTGTGATCGGGTCACAAAGCTTTACCTGGAACTGAAGGCAGCAGGGGCTGACTTCCACCAGCGTCATGGGCAGAGAAGGTTCTGGAAGACTGCATCCCGTTGCTTTGGACCATGCGCACCTCAGATGCGCGCGCTCTGGCCTTGGAGACCAGGCTCTCCGCCCGCGATGCTCTGCCTGACCCGGGGCCGCTCAGCGCGTGCACCTCGGGGGCGGGTGTCCTCGCTCCTGGTCTGCAGAAGAGGGAGCAGCGTCTGCGGGGGACCCGGGGAAGTAGCAGCCCCGCCTACAGCAGACCAGGGAGCCCTCCAGAGGGCGGTGGGAAAGGGAATCTCAGTGCCCGGCATCGTCTTCTCGTCTGCTTCATCTCCGCCTGCGTGGTGCTGTGTGACGTGGAGACTGGGGGGACAGCCGTGCTCCCGGTGAATCCTGAGGAGGGGGAGTCGGTGTGAGGGGTGGACAGAGAAAATAAAGGAGCAAGTCCCGGGGAGCAGAGCCTCCGCAGCCGGGTTTTGGCGCCCTTCTCGCAACTGATAAATGTATGTTTCTACCTAAACTGCTCAGTTCCTGTCTGCAGGGAAGATGGGACCGGCTAATAGACGCAGAGAGAGCGAGAGAGAGAGAGAGAGAGAGAGAGAGTGGCCCCAAGCCCAGGAGACCCGGGGCTCGCCCTGGGCCCGCACGACCTTCTCTCCCTGGTCTGAGGGGGACAGCCGTCCTTGCTGGGGGCCTCCCCGCATCTCGTAAGTCACAAAGGAGAGCACGACAGCTTTCAGTCTCTCAACTGGGATGGCTGATATAACTGGGTCTGGGGTACTTTCTACTTAAGCATGTGGGGAAATTTGTAAAAGGGTGGACGAGACCTAGTAGGAAGTGACGGTCATCAAGACAGTGTGGTGTCGGGGGAAGAAAAGACAAGAGTAGAAACATGGAGCAGAACAGAAAGCCCAGGACTAGGCCACACGAATGTCGTCGGCCGACCCCTGACAAAGGATCACCCGTGATGGAGCAAAGTTCTCTCTTCAACAAAAGATGCGGAAATAACTGGACGCCCACGTGAGAAAAAAAAAAAAAACAAGAAAGAAAAAAAAAAGCTACATCCAAATACAGATGTTGCACCCAAACATCAACTCCAAGTGGGTCACAGACCTGGATGTAAAACACAAAGTTACTAAACTCCCAGAAGACAGCACAGGAGAAACCCAGGCGGCCTCCTGAGAGCCGGGGCCAAAGAGGTGACCCTGGGAAGAAACCCCTGATGAAAATGCAGAACTTCTGTTGCACAGCAAGCGACGTCAGGAGGGGGAGAGGCAGCCTCGGCTGCGAGAAGATGTTTGCTCAGACGCGTTGATAAAGGGCTGTCCTCCACCAGAGCAAGGCACTCCTAACCTCAACAATAACAAAGCAGATAATCTGAGATTGGAAGGGGGCCCATGGGGGCGCCAGGACAGCCCAAGCCGGCAGGGAGGGGCAGGGAGGGGTCAAGCGGGGCCGCCCGGGGCCCGGCCAGGACACTCCCTGGGGAAGGCTGCCTGGCTCGCCCTCCGCCCAGGACCGTGTCCTCGCTGCACGGGCACTGTAGGGTGGCCGCCCATCCTGGCTGCCCCGAGGGTGACCGAGAGGGTGCGCAGACGTGGAGCCTGTAGTGCTGCCTCCGGGGCAGGCGTGGACAGAGAAGAACAGCCGAGCGGCCATCACATATCACGCAGAGGAGTTGGGAAGCAGGAGTTGGGAAGCTTTACCTTTTTCGACTGCATGTATTTGGTAAACTTAAATACTGGCGTCTTCCGGTTCCTGAAATCACCTTGTTAGATCTAGACTTAGTTCCCCGGACCCTGAAGGGCCTCGTTTGGACAGAAGACCCCCTGCCTCGCGGAGCCCGGCAGGAGCTGCACCGGGCCAGCTAAGAGGAGCCTCACGAAAGATGGTTCGATGAACACTTGGTTTCCACAGTCCTTTAAGATGCAGTGAGCAGAGTAGTTAAACCTTCACTCGGATGGAGTGAAAGCAGCCTGCCGTCGTAAAATAATCAAAAGGACAACAGTAAAAACTAAAGTACCATTCCATATAAAAATATCAAGATGGCTAGGCTGAAGGAGAGGGAAACCTGCGTTGTATACTTGCGAGGCTGCAAGTGTGACCCGTCCAGGAACATGCACTTCAAGGACGCTCGCATGGTCTGGGCAGCTCGTGCTCAGATTTGGGGATTGAATTGCTCCAATGAATAGATTAAAATGACCTGTTCCTGACAATTACGGCTTTTGCGTAAATGAATCCTCCAGAAATACTTGGGAGAACGGGAGGGTGATTCTCCTTCACAGTGGTTGTCAGAGGGCGCTGGGGGCGGTGCGGGGCTAGGCCGAGGTCAGGCAGCCCCGGAGGGGTCTGTTCCATCCGACTGTTGACTGTCGCAGGCCTTGCACCACCCGGCAGCCAGACCTGAGGTGGCTGAGTCTTAAAAGTGGGTGGCACCCCTGAGTCTTAAAAGGGAGTGGCAGTGGGTGCTGGGGGGATACCCCTTTCCTGTGGGCCGCTGATGGGGGAGTCTGGTCTTGCTCAGGCAGGAGACAATTTTTCTAATAAAAAAATTCAAACCACTGAGCCGTGTCAGGAGTCTGGACAAGCTCCCCAGTTGCTGGACGAGCTCCCCAGCTGCTAGAGTGGGAAGCATGACCCGGTGAGAGTCAGGCCTTTCACAGCAGCCCCAGTTTTGGGCCGAGGCCCCTAAGGCATCTCGGTGGCACCCCACCTGCCGCCCGCCCAGCTCACTCTCTGCTGCTCTCGGCCAGAGACGCGCCTCTGCGTATTTGCTTCTAACATTAGCAGCTCAGTCATGCTGGAGTTGGAAGAGCTCCGTCCTGCTCATCAGGGAGGAGGGACTTCCTCCATGAAACCGAAGCATAGAAGGGAGAGCAAGGAGGATCTTACCAGATGAAGGTTCGGGAAAACCAAGGCAGCAGCTCAGGTGAACAACCTGGCTCCCCAGGTTCATGCGGAAGGTGTGGCCTGGGCCGTGCCTCCCCACTGCCCTGCCCCTCGCCCTGCAGCCAGCCCTGCACAAATCCCTGCCTTGTGAGAGGGAGGCTGCCCCCGCCCCAGGCCCGCGGTCGTGGAGAAGACAGGACAGGGCACCCCAACGCCCTTGTGGAACACCCACCACGCTCAGGCCCCCAGGCGCCAGGACGCAGACCTCTGGATGGCGGAGGAGACCTGTCACCCTAGACCAAGTGCCCCCAGGGCCTTGCCCCGCAGCCAGGCTCAGGCTGTCCTGCTGGAGGCTGGAGCGGGTCGTGCAGGGAGCACGGGCGGAGGGCGAGCACGGATATACTGAGAGAGCAGCTGGCACAGTCCCGGCAGGCGCCTCAGACGTGTCCATGCAGGGCGCGTGGGGCTGGGGTCTGCAGGGAGACGGACTTCTGTCTGGACCAGGGAAGGCGAAGGTGACGGGAAGACACAAGGCCGGTTCGCGCTTCCACCCCAAGCCCAGGTCAGTCGGCTCCTCTTCATTCTGGGGCAACAATAAAACCCAGCACTGGTGGGTGCTTCTTCTTCTTTCACTACGATGTGCATCCTGGGCATTGCACAGTCACCCAGAAACTGCAAAAATGACGTCATCACTGTTTTTATCTTCATCGATAACTGGATGTTCTGCCTTCCTCCCAACGCCCTTCTCAGGCCCCCACCCGGAGACTTAGTCTTGGATTTGCTGTTTACACCTGCTTCTGCAGCTGGAATCGGGGGGCCTCATGCGTCCTCGGTGCTCCTCCGGCTCATGAGCACCCGGCATGATCAGGGAGTGCTCCGGAGGTGAGGGAGTGCTCCTGGGCTCAAGCAGAGAGAATTCCAAATTTTTTGTAAGCTCTCTACATTTCTTGTCATTAAGCAAATGCAAATCCAAAAATCTATCTTCCTGCCTGAGATCTGACCTCGAGAAGAAATGATTTCAGCAAAAGAAAAATAACTATTGTTCGTCGCTGGGGTTTGTTCGCTCCCATCAGAAGAGTCCCCGCGGCCGAGCATCCCGGCTCCCTCCTGACTGGCTGTCGAAGGCTCCTGTCCCCGCCTTTCCTGTAAATTGCAACTCGATGGGCCATTTTCCTGAATGAAAATAAGCAAAATTTCTCCAGAATGTGTGTCTTTCTCTCTTATCTATTTATACGTCAAGGTACAGCGTGTAGTGTTTTCCTTTAAAAAAAAAACAACCGCCTGAAGCGCACACGCGGCCGCCGTAAATATCCATTTCAGCTGAAGGCTGGGACATTATGTCATTTTCTCCACTACGCGGAGTCTACATTAGTCTTTCTGAAAAAAGGGGAGCACCACATAGTTGAGACAAATTTCGCTGCCCTCTGAATGATATGTGTGCTTTTTATGTTTATGAAACTACCATCCGGCGAAAAATAGCAGCCTAATATTTTGACATGAAGGTCATTTGAAAGTTTTACTGCCTCCAAGCACGATCCATTTTGTTGACAAAAAGCTCTCTGTGGGCTCTTTAAGACGCCCCAGCCGCTGACTTGCTGGAGGCTGGCATTTCTGTCCCCGTCCTGCTGCCTCCTCCCACCAGACTAATTATCAGCTCATTAAGGCTGTCCTAATGAATGATGTCGCAGCATTAGGAAAGGTTGGGACAGGGGTCCCTGCGGGCGGGGTGGGATGGCCAGGCCCAGGGGTCACACGCTCAGAGATGACGTGGCCTTGGAAGCTGGTGTGAGCCCACAGCTCAGCCCCCCAAAACTCATAAATATTCAGGCGCTCTGAAGTTCCGGCTGGTGCAGACACACCGTGGGCGGAGCTGCCCCCCGGCAGAAACCCTCCCTTAGCTGGCATCACACAGGGGGTGGGGTAGAGCCCCACATATGCCGGAGGGGGTGGCTGAGGAGAGGGCTTGCAGGGTGTTCTGGGGCGGGGGGCAGGTAGGCGACAGGGAGCACGTGGATGATGACTGAGCACTCAGGGGAGACTAAGAGCTCAGCAGAGTCTGGTCTGTCTCTGTTTAAAAATCACAGAACACACAACACACTTTCATGACTTGCATGTTATATTCTTGTTCCAGGAATGGCACCCCCATGTTTCCTGGGTCTTCGGGGTACAAACCCCGGCTCCCCAGGAGCAGAGGTGGCCTTTCACGCTTGGCTTGTCCCCGCACGGCACCAGCAGTGGCAGCATAACAGGATGCGGCGTCCTGCAGCCAGTGGGAAGCCAGTGGCCGTGGAGCCCAGGGCTACCGGGCATCCGAAATGCCAGGTGTGTCTCAGAGGGTGTGGCTCCCTGCGCAGGATGGTGCCCAGGGCATTGATCGCGGGGGTGTTATTTTCTCATTTCTGCCATGGACCACATCTCCAGCCTTCTGTTCACCCGCTTCCTCTGGAGAAGAAACGCCAGATTCTCAAGCCACGTCACGAACACCTGACCGGTCTCTTGCTGATAATTACACCGCCGCCGTTTTGTTTCCCAAGCGCCATGTGGCCAGGGTGGCTAGGCAGCCCCTCTCGGGCCTGAGCTCTAAGGAGGGACAGTCCAGACCTGGAGATGCAGAGCTGGTCACGGTCCTGACTGGCCACGACTCCTTTGTCCTGTGCAGATAATAGGGAAGAGAAGGCGACTCTGTGGCCCCCCAGCACTATCTTTGGTGTAAATGATGCTTTTCTCACACAGCACAAGAAGAAACAGTCACATCAGGGGAAAAAAATGTTAATTTCACCAGTGATGCCACCTGAATGGAGTCACTAGCAAGTGTGACCTCGCAGCACGCTGAGGTGGCGGCCCCCTGCAGGTCAGCAGGGGTCATTTTAACATGTCTCGACAAGAGCCGCATGGACATCTAGAAGGGAGGAGCTTGCACGGGTCACAGACGGACAGCTGGGCAGGCCATGTACAGACAGACAGCTGAACAGGCCATGAACAGACAGACAGCTGGACGGCCAGGGGTGGACAGGCAGCTGGGCAGGCCATGAATGGACAGCTGGACAGGCCATGGATGAACAACTAGATAGGTCATGGATGGACAGCTGGACAGGCCATGAACAGACAGACAGCTGGACACGGCAGAGATGGACAGCTGGCCAGGTCATGGACAGACATCTAGAGCCAGTCCGCCCTTCTCTTGCATTCCTCTCCTACAAGCCATGCAGAGGGCTCTGGAACACAAGTCACTTCTTCGTTCTTGCTGTTTATTTTCCCTCAGAAGGGCCCGCAGGCTAACGATGGAGGAAATTACTTTAAAGGCGGGGAGGGAGTGCCCAGAGGACTGAGAGGAGGGAGCAGTGGACCAGCCGCTGATACAGATCCTCTCCCCCGGGTGCTGGGAGGACTTTCTTCCTGGAAGCACCCAATGACAAGCTCACACGCCCCGCGCGTTACAGCAGCCTCAGCGCAGCCTCCGAGGGAAGTGGGCCGGACAGCGCCTCTGCGTTCTGCACGCCCCACGCGCGGGCGCCCATCAGCAGCCGCGCTCCTGGTCCTCACAATGGCCTGGAGACGATGCATAGTCACCTCCTTGCAGACGGGAAACTGAGGTCTGGAAGGGTGCGGTGGCCGTGGAAGTGGCAATGGGGAGTTTTAAGGCTGCCTGGTGCCAGAGACCTCACTATTTTTTTTTTTAATGTTGTTATTTGGCAGCAACACTTCAGAGGCAACCCCCTCTCAGAGCTGCTCAGTGCCCCTACATCTGTGCTGACTGCTGGCGCCGAGGTTGTCCCGCAGGACTCCGGAGCTGACCCATCTCGCCAATCTGGAATGTTTTTGACCAGCATCTCCTCACTCCCCTGTCCCAGGCCTCTGTGACCACCGTCCACAATCCAGTTCTTAGGCTCTGCAGATTGTGGAGACCTCGTGGAATCTGTGGAATCTGCCCTAGTTTTTCTACTCTGCGTCTATTCACTCCACTATGCTGATCTATGCTGTTGCGTGTTGCAGAATTGACACCTTTTCCAAGGCCGAACAGTATTCCATTCCCTGTGTGTCACATTTCCTTCACCGGCTCATCCTCCACGGGGTAGTTTAGGTTGTTTCCATATCTGGGCCACTGCAAACGGAGCAGGTGGACCTGGCCCTGCAAACATGGCATCTCTTAAAGACCCTAATTTCATTTTTTTTTTTAAAATACCCAGAAATGGGATTGGCAGATCGCATGGCAGCTCTACTTTTCACTTTTCCAGGCACTTCCACTGTTTCCTGCGATGGCTGCCGCAGTCTGCACGCCACCACCCACGGCACGTTTCCATTTCTCATCAGTGCTTGTCTTTTTTTTTTTTTTTTTGATTGTCACCATATTTAAATGACTTTCAGTGTCTTGGCACCATATTGCCGGGGTCACCCGCGTGCCCCAGGACCACCTTCCAGCAGCAGGGACACAGGGGTGCTGGCGGGGCTGGGCCGTGCTCACAGGCAGGTCTGGAGCAGGTCACGCTTGGTCAGGGGGACACAGACCACCTCAGAGGGAGCCTCACGCTGGGGTGTGTAGACTGGACGGAAGCCAGGCCAGGCGGCTTCTGATCAAGTGGGCAGAGGACAGCCATGGGGCGGGGGCGGAAGGGGGCACATTTGTCCAAATGCACAATCGCACGCTGCCCGCGTCCCCCCGCCGTCTGCCCGCCCTGGACCCCGGGTTTCCTCTGGCGCAGGCTTCGCGGCTGGGGAGGGCTGGCGGGTTTTGCTGGGGGTCAGGGCTGGCTGTTGGCCTCTTCCTCAATCACGAGAGCAAGGACACGGAGACAGCGGCGTTTTCCTGAGGACGGGAGAGCTGACAGCGCCCGCCGGCGGGAGGGGCCCTATCGCGGGCCATCACGGGCCATCGCGGGCCCTGCCCCTCTGCGCGCCTGGCAGCTGGGGAGAAGCATGTAGATACGGCAGCCGGAATCCTGATCACAAGCCCCGCAGACGCCAGGCCGCACAAAGGGCCGCATTGATCGCAGGGGCCGCGGGTGCCTCTCCCGCTCCCAGCCCCGCTCCCAGCCCCGCTCCTTCCCTGTCTTTCGCAGCAGAGCTGCTGGCCAGAGAGTCGCCGCGGAAAGGCCTTTGCGCCTGCACCCGCATCACGTCTCTGGCTCGATGGCGGCCGTCAGCACCCCACCGCCCCGCCCTTCCTCCTGGTGCTCCCCGGCTGGCGGCCCCCGCCAAGTCCAGCCTCCGCTCCTCCCTCCTCCCGCCAGAGCCTGGGTCCAGGCCAGGCAGGGTGACCCCAGCCCGGCCAGCAGACCCCAGGAAGAAGGGACCAGGGAGGAGGAGTCCAGCAGAAAAGTGGACAAGAGTCTGGGGGCATCGCAGCCCGCAGGTGGACACCGAGGGTCAGAGAGGCACCTTCCCCCCGAGCGAGGAGCTGCTCTGTGCCGAAGCCTCCGTCCAAGTCCCTCAGAAGAGGAAGGACATGACAGGAGCAGAGGGGCGGGGGGCGGGCAGGCATGGAAGCCAAGCCAGGACCAGCACTTTAGGGGTCCTTAGGTGTGACCAGTGGGACCCTCAAACCCTCTTCCACCCGGTGGCCTGGACACCTCCCTCCAACCCTCCCTGACGTGACCAACGATGCTGACAACTGCAGCACAAATGCCCCAGGGGGTGTCAGAGAACACCCAGGGCAGCAACGGGGCTTTGAATCTCAACGTTTAGTTCCATCCTTTGCGCTTCCTGCCACGTGAGCACCGGCATGTGGTCACCGCAGACGTAAGTGCCTCCCATCTCAAGAGCCTGGTGACCTGGCTGGTCAGTACTGACCGCCCGCCGTGGCCTGTGTTCCGGGCCATGAGCGGCTCCGAGGGGGAATGATAACATGTGCTATTATCTTGCTTTCCATTGCTTCTGGGAAGCAATAGGATATTTCTCTGTCTGGTCCACTGTGCTTAAAATAGTTGCTTTGGAGCAGAAACAGGAATTAGACACCAACTGCTCTGGAAGATTCCTGTATTAAGAGAAGTTTATTCTATAACAAATAAAAAAGCAGAGCACTGAGTAAATCAAAATTTAAGGGGTTCAAACATTTTGAAAACAGTAAGGAGAAGGTGTGGCAGCCCTAGCGATGCCCAAAGGCTGACACTCAAGCCATGACTACACCAGGCTGTGGTCACGGGTGAAAATCAGCTCACCTTCAAGGGGCCGGTTCTTGATTATCAGACTTGCCAGTGTCATCCCAGGTCCTGCAAATGGAAGAGTGAGGGTCAGAGGCAGATGAGGTGGTGTGGAAAGCCCCCCTCCACACACCCCCCCCCGCCCCCGGTGCTGGCTGGAGATCTGGGATGGGCCCATAAGCCAAGGAGTGTGGGCACCACTACAAGTGCGAGGAGGCAAGACAGCAAATTTTGCTCCAGAGACTCCAGGAGGACCTAGTCAACACCTTGACTTTAACCCCCTGAGCCCCTGTTGGACTTGTTACTCTCAGGACTGTAAAACACCCAATTTGTTTGTAGCAACTTGCTGCACAGTGAGAGGAAATCGGTGCAGAAAGAGCCAGTGCTGTCTGAGCACTTAGCACTGGCCAGGGCCCGGGACCCCTCCCTGTCCTCGGGCGCCGTGTCCTCGGGTCCTGCGTGGCGTGGACGCGGTCCTGTCCCGCCGGAGGAGCAAACTGAAGTTTAAAAGCTTCAAGCTCTGATTTCAAAGCTCCTGTTCGTGTCCGCCTGTGCTTTTCAAAAGACCCCTCCATATTTCTTGATGCTAAAGAATAACAATTTCACGCACTGGCAGAACCGTGGGCACGTGAACCAGAGCCGTTAGGCATCAGGCATCGCTTAGGGATTCAGATTTTACTGATGAAATCAGGAGCCGGGGAGCACATCTCGTGCCAGCGCAGCCCGTGCCAGCTCCCTCCAGCCACAGCGCGGGGTCTCCTGGATGAGTGTGGGATCGCCCTGCGTGCCCAGCTCCAGCCACTCCTCCAACAGGGCTTTCCAGCTGAACCAAATCTGATGTTTATAATGGCCCAAGAAAAGCCTTTCCCTAGTGATGCCACGCGCCACACGTCACAGACATGAACGCAGCACTCGGAACAGAAACACCACCTCCGGTGCGAAGGCGGCTGCTCACTCCTGGGGCGTCAGCCGCCTGCAGGAGGCCCCGGAGGCAGTCCCTGCAGGGCTCTGGGGTCTCCCCGTGCTGTCTGCCCGCTGGAGGGAAGCAAGAGTCTGCAAGAAGCAGCAGCTTTTCAGGCGTGCACGTGCTTCAAACTCCCCCAGAACAAAATTGCAAGCACACCACTAAGGTGTCTTGATACCTTAATGACGACAAATCACGGGATTATGATCCACTGTGGCAAAGACGTGCTCCTTGCCCGCTGGGTAGCTGTATTGTAAGGAAATGAGTTTTCTGGCTTCTCCAGCCTCTAGCAGGGGCTCTGACAGCTTCAGCCCTGGAGACTGAAAGCGGAAGTAACTGGATAGCAGATGAGTAAGTCTTGCGCCCCCATCCACGGTGAGCATGGATGCGACCTCTGAAAGGTGATGCTGCCACAGCAGAGGGAGGGGTCGGATCCCTGAGTCACTGTGTGGAGCACCACGTGCTGAACACACTTGTCGGGAGCGGCCCTAAGCGATGCATCCACACCGCTAAGCCTCTGGGATTTGGGGGCTTACCTGTTAGAGCTGCTAGCATGAAAACAAAAACATAGTCAAGAAGTCAGAGGGTGTGTCTTCTCCTGTGGCAGCGATACTGGTTCGCCTGGAAGGGGACCTTGGGGTCATTCCCACACGAGGTAGGGAACAGTAAAGAATCCTCCACGGTAACGTCTCACAAAACCTTTTGACAAAGTTATTAAGGTCGCCAATCTCAGAGCTCAAAGCCATGTCTGTTGGCGTGGAATTGATTCTAATACAGCAAAGTCTGGGAAAGTGCATCCTACGCCTCGCCCTGGAAATCAATATTGATTTTTCAGAACCTTTTCAGGGGAAGAACATCTTGCTTAGGGAACACGCCTTCTCACAGTGGCTCAGAAGGACGGGAGTCCAGTCCAGAAATATGTCACAAGAAAACAGAGTTTGCCCACATCCATGCAGCTCACAGGCTGGGCGAAAATGATGACTCTCTGGTGGCGCCTCACCGGCATCGCCAGGCTGCAGGTGGTGCTGGGGACGGGCTGTTTCCGGAGTTAGCGTTGTGCAAAGCACCAGCAAGTAAGTGTTCAGGTTTAAAGAAGTTGTAAGGGGTCGAGATGCCCTGATGCAGCTAGTTCAAGGGAACCGAAGTCAGTCTCTCCCAGTCTGCATCGAGCAACGGAGCATGGGGCAGGGGGATGCAGCCCTCCCTCCCCTGGGAACCCCATTATAAGCAAATACCCCACTTTCCAAAGGAAGGGCTCTGCGCCAAGGCGGTGTGGAGCAGACCCAGGGCTCACAGTCAACAGACGCTGCTGCCCGCTGCCCCACCGCAGGCCAGGTCCGGCCACGTCTCCTCAGGCTTGCCCTGTGGTTCTGGGGTCCTCCCTTGCCCCCATCAGGGCGTGGAAGCGGGAGGAGGGCCAGGGGAAGAGCCCCCCACACTTTCTAGTGCCCTGTTTCCAGGCCCCCACCTCACCCAGGGACCAGGTAACCACGGGTAACTTGGCCCGGGGACGTTACTATCACCCGCTTACACGTGCCCACCTGCGCGGGCAGCCGACGGGCATGAAATCGTCATCTCTGCAGGTCAGAAACGGACACGTGAGCAATTTCATGTGATTCAACCGACGTCAAGCAAGGAATTTAGAAACCAGGAAGGCAACTAAGGCATCGTCGTGGCAGTTCTGGTTCCCGAAGGCCCAGCACCCCGTGGGCCGCCGCGGTGACCAGCACCTCCCTCCCGCCCGCGCCGGATCCGCAAACGCAAACCCCGGCCGCGGCAACCACACCTGTCCCAGAGGCCGCAGCACGGAGCGCGTGTTCCTTTACACACGTTTTTCTCTGTCAACGCTGGGAAGTTCTCACTATAAAGACAAGGGGACGTGCAGGTAAATAAAGCACAGTCCCGAGGCGGCCAAGAAGGGTCCGATTTCAAACAGCGCCCGCCAGGCCCGAGCTCCTGCTGGCCCCGGGCCGCCAGCCACCGCCCGGGACGCCTTTGGTCCTGCTGAGCGGAAACGAATTCCAACTTGCATACGCCGAAGCGCCCCACTTCCTACCTGCCACGCCTGCTCTCCCCGAAGCTGGCGCTGCTCCGCGACAGGCCCCTGGCCTCCCTTCCCCGCCTGGCAAAGGGCGTCTCCCCCACCCGCGTCGCTGGCTCTGTCTGGGGCCGCCGGGCGTCTTCCACGTGTGAGGTCAGCCCGAGTTTCTGCCGGGCCACCCGCCGGGTGCGATCCTGCGGGACGTGGAGAAGGGCTTGAACACGGGGAGCTCTGTTTCAGCCAGGAGAAAATAGCAGTCCCCGGAAAATCGGGCTCTGCTACTTACAGACTAAGCCACACGGGCCAACTGTCGCCTTCACTGCACCCGCGTTTTACCGAGAAGGCGGGGTTCACCCTGTCATGATGATCCTTGCTTATGAATTGTCAGGGGGCTCGGGGGCCCACGGGACACGCATCACAGACACTCCTGGAGCCATGCGACTCCCGCGCGCCTCCCTCCCGCCGGTCTCCTGGCTGAACGCGGCCCGCGAGGAAGGGAGAGGGCCAGGCCGAGCACCTGGCGCGGCGCCGCGCCTCGTCCGCTGACGTGCTTGTGTCTCCACAGAGCCCCCGGCCCCCACCCTGAGCTCCGGGGCGCCGAGCCGGCCCCACGCGGAGGCGCTGGAAGGGGGTGCGGGGCCCGCTCCCACCGATGGGCGCGCGGTCAGGCCAGGGCGCAGCGGGGTAAGTGGAAACCCATTTAGCCGCCTTGGACGCGCAGCTCCTGACCTCGGAGGACGGGAGGGCTTTGACCTCATCTGCGTCTCTCGGTCCCTGGCCAGAAAGGAAAATTTCTCAGCTGCTTTTTCATGCCTTTAAAATGAATTAATTTTCTAAATGGAAAATTGAAGTAATTAGGTTATAGATGGAGTGACATTTACTAAGGTGAAAAGAGGGAAATTTTTATATCCTTTATTAAACAGTTATTAGATGTATTAAGCAATATGGAGTAATTACTTTTATTACTGCAAATGGGATTATTCTTCTCATGCCAAGGCTGGCCCGAGCTCACAAGGACCCAGCAGACCATGACACTCCCCACAGCCCCAGGCCTGTCCTGAGCATCCCACAGGCCCTGGGGCGCGGGGCTGGTGGGAGGGAGCAGCCCCGGGGAGGCGGCTGAGCACCCACTTCCCAAGACGCCTCGGCTCCCCCCACACGCTTGGATGCAACGAGCACGTTTCATTCACCCCCCCACACCCTGTCAAGGCGGGAAATCCACTCCCGGATCCAGGCTTTCCAAGAGCACCTGCCGCGTGACTGGCGTTCTTCTGCGGCCCACGGCGGTGGGAAGGGGAGAGCAGGCAGCAGGGACACAGACTGCAGTGGTCAGGCGGCTGCCTGGGGAGGACACTGCTCAGTAGGCCCTGGGGGGGCGGGGGCGAAGCCAAGCAGTTACAGGACGAACATTTTAGGCCAATGATGCATCCAACATGGCCCCGGGGCTCCAGGAACCCAAGCAGAAGTGACCCAAGTGGCTGAGGAAGGGCTGGGCAGGAGCAGGGGCTCCAGGGGCGGGAAGGGCGGTTGCCATGGAGATCTGACTCTTACTCTGCCTGAAACAACACGTCGCGGAGGGCTGCTCCCACCAAGGAGACACAGACATTCCCACGGAGGCCTGGAAGTTTTCAGAGCATATTTCCCCATTAGCCTTGCTTCCTGCCGGCCTCCGCCTCGCCCAGACAGTCTCCCGCTTCCCATCCCGGTTGTCTGGGGGTTGGGAAGGTCCGGTCCGGCGTCTGGCAGAGGACGCGAGCCACGTCTAGAATCCTGATGGATGAGAAGCCCCGAGAGAGAGGCCTGGATGTGCCAACAGGAAGCCGGGATTTGAACAGGTCTCTGCATCTTTCCAAACCTCCATCCTCACATGTATGAAACTAGTGGTTGCGAAGATTACGTGAAGCAACACATTTAAAAGATTTGCCATAAACTTAGTACTCAGTAAATTAGAGTTCTCAGGCCTCCCTGGTGGTGCAAGGGCTTAAGTCTCAGCACTATGGAGCTGCCGCAGCCTCTGCAGCACGAGTTCAATCCCCAGCCAGGGAGCTACCCACATGGCGCAGCAGACCTCTCCCGTCTCCCCGCTGCTCCCCTCAGCAGTGGATTTCAGTAGATCTGCCTGTTCTGTTCTCCGCTCTGTCTCTGGTGAATCCTCTCACCCCCCACACCTCTGCCCGACACCCCAGTTCTTGTATGCATAAATAAATCTTTAAAAAAAATCAGAGTTCCAGAAGAATGGCACCTGTTTTGCCATACGACCCGTCTCTGGCTCTGTGTTCCTGAGTTTACTTCCTCCCTGGGGAGGGCACCAGGACTCTGCCTCGGGCCCCACGTGCCTGGTCCTGCTCCCCTCCCTGTTCTCCTGGATGCCCCGTCTTCCTCAGAGAGCTCCCCCAATGTCCTTTCAATCAGGGGCTCTGACCAGATTTGGTGTCTTGGGGCCATTTAGCACTATCCGGAGATAGCGCGGGCGATCCCCCGGGGACAGGGCCTCTGGCTTTCGGAGGCTAAGGGAGCTGTGAGCATCCCTCAGTGCCACGAGCCCAGGGTGCCCCACGGCGGAGAATCTCTGTCCCCAGGTGCCGTGGGGCAGCTGCGGAAGCTGGCTCTGATCAGACCGGTGCCGCCTCCGTCTTTCTTTGGCACGCGCCTGCGTGTGACATCGTTGTGCATCTATGTACCTGGCTGCTTCTTCCTAAGCACTGCGGCCCCCCGTACCCCGACCACTCACACATCGCTGGCGTGTAGAGCGTGAGGGTTGGCCCAATAGAATTTATGGGAAAACTGTGATCATGTAACTCCTGCTGAAATTTCAAATTCCTCACCAATGTTTATTTCCACGTACAGTTAAGTTCCTGCATTCTAAGTAGATAAACTAATACAGGCAATTAGGGCAACGCCTTGTAATTCTTTTCAGACATAATATTAAGGTTCAATGGAGGAGGAAAGCAGGACATATGTCACCTGAAGGACACGCCAGTGAGAGGACATGGGATTCAGGCAAAGGTGGCGGCCGTGTCGAGCTGCAGCCCTGAGCTCCCGGCTGGAGGAAGGTTCGAGAGGCCCCGGTAGGGCCTCAGGAGTAGCTGAGACCCCGTTCCCTGAGCTGCCCCACAGGAGAGGCTGCCTGGGCCACACACTGTCCCTTCCAGAGGTGCCCGTGTCCACGTTGGTCACCAGGAGCCAGAACAGGGGGTCGGGGGTGAGGGCTGCCTGGCCCCACTTGCCTGTGCCCGGCACCTCTTCCCAGCGTGTGAAAGTCACGGCCTTTCTGCTCTTGACTTTCAACCTGTCCCAAATCATCAATATTCCCTTTTTCTAGAGAATCGGCTCCCTCCACACAGGGGAACAGCACAGTGTGCGGAAGAGCAAGGAGACCACAGACCTCGTGGGACTGAAACGCCTCAGCATCAGCCAGTAACGCAGGTCCCCCCCGCAGAGGAGACAGCCTGGGAGACGGTCTCTCGGAGAGGGGGACACGCCCGACATCCCAGGGCCCCGCAGGTGACCGGGTTTAACCGCAAGGAAACACGCTGACCCCAAAGGGACGCGGCGCTGGCGGCCCCTGAACCCTGACGATCAAAGCTGCGTCGACAGAAGGGGCTGCTGGAGGGAAGGCTGGGGGAAGGGCGTCTTCCAGCTGAGCCCCCCACCCTTCTAGAAGCTTCCACATCACGGCTCTCTCCTGGCTGGCTGCCTCTGTTTCCAGCTCCCTCAAGGCTCCAACACGCCCTGCTCGTCCTCTTGAGCCTCAGTTTCCTCCTCTGTCAAGGAAAACATTGGCCCCGGCGTGGCTGGGCACGTGCTGGGCGCGGGGTCAATGCTGTTTGCCTGCCCCGCGTTGGAAAGCACCTTTTCCTGTCTGCACAAACAAAACCCCGTTTTCTTGCTTTTTTTTTAATGGAAGTAACATTCCTCGTGACGGGGCCGATCCCCGTGCTCCGCGGGAGACTCGGCCGGCGTCACCCGCTGCGTCGCAGGCGCGGCAAGTCCAGGGCGCCCCGGCACGGGCTCGCCTCCTGTCCCCGCGTCCCACCCCCGTCCCTCGTCCCTCAGGTTCACAAACGGCCCCGCAGCCCAAGAGTTTATTCCCGTCTGCCACGCGTAGCTCCTCTGTTTCCCTCCCGGGCCCTCCCGCGCGAGCCCCGGCGCCTCTTCTCTGTCCGGCCTCCTGGCTTGGCCTCATTCCCTCCAGGTCCACACATGCAGCCGGCGAGACTCCTCCTCACAGAGCTGAGAGGACGCCCTCCCGGACACACGGCCCGTGTCTCTAGCCACCCGGCGAGGGGCACGCAGGTGGCTTCGCCCCCAGTATCGTGACTAGCGCTGCGTGGGCGCGGGAGGGCGTGCAGCGCTCTGGGGTGGTGGTGTGTGCTTTGGGGCGAATGCCCAGAAGTGCGCTCCCTGCATGGAGTGCAGTTTCTATTTTTAATTTCTTGAGGAATGGCCATCCGCTCTGTGCAGTGATGCGCCCGCCACTCCCGCCCCAGCAGAGGGGGCCGCCTCCTCCCCATGCCCCCCCGGCACCTGTCAGCCTGCGCCCCATGGTGCGTGAGTCAGGCTGTTGGGGAGAAGTTCTCCGCACTGGACACATTCGTGCGTGTGATGTGCCCTGACCGGCCGCGCAGAGCCCTTCCAGAGGCCCCTGCTATGGTGTAGTGTCCCTGCTGCCCTGAAAGGGCCACTCGTCACGGCGGGATGCTTTCCAACCGCACGACACCAGGAAGCAGCCTCGGGGTGGCTGCTGCCGAGATCTTGCTGTCTGCAGCCTCCCCTTCTCCTGGAACCAGAATTCTCTTAGGGTTTCGTGTGGGGCTTCCAAGCCCTGCCAGGCAGGATCGGGCACGTCGGTGAAGAGCCAGGCACCGTCCCGGACCCTCGTGTCTCAGTACTAGTCCTGTGTGACCTGGTGTCGGCTCTTGTCACGCGCGTGGGGGCTGGGTCCGAGGACGCAGCGACACCGCCCGCGGGTGCTCCCAGCGCTCACCTTCCATCACGGAGTCCCGAGAACCTCGTCCACCTTCCATGAGGCAAACCCAAAGAGGAGATTTTTCTCTCTTCATTCTGAGCCGAGGCACTGTGACCACAGGCGTGGACAGACCTCCTGGTGTCCCTGCCACGCCGACATCAGTCTAATCCCTCAGGTGGTCCAGTGTGTTCCCCGGAATGGAGGAAGCGACACTGTGATCTGGCGGGAAGGCTGGCGGCTGGTCCCCGGGGCTCACAGTGCTGAGCAGGTGGCTCTGGTCAGCCCAGGGGAGACGGCCGGGCTCCTGGGTGTCCTCCGAGCTCCAGCGCTGCTGGGGAGGCCTGCTGGACCCACCCTCGCCACCACCGTCCAAGGTGAGACGCCTCCGTCAGTTTTGGAGTTTTGACGGCTGCATTTCTTGCACGTTCTCTGCGCCAGCCTGCCCGCTGCCTGCGGTTCCATGGCTTCCCTGACAGACACAGAGGAGGAAACAGACATCACCTTCTAGGCGGCGCCTAGAAGGGGCAGGCGACAAGCAAAACCTTCATCCACACAGGTTCCTCTGGGGCGTCTGAGGTTGGCCACGCAGGTCTGAGAATCCACAGCCCGCTCTCTCTCCTCTGTCTCTACAGCCGTCACTGTCCCTCCAGCCTGGAGGGCCCAGCTCCCCCCAAGCCCAGGACTCGCTGCGTGAGACCCCCGGAGGAGTCCTGTCTCCACTCCTTTAACAAATGTGCGTGAAGGGAAAAGCTCAAGGCCTTGGCAAGGGCAACGCCGACCCCTCAGCTTCTCGGGGGCAGGGGAGGAACGGGGCCGGGAACCTGGTGATGAACCGGAGCAGGGTGCCCTTCCTAGGGGTGCTGTTTCTGAGCCGTGCTACTTTCTTCAAAGAATGGACTTTGACCCCCACCAGAGAGGGAGCCCAAGGTGCACCCCACCGCCCCCTCCACATGCCCAGGCAGAAACAGGCGAAGAGGCGCACGCGTGTCCTCAAGACCCTTCAATTGGGGTGCTGAGACGCGAACCCCTTCGATGTCCAAGCAAGGAGCGCTGGGGGGGTGCAGGGACGCAGGAGCACTCAGAACCAGGACGCCGAGCGAGGGCCCAGGAGGTGCGTCCAAGGGTCCGGGCTAGGAGGGGAGGCGCAGAGGGACTCGGGGCAGAGTCCACTCCCCAACTCAGCGCCTGCCAAGGGCCTGCTCCGCGCAGCAGGGCCGGGGTGGGCAGGCAGAGAGCAGGAGGCAGACGCCTCCAGGCCGCAGCCACCCACGCTGAAAGCATCCCAGCAGTGAGGGATGGTCAGGGCAGGGCGTGGCGGGGCTGCCTGCAGACCCCGAGCCTCGGGGAGCCCTGAGGTGCAGCGGGGGTGGGGCCTCGCAGTGAGGAGGGGGCCAGGCAGCCGCGGGAGCCAGGGCCAGCAGGGCGCAAAAACGTGTCAGAAAATTAACAGGGTTAGGGTTAGGCCTTGATCTTGGTAACAGTTCGAATGTGTCCACTTTCTTCTTTTCCTGATTCTACCGTCCCCCCAGACGTGCTCCCACGAGCAGGCACTGCTTGTCCCATCCGATGCCTTAAACAGAGCAGAGATAACAACTTCGTTCGCCTGTTTGTCCCGAAGCTCACTGGATTTTATTTCATCTTTGTGCTCAACTGGAAAAGCCTCTGAAGATAACTACAGGGGAAACCGCCCCCAAGAAGCCGCCGTGTTTCGCCCTCCTACACCCCACCTTCCCGCCCGCTCAGCCCTGATGCTGGGAGCTGCGAGCCGGGGCCACAGCGCCTCCCGGGAGCCGGAGACGGATGAGCCGGGCCCGGCAGCATCTGGGAGCAGGACAGAAGGTCGTTCCTCAGCAGAAATTGAAATGGATGTTATTTACTCGAACAAACGCTGACTGCACTGCAGACAGATAAATCACACGCGCGCGGGTGGAACCGAGGGTCCGGGCAGCGGCGTGGCCCTCCTCACCCTGCGCCCCCAAAGCTGCCTCACTCCAGAGAATCCGCTCATTCCGGATCAAGCTCAACTCACCCCGCGGCCTGGGGGGACGCAGCCCCAGGGCCCTGTGGATGCCGGGGCTGCCCCTGGCTAACGCAGCCCCCACAGCCCAGACTGAAGCCCCTTAGGTCTGGCTACCGACCCTCGTGAAAGCGAGTCTGGGCTGGCAGTGGCTGAGTTGCAGAAGCTTGTTCCCTGAGTTCATGTTCTGAAGCTCAGCCAGACTGAGCCATCGGCCCACATAAAGAGCCACCGAGTCTCAGGTAGCAGCTAAGCACTTGACATTAGCCCTGGGATCTCCTCCTTGTAACAGCGCGGCAGGCGCGTCCCCCGTGCCGCTGACCAGCTCTGGCCCGGAGATGAAGGGCTGTGGCCTCACCCCGCAGAGGTGGCTTGAGCCCAGGTGATGTGGCTCTGAGTCCCTGGGCTGCTGCCCCGTGACCCAACAGCAGGGGACACTGCGGGGCGTGGGCTATGATGACCATGACTCGAGGGGTGTCTTCTTTTTATTGGGCACAGTGATGACCAGACATTGTCAATAAGCAAACGTCCAGCGTAAGGCTTTTGGAAGAGAAGACCGCTTCCCCGGGCCCCCTGGACCACCTCTGCTCACTCCCTCTGGTGTGTCCCTTCAGGGAAAGGGGTGGGGGGCCTCGCGAGGGTGGGGTGGGTCCGTGCCTTCATGTATTGGCTGGTTCCGGGTGGTTCCAGAAAAGGAGGGGCCAGGGAGTCTGGGCGTGTTGGGGGTGGCCCCGGTGGAGGTGGCCCAAGCGGGTGCGAGCAGCGGAGTGGGCTGAGGATGTTTTCTGCTCAGTGCTGATCAGAATGAATTGACGAAACCACTTTAAACCTGAGACCCCAGAATATTAGCACTTAATTACCAGCTATTATTTGCTCAGAACAAGCGCCTGGCCCCAGGGGTGACACCGCCCCTTGTCCCTTGAACAAGGATTCAGGCTTGAACTTGCGCTGATTACCCCTCTCGCGTTACAAGAGAAATACCAAACGGTGATTTCTTAATGAGAACAGCCAAAGAGGAGAAAGTCATCTTTAACTCTTGATGGTGAATGGTCTGAAATAACCTTAAATTCCATGGAGAAGGTGCGGCCAGTCTGCTCTCACCCCTGGAGGGGACAGTGTGGTCCAGCGGGCGGTGACCACAGGATGTCACAGCGTCACTCGGCCAGAGGACCCTCTGCGTGTCACCACCCCTCCGGGTGGACTTGGTGTGCCAGGGCCCTGTGCCACGGCTCCTCCATCCTCCCTGTCACCCCAGCATCCAGGGACACTGGCAAAGAGACTCCCCTGCACCAGCAGCTTTGCAGAGTCTGCCTCTGGCCCCGCCCCGGCTGACCACCACGCCTGAGGGCTGCGCCTCCATTTCTGGCACTGACAGCCCGAGCGGCCTCACCCCGGCCCCTCCCTTCCCGCGCCCCACCCAAGTTTCTCTGAAGCCAAAGGAAGCTGTTACCCTGCAAAGCGGCAGAAATGCCCGGTGCCCTGCGTTCCCGAGCTCTCCCCGGAACCCTGCAGGGACTCGGCCCCAAACCCAGAGGCGCTGGGGCTTCCCATCCCCACAAAGTCCAGGCAGCAGGAGGCCCGCGTCACGGGAGATCCCGGCCCCGCGGGGGCACCTCCCCTCCGGGCCTGGCCCTTCAGCCTGGGGCCTCCGCAGGCCGTGCCCAGTGGCTGAGGGGAGGCTCCCAGACGGGCCCAGACTCGAGGGAGCCTGGGGTTAGGGCGTGAATAAGCACCCGCGTGTGCAGACGGGAGTGACACTGAGAGCCTCCCGAGGGGGTGAGTCAGACGAGCTTCCAGGAACAGCTCCGCTCCCAGCTAGGCTGGCGGCTGCCCCAGGGCGGCGACCTCACGCGTCCCGAGCCCACCCTGTTGGTCCCGAGTCCGTGTCCGCTCCTCCAGCTGTAATAAACGCAACCCTAAATCTTCCTCTTAATTTGACAAGGGAAAATCAGTGTTAAAATCCTACTTATAAACGTGTATTTATGAATTTAAAGCTTTCTTGGGGCTTCTGGTCGTAAATCCAGAGAACAAAAGGCCTTTCTTTCCGGTCAGATTTATGAGGGGAGCAGAGGCAGCCGGGGAAGCTGCGCCTTCACGTTGGCACATCAGCGCGGGCTCCCGGGAGCTGTCAGCGGGCGGGCGAGCGGGCAGGGGGAGGGGAGGGGAGCCGGGGAGGGGGAGGAGGGGCAGGAGGGGGGAGAGAGGCCCGTGTTAGCGGCAATGACAGGCCAATCGATGGACGGTTGATGCGGGATTAACACTAGACTTTAAATAGGTGTTTCTTCGCGGGTGCTCCCTGAGACCCCGAGACCCCGAGACCCCCGGCCCTTCTAGCTCCTTCTCTGACAGTGATGGCTCAGAGGCGCAGGCGAGCCCTGGACAGCTAGCAGCGCTTCAGCGCGAAGCTAATTTTGGAAACAAAAGAGAAAGGCGAGCGTCAGCCGGAGACAGGCTCTCCCGAGGGGCCGCGGGTGAGGGTGGAGGGCCGTGAGGGTCCCCGCGATGGGCTGCCTGTCGGGCCCGACCGCGTGAGGCACTGACGGCCACCTCACAGGGGACAGCTAGGGGCAGGGCTCCAAGGTGACCTTGAGGAATATGATCCACCAGCCCCGGAGCTGTGATGACATTTAACACCGGGACACGCTGCAAACAAGAAATTAATTGAGAAGCTGCGTCGCCAGGCCTGACCAGCCACAGGCGACCACCGCCGTGTCCTTATTCTCAACACACAAAGTAGGTTGATGTAAACATCGCTGGAGGAGGCCGGGTGGTCTTAGGCCACCGCCGCGGCACTGCGGGGAGATAAATGGGCGCTCTCCAAGGGCGCGTGGGCTTCGTGAAGAATCTACTCCCTTAAAATTAAGCGCCGCTCGGAAGTTTGTTTACCCTATTGATTTCCCAGCAAAGAGCGGTGCTGTGGACGGGACACGAGAAATGTCAGGCGAGCCCCGGTGACTTAGTTCAGGTTCCTCGCTAATGTCATATGAGTCACAAGTCCCCTGGCTACAACGAGGGGGGATGGCAGCTTTTCCCAAAGGCGTGTTCTAGGGGGGCTCTGGTCCCGAGAAGATCCATTGGAAAGGTCTCAAGGACAAACGGGGCGATAACAACAATAGCACTCGTGCGTGCGGGTGCACACATACACACACACACACACACCCTTCTCATGCCAGGCTCTGTCCTAAGAACCCTCGCGTCTAGGGGCTCAGCACACACGCACTGGTCTCGCCCCCAAACAACGTGCCTGGGTGGACACGCCCTCTCCAAGGACCTGGGCAGAGCAGCCGTCAGCTTTGCTGAGCCTGGTAGATCCCAAGTGAGTTTGACGAGACCCTATTTCTGCCTGGCGTCTACTAACAGCTGTTTGTGAAAAGTTGAGATATTTTCATTTATCCATTCCACAGAATGCTAATTTTTGCCAAGTGCTGAACTAAGCAAATGTTAGCAAGGACAGAGAGAGAGAACAGCACATCACGAAGATTTGGGTAAGACACAGTAATTAAAAGAAGCGCGACGCACCCTGGGGTTCCGTCGTCACTACAAGAACCAGAGCAAATGGCAGCCACACCCCTGCCTGGACAGTGGGGCCGGTGCCACCTCAGCCTGGCGAGCTTGTCTGCAGCTTGGCCGAAGAGCTGAGACCCCTGTGCTGCCCGTGAAGAGCCTGCTGTCTGCAGAGCTGCACCAGGTGCAAAGGCGAGTTGTGCAGCTATAGCACCGTGTCTACGTCACCCGCCTGCACAGGAGGAGGAACACTTGCACCCCCACCCCGTCACACTCAGTCCCCTGTGCCTGCGTGGCGGCTGCGTCCAGACCTTCCTGTGACTGCGGGTGGTAGAATAATAATAAGAAAAACAAGTGTGTGTGCGGCAATGTGTGCCTGCGTGTGCACACGTGTGCCGGTGTGCACAGCTGGTCCAGAAGAAGAGGGTCTAACGGTCAGCCTGATACAAATACCAAAGCCAAGGGCAACTTTTGCGTTGTGTGCCGGGAACGCACGGAACAGGGCAAAGGCGCTGTGGGCTCTCGTTACCCTCAGACCTGGTTTAGATGTTGGGCAAAATTTGCACCTGCGGCCCCAGCCACAGCCACCTCCACACCCCAAAGCAGAGACTGAGAAAGTGAAATTTATGGGCAGAACCAAAGTGTCAGCCTCCCGTTCTCTTGCACGGTGCTGGAGCATTTAGCTTTTCATTAAAACCCGCCTCTCCTTGAACTCTAACAACGAGGCACAGCCACTCCGGTCCCCCTCGGTATGAATCCCCCACTCTGGGGCCTCCACTCTTGGGTTTGACCCACGAGGACTCAGGACTAGTGAGTGCTTGTGAGCAAACAGCCCCGCACAGGAGGCCCGTGGGCCTGGTGGAGCAGGCACCCGGGTTTGCTATGCACACGCGTGTGTGTAACATGCACTCCCACACACACTCATGCAGACAGAGCGGTTCACGAGCTCGGTGGCTCTTTACAGACTGAGGCCAGCTCATGGTTGGATCCCCAAGCCCGTCGCTGACCCCAGAGCTCCCCGCTGCACTCACCCACACCAGCCCCAGGGCCTGCGCCGTGCTGGTTTCAGCCAGGAGCCACCCACCTCAAAACAGCAAGGGACCCCCGTGCAAGGCGCCCAGATCTTAACACCCGCGTCGGGAAACAGCTTCACGGGCCAGAGACATCACTGGGTTTTTCTTACACCCACTCAGGACTGCAAGGAGCACTTCCACTGAGTAAGTCTCACCTCACGTGGCAGTTAGCTCTGCGGGGTCCATGCGACGGTCCCGCCCCCTCGGGGCTGAACGGCAGCCCCAGGCTTAGAACATTCAGCCGGACGGTCGCCTCAGGACAACTCAGAGTGCTTCGGGCCTGCTGCGGAGTAGGGCCAGGGGTCTTCTCTGCGCTGCTGTGTTTTCCCGGTGTCCCTTCTCTTGGACAATGGGCCAGGGGACCTACCCGGTGGCCTCCAGGGCACAGCCAAGCCCGTGGCTCTCGGAACCGCTGGGTTTTGTTTGGTCCCTTGAGACAGAAAAAGAGAAAAGAGTTTGTGTAAAGACGAGTGAATTTCCAGAACATCCCTAGTGGGGTGCCATGCCCCCCCCCCAGCTCCGGGGCCTCTCCCCGAGTCTGGCCCTCTCCAGCGGGCACCCTCCCAGCCCGCTCCATGAGGCCCGCACGCACGGCCCTTCCCGCCAACTGAGCAAGCAGGTTCCAATGCACCAAGCTGAAAAGGCCCCAAGGCCGGGGTCTGAGATTTTGGGGGTCCTTTCTTCTCGCTGCCCCGGATCTAAAGGGGCCTTGAAAAATTGTCTCCAGTTTTCAGAATCATTTTCCTAAGGGCCATGGCAGCGTCATTCTCCCTTCTCACTTCATACCTGCACAGAGCCCCCGACACCTGCCAGAGGCTCAGCTTCCCAGTGTAAGGCGGACCACCTTGCGTGAGGGGGGAGGCTAAAATTTCACACCCAAGCTACTTTTAACAGAAAAATCTAATTGTCTTGTGGGGGAAGCTGGATGCGCAGAACCACGTCCACCCACGGGCCAGCGGCCCTGATATCTGGAAGTCATGTCTGAGGCCTCAGAAGGTCTTAGCGAAAATCCAGGCACACTCAGTGGCTTCTGACCTGGACGTGAATTTGAGAAGGAAAGATGTTTGCAGGGCCACCAGCGCCAGAAGCTGACGTGTCTCGAGGAAGCGTGCTAGCCTCGGCGTGGGCTCGGCACCCAGCCCTGCCCTGGTTCTGCTGTGTCCCCGACAGTGCCCAGCCTGCCCTGGTTCTGCTGCGTCCCCGGGAGTGGCCTTGTCAAGGGAATGAGAAATAAAATCTGGACTTTTTTATCGTCAACTGGAATGAGTTTCATTTCTAAATGTTCCTGAGCTGTTTTATGAAGCTCTCACTGCTGTTCCTCTTATTGGCTTAGCTCCAGTGGGTAATTTATTTAAAAGACTTAACTGGCTGGGGTCCATTTTAATCTCCAAATTGACCACTCTTCTCAATTGAATTTAGAAATGAAGAAGCGGGTGTTTCAGGCTGAACAGGTGACGTCACCCTCCCCTTGGCCTGGCTCAGGGCAAAATGTGAGCCGGCCGCTGAGTCAGCCCCATGGAGGACGGGAACCTGCAGGGCCAGCCGTGACCTCAAGGGACGTCCGCCGGGTCTGGGGGTGCAGCGTCTCAGGGCCCCCACTGGCTGCAAGGGGAGCAACCTGCTAACTCCAGGGAGGGGAGATGCTCCACCACCTGCCTACAGTGTCCTGACCCTGCATCGGCAGGAGATGCCCTAAGGTCATGTTCATAAGCCAAAGAAGGATGGACACTGAAGATGGGAGAATGAGCAAAACTCAGGCCCTAGCACAGAAAAAATAACCCACCAGAACAGGCTAGAAAGGCTTTAGGGCCCAGCACACTGCACCTGCCCCTCTCCTGGCATGACCACCTTGTAGGAGGTTGGGGCGCAGGACCTAGGGAGACCACAGCCACGGGGACCCCGGCCTGAGTGGCCTCTGGCCTCCTGCTCACTGACCCCTTCAGCCCCCAGCACTGGAAAGGCTCACAGAGGCCATAGAGCTGCGTGGATTCCCTTTCTGCCAGGGAGGAAGGAAACACCGGGCACCCAGCAAGAGCTGAGGGGAGGGGGCAGGGGAGGGGGGCAGTCGGGGCTCCACATTGCTCCCCCCCATCCCCTGCCTCTGTCCTCCGGCGTTCTCTCAGCCCAGTGCAGTGTGGAAATAAAGGCTGTAAAGAAATTGCCAGCAAAGGCAGCAGCAATGGCAACACCCAGAACCCCGGGGATCAGATCTCTGGTGCAAAGGCCCAGCAGCCTCAGAAACGTCCATCGGACGATGCCCGATTATCAACCAGAAACTCCAATGTCACGTTAGTTAGTTTTAATTAGAAAATTCCCTCTGTTTATGTGCAAGGCCTTCTTGTCAGCACCCGGTGCTTCCCTGCATCTCTGTGCTGCCTCTGCAGCCAAGCAATAAAGCAAATCTCCCAACAGCCAGGTGGGGGCAGAGGAACCTGGCCAGAAGGCAGGAAGAGGCTTCCCGTGAAAATGACACCCAAGTGGGTGCGTCTGATCTTCACATCGTTAGTTAAGTGTCTCATCCTAAACCAACATAAAACATGGACCCTGGGCCTCCCTTGTGGCACAAGGAGTTAAGAACCACACTATGAAGCTGTCCGCAGCCTCTCAGCGCGAGTTCGAGCCCCAGCCGGCCAGGGAGCTACCCACATGGCACAGCAGACCTCTCCTGTCTCACCCGATGCTCCCCTCAGCAGTGGATTTCATCAGTCTGCCTGTTCTGTTACCCACACTGTCTCTGGTGAATCCTCCCACCCCCTGCACCTCTGGCCTGTACCCCAGCTCTCGTATGCATAAATAAATAAGTCTTTAAAAAAATAAATCATGGACCCAAACTCCCCCGGGTGACCTCTGGCATGTGATCAGAGCGTCAGCAACCAAACACCTGTGCTGTAACAGAGCTGCATCCACATCCATGCAGAGCGGAAACGTCCCACATGTACAGGGAGCAGGGAAGGGGCAGTGGCCACCCCTCTGGGGATCTGTTCACTCAGGATGGGGAGTGATTCCGTCACCCACAAGTCCATGGTGGGAAGAGGAATGAGCAGGAGACACCCCGTCTCCCCCACATCCACGGGCATTTAGCAAGAGCCCACAGAGAGCAAAGAAGCCAGTGCGGCTCTTCCCGAGTCTGCCATATAAACATCATCGCTTGTGAATTTTCCCTTCATGTCCGCTCTGCACAAGGGCAGTGAGAAGCAGCCACTTGGAATCGCTTGCATAATGGGGGATGTTAATCAAAAAGCTCTGCTCAGATGCCTCCGCTCGGTTGTGGTATATTTTGAGGTCCCAGAGGCTCAGCCCCGCCGCCGAACTGGCTTTCCCCTGAGCAGGGAGTAATGACTCTTCCCCCGGAACAGCTGCGGGCCGATAGGTCCTATATATTTCCAGGGAAGCTACAGTTGTTGGGAAGGTCAGTCATCAAATAGGGCTCATTTGTCACTGCAGACAAAGGGGGTGCCAAGGTCTTTTCAATTTGTGTGGAATTAGGCTAGTTTTGTGCAAGAGGTGGTGTGAGCGCCGGAGCCGTCTTCTCTACAAAAAATATTAGGGAAGATTTATATGTAGACAAATTCAGGAAACATTGATCAAGCTGCAAAGTTTTAATGAGATTTATAAAACAAATGATAAAGCAAAAGTTATGGCTGTTTGTGGGAAAAAGATCTCGATCAAGAGCTTATTGTTTCAAAATTTACTATTTACACTAGAATTATTTTAATAAATGAGGTATTAGGCCTGTAAGGTTAGAAAGGTAGCAGAGAATATTACAAAATAATACTTTGACCGTGTGCTTAATTCAGGAAAACTCAAGAGCCCACACGGTCTCTGTTAGAGTTGAAGGTATTGGTTAAGCAGAGAAACGGGCTCATAATATCAATGCTGCTTTGATTTTCACATTTTTCTTTAAACAGATGATGTTTTTTGCTTATCTGCCTTTTATCTGGCTTCTCACTTTGCTCAGATCCCTAGTGTTTACCAACCGGCACAATTCCCTTCATGGCTTTCTCCATGAGTCCGTGGATCCCGGCACAAGCAAATGTCTTCATCTCAAATGCTGTTTGAGTTAACCAACACCTTGCTAAAATGCAAAGATTTAACACTTTCCTCACTTCACCTGGCGTCCCGAATCCTCTGTCCAGAGGCAGAGAACGCCTTCCATTTAGCAGCTGCGTAGCAGTCCGTGGTATGGAGGTACTATTAAAGATGGTGCCCCAAAGTACCACCAAACCAACCTATGCATCAGTCAAAGTGGAGCTTATTGCTTGGTGGGGTCGAGGAGAGCCCCGCTCTATGGAGCCACACTGCATTGCAGGGGCTCCTGGCTCCGTCCAGGCTCGGTTGAGATGTTGATATATCTGGCTTAAGGGGAGTCCTCCCATTTGGAGACTTGGCTCAGTTGGGTAAGGATCATGGAATAATAATTTTCTATTTCCAGTTCTTTTATTTTTTTATTTTTAAAAGGTTTTATTTATTTTTGCATAGAACTGGGGTGCAGGCCAAAGGTGCTGGGGGTGAAAGGACTCACCAGAGATAGAGTGGGGAGCAGAACAGGCAGACTGACTGAAATCCACTACTGAGGGGTAAGTGGGGAGACAGGAGAGGTCTGCTGCACCTTGTGGGTAGCTCCCTGGCCGGGATCGAACTCAGGCCACAGCAGTGATACTGTGATAGTGCTGAGACCTAACCCTTAGGCCACCAGGGAGGCCCTCCAGTTCTTTCAAAATACCTTATATTTTAGCAACTTTAATGGGGTGTAAATGACATGTAATAAGCTGCACATATTTAGATGGACAAAGACGTACATCCGTGAAACCAGCACTGCAACCAGGACCTGGACATGTGCGTCACCCCTACAGTCTTGACTTGCTCCTTGGATAATCCCCCCCAGCTCCCCCACGACTTCAGCCCACACTAGCACTGGGCTGCTTTCTGTCTCACAGACTCTAGAGTTTTACATAAAGAGGACCCTACACGATTTGCTCTTTTTGTCTGGCATCTTTCACTTAGCATAATTATTTTAAGATTCATTTATGTTTCGAGTGTCAAGAATCCATTCCCTTACCATTGAGAGGCGGCCTGTCATGTGGCTGCATCAGCTCTTGTCTGTTGAAGGACATTTGGATCCCTTCTAATTTGGAGCTTTTGCAAGTAAAGCTGCTCTTAAGCATTTGCGTAGGAGTCTCTGCCAGGACATATGTTTTCTTTCTGTTGGATAAAGACCCAAGAGTGGAATATGGGGTAAAAAGATTGCTGTATACCTTTTTGGGAAACTGTCCAAGTGTTTTCAAAAGTTGTGTCATATAGATTCCCGCAGTAGCGCGCAAAGTTTCCATCTTCTCCACATCCTCGCCATTACTGGGCAGGTCAGGTCTTTTTAATTTGAGCCATTCTGATAGGTGTTCGGTGACGCCTTGTCATGGAACTAATTCATTTCCTTAATGACTGATAGTGCTGACCATCGTGCGGTCCTATGTTCTGTAAACGCTAATGCCAAGGTGAATCATAGTGATGTCCTTGTTTATTCTTTGCTGATTTCTGTCTACTTGTCCTATTAACTATGAGAAATGACTCCTGGAATTTTCACCCATAATTATGGGTTTGTTATTTCTTCTTGCAGTCCTTTCCATTTCTGGTTCATATATTTTTAAGTTCTGTTATAGAACTTAAACATGCATAATTTTTAGGCACTTCTGACTAGTGTTCCCTCTTTGATAAGAGAAGAAATGAACTTCTTTGTTCCTGATAATATTCTTTGATACTTTCATATTATAATAGACAATTGTAGCTCTATTTTGAGATCACTTAGCATGGAATATCTTTTTCCTATTTTTGCCTTAAAATTTGAAGTAGTTTTCTTGTGAACAGCCTATAATTGGGTCTTGGTTTTTAATTCAATTTGATAATCTCTTCCTTTTAACTGGGGTTTTTAAATCATTTATATTTAATGTGATTGTAGATGTGATTAGGGCTTAATCTATCATTTTGCTGGCTTTATTTTTAATTGCTCTTTCCCTTTCTGCCTATTTTTGTTTAGTTAAGCCTATTTTATGATTTCGTTCCATTTTTTGTTGGCTTATTATTACTCAGTTGTGTTATTTAAGCAGTTACTTTAGGGATTATAGTGCATATCTTTAATTTTATCACTGTCAACTTTCAAGTGATTATTTATAACTTTTGATCCTGTGGACAAAAGTTTCCTGAAATAATGAAAACATATTAATAAGCACAGCACAATAGTACATTCACAGTAAGTAGTCAGTAAGCTCTGTGGGTGAAGATACTTTTGTTTCTCACTGACACTTTGTTGTCAGTCTTCAGCCTGAGTTGAAGGAGAGACCATTAACAATAATTAGGGGAAATAATTTGCATAGCAAATCACTTCATTTCACTCTTGTTTCTTTTGGGTTATGTAGGCCAATTCTTTTACCAATGTCTTTTTGGTTTATAGTGCCCACAAATAACTTTAATAAGCCTTATTCCCTCTGGCCTTTTTAAAATTAAGAAATACTTCACATATCATAAAATACACCATTTTAAAGTATAAAATTCAATGACTCTTGGTATAGTCACCCTAGTGTGTAACCTCCACTACTATCTAATTCCCCAACAATTCCAGAAAGAAATCCCACAGCTATTAAGCAGTCAGTCCCAAGACGCATCTCTAGTCATCCCCTGGAAAACACTAATCTACTTTCTATCTCTGGATTTTCTTATTCTAGAATAGTCTATATACATGGAATGACAGGGGCTTCCCTGGTGGTAGAAGGGGTTAAGCATCAGCACTATGAAGCTATCCGCAGCCACTGCAGCACAAGTTCGATCCCCTGTCAGGGAGGTGACCCACAGGGTGCAGCAGACCTCTCCTGTCACCCCGCTGCTCCCTCAGCAGTGTATTTCAGTGGATCCACCTGCTCTGCTCTCCACTCTGTTTCTGGTGAGTCCTCTCACCTCACCCCCACACCTCTGGTCTGAACCCCAGGTCTTATACACATAAATAAAAAACTTTTTAAAAAATAAAAATAAAAGGAATTACACAGTATCTACTATTTTGTGTCTCTTTCTGTCTATGGGTTTAATGTTTTCAAGATTTACCCATGTTGCTGATGTATTACCTTTTGTTTCTTTTTTATGGCTGAATAATATTTCAATGTATGGATATGCTGCTTTTGTTTCCCTTTCAACACTTGGGTTGGTTCTACGTTTTTGCTATCATGAACAATGCACCTGTGAACATCCATGCCCAAGTTTTTGTGTGAACATGTTTTTAAATTTCTTGACTATGTACCTACCAGTGAAAATGCTGGCATTATAAATCCATCTTTAGCTTTTTGAGGATCTGCTAAACTTTTCCATAGTGCATGTACCATTTTAAATTCCTATAGAGTGGATGGATGAGGGCTTGAATTTCTCCACATCCTCACCACGCTTATTATTGCTATTATCTGATTATTACTGTTAACAACTATCATGTGGTTTTGCTTTCCCATTTCCAAAGATTCACAACATTGAGCTTATTGTCTCATGATTTGATTTGCCATTTGCAAATTATCTTTGAAAAAATCCCTATTTAAATCTTTTGCCCACTTTTTAGTAGGGTTGTCTTTTTTATTGTCCTAAGGATTCTCTATATTTTCTGAATACTGGATCCTTATCCAATATAAAATTTACAAATATTTTCTCTTCTGTGAATTTTCTTTTCAATTCCTTTCCCAACAAATTCACAAAAAAAGATAAACACACTCTGGAAAGCATTTTCCCCTAATGCAAGTTTGCTTAAGTCTTTCTTTCTTCAGAAATTCTCCAAGCTTAATTCTTTTGTGTATTATTATTACAATGTGCATTAATCAAGACAATAGTAATTTTTCCATGTGCAATTCCACTGTTATCTAAGTATTAGCATTAAAAGAAAGGTGAAAAGAGGTGAGAATTTATAATAAATAATAATCTTGCATGCGGGACAAATAGAAAGCACATTATTAGACAATCTAACTATACAAATACTGTAGACCCTTATAGTTCAATTCATTAAATAGCCATATCAGAGACTAAAGGATTCTATTAACTTCCCCTTAGGCTAAATGAAAATTTCAAGAAGCAATTATTTTTGTGTTATGAGCAACACCATGGAGCCAGCCAAGCCCTACATCAGAACAGCACCCTGCCCATGTGGGTCTGAGCGAGAAGCACTGGGGCCTGAAAGTGAGGTCAGAAGTCTCAGCTCTAAGGTTAGAATCAAGGACACGGGGACATCTGCCGTGGACACTTGCCTCTGAGCAGTGTCTGAAAATGCACCTCACTTTACACAGCACTTTTGTTCCCCAAAGTTACACGTAACTGATGTTCTCCCTCAAATCATTTTACAAGAACCAGAATTGTTTCTCTTTAAAGATACTTTACAGTAAATCCTTTCAGAAACAAAGAAGGCTTTGTGACTAAAACTCACTCCCCAGTTAGTCTGTTCCATGAATCTGGGTTTTCAAATACTTAATTTTCTTAAACTAGGGCACACCCGGCAATGAGATGGGAGCGGAACAATACAGATTATTCTGCAAAGCTACAAAACAAGGGGTCAGCACGTACAGGGGTGTAGCTGTGCTACCCAGATGCTAAGGAATGTGCAACATCTGGAAGGGATCCAGGAGGAGAAGCAACACGGGCAAGTGAATGGAAACAAAGCCCTTGAGAAAGCACCGGGAGACTCAAGCTTATTTAAACTGGAACAGGAAAAGCAGAGGTCCTGTTTGTCCACCATCTCCAAAAAATATACAAGGCAGGGAGAAGGTTTACCCTAAAATATGATGTAAATAAAGAGAACATAAAATATGTTTGTAGCTGTGTAAGAATAAATATGAAGATAAACAGAGAAATATAACAAAAAATGAAAAAAAAGAAGATGAAGAAAAGGCATTGGTGAGATTGTGGGGAAAATGTATTTCTCTTTAAAACTTCCTCTCATGTTATTTATTTTGTTGTTTTTTTTTTAAGATTTGTTTTTATTTATTTATGCACGCAAGAGCTGGGGTGCAGGCCAGAGGTGTGGGGGTGAGAGGATTCACCGGAGACAGAGTGGGGAACAGAACAGGCAGACTGACTGAAACACACTGCTGAGGGGAGCAGCGGGGAGCCAGGAGAGGTCCGCCGCGCCATGTGGGTAGCTCCCTGGCTGGGGACCGCACTCAGGCCGCTGTGATGACAGTGCTGAGACTGACCACTAGGCCACCAGGGAGGCCCCACTGTCATGATAGCTTTCATTACTCTTACTCTCCCTTCACTCTTGTTTTTGCTTTTTTTTAAAGTTTTTAAATTGTATCGTGTTTGCTGAGGTAACATCCGTTTTCAACACAGCATGTGATTTAAGGGTGCAGGGTCACACTCTTCACCATGTAAGTGGGCAGACTGAGGGGGCCCAGGACCCCCAGACTTGCATACCCTGAGGGGTCTGACCATCCGCGCTCGCAAAGACAAAGCAGACGTAGCACAGAAGGGGCTTGTAGGGTGCTGTGCCCGGGCGGGAAGGAGAGACAAGGGTACGGTCTCCCAATCGGGCACCCGAGGTCGCCTGTCCCCTCGCAGGGAGAGGCGTGACCAAGCAGGGTCAGCTTCAAGCAGGATGGCTGAGGCCCGAAGGCCGGCCACAGTCTAAGGCCCCTCCTGGGGAGACCCACAAGGAAGGGGGCAAAAGGGGAGCAAAACCCCAGCACAAATCAAGACAAAGGCCGACGCCATCAGGCCCCGCGTCCCTCGCCCGCGGCTCCCAGAGTCTCTCATGTCTCCAGCCACGGGTCTCTCCCAGAGCAAGGCCCCGCTTCACATGCCTCTGCTCCAGGGGGGCTACCCCTGGTCTCCCCGGGTCTTCTCTAGCATCCCCTGCTGGCTCAGCTCCGCCCCTCCCGGGGTGGGCTGTCCTGGGCGCCCCCTTTCTGTGGAAGCCTCTGTGACAGACGCACCCGCCCCCAGCCCTGCGGCCCAGTCCACCGTGCTCTTCATCACCATCTTGCTGTGCTCTGCGGTGGCGCCGTCCATCTGTCTGTCCTACTGCCCCTGGCCTGGCCCCTTTCCCGCGTCACTCCCCTGCGAGGCCGCGCAGCAGGGCGGGCGGGGCGAGCGGGTTGCGGGAGCTCAGGGCACAGGTCCGAGGCCCACGGGACCATCTCCTGAAGACAGGGCCGGCCTCGGTGACCCCTCATCCACTCCCACAGACCTCGAGGGTCCTTTCTAATAATCGGGGAGTCCTTTCCCCAGAGGAGTGTTAGGTTTGCGGCCCCAGGCCCCTCGCCACCTTGGCCGGACCTTCCACGGCCTCCCCTGTCCTCGGCCCAGGGCTCCAGACCCACGTTTGGCCTTCAGGCCTGTTGTCAAAGGACACTCAGTTTCCGTCATCAAATTTGGGGGGGAGTGTGTGTCCCCCATGTGATTTCCACTGCCAGGAAGTCCTCTCCCCAGCCGCCAGGGCCAGCAGAGACGACCCCGGGGGAGCCTTGCCCTTCACCCAGCGCCGCGAGAGCTGTGGGGCTGGTGCCCTCTGCGGGTGCGGACACTCCCGAGCTGGATGGGGACCCCATGCTCCCCGAACCGCAGAGGTAGCAGGGGTCACTGGGGCTGGTCCCCGGTTCAGCTGACCAGGCCTGAAGTGCCAGATGCCTTGGGCTGGTGGGAGAGTCGCACCCCCAGATGCCAACAGCTGAGTTCAACAACCCGCAGATCAAACTCCTGCCGCCGCCGCTGACGTCCTGGCTGGAAACCCAAGCCGGGAACAGCTGCTCCGCCCTGGCCTGGCTCAGTCTCCCCACAAGTGGCCCCACAACTGGGAGCACCAGACGGCCCTTCTTTCCAGCCAGTTGTTCCCGAGCATTTGTCAGGGTGGCCAGGTTTCCAGGCCGGGCAGGCTAGAGGGGGTTGCCCTTAACTGGGCGGCCCAGGCAGCTGCTGCAAGCGGCCCAGCACACCAGAGGGATCGACTTCCCGCAGCTGCCCCCGGGGGCCCGGGAGCCCTGGTCTGAGTCCCCCATGTTAGAACACAAAGGAGATTTCTGGGGCGGCTGGAGACTGCCCTGGCGCTGCTGTCTCAGGACAGCTACGAGGGCGGTGCACGACTCGGACTGGACAATGCAGACTTGTCCCCCAAGGTAAAAAGTTCAAAATTAATTAAAAAAAAAAAAAACTAATAAGGGGCCTCCCTGGTGGTACAAGGGGTTGGGCACCGCACTATGTAGCAACCTGCAGCCTCTGCACACGAGTTCGGTCCTGGACCGGCCAGGGAGCTACCCACATGGCGCAGCAGACCTCTCCTGTCTCCCCGCTGCTCCCCTCAGCAGTGGATTTCAACCAATCTGCCTGTTCTGCTCCCCACTCTGTCTCTGGTGAATACCCTCACCCCCCGCCCCTCTGGCCTATACCCCAGCTCTTGTATGCATAAATAAATAAATCTTAAAAAAAAAACCTGGGGCCTCCCTGGTGGCGCACGCGGTTGAGCGCAGAGCTGCAGAGGCTGCGCACACGGCGAGCAGACCTCTCCTGTCTTGCCCACTGCTCCCCTCAGCAGTGTATTTCGTCAGTCTGCCTGTTCTTGTTCCCCACTCTGTCTCTGGTGAATCCTCTCACCCTCCTACGCATCTGGCCTGTACCCCGGTTCTGGTATAAATAAAATACATCTTTAAAAAAAACCTAATAAAATCCATACTTTCACAAAATATCATTTATGTGAGGATCATAAGAACTGCCGGAGTATCCCGTGTGCTCGGCCGTGCATTCCAGGGGGTGAACGGCCCATGTAGCAGACCCTCCCACGCACGAAACAAAAGAGTGGGGTGATGGGTCACCTCAGGAGGGGGAGTGCAAGCAGAGGGTGCTATGCAAGTGGTTCTGGACAATCAGCTGTTCCCACACAAGGGAGACTCCTTGATCAGGGAGACTTGGTAATTAAGAGTGACCTTCACCAAGGGGAACTTCTTCAATGCGCCCAACAGTTAACAAGGAGACGCCGGCTCACTGAGAGGCGTGCACGGTCAGCAGAAGGAGGCCATTCGGGAAGCTTTTTAAACTGGGCACATTATTTTGACTCAAGTTTAATTCAATGAGAACCATACAGCAATATGCAATTTTTTCATGCAATTTTTTTTCACCCTTACAGGTAGTTTTGGGACCTCCCTGGTGGAGCGAGGGGTTAAGTCGCAGCACTATGAAGTAATCTGCAGCCACCGCAGCACAAGTTCAATCTCTGGCCAGGGAGCTGACCCACAGGGCACAGCAGACCTCTCCTGTCTCCCCGCTGCTCCCCTCAGCAGTGTGTTTCAGACAGTCTGCCTGTTCTGCTCCCTGCTCTGTCTCTGGTGAATCCTCTCACCCCCTGCACCTCCAGCCTGTTTATTTATTTATGAATAAATAAAATCTTTAAAAAAAAAGGTAGTTTTTAGAGTACCACTTACTTAATCTGTTACTTCTTCAAGGTTAAACCAAAGCTAGGAAGACTCCCCGCACGGATTGTCTTTCTCAGCTAAATGAGGACTCCCCAGGCTTCTGCAAGTGTCACTAAAATGCACGCATACACTTGAGCTAACACCAAACAAGTGGCAAGCGTGCATCTGAAAGGACAGGCCCCAGGGGATAGGGAACGCGCCCCACGGAGGTGGAGGGCTGCTCCCAGGACTGCCCTCCTACCCCATCGAATCACAGCCGCGCTGTGCCTCTCGAAGTATGAATGTGTGTTTCAAAACATGCCTGAAGTTTCACTTGTTTTTATTTGTGCCTTGCTAGAATTTTTTTCCTACATATTATATTCACACTCTACCACGAAGTGAAAAAAGCTGAACTCATAAAATTTGAAATTTCACAGCAAGCAAGCTGCGTGGACTGGCTCAAACTCTTAAGAGCAACAGGCATTTTCAAACCACACAAAAATTGTATTTTATTCCTGCAGTGTTAAAAAAAGCAGTGGCAGTGTTCTTCCACTCCCAGGGGAGTTGTTGGGTGGGTGGGTGGGTGGATGGATGGATGGATGGATGGATGGATGGATGGATGGATGGATGGGTCAGGGAGTGGATGGGTGGATGAATGGATGGGTGGGTGGATGAAGAGAGATGAAGATAATGATAGTATAATAATAACAAATAAGATATTTAGGTAGATAATGAAAGCTGGATTGAGAGAGAGGAAAATGATAATAGTATAATAATAATAATAATAGATAAATTGAGGATGTACTTGAACCTTCAACACGAAGTGTAGCTACAGTAAAAACATCCACAGGAAGCAATAGTAACTGGAAGCCTCTCCTGACCCTCTGCCGGGCCACACACCATTGATCCTGGGTGCTCAGCCAGGGGAAGGGGCTCGTGGATATTCTAGTCCCAAAGATTCTTGGAGCAAAGGGTAGTAGAGAGAAGAGCCCTCCTGGCTCTCCAGGTTCCTCCTTGCTCAGCGCCCTCCTGGTCCACCCTGTGTGAGTCTCACTACTTTACTTCTCCATCCATCCATCCATCCATCCATCCATCCATCCATCCATCCATCCATCCACCTCTTGGCTCCCCACCACTGTGTAGGGTCTCAGGGACTCCTGTGTCTTCCAGGAAATCGATCTGCACAAGAATTTAAGATTTAGTGATGTGATTCAATGGCTTTCTCTCTCCATTCAGACACATTCTCTTTTGATCCTTTTCTGTAATACCCTCTGTCGGGGGGTTTCTTTGTGTTGTACACACTGCCCCTTCCTCTCTGTGTCATTGGGTCCCAGGGGCAGCTGAACATGGAGCCAGTGACCTGGTTTCTGTAGGAATTTTGATGAACTCGCCCTAATGGCTTAGTATGGTTAGCGCAACTTGAAATCTGAGCATGACAAAAGCATCTGAAAAAATACTGACACAAATCTTTAGAGAAAATACCTTTCTGGGCCTCTCCTGGTGGCGCAGGTGGTTGAGTGCCGCGCTATGAGGCTGTCCACAGCCTCTGCAGCGCTGGTTCGATTCCGGCTGGCCGGCGAGGGTCCCACATGGTGCGCAGACCTCTCCTGTCTCGCCCGCTGCTCCCTTCAGCAGTGTGTTTCGTCAGTCTGCCTGTTCTGTTCCCCGCTCTGTCTCTGGTGAATCCTCTCACCCTCCTGCACATCTGATCTGTACCCCGGTTCTTGTATAAATAAATAAATAAATATTTTAAAAAAAAAAGAAAATACCTTTCTGAGCATGCTTCTTCTGCAACATCTCAAACTATAAAAAATCAGCAATAATTCTACCACCTGGCTTGAAAACTTAGGAGGTTGAGGAAAGAACTTATTTCTCAAAATGCCCTTGTCCATGTTATATGCTGAATAAAGAGCTTTGATAGCGTCTACCTCGTTCTTTTTTTTATTTATATGTATTTTACACCATTGTTCATTTTTAAACAACGCTTGCTTCCCCCACGCCGGGGTAATTCCCACAGAATTTCCTTCACCAATTCACCTGTGCACTGTCACCACAGTCCCCTGTGCCTTCATGCTAAGCCAGGAGGCAGTACAGTTTATCTATAAAAGCTCAGGTGGTAAATACTTTTAGGTTTGTGGGTTGGAAAGTCTGGGTTTCAACTACTGGACTCCGTCCATCCTTGTAGGAGGGAGGCCTAACAGTCTGCAAATAGGCCTGCTCAGGGCCATCAACTTTATTCACGCAATAGGCAGCCATTAGATTTAGCCCACAGGCAACAGCCCGCACACTCCTGCTCCCAGCTGGCAACCTGATCCTCTGGGGGAGCCCCGCCCTGACCTGACTCGGGGCTGTGGTTACCTGTCAGACAGTTGCAGGAGGTAGAGGCGGTGGCAAGTACCTTACATGGAAGGCTGCAGTCGCCAGTGGAAAGGCCTGTTAGCATTACTGGGGATTGAACTTTAGCAGACCCAGCTCAAAAGGGCTCTAGAAATGCATGCAAACTAGGTCAACAGCCTCCAAACTTGCTTTAGAAAAGAGCTCATTTTGGGGGTACTGGAGCCCAGAAGAATAGAAGTAGGGCCCTTGATGAGTAAAGAGCTGAATGCAAGAACAAGTGAGAGATAGCTGGGTGTTTAGGGATGTTTGATTCACGGGTGTGGCGTTTTCCCCAATCACATGACTTTGAAGACATCTGCCCACCCTCGCCCTCACCATTGTCATTGTCACCATCATCCTCACCCTTGTCATCATCAACATCATCCTGACCTTCATGGTTTTTGTCACCCTCATCATTATCATCATTAGTAATTTAAAAAGTTGCCCTTTGCCAAACACTCTGCTCTGCTTCTCGTTCTGCAGACAGGAAAGCTGAGCCTCGGGGGGTTCATGATATGACAACATGACTAGAAAGTTGCAAAGTTCAGATTTAAAGCCAGGTCTCTTCTAGCAAATGCCCATTCTCTTCACCAGAATAGCCCAAGCTCCCCCTCTGCTCTGCGACAGGTGTGTGATCGCGCCCGAGGAGGCTCGTGACTAAATCCTCATCACCATGTGGGCTGGCGGCAAGCATTCATGGCTCCACACACAGCTGTGGATTCTAAGGGACACCAGCATCCCCACCCTTGCCGGCCCCTCTGCAGAGGCGAAGGGTTCACAAGCTCACCGTGGAGCCCGGAGCAGAAGCATTTAGTGACCCGCTGCACAGACCTCCTGCCTTTACAGCTGCAGTGTAGATGGATGGCGGCGCCTCACCAGCCCCCCACGCTGCTTATGCGGGGCTTCCTCCACAAAGAGACTGACAGAAGCTGGCAGAGGGCACCTGTTCCTGCCTGAAACGTCTCTTGAAAATAGCCCAGGGGTGAAGCAGTCTGCCCCTACGTGATGTCAGGAACATCCCACACCTCTCGGGTTCTTCCAGACTGACAAATCAAACAAACATCAGAGATTGATAAGAGAAATAACCAAACAGAAGCTCCATAATAACAAGTGTCCCTCCCGGAGATAGGAGAGACCCAAGGAGACAGCTACGGAGAGAGAAATTGAGAGCCAGTAGGACGAGAGGCCCAAGTCTGGGGTGAACAAGGGGATTGAGTCAAAAGCTGAGCTGGGCTGAGGTGTTTCTGCACCTGTTTGAACAGACAGAATAAACAGGAACCAGCGGATCCTATCCCTACATCTTGTCCAAACAATTTGGCTGCTACCCTGGCCGTGAGGGTCCATGCTAGACAGAAAAGGGTTAGATCCTGTCTAATGATTCTCTCAACTGCCAAGAGCAGCTTGCACAGTTGGATTATAACCCATCTGCTCACGCTTGGGCACAGCCAGGCCTGAACAAGCCATGACACCGCTCGCCTCCACCCTGCCTCCTGGAACAACCCTGTAAATATCTCCTCCTGTAGGAGAGTAATCTCCATGGACAGGGGAGGGCCATGACTCCGGCCCCACCTCGGGTGGGTGGAGCGGAGCCGCAGGGGGGAAGAGAAGGCTTGGAGGAGGCCTGTGGAGCAGAGGCATGCTTGTTCCTCAGCCTTGGACTTGGGGGACATGGAAGGAGAATCTTGGAAGAGATGTGGGTGACAGACCCACGGGGGCTGACAATGGCAACCTTTATCTTGACTTGTATTTTTTTTTAGATTTATTTATTTATGCATACAAGAACTGGGGTATAAACCAGAGGTGCAGGGGTGAGAGGATTCACCAGAGACAGTGGGGAGAAGAACAGGCAGATCCACTGAAATCCACTGCTGAGGGAGCAGCGGGGAGACAGGAGAGGTCAGCTGCGCCCTGTGGGTAGCTCCCTGGCCTGGATGGAAGTCAGGCTACAGCAGTGATTGTGCTGAGACTGACCCCACGCCACTGGGAGACCCCCTGCAATCTTTATTAAAAGCTGATAAATAAATATTGAGCGCTAGTGAACTCAGGGACACATAAAGTTATGGCTATTGTCATATAGCCAGGATTTAGCTTTTTACAGCAAATGGCCCATCAGATTATGAACTTATTCTGAGATATTGCCAGAAGCAAAAGTTCTAATAAAAAAAAAAGATTTTAAACATGAAAATTAAATATTAGAAAGGTATCAAAAGCTCAGATTATGCCACTTTAGGTTGTTTTTTTGGTTTTTTTGTTTGTTTGTTTGTTTTTGTGGGACCCTCGCCGGCGGCCGGGGAAACGAACCGGCGCTGCAGAGGCTGCGGGCAGCCTCGCAGCCCAGTGCTCCACCGCTGCGCCACCAGGGGAGAGCCTGCCACTTTAGTTTTTATAGCATTGTACTAATAATTGAAACAAACAAAAAATATATTGTAAATATGAATGGGGTTTCTTTAGCATTTTATCATAGTTTTTGATTCTCAGAGCCAAAAAAATATCCTGGAATAGACCTACGTCCTCACCAAGAACATGGACTTGTATATGTCAAAAAGCCAAAAAAAAGCATTGTCCTTACAACCTCCTAAATTTAGGAAATATTTTTTAATAAAAATCAACTAATGTTCCTAGGATTTATGTGATTTACTCACATTTGCTGATATTAGGGCTCACGAGGTGCTTTTGTAGCTAATATCTCATGTGACCATCACAGCTTATTGAAGGAGCAAACACTCCCGCATGCCCCGTTTGCCTGGGAAGGCCCCGCCGCGGCGTTCAAGGAGGACTTTCTAAATGTTCACTTGTTTCACGTGGATAGCAAAGACCTCTCGTCCTACAGAAACTCAGAATCCACAACGTGGCAATCATAAAAAATAACAGAATGTTAAAGAAACGTGTCATTACCTACAGGGGATGAAAATTGCAAACCAAACTTGAAATAACAAGAATCATTGGCGAGTGTTGCCATCATTTTTGATTAACAATCTACCCAAAAGCAAAATTCTGAGACTAGACTGAACGGGGTATAGTCAAGTGTGCTATTAAGATATTTATTAATCAGCAAATTTGACACTATCCTTAGCCTTTGAACCCATTTAATGGGTCCTGTTACTAGCTGTGGTGGGAAGCTAACCGTAGCACACCCCCGGGCTTTTTCCTCAGCACCGCTAACCCCGAAATGCACAGCGACTTGACTCTGAGACGCTTGTCTTCCCTCCATCCTACGCCCCAGAGGAGCTGCCTGCAGCTTCCAGCTCCTCCACGTCATGAAAACTCAGCTGGGCCCAGAGTCTCTTCTCTCACTGATACCCTCATCACCAGACACGAGGCAAGATTTGCCAACGAGTCTTCCCGGGCCCTTTCCGGTGCCTCTAAATAAGTGCCCAGTTCAGGGAGCGAGTGTCCAGGCACGCCTGGTGGCCAGCCAGCCAAGCCCTCCTGGACTGTGATGGAGACAATGGACAAGACTGTCATGATGCCATTTTCACCCAAACAAAACCCCAAGCCCACCTGACAGAGAGCTTCCCCAGGGGACGGTGGAGCGAGCGTGTCCCTTCACAAGTCCCCGACTGCCCAGCCCCTTCAGGTGGGGAGTCCTGGTCTGCAGGAGCCGCGTTTCCCTCAAAACACAACCAGGTCCAGCCCTCGCTGGGCCCCTGGGAGATTGTCTGCCACGCATTACCCAACGATTCCACTTGGAGAATGTCGTCCTCAGGAACAAGTGGCGGAGAAACAGACGCCCGGCCACAGCATGAGTCCAGAGACCGCTGGGCAGCCCCAAGCTGGCCCCCAGGGGCACCCCCTTCGCGCAGCTTAGGGAGGAAGGAGCGGAGAGGCAGAATCTGTGTGCGCCATCTCGTAACCGCCGTGTTATCGCCTAAGCTGGCCTTGAGATCCCCCAGGGCCCGTGAACTCCAAAGCCACTTTCCCGGGAAGCGCCTGGAGAGAGACGGAGAGTCGCTCAGCCTCGCTGCACAGGGGGCAACGGTGGCTGCTCAAACCCGCAGGACAGTCCGGGACTCAGGGAGGGAGCTCCCCTGTGGGCTTGGGGTCTACTCTGGGGCTTTCAAGTCAACCATCTGCAGTTTCAAAATTAAACAAGTGGGTGTCCGGACACGCGTGGCGGGCACCTGCACAAGTCCAGAGTCCAGGGCCGCCGGCTGCAGGCGCCGGGAGGTGGCGGTTAAACACAGAGCGACAGGGGACGGCGCGGGCGGCCCGCACTTGTTCTAAGAACCACCCGGAGTCGCGAGCCCTCCACGTGTAGCCAGGGGCAGAGCTGGGTCCTTGGGCCCGGTGTCTGCTTGTGCCTGTCTGCCATTCACGCCATGGCTGTTCTCCCACGAAGACCGGAGACAACCTGTTTCGCCTTTGTCTCTGCTCCTCCGTCAGGGAGCGAAGGAGAGGGGGGGACCCGCTTCTCGCAGGCTCGGTCACCTGCGCACGCCACCTCAGCCAGCTCTCAGGACCCACAAAGCCACGCCGAAGGTTCCGGACCCAGGGTCTGCCCCCCAGCAAGGACAGGCTTAATGGCATGTCCCCCTGACCACGGTCCTCTGGCACCAAGGTGGTCTGGGCAGTCCTGCTGTGGCTGAGGTGGACGGGCAGGGGCATCCCCGCTGTGAGAGCAAGAGGCGCTCCGGCTCCTGTGGCCGAGCATGAAGGCGCCGTTAGGGGCCAGCGCAGCTGCCATGACCAGCCTTCCTGGACCTGCCCGTCCGTGCCAGACGCCACCTTTGCTTTTCTCTCCATCGAGCCCCTGGCCTGCTGCACCCCGCCCCCCAGGGCCTCCTCTGGCCCGACTTCCTGGAGGAACTGCTGGCTGATGAGAGAGACCTCAGAACTCCTTGAACAGCTGAACAATGGCGGCCCGCCCTTCCTGAAGCCCATGAGGATGTTTGCGAGAAACCCAAACAGCCGGGGAGGGTCAGGAAGTGCCGGGAGGCATGCTGTGTATCGCCGGAGTCGGGCCCAGACTTCATTCTGGGCTGGTGTTTGCATTAGAGGGGAACACAGCCCCGTCCAGGGAGGCGCGGCGCCCCAGGCCCCACGCAGCACCCACCTTGCCCAAGCCAGCCGGGGTGCTGGGAGGGCGGCAGTCACGACCGCTCACCTAGATGGGGCGAAGCGAAACAAGGACATGTTCAGAGCATATTTCACAAACTCTGTGAGCGCCAGAACGGGCCAGGTGCCCTGCCTGCTGCACGGTGGGGGCTCTGGTTCTGGAAACGCCGTGAGGCTGTCGGGCCTGGTTGTCTTGCCAGGGCCCCAGATCCGGGGAGCAGGAGACACCCTGGACAGTGGCCCTGGCAGCCCCCGGGAGGCAGGGAAGCCGGGGGCAGCATCGAGAGATGCGGGGGCACTTGACTGAAGACGAGACGGAGGTGTCCTGCCTGCGTGGGGCGTGAGGGGTGCCAGGAAGGAGAGGAGCTGAGGGGAGCTTCAGGGCCAGAGATGCTGAGTTGCCTCGAGGGGCACTCGGGCTTTACCTACACCCTGGGGCGGCGTCCAGGCCAAGCAAGCTTGGCGATGAGACAAACGAGAAGGACGGAGTTGGGGCCCCGGGTTCTCAGCCACAGGCCACAGACAGCGCAGGCCGGGAGGGGGGCGGGAGAGCCTGGGTCCCGAGCAGACAACCAGGCAAAGTCCCACAGACGGGGGTGCGGGTCCCCAGGGTCCTCCCTCACACGCGCAGCCGGCGTCTGCTCACAGGACCCTCGCTCTTGCAAAAGTCGCTCCCTGTGAAATCATTAAAGAAAAGTTGAAAATAACTTGAAACTCTTCACATTTGGACCCACCTGCCTGCTGTTTTTAGAAGGAAAGGCCTGGTCTGCTAACGCGGATGCCCGCTGGGGCCAGGCGACTGGAGCAAGCTCTGTGTGGAGAAACCCCTCAAGCAGCCAGGAGCCGGGGCCCTCAGGTGGCCACCTCCGTTGGCCGACGGCCCCCCTGCAGCGCCCACTCCCAGCCACCAGAGGAGCGTGATGCGCTCACGTGCGTCTTCTCCCGGCCGCTTCACCCCACCCCCCAGCGTGCTGAACCCCAAGATGAGCGGCTTTTCCCGGGAAGTGAGATTACGACAAGAAGAAACACAGCCGTGCTGCTGCCCGCGCCGAGGCCGCCGTCCTGGCCCCGCTGCTGCAAGCGGAGAAAGGAAACCGTGTTGATTCGCGACCTTGGCCGGCACGCCCGGGACTCTGCTCTTCATAACAATTTGAGCTCCTGAGGTTCTAGTTTCTGCTCTCAAAGGGAAAAGTCAAAGCAGAAAATATCCAACCGAAAATAGTGCTGCCCCTGCGAGGTGGCGTCTGGAGGGGCAAGAGCTCCAGGACATTCTTTCAGTGCCCAGTGGGTCCTTACAGAGCTGGTCAGCTGGTCAGACAGTCTGTGGACATATTGAGGCCAGAGCACCTCCAGACGCTCTGCCCTTGCACGATGCTCGGACTAAACACAGTCCTTAAACACTCGTCTCTGCTCTTGGAGCCGGGTGCAGAGGCAGTGGTTTTCCCCTCTAAGGCTTAGTAGTTTTCCTCTGAGTTGACATCAACTCAGGGAAAAAATCCTGAGTTTGGTTTCCCAAGTTGCCTTGATGCTGGTGGTGGCCATGGCTCCCCCACCCCCCAGCATGGCCAAGGGACCATTAAGGAGCCCCCTTCCTGCTCCCCAAGCATTAAGAAGCCCCCCTCCAAGCTCTCTGAGCATTAAGGAGCCCCCTCGCAGCTCCCTGAGATGCACACGGTTCCCAGTCCCAAGGCCACCCGAGGCCATGCTTGTTACTGAACTTGCATCAAAGTCAGTGGATTTCCTGACACATCAGAAATGTTCATGCATAATAAGTTGACAAAGCCTATCTGTACCTGAGAGTTGAGGGGGCTAAATGGTGTGTACCCCGTCACTCATGCCGAAACCCTAACCTCCAGTTCTTCAGAATATGACGTCACTTGGAGGTAAGGACTTCAAGGAGGTGATTCAGCTCAAATGAGGCCCTGGGTGGGCTCTGCCCCATCCGACGTGTGTCTCCGCAAGGAGGACATGAAGTCTTCAGAAACCTGTACACAGGGGGGGGCCGAGGAACCCACCCCTGTGGGGCCCCCGGAGGGAGGCCCAGGGGACCCCACCCTGAGGTGCCTTCACCTTGGAGTCCCATCTTCTGCACTGTGAGAAAATTAATTCCAAAGTTAAATCATCCCGTCTGGGGCATTTTGTCATGAAAACCGTAGGACCTTTGTGATCAGCTACCTGGTTAAAGAATATTTGGAAATTCTCAGCCAAACCCTCAGATTCTGTTCGTCAAGCTCAGCGGCTCGCTTGGCTTCCGCCTTTGACTTTGCCAGATTGTTTCATGTCCGTCTTTAGGGGGTCACAGGCGCCCTAACCAAGTGGCTAGTTTGGACCAGAAACAGAGAAAAGGGTGGTTCGTTGACATTCACAAGAAAGGGGAGCAGAGAGCTGGTCCCAGAGGAACCTTGCGGGGGGCTGGTCCCCAGAGCTCTGCCTCCCTCCCCTCGTCTCTTTTCCTGCCGCTCTCCGCGGGCTTTGTCTGAAAAATGGACACCGGACAGTCACAGGACTCGAGGCTCAGACTTGTCCTAAGACGGGACGGCCTCTGTAACCGAGCGTGTCTCCAGTGACAGGAGAAGTTGAGGGTGCTGGGAGAGGCGGGGAGACCTGCATTTCTGGGGCTCTCTATGTCAGACGCCGGCTTAGACCCGGGGATTCCAGGCCTTGCCGCAATCTCGGGAGCACCCCGCAGGGTAGCTGGCGACATTAATTTCATTTTAGAAACGTCCTGACTAACATTCGAAAGGGTTTGCGCGCTGTCGGCTTCACACCGCTCGTGGGCGGCTCCTGGGGTGAGGCCTCAACAGGACCCGAGTTCTCTGCCCAGAGTTTGGATTCTCCGATTGAGCTAACGCTGCGCAGTGGTGCAAGTCACTCCTGGGGCAGCGTTCCGCTTCAGGAAGGCCTGGGCTCCTCCGTCAAGGTCAAGCTGGCTTTCTCAGACTTGGGAGGCCGGCCCAGGGGTGACTCGAGCCCACATCCACGTCCAGGCGTGGGGGAGCTGGGCGCCCATCAGAGGCCCCTGGTCCAGTCTCTCCTCCTGCTCCCAGGAGACGCTGCTGGTGAGGCTGCTCCAGGACCGTGGAGGGGGTGAGGCCTGAAGCCAGGGAGGTCAGGGCAGCTCACGGAGAGGGGTCAGCTGGGGAGGGAGTCAGTCGTCAGCCCACACAGGCCCGTCCTCTGTCCGTGGGGAGCCCGGCCTGCGCCTGCAGACACTCGACACAGAGAAGCCCGTGCCCGGGTCCTCACGTGACCCCAGACGCTCTAGTTGGCGCTGAGTGGCCTTCGCCCCGGGGCTGCCGGTCACTGTGCCTGGGGCTCCGACCACTCTCCTCTAGGTTAGTGACACTGGCCCCTCCTGCCTTCCCGGGACTCTCCCAGGCGCGGGTGCTGGTCAGGCTGGACGCGCTGTGAGGCGTTTCCAACCCCTGGGTCCGCTGAAGCCCCCAGAGGATGGAGAGACGGGGCAGGAGGGCGCTGGCGTCCAGTCAGCCACGCACAGCCCAGGCCAGGCTGCGGGTGAGGTGGGGATCTGGGCGGGAGAGAGGGAGGAGGGCCATGGGGGGAGTGGGGGAGCAGAGGGGCAACGAGTGTCCCGGGTGGGGCGAGCCGCCGCGGTTGGGTGTGTGTCTCCTCAGAGGTGCCACCGCGAGCGGCTGCTGTTCGGTGAGGCTGACAACGTGTGAAGGGGAAACGTCACCCCAGAAGAGACACAGTGAACTTTAGTTTTGATTTAAAGTAATGGGCAGCCGAGGGGGGAGCCGGCCGCAGCGGGGGGGACAGGCTGGCAGGTGCGGCCGCGAGCAGGTGTCCCCCGCCGGTGCGCGGGCTCCCTCGCGGGGTGTCCCACGGGCGGCCCTGGGCCCCGCGGCGGCAGGCGCGCCTCACCCTTTCTCTCGGCGCCCGGAGGACGCGGGGTGGCCTGGGTTTGTGCTCAGAGGAGGCTCCGGCTCGTCGTTTCCGTGTCTGTGTCTGGCTGGTCCGCTCCTCCCCGCCCGGGCTGGGAAGGCGTGGGGCCTCCGCGGCTGTCCGTTTTCTCTAAGGTGCCCGCTTGTCCGCACGCGGGTGGCCACGGTGGCCTCTGGACCCGCTGTCTTTCTGCCATACCCTTGGCAGCGTGGCCGCTTTCGTTTCGGATCCTTTGTCCAGGGTTTTTACTCTTCTCGAGCCTGGTTCGGGTTTTATCAATTTTATTTGTCCGTCCAAAGAACCAGCTCTGTCTCCCCCACTTGCTTCCGACTCAGCTGACGGCGCCTCCGCCCCCCGCGAGCCAACACAGACCCCACGGGCGTGGGTGATCCGCTCCGGCCCGGAGTCGCCCCCCGCTGGGGAGGAGAGGAGCAGCCGGCCGGGCCCAGGGGAGACCGGCTGGCCCGGGGTGTCCTCAGAACTCCTGGGGTGTTCACCCTCTTTCCATGCGGGGCCTCACCTCCCGGGGGCATAGCGCAGAGCCTCTGGCTCCCGCTCGCCTTCCTGCTCGTCTCTCTGCAGGAAAGAGCAGGCCTGGTTCTCAGGGCTGCTGGGGTGGGCCTGCAGGACGGCTCTTCCCGCTCCAGCGCCCCCAGGGCTCAGGCCGCGCCCAGGCCTCTCCCGCAGGGCCAGGGGGTCGAACTCGGGCCCGGTAAGCTCCGCTCTCCAGCCCAGCCTCCCCAGGGGTAAGTTTCGTGTTCTGAGCTGTGCCCATGTCTTGCATGTGCCCATGTCGTGCATATGCACGTTGATCCTCTTAGTCAGAACCCCCGACGGGGAGGGCCAGTTCCAGGAACCTGCAGGTAAATTCCACCCTGAAAACCCAACATTTTGTACTTACATATATAAGATATTTCATATCTTATACAATTGCCCTCAAATACTGGAAAACAAAGTATATACAGCAAGCAGGAAACAAAGAAAGAATTTTTTAGAAGAGTCGTTACCAGTGGTGGTGAGAGGCACCCAGACCTCCCCTGGGCACCAGGGCTGGGAAGTTTCGGAAGGAAGAATCTGGAAAGTGTTTCTGCAACAGGCCCAGCAGGTGTCGGTGCATCTGATTGCCGGTAACAAATAGCCTTTTAGCAAATTAAGTGCAAATGAATCAGAAGCTTATGGATCATGTTTTTGCTGAAACAAAGGATCCAAAATTTATAAGAAAAGGTACTTGGCAAACTCGTTATAGTTTGTTGAACCCAAGCATTTGAAAAATAGTTTGATTAATTTTGCCAACTCAAACCCCTGCCAATTTTCTCCTGTCCCCAAGTATTCACTAGCATTTTTCCAGATTGAATCTCCATCCATATTTCTGAGTGTTCTTGGCCGACTGCTGGTAATTACTTGGAGTGGTTTGCACGCACGGGAGAGCACACGTCATTCCTGGAGAAGGAGTCCAAAGCCACACTCCCTGCGGACAGGTCTGCAGGTCACAGGGCCTTTCAAGGATCCCAGCCTAGTCCGTGCTCCCCGTTACTCTGCCTACACGTCCGGCCCCGCTGTGGGCAAAGTGTCCACGCCTGAGGTTCCAAGGGGCTTGTCAGAGCCACAAAACCAGAAAAAGGCAGGATGGCGATGAAAATGCAGTGTCCTGACCCCGAGTCTCCACGCACGCGGCTGTGAGCTGCTGTCAGGGCTCCTCCCTGCAGGGCCCCAGCACCACCGCCGAGCCAGTGGGTCCCCAAGACCAGAGGCACCACCCAGGGCAGGGGGAACGCGCCAGGGCCCGCCCGAGACGGGGCTGCTCCCCACCACCACGTGGCCCTCTGTGCCCCCCGATTCACCTCACCCTTCTCTCATGTTTCTCTGCCCTTGGGTCCCTGGTACACAAACAGGTGACTCATATTTGACACTTACGTAAAAAGAAAGGCTTCCAGGATAAGAATAAACCATGGAGAAAGCCCAGTGGGCAGATGCTGCCGTCCTCAAAGACGGGCCTCCCTCTGCCAGCAGAGCCGCGGCGCCGAGCCCTGTACAGGGGTGCACGGGAAGTGACCGGTCAGCTTTGGCGACACCTCCCAGCTTGCATGCAGGCATTTCATTAATGTCCGTCTCCACCCCACGTCCAGATCCTTACTAACGGTGTTTAATAGAGCTGGACGCAGCCCACAGGCCCTTCCCCACTGCACGCACTGTACAGGGTGCGGTGTGAAGACACCCCGGGTGCCCGTTTATCTCCCAGCAGAGTGTTCTCCTGCCCTCACCTGGAGATGGCTGGAGATGTGGGCGCCAGGGCCATGTTGGGGGGGGTGGTGCTCCAGCAGGAGCCATTTTGCCAGGGCATAAGGCGGCCCAGTCCCTAGAGGTGACCCCATGCAGAGCCTTCATGGACAGAAGGGGATGTTTGGAGTAGACCCAAGAACTCCTGTCTATGCCTCCAATCAAGACTCATGCAAATGCGAGCCAGCCCTGAAGAGCTTGGGCGCCACAATCCCCCAACATTTGCACACACACAGCTCAGCCAGCCGTGCATGTCTGCCCTGGGGCTGCCTGGGGGTGGGGGGAGGCACCAGAACCAAGGGCTTTGGCAGCACCCTCAGCTGAGCCCACTGTTCCCCACTTTTCAGATAAGGACACTGAACCTCAAGAGAAGTAAACGGCAGGTCCCAGGCCCAGGCTTGAGGCTCACGTGTCCCCTGGTGCTGGCGACGCCAGTCACGCCAGATAGGTGGACAGCACCGCCCAGTCGTCTCTGCCCCGGGGCTGGCAGGGCTGGTGAGGCCTCCAAACAAGGATGTCCCTGCAGCAGGGTGCCCACCCCGCACAGAGCCCGTGCGTGGGTCATCCCTGAGCAGGGAGGTGACAGGCACGAGGCTAAGAAGCGGGACTGGACAGAAGACAGATCCTGCCCAAGAGCTTGGGTTGTGGCTGGGGAGAGGGAGGCAGTTCTCATTCTCACGGCCTGACGCCTCCACCCATGGGTCCTGGGGCTCCTGTGACACCTGCCCGTGGAAAGCAGAGGGGTCCTCTTGTTTAGGGGGACAACAAGTCCCCAAACTAGTGCTCAGAGAGCCCCATGGCAGGTTTGTCCTGAAAGACAAGTTAGGATTCTTGGCCAAGAACTGACTAGAATCCTCAGAAGTCTGCAAATTTCCAGCTTACCAGAAAGTTCACCTAACTCCCTCATTCCAGCTTAAAATGACAATGATTTTACCTGTACCACCAACACCGGGCACATTCTGGGCTGGCGGGTGGAGGAGGAAGCGCCAGGGCAGGGAGTCTCGTTCTTAATGGGAGGACTCGAGTCCTGCAAAGATGCCCGCGGCGAGCTGGACAGCACAGAGCAGCCCCTCAAAGGCCAGGCCTGGGGGCTCCGGCTGCCCCCTGAAGGAGCTCAGAGACCAGAGAGCGGGAGTGGGAGGGCGAGCAGGCTCCTTGGGGCCAGGGCAGCCGGTGCAGGCTGGCGAGCCCTGGGATTGTTCTAGATCCTTTCCCAGCCCCGCCCTCACTGGGGCCACATCAAACCCCACCCCCTGCTGTGTGTGGGAATTCCTGAGGAAGCGAGGCTGTTCTCTGTTGTCCGGCTTGGACCTGGTGCAAAAAATACTTGCAGTGGACAACCTTACTTAGCAAGCGGCTACCTGCTGCCTAGACTCCCTCCACCCTGCATCCCGAATCACCCGTTCTCTCCTGGCCGGGCCCTGGCCGGGAGGGCGTCCCTCGGCCGGACATCACCTCCCTCCCCAGGCCCAGCTCTGACCCCAGCTTTATGAATGTCCCTGTGCCACACGCGTGAGCCGGAGGAGCTGTGCCCGCCAGCTGACTGTGGGGGTTTCCGTGGGGTTCGGGCCCAAAACGCTGTGTTCTGGGGAGCAGACGCACAGGCAGCCGCGGAGAGACTGCAGGAGACCCGCGAACACAGAAACCTCGATTGGAACGGACGCCCAGACCCATCTCTCCTGCCCGGAGCAGCCCAGGCCCCGTGCTGCCCACCCAGAACAGGCGTCACTGCTCAGACAGGAGACCGCGACGGGAGCCCCCCCGCCATCTGGATTCCAGGGGTCCCCAAAATGGCGACTATGTGCTCCCCCCTCATCAGGCCACACACTCCCTCAGCCCCAGGACAGGGACCATCCTCATCCCACTGAGATCATCGGTGACGAGGGGATGCTCCTTCCAAACAGCCGTTCACTTCCACTCAGTGAAAAGGAACCCCGGAGATCAAAACCAAGGAAAGAACATTCCAGCCCCAGTTATTCTACAGCCGGGGTGTTTTAGTAAATAATTGCTTCCTCCCCATTTCCTGAGACGTAGAAATCAATACGCTCCGTGCTCCCCGGAGCGTTCCAGCTGGAGCTGTGGGACCATGTTCCTTGCAGGAAAGGGGGATCCTGCCAGAGGGGACCTAGCGAGGCGACCCCTGGGGGGAGGAGAAGGGGCGCCAAGGAGGGGCCGGCCCTGTCCGTGGTCCTGAACCTCAGTTGGCTGCGCAAACCTCTAGAGGCCTTTTGAAAGGGTTTTAATGAAAAGGCCTCTTTAATGAAAGTTCAAAAACATAAGAGATTTCCTCCTGGGTGTTTCTGAACTCAGAGAAAAGTGGAAGCCACCAGCTCCCCCCTGAAAAGTTCAAGTCCTGACAGATCTCATTTCCTCCTGCACACGGGCCTGCCTGGCTGCTGGGCTGGGCAGGGCTGAGTCTGTACTTCCCACAAGACAGGAGACCTCTCTGCCGATGAGGGGCCCGAGGCTTGGCACCAGGTGGTTCTGCTCTGTGGCACCCACTGGCCAGGGGAATTGGAGCTGCAAGTCCTGCAGGATAATGGGGGAAATCTCAGGCACAGGGTTGTCCTGGTTGGCACTGAAGTTAATAGGAATGAAGAAATTTCTTCCTGTCCCACCAGGCAAAGCACCCAGCAGGTTTCGGGCTTCAGCTGTATGGGAAGTTGCCTCTGCCATTTAGCTAGCAGGGGAAACTTTTTTTTTAATTTTATCAGATCCGCATGTCCCAAAAATCAAAAAATTCACAGCCTTGTGGCAGCAACATGTGAATGTAGATTACAAGAAGCCCTGTCTAGAGAATGACAGCTGCATCTTTGCAGAGCTCATTCTCAGAGTGCTGCAAGGTGCCTTATAAAATCCTATTAATTTTCCTGCCCAAAGATCGTACAGCAAGATTCCTCTGTAGACAGCACTGGCCTGTTTCCCAGAGCGCCCAGGAGAGCTCTGTGCTCTGGATCCCAATTTTCCAAAGTTCTTCCAAGGCTCAGTGTCTAGGACAGGGGACCTCCCAGGCCACGGACCAGGGCACAGGCAGAAAGCGTGCACGCCTGCCATCCCACCCCACCAGGTCACAGCCATGTACTAGCCTAAAGGTAAGGCAGAACCCAGCGCCCGGATCAACATGCCTTCCCAGAGTGTTGCCGTCAGACACACACTTTCAGCCACACGGGCTGACTGAGGGCATCATGTTTCTCAGGACCGAAGGCCAGGTTAAGAGGTAAAGAGCAGAGCAAAATAACAATAGGTAACAATAGGTGATGTTCATGGAGGACTTCACGTCGGCCAGGTACAACCCCATGCTCTCGGCCTGTGTTAATTCAGTTAACCACACCGACAACCCCCTGAGGGAGGAAATGTCACCGTTTCCACATTGCAGGTTAGGGAACTAAGGCGAAGAGAGCTGGGAGACGCTCAGTGGCAAGAAGCAGAGCAGAGAACGGAAGGAAGGAAGGGACAGGAGAAAGGAAGGGGGGACGGCGATGCACCCCGCAGAGGAGTACGTACGATGCAGGCTCTGAACAGAAGGGAGTCTGTCGCCTGCGCCCGCGGGGATGAGCCTCAAGGACACTGCGCTAAGTGAAGTCTGTCACAGAGGAACAAACGTCGCGTGGCTCCACCCAAACGAAGGGCCCGAGAGACAAGACATCGTAGACTAGAACGGTGCTCACCAAGGGCCGGAAGGATGAGGAGGGGGTTCGTGGTTCCTGAGTCTGCACTTGACAAGATGGGGAAGTTGCAGAGATCTGTCTGCAACCATGCGAGCGTGCTCAACACGACTGAACCATGTTGTAAAACGCCACTAAGATGTGAAGTTTAATTATATATATTTTTTAACCACGAGTAAAAAAATAAGTGGGGCCTCCCCGGTGGTGCAAGGGGTTAAGACACGGCCTATGAAGCTGCCCGCAGCCTCTGCAGCATGAATTTGATCCCCAGCCAGGGAGCTACCCACACCACGCAGCAGACCTCTCCTGTCTCCCCGCTGCTCCCCTCAGCAGTGCATTTCAGTAGATCTGCCTGTTCTGCTCCCCACTCTGTCTCTGGTGAGTCCTCTCATTCCCTGTACCTCTGGCCTGTACTCCAGCTCGTGTATACATAAATAAATAAATCTTTAAAAAAATATAATAAGCAGGTGAAGCACAATGGAGAAAGGAGGAAGAGAAGCAACAGCAGCAGCACTGAGACAGGAGCCCTCCGCCCCAGACCCCAGATGACAGCAGCCAAGCCCACTGCACCCCATGTGTGTCCCTCTCCAGTCCCTCTCCACTGACCAGGTCCCTCTCCACTGACCAGGTCCCTCTCCACTGACCAGGTCCCTCTCCACTGACCAGGACCCTCTCCACTGACCAGGATCCTATCCACTGATCGGGATCCTATCCACTGATGGGTGGTTGGTGCCCAGCCCTTGAGAAGAAGGACCCCCAACCCTGGCCAGCTGCCTGGGTCAGAGATTGCTCCCTGGAGGACTGACACTCCCTGTGGGGCCACTGAGACTAGGGTTGCTTCCCCCTAGTGCTGCCTGACCCATGGCCTGCTCAGCTAAAGCTGGGAGGACATGGCCACCTCACAAGCCGAAATATCAGGAGGGACACGCTGCCCGCTGGACAGTCCACAGGGGCACCAGGGGTTTCTGTGACTCCGGAGCCTGGAACTCTGCTCGGGAATCTTCATGCAAATGAGAGCCTTCACATCGCCTCTGAGTTGGAAGAAATCAAGTAGGAGATTATTTTTCTTCCATGGCTCAAAGCTTGAAAATTAAACAAGCTCTGAGCTGATAAACCCAAAAAACAAGACAAAAATGGCAAAGGAAGGAAAGTCAGATTTGTGACGTGTATGGATGTCACCATTTCTAGAGTCACCGCTTTCCCGTTTGGAAGGACCCACTAAGGCTCCTAGAGCAGCTTCTTCGTTCTCTCTGTCACCATCCCAGGGCCCGATGCATAAAGAAATTCTCTCATTGGGAGAGGCAAGGCCAGTCTTTGACCTCACACCTCAAAATAAAAAAGTTTCCAAGTGGCCAAAATCCAGACCACAGACACCACCAAGTGCTGGCAAGGATGGGGCCACAGCAGCCTGCTCCGTGCAGAGTCGGCAGGTGGCGTGCTCCACTCCTGGGCATCTCGCTGAATCCCGACACAGGCCAGGAGATCAGAGCGCCGCGGTCACCCAGCCTGCAGCAGGCGTGGCTGGAGATCCGCTGTCTGAGAGAGGTTTGACATGAAAATTAATTCACTGGTGCACCCTCATGCATAAATAAAGAAGTTCATGCACACAAGCAATGCTGGAACCCTTGCTCTGGAGCCCACAGCATTTGGTTTCACTTGGAAAGCAGCAGGGTCTGGCTGTGGGCCAGGAGCACGGGGGGATGCCAGCGCCCATGGTCCTGCTGCCGGCCTCTAGCTGAGAAGGCAACCTGCCCGAGCTTCCCGTTTCCTGACCTGCCTCCCGCTCCTCTCCCTCCCCTCTCACTCTCAGCCCCGCGGGGACCCAGGGGAAGCAGGCCGGTGGATGCAGGCCAGTGGATGCAGGCAGGTGGATGCAGGCAGGTGGAAGCAGGCCAGTGGATGCAAGCAAGTGGATGCAGGCTGGTGGATGCAGGCTGGTGGATGCAAGTGGATGCAGGGCACCAGAGTCGGGCCTCAGCTAGTTCTCAGGACCCCCAGAAACAGGAGGGTGTTGCTAGGGCTGGCTCAGCCAGCGGCCCCAACACATAGCCTTCCAGCTGGGTGGAGCACACCGCGGCCAGGTAGCTGAAGCTGTGCTGTGCTGGCCACCACCAGGAGACTCGGGCGCCTCCTCACACCTATGTTGGGTTCCCAGAGTGCTCTGAGCCCCAAGGGGGGCTTGGCCTGACTCTGGCCTGACTCCCCCAAGTCCCCATCCCAAATTATTCTTTTCTTGATAAGAAAAATGGAAGGAGTAGGAAGATACTGAGTCAGGGACTGGAAGGGCTGTTTTTCTGGCTTTGGGGGCATAAAGTGTCCAAACTACAGCATCCAAGCTGCAGCCTGGGTCCTTCCTGTCCAGGAAGCCTGTTGCACGCTCCCCTGGGGACTTCTCCTGGCCTGTCCACCTGGGCCTGAGCCCCTCGCAGACTCTCTGTAGCCCTGGCCCAGAGAGAGACCGGGCCCCCCTCTCTCAGGAAGATAAATGCCCATCCCGCGTCATTGCCAGTCCCTCCCTGCTCGCCCCTCCCTCTGTCCCCCCCACGCCACCCCCTGCCTGCAGCTAAAATCCTCACCGGAATGAGGGGCCTGAGGGCCGCTCTCCAAGCCCACTGACCCCGGGAAGAAAGCCACTCCAGGGGCCTCGTCCTCCGCATGGGCCTGGTCCTCCACGAGTCTACACTCGCCTGACAATGTCCGACCCGCTTCCCAGAGCCTGGCCAGGGCCCTGGCCCCACGTGGACGCCACTGCCCACGGCCGTTCATTCCACCGGGTCTGCCTCCAGGCTGCCCTCCCTGCTCTCAGCTAAACCCAGCACGCGCTGAGCTCGTCTGGGCCCCACACATCCTCCCCACTGGCCTCCGAGCTTGTGGCGCGCGGGGCCCTTGCTGAGACGGTCACCCGCCACGGAGGCCTCGGCCGGCCGCTCATTGGGGAAAATTCCTGCTGGGCACTGGGGTCCCCCCACCCAGCACACTCCAGCACCCCAAGCCTCAGCGGGGGCCCTGCCTCCTGTCCCTTCAGTGTCCCCACAGTAGATGCGCCTCCGGGGCCAGGATGGGCTCTGCCCACGCAGCGAAGCGTCTCTCGGCGCTGGCAGGACGGGGTGCTAGAGGCGGTTTCCCGGGTCCCGACGGGCTGCGGGGAGAGAGGGAGGTGAGATGTTTGACTCATTTCGTGCTAAGCCAACCAGACCCTCTCAGGAATCCCACAAGCTCTTTCTAAACTCTGAAGAGCGAGCCCGGTAATTGCTGGATTAGGCTCTGACCCGTGTTCCAATTAGCGCAATGGTTTCCAATCGCGATGCTGCAGCGGCTGGGCCCCGGGGTGCCCGCTCCCCTCCACTCTGCCCCGGGCGGGGGTCCCGCTGAGCCTCACAGCCTCCTCCCCCCGTCCAGAGCCCACCCCTCCTGCAGGATCGCCCCCTTCCGTCTCTCCACCCACCGGCCTGTGTCCCCCGCGATGGATGACAGTGGGGGTGACGGGGAACTTGTCCAAAGCTGTCACCGCGGCGTCTTCCAGAAATCACAGATCCCACCCCCCCCCCCAAGACTGCAGTGCAGGGGGTGAAAGTGCCCCACCCACCCCAAAGCCTCCCCCCACGTCCCTGGGATGAGCACGCACCTGTGCTCCGCCTCTACCGGCCCCTCGCCTGGCTGGCTGGGGGGGCGCTGCTCGCCTGAGCTCTGGGGCACCTACCCCTGCCTGGGGACTCTCGGCCACACCTGCGCAATTCACCCAGCTCCCCCGGGGTGCCTCCCCCCCAGGGTGCCCCAGGGCCAGCCACGCACGTCTCCCTGGGGCCCGGCGGGAGAGGTGAGAAGCAAGGAAAGGTGAGTCTGTGCAAAGCCTCAGCGCTGCCTCTGGAAACCCACTTTAACCCAGTTGAAGTTTATGTCTGCGTTCAGGGCCCGGGCCGCCTGCGCCTGTCGTACCGCGAATGAGCCGGGACGCAGCTCCGGCTCTCTGGCTGCGGGGGCCTCCTGGAACGCCCCTCCAGGGGAGCCCTGCGGAGTGTCCTGTGTTGTTTTGCTTTGTTCTTAAGTGCTGACTTGTCATCAAGAAGCATTTTCCAAATACTGAAAGCTTAGTTTTTGAGATTATTTAGTAGGTTCTAATGGGCATCATGAAACCCACAGGGCGGTGATGCCCAGCAGCTGAGGGAGAGGTCGCCGCAGCGTGGGCAGCTGACACAGCACTGCTACAGGCTACATCCCGGGGCTGACACCAGTTAACCGCGGAGGGGGCTGGTGCACCTGGCTGAGCCTCCGTCTTCTTGACTGTAAAATGGGCGCAATCTGCCGCGGCAGGCATCCCTTTCAGCAGTGACTCGCTCTCCTCCGCATCCGCGGGCGTCTTCTCGACGTTGGTGGGTGTGACAGACCAGGCCGCTGGAATATCAGTGGAACGTTTGTGAGTGATTTGGAGTGAGCAGCACTTGAGAACTTGTGCACAATTCTCCAAATTTTATTTCCCTGGCGACAGAGCCCTGGAAACTCGGGTTGATTTGGAGGTGACCTCAGGTGGAAGTGGAGCCTCCCCAATGGCTTGGCACACATTCATGAAATTGCCCCGCGGGAGGAAGCCTCTGAGCTCCGTGTGTCTGCGCAGCCTGGTCTGGCGAGCTCGTTTCCTCCCAGGGTGTTTGGGGTGAAGGAATGACTGGGCGTAACATTGGAAAAATGCCTGGCGCATGAAAGGTGCTGACTCACCGTGTTGCATTTATTCCAACATGCGCCATTTTCCGTGTCTCCTCTCCTAACGGATGCCTCTCGTGTTCTACTGGTGACTGTTGTTTCCCGACGGTCACAAGATAACCTTGTGCCTTAGCCCAACGAGATAGAGCTGAGGAGGGTGATGATGGCAGGGGCTGGCAAGGAAAGGACAGAAGCTGCTGTCTTCACACGCGAGCTCTGTGTTCCCCCTGACCGTACAAAAAAAGGATGTGCACCCACCTGGGGCGAGGACAGTGCCGCGCTGGGCTGTCCACGGAGGCATGGCAGCAGCACGCGCCTCACACAGCACCCGTGGCCATCCTTACAGGACAGATGTGGGGTCTGGACCCGGTCTTGTGCATTCCAACTGGCCACAGCCCATCAGCAGTGAGTGCTGAGAAAACAGTAACTATGCAAGAAAGAACTTTTGGTAAAAGCTTTGTAAGAAAATGATTCCTATTTGGGTTGCAGTGAGAAGTGAATTCATCTATCAGAATAATTCATGGGCAGTTAAAAGCAAATCCATTAGATTTCTTTTCCAACAAATCATCATCACGATAAATTAATGTTAATCTGAATTTTACTTTCTATAATTCGCTCTTATTAGTTTCACAGGTGTGTGAGAATTCGGCGTGGAAGGAGCCCGCCTTGGGTCGGCCTTTGGAGGTATTAACATCTCGAATGCTGACACAGTCAAGACAAAGCAAGAGGGATCTTAAAGGGACGCCTTGTATTGGTTATTTTGAGAAATATTGGCTCTCACTTTGCAGGTGTGCAAGCTGACTTAGTCTTTCTGGCAACACTCCAAAAACAGTGGGTGTGTAGGAAGTCCTCACAGGTGTGCAGGGGGCCTTAGCCGCTGTGCACGGGGTTTGCTGAGGAGGCGGCAAGGGCACAGGCAGGCCAGCGTGGGCCGCCCAAGGGGCCAGCCCGGGAGGCCGGCAGCCCTGATGGGACAGACCGAAGCACAGCTGCACCCTGCCGCCCGCGCTCCCTGCAGGGACCAGCCTCGCCTGCCCTGCCTCCAGGGACAGGACCCAGCTGGACGCGCTGTCCTGGGCTCTGCATTGGCTGCCGGCGCTGCCAGGAGGATGCTTCTGCTTGTGGTCAGACTGTTTGGCAACAAGAAAAAGGCTGGGGGTGGACGGGGCGATGAGGACGGGACTCTGATGGCGATTCCCACGGTGGAGCGCACACGTGCTCGGAGCGGTGGACAACCAGGGAGGAGGCCCGGGCTGACCACCAGGGAGGAGGCCCAGGCTGACCACCAGGGAGGAGGCCCCGGGCTGACCACACACTCACACACAACCTTCGTCCCCCCAAATGCGGACATGCAGGAACTTCTAGCTTAGGAGAAAGAGAGTTGGGCCTTGCAGCTGCCGGACAAGCCTTTTTAAGTGACGGTTCCGAAGAAGATGCGAGCCCCAGTGGACCGTCTCTGGCCCCGCCTCTCGGGGTTGGTGCCCGCCGAGGCTGTGGACCGCGGCCGGCAGGTGAGCCACTCCCTCCTGGCCGGGGGGGACGTGGGCCCGCGCCCCCACGCTGCGCAAAGCCAGCGCCGAGTGGCCTCAGCAGAGGAGAAGGAGGGTCCGCCGTGGGCGGGCAGGGCCATAAGCAGGCACACCAGGTGCCCAGGACCAGGGGGCGCCTGCTGGGAAGAGGGAGCGGAGCGCAATGCCCGCTGGTGCCAACCACCGGGCAGCAGGACCAGAGGGAGACGAGGCAGTGGGGCTGGCTGCAGGCCTCCAAGGGGGGGGGGCTGGGGGGGTTGGGGGAGGTGAGGCTGGGGTGAGGCTTGGGTGAGGCTGGGTAGGGGCTGGGGTGGGGGTTGGGGTGTGGCTGGGGTGTGGCTGGGCTGGGGCTGGGGTAGGGCTGGTGGGGCTGGGGTGGGTGTTGGGGTGGGGCTGGGTGGGGTTGGGGTGGGGCTGGGGTGGGGGGTGGCGAAGCTGCTCAGAAATCCTGGGGCAGAGAGACCGGAGGGGAGGCCTCGGGTGGAGGGAGCTCAGTGCAGGCAGCCTCGGCCCTGCCTTCAGCCCCACAGTCTAAGTCAGGCCTGGAGACTCCAGATCATCCTCTGAAAGTCACCCCAGGAGGGACTCGCACCTTCAGGATGACCCTGGCACACTGGGCTGGATCCCCGGGACTGTCGCCCACCCAGTCACACACCCAGCGGCTGCTGCTGGGGGGTTTTCTGAGGCCCAGGCCGCCCACCCTCTCACAGTGAAGGTGAGGCACCTGCGGGTCGGACCCTGCGTGCAGATGCTCTGGGCCGGGACCAAGACCCGGGCCCTCCTAAGTGTGTGTGTGTTTCATGACTAGGCATGAAAGTGTCACGATGCGTGTGGCCGGAAAGCTAAAGTTACTTTAAGCAGTTGGTGGGACTGGAGTGGAGGCCCCGGTCCGACCCTCGGGAATCCATGTATTTATATCTGAAATGCTCGACTGTGGGGCTTTAACACGTCTCAGTGCGATTCCTTCCCTTGCTGAAAGTACGTTGTAGTCGGAAATCTGAGACAGACAGACGGGACCTGGTCCGCAAACGCTTGTCAGACCGGGCTTCAGGAAAGAGCTCGGCGGGGGAGATGACTCCTCACATGGTCTGGGAGGCCCTGGGGAGGCCCGGGGAAGAGGCAGAAGGCGTCTGCATCTTAGCACGGCCAGGATGGGCGCTGGGGCGGCGCACAAAGGGGAGAGGCCCGTGGACAAAAGACACAGACCAGACACAGGATGATGGCATTAGGTCAACAAGAATCCCCCAAATTTAAGTCCCCAGCTAGTTACTTGCTTCACCTTGGGGAGGCTTCATTGACGCCCCTGAGTCTTTTTGTCTTTGCATTGAAATCCAAAGCTCAGTCCCACAAGCTGGATACCACAGCCAAAGACTAAAAACCCTCTGCTCGGGAATTGTTCGCGTTAGGTGACTCCTGGGTTTCTCCGGCGCTGGGCTTTAATTGAAGCAAGAGATACAGCAGCTGATACCTTACATTTAAAAAAAAAAAGCTTCAACAGGTTGGCACAACTGAGGGATTTTATTTTACGAAATCTATAACCAGAAAGCATTGGCTTTGCCTTTTGTCCCAGCAATGCGATGGAATTAAAGGATTCAAGACGGCAAAGCCCTCGTGAATAATTGAGAATGCGCGACTCCCAGCAGAGACTCAGCTCGCTTCCTAGGTGCCAGTGTTGGCTCTGACTCGGGAAGAAGGTTCGGTGGCGCCGAGTGTGTCTTAGTTCAGGGTCGTCTCCAAGCAGGCGCCTGTGCTGCTCCCAGCGTCACTTCTCGTCTAAAGTCTCGGCATCAATTCATTCTCAACGTGACGGCGTCGGCGCGGTGCATTCCAACACGAAATTCACAGCCAGCACTTCCCAGTTAGTCATCCATTTTTGTCCTCAGACCAAATCTAATTAGGAGCCATAATTATGCCCCTCCTGTGAACAAGATGGCAGAACAGGGTTGTTAAGTCACTTCTCTAAGGCTTAGAGAAGAGAGGAGCAAGTGGGTTCAGACTCAGCCCCAGGGGTGGGGAACGGGGGGCGAGTCTTCAGTCCTAACTGTTATGTCACCTGCCGTCCTGGTCATGAAATGGGCAACAGGCACCGAGAGCTTTCCTGCCACCTGTGCACCAAGGTCAAGACACTGGGTGAGTTTTGCCCCATATGGAGTCTGGTCTCGGCTTGAATCCCAACTGCAGTGAGTCTTCCCATAAGCCGTAGGCAACAAGGATGCTCCCGTCCCCACAGCATGCCACAACAGGGCGCGAGGAAATGCCAGCAGACACCACCCGGGGCCAGTCGACCCACAGCACCTGCAGAGAAAGCAGGCACCACCGAGGCACAGGGAAATCGTGACAGAATTAGCGGTCCCTGCTACAGGCACAGCAGCAGGAGTGTCCTCAGGAGAGAGTCAGTCCTCTGAGCACCTGTTGAATATTTGCTCTGCAGACTCAGAATGTTCCCTTAGTAAGTCATAAAGTCTCAGGCCAGAGCAGCACAGCGTGTGTTCCCGCCCCTGGACAGGACTCCCGCAAACCCAACTCCTCCGTGAAGGATCTGGCTATGCAGGAGGCTGCGTTATCAAGTCCATATAGGGAGGAAAGTGGGTTCAGTGAACCCCCCCAAAATAGAAATCCCAATCTCACGGTAATAACATAAAAATAAAGACTGGGGTGTGTCTTGAACTGAAAAATCATAAAAGTAAATTTGTCTTGTTAGTATTTAATGTAAGTTATTAGAGGTTATTACCAAACAGCACATCAAGTATTGATAGGGAGAGCACAGCGTGAGAGCCCACGTTTTATACTCAGCTTTCTTGGCTCAAGCCAAGGCGGCTGCTTTTCAAAGAGTCAGAGCAATTCATCAAGGCTCCCCAGTATCCCTCGTGATCTCTTAAAACACCGTGTGTCGACTTGCTACTTGAAAATCCCCTTGTTGGGGCCTCCCTGGTGGCACAAAGGGTTAAGCACCACACTATGAAGCAATTCACAGGCACTGCAGCACGAGTTCGATCCCTGGCTGGCCAGGGAGCTACCCACAGGGCGCAGCAGACCTCTCCTGTCTCCCCGCTGCTCCCCTCAGCAGTGGGTTTCAGTGGATCTGCCTGTTCTGCTCCCCACTCTGTCTCTGGTGAGTCCTTTCACCCCCCACACCTCTGACCTGTACCCTAGCTCTTGAATGCATAAATAAATCTTTTAAAAAAAAAAAAAAGAAAATCCCCTTGTTGGCTGGAATAGAATTTGGAGCAGCTTCAGGGTTCGCACAGACCAAAAGCTTCGCGGGCACCACTTCCATCAACTCTGTAGAACCCTGTCCGCAACAAGACCTGGGATTTGGCTTTGCAAATGTTTTGTGGTGTTTGCATATCAATATCTGATGTAACAAAGACTACGGCAAGGAAGCCAGGGTTCCCATGTGCCAGGGTTCCCATGCGGTCTGGCCATTCTATAGATTTGCGACTGTTTTTATGTCATGATGAACCTTATTTTCTCTAAGCAGACTTGCAACTGAGGGGATTGCACTAATGAGAAAAAAGATTAACGGTCCCCTGGTGTGACTCTGCCTCCCGCAATCCCTTTTGTTTTTTTTTTAAAGATTTATTTTTTTATGCATACAAGAGCTGGGGTGTAGGCCAGACGTGTGGGGCGGGGCGGGGGAGGGGAGCGTGAAAGGATTCACCAGAGACAGAGTGGGGAGCAGAACAGGTGGATCTACTGAAACACACTGCTGAGGGGAGCAGCGGGGAGACAGGAGAGGTCTGCTGTACCCTGTGGGTAGCTCCCTGGCTGGGGATTGAACTCAGGCTGCTGTGGCTGCAGATTGCTTCACAGCGCTGTGACTTAACCCCTTGAGCCACCAGGGAGGCCCCCACCTTTTATTTTCAGCGTTAAGTGCCATGTGAGAGGAGGCCAGCGGAAGTCACACTTCAACTATTGGATCCGGTAACCCCAGCCCCAGTGGCACTTTATTGTCTTCTATTTTCATTAAAATAACCAACAGCCTATATTCAAAAGCCTTCAAATACAGAAATATTACAACGCACACATATATTTCTCATCTTTAAATCTTTTATTACTAGCATGGCAAGAATTTAAATGAAATTTTCACATATCAAAAATGATGACAAATCCTGAATAGAACTGGCCAGCAGAGACTAAGGTTAGAGGATCCCGTGATCTGCTAACTGTTAAGGCCTATGCAGTGAAAACAGAAAAGCAAGTCTAGACTCTGTGTAAGACATCAAATCAGATCAGATACCATCACAGTGGATACCACGGCCCCAGAAATAACACTCACAAAAGGAGACATTACGCAAAGATCGCCTCAGCGTTGGTCCTGGATGAAGGGAACATTTCACCATGAGTGTTTCTAATCACACTCTGGCCCTCACTGTGGTTTGGCCTCAGAATCACACTGTGTAGTCCCAATGACCCTAGTGTGTGTGTCACAAGCACAGGACAAGACCCATAAACTTAGACTTGAATTCTGAAATATAAACGCCAAGTATTCTATTTCACAATTCAAAGTCAGGCAATGCATACAAAAATGTGAGCTACCATGAATAAGAATCAAAAGAAGGAATAAGTACCAAACCCACAAATACACAGAATTTAGAATTATCAAGTACAAAATAGCATGTCAGTAAATCTGAAGAAAGTAAAGGTGATATCAAACATGATGGGAAACTATTTTTAAAAATCATTAAGAATTGAAAAAACAAACATTCTAAAATTGGATGATATAAAAAATAAAACAACATAATGAACAAAAAATAATAGAAATGCAAAAGATGGGTTGAAACAGAAGATTAGATCTTTTTGAAGAGAGAATTAGTGAACTAGAAGATGCTTTTTTTTTTAAGATTCATTTATTTATGCATACAAGAGCTGGGGTACAGGTCAGAGGTGCAAGGAGTGAGAGGATTCACCAGAGACAGAGTGGGGAACAGAACAGGCAGATTGACTGAAATACACTGCTGAGGGGAGCAGTGGATGAGACAGGAGAGGTCTGCCATGTCATGTGGGTTTCTCCCTGGCCAGCCGGGGCATCGAACTCATGCTACAGTGACTGGCGATAGCTTGATAGCGCTGTGTTTAACCCCTGCGCCATCAGGGAGACCCTAGAAGATGCTTTTTAAGAAATATCCCAGAATTTATCACAGAGATAGATAGAAGGAAAGAAAATAGTATCAAAGAATTAAGAAATATGGCGATGAAGACTAAAGCCCTAAAGAAGATCTATTTGAAGACATTAGTTAAAAAATTTCCTAAATTAGTAATGGATGTAAATCTTCAGCTTTAGGAACCCCAACAAATTCCAAATAGGAAGATGAACACTGAAATACCGAAAGACAGTAGCATACTAGTTGGGAGGGGCGTGACTGGAAGTAAAGCATTGTAAAGTTCTTGTATGCCTTAGGAGGAAAGTAAATATTGACTTCAGATTTTGTTAATAAATTTCATTTTTTAAAGGGACATCTCTGTAAGGTAATATATTATTTACAACTAGTAGAAAGAAAAATTACAATAAGGGAAAAGGAAGAAAATCCCAGTCAATCCAAAAACAAGCAAGACAGAAGAAAAGTACTATGAAAAGCACAACAAGCAGGAAGTACAAAAATAAGATTTTTAGAAATCAATAGAATGTATTAATAATCACAATAACTATAAATGGATTCAACTAATCAGTTAAAAAGCACAGATTGTCACACTGGATTTTTTTGTAAGTATATATACAGTATACTGGAGACACATTTAAGATAGAAAGACTCAGAAAAGCTGAAAATTCATACGTATATATACGTAAATACTAGCCAGAAAATTAAAATTATCTTTAAAGCAATGAACATTTAAAGATGAATGTTAGAGGTAAATTAGACCATAACAAAAGGTTCAAATTTATTACATCAGGAGGATAGCAAAATCTTAAACCTGTTGTATTGATATAACTTGAAAATATTTCTTCACCATCATGACTTCAGGAGATATTGACCAATCTAACATATATAGAAAGATTGTTTTAATGTTCTTTTCTTTAAAAAAAAATAGCATATTTGAATAACAAAATTAACTATCCTTACTTGTTCCCTAAAACTGCAAAAAAAAAAAAAACTTCAATCACACATGGAATATTTATAAATATTGACCAAATCCTGAGCCATGAACCAAGTTTCAACACATCTCTACAAATTATTAATATGAAAAACACATTGTCTAGTCTAGTGCAAATAAGTTAGAAATCAATAACAAAAGGTTTTTAACCTCCTTACATGTGTGAAGTTAAAACCATCTTGTTCAATAGCCCTAGTTCAAAGAAACCATAGTTGCAAATAAAAATACTCTGAACTAAGCAACCATAAATATATTACATATCACAACTCAAGTAGGTATCTGCTACTTCAAGAGAAATGTATGGGCTTAAACTGATTATTTTTGGGGAAAAAATCTTAAAAGACAAAGTTAGTGAATTAAATATGCAAATTTAGTAATTATATAAAGAATAATAGAATAAAACTTTTTTTTTATTTTTATTTTTTAAAAGATTTATTTTATTATTTATACAAGTACTGGGTACAGTCAGAAGCGCGAGAGGGTGAGAGAGTTCACCAGAGCCAGAGCAGGGAACAGAACAGACAGAGAGACGAAATACACTGCTGAGGGGAGCAGCGGGTGTGGCAGGAGAGGTCTGTGCACCATGTGGGACCCTCTCCAGGGGCGGGGATCGAACAGGCGCTGCAGAGGCTGCAGGCAGCTTCGCAGCCCAGCTCTCAACCACTGCGCCACCAGGGGAGGCCCTAGAATAAAACTTTTTAAAAATGTAGAAGGGAAGAAATAGGAAGATAAGAGCAGAACTTAATGGAATAGAAAACAAAGCTATCAGAATAGGAAATTAATAAATCCAAAAGTTGATTTTTCACAAGGGCTTAAGACATGGTTAATTTTCTGGCAAGACTGATCAATAAGAGAAGATACATAAATAAAAGACATCGGTGCTGAGGCAAATTCAGCCCTTGCGCCAAGGCTCAGTGGCATTCCCTTGAGGTGTTTTAAGCTATAAAGACTTTAATACATGGAAATGGGACTAGATGTTGCTGGAATGTCTGAAAGAGCCTCTCCAGGATGGACTTGGGAGCGAGATTCCAAAGCACCTCAGATCTTCCCCAAGGGAAGCTACTTCTCAGCCTCCCCCTGGAGCCCAAGTCAAGAGCACATTCCCCAGCGGCTGTGGGGTCAGGAAGCTGATGCCTCCACCTTACCCGTGACCGCTGGTCCCTGGCCTGGCCAGCGAAGTGAGCGCTGACCACCAACTCTCTCCACAAAGCGCCCAGACAGCCACAGCAGCAGGACACACTGTCTCTGCTTAACTATGGCCGCCCATCCCGCGCCAAATGCACCATCTAAATAATAAAAATGAGGAGAGTTTTGAGAACCAATGGCCACACAGATCCCTCACCTGACACATTCCTCATCCTTGACTTCATCTCGCCAGGCTGCTGCTTACACATGGACAGCGGTCAGCCGTGGGGGCAGGAGCTCCGGGGCCCAGTCACTTGCCCAGCAGCTCTCGTCAGTTTCACTGCATCTGCATCTCAATACCTCACGGAGCAGAAGGAGTGAGCCTGAGGCCCAAGCCTGGCCAGCGCTGTCCAGAGCGGCTCCCTCAGGAGAGGCCTGCCCAGGGAGGTCACTGGGCAGCAGGCAGCCTCCGTTCACGTGTGTTTCCAAACTTTCATCAAGCTGGTGCTGGTCAGCTCGGCATGTGTTATGAGTAAACAGAAGAAGCGTCCCGGAGTGCTGCGATCTGTCTAAGCGTCCCTGTGCCGGGCAGGGAGGGGCCTCTGGGCTGCTGTCCCCTTTACGCCAGCCTTGGGAACTGATGGAGAATGAATAATATATAAAGGACATAGGCCATCTCAAAGTAGTATCTGTAAAGCATCTGGTGTTATTATAAATAATATAAATGTACAGTTTATATAGTATATAATGCCCGACATATAGTAGTAGATCAAAAACCACTTACAAGCGAGTATTGGGCGGGGAGAAGAGAAAGTCTTCTGGCCTATCAAGACCAACACCCAGTCATGGGCCCTGACCCGGAGTCCTCCAAGAATCGACGCTGATCAGTTACATGTAACGCGGCAGTCGCTGGGAAAACGTCAACATCCCCACAAAAGGAAGCCTTACTTGTCTCCTTGGAATTGCGCTGCCAGGCGCAATGCTAAAGCTCATTCAAAGACATCTATTGTTCATTTTTTCTCACTTCCGTCTTTTGAAGACCACTTCCGACGAGGACGATGTTGACACAAGGCCTTTCCCCTTGCGGCAGAAAACGCTTTGCGAGCTCAGCTTCACGCCCTGTCCCGCTCTGCAACGAGAGCAGCTTTTCACTCCCTCTCCCTCTTGCCTGTGACCACAGTCACGCTCTGAGCCCTCGTTGCGTTTGAGGAGGACACGGAGAGCTCAAAGACCAAGTTCCTCGGGGCTTCCTAGCTCTGTCCCACAACTCCTTCCCCCACGTCCTCTCTGCCACAGCCCTTCCTGTGCCCTCCCCAGCCAACCACACACACGCACACACGCGTGCACACGTGCCCACATGCACACACACACACACACACACAGCACCCTCCTTGCCAGTTCCCGGCAGAAGCCAGAGGCTGGTGAGCTGGGGCTGCTGTGCACACCTCTGTGCGCACCTCTGCTGTGCACACGCTTAGACTCTGAGGCACAATAGCTAGAGCATTAGCTGGCGATCTTGAGAAAAATCACCGCATTCAAAGTGATAACATGGGACTTTGCCAGGCCTGAGACAATTTTAATTATTCCCCAAAAATGAGTCACACCTGCCTGCAGATGTACCTGCACAGCTAAAAGGTACAGCATGCAGGGGATTTCAGCTCTTCAATCTCATATTTGTTTCTTAAAACAATTAGGTTAAAAGAGGCTCCCTCTGGCAATAAATCCTTCTCTTTAACTTAACTCCTTTTTCCTTTCTAACCAGGCTCCTCGGTAATAAAACCAAAACTTCTCTGGCATGTTTGTAGAGCGCTTTATCCAAAGAGTCCCAAAGGCTTCAACCACTTCATTCTATCGGAGAAAAGGGAATAAATTATTCACTTTTCAGGGAGCGGTGAACCTTTCCCGGCCGCTGGAGTTAGCCGCCTTCCACAGAGATCAGCTAAGCCAGGCCCCCTCCAGACTTGCACAGGCCAACGACTCCCTGCCAGCTGCTCCCCACGTCACCCCTCCATCCATCTTTCCTCTCCGGGCACAAATCAGCACGGCCCCCTGAGTTTCACTCAGCAAGTCACGTGTGTAAACAGAATCGAGGGCAGGTCAAACGCTGAGCTTCATGCAGAATCAGCCCCTGCTGCGCTGAGACGCCAGCATCACTTCCAAGGAGAAGCCTTGGTCCCTCTCTCACGTGAAATTCAGTCTCCTAACCGCACACGCTCCTCAGTCAGCATGGAGGCAGCACAGCCGAGAGCAGAGATCGGCCAGAACGGAGTCAGGTCTAAAGAAGGCAGGGTTGGCACCTGCTGAATGGAAACGTCAGCAAACAGCAGAGACCGAGAAAGGACCTGCAGGAGGTCTTAGCACGGACGCGGGGAGGAGACGTGCACAGTGGGTGACATCCTTGTCTCCTCAAAGAGACAACCAGAATCATCCCATTTTTTGTTCAAGGAAAATAAAGGTGGAGGACATGTATGATTTGACTGTGCTAGTTTCTGGAAGATTCCATAGTAACCTCTCCTGAGTCAGGCAGTCAACCAGCATTACCCAGGCTCCGATGGCGTGCACGCACGCACTGCACGAGACGTGGAAAGGCTTGCACGCCCACAGCCCCTGCCTGGAAGGTGGAGCACTGGTCATTTGCCCTTGGCCTAGACTTACCTGGGCAGCATCATGAAAGAGCAAACCATGGAATTTTTCATTTATGACCGGGAACGCACACACCTCCCCTCCCCAAATATCCTTTCTACTGTTAACATTATTTACACCATAGTAACAAATATATGCAGAACTGCAAATAACCGTCTTTACAGATTAAGAATCAATGCACTAAATGTTTCAGCTTCACTCTAGTATCTCATCAATCCAAGAACAGCTCATTGCTGTGTGTATGCCCGATCAATAAAACATACACTTTACAATACCTATAACGTAGAAGCTGCTGGACACACTCCACGGGCCTATCAGAAGCAATTACACTGCACGGTCACAGAGCAGAACCCCCGCGGCGAGTCCTTAGCTTAACTGCCCGTGAAAAACGATGGGATGTTTGCAACTTACTGGCTTCCCCGTGCATCTCTCAGACAAAACCCAACAGCCAGAGTGTATCTGTGGTCTCCAGCCACGTGCTCGGGCACGGTCCCCCAGACGGACGTTGGCAGCGCCAAGCGGGCCCCGCGGAGGGAAGCAAAGGTTAGATTCAGAACATGAGCCCCTCGGGTCCCGGGGCAGATGCCGCGGAGGCTGCAGCGAGACCAGGACCCATGCTCAAGGCGTGGGCTGGCCCCGTGGCCCCTGAGTCCTGCGAGGCGCTCTGGAGCCCCCGCGTCCCCGGCCCCGCGCAGCGCGAGGCGCCCTGACCGCTGTCCCCAGACGCGCCTGTGCGCGCTGCCCTGCACCAGCCCCGCGGCCCGGCCCGCTCAGCAGGGCCAGAAGCCCTGGGCAGGGCGGCAGCCGGCCCGTGGCCCACACCACAGCGCACAAGAGCGGGCAGGAGAGGGCAGGAGACAGGGGAAGGGAGAAGAGAGCAGAAAGACACGGGGAGAGCAGCGATGAGGCTGGCAGCAGCGGGAGGCTCCTGCAGTGTGTTAGGCCGAGTCCGGCTGCGCGCGTAGACGTGGTTCTACAGCACGGGTTCTGGGGTCGCTCCCGGATGGGGACGAGGCTTCACCTATCTTGGCTTCGGGCTCCAAGGCTCCGTCTTTACAAGGCCATGGGCCAGTGTTCAAATGGACCAACGAGGAGGAGCCCAGAGGCCCTGGCGTGAAGCCGGGGGAAATAGCGGCTGCGGAGCCCTTGTTATTGCCCGGAGGACAGGCTCCATCCCACATACTGAGCGGGGCTCACAGAAAGGGGGTGAGCCTCTCTCCGAGGACCACACCCCAAGAGTGAGAACTGCTGGGGGGGTGTCTTCAGCGTAAAGATTTTCTAGACGTTGGACCCCAGTACGCGGGGGCGAGCGGCGGGTTCCAGGAAGCGACAGCGGGATGGGGGGCCCTGTTGCTCACAGCCCAGAGGCACCAGGTCAGCCCTGGGCAAAGTGCCCCGGGAGCCCCGGGGGTGCAGGCTGGGCCCCACGAAGCCCACTCAGGGGCGACCAGAGCCGATGACCTTGGAAGACCCTTCCTCACCCCCTGCCCCCAGCACCTCCGTTCTTGTTGTTCAGGCCTAGAAGTTAGTCTCGGGCCAAGATGTGCTCGAGCATCCGCGCCCGCAGCAAGCCCGAGGGGCTTTTCCATGGCTGCCTACTGAGCACCTAAGTCTCCTGGTTTGTCGACCCATGTTCTCCTTCTTTACCAGATCTCTCCCTATTTTTTGAAGATTTTATTTATTTATGCACACAAGAACTGGGGTACAGGGTAGAGGTGCGGGGGGTGAGAGGATTCACCAGAGACAGAGTGGGGAGCAGAACAGGCGGATCTACTGAAGTACACTGCTGAGGGGGGGTCTGCTGTGCCATGTGGTTGCTCCCTGGCCAGCCGGGGATCAGACTCGTGCTGCAGTGGCTGGCAGCAGCTTGGTAGCGCTGTCTTTAACCCCTGCACCACCAGGGAGGCCCCGGATCTCTCTATTCTTTAAGGGACAGACACAGACGAGGCGGCACAGAGCACTGACTCTTAGGAAGAAGCCACCGAGCCATGTCCGGGGCTCTGGGGACACTGGCCCCCGCGGTCGCAGGCCCACAGTGGATGTGAGGTCAGCGGAGAGCCGAGCTCCGCTCCGCCGGCCTCCAGGCCCCGCAGCTCCCAGGCGGGCTGGCCAAGCACCTTCAAGAATATCACCCAAAGGAGGCATCTTCCCCACTCGAGTTTATCATTAACGGCGAAAAGAAAGAAGTGTTGAAAGTGATTTTTCTTCCTGAAGGTAACTGCAATTCCAATGTTCTCCAAGTAAATGCGGGCCCATTAGGATCCTTACCCATGAATGCTTTGTCTTCACGATTCTCGCGATGGCAAATTCTCTTCGTTTCTAACTCCTTTCACCGGCGGACTCCAGAGAAAGAAGCTTGGGGACTCCCGCCTTATTAGATGCAGATCAAGCAGCTCCTGCTCCCTCCACGCCAGCTCCCCCCTCGCAGCGTGGGGCAGGATATTACCCGCGAGCAGCCGAGGCCATTGCCATCCAGCGGGGGCCGATTGTTTTCAATTAAAAGCCTTGCCGCAGCCTCCGTTCAAGGCCGCTGTGCCGTCTGCTCCCACAGACGAGCTTCCCGCCAGCCACCAGGCCACGTCTTCATGCCATTAACTCCTCAGAAGCATTTTGATCCAAAATGGAAAGTCCCAGTGGTCCAGGGGAAAGAAGGGAAGAGCCCAGCTTTCCTCCGGGTGGCCTCGGGGAGGCGACAGGCCAGCACGCTAGGAGGTCGCTGCTCGGAAAGACAGGCACCCTCCTGCTGCCCCGAGTGCGGGGTGATCTTCTCAATCCCCTCTTCACTTCAGCGGGCGAGGGAGAGGCTCACCCCCCACCTCCAGCCTCAGTGTTCGTCACACCTCCGAGCCCATGTACTCCCGGGCGTGCCGTGTTGGTAGCGACATTTTTCATTGTTGATATTCAATACCAACCCACGAGTGTGGCTCGCCGCGGCCCGGAATGAGCAGGGCTCGGCTGCAAAGAACTGCCCAGGCTGGAAGCCCCCCTGTGACTAAAGCCCGTCCATCTGCTCCTTTCATAGCTGAGAGCCTGGGGCTCACTTCTGAGCTCACTTACTAGAGATTAACTCGGGTGTTTGTGGCTCACCAGGATGATGGCTCAGGACCTCGCGTTGGCATTTCCAGCACTGATCCAGCCATTCCTGGTGGCGTTTGTGGAAATCGGCTCCGCAAAAGGCATTTGCAGACTGAATTCTCCCGGCCTCCCTCTCGGCTCTGAGGAGGCTCCGGTGCAGGGCCCCACCCAGGCCAATCAGGTGGCGGCACACCCCAGAGAGGAAACCCTGCAAACGCAGACGCAAACCCTTGCAAAGAGAACCTGTTGGACCCTGTTCCTCCGTGTCCCGGCCTTTTATCTGCATTTTTCACAGCCTAGGGGTCTGGGGGGCAGCTCCCATCCTGTGGCCACAGGTCAGTAGCCTGAAGGCAAAGGCAGGAATGCCAGGGCCAGCGGATTTAGACGGCACACGAGTCCTGAATGACCCAGGCCCTGCCCTAGACTATTGGCACCCCCTCTTCGGCCATGAGAGGCATAAAAATAGAAGCCATTTCAGGCCTGCCGGAGGGCCATCTGGGGCGGGGGGCGGGGGCATTCCTAAGAGAGAAAGCAATTCAAGAAATGAGTTACAAAGAAGGAGAAGCCAGAGGTTTCCACCCTCCTGGGTCCAGATCAAAAGAGCATTTCTATTTTGAAGCAGTAATTTAATCCCTTAACTCTCAAAATTTTAAGCAAAAACAGAGTCTTCACAGAATGAGCCTAACTGAAAGAATTTTGAATGCAAAATCAGAAATCCAGGTGTCACAGTTGTTGCTGTTCTCCAAATATCTCTGGTTTCCTTCCTCCGGAGACGTGGTAAGATTGCGCTTCACACCCCTTTGACAGACAACAAAACCCCAACTTTCTTTAACTCATAAGCAAGAACTCAAGTGACAGGTCCCTGGCTGAACCAGCGTCCACTTGGCCAGGCCCCTCCGCCCACGGCAGAGACGGGAAGCGCAGCCAACATGGGCATCTGGTCAACCTGTGTCCCTGAGGCCCTGCTACGTGCAGTGCCCTGGGCTGAGAGGTCAGGCTGCGTGCGACAACAGCACCACCCTGCCTCGTGGGTTGTGACCCATCCGAACAAGCTCGAGAAGATGCAGGAGCATCAAGTCAGGAAAAGAGACCAAAAAGCTCGTTAAGGAATTTTTAAGCAGATATGCCAAAGAATGCCTCAGAGAGCGCAGGAGAGCAGCATTCCCAGACGTGGCTGCCTCAGAGGACACTTGTGATAGTTCTGAAGCCCAGCTGACCCCAGATGTCATAAAGACCCCCCGGGGTGACTTCCTGTAAGACAGCTTGGGGGCCTTTCCATCAGTCTTCTTTCCTTGTTAAAAAAAATAAGCCTTGGGCCTCCCCGGTGGCGCAGCGGGTTGAGCGCAGCGCTGTGAAGCTGTCTGCAGCCTCTGCAGCGTGGGTTCGATTCCTGGCCAGCCAAGGAGATTCCCACATGGCGCAGCAGACCTCTCCTGTCTCCCCGCTGCTCCCCTCAGCAGTGGGTTTCAGTCCGTCTGCCTGTTCTGCTCCCCGTTCTGTCTCTGGTGAATCCTCACCTTCCCACACATCTGGCCTGTACCCCAGTTCTTGCATAAATAAATAAATTTTTTTTTTTTAAAAGTATACCTTTTTTTGATGAGCATAAAAATACTTATTTCAAGAGTGGCATGCTAGGGAGTAAGCTCCCCAGCCAAAGCGCTCACTGGGAAGGTAAGTCACCGTCCTTGTGGCCAGACAGAAGGGAAGGGGGTGTGGAGGACCAGGTCAGAGGTCCAGGTACCTAATCTCATCTCAAAGAGTCAACTTGTCCACAAAAAGTGGCGGCGTCTTCCTCACGGTTTGCCTGCAAGCACAGATCGCTGTGATGAACTCGCTTCTCAAATGAGCATGCCACTGACTCCCCAGACCCTGCTTGGGTCTTGCCCAGGTCCTTAGCATCCCCCCACAATTGAGGTCTCAGTCTGGGGCTCCAGAAAGGAGAGGAGGTGGCCACGCGCCTCGGTCGGTAGCTGGACATGCCGTGTGTCCCGCACCACCTGCCCTCCATGCAGAGGGGTCTGTCAGATTTCTCAGGAGACCAGACTGGGTCTGATCAGACTTGTGCCAAAGCTGAGCAGGCTCAGCCCAACCTGGGGATGCCACGGGTGACCCCGGGAGCAGCCAGCCTGAGGCCCTGTCCCGTGCCCAGGGGCCGCCTGCTGCCTGGGCCTGCTCAGGAAGCCCTGCACCAGCAGGCCGTCGGCGCCTCCTCCCGGGACGGCTCGGCTCATGCCGCTGACTGTGGTTGTCAAATGAAAAAAGAAAAACTAACCTCTGGCCCGTGACTCACGCCATCCCTCCCGGAATCGGCTCTCGGGCGGCGGCGTGATCTAACACCCTCATAATTAAGAGCTGCTCGCGAGGGTGCCGCGCTGAGTCCGCACCCCATTTTGCTGATTGTGAAGGAAGCTTGCCAGGGCTTCCATTATGAACAGTGGTTTCCTCAGTGTGGCTGCGACAGCTCATCGGCAGGGAAATGAATGGCCGAGGCCCTGGAGCCGCCCGCACTGCCCTGAGCTCCCTGGAGGTTGAGACCAGGTCCTGCCTGGCCCCCCTCAGGGCTCCCCGTGCCCGACCACCCCCGCGGGCACCAGCCCCCGGCCTCCCCCCTGCCTGCCTCTGGCCACCTCGGTTTCTCCTTTCCCACAGCCTGGCCCAGGGGAAGGGTCAAGGTGAGCCCAAGCTCTCGCCCTTGCCTGACTCTGCAGCGCCCCAAGATGCCTAGACCCCTGGCTCCATGCCCCCCGCCCCCACAGTCTCCCAGGCGGCCTTCTGCCCCCACGGGCCCGTGTGGACAGTTTCCTCCCCAGCCCGGCTGGCCCTGGGGCGGGCAGGGCAGGGAGACGTCCCGATGCCACGCGTGGCTTATTGGTGTCCTGTCTTGTTGGGTATTTTTTCAGTGCAGTGGACACTAGATTCGGCGTCGGGTGCCCATGTCCATGCCGGCGGCTCTCCCTGCAGCCGGGCTCCCTGCAGCCCTGTGGGAAGTGCCTGAGCAAGGCCCGGCCCTGACTCAGCTTCCCCGGAAAAAGGGGAAAAGCCCCGAATCTCTCCCCCCAGCTGGCCTGGAGGTCACGCGACCATGTATGGGGAATATTTCATAAAATGGAAATATATCAGCTGCCACTCTTGCCAAAAATAATAAGAATGGGCTTACCCTCAGCAGCCCTCCCTGGCTGACAGCTGGGGTGTCCTCCGGCCGCCGGCGGGGCCAAGGTCCCCGACACGCACGGCAGACACAGTGCCGGCACAGTCCCTGGCGGCGGGCAGAGCTCAGCGAGTGACCACAGCTTTATTTTTATTGTTAGCATCATTATTATTTGAAGAGACAAGCAGATGAAAGGCTTGTCCAGGAGAAATAATTGAGATGCCATTTTTATATTTCACGAGTCTCAAAAATGAGAGATGAGGGAAGCGTGCTTCTCTCGTTTCCAAAATGACTTTGATTTAAAAATAAAGACCAGCGTTTGATCGCTCCAGAATATTGTCTAACGGATTTGGGAACTCTGAAAAAAACTCTGAGAACAGCTGACACCCCACAGCTTAAATATAATCAGTCACTGAAATTGCTCTGCAATTTGTTTCAGTGTTTTTCTGCGGATTTCTTTTTTTAACCATACATGTGTCCTAAATATATAATTATATGGAGGAATATAATAGCTCATTTGGAGTTATTGAGGTCTATTATATAAGCCGCAGGACCGCGGGGCGGGGTGTGGGGGAAGTGGCGCCGTTAGCTCGGGTGAGTATCGGGCAGGGGCAGGGAGGGTGTTTGAGGGCGTTCATCCAGGTTTCTTCCTGCCTCTGCCAGGGTCCCCGAAGACAGACGGATTGCTCCCCTGCCTCACCAGCTAAATTGATTTAAATTGCTGCTATATATTCCTTCAAAAGATCAAAGAAGCATCTATGCAAAATTCCTTAAGGGCAGAGTATGCGTGTGTGTGTGTGTGTGTGTGTGTGTGTGTGTGTGTGTCTCGAGAGCGTGCATGGAGCAAAGTTCTAAAAACTCCCTTGAACAGTGAGATATTCGATTTTTTAAAAAAAGATAACATAACTGATGCAAACCGCCCCCCGCCCCATCTGTGAACCGGCGGGTCGCACAGAAGACACGCTCTTCCCAGCACCCAGGCCCGGATGCAGACGGAGCCGGGTGATCGCAACGGCTGGAGAGTTCATCACGTGCCGATACGGCCCTGTCGATTGACTGATGGATCCACGCAGCCCTCCTGTCAATGCCCCTTGCTCTTGGATGGTTTCTGTCCCTTCAAGACGAATTAGTCCGGGTATTAGCGACCGTACACTCAAAATCCACTACTTAATTTATTTTTAATCCCTAGGAAACCAAGAGTGCTGAGCGCGTGGACGTGTCCTCACCGGCTGGCTCGGGGTGGGCTGTGAGGCCCGTCCCCGTGGAGACCAGCTCTTTCGGGCCGGGTGTCCAGTCTGCTTATTTAAGCCGTTCACGCTGACTGGCCGGTCCTCAGCTTCCTGCACTTACAGTGGGAAAGACCATATTTGCCCCAAAATTGCTCTACCTGAGGGACAGCCCCACCAGCCAAGAGCCCTCCCCACCCCCGATGCCTGTGGGGTCAGGATGCTGGGCCAGCTGCTCCCAAACATCTGGGCACAGTCACCAGGCTGGCTGTCGCCTCCCAGGAGGAATCTTCTCCACAGGACGCAGCCGCCGCAGGGCCACAGATGCCTGCGAGGGCCCAGGCCCAGCTCAAGGCAGGCTTTGGGCTCTGCGTGTTTTCAGCCCAAGTGAGATCCTGGGACCTACGTTTCAGGATCCCGCCCCCAGCCCCAGGGCCCAGCACTCCTGGCCCCTGCCCTCACGTCCCCTCTCCTGGAAGCTGGGAGCTTCCCACCTGCCAACATGTGGAATCCCTGGGTCCCGGCCCCCTTGCTGCCGCGCCGGGGCCTGTGCCGGGAGCGGGTGCAGGTGCAGCCTGGAGGCAGCTCCCACGGCCGCTGTGGAGCCCATTCCTAGCACCGGAGGGACAGCCAAAGCAGGAGAGAGGGTATCTCACCCCGGGGACCGTGCTGGGCTCGTGTGATGATGCCTCAGCACAGGGCAGGGCTGGAGGGAGTTGTCCAGGTGAGGATGACCACCGGACCCCCAAAGTCTTCCCACGATGCCCCCAAGTATCCCGATGTGGACTTGAATCCAAGCAGAACCCGCTGTTTCCCTGCCCCCAGGATAAGCCCTCCTGCCCTCCCCAACCGCATCTGCTTGGTCCTGCCCCCGCGGCCCTCCTCAGGCCCAGAGCCAGCCTCTGCTCCTGCCAGCCGGGCCTCTCTCCAGCAGCTGAGGCCCCGTGGCCCCGCCCGTCCCCCCATCCCAGCCCAGTGGCCTGTGTGCCACGCTCTGGGCTCCTCTGCTTCCCCAGCCTCCCAGAGGCACTGACCACCAGGTAGGTGGGTGATCCTCAGCACCCAGTGCCCCCACCCAGCAGGCCTCCTGGCTTCTGCTCTTGCCGTTCACCCTGCCGGAGCCTTTTCCTGATTTTCCCACAAAATCTTACACTTCCAAGACCCAGCTGGGGTGGGGACTGCCTCCTCCAGGGAGCCCACCGGCACGGATGAATCACGCCATGCATTCTGCAGGCCCCGCGTCAGAGACGTCTCCAAAGCAGAGCCCTCCAAAGCCGCGCTCTGGGCTGTGCACGCAGCACAGATGGGGACAGGTAAGGAAACTGAGGCACAAAGCGAGCAATTAGCATCCCCAGGGTGGCAGAGTCAGGACAGCCCCAGCCGGCGCAGCGGCCTCGGCCGTGGCCATGCCTGGCCCCAACCAGCTCTGGGCCGTGTCCCGCCCCCTGCCGGGCCCTGGCCTGGGTCAGCCATGCCCTGATGCTTTGTGCTGCTTTCTCCCTGCGCCGCGGCCAGTGCCACAGGGCCGGGCACCGGTCAGGCCTCTCCGAGCGCGGTCCACTGGCCAGGCTGGCTCCACCTTCGCAGGACCCACCGGGGCCGTTCTGCTTCCCACCCCTGCATTACGACACCCCCTTCGGGGCGCCCTCGGGTGCGTCCCCTGAGCCCGGAGCAGGGAATGTGTGACCCGGCCGGGGCCTTGGCCTGGAGACCACATGTGGCCCCTCCCTCCCTGGCAGACAGACGGAGCCAGGGAGAGGCGTCCGCGCGGGAGACATCACTGCCCTCAGGACGGTCAGGCTGCGCGAGATGGAGGATGGGCCGTGGCTGGTCCCGCTGCGTTCGAAGCCAGGAGGCCGCAGCCGAGGAGGCCGCTCTGCCACCTCCACCCTGGGCGCAGGGAGTCCTGGGTGGGGGCCGCAGGCGTGCGCAGGAGGGGGGTTGGGGACGGGTGCAGGCTCAGCCAGCAGCACCCCCTCCCGCCAGGGGCCTGCGCCGGATTCCGCGGGTCCCTCTGCGCCTCCACCTGTCCTGACCCCATTTAATTTGATCCCGTCAGGGCCTGTGAGAAATACCGACTGTGCTTCAAAGATCGCCCTTCCCGGGCCCGGCTTCTGCTTTGACCTCTGCTTGACATTTGCTGCGTGATTTAATTTACCTTTCTCCCGTTCACCTCTCGCGCTTGTTTACCTGGCTCCCAATTGGATCGAGCAGCTGACTCTTCATTACTCAAGTCAGAGGTCTGCGGAGAGTGTATGAGCTTTGGATCCCTGCCAGCAGGGCCATATCTGTTCTAGCTCATTCCCCGTAACGCCATGAATCAGCCCGGCCTGCGCGGACTTGCTCCGGTTGCAGCAGGCATTAGCCGCCCGGAGATTCATAGATATGGAAAGGAACTAATTTTTCTGCTAAGCTTCACTCACCCTCAAGGACAAAAGAGGCCTGCACTCTGCAGCTCTGGCCGGGCTGCTCGGAGCCGCGCGAGCGGGTGACCCTGGAGGCCCGCCTGCCTGCCGCGGCCCCTGCTCCAGGCTGGGGGTCCCCCACGCCCTCCCCAGGGCCAGAGAGGGTGCCCGTGTGGTGCGCAGGGAAGCGCCCCTCCTGGTGTCTGCAGTGACTTCCAGAGCCCCCTCGTCCTCAGTGCGACGGTCACGCTCCCGAGAGGCCAGTTTGCAGATGAGCCCGCGTCCTCCTGCGCAGGCCCTTCCGGAAAGCATGGCCGGGGCTGCCCACCAGACCGCAGGGGTCCCCAGACAACACCATCTCGCCTCAGCCTCCACCCGCTTTCCCGGTGCCCCCTCCCCAGTGCCCAGAGCACGGCCCGGTCTCTGCACCGCACTGAGGCAGCCACGACAGTCCCAGGGACCCCGGAGCGGGAAGGAAGCAGAGGTGGGTGGGAGCAGGGTTCCCCCGCAGCTGAGCCTCACGCCCTGCGACCTGCCGCCTGCAGCTCCGAGGGGAAGACGCCAACGCCCTGTGCCCAGACACTCACGGGAGCCGCCAAGAGCGGCCCAGGGGGAGCAGAGGTGGCAGCCCCGCACCCGCTGACTGCCTTCCCCAGGGGGCCTGGGCAGCACGGAGCAGCAGTTCCTGCAGGCCAGCTCGGAAGGGGGCGGCCACGCAGCCAAGCCCTTTATTCTCAGACGCCCCCCCAGGGCAGGGGTAGGAGGGGCGAACCGAGTTCTCGAGCCGACAGGTGTCCGCGGAGAGCCCTGGCTGGCGTCCTGCATGGGACTGGGCAGCGTGAGTAGGGGCAGGACTGGCAGGTGTCGAGAGAACTGCACCACCCGGGAAGGGCTGGGCCCCCTGAGCCTGGGTGCCGCAGCCGCTTCCCGCCATCCCAGCCCCAGGAAGAGGCTGCGGTGCCAGGCCCCAAAGGGGCGCCAAGAGTCCACCTTCTGCCTGCTTGTGGTGGGTGGTGGCGAGGAGGGTCCCCGGGAGCAGCAGTGGCGCCCCCAAGCCCGACCCTGGGGCGCACCCAGAGCCATGCTCCCAGGGGGCCCTGCGGGAACCAGGGCTCTGGGGATCCGTCGGGCTCTGTCCACAGGCTTCGTGCTCAGGCTTTTGTGCCGGCGGGGGGGGGGGGAGAGGAAGACAAGGATGGAGGGACACGGGGGAGATGGAGGGAGAGGGAAATTAGAGGACAGAATTATTTGGATTTAACATCCAAGTAATAAGAATCCCAGAAAGACCAGGCAGAGGAAAAAAGCAAGGACGCCGTCCACCAAAGGATTCCAGATGCTTCCAGAGCCCAGATGCCTGTTGACAAGTGGGAGGTCACGCGTGTCCAGCTCAGTGGCGAGAGCAGGTGCACCCCAAGCGCAGCTCCTAAAGTTGTGTCCCTAGGGACAGAGAAAGGTTTCTGTGACCTTTCGGGAAGGGGAGAAAGCTGGTGCCTTACAGAGCATCAAAGCCGGCGGCAGAGCCGTCAGCGGCAGCCGCCAGAGGCTGAGTGGACGCTGGGCTGGCCGGGGCCGAGTCTCCGGAGACTTGCAGGCGCTGAGCTTGGTGAGTGTCTGAGGACGTGCGAGAAGGTTCCTATGACCCGGGAGCTGGGCCGGGCGGGCAGCATTTAGCAAGAGCTGGAAGGAGGGAGTGGACAGAGCAAGAAACAAGTCAACCCTCACCCCCGAGCGGAGCCAGCACACGCTCGCAGCTGAAACGAAACAGGAACCAGTCAGATGAGCGTCTCTGCAGAAACAGAGGTCAAAGCCAAAATAATCTGCTGAAAGAGCTGGGAGTGACTGTTTCTGAAAACAGGGAGAAAGAAATTGGGGGGGAAGCAGCGTGATTCGACTCTGCATGGGGCTCTGGGTGGTTTTTTTTGTTGCTTGTTTAAATGCTTCTTTTTAAAAAAAATTTATTTATTTATGCACACAAGAGCTGGGGTGCAGGCCAGAGGTGCAGGGGGTGAGAGGATCCACCAGAGACAGAGTGGGGAGCAGAACAGGCAGACTGACTGAAATCCACTGCTGAGGGGAGCAGCGGGGAGACAGGAGAGGTCTGCTGCGCACCTGTGGGTTGCTCCCTGGCCAGCCGGGGATGGAACTCGTGCTGCAGAGACCACGGATTGCTTCATAGTGCGGTGCTTAACCCCTTGCGCCACCAGGGAGGCCCGGGTCTGGGTTTTTAAAAATAGAAGAAAGAAAAAGAAAGAAGAGGGGGGGGCAGGAAAAGCATTGTCAGCCCCGGGCGGGGATACGTGCGGGAGCCCCGGCAGCGAGTCCTCTCTCGGCCCCACGACGGTCCTCCCTGCAGGCCCAGGAGGGCCTGGCTGTGGCGGACGCTGGGGTGCAGCCAGGCCCCCTCCCCCAGGTGCAATCAGTTCCCCCCACAGAACAGCCCAAGGAATGTTTGGGTTGGGTTTGGCGCCAGGTAAACCACCTGCTTCTGAGACCTCATTTCCCTAAACTCTTGCTCCAGTCTCCCAGGCACTCAGCTCACTTTTTTAAAAAAAATGGGATCACCCTCCCGCACATCTGGCCTGTACCCCGGTTCTTGTATAAATAAAAAATAAATAAAAATAAAAAATTAAATAAAATAAATCTAAAAAATGGGGTCAGCATGGAAACACCCACACAGTTATTACCGAGCGTCCCTGGGATCTCACAGAGCGCATGAGTGAGGAAGCTCCCCCGTGGCCCCGTTTTCTGAAGTTCTCTTTGGGCAGGTACGAGAGTGGACGTCTCTGGACAGGTCAGTCAGGGGCACGTTCCAGGCGGGAGGGTGGGAACGGGCAGGCCCCCCTGGGAACAGCGTCCGTTCGCAGCAGCTGGCTCTCACTCCCGCAGCCACAGATGCCTGACGAAGGCTGAGACCCCAGTGTGTCCGGTGGCGGCAGGACGTCCCCGTGGCCACAGAACACACGCCTGGAGGAGACAGAGCTGGAGGAGACGGGCAGGGACTCGGCGCGGCCTTGCCGTCGTGAGGCCGGTGGTGCCAGGGCAGCTGTCCCTCCTGTGTGTTTCCTCCTCACACCGCGGGCGGCTCCAGCAGCAGCGTGCACTGGGGGCCGGGACCCCGTGTGTGGAGGCAGAAGCCGGGGTGGGCCAACCCCGCAGGGCCTGGACCTATAGGCACTTCCGCCCAGGACGGGTCGCCACCAGCAGGTGCCTGGCATCCAGCCAGGACCCCCATCTGGGCAAAGGCCCGGCGGCGGCTGTGCCCACCAGGAGCATCAAGGAGCTTCTCTGCACCCCTCCCTCCGCACACCCATGCGCCCCAACTGCCGGGACAACAGCCAGGTCAGGTGCGCCTGCACACAAAGGCCTCGCGTTGAGCTTAGAGAGAAATGCAACTTGAAGTCCTTTTAAGAAAATGCCCTCACCACCTCGAGATAATGACGCAGCCATCGCTTTGGACGTAACAGTAAAATAGATGATATTATGAGATCTCTGAATGTCAGCCAGTAGGCACCTGTGGGAACAAGCCCTGCTTCATGCTGATGGTTTTAAGGCGGCCCCCTGGAGGGTCCAGAGGATCTGCAGCCGCCGTCCAGCTGCTGCTGCTGTGTGCACGGCCGACTGGGCAGGGTCAGCCCCAAGGCCTCTGCCCCCCGTGAAGCCTCGGACAGGACAGCCGTCACTCACAGGGACTTACGCTGTCAGGTTGTGCGTACAACTGTGGCAGCACTTGGGAGGCGAGTTCTTCTTGTGTCATTTTGATCACATTTTTAATTATTCCTGTTTCGGGGTCTGCTTAAGTATTTGAGTCAGTTGTTCAATTATTCTGCTTTCATTTTGGTTTGTCTCGAGAGCCATGCATTCCATCCAGGCTCGCCTTTAGTCTTTATTGCGCGTGGATGAACGGGCCATGTGTGTCCATCGGGACCCCTGGAGGGTCTGCAGGGAGAGGCTGAAAAGGAGGCCCTTCCTGGAGGGGAGGGCAGCCGGGGGTGGCAGTGCTGGACTCTGCAGGTGGCCAAGTCCGAAGTCCAGGCAGGATTTCCGTAGCGGTCTAGGGCTAGAGCTCTTTCCTGGGAACCCTGTCATTAGGGGTGGTGTGGGGCCAGCATGAGAGCTTTGAAACATCAGGAATCAGTGCGGGCCCTGCCCTTCACAGCGTCACCAGCCTGGGTGGCAGCCAGGGCGGCCCTCCCAGGAGGACCCACAGCAGCCAGGGAGCGGCCACAGGCTGAGGGTGGGGGCAGACGCTTGAGTGCATGGCCCTGACCTGCCCTCAGTTGACCACAGGAAGCCAGGAAGCCGGCCCCCCACCCAGGGCAAGCTCTGCTCGGAGTCGACCGACTGCAGATGTCCTCGCCGCGAAATACCTTCGCAGCTCATCAGAGCCGTGTCTGGCCACCACAGCCCGATGGACACAGGGACAAGCAACACCAGCTGTCACGCCGTTAGCACGGACCTCGGGTCTGTTTGTTTTCTGATTTCACAAGGTGAAAACTGCAGCCCATGCTCTGGATCACGTGACCCCCCACCCCCCAACACACACACAACAGACACGCAGAACCCGAGCAAGAAAGGGCTCAGCTCACGACCGGGACCCCAGCAGCCTCCCTAGGCCGTGGGGCAGGTCCACAGCACCGTCCTTGGGGAGAGGCCAGCCACCATGGTAGAGAACCACACGTCTTTGGAAAAACAACTCCCAGTGTCCTGCCAAGCGGGGCAGAAACACAACACCCAGCCGCCAGCCCAACGTGAGCACGTGGCCCAGCCGCCGCAAGTCTGAGCAGCCGCAGCGAGATTCCACTCAGAGAGGGGGCCGAGGCCTGGGCTCAACAGCACAGGTGGGACCAGGGCAGGGGCCAGGGGAGCGAAAGGCGCGTTAAGCTTGTCTCTGAACACAAACGCGGGGTCCCGCACTGGACCCCGTCAGGATGACCTCGGGGCCCTGGGAAGGCAGACAGCCAGCCTTGCCCGGACTTCTGACTCTGGGGGGTGGAGCTGGGGTGCAGACAGGCCTGTACCTTCTAGCAAGTTCCCAGAGGCTTTACTTTTACAGGAAGGCCTGAGCCTCTCCTCTGGGGCCTTCTCTTCCACATGGAGACAGCTTTGTGACCTTCTCCTGACCTCTAGCCTGAACCGGTCCGTGAAGGCCTCCATGGGCAAAGTGCATCATCCACGGGCTGCCCAGCACAGAGCATGGAAGGAAGACTCTTTGCAGCGCTGCTGAGTCAGCCTGTTTGAGCCCCCCAGCGCTGTGCCCGTTGGCTGCTGCTTCTGCTCCGGTGAGTCACGGTCAGCCTGCATCCCCGTGGCCCTCGGCCTGACCTCAGAGCGCCCCTCCACACGGCACCGTTCTCCATCTCGCAAGCCCCGAGCAGGCCGTGCACAAACAGCTCCTAAATGTTTCTAAATGTTTCCCTGCAGCAAGAATCTTCTCATATTTTCCTACTAAAGGACTTATTTTATTCATAACCAGGATGAAAAATAGGAAGCACATACCATTTCCAAACAAGGTAGAATAATAAATGGCTACCGATCTCTTGAATGGGGTGGAATTGGAATAAATTGCCTGGAATCCATTAGCAGACTCCCCGGACACCCATGTTCCCAGCTTATTTTCTTTGCTTGTATAGGAAGAGTCTTCATTTTCACAGAATCAAGCCTCTAACTATATTCCAAGTGGCAAGGACATTCTTCCCGGTCGGCAGCCGAAGCCGGGCGGCTCGAGCTCAGCTCTGAATTAAGCATGGCTGGCCCTCGGAGGTCCGTTTCTCAAATTTGGTTCTTCTTCTGTCTCACAGGCTTTTGACGGCTTCCCAAGCTCTTTTGCCCCTGGGACTGCCCAAGCCAGTCCTGGGGGGACAATTGTGCTTAGGGGGTCATCTAAGCCTTTCCAGACAGCCCCTACCCCCAACCCTATCGCTGGGCCCCCAGGAGATAACAGGGCACCTTCTAAATGTGGACCCCATAGAAGCCCAAAAATGAGGCTCTGCACTCCCAACCCAAACGTGGGTGCCTGTGGATCATCAGCGAGGCTCCCTATAATCTCATCCAGTGGAAACTGGGAAAAGAAGCCCAGCTCAGAGGAAACAGAAGAGATTAAGAAGCTGCGAGATTTTCTTGCCTCCCAGGGACCGGGCAAGACTTCTCTCCACAAGGGCGAAGGCCCAAAGTGATGGGCTCAGCTCAAATGCTGAGCCCAGGGACTCAGAGCAAAGAATGCCTAATAATTGGAGGCTCCCCCTAAGTCCCCCTGTGTGTCAGAATCTCCTCCCATCAGCCTCAGGCTATTACTGGGCAAAACCAACCACTAGCCCCCTGCTTAGCCTGGAGCACCTTCTTGCGCTCCATGAACTGATGTAGGCTCTACATGTGATCTAAGCTACTGATTCCGGGCAGCAAGGGGCACTAACACTGGCCAAGGAGGGCCTCCCTGGTGGCGCAGCCGTGCCCAGTGTCTTCAAGTCCTAAACAAAAGCAGCTAAGATGGCGTCTTCCCGCCACTGAGGACACGGAGCTCCTCTCTGGAGCAATAGGCCACGTGTCCAAGATGGCCTCTTCCTGCCACTGCGGACACGCGCCAGACAAGTGACACTCAAAACAGCAGCTGCAGCGGCCAAATAACCCAACAAATGGCCTCACTCGCGCTTCTCAGTCAGACGCTGGCTGCGGGTCCTTGCCTTGCCCTCCAGGCTGCAACAGCTGCAAAACCGGAAAACAGTTTCAGTCGCTCAGCTACTCGCAAAGCCTCCAAACTCCTCCTCTCTGAGGTTGGCTGCTGGAAGCCTCGGCCTTCAGAGGCCCACAACAGCCTTCTGGAAGATCTGCGTGGTGGGGGCACAAACCCGCTGACCCCCCATGCTGAATCCCAAAACCCTGAGTCACCCCTCGTCCCCTTCTGCAGCCCCTTATATTTCTTCTCCATTGCTCCGCCCAAAATGCGGTGCCTCTGGGCTGTCGCACGACTGTAGCCATGAGAGGAGCGTCACTGCGTAGCACAAGATTTGAAAACTCAAGTGCTCTTCGGAGAGCAACGCAGTGGGGCTGGTGGGACGGCCTAGGGGGCGCCTGTCGTGGTCCCCCTGGGAAGATTGGCTCCGTGTCCAGGTCCTCTGACTTTCCAGAAAGGTGGAAAACCAACATTTTCATGTGAAATCTTCTGGCTTTTTGAATGGTGACCGCTAGTCCGCAGACGTCCACGCGGCTGGGCAGCTGAACGGCACGGGCCCAGCCATCCCCCTGCCCCGGGTCCGTGGCCCCCCTGTGTCCACCTGGGAAAGCTGCCGCCCGCAAGGCAGAGGGGAGGTCGGCTCTGCCGGCTGAGGACTCACCGGGGCCCCCTGCCTGGCCTACAGGGCCCAGGCACGGACGCGGGAGGGTCTTTGCAGACAGGTGTGTCCACTCCCGCCCACGCCATCGTCGGCAAGACCCCGTCACGGTGGTCGGGACGGGCGCCACCCGCCCTGCCTGCGCCTCCGCGTCTCCGCGCCGGCCTTCAGAGCCCCTGGGCCAGCCGGGGAGGCGGGCGCCCGAGCACCATCCCTGCGGGGCTGTCACGTATTTTTTAATTACGGAATTTCACGGAGGCAACGTCGGTGTGTCGCCTGCGCGAGCCTTAGGGTCAGTCTCACGTCTCTCCACGGGCAAGCGGAACCCTCGCCCCAGCCCACGGCCCCCGCCCCTGAGCTCCTGCCCTGCGGCGGCCTCGCTCTACAGTGCGGTTTCTAGAGTTTGTTCTGGTCGGGTTCTGCCCCTTTTGCTTTGTTTCTCTACGTTCCCCGTAGGAGCGAAGCCGCCTGGCGTTCGCCCTTCTGACTGAGCCCGCGTGGCCGCCCCCTGCGCCGGGGCCGCGTGGTGGCCGAGGGAAAGACCCGCTGTCGCTGGCTGCGTCGCGCCCCGTGAGGAAGCGCTGGTCCCGTCCTGGCCCAGGCCTCCGTCGTTGGGCACATTTTCCCACAGCTTGGTACCGTAACCAGGGCGTCCGTGAGCACGGGAGGGCACACGCCCTTCAAATTAGGGCTTTGCATTCTCCGGGTGCCCCCAGGGATGGGGTTGCCGGGTCATCTGCAGCCTGACTGTTTATAACCTCACGCTGTCTCCACAGGGCTGGCCTCTGGGGCCTTCCACGGGCAGCCTGGACGTGGCACGTGCCCCACGTGTCCAGCTAGGCCTTGGCGACCTGGCAACGTCCCCTCGAGGGCAGCTGGTGTGGCCCAGCGTGAGCCAGGAGGGACGGGCTCTCCCTGCTGGGGGGGAAGGATGCGCTCCCCGGCGCCCCCTGGCTCTGGTGGGGCTGCGCACTCTCCGCGCGGAGCCTTCAGATTTTTTTGAAATACTATTAAGACTCACAGCAGCAGGCGCTGGACGGGCAGATCTCCTGAAGTGCCCCCGCTTCCCGGCATTCACGGTGCCCACGCAGCGCCTCCGCGTGTCCCGGGTTCTCAGTGATTGCTACCGAAATGGATTTGACCAGCCCTGGGGCCTGCCACGCTGCCGGAGGTGCTGGAGTCCTTTCTCCAGGCAGCTGACCTCCCGGCCTGCCGTGCTCCCTCCCGGAAGGCGGGGGTGCAGGTGGAGTAGCGGGGGAGTCTAGCTGGGGCACCCACGGAGCTGGGAGCGGGGCCGCGCTCACATCCCTGGTGTGTGCCCCAGGGGCACAGGCCCGCCCCGTCCAGGCACACAGGACGTGCCCAGACGGCCGGTGGGGGGCTGCGGCTGGAGCCCCAAGCTCGGCAGCACTCAGGGGAGCCCCAGATAAGGAAGTGCAGATAAGGAAGGGGGCGCTCCCCACACCCGGGGCCCTCAGGAATCAGGTGCGCGGGGCTGATGGCGCCCCAGACCCCGCCGGCTCCGGGGCTGCTGGCCCAGCGGCGCCTTCCAGCCTCTGAGCGCGCCGGGCTCCAGGGCCAGGCTCGTCCCTGAGCTGACGGCGCAGCTGGTTCTCCGTGTGCAGAGCTCAGGGAGGTTGGGGAGCTCCGGCCCTTGGAGGCGGAACGGAGCTTTCTCCCCAAAGCCTGGGGCACACACGGTGAAAAACGGGGCTTCTCTGGGGCGGGAGAGAAGAGCAAGAACTACCCTCCTGAAAGCAGGCGTGAGCAGCGGCCCCTGCGGCCCTCTCCGGCGCGGGGCGAGGCTGGGGCAGGGGGCCGGCCCGAGGGAAGCAGAGCCAGCGCCGGAGCCGGGAATCAGGCGAGACGGGAGAAGCCTGGCGGCAGCGCGGGGAGATGACCCGCAGCCCGGGAAGGGTCGGGGAGAAAGCACGACCTTCACCCCAGCTCCTTCGAGGGCAAGACGCCGGGGCGCGCAGGGAGCGCAAGGAGACCGGAGAGCCGCCACCTCTGGGTCTGCTGGCCTGCGGGCAGAGCACCCCTCAAGGTGCTGGCGCCCCCCCCTTTCAGAGACACTGGCAGGCGGGTCTGACAGCTGAACCCAGATATCCCACAAGTCCTGGAAGCTTCCAGGCTGCCCTCTGCCTGGTGGGGTTTCCTGCACAATGACCTCACATCCCCCCCTGCCCCCCCGCAGTGCTGCCAGACCCCAGGGGGCACAGAATCACCCAAGAGTCTGCTGACCAGGCTCCACCCGCTGGGTCGGCTGCCCTGACTGTGCCCCCACCTGCATGTCCCACAAGGTTCCCGGCTTCTGAGGGGGGCGCTGCCACAGACAGCTCGCCAGGAGCACAGCTGGAGGCGACAGGTGGTGGGGGCTGTCCTGTGCACTGCAGCATGTAACAGCACCCCAGCTCCTAGCCACAGATGCAAGCAGCACCCCAATGCGTGGCCACCAGAAGCCCCTCTGGACATTGCCAGATGCCTCCCGTGGGCCAGTCTCTCTCCCCCGCCCCTCGTGTGCCTGGGACCTGGGGGCAGCCTGACGCCGCAGGGGCTGCGGGCTCCTGCCAGTGGGGCACTCCCGCACCCCATTCTCTCTGCGAGCCAACCCGCTGTTCCTTTGCATTTCTGTCGGCCCCTCCTTGATCTGCCCCAAGTGCAGACGCCACTGTCTCATTCCTTGAAGTGGTTTCCACACAACTTGCCTGGTCCCGAGAGGACCCCGGCCCTCTCAGCAAACACAGAGGCCTGTCTCTGGCCCTCTGGCCAGCGGGGCTCAGAGGGGCCCTGGAAGCTCATGTTCAGAAGCCTGAGCCTGCTCCCCGCGAGGCCTCCCCCAGCCAAGGGGTACGCGAGACTCGGGAGCTCTTTCAACTGCAGGTTCCGATTCAGCCTGTCTGGGGCAGGCTGTGTCCGGCTGCCCTCGGGAGGCCGGCACACGACAGACCCACAGAGACCGCGAGGAGCAAGACCCCGGAGGACCAGACGGTGGGGCCGGTGGAGATCCTGAGCCGACGAGCGCATCGGGGCAGGTGGGGTTCCAGGGCTCCAGGCGGCACGGGACACTCAGCTGACGGCCACACTCGGGAAACGTGACTCCAGCTTGCAGAAGCCTCGCTCCGGCCTCTGGCCTGGGTGTCCTGCCCAGCCCTGGCCCCGCCGTGTCCGGACAAGGCCCCTGGCCCATGCGCCCCCGGGGGCCACTCCTGGGCCCGCCGCTCCGCAGGCGGATCTCCCACCGCTCAGCCCAGGGGCGTCTCCCCGCAGCGGGGAAGCCCCCCACGGCCGGCCAGGGACTCCAGCTCCACTGAATCCTCTGCGGCTGGCGCGTCCCCCGGACACACACCAAACGCACACCCACAGGCGGACGCAGCTGAGGGGTCCCTTGGCTTGTCCCCAGAGTCCCGCCGAGTTGTGACAGCGGCGGCCCTCTCCACGGGCGCGGGCGCGGGCGCGGCCGGGGGCCTCTAACCAGCCGCTCCTTCCTGCAAATGAAATCCGTCCAAGGGAACAAGGCAGCGTCTCCTGGAGAAGGGGCGGCGCCGCGACTTGCACACGCGGAGCTCCCAGGGACACCCTCAGCATTCCCCGTCCGCAAAGCCCCTGGCCGCCGGGGCTGTCGTGGAGGCAGCAAGGGGCGCGTCTGCACTAACCACGGCAGCGCGGGAGCCGCTCCGTGGGGTGAGTCCCTCCATCACCCGCGCTGTGTCGCCTTGGCGGTGACCACGGCGCCGTCCCCTCGCGGCTCGCCGCGGGCCTGCGGGCTGCCTGGAGGGCGAGCGCTCTGAGCCCGCAGGCCCCGCAGACCGAGGAGAGGGGCAGGACGGGCCTCCGGCCGCTCGGGAGACCAGGCAGGAGGCCGCCCCGCCAGCCCTTGGTTGTCTCTCGGCTTTGCTGGGGCCGCCCGGCCGCCGAGGCCGCCCGACTGCCGCCACGCTGGAGGCCGCAGGACAGACCTGTCCGTGGGGCGCCGCCCTCGGGGGGCTCCACGTGCACCTCCCAGTCCTGCCGGTTAAAATAAAACGGGACTCGGAACACGGCGCCCCGGCGGGTCTATTCCCAGTTCTCATTCGCTCCGCTTCTGCCCGCTCACCTCGACCCAACTGCAAGCAGACCCCACGGAGGAAGAAGAGCGGGCGTGGTTGTCTTTGCCCCATTTCAGCAGAGGATGGAGCGCCCCAGGCTGCACGGCGGGTCCAAACCTGAGGGGCAGGCAGCTCCTTGGGGCGCAGCAGGCCCTCCCTGGTGTACCCGTGGGGCACTGCCCAGCGTCCTGGGTGCTGGTGGGGGCAGGGCCGGTGCACGGCATTGTACCAGGGGGGGTTCGGAGTGGTCCCCAAGAGTCCCCCTGGGGTGCACGATCTGTGTAGCACAAGCTCCTGGAATGTGGAAGGGTCGTGACCGTCCACGTCTGACTCCAGACGCTGCCCTGCTCTGCCCCCCAGGCGCCCCCACCTCCCACAGGAGCCGCTCCCCATGGCAGCGGGCAAGGCTTGGCAGACCAGCCCCTCTGCTGGGCCACACAGATCGGGAGCCCCTGGGCAGCAGCTGCGAGTCAGGGAGGAGGCAGCTGTCAGGGAGGAGGCAGCTGCGAGTCAGGGAGGAGGTGACCAGACAGAGTGGTGACCGGGCTGTTGGGGACCCTGAGGGACTAGGCAGGAAGTGGGCAGGGCAGTGGGCAGACAGCGCCCTGGCACATCAGCTCTGGGCGGCGGTGGGGGACCCCGAGCACACAGCACAGCCTGGCGGGACCAAGCCAGGCCGGGCTCATGGGGGAGCCCCGCAGCTCACCCACCCTCGCGATGGGCTTCTTGGGTGACCCGGCCTTCCAGGGGGAGGAGGAGAGAAGCAAGAGGCGCCCGGGGGAGCACCGCCCACGCCCCCCTGCCAGCTGGGGGGACGAGCTCTCCAAGCCCCCTCGGAGCTGAGCGCGCAGCCCAAAGGGCCAGGCTGGTTTTCTCCACGCGGCGCAGACACGGGGTCCCCGAGGAAACACGACAGGCCTTGACCCCGAGGACAACCCCAGGAGTCCAAAGCCACTAACCCGTGTTCCCTCGAAGCCTGCGTCTTCCCGCGGAGCCAGGGAGCGTCTCCAGAGGCTGGCCCAGGGCCTCTGGCTCTCGAAAGTGACCCCAAAGAAGCAAAAAAAGAGCCGGACCCGTCTGTCCATTTCAGATGTGGGGGTGGAGAAAACCCCCGATGAGGAGGGGAAGAACAGGCTTTTTAACAGACAATTTAGCAATTATGTTTTGGGGGAGTTTTTAAAAAGCTTGGTGCGTTTCTATTTTTAAATGAATGACAGACACTTGATCAAAAATGCTAAAATGCTGGTTCCAGCAAATGGCACAGATAATGAAGTCTCATTCCACTGGTGTTTGAAATAATAGCAATGAATCTTTGTGGATTCTTCTCCTCACCCGTACTGAAAATTCACCTACATTTTATTTTAATACAGATTTTTCTCATCTCAGCAGCTCTTTATGGGTGAACCGAGGCCGTGTCTGCTTCGGCAAAGAGGGCGAAGAACGAGGCGTGGCTCACTCCCACATTTTAAAAATAGACTTATTTTCACTCTGATTAGACGTCGAACTGCTTCAACTCTTCACGCTTCTTCCTTTCGGGATTTCCGTATCCAGAGAGTCCTTTCCCCTCCCTCAAGCCTCAGACGGGCGCGGCTCTCCCCCATACTCGTCAGTGACTGAGAGTGACGCTAAATACATAATTTAAAACCGACTCTGGGGTGTAAATGCCGCCAGGGTGCGAAAGAAGCCGGCGGACCCCTGAACCAAGTGCTTCTGAAAACAGTATCCGCCTTCGGGGCTACATGGAGCCCCACCTGCACCCCCAGCGCCCCATGGGTGCTTCCTCTGCCCCCTCCCTGCTAAGAGGCAGGTGAGAGCCAAGTCCTGGGGGGAGGGGCCCCCAAAGCCAGGAAGGGCATCTCCTGCCCACGGTCCCCCGCCCCAGCCCGTCTCTGGCTTCACCCCCCGAGGGTGCAGGAGGGGCCAGCCCCACAGGCACCCACTCACCCTCACAAGCTCCCGCCACCCCCCAAGGAACGGGGCCACCGCCCCACACGTCCACCTGGATTATCCTTCGACGGGGATTTCTGTCCCGTTCCTGGACGTCACGTTGCTGCGGAGCCAGCAGCTCCTCCTGCCGCGCGGCGGGCGCAGTGCGGGGCCAGGCCCGCGTGTGTGGACACCTCCCGGGGCCGGGCCAGGTCTCCTGCGGTGACCTTGTAAAACATTCTCAGAAACCACGGGACAGCAGCAGGCGGCCCGAGGGCTCGGCGGCCCAGGGAGCGGGAGAGGAAAGGGGGAAAACTCAGTAAAATGGAAAAACAAAGCGTATTTATTTGGGATCAAAGAATTGCAATTTGGGGCGCACAGATTCAGGGAGAAAACCTAAAATGTGCCCAAGGGGAGGTCAGTTCAGGAGTGACAGGGAGAAAAGCGGAAGTCGGGGCGTAGGTGGTGAGAGAAGAGTCAAGGGGCGGAGGCCCCGGCCGCTCGAAGGGACGGGCCTGTCCTCTGGCAGGACGCTGCGCCCCCCGGGCCCCAAGGTTCAGTCCCTTGCTTGCTGGCGGGGCCTCGAGACGGCTGCTCTGACGCAGGTCAGAGGCTTTGGCCCGGGCCTAGGGGGGCAGGTAGTGCGACCTCTCTGGAGCGGCGCGCTGGCTCCACATGAAGTGACCGCACACTGGTCACCGCTCACAGCCAGCAGCCCGCGGGCCAGCGCGGAGAGGACCCCAGGACGCGGGTGTCCAGCAGGGAGGATAAGAACACAACTCAACATCGCACTTGACATTTTCCAAAGGTGTGATGGGATCTGAATTATTTTCATGTCGAAGGAGAAATTAAATAATTCATGACACTCAGCCCCCGTCGTTAGAGCAAACACTGCTTTGTCGGGAGCGCAGGGCTGTCTGCGGCAGGCCGGGCATTTGCATCCTGGCAGCAAAGCCGTTTTGTTATTTCCTTACAAATATCAGGATCTGAGAGAACCTGCCTTCTACAAAGAAACTCTGTGGCTTGACGTAAACCGCTGGTTTCCTGGACTCAGTCATCCACATCACTTAGTTTCTCTGCTTTCAATTATTTATTCAATTCAGAAACATGTATTGACTGGTGCTCTGTTCAAAAGGCTGCACCCCAGGGGGAGGCACAGGGCTAAGGCGCTGGGGGAGCTGCCGTGGGGATAGGCCACCCCCATCGGGGAGGAGGAGCCAGACCGTGTGCGTGGACAGCCCCTCCCTGCTTTCCCCTGGCGGAACCCCGGCTCCTGCAGGCTCCGGAACACCTCCCTGCAGGTGGCCTGTGGCTGGCACAGTGAGGAGGGGCTCCCCACGCCACCAGCCGGGCCCAGGGTTGACCCCAGAACATCTCAGCCAGTGCAGTGCCAGCCGACAGGCTGGAGAGGTGCAGCTGCACACTCACACACCCACCCAGACTCTCAAAGACACACTTTCATATTTGCATTTCTACACACACACTCATCATACATGCACTGAAAGATGCACACTCACACGGGCACACACTCGCTTGCATACTCACACTTGCTCACACTCGCTCACTCACACGGCTGCTCCAGCACACACCCCACACCAGCACCCAGCTTCCAGTTAGGCAGCAGGTTGGCGAAACCCAGCCCACAGCAAGCAGAGATGCGACCCCCGCCCCCACCGGCTATTGTGCTTGCAAAGCACAGCCTGCCGCCATGGCAAGCACCGAGGGACAAGAGATCCGGGGACTGTGGGAGGTCTCGGGGTACTGTTTCCCGCCCTGGTCCAGGAAGTGGCTCCTGAGAAGACCAAGGGCGGGGAGCCAGGGAGGCCAGTGGCTTGTGGGATGCGGGGGACTTGCCGGCTCCGGAAGGAGGGGCCACCCGTGGGCTACCGGTGTCCTCCAGTGTCACCAGAGGGCCTGGCCCGCAGGGGCCGTGCAGACGGAAACTGGTGACTCCCCACAGCCCCAGGGACACACCGAGCGGGGTACCAGGATGCACAGGACGGGCCAGGACCAATGCCATCCCTCAGGCTCTGTCATGGAGGGAGCACGGGCCAGCCTCCCCGGGAGCGCAGGTGCAGAAGGGCTGGGAGAGCAACTGGCTAAGGTTTCAGAAAGTAGGGGTGAGTCGAGTTTTAGGAAAATGACGTGACTTGCTTTTCTTTATCACCCACATTTCCAATCTGAAATTCAAAGTCCCTGGGTGAGCTTCGGTCACGGTCACTCCTGCTTCTCCAAGCAGCAGGGCAGGGGCAGGGGGTGCCGAGCGGAGGGTGCGGTGGAGAAACAGGCATGTGACACCCTCGTCTCAGGACTGAGTCCTGCAGGGCCCGTCTGGGGGGAGGGTGGGGAAGTCCCACCGCCCCGCTCCGACTGAGCTTTCAGATGAGGCGGCAGCCCCGTGAGTGGAGGCCGGGGTCAGGGGTGTGGGGCGCTCAGATAGGCCCCGCTCACGGCGCCCACACTCCATGGCAGGTGTTTGGTATTGAATCCGTTAACTTTGGGGTAAATTGTTACACAGAGAAGATAACCAAGACGGCGTCTTCTGCTATTTTTTAAAAAATAACATCAGCGTTTTCCTAAGTTGAGAAAGAATCGCCTTCGATCTATTCCTTTAATCTTTACTCAATAGGACGTTTTATGAGCTGCTCATAAAAAAGAGTCTCCATTTCGCCTCTACATCTAAATCACCTTTCCCGTTTTCCAGCCCGCCTCTAACAGGGCCATCCGCCTTCTCCTTATAGGTTCCATTTTCACTTAAAATTTTAATTCTTAAAAACGAAAGAGAAAGGAAGAGCCGGAGAGGTTTTCCTCGGCACCTGCTCTCCGCACACCTCAGACAGGGGCCCGCGTCCTCCCTCCGCCTGCCTGGCTAGCCTCTTGCTCTACCGAGTGTTGCAAAATTGCATTTTTCCCTACATTACCTGGAAAGATTGTTCCTTTTCATGTCGTGTGCACTGGCTGCTCCGACAGGGCGATCTCCGTGCAAAACAGAAAGGGCCTGTTATTGGGTAAATTAATGCTTCAGTTACTGTGGCTGAATTATGGGATCATGACTTTGTCTCATTCCTGCCCCGCGGGGAGGCTGCGGCGGGCGTCCCCACACAGCGCAACTAATTTCAGCCCAAGTCAAGACTTCGCTGGTAGCAGCATCTTTCAGAGTCGCCGTCTGGAGCGGCTGCTCTCTGCAAACAGAAGATAAGTCGGAAGCAGCCCAGAAAGGGAGGCTTAGGAGCGCACCGTCCCCACGCAGAGCCAGAGGGGACGGGGCACCCGTCTGGGCAGTTCAAGCGCCTTCCCCTCAAAACCCACTTTGGCTGCAAGTAGCTTTTAAGTTGCCTTAGAATGTGGGGGGACGGGTTCATAAGCACCCTGAGTTCCCGGCGCCCCTGCGACTGGGCCACACCCTTCTCTGGGGGATGCGGGGTGGGGGGCTTCATCGGCCACTCTCCTCCGCCTGATCAGCCCCCTTGTGCCCCCCTTGTGCCCTGTCCTCTCTGCATGTCCCTGGCTCCCTGCCCGCTCCCTTCTCTCCCCCCAGCGCAGAGGCCCCTGGCCCTCAAACACACAGCTCCTCATGCCCCCGCCCCTGGGCACCACCTCTCGCCACGGGTGCGTGTGCCCGGCGGCTGGCATGTGCCTTCTCCAGCTTGCACGTCCCCCCAAGAGGACAGGGACTGTGTCTTCACGCGGAAACCAGGCACGGAGTCGTCCTGTGACGGATGAATGTAACTGTGTTATGGGAAAAACACACACGTAGAAAAGAGAAACAACAGCTCAGGCTCTGACGCGGGAACCGGCCGGGCCGCCGGCACAGGCGAGGAGGAAGGGCTGGCGCGCCGGGCCGGGAAGGGGGCCGCGGCGTGAGGATGCTGACGGCCGTGGAGCAGGGTCTGGGGCTCAGTCGCCTGCAGGTGACTCCCCCACATCTCGGGGTGACGGTCGAAGCCACAACCCGGATGACACACCCTCCAGCCCGACTCCGCCAGACTCTCCCGGTGCCGCGCGGCCGGGTGCCCAAGACACACAGCTGGGGCCGGCGGTCCCCAGCAGCGCCAGGCGAGACCCCCGGGGTGGGGATAACCCGCGGCCACTGCTGCACCGCGCGGCAAAGCGGGAAAGGACTGGGCGCCGCGCCAGCACGGACAGGAGCGCGCCCGCCCGGCCGCTAGCGACGACGGAGGCCGCGGCCCAGCCTGGGCCATGCAGGGGGCAGGACAGAGGACGCCCGACCGCGGGCTCGGCCTGGAACGCCGCGTCCTTCCCTGTCCTCCAGGCCAGCCGCAGCCTGTGCAGCTGAACGGCCGCGCCACCCCTCAGCTCGGCCGCCCGCCCCAGCCCCAGCGCAGCCTGGGAGTCGGCGACCTTGATGTGGGGCCTTCCGCGGGCTTTGCCTGGCCCTGCCTGGCCACGCTCCCCCGCGGCGTGTCCTGCCCCAGGCCTCGGCCAGTGCAGGCTGCCCTGGGCCCCCTCCTTCTCTGAGGTCCTGGCGAGAAAATCAAGTCTAAACAGTTTAGAGCAGGAGCGTCTGCCCGACAAGGGAGGCTCCCAACCCCAGAGAGCCGCCCCCAGGCCCAGGGGAGGGGCGGGGACCGCCCTCCAGGGCCCAAGCCTGGCCTTCCCCGAGCCAGGCCCTCGGACAAAGGGCTCCGGCGGGAAGTCAAGGTAGCTGCGGAGTGAAGCTGATTGAAAGGCGTTAACTGGCAACTCCGCAACGTCACGACCCAGGCTTCTTGCTCTCTCGTGCCTCTTCCCGGAGCCGGGCCGGCCACGTCACCCCAGCGGCCACTACCCGCCTGGAGCCCAGCGGTGTCCCCTCCGCCCAGCACCACGCGTTTCCAGTCGCTCCCCGCGGCGGGCAGGCTGTCCAGCAGCGTGTGGACATGTGGACAGGCCTGCACAGCGGCTGCCTGGCCCTCCCTCAGTGTCACGTCCACGCGGCCGGGCCCTGTCTCGCCGGCCCCTCCGTCCACACCCAGCTCAGAGTCTGTGGCGTGAAGGGGCTGCTGCTGCCTCCTGGCTGCAGCGCCAACCGATGGCCACGACGTGCCGGCTCCTCAAAGCACAGGTGTGGCGTCTGCTTCCTGGGGACCGGGAGCCCCGCAGGCCTGGCTCCTTGGAGGCTGTTCAGGGCAGGATCCGCGCCCTGCTTTCCCAGCTCCCGGGGCCTCCCTCGGCTCGCAGCTCTGCCCTCCACGGTCAAAGCCAAGAGCGGCCTGAAGAGTCCTTCTCCCCTCTGGTCACTCAGACCCGACCTCCAGCCTCTCTCGTCTGATTTAGGGGCCGTGGGGTTCCCCGGGGCCACCTGGATGCAAGGAGCCGCCTGTTTTCCAGTCGGATGACTCCGGCCTTGCTTCCTCCTGCAAACCAGGCCCCGCCCTTCAGCCAGGCCGGCCGCAGGCACCTGGTGGCCGTTACTCTGGCCCCCGCGCCCTGCAGGAAGCCGTGTACTGAGGGCAGCGGTTGAAAACCTCTGACTTATTTAAAAGTGCCACACGGCCACCGGGTCACGGGGCCATCCTCCAAGCCTCTCGTGTTTTAGAAAGAAGAAAACAACAGGAAATGCCCATTTCCACGTGGCCCCGGTGGGCAGGACTGGCAGCTTTCAGCCGGGCTCAGCACCTGGCCACTGACCAACTTCACCACGGACACCACACGCTCGAGCTCTGACACGCGGCGCCCCGTCCAGACAAGAGCGCCCGAGGCTGCGTTCATTACAGTACCCGGGAAGCGGCTGCCCCTTGATAGAAACAAAACAAAACAAAAAAGAATTTTGCAAGCTCCCGCCTTGTTGGGTCTGCTCCTCAGGCGCCGAAGCCCCCAACCACGCAGAAGAGCGGGCGGGGGAGGCTTGGCGGGAGGCGCCTGCTCCCCAAGGGGCAGCCCTGGAGACCTTGGTTATTAAAGTTGTTCCTGCAGGGAAAGGCTGGATCCCCTCGGGCAAGTCCCAAGTTTCCAGGCTTCCTGCCTCTACCAGAAACGTGGCATTGCTCCCCACAGGCTCCCACCTGCCCTTGCTTCTGGGGGGCCTGACCAGGCTGATGGGGATGCTGGTGCCAGGGGACCCAGGTGCTCGGCGCAGGACCAGTGTGGGGGAGCCCACTCCCGGGCTCCAGGCTGCATGCCTCTCGGGCAGGAGGACCAGCTCAGAGCAGCATGTTCGACGGGGTGGCTCTGCCTGCAGACAGGCCCTCAGTCTAGTGGGGCCCACACAGCTGAGTCTCCCACACTCTGAGGATGCAGCTCTGCACCTCCGCAGGTGACCAGACAGTGGCTGTCCACGCCACATGCAGAGGCCGGGGGCAGCTGGCCAGGAGGCAGCGTCTCCTGCAAGAAAGAGAGTTAGGGGGCCTCCCTGGTGGCGCAAGGGGTTAAGACACAACCTATGAGGCTGTCCATGGCCACTGCAGCACGAGTTCCATCCCCGGCCAGGGAGCTACCCACATGGCGCAGCAGACCTCTCCTGTCTCCCCGCTGCTCCCCTCAGCTGTGGATTTCAGTAGACCCACCTGTTCTGCTCCCCACTCTGTCTCTGGGGAATCCTCTCACCCCCACACCTCTGGGCCTGCACCCCAGTTCTTGAATGCATAAATAAATAAAATCTTTAAAAAAAAAAAAAAAAAGATGGAGAGGCAGTAGCCTCCGTGCTCCTAAGACCTGATTTTTAGCATCCAGCCCAAGTGGACGGGACCTTTGCATCATATCATAATGTTGCTTTATGGGGAGAAAAGACAATAGCATCCGTTTGTTAGAGGCGCACAATTTTTTTAATTTTAGGCAGATGATTCAGATCCATTGTTATGCTAATTGACTATGATTTATTGGATATTTACTATGTGCCAGGAAGTACGCCAGATGCTGTAAAAACACATCAGCACATTTAATCATTATCACAACTTAAGAGGAGGATTTCTTGCAAATGAAAATAGCAAAGTTCAGGAAAGTGGTGGCTGTCCGGGTGGGGTGATCCCTGTTCTTAACTTCCAGATGTAGGGCGCTGTTTCCAGCTCCCTAAGCCCCTGTGTCTGTTGGCTGGACATGCTATTTTCAAAACCCGCAGTGAGACTCCTTTGCGCCTTGGGATGTTCTAGAGACGCGGGTGTTCCTCAGGCTCTACTGCTGGTGGGGGTGGGGAGGCTCGGGCCTCAGGTGCCCTCCGGGGGACCCCAGGACTCCGGGGTACAAGTGTGGCCACGCCTCTTCTTTGTTATTCTTTCCATTCTCTCCAGAACCAGCTGCCCTTAGAAACTCCTGACGGCTGGGAGGCGGCCAAAGAGAAGCAAGAATTTTAAGGAAAACCAGGAAGGTGGGGGCCTCTCAGGACGCCAGGCCCAGGCCCGGAGCTGAGACCCGCCCCAGAGCCCAGGCCGGCGGCCCCTCTTCCGCGCCTCCTTCCCGCCGGGTCACGACGCGGGCTGTCAGGGCGGTGGCGGGGGAAGGCCACCGAGACCCGCTGAAACCAGCCCCTGGAGACCCGCCGGTCTCGAGTCCGGCCCCGAGGCCCAGGGCCTCTGCTCCGCAGCCGGGGCCCCAGCGCCGCTCCCCCGCAGGCACAGGCCTGGCCGCAGTCCCGCTGCAGCCCCGCCGGCCAGACAGCGACGCCTCCGGCCCTGGAGCTGCTCCCCAGCTGCCCGGCCTGCTCGGGTGGGGAGGAGCCAAGTCAGCGGTCAGTGGCGGCAGGACGGAGGCGGCCCCGGCCCGGCCCCTGGCCCTGCAGCCGGAGGCCTGGACGTAGCGCGGACGCCCGCGGGGCTTGAAGGAAAGGCCTGACTGACATCGGCGAGCTTGTCTCCTCGGAACGGCAGTCGCCGAACCTTGAAGAAGGGTCACGGTCACTCCCGCACAGGGGCCGGGCCCGCTCGAGGGCCTGGCGGAGGGGGAGCAGGCAGCCCCGGTGCCCGGGGTCCCCCAGTGCCTGGGCACCCGGCGGCCAGCGGGCCGGGCGCGGGCTCCGGGCCCTGGGGCGGGATGACGCCATCTGGGGCAGTGGACTCCGGACGCGGTGGACACTGTCCAGGGGGAGCGCGGCCGCCACGGCCTTAGTGTTTCCCTGTTTGCTGCGTGAAGGCGGGTGTCGTGGCCTGAGCCCGGGCGTCTCGCAGGCTGTGCGCGGCTGAAGGGCCCACGGACAGGGGCCTGTCCCCCGCGGGGCGCTGCCTCGGTGCCTGCGTCGTCCCCTCGGCCCTGCTCCCCCGGCGTGGCCTCCAGGCGGGCTGGGCGGGGGCGCCACGAGCTGTCAGCGCCTGGGCCTCCCCAGGAAACGCCCCCGTGGCAGAAACCCTTGAGGGAGCAGCGGGGAGGCCGGGCCGGGCGGGTCGCACCGTCCTGTCGCCTCTGGGTGCCCCTGCCTGGTCAGAGATGGCAGGAGGGACGGCGGGAAAGCAAACAGTTCTCGCCTCTAAAAACAAGCGTGTGCGGGACAGACGGGACAGGCGAACAGGAGCGAGCTGGCCGGCCAGGACGGCCGTGGCCTCGGCGTCGCCAGCTCTGTGGGCAGGAGAGCCGCTGGCCGGGCCCCACGGGAGGCCGCCTCCCGCCGCACCAGCCGGGCAGACGTCCGGCCTCCGGGGCGCAGGCGGGGACCAAGGCGGCCGCCAGCGGAGCCTCGGCAGGAGGCGGCGAAGCGTGTCAGCCTCGGCCCTGGGCGCCCAGTCCCAGTTGGGGGCCTGTTCCCGGGGTCACTGGGAGACAGAAGCAGCCGAGGCTGCGTTCCCAGAAGCCTTCAGAGCGGCGCGGCGGGTGACGGCCCGGGGTCTGGCAGCCGGGGGTGAGGCTGGCGACTGTGAGCGCGGGCGGGCGGGTCGGCGGGGGCTCCCCACGGGGCCGTCCGGGAAGAGGCTGCAGAGCCCAGTTCCCACCACGGCCGCGACCCTCTGTGGGGTGAGTGGGGTGGGGCAGAGGCTGGATCTTACCGGATACGCCAGACCACGTGGCTTCGGCTTTGAGTCTGTATCAGGTGTGACCACATTTTTAAACAAAATTAAAAAGAAAGTAAACTCACAAAACAGGAAATAAAACGAAAAGGATAACCCGGCTGGCAGCATGGCCATGCAGAGGGTTTGTTTTTTTTAATTATGTGACAAGAATTTCACTGCAGAGTATAAAAGCAACGGAGACATATTTGGCGCAAATATTAAAATACAAAGTATCACCCGAAAAATCAAAATAAAGAAGAACCAAATGGAAGTTCAAGACTGAAAAATACAATAGATATAAAAATATTTGAAGGGGCCTCCCCGGTGGCGCAGCGGGTTGAGCGCTGCTCTGTGGAGCTGTCCGCAGCCTCTGCAGGGCGGGTTCGATCCCGGCCGGCCGGCGAGGGTCCCACAGGGCGCCGCAGACCTCGCCTGTCTCGCCCGCTGCTCCCCTCAGCAGTGGATTTCAGTCAGTCTGCCTGTTCTGTTCCCTGCTCTGTCTCTGGTGAATCCTCTGGCCTGTGCCGCAGTTCTTGTATAAAAATAAATAAATCTTTAAAAAAATTTGGAAAATATAATGTCTGAAAATTTCCCACATTTCAAATCCCGAGCAGCGTCGGACCCAGAGAAAGTCATGGCCAGATACGCCGCTCAGGATTGCTCAGGACAGAGAAGAGCGCGTTGCAACTACATTAACCCCAAAGCACCTTCTGACGGTCTGTCCCTGATGGGCTACAGCCTAAGGCCAACAATATCTGAAAGTAAACCTAAATTTCTGGTGCTCTTTTGTAGTAATAAAAACATTGTGTCTACAGAGAGAGTTGGGGGCTATAAGGATAGAAAGGCAGTCGTGTCATACGATTCCATCGGTATCTTCTAGAGCTCTATCAAGATCTATATATTCCCCCTCTACACACACACACACACACACACACACACACACACACACACGCACACCCCTGGGGGAAGCAAATAGCACATATGTTAATGGTATTAGGAAAAAGGCTTTCCGTATAAGAAACTTATATTCTTGTGTTTAAATAGTATAATCTGAATCTCTGCATTTAACCCAAGTATTTCTGTAGAATCATTCCTTAGAAGCAGGTTATTTCAGAGGCACGATATTTAAGTTTCCAAAAACGTATCGACCCCATAGCCTGAGGCGAACGTGTAATTCGTGTGAGCACCAACAGTGACCCCTGAGAGTGGCCCCTCCCCACTCGGTTCTGGGGGTGCCTGGTCCTCCTGCCGGCTTCTACCCAACTTCATGGTGGAAAAGCCTAACTCGCTGCTGGGGTCATTTACTTCTCAGTCGCTCCTGAAGCTGAATATTCTCCGAAGGCGCTTGGCCGCTCGCTGTCCTGCGTGCGCAGTGTCTGTTCTATCTTTTGTCCACTTTCTCCTTCTATATGGGTGTGCGTGTGACCTTCACGTTTACTTGATCAATCCCTCAAACGCTTGGCCTTTACTGTAAGCGGCCCCAGATGCTTGTAAGAAGCAGACAGTACAGGAAGAATAAATAAATGAGAAAAAATATTCTTAAGTAAATATTTCGTGAAAGCCCCGTCCTGTAGGGGCCGCAGAGGGACTTGGAGGCCACAAGGTGCCCTGGCAGGGCCCGTCCTCCAGGAGACTCGCGGACACCACACATCACACTGCGGGGGCAGGAAAGGCCGCGGCGGAGACAGTCACCTCGGGAGAGTCCCGGGAGCCGAGGACGCTTGCCGCTGGGGAGATAAAGCAGAGGCTTAGAGGGGAAGGTGGCAGTTAATCTTTGCTGTGGAGGATGAATAAAATTCTGAATTGTGGGCCTCAGACGAGGGCATTTAATACAGCGTGTACACACGAATAAGACCAGGGGCTCAAACCACGGGCCTGGCTGAGGGCGAGAAAACAATTCCATGTGGCTGTGGTGAAAATGGAGAAAGTGAATTATGGAAATTAAAACTGTAGTTTTCCATTGAACTCAGAACATTTTGACCTTTGAAGGACAGGCCACGGGATTTGGAATCCACTGTGCCGCAGCCGCCGCGAGGCCTTCTTCAGAGGGGGAGAGTCGCAGCGGAAGCGGCCTTTGGAGAGCGGGTCTGCCTGCGCGACTCGGCTTCCAGGCGGGCGTCCAGACAGGGGCATCCTCCGGGGGCTGGTGACACAAGCAGGTAGAGGCAGCAGAGAGCAGAGCTGGGGAGCCGGCGCGTCTACCCCAGGAGGCGATAAGGCTGCCGACAGGAACCAGACGCGGGCGGTGACATCCACAGGCCCTGGGGAGGGAGGGACACGAAGGGAATTTGCAGGCGCTGCCCACGGCTCTGAGGGGCGTGTGAGTGGAGGGGCAGCCTGCGGGAGGAGGTGTGGGGGGCCAGGTGAGCCTGCCCGAAGCGGAGAGTGGAGAATGCAGAAGGGGGAAGGACACAGACGGCTCGGAGCTCTGCTGAGGTGACAGGGGAGGCGTCCTGACCCCAGAAGGGACAGCCACGCGGGGGTGTGAGCAGGGAGGGGTGGGGAGCACACTCTGGGCCCATGAGAAGAGCGACGGGCTTGCCCAGCAGCACTGAGAGCTCTGAGCCTCCACGCACGAACCCGGTTGGCGTCAGTCCTCCTGGGCGCTCCGTTCTCTGCACGATGCAGCAGCAGAGACAGTGGGTGAGGCTGACAGGCAGCAGCCCGAGGAGGCGACGCATCCCGCTGGCCACGCGGGTCTGCTCAGGTCCTGGGAGAGGACAGCTGGGGCTGGCAACGGCGTCCTACAAGCCCGAAGACCAGGCTCCTCACGCAGTCGTGTCCTCTACGCTCAGGTGTGGCCCATGGGGGCCGGGGTCGGAGCCTCGAAGGCTGACCTCAGGCTCCAGCGGTGGGCAGGCTCGTGACCACGGCCCCAGCAAGTGAGGGCCAGTGCAGCCTGATGACTGGGAGAAGGGACAGGGCGATGGCTGGAGGGGGCAGCAGGACGCCGCCCCCCACCTCGGCACAGCCGGAAGAGGCTCGTGGCGGGCACGATGGGGTGAAGGTCCCAGTGCTCCCCGCCAGGTTCCTGGGCCCCGAGCTGGGGCCACGCAGAGGGGCCTGGCCCCGTTCACCTGGCCACCTCCCCGGGCTTGCACTGACGCTCTCTGTAGGGCGAGCCCAAGGCCTCAGGTAAGAGTGAGGATCACCTGCCGGGGGGCCTGGCGACAGAATTAGTCTTAGATGTGGGGTGGGGGGAGCGATCTCAAGGAGCGGGGGGCACTCACAGAAGGAAGCCGGGAAGAAGGTAACTTAGGAGCTGAGGAATCGGCGTGAGAACCAGCCTGGCCCTCGCACCAGGGGGCCGAGGAAGGCGGGTGTGCGGGGCCGTGTCCGGGCTGGGCGGGCACCTAGGCGGGCACCTCAGCGGCGGCTCGGGGTGGCACAGCCAGCCTCTTTGCTGCCCATTCCTCCGCCAGCCCCGCGCCCGCCCGCAGGGGCAGGTCTCAGGAGCACCTGGCTCGGAGCTCCCCGTCCGCGCGGAACTGTGTCCCGCTGCCTCTATTTACCTGCGTGTCACTCGCACACAACTGGCCACGGTGCCACAACAGTGCACCTTCAGGGCTGAATATAAGTCCGAGTAACATTTCCATTCACCTCGAAGCCACGCCGGGAAGGTCCGGGAGACTCATTTATGGAGAAGATTGGACGCTGCTCACCGGGGCCCTCTGGCAGGGACGCCGCCTTCGCTGCTCCTCCCGCCTCCCTTGCAGAGCCGCGCGCGTCCTCCTGTGGACATGTCCAGTGTGGGCCTCCGAGACTGTGTCTCCCGAGCGCAAAATTCCTCAGGGAAGTTCAGAGAAAGACAGAGAGCCAGAGAGAGGCGTTCCCACAGGTGCCGCCTGCAAAAGGAGCAACCAAGGAAGGGCAGGTTTTGCCCCCAGCTGAGGCTGGGCCCTGGTGGGCGCCTCCCCCTGCTGAGGATGAACCCCAGGTGGGCGCCTCCCCCTTGTGAGGCTGAACCCCAGGTGGGCGCCTCCCTCTGCTGAGGATGAACCCCAGGTGGGCGCCTCCTCCTGCTGAGGCTGGGCCCAGGTGGGCGCCTCCCCCTGCTGAGGCTGAACCCCAGGTGGGCGCCTCCCCCTGCTGAGGCTGGGCCCAGGTGGGCTCCTCTCCCTGCTGAGGCTGAACCCCAGGTGGGCGCCTCCCCCTGCTGAGGTGAACCCCAGGTGGGCGCCTCCCCCTGCTGAGGATGAACCCCAGGTGGGCGCCTCCCCCTGCTGAGGCTGGGCCCAGGTGGGCTCCTCTCCCTGCTGAGGCTGAACCCCAGGTGGGCGCCTCCCCCTGCTGAGGCTGAACCCCAGGTGGGCGCCTCCCCCTGCTGAGGCTGGGCCCAGGTGGGCTCCTCTCCCTGCTGAGGCTGAACCCCAGGTGGGCGCCTCCCCCTGCTGAGGTGAACCCCAGGTGGGCGCCTCCCCTGCTGAGGATGAACCCCAGGTGGGCGCCTCCCCCTGCTGAGGCTGGGCCCAGGTGGGCTCCTCTCCCTGCTGAGGCTGAACCCCAGGTGGGCGCCTCCCCCTGCTGAGGCTGAACCCCAGGTGGGCGCCTCCCCCTGCTGAGGCTGGGCCCAGGTGGGCGCCTCCCCCTGCTGAGGCTGGGCCCAGGTGGACACTCCTCTCCAGAAGGGAGTGGGTGCCCCTGGGAAAGAAGGGTTCAGACTGTTCATTTAAATGGTCATTAAACCTCGCCTCTCTCCCGGGTTGTATTCACTTCCCGCGGCTGCTGGAACAAATTACCACTGAAGCCTGGACATCTGCAGCCAGGGTGCCGGCAGGCGCGCGCTCCCTCCAAAGTGTCCAGGGGAGGCTCCTCCCTGGCCCCTTCCGGCCTCTGCGGCTCCGGCCCTCGTGCTGCAGGAACCCAGGGCTCGGCCCCACCGCCCAGGCGCCTCCCCGCGTGTGTCCCGCCCCTCTGTCTGCACAAGGACGCCAGCACCATCGGGGTGACGTCGTCGCGTGGTCCCCGGCCCCCTTGACATCATCGCTCGCTGACACTGCATGAGACTGACGTTCGCAGCGCGCTGATTTGAAGCACGTCTACGCTGCAGAACGAGCCACCGCGGCGCTGGCTCACGCCTCATCTCCTCAGCCGTCGCCGTTTCTTTTCGGCTGTGAGAAAACTGACGAGTGGCTCACAGCGAAGTCCAGGGCTGTAGCGCAGACCTCCTGACCGCACCAGTAGTTCCAGTAAATTCCCGGGACTCGCTCATTTTGCAGCCGGAGGTTTGCACACGTCGACCAACCTGCCCGCCCCTGCCCTCCAGCCCTGGCAACCCCCTCTCTGGCCTCTCTGGGCCTGGGTGTCGAGAGTCCACGTCCAGGTGACGTCACGTGACGCTCATCTTTCCCGCCTGCCTCAGGTCACTCAGCATGACGCCCTCAGTCCGTGCAGGTCGGCACCATGGCAGAATGTCCTTCCTGACGACTGATGTCCGTGTGTGCGCGCACGTGTGTGCGTGTGTGTGCATGTGTGTGCGTGTGTGTGTGCATGTGTGTGTGTGCCCACGCGCGTTCATGCCACCTTTATCCATTCATCCACTGATGGGGCCACAGATATTTCTTTGACATCCTATTTCATTTCCTGCAGATCATACCCCGAGAGTGGGATTTCTGGGTCAAGAGCGAGAGGACAGCCGAGCCCAAGCTCTCCACGGGGCTGACGAGAAGAATCCGCGCAACACGAACGGCTTCATCTCACCCCTTCCGAGCAGGCGGGTGGCCTTTCCTGTGGACCAATACATCGGTTTTTCGCTGGGAACAGTTCTCAGCGTGGGTCTCCTGTCCCCACAGCCCGCGTGTCCTGGCGACGCGACACCAGCTGGACAGACAGCCGCAGGGTCCAGCCCACGGCTCGTGTGGCCTCGGGGCCTCGCCGGCTGGGGCACGAGGAGGAGGGGACGCTGGAACGGCCCTGCGAGCAGAGCTGCACCTTCCGGCAAGAAAACCACCGTTTGAACAGCTGACACTCTGCAAATGAGCAGCTCGCTTCGCCCGTCCGTGGGGCCGGAAGGCCCGGGACAGGGGTGACGGGGCCCCTCAGCAGCGGTCCCTTCCTCCCTCCCGAGCCGGAGACCAGCCCTGCCTGCCCCGGGCTGGTGGCCCGGCTGCCTGTTGGGCCACGATCCCCTCAAGAGGAGCAGGACCCCAAGGCCGAGGCCCTCCCAGCCCAGCCCTCCCAGACGCGAGAGCCCCGCGTCTGCGGCCCCCCTGCTGCCGTGGCCCAGAGGCCGGAGCTTCTCATGCCTTCCTGCGGGGAGTCACGGGCTGACCCGTTCGAGTCCCACCTCTTCTGCTGCTTAGGAAGCCCCGGAAAGCGCCCCTGGGCCCCCGTGGTGACGTGGAGAGAACCGACTGCGCTGGGTGGCACGGCCTCGGCTGCCCTCAGAGGAAGCAAGGAGCAACTCGTCTGTCTCCCGAGCAGGCGCACGTCTGCAGATAAATGTTTAGTGACGAACAGGACCCCTGGGCAAGCCCCGGCGCAGCTGTATAGGCGATGGAGGCGCCGCCAACCACGGGAGCCCGGGGGCCTCCCACCGGCCTGAAGCCGCTTGCCTGCGCCGGGTGTGGGCTGAGGCCCCGGGGACGTCGGCACTTTCCACCGAGAGGCGAGCGTCTGAGGTGAAAGCTCCGTGCTTCACCTCGCTCCTCCGCACGCTGTGAAACAGGAGGCCAGACGCTCACGCCGGGCTGGAGCAGCTCACGGACAAAATCCTTCTTCCTGGGCCTCCCCGGTGGCACAGGGGTTAAGTCTCAGCACCACCAAGCTACCACCAGCCACTGAGGCCTGAGTTCGATCCCTGGCCAGGGAGCCACCCACACGGGGCTGCAGACCTCTCCTGTCTCCCCGCGGCTCCCCTCAGTGGATTTCAGTGGATCCGCCTATTTTGCTCCCCACTCTGTCTCTGGGGAGTCCTCTCACCCCCACACCTCTGGCCTGCACCCCAGCTCTTGTGTGCCAAGGGAGCCCGTCCCCTGGTGCTGAGGAGAGTGGCCTGGCCCCAGCGTCCCTGTTGCCACAGAGCTCAAGCTGTGACCACCCTCCATGCCCGGCTCTCCAGGCCGGGGTGCGAAGGCAGAGGCAGGCCCTGATCAGGGCTGTGGCTCTTCCTGGCCTCCCCCGCCGCTCGTGTCTTAGGGACTCTGACAGGACGGCCGGCCCTGCAGGGGCTTGGGGTACCAGCCTCAAGGCGACCGGCCCCACCCAGCCCTGCCCTGCCCGGGGCCTGCCGCAGCTCCAGCCTGGGCCTGAAGGGGGGGGCCCGGCAGGGTCCGTGGTCAGGGCTTCTGTGTCCCGAGTCAACCCCCTCAGCGGGACCACACGTCCCCGAGCTGGTGCCCCAGGCCCGCTGGCTGGAACCCCGGGGAGCAGCCGGAAGCTCTGTCTCTCAGCCCTCAGGTGAGAGCACGCACCTCGCCCGGGAGACCCGGCTCTGTGCCCGCCAGCGCCGCCCCTGAGCCCGCCTGGCCCGTGGTCATCATGTGACAGGGCAGAGAGAAGGCACCCCAGAACCCCCAAACCTGCCCGCTCTAAGTAGGTGCTGCCGTCCGCCGCATCAAGACAAACACACGGGCTTTCAGCGGGAAGTGACTTTACTAGCACGAGTGTGCAGCGCGGAAAAGACAGAGATTCTGGTTTCAAACAAAACAGCCGCCACGGTCACCTCCCCCAGGCCCCTGTTCCGACCAGACCAGGACCAGGACGCCAGCGCGGCTTCCGCGAGTCTCCTCCACGGGCCTCCAGGGCTCCTCCCTGCTCGCCCTCCTGCCCTCTGCCTGCCCCGGGCCCTCCAGCTCTCCCTCCTCCCTGCCCGGCTCCTCCCTCCCTGGGGCGGGGCAGGGGACCTGGAGCCTCTCCTTTTCCCGGGCACCACCCTGGTACAACCTGCCCGTCGTCCTGACCATCGTCCTGCCCGTTGCTCGGTCCCCACAGCAGCCCCCGCTCCGCGCGGTGCCCCGAGGCTGAGCCAGGTGACCGGCCAAGACGGGTGCTGCCCCGGGGCGAGGCTGCGCTGGCGGGCTGGGGGCGCCGCACACACTGGGAGCCTGGACCGGGCCCCATGGCCTCCAGGGCCGGGCTGCCCAAGGCGAGAGGCGGTTGGTTTCCAGGTGGCGTCACCCGTGGGGACTCAAAATGGCTGCGGGACAAAGCAGGGGAAGCACCAGCACCAGCCGACGCTCAGCCCCTGAGCTCAGGGAGTGGGAAGGCCCGGGGGTCCCGGGGACACGGGCGGGGGGACGGGGGAGACCTGCTGTCGTTGTCATTGCAGGCGTCATGGGGAGCGCCCCCGCCGGCTGTTCCCGAGAAGACCCCTCGCGCCCCACAGCCAGCGCTGAGCTGGACCCCGGCTCCAGGGGGCTCCGCCCTGCCCCGCCCCGCCGCAGGGGCGCACCTGCCTGCTCGCAGCTCGCCGCCAAATGTGTCTCAGCCCAGCTCAGCCCCACGGGCCCAGCCGGGAGCCGTGGCCGTTAGATGTGGGTGTGGGGTCGGGAAGGGAGTCCCAGTGGGGGAGCCCAGGGCGTGGGGAGCCCCGGGGCTGCGGGCTGCGCCTCCACTGAGCAGGCGGCACTGAGGAGGGGCCGCCCCGGACTTCTGGGGACACCCCCCCGCCTCTGCTCAGGCCTGCGGGGTCCATGGGGCTGCCGTCCAGCCAGCGTCCCCTAGAAGGTGGGGTCCAAAGCCACTGACACTGTGGCAGGCACAGCCTGAGCGTGGGGGTCGCGGGTCGAGCAGCAGCTTTAGGGGGACAGCTCAGCCTGCGTCCCCAGCCGTGTCTGCACCCCCTCCCTGCTCCCCCCACCCCCACCCCCGAGCAGGGCTCCCTTCCCGCCCCGGAGGGCTGGACGATGAACTGACCGGCCCGCGCGGCCTGCGCCCCGCCCCGCCTGGAAACCATCTGTAATTGAAACTCCGCCTCGGGATTCCCAGCCCGTTTCGGCCGGGCTCTCCCGAGCGCCTGGAGCCAAACATCAGCTCTGGAATCCCCTGACAAGCTCGCCTCCCCTGTGGCAAACATGAAGGATCCTCCAGCTCCAGCGCTTTCTCGCGCCCGCGGCTCCGGCAGGCCCCGGGGAGCCGCTGACGGGGCGGGCGCGGGCCTGGCCAGGGAGGTCTGGCTCTGTGTCCCCGGCCCGGGGAGCGGGGCAGCGGCCGGCTGACCCTCCGCTCGCAGAGCACCCCGCGCAGGCCCGGCCCTGAGCTGTGCTCGACCCCACGGCAGGGGCGCCCCGCGGGAGGGGCACCAGGGCCAGCGGGTGGGGGAGCTGAACCTTGGCGATTTCCAGAACCCTTTATCGGACACGCCCCACGGACCTCACCCCCGCTAGGCCCGACCCTGGCTCTGCCCGGGGCCCGGGACGGGCCGTGCGGCCTCCGAGCGGGACACCCGTGTCCTGCGCCGCGCGAGCCCCGCCCCGGCCTCCCAGGACCGACCCAGGCTGGACGCTGCCGGTGGGCCAGGGCCGCTCGTCCTGGGCTCACGAAGACTCGCGGGGGACCCGCGCGCCCCTGGCTTCCCTGTGTCCCCCTCCACGTCTCGGTCCCGGCGCTGAGAGAGCCCGGGAGCCAAGACTCCGACAGTCGTGTCGTCCAAGAGGCTCTTTGGGGTCGTGCCGGGGGAGCCTCGGGCCGAGCCCATCGCCGCCCGGCCTGGGGAGACGCCTTCCTCCTCCAGCAGGTGCCGCGAGCGTGGCGGGCGTCCCGGGGCAGTCGCTCTGGAAAGGGCGGCCGAAAGGAGCGCGGCCTCGGGGGCTCCCGGTCAGGGCCAGCGGGCAGGAGCAGAGACGGACGCCAGGGGACAGGAGGGCTGGCCACGGTGCCCGGGAAACCTCCGCAGCGCGGGGCCCGCGTGGGCGCTGCCGTGCCCGAGCCCCGCGCACTCCACAGCGGACATGCACCTGGGCCGGACACACCCCCTGACGTCCCGTCTGCAAGGACAGCGCCCACAGCGCCACCCGCAGCGTGTGGCCAGCAGCTGCCCATCCCTGGTCTTTCCCCCCAGCTCCCCATCGGCCTTGCCCTCCGCTGTCCCTTTCCAGAGCCCCTGCGTGGAGATGGCCGGTGGCTGGCAGCAGCACGTCGCCCAGGGCGCACGGAAGGGGCAGGAGCCGGGCGTCCCCAGGGCCCGGGGGGAGAAGCCCCAGGCCTCACACGCAGGGGCACGGCCACACGTGGGACCCAGGTCGTGGGCGACCCCACAAGGCCACCTTGAGTCTCGAGTGCAGGACAAAGACAAAGGAAGGACATGGTTCATCTTAAAATTCTTCAAGAATCAAAAAAGCTCATAGGGGCCTCCCTGGGGGCGCAAGCGGTGAAGCCTCAGCTCTGTGAAGCTGTCCGCAGCCTCTGCAGCACATTTTCCATCCCCAACCAGGGGGCTCCCCACAGGGCGCAGCAGACTCTCCTGTCTCCCGCTGCTCCCCTCAGCAGTGGGTTTCAGTGGATCCGCCTGTTCTGCTCCCCGCTCTGTCTCTGGGGAGTCCTCTCACCCCCACACCTCTGCTCTGCACCCCAGCTCTTGAGTGCATAAATGAATAAATCTTTAAAAAACAAAAAAAAGCTCATAGAGTAAAATTTGAAAATTGGAACTTCCGGGGGCCCCAAACAGGTGTGTGTCTAACGCCGGCACATTCCCCCCCGAGCGTCTTCCTCTGAGGATTTCATCTTGGCAGGTGCTTGTCCGCGGTGCCATCGTAGGAGACGCCCGGCTCTCCGGGGCCTCCCGGCCTGTCAGGCTGGGGCTGCTCGGGGGATGCCGAATCAGAGAGGAGAAACGAAGGCTGCGGCTCTGCAGCGCAGGCGGCGGGGCAGCTTTCCGCTCTAGCGTCCTCGCCCGGAGCTCCGGCGCGGGAAGCCCAGCCTGCCCCCCGGTGCCCGCCCCGGCCAGGGCGCGACCCTCAGACGGGCAGAACTACAGTCACTGTTGGAAACGCCGCCTGAGGAAACGCCTTGGCCGGCCCGGAGCTCGGACGGGAAACGGAGACCCCCGCGTCGATTCTGGAAAACCGCCGCCTGCGCTCCCTCCTGCCCGTCCGGATCCCCCTCTTTCTCGTGTCATTTCCAGCCTGGTGTGCTCCCCGGGGTGGCTGGGCCTGCACACGCCACCCTGCCGCTCCAGGCGGGGTCTGGCCCAGGGCTGGGTCTCCCCTTGCCGCCCCCCACGCAGAAGCCCAGGGCGAACCCCCAGCTCCGGCAAGCACGTCAGCGAGCGTGACAAGGGGGACTCGGCAGATGTGGCTGCTGAGACTCGGGGTCTGGATGGGGGACCCCAGATTCCCCAGGGGACCGACGTCACCAGCAGGGCCTTGGGAAGAGGGAGGCAGCGCGGAGGGAGGAGGCCGGGGGGACGGGCCTGAGCCAGCTTGAAGAGGGGAGAGACGCGCCAGCCTCGCGCCGGCCGCCGGGTGGGGGTCAGGGCCAGAGCGGCGCCCCTCCCGGTCACCCGACGGCACGTCTGGCTGGGCTGCGGCAGCGGCTGTGTCTCCCGAGTCCTGACGCGCCGGCCAGACAGGGACCGGCTGCCCCCGGCTGGGTGCTTAAGGGCCCTGGAGCTGGCCCTTGAGTTTCCGGCTGGGGGAGCCAAGGGGTGAGGAAGCCGCCGGGATCCTCTGGCGGCGCAGGGAGATTCTGGGCATCTTACGGAGGCTCTGGGCAGTGCTGGGAGGCTCTGGGCATGGCAGGAGGTTCTGGGCAGCTCAGGAAGACTCTGGGCACCTCAGGGAGGCTCTTGGTGGTGCAGGGCGGTTCTGGGCAGCATGGGGATTCTCTGGCACCTCCACTGGCATGGACGTCTGCAGGGGTGGTCCCAGTACCCCAACCAACCCCAAATCCACGGTGCGGAGGCCCCTTATGTAAAGGGGCGCGGCACTGCACGGGCCCCATCCCCGGGGGCCTGGCTCTCCTGCGGCCGGGCACGTGCAGCCTCCGTGCTGCCTCCTGGGAGCCGGGAGAGGCGTCGCGGGGCCAGCGTCTCTCAGGGCGACCCGCAGGCAGGCGGCCCAGCGTGTGCGTCCTGCCCCAGGCTGGCCGTGTCCCGGACCCTGCGCGAGCAGCGCACGTGTGCCCGCCAGCCCCCCGGCCGCTTCCCCTGCCTCGCAGCCCCGCAGCCCCGCTCTGGACTGGACGACACCCACGCCCGACGGGCAAAGGCGCTCAGCAGAACGGCCCTCTCCTGCCCGTGGGGGCCACCGGGAGGCCCGACCCTGCCGTCTGGGCGCAGACGCTGCGTCTTTCCTTCCGACAGCCCCACCCCCCCGCCTCCCTCTCTGTCCGCGCCCCACAGCCAGGCCGTCCCCCACTTCGACCGGCCCAGGGCTGTGCGGCATCCACCCCGAGGCCCAGGGGAGCAAGGCCCCGGGGAGCAGAGGACGTTGCTCCCAGGCCGGCTCCGGGCCCTGCCGAGGGCCGCAGCCGTCTCCCCGTGGCTGATCCCGCGGGACTTGCTCCACCTGCCCGCCAGGTGCGCAGACGGCAGCTCGCGCTCCGCCCGGCCGGACAGGGCTCTCTGACTGCGCGCCCCTCTGCCCGTCCACCACGACCCCCAGCGCCCCAAGAGGTGAGCCAGAGCCCCCTCAGCCCGCGCGGGAGGCCAGGGCCGTGCTTCCAGACGTCCCGGCGGGGAGGGCGGCCCCTCCGAGGGTCAGACACGCGTTTCACGGGGGTCAGCGCAGGAGAAGGAGAAGCTGGTCCTGCAGGCGCCGGGCAGGCCGCTGGGTTGTCACCCCGGACCCTCCTCGGGCCCAGGGCAGGCGCTTCCCCACCTCGCAGGTGGGGCCTGAGTCCGATCTCTGCCAACTCACTCCACCCAGGACGCGCCGTGGGCCCAGGCGGCCGTGCTGCTGACGCAGAGATGCTCCGTGTGGGGGACACTTACAGGGCCCCCTAGAGACACGGTTTGCAGCTGGACCCTGAGCGAGGGGCACCTCGCTGGGAGCCCTCGCTGTGCTGGTGTCTGTGCAGTGAGACCGCCGGGCCTGCTCCTCCGGAGGGCCGGGTGTCCCTGGGGGGCGCTGACCCCCCACCCAAGGCGGCACACAGCTGCCCCGGGACACGGCGGGCTGGGGTGTCAGGGCTGCGCCCCGAGGCAGGCCCAGCTGGTTACAGTCGCAGAGCTCAGGTTCAAAGGGCGGAGACCCACATTTCACAGAAGTGCCCGAGGCCTGTGCGGAGCGGGCGTTAGTGGAGTGTGGGGCGTTCAGATGTGAGGGGGGTTCATTTCTGCTCCAGAGAGGGAGGCGCCGTCCTCCTGGCGGGCGGGCGGGACCTGCTGTCAGGTCAGACAAGTGGGGTCCGCAGCTCGGGGCTGCTGGGTGTGACGCGGGGGCCGCTGGGCCGCGGGAGGGTCCGCCGTGCACAGCCGCGGGGCATGGGCACGGGCGCCCCAGCAGGCAGCCCCAGGTCATCACCCAAGGTGGGGACCCCAGAGTCCCGAGGCCAGGCTGTCGCCCACAGAGCACTTCACTCCGGGGAGGACCCCGTCGGGACCCCGCGGAACCCAGCCCGAGGGTCGGCCCTCCAGAGGCAGCAAACCCTCAGATTCTCACTCTCGGGGGGGACTGGCCGCCTCCGGGGCACAGTCCCTGCCGGAAGGGAGAGAGGAGATGGGGCTGGACAGAGGTGGAGGGGACCCCTCAGCCCTACAGCCCGGGAGCGGCGCTCAGGGCGGGGCGGGGTGGGGAGCTGAGGGCGCGCTGGGGGCTGGGGGCGCTGGGGGCGGGCCGGGCTGGAGGTCGCGCCCTCGGGTCTCCCCTGCGCTGGTGCTCCGTCACCTCCCCCGGCAGGATGCGCAGCCTCGGGCAGGGGCCCTGGAGACCGGGCGTCGCGCCGCGAGAGACCCCTGGCTTTAGCCGGGAGCGCTGAGCTCGCGGTCTCTGCCCCGAATGGGAGCTCGCAGTGTTCTAGGGGAGCCGGCAGGGGAGCCGGGGTCCTGCCTCCAAGAGACCTTCCCGCCAACCTGCCCGACCGCGAGCCTTGGCGGATCCCAGCCCCACGGCAGGTGCCGCGCCCCGGCCTGCCCGCACCTGCCCTGGAACTGCACCCCCACCTGGGCCCCCAGCCTGCCCCCGAGGTCCCCCCACCCCCTCCCCGCCTGCCCAGGGCCCCGGGGGCCGGTGGAGCAGGAATGGATCCAGCCCCCGCCCCCAGCACGGTCTCGGGTCTCCTGGGCGGGTAACGCCGGAGGGGCGCCCCCACTGCGCCTCAGCCTCGTCAGCCGCCCTCACCTGTGGGTCTCTAAACGTGCCACAGCTGGCAAAGCTTGGGGGGCCTGCTCCGGGAGCACCCGCCCAAGCCTGGGGCCAGGAGCCGGCCTTCCTAATACTCCCACCTTTCGCTCCCACCTCCGCCTCTGCGGGGCAGAAAGGATGTGGCATTTAGGGCGGCCCCGAGATGACCTTGGCGGTCGTGTGTTGTTTCGCGTGGAGACCGAGGGCCGGCTGGGCGGGGGGCGGAGGGCGAGCGGGCGCAGGGCCGGAGGGGGTCTGCCCCAGACACGGCTCCCCAGGGAGCGCCCCTTCTGCTCCGAGCACACTGGGGTTCGGAAGCACGTGCTCCCACCGAAGAGCCCGTCCGCGTCCCCTCGCACGGCTGGACCAGCCCTCGGTCGCCCGACGGCGCCTGCCACGCCAGGCCGGCCTTGTTCCGACCGCGCAGCCACGGGACAGACAGACGTACGCCAGGCGGGGAGGGGGTGTTGGGCGAGGGGCCTCCTGGCGAGGCCGGAGAAACGCCTGAGACTCTGGGTGCCTCCACCCCAGAAGCCGCCAGAAGCTTCTTCCCTAGATGCAGGTTCACTGGGGCTTGGGGGGCACCTCTCAGGATCCTTAGAACTTAGGGGGCCTCTCAGGCTCGCTGGGGCTTGGGAGCACTGCTCTGGGCGTCTCCTTCCAAATCTGGGTCAGCCTGATGACCCCAAGTTGCTTCTGGTTGCTAAGGGGCTTCCATCAAGTCTTGACCTCAATCTCATTGTTTACGAGGGGCCCGGAAGGACGCTGGGCCTCCCCTGAGATCTGGGGGCTCCGGGGAGCCGCTTCTCCCTCCTCCCCTCCCTGCACAAGCAGACAGGAGCACGACCCCCCCCAGAGCCTGGTCCTTGGGGAGCGGCGTGGGCCGGGCCCGCGTTGCAGGGTTGCGGGGAGGGCAGCCCGGCTCTGCCCGCCTCACCCTGGGAGCGGCGGTCAGCACAGCCTCGCCCCGCCGGCCCCCTCGCGCAGCTGCAGCCCAGCAGCCCACGGCCCCACGCCCACTCCAGGCGAGTCTATGACTCGATGAACAGTTCTCAGGAAAGTTCTGGAAGCAGGGCCGCCGGGGGCGAGAATTCACTGGGCAGGACTTCACGGAGCAGGCGGGTCCCCACGGCGCCCCCGGCTTTCGGGCCCTCCCGGGACACCTCGGGTCCCCCTCGCCCGCGGGGCAGAACCCAGCAGAGGCGGACAAAGCACAAGCTTGACGTGGGGGGACCGGTCATCCGAGGAGCTGAGTCCAGGCTGCCCTTTGGGGCACAGCCGCGCCGCTCAGACGAACCGCGATGCTGCTGTCCCCGCGGGGAGAGGCTGCGGCCGGCGGCGGGGGTCCGAGGGGCCCCTTGCAGTCCGGCCGGCCCTGGTTCTGGGTCCTGGGAGGCCGTTGGGGGGAGAGCGGCCGGGACGCCCCTGCGAGCAGGGAGCCGAGGCCAGGAGGACACAGAGACGTTCCCGGAGACGGCACGGGCAGCGCGGGGGCTGCGGGTCGGGTCGGCCAGCGAGTCAGGAACGACGGTCAGGACGCGGGTGGCTCCGAACGAGGCCGCCCCAAGAGCGAACACTCGGCCGTGTCCACGGAGCCGCCGCTGCCCCTTCCCAGAGCCCGAGGCTGCGCCGGCGGCTCCTGGGCTGGCAGCGCAGCCCCTCGGCGGCGAGACCCGCAGCCTCGTCCTTCCTCACAGCCCCTCAGCCCGGCCGCGCGGCGGCGGGAGGACGACGCTGGCTCCCGGGGCGCTTCCCGTTCACCCACGTGTGGGATTTTCATTCGGCCCGAACCCCACAAATACGGTGTGTCGACCGACCGGGCGGGCCTGACGCTGGGCTCAAGATCCCTGCTGGGTTTTCATCTCCCGCGCCGGCGGGCGCCCGCTGTGGGGCCGGGAGGTGCCCGCAGCCCGCAGCCCGCAGCCGGCAGCCGGCCCGCCCGTCTCCTCCCCGCGGCCCGTCTCCTCCCGGGGCCAGACGCGCAAAAGCGGCCACGCCGGCCGCGAGCTCGGCTCCCGCTTGATCGGTGCTTCCCACACGCGGCCGGCCAGGTGCCCCGCGGGCGGGCGGGGAAGGGCGGTTCGCCGGAGATCTCCGGCCAGCGAGAAGGGCGCCCCGACAGCCCGCGCCCCCGCTGCCGAGCGGGAGAAGCCCGGCGGGGGTCCAGCCACGGGACCCTCCGGAAAGGGCAGGGCCGGCGCGCGGGGCTGCGGAGGGCGAGTGGACGGGGCACAGGAGGCTCGGGGCGGCGGCTCGGGAGGCCGCGTGGGGCGGGTCAGGGTGGCCAGGGCCGGGGCCGCCCCGCTGGCTGCGGCGGACGCGCCCCTCGGGCTGTGGATGTGGGGAGGCCGGGCCTCTGCGCCTTCGGCCCCGTCTGCCCGGAGCTGAAAACTGGTTAAAAAGCGAAGTCGGGTCGTCATGCGACAGGACAGAGCCACGTGCTCCCGCGGGGGCGCCTCTGAGGAGAGGATCCTGCAGACGGAGCTGTGGTGACGCGGCCTCGGGAGAGACAGGCCGCGGGCCCACAGCCGTCTCCAGCGCGTTGGCGCCGCCCATGGCGCCAAGGGCCAGGCGCCGCTGTCCAGGCTGCTTTGGCTCGGCGAGCTGCTCCGCCTGCCCGGGGGACCAGAGTCCACAGCGCGACGCGGGACGAGCCCGTCCCGCGCTGAGACGAGCCACACACGGGCGCCCCTCTGCGCGGGGTTTCCACGCGTGGCCGCGCCGACATCTCCCTCTTGCTGTCGCGCCCGCTTGTTTCTTCCTTGCTTCGGGAGCGGAGCTTAGAGCACGTCAGCAGCAGGTGCGGCGCGCGGGGCAGAGGCCGGGCCCGCGTGTGGAAGGAAAGCCGTCCCGGCGCGGGCCCGTGGCCCCTGCCACCAGGCCGCCGTCGGAGGCGGGCGCGCCGCGGGCCAGCGGCAGCAGGTCGGGGAAGGAGGCGCAAGTGCGAAGCCTGCCGCGCCCTGGCACGGGCCGGCGTGTGAGCGGCCTGGACGCTGGCTTCGCGGCGGACGCCGTGCTCCGGCCTCAGGCACCCGGCCGAGGGCGCGTCTGCTGGGCCAGGCGGCCCGTCTTCCCGGCTGGGCGGCCCCCGAGCCCCCATGTCTGACCGTCAGCCGCCGCCGGGTGCTCGGGAGGCGCAGGGGGGCTGGCGGCCCGGGCCCCCTCCCGGCGGCTTCCCTGGAGCCGCGCCGCGAGCGAACGTGGGGTCGCACGGTCCTTTCCTACCCCCACGCCTGCGTGTCATGCCGTCACCGTGACCGCGGCTCCTGCTCTGCGAGTGTCCCCCAGGGGAGTGGCAGGACGCCCCACAAGCAGGCCCCTGCAGCTGGCGCCCCCTGGCCGCAGACCCCCACGGGGCGCCCCTCCCAACACTTGCAGATGCCCCGCGAGCAGCTGCTGGCCAGGCTAGGTCTGGGGCCCGCGGCCTGGCCGCCTCTGGCCAAGCAGAAGACAGCGAAGAAGCACCCACGAAACAGGAGCTCGTGCGCCGCCCCCCGCCGGCTTTCAAGCGTTGTAGATTTTCCCCTACTTGGGCGTCCATGCGCTCTGTTCCATGCAGCCTCCAAGCAGTCCTCTTTGAATCTGGGGGGAGCAATGGGAAGAAGAGAAAAAGCTCCCAGGTCCCCCTTAAAAAAGGAGACTTCCCGGCCAGCTCGCCGCTCACTGATCACAGGCCATCGGGGTAGACACATTCAAGCGTTTCAGTAATTAAAACCAGCCCCATCTCCTCCGTCTTCGCGCAGTCTGTGCTTCGAGATTCCAGGTGTTTTCTTTGCTAGAACCGCTCAGAACAGAGCCGCGGAGGCGCTGGGCAGTCTCCACAGACCACACACGCCGGGCCGCTGGGCCAGCGCAGGCCACCGCCTCCCGGGAGGGGTCCAGGCCTCGGAGGGCGCAGCGCAGCCGCTCTTGCGGGTGATGCTCTCCTTGGTTGGCACGCGCCGTCAGACAGCCCCGTGGAGGCTGCAGGGGCATGCGATGCCCTCTGGAATACATAAACACACAAGCTACGCCCAGTTCTGTGTCTCCACACCAAGGGCAGCGGGAGGAGCCTGTCCACTTGAGAAGCGGCACTGGGACAGGCTTCTAGCCGCGCCGTCCAACTCGTAAGTTTCTTGATTCTTCCTCTGACTTAAAAACCACCTTTCCGGGCCTCCCCCGGTGGCGCAGCGGTTGAGCGCTGGGCTGCGAGGCTGCCTGCAGCCTCTGCAGCGCCGGTTCATTCCCCGGCCGCCGGCGAGGGTCCCACAAAAAAAAAAAACAAACAAACCAACCCACCACCTTTCCTCCACGGCGTGCCCACAGCCGGCGCCTGGCGGTGAGCAGGGGTGAACACCGGAGCTTCGATTTTTTGACTCATCTGGCCCCTGCCTGCTGTGCCCAGCTCCGCTTCGCCAACTCCCAGCGTGGGCGTTTCTGCAGGGAGATGTGCACCGCAACCGCCAGGTTTTACGTTTACCCATCACCTGGGTTCTTACCTAGAATAAACTTACATTTTCAGTGATTATTTTATGCCCTTTATCTCAGTGAGAAAACGACAGGCAAGTGCCCACGTCACTTAATGAGACGCATCATCCCCAACCCGCCACTTGCACTACTGGGCTGTTGAACCTTCAAGCCTACATCGGCCGGCGGCCGGGGCTACCAGCCAGCCTTAAATTTCAGATTTCAAGTCTAGCCAAAGTACTTGACAGAAGTTAAATGATTGGGAATTCTTAATGACTATCAACTGGAATAGCTCTGCACTAGCTTCTTGTAAATAAGAGTGGATTCGCCCGCAAATACTTTTCTTAGTATTTTGCTCTTACCCATTTGCCCCATAACTTGCATTAGCACCCAGCCACGTAGCCAGAACACACACTAAGGAAATAAAACCCTAGTGAATTTTCATCTTAACTTTGAGATGCTAAAACTGTTGGGCAGCGCGTGGTCTTATGGCCTGTGCTGTCTCCATATGCCTTACAAAGTAGCACTTAACTAGAATGACTTTAATATACGTTTTCTGGAAAGATGTATTCTCAGCCTTACGATGACTCATTTTCTTTTAGATGTGGAATGTTTCCTACACAACTGTTAGATGCACAATTAGCTGAACGGCTTCCTAATGAGACCACAGAGCTGCAGTCAAGGGTAGCAGATACTATAAATTACATTAGGAAGAAAACCTGACTCTAGTCCCTCCACTCACGCCATGGAAATCGCTCCCTAACTATGAAGCGTATTATTTGAATTAAGTTTAGATTAGTATTTTTCGCTTAAACCCGTTTGCATCTGATTTTACAGGAGGAAAAACATGAAAACCTGCTTTACTTCTCCTCTTTGAGAAGCTGGCCTGGCGTGTGAAGAGTCATGCATTCGGGGCCGGGAGCCAGGTAGCCCCAGGGAGGCGAGGATGTGAGCGCCTGCGGGACACCACAGGCCCAGGCGCGTGGCGGATGGCCGCAGGGCAGGGTGCCTGGTCTCCAATGAGGGCACCACTGGCCATTCCAGCTGACGGCCACAGAGAGCATGCAGCCCGCAGCCTCTTAGGTATTTTGACTTCTGAAGCAGCACAGGCTTTGTGAAGGGATCTGGGGTCTCGCCTTTGGCCTCTGTGAGCGACCAGTTGGGCCAGGCCCACGGGCTGGGGGCTGCGAGGTGCATCCTGTGCCTGAGTCCTGCAGTGCGCTCCCCAGGGCGTGTGGAGGAGGCCGCCAATGAAACGAAGGTTCTGGTGAATGGTCAGAAAGCCCAAGTGACACGGAGATTATCCATTAAAAAAAAAAACAAACAGGACGAGAAACTTCAGGTGTGAGGAGTCACTAAGAGGCCAAGACAAAGTCTTAGGAGCGCACACTCTCCTGGGAACTCCCACGTCTCTCTCCGCCCAAGCAGCCGAGGATGCTGGTCCGCGCGGGGCCGGCACATGTCTGCATTCTTGCATCTAAAGCTGCATGCAGATTGGACCCGAGTTCATTAACGTGAGGCCTCGGATGCACGTCCCACTGGGAACACAGAAGCCAATTTACTGATTTCCTCTTTAATCAGGGCGATTACGACGCTCACCCTCCAGCTAAGTGGTATCAGAGCTCCAGAATGTCAAGTCTCCTGTTTTCTTTTAAAAGGTGTTAACGGTAGCAATAAAAATTAAAAATGTGCGTCCTTTATTCTGGGGGTTTACTCCAGAGGGGGCCACAGCAGCACGGGGCGGGGGGGGGGGGGAGGGGGCGGCAAGTGTGGGGCTCAGGAAGACCCACCCCAATGTCTCTCTCCACACCCACTTCCACAGGAAACGCTCTGAATGGCGGCTACACACACGATGCAGATCATGAAAACGTACCTGGTAATCAAATCTCTCCATAATCGCATTGTCAAGACGACAGTTTTTAAGCTGGGAGCTGAGCTTTTTCCACAATGAAGTGTCTCTTGTCAAGAAGGGACAGCAAGTCACGAGCAGCGCGACATCGACGGTGGCGCCCTCGGACGGTGGCGCCCTCGGCTGCAGCCGCCACCCACCTCCTCCATGTCTCAGCCCGCAGCAGAGATGGGGGATGGCGCTGCACTTGGCAGAGCCAGTCTGATTCAGTACTGAGGGCCAGGGTGGCACAGAATTGCACCAAGTCTCTTCGTAACAAAGCCATTTCAAGTCAGACAGCTTTGCAGAAAAAAGACACCACTGAGTAAGTGTACGTGGTATTTCTAAATGTTGTCTATAAAAAGTTTCCATTTTAGATGAAGATATTAAGGAATCTGTGACAATGTTTTAAAAAAAAAAAACAACTACCTTACTGTACTCCTGAGAAAGTTTGAGTCCAAAACGTTTTCTATTGAATAATGGCTCATAATTTAGCGGTGCACTTCATCGAACCAAAAACCACTTGCTGGAAATACTGTAATAGCGAAGTCTATGGGGGAAAGACCTCTCCAACCAGCAGCCTCCCCGGCCCCAAGTGGAGAAAGTTTAGCCTGTGACACACGAAGTACGAAGACTTCGCTGGCTGGCAAAAAGTATTTGGTCATGAGCAATTTTATGTAACCCTCTGTCTGCTTTCCGTGCTCTCTAGAAAATTCCAAGCTGCATCTGCCTAGGAAACCTCAAGCACTTCCCTACTGTGTGTCCAGTTGCACACACGGCTGTGGACAGGGTGACAGAGTCCCACCTGCCGGCGGACTCTGCTAGCCCACGGGGGTCACTGGGCACCAGCTCCTCAAAGGGCACCGTTTGCTCGAAAAATGCGCCCCACCACCCAGCACCGACTTCACCATCTCCTCAGTGACGCCTTCCAGTGTTTGGCCAGCAACAGAACAGCATAAATTACACTGACCGCAGCGTTTATCATTCCAAGAACGCGGGAGTTTCGGATTCGATGCTATTACACAGCTGCAGTAAAGCGGGATTCACACGTTCACCTTTGAAAATGGTGCTTTACAGCTTTTTAACACAAAAGGTGACAATGACATAAGTACCCTTAATTGAAAATGAGACGCGACTGCGCTCACAGGGCTCGGAGCACGCATGGCAGGTGACGCAGCATTTCTTCATCATGTGAAGTGACAAGGTGCCACGACAACGTGCACATTAGCAGCTTGAAGCCATCTTCCAGTTACTGCAGGTGTGTGCTGCGCCGTGGGGACGCGGACGCCCCCCGCCCACGTGTCAGCCCCATCCACCTGACCGCCACACAGGCCCCCGCCACCGAGACGATCAGTCTGACCTAAGGCCGCCTGGTCTGTTCCGATCCGGTCAGCCGTCACCGCGGGGAGGAAATGCACGAGCCCCCTGAGCGCAGCCCCAGGCGTGTGCACGCCGCGGGTGTACGGGCGGAACACGGGGACAGCCTGGTCACCGGGCTGGTAAACAGCACATGAGTGGTTGTTCCTTCTGTAACAGGCGACTCTCCGCAGCTCCCACCGCGAGAACTCTAGAGTAAGCAAAGCGCCCCTAACCGAGATAGACCGTTGTTTACAAAGGCGAAGATTCACCCTGAGAATGGGTAACCCAGGACAACTACTTCACAGAGAAGGAAAAGACCAGAATCTGTGAAATAAAAAAAGCACCTCAAGTTAAACTCAAGAATTCATGCACAGAGGTCGGTTTAGCGAGGTGGCAGCCGCAAGCAGCAAGAACAAGCCAAGAAATTGCACACGACCAGCAGGTCAGCGACGCGGAGCCCACCCGGCAGCCACTGGGGCTGGGCGCCCTGTGCGCACTGACGCCGCGTGGGCCTGTCCTGGGGAGAGGGTGAGAGCGCAGGGAAACCCGAGGCTAGTCCAGCTGTGCTAGCGGGTCCCTCCTGAGGCTGGCGTGGGAGGGGGGCCGGCCCTGCCCGCCCGCCCGCCCGGATGGTCTGATAAGGGTCGCCCCACCTGTGGCTCCACCCGCCAGAGTCCCGCTGGCAGAAGCCGCCGGCCCAACCACCCAGCGCTCGATGAAGGATACACGTCTAACGAACGCGCACATCTGAATAAAGGTGGGACAGCCCCAGATTTGTGGCTTGATCATAAAGCCATAGCGCTGGCCCTGTGAAGAAATGGCGCAACAAAGAATGCAACGGGTTTGTCAGGTGTATCGTTACAACGAATCCCGTCACTCTGCTGTGAGCGGACAGTGATTATTTCGGAGGAGGAGGAGGGAAAATAAAGTGTGGCATTAGTAATGCAGATGCTTAGAGGCAAGTGGCAAGACCGGAGGAAAGGCGTCCCGCGCGTGGTGCCCCCGCCCCGCTGCAGCCGCCCGAAGGGAGGCCGCGCCGCGGCTGTCTGCCGACAGACAACACGAAGACAAGCCACGCCTGTTATCTGTGGTCACGTTCCTCAGGTTAGTCCAGTAACTCAAGACCTGAACATGGTTTTGTCTTTATTTGTTTATTTTAATTAAACACGTAAAGGTTAATAAACAAAGTCCAGAGTTAGTAGGTTGGTAATATAACATTTATTAAAATAATGCTATGGGTTAATAGAAACAGCAAAGAACCAAAGAATTAAAATGCAAGCTATGTAAAATCCCAACTAAAACCCAAAGTGTCTAATGTATTCATTCATTAGCTAACTAAAAGCCCAAGAAAGACAAAGACTCCCAATATAATAAAGTACTGCAAAACAATTGGCAATATTCAGTTATCAAAATTGTGAATTTTGCATTTTGTATCCTTTTCTCAATCAAGAAAAAAATTCTTTTTGAATGTTATATAACATACATATAAAACAAGATAGAAAAATACATTATAAACTTGTAACAATGGCTGTAAATACATTATCTTACATGTTTCTCATAGGCAATAGGTTGGTTATGGTACATACACAGCATGAAACTACTAAGGTAACAAAGAATAGACAAAATACATGTCAGCTGTACGGGAACATACAAGCGACACTCCCATCTACCCACACTAAAAATTTCATAATACTGTCAGAAAAAAAGTCTTAAAAACTACATATTTTAATAAGAAATAAATTCAATAAAGAATAATACTGAGAACCAAGGCATTCAGAGATTTCAAAAGTCATGCTTTTTTTCAGTTGATCCAAAATTTTGTCAACTAAGTTTTTAGAAGTTTGTCCAGAGCCAACATTACTCATAAATGTCACACATTTATTTCATACATTTACTTTCTTCCCCCAAAAAGACCTTTGATAAACATCTAAAATGTCCAGGTATAACGTAGTTGAGATGAAACTGGATCAAATACTGGTATCGTTTTTAGACTACTATCACCTCAAGTGTTTTGAGTGTCGCAAATTTATTCAACCAACCAAACAAAATAAAAATCAAAATGGCACAGCATATATTGTCAATTAATCAAAACAACTGTATGTGTAACAGAAAGACAAAGCAGTGGCACATTAAACCGAAGCTAGCTGAATATAAAACAATGAATGTCTATTGCATAGTAAAGAAACTGAAAACGGTTTCCAAGTGAGACAAGATGGCGGAGACCACCACGAGGTGCTACCAAGCTCACTGCTGACCTGTGACCGTGAAGCTGCGGGGGTGTGGGGAGGGGACGAGCTGATGAGCCGGGCCACCGCCCTTGATTTGCCACGTCTGGTACTGAGCCATTAATAATTGTTTACTCCCGTGTTCAGAAGTAGACTGTGCACAAACTGCTTCCACTACAAAGCTAACTGAACTTCTGGAGATGCTGGAAGCTTACGAGCACGTGTAGTTGAGTATTTCTTTGCACAATGATGCTAGTTTTTCACATTCTTTTAAAGTTAAAAAGAGAAAGGTGTGTGGGGTGGCTTAGGTAAGTTACCAAAACCAGCGAAGAGATGAACTACCCAAGTCACTGGTGTGCGGACAAGTAGTCTGATTAAATTTGGGTCATTTAAACACATTGTCTTCCAGAAAGAAAACCACAGATATGACTGTTTATCAAAACAAAGATGACTTTGACATCTTGGCATATCATCTCCAATTAATAAGAAAATATCCAAGACACACACCCATGCCCTCCCCTTCTCCAAATAAATTAAAACTCTGTAATTTTTTCTGTGAACTTATGTTCAGATCACACAAAATCTTTATCTCAGAATCTTTGGGGCTAACATTAAACATTACAATAACCAGAGCACTCAATTATGTTTTAAAAGAATGACTTTAAAAACTTGTCAGGCATTAGAAAAATTATCAATTTTTTTCACAGTATCAGATTTGGCAAATTTGCATCAAGGTTATGTGGCTAAAATCACACAATTCAACCATCAACTCATTTCTCTCCCCTCCAATCTTCTTTCACATACTGGGCGACTGAGTAACATGCACTGACTTGTATTCTGAGGGAGGAGCTGATCTTACGAGACACTTGACTAAATGACCATGAAGGAAAATAAGGCACTTTCTTGTCTTTAGACTTATTCCAATACTTAAAAAATAAAAAAGAAAGACAAAAAGGCTCTTTTGGTCTTTTGTTTCTTGACAACCACCAGAAAAAATCATTTAATGAAATAAAGGGTTTCTTTGTTCTTTTTCTTTTTTTTATAACACTTGAAAGTATAAAATGCTACATTTCCAAAAATATATATATTTGTTCTGCACCAGCACCCTTGTATAGTAAAAGTATCTACTTTGTTCGTGTGTTTCAATGCACTACACTTTATCTACAAGTTCATTACATGTGTACAGCAAATAGGCAAGCATGGCTTTTACATCCTTAATGATTTTTTCTATACAGGGAGGTTTAAAAAAAATATTTGAACAGTTTGCCCAGTAATGTGACACATAATGCATGTACCTTGCTCTCGCATATTTCTGAAGGAGGTGTAAGATAAAGGTTCAGTAAATTTAACTCAGATAGTTATCTTTTTAAAAATAGTGTTGCAGTTTTGTCCTTTGCATTACTTTTCAAACTCCTTATTAGCTTTTCTCTCATGGCACACTTCGAATACTTCAGATTTGGGCAGCAACTAAAAAGGCTGCGACTCGTGCCCTGTGAGGGCATGTAGTGACTGAACAGCGTGTCAAATTTTGAATACTTTTGAGATCACTTCACCAATGACATCCCTGACCGAAGGTTCATGCATGATGCATCACCACACAGTACATTCAGAGAGCTGCGACTTGCTATGAGAAGGGGTTCCTAAAAGTCTCTCACAGTAACTGCCTCTGTCACCGGGTAGTTAGGGCTATCTGTCTCCCCTTCCGAAGTGAGGCCTTCTTACCGTTCGCTTAGAGTGGGACAGTAAAGATGATCAGTGCTGTGGGATGAATTGGGCCTTATTGCTTTGCTACTATTCAGTGCAGGTTCTAGAACCACTTTCACCCAAACAGAAAAAACAACAACGAAAGCTGAGTTGGAGGACAACGATTTCTTTGTCTTTTGTTTGGTTAGATGGTAAGACGAACGGACAAGTGCCTCAGCTCGCTGCACTGACGACAGGCAAGCAAAGGCGATTACCAGTTAACTGATCAGCAGGCAGGCATGGTCAGGTCATCATTGGGTGAAGAGTTCAGAGGTCAGAAGGTCATAGGTTAGTTGCCGGTGGCGGCTGGGTGGTTAGGAACAAAAAAACAAAACAAAAAAAAAAAAAAAAAAGAAAAGAAAAGATAGAGAAGAGATTAGTCTCAGCTAGTGACGGCTTAATGACAACATGAAAACTAATCACAACTAATAAAAAAAGCATGTTTAATTCTGACAAACTGATCGACACCATCTACAGAATACAATAAAAATCATGACAACTTTATATCATGATTTGAACAAATGAAGGAGAGCCCACTCCCACAAAAAAAAAACAAAAAAAAAAACAAAAACAAAAAACAAAAAAAAAAAAAAACAAAAACTGGTTAACAGGGGAAAATAGAAATAAAATACAACTAACAACTAATAGTTAGTAGCAGTCAATGAAAGAAATTGGAAAACAACACGATGAATAGGTCCGATATACAGAATTCTGAACAGTCAGTGCAGTTACCAGTATCTGACTGCTATTAAGCATTAGTATTCTCTCAGATGCAAGCATTAAAGCAACTATTAATGATGGATGTGATTATTAATAACTGATGATTAACAGAAATGGAGCTAAAGAAATTTGGTTTTCTATGAACAATTTGGTTCAACATAAACTCTGGGCCAAACAAGGTTTCTTTTGTTCAATAAATGTTTATTGCTTTTCAATTATTCTATTTACAGACAACATGGAGTTTCTGGGCCTCATGATACAAAGCGATACTAAACTGTCGACTAGCACGTAGGCAACATCAAGGGAACCGGAAAGAGGGCAGGCCTTCCGCGCTAGCCCATGCTTTCCAGTTGAAAATACTATTTTACACATATAGAACACTTATAAAATGCACTTGCATGTAAACACTGTAAAATCCTGCCATTTAAAACTCTATACTCAAAAAGCTCTAAATACATCAAAAAATAGAAGAAATTTCTAATTGATACCAATAAGGCATTTTAAAACTACACACAGCTTTCTTTATTCAATTTCAAAGCTAATACTCTGCAAATACAATAAAATCTGACATTTCATATACATTCCTGCCTTATATTTTTATATTTTAAAAGAAGCCACCTGTAAATACTATTTTCTTTTGAAAAATAACAAACAGAACAAAAAAATTTAAAAAATTACAGTAAAACATAAAGTAGTTCTCAAGTGGAAAAGTTATCACTCCCCAAGTTGTTCCTTCCTTAATCAACCTCTGTCACATTCTGCTTCACCAAACTTGGTCCACTTAACAGTAGTATGATTTTTAAGACTTATTCAACAGCTTAATTATTTCTACTATATTCTGAGGTTTGCTAGAATTTTCTGCACTGTTGCCACTGTGACTAAGGCAGAGGAGGTGTGAATGAAAAGATATTCAGTGCAAAGGTAGGTTCTGTGCCACTTCAGAAACCAAAACCCAGGAGGTGTGATGCTGGAGCTTAAATCAGCTATAGGGGGGACTGGTTTATCGTCATGTAACAAAAATGCTTTCTCTAGTCTATCATTTAGGATCGATTATAAATACTATAAAAATACTGTATCTTCAAAATGGGACCAAATCTTCCCTGAACTTCCTTAAAATAACTGGAATTTTATTTAAGACAAAAATTGTTATTCCAAAATCATAGAAAATAAATATTTAACACAATGTAGTCATGTCATTTCATAGTACTCCAGAAATACAGAATCTTAAAGCATTTTTGATATTATTTAAAATTTTGATTAAAATTGTATTAAGATTTTTATACAAATTATGTAAATGATGGCTTTTGTAAAATCATTATTCAGAAAAATTCTGAAGTTCTTTGAGTGTGGAATATAGAAACAAAGCAAGCTACCATTTACATACACCCCAGTACACCGATATATCCTCTGCCAAGTCCTGGCCTCCACAGTACACACAGGTGTGTCAACTGTGCAAAATCACTTATGGTTCATGTAACTAAAAAGTCAGTTGGTCTTTTAAAGGTTTCAAATTCAGTTTTGAAGTATGTGTAGAGGTGGGTTTGTTTTTAGTGAAGAACTAGGTGTTTGTCAACCATGCAGTACTCTAATGCTTATATTGAATTACATGGTTCTATGTCCCAGGGCTGAATTTCCTTGCATTCAAAGAATGCTTATATTAATCTTTCCTTCAAAAGACATTTTAAAATAATAAAATAAAACCTCAAAAATAGAGAAAACAGTAGTATCATAAAATAATTTAAGTGAAGGACTTCAGACATCTCCCTCAGACCCAATGGGTGCATACAGTGACAGTGACAGCAGTATACGAGTATTGTGTTATTAAAAAAAAAAAAAAGGAGGATTTCGGTTTATTGACACTGCGTTTTGAGTAAAAACAGTGACAGGACTAATCAAAACACATAATACAGAAGAGTCATGCGCGGAATGTGTTGTCATTTCCAAATACAATCAAATCTTCCTACCTTAACTATCTCAAGGCACTGGAGTATTGAGCAGGCCAGTAATTATTTTTGTTAAAACAAAATTAGGAGAAATTGCCTCAAAGGAAAGGCTAACAGAAGAAAACCTACTTTAAAAGTTCTCGTTACAAGTGTTAGACATTACCTATGTGGGAAAAGGCTTCAAATTATTCAAGGAAATTATCTGGTTTCTTTGAGCCTCAAGTGGCTGTTTAGAAGTTTTCTCCTCACAAGGAGACTCGGTCTGATGCGAAAGGTGTTGGCAAGCTTGCACACAGCGCACAGCAAGTGTTACTTTCATAGATGATCACTGAGCGTGGGGTCTACTTATTTTGTTTACTGAATAATCACTTCAAATAATGCATGACTTAGATGAAGTCTTCCGGACTCCATAATTACGGATGATGCTAAGAAAACACCAGATGTCTTGGAAAGGTCTCTGCTCTCACGTGGACATCCACCATGAGCAGCAGGTGGGTCTTTCCGAAGTCCATAAAAAACACAGGACTGGAGTATAAATCCACCACTTTCTCCCACTAATTTCTAGAGACTCTGATGAACTTAATGTGCAGAGAGTAAATGTGCCATGACAGAAGCTTGTAAAAAAATAAAAAATAAAAAAAATAATAAAAAAACCCTCTCCACTTTGCTTCGATTCCTATCTTACGCTGGAAATCTTAGAAAACAATTCAATGTCAATAAACCGAAAATATCATTCAATAAACATAAATAATTTATAAAAGGGTCCAAGAGCATATATAGGACACAAATTACAAACTGTTGAAAAGGAGAAAAATGAAGACTTATTTTCCAGTCACAGGTTAGTTAGAAGGAAATCCAGACAGCTGGATTCATGTCACCACAGAACTTCAAGAGAGTTTACCTTCAGATAATGTATTTTAGCAGCAAATGACAGAAATCAAAGGATCCATTTTGGCAAGAGAATGTAAGATAAAAGGGAATTGATTTTCTGATTTATAAAAATATCCAACTGCATCAAAGTTATCTTCACAGTCCTTACTTTGTTGATGTCAGCTAAGTTAACTTGACATGTATATCCTCATGTTTGTATAGTGGCTCAAATATCTTATTAAAAAGGAAAATGGAAACTAAATCTTCAGTTTTCTCCACAAGGACACAGGAGGCATATATTCCTTTACTTCTCTCATTAAAGCACCATCCACTCAGTTCATTTTGCAAAACCAACCCAAAATTTCAGAAGAATTAAAAAGCAAATTTTAGCAAAAATATTACTGAAAAATAATTAAGGCAACATAAGAATTTAATAGCTCCCCAAACAGACTAATTTATGTTTTAGTAGGCATATTATCAGTTATTCTAGTACAGGATTCAATAAGTAAAAATATGAAGGGAGCAAGAGAAACAAACAACCCACCAAAACAACCCAACCCTTCCATCTGGTTCATTATTACAAATTAATTTAGAAAAGGGAATGAAATGGTGTGCAGGTAAGCAGTTATATTTTTCCATCAGGTGTGGTGTTGCAAATTTTACGGACACCCAAGGCATTTCTTATAAACAAGAACTGCAGAACTAAACTAACCTCGGTCTGCGGTCACAATCCTTTGGTAAGGATGGACACGCATATCGTGCCTTCGAACTTTAGTAGCCACCGCACCTAGTTAAATTGCAATTACCAAGACAACGTTAGAAAACATTCACAAGGGAAAAAAAAAAAAAAAAAAAACAAACATTAACAGCAGGTTTATCAAAATGGATTTCAAATGTTCATTTACTACAAAAGTTTCATTTTAAGAAACATGTTAAGGCACAGTAGTTTTAAAATTAACCATAATACATTGCGTCTCTAGGCGTCTATTAATATTGCATTCACTTCAAACATCTTGGCCTTACCCTATTTGAGGCGCTCATTCACAATCCCCAGTTACAGTGTTTCATGAGCTCTACCAGACCCAGCACAGTCAAGCTTTACTAGTCACATATTCACTGAAGTGCCTTTCTTGCAGCAGACTACTTCAATAATGCCACATTTAAAACTGACAATTATATTCTAACCTTAAGACCACTTCCAGAGTTTATCACTTAAAAAGGTTTAAAAGCAATTCTTAAAGCCTACAGATTGTGATTTTAAACTTTGAGTCAATAAGTATGAACTGCAATGAATTAGGTGATTAGTAAAGCAAACAGTATAGTACACTTAGCAGTCAGTACTCTACTATACACTCCTGTATAAATCACCGTTACTTTGTAAGGGTACAGACTAAACCAAATTAATAACATATTTTTACTTTCTATCAGTGTGCAAAAAGTGCAAGTAAGTCACTGACTGCTAGGCTAAGCTCCCCCCCAACCCCCTGGAGGCTGCTGAGACTAAGCATTTGTTAAATTCAGATCTGATGAGGGTTCAGTTAAGACCGTTCTTGAATTCTTAGCCTTTCGTTGGGAAAGCCATACCTAAAGATAAAAGGAAGGGAATTAAAAATTAGTCATCAATGAAGATTTGATGCTAACACCAATCTCCTCACTACCACCAACACACTGTCTGCATCTGTTTTGAAGGGCACTGCTTATTTAAAATAATATGATGTGAGACTTGATATAGAGCATGCATGTTATCTGTGTGCAAATTTATTATAACTTAGCAATTGGAAATAATTTTCTGAGCTCTCCAACTGGTAAAAATTATGTTTTACTGCTTAGGTGGCAAAGCAAGAAATAAAATTGGCCATAATGCAGTTTTATTTTTTTTTTCCACTTAGTATTCCTTATTCATCTTATAAAATGCCAATTCAGTATTTGTTTCATTTTGCTTTTAATTTTGTCTAACAATTTTTATAAGTAACAATTTCCCAACACAACAAAAAACATATTGCTTTAAGATGAGAAACAAATTTGACTGCAGTGCCTCTTGTTGTTTCTAAGCAGTAAAGTCTTGGTCCATCACCCCCCTTTCATTTTAGATAAGCTAATCTTCTAAACGTGTAACTCCAAGAGGCAAAATCAGCGAGATCTTGCACTGAGAGTGCTGGAACAGCAGCTGGTGGCTAAGAGTGCCAGCCCTGCAGGAAGCAACAGTCAAACTCCTCGAACAGACGCTGTGCTGCAGCAGAGAGGAGCTCTGGGGAGAGGAGCAGGCGTGGGGTCACAGAACAGAGCGTTAACAGAAAGGAAAACGTAAACAGGTTACATGTTACATGTTATTGTAAAAATGCTTCAAGGATGTGCAACAGAAACAAGCCTCTCACCAACAGTTCTATGGTATGACCTGTCCTGTACTACTTCACACAAGGATTTAAACAGAAAACATGTACAATAAAAAGTATCTGCCATGAAACAAAAGGCGCCTGCATGCGTGCACACACAGATAACATACAGAGCGCGTGGTTCCTTTAACTGAACAATGAATGACTTCTCAAGTTTAAATCTTAGTGTCCAGGTCCACTAAAGGCTTTCAAATTTTTATAAATCAGGATTAATGCTTGGGGTGGGGGGGAACCTTTAAAAGCTCAAAGTCCTAAAAGTCAACAGCATGCATGCAGCACCAAGGTCATATACAATTCAAGGAAAAAAGTATTCAAATTCTGTGTGGTAAAACAAAGGGGCAGCCAGGAAGCAGTCTGCTCCACATTGACTGGTCGTGTTATGACAGCTGCTGTACTCTAGTCCTTCATCCAGCAAGTCAATGGGCTGAAATATCAGGCATGACTGGCATTTCAATCCACTCTACAAAAAAAAGGCATCAGTAATGTCTTTTTCGAGTACACCACTTTTTGTTTACGTAAAACCGAGCATTTATAGTATATGATCTTAATTTAGGCCTCAAGTGTGACTCTAATTCAGTGACCTGGGATTTACTTACCCATGACATACTATACTACTGAAAGTAAAGAGTATCTCTAAGGCTTAAGATTAGCTGGGAATTCAAAAAACTGAAGAAACTTAAAAACGCAACTATTTACCTTTCACATTTTAAGTGATTACAAATAATAGAAAACATCCACACAATAGGGGTTCTTAAAAGATCTCAAAATACCTTTACATAGAAATATAAAATTTAGCCAACAACTAATTAAATCTGAGCCAAAGTGCTGACGCTGATGAAGGGCAGAGGCTAGTGGGGGAGGGGGAATCTCAATGACATCAAATGTGAAAAGTATTTTCTGCGTAAAATGTGCGTAGCGAATTTACCAACCAAGGTGAATCTGAATTATCAAAGTAGAGCTGAAGACATTTAAGATGCAATTATTTAAAAGGAGAAACCAGATGAGAGATTGAAATGAAATTTAGTCTTCAGTCTTTCCTAGTGGAAACTTTTCTTGCCTCCCTAGACCTAGTACAATCCTTTCATTTCAAAATCCAGGACAGCAAGGGTTATGAAGAAAAATGTCGCTAAGCATACAGGGAGGAGAACTTACCTAATACACCACTAGGTTCAATAGGATACTCAAGGATTGATGTAGCTGGTGCCAATGTGTAGGGGTATTCGTAGGGTGTGTAGATTAAACCAGCTTCAGGCCCTGGAGGAACGATTGCAGCAGTGGGGTGAGGAGTTCCGTTTGGCATGACGGCGGTCTGTATCTGTCTGATCAAAGGCATTATGGTAGGACCAGCTGGCGTAGGAGTACGCAGGGCGGCTGGTGGGAGAACAGGCGCAGGCCCGGTAATAATCCGTGGAGCAGCCTGGGCTGTTGCTGCAAGAGAAAAGGCAAGGGCTGCTACAGTAAGCAAAGAAATTTAGAAGGAAGTATAGAGACAGCAGTATAAACAGGGAAAATGAGAGGGAAGTAGGAAAAAGGAAAAGCAGGAAAGAAGAAAAATAAAAGGAAATCATTAGTACATGCGCTGATCACACGAAAACGCCAAAGCACACCAACCAAACACAGACAGCTTCCCCTTCCCAGTGGTGGTTAAGAATAAATGTGCGCAAATTAAAAAGCCACTGTAAAAAAATAGTAACAACACGAGACTATTAAAACAGGTTATATTTAGTTCAAATATCTGATACACCTATGTGTGTAAGCTCTCATGAGACTAAAGGTACATGCAGTAGCCCAAGAAAACACTAGCGTTAAAAAAATTATTTTGTAATTGGAGTCCACAGAAATACAGCTTTGGTATATTTCTGAAGAAACAGTAATTTTTACTGTATTAGAAGTTAATTAAATAATCACTAATTATATAAATTTCCTAACTATAGGAATTACCATTTTCACAGGAAAAAATACAAAGGATTTTCCATTCCCAAGTACATGACGATGAGTGATATACTCATTCTCGTAAGTCAAATGAAACCATTTGTAAAGTGACACTTCTTTAAATACACTGGGTCATCTACATTTTGGAAAGGTGGCTAGGATTTTGAAATGACATTCTCTTTAAAAAAGAGTAATTTAAAAATGATACATATACATGTATCAACCTTAGATTGTCTCAAATTGAGATGTCACATTATTTCATTTAAAAAAAAAAAGCAACCCTCTCAGAGTTGATGCAAAGCACGCACAGATACATGAAAAGAGGAAAATGGGATTAAAAACAGCATCACCTACTGCTCTCTGTGAACTCACGTGTGAAATCAATAGAGAACAAAACACTGGCGGGAAACATGCACGCAAGGTGAAATCCCAGGATTCTCAGGATCACTGACTGCATTCCCATGGATTCCATATTAGCTTAAAGTTTTTTTTTTTTGAAAGTTTCTCATCCTTAGCATAACTCTAACAAAATAAAGCTAGGTGCCTTAAATCTGTAGTTAACAGAACAGAAAATTCCCTGAAACTTTGGAATTTAGGAGTGGAAATTTCATTGAAAGCATAAAAGGTTATAAACTCCAAACGTGAAATACCAGCACAAAAACCAAGAGAACCCTCAACTGGCCACAGCAATGAGAATGGGGCTGCCAGGCCCGTATCAAGTGGTCATTATTTCAACTCTTCGCTTTCACTACCCATGTGCTGTGTTGCCAAAAGGAGAAAGGCTTGTGGATAAACAACTGAGGCAGCTGCAACCCTGGGCCTCAGCTCGTTCTTACGTGATTTAATGTTGGCATCTCTGTAGGTGCCATTCAGAATCGCAAGCTCCATCAGCTGCATCTTCTTCAAGCTGTCTTCTCCCTCTGCCTATACACAGAAAACACAAGAGCAGTAAGACTTGAGATGGTCCATATACACCCCAGCCGTGTCTAAGCACAAGCCTTAAAATAGATACCACGTGACCATAAGCAGCTGTTTCCAAGGGAAAAACGAGATGGGAAAAAGTGAAGGTGCAAACTTCAACTTCAACGCTGTCTCGCAAATGGCCATCCTGCTTCTGCCCTCGGCTGCGGCTTGCTGCTACCGCCATGAGCAAAGTGAAGGCCTCGAGAACAGAGCCGCTCCTTGTTTTTCAATGCTGAACCCCAACTCACTCCACGCTCTAGTTATTTACTAGGACTTAATTTTCAAATTATCAGTTTGAGAAATCTTCATTTCCAAACCAAATGTCTGAGCCCCCCACAGGACAAACCTTAGCTACAGCAAAGGGAAGCAAGGAGATGAAAGCGACCTCCCCAGGCTCACCCTGAGGTGGTGGAGACCTAACGGAGCTGTCCCACCCCCACACTTCATGGAGGACCTAAGGCCAGGACTTGGGAGAAAAGCCACCGAAGGAGCAGGACCAGGGCAGACAACCAGCTTCCCCGCCCTACTCTTCCTCAGTGCCCAGGCCCACAGACTCCTTGGGAACCCAGCAGCACACGGCAGCTGTCATTTGTAGGGAAAAGAACCGCTGAGTGGGCTCTTCAGAAGCCATGAAGAATTAAAGAAAAAGGTGAGTGAAAACATCATAAAGATAGTATTCAATGTGTCGCTGCCAACTTTTCAAAACCTCGCAAGAGTAGAAAATGGAGAAGATATGCAGACAGCACAGACTTCCTTTCCTTGGTTCCTGGGAATCTGCACAAAGATGCATTTACTGGGTTGTCAAAAAAGTCACGGTGCCTTTTTACACGTCTCCGGGCACTTCAGAAGGTCCCGCGCAGAGCCCGGCTCAGAGGGAGGCCCTGTGGGGACGGACACTGCCTTTCCCCTAGCATCAGGGGCAGCTCCACAGCAGCCAGACCTCAGGTCGCGCAATGCGATCTTACAATGCGGGGTCTAGGTGGGCACGTGGGGCCTCATGGTGCCTTGCTTCTTAGGTAGCTGCTTTGTATACTTTCTAAAAATCACATGCAGGGAAATGCTGAGACCTTCCGTACCACAGGTGATGGTCCTGATGAAAGCTGCCCAAGCACAGAGGACACCCCCCAGTGGTACCCTCGGCCTCATTCCAGTCAAGGCCCCCCACAAAGCAACCTTGGATCGGATTTCTAAACCACAGCTCACTTCTGCCTGTTCCAGATCTTCACACATTGGGTCACAGAGCATGCACGAGCACGGCCGCCTGCCCTTAGCCACCTGCACAGGTGCCCCGTCACCGCAGCCCATGCCTAAAAACCGAGTACTGTTGAGCTCATTTTCTCATTGTTACACTATCGACACTTGGGTGATTCTGTTTCTTTGGATATTGTGACTGGAGCCACTATGAAAATTCTATTTGCGTGTGTTTGGATAAATACTTGGGAGTGCACTGGGTCATAGAGCAAATGAATACTTCTATCTTACATAGATAAACACAATATAAAGATTACAACATTATAAATAACACCTTTACTTTTCAAACACAAAAGTGTAAAGTTTGGACTATAACAAACCCTTGGTAATTTCTCTACAAATCTACTGGCCCACGTGGAAAATCAGTAGCAGAAGTGTTGAGAATTTTCCAGATTTGTAGAAAGATAATATGCCAAAGATTAGAGAACATCCCCAATGGGGTCTGAGGAAACAGTCTGATAACCCAATCTGTAACAAACATGTGAATAAGCAGAATGAAAACAGGCTTTTAGCACACTTTTCTGTACTTTGGGGGGTTTATAATTATGGATTATAGATTATGGACCTGCATAAACATATGTAACTTATGTATATGTTATAAAATAAGATATAGATGTGTTATCAACTATGTTTAACAGCAATGTTAGTGATAACAGGTCATGGTCAATATCACATGTAAGTAAACAGATGTTAACATTTCAAAAGAGAACAATTTGGACCTTTCTGTATCTCCTAAAACTAGGTACTAGACACTTGTCATATAAGCATTTATGGTCCTAACAACTCCGACACAGTTAACAGCTCTGCTACTCTGATACTCAAAGCACAGACAGGTTAGGGAGCAAACGTCACACAGCAAAACTGCCTTCCTGCCCTCAGTACCTGCTCCGCGTTCTCATGGTCACTTCCCCAGCGTGGTGATGCTTTAAGCATAAGTACCTACTGAACTCAAAAGAGACTTCATTTAAAAAAATGAAGAAAATCACATTTGGTACTTTAAAATGTATAAAATACACATTTAAAAAAAACCTGCTATGACAATGTAATTAATTACAATAGACTTGAGACCAATGTCAGAATATTTCCAAGTCATTAAAAATGTGTCAACTGGGCCTCACCAGTGGAGCAGCGGGTTGAGCGCAGCGCTGTGAAGCTGTCCGCAGCCTTCGCAGCACTGGTTTGATGCCTGGCAGGCCAGGGAGAATCCCACATGGCGCAGAAGACCTCTCCTATCTTGCCCGCTGCTCCCATCAGCAGTGTACTTCGTCTGTCTGCCTGTTCTGTTCCCCGCTCTGTCTCTGGTGAATCCTCTCACCCTCCCGTGCCTCTGGCCTGTACCCCAGTGCTTGTATAAACAAACAAACAAACAAACAAATCGATCTTTAAAAAAATAAAATAAAATAAAAATGTGTCAACTAATAAAATAATTTGGGCCATTTCCTACAGAAAAGTCCAAACTCTCCAGCTCAGCATTTAAGGTGCTGGGCATCGGCAGCCACACTGGCTATTGTTTTGCACTAGTCAAAACCATGTGTCCCTGCCCCCTATGCCATGCCTGCTTCTCTGTCACGCCATCAGCAAGCCCTGGGTGCACCCCCAACTACCCACAGCCCCTTCCCTGAATCTGCACTGCTCCTTTTGGGGTGGCCATTCATAAACAGCCGGGCGCTAGCTCATCTTTTCTCTGTCTTCAAGTTTTTAAGAAACTTCTCATGTGACTACTATTTATAAATTAACCAGCAACCAATCAAACAGCCTGCTCTACAGCCGCCACGTCATGCAAAAGTGAACTTGCTCAAATATTAAAATTGATTGATTCTTAACTTTTCTATAAATTTGAAATGAGTAAGATTTTCAAAACATGAGAGGCAGTCATTTCCCAGTACCTATGGAGCCAGCACCCCCTTCCTCTGCCCCTCAGTGGTGCAGCAGCAGCACCCCAGCACCCAGGGCCCCGTCCCCTGCACTGCCAAGGGTCTACTACCAGCCTAGCAGCACCAGCTTGTCAGGGGCTCAGCTCCACCCTCGCCGTGGAACGAGCGCCTGGCGGAGGCCTGTGGCAGCACTCACGTCTCTCTCTCCCCCCAGCCCTGGAATCAAACAGTTGATTCCCGCAGTTCCCGGGCTGCAGTGTATCCCGTCTCCACCTTCCGTTCTCAACACCTGGTTAACCAATTCCTCTAGGAACTCTTGTCACTGCAGTGCCACGTGGTTTCTGCCTCCCGGCACAGAAGTGGCCCCATCTCCACTATGAAGAACTGAAACTCCTGAGCTGCCGCTCACAGCTGGATCGCCTGTGACCACCCTCATCTGTGTCAAACATCATCTGTGGACTCTATCACGGCCTGCTAACTATTTCTCTAGATTATTTAGAGGTTTCTTGATTTCATGTTCCTCCTTCTGGCTGTCTCTTATGTTCAGATAACAGATGATTAATGAGAACATACGATGAGTAGACACCGCACCAAGTAATAGAAAGAGCACGTCAGCCACTGAAGTATTAGTGGAATTCCCAGAATCATTACAGAAACCCAGTCCTGAAGAGGCATCAGAACTGCTACCGTGAGGGGAAGACATGAAGACCAATTTGCACCATTACTTCAGCTGGGCATAAAGCTTCCCCTTTATAAAGAAGGCTCTGAGTTCAATGGATACGCAAAGATTACGCTGTTCTACCAAAAGCTTTTCCCCTGAAAACTCCATGGGCCAAAATGTCAGAGCACAACAGGGAAACCAATCTGAGCCTATCTTTTTCCACGTCCCATCGCGCTCTGACATCCGCCCACTGAATCATCACAGCTGGGTTACAGTAGCAACAACCTAGCACTGATCACTCCAGGTAAGGCAGAGAGAAAGCGCGAGGCGTTTTATTTAACCAGAAAAGCTCAAACACACATAAGCACACGCGCCAGTGCGCCAGGGCCCTCGGACAGCACGTGCGGTCTGCTCCAACGAGGGACGAACAGACCCGCCTACAGGAAGTAATGACCTCTGAAAGGAACAGTCACAACACAAAAGCAAACATGTATTTCACTCCATGCAACACATGCAGCATGGCACGACCTGAAGATTTATTCTTTACAGTGAGAGTAAGGCACGACACACCTCTGGGAGGTTACATGCTCCACAACTGAATTTATAGATCGGCTTGAGCAGAGCCACACGACTGCTCCAGGGAGGAAAAGACGGCTCACGTTTACTGTGCTTCCCTGCGTGCTGCCAGCTCCAGGCCGGGGCAGTGTGGAGAAAGGCCACGTGACACAGACTGTGAGCATCAGAGACCCTTATAGTGTGTGGTGAACAGAGACTTGTAGGAACAGCTGACAAAAAATTCTGAAAGAAAGACATATTACACTCAAAAATATTCAGGGTAAGCCCTGAGGCTACAGGAAGGACAGGATTTTTCTTTTAAGAAAGTAACAAGGTACCAAAGACCTAGCACTTACGTGGGCATGTAAAAAAATGAGATATAGTCCTGCCTTCAAAAATCTGTACCCTAGTCCAGGAGGAGGCAGAGAGGTAAGGCGAGTCTGGAGAAGAGTGAGAGACACCAGACAACGGCACTGGGCGCGGAACCCAGAGCACGCGAGAGGGGCACAGCAGCTCCAGGGGCCTGAGGGTAACTACAGGCTTCCTCTTCCAAGAGCGCAGCAGCCGAGAGTGAGAGGCACAACTTTCCACAAAACCTTACGGGGTTAACTGTGAGAATTAAATTCACCCAGGGTATCTGTGATAAAACTGTTAATTCAGGCCAATTTGTCTTGAAAGACTTCCAGGTAATTATGCCTTACAAAGCCAATCTCCCGCAGCCCCGACAGTAACCCAAGGCGCCGGAGGAGATATTCATGAGACTTCCGAGCCATCAAGCACAGCCTGAAGACCCCAAAGGAAAGCAGAGGCAAAGCGCTACTTGGTCCTCAGAACAACTTGAAGTCACTACTGCCAGTTTCACTCACTGGAATTGGCCACGAATAAAGCAGCGCTGGAATACTTTTCCGAGTCGGAAGCACAAGGAAGCTGGGCTTGGTTTAGTCACACTTGAACCATCAGATAAGAAGCAAAACTTGGAATGTAAACAATACATTCATTTAGGGATGAAAAATATTTTAGTTTTGAAGTAAACTGCAAATACTACTCCCTTTTCTTAAGTGGAAGCTATATACAAAGCAATCTAAAAATCCTATTTTTAAGCAGGCACAAGATCAATCAAGGGAGGCTAGGTACAGGGAGGCGCTGTCAGGACCAGGAGTCCAGAACTGAAGTCTTGGGAATTCCTTCCTCTGTCGCAGGGCCAACTGTGACTGTGAGAGAAACAGCTGTTACGCTGGAAATACACCAGACAGTATTTTAGAGGAAAGCAATATACGAAGCTCCTGTACTTAAGGACTTGGAACCTTATTAACTTCAATAATTAGCCAATAAGCCACTCTCCTTAATGGTTATGAACATTTTGGGCTTTGACTATTACTATACTCTTTGTGGCTGCTACATTTACTCTGTATTTTGAGATGTCCATTTATACTAAAAATCACACTACAATCAATACATGTGCCCATAATGAACTCATAAACTTCTAGTAATACACTATTATCAAGAGAAACAAAACCTGCAAAGGGGCTAGAAAATAACAAATGTTGGAAAACATTTTAAGAAAACCAACGGTTCTGATGTCAAAGAGCAGGTGAGATACAATCCATCTTCAGTCATGGGAGAGACCCGCGTGGCGAGTTCAAGGCCCAAGCAGAGGTTTAAGCTGCCGGTCATGTCAACACGAGCTCTGGAAGGAGACAGGTCACTCGGGCCAACAAGCAACTCCTGTCGACCCTGAAGAGCTCCGCAAGCCAAGGCCTCACGTGCCTCACAGGTTTCTTTCCATCATGCAAAACTGATCTATATTGGAAACGGTATCACCAGAGTGGGAGGAAACAACGAGAACGTCTTCAGCTACCAAGGCCAAGGTCATAACTCTACCTCGCAGGACGCACCCAGGGGCGGAAGCAGACCCGCTCTCCAGCAAGCTGGAGACACAAACTGCCCGAGGCACACATAGCCAAGTGCTCTGACACTGCTGTAAAAATGACACTTTAAATTTTACACACAATCTACGGCTCTAGGGAAACAACACTTTTATTCCCATACAGGTTTTATTATGAATGGGATTCATCTTTAATCAGGTTACAATGATACACTATTTTTATGAAACAATCTATCAAAATTTCATATTATAGTCCCTGAAACTCTTAAAAATGATTCTATCCATATGTAAATGCTTACTGAAACCATCCTCTAGAAGAGGTTTTAACTGAAACAAACTCTGCCCTCCCGGCACGCGCACAGGCATGCGTGCACCTGTGGCGGGGGAAGGAGGAACGGGGGAAAGCTGGAAACAACAAGTTGATAATAAAAGTTTTCCAGAACATACTGCAAAGACGTTGCCCTCAGTTAGGGTCGGTGATAAACAGGGTATCACAGGCTTTGGGGATATCAATATATTATATATGACTATTCAGTAAGCAATAAAATTCAGGAAAAAATCCAATGTTTTAAAAATCTGAGGCCAAAAGGATTGCTGTATATGTATCTCACCTCTGTGTGTGTGTAATCTGAGAAGAATGAGCAAAGAGGGGAGAAAGAGTGATGGTGGTTACGAGAAAAGGGAGAATATGTTTAAACATCTAGACTCCAGCGTCGCAGACAGGTTCGGGGAGGTAGGAGGAGTGCGCGCCAAGTGGGCGTGCGCCTCGGAGTAACTGGAAGTCACTCATGTCTCCACCCACAGAAAACTGTGCTCAGGTCTCTACCGTGGAGGTGACACTTTGATGAGGAGGAGGGCGTGTGGAAACGTAAGACACAGGGGCCGGTGATGGAGTAAGAAGCGATGGTGGGTCCCCAAGCTAGATGGCACGTGACACACCCTGCGCTACGGCCACTGCAGGGGGTGGAGTGAGCACGCCAAGAGGACAGATGGGAGAGGGCAGGGCCCACTGCGTGTGAGGTGGTGGCAGCAGAAGGTTCCAATAGTCCTGCTTCTGGTCTGTTCCACAGTGTAATGGTGCTCACTGCTTACCATCAGACCTTCCTTCTACAAGGAACGCTGTCACAAATTATGTTCCCGTTTAGGGGTTACTTCTTTTATATATTTTCATCTTTTCAAGATGAAAATTATTTATTTACTCTCCATTTCAAAAGACAACTGTCTCCTGAGAAGGCTTTTCCAGTATTCATTTTAGTCTGTTCAGTAACTAGCAGGCCAACTGCATGGTGCAGGAGAGCGGGACTGTCACTGGTGAACGGAACACAGTACGCAGGTGTGTGTGTTGATTTTTTAAAGCTACATGCCTCAAACTTACGAAATGTTATTTCAACTAAATTTCTTTAACAGATACTAACCAAATGAGACAAATGTCAGAGTTCCTTGAATGGAGACTCAAAGTCTTAGATATTTTATTTTTTATTTCTTAAATATTTTCAAAGAGCTGTTAATTTCCCCATTGTCTCCTCATGAAAACTGACGACTTACTAAGACTATATAAAAAATATGCCAGCTCACATTAAAAAAAGCAACACCATCGCAAATCTGATGGTCACTGTGCGTGGCGGGGACCATCTCAAAAACCCGCCCAGAAACCACCATGCACACAGCACAGCGAGCACCACGGCTTGGCGACTCCGGACGCCTCTCCACGTGGGAGCAACTTGCAGCTTTTAAAAAGTTACCTGTGCTTCTAGGTTTTATTTTCTTTGTATCATAGAAATATCAGTCATGTATAAATATTTAAGATACTCTTAACTGTTTACATTTCAGTAATATAGTTTTAAACTCAGAGTACTTGTAATTCATAAAAATCAGTAGCTAAAAACTGGGTCCACTTAACAGAAATACGTCTCAGAAAGAAATTGCTGTAATGCATTTCATTGCAAGGGACAACCTCAGAAGATTAAGTTGACTGGCTCAGATAATTTCAGTGACTTATAACTGTATCTTGAGCAAATCTGACTCACTGCTTTACTCTGCGCTTAAACTACAGAAGTGCGTCTTCATCTCAGCAAGTTCTATCATCTTTGGAGGATCATTATGAGAAGTGGCGCAAGAGTCGCCACTGGCATCACACAGACACTGGCATTTTTCTGAGTTTTGGAGGTAAGAAGCAGAGTTCAGAAGCAATGAATGAGAGACCAGCATACAATCCTGGCTAGCCACTACTGTCTAAAATTTGATATTCCAGTAAGCACTTAAAGTTGGGTGACTTGGTGCTTTACATACTTGGTATGAATATTTAAGAAACAATTTGCTGGTTCCAAATTTTGGAAGCAGTTCAACTTTGAATCTGTGCTGTTATAATCTGGCTTTATATGATTCAATTTATAGTTTATTTAAAAAAATTGATTACTGGCATTCCCACAGGAAAATACTATTGCATATTAAAATACACCCATTTACAAAATACTGGACAAGTACTATGTGGTGCTTTTAGGGAATAAGCTTACTATTTGCTGGTCTTGTACTGGAAGTTTTAAATTGTTTGATGTACTGGAGAACTATGGGAAAATCTTTCTCGTATTTCTTCCTGAATCTCTACTGAAGATTACTACACCCTTAGTTTCTACTGAAAAACCTACACCCCATGTCCTCTACATCCACTCCAGAGGTCACTAAAATACACCAAAGAGACAGCAAGTGTTCTGGGAACCACACGTAATTTAACTCGGGTGGTAGGGTGGGGTGGGGGACAGAGGGTAAATGGATCCAGAGTGACAGGAAACCAAGCCGGGCCCACACGGAGATGCTCTGGGTGACATCTTCCCAGTGGAGGGTGACGAGAGCTCTGTGTTAAAAGACAGCTCTGGCTGAAACTAGGAGGGGGCTCCCCTGGACCTGGTCCAGTAGTGAACACAGAGATGGCCCTGAGTTATTACGAGGCTCAATCCGACAGAATCTGGGGCTGCAGAAGACAGGAAGGATGGGCCAGGGAACAGGTGGTGGAACGGAGGGCGCAGCGCTCCCAGACAGCGAATGCCACTCGCCAAGGCAAGGGTGAAGGCCTCACTCTGAGAGGAGGCAGGAAGGTGTGGCTTCAGTTTTGGAAGCATACGTTGAAGTGACCCTGGCGCCCAGGTGGGGACGGCATGGACCGCAGAGCCGCGAGGGCAGGAGCAGGAGCCCAGGAGAGCGGTGCCGGGCAGTGGAGGAGGAGACTCGGTTTCGGCGGGACAGCCCAACAAGGACAAGGGGCAGCGAGAGGCGGTGGCTCTGGAAAGGCTCTCCCTTAGCAAGCACTTGAAGGATTGGATAAGTAGGACATCTCTTAATTCTGTCCTACTGTCAGCCACATTACTGCATCCAAGTCTGTGTGTCCTGAATCTTAGTTTCTCAAGAGAAATTTGTGAAGCGAATTGCTTTCGACAGTTATAAAATGGTTCTTTTAATAAACACAAGTATAATTCTATAGACGCTAAATCCAGAAATCAAAGTATTTTATTGAAACAGAGCATATTGCCATCCTTCACAATTCACAAAATAAATTAACATCACAAAATAAGCTAATTTGTGAAATTTGCTAACTTGTTCAAAAATAGCCAACAAATTTGGCAAAAATAAGCCAATGCCATTTCAGTTTAAAGGTGTAAATTTAAAAACAATTCAATATCTTTTTCATATTTGATTTGTGTTGAAGAATAAATTTTTTTTAACTTTTTTTTTTTTTGCATAGAAGAACTGGGGTATAGGCCAGAGGTGGGGGGGAGGATGAGGGGATTCACCAGAGACAGAGTGGGGAGCAGAACAGGCAGACTGACTGAAATACACCGTTGAGGGAAGCAGCAGGCGAGGCAGGAGAGGTCTGCCGCACCTGAAGATTAAATGTTTTTTTCCACAAAGGCACTAAGGTTAAGAGAATAAAAACACACATTTACTTACATAATCCAACAACAGTGTTTCAGAGTAACCCCTCAAAGAAGGAGTCTTGCTATTACAGTGTCTTTTGAAATTAAATTTTCAAAATTCAGTCATCAAAAACAGAAGTCAAGCCACAGATGAGCTACAAAATTAATTTATCTGAAACAATGTTAATATAAAATTAAAACATTCATCTGGAATCATTAATATACTATTAAAATCTCATAATGGTTAAGTATCTGAATAATTTTACTTAAAATTATCCTAACACTAAAACATATGAAATGTTGTCAAGAAAAATAAAATATGAGAGTTAAAAAAACACAAGTGAAATAAGATAAGGGACATTTGGGCCTAACATTTCGTCAATTCAATTTCAGCGTCTATCCATGTGAAGTGAAGGGACGGCAAATGTGCTCTGCCTGCAGAGAAGGAACACGATGCCGCTTCCCAGCCACCAGAAGGGCACGCAAACAAATTAAAGGATGCATGAAAATAAATGAACTAAAGCAATACACTAAGAAATCACTCAGCTATTTTTTCTCTTAATTTTAATTCTTAAACAAAAAATATGAATTTGAAGTCTATCAGAGTATCTGTGCAGAAGAGCATACATTTAATAGAGCGATAGAACAAAAGCTAAAATGTATTATCCCAGCTAGCGAACAGCATATTTAACAGAGGGACAGAAACATTACTGCTTAAGAATGAACAGGTACGACTGAGCAGAAAACGTTTTACCATCAATTCAACATGTCCATTCTAAAGGCCGCCCGGAACACAGTACACAACAAAAGGACTCACATCCAAACTGCAAAGGTCCTGTTTAGGTCGTAAACACACTGCCTTATTAGCCTAGGCCCACCCAGAATCAACTTGTTTTTCCTTTGCAACACTTCACATTTTGAGTTATAAGCTCTCTAAACTGTCGGCCCCAGTAACTGTTTCGTGAAGGTGCTACTCCATGAATCAAAGAATCAAAAGGAGGATGTTTCTGACAGTCTCTAATGGTGAAGGCGCATCACAGCTACCCAAAAGTTGACACACTTGACTATCATCACTAAGTGGCTCCAGTTTTGAGGGAACGCGCCACTGTTGGTTTCAAAAGGCTTGGCCCGGGGCAGCCAACCCTGTGCTGGATGAGCAGCACACAGAGCTGCGGGGGTTGGGGGGTGGGCTGGGGGAGTGGCGAGAGTGGGAGGGTGGGTTGGGGGGCTGGTATTGTCATGATTCCTTAGTGTGACAGTGACCAAAGTCTTAAAGCCTACGCCTCGTCATACTTCTTGATCTGGTTATATTGGACTGCCATCCAAAGACATCACCCCATAACCATCAGTGAAAACTCCAGCTAGAAGTGTGCCTGTGGCTGAGGACAGCCTGCACACCTTCGCATGACACGAAGCATGACAGGTCAGGCCACTGTGACCAGGCGCCCCTGCGACTTACGGGAGGCACCTCCGTGATGGTCTTTTTGCCTTTTAGATTTAATGCAATTTTGGAAAGTCTTCACTGTCATTGGGTCAAGTTTTATTAATGTTTAAGGTTTAACAGTATTCTTACATTACAGGATTTTAATCAGACTGCTTTGATATATTATATCTTACGGAGTGAAGATTAACAGGCAAAACATATTGACTGTACTTAAAAAATATTTATCTTATGCTTTCTTATCTGAGTTAAACAGTCATTCTGCACACCTGTACTTCCCTGTGAAGCATTTCCAAAAGCAACAACTGTATTTTCAACCCCTGAGGCTAACAACAATAAAATGATTATTTTCCTTATGAAACTGTAACCTTGTGGCTCGAAAATGTTAACAGACTTTTCCAAAGACCTTATTTATTACATGAGAATATTTTACAGTCTTAAAATTTTACACACTGACTTTTTTCTCTAGGGCACATATAAACCAACAATGTACGAACTTATTATTCCTGACAACTTGTAGATGAGTGAGGTTATATAGGCATTAAGTGATGTTCATCACCTGAGGGACTTAAGGGGGCATTTTCTCACTGAAGAGTCGTTACACTAAAACCTAGTTCTTTTGAGAGGCAGGGGGAGGGGAAATGAATGCCCTGAGGGTACTCAGACACAAACTCAATCTGGCTGAGCAGCTGGATTACCCTACTTGTCTCCCAGAAACATCTCACTTTGTGAGACAAATACAATGTAAAGACATCTTTTATCACATCCAATGAGCAAAATTAAAGTTAACTTTGGGTTAATATTTATCAAAACAATTGTTTTAATAGAATTATTTGAGGATACCTTTAATTTAGGAAAGGAAACGAGATGTCACTTTTTTCCACCAGGGATCTGGAACAAACAATCTTTCCTTGAAAGTGCTTACCATAGGGAATTTAGTGAAAAAGACAAGCTTTAATAAGCAGATTGTCTGCATGGGAGCACAGATCAACTCATTCTCATTAGAAGCGACCAGCCCCAGTCCTGCCTGTGTTGGAGAAAGCAAGGACCGGCTCCTTTCAAACCTGTAATTTATGAGTTTATTCAAACCCGCCAAATCACTTTAAGTAAACGCCTCTCACATTTGAAAATTCCCATGGCAACTCATTTAGTTTGGCAGACAGGCAGACCCAAATTCAATCCTTTTATCCCGCAGCTAAACCATTACAATGGTGATTCTGCTCTGACACTCTGAAGAGACTGCTAATTGCTGTACTCCGGCTGGTCCCTAGACAGATTTCCCATTCAGATTAAAATGGCTGTGCCTGGCAGCAGACAGCAGCAACACCTTTCTCTGCATGAGAGAGACGCTCTCTCACATTACAGCTCTATCAAGGAGCAAGTGCGTCACAGCTAGATGTCTTTTAATATGTCTTTAATACTTGTCTTCTCTCCCAATAAAATGAAAAGGAGGACAAAAATACCACAGCTTTCAATCACTCATACTCTGCTCAAGGACGAGATGCAGCACCATCAGTTCATTAATCTGCCAGTTAAAAACCTTCCCCTCCAAGTTAAAGGACTGGACTCTCCAGTCATTCTCTCTCCCTACCTTAGTCTCTAACTCTTTTCATTTACTTTCAGATTATAATTAACACACAGTTGGGCCTCCTGTGGTGGCACCAGCAGTTGAGCACAGCGCTGTGAAGCTGTCCACAGCCTCTGTAGCACCGGTTTGATCCCGGCCAGCAGGCGAGAATCCCACATGGCGCAGCAGACCTCTCCTGTCTCCCCGCTGCTCCCCTCAGCAGTGTATTTCAGTCAGTCTGCCTGTTCTGTTCCCCGCTCGTCTCTGGTGAATCCTCTCACCCTCCCGCGCATCTGGCCTGTACCCGGGTTCTTGTATGCATGAAAAATAAATCTTAAAAAAAAAAAAAGCAAAAAAAAGCTGTTGCGTCTTTATTAAAAAAAAAAAAAAAAAACAGCACAGTTAACTATGAGTCAAATGCATATGGTATGAGACAAAAGAGAATTTGGGAAAAACAGAAAGCAAACTTTCTAAATAAATTTCTACAGTGGTAAGATTGGTTTAATAACCCAGGTCTTAGATGTACAACATTATAATTTGACATCTGTTTATGCTACACACTTGAAAACAAAACTTGTCAGATCATTTTTCTCTACAACATTCAGGAAAGTCGTAGAGAATAGTGATCTGTAATTTATCAAAAGTAAATTAAAATTATTTTGTTTTGAAAAATAATTTCGAATTTCATAATAATCCTTGAAAGAACCAGTGACAACTGCAAATTTCAAAATTCTCAGCTGGACATTTGTCAAAATCTGTTAGATTGATTAATTAGTTTAATTATACTAAGTGCTAGGTATATGAATGCTTTCATAAAAAGATGAGTTACAAATCCAAAACTGACTATGTTCACATTCTCAAACACCTGTAAGTAAGTTTAAAGAGAAAATAAAAGAAAAAAGGCATACCCGTTAAATAAAAAGCCTGAAACAAACCCTTTCTGAGTTGTCTAGGATTGCTGGTACCTTCTCTTAAACTGTGTGGCAATGTAAATTTCAGCTGTCAGAAGTCACTCAATTTCTCTAATATAGATTGGTGCTATTAATTTTGTCTTTCCAGCTTAGTATTCTACCTATCCAGCAGCTTCCATTCTTACTGAAAGGGAGGAAAAAATGAGAAAGAAGAGATATGGGTACACATCCCTCACTTCTACTCACCTTCGACAGTAACACATCCCAGCACAATATTCCTCTAACTCCACTGCCTTCATTTCAGGTCTCTTCTCAGATTAGAAAAGACCATACAGTAAGTGTCCATAATGTCTAGGCTAGTGATGAGCAACAACATTACTTATCATTTTCCAAATTAATGATACGTAACTCAAAGGGGGAGATGATATCTGACACCTGGGACAACAGATGCACCTCTGTAGTGAGTATGCATATGTGTGTGTGAGGAAGACATGGGAAGACATGCTTTTATACATGACACTATTTTTTAAGAATTGTCTTATTATATCCCACTAAATGCATGCGCGCGCGCGCACACACACACACACACACACGTCACAATAAAAGCCTATACTAAGGGGATGGCGGGTTAGCAAATGAGGATACATTTGCTAGGTGGGAGAGAGAAATGCTTTCTTTTGCTGTGGTACTGCCTGTGATCAGGAATTGAGTGTGAAACTGACAAGGATGAAGCTACCGCTGAGGTGAGCAGTTCATATAACATGCATAAAAACAAGAGGAGGAAAATGAGTCTTGCACTGCCACGTACATACAATAATGACTGCCTTCATGAACGTTCTAATTCAAGTAAGCAAAAATAAGCCAATTTACAAATTGGGCTTTTACAGAAGAAAAAGCTCTGAATTTAAGCAATAGTCCCTGACCATGATTTGTATTAAACATCTGCTGCATCTGTCACCACTTTTAATGACCCAAATGCATAACTCTTTACCCATAATTGGCACATACACTAATCTCTGTCTCTATAAACTCTTCTATCTTGAAGTTCCGGTTCAAAAGTCACCCACCAATAAGTGTTCTTCCCCCCAGCCCAGTGGGTGTCTTCCTGTGAGTCCTCCAACATTCTCTGTGACACTGATTGTTACCTATGTACTGCTTGGCACTATTTCTCTAGAAAATGTGCTGCATGAAATAACTGCTATTTTGGGGGGAACAAAGCAAGACTTCAAAATTAAAGCAAGAGAAATGTTGCCTTATAGAAAATAAAGCAAAGAACAAAATCTTTTAATGATGTCAAACCCCATTCGAAGATGTGCAAGCTATACATACACCTAAAAACATGCACAATTATGTGTGCACACCAAATTAGTTCACTATTTCAATGCCAAAGAGAGCACAATAGTGTGCATTCACATGAGTGAATGGAGATCTTTACATATATCTTTCAGTAATTAACAAAAACTAAGGAACAACTGGATAAGAATAGAAAAGTTAAACATTTTCAACCACCTTTATCTAAATGGCATTCATAGACTCCATACCCAACTACTGCAAAATATGCAAGCTTTTAAGTTTATATGAGAAAAGTTACCAAAACAGGATATGTGCTGGGTATAATTTATTTTATAGTACAACCAAAACAAAGTCCTGATTTGATTCAAAAAGACTGAAATATTATAGAATATATTCTGAGCAGAACCTAATTTAATCAGAAATCAGTCACAATAAGTTAAATAGCCCAGAAGAAATCATGAGAGAAATTAGAAAACATTTTGAACTGATGGTAATGAAATACAACATAACATTATTTTGGGACACAGCCAAAGCATTATCCAGAGAAATTTATAATTTTAAAAGAAAGGTGTCAAAAGCAAAAAAGAAGAGTCTGAAATCACTAACCTTCTACCTTTAAGAAAGGCAAAAATAAGTCCCTAAAAAGGTAGGAGGAAGGCAAAAAAAAAAACAGAAACCAATGAAACAGAACAGGAACAATATCAGGAACAAACAGATAAACTCAACAAAATCAAAGCTGATATTTAAAAGATAGAGTAGAATGATAAAGTTCTAGAGTTATACGGAATAAGAATAAAAAAAATTTGCAATTACTAGCATGACCAAGAGGATAATACCACAGATCCTACGGACTTTACAAAAGACAAAAAAGGGTTGTTGTATAAAAATTTTAAGATGACCAGAACAATTTTCTTCAAAAACACAAAAAGACGAAAAAAATATCAGGAAGTTCTGTATCTACGAATAAAATTGAATTTTTAGTTAAAGCTTTCCCACAAAAATACAAGACCAAAGACCATTAGAGTATTTTTCCGATAAAGGATTTATTTCCAAAATATAAAAAGAACTATTATAACTCGGTAAGACAGACAAACCGATATGAAACAATAGATTTAAACTTATACTTCATCAAGAAGATACACGAACTGTCAAGGAGTGCAGGAAAGAGGCTCAGCCTCACAGTCTGCAGGGAGATGGGAACACCACAGTGGAGGCGAGGGTGGACGCGGATGCCTCAGCAACAGAAGGAGCGAGCTCCTGAGCCCAGACAGCGCTGAGGGAAAGCCACAAGCACAAAACTTCATCAATATGGTCGCTAGACAAGGCAAAACTGAATCAAAAAATGCTGAGCTCATACATCCAGAGTATAGTGCTGGGGGGCGGGAGACCTCTGTCAAATGGCACAAATTTTGAATTGGGAAATGAGAGTGTGTTGGGGACTAACACACGCACGGACCCTACTGTTAATAACCCGCACATAAACCTGCAGTCTGCTGGCAGTAGACCGCCAGTGCTCCCACCACACACTCCAAAATGGTGATGGCTGTGTTACTTCACTTGATTGCGATGATCACTTCACAATATGTGCATTTACAAATCATCTTATTATATGTGCATTTACAAATCATCTTATTATATAGCTAAAGAAATACACTGGACGACCTAAACACACACAATTTTTGCCAATCGCGTTATCAATGTAGCTGGAAAAAAAGTTTTTAGAAAAGAGAAAGAGAACCCCAGAAGTTGCCGGTGGGAGGAGGTTAATTGATGGCACAGGGGTGAGAGAGGACCTTTCCGAGGTGCTGGAAATCCTGACTGTGGCAGGGGTTATAAGGTCACGCAGTTGTTAAAATTCAAAGTATAACCTGAGACGAGTTCATAACATGTAGAAAAACAAATGGAAAAAATCTCAAGAATTAAGTTTTTCTAAATCATGTCTTCAAAATGAAAACAATGTAAACCAATGTTAACGCAATAAAATTTACTAAAAAAATGACTTTTTCAGCATTAAATAAACCTCTGCTTCACTGTATTTAAATCAGACCCATGACTTTCCAAATTATTTCTCTAGAACATTAGATGTAAATGTATTTCCAGGAAAAAAATTTGATGGTCAATTAAATTCTGAAATGGTTCCTATTAGAAGTTGACAATACTTGCTAGTATATTAAAGGCTTCCTTTATTGGGCAATCTGAGCAGGTGTCTCATGGAATGGAGCTAGGAAGATGCTCCTCTCCTGCAGAGTAAGGACCTTGCCATCGTGCTCATGGTGCCTGACAGTCACCACGGAACAAGCACTTAATGCTCTAAGGAGAATATGGTAACGGGTGCACCGGGCACCTCAACTCACTAGGTCCGACACTGAGCTCCAGATCCTCTCCAGAGTCTCTCCCCACCAGCATCCTTATCTGAGCGGCCATCTCCTCACCGCAGTGCGGGCTGAAACCTTGCTGTCCGTTCTTGGCTCCTTGCTTTCTAACACCCCACTGACAATCCATCAGCAGACCCCGCCAGCTCCACTGTGAACACACGATGGCTCAGCCCATCCTCATCTTTCATCTGGATAAAGACACTAATCCAGGAAGTGACAAACTTCTCTGCAAGGAGCCAACAGCAAACAGCTCTGCTGCGTGTGCAGTCTCCGAGACAGTGCCTCACCTGTCAATGGGGCAGCACAGACAGTACGGAAGAGCATAAACATGGTTGTTTTGCAATAAAACTTTGTGAATGGACAATGACATTTTAATTTCATATGATTTTCACCTTTCATGAAATATTAGTGTTCTTGTATTCCCCACCCCATCATGAAAATAGAAGAGCCATTCTTAGCTCATGAGCTATTTTTGGCTCACAGGCCATTATTTACAGACTCCTATGAGAACTAACCTTCTAATCTTCTGTTCTCTACTCTGTTTTAAGCAAAGCAGGCAAGGTAATCCCAATAAAACATTAATCAGATCATGTCACTCTGTCTCTCCTCAAAGCCCTCCAATGATTTCACACATCCCAGACTGAAGGCCAAGGTTTTGAAATACTCAACAAGCCCCTGCACAGCAATTCATCAATAGTCACAATGCATACACGGGCATATGTCAAAGACCAAGCTAACTACATGCAGGTTTAGACACTGGGTTATAAAAAGCAAAATAAACTGAAACTTTATAACGTATTACAGTTATCATGTCGCAGGAATAAAGGGAATGAAAAATCTGACAACTAAACTAGGAAATGAGTAAATTGAATATACAGTTTCTATTATAAAAATCACTGTTAAAATGATTTGAAAAGTAATATAAAAAATGATTACTTCATAAAATTCTGTAGTTATACTTGTAAACATACTAGGTAAGTACTGAGACTTTATAAGAAGAAATCTTAGTCAAAATTTAAAAGTCTAATTTATTTTGAAGGGCTCACAGGAAACATGAGAGGCTTAGGATATGTATAAGAACAAGCATTAAAATGTCCAAGTCAAGATGGTTTTTAAATTATAATAAACAAGTTCAACAAATATTTGTATAAATCCCCAGATTTACATATGTAGAATTAGTAATAACCAATTGAAATACCATTTGTCTACTTAAAAATAACATCACAAAGGTTATATTAAAAGGGTATATTAGTAAAGCCTAAATAGATGTAAAGACAAAATTTGTAGAAGAGCAGATGACAGTACCACTTTGCAATCAGGACTATTAGCAAACAAAAATGAACATGTACTGTCCTAAATATTTAGAAAACATTATTAAATAATCTGCATTGTAATCCTAAGAGTCATGGAAACCAGTTTTTCTACCCAACTAACTCATATATCGAAGTAGTTACATAAAAGCAGAAACCACAAATCCCTATAATTCCAAGTAATACTAATTTCCTTAAATTAGAGCACACTAAAATAAGAAAGCTATCACGGTGTGGAATCTTGATACAAGGCAGTGTTTCTCCTTCTCTAACCTTTGCTTAAACTTTACCTTCACATTTTGTAAATTTCCACAAGCCAGCTTGAGAATTTCCTCAACCACTTCAGGAGAAATAATTTCATTTACTCATGTCCTTCCTCTGCCTCCTAGTACTTCAATATTCTTCCTCCCACTTACAAGACAGCTTGGAGGGAAAATTTAACACACATGAAATTTAATAGTTACATGAAGTTATTTAAAACCCTTAAATGATCTCATTAACATTTTCTTTGTCTGACTTTAAACATTTTCACAACTAGCTGTCCTTTGTTTACAATTAAGTCTCTTCTTCATTACACAACAAAGAGTTTCTGAGCAGATAACTCACTTGCTCCCCACTTTCAAAGGAGCCAGTAGAGTTTCCATTTCACTCTAAGAGAAATAGTAAGTCAATGACGATCTCTACAGGTTTTTGTTTGTTTGTTTTTCTCAATCATGCCTCCTGACTTATGGGAGGAATGCACTGACAGTGAACAAAGAGTGACATATTTCAAGTGAGGCCACAGGGAGATAGGTATTCAAGAAATAATTTGGAGGTAGGTTTGTAGCAGTAGCTGGTTGCTGCCACAGATGACCTACATCCCCAAAGATTAGCAAAATCAAAACACTGTTCTATCTGTGAGTATAATTTAATGTCCCAAAGTTTCACACTGTAATTACACCACTAATGAAGGCCTCAGAAATCTGAAGAAAGTACAGTGCAGGTTTATGGAAATGAGACTGAAACAATGAGATAGATTGTACTTATAATGAAAAGGATATTTTTACAGTAGATTAATCAATGGTAACAGATTTAGATTTGCCAGATAAAACCACCATATGACTAGATATATAACTCTTGCCTGGTTATGCATGGTTTGTGATTTAAGAAACAAAAGACTTAAAAAAAAATGGCTTGGCAGGGGTCGGGGAAAAAATGGCTTATTAAAATCAAAGAAACATTTGAAATAAAAATGGTACTGTAATAGGGTGGTCCCCAGGAAAGGGGGAGGTTCCAGGTTCCCTGCCCCACCCAAGGGAGGGTGGAGCTGAGCAGGAAGAGAAGAAGCTGCAGAGGAAGGAAGCAGGATGGAGCCAGAAGGAGACCTGGAGGAGGCACATGGAGCCTAGAGACACGTGAAGAAACTGCAATTGTCTTTTGGTCGTGGACGGGGTGACACAGATGTGGGTGAAACCCGTGGGGAGGTGACAATAGCAGTTTTTATCTTGATTTTGATTTTGCTCTTTTCCTCCCAGGCTTGTCTGGTTGTTTCTGACCCTCTTCTGTGGGTCCCCACCGGAAGATGCTTTAGACTTGTGGCAGGCTTTGGGGCCTTGCTCTGGGCCAGTCGCATTTGGATGGGGTTTTACCCACGAGGGGACAGGTCACTTTGGGTGCTTGATTTAGAAAATAGATTCTTTGCCTTTCCTGTCTTGTTTCCTAATTTTATTTAAGTTCCTTCCCATTAAAGTCTCATGTTTTGTGTTAATGCGGTGGATGGCAGAACCCTATATAGAATAGGCAGGTGTGCGGGGTTTGAGCTGCCCCTCTCCCTGCCCTGTAACAGTACTGCTTCCAAAGTGAAAAAATCCTCTAGGTAAAATATTATCAGACTCAACTAATGGATGTAGTGGAACATCTCAAAACTCGTAAGTTTTGCAGTGAAATTAGAATATTGAACATTTTATAAAAAGAATTATCAACTCTAATAATGCTAAGGCCTCTCTGTCCATAGGCATGCTAGGAAAATGGAGGGAAAAGAACCTACTTTCTAATGTTGTTTTGAAACCACAATGTGAGTCCAAATCATTTAAATTCACATCATATCTTCCTACATCTCTCCAAAAAAGTGACTTATTCTACATGGTTAGGTAAGAAACACCTATACTGAAATAATATAAAGACAATGTCACACTTTAGCTACAAATTTATTCCACAAATGATAGTGTAAACTGAATCATATCCCTCAAAGAAAAAATATGAAACTAGGGACTGTGTGCCTGTTCAAGATATGAAAAAAATCAAATCACATTTCCTTCATATAATAACTGATGGAACAAAGTTTTAAGGATCATGAAAATTACTCTTTTTCTGGTTTTTAGAAAAGCATATATAAAAAACTTCGATAATACCCAGGGTTTTAGACCCTAATGGGCAACCAGCATTTTCATGACACTGGGGTATGACTGAAAATGGTGGCAAAAAAATTTTTGAAGGTAACATAAATTTTAACAAGAGTAATATATTAAACTTTAAAATGCATTTTACATAGTAATTGCAATTCAAGATATTTAGCCTACAAGTACATATGCACAAGTTAATTAACTCTACTTGTCAAATAAATGCAGCATCTTCCCACTGAAAAGAAGAAGTGTCCACTGCTGGACATTCTTTTGCTTTTAAGTTTGGTGAGCAGCCCTGGAAGGGCCCAGAACCAGCACGCAGCAGGAGGCTGACATGCAGCGGGGCAGGAGGTCATTCAGGGGAAGCTGTGAAAGAGCTACAAGGCTCATTTACATAGAGAATGAAATCTTGGGGATTCCTTTTCTTCTCGTCCTGTTCTTTGAACTCAAGCAGATCACACCTTTAAACCCACCATTATAAAAACTCTGATGGGCAAGGTTGCCAAGGACCACTTCTTGCCAAATCCAATGACTAACTCGCCATCCTCATCTTAACAGAAGCTTCTTCAGCAACAAACTGAAACTGCAGTGGCTTCTGGGATGGCAGCCTGGTTTCCTCCAACCTCACTGGTCCCCTCCTTGGTCTCCGGTGCCAAACCCTCTTGATCTCCATGTGGTGAAGGGTCTGGGACATGCTCCTCAGACCACTTATCTCCAGCCCCACGGCTCTAAAAGGTTTTGGTAGGACGATGACTACAAGATGGCATATTCTAGCCCCATCTTCTCACTGACCCTTGCTGCTATCACCAAGTGCCCTATAAACATTTGGGGTTTCAACTTTTACCCTTCCAAACCCAATTCTTGACTTCTCTTCAAATCTCCTCTGACAGTATAAACAGACAACTGCTTTAATCTTCGGGGTAAAAAGCTTGTAGTAGGCACCGATGCAACACCCAGTCTTTTTTTGTTTTTTTAAATTTATTTTATTTATGCATGTAAGAGCTGGGTTGTAGGCCAGAGGTGCAGGGGATGGAGGGGTGCGGATATGAGAGAGGATTCGCCAGAGATCCTCAAAATAAATCATAATCGGACCACTCAGCAGTGCCAACGCTGGTGCAAGGCACTCACGCTCTTCCAGGCACCACAGGTGCTTGGGGGCATCGGCACTGTCACCCCCAAACCGGCTCTCTATTCAGAATGAGGCTCGGCAATATAAATTAGACCCTGTCATTCCTCCAATTTCTTCTTCTCTCAGAGTAAGATCAACAGACTTATCATGGCCTGCAGGCCTTTGGGTCCTGCTCCCCTCCTACCCCCACCCTGTACCCGACGCCCCAACACTTTCCTACTGCTCATGAGGCTTTCACTGGACTCGCAGATATGCTTCAAACATGATCTCCAAATGACTGTACCACATTGCAATTAGACTTTTATTCAAATACCACCTCGGAGGCATTCTCTAATCATCCCGTATAAACAGTACTTCTCTAGCCCATGATTCTCTATAGCCTTAGTCTGCTATATTTTTCTTCACATAACTTTATGACAACCTAACATAGTTCATATTTGTTTTTCTTATTGTCAGTAATCTAATGTGCCTCACTACCCCATCCCAGTCAGCAGTAAGTTTCACGGTAGAAGGCACTTTGTTGGTTGGCATTATGCAGTCTCTCTGCATCCTAGACAGAGACCATGGTACAAGCGAAGAATAACCTTATTGCTGAATCAACTACAAAGACCCACAGGTGTCAACTAGGTGGAAATTTAAAATAAATACAGCATAACTCAAATTGTGGGTATCGTATGCAACTTGTGCACATGTGCGCCCACGCTAGGGATGGGGGAAAGTGGAAAATGACACCTGAAGGGTAAATTATGTCAGTCACGAAGGAACTTGTATAATAAGGCCATATTAGGGAATTCTATATACTTTTCTAAGAGAAAGAAGAAACCACTAAAAAGTTTTTAAGCAGGAAAAGCTATGAACAGATTACAATGTAAAAGGAGTTTTGTGGGACAGCACCAAAGGAGTTTTGTGGGACAGCAGTTGGCGGGTTCTGAGATAACTATGGCTCAAATTAGTGTAAAGAAAAAGAGGGTGAAAGAAAGTGAGCAAATCTGAGAGAGGAAGGATATAAATTTAAATTTGGTATTTTTCTGAACAGTGACCCCAACTAGAAATGCCCAAGCCTGGACCTCCCTGGTGGCGCAGGTGGTTGAACACCACACTGTGAAGCTGTCCGCAGCCTCTGCAGTGCAGGTTTGATCCCGGCCGGTGGCGAGGGTCCCACATGGCGCCGCAGACCTCTCCTGTCTTGCCTGCTGCTCCCCTCAGCAGCGTGTTTCATCAGTCTGCCTGTTCTGTTCCCCGCTCTGTCTCTGGTGAATCCTCACACCCTCCTGCACATCTGGCCTGTACCCTGGTTCTTGTATAAATAAATCTTAAAAAAAAAAAAAAAGGAAATGCCCAAGTCTATAACCGCATCCGGAGGAGACAGGAAAGGCACAAATGAAGACACCAATCCCAAAAGGCCTGCAGTGTCTGCTAAACTCACACGGCACGGGAGCACCTGGGACTGAAGTGCTCAACAGAACAACACGCTCAGCATCACTATGCTCAAGAAAAATTCTGAGACATAAAAACCACAGAACAGTTTAAAATTTTTTCATGTAATATAAAAATAAATGTAAAAGCAAAGCTCTACTGGCAGTTCACTTGAGGGCAACCTGAAGTTAGACAGAACCTTGTGTTCTCTTTTCTGCTGCCATCCTGACACCCCCTTTGTCAGGGCCAGGAGTAAGAGTAGTGACTCTTTTCTGTAATTCCCGAGGCAATGAGCACACCTTCAATAACACAGCTCAACATAACTCTGCTGTTCTCCGAATCATTCCTGTTATAACTTCTACGCAAACACCAACAAAAGATACAAATTAGGGTCTCCCTGGTGGCGCAGGCAGTTGACTGCAGCGCTATGAAGCTGTCCGCAGCCTCTGCAGCGCGAGTTCCATCCTGGCTGGCCAGCGAGGGTCCCACATGGCGCGGCAGACTTCTCCTGTCTCGCCTGCTGCTCCCCTCAGCAGTGTACTTCATCAGTCTGCCTGTTCTGTTCCCCGCTCTGTCTCTGTGAATCCTCTCACCCTCCCGTGCATCTGGCTTGTACCCTGGTTCTTGTATAAATAAAATAAATCTTTAAAAAAAAAAATACAAATTAACCAAAATCACTTATATGTGAAATCTTTTCAAAGATCAAAATTTGTTAATATTTTCAATCCAAAAATATTGTCTGAAAATATTTAAGCAATGATTAATTAATGAAGCTTATGTTGGATTTCTTAAAAGGGCCAAATAAGCTTACTAAAATTTACTTAAAAAGAACAATGACTTGGGCAGAAACTTTTATTTTCTCCAACCTTAAATAAATCCACCTTTTTATAATTAGCATTTGTAAAGAATAATGCATAAACCCATACAGTTTTAAAACAATATTAGAAAAGGTCAAAAAACTGCAGCTTACTTTTATAGAACAATTATGCATTGCCATTACGCTAACCATACTCTGTGAAATATTTCATGTAATTTCCCAATAACTATATGGGAATTTAATGACGTTCCAATTTAATAGACAAGGCAGCGGAGACTGTAAAAAGTCAAAAATGGGATTCACATTCACAAGTCAGTTTTCAAACACCCTGAATTCTGTCTCCCAACATCCTTGGTACTTCAAGTACCAAGTAAAATGTCTGGTTTTTAAGCCTTTGTTCATGGCATCATAATCAGAAAGGCATAATAATGTGCAGTTCAATTAAAAAAAATACCCTGATACGGCATCCATGTTGTAATTAACACATTTAGTGAAATGGACAAGAAGAAGGGATGCTTGCATGAGGTGCAAAATCAATTTGCAAGTTCAGAAAAAGAAGTCAAGAAAACAATCTCAAACACAATTACAACAAAAAGAATTAAATACCTAGGAGTAAACTTAGCAAAGGAAGTAAAGGACTTAAACAATGAAATCTTTTATTATTGTTAAAAGAAAGATACACCCCAAAATGGAAAGATACCCCTGCTCATGTACTGGAAGAATTAACATTGTTAAAGTGGCCATCCTATCCAGTGATATATAAATTCAGTACAATCCCTACCAAGGCTCTAATGGCATTCTTCAGATAAACAGAACAAACATTACTGAATTCATTTGGAACCATGAGTCGGAATAGCCAAAACAACCGTGACAGAAGAGAGAGGTGGTATCACACTCCAGATTTCAAAACCTACCACAAAGCTATAGTAATCAAAAGGGAATGGTACTGGACCAACAACAGACACACAGATCAACAGAATGAAATGAAGAGTCCAGAAATGAACCTGCACACCTATGGACAGTCAGTCTCTGACAAAGGATCCAAGAGCACACAGTGGGCAAAGTCTCTTTTACAAATGGTACTGGGAAAACAGGAGAGTTGCATGAAAAAGAACAAAACAATTATCACTATCTCATACCTGATACAAAAATTCAAGAGATTGAAAATGTGGATAGAAGACCCAAAACAATGAACTACATTGAAGAAGAAATAGGCAAAAAACACACCAAGACATTGACTTTAAAGATGTCTTGAGGATTTTCGGCCTCCCTGGTGGCGCAAGGAGTTAAGATGCAATCTATGAAGCTATCTGCAGCCACCACAGCACAAGTTTGATCCCCGTCCAGCCAGGGAACAACCCACAGGGCGCAGCAGACCTCTCCTGACTCGGCCGCTGCTCCTCTCAGCAGTATATTTCAGACAGTCTGCCTGTTCTGCTCCCCACTCTGTCTCTGGTGAATCCTCTCACCCCCGACACCTCTGGCCTGTACCCTGGTTCTTGTATGCATAAATAAATTTAAAAAAAAAAAAAGGTGTCTTCAGGATTTTATCTCCAAAGGCAAGAGAAACAAAAGCAATCAGAAACAAATGGGATTACACCAAACTAAAACGCTGCTGAACAGCATAAGAAACTATCAAATAAACAAAAAGACACCTTAGTGAATAGGAAAAAGCATCAATACATATGACAAGGGGCTAATATTCAAATATATAAAGAGCACATGCAACGCAACAAAAAGGAAACAAACCCAATCAAAAATTGGACAGAAGAGTCAAGTAGACACCTCTCCAAAGAAGACACACATATGGCCAACAGGGACATGAAAAAATGCTCATCATCATTTATCATCAGGGACATGCAAATCAAAACCTCAATGAGATACCACCTCACACCTGTGAGAACGGCCCATTTCAAAAAGACCAGAAACAATAAAAGTTAGTGAGGGTGTGAAGGAAAAGGAGCCCTCACACACTGTGGGTGGGAATGTAGACTGGTCCAGCCCCTATGGAAAACAGTATGGAGGTTCTCAAATTATTAAAAATATATCTGGGGCCTCCCCTGGTGGCACAGGCAGTTGAAGGCCTCACTGTGAAGCTGTCTGTCCGCAGCCTCTGCAGTGCAGGTTCAATCCTGGCCAGCCAGCGAGGGTCCCACATGTCGTGGCAGACCTCTCCTGTGGTGCCCGCTGCTCCCTCCCCTCAGCAGTGTATTTCATCAGTCTGCCTGTTCTGTTCCCTGCTCTGTCTCTGGTGAATCCTCTCACCCTCCCGTGCATCTGGCCTGTACCCCGGTTCTTGTATAAATAAATAAATCTTAAATAAATAAATAAATATATATATATATATCTGCCATTATGACACAGCAATTTCACTCCTACGTATCTACCTGAAGATTAGTGCAAAACCACTAATTCAAAGGCATATACTGAATCCTATGTTCATTGCAGCCCTATTTACAATGTCAAAGCTATGGAAACAACAATCTAAGTGCCCAAGGACAGAAAAGTGGATCAGAAAAACAAGGTATGTACACACACACACACACACACACACACACACACACACACACACACACACACGATGGAATATTACTCAGCTATAAAAAAGATGACCTATTGCTATTTCCAACAGCATAGATGAAACCAGAGAGAATGATGTCAAAATAAATCAGGAGTAAAATAACCACCACATGATTTCATGTATTTGTGGAATACATAGAGAGAAAAAACAAAGGGTCAGACAAAACCAAACCAGTAACAAATCCTTGACACCTGACTGCAAAACTGAGGAAAACCAGAAGGGGAGGTTTATAGAGGTGGGAGTGGAGGGGGGGGGGTCCAGTGGAGGAGGATTATTGGGGATGTGGTGCTAGGCAGCGTGTGAAAACATCTATTAGTAGAAATGTGAATCTATAGGCCTAAAACAAATATAATGATGTAAACAAACTTTGCCTCAATAAACATAATTGGAGGGAAGTTAAAGAATTTTATAGACTACATAAAGTATTTTTAGTCCATAATTTGTAATTCTAAGAAAGTCTTATTACTTCAGAGCTAGTAATAATTTTAAACGTAATTCCATAAGGTTTATTTATTATCAATTTCTGTTTTCCCTTAAAATACAAATTGTATTTCAACTACATTTTACCAATAAGGAAACAAAATTTATTAGCTATCATAACTAAATAGCTTACAAAATGATTAGAAAAATCTAATAGGTCATTTTTTAATTATAAGACGGTCTCTTTGCTATGTTAGGTAAACTAATTTCCTTATTAGCATTATCTGAGCTGAAAAGTTTTCTATTATACACAGCAATATGTCTTCATGTTAAATAACTTGTACTGATTATGGGACTAATGCCCAGTATGCTTAGGAAAAAATCCTTCCCTACATAGCTTTCAATACTACACAATTATTTTTAAAAAGGAGGAAGATTACATTGATTAATACTGTACAGCTTTTAGATTATATTTAATAACTTGCTGCTTATATTCCTTATAAGAACTACCAAACAGGGGCCTCCCCTGGTGGTGCAGGTGGTTGAACGCAGCACTGTGAAGCTGTCTGCAGCCTCTGCAACGCAGGTTCGATTCCGGCCGGCCAGGGAGATACCCACATGGCGCAGCAGACCTCTCCTGTCTTGCCCGCTGCTCCCTCAGCAGTGTATTTCAGTCAAAACGCCTGTTCTGTTCTCCACTGTCTCTGGTGAATCCTCTCACCCCCCACACCTCTGGCCTATACCCTAGTTCGTGTATGCAAGAACAAAAAAAAAATCTTAAGAAAAAAATGAACTACCAAACAGAATTTACATGAAATTATTTTCTTCTAGGGAGTTAATTTTGACAATTAAAAGGGAAGTTTTTTATGATTTCTAAGTTATTTGTAGAATAGACTATCTGGGGAATACGGAGCCCCAGATGCCACACTTAGGTAATGTCAGTAACTGTTAGAATGTTACTCCATTGAGTTTGCGCACCTCACAACACTTTATTCACAAAAAATAAACAAGTTTTCCCACTTAAGAATTGGAACAATGTCAATGTTGTCTATTATACTATTAAGAAATGAGTTATAAACTGTTTTTATATTTTGTGGCCAAATAAAACTTCTAATAAGCAATAAGCAATTTTTATTAATAACTATTATAATATAAATTAATCTGAAAAAGGAGTGGGGACCAAATGTCACACTTGAAACAATCACTTACTGCAGGTACAAGTAATTTCTTCACTTCCTCAACGGCTCTCTTCAGCTTGATCTCTGCTCTGTTTTGAGCGTCTTCCACAGTGATCAGCACATGCAAGTCTTCATTGAGATGCTCCCAATTGGGCTTCCCTCTGTTTTGTTCCTCCTATAAAAATTGACGAAACACACTATTACAAATTTTTCCTTTCAAAGAGAGAACACGTTTTTCATAATATGTACCTACTGCCAATTTTTAACTGTGTTTACATTATTTTGTTATGATGAGATTAAAAATCTTTTGACTTATATTCCTGACAAAGGGTCTAGGTATGAAACTACTGGATCAAAAGACAGTTATTCAACGGGCATCTGCAGAGCATCTACTATGCACCAGCCAGAGCTGCAAGGATGTAAGAATGACTGCAAGGCAGTCACAATCATGACGCAGCTTTTATGAACTAAGAAAAACATGGTGTCACCCTTAGGCTATCACAAAAAGCACATTATTATTTCTGTATTTTACTTATAAGCAAATAGAAGGTCATTATGGTTAATTTAAGGAAGCCACCTGTGAAGGTCACATAACAACTTGCAAATTTAGGAGCCAAATCAAAGTTTCCATTCTCAAATTCACTGATCTATTTATTTCATTCAACTAATATTAACAATGGCTGAATTCAAGATTAAGAAAAGTATCTGGCAGAAAGACATTAATGTATAAGAGAAATGTCATTTGTCTTTAAAAAGTGTTTCAGGTAACAATTATGGAACTATTTCGTTAAAATAACAAGGAATAAACATCATATTTCTTTTAGACCTGATTTTCAAAACAGTGTAAGATCACTCAAATTGTATTAACTGATAAAAGTTAGTTTAACAGAGAATTTCTATGTTCCATTTCCTTGGCATCTTTGAGGGAAATCCCCAGGCTGAGTCGCCAGATAGCCTCTATAACTGAAAATATAACGTCAAAGCTGTTTCTTTAGTTTTAGAGATAACATGAGTAAATTTATTAACAATTTGTAATAATAAATTATAAGTATTTTTAAATATTGAAAGATAAGAATACACATTTGTAACTGTACGACAGGTACACAGAAACACACCTGGCTCAGGTGAGGCACCACATCCAATGATAAAATATCTGCTGCTGCTGACCTTTCATCTTAAAAGGTCGCTAGTTACTGACTTATGAGATTCCAATTAAAAAAAAAAACTGATATAAACTAATACAATTATTATTAACAAATGCTATCTACAACTTACAAGTTTGCAGAAGTCATACTAGGAAACATTCATGGCACTGACCCAATAAGGATAGAACAAGTCTGAACAGTCAAGTACATGTCTGTGCCTTTCCTGCTGATGGTGTTGAGTATGAAAACACATCCAAGCGTTGTGAGGGACATCGGAACCCAGACAAAGCACACCCTCTTACGAGTGACTATCTACCTGTTCCCAAAAAGTGGGCCCCAGGGTCACCACAGTGAGCTCACAGAGGAACTATGGGGCATCTGAAGTTTCAAGGGATGGAAATAGTCAATGTTTCTCAGACACCATGAAAATGTCTAGCTCACAATATCTGACTTTTTCAACATTAGACATTTTTGATGATGTCATATCTCTGCAATGCGAGGTTTTAGCAGCTACTATTAAAAAAAGCAAGTCTATGTTGAACTCCAGTGCAAAGCCAATGAAGAACCAAAAAAGGGTGCTCATCTCCAATCTGCTCCCAAGTCTGAGAACCTGAATGGTGCCTGACAGCCCGTGAATAAAGGACAACTTCAAAAATTTCAGTTTAAGTTGCTTTGATATAAATACTAATAAAGCTGTTTCCATTTAATTTTAAAAAATGATGTCCTTTTTTTTGGGCAACCTCACTTTTTATTTTATTTATTTTATTTTATATATTTTTTACATCATTTTTCATTTTTGCACAGTGTATGCATTTTCATCTTGGTTATACTCCCCATACAATTCCCCTCCCCTTATTTTGCCCCTACTCCCTCCCCCCCCACCCCCGCCCCGTAGTGTGTCTCTGGTTTATAGCTGCTTGTTGATTTTGATTTTTACTTTATTATAATTAGTCTTTTTCCGTTCCCTTATTTAGGTTTTCTAAATTCCTGCCATGAGTGAGACCATCTGGTATTTAAAAAACGATGTTTTTCTTTCTACCACGAAAAACTACCTAGGTGTCAATGAGTCAGAAATGGAAAAACTTGGGTTATCTGTTTGCCAAAAGACAGAAATCACATATATACCTGTACTGTGGCCAGGGAAATCAATTTCAAAATCCAGATTTTAATTTTTATGTCAAAATGATATTTTCTCACCAAAATTTGCAACTTCATCCATGTTTTTATAAATAGATATGAAGTTGCGTGCATTATTTGACGAAACTGAAAGTGTATCTCTATCCATACAAATAAGGTCTGGTCAAGACAAAGTCGCACACACAAGATTCACTCCTGCGCATAAGAGAACCGGAACACAGGCGCAGCGTAAGACATGCTCAACCCTGAACTAGGCGACTCAAACAATGAGGCTGAGAGGTGGGACACCCAGGGGTGAGCCCCAGGGTCGCGCCAGTCTCCTAACTGCAGGAAGTGTGACAGGGTGACCACCTGACGTGAGGACACTAAGCTGAGCACAGAGACCAAAGGAGCTGGGAGGGAGTGGGGGGTAAATCAGTTCCGGAAAGAGGAGCACAGAGCTCAGGGGATCCGCACAAAATCCATGCAGACATTCAGGGGAAGAGCGATCAGTTCATGTTTTGGAGGGAATACCTGAGGTGGAGCAGTAACCACCCAAAGGACCTCAGGTTAAAGCACAAGCTCCACAGAGCCAGACGAGAGACTTCACAGACCTGCGGAACCCCCAGTTCTCCGTTAGAAGGGGGGAATATGAAATCTACTCTGAACACTGCTTCCAGTACTGCCTAACTAAAACTGCTAAGTCATGACATGAAAGGATTAACTGTTTCCAACTAATTTGACTGCATCTCGGAACAAGATCAAGACTTACAGGGAAACAGAACAGCCAATGAACAAGGCAACATCTACACTATCTGGCATCTGACTAGAAAAAGTGTGCCAAGAAGAAAACAACGTATGTAAGAAATCAGTCCACTGAAACTAACCTACAACAGATATGGGGGGGGGGGTGTGTGTCACTAATGCTTACAGAGACTAATACAAGGCTAGCCAAGGAACATTTATAATCAAAAATATTTTTAAAAAGACCTAAGGAAAAAAACTAAATTCCTAAGTGATTTGCTCCAAAAAAGGGTGTATGTGGGGAGACAAAAGCCAGAAGACTGAAAAGGGCGCTAGACAAAGGAACACGCTGCAGAATAACCCACGTTACACTTTACTGAAGGAAGACATTTTTGAGTTGGACAACACCTTGGGAAAAATACATTTTTAGTTCAACAACTAAAGTGTCAGCTACAAAATAAAGTCACACCAATCTTAAAGTTTACTTCAAAACAGGTTTGTTTACAGATTTAAAACCAGTAAAAAAAAAAAAAAGAGATGAAAGAAGACTATGAATTTAATGTAATCCTGCATTTGCAGTCCTTCCTAAAACTCTTCTAAAATACTGTAGAGTTTAAAATGTACAAACGCTTGAGGAAGACAAAGACAGGAAAGGAAACAAGTTAGAAAGCAGATGGCTAAGGAGCCAGGAACTTAGCCAATCCCTGGCGAGATGAAACCAGACCAGGCTGCAGATTCCCCAGAAAGGCCTAGGAGACAACCAGCAGCTGTGGCAGCGGGGCACGGGTGGGGCTGCAACAGAAGCCAGCTTGTAGTGTCACCAGGAAACAGCTGATCCCTCACCTTCAGAACCCGGCCCCAAACAGCCAGCCACCTACCACTCCCTAATTCACAGGAGAAGGGCAGACACAGATTCCCAGAGCACTCCACTTTCTGGACCTGGGCTTGGGGTGCAGCTGATGGAATTATTCAGGCACCGAAGGCTGAGATGTGCGGCTTCCTCCCCCACCCTCCACCCAGTATGCAGCTGTCAGTTCACACCCTGTGGCCAGAGTCTGAAGAGCTCTCTCTGGAGTATCAGACCAGTCCAGCAAACAGAAAGCAATCCTGAGGAGGGAGAAGAAAACTCAAAACTTCTCAGAAAACTGTGAGAAGCTTCTGCGAAGAGAAGAATGCTACTAAAGAATGCAGAACATAAAAAGGATCTCCACAAGCTAAAACTGTGATGACAGAAATGAAAGATTGACAGAGAGGGTGATAGCTAAACACAGAGAAATGCTCCCTCCAAGGAGCAGTGAGGGCAGAGAAGGAAAGTGGCAGAGATGGTGTAAACAAGAGAGGGCTAACCCAACAGGGTCGGGAACTGTAGCACAGAAGTACAGAAGTCTCCCCTCCTATTACCCACCCCACCCCAAAAAAAGAACAAGGAAGCAAGAGAAAAGTCGCCATCATACATACTTTTTAAATGAAACTGTGCAAGACCCTCCGTAAGAAGAGAGCTCACCTTTTCTCACCACAATGAAAGCATGAGATGAAAACAAATTCTAAAAAAAATCAACTAGCAGCAAAGCGAGCACAGGACACAGCAGGAGAGAGCAAGTGCCCAGGACTCCTGGAGGGCAGGGTGCCGAGCACTGCAACCATGTACTTTCAGAATCGTGTTTTTAATCTATGAGTGTATCAAACTTAACTTTAAAAGAGGTTTTAGGATCATTCTATCCAGAAGCCACATTTATCCAACTGTACTAAAGTGAGTAAATCCCTTCAAGAGTGGGTTTTCAGCCCTGGAATTATTCAATATCACTATTGCTCACTGTGCTTTACCTGCTCATTAACTGGTAAATACTACAGAGCAACAAATACAGAGAAGTCAATAAATTATATCCATGCAGGTTCTCCTTCTATCCCAAAATACCTACATTAGGAATCTACTCCCCAAATTTTCATTTAAACAACCTGGAACAAAAGTTGAAATGAAGCAGGGACGGGATGACACATGGATAGCCACAGAATCAGTGTCTCCATGAGAAACTGTGTCAAGGATGCATTAATTTCTTCTTATGTGCCACCAAATCTTTGTCAATAAAGAACATGGGGTTCTTTTTTTGCAATGACATATCACCAAATTTAAATTTGCAGCACAGTCTTCCCTGCCAATTTCTAGATCTTCCAATTCAACTGCCAACTTGGCGCGTGTATGTCAGTGTCTCTGAAGCACTGTCAACTCAACATCTCCACACGAGAGCTCAATTATCTCCCTTCTACAAATTTAGCCACAATTATGTCTCAGCTACTGTTGACCTGAATGAGTTTTCTGAATCAATGTGGATTTTTAAAACTAAAGGACAAGAACTAATTTGCTGTGTAGAAAAATCTTTGCAACATAGTGGAAAGCTGGGGCAGACGGAGAGGCTGCCACACACGCATCCCCTGGCTTGGGCCTACACCGACTCAGGCTGGCATTTCTGGCTGCTCATCATCCCATGACACACAATTGACTCTGTGCTGTGAATAAACTGGCCTATTCCTCAAACATGGATCTAGATTCTGATTCAGGGGATGGGGTGCATGTGTGTGTGTGTGTGTGTGTCTTGTCGCCTACTTTCAAGTCAGGTGATCCTTTTCCATAAATGAGCTCCTAAATGAGTCACATGAATAACAACACCAACAACTGTCAGAGAAGCACCTGGTGAAACAGCTACAAAGAAAGTTTTTTCCTAGAAGAGAGAATTGCCTATTAAATTTCAAATATGCCAAAATGATAAACCTGACAACACTTAACTCAAAATTCCTCCAGCCATTAAAAATTCCTGTAAGTGAGGTTCTTAAAATTAAAACTTGGTCTTAACATACAATGCATATATCCAACATTATTACTAAATCTGGGCTGATGAAAACCAATGCCCTGAACTACATTCTAATTATCAGTTTTCAATAAAACATCATCCATTTCATTTGTGAAGGTAATGTATACAGTGTTGTAAAAATGTTAAGTAAAACTATTCCGAACATCTAAGAAACTACTTTTGTTTCTGATAGATTTTTGATTTTTAAAAAACAATGAATCACTGCCTTGTGAAGTTTGAAATTATGCTCTAATTACAGCATCTGTTTGAACAACAAATTCTATAGCATGAAGCATCAGAACACACTGATTGGCCCATCCTGCTGATGCACTCTTTCAATGATACATCTGTAGTCAGGCAAATGAGCACAAGACTTCTCTCCCTACTGTGCTCTCAACGTGGAAGTTCATAAGCCAAAACCACCTAGGAAAGGAATTCAAAAGTGATATTTTAAGTAAACCAAGATTGCAATAAGACTTACTGTGAATATATCGACCTTAATTAAGCCAAATGATAAAGTTTCGATATGGAATCATTTCCACTTATATATGCAATCTGAAATTTAAGAGATGTTTATTGAGAAACTGTATAAAGCAGATTTAACATAATTCCATTGTTCACTGCCTCTTATTCTAAAACTGACCTCAGAAATGACCTCAAAAAGTCAAACTTGAGTCCAACAACAAATCTGTTTGATAAAAAGCAAGTTATTTTCTAATATTATATGAAGTTTTGAATAACTGTGTTGAAATCACCAGCTAGGAAAATCTTTATTGGCAGACTTCAACAATTGCTTATTAAAATTAAACTCGGGCCTCCCCTGGTGACGCAGTGGTTGAGCGCTGGGCTGCGAAGCTGCCCGCAGCCTCTGCAGTGCCAGTTCGATCCCCGGCCGCCGGGCGAGGGTCCCACATAGCGCGCAGACCTCTCCTGCCGCCCGCTGCTCCCCTCAGCAGTGTATTTCGTCCGTCTGCCTGCTCTGCTCCCTGCTCCGGCTCTTGTGAATTCTCTCACCTTCCCACATTTCTGGACTGTACCCAGTGCTTGTATAAATAAATAAATCTTTAAAAAAATTAAAATTAAATTAAACTCAATGAAACAATTTGCTAATGTCATAGAGCCTCTATTGCTTTATGTAAAATATTTCCCCAGTTACCTTTCTTTGACAAGAGATATCTCTCCCACAAACACGATACTAAAAGACTGTCCTCCTTGCAATTTTCACATATTAATTACACTAGTTTTTTTTTTTTTTTTTTTGCATAATTCTGTGTCAAAATTAAAACTATGTAGTTATCGCCAGTTCTGGTCAAATAATATTGGTCTACCCCAAAGTCAGATTTCTAGGACTTACATTGATTTGGTTTTATCTGTTCCTTTGTTTCTCTATAGTCTATATAAAACATCATCTGGTATTTGGTTTTTTTCTTCTGACTCATTTATAAATTTGTAAATTTCTCCATGAGCACAGCAGTACCTATATCCCTTCAAAATTAGTTTTTGCATTCCTTTTTTAAAAAGATTTATTTATGCATACAAGAACTGGGGTGTAAGCCAGAGATCCGGGGGGTGCGAGGATTCACTAGAGAGAGTAGGGAGCATAACAGGCAGACCTAATGAAATACACTACTGAGGGGAGCAGTGGACGAAGCAGCTTTGAGGACGCTCCCTCGCCAGCCAGGGATTGAACTCAAGCTGCAGTGGCTGGCGATAGCTTGATAGTGCCATCCACTGTTTTTGCATTCTGTGGGTAGATACCTAGGCGGGAAATCACTGGGTCACATGGCAGATCTATTTTTAATGTTTTGAAAAATCTCCATATATTTTCTGCAGGGGTTGGACCACCCACCGTGTACAAAGGGGCTCTTTTTCCTCCACATCCAAGTCAACACTTGTTGTTTCTGGTGTTTTTGGAATGGGTTGCTCTCACAGGTGTAAAGTGGTGCCTCATTGTGGTTTTGAGTTGCATGTCCCTGAGGTGGATGCCGTCTCTGGAGAAGTGTTTGTCTAGCTCTCCTGCCTATCTTTCGATTGCATTATTTCTGTTTTGTTGAGTGGTAGGAGTTCTTAGTAGACCTTGGATATCAGTCTCCTGTCAGATGTATGATTTGCAAATATGTTCTCCTATTCAGTAGGGTGTCCTTTTGTTTCAGTGGTGATGGTTTCGTTTGCTGTGCGAAAAGCTTCTTAGTTTGATATAGTCCCATTTGTTTGCATTCTGTCTCTCCTGCTATCAGAGATGAATCCATACAGTCACATGGACTGTAGCTGTTAATGCCCTGTTCAATCTAATGCTGCTGTGGATATTTACAGTATTCATATTTCCCAAGTATTAATTCACAACCACCTTCATGTAATCTTAAACCCCTCAGTGATAAACAGCATTGAAAACACGAGGTGTAGAATAATGTTTTAGCTTATGATTTCTATTTAAGAATGTCCATCCCTGTGTGTGGAAGAGCAAGACTATCATAACTGAACTGCAAGATGCTTGGTAAGAACGTGATGGGTGGCCTGGGGGGACGCGGGGGTGGCTGTGGCGATGAGGTAGGTGACGCGGTGAAATGGGAATATCATTTATATTCATAGTCACATGTTAAGTTTTCATATTTTTTGATGTGTAAAGTGTTAAGATTACTCTAAACCCTAAAACGTCATTTGCTCTTTGCAGAACAGCAACTCAAAAGCTTTTCCTGTGCAACCCCTACTGTCCTGGCTCCCTTAAAGAGGTAGATGGCTTTCCAGCTAAAGGGGATTTCCTGCCATTCCACTGTAAGACTTCCTCCCTGTGGTCATGTTGCCATAACTAACCAGCAGGGAAATCCCAGTTCCTCAAATATGAAGGCTGTCTCAATAGCAAAGCCATAAAGAAAAAAAAATTAACTATATAAATAAAATACATTGGAATTTATACTGATGCCTACCCCAAATTACCTGTAGTGACATATTTTGGGGGGGAATAGTGAATTTCAACCATGGAAAATTGTAGAATTAATACTAGAATGGTGAAAAGTTAATCAAATCCATGATTATCAGTCTTTGTATGTCATCGTAAAACATATGTAACATAAAATTATTTGGTACACTTAAATATTTTAACACTATTTGATTTCAACTGAATAACATATATATATACACACATATATAGCTATTGTTGAGACATATAGCATGTGTACATATGTGTATGTATATATGTCTGTTTGTACCCACAGTAACCCCTGAGATTATTACAGAGATGGATGAGAAGCATCTGCATGTGGTATAGACATACAATGGAGTACTACTTGGCTATAGAAAAGATAAACTATTCTCATTTGTAGCATTATGGATGGAACTGGGGGAATTATACTAAGCTAAATAAGTGAGAAGGAGAAAAACAAACAGAGGGTTTCAGTTTTATATGGAGCACAGAGAAAAAAACAAAAGGCCAAATAAAAACAAAACCATTAACAAACCCTAAAAATACGACTAAAGAACTGAGACTAAAATAGGAGCAGTCAGGGCGGAAGGCTAGATCGAAGGATGGAACGGCCACCCGCCTGCCCTGGCTCTAAGATAAGCGAGCCACCAAAAAGCTCCAAAAGGCCAAAAACCAAAACCAAGGCTATAGCAATACAATACCCATAGGGGCCCTTGGGCTAGAGCCTGACAAAGGACAGTGCCCAATAAGAGGACAGGTCACTATGCACAATTGCAAGAAGCCTCAGGCTACAGGAACACCAACATGAGGTTTATTTTACAAACGGGAAGCAAAGAGCTCACTATGGCCACACATGGCCGCTACCTCACCCAGGTAGCACCAGTGGTCACCAGAAGTGCCGGAATGCACTGGCCAGTAGTGATGGTCACTAATGGTCTCCCACATGCGCTGTCAGAGACACCAGTGTTAAGAGCTCTTTGTGAACTGTTGGGCAACACCACCAACAAACAGCTCTTTGAGACACCAGGCCCAGGGCCTTTGGTATACCTTTCAGGCAATGTCACAGGACCGGAGACCCTGTCTCTGACAGAGGTCTTCGGCTTCTCTTCCCTCCTCAGAGGTCAGCTGCAGGATGCATTTTCTTTCTTCTTTCAGCTTCTGGTCCTTCTTTCTTCAGAGGCCAGGAACAGAGCCTTCCCTTTACTCTTCTTCCTTCAGAGGCTGGACCATCTGTCCCTGCTTTCTTCAGAGGCTGGAACCATAGGTCTTCTCAGCTCCCTCCAACCCTGGCTTATATCCTCTTTTGGGCTGCCCCAACACAAGTCTGATTGGATCATTTTTCTTTTTCCTTTTTTAAGATTTATTTATTTTTATACAAGAACTGGGGTGCAGGTCTTAGGTGTGGGGGGTGAGAGGATTCACCAGAGTCAGAGCGGGGAGCAGAACAGGCAGACTGACTGTAATATACTGCTGAGGGGAGCAGCAGGCTAGTCAGGAGAGGTCTGCTGTGCCATGTGGGTATCTCCTTGGCCGGCCGGGAATCGAACCCGCACTGCAGCGGCTGCGGACAGCTTCACAGCGCTCCCTCAACCCACTGCACCACCGGGGAGGCCCTGATTGGATCATTTTTCAATCCTGTGGCTTACTGGGCCATTTAGCACCAATCAGCTCATAGCTCACACCTGATTGGCCCATTCCAGATCCAGGAAGTACACTGTTACATAAAAGGGTTCAGAGAAGCAACGGCCACAACGGCCACAAATGCAGTTGCTGGTCTCTGAGGAGCAACTGCCACAACTGACTTGTGGTGGAGCAGCAGGGTGAGCGAACACCACTGCCACTGCCAGCTCCCACCACTGAGGCGGCTGGGTTCTGGTAACAAGGCTTGGGGGAGGGGCGGTGTGCAGGTAGAGGGGCACCATAGACACTGGTGGAAGACTGGGTGACATGGTGGTGGGTGCAGTGTGGTGTGGGAATAAACACCTGTGGCTTGGCAATAACACCTGAAGAGTGTGATCCTATACGTTTAAATTGCATACAGTGGTGTAATCCAATGTCACATCAACAAAAGAAAAAATTAAAGAGGCAGAAATTCAAAAATGAAACGCGCTCTGAAGAGAGCAGAGGTGATTACTGTGGATAATCTGTCTCTATCCTTCTTGGCTAATAATCTGGATGACATAGTACGTCTGATGGTAATCAAAAACAACAGTGGTTTCTCCAAACAGTTAGTGTATAATATTATGGGCAGAGTTCTTTTCCCAGTAATTCCAAAGTGCTAACTTACACTCAACACAGCCACACTTCCCAGAGGGGAAAAAAAAACACAAGGACTGTGTTACTTAGCTGGAAGAACTAGCCCACTGCACAGTTCTTTAGGGCTACGTTACTCCTGCATCACACTGCCTCCATCACCCCGACCAAGACACTTTGAAGACGTTTCTTATAATCTTTTATTGAAATCTAGCAAAATGTAACTAAAAAAGGATTTTCTCTTTTAACCCTTTCATTGCCAGTTAACTAGCAAAACAGGCCACAGGCGTACATTCTGTCACGCAACTGTTCCCTTGGAGATCCTGGATTACTCCACTTCCTGTGGGACTTCTGACTAAGACCAAGACGCACAGCCAAAGATATTCATGAACTGAAAGCATTAAAAAAAACACTATTCTTCAGTGACACTGGTAACAAGACATGAGTGGGTCTCCAGACAGTCCATACACAAGGACTGTGGAGACAGCACAGTGTGGACACAGCATCAGCACCACTTCAGCCACTGCTGTATCTGAACGCGGTTGTCAGATTAACAATTTCCAGAAGGATCTCTACACTGCCCCCACCCCACTCTGCTGGGGTTTTAAAAGGTAAAAATAGCTGTATGCTTGCTTTCCTTCATGACTTACAGTGATGCATCCAACATTTATAATTTCCCTGAAAATTTTTGAAAAGATTCTTAACTACTTACTTACTAAAACCTGGCCTGGTACACTCAGGAGGCTTTTATCACTACAAATCGTCATTTTTTATATATTTTATACATCACCTAATGTTATACAAATGCTCAAGTTAAATGTTAAATCATTTTATGATTATTTTGCATACCTTAATTTTCAGCCAAAAGGCGTCATTCTCTTGGCAGGGAAAAAAAAAAAAATCTAAGTTCAGAGAATGCTTTGTTTATTAGACAATACCTCAAGCACACTCAAGTTTCAGAGATAACAGAACTGAAATAACTCTTAAATTCCTCTTCCTGTTATCAACCGACATCTATCTAACTATAATATAAAGCTATATTGTTTGTCATGTGTCTTGACAACAGCTTTGAAATGTTTCATTAGTGATCTAGGAAATGTTTTCAGTGGCCAAGGACAGTGTCTTGTTTGTCCACTAGTGATTAAGCCTTGTCTTACCTAAAACAGCAAGATCTGCTTGAAGAGGACACCCAAGTCCTCTCTTGTAAAATGCCTTGTTCTACTGCCTCTTCATTAATTAAGAAACAAATATACAGACATTATTCACCATGTAACTAAAATGTGAATGCAATGGAAAACTTTGAGAGATATAAAACTTTTTTAATAATCATATTAAATCATTGTAATGCTTAACTAAGCTACCTTTCACCGTTATTGTGGTTAATTGTGAGAATGAAGTTCAATTTAAATAAAGCTAATAGTAATCATTATAATTGGATAAAACATCTTCAAAAACTACCACAGATACAAATGGATCTATCAACTGTAATGTAAAAAAGTACTTAAGAGGGCCTCCCTGGTGGTGTAGGGGTTACTCTCAGCACTATCATCCACATGGCCAGGGTTTGATCCCCAGCCAGGGAGCTGACCCCATGGCGCAGCTGACCTCTCCTGTCTCCCCGCTGCTCCCTGCAGCAGTGGATTTCAGTAGATCTGCCTGTTCTGCCCACCACTGTCGCTGGTGAGTCCTCTTACCCAACGAACCTCTGGCCTACACCCCAGTATTCTTGCATGCATAAATAAATAAAATTAAATCTATTTAAAAAATACCGAAGATAGTACTTCAGTATCGAATTAGCCCAAATAGTTTATGTCATGAACCTTTGTTTACAGATGAGGAAATTTAGACAAAGTCACCTCAATGACTACGTCAAAACCCACAATCTGAACTCAAGTCCAACCCCTTCTCTCAACACCGCTCTCTATTAGGCCACAGTAGACGCAGAATCACCGAACCCCATCTTTTCTTGGGTTCATGTGAAGGCTGACAATATCCCCGAGGCTCATTTTTGTCCACCTGTCTCAAGAGTTCTTCATTCTGAATTTCCCTAGCAGTCTCCTCATCTGATTCTCATCAGTGACACATTTCTTTAGAAGGCGACTATGTCTATATAGCTCATCTTTTCATCTCTGCTATGGGCTACTTAAGGTTAGGATTCTTGCCTAATAGTTCTGAGAATATTCTTCATGCTCAGATGTTTATTTAGTGAAATGAAAAGAATCTGCTGGGAAATAGTGAAAATACTATGTTCAATGAATACCAGCCCTACACCTAGTTCACCTCTCTAATTTTATCTTAGAGCAGAGCATGAACCAATAGAGCCTCACAGTGAACAGAAAGTCCAGTAACTATTTTCATGCTACTCTAAAAAGAATGGATAATACACACTGAATAAATAAATGCAGGCAGCCGTTAAAAAATGCAAGCCTGTGTCTATAAACACCTACTGCACTTGGAAGCAGCTGATTTGTTGGGGCCTTCCTAGGATTACCTCAAGGGATCTTCTTGCCAAAATACAAAACTGGCATTCTATGGAGGAAAAATAATTGAATTAACTTTATTTTCTTTACAAAATAGAGCAGTTTAAGTATTCCATGCAGAAACTATTATACACTAAAAGGAACCCTAACCATCAAAGTCTATGGCTCATGTATTACAATTTGTTTGCATGTACAATTTTTATCTTAATGTTAACAGTTAATATATAAATTTATATCCCTGGCTCACCACTGACATATAATATCCTTTAAAGGTATTCTCCTCAGTAAACAATACTGACATCCTGAAACTCTTCAAATGTTTCAACATTTTAAAAAATAAATCCTGGAAAGCTCAACAACTTCTTTCAAAAGCCCGTGGCATCCCCCTAGTCACGCCATCCACTGGCCACAGGAGACAGAAGACCATGGAAAACATTCTTTCCAGGTAAAACATAATGTCCAGCCTAGTTTGCCTGAGTTCCTTCTAACTTAAACCTAGGTGCTGCTTTGAAAGGATTCCGTAGATGAAATTAAAGACATTAACTACTAGTTGACTTTAAATCACTCAGAAGAGAGGTTTGTACTAGGTGGACCTGAATTATTCAGACAGGAGTCCTTAAAAGAGGGATTAGACATTCTCTAAACTCAAGATTCTCTAAACTCCAAACATCTACCCGCTTCATCGTCCTTCCAGACTCCACGCTGGGCACCCTTGGCGCAGCAGGCACAGCCGTGTGCCAATTCCTAGTAAAAAATCTGCGTGTTCCTCCTGCTGCCTTCCTGGTTAAACCATGACTTATATATTTGCCGTTAAATTCTTGCCGTTAAACTCTCACCTTCATAAAATCACAAAACAAAATCTACAGTGTCCCGGTAAGTCGCACAATCTAGGAGTATGGCCACTCGTATGAATACAAGTAAATCTTAAAGTGTTTCCAAACGGTCATAACATTTAGGCTAAATAAATATCTAATCCAGAATGTCAAATAATTTAGACCAAATCTACACAGTTAAGAAAAAAAGAACTCACTGTGGTATGAAAAAATAATTTTTTTATTAAACATGCTGGATTAATCCTTATTCAATAACCATAATGGAAAGTAGTTAAAGACAGGGAAAGTGTTGTTTGTTTTTTTTTTTCTTAAAATGCCATCAAAATATTAAAGATATACTGAAAATATCATTAAGCTACAAATTTAACTAGATTAACAATTTAAGATAAATTTGTGATTCTCTACTTCATCCAAAAATGACATTCATATTACTGAGCTGCAAGCAACACACAGAAATGCACGCCATCAGGTAGAGTATGCTGCAGTGCACATGTTTTGAAGCCACACGAGCAGCTTATGCCCATAGGACAGATGTTAATAACAGTTTTTTTTTTTTTACCTAAACATCCCCAAACACAAACACATTTAGTTTGTCACTATTCAGTCATAAGAGACAATCTCTGACAAGTATATAAACAAACACATCACGATGAGCGGACAGATTTGAGAAGATGCAAAGTGAAAGACTTTGGACACTAATTGTTAACTAACAATTGCTGGACTGTGTGTTTTAAAAGAAAACAGTAGCTAATTATCTAGTCAACCCTCCCTCCCCAACACACACACACAGTTTTATATTTAAAGTGTTTTTAATAGTTTAGTAAGTTATACATAAAATCTCTCAGAATTCCATCTCACATATGGACGGACCCATTACCTTATCTCCCTGTGACAGTTTCCCTCTGAAATTGTTCTACGTGCAAAAACATGCCCATCATTTTTAACACCGAACAGCAAAGTACTCAGAACAGTAGTGAAAAACTGTGCCCTTTTTTGACCATCACCATTTCAAGATTGGGTGTATGTTGCATCAACTGTGTTTGATGAAAGTTAGTCTTTATTCTTACCCATAATATTCCATTTTAAAAAGACCTGAATTTCCACCGCTCCACTTATGGCCAACTGCACTACATTCAATTATTGTATATTATAATTATTATTATAAACAAAACTCACACAAACGTCCTCAAGTCCACCCACCAGAACACAAGTGCAAGAGTTTAAGGAATTGACGATGGTGTTTCCATAGGTAAAATCATTTTTTAAAAATCCACTAACTATAATGCCAAAATTGCTCTCCAAGGTGGCTATACCAATTTACACTCCAGACTTCACTACCTGGACATTCATGTTTCTCCATATCAAAGACCAAGCAGAACAGGGAGTCCATATTTAACATCATTACTAGTGTCTTGAACTTTGACTTTACGTCAAACAACCAATTTTACCAAAGGCTAGCAGACATAAACAAGTTTGTATGGCAATTTCCGGTCACAAACACGCCATCAATAAAGACCTAACACACTTCCAGTATTCAGTGACCATCTGTAGTCACTCATTTTCCAATCCACTTACTCCAGCTCAAGGCCAAAGGGGAGGTAAAGCCTATCCTGGCACAAGGGGAGCCCCTCCAGGCAGGGCGCCCTTCCACCCACACACTCTGCCAACACTCACTCCAGCCATGTCCATGAACCTAATGTGTCACAGGAAACCACAGCCCCTGAAGAAAGCCTACATAGACATGGGAAGAACATGCCAACTCTACAGAAGTGCCCCAGCAGAGAACCCACTGTTTATCATCAACAATGTAACAAAATGACATTGAATTAAAGCACCTATTTAGGACATGCTGCAGTTTTGCGGCATGTCCTTTAACGATTCATGTTGTCTTTTTGCATAAGGAGATTTTTTCTCCTATTTAATGGTCAAATATCCATTTTCCCTTATGAGTTCTTTAGTCAGTAACATTTCCTAACCTTGAAGTCTTAAGTGTATTCTCCTACAGTTTCTCCCAATGACGAAATGTTTATTCCTCACTTTTAAGTGTTTAATTCATCTGGAACTTTTTTTTGCATATGCAAAATCATGACAGCCTAACATCATTTATTGAAGAGTCACACCTCTCATTTACCATTCCTCCACATCTACCTATTCTTTACACGAAATACATATTACACTACAATAGCTCTTCGTCTAATCCCACTGGTCTGCTATACCTTAAATAATTGAAATTAAATACACTCAAGTCTTTTAATTTTTTTTTAGAATTGGTTCAATTGCCAATGAAGAGTTTTACTATTTTCAATCAGTTCCACATAATGCTATTTTCTCATAAGAAAAAATAATTTTTTATTATGAACACAGATTGACTTCAAAACAAGTAATGTCTGTAAAATACAGGTTTTTAAATGTATAGCTTTTAAGCTGTCTGTTGCATTTTCCGTAATTTAAAAACTGGGGTCTCCCTGGTGGCACAGGGGGAGTTTCAGCACTAGCAAGCTATCTCCAGTCATGTAGGCATGAGTTCAATCCCCAGTCAGGGAGCTGACCCACAGGGCGCAGCAGACCTCTTCTGCCTCCCCGCTGCTCCCCTGAGCAGTGGATTTCGTAGATCCATCTGTTTTTGCTCCCCGCTCTGTCTCAGGTGAATCTTCTCACCCTCTGCGCCTCTGGCCTACACCCAATTTTTGTATGCATAAATAAAAAAATTAAAATAAATCTTAAAAAAAAAAACTACCCAAGTATTTCTAATTTGGTCTTCATTTCCTTTCTTAAATTTTACTTATTGATGTCACCTATCCTACAGTATCTATTCACAAACATCTTTAAAACCTGATGTTCCTTACAGATGCTGGAAGAAGCAGCAGCAGTAACACAGCTGTCCCTGCCTAACGACTACTGGGAGATGCAGTTGGACAAGCCCCCCTGCATATTCCACTGACCCTGGGGTGCTGGAGGGGCGGGCTTATCTGTAGCCTCCAACAGAGCTGTGTCTAGGGTGGGTCACAAAGGCATCTCGGCAAGTCAGAGAGACCACATTTTAACAACTGCTCTCTCCCCTGGGCAGGACACTGGACTGCCTGCTGCCTGCTCACAGTGTGGGCTGGCCTTCCTCCCTGCGCACGGGCTTGCCGAGGATAGGTATCATGGAGGACCTGGGGTTCAGGACACAGGGCAAACTTGCTGACACACTGCTACTGCTTTTGCCATGAATAATAAAGCTGATCTTTGATCCAGAGGGAGAGGGGTTTTCTGACAACATCCTTGACATTGTGGTTTCAAACCTATGGTGGCAAGTTAATTTGTTAGCTTACAAAGGGAATAAAGATCTCAGATCCTTGATGGTTCTTTTTTTTAATATTTATTTATTTATTTATTTATTTATACAAGCACTGGGTACAGCAGAAGCGCGGGAGGGTGAGAGAATTCACCAGAGCCAGAGCGGGGAGCAGAGCAGGCAGAAGGACCAAAGTACACTGCTGAGGGGAGCAGCGGGCGGCAGGAGAGGTCTGCGCGCCATGTGGGACCCTCGCCTGGTGACCGGGGAGCAGCCGGGGATCGAACCGGCGCTGCAGAGGCTGCGGGCAGCTTTGCAACCCAGCCCTCAACTGCTGCACCACGGGGGAGGCCCTCCTTGATGGTTCTTGACAACAATGTATATAAAAGTTCGTAACAGCTTGGGGAAAAAAACTCCAGGGAAGAAATGGACCACTCTTAAAAATGCTCCATTAGTAACACTGCCCGGCAAGGAAAAAAAACATAACGTGAAAAACACGGCTTAGTGAACAAGTGCCGGACCACCCTGAGGTCCCAGGAATTTGTAAATTTCATTTGTTCTCCTTTTAACATGCATCTCCTAACACAGTAAGTTACAAAACTGAGTAAGTCTATGACAACAGAAAGCTGCTGTGACTTTACTTTGTTTCTTTTTGTCCCCTGGGGGTACATAAAATGGTGTTTCAATTAGTGACATCAAATTGAGTTCTGTAGCTGTTTCTTACTCAGTTGTATACAAGTTCATCTACTTTGCGAATTTTTTTAAACTTTTATCTTAATCAATTCAGTATATTTTCTATTTACTAAATATTACTCCTTGTTTTACTTCCTTCTTTTCCATTGCTTTGATCTCCTTTAGTGCTCTTTCTAGACATTTAAGTTAAAACACCTTGTTTATGGCCAACCCTCAATTTTCAGTTTCAGCTGATTCCCAGCTCAATTCCATTGTGAGTCAAAAAACACACTATGACTATGTTTGATTCGTGAACTCTGCTGAAACTTGAACTGATCCAACACAGTCAATTTGGCAAAACTTCCATGCGCCTTCAAAGAATGTGAATTAAGCCACTGCTAGGGGCAATTTTCTTCGGGCAGTGTCAACTAGGTAAGGCCTGCTATTCTGTTGTCCAGATCCGTCATGTTGTTCCTGAGTTCCTCCTGCTTGTTTAACCAACCATTTAGGGTTATTTTATAAGCTACAACTGTGGAATTGTGTTTTTCTCATTTTAGTTGTTAACTTTTAACACAGATTTTCAAGGATTGCTACCTGGTATGTATGAATTTATTATCATAATCTCTTCTTGTTGGAATGAACTTTTATAAGTAACTTAAAATGTTCCATACAGTCTGAAAATACAATATACTACTACTTCTTTTCCAGTCTATCTTTCTTTGTCCAATACACTTTAATCATTTAATGAAATAATCACATAGTGTTTACCTTTATTCTATGTATATAAGTTACACTGCTTAATTCCCAGACATTAAACTAACCTTGAGTGCCAACATATATCCCACTTGGTATTGATATATTATCCTTTTTATATATTGTTGGATTCCATTCACCAAAATTATATTAAGAATTTCTACATGTGAGAAATAATGACCTTTCTTTTTTTGGTGGCATCAAAATAATGCTGGTATTACCAACTTTTGATAATAAAATAAAGCATCCTCATCGCTTCTGAAAATTTTTTTCTATGGTTCATATGATTTCTCCTTAACATTGATAAAATTCATTAGTGTGACTAGGCTTTACATGTTCACACTGAGGTAATTTTTCATGACAAATTCACACATTTAGTCAAGATAAGGGCATTCTACCTTTCTGTTACTTCCTGCTTAGACTACGGGCTTTCACAGACTTTTCATATGAGTTGTCAAAATGACCAGCATAAAGTTGCTCATCATGTCCCCTTAAAGTCTGAGTGCTTGTCCACGTCTATAATGATGCCTCCCATTTTATTACAAGTACTAGGAACTTGTGTCTTCTCTCTCTCTAGTACACCTTCATTTCATCGGTCGTTTCAAAAAACACTTTTTTGTTTTACTGTTTTGCTCTATTCGTCCATTTTGTACTTCAGAAATGTGTCCTTATTTTTTGATGTTCTTCCTTCTACTTACTTGGTTTAAGTTTGCTGTACATAATTTTATTTTAAATTTTAGATAGAAAATAATAGATTTAGCTTTTTATGTCAACTACTTACTTATAGATTTAAATTCCCTGAAAGCCCTGCATTAGCTCGATCTTACAAGTTTGTTGTAGCTCATATTCTGCATAATTTTGATCTTTCCACCTGAATGTTTAGTATATGCTTTATCCATGTAAATGTATCTTGTACTAGAAAGTAAAATGAATTCTCCAGTTATGAGGTATAACCTTTTATAAACATCAATAAGGTCCAGCTCACTGAAAATGATGTTCAGATCTTCTAAGTATTTGATGATTGCTGGTTTGGTTCTATGAAGTGCTGAAAGAGTTTCGTTAAATCATATTCTGATTATCTGAACTGAAATGGAATTGCCTGTTTCTGCCTTCATTTAGTCAATTCTTGTTTCATGCAGTCACTTTGTATCAGTGACTCTGTATTAAGTGACTAAACATACACGATGCTGTGTCTTCCTGCTAAACTGACCTTTATCATTGCAAAGCATCCCCTTTGATATAAGTTTCTTTTTAGATCGACTTTATCTGATAGCAATATTGGCCATTCCAACCTGTTTTCTTGACCTTTCTTCCCATTTAACTTTCAGTCTCCTATTTTTCTACTTAAAGTTTCTTAGTATTACTATAAAGCTTTCTAGTATACAGCTGGACCTTTTCTAAAAAGAATCTATTTTGACAATCTCTGCCTTTTCATTGGAGTATTTCATCCACTGTTATTTAATGCAATTATTCCTGGATCTATGAGGTTTATACTTGGCGTCCTATTTATATCCTCTGTTTTTGTTATTCTGCTTCCCTTCCCAAGTTAAAAAATATACTATACTATTTCAACATATTTTACAATTCCATTTTAGTTTTCCTTAGTATCTTTTTACATATTATATTTTCAAGTGGTTGTTCTGGGCATTATAACACAAATCTAACTCTTCATGGACTGAATAATATCTTAGCATTTCACATAATGTGCAGAAAAGCCCATATTTATATTTACATAGGATAAAAAAATGCCCCAGGACTTTGATTATTTCCCCCCTTCACACGATCTCTCATATATAAGGAAACCAAGAGAGGAAAAAGGTTCCTATCCCCCCTCCCCCTCCTCCAAAAAAAGAAACCCTTTCTATTTACCCAGAGTCACTGCTCCTGGTGCCCATCACTCCCACCTGCTCTCCATTCTTCTTGGCCGCAACCCCCTTGGTCTCTGTCTGGTGTAACATTCTCTTAGCCATCTTCTATTTCAACGTGACTTTACTTCACCTTCACTTTGAAGATATTTTCAATACTTATAAAATTCAGGGTTGACATTTTTTCTTGTTACATTTCAAAGATATTTCATACTCTTTCACACTCCCTACTTTCTGATGAGTCAGCCATTAATCTTATCTTTGCTTCTCTATGTCATTTTCCTCTTACTCAAGACTGGCTCTTCATCTACGGTTTTCAACATTTCACTCTAATGTGCTGTAGTGTGATCTCCTTTGTAATTCCTTCCGATTGTTTTGTGATGGGCATCTGCAATCGACAAATGATGTTTTTCCTCAAATTTGTGCAATTTTTCTACCATTATTCTTCAACTATTTGCTATCTCATTTTCTCTCTCCTCTTGCTGGAATTCCAACAGTAACGTCTGTGTGCTAAGGCCATCTGACATGCTCTTCCCTAGTATATCAACCTTTCCCCACTCCCTGTCAATTCTAATAGAGAACGTCTACTCCTCTATCTTGAAAGCTGCACGCTCCTTCCTTACGAGTTAAATCCATCCAAAATTGTTTCAGAAATTTTAGTTTGAGTCCCAAAATTCCTATTTGGTTCATTATATAGTTTCAATCTCTGCTAGGATTATCTATCTTTTCATATTCTGTCTTGTATTATGAGAATCATTATAACAGCTGTTTTAATATACCTGTCTTGTTAGTTCCAACATCTGGAGATTGCTTTTCTTTTGAGAATGTGATTCATTTTCAGATTTTAATTTTAAATCTTAAGACAATTCTTGATTCTGTTACTTTTCCTTTGAAGGTTTATTTATATTTAGTAGGCATCTATCCTGATACAATTCAGAACTGCATCCTTTCTTAGGTGTTGAATGTTCAAATCTTTAGTTGAGCTCCGCTAAGTCTATTCCACATGTAAGCGACCCAGGGGTCAGCTAGAATTTGGGACTCCTTTTCTGTCTCTTTCTCTTCCTGGATTACCCTGTCTCCAACAATAGGGATTTACCTCATGTTGGAATTAGTGCTACCAGTCACAAGTTCAGCAGACAAGTATCTACTTTCCTTCCCCAGGGCTCACTCCATGCTGTACTTGTTGGACTCATTCCCTAGTGTCTTAGGATAGCCATGTATATGTATTTTAGAGTTGTTTTCTGCAGGTAGCCAGAATGCATTCATTCAATACTAGAAGCAGAAGGCCTCAAGTTATTTCAAAGTTCCTTCTTCTAGTGAAATAGCATTAATCCAGTAAGCAAGTCAACAAGCAGTATGGCCCCAGTTCCATCAACAGCTTTCGTATGTTTCCTTCCTCCTACCATCAGAAACATTTCTTCACCATAGTTTTAAGCCTCGATGCGCAGGTGACATACAAAGCCTACCCCAAAGCCCAGATCAGTTCCATGAAACTGGTTTCAATGTCATCATCCATGCTCGTCAATTTCCTGGCTATCATACATTTAAGTATCCTAGAACTCAATCAGTCTTCCATTTTGTCTGTGCTTACAGCTTATTTCTGGTTTACAGTGGTAAAAAAATTCATACACATTAACCAACATTCCAACTGGGCAATATAAATCTTAAACCTAATACTAAAATTATGTATGAAAATTTTAATAGTAATTTAATTCAATAGTAGTGTTGAAGAGTTATAGTGACTATACAAAAACTAAATACTACGGCCCACAGGAAGCGCTCCTGTGTGCCTACGATTTGCCAAACACCATGCCAGTTACAGAGATGATTAACACACAGTTACTACTCTTAAAGAACTCTGTAATCAACCAAAGAGTACACAAAATGCTTTAATGGACATTTTGGTGTATGGGATCAGTGAATTGGGAAATAATTTTTTTCTGAATATAATGTTTAATAGAGAAAAAAATTTTAAAAGTCCAAATAGGATCCAAAACAAATAATAAGCCCTAGAAACTTTGCAGAGATCACAAATCCTGGGGTATGAAAAGGTTCCTCTTCACCGGTGCACTGAAACTTCCTGGAACTACAGAAGTCTTCACAAAGCTCAGGGACTTTTCTTTAACCGTGAAACCCATCAATTCAGATTTTACTTGTTGACCTCTTAATTATGTATTTAATTATATATTTTATATAAAATAACACTTCAAGTACTCTATGCAACCAAACAACAGAAGTGTCAACTCAATTGAGGAAATGTCACAAGAAAAAAATGACATTTCTCTGTAACTTTATCTCAGTGAATTTAGCTAATGAACTTTATTAAAATACTAGAATCATTTTTCTTCAAATTATTAGGAAGCAGGATTTTCAGAAGACCAGGAAAAATGAGGTTTTTTCCTTAATGAAGTTTAATAGTGTCTGGAATCAGGAATAATATGTCTTTTAAAGGGGAAGGAAAACCAGTGAATTAATGCATAAAAATTTTGTAATGACATGGGGCCTCCTGGTGGCGCAAGGGTTAGGACGCAACCTATGACGCTGTCCACAGCCTCTGCAGCACAAGTTCGGTCCCGGGCTGGCCAGGGAGCAACCCACATGGCGCAGCAGACCTCTCCTGACTCACCAGCTGCTCTCCTCAGCAGTGTATTTCAGTCAATCGGCCTGTTCTGTTCCCCACTCTGTCTCTGGTGAATCCTCTCAACAACCCCCTCGCTCCCACACTTACACCTCTGGCCTGTACCCCAGCTCTGGTATGCATAAATAAATCATAAAAAAAAAAGATAATGATAGCAATATAATAAATGTAAAGTTCATCTGAATAAAATAATCACATTTTTTCTACTAGGTTCAAATTATAGTGGAGTTCCTTTTTAAGCATAAAAATTACTTTTATTTTTAAAGAGTTATTTATTTATTTATACAAGAACCAGGGTACAGGCCAGATTCGTGGGACGGTGAGAGGATTCACTGGAAACAGAGCGGGGAACAGAACAGGCAGACTGATGAAATACACTGCTGAGGGGAGCAGCAGGCCCAACTGGTGTGGAGAGGTCTGCCACACCATGTGGGACCCTCGCCGGCCAGCCAAGATGGAACCGGCGCTGCAGAGGCTGTGGACAGCTTCACAGTCCAGTGCTCAACCGCCTGTGCCACCAGGGGAGGCCCTAAGCATGAAAATTCTAAGTGAGCAAAAATTTCAGGAATTCCTAAATAGTTAAAATTTCACCCAAGAGCTTAATATTTTGTATTGTACAACCCTAAGTCCTTTAACTTTGAAGCCAGCAGAACCTGCTCTCCTCGGACCTTACATTATCAAGAACCAATTTTAGATTTACATATGTATGCCAACTATATTACAAACGTTGTTTTCCAACTGCTTTCTAAAAATTCACAAAGTATCATAAAAAATTCAGAGTATTACATTAAATAATCCTCACTCAACTCATATTTCTAAAATAAAACTTACTAAGAACTTGCTATTAATCTGAACCTAACTTGCGTTCTTTAACAGTAATAAGTTTTGAGAATGTAAAAGTTTTTTTTCCCCCAGACTTTCAGGAGCTTGAATGTTCTTTTATATTAATGTAATAAATCTTCTCTAACCCCTAAATTCTGTAATATTACAGTAACTCTAATAGTAGGTACGGTGTTTTTAAATTTTATTTAAATAACATATTTATTAAAACACTAAAAATGCATTCCCACCCTTCCCACTGTGGCAAATACAATGGAGTCAGTGGTTTTAGAGCCCGAAAGTTTCTGCTAGCTCTCGTAAACGACCTTCTTATTGCTGCTGACCTGCAGGCTCTCTTAGTTTTCTTCCCTGAAGATTTCCAGATTTTCTCACTCAGTATACTATCCAGCTCTTATCAGTCACTGTAGGGCAACACTAATTTCAAGGACAAAAGACAATGACAGAGAGATCAAAGTAAGCTGCCAACAAGGGCAGAATGCTCACCTGGCCCAACCCTGTGGTGGGACACACTATGTCACTGAGAAATGGGGGTGAGTGTGATTCCACTGAATGAGCACTCACCGGCTGGGAGAGCGCGACAGCAGGCAGAGCAAAGGAATACACACATACTGGCAGTTTACTGTAACATTTTAATCCACTTTTTAAAAGGAAAGTATTTCATAGACAAACAAGCCATTAAACTTGGCAGCGAATACAGTAGCACTGAGCAGCATTCAGAGGACATGGAGATGTTTTTCATCCTTTACCTACATAACCTGTGATGTCCCTTCTGCAGTCCTAATGGTGATTAATTATCCACACTGCACGGATCAACAAATCCAAGTTAAAAAGGTGAATTGATACCAAACAGGTAATTAACTGAATTGACAATAGCTTTTCTTTTAATAGGCCACGATGGGGGACTATGGGTGTCTTGGTGTGGTGTGGTAACAACACCTGAGGGGGGAGACGTTATACTTCTAATACACAAGTAACCATGTAAACCAATGACAACACAATAAAATAAGTGAATTAAATAGAAATAAAATGGAAGACAACAAACATTTAACATTGTGTTACACTTAGAAATTCAAACAAACTGAAATATAACTGATCTGAAACTCTGGTAATCCATGACTATAAAACTAAAATAATGACATTTAAGTATATTAAGAAGATAATATTTCCCTTAAGTTAATAAGCTTTTTATAAGGCAGCATGAAGCATAAAGAGCACATCTTGTGGTGAACAGTTTTCTATTCTTCAAGGATTTCCCAAAAACAACGCTGCTAACACACAACTGGAAAGAGCTGGGCTAATTTTCTCCCCTCCTGTCTTCTTCTACAGATACACAGGGCATAATAGCTGCTTGATACATGTTTTAATTGAGTGCTGTCACTGGCAGGAAGACAAGTGTAGAACCACTGCTTTCCATAGCCAACAAAGTAGGTGATTAACAGGCATTCTGGCACAATGCTTTATCACCAAAACATATACTAGGCGCAAACGTCTCTCCACGCCAGTGCTGTGCAGCCACTGAGCGGGCTGGTGTCCGGGGTCACAGTCGCTTCTTTATGACACAAGCACAGATTCCTGCTCAGTCACACCCCTATAATTAAACACAAGAAGACTACAGCGCTAATATTCCGGCTAGCTTGCATGTAAGGGGCTCCCCCCTCCTCCCCGTAAAGATGATTGCCTTCCATTTTAGAGTTTCAAGTAGCTACAGTTCACTTAGTTTTGATTACATAGCAATTAGATATGCAAATGTATAAGATCAGGAAAAATACTTCTGCAAACATCAGATTGTGAGCAATCAGGCCCATTCTTCTCTCTTGTATATACAAGCTGCTCATTAAACAGCTATTGTCTAAAAAACATCTATGCCTCAAATGCCTTGGGTTCTTTATAAATGTTAAAAACATTTGAAACACATGTTCAGAATAAATCTCTCTTGGCAACCTACTTCATGGGTACATACGCGTGCCCGGTGGGGAGGCTTCGTGGAGAAAGAAGGCCCGCGCATACCACTCACAATGCTTTCTTGGGCACAGTTGTCCCCCGCCACCCACTGCTGTTGCCCAGCTTCACTTACTGTGGCCTGAAATCACAGTCTACAGACTGAAACCACAGTCTAAGACATTCTGAGAGGCCAAACTCACATACCTTAGATTGCACCGTACTGCGATAATTCTTCTACTATATATTGTTCTCAATCTCTTCCAGTTTGTAAATTAAACTTTACACAGTTTGTATTCACAGAAAAAGCACAGCACACTGCGGTTTCAGTACTGTCTGCGCTTTCAAACCACTGGGGATCTGGAAACATGTCCCCCGCAGCTTCCCCAGCAGAGGAAGGGAGGCTGTTTTTCAAAACCTGTCAAAAATTTGTATTGGATATTTTCTAAATAGACTATTTAAAACTTTCTATTAAAAGATACTTATTGACAAAATATATACCATTACCAAATTTTCCTAAATACGTCAACGATTTGATTGAGAAAGTATTTTCATCTTACTTTATGGGTTTACTCTGCAAGCTATATCCAAGTGTAAATGTGTAAGAGGATTTTGGAGGGAGGGATCAGAACATTTGCACATCAAGAAGATAAAAAATGATGCCTCTGGGTGTGACTTGAAAAACTAACAAGGCACTGGTGTAAACTAATGAGGCCATGGATGTGCTTTGCAAAATGTACTAAATTTTTATCTCGATCCTGTCAATCAATTTTTAGGTTTTGAATTTCAACTTAGCTCCTTAATCTCCAGTTCTGTTCAACTAATATATTGCTTTCAGGCTTGCTTTTTCTCTTTTACACTTCTTTGTAATTTATGTCAGTTGTTTAAGTAAATTTTAAAAAGTGTTTTCTACACTACCCATTTCATGTTCCTATTACTTCAGAAAATTAAAGAAACAGGCTAACTAAAATTCTGGATAGGGACATAATTTTTTTTTTTTTTTTTTTTTTTGTGGGACCCTCGCCAGTGGCTGGGGATCGAACCGGTGCTGCATAGGCTGCGGGCAGCCTCGCAGCCCAGCGCTCAACCGCTGTGCCACCAGGGAAGGCCCAAGACATAATTTTTTAATGGGCATAAATTACGTCTACAATTCATCAAGAAAATCAGAAATATAAATTACTGCTGCTGGGTAAAGAAACAGGAAAGAACAAAATAATTAAACACTGAATTGTGTATTCAGAGAATGTGTGCTTTGGAAACTCAGTAAAGGAAGATCAGCAAAGACTGCCACGCTCTGTGTCGGAAAAAAAATAAATAATAAACTGGGATAAAGTTCTCAGTGCAGCTTCCTCCATCTTGCATGTCCACAACTGCCAGAGCCACCTTCTCGTGGGCGTCCTGGGTCTCAGTCATCTGCCTCCCTGCACTCGCCCTGCACCATCCATTCTCTAAATGCTCCCAGACAATCCTGTTAAAGTCTATCGGGCCACAGCGCTCTGCTTGGAACCCTCTAAAACTCAAGCTCCTTTCTTCAACCCATCTCAACAGTCCAATGTCCTCTCATTCCCTGACAGCTTCTGCATTTGCTCTCACCTCACCCAGACACTTCCAGCCCTGAGGCCTCGCCTGAGGCACCTTACAGAGCCCTCCCTGGTCCCTGAAGTTAAAACCTCTCATCACTGATAATGCCACAGAATCTAGATTAGTGTTGTTAAGATCTCTACATCTTGTCTGTTAACTCACCTGTGATTTTTTTTTTTTTTAACTTTCTCGTAAGTTATGCTCCCTGAGACCAAGAACCTCCCACATTTGTGTCTATCCCAAAGCAGGGGTTAAACAAATACTAACGTAGAAGAAAGAATGCTCTAGGTGGGAAGAGAAGCATGTGACTGAACACACATCAGAGGGTAATAAGGATGGTCTGATTTTTTTAGGTGAGATCACATTGACAGCATAAAAGATACTGGAAAAATACACTGTAAGAAGATCATGGACATGGCTGGATTATTTGCGTTTTAAGGTTAAATGACATGTACACTGTTGGTGATGGCGAGAAACGAGACCACAGCGTGAGCATGGCGACGCCACAAGGGCCATATCGCTGACTTTTCATTATGTCTGGCACTGCATGGCACAAGTCCTGCTCTCCTTGCCAGCCTGGTGAAGTAATTTTCTTTTTCATTTAATCATTCCACCAAAGGAAACTTCATCAAAAATGATGAGTCAGTGACAATGCTCCTATCTTTTTGCCAAATAAAATCCACTTACTGGGCCTAAATTCGGGTTTTATCATGGGCCTAGCCATATACTACAACTGGTCCAGAGTGACTTGGTTCATACTTTAATAAATAAGCCTGTCAAAAATCCATAATCAGCTCTTAAGTATTTTTTATCACAGAAAGTTATTTTTCCAAAGCAATCAATGTCAGGGGAAAAACAAGAGAGACTAGGGAATCACTTCAAATTAAAAGGCCCCGGGAAGGGAAGGGAAAGTGGGGGGAGGAGGAGAAGGGAGTGGGAACCACAGGCCAGCAAGCCGGTGATGAAATATGAAAATCTGGAGCGCACAGGACCCCCTCCATGACTTATTCCCACAATGCACCCACCCCAGAGTCCCCACAGCCCACCCCCGTGGTCCATAGGGCTCCCGCCCCTCCGCAGGCCTCAAGCCTGTGCTCAGAGCTCTCAAGGGCTAGTTTTTAAGTCTGGTCCTGTCAGACCTCTGCTTGGTTTCTCCGTCTTCCGCATGGAAGTGACCGCTTCAGGGATTTGTCTCTCTCCTGACTTACTCCTCCTAGCTTCGCCTCTCCAGCTGCCTCCACTCTGCCATGAAGACTAGGCGTTCACCTTTCTGATGCCTGAGCAGTCTACTCCCCAAACACAGACAACAATGTAAACCAACATCACCTCAGTAAAAACAAAAAATTTGTTTTAAAAAAGTACAAAGTAAGAGCATTGTGTGAGGGCCTATGAAGGGGCTCTGTGAGGCCAAAAGAGAGACTCACGGATCCTGAAAGAGCTTGGTGGGGGCGGGAGTGAAATTTAGCGACTGGGCTGACAAAAAGATTTGTATATTTCAAAATACAAAATTAGGAATTATTTGCCCCCAAACTTTTACTTTACCACATTGTCCATATAAACTTGCCCTCCCCAGGCTGCGCGTCCTGCAGGCGCCTTCTGGAAGGACAAAAGCGGCTGGTAGGACGAGGCCTTTACAGAAGCGCAGCCTCCGGTCACAGGCTGCTCCTGGGCGCTTCAGGGTGAAGGTGAGGCTCAGTAAGTTTTTTGGGTTTTGTTTATTCAATTTCTATTTAAACAGCCACACATGGTCACTGGTTTCCCTGGACAGCATGTGTGTAAGCATTTCACTTGTATAGATATAGAGACGAGACCAGTGCGTGAGAAATGAGAATATGCTCTCCGAATAAATAAGCCCGGGGCTCGGGGCCAAGTGGGGAAGGTGGGGCTGGGCAGACTCCTGATTCAACCACAGAAACTCCCGGAAGGATCTGCTACCTGGTGGGGAGGAAGGACGTAAAAGATCATTTTGGGGTAATTCCAGGCCCTTAACCTTAACTACAGCAGAGCATTTGCTTTGGAAAAAAGCCTCGCTCAGAGAGATCTGGTCAGTGCCATGTTGGGTTTCTGCCCTCATGCCGAATGTGTGACATGTGTGTTTCACATAAACTTCTTCCACCAGTTGCTTCTACATGATGGCTCTACACATACATTTACATGCAGGCACTGTTCTACATGGTGACTTCTAAAATCACCTGCTACAGAAACTACATTTCAGAACAGCTTAAGTCCTAAACTGACATCAGAGACTTCTGATTAACTACGAGTTCCTTCTGATGTTTCCAGAAAGATGAAAAGATATGAACCAGCAGTTGATGAAAAGCTCTGGCACAAAACCCTTGTATTACAGAAACAAGTAAAAGAAAATTTGCCCTATACACAATGAGAATTCTAAAACTTAATAGGAAAAAAAAACTTCTTGTATAAATTATCTATTAAATAATCAAACAAAATTTGAAGTCATTAAAGGTAAGTCAGGTAGTAGAAACAGGACTGGCTGGTGATGAGTGAAAAGAAACTTTATTTCCTGACCTAGAACACTACAATTTTATACATCCCTCGACATAAAGACACATAAATACAAATTTTCTAAAAGGATATCAGTGTAAAAAAAAAAAAAAAAAAACTCAAAACTGACTTCACTGAAAAACAGTGTGCAAATTAGCTGGGGGGGGGGGAGGGGTAAAGAGGGGTGAACAGTTAAGAGACTCCTGAGGAAGTCTAAGCAAAAGCTGAGAGGACCGGGCCTCCCTGGTGGCGCAGGTGGTTGAGCACAGTGCTGTGAAGCTGTCCACAGCCTCTGCAGCGTGGGTTCAATCCCGGCCGGCAAGTGAGATACCCACATGGCACGGCAGAGCAATCCTGTCTTGCCCGCTGCTCCCCTCAGCAGTGTATTTCAGTCAGTCTGCCTGTTCTGTTCCCCATTCTGTCTCTGGTGAATCCTCTCACCCTTCCGCGCATCTGGCCTGTACCCCGGTTCTGGTATAAATAAATCTTTAAAAAACATATGAAGTTAATATGATTTAGAAACACTACAGATGTTTTTGATAACATTATTTACTCTACTTTTTCCTAGATTTTCAGGTAGCAAATATAGCACATCCGGACAAAACAGAACTAATCACTGGGGCAAATTCTTGCATAAACATAAGAACCAATTCCTTCAAAATCTAAATCACGGTGTTCAAAAAATATTTTTGAAGTAATTTTCAAAAAGATATGCTACTGAATTAATCCTTTAAAATTTTTAATTTTATTTTGTACATACTGAAAATTTTAACAAAAAGCAATTAAAAGTCAACTCATCAAAACTGTTTTAAAAATAAAATAACTGATGAAGTGGGGTTTCCAATCCTACCTTATAGAGTAAAATAATTTATAAAAGAATTTAAGATTTAATTGAATAAATAAAAACACAATGATAACGGAAAAGAGCTAATATCTATGCAAACTACTGGGGAATATAAAAGCTTCTAAGCCTGTCACTAGAGGCAGAATCCACAAAACCACAATAAAATATAATTTGACTGTTCACTTGATATTTTACGCAAAACAATTAAAAGCATATTTACTAAGTAGCAACTACTTGGCAAGTATTTGGAGCTCTATCACTCTGAACAGTACAGTGAGCCAGCTCTTTGCCCTCAAGAGATAGAGGATAAACACTCAAAGCATGTCAGGGGTGAGGTAAGAACACAGCAGGAGGGTAACAGTGAGGCGTCAGGGTTTGCTATGTGGGACAGCGTGGTGACAGAAGACGTCTAAAAAGTGATATTGAAGGCATATCTGAAATGAAGTAGGACTTGAGTCTCGCAGACTTATGGAGGAAGAGTATTCCAGGCAGAGTAGTTACTAACAAGACCAAAGTCCTTGGTGTATATAAAAAAACACTGCACACTTAGCAGTATTTTTCAAATCAACTAACTGCTAAAGCCGGGGGTGGGGGGGGGGAGGGTTAGAGCAGAAATAGAAAATCAGAAGAGTATTGAGGAAAAAACAATGTAGTGACATGACTCCTGCACTAGAGCCAGCCTGGACTCAAATGCTGACCAAGCAGTTCACTGCTAGCCAGGTTGAAAGAAAGCACTTAACCTGTGTTTCCCAGAGAATAAAACGAGAACAAGAGTAGCTATCATCTAGGGCTGTCTGAGGACTGACTGGGTGAATTCACTTGGAAGGAAAGCAGCAGCACCTAAATGCAAGCCAGCGCTCTGTGTGCTACAGCGTTAACACCACAGCCACCTCAGCAGTGTGGCGACCACCCCCAATGCAACCCAGTCCACCCTGTCAGGATGTCGGATGTTAAGTAAGTAGTGTGATGTCAGGGGAGTCTAGCCAGGACATACAAACTCCAAAGTCAACAAGAAGGGGTAGGAGGTGGAGGAGGACTCTATATATGTTACAGAAAGAAATCTTATCACAAAGGATGGGCAACACGCTCATTAAAATTCAACTAATAAATGTTTGGAATGCCAGAAAAAACTCTGAAGACTCTGCATTACAGTGATAATGAATATGGACAAGAGTCACTGAACCAACGCTAAAACCACTGGGCAAGATTATTTGGGAACAGGATGTGTTCAGTTTCAAAGATCTTCCCTTTAGATGAGTTATTATTTAAGTGGGGAAAAGTACCTCTAACCAAAATAATTACCAAAAATGTATCATCAAAAAAGGGGCAAACTAAGACCAGGAAAATGGCTACCGGGAGATGCTAAGGGCACAACACAGTGAAGGACTGTGCTGTGCGCTTACTGTAAACTCAGCAACACACTGATGGCTGATTGGTCAATGATGTGCACCTGAATCTTATATGATGTTATATGCAATGCTACTTTCATTTAAAAGTTTTTAATTAAAATAGCCATCAATATTATTATCTAACTTCATCTACATTAAACATAAAAGGTTTTCAAAATTAAGAAAAAATTGAGTTATAACTGATATATAATAGTTTCAGGTGGGTAACATCACTCAGTATTTGTAATTACTACAAAATGATCATTACAAACCCACTTACCTCTACATAAATAACTCAACATTTGTTTCCTTCTTTTAAGAAGTTTTGGTATCTGTTCTCTTAGCAACTTTCAGACAGACAATAAACGCAGTGTTATTAACTAGTACCAGTATTTTGCATGACTTTCCCCAGGACTCACTTTATAACTAGAAATCTGCACCTTTGGCTCCCCTTCACCCATTTCACTTAGTCCCGACCCCCCAACTCTGGCAACCACCAATCTGTTCCCAGTATCGATAAGCTTGGTTTTTATTGGTTTGTTTTCTAGATTCAACACATAAGTGAAAACATCTTGTATTTGTCTTTCTTCATCTGACTTCATTTACCAAAATGCCCTCAATGTCCATCCAAGTTGTAAGATTTCCATTGTTTTTAATGGCCAAATAATGCCCCATATTGTATGCATGAGTGTGTGTGCACATGTGTGTACATATGTAGATACGTAGACAGACACCACTTTTCCTAATCCATTAATCCATTACAGGACACTCTATCCATTTACTCCCTTCCTTGGCTAATGTAAACAGTGTTGCAGTGAACACCTGTAGGCATATATATCTTTCTACCTAGTGATTTCATTTTCTTCGAGTAAGCAAATGTGGAATTGTGGATCACAATTTAGCTCAGTTCTACGTCTAGTCTTTTAAGAATGCCCTCTTCTGTTTTCAGAGAGGGTGACTATCCACATACCCACCAATTGCACATGAAGTTCCCTGCTCCCACACCCTCGCAACACTAGTGATTTCTTGCCTTCTTAGTAACAGTCATTCTAACGGGCATTGTGGTTTCAATTTGGACTTCCCTGATGATTAGTGATGTTGAACATTTTCTCACATACCTACTGGCTATCCATACATCTTCTCAGAGAAAATTATTCATATCTTCTGTCCATTTGTTATTCAGACAGGTTTGATTTTTTTTATTAAGTTGTAATAGTACTTAATATATATTTGGGTTTTCACCCCTCATCAGATACATGATCTGTAGCTATTTTCTCCACCTTGGCAGACTGGCTCTTCATTCTGTTGAGGATTTCCTGTTATTCTTCAGTTTGATGTAGACCCAATTGATCTTTTTTGGTTTTCTAGTCTTTGCTTTGTAGTGTAAAAAAAAAAAAAAAAAAAAAAAAAAAAAATCATCTCCAAGAATAATAGGCCCTAGATGTTGCCAAACCTGCAGTCTGTCCCACAGATAAATGCTCCAGGTCGCGTAATGGGCCTCTTTCACAGAAAGACGGGGTGTTTTATCCAGTCTTCTGGCTGTGCAGTGTCCTGGGAGTGGTATAACTGTCTCTCTAATTGTTAACAGTCTGTGGGAACCAGAACTGCAAGATTCCTGGCCACCAGAGCCAAGCAATCAAGGGTTGTGTCCTGGCGGCAAAATCTAAGCACCAGATATAAGAATCAAGACACCAAACATGGGTAAAACCTCACTGAAGAGACATGGCATTCTGAAGCAAGGCAGAGTTGGAAGTTAGTCTTCAACTCTGAAAAGGATTCAAGACAGTCCTTAAACGTGTGCTTAATTAGAAGCCTGCCTCTCTGGCTGCAGCTCTGGTGATAAACCAACAGGCTTCTTCACAGAAAGACTTGGGTTCTGGAGCCTGTGCTGTGCCCTGAGGCTGGTAGCTGTTGAACTCCTTCATTAGTTACGTTTCTGTTGGACCCACAAGCTTAAACTGTTTCATAACTGGATATAAATATTCAGAAGTCCACAAGTGGGCTGAAGGAGGGGTATATATGCATTACAGAACCATCAGAGGCAGGAGATGTGGAAGTAGGTGTCCCCTGGAAGCAGTCAGGAAACTGGGGTGCCAGACAGGACTAGAAGTTCCTTTCAGAGAGACAAATTTATTTTGTAAGAAATAGACTTAAGCACTTGTTTTCACTACTTGTGACTTCTTCTAAAAATGCGTCCCTTTAGGGCCTCCCCTGGAGGCACAGCGTTTGAGCACTGGGCTGCGAAGCTGCCCGCAGCCTCCGCAGCGCCGGTTTGATCCCAGGCCACCAGCGAGGGTCCCACATGGCGCAGCAGACCTCTCCTGCCGTGCCTGCTGCTCCCCTCAGCAGTGCATTTCATCAGTCTGCCTGTTTTGATCCCCACTCTGGTGAATTCTGTCACCCTCCCGCGCTTCTGACTGTACCCAGTGCTTGTATCAATAAATAAATAAATCTTTAAAAAAATAAAATAAGATAAAATTGCGTCCCTTTAACGCAAACTTTTCTAAACACTTGGCTTCTGTAAGTTTGACCATATTACACAGTACATACAGGCAAGACTTCTAAACATTCATTTCTTAGAATTCATAATCTCATAAACTCATAGAATTCATGAATTCATAATCATGAATCATAAATTCATAATCTCATAATTTCAAATAATACAAGTTATTAATCAAATTAAGTTCATTAATATAAAAATGAAATTATATAATACTTTCTCCACATCAGATTCTTTAAAAAATTATATGTTTTTAACTGAGGTGATAATTGGTTTACCTGTATATGATTTGGGGGCATGGGTTATTATTAAAAGTAATTATTTTCTATTATGAAGCGATTTGTCATCTTATAATACTTTATAGGTAATTTGAATTCAGCTAAAACTTTTAAGTTAACAAACTTATGGAGAACATTTTAAAACATTCCTACCTTCTATAATTTCTCATTATTCTTATCTAAGTAACAAATAATTGGCAAAATGAATTTCAATAATCTGAGGGTCACAGTTTTTATTTTTGGGGACCAATTAGGCTGTGACACCACCCTGGACCCATTAGAAGTTGCGATTCAAAAGAAAATTAGTATTACACATGTGTCTAAAAGCAACAGTGACCTGTCCTAACTGAGCAGTACACACTAGGGAAGTGCACTATTCTCATGAAACTGTGTGGCAGTTATTAATATGACTGAAAAAATTTCCAAAGTTCATTATTAAAGGATTTTGGAAAAGAAAATCAACCGATACCACAGTGTCACACACATGACATTTCACTACGGGTTCTGTCAATGGAGAACTGAATCCTCTAAAAAGAAAATTTGTTAGACAGCACAACTACATACACGGTATTCAAATATTCCTTAGCTATACTGACTGCGATCCAATCAAGACTTAATTTTGAAAGGTTCATTAACAGCATCTAGTGATAAAATGGACTCTCCCTTTTCACTGAAACTCATGTCTCATTTCATTAGACATGGGTAATTAACTCATCCTAGTATTAGATCTATGGCAGAGTAATTAGCTTAAGTTTTACAGGTTACTTGAAGTGTTGCTTTACTAATGAAACCAAAGGCCTATTTCTCACTGAATCCATCCTTTTACCCCTCTAAGAGTGTCTCACCAATTTTGGCAATTATCGTTTAAAATACACAATACAATTTCTACTTTAAATCTTCCCAATCTTAACAATTAATATGGGCAAGGCAATGACTATTAAAATATATATGTATATATACTATCTAAACTCAAACAAACATAATTTCCATTGCGCTGCTTTATCTTAAAACAAGACGAAGTTACCTGACTCAGTAACAAACATGTAACCAGAAAGAGAAACTCAAAAGTCAATATTCTGAAACCAGTTTTATTTTAAAAGTCACACATAGCAAAAATAAGGGGGTGAGAAGTTAAGAACAAAAGTCAAGAAGGAAACGACATAGTGGAACTATGAGTTTCAAGTCCTGAAAAATCAGCAGATCATGTTGCAAACTGGTATTTAAACCAGTGCTGCTGGACATGTGGCCTGCAAATACAGAATCAAATGTGTTTTGAAATTTTTACATCATTCCAACTGGGTAATACTGTCTGTTGCTATAAAAAGTTTTAAACAGTATTAATTTATGTCTTTATAAATTTCCATTTTTATGATAGCTAATTTCATTTCATTTCCCAAAAAGACTGGTTGAAGACAGATCAGAAATCTTATTTGAGATTATCTGAAAAGCACTGGTTTATGTTCTTCCAAATAGGTAGGTCCTTCCTTTCTCTTTAAAAAGAAGCCAATCACATGCTTTTGGGGTTCAATCAAGACCATGTCCCATGACATTAAAAAAAAAATTAGGCTAATGCCACTAGGGATTAGTGTAGGCCTAGAGTGAACACCTATAGCAGAGATGCACTGGCAGCAAACATGCTCACGGTGCTGGGGTTTAGGAGATTTATACGTGTTTGAATTTAGAATTAAGACCAGAGGTTAGATCAGTGACAAAGAGATTGCAAGTTAAAATCAGTCAGAGATTTTATCTCCACACAAGGAAGACTTTTTTTTTTTTTTTTTTTTTGGATTAGTAAAAAAACTAATGTTTATTATAAATGAGTGGGGGATTATCCTGGAGGAAAAGTGTTAAGATAAATGTGATATGAATATAGAAATTTATAGGCTTCTCATACACATTTTATTATAAACATTTTAAAAAATCCTTTGTGGTAGAAAGGTCAATTATTCTTCTTTATTTTTTTTTAATATTAAATTTTATTTTTATATTCCCCCATACAATTGCAAACGCCCCATTCTGACCCCAATCCTTCCCCTCCCGCCCCCCACCCCCCAAAAAGTTTCTAAGGAGAGTTGTCTGAAATGGTCATTTGTTTGCAGCGTTCAATCTCTTTTCCCTTCCACTCATCCTTTCTGCCAAGTTATCTTTTGGAAACATATATAAGGTATGACACCTTAATATCATAAAAATGCCAATGCAGTGCTTTCAAAATCAAAACTATCTTTTAATATAGTAGCCCAGGCCCTCCATCCTCAGATCTGACCTTGTCTCCAATACCTTCATCATTTCTCCTCACAATTTCCACTGAAACAGGCCAAACATCAGCATGCGGATATGGACTAGCTGATCCTATTTCTGATACCCAGAACGCCATTCTACTCACCTGCCTAGTAAACTCATAACCCAGTGCAATCCTCTCTAGCTCTCCTTAAAACCCTCAGCCTGTATGAGAATGCACTACCTTCTAGACTTCCAAGAGTATAATGTGTAACATCTGTTGTGGCTTTGCCACACTGTGTGTGAGTTCACTGTATATTAGTCCAAGAGGTGAAAGTTCCTTAGGGGCAAAAGTCACAGCATTCAAAATACAGATGCTAAAGTAGGAATGAAACTAACAGAAGGTACTAAATCAACTACGACAGAAGGTAATGAAAACTGAGTTAACAACCATTTGCAGTATTAGGAATTGAAATACAGAATTAAGTATCATAAGGAGGTCTTAGACTACATGGTCTGAATAAGATTCCGTCCAAGCCAGATTATACAATGCTATCATTTTCACCATTTCTCTGAATCAACTGATCTGTTTTCACATCCATCTCAATCAGATTCATGAAAGTTTTCCATAATGGAATTTATAAGATTAATACTTTAAGGAAAAAAAAAAATCTGTGTAAGTTGCTACTCTGGAACGTATTCTGTCAAAGGCAGGGGAGGCTGGGGTACAATGCTGAGACATCAAGCGGAAAGAAAAGCCCATTCTATACTGGGTATGCTCTTTCCCAACTAAGGATTCCACAAATCAAAATGCCTCCAACCGATGCATTCATTCTATAAAATTAACTTCTCTCCTGCGCATCGATGATGACGCCTGTTATGAACCACTCATGGTAAAAGTGAGGAATCCCCATGCTCCATGGGTTCAGAGTGGGGCCCTAGCAGAGAAAGGCTGTATAAACCATTAGAAAATCACAGCACTTTCCCTGTTGAAAACATTTTAAATAATAATTACTTATACTTAACCCATGGGAAAGTAAAAATGATAGTGCAAACATATGACTGAGAAATGATTTGGAGGTGGCTGCGCCACTCCCAACGGCAGCAACCTTGTGCACACACTTCTCTTATGGGACGGCTTCTCCAAAAGTACCTTTACAGATGCTGAATTCCCTGCACAAAACACAGAAGCCAATTCTGTTGGTGAATCTGCTGGGAAACTGGTTCTCTCAGAGAGTTGAGAAAGCTGTACTCCCTAAGCACAACCCCAGAGTAAGGAATTTAGCATCAGGCAGCAAATACCACTTCTAGAATTCTACCCCAAAGACAGTTTATCACAAAGATAAACATGTATTTAAAGGCCATTATTCGATGCAGCACTCTTTTTAGGTGTAATAGCAAAAGTCTAAAAGAAATCTAAATGACCATTAATAGGGAATGCTGGAATAATTTGTGGTATATGTACACAATGGAATATGATAAAGTCATTAAAAAGAATAAAGACTGTTTCTATATAGTGACCTAAATAATATACATTGGGGGGCAGGGGAGAAAAGCAAGGCATGTAAAAGTGGAGAGTCTATACTTTTCTAAGAAGGGAATGAGAAATTATACACATGCCAGGCGGTTGCCATATTCATATAACTATGTTTAAAAAAAAAACTTGAAAGCATAAATAAAAACTAAAATTAAAAAATTTACCCAAATGGGTAGTGGAATGTGGGAAGGGAGAGGGGGAATAAATGATAAACCAGGGACAAAAGCCAAACATGTCAGAAAATTATCTGCTCTACAGACTTGTCTTTGGAACCGAGTAAATATTTTACAAGTAGCAAGAAAATAATTTAAGCAATTGCCACAACTAGAAAACCAAGTGAAGCAAGGGAACATAACTGTGGCTCCACGAGACAGTACAATTGTTAAACACTGAAAACACGACTGCCTTTTTTTTTAAAGATTTATTTATATGAGAACGGGGGTACAGTCAGAGGCACGGGAGGGTGAGAGAATTCACCAGAGACAGCAGGGAGCAGAACAGGCAGACTGACAGAAGACATTGCTGAGGGGAGCAGCGGGCACAACAGAAGAGGTCTGCCGCGCCATGTGGGTTTCTCCCTGGCCAGCCGGGAATCGAAGTGGCAATGCAGAGGCTGGGGGCAGCCCAGCACTGCACGCCCCCAACCCCAACCCCAGTCACAGCACTGCACGCCCCCAACCCCAACACTACTCCTTTTAAAAGAAAGGTAATCATTTGTATCTGTACTAAATCCTAGAAACAAGTGAGGATAATCTGTTTACAATGACTGCTATTGGTAGCAGAGTTTGTATTGTTATTCAGGGGCTAGTTTGTATATTTCAGAACAATATGTGGAAAGCTAAAAAAAGATACAAAATCAATTATCAGATCAACTAATAGTAACCAGGGCAGTTGCCATAGTCATATAACTATGTTATATGACTACACAACATATAACTATAACATATATAACATACGTTATATTATTATAACATATAACAATGTTATATTAAGAAACGGCTGACTCCACATCCAGGGAGAACATTAGATGAACCCAGACTATCTCATGGCACCCCACAGCGGGCTGCAACCCCAGCTCACCGGGAGGGTGGCACAAAGTCTCAGTAAACCTGAAGAGGCCTCCACCGGCTACACACCATGACCACCAGTTATAAACACTAGCTACAGAACTGAAACTCACCAACTGTTCAAATGTATCCATGATCCTTAAAAGAAACCAAACAAGAACTCATTCTTCCCCTTTGGAGGATTCCAAGGAACCAATGTACTGTTTTTTTAAAATACATAATTTAATAACTAGTAAGTAAAGAATTCGGTACTTATGCTGCCTTTCCTATAAAAAGTAAAACGAGCTAATATTAGTAAGGAAACAGGCTACAGCTACTCTGCAACTCCTACTGAAATAAAGAACAATCAAGCATGATTTCTTAAAATCAAAGAGGGAGGAAACCAAACTTAAGTATCACCACAACACGACTTGCGAAATGCTCTTTCAAAAGCAAAAAGGAAATGAGCAAGGGAGGGCAAAGATTTGAAAGTGATGAAACCTTACTAGCTACCAAATTAAAGATACTGCAGCAGACAGAGGAAAGCGTTAAAACGCTGCCACGAACATGATCAGCAAACCCCATGAAAATCCGCCAAGACTAATAACTCAGTTCCGTTACAAAGGAACTGCAAGAAGAAGTGGGGGTGAGGGAGAAGAACAGCTTAAGAGGTGACTCAGATGAAATGCATGTGGTCCTCGGGCGGGTGCCACTCAAGCCAACTTTTTGAAACGCATTTGTGAGACAAGAGGACTATGAACACTGACTAGAAATCTAATGACATAAAGAAACTTTTTCGTGATAAGAAAACAAACACGATTATTATTTTAGAACCCTTACATTTTAGAAATGCCCAGTAAAATACTTAGCAGTGAAATGATGTCTGGAATTTGCTCCCCAAAGAACTGGGTGGCAGAGGGGGAAGGAACGCCCAGCAAGGAGACAGGCAGTGCTGACCCGGTACTGGAGAAACACTGTCTACATTTTTCCAGGATGAATTTTCTTCCCCCTTGACTAAATTACACCTGTAGGAAACGTTGTCAGGGAGCTCAAGTAGTCAGCGACACGAGCAGAGCAGGCCTGGGACTTGTGCTGGCATCTGCCATTGTCACCAGCCATCACAGACACTTCAGGATGTCAGCCAACAAGTTACATTAATATGATCTCTTTCAAAATGAAAGCGATCAGTAGCATCTTTCATATACATAAAACCTAAACACCCCCACCCCAAATCAACGGAATTTATTTTTGCATATAGCTATAAACAGTGTCTTGCAAATATCGTTTAAGTGTGATTTCCTTATCAGCCAGCACAAAGTCTTAAGACATTAGCAAACTCAATTATTTTGTAAATTGACACCAGAGAGGATATACAGTTATAGGGGAAATTATAAATCATCATGCATAATAGGATCCACTCTCTAAAGTACATGTGAATGTACATTTAACTGCATGAAGAACAATCTACAAAATGACATAATGAGATTATCAACAAGGATACTCTCTGGAACGACAGTATCCTATTTTTTTCAGATTGTCTGTACTGTTAAACTATATTCAAGAATCACAAGCTAACTAAATAGTTAAAATAGGTATTAACCAAAAGAATATAAATAGGGCTAAATGAAATATCTAACATAGGTTTACAATGTATATTAAAATTAGCTTGCAAAAAGGTAATGAAATTCCTATGTTTGTAACTACACAATACACAATATGCTTCTCTTCCACAAAACACTGTAGATCCTCAAGAAATGTAGGATCTATGGTCAAATCTTTCCAAAACAAAGTTAAAACTTAGTTACAGATTTATGTGATCTTAATTTCAAAGCTTCTATACTGATGGGAATGATTGGTACAGTTGAGTCTGAACTTCCAGGAGCTGTATTTTTAGATTCTTTTAGTGTAGTCATCAGTGAGAAAGGAGATAGGAGATAAATTACCTCACCCCTTCATTCCAGTTGGCAGAGTAAACCCAGCTTCTGAGGTCATCATATGGTCTGAGTAAGACACTGCACAGATCATTGGAGTGGCCGATCCCATCTGGCCACTGTTAATGGCAGCCTAGCAGGGTGGCCATCTGACCTCGAGTGCACACCCTTCATTTTAAGCAAAGTGCTTTAACTGAAAGAGCTGAGTCTCACTGGAAATTTCCAGAGAACACAATTTTTTGCAAGCCTGGCTCTGATCAACTATAATGTAAGACATTTTACCCCTCATTTCTGGCTAAGGGGAAGCAAGGTGGGCAGAAATACAAGCATGGACACTCAGTCCCCACTATTTGTAACAGGGGGAGGCTCGGAGCTGAATAACAGATGTAGATAAGACAAATCCCCAAACAGTGAGCTCTGCCAAAGATCATCGGGGTAGACTCCAATAGTGGACTTGATTTAGCACTTTAACAATATATCACTCCACTCTGGTGATGTAAGAAAACCCCTCCTGGTCCCATGACTTGGGAGTCTGTATCTACCACAGTGACACCAGCTGAGTACCACCTTTTTTTTTTTTGAGTATGGACTATTCCTTCTGTCGTGAAGACGTCTTCCCACAGCCTCTCATTGTAGCCCTCTGCTACCTCAACTGAAGACATGACAAATACTTTCTTTACCCCAAAACTACCTTTATAGCATCTCTACCCTGTTCAAACATATAGTTTTGTATAAGAAAACATGGAATTGAATTCCCCTTAAAGGAAGTGTCTCTGAAAATCAAGAGAATGACAGAAACAAAATTTCAAAATGTATTATCCCTGAGGGAAAAAGGAAAAAGCTTGGAAAATTTTTTTTTTAAATACAGTCATGGGCCTCCCTGGTGGCGCAGCGGTTGAGCGCTGGGTTGCGAAGCTGCCCGCAGCCTCTGCAGTGCCGGTTCGATCCCCGGCTGCTCCCCGGCCACCGCTCTGGCTCTGGTGAATTCTCTCACCCTCCCGCGCTTCTGACTGTACCCAGTGCTTGTATAAATAATAAATAAATAAATCATTTAAATAAATAAATAAAGTCATATTGACTTTTGCAGTCAAAGTTTAGAGTACTCAATTTTCAACTTCTTCTAATATTTCCCAAGTTGCTATGACTCCTAGAAATGGTGTATAAGAAGGTACCATACCACAGAATAAAAACACAGATTTTAGGTTCAATTTTTGACTGCCACTTTTTAGCATGTAACCTTTGGAAAATTACTCAATTCTCTGAGCTTCAGTTTTCTCATCTACAAAATGGTAGTAACAAAACTCAGATTAATTAAAGCAAATATATGTAAAATACTTAGAATAAATGTTGGGCACAAAGTGCATATTCTATCAAAATTACTATGCCCGTGCAGAAGCCCTGTTACACATACTTTAAATAAAGACACCGAGGTAAGCCAGCCTGCCACATAGTTCAGCTCTGCCAGCTGGCTGGGTGGGCAAGTTTCACAAGCTTTGAACACAGCATGTTCCTGTTCTTAGGTTCCATGAGGTCACCCAATACCATTCCACTGGGTATTTATAAACAAACATCAATGCTGTTGTGCCATCCACAATGCTGGAACAACAGCGGCCAGAGAGAATAACAATTAAAGTTGCACCTTCACTCCTTCGCTCTCCAGCAGCAGCTTCTGGCTGGGCTGAGCAGCTAAGAAGGCTGCAGTTCTGCCGGTCTCCCACCCCCAAATTAAAAGCATATGGGGCTTATAATTTTCTCTATTTACTAAATATTTTATGGAGGGGCTATCTGAGGAGAGGCATCTGTGTCTTTCACTCATTCCTTTCCTAGATATTTCCCCAGTTCCTACTCTGTAACAGGTCCTCATCACGCATCCGGGAAACAGTGCAGCAAGCAAACAGGATTTGCCACCACTGAGGTTGCCAGGCTAGTGAAAGCTCTAGATTAGCAAACCCATTTCCATCATGATAGTCCTGGCAATCAGAAAATTAAGATTTATTTTTCTAGCTTTCTCAGCTTTTATATAAATTTAAATTTTATATAAATTCTCTGATCCTGAAAGTCAAATAAAGCTAATGAAATGTATCTTAATCAACCTTATTACTTACATCAATGCTTCTTTTTGACTCCGTCTGTTTACCATATTTCTTTCTCAGAAAAATAGCTAAGCAACAAATGATGGCACTTTCCATTCTGACTTCCTTTTATTAACATTAAAAGTTCAATGACTAGTGTTAACTGCAGCATAAACCAAGATTTGGTTAACAATTTATTGTGTACAGTAAATTTAAGATTAAGTATAAATCTATACATAAACCCTTCACGTAATCCCACATAATAGCAAACATATTAACTTCAAATTAACCTGACATGCACATAGTATGTTCATCTGTAGCACTTTAATAAAATTAAAAATGTAATCTACCCTCCAACCAAAATTCTGGTGTCTTACTGTTGTTTTCTTGCATTATGTATATCTTTGAACTTTTTCTTATTTTATTAAGTAACAGTACAAATTAAAAATAAAGAAAACGTGTGAAATTTCTACTGCTTGTGGATAAAAACAAAGTGGACAAGAGAGAACACAGATGCATCAACCACCAGAGAAAAGAAATAGAAAAACCATGACAATATGGGCTTTCAAAGGTCACAAACAAGAAAGCGTTACCAATTTCAAGGGTTAGTAACCTGTAGCTTCCCCCTATGTTACAATATAAGAGCTTAAATGTATTCATCGCATTAAGATAAAAATTAAGAACAATCATTACCGTTAACTGATCAGTTACTATGCACCCAAAATTGTTCTAAGTGGTTTACAGCAAATTTAATGCTCACAACCACTACAAAATACATGTGACCTCATTCCCCCCCCCCATTTTAGACAGCACTTTTTAAAAAGTTAAGAAATTTGCCCCAAGTCATAAAGTTGCTAAGAGACAGAACCAAGATTCAAACCTAAGCAAACTGGTCAGAGTTTTACTCTCTTAATCATCCTATTCTTCTACTAAAGATAGCAGGAAATGTCCATCAGGCCCTAAGTCCAACCTACTGAGACCAGAATTCATCACATCTCATACTACTGTTCCAAACTCCAACCCACCAGTGTCTGTGAGGGTGAGCAGAGTGCAAGCAGGGTCGTTACTAAGGAATAAAAGAGGCTGCAGAGAAGGAAAACCATGTTTTGTTAAGCAATAGGGAATAACTTGTTTAACTGATGGCTATACTGTTCTCCTGATGAAGATTTATTTGTCCCTCAGATTGCATTTCATTATTCCCAAGCAGTTAGGTTAGCATTACTTCATGCCAAGCAACCCTAAGTACAAACATGGGAAAACAAAGCCAAATGGCACCCCAAGATTGCCACTACACTAATTCAAAATATGCTGAAGTTTCTTAAAGATTCTAATTAAAAAAACAAATTATTTTATACCTAACATCTCAATATGCTCAATAAGAACTCAAACACTTGCTTGAAAATATCTTTAAACTGAGCTGACAAGAAAAATAAAAATTTAAAGAAAATGTTTTTAAGGACTTTCCCTCCCAACCTCTTAGCTACTAAAGTTGCTGTTTTTGTGCAGGAACAGAAAATGACTGAGACTCAGTGAGCTTAAGAGCGTTTCGATGAAGAGAGCCTAGTGGAAGCTCAGGGGAAAAAGCACCTGGGGAACAAAGTCGGGCGTCAGGAGGTCTGAGCTCGCTGTGTCAGCTCCCAAGGGGGCTCAGAACTCAGCCCCAGTGTGAGTGGGACCCAGCTCTACATCTGGTGGCCCTTTGAAGGCAATACTCTTTGAAAACAAAACAAAACCTTCTGAATAATGTTTAATCTTTGACACTCAAAATCTAAGCTTTTTTTAAAAAACAGTCAAACTTTTTTTTTAACATAGAAATTCAAAAATAACTTGCCAGTTTATGTTCACTGAATAATAAGGAAACCAGGCCAAAAAAACCTTCCTAAAAACGGTAGTTAAAGTAAACGTTTATAATTAAACTAACAAAGCACAAAATGACAGGGAAAAGGGAATACCAAAAAACAGGAACAGACTTCAAAGTAAAATGTCCAGAAAACATATCAACAATAAATGTTGGGAAAACCCAACATGAGTCTCATATAGTTACATATATTTTTATATTTATTAATCCATTAAATGTTTATGAATATACAAGCAAAGTTATTCATTTAACTGTTCTCATTTAAATCTCATCAAAAGAAACATTTTAGATTTTTTCAAACTTTCAATTATATATTTTAATATCTACAATATTACCTACAATCTAATTTCCAAATAGACAGCATCTCAAATGGAAATGCCAAACTAAGTTAACATAATGGACCCAGTGATAACTTTAGTTGATAATTAACAAGGGAAAATCACAACACCTTTAAAAAGTTCAAGTCTCTGACATGAAATAATGGATACTGCAATACCCACAAAAGATCTGGAAATTTTATCATCAGAATACAAAGGCGCAAGTAAATTATTCACATGAAAACTGGCCTCATTTCAAGGACTTACCTTCTTTTTGTCCCTCATTGAGCCTTTGCCTCGGACCATTATTTTACATCCTGTCTCTGCTTCGAGCTGTTTAGCCGTAAGTCCTCTAGGTCCAAGGATTCTCCCAACAAAATTAAACTGGAAAAAAAAAAGTCACCATACATTATTTACTTTCTTGAATCTGTAGTTAAAATTAATTTTTAAGTATATATTAACTTTCTCAAAAATTTTTAATACTAAATTGAAACAAAATCTTAAAGACTATGAATTTCTTAGCTAGTATGGGGATGTAATTACAATAACTCATCATTTAGCATGAAATTTTTGTATGTATTAACACGAATTAAGAAAAACAACATCTACCTGAAATAGGCAGTATACTGAACTGGGCAGCAACATGTAATCTAAGCAAATTTCAGAGTCTATGCAAGAGTTTTTGATCTTAGATGCCATCCAAGAATGCAAATCTCGGCTACAAAACTCGGTAATGATGGTGTTTAGGGAACTGCTCATTATATTAAATACAGATTGTTTTAATGGAAATCCTAATGGGAAAATTCCTGTTTCATTTATCTAACAAAGCAAGCTACCGTTTCTCCAAAGCAAAGGCTGAGAGAGAACTGTACTTTTGGGTTGGCTGCCAGGACTGAAAGTCAAATGTGGATTTCTCTCTTAATTAATGTTTAAATCTTGAGAGCACACTATTTTTCACCACATTCCCTGCACAATTTTATGCCTGTATCCATAGGAATTTCTTCCAGTTTTTCCTTTAAGTTAGAATATTTTTGCAAGAGAAGCTATAACTCTTTTCATAATTATGACAGCGATAAAAACAATGGTATAAATGAAGAATTATCATCCCTTGACAGAAACTTCTAGCATGAACATATTTTTTTTTTTAAAAGACCAATGGGAAAACATATTGACACTGGATATTAGGAAGTAAATTTTCCTCATTCACATGTCATCTGCGTAACAGACCAAAAAATGAAGATTTAACAAGAAAGAGTTCCACAAAATCCCATGGGTGGTTTCATTTATTTATTCAACCAATAGATACTGATTCTTATGCTTACAGAATCTCGCTGTTTTCTTGTCTTCGAGGCTACTGTAAATTTGTCATTACATCAAAGCACTGTGCTAGAACTAACTATGGCCAGGGCTTAAGATGTAATGTTACTAATGCTAAGTGAAGTCAGTCAGAAGAAGGGTAAATTCCAGATGGTGTCACTAATGTGTGGAATACTGAGAAACCAAACTAAGACTCAGATACAGAAAAACTTGAAAACTGAACCTTGAAAGCTAACTACAGAATCGAAGCATCCAGAAGGTGCCAAAGATTTGTGGACAGCTCTACCGTGAGAGACGGGATGCGAAGAAGAAGCAGGACAAGGGACTGCTCCTTTAGGGCAAGGACTGCTGGGAAAGAAGACACTGTCTGCAGAGAACGCCGTCAGTGAGTAGTGCCAAGCTAGCTTCTAAAGGGCTGCACATATGTTCCCAAAAGAAAAGGAATTTGTTTTGATCCACTTCCTCTCCAACACTTCTTATTGCCAACATTTTTTATTTTGATCATTCTGATATATTTGCTGAATGTGTGAATTAGCATTCCCTTGAGTGCTGGTAAATCTGATCATTCTTTCTTGTTTATCGGCCATGCAGATAAACTTTTATTTGATGTGCAACTGAAGTTTCCTAACTATTTTTCTACCATGTTTGTTTAGCTTCTTATTAACGATCTCCACTTGGTGGTCATATGTAGGGAATAATGTTTCCCACCCTGTGGCTTGCCTCCTTACGCTCTACTGTGTAATATGATGGCAGGATTTAATCAAATTGAATTTAATTAAAATACATTTAATTTTAGTGTGGTTCAGGATATCAGTTTTCTCTTCATGGTCAATGTTTTGTGATGACTAGGTTAAAGGAAGGCTTTCCCCCAACCAAAAGTCATCAAGATATCTTTATTTGTTATGCCTCTCACATTTTATGAATTGCTATCTGTGGAGACAACTTTCTTCAACTCTTACCTTGATACCCAAATGCCACAGGGCATTTTCATGAAAAGACTATCCTATCTCAACTGTTCTACAGTGCCATCATTGCCATAGTAACTATTTATTTAGGGTCTGGGGTCTACGTGTGCATTCTCAATTTTATTACATGAATTTATTTATCTTTGCTTTAATATCGCTGTATTATGTAACTTTCTAATAAACTCTGATAAGCAATATGGCACATCATTCCTACTTCCTGTTCTTCAACAATGTCTCACTGATTTATGATCCTTTGTGTTTCTACACAGATTTTAGAAATACTCTTTCTAAAATAATACTTGCAATAATTTTAATTGGGATATTATAATAAAGCCTTCAAAACTACCAACAGTATAATCACCCCATTTGGTTAGGTCTTCTTTGATTTCTCTCAGGCTGCAAACCGTTTACACTAGAGTAATGCCTGACTTGTTGAATTTATTACTAGGTATTTCAGGATTTATTTTTGCTATTGTAGTGTAGCTCATCTTTTTATTTCATTTTTGTTGTTTATGAACACACATTGATTTTTCTTTATCAAAAATTGTATCCAGCAAACCTGTTTCTTCATTATTAATTCTCATAATTTTGTGTATGTTCTTTGGGATTCTTTAGATATACAACTGTATCGCTTGCAAACAGTGACTGCTAAATATATTTTTCTTTCCACTCATATTTTTTATAATTCTTTATCTTGCCATCCTTATGCCACTGGCCAGTGCATGTATGTTGAGTTCAAAGTCAAATGAAAGAGTATTACCCTTCACTTGCTTCAGATTCCAAGAATAGTTTTCAACAACTAGCCATAATAATTTAAAGTAATATGCAAACTTTAGATATATACTGCCAGATTAAGAGAATTTCCTTTCTTCCCCTACTTAGCTAAGTTGTTTTTTTAACCTCACTAGTGAATATTTAAATTATCCTATTTCTTCATCGTCTTTGAGAGAATCAAAATATTGCTCCTCTAGTCTGTTAATGCAGTGAATTACAAAAAATTATCAAATGTTAAACCAAGCTTACATTCCTAAAATAAACTCAACTTGATCATGACGCATTATTCTAAGTATAAATTGCTCTTCATTTGCTAGAATTTTGATGACTTGAACAAATTTTTACATTCACAAAACTTAACAAAGGAGGGGAAAGACACAATGAAAAACTGTAAGTCACTGTCACACGAAATACAAGAAAACACAAAGAAATGAAAAGATAGTTCATGCTCATGAATTAGAAGAATTAATATTGTTAAAAGGGCTAGCTTAACCAAGCAATAGAACAAACAATACTAAAATTTGTATGGAATCATAACAGACGCCAGCTAGCCAAAGCATTCCTAAGAAGAAAGGAGAAAAATGAAGGTATCATGCTCCCTGACTTCAAACTAACAAGAAAATAATCATCAAAACACGTTATTCAAATAAAAAAAAAAAACATATCAATAAAATAGAACTGAGACCTCAGAAATGAACCCACACATAAATGGACAACTAATTTCCAACAAAGGAGTCGAGAACATGTACCAAAAAAAGAGAAGTCTCTTCAACAAAGGTACTAGAAAAACTGGACAACCACATGCAAAAACACTTCAGCTGGATCACTACCTAACACCGTACACAAAAAATTTATTCCAAATGAACTAACGGCTTGGATGTAAGACCTGAAACCATAAAACACATAGAAGAAAAAGTAGAAACGTGGGCTATGTGCGCCGTGACACTGGACAAAGAAATGTCTTTGGAGACTCAAACCCAATGGTGAGGGAAACAAAAACAAAAACGAAAGTAAACAATGAGACTAGATCAAACTGAAAAGCTTCAGCAGAGCAAAAAAAAATAACAGGGAAATGAAAAGAGAGCCTCCTGGGCAGAAGACCTCTATGTACCACACGTCCGGCAAGGGGGTAAGGCTTACATACATAAAGAACTCGTACAATTCAACCGCCACAAAAACAGCCCCACCGAAAAGGGATGAAGAGGTGAGGAAGATATACAGAGAGCCAAAAGGCACAGGGATATTGCTATTTGTCATCAGGGAAATTCAGCTCAAAACCATAACGTAATTATGACCTCACATGCCTGTGAGGATGGCCCGCGTCAAGAAGGCTAGAACCTGCTGGCAAGAGTGCAAAGTACCAGGAACCCGTGGCAATAATAGAAACTGGTGAGGCCTCTGTGGAAAACAGATGGAGGCGCCTCAAAAAATTAAAAATTGAACTACCATGATTCAGCAATTTCCCTTCTAGGTACCTTTAGAATATGAAAATGCTCATTTGAAGAGATACTGACCCTTACCTTCATTGCAGCTGACACAGGGAAACCCCCGAGCGCCCACTGATGAGTGACTGGATAAAGCTGTCATAGAAACACAATGGCCTGCTACCCAGCTAGCAAAAATAAGATGAAACCTTGCGCTCTGAGACAACATAGGTGGAACCTGATACTATGTTAAACAAAGTAAGCCCAAAGGAGAAAGGCAAACACTGGGTAATTTCACTCACATGTGGAATACAGCGAAACAAAACAAATGACCAGAGTCACAGAAGCCTGTGCCCCTGACAGCAGGACGAAGCAGCAGTGGAGGGAGAGGCGCCCACTGTGAGGAGGCCCCCGCGCCTGCGTGGTCAGGTGGTACGGGGTGGATGAACACAGGAAAACCCCACAGACACAGTGTAACGAAACAATCTCACCTCAATTTAAAAAAAAAAAAAAATTGCATTCACAAATGGAACCGGCCTGCATTTTCCTTTTTATAATGTTTCTTGAGTATTGGAATCAAGGTTATTCTGGGCTCTGAACATGTTGGGATTCCTACCTCTTTTTCTACTCTCTCGATGGGTTTGTAGGAGACAGGTGCCATGTCTTCCTTAAATCCTGAATAGAAGACTGTGAAGACACCTGAGTGTTACTAAATAAGCTATTTTTGAATCATGATTTGGTTTCTTTAATTCAATTTTTTTTTATTCTCATATCAATTTTGGAAACTTCTGTTAATCTAAAAGCATGCCAATGTTCTTTAGATTTTCAAATTTATTAATTATAAAGCTTATGACTAATTTTGTTTGATTCCTCAAGCTCCCCAGCAGTGTCCCTTTTTCATCTGATTATCTGTATCTTCCTTTTTCTTGACCAGTGTTTGCCAAGAATTTATTTTTGCATTTGTTGACTGAGTTAGACCAACTTCTTGATAAAGTTCTTTTTGTTTTCGTTCCTGTCTTCCTTGGGGTGAGGGCACAGGTATACAGGTGCAAATAACCTAGTCTAGTGCTCAATGTTTTATTTGGCTTATTAGCTTCAAAGTTACACGCCTAATCTACCCTAGGGGTTACCGAATGTGCATCACCAAATACAAGTGTTAATTTATACTCCTCCCTCTCACGCAATTCAAGGACCCCAGACTTCTGGTGTCATTTGCCCTAATCCAGTTTACATGCCAACAGTTGTCTTTCAAATTTTCTACGTATTTTGAACTCAATGGGACATGATCACTCTGACACGGACAGTTGTCCAGTCTAATGCACACGTTTGCCATTTCCATTGTTCTTTCTTTCCTTTTGTATCTGCAACTTTCCAACTAGGGTCATTTTCCTTTCACCTGAAAACCAGCCCTTCACACTTACTTCAGTGGAGTCTTCTGGCGAGAAATCCCCATTTCTCCTTATGTGTAAATGTCTATCATTGATGGGCGTGGGGCTCTATTTTGGCAGTTATTTTCCTTCAGCCCCTAAAGATTCTTCGGGTTCCCATGCTACTTCTGAGGAATGAGCTATGCATCTTACTTGCTGTTGCTTCCCTGAAGGTCTCTTTGTCTTCTTTTTGCTATTTTTAAGATTTCCTCCTCAACATTAGTTTATAGCGGTTTTACTATGAAGTACCGCCACAGGGTTTTCAGCTTATAGTTCAGAGTTCCAAAATCCTGTGACTGACTTTCTTTGGTTTGAAAGTTCTCAACCACACTGCCCTTACACCCTGCTCCACCCCACGCTCTCTCCTGTCCCCTAATCCTCCAGCAACATGCAGGAGACCATCTACTCTCTTCCTCCTCTTTTCACACTCCCAGCTCTCCATTATTCTGCCTCTCCATGCTGTGTATTTTTAAAACTACCTTCCAGTTCACTATTTTTCTTCCAAAACTCCTAATCTTTTATTAATCCTGTTATTTCCAATAAAGGATTTTTTTTTTTCAATTTGCTCTTAAGATTACAGTTTTCATTTTCTGCCATGTTTCTCCAACTTGGCTTCAATCTCGTTATACTTAGAAATAAGCTCTTAAAAGTGTGAGTGATAAATCTAATCCAGTCCCTGTAGATTTGTCCTATTTGTTGTTTCTTCAGGTTTTTGTTAGTTATCTACCTTCTTGTGTGTTCGGTTATTTTCCAGTATGTCCCATACACTGCACTTACTAATACTCTAGGAAAAAAATGCAAGGCCTATCTCTAGAGGCGATACATATTAGCTTCTATCAGAAACCTGCTATTATTAGCAACCCAAGATTACCTCAACATAATTTTACTCACTGAGATTGAGACAATGTGATGCTGAGATGCATTTGTCTATGACAACCTGAAAAATTTTGGCTCAGCCTCACTCCTGGAAGGCACATGCAAAAAAGGCTGGCATGGGGAGAAGTCCATATAGACAAGCTCTAGATGCCAACCCATGACCCCGCAAAGTTCATTCCCTCAGCTGTCCTCTCCAAATTCAGCAGCTGTACCCAAAAGAAAAGGAATTCCCAAAGCCAGGCTTACATTCTTGGTATCTATTCTCAGGATCCTAAAGCAGTAATTCTTCACAATCGGCAGGGTCTCTGAAGCAGTCAAACACCCCTATCATGTCTTATTTTACTAGAACTGCTCAGCTGGTCTGAATTACCCTGTTCCTTCTTTTTTTTTTTTTAAGATTTATTTATTTATGCATATAAGAGCTGGGGTACAGGCCAGAGATGCAGGGTGGGGGTGAAAGGACTCACCAGAGACAGAGTGGGGAACAGAACAGGCAGAATGACTGAAATACATTGCTGAGGGGAGCAGCGGGCGGGCGAGACAGGAGAGGTCTTCACCATGTGGGTATCTCCCTGATGGCCAGGGATTGAACTTGTGCTTCAGAGGCTGTGGATTGCTTCACAGTGTGGTGCTTAACCCCTTGCAACACCAGGGAGGCCTACACTGTTCCTTTTTAACAAACATAGAGGTCCATGTTATTTTTTAAGAGGTGGTTTTTAACATAAGCAGATCTAAAATTGACATAACTTCTGGCAGTATGCAATAAAAATATATTAGAATGAGGAGGTCTGAGGAAGAAAGAAGAGAAACGTATCACAGATTAAAGTGTTATTAACAGATCTGGTCCTATATTCAGTTAGAGCAAGTTCTTCTAGTTTCTTCAATCTCCTAAGTTCACCTCTCTATACATCACAGATTTTATAAAACATCACCCTCACTTCCTCCTCTCAAAATAACATGATTATAGAGACAAGATTCTACACATCCCCACCCTCACTCATTTTGTTTTGTTTGGGTATCTTTCAGTAGAACAGAAAACAGTCTTTCACTTCCAAATTCAACTCCATAAAATATTTGCTCAAGGTTTTCGAAGTGGTAAAGAGTGAAACAGGATTTTAATAAAAGAAGAGGGAAGTCTCTCCGTTCTCAAGAACTCTGAAAATGCCATTTGGGGTTTTTTGGGTTTTTTTAAAGATTTATTTATTTATGCATACAAGACCTGGGGTACAGGCCAGAAGTGTGTGGGGGCAGGGGGTGAGAGGATTCACCAGAGAGAGAGGGGAGCAGAACAGGCAGATCAACTGAAATCCACTGCTGAGGGGAACAGCGGGAAGACAGGAGAGGTCAGCTGCGCCACGCGGGTCAGCTCCCTGGCTAGGGATCGAACTCGTGCTGCAGAGGCTGTGGACAGCTGAATCATAAGTTGCGTCTTAACCCCTGTGCCACCAGGGAGGCCCCTGAAAATGCCATTTGTTAACTTTGGCTATTTCTTAAAATAAGTAGCCCTGTCAGTGATAATTGCACTCAAATCAGGTCCTTTTTCAAAAGCAATTCATATCTGGATATTCATTAAATATCTCAAATATGGTGAGAAATGTCTGGAAAACCGCATTATGAGTGCAGGTGATTAAGCACTTCAAATAACTAAAGTGTAATGGTTTCAGACTTGTGTCCTCTGTTGAACTGGCTTACTTATGCTTCACAACATATAACTCTTAAAAGATACTTTTTAGCATGTATTAAACCTTTTCTCCTGAAACCACATTAAGACTACACGGGAAAAGACTTCTACCACAGCTAAGCAATCCTCCATTATTATTTACTAAATCTGAAAAAAAGCTTTAAAACCAAAGTATTAAATCTTTAACACAAAATTTCCCTAACCATAAAAATTAGTCAATGTCAACTGCCCATGAACCAACCAACAACAGCTCAAGTGTGTTAAAGTGCATGCCACCATGCCACGGGGATTCTAATACAACTGACACTGTCAAGGTCATCCTTCCCAAAATGCTCTAAATGGAGAAGGGAAAAAAAATTAATCATAGCAGCTGCTTTGTCTACTGCAACCAATTTCCAAGTTAATATCGTTTGCTTTGCATTGAAATTCATTCTGTGTTGATTTATCATGCTAGTTCTGCAGCTTCATTCAATTAAAACAATGTCACAACACATTCAAAGAAAATCATTTCAAACAGCCTGAACTAACTGCAACTTTAGAGGCCAAAAAGGGGGGAAGAAGAAGCAAAAAAAGACATTCATTAACCCTACTATTTAAGTACAGACCTTCTCTGTGAATCACCAATTATATCTCTGCCAAGTGGCATATTAATTTCTAAAGACGAGGTTAACAACAAGCATGTCCAATGCTGTTCATTGCAACTCACTCCGTTTTAAACAGAAATGATAGATTTTTCCTAATGAGGAAATACAAAGTGTTATGGCAAATCTTTCCATTAACCTTTTAAGACATGTACAATTAAAGATAAAACCTCCTGCGACACATTATCAAAACAGATAACCTAAGAAAAAAAAGGGTTTCCCAAGGCATTTCAATGAAACACTTCCATGAAATGTTATTTTCTTCTTAAAAATTTAGAAAATAATTTTAAAAAGGACATGCACTCTCTGGATTGCTTTCTGCACAGTAGACTGGTAATGTTTTTAATATGATATTTCAAGCCATTTTTGTTTGGTATCTTACAAGCTCTACATTGTATCCCATAACATAGGCATGAAATATAACTGCATATATCTGCAGTTATATAATGTATATTTGTGAAAATTGATATTTGCAAAAACTGTATATTTATGAAGTCTCACTTAGCAGATGACAAAAATGGATCATTTGTGGCCTAGTCAGCACTAGTGAGCCTCTCCGAGCCATGACTACTTAGCAGTACTACTGTCTTTTTTTTTTAACAGAAAAGAGTATATCAAAAAATGGCTTAAGCTTTTTGAGAAGACAAATTCCTTTTCTATCTGCATATTAATTCTAGATAAGCAGCCAAATATGTCTTCTGTAGAAACTGCTAATTTATGGCACATTATCATAGGAAACATTTTGCAAAATCTTTCATATATTATGCCTTTTTGCACATATTCTGTTGGTAACACATGTACCTAACAAGGCCATTTAAGAAGAGGCATTTACACCAACAACTCTAAGGAGGCAAGAATAATCAATAATAATCAAAATATAAACCTGTGGCATATAAACGCAGATGCCCTAAACAATGGCACATCTTCATTCTTAGAGTAAAGATCTTATAGGTAAAGAGGCTGAATCATTCAAAACAACTTACTAGGCCAAACAAGATAAATGTTTAGCCTGCTAAAAGCAAAACAACAAGTACTTAGTAAAACAAAAATTTAAACCATTTAAAATGAAATTATGAAAGCATGTAGGGTTTTTTATGACACAAGTAGAGAACATTTTTGACGATGTAAGGTCCAAATTCTTACACAGAAGATCCTTTAAAACAGCTTATCAAACATTTAATTTTTGCTATCACCTTTCTGTTCCAGACAAATAAGCAATGACTGCTCTCTTAAAAATGGCCAATACTTTTAATTTTTCTTCCTTTGCAATCTTTTTTTTTCCCGTTCCTTCCTATCAAATATGTCAAACTCCTCCCCTTCACACAATATTGATCTCAAGTGTTCTTTTTGTGATTTCCACATCTGTTAAAATTCCCAGAGACATTCATTTTCTCCTCAAAATCAAAGCTATCACAGCACCTAGAATTCCTTTCTCACAGCCTTTTGACAAGGAAAGCTTATAATCCGCATGTCTCTTGCAAACCACTCCCTGAAGTCAGGACCAGCTCCTGGTCCTTGTCCTAGCGCGCTTTTTTTTTTTTTTAAATGCCACAGTGCTTCACATAATGTACAGCACAATAGTCTGTATCTTCCAAAGAAAAAGCTAGTATTTATTATCCACTTTGTTGGATAAATACAATTGAAAAGTGTTCACAAAAATCATACGGTGATTTTCATTCTCAGAGTAAAAAATTCAATCACTACCTAAGTGACAGGCAGCATAAAAACCTTACACGTTTCAGAAATCTCTCAAATGGTAAGCCTGAATGACTGATTTCAGGATAAATTCCAAATGCCAGTCAGTGATGTCCCAGAAACAGATCGATCATTGTTCTCACTCCCATCTCCATACCCGTCTCCTGAGTGCAACATGTCTTAAGTGCTGAGGATGCGCAAGCGTGTCTACTGTGAGCCTTCCAGTGTAAGCGCCCTTCCACACTGGCCGCTGTGCATACACTAACCTCACCACATGAGAGGCTGTTAGCTTTGCCATCTAACATATAATGCTGGCAAGGTTGCAGAGTCAAGCCCTAGAACACCTAGACTGAACAAAGAATTAGGACACAATCCCTACAGGTTAGTGGCTCTCTTCCAAAGATCTTAGCCATCTACTCTGCTCAAACCAGAAACTCATGTCTAGTTTTCTCATTCTTGTGAATCAAACTGCTTAATGCATGGCTTACAAAAACCGTGTTCAGATTCAAGTTTACTTTCAGAATGAGTCCAACTATAACTGCTTCTCCAACTACATCCCAAAACATATTAGCCCAACACTACTTTCACACAGTCTTCCTAATATTTTCATCTGTCTTTTACCGAGCAGGATCACTGCTTTAACAGATCACAATCAACATTTCTGGAATAAAAATAATTACTGCTTTATATTCAAATCTCCTCTTTAGCCTTCATGTTTCTCATTTTTTTAAGATTTTTTTTTAACTTAGCATGTCTTAAAGTTACAAATTTATACTGTTTTTATATGATCTTATAAATAAAAAAGCTAGAAACTAATCCAGAACAATCATTTTTCTCAAACAAAACAACATAGATACACTGTTTAAGCTCAATTACTTACCAAACAATAAAAATATATGGAGATGGCCCCGTTCATGATAGGTGCACTTGATGATAGTGGGTGGGAGAGCCTGGGAAAGCAGTTTTCTATGGTATTCAAAACTAGATTTCACAATAGAGTTTAGTCTATTTATGAAGTATCTTGTTGTAAAGGACTGGTTTGTTACGACACAGAATGTGCATTCCCAGTGAAACAATTAAATTCAGTTCCAAGGCTAGTCACCGCAAAGTTCTAGTTCAATGTCCCTAGGGAACAATTAAGGCAGATTCAATCAAAAAAATAAGGCAATTTTCTGCTCAAGTTCAAGCAAAAGAAGCTAAATGTTAAGTTCCTTTAACTCAAACATTTAGGTCGCATCAAAAGCGGGCACTAAAATGGGTTCACGTGGTCTGACTACCCCACTGTCCAACTGGGGTGGGAAGAAACTGCGATGAAGCGGATTCTGTTACTGATGCTTCGCTGGGGTCCAAGAGACACTGTCCTCTCAAGACGGGCCAAGAGCAGGTCAGCACCTCCAGCTTTGCTTTAAAGTCTTAACAGAAACAACTCAGTGTTTCTGGAATATGAGTAGCCATGAAAAGCATGTTTCACTTCTTTTTTTTTTTTTGGCACTATCTCCCTTTGGTTATTCTGGTGAGAATCTTAAAGCTATTAGACATCATAATTAGGTATCTAACTGGATATATCACAAGTCCCTTTAAAAAATAATTTCAACAGATGAGATCCTAGTAAACTTTTTAAGAAAAATCACTGCCAAAACTTGGTGTCAACTGAGCCTGGAAGACAGTTGCTCATAATCAATAATGCTACCTTTAAAATTAGCTCAGTATCTTAATCCATTATTCTGAACAGGAGCTCTTTTTAAATATTAAAAGATTTTTTTTAAACTTTTTTTTTAAAAAGATTTATTTATGCAAGTACTGGGTACAGTCAGAAGCGCGGGAGGGTGAGAGAATTCACCAGAAGCCAGAGCGGGGAGCAGAGCAGGCAGAAGGACCGAAGGACACTGCTGAGGGGAGCAGCGGGCGGCAGGAGAGGTCTGCACGCCATGTGGGACCCTCCTCCAGTGGCCGGGGAGCAGCCAGGGATCGAACCGGCGCTGCAGAGGCTGCGGGCAGCTTCGCAACCCAGCGCTCAACCGCTGCACCACTGGGGAGGCCCTAAAAGATAGTATTTATAAAAGAAAGCATTAGCATTTGAACACTGAGGCTTTAAAAAAAAAAAAAAAACTGTTAAACCTTGAAAAAGACTGAGCTAAACAAAGTTTGGTTTGGTTTTTTTTGTTTGTTTTTTTTTGTTTTTATAAGATGTAGGGTTTGTTTTTTTCTAAAGATTTATTTATTTATACAAGAACCTGCGTACAGGCCAGATGCGCGGGAGGGTGAGAGGATTCACCAGAGACAGAGCAGGGAACAGAACAGGCAGACTGACAAAATACACTGCTGAGAGGAGCAGCGGGTGAGACAGGAGAGGTCTGCTGCACCATGTGGGATTCTCGCAGGTTGGCCAGGATCGAACCCGCGCTGCAGAGGCTGCGGACAGCTTCACAGTGCAGCGCTCAACTGCCTGCGCCACAGGGGAGGCCCAACAAAGTTTGTTTTTAATCTGTCTTAAAATCTTCTTTGGAATAATTTCTATTAATATCCTATTAACATGCTAAATTGAAAGGGCTAATATATAATCTGAAACATTTCACAACTCCTGAAATATATAATATACTAACCTTAAAATATACTACTTGTCTTAAAAGTTTCCAGCATAAGCTATCAAAGAAGAGAGATGTGTAGATCTCCCTTTTTAAATATTATATTTTCACTCATAATCAAGATCACATCAAGACAAAAATCAAGACTTAACCTAGCTACTGAAATAGGAGATTGTGCAGGTCATTAAATGTTGATTTACCATCCATTTGTTTCTCAGATAAAATAAAAGGTACAAATAGTTTAGATGAAGACTCTTAAAGACTCTTATTTCCTTCAACCCAACAGAAGAACCACAATAGTCGAAGGAACAAAAGTCTAAGCAAAGGTAGCTGAATCAACCCCTCTCTCTTCTCAACTCCTCCAAAACAAGTGTCGGCTCAACACTCAATATGCAGGTAACAATCTTGAGAAATAGAAGAAATCCACCAATAGTTCTTTATTAATTTAGACTTGTTAATGACTAGCTAAATTTTGTCTCCAAACCCAGAAAAACTAAAAGGGAACTTAAAATCATACACCTCTATTAACACAGATTATTAGGAAAGTTACTATGAAATAACTATGTTATTAGTAAAATAGGTTATTATGGAAAATCTTTATTATTTGTTATAGCTACCAGGTCGGAACCCTCCAAGCTAGAAAAGAAATGTATTTGGAAAGAATTTATCCATCTTACAAACCATTGAAAGTACAGGTCATCATGATGGGCTAAAGCCAAGACATACCTTTGAAAAACTATCATGGTTTAAATTAAAGCATCAAAAGAACAGAGCTGTCTTCATATAAGACCTCTGAAAAAAGTCTCACTACAATTTTATGTCACCCCCAAAGCACACAGCATAGCACTCTAACCTTCTGTACAGTACACAGGACAGCCAATCTCCATAACACCCACATTAGTATCTGGAACTTACTGCACCTCTCGGCAGATCCTAAAAAACAATTCCTCACAACTCACAACAAATTTAGTGCATATTTTATGTTTAACGTACTGAACATATTTTACTGACATCCAAGTTAACTCCAAATTCCACGTATAAGACCTCCTTGGATTCAAACAAGTCCTCAGTAACTTAACTGTCCAAATTATCAGTTCGGTTGCCTAAGTATAACATTAATTTTCATTCATGGGTGTCATATTGAGTAAATGACAAACAGGTCTAAATGATTTAATGCAATATCTGCATCTTTCACACAAGACTGGGCCCCTTCAAGGACAATGTTTTTTCTTACTCATGACGAGAGCCATGTGGAGCACTCTATCAGATGCCATGCGCTGTTACCTGTATTCCTGTGAACAATTCTGTGAGGTGGATCTTCCATACAAGAGAAACAGATTCTAAAAAATTAACATGCTCAAAGACAGAGTGAAAGTCAAACATTCGCCCCCTGGCCAGAGTGTGCTGAGTCCCTTCTCCCGGTGGACAGGGTGACTTCTGACACAATTTCTCAACGTCAGTACTACAGACATTTCGGGCAGGACAATTCTGTTGTGGGAGCAGCCCTGTGCACTGGAGGGTATTTAGCAGATTGCCACTGGTACCCCCCTCCAAGTTTTGCCAACAAAAATTATCCTCAAATTATCCTCAGATATGCTAAATGTCCTGAAGGGCCACAATCATCCACTGCTGAGACTCAGTGGACTAAGGAATGGGAATGCATGGGACAGAGCAGAAGCCTTACATGTGCTTACGCAATGTGGCTCAGCTCTGGCACCTTCATGACCTGCCACGAAAAAAGCAGGTTCCAAGTGGCTACTGTCCCTGGCCCGAGTCCAACAAGACCATACGCAGGGAGCTCTAACCCACCGCAGCAGCCTAGGTCGACCTCAGCTTAGCACATTCAGCAGAACCTCGGCCTAAGCACAACACAGACCTCAAGAGCACAGAAACCAATTCTTGTTATTTTAAGCCACTGAGTTTTCAGTAGTGTATTATATGTAGCAGCATTACTGTGGCAACTGCTAACAAAAACAGCCAGTAAAGGTATAACTAAGCCAGGAGCAAAACCTAGGCCAGCCTGCCTCAAAAACTGACTATTATCTTGACTATATCAGAGTTTTTTTCAACTGAATAAATGTTCCCACTCCAGGAAGTGTCCGGTCCACAGCAGAGACAGAATAGTCTACTTTAATAATAGGAATTTTGTAAAATACTTCAATACATGTTCAGAGGGCTACTCACCCTGCCTTCTCACTCCCACATTACTCAGTTTCCAATTCACAAACACCGGGATGGACATGACAGAGCCCGGCCTCACTTTGCAAACACTGACTCTAAGCCTTCCTTCTCCTCTGGCCCCTGGGCTACACAAAGTCAGATCCAAAACACCAGCTCCAATTTCACACTTCTAGAAATAAGTCGCCATGTGCAAATGCAAACAAACAAGTTAAAGTTTAGCAATATTTTAAAGTGTGAGGCTTTCATACAAATATACCCAACATATCCATACTGTGCGCTAACCATCTACCAGACACTAGGCTAGTCAATGGAAACATAAAAATTGTCAGAGTGCACACCCTTTGTGGAGTTTCCACTGCAGTGACACAACTACAGCATAAAGGCACTTGCCGAGTACTTGACATATATAAACTCAATCCTCACAACCCTGTGAGAGACTTGCTATCTCCACTACAGATATAACAAAACTGGGGACCAGAATGACAAGTAATATGCCCCCAAAATAAAAAACAAGTAACAAGTCAGCCAGGGCTCTGGGCCTGAGTCCATACTTCTGAACACCATGCTACACTCCCATGTGAAGCTTTATAGCAAAAGCCCCTTCTAGGCATAGCAGATGAATTCATGCAAAAAAAAAAAAAAAAAAAGCTTATATACAAATGGGGGGAGGGAGAGACACACATGATGTCTAAATACATTAAGTGAAGAAAAGCAAGGGTAAGTACAACGTGTATTTGTTTCACTGTGGCCAATATCTAATTCATAAATCTGAAATTTAAGTCTTTATCCACACTGCCAAAATCTGACACAGACTGCTTTTATTTTAATACTATTAAAAAAAATTTAAGTGCAATCAAGTTCCTGATATATACCATGAAACAGTCACTTTTCATTTGGTATGTACTAATAACCTCAAAAAAGTAAAACTGTATGTTGGGTCTCCCTGGTGGTCTAGGGGTCGAGTTTCAGGACTATCACCTATACCCCCTGAGTTCGATCCCCAGCCAGGGAGACCCACAGGGTGCGGCAGACCTCTCCTGTCTCCCCGCTGCTCCCCTCAGCAGTGGATTTCAGTGGATTCGCCTGTTCTGCTCCCCACTCTGACTCTGGGGAATCCTCTCGACCCCTGCACCTCTGGCCTATCTGCCAGCTCTTCTACGCAAAAATAAAAACTGTGAAATTATATGCAGATCTCAATTTTGTTAAACTTAAATTCTTTTAACAGAAAAATCAAGGTATTAAAAAAGTTATGGGGAGGATCAAAATGGTTTTATACCTACTTCTCTCTTCCTATCATATAACTAAATGTCTCATTAAAAGACTTATTAGTGAGACAGACATTTTTGGGTGCCAAGAGTCATTTACAACCCATACACCAGCTTGCCCACTGACAAGCCCAAATGTGAGTATCTGGACTCAAACTCAACAACTCTACATCAGAACTGCTGAACTCCCACCTTCCCAATCTGCCCTTCCTCATTCTTTTCTAGCTCAAACTGGTGATTCCATTACTCCACCTGATCAAATCTGATCAAAATTATTCTTTACTCTCCCTCACACACCATATTCAATATATCAGAAAATCCTACTGGCTCTAACTGGACAATCTGTACAGCACCAAGCACTTTTAAGTCCTCTTGTTCAAGTTCCTCGTCTGCCCCCTACTTGAGGTCCTGCTGCCACCAGTGCCCACAGCCTTTCCCCACACAGCACTCAGAACAAATCTATTCAGACCCAACTGAGCTAATGTCACTCCTTGGCTCCAAACATCTGAACGACTCCCCATTTCACTCAGAAGAGTACCTAAAACCCCTCAGGGCCCGAAATAATATTGCCTCCACCACTAACTCTCTACTCTCACATTTTACCACACATGCCCACATGCTCAGGACTGCGTCACTGCACATGCTATTCACCACACCTGGAATGTTCTTCCACTAGATGATTTTCATGCTTCCCTCCCTACCTCTCCCCGACTATGTCTCTGCATCCTCTTCAACTTCTAAGAGATTCCTTCCTTGACTGCACTTAAAAATAAACACCTCCACCACCAAAACCACAATTTATCTGTTCATCCCACTTTATTTTTTTCCATAATACCCTCTGCACCAAAAGTTGACATTAATTTACTGTCTGTCGCTGCCCCTGCAGTACCTGCTCCCTGAGAGCAGAGACATCTTAGCTCACGTGCTACCTGCATCCTGCAGCAGCACCTGGCTTGACCACACATACGGTCATGCCTCAGCCCCCTTTTCTGATGACCTACACAAATGAGAGCAGTACTTCTCAAACTCGGCCTGTGTCAGAACATCCATGGGGCTTGAAAGGAGGGCTCCTGGGCCTCACCACTACTTTCTGATTCAACTCATCTAGGCTGGCTGGGGCATAAGCATTTATTTACAAGTCCCCAGGAGGTGAGGATAGCGTAGCTCAGGGACCACATTTTAAGAATCTAGACGACTTCATGCCCTAAAACACCTGTCAACAACTGTAGTCGACCATGGCAATGAATCTCAAAGAGCAAAATGATAGGAATATGGTGAAAATGAACTCCCTCTGGGCCCACACCATAAAATATATCCCTTCTGACTGCATGGAACATATGTCTTTTAATAATGCAACATAAATATATTTCATCCCTGAATAGGAGTTTTTTTTTTTTTTTTAAAGCACAGGAACCAGGCAGATTAAGGTTACAATCTCCAACATTATCTTATGGTAACACACATTCTGTTAATCACTAGTGCTGAAATTTTACCCTTTAGAGTTTCATTCAACAAGCAAACAAGAAGGCTGACATTCTTTAGGAGATCCTGAAACAACAGGTTCCAGTTGGAACAGCTGCTCCAAAGCAGTTTTGCACCTGCAGGAAACATCCCAAAGCCCAGTTGGGCCCATGAATCATGTGTAGACATTGCGAATCATCACGATTGGTCCGAAACCCCCTCACTCTCCCAGCAATCTGAAGTTTGAAGGTAAACTCTGAGAAGCACGTGTAAGTTACGTGGAGGACAAGGTTGTGAACAAACAACGTCCAAAATCCTACTGCTGAGGTCCTGGGCTACCTGTTCCTGTCTCGCCTGAGGTTTTGTGTTCCAGCTCTTCCTTTAATCCTCTGTACAACACCCAACTATATCCCAACAAGCTTTCTTTTGCCTCTATTATCCAGAACTATTTGTATATTTACAACCAAAATGACTTATACAGTAAATGCATTAGCTTTAAAGAAAGCTGCACTGGAAATGCAACTTGTGAGAGACAAAAGCTTTCCCCATTAATTCCAATGTAAGGCACTCATTTCCCATCTCCAAACAAGTATCCTGTCCACATAATCAATGAATCTAGAGCACACATCACATTTTTTAACCTTAAAATATCAACTGCTTCTTGCATTTTCAGAAAGTCCTCTGAAATGGAACAAGAAGTCACCAGTTTTCCATTACTTATTCAACAGGTACTAGATGCCTACTATGCGGCAAAATGATGCATATTGGAATGCAGCAACGAATAACAAAAACAGGATCGTGTGCTTTACATTCTGTTAGGGTGACAGAAAAATAAACAGCAAGAAATATGACAGAGAATAAGCCGTACTGTGGAGAAATGGAAAGTTATACAAAACAGGTAGTCAGATGGCTTCTAGATAAAAAGCCAAGGGTGGCTCTCTGAAGTGACATTTAAGTTTAAATCTTAATGATAAGAAGCAGCCAGCAAGTAGAGATGGGTGTCCAACTAACATAAGGTCCTTAAGTCAGGATCAACCTATAAGGACCAAGGTGACAGAGTACACCGAAGAAGTTGGGACTCATTTTAAGTCAGAGAGACAGAAAGGACCTTATGAAGTGATGTGTAACAAAAGGCAGACTCTGGATCTATTTATAGATTCATTGGCATGTTAACTGGTAACGAGGTGGTTATTCACAACAAACTTTATCAAGAAAACCTGTTGAGCAAAAGACAAAGATGAAAACAAAAACAATAAAATACACTGATTATCACAAAAATTTTAGAGGTGAAAGGTGCTAACTTGCTGTCAGCACCCAACCCCTCATCTTACTGAAAAGGTGACAGAGCACAGATGATGGCTTCTCTGAGGTCAGGTCAAAGAGAGCAGACTTGTACTTGTGCTCTCTGACATTCACAGCCAAATCCTCTCCATAATTCCAGTCCCAAATTATAATGTAAAACCAAGTCTTTACTATGTGCATTTCCAAAAGTCAGAGCAGCATTCACATGAAAACATTTTTTAAATTTTTTAAATTATCCATGCCAAGTTATTACACTTCCAGTTCCACACATGAAAATACTGTTAAGAGGCTGACAATGCTTTTAAGTAGTCGCCACCTGCTATAGCTCATCCCAAAATATGTCAAACGGGAAAAAAAAGAATAAAACAACAAAATATACTTACATCCGGGTATTCTTTTACAGGCACATAGAGTTTCTCTTGCAACTGAACAACAGGCCCCACGGCATCGGGCAGCTCTGCGCTCCTCTTCTCTGCGCTGCCGTTGAGCGTGTCGTTGTACATGTCTTTCCGGACTCTGCTGATTTCTGTTAAAAGTAAAAATTTTAAACGTGTTAGACGAGAAAGTATTCTTGCTAATCAGGAGAAAGAAAAAAAAAAAAAAAAAAGAGGGTGGGGAGGATTTCAATGGTGAGTGTTAAAACTCAAAGAAGCAAAGAATTGTTGGCCTGGTTACTGCTTCATTTAACCGAACACATTCTGAGTTAATTTCTACCAGAAACCAAATGGATGCCAACCAAAGCATTTACTTCAGCAGAACTAACTTGGGAGCCAGAGTTCCCATCCACGACGGCACAGACCTGTTATTTCACCTAATGTCTCCGGGCCCACATGAGGTCAGTCCTTATTTCCAAAGGATAGCGTCAGTCAATTATCATCAGCATGTGTGTCAGACCAAACGAATACTGAAGCTCTCTCATACCTCAGAATTAATCTGTCCAAAGAAGATTTAAATCGGACATTTCATTAGTGATTTTAGGGATTGGGCTACTCCAACAGAGATGTTCAATAGACAGTGAGTTCAGTAGAGCTGAGCCTGATACACAAATTTAGGAGTTTAAGGTGCAGAAATGGAAGCAATGTCTTAAAGCCAAGTACAGGGAGAGGAAAGACGGAAGGAAACTTGAAAAAGCAACATTTAAGGACTGACGAAAAGAAGAGTCAAGTAGAAATGGAGGCAGACAGAAAAAGGAAGGGACAAGTGGCGGCAAAGAAACACACACCAGATTTAGGGGCAGCATTATCAACAGCGTCAAATGGTGAGCGGTAAGAACACAACTGGGCACCTTGGGTTCGACCACAAACTGAGCAGTGATCAGAGAAGATGCAAAGCAAAGAGCAAATGAATAAAACATAAGAAAGCACAGACACCTGAAGTCAATGTTCTCTTAAAAAAAAAAAAAAAAAAACCTACTAGTTCCCAGGTATAAATATACTTCTTTTACAAAAACTATGAGAATAGATTTTAATGAATCAAGTCTTATACAAAGATACTGAGTATTTCAAGCACCCTTTCTAAGGCTCCCAGCGTGCTAGCGGCTTGGCCCTGACCGCTGAAAGCCACGTCTCACAAGAGCTGCCGTCCCCGCGCTAGCGGGGCGCCTCTGTAACGGCCTCTCCACACTGTGCACTGTGTGCTCCTTGATGAAAAGGCTCGTGTCCACTAGTGTTTAAAATAAGATGCCTTGTAATTTTGAAATGTATTTTGTATGCCTTCCAAACATGGAATGTTAATGCACTGCTATTTAAATAACTACCAAACATGAAAGCATATTTTAATTTCCTTAACTAGTTATTTAAATCATTTTCAGTTAAGTAAAACCCAACGCAGCAAAAAAGGCACGATCAAAGGTGTTCTTACCCAGCTGAAAGGTCTTAATCAGTGGCAATGCCACAAAATAATATATTTTCGGCTTCGGTAATGGCAATATTCATTTTATAACAAATTTCATCTCTTAACAATTTGCTTGTCAAAGCTTATCAAATGTTTATCTTTGAACAGTAAATGAATATTTTTAAGAAATAAAGGATTTTAAACTATATTTTAAGGGGAACACGTTTTCTTAAAGACTTGTTTAGAACTCTCAAGTTTTATAATGAAGTCTTCCAAAGATGTCCAGTATCAAATTAGTGTTTGTTAAATTAGCATGACAACAATTTTTAAGTCAAGTTTTCAGCCACCAAGAAATAATTTATAGGTCTCTGAATAAAAGCACTTTCAGTATTATGTGACTACACGTAAGTTTCCTCTTCACAAACTGCCCAATTCTTGTTATGAAGTCAGCAAAATACTGATTAAAAAAAATCCTGACAACAGCTTAAAAGCAAACTACAGCTAAAACTTGCTTATATAGATGCAAACATCCTAAATAGACTCCAAAAAAAACAAAAAAGCACTAAAACCAAGTGGAATTTACAACTATAAATGTAAGAACAACTCAGTATTTTAAAATATGGAAGTAATCAAAGTAACACATAGATTGAAGGGGAATTATTTTCCAGGTAAACGAATCCATCAAACTTACAAAAACCAAGGGAATCAAATAAAAACAAAATTCAAAGCAGAATGCTACATTAAAATAACATATACATATACTAAAGCCAGTAACCTCTCACATATTTGATCAAAAGATGTAATGGAAGAAAAGCTACATTTACCACATAAGTGGTATTTTATAAACATCTGTAGGATTCTTTGATTCATAAGAGAAAGCGCCATGAAGGTTCTATTAACCCCTCTAACCCCAGATCCTAGAATAAGGACTGGAACACTGTGGGGGTGCAGAAAATACTCGCTGCACTTCAGCGGGTGGGGGTGGGGGTGGCTGAAGGGAGGTGGGAGAGAGATTCTAGAGCATGAAACTCAACATGTCGCGGTTCCAGCTCTCCAAGAATTCAGCCTCTTATGAAAGGTACAGGAGCAAAGAGATACTGGAAGGCGTAAAAACTGTTAAAATGGACAGATCCAAAACCGTGGTAACACAAAGGCAGGGAATCGTCAACTCTGCGATAGGGTGCTAAGGTCAGGAGGACCCCAGGAGCCCTAAGAGGAAAGAAATGCTGACCTTTGTCTTCTAAGGAAGAGGAGGATGGGCACAAACAATGTGATCAGGACACTTACTCTCTCCTAAAGCAAGAAGCAGTCCTGCCATGTTTCTTTCCGTCTCTGAGACAGCGCACTCACTTTAATAGTAGAACACAAATTACCCACAAGACAACACTGATGGGAAGAAAGGAGGAGGAAGACGTCGTTCCGGTTCTCAAGGAACTGAGACTTACTCACCGTGGAATCTAACCAGTTTAGTGTGACTTTTACCAACGGCACTTTTCCAGCCAAGAAATCATCAGCACTTCTTGGGACGTTACTTACAGCACTCAAGTGGGACAAGTTCTGATTCCAGTTCAAATAGTAACTGTATGATTTTAGACAAATATCTTAATCTCGCTGATCCTCTACTTCCTATAATTAAAGTCTGTTGTGACTTAACCAAATTCACTGATTTCCAACCATTTATTAATTTCCTACATAACCCCATGTTTTTTAAAAAGTTGTCCCCCCCGGCGCCCCGGATTGAACTGGTGCTGCAGAGGCTGCGGGCAGCTTCACAACCCAGTGCTCAACCGCTGCGCCACCAGGGGAGGGTCCCACATGGCGCGCAGACCTCTCCTGCCGCCCGCTGCTCCCCTCAGCAGTGTCCTTCGGTCCTTCTGCCTGCTCTGCTCCCCGCTCTGGCTCTGGTGAATTCTCTCACCCTCCTGCGCTACTGACTGTACCCAGTGCTTATATAAATAAATAAATAAATAAATAAATCTTTTTTTAAAAAAAGTTGTCTTTAGGAAGGAGCTCAAAGGACTAAGGGAGTGGATCACAGACGCTTGTGTGTGCTGTGTCAGTAATACATAATACAAACAATGATGTAAACTAACGTTATGCCACAATTTAAAAAAAATTAAAAGAATTTGTCATCTCTCCAAGGCTTTTCATTCCATAAGTTCTGGCAAGCAGAACTTCTGTTAATATCTTCCTATTAAGTTTATATGATCATAGCCTAATTATCACAAAACATGCCATGGGTATGGGTAATAATCAAACCTTTTCATAAATGGAGAGATAGAAGTGTTCATTTATAAAACACAGGGTCACTTCCTTTCCAGCGTGTGGTGTACGAAACACAACATGACTGTGCTTAGATGCCCCCATCTTCACAGGACCGCCATCAACCTGCAGCCATGGTTCAGAGATCCAAAAGTTCAGAACCATGTGTTTTACCACCTTGTATACAAATACCCTTTACAGTAATACCAAAACAGCCCCAATGTCAAGACAATTTGTTTTAGACATCTCTGAAGTCCTTAACTATTACAAAGTTTACTAAGGCAAAGTCTTTACTAAATCTTCTCCCAATGGCCCCCACTCCACTCTTCAAAGCTTTTAAAAATAGGTCAAATGTTTCTTTCATTTGACAATCTCTCCAAGTTGTAAAATGGCATGGCTTTATACCTTCCCTTCATTTAGGCATACTCCATTTGTCTATGTCCTCTGACAACGTGAAACCCTGCACCACACCACACTGCCCCCCACAGGGATGGGACCAGGGCCGCCCACTTCCAGTTCCACGTGCTCTCCCACTGCACAGGCTGCTGACATGTGGTGCGGCCAAACCCCCATCTATATTTGCACAATTGTTGGTTAAGACACCAGCAGACAACTCAGCTTTCTTTCCCAGATGTTTTCCACTAGTCATATCCCTTCAGACTGAAGTTAACCTACCAGCGGACATTCTCTGGGGGCAACCACCTATGAGGCGAGGATTCACCCCCAGTTTCATCGTGCACACGTCTCTAGCCGCACACTACAGTACAGGCACAGCCTGATGAAATCTCAATCTACTTCAGCGGACTCTACCTCTGACCCCACTAGCTTCAACAGGAGATGGCCTGTTTTGTAATCTGTGTATTGTGCCATCAAATTTAGAATCACATCTTTCAATGTGGGGGAGAATCAGCTTTCCAGCATTCAGGCTACGCTCATTCTCCATGTTTTCTTGACCTGACATTCAGGGATCACATTTTTCTAAATTTCAATATCCTGAAAACTACTTTGGTTTGAACCTGCAAACTCTGTTCATTACACTAGTTACTATCTCCTCACATTTCTCTGCTTTAATTACCTTGGGTCCCTCCCCCCCCCCCCCCCCGCAATTCCAAACTAAAGCTCAATTATTAGTAAATTCTCCTAAGAGTGAAAAGTCACTGCACAGTTCCATGTTGTGTTGTTACGTTACCTTTCAATATTCTGTCGCCTGCCTTAAGCTTTTCCCCTTTTACTCACTAACTATAATTTAACCAAAAGTGTTGTTTTAAAATCATTCTTGGGCCTCCCCTGGTGGCGCAGTGGTTGAGCGCTGGGCTGCAAAGCTGCCCGCAGCCTCTGCAGCGCCGGCTCAATCCCTGGTGGCCGGTCAAGGGTCCCACATGGTGCACAGACCTCTCCTGCAGCCCACTGCTCCCCTCACTCAGCAGTGTATTTCGGTCCATCTGCCTGTTCTCTTCCCCGCTCTGGTGAATTCTCTCACCCTCCCGCGTTTCTGACTGTACCGGGTGCTTGTACAAATGAATTCAAAAAATCTTTAAAAAATAAATAAATAAATAAATAAAATCATTTTATGTCTCATAAGCCTAAGCTCATTTTTGCCTTTGGTTTTTCCATCCTCACTACTTTTATTATATTTGAATTCTGTGTATTCATCCCACCTACCCTTCTGCCACCTTAGAATTTTACATATTCTTTTAAAACCTAAATTATTGTATTAATAACCTCATCACTATGGAAAAGAGGAACATCAGAATTAAGGAAAACATGATGAACTATTAAATAAAAGGTAGAAAAATACAGGCTGAGGAGCCCAAACTAAGAAATTGGAAGTAGTCATTCCCCCAAACAGATTAGAGTAGATTAGATTAGATTAGATTAACAAAGGTAGAGGGGTGAGGGAGAGAGAAACTGACAATATATAAACTCAATACTGGATTAAAATATAGCCCTTCTTTACTTTTTTTTTGGAAAATCAAAAACCAAACTTGTTTTTTTTTCCCTAAACCAAGAAAATAAAAAGCAGGAAATGAAATTTTTAAAAATATGTACTAACTCAGAAGTAAACAAAAAAATCTGCTGCTGATATACTGATAAATGATAAAACAAAATGCATGAAAACTATTTTCAGGAGTTGTAACAATCCAAATTAAAGACAACTTTCTAACATATTCAAAAATCTTTCATAGGAAACATTGTTTTATACTCACTATTGTGGTTGCTAATCCCAACAGCTCAAACAGTTATGCTAAAGTTATAGATGTGTATATATCTTATTGGGGAAACTATCTGGTTGTCCTGTGTGCCTTTTAGTTAAATCCTTCCAAAGGAAAACTACTTACCATTGTAATACAGCTGGAGGTAAAATACAGAAAGCAATGAAATGATTACAGTGCCATCTATTATTGCTTCTTAAAAAAAAAAAAAAAACCCATTAATTTATTCAGTAAAGTAAGAGCCAACTATGTATAAGTATATACATGCTTTGATGTACATGGTATAAATTTTATTTGCTAAGCTAAAATGACAACTTCCGAAACCCATCTCCTGCTGGACAGTGAACTGGTACACTTAACACAAAAAAGCAAAGTAGGAGTCTAGTTATTTTAGGTACTAATTAACAAACTACTGGCTCTACACGATACTCTTTAACCCTAAAACAATAATATTAGGAACCTATTTATAAGTGAAGAGCAACTACCACTCCTTGAAGAGGCAGCTGTTAGGTATGCTTAATAAAGTGTTTTCTGTACAGAAACCACTAATTCAAGGTTTACTAAATACAGGGAAAGTTTTAAAGATATTTTGAGCAGAGAAAAAAAATTATTGTACATTAATTCACCATGCTCATTTTAAAAAGCCACATCCACAAAGTACAGACAGCAAATTAATTCTTTTTTAATTCACTATCTAGTGGAATGTTTTGCTTACTCAAACAACCAAATAAACTTGATTTAATTTTGAAGCAACTGCTTTGAAACTGGCCCAAAAAAAAAAAAAAAAAAGTTATCCTTTAATTTGAGATGGGACCTTACTTTGGGGGTTAAATTGTATTTCAGAACTATAAGCAAAACTTAGGACTATATAATTGAATTCAATTATCATAGTTCTCTAAATTGGCAAAATAATACTGCAAAAATGTGAAATTTCACATTAAAAATACATCTTATAAAAATGTCCATCCTGTAATTGTTCTTCACAAGGGTTTTGTCCCATGGAAGGTATTTAACAGTGGCAACTGGACCTCCTAGGAAAAGTTCTTTCAAAGGTTACAGAAGTTATCATATGATCCAATTTCTACTAAGTATGTATGTATATTTTCAGATAGACACATGGAAATAAAAAGAAAGAAAGAACTATCAACAATTGTCATCTCTGGAAGGATTTAGAGTCACTAGTTAGCTTTCACATTACACTATGAATTTTATTACAATAATCATTAAGAAAACAAAAATTTTGTCATTGGGGGCTATAAAGCACTTGAAGTCAAAATGCTGCTTGTGACATGGATTCCCTACAAAAGAGTAAGAATTAAGTCACTAATTCCAATTCTAAAAATAAACCACAAAGACCTATAGTTTTTTAACATATAGGTAGGTACCTTCACCATGCTGCGATATTTTTATGCAAATTTAAAAAGATCCCTTTTATGCAAATTTAACAAGATCCCCCCCCAGAATCTGAAGCACAGTGCACATGGAGAGGAGCAGGGGAGGGGGGAGGAGCCCGAGGAAGGGAGAGAGGAGAGGGGTCAGGGAGAGGGAAGGAAAGGGGAAATTCAGGCTTGAAGAGGAAAGAAGGGGTCCAGAGTCTCAACTAGTCACCAAGGTCTTTGTTTCCTCCTGGAGAAGCCCTTTAGAGCAAGGCGCTCTCCCCACTCACTCCAAGAGAGCGTGCTTGGGCCCCGGAGAGGAAGAAAATGGAGCAAGCCCACTACTGGTGCTCAGAGCACGCACTGCCCACTGGGGCCAAGAAAGGCCCCAGCCTCCCCTCTTTCTCTGGGGGTGAGCCCGAGGCCAGGGTGCCGGGAAAGACTCCTGAGCACGCGGACACCGCTGCTGTGCAAAGATGGAAAAGAGGCCGCCAGACAGAACGGGAACAGTGTGCTGGGAAGGATTTCTTTTAAGTGAACAGAAAGTAGTACTTAACTGGAATAGACACCCTACCTCATCAAAATTGGATTTTGTTTTGAAGTTTTACGCCTGGTTAGTTTGACATGCTAAAATCAAGTATTATTTAATACGCTCCATTATGACTCATTATATTAAAATTTATATTTACATCTGCAGGTTAAGCAACCTCCTTAAGAAACATTTGTCAACATTTGTCGACAATAAAGACAAGCTTAAAATCAAACTCTTGAAAGGGCACTACATAACTGAAGGTGGGGGGGAGCCAAGAGGGGAAGGCAGCACAATGGACTGTGGTGGTAGACTATGGAGGATTCGTGGTGGGTGCACTCCAGAGGCAATACCTGATGGGGGTATGCAAATATTTACCTCAATTACAATTTTTTTTTTTTTAAAAGAAACATTTTCTTTAAAGATTTGTTTATTCATGCATACAAGAACAGGCCAGAGGTGCAGGGGAGGGGGTAGAGGATTCCCCAGAGACAGAGCAGGGAACAGAACAGGCAGATTGACGGAAAACACTGCTGAGGGGAGCAGCCAGGGAGGCAGGAGACCTCTGCTGAGCCCTGTGGGTCAGCTCCCTGGCTGGGGATCGAACTCGTGCTGTAGTAGCTCAAATAACTTCAGAGGTTGCGATTTAACCTCTTGCGCCACCAGGGAGGCCCAAAAGGAAACAATTCTTAAAGAATATCTGAAGACGCAACAGGAAGCCTACAGATATCAACAGAATCCATGTAAAAAGCAATATCTGGTAATCTAGCAATTTTTATTAACTCTTTCCTAAGCCCCTTTAATAATTCTGGGAGAATAAAAATAAACTCACAACAATGGAAATGAGTACCCAGGACACAGGAACAGAAGAGAGTGTTTTCACCACAGACCTTTAAATGTTTAATCTTTTCAAATTAGTGACTTTTAAAAAACATTTTCCTATAAATTTCCATTTACAATAGTAATAGTAATAGTAGTGGGTTATAATCCATGAGACCACAGTGACAGAAACAATACATGTGGGAGAGGGGACAGAGCTTCCTCACAGAATTCCAGTGGATAAAAGGAAAAATGAATATAGAAAAATCACCAGCAGAAAAACCACAATGGGGCCTCCATGGTGGTCCACAGGTAAAGTCTCAGAGCAACAGCCTCTAAGGCCTGAGCTCAAACATGGCAGTGGAGAGGGGAGATTATATAGTAATATTACAGGCAAAAACCAGTCAATGGATACTAACTGGGTAATCAGTATCTTCACCAGGTGATCAAAGCTAGTATCACCAAGAAGAGGATATACTTCTGTGGTTTCGTGGCAAAAATGAGTAACTTCAATCTAATTGTGAAAAAATAATGGGAAAACCAAAGTGAAGAATATTCTACAAAATAACATCAGTAACCAATAGGGTAAAGGAAATGTGTCATGAAAGAACGCGACACTGTCCCAGGAAACAAAAGAGACATCAATGTGAGATCTTGGAAAAGGACGCAAGCAGAACCACCGGTGAGGGCTGATGAGCGTCTGCGAGTGCGCCATGCGAGTGTGTCCTCTCTGATGCTGGGCAGAAGCGCAGGAAGCCCTCAAGGCTTTCGGTCAGTCTCAGCACGGTGAGGGCGCTGCAGCTCTACAGTGTGCTGTGTGACCTATGTTTTTTTGATTTTGTGTTTTGTATTTTTGAATCCCATATATCAATAAAACACCCATCTGTTTCTCCTGCTTTTGGTAAGAAAAGGAAGGCAACTGTTTGAGAGGAAACTCAACGTAACTGTCCAACTGCAGGCTAATGTTAAGTGTTCAGAGCATATTGAAGGTAGGCCAGGCTAAGCCATGATGCTCATTCAGCAGGTTAGGCCGTTAAATGCATTTTCAACCTAGGGGGATATTCTCAGTCCATGATGGGTTTATAAGGAGGGCATCCCACTGTAAATTAAGGAGCATCTGTAAATTCAGAAAATCTAAGAACAGGTAGGCTAATGGCAGAACTACATTTTCTACATGCTTACTGCCTCTCAGTGTACACTCTAATATCATACACTAATGACACAGAAAGCAATTTCAATGAGTTTTTAAAACAAAATATAGAGCACACTTTTTGAGATCATCAAGTTTGTAAGAATGGAAGCTAAATGCTATCCTTTAAAATATTACCAAAACAATCCAACAAAAAACTCTAGTCAAGGACATGCTACACCAACTCTAAATGCCTGTATCCGCAAGTGACCATGACATGTTCAAAACCAAACTTGTGACTTGAAATCTCAGAAAACAGCCAAGTCCATCTCTCACACATCCTATACAAATCCACCAGCAAATTCTGTATATTTACTTGAAAAACACATCTCAAATTTCCCTTCTCACCATTTCAATCCTTTCCACCCTAGTTTTAACCACAATCACTTCTCATTAAACCACCGAAGCAAGCATCACCGCCCTGTCAGTCTAGTCTATCCTCTAGCATCTGCCACTAAAGCCCAGTGGCCTATCACACCTCTGCTCAAAGTCCTCTAAATGGAGCTGTTCTGAACTTTTTGGTCTCAGCACTCCACACTTAAAACAAAATTACTACAAGGAGCCTAAAGAACTTGTGAGAGTTACTTGACTAAAGATCAAAACCGAAGTCAAATTTTGTTCATTTAAAAACTACAGTAAGCTCCTCACACGGTAACAACTATTTAATGGAAGGTAATATATTTCCAACAAAACAGTGAAGCGACATTGTTTTACATGTTTTACAAATCTTTTAAATATCTTTCTTAACAGAAGCAGCTGTCCTCTCCACTGCGGGTCACACGGCACGCTGCCCGCGCGCTGGCCGCTGCAGTCTCCCGGGAGGACGAGCGCGAAGCAGTCGGTTCCTTCTCACGACCACGACAACACCCCAGGCTTACTGACTGTCCCACAGGGTGCTCGGACTGCATTTAAGAACCACCGTGCTAGCGATTTCCCACGGTGGTTACCACAGAAGCCCAGGTCCTCCTGAAACTCTACAAGGACCCGACACAGACTGGGGCTCCCCTTTATGCTCCCTTCACCTTTCCAGCCCGCTCTCCTAACCAGTCCTCCCTGATCCCTCTCATCACAGCGTCAAGGGCAAAAGAACTGATGGTCCTGGCCTCACAGTTTTGCTTCCTCTCCTCTCCTTAGAAAGCTACTTCCCAGAAAGCACTATGGGTCATTCCATTACCTACTATAAAGCTCTGCTCCATGGCAATTTCTAAACCAGGTACACCAGATCTCCCAATCTAGAACTGCAACATGTCCCAATCTGTCCAAAACACCCCAATCCTCTTACCCTATGCTTCCATGACTCACATATTGCCTAATAAAGGTCAGAATGTATTTATATCTATCTGCTACATTAGATGTAAACTCAAGGGTCTCCCTGGCAGTGCAAGGGGTTAAGATGAAACCTATGAAGCTGTCCGCAGCCACTGCAGCACGAGTTCGATCCCAGACCAGGGAGCTACCCACACGGCGCAGCAGACCTCTCCTGTCTCCCCCGCTGCTCCCCTCAGCAGTGGATTTCAGTCAATCGGCCTTTTCTGTTCCCCACTCTGTCTCTGTTGAATCCTCTCACTCCCCACACCTCTGACCTATACCCCAGTTCTTGTATGCATAAATAAATACATCTTAAAAAAAAAAAAAAAGGCAAACTGAGAAAGTAAATGTAGTGTTGGTTTTGACTTTTGCTACATTCCCTACAACTAGCTCCTTAAAAAAAAACAGCATTTGAACAAATTTTATTAGAATTATTAGCATGAGATTATATGCAAAGTTACAAACACTCTTTGAAATTTCACCCAAACATCTGCAGGTTATTTGACAACTTGCGCTTTCCCTTCATAGTAACAGAAATGCACTCTGGCCTCAAAATGCCCTCTTTGCAAAAGGGCTCACTCCCTTTATTCTGTATCTGTGCAAACTCAAAACACTGGACTAATAATGTATTACATCGATGTTAATAATTCTAGTGGACTTCAGATCAAGTGAGGAGATAAAAAGGCACACGCATCTAAAAATGACTGGTCTTAACTTAAATACCTGGCCCATAAAAAAGGGATGGAATTTGTGGATTGCACCAGAGGGGCTGTAAAGTTTCACTCCTCACTTTTTCATAATCTATCAGGACAAGTAAAAGTAACCTTCAGTAAAAGGCATATCAGAATATTCAAGATATACCAAAAAAGTGAACCCACTTTTAGAAAGTCGGTATTTAATGAAAGAAGCTTGGGGAAAAAATGTAATATGCACCTCCTGCATTCTGAATATGTTATGCTGTCTTTTGTGAAAATAGGACACTTTCAAATAGAGCAAGCTATTGCCACAGACAACACACAGCACCTTAAAGATAACCTAATCTAAAGACAATCTAATGTTAAGGAGAACAACTCCACATAAGAGAAAAATCCTTGACTCTCCAAATCAAATTTTTGTCCAGAACTAAACTATCAGTTCACAGTTAGGTAAAATTTTACTTTTCAAAAAATTCACAAAGCAGCTGGCTGCATAATTATGAAATATAATCTGTGATAAAGAAAAAACTGATAGAAGTGTAATCTTTCGGAGGGAAAAACCTGCTCTTACATCTCTGCCTCCATTTCTTTTTAAGATGGAGTTACTTTCAATATTATTGATGATGACTGTGATATGGAATTACACATTCTGGAGAGGCTGTATCCTGACAGATAGGTTTGAAAGATAACAGAAGCTGACCTACTAAAATCTGTGATTAGTCTTTTCCCAAAATCTAGAAACAGGCCTAAAAGATACTTCAGAAATGGAACCTTTATTTACTTTATTACTGACTTACTATCTTATTTAGAATTTGCAAACACTGCGTGCCAAGCATTTCTCACACGTAAATCCACCATCCACGGCCAAGAGGAGTTAGGAAGTAATAAAGGTACAGCTTAATAATGCCAACTCATTTCTAGAAGCTGCTCAAATTGTCAAGTAATCCAGAAAACCCCACAAACTACTCAAACAGAAACTCCATGGCATGTTCAATTTATGTAAAAAAGACCCCAAAATATTTGAAGCGAAGGTTCTCTGTAACACTTTTCCCAAAACGCACTCTAAAAATGAAAGAAAAACCAGAGGCTCCATTGTATCCCGTCCCCCTGCAGCTGCATGGCACTGTGGCCCTCCCCCGCCCCCATCCCCAGACAATCCCATAATCTGGAGCTGCCTGTTCCAACATATGGTTCTAAAACCCTTTCAGAACAACTGAGAATCTTAGATAATTCAGGTGTTTCAGACTCTGGCATAAACAATCCTGCGCTAAACTGTGGTTACCTGTATCACAATAATACATTTGGATGTGAACTTCGCCATACCAGTAAAAAACCTTTTTTAAAAAGTAAATCCTCACCAGTGCAAAAGGGAACAAAATTTTCTGTCAGCTTATAAACATCTCTTCAGCCTGCTACAGAAAAATAGTAACGTTTTAATTAAATGAGTACTATAAAAATATATATACATGTGTACACCGACACTCAATACTCCTATCACTAAAATGTCAAGCAAATATATAAATTATGTACACATATACACGTAATGTTATACAGAAATATATTAATATACGCTAACATATGAAGATGTACACGTATTACATATGTATAAAATTTGTATATATATCAGAAAACTTATTCATTTCATTTCATAAGTAAAAATACTAGAAGTTTTACTGTTTTTTTTTTAAGATTTATTTATTTATTGTAAACAAGAGCTGGGGTACAGGCCACAGGTGTGGGAGGTGAGAGGATTCACCAGAGAACAGGCGGATTGACTGAAATCCACTGCTGAGGGGAGCAGCGGGGAGACAGCAGAGGTCTGCTGCGCCATGTGGGTAGCTCCCTGGCCGGCCGGGGATCTGTACTCGTGCTGCAGAGGCTGTGGACAGCTTCACAGGTTGCGTCCTAACCCCTTGCGCCACCAGGGAAGCCCAAGTTTTAGTGTTTTTAAAGTGAAAAGTAAGCTTTCCACATATTGATTTATTGAATCAGAGCATAAGAATTAAAGTAATTATACTTTATTTCTGTCTCACACAGGCTCAGCATAAAGTTATCTTTAGGCTCTGTCTCTGAATTCTAAACTTTCTTCTTGGTTTTCACACCTTTGGTCTCATTTGTGCAACAAACTCAATAAACTTTCTTAAGTACAGAGGACCTGTAAGACTCTCTTCTTCCTTCCAGTCTTGCTTTCTCAACCATTAACATTAAATTCCCACATTTACTTTAAAACTAAACAGTTCCATAAATTCTCTACTTAAAAGGAACATACATTTGCCACAGCCACACCCCTAAACAGTGCACTGGGCTGCCCAGAAAAACACAAGGCATCAGGTCAGGGCTGTCTAGCCAGGAAAAACTGACAGGCATCCTAGAAGCACTCCTCGCCTCCCTTCGGAGCCCAGCGGTTCTCGTCAGCACACTCAGCAACATTATTTTCACACTTGACATAAGCATTTCTACATCTTAAACATTCCTCAGAGGACTCTTAATTTCCAAGACTCACAAATAATTCTCTGAACTTGGATAGAGATATCTCTTAATAAATGTGTCATGGGGGGAAGGACACCTCAAAATACATACTACAATACACCAGGATTCAAGATTAAACACCATTTAATCCTGTCCGAGCATCCAGGGTGAGGTTAATTCTCAGGAGTGACAGCATCAGTCACTGGGAGTTAAAAAAATGACAACATCCACATTTCCCATGACAGAATTCTACCATTCTGTGTTTAAATCCTATAATGTAAACTGCCCAAATACAATATAAAACAGTGAGGATTGATAGTTTACATACAAACAGTCTATTAATCGCATAGCGTCACTTATAACCAGAGTATTCTGCATCCTTAAGATTGCAGTCCAGCATAGCAATGGCAGAAACTTGAATCACACAGCGTATGACCATAAGGGAGTAAACAGACTTCCTGTCATTTGGCATACCCTGTGCTGGACACAGAAAGGCAGCGATACCTTAGATATTTAATAAAACACAAAAAAATGTTAAAGTCTTTATGGACAAAGTATACACAACTTTAAACCCACCATCTCCAGCTCTTCAACAGAAGACCCAGGTGTCATTCATCTGAACTAAGCAGGCCAAGCAAAATGTCCTGAGATTCCCATGTTCTCTTCAATGTCGAAATGGGTGGATAAATTTAAAGCCTGTTCTTTCAAGAGTTGCTTTATAGGCAATTTTCTCCCAGTATCAAGGTCTGCAATTTCCATTTGGCTGCCAGTTTGCGATTAAATTCATCACCTTTATTATAAAAATGTGCTTTACTCCATGGCCTGCTGCACAAGAACTATAAGGGAAACATTTTTCACTGCTAACGGCAAAATCATTCCAGGCAACCACCACATCCACTCAGACGTTAGCTTCCTCAGCCTGCTGCAGCGGGCTATCACTCACAAGGAAACCTGTAGCGTTGCATAACCACAGAAACTAAATTCTGTAGAAATAACACACAAAGTTGTTTTAGATAAAATGCACCCAAATTCTAATTTTTATATTCAGTTACTGTGACTAAGTGTAAGTCAACACACAGAATATTTGCAAATTTCAGTAAAAAGACAATAATTTTTAAGTGTTCAATAATTGAGTAGCCATTTTTAATTCCATTATGTTAAAGTCCATGACTCTCATCTTCGAGGTAGCAAAGGTCAAAGGTAATTAAAAGACACGCACACATGCACACACACGCACATAAGTGTGTATGCATGTTTTTATCTGTATAATACAGGTGGCATTTTCTTCTTCCCAAGTCACAATGTAAGTTTTAGAGGACCAAGAAAAGTCAGAAAATAAAGAATATTCCCAAATGGTATTGAAGCTAGTAACTGTGACATATTTAGGAAAATTATCTACTTCGGAAATGCACAATTTTTTAAAGATTAATTTTCAAATTCATACTTATACAAACTTGGCCTGCAAGTCAAAATTTCAGAAATCTGTCATTTTCAAGTAAACCTGATAGTATTCACCTGAGAATTTATAGGGGGAAAAAGCAGAGAACTAAATTTCACTTTCAGTGAAACCTGTAATCAGAGGAATTATCATATTATATCTTACATGAACCCGGAAAGTTCTCATCCTCCTGCCAGGCTGTGATGTGGTCCCTTCCACCTTAACCTGCGCGTGCTCTGTCACCGCCATTAAAGCACTCTACTGCAGTTCCTTATTTCTTTTCTCTCTGCACACCATCCTATGGCTCCTTCCGACTGCAGTGTGCCTTGAATTCACCTTTGGAAACTACATTACAGGCATCAACAACAGTTGTGCTAAAGCTACACAGTTCGCAACTCATTAAATCTATACTACTCACAATCAGCATTTATTAAATGGACTAGAACAAAAAGCACTAGATCACATCACAAGTATCACAGTATTTCATCAAACTTTCCTTTCAGCTCTTTATATACATATATGTACACATGTATACATATATGTATATACATATACATTTGTGTTATATTTGTGTATATTTGTAAATGTAGACAAAGTATTTCTCTTCATAAGCAGCTTTTGAAATTGAAGATACATACCTTTTCTGTTTCAAAGTTACACTGGCAGCATATATACTTTTGTTAATAAATAACATTCCCACTCAAAGAGAATCTTAATTCACAAAATCAGTGACTTCTACTGTGAGAATCCTCAATTGTCACCATCCACTCCAATACTTCCACTCTCCTCCCCCCTCCACCTTCCAGGTTCCAAGCCATCTGCCTTCAAACAGTTTTAAAAGGAAGTGAAAAATTAAATATTCAAATGTGGACAACTTGGGGCCTCCCTGGTGGCACAGAGGTTAAAGTCAGCGTTATCAAGCTATCACCAGCCACTGCAGCAAGAGTTTCCCCGCCGGCCAGGGTGGGTGACCCACATGGTGCAGCAGACCCCTCCTGTCTCCCCGCTGCTCCCCTCAGCAGTGTCCTTCGGTCCTTCTGCCTGCTCTGCTCCCCACTCTGGCTCTGGTGAATTCTCTCACCCTCCCGTGCTTCTGACTGTACCCAGTGCTTGTATGTATAAATAAATAAACCTTTAAAAAAAAAAAAAAGAAATGTGTACAACATGTGACACAGATGCAAGTACCATGTAACCAACAATACTGCTGTTGTGCCTGAGTTGTCCTGTGATATTCAGCTAATATATTTCAATAAAAAAAGCAAAAGATGTTAGCCCCTGAATAAAAACGAAATAGCAAAATCACGATTCTCATGCTCTTTACTATCATGTAAAATATATACATTTGCCTATAATCTAAAATCTAATCTAGGATTTTCTAGCTTCGATGTTACTTTCATCCCCCAAACTTACTGCCATTCCGTTATAGATCCATTACATCCTTCTATTCTCGTCCCCTTTTCTCATTTTAACTTAAGGTACAAAACAACAACATAAAGTGTGTTTTCAAAATCTCTCTCCTAAACTAGTCACCCTTCAACATTTAGATAAACCTTCAGGAGGCTATGAAGCTACACTGTCCAAAAGAGCACCACAAACGTCTCTAAGTTTTAGCCCAGCAACAACAAAGCATCTGAACCAAGGATTGAGAAGATACTAAGTGGCTTGCTTTCTTAGATTTTCATCACATTGTTCTACAGCAGGGGACCTAGATATGTAAGCAAGTGGGGGAAAGAAGAGCTTATGCTAATGAATGGTTTTAAATTATTTACACTGTGTAAAATATGGACAATGAAAGTTCGTATGCAAATATATACTGAACTGTGCCTAGAATTGACTCATCCTGATAGAAAGTGCCAGCGGAGACTGCCATGAAGCTGGGAAAGACTTGTGTCCTGGATTTAACATCTGTCTAATGACGGTTTCGCTCTGTGCATTAGATGTTTTACTTTCACTGGGACGAAAAGTTAAAAATACCCTGTGAGGATATTTCAAGCAATGAAATAAATTTTAAGATAATTAAGACTAGTTACATTGGAAGGTAGCACACCGCAGAAAATCCCAGTCGTGACATAATCCTCCCCGGAGGAGAAAGGCCCAACGCTACTCTCTGATTGGCTGATAATATAACTCACAGACAGATTTCTGTCACGAGAGCCAAATGAGCTACTATTCCTTAAAACAGCAGCTTCTAATCTGCACAATTTTTCTGAACACGCTGTAAATCCATTTCAATTACATGTATCATGAAAGGCTGGAACTGCGATCTCTAAGATCCATTCCCGCTTGAAAATTTCCAAAATATTCGGTTTTTCTTTGAATAAGGACAAAATGTTTTGTAATGAAAATCCTTTGGGGCCTCCCCGGTGGCGCAGCGGTTGAGCGCTGAGTTGCGAAGCTGCCTGCAGCCTTTGCAGTGCCGGTTCGATCCCCGGTTGCTCCCGGTCACCAGAGGAGAGTCCCACATGGCACGCAGACCTCTCCTGCCGCCCGCCCGCTGCTCCCCTCAGCAGTGTCCTTCGGTCCTTCTGCCTGCTCTGCTCCCCGCTCTGGCTCTGGTGAATTCTCTCACCCTCCCGCGCTTCTGACTGTACCCAGTGCTTGAATAAATAAATAAATAAATAAATAAATAAATAAATGAATGAATAAATAAATAAATAAATAAATAAATCTTTAAAAAAAAAAAAAGAAAAAAAAAGAAAATCCTTTGGGGCCTTCCAGGAAAACGCCAGGCTACCACCGCCCCGTCCTTCCCCCTTTGAAAAGGATGCTGCAGGTTAGAGATACCATCAAACATCATTTTATGATATTGACTGAATTATCGGTTCTAACAAGAGAGAAAAGGGGAATTAAGAGCCATATGGTTAAACTACATTTACAGCAAAATCTTAATCGGTTACTATTTTACTTCACAAAATTTACTAAACAACCTACCATAAATATTTCTTTCCAAATCTTACAATTCCTCTTCGCGACATTAATTAACTAGTTTCCAAATTTAAAAATTTTACTTAAACCATAGATATGCTAGAACATCAACAACTCTCTTCTGCATATCTATTTTAAAGTGTATTTCAGTTTGATATGTGTCAGGCTGCTACCTTAATTTTTTTTAGATAATCATATTTTTTAAAGTAGTAAGTCTGATTTCTTCTTTAAATAACAAATACATTGAATCAAACAAAACTCACTGTTAGCCATTTGCCTCAACTGTTACACAAGTAAAGGCAGAATAGGATAGAGTTTCTTTCATTTCCTTTCAGGATGAATCTGAAATCATCCCAATGAAATGAAATTTGACTATTTTTCCCCCAAGGGTACTTTAATCTGATGTAAGCCAGCATTCTCATTTGAAAATAAGTTAAGGTTCCCAAAAAAGTATTATATAAGCCCCCATCCCTTAGGATCCACATGTCTTCACACCATAATCTTTTCTACTATCTCCAGTTACGCATCTTTAGACCACCAGTTTCAAAGAGAAAGAAAAAAAAGGCATTCCTTTCCCAGGTAACTTCAGAAAATGCTCAGTTAAACCAAACTAGTTTTCTTTCCTTCAGATCCTGAATATTTAACAAGTCAACACATTTAAAACTCACAAAAGGAGGATTCAGGACTTCTTTAACTAAAGAATCCTTATTCTCAGACCACCTCAAGAGGCCAGCACACACTTGGCAAGCCCTTCCCTAAAGCTGCCTCAGCTCAGAGTCAAAACAGCAGCTCTCCAACCCCTCCCCACCTAGGATGGAAGTCCGGCAGGCCGCGGGACGGAGAGCCAAGGGAGAGCTGCTGACAGGCAGGCGCAGGGCCAAGACCACAGACCACACAGACGAAGACAGGCTGTAGCTCCTCTACAGTACAGAGCTCAGACACACCAGTTCTAGAATTCACTGACTCATCCAAATGTACTCCCTCCTAAACCCAACGCAATCACCCCCCGCCCCGCACACAGAGAAAAGAACTAAAATAAATGGCATCACAATACAGGATTGAGTAAAGTCAAATGGACTGTTAAGACAAGAGAAAGTCGAGTTAAGAATGCCCAGAAAACAAATAGTTCAAATAAAAGTGGCAAAATATGGGCAGAAGGGGGTTAAAAAAGGAAAATCTGAAAATATGCAGCAAGCCTAGCAACCTATCACATTAATATCCGCTAGACAGAACTACAGAGGCAGACAGAAGGGGGGCACAAAGAGATAGGCCGAGAAACCGCAACCTCTAGGGAGAGAACCATCCACTTACTCTCGCCTGTGTGGAATGGTGTTCCCCATCTAGGTCACTGCCCCCTCCCCTTGTCTCTGCTTCCATGCTCTCTCTCCTACAAAAGCCATGGGAAATCTGTCCGCTTCTCCGAAAACATCGCGTAACCTTCTCGGTCTGACGTGAGCTGCTCAGCACCGGTCTTCCGTCCTCTCTTGCCCAGTCTGCGCTGCCTTGTACACGCATCTTTCCATCCGCGTGCTCACACTAACCAGGTAACTTGAAGGTAAGAAATGAACCCAAAGTTTCACGGTATTCCTCATAACATCCTGCATATAGTACGCGTTCAAATATTTGTAAATAGAATAAAATTTTCAAACACATGTTAAGTTTGTTTAGAACAATGTGGAATGTGCAGCTGACATGAATCAAAAATGACACATCATGGAACAGCACTTTCTTCTGGAATGCAGCATAAAATGCCAATTTCCAAACAACCACACTGAAAATAAAAAGAGCTTGGTATTCACAGGGTCCAATTTTTAATATTTAGTAACTTGAAGTTTTTTAAACAGTAATAAACATCTGAAAGCACCTATAATTATAATCACACAACCTACCTGAAAGCAAAGCTCCCGAAAGCAAGGCAAACGTCTCAACAGAGAAGTAAACGACAATACACCTTTATGATTCTGTCACCATAAAAAGCAGTATAAAAGGGAAAAACACACATGATGCAATTTATTTAAAAACACACAAGGAAATAGTATAACAGGATTCCAATTCTGTTATGTGCATACACAGAAGGAGGGAGAAAGATTAGAAAGAAATACCAAAATGTTAATAAGCATGATAATCGCTGAATTGCGGGTGTTTTCATTTTTTAACTAGTACATTTTAGTTTTTTCCCCATGAGATGAAGAGTTATCTGTTACAATAAGAATAAAGTAAATATCTAGCTCTTTATTAACTCAATTTTTACTGATTACTAGGAGGAAGAAATCTAATCTCCTAAGCTCTCCAGCAATTGTAAGAAATGGGCTTTCTAACTTACATAAAGTCAGCCACTCTTTTTTTTTTTTTTTTTTTTTTTTAGATAATAAATTTTATTGTTATATTCCCCATACAATTGCAGCGCCCCCATTCTGACCCCAATCCCTCCCCTCCCACCTCTGCCCCCCTAAAAGTGTCTCTGGTTCATAGTTTTTTGTTGATTTTGATTTTCACTTTCTTATAGTTATTCATTTTCCTGGTCCCTTATTTAAGTTTTCTAGATTCCTGCTATGAGTGAGACCATCCGGGATTTTTCTTTTTCTTTTTGGCTTATTTCGCTGAGCATGATCCCTTCCAGCGCCATCCATGTTGCTGCAAATGGCATGTGTTTATCTTTTTTGAATGCTGAGTAATATTCCATGGTATATATGTACCACATCTTCTTGATCCAGTCATCTATTTTTGGGCATTTGGGTTGTTTCCAAAGCTTAGCTATTGTAAACAGTGCTGCTATAAACATAGGGGTGCAGGTGTTCTTTGGAATTGATGTTTCTGTGTCCTTTGGGTAAATACCTAGGAGTGGAATTGCTGGATCATATGGAAGCTCTATGTTTAGTAGGTCCAGAAATCTCCACACAGCTTTCCACAGTGGTTGGACCAGTTTGCACTCCCACCAACAGTGCAGAAGAGTTCCTTTTTCTCCACACCCTCGCCAACATTTGTTGTTGCTAGTTTTTTTAATATGTGCCATTCTCACTGGTGTAAGATGGTATCTCATGGTAGTTTTGATTTGCATTTCCCTGATGACAAGTGATGTTGAACATTTTTTCATATGCCTGTTGGCCATTTGCATTTCCTCTTCAGAGAAGTTTCTTTTTAGCTCTTCTGCCCATTTTTTCACTGGATTATTTTCTTTGTTGTTGTTGAGTCTCATCAGCTCTTTGCAGATTTTTGTGATCAGTCCTTTATCATTAGTGTTGGGTGCAAAAATGTTCTCCCAGTTGGTGGGGTTTCTCTTTGTTTTTGTTATTGTCTCTTTTGCTGTGCAGAAGCTCTTTAATTTGATGTAGTCCCAGCTGTTGATCTTCGCCTTCACTATCACTGCTTTGGGTGATGTGTCTGTAAAGATGTCTTTGATGTGCAAATCACGTAGTGTTTCGCCTATATTTCCTTCTATATATTTTATGGTTTCAGGTCTTATGTCTAATTCTTTAATCCATTTTGAGTTGATTTTTGTGTATGGTGTGAGGTAGTGGTCAAGCTTCATTCTTTTGCATGTAGCGACCCAGTTTTCCCAGCACCATTTATTGAACAAACTTTCTTTGCTCCAATGCATAGTCTTTGCTCCTTTGTCAAAGATTAGTTGACCATAAATCTGTGGGTTTATTTCTGGATTTTCTATTCGATTCCATTGGTCTGTATGTCTGTTCTTGTTCCAATACCATGCAGTTTTGATGATTATGGCTTTGTAGTATAGTTTGAAGTCTGGGAGTGTCAGCCACTCTTGAATTTCCTGATAAATCACAATTCACACCGAGGTTCAAAGGCAGTGCTATGATAGCTCTCTGCCCACATGCCTCCCTTCCCAGGAGAAAGAGCTCACAAACTAGGGTACAGTCAAAGATGAACTGAAAATATTTGCATCTTCAATTTTCTGCATTTTAGGAAAAGAAAAGAAGAGAAAGAACAGTGGAGGAAAAAAGTTAAATGCAAGTTCTTATGAGTTCCACAAAGGGATACCACATGCCTCTTCTTCCCTGGGCCTCTGCACACAAAGAAAGACAACATATATTCTTCTCTTGGGTCTGAGTTCAATTTCAGGTAAATGAAAGTAATAAGGTATTTGACAGCTGACTAGGCAATTTTTACAAAGCTCAATGTAACAACTAGAAAGATAAAAGTGGATCAAATATTAATAAAGACAACTTCCAAATCATACCTAAGAAGGAACTTACAAACTTTCAACAACTGCAAGGTGTATGTCAAAGCAAAACATATTTACCTAACTATAAAAAAGTGACAACGAAGGCTATAAAGTGTAATAATAAAGTGAGATAAGATTACCTTTACTGCTGATAGTATTTTTATTACTGCGATAAAGCTGTTATCCCCAAAATAATCTTCTCTTCATATAACACATAGCAATAAACTATGACACAAGGGGGTTTTCTCTAGACTCACACTAACAAGCAGAAACCAAGAGATTGGTTAAAGACTTTATAATCGCAAATGCAATGTACAAATAAAATAACTTTAAATAGTCTTGCCTCAGTCCCCTGCCAAAACAAACAAAAGCCCTTTAAACCACTACGCTGTAAGGGCAGAAACTGTTACTTCAGAAAATTGCTGTAATCAATCCACCGTCCTAAACCAGTTGTATTTCATATAGTCAACACAGTCTATAAAAGAACAAGGTTTTTAAAGAAATATCACAACTGATTTACATGCCACCCCAAATACGAATTCAGTAACTGCTATCCATCATGTTCCAAAACAACTCTTACAACTTAAGAGAGAAAAAGTTCCTCTTCTGGAAAAATGTTTATTTCTCAATACATTTTAATCCTCAAATACTGTTTATTGTGTACTAATATCTCCATCTGCTGGAACATAACTTCCTTACTATTAAAAGTGCTTAGGAACAAAAACTACAGTAGCGATTCTCCAACCACTTGGAAGCAAAATTTCAACCTAGGGGTTTTCTCTACTTCAGCAGGACTTTGAAAGCTTACAGAGCCAGACTTCCTCTTTTACCAGTGCTATGCAGAAGAACCCACTGAAAGAAAACTTTTGTCTGCCCTGTTCTCTTCTTCCTTTCATACTCAAGATACAAAGCACTAACCTAACCAACTTTCTCCTTAAGTTAACTAACTCTCCGGACCATAACTCCATAACACCCACACATCATTGACCCTTAATTTTAAAAATATGTGTATATGTTTCTTTTCCTCTAATTTCTGCTGGACTTGACCTAAAAGCTTATGGAAGCAGTATAACAACCAAACAACTTAGCTAATAAGTGAAAACATCAAAAGGTCAGAAACAAAAACGATTTACAAAAACAAAAACAGGTCTCCCTGGTGGCGCAAGGGGTTAAGACGCAACTATGAAGCTGTCCGCAGCCTCTGCAGCACGAGTTAGATCCCAGGCCAGGGAGCTACCCACAGGGCACAGCAGACCTCTCCTGCCTCACCCGCTGCTCCCCTCAGCAGTGTATTTCATTCAATCTGCCTGTTCTGTTCCTCACTCTGTCTCTGGTGAACCCTCTCATCCCCGCAAAAAAGAAAAAACGGCAATCAATTAGAAAAACAAAAAAGACCAATGGCTGTAGCTATAATTTACAATGTGTCTAAAATGTATTTTGAAAGTTTAAAAGTATTCAGTAGTTTCAGTACTGCTAGTAATACTACTTGAAAGTATTTTCTTCACATTGTAGGATACAATAAATAATTCTGACACTATCAGAAACCACAGTAGCTTGGTATTTGCAGAGAGAAGGTATGATTACAAAATTAAATGTAATCTTAAAACAGAATTCAGAAAACAAGCATGAACCCATGAATTGTAAAATTAAGTTGAGCTCCACCCCAGAAAATGGCCTTGAAGTAACATCACCTGACAGCAATAAATGCATTGTGCGCCTAAATTCATGTCTCTAGTACCACTCGGAGTAAAAAAGGATGGAGAAATGGCTAGTTCTCACTGGGGGATGGTGTGTAACGGTCTGGGGGAGGGGGGGAGAATGTCAGGGGAAATCCAAGGTGAGCCTGGGCCACTGGACTGGCCTGGAAGACTTTAAAAAGAAAAAAACAAAAACAAAACAGGTGTCAGATCATCACTGGCCAAAGCAGTGACAGTGTGGCCATGAGAAAGAGTAACTCTGGCTGACTTAAACATACTAAGTCTACGAGAATCCATGAGCCCAAGATGATGTTGATCATGAAAGACAAAAAAAACTCATTTGCCATGTAAGACAGCTGGCAAACCAACACTTCACTTTGAAAACCAACCAATAATAGATTCACATCTGGCTTTTCCAATAGAAATTTATTTCAGAATAATATTCCCCGCTGGTGAAAGCAAGCTTCCCATTTTAAAGAATATCTGATTCTCCAGGGGAAGGAACAGTCTACCACCAGGTACCAAGCTCAGCTTCAGGAATGGTGGAACCAGAAACTATGACCCCAACGGGACGTACCAGCAGGTGCACAGAATCACCTGTGACGTTATCACTAAGCCTGCTCAGTCCTTCAGTCGAAATTCCAAAGTACTACGCTCAGGACATAAAGGATGACTGCAAGTTTTAAAAAAAAAAAAGTCTTAACCACCAGAGTGGTCTTGAGTTAGATTGGAGTTTGGACATGGGGGTACATGTAGTTTGGGTACCACTATAGAATGTGAATATGAGCTGGTTGTAACATCATGTCAGAATTAATCTATTTTGTTCAGTATAGTTTCAATGTGTAAGAAAACATTCATTTTTAAAGAGATACATAAATTAGAGGTGGGATGTCAAAATAACCCTAATTTACTTAAAATAACAAACACAAAAATCAACATAATTAAACAACAATGAGGTAAAGCAGATAAGCATAATAAAGTTCTCAGAAAATCCTCATTGTACTTAATAATACATACAGATTTAACAATAGATAAAAAAAGTAGGGACAAAATTTTCTCTGAGTCAAATTAATTCAAGAATCCATTCCTAAATCACCCTCAAATCAAGAGATTTTTCAATTCTCTAATTCACACAGAAATGAAGGCTCGATTCTAAGTAATCAAACACTGGGTTGCCAGCTAAACAAGAGAGTCCCATATGTTCTCAATACTTCAGGACAAATACAGTAACTTATTGATAAGGAAAAAATAATTTGTGTATGTTTAAGTTAAAACAATTTTTAAAAAATTGAACAGTTTAAAATACAGAAAGTTCAAAACAAATTTAATTAAACCTTAGTTTGCAAAAATGAAACTTTTTTATTAAATCCTTATCACTTAAACACTGCATCCAATTTCTACTTCCTTAAACCCATATAATTCTATTATCTTCCTGTTGGTTTACCTCCAGAGAGTTCATTCAGTATGTCACTGCAAAATAATACAAACCTTCAATGATTCCTTACAAATTCCAGAATAAAGTGTAACTATTTGTCCTGAAATTTCAAAGTCCATCAAAAAATAGCCCTAACTGTCTTCTGGCCCAACTCTATTCTCACAACAGTTTGACTGTTCAACAACCCTGGGGTTGGGGGCACTAACTGCCCCTGCAGCACAGAAAATCCAAGTATAACTTTAGACTCCCCAAAAACTTCATTACTAATAGCCTGATGTTGAATGAATGACTTACCAATAATAAACAATAACGCATATTGTGTGTTCTATGAATTATATGCTGTACTTATACAATAAAATACGAGGATCTAAAATGTCATGGGGGAAATCATAAGATAAAATACACTTACAATACTGCAGGGTGTAATTCTAACTTCATGTCATCTATTTACCAAAAAATCCACATTAAGTGGACCCACGCTGGTGAAGGGTCTACCGTGCTTTTCTTTATGCATCCGCCACACCACTATATCCAGTGTGTTCTCCAAGCCCTTCCACCTCCCATCACCACTACTTTGACACCCCTGCACCTGCCCTTCTCCTGGAAGGCCCCCTTCCCACTCCCCCTCATCCCATGGGACCAACTATTAACAACAGCTCGGACTCTACTTCTACAGAAAACCTTCCTAGGTCCTTTACCACAAAGTGACTTCTGAACTATCAGGATGTTAGTAGTGGATTATTCTCCTCACGTAAAAACCAACTGATGCCCAGATGGATAAATGAATCACACCTTTCTCCTTTTTCTCATTTTCTGCAAACTGCTTGACTTACCTAATTAATAGTCATCCTATCGAAAACAAGCTAAAAACACAGATATTAGATGATGCTCACTTTCAGGCTGAGAAGCTCTACTTGCTTATAATATTCCCCAGTCTCTGAGGATCCTGATTTGAGGCTGGCAGGGCAGGTGATAACTCCATACACAGATGAAAAGGCTGAGGGTCAGAAAGGTCAGACATAGTGTCCAAGACGACCAACCTAATTATTGAATAGTCTGCAACTATTCAGGGTTTGAGCAGATTCAGGTCTACCGCCAGAGAACTCTTGCTGCTTGACAGTAGCGTCTCATCGGCATACGGACAGAAACACAGATCCATCCTTTCTTTGTGTGGGCGCCCATGTGTGTGCAATCAGCGCTGACAGTGAACACCTTGCACAATAGCGGAAGCGTCACCACGGCAAGAGCAGAGTTATTAGATACTGTTTGAAATTTCAGAGTAATCTGTAATCAGCCTTGAAATTTTGACTGCTTCTTAAAAAATTTATTCACCTACCATGCAACAACAGGTCTTTACAGAGATACACAATTACTGTAACACAACAAGCCCAAGACCTGTGCTTTATGATTCATTATTTTTAATATACTTGAAAGCAGTACTAGCTGCTCCAGAGGCGGCCTCAGGAGTAGAATGTCCTAACTGCCTGCCCCCCTCCCTGCAAGCCCTTATCCTCCACCGCCTCCCGTCATCCCTCAGATGCCCGCCGACCACTGACGGTCCCTGGACAGCTCACATGCCATGCCGATGGGCGCCGATGCAAGTCCACATTCCTGGCTTGAATCACCTCGCAAAGTCAAAGCCCTGTGTTACATCTTCCCATCAGAAAGGCTGGTTTCTCCTCAGTAATTAAAATAGTAATCCTGACAGCAATACGAGATAAGCAAGTTGTTTCAGCCACATCACTTAAGGAGCTAAGACTCGACTCTGGTGAGTACAAGACATTTAAGTGCATGAATGGAATCCTCTAAAAACACCCTTCCTTTCCCACTTTTTAGTCTCTTATTGTCATAGAATTTACCATGAAAAACAATGTATTCCAGTTCCAAGAATTTGACCAACATCTGTTCAAGCGCAACGTATCACAGAATCAGCTTTTTCTTCTTCACATTCACCACCTGAGGTAAAGGTGGTTTTTTTTTTTTTTTTAATTACACGGGGCTACTCTGGGCCAGTCTTGTCCCATCCACTTCTGGAATGCATACTCACAAAACAGGTGACAATGTAGAGCCGAGGATGGAGCTCCATCTTTGGTTCACCCTCACCCCGTGATCCAGACAAGTCACCGCCTCTCCAGGCCTGGGTATGGGCACCCACAAAACCAAGCGATGTCTGCGGGCTCAGAGGCCCTGGAAGCCACCATCCTCCAATATGGCCTTGGCTGTCCTTACACCCAACACCATCTACCAGGAAACATTTACATCTCTTTAGTTTCGTCCTAGATACAGCTCTTCAAATACTCTCTGCAAAACAATTTTGAGACCTTGTAAATTATTATGACATTAAGAGAGAATGAAAGGGGGTTTCAAATAAGGCTTGCATTAAAGTTTGCATTTTACCACGAACTTTCCTAGTTCTCTTGAATGTAACAAATATTATGTACATTATGTCATTTTTTATTGTGGAATTTTTCCTATCTAAACTATTAAGTTAGTCTGAAAGCCGAAGATTCCCCCAATAATTTGCCACTGGCCAGTCTCCACAAGAATTGCTTCTGTACTAATGCCAAAAGCAAGGCGTTACACTTGAGACCCTCACGCTTTCCCACTGTTGATACACAAGCGACTCAACCTTGGGCCAGTCAGACATTACATTACTTCAAAACCTGTCCTTGTTCTGGAACTTCACTGCCCCCTTCCCGAGGGTTTCAAGGTCTGCTCACATCCACTGCAGGGACTTATACACACGCATGCTTGGGCGCACACGTGTGCACACACAGTTTTTTTGTTATTGCCACAGCCATAATACATGGGACAACTATGAATTTAACTGCATTCTGGTGTTTTTGTGATGCTTCAACAATAACCTTGAAAACCAGCCAAGCTGGCAAATTCTGCTCTATGGTAAATAATGTGCTAACAATGTCAGCATGAACTGGTTCATTTCACTAGTTTTAACAGTCGGTTTAATAAAACAGAGAGCTTAATCCAGTGTGTGAAGCAACATCACACACACTAAAGAAGTTTTACTATGTAAGAGTTGATAGAATTGCTCGATTTTGAAACTAGAGCTTGTGCTTCAGGATTACAAGAATCCTGGACAAATCATCTTTTATAAGCTACATGTCTGTTAAAAACTCAGATTTATTTTAAAATATTGTTACAGCTAAAGCAGAAAAGTAAAACTTCTTTTAAGAAGATTAACTTTTAGTTAACTCAAAATTTCAATTTATCAGTCTTCTAAGTAATGGCACTGCTTCAAATTAGCTTAAAGAAAACACCTGTGTTCAAAAAATTGCTATTTGTGCTTAATTACTGTAACTACCACATCTATGCTCAGCACTCTCTCAACTAAAACCATTCAGATAATCCTTATTTATCCTGAACATATCAAAGCAGCACTTAGGGAACAGGAATCTTTCCGATCAATTGTGCCTGGGCCATGCACGGGTCCTCTAAGACGTATCAGGTGAAGCTGCCCCTGACAGTAGCTGACCAGGGAAAAGGTTTACCTATATAATCCCATAAATGTGAAAATGTTCAAGAGCTAAATTCTGATAGCTTCTTCACTGCTATGGATTGATACATAACTACCGCTTAAATAAAGCGATTTTATCTTCCATTCTCATCCATACGGACGGTAGTAAAGTTCAATTAAGATTAAGCTTCTTAAGGGCAAGTAGTGCAAATAACATTGTAAGTCTTCTAGCAAAACTTGTAAGACAAAAACACTTTCTAATTGTCCAGACCTACCACCAAGTCTTTATAAAACACAAAAAAGGGGAAAAATGTCAACTAATTTATTAATTCAACAAATACCTGAGTGTGAAACAGGCTATAAGGTGCCCCCTCCCCTTCAAGGAACTAATTCTAACAGCATAAACCAGACACAAAAAGAGATACATAAGAATCTTATTTTTTTTTAATATGATAGCTACACAGAGGTACTAGCACAGACTGAGGTTATAGTTATAGTAAAACTTAACACAGTCCACTAACAAAACAAACTACTCCCTATGAAAAGTTAGACCGTTTTTACTTTCTGTTAAATGAAAACAAAGCTGGGAATATCTTACTTGGACATCAAACAATCTATAGCTATTTTGGGCCCTAGAACTGAAATGCCAATTTTTAAAAGGAGTGTAAGCACCCCCTGTAAGTTCTCATTAAGGGAGAAATACATTACTGCACTTAAAATTCACATTCAACTGTCTTAATGTCATACAAAAAAGAAAAAGAAAAAGGTGTCGGAGAAAATGATAAGTCCTGCTGATCACATAAATAAAAATAAGCATGTTATTCTATTGTGACTTCCTGACAGGGCCCCACACACACACTACCCCAACCCTGCGCCCTAAAATAGACCTTTGCATATTTTCACAATAGTTAACACAGCAATAGCTGAAAATTGCTCATTCTACAATTTTTTAAGTTCTGTCTTTTCAGTTATCAATAAAGCTCAACAATGGTACAGCATTTTCCTTCTCCAATGGAAAAGGGCAAGTTTTACTTAAAACTGTACCATCATAAACCAAACACGTTGTGTTAGCTACATCGAACATATCAAGTAAATCAAAATGTAGTTCCAGAGCTGCCCCTGTGATCACGCTGTTGTGACTCTTTCAACACCAAAGACAACTGAAGACAGAAACCTTCCGGGTGCACGTCTACCGCGCTCAGTCTGTGCGTCTCCTTACAGGCAAGGTCAAAGGAAAGATGGGGGATTTGCAGGGGGCAGGCACTTTATGCCACTCTGTGGCAAGAATCTGTCTTTAAAAGTTATCTATTGTTCTGAGGAAAAAACGGATGCATGCACTTCAGCTTCAGCAGGTGATTAGTGAACGGAACATATACACAGAAATGTAACGTGTATAAAACATTAAGAAATTAATTTAACTTGTTTTCACTTGATATTCTCAGGACCATTTAAGAAAAAGTATCATACCAAACACAGGAAGAAACTGAGATTAAGCAAGAGACCTGTTTCTATTAACTCAATTACACTGTATCCTTGGGGGTACGCTTCCTACAAAACATACAAATTGGATAAAGTTTAAAAAAAGGAATCACCTCCTGCATCACAGAAAGTAGGTGGGCTCTGAGTGTGTATTCTGCCTACAGGGGAGTTAGGCGTCAAAAGAGCAGAATGAATGCTGAATAAATGACCTCTGAAACAAATTACCATTTCCCTAGCACCTTGTATAGCTGGCGACGCCTCCCGGGCGAGGAGGAAAAAAATGGAAAGAACAATTAATTATAAAAATTGGCTCCCTTCTTATTACTACTAATTCAAAAACTCTGTGTACAAAGCCAAACCCTTTCTCCTAAAGCAGATAAATTACGCTTCAACTGATGTAAAATGTGTTTGTCACAGAAACTGATTACTGTCAACAATACCAAGATTCTTGGGGAGAGGGAACCCTAAAACCGTACTCTGATAAGCAAGAATCCCGTTCATACCAACAAGCAGTCCTATAATTTTTAAACCACAGCTTTTATACACAAGCAATGTTTTTAAAAAAAATTGAAATGTGAAGAAAACTGAGGGCATGATACATTCAATAATAAAATGCACACATGGGAAGAAACCTTAACACAGAGAAATATCAACTCGTAGGGCAAATTTTCATTTACAATATTCCTGGTCTACATGTCTAAGGAGACGGGGTGGAATGAGAAACTAAACCTAGTCCCAAAGAAAATGCATCACTTGCCCCACCCAAAAAATGTTCGTAAGAAAGTAAAAATGTACTTTTCAATTCAGTAATACAAAAACGAATCCAACATGCTTGTTTACTTTTTCCGAGCCACTGATTCTCAGACCTCAGCAGGAGAAGGTCCAGGCCCGCTCCCGAGGCCACGCGCGGGTGTCCAGGCGCCCGCGCTGACCCCCACGCCTGGACACGCAGGCTCCGACTTCAAGAGTCCCCGCCGCGCCGCCTTCCCCTATCTGGGAGTTTTTAGTCAGATTTTATTTTTCACAGGCGCTGTACTACACAAAGACAAAATCTACCTTCGAGTATTTGTTGCTTAACTTTTATTTTCATGACAAAAAAAGAGTCAGAGAAACCCTTCCTGAAGAAGGAGACTCCCCCCGGGCCGGGCTGGCTGGAAGCCCGCCAAGGAGCGGGAAGCGGGTCAGGTGCGGAGACCGCGGCTTCACGTCCATCCGGAGGGAGCTGCTCCCGGGGCTGGCGTTACTAGCCGATGTTTCTCCCGCTGGGAGACGAGTCCAACCTAGAATGTTGTTTCACAACTTTAAAATACTTTGGGGGAAACTCTGACAAACCTGCCCCCCCCCCCGAGAAAGCCAACACGCCGCCGTCCCCGTCCACGGTCTCCACAGGCCGAAGGTGAGCCCGGCACGGAATCGAAACGCCTGGTCGAAGCCTTCAAGTCTTAATCACTCAGGAGAATCCGACCCCTGAATCCCAAATTTGTAACTAATTTAAATCAAAATTCTCAAACTGAGTCAATTTGCTAAACTCACTCCCGCCACACACTCAGAACTGAAACTGCCGACGCTTCCCCCGGCCCCTCCTCAGGGGCCGCGCCGGGGCGGGCCGCGTCCGCTCACGGAGACCCGTCGCTGCAGCCACACTCGGTGTAGCGAAAGCCTGAGGCGACGTCCCGGTCAGCCCCGGCGAGCGGCGGCGAGCGCCGGCCCCGGAGGAGCGCGGTGGACTCGCCCGGGACCGGGACGGGCCACGAGGGAGTCAAAAAAAAAGACAACGTGCCAGATTCCGCGAGGAACTCACTGCCCGCGCACAGCGCGCGCCGGCGGGGCACCCCGGGAGCCCCCACTTGTCCTCGGGGAGGCGAGGCCCGCCCGCCCGCGGGGCCCTCGGGGAGCGGCCGGGCCCGCGGCTGCGGGGAGCGAACTTCTCGCGCCGCCGCCCCGGACGCCGCCCCGGCCCGCGAGCCCCCGGCCGCGACCTCCCGGCGCAGGGACACGCGCAAGGGCGCCCCGCGGGCCGCCGGGTGTGGAGACGCCGGCCGCGGGGAGCCGCGCAGGGCACCCCCGCGCCGCGCCGCCCCGCGGCCGCGGCTCCCGGCCGGGCTCGCTCCTGGCCGCGCCGCCCCCGCCCGCGCTCCCCGAGGCCGCGGGGCCGAGCGGGCGGGCGGGGGCGCCCTGCGCGACGGGCCGGCCTCGCCTCCTCACAGCCCCCGCGCGGGCCGGGGCCGCGACCGGCCGCGCGGGCGTTTCCAGGGCACTCCCCGCCCGCGGCCGCGGGGCGCAGGGCCGGGCGCCGCCGGGACTCCCCGCGCCCGCGCCGGCCGGCCGGCTGGCGCCCCTTAGCGCCCGCGCGCGGCAGCGCCGCCCCGAGTTCCAGCGGTTTTTTTTCCTGACATTCCAGAAAGTTTTCTGCCTCCACACTCGCCCCGACGCCGGCGCCCGCGGGAGCGGCGCCCCTTAAAGGGCCCGCTCGCGCCTCGCCGGGGCCGGGCCGCGCGGGGGTCCGCCCGGGCCCCGGCCCGCGCCCCGACTTCGGAAGTTGCCCCCCGACTCCCCCGGCCGCAGAGGCGCCGGGATCGCCGTCCCCGTCCCCGGGCGCGCGGACGCTTCCGGCCTTTTGTTCTGGAGTCACACCCCAACTCCGGCCGCGGGGCCGCGCCGGGACCCGACGCCGGGCGAGCCGCCCGCGGGGCTTTGTTCCCGGCCGAGGGGCCGCGGGCCGGCGCGCCGCCCGCCCGGGGAGCGCGGCCGCCCGGCCCCGGGGCCGCCCCGCCGCCCGCCGCCTCGGGCCGGGCGCCCGCTCGGGGCCCGCGGGCCGCGCTCCCCAAGTTCCCCAAGTCGGGCCCGCGCCGCCGGCCGGGGGTCGCGCCCGCCGCCCCGAGACGGAGGTCCCGGCCCCGGCGCGGCGCCGCCCGGACAAAAGGGCCGCCCCGAGCGCCGTCGGCCGGGCGTCCCGGGCCCCGCCCGCCCGCGCCCCCGCCGCCGCCGGCCCCGGGCGCCGGGCGGACGCGAGCGCGGGTGGCGGCGCGGGCGCCGGGGCCGCCGCGAGCCGCCCCCCGCCGCCGCCCCCCGCCCGCCCGCCCGCCCGGGGCGTCGGGCCGGCGCGGCTCACCTTCGTCCAGCAGCCGCTCGAGGTGGTTGAAGATCCCGCAGAAGTTGGGCAGGCTGCTCATGAGCTTCTTGTCGTTCATCAGCTGCATCAGGTAATCCGGGGTGGGCTTCGGCTTCTCCTTCGTTTCCATTTCCCCGACCATATTCCAGGCTCCGCCGCCCGCGCCGCCGCCGCCGAGGAGCCGCGAGGGGCGGGCCGCCGGCGCCGGCCGCTCGGGTCGGGCCGGGCCGGGCCGCGCCGGGTCCCGCGCCGCTCCCGCGCCGGGCGGCCGGCCGGACCGCGCGCCGCTCCCGCCCGCCGGCGCTGGCCGCCCGCGGCCGCCGCGCTCCCGGGCCGCTCCCGGCGCGGCGCGTCCCTCGCGAGCCCGGGCGGCGGTCGCGGTGGCGCGGGCGCGACGAGGGGCCCCGCTGCTGGCTGCGCCCTCCGCGCCGCGCCGGCTGCTCGGCCTGGGGCTGCGGCGCTCGGGCGGCGCTGTCCGCTCGGCCGCTCCGCTCCTCCTCTTCCTCCGCGCCGCCGCCTCCTCACTCACTTGGCGGCGGAGTTCGCCTCAGTTCAGGCGGCGCTGGCGGCGGGGGGAGGGGCGGCGGGGAGGGCCGGGGGCGGGCGGCGGGCGGGGCCGGGGCGGCCGTTACGGGGCCGGGGCGCGCTCCTCCTCCCGCCGCCGCCCGGGCCGGGGCGCCCTCCGGCGGGGCTCGGCGGCGGCGGCGGCGGCGGGGCCGGGCGGGGGCCGAGCGTGCTTGGCACTGGGCGGGGGCGAGGCCGCCTCGCGCGCGGGCCGGCGGGCGGGCGCGGGCGGGCGGCGGCGGCGGCGGGCGCGAGGGCGAGGCGCTCGGCGGGCCGCGCCGGGGCCGCGCCGCCCGGTACGGTCGCCGGCGGGCGGCCTCTCACCGGTCTCCCCGCGCCCCCCCCGGGTTTTTTTAACGTCCTGTTGCTTCACGGGGGACTTTCGGGGTGGGCGTCACGTGGCCCGACACGTCGCCGTCAGGCCGGAGCGCGCGTGCGCGCGGCGAGCCCGGCGGCCACGCCCCTTCCGAGGGTCGCTCCGCCCCGCCGGGCCCCGCGCGGGCTGGGGGCGGGGCCTGCGCGCGCCTGCGTGGGGCGGGGCGGGGCCCGGCCGTCGGGCTCGGGCCGGGGCGGCGCCGCCGGGGGCGTGCGGGGCCCGCGTCGTGCCGGCTCCCCCGCGGCGGGCCCGCCCGGCTGCCCCGCGCCTCTCTGGGGTGCGCGCTTCCCGGGGCGCGGCGCCGGGGGGAACCCGGGGGCGGCCGGGCGCTGGGCGGGCGGCACCGCGGTCGCCTCGAGGCCGCCGGTCCCGCCGCGCGGCGCTGGCCGCGGGCTCGCTCGGCCCGCACGGGCGCTCGGGGCGGCGCTGCCCACGCGCTCCTGCCCCCGCCGAGCCCGCGCTGGGGTCCCCGGGCCGGGCCCGACCTGCGCCGCTCGCGCCTCGGCGGCCCGGCCCGGGGGTAGGCGGGGCCGCGACGTGGCCGGGAAGCCGGGCCGGGGCTCGCGTGCTGCAGCCGCGTGCTCGGCCCCGCCGGCCCTGGGCGGGAGGAGAGGCCGAGCGTCGGACGGGGCCCGCCCTCTGCGCCCGGGACCTGGGAATGGGCGAGGCCCGCTCCCCTCCCGGGCCCCGAGGGCTGCCGTCCGCCTGGGAGCTGCTGCTTCGCCCGCCGGACCCCGCGGCGCGCTTCGCTCCTCTCCACGCATCCTCGTGGTTCCCGGGGTGGGGGAGGGGGCACCCTCGACTTCACCAAGGCTGGGGAGTCCCCACAAAGCCTGGCCCCCTGCCGCCGGGCTCGCCTCGCCCATGTCCTCTTCCCCGGCCCTTCGTCTCCAGCCTCTGAGGCCCCTCTGGAGGCGGAAGGAGGCCGGGGCTTTCTGCTCCAGGGCTTTGCCATTGCTGTGTCCCCGAGGAGCCTTGCACCCCTTCCCCGACATCCGCCAGCCTGGCGCCCACGCTTTCCAGGGTCTGACCGGAGAAGGCGCCTCTTGGCTCCCTGTAAAACCACGCGCGCGCACCCTCTGTCTACACACGCCCCTCTGTGTCCACGCACCCTGCCTTGTCCTCTGCTCCCGCGCTCTGAGCTCTTTCCTCGCGCTTCCTTCCACCTGACACATCCACCCACTGCGGGTAGATTTGTGGATCACCGCCCCCCACGCTAGGCCCCATGAGAGCTGGGACTTTATTCTCTTTGAAATTCCCAAGACCCAGAAAACAGCACTTAACACGGGTAGGCGCTCTCTAAAAATGGTTTCCAAAAAGGTCTTAAGTGCTGGGGATGCACCAGGGACTGTGCGCACCTCGGATGTGCGACAGACACTTGAGGTGGCCGTGAGCGGCCAGGCCTCAGAGAGAGCTGACGCTTCAGGGTAGGACCCTGCTGCACCCCCCAGGCGCCGGCTCTGCCTGGAGACCAGGCTTCTCCTCAGGCAGCCAGTGTGCTCGATTCCCTCCCCCTCCTGCAGGTATTCAGGCCCCCTGGACACTGCTCATACCCAGCACAAGTGCAATGAGGAATTCCAACAATCTTGGACTACATCATTTGCCCTCAAGAAGCTTAAAAATCTAAAAATGAATGACACTGTTACAAATACTGTAATAGGATATTCACAAGTTACAGAGTGGTCCCGAGATAGTTGTGGGGGAGCTTCTGGTTGGGGGCTCGTATAACATCTCTTCACTGTGAAGAATTATGGCACCTAATTTGACACTAAAAGTAGTTCCACACTCAACATCAGTAGTTAATCAACCACACACATGGAAATATGTTTTCTGTTCTTTAACATTTGATCGGCTCTATTTGCTTATTGCCATTCTGGACATTAAAAATAGAAAATGACAGTATCCCAGACTTTTTTTCTTCTTCCTTACCATGGAGTTCTTGCAGTACCTAAAATGTTCCTTGGATTGAAGAATCAGCCTTTGTTGACTTTTGACCCCACCCGTTCTTTTCAAAGGCTTCATCCTCCCATGTTTCTGAAAGGGGACAAAGCCTTGCTAGCATCCTTGTAAAGTTTGTTCCTTGTCTAGTACATGTCTGGAGTATCCTTTCAAGTTATGAGATGGCTTATCAAGTAGTATTTAAAAGGTCGAAAATGATGCATTTTAAGTGTGAATATCTTAATCAACAAATTTTAAGTACCAGTTCTACCTGTCATTAACCCTAAGGCACTTACAGACCTGCTGGGTGTTAGTATTACATACATATGAAAAGTTAACCCATAAAAGCCAGTACTGAGGACAAAGGGCTATAAATATGTAAATGAGCGCCCCACCCTCCACCACCCCCCCAGGCCTGAAAGCCCAAGGGAGCCCACGGCTGTGGGAGGTTGAACCACTGTGAGGGAAACTGGGAAAGTGGGTAAGGTAGAGGCTTTGGGGTAGGTGTTTCCTCAAAGAGCAGTGGATGCCAGATTTAGGTCAGCCTCAAATGTCAAGCTGAAGTGTTCTTACAGACAAGCCAAGAAGAAGGAAATGAATCAATAAAAAAAAGTGACATGGATTTCTTTCAATGAGGTATATTTCTATCTCTTAGGAAAAATACAGCATTTGTCAAATGAAGGCACTACCCCTTCTAGCTTTCTGATGTTCCTTGCAAAAGCAATACTAACATTAAAAAAAAAAAAAAAAAAAACCACTGAGCAGCAGTTAAATGTTAACTGGTGGTGTCTGATCCAAAATGAAACTTAAGAGGTAAAAACAATCTCAGCCAGGATGCTGGCCCTAGTGTCGTGGAATCCAATCTTCATCCCATATTTAAACAGAAACTTTAACTAAAAACAATTGTCTGTGAATTACAGGAAAATGAGAATGAACTAAAATGAATTAAAAGTGCATTTTGTTTTGATCAACTTTGGCTGATTCACAGTTTTATGATTGCAAAGCAATGTCCATTGTGTCCCCTGGATCGGGTTGATTTGCTGTTCTTGTTGTTTTTCCTTTAGAATGTGGCTCCTTCAGGACATATTTGTGATTACATGTTTTAACATGATAAAAAATGCGTACTCCAGAAGTTGGTTTTAAGCAAGTACCGTGAGTAAACACTTTATGAGCAGAGAAATGCCTCCTCATGTTCTTAATATCTACTCCAGTGACATTACCCTTTACTAAAACTTAACTTAGAGTCTACATGTTGCATTTTTCCATTAATTTCTGTGTATTCCTACTTTCTCAACAGAGTTCTTTGTGGGACCAGAAACATAGAGAGGATTGACTACACAGAGTCCCTCTGAATCTCACACATCCCAGGCACCCAGTCATCTCACTGTCTACACCACAGCTCTGAGTTGATCATTACCCGCATTTTACAGTTGAAGAAGCCGGGGCTCAGAGCGTTAACTGACTGGTATGACTTTGTCACACAGTTAGAAAATGCTGGGGACAAGATTCAAACTGGAGCTCCCGCATCCTGTGTGACATCTGTAAGTTAAGGTGGGAGGCTCCAAGGTCAAAGTGTTTCATGATTAAAATATTATCATCTTTGAGTCTTTCTTTCTTATTCTACCCATTTAAGTGTGATATGGTAACATACATCCAAAGATGTATAGTATACTTCTATACTTCTGAACCATATACAGTGTTGTATACCAACATTACCTCAATAAAAAAAAATAAACAAACATCTAATTGGACTGCTGCTGGTGTCCTGTAGGAAAAGAACCCTGTGCTGGGTATAAAAGGCCTTGTCAGTTCTATGCTCACACATTGATGGGTAACTCCCCCTGAGATTTTAACTAAGTGATATTGGAAGTGTTTTGAAGTTGTCAAATGCTCTGATTTGGAATAAAATGCTCTTATCTCTATCACAAATGTGATTTGTGTGCCTGTAGTCACTGTGTGTACAGATGTGGGGTCACAAAACAACCACAAGAAATACGTGTTAAAAATCACAGGTGTCCAATTGCATACTTAGTATTGAATTTTTCTAAGTTATATTTGAGGATTTTTGTTTCCCTGAGACAAAACAACATATGTGGCTAAAAATCTTACATTTTTATTGTTTCCTAAGGGGTAAAACTAAATCTTCTCCCTTATTGTTAAACATAATATAACTTAATAAAAAGTGGAGCACTAGTGAATTACATCTAGAGTCCATCATGGAGAGTCTTGCTCCCAGGGAGCATAAAAACTCATGGAAGGTAGAATCCAGACTTGTCCTTCATTCTGCTCTTCACATGCTTTATAAGCAATCTACTTGCAATTATTACTTGTTTGAATGAACGAAACAAAAAAGAAAGACACAGACACCCTGGGCTCTGGGGAGGGGGAACAGCTGTGCACGCTGCTCACACCCAGGAATACTTACCTGGGTCAATAGTAGCATTGAAAATCTGTGCCTTCAATGACAGGAATGTGGAGGGGGAAATCAATATGTGTCACTGTGCATGTTGGTTGCAGTGTGGCACGGTGATTTCTGAGACGTCTTTTGGAAGGTGAGGTACACAGAAACATACTTTTGGGATGACTCGACCAGAGCTTCTGTGACCCCTGAACCTGCAACAGGCCAGAAAATGAACACTGTTTGTTTCAACATTAAAGGGAGTGTACAGTGATGAGACTTTATCTGGCTCCCTTAAACTTTTTTACTTATTTACACCTAAGCTTAAAAGTTTATTCCCAGCACTGATCTTCAACCAGCACAACCTGATCACTTTACGCCTTGAAGCATTTCCACAGGCCTCAGGCAGAGTGACTGCTCTTAGCCACACAGCCCACTCCACCCCCAGGGCCCCGGAGGTACAGTGCCCTGTGGCATTGCACCCCAGGACTGCCAGCCACTCGGGCAGTTGGCTCTCCTGCCATCCCAGTTGTTTAAAATACTAGGATTGTTTCCTCTATTTCTCTGTTTTCCTCTACTTGTCAGCTTATTTGTCAGCATTTCGTAAAAGCTCATTCGTATCTTCATGTCCATTAAACCTGTCTGCTAGTTTTTAGTCCTAACATAGTGTTTGTTTGTTTGTTTGTTTGTTTGTTTGTTGTCAACAATACGTATAATTTCTTTGGGCATATATATCCACATTTGCAAAATTTTACCGTGTTTACCTAGCTACAATGAAATATCAAAGTCTTCCATTGGACTATATTCTCCACCAAATGACAATTTAAATAACCAGGCTGTTGCCAGAGTTGAGAAGCAGTTCATCCTCTCCTCTGACGAAGCGCCTCTGCTCTGCCCAGACTCCCGCCCCCCGCCGTCCCCCAGCCTCCCCTTCCTAGGAGTCAGACAGCTCCTTGACCCAACTGTATGGCAAAAACCACAAGCCAGATTTACTGACTCCCAATTTATTCTGTCCAAGCGCATTGGCAAAAATGCATTATATGGTATAGATCTTCCAGGGCCACCCCCACCCCCCGTGAACTGGCGTTCATTACGCCGTATCCTGCTCAGCACCCAGTGGTAGTAAGCATGGCATGGAAAGGAGACCGAGCCTCGTGGAGTGAGTAACACTTTTTGCCTAACACTTCTAAAACGGGTGTCCTATATTTATAGCGCGAGCCTGGAATTAAGTAGCAGAGGGAGCTGGCACGCCGAGGCTGTGGCAGACAGTGGATGCGGCTGACTCCCGCTGGGTCAGCGCTCTGTCCAGGTGGAGCCGTGGAAGGAGCGGAAAAGAGGTGAAGAAGGAATCGAGAAAATTAAACCATTAAACTGGGAGGGAAAGAGAAAGGGGCCGGGGCTCAGGCGCTGAAAGACGGTCTTGGAAACTGTCCGGCAGCTGAGGCCCGCAGCCTCCACCCCACCCCGGGGCCCACTCCCGGGCCTCCTGGCCGGCAGGGCAGAGGCTGCTGGCGCCTCTCAGAGCCAAGTCCTCTGAGAAGTCTGACCAGACTTGACTGTCTCCTCTCGCTCAGCTGACCAGGGTTCAACACCCAGGCACGTGTCCCTCAGCAGACCGCTCCACTGGCCGGGCTCGAGGGGGCAGGGTGCAGGTCCTCTAAGCAGATCGAATGTTGAGAACAAAACATCGTTTCCCTGTAACGTGGAAGAGAAAAGCACCGGAAGCCAGCGGGCCCCGTGCACGTGGAGCTGGCCTGTCTCCCATGCAGCACGGGCCCTGTCCTGTGGGCCTGGCCTGTCTCCCCACCCACCCGCCCCCCATGCGGCGTGGGTTTCGTCCCCAGCCCAGAGAGGTGCCTGGGGCTCGCCGCCGTGCCCCACTGCCCAGATGTGGGTGTGGGCTAAATGCCCACAGTGGAGTGTCCTCTCCAGCGGGGCCCACCTTGACTCTGAGCTTGCCAGGAGAGGCTCCACGCCCTCCCATGACCCTGAACTGAGAAAAGCTGCTTGGAAAAAGAAAGAATGAATGAACACCGATGGCGAGTCCCTGAGGAAGCGCGCTGGCCGTCCGAGTCTGACCAGAGTGGGCCACAGGACGCCGCTCTCGTTTACAGCATGCGCCTGGCGCCCAGCGGGCTTTGCTACAGGCCATTTGCCTGAACACGCGGGCTCTGAGAGCCCATCTGTGTGGACGGCAACCCCGAGGAATCGCCCTGCGAGTGGAGACGGCAGGGCCGCTGGGCCGGCGGGAGGGCGGCAGAGCACCGAGCCGGGAGGGGAAGGCCTTTCTCTTGAGACTCAGACACGGGAGTCCAGTAAGTGATTCCTTCTGCGTTGTGAAAGCAGGAGATAGCACCTTAGCCCCCGGCACGACCACTGCCACGTTCTAGAAGTGCTTTCCCCCGGGATGACGTATTAATAGAGCAGATGTCTTTAGACCCCAAGCAATGAGGCCAAGTCCTACCGCCACCCCTGCAGAGCGGGCTGGCCTGGGGAGACAGCGTGTGCAGGGCGCGGAGGGGGCCTGGGCTCCCACCTCAGCCCCACCCTTAAAGAAGCTACTGGACTACCTGGGCCCTCTTTTTCCACCTGCAAAATGGATCAAGGACCTGTCAGGTGTGTGAGCGTGCCGGGCCTGCCGCCGTCCCTGGCACAACGAGCTCTCAGCAAGCCCCGTCTTTGCAAACAGCGCGGGCGGAAGGCCCGGCCCGCACGTCACCAGTGTGTGTGCAGATCTCCATGTGCGCTGACATTTCATCCACAGCGCTCGAAAGTAATTAGTCATCAGTTTCCTGTGCTTCCTATTGCACGCAGCGTTTCCTGTTCCCGGGACTGCTGACACCAGGAAGTAAAGGACAAAGAACCTGATGAAAAGGAGCCTTGATCCCAGACCGGCTGTGTTGTCTGCGGCAGCAGCAGTTGATCTGCAGCTGGCCCCCCCCGCCTCACTGCCCATCAAGACCCAGTTTTCAGCTGCTGGACAGACAGCAGGAGCGGGGAGCCCATGTGGGCAAGGGGGAGCTGCCGCCCTGTCCTGCCCTGGGCACAGCCCAGTCAGCAAGGGTGGGGGGCGGGGGTGGTCCTGCCGGCAGGGCCTCGATCGGGGTGGGCAGGCTCCCTCTCAGACTCCGCAGTAGCTCATGGGGACGCCTGCAGCTCCCCTTATTATGTTCTGATCTGACACCGTGGGCCTGCCCAGAGTGGCCGAGGTAATGGCCAAGCACCAGTTGGGCCAGTTCAAGGGCGGCCGCTGCAGCCAGCTCAGGCCAGTGAGTGGGGATGTCCGTCCCACCTGCCCGCTGGGCACAGCCAGGCTTCCCTCACGCTCCCAGGCATCCAGGGGGCAAAGCAGTGAACCTGCTTGCTGTGGGCTTGTTTTTGTTAATCAGATACCGGGGCCGGAGGGGTGTGGGGTGGGAATAACTCACATTTTGAGGAACTTAAAATCTGAGAGTGGGGAGGAAGCAAATGTCCAGACTCACGTGACTTCTGCAAGCCGCTTCCTCAGTCACACACAGCAGCCAGAAGTGGCCGGTCCTTGGCCTCCCCCGAGCCAACCTGCTCTCTTGCCAAGTGGACCCAGCAGTCTGGCTTCTGCAAACCTGATCTCTGTGCCCAGCCTGGTGGCGGCCCCAGCCCCACCACTGCCGCCGGGTCCCCAACCCCGGCCTGCAGCTCCCAAAACACTAGCCCAGGGGGCCAGAACCTCCTCTCCGTGGTTTTCAAGGGAGCAAAGCAGTTTTCAGAGCGTCTTTCAAAATGAAGGCCAGACGCACCACTAAATCAAGCCAGCCGGAAGGAAAAAGGACTCTCTCAAATAACTAGTTTTATAATTATGAGTTTGACTTCACGTTGAATCACATACCCAGTGATGACGCTGATGTTGGACCAAATTTGCATTTGCACAAATGCTTTTTTCATTACCGAGTGGTGAGACAGCTGGGGTGGGCTTCAGTCTCCACTACGGGCGAAGCCCCAACGTTAAGAGGCTTCGCAAGGGTGCTCCCCTCGTGGTCTGCTCATGCAGACCTGGCTGGCTGTGACTGGTAGGCAACACTCACATGGAGCAAGAATAATGCTGAAGACCACAGCAAAAGCGTAAATCACCTGCTTTTATGCCAGATTTCCTGAGGCAAGATCCTGGACATTGTACATGAATGATCCACGTCTGCTGGGGGCCTGTCCCCCGCTTCCCATCCAGCCTCTGCCTTCTGCTTTTCTCCTTCTCGCGGTCATTTCCTCCCGGCTCTGCACCGTCACACACAGTCTCAGGGGCACTGTGAGTTGCTTGAGTCCTGCATTGCTGGGGTGACGGGTCCAGATTGGTGGGCTCTGATGCGGCGGGTGCACGTACCAGGGGCGCGCTACCTCCCTTAGCCTGGCTCTGAATGTGCACCCATGAATTCACAGGTGGGAAACTCTGGTGGCATCTAATAGAGCATCTTAAAAAATACTCTCCAGAGATCTGGCATGTTATGTATGTGTCACGTGGCGCTGTCTTCGGTCACAACCTGGTCCCGGGTTCCCTGGCCCCTTCGCCTGAGGAGAAGGGGCGGTGCCGAGGAAGAGAGCCCTGAGGAAAACATTCCCATGAGCAGTGGTGCTAGGAAGTGCTCTTAGCGACAGTTTCATTTTCCAAGTTCCAAACACAAAAATAGCACCCTTGGCCTGCTAGCTCAGTTTGTAGCTCATCCGTCTTCTCAGCCCTGTAGCTTTTACGAGGTTTTAGTTCTCATGTGTGTCCTGGAGTTCAAGTGTGTTCCAGGTGCTCCACAGGCATTACGAGTCTGTGCTCTGAGGGCCTCCCTGGTGGCGCAAGGGGTTAAGACGCAACCTATGGCACTATCTGCAACCACTGCAGCCTCTGCATCGTGAGTTCAGTCCTCGACACAGCAGACCTCTTCTGACTCGCCCGCTGCTCCCCTCAGCAGTGGATTTCAGTGGATCCGCCTATTCTGCTCCCCACTGTCTCTGGTGACTCCTCTCACCCCCCCATACCTCTGGCCTGTACCCCATTTCTTGTATGCATAAATAAATAAATCTTTAAAAAAATAAAGTCTGTGCTCTGTGTGAAGTTATTTGCAAGGTCCGTGTTGTTGAGAAAAAGAGCTGCTCTCTATGCAATGTTAGCCACTGGAAAGTACTAGGACGCATGTCAGAGAAGAAGAAATACAAGGATCTTTGGGTCTGTAATTAATTTTTTTTTAGTGGAATTGAATTAAATTAGTGGTCAACTTCACAAAACTAAAAGAAATGCTATCAAAAGGAGGCTTTAGAGCTGCAGAGAGAGTCTTCGTGCTAATTAAACCTCAGACATCGTTCTAGTTGAACCTCATCTGCACAGTCCCCAGAAGCTTCCATGGCCTAGCGGTTTTCCATGGAGTAGCTCAGGAGCCCGTGTTCACCTTTGCACAGGGCAGGCTCCCGGGATTTCAGCTGTCAAGTGTCCCTATGTCCAAATTCACATAAAGGAGATTCGCAAAATTTTCCTGATTTAATTTAAACTACACTTGTAATAAAAAGGTAAGTGTGTGCCCTGCCTGCTCTTAACACTGACATGAAATTCTGTATAGCACAAATCATGCCAGGATGGGAGAGTTAAGTTCTAGACATACTCACAGACCTGTGTCAGCCCTGCATCCTCTCCACACCCCAGCCCAGCCCCACAGTCCCCGGCTTCCTTCTTCCTCACCAGCCCCTGGCAATCTGGGTCACTCACTCCTTCCTTGCTCCCCCCAGTCTCTCCTCCAGGCCCTGCTGAGAAGCCTCAGCTTCCCCAACCCTGGAGCCACTGCTGCCTTCAAAACAAACACAAATTAGACAAAGGACAGAGGCGTTTTCCTTCTAGAAAGGTCAGGGTTTTAAAAATTACAAACATTGGGAAAACGACAAGGTTGCTAAAGAACCTCAGAAAACTCCCGGCAGGGGTTCCCAGAGCCAGACCCCATTTACATTTCAATGGAGACCTGGGCGAGCCCTTCGGAAGATTTCCCCAACATTCTGATTCAGCTTTCCTGCGGCCTGAGGTCCCCAGGCCACCTTGCCTGCCGCTGGCCTGGCTGCCAGCACCCTTGGGGGATCCAGACCCAGTCTCTGACCCGACACAGGGTCGCTGCTCCTGCCCCTCCCAGCCTTCTCCCTGGGGCTGGAGGTGCTTGTGCTCACCTTGCATTGCCTGGTCCCCGGGGAGCAGCCCTGGCCCGGATGGGTCCTTACTGCCCCTCCACCCACACCAGAGACTCCCCGGCCTTTCTCCACTCCCCTGGCAGCTGAGTCTGCTTCTCCAGCTGCTCCCCGCACCTCTGGCTTAGGGCAGGGAGGGCATGGGTCTCTGTGTTGGAGCCCGGTCGGCTGGGCGAGCCACGGACGGAAGCGCTGGCCCTGGGCGCGTGGGGCGGACAGCGAGATCTCAGCTGCCCCAGGTTTTCCTGGCTGCAAAGGCGGTTACTAGTAACACCTGCGTGATAGTGTTACCGTGAGGAGGAGCTGCAGAGTGACTCAAGCCCTCGGCAGACGCCAGAATGTAGCGATTGTGCAACGAATATCGCCTATTCTCATTATTAATGCCCAGTTCCCACTTTTCGAGTGCCCCGCTGATGCCACGCACAGGGCAAGGTTTTGGGGTACAAAGCAAGTGGCTGTCTCCGCCTCCAGGAAACGTGCAGAGTGGCAAAGGGGCATTTTGACGAAGCATCGGGCAGCCTTCAATGGGATTGTGTGGAAGTCCTTTGGGAACAAGGACAAGAACAGGGAGGGGAGTTAGTCCTTCTGGAAAGGCATCCCTAACACGTGGGGGTGCTGGTGACAGCCGGTCCCCTGAGATGAGCTGCCCAGCTCCCCAGTGGCCCTGCAGACACTACAGGGCAGTGCCTTCTAGAGCCCACCTCTGTGCATACCCACCAATGGCCCCGACGCGCCACAGTGAACCCCAGGGCAGATCAGCCTCAGCCTGAGCACACGACGTGCTTCCCCTGGGGTGCCAGCACCGCCCTGCCTCACACACAGCCTCATCTAGCCCCAACACTCTGTGTGGCCGGCCTGGCTCACAGCAAACCCCGGTTCCAAGCACTGGTAGTTGCGCAGGGCAGGGCAGGCCCAGCAAACTCTCTGTGCCTTTGTCTCCTCACCTTCCAATGAGGATGCCGCCCCGCCCCCAGCTGTGGAGAGGACACGTGAGATGTTAGCCATCGGCGTGTGGAGCCAACCCGGCAGAGTAAGGGCCTCAAAACTGCCACCACTGCGCCATGCCCATCCCTCTGGGTTTGGGCCCGTTGCCAGGTGCAGGGCAGCCATGGCGGAGGCAGCAGACAGAGCCACGCACCAAGATCCCCTTCCACTTCCTCCTGGGCTCCAGCCAGCCTGCAGCCCGGCCTCTCTGACCTCAGGTGTGTACATGAATGAGTTGTGGGCGCAACGACAGCTGAGGCCAAGAGCCTGACCCTTCCCAGGGCTGGCCCCTAAGGCCTCCAGTGTCCCCACCATCGCCTGTCCCATAGGCCAGCTGGGGGGGCTCGCCGACGTGTGGGTCCCAGAGGTCTGCTTGCAGAAAGAGGCTGCAGCAGCCCTCTGCACCTGCACGGTCCTCCCGGCTGGGGAAGAAGCACCTCCAGGGCGGCCCAGCAGCCCTACCCATGCGGCTCTCCCTGAGCTGCAGGACTGGCCGCTGCAGCGGGCCCAGTGGTGGTCTCCACCATGTGTCTCCCACCTCCACTTCCCCCTTGCCCTGGGAGAACCTTTGCTGCTCGGGAGGAAACCCGGCGTCCGGTGGGCCTGGCTTCCCCCAGGGCAGCCCTCGCTGCCACACGCCAACCAAGAGCTCGGGGCAGTGACCTCTCTGCCCCCGCGCAGGTGCTGACTCTTGAAGACGAAGACACCGTCGTGGTGTCTTGGCGGCGGCGGTTGCCACATGGAAGCAACTTCCGAAGGCGGAAGCAGCGTGGAGAGCAGGGCCGCGGGAAGGCCGTTTCCTGACCACGTCACAGGATCGCCCCCCCGGACGTCCCACCACGTTTCCCACTCACCGTGACAGCAGACCCTTCGGTTGAGCTAATCAGAACTAACTTTGCGTTATGTGGGAGGGACTGCGAGTTCCTGGTTTGTCGGCTTTGCTCCCTCCCCGGGCCCCTAGGACCTCAGGCTCCCCACGCATCTCCCCAACACTGGCCCCGCAGCTCTCTAGCTAATCCCATCTTCACATGCATCAAATAGGAAAAGTCCTTCAGTCAGCAGTGACAGTGACAGCCAGGACCGCCACCGAGTCACTGGCGCGTGTCTCCCTAGGAGCCCTGGCCCTGGGCGGGGCCCTGGCTGCGGGAGCTGCAAAGCCAGATCCCGCTGGAACCCAGGAGGGCTGCGCCCCATTTTTTAATTGCTCCTAACTTTTGTTTTTTTTTTGTTGTTGTTGTTTTTTAAAGATTTATTTATTTATTTATTTATACAAGCACTGGGTACAGTCAGAAGCACGGGAGGGTGAGAGGATCCACCAGAGCCAGAGCGGGGAGCAGAGCAGGCAGAAGGACCGAAGGACACTGCTGAGGGGAGCAGCGGGCGGCAGGAGAGGTCTGCGCGCCATGTGGGACCCTCCTCCAGTGGCCGGGGAGCAGGTGGGGATCGAACCAGCACCGCAGAGGCCGCGGGCAGCTTTGCAGCCCAGCGCTCAACCGCTGCGCCACCGGGGAGGCCCAGCTCCTAACTTTTGTTAAAGATTTCTTTTAAATAAGTGGTAGATGTGGGAGTTGGGAAATTGTCGCAAAATCCTTCCATGATATTCTTTGCTCTGGTATGGGAATCAACCAATACGACTTACACATGCTTGTCATTGACAGCAACGTGGTTGCAAACCCAGAGATTTGCAAAATGGGCGATCGCAATGTGAGTCAAGCCTGACAGGTCATGCTCCCAGCCTTCCCGCAACCTCTGATCAAGAACAGTGTGGCGGAATACTTCTAGAAAATGTACGATAAATATGCTTGATTTGTCATGAGGTTTTAAGTTTCAAATTTTTCATTTTGAAATTCTTATTCATGTAAATCAATTCTTTATCAAAATGGAGACTTGTCAAAAGCCCTGGTGCTTCCACACCCAGGTTTTCTTTCCCTAGACCATCTCCAGCTCCTGGAAGGAGAAAGACTTTTACAGCTTCCATCCGTTCTCCAACTTTTCGCTTCTTCACCCTCTCCCGATCTGCACACCCGGGCCCCTTCCAGATGCACGGCCAGGAGCTCCGGATCCATGGAGAATCTTTGGGAGTGGAGTCTTGGAAACTCTCGCTGGCGCTGGGGGAGGGCAGGCGTTTTTTGTTGAAAATGTTTAACGTGCCAGAACCTCACACCGGACGATGAGCAAGTCCTGGAAACTGGCAAGGCTCACGTCACCATGTGCACACAGCTCACGCCGCAGATCATCCGCGGACACGCGGGGCAGGTGGTCAGTTTCATGCCCGCTTGCCACCGTGGCGAGGGCTGGCGCTTCTGCCTGGGATGTTGGTGCACGTTACTAGACACGGATGCATGGCTCCCAGGGAGCAGCGAGAGCAGGGGACCAAGAAGAAGGTAAACACAAAGTCTGAAGCAACCCCCTGCCTTCAAAAGCTACACCGCGAACAAAGCACACACATCCCCTGCCAGCTGTCTCGGGAAGGGGCTCTGTTTGCCATGCGCGGGGGGCAGCCAAGCCGCTGGTATTGACAAGGGCAAAATGAATGGCCCCCTGGAGACCCAGGGTTTGTGTTCGAGTTTCCATCACCTTTTCATCCTTTTGTCCCGCTGCCTGATTCACATGCAGATTAACCCGGACCAACTCTTCACTAAATACGCTTTTCACTCGGGTTTGGAAGGTGGAGAAGGAGCATCTAAATATTTATGAGGCTTTTTCTCCCGGGGGCTCACGAGGGCTCTTGTTGGGCGTTGAGGAATTACGTTAATGAATGCGTGCCTGCGCACCCGGCCCAGAACCCGGCGAGGGGAGAAAACACACACACAGCGCTTTGTCGGCGGGCACCAAACAGTTCCCATGAAAAGGGAGCAAAGACAGAGGGGGAGGAAGAGAGATTTAAACTCTGTTGCCAGGAGAGAAATAAATTGTCCAGCTCAACACAAAAGAAAGAACAAAGTTTCATCTCTGCTTTCTGGAGTGGCAAATGTAACAAATGTTGTTTCAAGTCCTGCAAATGCGAACTCAAACATTGGGGAGTGAAAAATGAGAACTGGCCGGCCTGGCTGTTCCCAGCCGTGAGGAAGATGAAGGGCCGGTGCAATATTAAAAAATAAATCGTTTATTGGAAGTCAAAGTGTTATAGAGCAACCCCGATATTAAACGGGTTCCTGGCTGTGGGTCCTCACCCGCGCGCTTTAAAGGGACTTATGAATACTCTACTACAGACACACGCCAAAGGGTTAATAAAAGGTTTATTTACAAGAGAAAAGGAAATAAGGAAAATGTACAACTCAGGGAGAAAATAGGGAAATAAAGTCTTTAATGCGTCCTACCCGATCCCATGACCTGGAAACCCAAAGTCACTCTCAGAGCTAGACAGACGCCGCGAGCTGGCCGAGGGCCCCAAAATGGAGAGAGCCCCAAAGCCCACATGTCTGCCTTTTGTATCCACCTGGCTGCTTAACCCCACCCTCAGGTCCCAGCCACCTTCCCTTTAGTGGTGATGGGATTTGGAGTTCCCAGTGTCTTTGGCTTTGACCTGGGGTGGGGGTGGAGTCCACAAGCCTATATGGAATTTGCTTTGGGACATCCTTTTCCCCCTAACAAAGCACTCGGAGACACCTTGTTTGGAGCAGTGCTTTCGTGCATGCTCCTTCCATCCGGAGGATCTGGACCCACGAGAGTGACCGCGGCCCCCCCTGTGCTGTCATCGTCCGCGTCCATGTCCTTGTCTCTCCTGCCTTTCCACGTTGAGCTCTCGGGGCTCGCTGAATGCCCCTTTAAAAGGAATTCGCCCCCATTTGGGCAGAGACACTAAGTTTAATTATAGGTGGTCTTTTTCTGTCGTCATAGATTCACCTGCCGCACACGGCACGGGATGCAGACACGTGAAGGCCCTGCTCGCCCAGGGCCAGGGACAGCGGAGTCCACACCCGGGGGAGGCCGAGGGCCGGGGCACGGGCAGGGCCACCTGTAGGGTGCGTGCACCAGAGCACTGGGCTCGAGGGGTCCTTGAACAAATCTATTAGCCCTCCACTGGCATTTATTTTCCTGTGCAGGTGTCCCTGCACAAAAACATCAAGGTTCGTTATTTTCAAAAGCTCTTGCTAGAGTCAAGAGATCCAAAATAGGAATTTTTGTCCTCGCTGGATACCAAAAAGGTTGAGAGTCGCATCTCAGACGCCCCAGCCCAACCCGCTGCTCTCCTGAAAGCAGGGGAAGTCGAAAGTAAGCTCCAACTTCCCTTTCCACAACACACAGAGGCTTCCCTACTTATTTTTTGGTGACAAATTGAAATTAGTTGTTGTTAATAGGTATTTGTTTCTTTCACATGAGTGAAATGGGAAAACATTACAGGACACGCTCTCCTATTTTTCACCAAAAAATTTTGAAAAATCTGGTTACTAGCTTCAGAAAGTGCAGAGAATCAACTCCTGTGTTTTTGTGTGACTGTTGTGCAAACCCAGTTAGCTTCCAACCGGGGTGTCTTGAGATCAGCCTCGTCAATAACCACTGAGACCAAACGTTCATATGGAAATTTCTAAGTGTTTCATCTGCTACACTGACAAGAATTGTATCAGCTCAGCATTATTTCATGGTCATTTATTACTTACTTGTCCGAATGAATAGGCAACTGGCTCTATCTAAGTTTAAAGAAACTATGTGTAGGTTTCAAAGAAAAATTTAGTGAAAAGTTCACAGGGTTGTCCCAGAAAACACATTTGCCTGGAAGGTATTTCAGAAGGGCATTTTGTAGGAAGCTCGGAAGATCTGCGTGACTGTTCAGCACATGGTTTTAAATGGGTGTTGTATGGCTTTGGTTTAAAAATGCATATATTTGGACACCAATTTATGCATAAATAACTGCATAGATAGGAACAGAACCATTATTCCTCTCTTCATCTCTGGGAAGAAGATACCGGGACAGCTGAGCTGGTGCCCCTGGCTTGCAGGAGCAGGAGCCCCTGGGGCTGAGAAGAGCCTCCCCGTCTCCGTCCGACGGTCGGTCCAGGCCGAGACCGGCACCCGCAGAGCTGACACAGGAAGCAGCAGGGCTGGCCCTTCCACAGGCCTCAGGGGCAGCTGTGAGCTGCATGGGGCGCAGGTCTCCCCTGTGCCTACTGCCATTCCCCAAATTCCTACCAAATAGATGCCTTTGGAAAGCCTGTGTGCGCCTCTGTGGAAGGCTGCCAGCAGTTATTAACTCTGACTGGAATTATTGTATTGGATTGACCTTAACAGAGAACGGGAGTGGGGGAGGCTGTTTGAAAACCCAGAATACACAGGGAGGGAAAGGCCAGGCCCTTGAAACAATGCCCTGCAGAGGACATGCCGTACCAGGAGGATGTGCTGGAACAGGTTCCCCGGGGCTGGGGTACATTTTTGTAGGGAGGTGGGGCACTCGCACCTAAAGGATACATTTGTCAGAGTAGAGGAAGCCGAGGACAAACTATGCACAGGGGAGAAGGTTGTCCAGGAAAATTAAAACTATTTTATTACCTATAAAATAGGATAATTTGCCATAATGATAGAATCAATTGTTAACAAATTGAGGAAACAGACGTTCTCATTCTCTATATCATACCGTAAATTGATAGAAGATGTCTGTGAGGCAATTTGATAATATATCTAAAGATTTAGAATTGTGTTTGTCTTTGGGCTATAGTTTCACTTCTGGGAATTCTCTATTAATAATCCCAGCTGGGCTAAGATATAGGAATATTACTATTTCTACTGGGGGAGATTTAGAAGAAATAACTTTTTATTTATTGTTATTTATAATTTTATTAAACTCATTTTGTTTAACTGTATTTTCTGTAATAAATACAAATCATGTAATAAGAAATCAGCAATAGGGCCTCCCTGGTGGCCCAGGGGTTAAGTCTTAGCTCTATCACTGCTGTGGCCTGAGTTTAATCCAGCCAGGGAGCTACCCACGTGGCGCAGCAGACCTCTCCTGTCTCCCTGCTGCTCCCCTCAGCAGCGTATTTGAGTAGATCCACCTGTTCTGCTCCCCACTCTGTCTCTGGTGAGTCTTCTCACCCCCCACACCTCTGGCTGCACCCCAGTTCTTATATGCATAAATAAATAAATCTCTAAAAAAAAATAGCAAGAACTAAATGAAGATATTTAGATGAAGTCTCAGCTCGGGACTGAAATACAGCAAACAACAGAGTTGCTATCAGTCTCATTTTTCACAAGGAATTTTTGTTTCTTGAACATTTCCAAAAGTTCCCTCCATGAAAGCTTCCCCTACCCCGTTGTAAAGTTTGCTGCCAACTTTGGGAGGCTCACAGAGTCTTCCCGCGAACCAGCCCCTCTGCTTTCACAGCGCCGGGAGCACTCACAGGCCAGGGGCTTTTCCCGCCCTAAAATCACGTTGCCCTACACCAGGGCGCCATTCACCATTTAAATCCAAATTGAGGGCCTCCCCGGTGGTGCAGCCGCTGCGAAGCTGCCCGCAGCCTCTGCAGAGCCGGTTCGATCCCCAGCTGCTGTCCCACATGGCGCGCAGACAGCAGTGTACTTCGGTCCTTCTGCCTGCTCTGCCTCCCGCTCTGGCTCTGGTGAATTCTCTCGCCCTCCCGCGCTTCTGACTATACCCAGTGCTTGTATAAATAAATAAATAAATAAATAAAATCTTTAAAATAAATAAATAAATAAATAAATAAATAAATAAATAAATCCAAATTGAATGCAATAGTTTACTGGCTAAACACCAAGTTTAAAAAGCGTCCCTGACCCGTCTTCCACTGTTCTGATTCATCCCAAAATGCCGTTTTGTCAACGGGGAAGTGGTCCAAGAAGTGTTCTCACAATGAGATCAGCATTTTATTTTGTCCATACGACCAGTCTATTCAGTGGAAAAGAAGTTTCTTTTTAATATTGGCTGTGCTGACTTACTCGATGGCATGATTTGCTCCTACCGGTCAGATGTTGAGCTATCGGCATCGTTCAGTCTTGACTCCGAGGTGCTTGACCTGAGGAAGGGCTTGCACGGCTGACGGCTTGCGCTCTGGTGGCGTTGCAGCAGTCGGCACTCCAGCACATGGTCGACGCAGCTGTTACTGAGTCATAAATGCAGGGAGGGAGAAAAGCCCAGCGGGTCATTCTTGGCTGGTGCCTATGGAAAGTTCTGGGCGTCTGTGTTTCCTCCCTGACCCCCCACCCGCATGGCGGCACTTCCCCTCTGATGTCTCTGTACATTGGGTTTCCCGAAACATCAACAAAAATACAACTTCAAGCCGTGATGTGGGCCAGCCCTTTCCTCATGTCACGCCTGCACCAGACGTGGAGACCAGGCCAGGTCAAACTTGGAGCCGTGGCCACGCGCCCTAACCGAATATTTATGCCTTTAAAAGATTGTTGTGTTCAGCTTTGCCAGGCTCCATTCCACCATGTTAGTATCCGCCGTCAGTTTTTCCAGTAAATGACTTGGTGCCGGTTTTCTTGATGGTTGAAACCAGTCGATAGGAGAGAAAATGAGGAGTAAGACTCGTGTAATCCTCAAATCTGAGCATAATTCATCTCTAAAATCACCCAGAATTCCCAAGCTATGTGAATGGAATTTGTTTGCATAAATGTGATTCCGTCAGAGGCTTCTAATCTGTGAACTAATTACGTGATCTAATTTTGGAACTTTTCCAAAGTTAATCTCTGAATCAGTTCTCTTTGGCTTTTCTTTTATGTGCCATCTTGCTTTTTCACAATTCATGAGGTATCAAACCCAAAGCGACAGAGTACAAGCTATTTTTATTTTATCAAGTCTCAAGACAATGGAAAATATCTCATCGCTGTTAGACCTCCAGAAGAGCGAGGTTCCTAAACCAATGTTTTGGCAGGAAATATAAATACAAATACGCATGGACAGTAATATCTTAAACATATTTTAAAAATAATCCTGAAGAAGAGTTATTTCCCTGAATTCCATTTTCATTTCTAGTTGGCATGAACCTTTATATGCACATGTGTGTGCATTCGTGCATGTAGATGTGTGCTCACATGCATGCATAACGTGCATATGTGTGCACATGTGCCCACATGTAGATTGCTGCGAGGTGTGGCTGGAGGAGCATGGGACGCTATGTCAGAAGACTTGGGCTGAGCTCTGGGCCATCACTTGCTGAAGATTCGAGAATTCAGAAGTCACCTGCTGACGTTGAACGTCAGTTTCTCATCTAAAGTGAGGGCGGGATGTGTCCGTCCAGTCCTCCCCAGGCCTCCTCCAGGAACCCACAGAGACGGAGCATGGACACTTTATTCACTTCATGTCCAGGGAGTGACAGAATCGCACCAGCAGCTCAGCCAAGGAGGGGGCATCTCCTGTCACTTTCCTGAGCTGTGTTCCTCGTGTGTGACACTGGATCACAAGGGCGCGGGGACAGAAGTGGTTTTGCAGCGGAACGCTGAGGACAGATACATTAGTCATGACTCTTTAGTTTTTTAAGGAACATAAACTTACTGGAAATAGATCAGCAAAAAAAAAAAGTGTTTATTGAAAGTCTCCAGTAACCATGGAAAAGAAGCAACTGAACCCCCAGAAACCACTAGAACCAGGAATCAGAACACTGACGAGACTTTCTCTTTTCCCACTGCATCTGTTTCGTGTTCTGGGACAGATATCCCGTGTCTGGCTGGACACAGCCACCAGCAACAACTGCCCACATCTCACAGTTTCAGAAGTCGGGGAAAAGCCTGATTAAAACTGCCCAGCCTGATTAAAACTGCCCACCAAGCCTGGTGCCAGCTGGAGGTGCCTGCAGCGGGTGGGGTCGGGCCAGGCGGGAGTGGGCCTGCCGCCGCTGGCACCTGCGCCGGGTGCTTGGATAGAGAGAGGCAGTTTCCTCCGGGATGGAGTAGCCTTCCCTGAAGGGCCTGAGGGGGTTGAAGCCTCAACAGAGTCCAGGCTCAGCGGGAATCTGCGGCTGCCCCCCCAGGCAAGGTCTCCTTGGGCGAATCCATCAGCCTGCAGTTTTCAAGGCGAGGAAAGCACAGAAGAGGAAGTTTCAAACCACTCCCGAATTCCAGTTGGTTCGGAAATGGGACTATTTCTGAGGGTTTTTTTTTTTCCATAGTTAAAATTTTATTCATCTCCTGCTAAGTCATGCATGCGATGTACTTGGGCGACTGTTGAAAGTGTTTCAATTAGAAAAATGTAAATTACAAAATACATTATTTATAACGAGCACAGAGCTGACTGTGTTTTAGTCTCACCTACAGAAACAAGAGTCGAAGAGCAGCACAAAAACAGATCCTCTGATGCTGCGTGGGCCTGGATGCGCCACCGCCCTCTAGGGCGCGTGAGAGCGCGTCCCTGCTCACACAGCCAGCTCCCGGGGCCCCCGAGCGAGTCCTGCCTGGCATGGCTGTGCCTGCAGTCTGTCTGTCCACCCCGCGTCTGTGCATCGGCCCCCAAGAGTTCTGTCCACCCGGGACACGCCCCTGCCCCCTCCACTGCCCAGCCTCTCCCTCCAGACAGGGCTGAGACTCCCTGCTCTAGGGTGGAGGTCTACCATGTTGGTCGCTCTCTTTGTGGGTGCTTCTTGATGTGGAGTGACTACCGTGGGTGCTTCGCAGCAGAGCTCCCTGCAGACTGAAGCTGCTTTGGCACATGTTCTTGTCTCTCCAAAGGCAAAGCCTGAGAGACCGCTAAGTGTCCCTGCCGGAGGGAGCAGTGACCTTCAGTGCCTCCAGAAGAAAAGCACTTGGCACATCCTTGTGAAAGGAGGGTTCACGGCAGCCAGGCCCCAAGTCTCTGCCCCGTTCCCATGCAGGCCCCGTATTTGGCCAGGCCGGTGGGCGCTGGCCCTGGCCTTTGTCCCTCTGGCCTGGCAGGTGGCCGTGGTGGGTCGGAGCTCTCCGGTGCTTGGTCCAAATGGGAGGGCGAGCGGATAAATGCTGAAAATAATATTCTGGGGTGAGGGCCAAGGTCACGGCCAGAGTGTGTGTCCAAGCCATGTCATAAATTAAAGTAACTATTGGAAAACTGGGAGCGGAATTACAGAGCCAAGAAATATCAGTGCTGAGTGCAGCGCCAGCCAGGAGGGAGGAAGGGCACCGGCTGGCGGGGCCAAGGTCGGGAGGCGGCCCCACAGCAGGCCACATCCCGGACGCGCTGGGCAGCCCCTGCATGGCAAGATCACTCCATATGCTCCCAGGGATTCCCTGAGTTAATGCTCATCTCTGCTCTAAAGCCCTTCACAGATGGGCAGGAAATTCTACTCTTTCGTTATTCTAATCCCTGACAAGCCGTGATACACACAGAGCCAATTTCAGGTTTAATCATGTTACCTTTATCCAGATAGAAGAAATCAATCCCCGCTTTGGCGCAGCCCTGCAAGCACCGGGGCGGGAGCCGGAGCCGAGAAGGCCCAGCAGCTACGGGTGCGAGGGGCTGGCGCTGCCCTGGAAGGGAGATGGCCTCAGGCTTTACCCGACTGTCCGTCCACTTCCTCCCCCCGCCTCTTCCCCACGGGACCTTTCTGCTCCTGCCAACCCCGTAAGATTCCGAAGGGAAGGTGAGCCCTCCACGTCAGCGCCCAGGGCAGGCCACGCCTTCTGCACGAAGCAGCCACACCACAGAGAGTAGCCATCCCCTTGGAAAGGAAAGTTCCTGAACCCCGGTGAAAGGCCTCCACGGTGCCAGGGATGTGTGACTGCGCACAAAGTGACCTTGCACCTGCTCCTCGGATGCTGAGTTGTTTGTTCTTTAGAAAGCGTTTCTTTTTAAAAAAAATATTTATTTATACATACAAGAACTGGGGTACAGACCAGAGGTGCGTCGGAAACCGACCCACGGCTCCCCTCATCTGCACACTAGTGTTTCCGCCTGTTTGGGGATTGAGTCCTCCCCAGGCTGCTTGGCTTTGCGATGCTGGTGCGAAGCCCCCTTCCCCCAGGTTCAGGAGGGGGGTCTCGTGTTCCCCGGGCCTCCCTCTGCTCCCTGCCTCCCCGCTCTCCCACTGCTGGGGAGGAAGACGGGGGAGGGGGGAGGGCAGGAGACCCCTCCCCAGCCTGAACTAGTGACCACCCCGGGGCCGCCTCACTGGTCAGAGGTGGCCCAGGCCTCCTCCGGCCTCCACAGCCTGTTTGCTCTCTGGCCTTTCTAATGGGAAAATGAGAAAACAAGCAACAAAACTGCGGACTCTGACAAAAAGTCCTTTTCATGCTGTGAAAAGGCCTTTCTTCACCACCTCACTGCCACGGAGTGAAATTTATCACTTTCGTACAAACGTTCACTTTCTGGGAGGAGGTTCGAACCTGGCAGAGGGTCGATTTCCCTTCTTTGCTCCCCGGGACTGTATGTGCGACCTCTCTGCTCGCCGACTCCCTGCCGATGAGAATCTGAGCGAGTCCCTGGGAATGGCCGCAGCCTAAGATTCTTTCCTATCCAGTGACCAGAAAAAGGAGTAACTCCCGCACCTTTCCTTTTAGGTGACATCCTCTTGAGAACAGACAGACATCAGTGGGGGAAGCCACTCCCCTTCGGGCTTGGAGTTTTGGGGTGAGAATCCTGGGGGGAGGAGGTAATAAACACACTCAGCGGCCCCTGACATGTGGGGAGGAAAATGGCCTTTAAGTTGCCAGAGGTGGGGGTGGGCCTCGGTCTTTGAGAACACCCCAGAATGCTCTCCCAGCTTCGGACACTATTATGGGGAACAAACACCCACTACGTTGTCCAGGGACGAGAAAGATTCATTGGCCAGATGGATGATCAAACAATTCCTTGTTAATTTCTTTGGGGGGGCACTGTCCTTGGGGGTTAGAGGCCACACCCACTCCTGCTTTGCCGCCAAGTAGCTGCATGTCACTTGGTGTCCACCGCTACTTCCCCCCAGGTCCCTCCTCCTACCTTTCCAACATGTGAGTTCAATTGCACGCTCCCACCTCGCCCAGCTCCAGCATTCTGCAATTAGAGAAACCAACACCGGCACGGTGCTGAGATGATTATGTGAGCAGCGAAGTCTCAAAAGCGAATTAAAGAATGGAGTCCGATGGCTCTTGATGCATCATGACTTCTGTATTATTTTCTCAAATAACCTCTAGGAATATCCTGAGACAGAGCCTTAATAACAAACCAATAAACCCCGGACAGCAGGGGAAATCTCCCATTACAGGAACAAACTAGCAATTAAGGGAACTGACTGATTTTTATCTCATGAAGGAGAGCAATAACTTATTGAGCACCGACCGTGGCAGACACTGTATTAAATAAACCCCACATCCACATCCTCATTCAATCTGCACAGCCATTTGTGCAGTTATTAGCACGCCCATTTTATGGACCAGGAAACTTAGTCTCGGGGAGAATTGGTACATTTCTCCAGGCTACTCAGCCCCCACTCAGGGCCACGTCCCTCTGCTCCAGTGGCTGCTCATTCGCAACCTCAGAACACCTGTCGTAAGGGGACACAGCACCCTCCCGGAGTGCAGGGACTGGGTCCGGGCACAGCGGCAACAGGGTCAGCAAAGTCGGGTCTCACTGCTGCAGGGTCTCTGTCCTTGGGTGCACCATCTGGAACAGCACTGTCCATGGCCACCAGGATGGCCTTCATCTGCTGTCCAGTTGGGAACCCCAGGCCACGTGTGGCTGTTGAGCTTGTGCGACATGGCTGGCGTGGCTGTGGAAATAAACGCTCAATGTGTTTCTTTATAATGGATTTAGTTTTAAGCAGCCGCACGTGACCAGCAGCTACCACATTGGACCACATGTCAGAGTAAAACTGGGGTGAATGTTTGACATGCTGCAGCCAGGAGTGGGTTCACCTAAGAGCAGAGACTCCGAGAGTAAACCCCTCACCGGGGAGAACCAAGACTCTGCACTGGGTTTTCCAGATGGAAGCCACACGTGTATTCCCTGCCACCTCCGTGGACGACATGACCCACAACAATCAAACAAGCAAAAAGCCAAGAGTCAAGGAGAGTGATTGGGAGCCTCGAGGGCTTGTTTCCACGGCTCAGAACAGCTTCGAAAGCAGAGCGTGAGCCGGGTCTGGAATGGGAAGGCCTGTCTTTGGGCGAAAGTGCATCAGCCAAGAAACTTATCATGACCAGATGCAACTTGCAAGCCAGCCCTGGCTCGTGGGCTGCTCCCCTGGGGCGAGCAGTCAGCACACGTCCCGTCTGCTGGGGTCGTGCCCTGGACGAGGTCGTGGCTTGGGGGACACCTGTGACCCCGGTGGTTCTGAAAGAGCGTCCTTCTACCCTTTCACTAGCGTCACCTACAATGCCTTCTGAGGCATCCCAGGTCCTAACTGCTCTCTCCCGGGTCTTTATTATTTTTTAAAGATTTATTTTTATACAAGAGCTGGGGTATAGGCCAGAGGCATGGGAGGGTGAGAGGATTCGCCAGGGACAGAGCGGGGAACAGAACAGGCAGACTGACCGAAACACACTGCTGAGGGGAGCAGCGGGGAGTCAGGAGAGGTCTGCTGCGCCATGTGGGAATCTCCCTGGCTGGCCGGGAATCGAACCGCGCTGCAGAGGCTGCGGACAGCTTCACAGCGCTGCGCTCAACCCGCTGCGCCACCGGGGAGGCCCTTCCCACAGATAATCTATGAATCTTTTCATGTACCGTCCCTCTATTTGTGCTTTATCCATAAAAAGAATGGTTTTTGCTCCCCAAGAACCAATATTCATCACCCTGGGGCTGGGGGTGGGAGAGCCATAGCACCTTGGCAGAGAATGTTCTAGAATGGATTCAGTCCTTGGCAGTAAAGGGAGGCAGGGTGTGGACTCGGGTCAGGCAAGCGCTAGGCTCAGTCCTGACTCTGCCCTGAACAAACTGCTTGGACTCCACCAGCTGCTTTTGTTCATCTGTGGGAGGGGTTTAAAATATTGCCTCTGGGCCTCCCTGGGGGCCGAGGGGTCAGTCTCAAGCTGTCACCCCTACGCCTGAGTTTGATCCCCGGCCAGGGAGCTACCCACAGGGCGCAGCAGACCTCTCCTGTCTCCCCGCTGCGCCCCTCAGCAGTGGATTTCAGTAGATCCGCCTGTTCTGCTCCCTGCTTTGTCTCTGAGGAATCCTCTCACCCCCTGCACCTCTGGCCTACACCCCAGATCTTCTATAAATAAATAATCTTTTTCAAAAATGTGGCCTCTGCTGCTGGGCAGGCTGTGGGCAGGCACTGGACACGCATCAGGCACCCCTGCGCACGCGTGCTCTCTAAATACGAGCTGGTTTTGTCTTCAGGAACACGGAAGGGACCCGCAGGTGCAGGGGAAGGATCTGAAGGAGTCCTGGCTCGGGAGACGCAGGGCTCCGCCCCAGTCAGCTCGGATCAGAAGCTCTGATGCTTATTAAGGCGGAAATCACCAGCAGCACTTGCCTAATGTAAGATATGCACAGTCCCACTGTCTTAATTAGATGTACACGTCTCTGAAGATATAAATAAATGCTTCTTTTTTGATATGTCTGATTTAATAGCCTAATAACGGAGGAATGTTGCCCAACTATGATTCAGGGGGTGAGGGAGAAATTAGTCGACTCAAATATTTAAAGCTCAACAGCAATTAACGACCCATTTAAAACAAATTTCCGAATGTTCGTTCTTTGTCCACATCCAGCCAGGACCAAGCCTGGGGTGCGTCGTTACTCATTTTCAGCCCTAACAGGGAGCTTTGCCCTTTGCTTGGGAGGTGCTTCCCAATTCCATTATCCGGGGGCAGTGGACCGTGGCGCCAGCTTGGGCAGAGTGGAAATTCGAAGTCCCACCTGAGTTGCCAGAGGCACCAGCCTCCCGCTCTCCCGTTACTATTTTTGCTCCTCTCCCTTCCGCAGAAACTCGGGTTCTCATTGTCCGCCTGCGTGTCCAGCTACACATTTATGCCTGAACGGAAAACCTGCAGGGTCCCCAGGAATCAAAGAATGCCCGCATCGGTGACCTCCGGGGCAGAAGTCTATGTTCTATAACCTTTGTGTGCCTCTCGAGGGTTTGTGACCAAGAGCCCAGCCGCCCCAGGGGGATGCCCCCCCAAGAGGAGACAAAGAGTCGGGGGGCCTGGTGTGTGGTAGCTCAGACCCACCTCCCCTTTGTACTTGTGTCTGGCGGGACAAAGATGGGGAAGAGGTGGGTGGCGCAGGAGGGAGGCATCGGGTGCAGGAAGGGGTCCCCGAGCCAGGCTGGGCTCTTCTGCAGAGGCCCAGGCGGGGACGCTGAAGAAGGGGAGTGGAGAGCAAAGGAGAGTGGAGGGTCTGGACGAGGTCACCTGCTCCTCTGGCCCTTCAAGTCCAGGATGCCCTTGAGGAGCGGCGGCCAGGGCCCTTCCTTCTTGCACTACTGCTACATGGAACAAACCCATGAACTCCTCTCTGAGACCATCCAAGCCCCACCAAAGGGCCCCCCAGGGGTTCTGCCCTACAGGGCTCTGCCCCTGTGGCCTGAGCCGGGGGCCTCTCGGCATGGGCCTCTCTCTCTTGGGATCTTGGGGTTGGAACAGAGAGGCAGGAGATGAGCATTTGCCAGTCGACAGGCTCGAAGTGGGCAGATTGTACTGGCTGTCGGTGGGGATCCAGAAAGGGTATTTTCGATGTTGCCTATTAGTTAAGCTTCTGTGTTTTTTTTGAGCAACCGTAAATGGCAAAAGGATATTTAACAGTTACTGGGGCAGCTCAAAGCAGAACACGCGGGAGCCGGACGGTCCACTCCAGGAGCCAACAGCCACGGAGCACACACGCCGGCGTCGGGCTATGGCTGGCAGGAGGCTGCTCCACCACCTAGCCGCCAGCACTCTGTCGGCTTCCGCCGCAGCATCGTGGGGTAGGACGGCCGTTGGGAGCTGGAAAATGACCCTAAATGGGCGACAGGCGGCCAGGAGTTGGCCAAAGGTAACAGGTCCTGGGCTAGACGGCGGCTGGGCAGGGCCAGGGAGCAGGAGCGTGGCTGACAGTGGTGGAATGCTCTAGCTGTGGATCTGGACTCATCTGTCTGAGGACCCATGTCCATTCTCGGTGTGTGACAACCCCAAGGAGAATGGGTGGCATCTGCCTGTCAATGCTGACCTCGCTGACCTTGCTAGACACAGAAGTGAGAGCAGGTAGGGGTTGGAGGCTGGGGGAGGAGCTTGCCCATCCACAACATCCCCAGGAGATCCCATGGTCTGGACCCCAGAGGAGAGGCAGTAGGTCTCGGTGTTAGCAGAGTATGAAGTAGTTCTGACCCTGAGACCGTCTGAAAGGGCGTCCTGCCAGGGCCCCGCTGGACTTGGGGCACAGGCATCAGACATGGGGTGCGGGCATGGTCCCCAGGGCAGGCTCTGGAGCAAGACTGCCCAAGCTTGGAGCTCGGTTCTGCCAACACCGATTTGCAAGTCCCTTTCTACTTTGTGCCTCTGTGTTCTCACCTGGAAGAGGGGTGATGAGGTGCCACCCCCAGGTCCCAGATCATCTGAAGAGCACCAGCAGGTCAGCTGCAGGCTGGACAGAGGCCAGGGGACTCGGGACCCAGACCCCACGCTGGGGGTCCTGCGGGGCGCCCCTGTGGCTCTCCTCACAGGGAGGCTGATATCACAGCAAAGACAACACTCAAGAAGCCTCCTTGGTGCCAGCACACGGCTCGTATCGCCGAGGCATGGATCTCGCTGTCCCACCAACACGAGTGTGACATCGGGCCAATTTCTGAAGATTTCAGATACAACAAATCCAAGGTCTACATGTTCAAAATGATTACAAAGTCTCGACGCGCCAGCGACCTGAATCTTGCTCAGGGTGTGGTGAGGTGGGAACCGGCCTGACCCGCTCCTTCCCGCTTGGCCTCTGCCAGGGCTGTGGGCTCCCCGGGCTCCCCACCCCGTGCAGGGACCAGGGCTGGGCGCCCTGGGGTGGCCCCAAGGTTGGGGGATGCAGGACGACCACCGCCCCTGCTGGGGGCTCGATGGGGGGCTCTCCTGGGGGCACTCAGGCTACACTCCAGCCACGTGGACAGCCCTGGAGACCCCCAGGCCGGACGGTGGGATGCTCACCCGCAGAATGAGCACCTGGGGGAAGGCGGGACGGCGGGTGCGTGGGAAATAGATCGTCTCCCCCCTGTATTATCATTATTTTTGCATTTCTGTCATGCAGGTCTGGTGTTATCACTAGAGACTGTCTCCCGGGAGTCTCCCCGCGGGGAACGTCGCTTCTCTCCAGGGCCCTCGCGCAGCCTCTGCGCCCGCCCGGCTCTCAGCCCCGCGCCACGCAGCTGGGCGGCTCGGGCCCTTCGGCTGATTTGAAAAAAAAGGTTTTCCTCATCTGCGCCCCTCACGCGCCCCCGTCCCGGACGACCGTCTCAGGAACGGCGCTGGCTTTCAAGGAGCGCGTGGCCCTGGGGGCTCTGCAGTCCCTGGGGGAGGGCGCTGGGGCTGCCTCACCCCGGGCAGCACCTCACCCCACCCACGGGCCCTGCCCACGCCCCCTCCCTGGAAGGGGAGTTTGGTTCTAACAATGCACGTGAACAAAAACGTAAAAGCTGAAAAATAATCATATTCACATGATGATAAAAGGAAAGGAAGAGGGTGCGGCCCAAGTGCTGGTGGCTGGGGGGAAACCCTCCTCCTCACCCGCCACGGGGACTCGCGGCCTGAGGTCCTGAAAAGTCCTGCAGCACGTTCGCGCCCTCCTGGTGGGCCTCCAAGCCCCCTCCCCGCCGAGGCTCCTGGCTTCCTCCCTCCAGGGGGGCAGCTGGCACTTTGGGGTGCGGCTTCCTATCACCCAGTGCTGGGGGGTTCTTTGTGGAGTAGCAGTAACACCCCAAGTTGCCCCTGAGCAGCCCTTAGTTCCTTTCCAGCCTCATCCACCTGCTACTTGAGAGCCAGAGCGTTGCCCCAGTTTCTGCCCGGGGGGTCCCTCCCAAAGGACAGAGCGAGGGCTCAAGGTGTGGGAGCCGTGTCGCTCTCAGCTTCCTGCCACAGAGGAGGGGCACCTGGGGCGAGCCCAGACCAGGCGAACGCCAGGGATACACGTCACGGCTCCGTGACCACGGCCTGGAAGTGGGGAGTGAAGGGGCTGGGTTCCGTGGCGCCCCCTCTCTCCACGGGCCTTGCCTTGGACCGGGACCCTCTGGGTGGGTGGACAAGATCCGTGTCTAGTCTTATAAACTGCTTGAGGGGGTGGAAAGGCCCTTGTCTGCCCACACAGGTGGGCGCCTCTGTTTAGAGAGCCGCAGAGGGCATTGGCACACTTGTAAAGCCGGTGGCCTCCCTCCTGCCCCCAAGCCCAGGCTCGTTCCTGTTGATTGTGCAGGCCAGGCCCGCCTCAGAGGCCTGAGATCCAGCTGATAAGGGATTCGGGAGATTTGTATAATAATAAGGGACTCTCGGAGGCCAAAACAGCTCTCAAGGCTCAAAGGAATGAAGTTATGAAAGTAGAAAATTAAACTCGCTGCTGCTCAATCTGCCGGTTCCCCGCCCACCCCGGCGCAGGTCATCACTCAGCCCGGAGCAGGGCCGTGGGGCGCGGCCGACTTCCCAGACCACGACGCCGTGGACACCTCGCAGGAAGTCTCAGCCCCGGCCCAGGCGTGGGAGGGAGCGTGAGCCGCAGGCCCGAGACCCCGGCCCCGGCTGCTCCCCCACGGCCAGGGGAGGGAGGTGATGCCCTCCGGGCCGCCCCGCTGTGAGTGGTCATCTCATTTCATTCTGGGACCGGACCCCTCTCCTCTGACCCCACTGCTGCTGGGGTCCGTCCCCTCGGGTCTCAGCAGCACGGCATCCTGAACCTGCCCTTGGGGACGTGGGTCTCTCAGCTCTGATGGACGGGGGGGAGGGGGCAGCTCTGGGGACGGAGGGACTCCAGCCACCCTCTGCTCTGCCGCCCCCTGTTCAGACCCCAAGCCTGGTCCGGCCCAGCAAGCCCTCCCCTGAGGCACCTCTCGCCCCGGGCTGAAGCTCGCGGGGCCTGCGCTGCTGAGCTTTATTTCCACTAGGAAAAGCAGCAACGTGGATCCGGCCTCAGAGGGGACACGGGCAGGCTCTGGTCACCCAACAGGGGGGCCGAGTTCAGTCTCTTCTGACCTTGGGGCTACTGAGGGCAGGCTGAAGGAGCAGGCCCCGGCCGACACACGAGCTGGCAAGGGCCCACACGGCCCTCGGGGTCAGAGTCCTTGGCCCCACCCTCGGGTGCAGACCCCTGCTGCCCTGCGGTTTCCCACATGCTCTGCCTTCAGGCCCCGTTCTTGCTCACCTGGTGCCTTCCAGCTGGGGCTGTCTCAGCCTCGGACCCCTTGACATAGGGGCTTGATGATCCTTTTTTTGGGGGGGCTGTCCCGTGTTATAGCGACGTCCCTAGCTGGGGGCGTCTGCCTGCCAGACACAACAGGACCCCAAGAAATGACTGTTCGGCAGCTATCCCGGGCCGGGTAGGGTCACTGCCGGCTCTAGCAGTTTGAATGCCAACCTCGCAGCCCTCGGCATCACTGTCACAGGTTCCAGGGTGCACGGGGGAGCGAGCCGCGGGGAGATGGCAACCTGAGTCTCCACCTGCCCTTCCGCTGGGCTCTCTCTGGTGCTTCCTCCTGCGGCTATTCAGACGCCTCCGAGTGACGCCGCCCTTATAGGCCCGACCTCCAGGCTCAGGTGTGCACACTTGCACACGCGCACACCCAAGCTCGGCCGTCCATAGGCAGGCTCACTGCCCCAAACCCACGCCCTCTGCGTTAACAAGATCAAAGCTGCAGGTGATGGTCACAGAGGCCAGTGGCGTAAAAGCCTGACCGACTCATTGACCCTACATGACAAAACCGCCTGCAGGCACTGCCGAGGCACTTGGCCCACAACCACTGCTCCGAGGGAAACGGACTTCCTGATGCTGTCAGCTGCCGCCGTAACTCACAACTGCCTCCACCTTGATGTCTGCGGGGTTGCCCTGGGCCAGCCCGGGTGTCCCCCTCCCTACTGATTACGGAGCCGTGCAGACCCGGTGCTTGCTCTATGGCGTGATGGTTCTGCTCCCACCCCGACAGCGAGACTGTGCCTCAGAGAGGGAGGATTATGCCTCCAAACCTATGTTCTTGGAGCTTGGACACTGGCTCAGTGCCTGCACCTGGGAGGGAAGGAGAAATGGCCACAGCATGGACCATCTGCCACTGTGGTGGTGCCCTGGGACGGCCTCCTCTGGAAGGCTCAGCTCACCCTCGCCTCTCAGCTCACGCGAGGCCCAGCACCTGTGCTGTCAGCATCCCTGCCTCGTGCACTATTGGCTTGAAAATGAACTTGGTCAAAGGGCTAGATGGGGTGTATAACCACAGCCATGGTCACCCGAGCAGAAGGGACAGTGGCCACCACGGGGCCTCTCCTGACAGACGTCCCCCTCTGACTGTGGGCCCCAGTAGCTTGTCTCTGCACTGTGTCGCACCGTTCCTCTTCCACAGGTGGGGGCGCGTGCCCCGAGACCCCGAGTCTCCAGCTCTGCCTCCTGCCCGCCCTGGATGAGAATCGAAGCCCTGCCTTTGGTTTCCAGATTTTGATAGCGCCAGGAGAGTCTCTGAAAGTGGTGGTTGGAATCGCGCAGGCTTGGACGAGTGGTCATGCACACGCCTCTCTGCCATCTGTCACTTCTTATCACTGTGATGAACATCAAGTTCTATCAAAATATGGAAGAGCCATTTCGATGCCGCATTTGCATATCCAAGGGCTGGATGGTGGTTTGTATAATCAAATTAGAGAGAACTGGAAAGAGGGAGCATCATTTAAATAGCTTCCAAAATTACTTTGAAGATGCACGTTACAATCTAAGGAACACGTCGCCTCCCAGATCTTCACAAAAAGTGAAATGCTAATTGATCATGACAGCTTTGTCCTCATCACAGCGCCGTTCTCCATCGACTGTGTCTACCTCCCAGAGCCAGTGCCCCACCCTGCCTCGAGTCCTCTCCCGGCACCTGCATGCTGAGCTATAGTGACAGAAGGAATTTAGCACCACCGACCACCCCCCCCCCACAATAGTTGATCAAAAGGAGCAGCCTGGAAAAAACTTCAGATTTGCTGAAATTCTGATCACTTTCAGCAGTTTTATAGATTTATGACTTACCTTTAATTGATTATGCAGAGTCCCCGGTCCCCAGCATCTGCTCGGTGTGGAACGCTGAGCCAAATTTAAGGACAGAGAGACACACAGGAGTTAATGGGCCAGAGACACACGCTCTTTCCAGCCAGGCTGCCCCAGGCCCCGTGTGGACAGGACAGGAAGAGGAGGACGTGGCTCCAGTCTGCAGGACTCCCGGCTCAGGGTGAAGCTGTGAAGGGCGCCCACCAGGTTAGGAGCCGGACTCCCTGCAGATGGGGGGGGGGCTGCCGTCACGAGCATGAGCTTTGGGGAGGTGCTCTGCGAGTGTGAAAGTTCCCCACACATCGTTTACAGTTTCTCACACTTAAAGCCTTGTGCGGGCCACCTGGAGACACGCGCGCACATCACGTAGCTTTAGCTATAACCGCGGCCGGCGCTCCCTCTTCCTCAAAGCCTCGGCGTCTTCAGCTCCATAACTGTTTATAAGATGAATAGACTCGGGCGCATCATTGACTCTCCCACCGGGAGAGGAAGAGCGAGCGCATCCGATCCTCACTCTCGGAGCTCACACCCTCGTGGTGAGCCGGGTCCGCAGGCGGCGGGGGCTCAGGAAGGTCGTCTCGGGGCCCGGGGCCTCTCCTTTCACAGAGCCTGGCGGGACGGCCCCGAGCCCGAGCCGGGAAGCAGCGAGAGAGCACAGGCCCGACCAGGAAGGAAGTGGGAGACGGGCCGGCCGGGGCCTCCGCCTGCTGTCCCTGAGCCCTGCGGAGACGAGCCACTTGGCTCCGGTTCCCACTCCGGAGCCGGGACCTGAGGCAGGATCCTCCGTGGACGCGGGATCCAGGCCGCATTGGGGAGGGCAGGGCAGGCTGCCCGACTGCTGGGGTCATGGGTGGGCTTGGGGGTCGGAGAACGCCCCCGAAGGACTTGGAGGTGGAAGGGAATGAAGGCCGTGGCTGAGCGGACAGGAGGATACGCCCGGCCTGGCTCAGAGGCTCAGAGGCTGCATCCGGCTGAGAGCAGGCTCACCTGCCGGGCAGGGGAGATGCGCCGGGATGGAACGGTGCGAGGCCCAGCCGCCCCTCAGCTCGCACCGTGGCCCACGGGCTGGCCGTCCCTGCCAGGCGTCCCCCAAGCCAGCGGTCACTGGCGAGAAACGGTCCCCCAGCTGCTGGGGGTTGGCGCGCATACAGGAGAAGCCTCGCAGGCAGGGGGGCTGCATGGGGGTGTCACAGCTGCCCCCGGCCCTGGCCCCGTCTCACCGCCCTCCCCTCAGCGCATCCTGACCTTCTAGGAGGGACCAGGTGGCCGCTGCCCACACCGGCAGAAGAAAGGGCGGGGAGAGGGGCCTCAGTGGGGCCTCTCGGGGCGCTGGGTCACTGTCACTCTCTGGCGCCTCTCCGCCTCGAACACCCGCCCGTGAGCCGCGCATCCTCCGCCCCGCTCCGGCACCTGGCAGGGAGCACAGATCCTGATCTCTCTGCGTCTTCCTCCCCCGGGGGAGACGGAAGGGCTGGGCCTGTTCCTGCGGCCCCACCCACACACCCTCCCGGGGAGACGTGGGCGAAGGGAGACAGCCACAGCCACGCCGATGCCCTCGTCTTCGCTGGTCAGACACGGTCTCGCTCCTCGGGCGGCGCTGGGAGACGCAGCCGCACTCTCTGGAACGCGCATTTGGTGCAGTGATTCAACAGACTAATTTTTATAGTTAGATCCTGGCCCAAAAGACTGACCTCCCCGCCCAGCAAATGCTACATTAGTGTTTAAAAAGATTTATTTATTTATGCATGCAAGAACTGGGGTATCGGCCAGAGGTGTTGGGGGTGAGAGGATTCTCCAGAGACAGAGGGGAGCAGCTGGGAGTCAGGAGAGGTCTGCCGTGCCATGTGGGTTTCTCCTTGGCCAGGGGTCGAACTCAGTGGCTGCCAGTAGCTTGATAGCGCTGTCTTTAACCCCTGTGCCACCAGGGAGGCCCCCAAACTCTACATTTAATGCTTTCAGCCAGTTGGGCAGACACCAGCCAGCAGGGCAGACAGCAGAGAACACCCAGGTCCTGCTTGTTGACATCTGAGAGCAGGACCCTTTGCAGAGGAGGAGAAAGTCCCAGTCATAGGTGGACCTGCCGGGCACTGATGTGACAGGGCCAGGAGGGAAGAGGCGGTCCTGGCCGCCGACACCCTCCCAGGACAGGATGCTGTGGCCAGGCGGTGGTGCCTTCCCTGGCAGTCAGCTGCCGCCCAGGTGGACAGGGCGGGGAGCGGTGCACGGTGGTGGGGGCACCACCTCAGAGCCAGGGGCCAGAGGTGGGGAGGTGGAGGTGCCTTCTCCTCTGGGCGGGGACTGTTGTTTCTGCTTCTCCTCGAAAAGGGGAATGTCTGCACCTATCACATCTCCCCTTAGATCAGTGGGTAAAGGAAGATGGGCGGAAGAGAAATCCCAAGTCCCGAAATTAATCCAAAAAGAAAGAATCCTCATTTTCCGTATCATTCCATGCTTGATCCTGAAACCCACAGACAATAGACCCCTCTTTGGTCCTATTTTGGCTTTTCTACTATTTCGCTTATTGATGGAGAATCTAAATTTTGAAACGTAACCGAACGTCTCCTTCTCTTCCCCTCCCTTTGGAGAGCGAGTGGCTTCATGTCATTTATGACAGCAGGAAGCTGTGACACTTCCTAGGCAGGAAAGCCATGCTCAGTTGGAAAGAGGCAGGACGGGCATTTATTTTTAATCGGCTTTTAAAAACTATATTTGAAAGTCCTAAATTCAATTCCACATGTCCAGAATGGCATAACCTAATTCTAGCATATTAATTAACAATAAAAGTAGTGTTTTGCCTCAGACAAAGAAATAGAATAATTAACTTATGGAGGAAATGGGCTCAGATGATTTTCCTTCCAGAGGGTGCTGAGCGGCGGGGGGCGGTCGTCAGGAGCGTCGTGCAAAGCCACTCTGGCTGCGGAGGGTTTGAAATTCGTTGTGAAACCCCCGGCAGCCAAGCAGTGTTCGGCAAAGGCTGCCTGTCTTCACCCAGGGGACAGGGTACACACTTCATCCAGGCAGGCGGGGGCCCAGAAAGACACCGAGTGCAGGGGAGGCTGGGCTCTGAGGACCGTGGAGGCGGGCTGTGGCGTCGGGGCCTGTGAGTCGGTACCCAGGTGCGCGGAGCACACAGGTGCCGTCTGCTTGTGGCAGAAATCCCCACACTTGTGCATTTCACACACTTGCACCTTTGAACTTGGAGTATTTCGTCACACTTCACATAGCTTCATCCCCGGGGGACCCTGGTCTATCTAGTGGTTATTATAATGCTAAGTGCATAAATATGCATGAGAGGTCATTATTAGCACAAGATGATGCTTAGAAGGTTCAAGTGTCTCTTACGAAGATGTTTCAACTTGTGGGGTGACAGTAAATCAAAGTCTCCAGGCTTTGGCTGGTGAACTTTGCCTTTGATTATTCTTTCCAAGGGTTTTTTTTTTTCTTTTTTAAACTATTTTATTTTATATAATTCTTACATCATTTTTCATTTGGTTATATTCCCCATACAATTGCACCCCCCTTATTTTGACCCTAATCCTTCCTCTCCGCCCACCCCGTAGTGTGTCTCTGGCTTATAGTTGCTTGTTGATTTTGATTTTTACTTTGTTCTTTTTTTTTTTTGTGTGTGTGTGTGTGTGTGTTGATTTTTTTTTTAATAATAAATTTTATTTTTATATTCCCCCATACAATTGCAAACGCCCCATTCTGACCCCAATCCTTCCCCTCCCGCCCCCCACCCCCCAAAAAGTGTCTCTGGTTCATAGTTTTTTGTTGATTTTGATTTTCACTTTCTTATATTCATTTTCCTGGTCCCTTATTTAAGTTTTCTAGATTCCTGCTATGAGTGAGACCATCCGGTATTTTTCTTTTTCTTTTTGACTTTAGACCCCTGGCAGCAGGCATTTGTTCTTCCTTCTTTCATCGGCAGGTAATTAAGGAGATGCTTAGCGACCTATGTCCGTGTCTTTTTTTTTTTCAGATTTATTTATTTATTTTTGTGTAGAAGAACTGGGGTGCAGGCCAGAGGTGAGGGGGGGTGAGAGGACTCACCAGAGACAGAGTGGGGAGCAGAACAGGCGGATTGACTGAAACACACTGCTGAGGGGAGCGGTGAGGAGACAGGAGAGGTCTGCTGTGCCCTGTGGGTAGCTCCCTGGCCAGGGATCAAACTCAGGCCATAGCAGTGATAACCTGAGAATTAACCCCTAGGTCACAGGGAGGCCCATGTCCGTGCCTTATGCAGGGGCCATTGCATCCAGGTCTCTGAAGCTGACTCTCAGGATTTGTGGGTTTTGGAGATAAGGTCCAGGGATACTGAGCTGTGGCCCTCATCAGGTTGAATCCTGTGCTCAAGACCGGAAATGAGGCCTGACCCTGGGCCAGGCATCTGACCAATCAGCTGGGCCCTCCAGGAGCCTCAAACCCTGAAGCATAGAGGCTTCCTGGGTAGCATGATAAGAAAGAATTGTTTTTTGACCCATTTCCTGCTTTAGAACTGGATATTTCTACGTGGAACTCTCACGTGGCGTCATCAGAACCACAAGACCCTCAAATGTGACATTCACCTTCAGAACTGACTTTGGTTCCACTCTGCTCACGGCAAACGCCTACCTGGGGAAGCTAGATTTTCTTCTTCAGGATGGGTTGTCTGGGAAAGGAGAGAAGGCAATGAACGGAAAACAAAATGGAGCTGGAAGGGTGGCCTCCTCCCAGAGCCTGGATCTCACTGTCCGTGGTGAAGGCCGCCCTGGCCCTGGCGAGCCCTGCGTCCCAGTGAACACGTGTAGAGCAGCCTGAAGTGTCTGCTCCTGGGCTCTGAGCCCTGGGTCCCAGGGAAGAGGCCGGGGACCCTCTAGGCATGCTGGGCCCTGCCTTACCCTCACTGCAGGCTCTGGGAAGCCGTGGCTTTAGGTGCGGCAACACGAGGCTGGGCCTGCATCTCCAGCTCCTCTAGTCGAGGAAGGCGATGCTGCCACCCCCCGGCCTTGGCACTCCATCCCAGCCCTCCAGGCCCCAGGGGCCGGGGGCCACCCTGTGTGTGCTGATTCTGCCCTTCCTGTCTCCCTGCATCCTGGAGGACGCCTTCTTGTGACTCGGTCCAATGTGCCCACACGGAATACAACACCCCGTGACAGGATGTCTCTCCTGTGCAAAACCAAAATAGGCCTGGCCTCTGTGTGGCCGATTCCTTTCTAAACTTGGACCTGCGTGGCATCAGAGTGGCCTCTTGAGCATCCTGGGCCCGCCCGGCTGCGAGGCTGCTAGAGGTTGCTAAGGACTCTGCCAGCCACGGCTCTGCTCCTCACCGCCCTCTGAGCCGCCTCCCTGGGGGGTCTCACACGTGTGTTTTCAATCCACTTTCCTCCTGCTAGCAAAGGAGTTAAACAGACTCTTCCCCGGCTTGGAAAGGGCTCATTTATATTCTAGAAAAGCAACTATTTGGGTAGTCTCATCTTTGATAACAGAAGAGCTTCTGGAACAAGGAGGAGCTGGCTAGGCCACGAGTGCCCTGCTCCCGCCCTCCTGTCCAGGGTCCAGCAGGCAGGCTGCCCGCCTGCTCCCAGTCGGAACTGAGCCTTAGCCCCCTGAGTCTACTTGGTGGAGGGTCTTAAGAAGATTTTTTTTTAATGAAAATCGCACATGTAAAGGACAGGCACAAAGCCCACCCACGCCACGCCAACCTATCTCACGCCCCTTGCTCTGCTCCATCACGGGAACCCCCTGGCTGGGCCTGCTCAGCGCCCCCTCGGCAGCATCTGCTGACCTCATAACCACAGCTGGCCTCCCTGGGCAGCCCCTGCTGCATGCACCCTCTTCAGAGAGCTGCGTTTTATTTTTGGACACCCTGATTGTTAGAAAGTTTTCCTTCCTCTCATTGTCCTCGTGGCCGTTTCGCCCTGAGCCCTTCGAACACACTTGGCTGCAGGCAGGCGGCCCTTGGGGCGGAGCCTCAGGGTCTCCTCGGCCCTCTTCCTCCTGCCCCTCCATGTCAGCAGGTCTGGCCCCTGGGCCCTCACCCGGCCCACATTCTAGCAGCACTTTCCACCGAAGCTTTGTCATCAACAACCCGGTGGGATGGTCCTTCCAGCCTTTTCATGACGCTTCCTCCAGGATGTGACTTCTGCCATTGTCTTCCAGTCTCCTGAGCTGGGGGTGGGGAGCGGGGGCAGGGGGTGAGGTGGCCGCTGCCCCCAGTCAGGAGGGCATGGGGTGGATGCCTTGCCCCACCCCCACCCTTGCTTAGCCCATCGCTTTGGGAATGTTCTCACTGGAGGTCTCGGCGCTGTCCTCTGGGGCGGCCAGGGTACATCTAATCCCTGCTAGTATTTTGGGCGTGTGATCCTATCCCTCGTGCATGGCCCTGCCCCTGCCGGTGCCCTCGCTGAGGGTGGATATAAATGCTTGCATCTGTGGAGATGTGGTCTGACCTGCCCCCAGCCCAGGCGCCTTCCTGCCTGCCCTGGAACATTCTATTTCCACCAGTGTGGACGCTCTCCATGGACTTGTCCAGCCACACCTCGCCTGAGCTTGTGGTTGGACAATCTGTCCCCTCCCCCCTCACAGGCATTGCTGGGGAGCTGGTCTCTGCTGTTCTCTACTCTGGTCACCTGAATATTTTCAAACTCTGGTGTATCCTGTTAATTCATGCTGGGGTGCGTCTTCACTGTCCCAGCCACCAGATCTGTTTGAACCCCAGTTCTTTCATGTGCCTGTGCATTTCCTCCAGCTTCCACTGTGTAGAAGCTTCACACGTGGTTGTTTTGTGCTTCAAAGGCATAGAAGAGCTGAGTCGGCAGAGGGGCTCCCAGTTCTGAGGCAGGCTTCGTGAGCACTGGGCTCGGGGGGAGGGTGCTGGCAGGTGGAATACTGGCCCCTCACTCTCCGAAGGCAGGTTCCAGATCCATCACAGAGCCAGGATGCCGGCAAGAACGGTGTTATCCCAGCACAGGCACAGAGGGGTGGCTGCAGAAGGGAGGGACGATCCATGTGCATGTGATTCTACCGGTGTGCACACACACGTACACACGTGCACACGTGCACACATGCACATACACACATGCACACATACCCACTCACATGCACACACATGCTCTGCCTGTCTCCATGTGCTGAGGGCCTGCAAGCAGGGTGCTGCAGGCCAGCAGTCTCCCCCAGGGCCCTGGTCTGGGTTTTTTTTTTAAAGATTTATTTATTTATGCATCAAGAACTGGGGTACAGGACAGAGGTGCAGGGGGTGAGAGGATTCCCCAGAGACAGAGTGGGGAGCAGAACAGGCAGACTGACTGAAATCCACTGCTGAGGGGAGCAGCGGGCGAGTCAGGAGAGGTCTGTTGCCCCATGTGGGTCAGCTTCCTGGCCGGCCTGGGATTGAACTCATGCTGCAGAGGCTGCAGATAGCATCACAGCACTGCACTCAACCAGGGAGGCCCCCCTGGTCTGGGTTTCTATAGCCAGTTCCCTGACAAAAGGGCCCTGCGCTCCCTGGAGAAAGGACTCCTTCTGGGGCCGGCTCGGAAGAGTGCAAGTGAGCCCCTTGTAGCAGCAGCTAGTGAGGATGTGCTGCCCCACAGGGCCAGGCCGGCCAGGCAGAGAAGCTCTCCAGGAGCAAAGCTGCAATGAACGGCTCGCAAAGGACAGACGGACACGCGACGACAACAAGAAGTATAAAATGCGTCTACACAGTCCCTGCTGACAGAGCGTGCGATGACTGAGCAAACACCTAAATGGACGTGAAGGGGACACGTCTGTCCAGAGGAATTCCAGTCGTCTACCTGGACGCAGCCCCGCCCAGCCTGTGCCCTGGAATGTGGCTGCACCCAGCGGCTCGGACAGGTGAGCGAGCGGCGAGCCCTGGGCCACGGCGAGATGGGCGCCACCCCCACGCCCGCCCGCAGTCCATTCCCAAAAGAAACCAAAATCGGGGGGCATCCTGCAAAGGAGCTGGCCGGTCAGGACTCCAGGGAAGACCAAGCAGCTGTCCCTGAGCCCAGGAGGCGGGAGCGTGGCCAGGGAATGTCCTGTCTTGGCGATGTCTCTGTTTATCCAAGACCACGCCCCAAATCCATCAGAAAAATAAAAAAGAAAGGCAGTAACTTTTACAGTGATGTTCAATAGACAAGCACAGGAAATCTGTGTGCTCCGTTTGTGCCCGCTGGCCGCCAGGTGTTGAGAATCCCCCCACTTCCACAGCCACCTGCGGGAGGCGCAGGCTCAGGGGGCGTCTGTCCTCGGGGAAGCTGGGCTGTCTCCCCACATCTGGGCGCTGGGGCTCCCTGACCTGCCATGTTCCACCTGCTGTTCCAGCCCGAGCCCCAGCTGCCTGGACGGGCCTCGGGACCCCGCGTCACATCACCGTGGCCTCCGCCCTCAGCTTTCTGGGTGCTCCGAGGTCTGCCCCGCGCCCCTCACCCGGGAGTCAGCCTGGCTCCAACATGCCTGTGAAGTTGCTTCCTTCTCCTTCCTCCGGTTTTCAGCTCACACTGAGCGGAGAGGACCCCGCGCTCCCCGCCCCGCTCACAGGACGTCCCCTGGCCAGGGAGCCTCTCCCCGCAAGTCTCAACGTCTCCCATGTGCTTTCAAGCAAACCTCACGGGTCTCCCCAGCCTCCCCCACGTGACCCCTGGGCTCGGGGCTGATGGCCTTCCAGACCCTCGGGGCTGCCCCCAGGGCCACGCCCGGCTGGGCCCTCTAATCCTGCGGGCCCTGGGCAGCATGGCTCCCGCCGGCCCCCCTCCTGGGCACACCACATCCCTCCCCGGCCTGTCCTCTCCACTCGGAGGCTTCGCTCAGATTCCCTTCGGCCCGGCCACCCTGACGTCCAGGGACAGCTGAGCTAGGAGCAGCCGCGCTCGCATAGCTGTGTCGTCTGGACTCACCTGAGAGCAAGCTCTGCGGCTCAGGCTCAGTGTCCTTGAAGAGCTTCTTACTCTGCTGATAGGCTCGGCCTGGGAAAGCATCACTGGAGCAGCGTCTCTCCTGTGGGCGTGGGTGGCCAGGGCGTGAGGCTGGTCCATGTCCGGGAGTGTGTGTGTCCGGGAGGCCCAGTGAAGGCGCCAGCTCGGGGCTGGAAGTCCTTCCCGGGGGACAGCTCTAAGCCTCCCTGCTACTGCCCGGCCCGCCGCTCCTCGGCCCCTGGCTTTGGTCTCAGCCGCCTCCACGTGACGGCACGGCGGCCTGGCGGGGAGCATCGTGCCGGGCCACAGTGCGGTGGAGCGCAGGTGCACGTGTTGGCCCAGGCTCCTCGCGGTGGGAGAGGCCTCCAGTTTCCCCAAGCACAGATCAGACTCGTTCCCCCACCCCACCCCTGCTCCCACACCCACGTCCCCCTCCAGACGTCCAGAAACACAGGGACCGTGCATCCTGCCTTCTCTGGGGCCTCCATGGCATCCTTGCCCAGCTCCCCGCTCTCGGTCAGGGTCAGCCGGCTCGGCGGCGCCGGCTCGCACCCAGGGTGCTCCTGCCCCAGCACTGCCGGCCGCCCCTGCCTTCTGCTCCTTCCCACAGGACTTCTTTTTCGCCAGGCAGGTCAGGGTTGGGGCTCAGTGGAGAGCGAGGTGAAGCCTCCCCTCGCTGAGGAGCGGCTGGGATGACCTGCGTGAGGCTGTGCTCTCCTGAGGCTGTGCCAGCGTGAGGCTGTGCTCGCGTGAGTGTGAGTGCGTGAGTGTGCACGGGAGAATGCGGGAGTGTCTGCGAGTGTGTGTGCGTGTGTCTGGACAGTCACCAACTGGGGGCGCGACCCCGCCCAGCCTGCTGACCAGAGGTGCGGAAGGAAAGGAGGGAGCGTTTAAGTGGGAGGAAGGGGAAGAAGGGGGGATGGGCAGGCCTGGGAGGAGGGAGCGTGAGGGAGGAGGGGGGAGGAGGGCACGAGGTGGTGCTCCTGGCCGGGAGCCCCCCCTCCGGGCCGCAAGGGGAACTGGGCTGCTGCAGCTGTGAGGCTTCTGCGGTTAGGAAGCAGCCGCCACATCCACCTTCTGAGCAGCGCGGGGGCCCCTCCCACCTCTAGCAAGGCCCCGACCTGCCAAGCCTCAATTTCTCATTTCCGAGGTGGGGACGACACTCTGCGGAGCGCGGAGCAAGGACTCGCCGCCTGGGACCTGGACGGGCCGGCCGGCGGGAGCGGACCTGGCCTCCAGGACAGCGCCCCGGGGCTCCTGCGGGCATCGGCTCTCAGGCCCAGGCTGTGCTCCCCACACAGCTGCCCCACGTGGCCGTGTCTGTTTTCCTTCGATGCTGAAGAAATGAGCGAAGAAAAGGCAAAGAGCTGGTGGAGAACTTTCTGCTCATGGAGGCTGCGGGGCTTGGCCCTCCCCGCGAGCTGAACTTTGGGTCCCTGTGCTGGTTTATTGCTCTGAGCAACCTCTGGATGTCTTGCCTGTTGGCTGTGACTTGACCTATTGATTTACTACAAATCATTTATCGTTGCCAATGGGCCAACATGAAGCCCTCGCTTATCTCCAGCCTGGCGACATCGTCTGTCTGGGGACTCACTCCCACGGTGCCCTGGAAGGGGCCTCGGCAGAGTCACGTCCTGTTCTCTGTGTCCAAGTCACGGCCCCACCCTGGGCAGGCTGTGCACCTGGCGCGACTCCTTGGCTACCTCCTAATGCTCCATCGCACACCTCTGACGGGGAGGTGCTGCGGCTGGGGGTCAGTGGGGGGAGTTGGGGTGCAGTGGGAAGCGGCAGAAAGGGGCATTCGGTGCCAGTGGCTCCTTCCTCTCCCCTGGGCCCAGCTGAGTAAGCCCTTCCCGATGGCTGGACACAGTTGAGAAACAGTGGAAATGAGGTCACCAGCCAGCAAGATTCACTTCCTCTGGACATTTGTAGGCAGCAAGAGGAAAAAACTGCAGGTCCAGCCAAGGTGCCTCTGAATGCCTGCGTGATGTTTATTTTTGCTAACAAAGTGCACCCCCCCCACACACACACAAACACACAGATGTGAGCTGTGCAGAGCGGCCCTGAGTCCTCACGTGGGAGTCCACCGGCTCACATGGCCCCATGACACAGGCCCCAGACGCTGGTGTCTGCCCAGACAGAGTCCACCAGCTCCATCATGTTTCCAGGAGTGAGGCAGAGTCATCGGGCCTGTTTTCAGTGTTTTGTGCTTCTGAACCCAAATCGCAGGGTTTTGCCCCAGGCAGGAGCAGCCATGCCAACTCTGCATGCACTTTGGGGAAATGAAAGTCAAACTCCCCAAGATCGAAAAAGGAAATGAATCTAGCTGGCTCTGTGCCTTTCTCCTGGTCTCCCCCATGGCGGCCCCCTCCCCAGGCCCCGTCTAGACCCTTCCAAGCTGCTGCAGGCTGTTCTGGGATCTGGCACGTGTTTCCTCCAAGGCAGACCCATGTCTGAGGACCCCAGGGAGGAAAACGGGCGTGAGTGTCTCGTCCCCTCCGTGCCCCCAGCCCTGACAGACCCACTGCGCGAAAAGGACAGTGTTTTCTTGATCATGACTTTTGGAGCCACTTCCTCAGACGTCTCCACTCCTGAACTGCTGACCGACACGGGTCCTGCCGGGAGTCCTAGAAGCTCATGTCCTGACACCTTATATTTTCCCCTTTCTCACAATTTTGGTCTTCCATGCATCAAGAAGACTACTTCTCTTAATAATTAATTATGCTGGCTATTTAAAGCCTCCGTGGCTATAATCAGAAACCTCAGCGTTATCTCTTGCCAGAGAGAGCTCCGGGATTATAAATTTTGATTCCCACTGTTCTGAAAGGAACTTAAAGAAAAACGAATCAAAGTTTCTTCTCAGCCTTTATTTAAGTGCCATGGCCATTTTTTCCTGTGGAAAAACATTCCTCAATGGTTTTATAGAGAGAGTTGCTAATATTTCACACCCTCACATTCCAGAAATTCCTATGCAAATGACATGTGAAGGACTCCCGGGTATCTGGGGACTGAACAAGTGGGCTCTGGTATCAAGGGGCTGCTTTCTGGCTGGGGCTGGGGTTCATTTCTTGCCTCGGATGCCTTGACGCAGCCATGTCACGGGGGACAGGAAGGAGACCCTGTTTCTTCTGCCTCCCCCCGACCCCTCCCCAGCCCAGGAGCTCTTCAGGCAGAGGCCGACAGGCTGAAATTCGTTCATGGAGATGTTTAGAAAGGGCCAGGAATTCGGCTATAACAAAAGTCCGTGCATATTTTTGTTTAACTTGGGTTTTGCAAAATTTCGGGGCATGTGAATGTGTCTCATTTCCACTCAGAGGGGGTCTCAGAAAGGCAATCAAAACACAAAGCCAAAAGATGACCTGAAATTTGTTTATTTTAATTATAAAAAGATTCTTCATTGTTGGCCGGAGCTGCGAGTCTAACAGTATATAATGAACGTGCACATGCTTAGCGTTTGATTTGTAGAAATTCTCCCAAGGAGCTTTTCTGGGGCCAGTGAACTCCGGGGTGCAGTGGGAAGGGCTGGTCCCTGTGGAGACAGGGTCCTCGAGCACCAACTGGGTTACGGGAGGGCATAGGAGGGGGGTAGAGGAGCCTGCGGGCGCGGGGCCCCCCTCATTGAGTCTTCTCGGACTGCAGGCCTCGGAGGCAGCATGCTAGTGGACGTGGTTCAAGGCCCCTCCGAGCTGGGCACCCTTCTCGCTGAGGCCCCGCAGACTGGCCAGCCGGAAGCTGGAAGCGGATACTGTGATCCCCTCCCGGCGTGTTTATTTCTAAAGGGCCCACCATCTTGTGGAACTTCCTGCGAAGCCAGCCCGCCGCGAGCAGGGTGGAGCAGTGGCGGGGTGAAGGGTGGACAGGCCTGGGTTTGGATCTTGGGTTTGTCCTGATTTATCCTCTCCACACTTGCAAGCACCAAAGCCCATCTTTCCCTACCGATGTGTGTCAAGGAGGGAAGCCCCTGCCCCCAGCGGTCATCAGGCAGTGCTGCTTGAGGGCTCCTGTGAAGCATCGCGCGGGCGGGGAGGGGCCGTGCTCTCTCTGGTGGAGCTACCTGCAGTGGCGCTGGCAGAGCAGGTCAGTTGGTCAGTTGCACATTGGCCAGTTGCAGACCAGTGTGGGGGGGGTGGGGGCACAAGGGTAGCAATCAGAGGGAGGAGATGCTCATGCTCAGCCTGTGGCAACTGGGGTGTGGGGGGATGAGCCACCGAGCGCGAGCAGTGTCCCGAAGCAGCGAAGCTCGGGGGGCTCGGCTACCTCGCCCAACACCTTGATCCTGGTCTGACTTGAGGCTTCTGTTGCTCAAGTTGCCCCGTCCTGGAGCTTTGCAGCAGCAGCCCCAGCAGGCAACACTTGGAGGGATGGTCACCAGCAACACGGGCTCGGGGCTCCCGAGCTGCCTGCATGTGTTCACCCACGGCTTTCATGGTGCACACAGAAGGGGGAGGGTTTGCGTCTGCAGGACACGCACCGTCCTGGCGCAGGCAGACCGGCAGCGCACATGGCTCAGGACGGGGTGGGAGATGCTTGGAATTTTGAGGCTCGTGGCCAAGGTGCTGGTGGGGGGTGGGGGGTTGGGGACTCGATGTTCCGGGGAGAGGAGCTTTGCTTCTGGCTGGTGAGTCAGGGAGGTCAGTTGGGGGAGCCAGGCCTGGAGGGACAAGGACAGGACTGGGCTGCGTGGACGCGGGGGAGAGCATTCCGGAGGGAACAGCGTGCACGGGCGAGGAGGAGGCACAATGGGGCCTGTGTGAGGCTCTGCGGCGCGTCCCGCTCGGCGCTGGGCGGGCCGGCCCGTCAGAGGCTGCTTTGTGTGTGGGGCCAAGCACCAGCGCTCCCGGCCTGGGCTGCACGTCTGAATTCTTGCATTAAAGACCCAACACGGGAAAAGCACAGAACCGGAGGTTTTCTTGGAGTTCAGCAATTTCAGTTTGGATCCAGTTCTTTGGCAGGACCCGTGGCAGAAGCGTCTTTATGGCTCCGTTACGTCCCCCAGCCCTCTGGCCTGTCTCTACACCAAACGTCCCTCAGGACCGTGCTCCCATTGGGACTTTGAACCCCAAACACTAAGAGTGGGTTCTGGAAGGAAACCACAAAGCCTTTTATTGGCAGGGGAGGCAGCTCCCTTTCCAGAATGTTCCACGGAGGGCCTGAGAAGCTTCATGGCGTCTGATTTGATTTGCGGGAGACCCAGGGGTCGGTGGCAGGTGCTCTTCAGGGATGAGGCCCCTCCCCCCGCTGGACCAGGGGTGCGTTCTCGACTCCAGTTGCCCCCGAGAACTGACTCCTGTCAGTCCCGCATTGGGCCAGCCCCCCAAACAGGGCTGAGCCCCTTCTTCCTGTTCTCTGCTCACTGCATTTGATAATTGTAGCAGGGAAAAGAGGGTGCTGGCCGGAGGCACGGGGTGAAAGAATTCACCAGAGACAGAGTGGAGAACAGGAAAGATTTATTGAAATACCCTGCAAGGCATGAGGGGGTGAGATGGGCAATATCGCCTGCACCCCAAGAAGGGCCCCCCTTTGACAACCTGTTGCCTGCGGGGATGTCTGGTCTTGGGAGCTGACCTTCGACACAGGCTGTGTCCTGCCCTACTTGCATTCACGGGCCTGATGGCCTGGTTCCCATAGCAACCACATTGATTCCCTTCATCTGAGTGTCCCAAGCCTTCCTGCTGGGCAAGGAGTGGGGACTCAGGGTTTACCCTCAGCAATGACATCCGGTTATGAGGCCTATGCTGTTCCACAAGCGCAGACTCAGACCCCCGGAGGGCCTGGGCGTGTCTCGGGGTGCCGGGGGCCTGTGCTGGGACATCCTGACAGTTAAGCAGGGGACCCGCTGGCTGTCAGCTTCCCACACCCTGTCCCTGGGGCATGAGACATGACACTCCTTCTCTGCGCCCGTTTTTGCTGCTGTAACCAGTAACTGAAGATGTCGCAGCTTAGGTCAGTACAAACGCACCGTCTGGTCCTTGAGATCAGAACTCAGACGGGCCCCAAACCAAAGTGCGGCAGGACCTGGATCTTTCTGGAGGCTGTGGGAGGGTCTGTTTAGTTGCTTTTGCAGCTCCTGGGCCTGCACCCGCCAGGCAAGTGTGTCGCTGCCTCTTGCTCCGTTGTCCCGTCTCTCAGACTCCGGCCTTGCTCCTCTTGTGAAGACCCCCGATTTGTCAGGCACCCGGATAGTGCAGGGAGAGCTCCCCAACCTGACCTTTAAACCTCACGCCCAACCTTGTCCTTTTCGCTCCAGAAGGTGCCGTGGGCACGGGTTCTGGGGATGGGGGCACGGGGCCTGGGGAGGGTGATGTTTTGTCTGCCACACACTGCCGAAGCATTCTCGATGAAAACACTCATTTTGGGAACTTTGTGTTAGACAGCAGGTTTCTGTACAGCAACATGTCGGGGCTGTTAGTGCGCTGGTGTGTCCCACAGGCCCCAGGAGAGAGGCCGGCGTTGCTTGCCCACCTTGTCGGGCCAGGAGCACGTGAAATCCCACGTCTCAAGACCAGGGAGGACAGCCTCGGCCAGCCGGGAGCACGGGGCCCGTGTGAGTGGGTCCCACTGGACGGAGGTTTGGGGTGTAGCTTCAACAAGTTACAGACGAGGAGCGTGGCTCTGGGGCACGGCCCATTCTCCGTAGGCCACCACTTGCCGTGGTGCCCAAGGGGGGCAGGCTCCCCACTGAGGAGCTGAATGGCCTCTGCAATGGCTGCCTGGGGGTCAGGCGGCCGCAGCCCCACCCTGAGGTCAGCCTCAGCCCCACCCTCCGAGGCAGAGGGAGAATCAGGCCTCTTCCCCCACCACAGCCACTCTCCCCGCAGGGCGTGCCCTGCCCACATTCCCAGCTCCCTGCCTGCTCCTCCGGCTCCCGTGCCACTCCTAGCGCAGCTGGAGTCACTAACAGCTGTCTCCCAAAAATACCCGCGGCCATTTCCCCGGGCCCTGCATATTCCAGGAAGGTGGGACGCGGCTGCCACAGCAGGGGCGGGGCCAGGAAGCTCCTGTGAGTCAGCGGCAGGCCCGGCTGACTTGGGGCCTCGGGGTGGGCTGGGCGGGCTCACGCCCTGGTTGGGCTCGTTCATGGGCTTTCTCCAAGTGGACAGCAGTGCCGGGAGACAAGTCCACGCGCTGGGCATCGGAACGGGCCTCTGACCACCCCATTAAACCCTGGACCTGGTGCCACCCCCACCCAGCTCGGTGTGCTGAGTTTAATGCCAAGAAGTGCATTCCCGAAGCTGCCCCTCGTCCCCGGCCTCCCTGCCCCACTGAGTGCTCTGGGATTCAGACTCGGGAGCACTCGTCAGAGGCCGGGAGCACCCCGTCAAGGCCGCATGCACGGGTCCTCAGGGAAAGTCTCCCGGGGCTTTTGCACTCGTAGCTACCTGGCTGTGGCAGGCGCTCTGGCCTGAGCCTTCATGAAGTCAAGACAGGCGAGCGCTGGCGCCCGGCCCCCAGGCCCTGCCCTCGCCTGCCTCTCCCTGGCACCGAGCCGGGCCAGGCCTGGGCCCACTGTCACCTCCTGGCTGGGCTCCCTAACGCAACCATCCCACACCGGGTAGGTTCATTACCGGTTCAAGCAGCCCTGTTGGTGTTTTCATGTTCTCCGCTGTTCCCGTCGCACTCCGCTGCACTCCTCCGTGCTCCACACCACACCGGGCTGCACCGCACCGCCCTCCGCCGCCCTGGCCCTAAAAGCCCAGTCTCTTGGCTCAGGTGCGCCCACCTGTGCAGGCCCACACCCTACCCCAGGTGCCGGCCATCAGGCATGCATGTCAGCTAATGGTGGGAGGGTGGAGAAACCTGATACCTTTTACTTACCCTACACGCCCCCTGCACCTCGTGCGGGTGTGTATGTGTGTGTGCACGCGCGTGTGTGAGTGTGTGTGTGCAGGGCAGGAGAGAGAGGGCTCCTTTGGTGAAGCAGCAAAACAAAATATACACCCTACACACACACACAACGTGTGCACACACATTAATACACGCACACAGACATAGGCAATGCACCTGAACCACACACATATGCCCACACACATGCAAACACATGTGATCATGTCTGCACACACACGTGCCCACACATGCCCACAGACGTGCACACACAGACACCACAGAGCACGTCTGCTGGGGTCACCGCGGGAGCTGTGCTGCCTCATCTTCCTTCGAGGAGCTTCTGGCTCCTTTGTGACCAGACTCAGCTCACCCGTCAAGGCCACATCCTGAGCCGCCCTGGACCGGGCTCGGTGGGTGCGGCGTGGGGGCCCATACGTGTCCGCCAGGGCTCTCGCGTGGAGCTGGAGAAGTGTCGCTCGCCTGGTGGGCCGTGCTCTGCTTCCTGCTGCTCACCCTCACACTCGTGTGAAGGCATCTCCCCCAGTAACCTCTTGTCCCCCTACTTTGGAGCTGCAACTGCTTCCCAGGGGACCCAAAGTGTGTTGTGGATTGGTGGGGCAGCTGGGTTATTTGTGGGAGGCATGGCCTTGAGGGGAGGGGAGGGCTGCAACGATGAAAAGGGGGTACAGGCAGAAAGAAGGGTGGGGGGCCAGGCAGGTCAGGAGGCTGTGGGGAGGAGGCGTGGAGCCCCGACAGATGGAGGGACGTGAGCTCAGGGGTCCCTTCCCATTCGCATACACAGAATGCCTGGGTCTGGGTCTGTGCGGGGCGGGGGTGGGGGGGTCCTGTTGCACAATCTGCCTGGGGAAGGAAGTCGCTGCTACAGCTGCTGAGTCTGCTGCGGGACTCTGCCCGCTGGGGTGGGGGGAGGGGGCCCTCAGGGAGGTGCCTGAGGGCTGGGGCTGGCACCCCGAGGAACTCCTGGCCGTGTCCTCCCTGTGGCGCCCCGGCCCCATCATGGCCTCCATCAAGGCTGGGATCGTGAGCCACCCTGTCTGAGGCCCCTGCTTCCTCCGGGGTGACCCTCCCGTCCAGGGGCCTGTGTCTGGGATCTGCAGATTTACCCCACGCTGTGATTTACCCCACGCTGTGGGGGGCTGTGCCGAGACGGTGCTAGCCGGGGTGCTCGCCGTGTGGGGAGAGGAGAACCTGCTCGGACCTCAGGACCCAGGCTCTACCACGAGGCTGACCTCAGAGTCAGCAGACCAGGAGGATGCTTCCAGAAATGACTGCCGGGCCCCCGGTGCCGGCCGCTTCCCACCCTTCTTAAGCGGTGCTCGAAATGCCATCACTGCCGCCCCACTCTGTTCACACAAGACCTCACCCTCTCCGTGCCCCACTCCGGGCTCAGCTGGCAAGTGCAGAGCAGAGACGGGAAGGGAGTGGCCCCGTGAGGCTGGGGGTGGGGAGACGCCAGAGGAGGCCCGAGACAGACGTGAAAGGTGCGCTGACGTCCTCGCCTGGCTCCTGTGAAGGCGGCAGTGTTGGCTACAGGGTTTCCAGACATCAGTGAGTTACGATGAGGCCAGGGTGGCCCCTAATCAAATCTGCTGTTCTAGGAAGAGGAGAGAGGCCTCCAGAACGCCGTCCGGACATGGAGGGAGGGGGTGTGGGATGCGGCCAGTGGCCAGGAAACACGGGGCCCGGGAGCTGGAAGCGGGAGGGGGAGAGCAGGGCCTGTCAACCCTCAGTTTTGCACTCGAAGCCTACAGAGCTGTGAGGGGATCGGTTCCTGCTGGGCAGCACCCACCCCCGGCGCCCCAAGTCTGTGCACTTGGTGCCCACCGTCCTGGGAAGCGGAACCGCTGTTCACTCGTCCTAAAGACTGGATTCACCGCTAGGACGGACAGCAGGGACCACGGTTGTTGTCCACCAAGGGTGCTGGGAGTCTTGGCTGAGGAGACGAGGGGCAGGGAGAGAACTGGCCAGTCTGGGGCTGGCTGTGCAGGTGGGAGGCGCAGGACCAGGCCACAGGCTCAGCTGCCCCGCCTTGAACACATGCTCTGGGAAGTAGACTTGCAGGAAAGTGGCCCGGGTATTTGCCGGGCCATGCTGGAGAGGGTGTGAGCCGCACATGGGCAGATGCCAAGCCCTGGACAGGGAGGGATGTCCACGCTGCAGGGCCCTGGCCAGCTCAGGTCCAAGGAGTGAGCGCAGGAAGGAAGAGCTGGCCTGCCTGCTGCCTCTCCCAGGGACCTGGAGATGGTACAGGTGCTGCAGGCCCCAGGCGTGTGGGGCTCCCTGGGGAGCGAGGGAGAGAATAAAGTGCATGTCAGGAGCTTGGGGTCTGTGTCTGGGGTGTGGTAGGACCTGGCTCCTGGCCAGATCAACACCATCTCATTAGAAACTCCCCGAGTGACAGCCCTGCACAGCTCTGGGGATCAAACGCTGTACCCCAAAGCTGTAGTTCCTGCAGCTCAGAAGTCCCTTCCAAGGGGAACATGGCAGCCCCGAGCCACGCTTCTCAGACCTGGGCTGGGAGGAGCTGCCGGCTCCCTGGAGATGCAGCAAAGCTGAAATTGGAGTCTGCCTGGGGCTGGAATGCGGTGACACACCAGCCTGGCTGTGGCGGGCCGGGCTGTGGTGGGAGTGGAGCCGGTGGCTCTGGCTCGCTGGGATCAGATGAGACAGTCCTGATGTCTCGGGCTTATGTCTGAACTTGACAAGAGTAAACAGCAGCCAGCGCCCAGGAGGCCAGGAGACACGCTTCCTCGCAGCTTCAGGGGTGGTGGGCCGGCCCCAGACCACACGCCTCCTGTTCAGATGCCCGGCCTCGAGGCTGGGGTGGCCCGCCTGACAATGGGGTGTTTATTTCACTGCACACTTGCACCAAAGGTACACATCGGTGCTCACTCTTCTCCTTTCTGGAAAGTGTTCTCACTCATGCTAATTTTAAAATGAACTTGCATGTGGGGGGAAAATTCATTTCAAATCAAAATTCTTCATTTCTAACAAAAAGGTCTCCAAGCCCAGGTGACAATCTACTTCAAGTGGTGCCAAGGATAGCAAATTCCTCCATGAGATAAGAATGGGCACTGCTTATTGGGGCTTATTAAAATACCCACATCGAGTCGATCAACAAACATGAGCTTAGTGGTAAATATGACGAGAAAAACAAAAAATGAACGCAGCCCGGACGTATGTGATTATAGGTTTACAAGTGATTATGAGATTATATGCGACAGCCGGAGAGCCGGGTGTGCTGATCTTGGAAGGAACCAGGCAAACAGCCCCCGGGGCAGCTGCAGGGCAGCCCAGCCTCATGGAGTCAGGGCCTACACTTGCTGGCTTCGTGGTGTTGGCCAGAGCTTGGGTGTGGTGCCGCTTCTATTTTCTCCCCTGGGAACTGGGTATAATGGTCGCTGTGATGGGGTTACTCAGCACGTGGTGACTCATGCCTATGTGGTCACCATGGGGACACTTGTGACAAGGGCCGGATACCCCATACCCCTTACCAACCTCCACGCCTGTCAGAATTCCTAAAAGCTGGGCAACACAAATGGAAGTGAGAACAAACGAGTGAATTCATTGAATTCATTGAAAAAACACATCTTCCCGCCGGGTGTGCTAGGGTAGTGCACAGATCATCAGACAGCAAATGCCGTGTGCAGCACAGAGGCTGGTAACACCAGGCAACTGGAAATACCCAGGAAGCTCGATGCCAGTGCACAAGTACCTGGTTATTTTGGAGGAGAACTTGGTCATCGTTATCAAGACCCATTGCCGTCTACACCCGGACCCCATAATTCTGTTCCTGAGAAGGCTATACTTAAGTTGAGGCAGGTAGGTAGGATTACAAGAATAGAAAAATCCAATTATATATCAATGGCTGCTGTGTCACAGGAACCTAAATTCTCTAGCATATTACATAGTTATTAAACATGACAGAGCAGATACCAGCTAGAGGGTATATATAAAAAAATGTGAAATAGGTTGCAAGGTATTAAAGTAATTAATTGTAAATATTTTTAAATGATATATTTATATGCATATGGATAGAGTCAAAACTAAAAGAAATGCTATATGTTTTATATTGTTAAAGAGATTTGGCTATGATTACCTGTGCATTGTTTTATTATTAAATATATTAAAATACATGCAGTTGCTTTTACTTTTTCCGTACCACCTGTTATGACCCTATAACTCCTTGTGATTCATTTTGCGTTGACCTACATTAAGGGCCTAAAAATCGATGCAGGATTCGGTGAAGACAGTTGTGAGCTATGTTCTCATTGGGGCAGTTTGATGTCGCGACTTGATTTAGAAACATGGGCTGAGCGTGTGTGTGCGTGTGTGTGTGTGTGTGTCCCCAGGGAAAACCTGGTGCCTCCAGATTCACATTGGCTCACCCACACTTGTTCACCTCAGTGTAAGAACTCCAGCCTCTTAACCTGCTAGATGGGCCTCTGTGACAGCTCTAGAGAGCTTCAGAAGTCACCGGGCATTTCTGTCAGAGAGGGAAAAGCTCATCTGGCAAAGAACCAAGTGACTAAAAAGATATCACACATGACGGAACGCACCTGCCAGGTGGGGATATCTGGACATTCTTTGGATGAGGGTTTTAAGGAATCCTGAACGTTTGTGAATGATAAAGGCACTCTCAGCTCGCAGTGAAGATCAGCCCCCCATGGGCAAGGAAGAGGCTATTTTTGTCCCTGGGGTCCAGTTACACAGCCTGGCCTGGGAGCTTTGTTCTTGAATCCGTGCTGTCATCAAAAGGGCCCACACCAGCCCAGCCCAGCGCGGGCGCGGCTCAGCTGTCCCCACCGGGCCGCCCTTCGTCATGTGAGCGGCTCAGGGCTTTTTCTGGGTCTAGAATGCCTGCGGCCACGCCTCCTGCCCACCTCCTCCTGGCAATCTCCTCCATCTTATTCTCAACTCAGTTTCCCCGCTTGCAACCCGCTCACCCCACCCCCCCAATCCTCGGCAGCCTGGGCGGGCCCTGCCTCTTCTCCTCCCCAGCCAGGTCTCATCAAGGTGGCTGCTGCAAAATCATCCACTCCGGACTGAACCCCTGGTCCAGGGGAGAGCTGTGGGGTTCACCATGCCCTCAGGGCATGTGCGGTCCATGGAGACACTGCAGGGCATCTGTGGAGTCTCCAGGATCTTGGGCCACGTCTGGGCCCTGTCAGGGGCAGACAGCTTGGTGACCGCCCAGCAGGCCCGGCTCCTTTGTCCCCACCCACCCCCCAGGTCCCCTTCTTTGCCGGGGATCAGAGGGTCTGGCAGGACACCCTCCCACCAGTGGGGCCGAGGGGAAGTGGGCTGGGGTTCTGGAAATTTCACTAATGAGCTCTGAGCATGAGGTTCAGGGGGGTGCTCTTCGTGGCCGAGAGGCAGGGCAGGAAGCGGGGTTCCCTGGGACCCGCAGGTGTGACGGTGCTGGGTCTGCAGTGTGACGGCACGAATGCCTTGTTTCCTACCAGCCTTTTCTGGAGTTTTCTCTGTTTTGTCATTGATACACTTCACAGGAAAACGGCCGTCGCTGAGGGTTTCCACCAGGTGATGAAATGGCCCTGGGGCCACCCGCACCCCCAGGTCAGGGATTTCTGCAGAAGGGGCTCAGCACATGGTGACTGGTCAATTGATGAAAGGATCGAAGCAGAGAAACCCCAGGAAGGCCTGCCTGCCAGGGCCGGGCGCCTCGCGATCGCTGTTCGGAGGGAGTCGCTGACTGGAGTGTGTCTACGCAGGCCTGCCAGGCCACAGGGCGGGGACTTGAGGGGTTTAGGTCAGAGCATGCAGGGTCTTTGGGATGAGCAGGCAGGGTCTTTGGGGGGGGTGGGAGCCCCCAGGGGAGGCCGAGCTGGCTGCGTCTGGGGGCTGCGTCATGGCGTGGCCACATGGACAGAATTCGCCTCCTCAAGGACACGTAGGGCAGAGAGGTTCCCCTCACAGCCCCTGACCAGCGGTGTCGAGTGGACGCTGAGCTCTGTCTAAATTCAGCTGCGACACCTTGGGGGTCTCCCAAAGGCACACGGAAGGGCACAGTGCATGTGGCCTTGCGCAGGGCCGGGTCCTGTCCGTGAGGTCAGGACATGCAGGGGCCCCAGCAGAGGCCCCTGGAAGGGGCCACACATCTCTGGGGAAGGCCTGGCCCCCAGATGCTCATGTCTGCTCAGAGCCCGCCTGACTCTGAGGCCCTGGCCCCCTAGTCGGCAGGCAAAGGCGCTGCTTCTCAGCCCTCTCCTTGGAAACGAATGAAGTAGCATCGGATTTTGTGTTTCTCAAACATTTAAATTATTTTCTGGAAGGAGCATTGCATCGCGGCATCATAAGTTCCAGGGTGCGTTGCTGAGAACCAGGTTACAGTCTGTGTGGGTGATGTGCCACAGCCACCCCGGAGTAGTCCCCACGGTGCCCCCTTCTCCTGCCAAGGTGGGCCTGGGCTGGGCAGTGCAGGCTCAGTGTGTCCAGCCTCAGCCGGGTGCGACCCTCTGCTTGGGCCTGTGGGGTCTCAGGACTGTACCCCCAGGGGGGTAAAGGGACGTGCACAGTGTGGGGTACAGTGAGGGGTTCTGGGCTGGTGCCTTCTGCTCACCTGGGTGGGGTGATGTGCCCAGAGCCAGTGCAGGGTGAAGGCTGAAGGACGAAGTGTGCGGAGTCCGGGGAGGGCTCAGCAGAGCTCAGCCGGGGCAAGGGGAGGCCCTGCCCAGCCGTCTGGGAGAGGACAGCCAGGGCACGCCTCAGAGGCCACTTGGCTGGGCCCAGGACAGCATGTGGGGCCGCTTAGGCCTGGGCACGGAGGGGCGCTCACTGGCCTGGAGGGGCGTGATGTGGGAGGCTTTGGGGTAGGAGCCGGCACGATGGAGACGAGACTGGGGGGAGAGGTCCACGCTGCCCTCAGCCCGGATGGGGAGGCGGGAGGGAGGGCGCCTGGGGGCAAGCTGAACCTTCCGGAGAGGTTGGGGGCCTGGGCTGGAGGGTGCTGGTGTGGCCCCGTCCTCTCTCCCCTCCCCGCCCCATCCCGCAGCGCCGAGGCCCGGGCCCCGTGCTGGCTCCCCTCGCTGTGGACGTGCCTCTTCGTGCCCGGGTGACGGCCGCTGCCTCCGGCCCCGGCCCCAGGAGCTGGGGCGGGCTTTGTCCCCAGGTCTGCTCGAGGCAAAGCAGATGGTGCTCTGGTCTCCGCAGAGGCGGCAGCCCGGGGCCTTCCCCCCAGGAAGGGAAGTCTTTGGAAGTTTGTAGCAACTGAATAAATCTGTCACTGGATAAGCAGGGCCCGCTCGCTCCCCGTGTGGAGAGAGCTCCACGCTTCCTGTGATTGTTCCAGTTTATTGAGTTTCAGCCTGAGACATGATAACCTCATCCCTGGGCAGCTGGGAGAGGAAGTGGAGGCCGCCCAGCTTCGGGCTCACGAGGGGCAGCGGGAGGCAGGGCTGGCTGGGTTATTCTTGGAAGTTATTTTGAGCTGTGGGCCCGGATCAGCTCGGGTTTCGGTGCCCAGCCTCAGAGCCAGGGCGCGGGAGGCCGCTCGCGCTGCCTTGTAAGAATAGACTCGGCGCTCACTGGAGGCGGCCGCTGCCTGGGCCTGGGGCCACGCGGGCGCCTGTCCCTCGTCCCTCCCCAGCGCCCTTGGTGCCATCCAAGGGAAGGACGTGGAGAGAGAAGAGAAGGCGGGAGGGGCAGGACCTGCTTCCTGAGGCCCCGCGAACACAACTGCCCCTCCTCCGGCTGCTCCTGGGCGCAGAGGTGACTCCCTGGAGAGGCCTGGAGCTGGCGGCCAGGGGAGGCCGCTCCTGCAAGGGGGAACCTCCCTAATCAACTGTTTACAGACAGGGAGCCTCCTGCCCTGGGAAACACGTCCAGGCCAGCCACACGGTCCCTAAGGCCCTGCCCGAACCCCACCTTTACTGCCACAGTCATGAGAGACACTGCTTCCTTCTTGCGCGACGTCCTAGTACTTGGTGAGGCTGCAGGAGCACCGGACAGGCCTGCGCTTGCGTCTCAGGGAGCAGCCAGAGGTCCGGGCGAGCTGCGGGCCAGTGCTCTCCACCCTCTCCCCAGCTCCCGGCAGGCCCTGGCCGGCTTGAGAGCCAGTGGCTGGGGAAGAGGGGCCGTCAGCTCCACCTCCTCCTGGCGTCCCCCTGTGTGCACCTCTGCCCGGATTTCCGCCTTTTCAGGGGAAGGGAGGGGCCCAATGGACGAGGGTGGAGGATTATGGGTGTTTTGGGGGTGGGTGTGATGGGGTCACACTCATCTGAAGAGGGTAAACCTGCACCCCTAAATCTTATACCATCAAACCACTGCTACCTCAATAAAAATACTAGTTAAAAAATATTGGCCTAGCTGGATTCAGCAAAGAAACAAAGTCAACAAAGAAACAAAATATTTATTTTCAATTATCAAATAAGAAACTAGCAAAATTCTCCCTTTCTTAGGGACACTCCAGTCTCCCGGACGGAGACCCGCCTGACTCAGATGACCTCCTTCTAAATTAATTACATCTGCAGTCACCCTGGCTCCCAGGAAGGCCATATTCTGAGTTCCCGAGGGGTAGGGCGGTAGTAAGAATATGGGGGGACATGGCGGATGTGGGTCATGTGCCTTGTAGACGAGCACACGGGCAGGAAGATACAGCTCCCCAGCTCCCCCACGTAGAGACCACTGCCGCGAGTCAGACCATGTCCTGAAAACACACCTTAAAGTGACACTTTTGTACCTGCCCGACTCCGAGTTCTCTACCTTTCTGCTTCACTAAATTTCTTCTCATCTAATACCCAGTCGATGTCCAAACTGTATGTTCCTTACGGTAGTTGTAAGTCAAAACCCAGCCAGGGCCTTTCACTCTTGCTGGCCGCTGAGCCCCAAAGGGCCCCTTAATTCATCACTGTTCTGCTTGTTGTTACTGACTTATTGGGGGTCACCTTGGCTGCAGGTCTGGCCGGGATTTGTCAGCAGTGTCTGACCAATTAGCTCGTTCCGCTGTCCTCTGTCCTGCCGATAAGCTGGTGCCCGTGTCACGCGTCTGGACGGAAAGGTTTTGGGTAGAAGACCTTGCCCCGCTGCTGGCATTCACGTCAGGAGACACGAAGGGCCGGTGGACCCACGTCAGGCGTCTGGGTCTGTGGAAGGGTCAGAGGTTCCTGCGTGGGGTGGGACGTGATGACCTTGAATGCTCCTTGCCATGTGGAGGGTTTGCAACTTGGAAGTTTCTGGTAGCTGAGACAGGAACTCACCCCTCGTGGTGAAGGAGGCTGTTAGAGTGTTTGGGAATTGCTGCCCTTTGGGGTTCGCACCAGTCCCCAGGCTTCCTGCCCTTGGGTTCCCGACACTGTGTCCACAGAGTGGGGTGCTGGGGACGTCTGAACCCCTGTCTACTTCCGTCTCCCTCCGAGACTGTGTCCAGGAAGGAACATCTCTCCAGTACTAGTTTATTTTCCTTAGAGGAATAATTTGCAGTGAAACACACGCATTTCGTGTGCACACTTGCTGATTATTTGACAGCGCAGGCACTGCAATAACCCAGACCTCTGTCGAGATACAGAGCATCCCTTCACCCATAAAGCACCCCCGACCACCCCCCCCAACCTGGGGCCCTGCCCAGTCAGTCCTGGCCCACCCAGAGCTAACTGCTGTCTGACCTTTCCCCAGCGGATTATCTTGCCTGTTCTAGAACTTCTTGTAATTGTCACTAACAGTGTGTTCCCTTCCAGGCCGCGGTTCAGGCACATCCTCAGGGGCACAGATGACAGCCCCCCCCCCCACTGGCCCCCGGAGCTTGCGCCGCGAGCCCAGGACCATCCACGCTCCTGCAAGGCCACCTGGGCTGTTTTGGGCCCTTTGCTGCTTTGCCGAAATTCTCGCACCTGAGATTTGCGCCGGTTCCTCCTCCCCGGCCCTGTCCAGGGGGGAAGCGCGGGGCAGAGCAGCCACGCTCGCCCTTTTGTCCTCTTGCAGGAGGTTGTCCAGTCTGCCCAGCCACTTGTTGAAGAGACGCCCCTGACCCCACCGGCGGTCGTGGCGCCTCTATCCCGCGTCAGGTGCCGGTGCGCGGGTGGGCTGGCTTCGGGCGTCGCGTGTATAGAGTCTTTTGCAACTGTGACTTTCTAAAATGAATTCGTCTTTCATGATTGGTCTTTCTCAACAGCTGCCCCTGCTGCTGAACGCATCCAACGAGCCTGCGGTGCGTGAACTGAACTTGTCCCTCTCTGGTGGGCACGGCCCCTGGTCAGGAAGAAGCGGCGTCTGTGCTCCCCGTGGCGCCTGCCCCCGCGCCGGGTCTGGAGCCGGCCTTGGCGGGCGAGGGTGGTGGGCAGGCCGTGCGCGGACGTGGTGCCCTCGTGCCCCGGGAAGGCACAGGTGGGGCAAAGGGCAGAAAAGACCCTTTACCTCAAGGGTCCACCTTGTGGGCCTGTGGGAAGGGAGAGGGGGCGGTGGCTGAGGGGCCGGAGGGGTGGCAAGTGGGGCCCAGAGGCGGCCCCTGGCTCAGTGCAGAATCACTGAGAAAAAGCCTCCTGTGAAGAACGACACACGTCTCCTCCCGGGCCCCGGGGAGCTGGGTCACCCCAGCACGGCTCGGGGCCTCGGGGCAGCCACCGGCTCCCTCCAGGCCCGGCTGTGTTGGGGACGCTCGCCGCCGCCGCTGCGGGTCCTCTGGCCCCGGCCATGGGCCTTCGTCCCAGTGACTCAGTGGAATTGTTGCAGGACTTGTCCCGGGACCCACAGGCCACCCGGGAATTCCACTGGGAGCCTTAGACGAGGCCCCAAAGATCAAGAGGAAAAGAAGAGGAAGCTGGGCTGAGTGGGGCAGGGCGAGTGGACGAGAGGGCGGTCACGCCCAGGCTTGCGGCCCGGCGCTCTGTTTGGTGCTGCTGTGGGGTCTTTGAGAAAAGCGAGATCCTGCCCTCCACCCCCAGAGAGCCCGCGTGCCCTGTCGGTGCCGGCTGGAACGCGTCAGGCGGGAAAAGGCCCATCACCGAATGGACACTATGGAAAGGGCACTGACAGCCCAAGGAGCCCTCCAGGACACACCCCGCCCTGCACGGCGGGGTCCCCACTATCAAAACGCGCTCCCCACCCGCCCCCGCTCCGGACGGGCCCTGTCAGTCTCCTCCTTGGGCGCCAGGTGCGCTGTCTTACCTGAACTTCAGGCTGCCCTGTCCCCGCACCCCGCCCCGAGCAGCAGCTCTGAGCTTTTTTTTATCAGAGAAAATAAGTTGGAAAATTCAGGCGCTGTGATGAGGAGGATGGAGGCCAAGCAAGGTGAGGGCCCCCCCCGGGGGATCACTAAAGAGGGGCCGCAGCCTCCGGGCACCTGCGTCAGGCCAGGGGAGAGAAGAGAGGCCCGTGGACGAGAAAAGGCAGCTCCAGCCGGGACGCAGCGGGCGAGCGCATGACCGCCAAGGCAAGTCCCCAGGCTGGGAGAAAGCGCCACAACCCGGCCTTTCCGGCGCTGAAAGCAGCCTTGGCAGCAGCACTGGGGCCGGGGGCCGGGCTGGCACGGGGCACTGGGCTTGGCCACCCCAGGGTCGAGCGTTCCCAGGCCCCACAGGCAGTCTTGGGCCCGGTCCCAGCAGCACACCCAGAGAGCAGGGACAGCAGCTTCACTGGGGGGCTGATCCCCCCTGGGAGGGACCCCCCAATCCTCCCAGTGGCCCTGATTGGGGTCCCTTTGACGCTGCCTCTTCTGCAGTCCCGAGGGCGAGCGCCGTGCTGTGTGGGAGGAGCAGGTCACTGCTGTTGTCTCCCACCTGGTAGCGGACAGGGTCAGTGGTTCTGGAGGGAACTTCAGAGACGAAAGCTCCGTCGCCTCTTGTTGCAGGAGGGGATGCCGAGACCGCAGAATGTGGGTTCCGCCACTGCTGGCAGGGCCCTGGCTGCCGCTGTGGCCTCCTGCCTCCCAGCTCAGGAGCGGTCTCGGGCGCCTCTGGTGGGACCAGGACAGGGTGGTGGGGCGGAGGGCAGCTTGGAGGCACTCAGGGTCTGTCTGCCTGGGCCCCCTCAGGAAGGCCTGGCAAGAGCAGTGTCTGGGGCTCCAGGTAGGGGTGCAGTGGGGTGCAGAAGGCAATGGGGTGCAGAACATGGTGGGGCACAGAAAGCAGTGGGGTGCAGAATGCAGTGGCAGGGTGCGGCCGTGGTGGATGACACCCTGTCCCCCAGCTTTGCTTTCTGGGAAAACTGCTCTTCACGGTTCCAGCAGCTTCTCGAAGGCCTGAAGATGCCGTGTGAATGCGCAGAGGTTGGGTGGGGAGGGACTTCCCAGTCCTGGGGCCACTTCCCACCGGGGTGGGAAGCCCCGGGCCCATCCTTGCTGGCCGAGGCCCACGCCAGCCCTGTCTGCTCACAGCTTGGTGGCCTGACCTGCTGCCCAGCTCCCCTGCAGACTGGGCTCACCTGGAGCGTGTTGGCGGCCGCGTCTCGTCAGCGGGCCTGAGTTGTGTCAGCAGGGCTGTGGTGTGTGAGCGGCAGGTGGCTGTGCGTGGTGCTGTCCGCCGTCTCCACCGAGTGTGTTCTTCCGGGCGGACACAGATTCTTCCCGTGTCCCTCAGGAATGCCAAGACTCACCTTGCAGGTATCACATGTGGGGAAAATGTCCCGTGCCAGGCCTTCCCACCGTGCGGACTGTGGCGTGTGTGACGTGACAGTCCCGGCTGGCTGCGGCTGCTCCATGTGAGGAGCGGACCTGGAATTCACCAGAGCCGCGCTCGTGACCCTGTGCCGTGCTGGGGTGAAGCGTGCGGTGCCAGGGCCTCCCGCTGCAGACGCGGCCCCCGGCGCGAGCTCACAGTGCGCCACTCACCCCATCCTCTGCCTTCCAAAGCCGTCTCCCCTCCCATTTTCTGAGCAGGGAAACTGAGGCTCCGAGAACCGAGGGGGGAAAGCCGCATCGGCGGCGGCAGGGGCCGGGGGTCGGCGGCGCAGCTACAGTTGAAACCTTGAGCTGAACCTCAGCCAAACCCCTCGGCCCCAGCTCCCACCCCTCCCTGGCCGTCCCTGCGCCCTTTCCACGGGGTGGACGCTCAGGTCCGCCTGGAGTTTCTGCGCCTGCCCAGGCCCCTTCTCTATCCGCCTCCCACCCAGGCATCACCAGGCCCTGAGACCCCGGCCCTGCCGTGAGCGCAGGTGGGGTTCAGACTTCAACCCCTTTTTGGAAAAGCAGGGCGGGGCTGGCCTCCGTGGGAGCAGCGCCAGGGAGGCTCCTGCTCGCCCAGCAACGCCCCGCGAAGGCCGTGACGGCCCCCAGAGGTGGGCAGGGCCCGAGGGTGCCCCTCGAGCGGCTGAGAGGCAGCTCTGTCCACATTTTAACTCTGTCTCTTGCGACGGTTATTTTCCAGAGAAAGGCTTCATTCAGTCAGGACTGCGAGACGCCGCGGTATTTGCTGCGTATGCGGCCTTTGCTGAGTTAGTAACATTATTAGATATTTAAGCAAATCCAAAGGGCCCCGTGCATTCCCTCTCGAGGAAGCACTCTCATCAATTCTGTTGCTTGGGTCATTTTTGTCCTGCTCGGCAGGAGAAAATCGCTCTCCCAGGGCACGGTTTATTCCCCTCAGCGAACCAAGATCCACCCAGTTTATTAGATTTGGGGCAAAGACTGTCACAGCTCAGGGATGTTTTGCAGTCAGGTCCCTCTAACCTGAGAACATTCTTTTAATCTGGGGAATTCCTATGGGAGCCGTAAAGACTCCCGCTCCTGTGGCATATTTCCCTCCTGAATGGAGCTTTCTGACGGGTGATTAACATTTTACCTTTCTGTCAATAAAGTTCTTTATGGGACATTTTTCTTGCTGCATTTTAATGTAATGTTCACTGCCCCAGATGGACGGGGGAGGAGACAAAAGGGCCATTTAAGGCCCTGATTCTAGAATGTTCTTATTATGCGTTGAACTGAATCAAGTCACCCCCAGGGGCCTTGCTGTGTGTGGACATAAGTGAGCTGGAGGTGGCTTTCACTGACCAAGGGGGAGCCGGCCACAGGCAGAGGGTCAGCATCACTCAGGAGTGAGTGTCCACTCAGCCCGGGGCCCTGTAGGTCTTTCAGAACAGCTGCTCCCAGTTCTTTGAGTTTTGGGCAATTCACTAGAAACTTCTCTTTCTGTGTTAATGTGAATGATGTAAATTTTTAGAAAGGGTCAAGTGCATAGATGCTGATATCAGATGCTCAGAGATGCAGCGAGATTTTTGAGGCTCCCCTGCCTCTTTCTGGTAACAGTTGGAGCAAAGATGATACATCTCTCCCTACTGGATTTCCCGCAGGTGCATTGAAACCACACGCTTCTAAGCTGTGCTTGTTGCTCATTCTCCGGGAGGAGGCCAACGTCATTCCCTCCCTGCCATTATTCTTCCAGGCCACAGGAAGTTCAGTCCCCCCAAGAGTCCCTCTCTCGATGGGAAGGGCCAGAGTGGCCAGGCTTGAGGGACTCCAGCTCCTGCACTACGCTCTTAGCCCAGCTGGGCCTGGGCAAGGCCTGGAGTCCACATCTGGGGACAGACTTGGTTTGGCCCTGTGGTTCCCAAACTTCGTGTACATTGGAAGCCCCTGGGGGCTTCAGACATAAATGAGGCTCCCCTCCCCTACTTCCCCACCCATAATCCCCATTTCAGATTCAGTAGGTCTGAGCTGGTGCCCAAGAACGTGAGCCTGAGTTCTCAGGTGACCCCAAGGTCACCAGGACAGGAACCCCACTTTGAGAGTCTCTGCTCTAGGGTGTGCTGGGGGAGCTCGGGGTGTCAGTGGGGCAGGGGCTCTTATCTAGCCTTGTCGGGAATGTGGGTTGAGTGACATCTAGGCTGTGCTCAGGCCCCCATGAGGGGCATTTGTGAGTTTGGGGGTGTCTGGATGTGGCCTGCACCTTGCTTCTTGCTGGGTGCCCTTCCCCGGCAGGCAGACATCACCGAGCCCACTCGGGGACAAGGGACTAGACGTTTGAAGCATTTCCATAACTTGCCCAAGCCCCAAAGCAGCCAGTCAGTTTGGAGAGACATCAGGCCCAGCTCTGCCCGATGTCTTGGCCCCTGGGCCCTGGGCCCTGGGCTCTGCTTCGGCCATGGCCCTTGCAATGACCCTGGGAGCTGAGACAGCGAGGGCCTGAGAGAGCGGCTTGCTCATACAGGCTGTTCCCACCAGACCCTGGGAGCCTCCGTCCACACGGGAGCTGTCAGGGCCCACCCGCTGGCTCCCCTCGCCTCACTGGGATGGCTGGATGGGTCTTCAGTGACCATAACACGGTCCCCCACAGAGGGACAGCGGAAACCCTGGCCCTGGGCCGCTTCTTCCCACTCCCCCTCACTGGTCCTCCCTCAGCAGAGAGAGGAAGTTTTCAGGTAAAAGTGTAGCAGGTGAAAGAGGCTGCCGCCCCGGATTCTGAGCCGGACGGTGCCCCCTTCTCGGCTGAGTTAATCAGAGGTCATTCGGGAGAAGCGGAAGAGCCCCTGGGAGAGAGATGGAGGGAGAAAGCAGGCCTTTCTGGTCCACGCCAGGACACAGTGCATTACAGAGAAGCAGAGAGAACTTGGTGCTTGTTAGGCAGCTGCTCTGCACAAGCATCCCCGCCGAGGAGAATTGCACAAGCATCCCCGCCTTGCAGGTTGCTCCGCACTGGTTGGTTCCCAGACTGACGTGGCCTTGCCGGGCTGGGCCGCCAGCGGCTGTTATCCACCCGTTGTTTCTCTTTGAAATAAAAGGTTGAGTGGTGTGAGGACCCCCCCCCCCCCACCGGCTGGCTCCCCGGCCGCGGCGGCATCAGTGAGAGCAGGACGGGAGGCGGCCACCTGGCTGCCGAGGCTGCGTGGGGCAGGCGTTTTCAGGAGCCTGGTCCAGGGGCGAGGCCTGGCCCGCGTCTATGCAGACCAGGGGCTTTGCGCATCCTGGGAGGGCCGGGCAGGAGATTCCAGTAGGACTTTCAAACGTGCCGCCAGCTCATGGCCTTGGGGGCCGCTGAATCCCACGGCCGGCGCAAGGACCGCGGAGGGCGGGTGTAAGGGATTGGCACCCCGGGGAGAAGCACCTGCTTTCACGCGCCATGTCCACTTTTAGCGCCATCTTTTCAAGGCATCACACAGGAAGGCCCATTTGTCCTGCCCAGCAGTGCGTCTCCCTTGATCCTATAAGAAGCTTCCGGAAGCTAGGTGGTGTTCCTCAGACGCTGCCCCGGTCATCCCGGCAGCTCAGCGATGACCCGGGTTCCCCTTAATGTTTGCCTTTTGGGACAGGTGTCTTCAATAATCAGCCAGGCAGGTGCCGGCTACCCTGACCAGCCTTCGTGCAGAGGCTGTGCTTCGCGGGAGGATGAAACGCTCTGGGCTCTGCGTCTCTGGCCAGGGCACGGACGAGCTCAGGGGTGCAGTTGGGGTTCCAGCGTGCTCAGGCTTTCTGGGCTGAGTTTTAGGCGCCCCCATGCCCAGAAGCCCTCGTCGGGCTGATTGCCTTTTGCTTTTCTCCGAGTGAGAAAGTGCACATCTTTTTTTCTTTTTCTTGTTGGTCTTAATACAGTGCCCAGCAGCACCTCAGCCCTACAGAGAGGGGTGGGCGAGCCCGTCCACCTCATGGGAGGAGGCAGAAGGATGGGTCGTCAGGTGCCTGGAGCTCATCTTCAAAAATGATGGAAAGCCCCACAAGCGGCCAGATGGCATTGTTGTTGACACGCTGGGGCCGCAGCAAGGCCCGTCCCGATGTGGAGGGTCAAGGACTCAACTAGCTGGTCTTTCAGTCATGTTCACCTAACCCTGCCCTGCCCACCCGCCCAGCGTAACCCGACAGCCCCGCTTCCCGACCTCGGCCCGCAGCGCTAGCCCCGTGCCTTGCGGCGCTTCCGGGGGCCAAAGGCCTCGCGCCGGGCCGGGGTGTGGAGCCCGCAGCTGCACGGAAGCCCCCGCTGCTCAGGACCGCGGCAGAGGTTTCTCTCCATGACAAACACCTATTAAGCAGTCGGCATAAACGCTTCTCTCACCACCTCTGACATCACCCTCGGGCAGGCAGACACAGAACAGCACTTGCTGAATTGCGTATGAAAATTATAGTTTTATTGTCTACACAACTGAAGGTTTAACTCAGACCCAGCTTCTGTAGGAGCTGGATAAAGGAGCGATTCTTCTCTTAGAACAAATAAGCACAGTACGCTATTGTAATCTAGGAAACAGGCACTATTTATGTATTGGGAAGCCTTGTTCTCAATAGGGCTAACAGTCCATGGCCCATGAGCCACTTTCAGCAGCTGGAGAGTCACAAACAAGGAGATGCTACAAGCAGCGGAGACAGACGATCAGAGACTAAGGGGGCCTCGCTCGACGCCCGGCAGCCCCCCGCTAGTTCAGCAAGCATGACTCGTAGGTGGGGACCATGTACTTGATGTTGATGAACGCGTCCTCCCCTCCGTAGCGCTCGAAGGCCTCCAGGGTCTCCTGGATCAGGTCGCCAATATTCTCCCGCTTCTGCTGGCTGTAGTCGATGCCGTCTCCCGAGTTAACTGGTTCATGCAAACACACAAAGAAGCCGGTTACTATCAGCTGTTCCCGAGACGCCCCACGCGGGCCTGTGTGCTGTGAGGGTGTGGGCCTGTCCCGTGAGTGCGGATCTGCAGCATCTTGGGAGGGTAATGGACATACAAACGGATGGCCACGTCCCTGTTGGAGCTGGCGAGAGCTGCTGTCCACTCTGGAGGTGACAGAGTGGGCGAGGGTTAGTCATGCCACAAGGCAGTTGGTGGGTCAGAGACCCCCCCCTCAGGCCCGGCGTTGCACAGAGTGTGCTTGGGACTGGACACCCTGACGGGGCACCTTCAGGACCCGCTGTCGGGGGTCGGGAGCCAGCCCAGGCCACGGAGGCAGAGCAGCAGCCCGCCGGGTCTCCACACCCGGGGCCAGGGAGCTCTCTGGCCCTGTCGCTTGGCCGTTTAGGCCCTGGAGGGTGCAGCACCAGGCCAGGGCAGGGCTGGGAGCAACGGCCTTTCCTGGGGTGGCTGCTCCTGCCTGGTCACCCGGCGTGTGGACGACAGCTGTCCCTTGTGGAGGGTTGTGCCCCTGCCAGTGTGAGAGAGTCCCCAGAACCGGGAGGGCTAGTCTGAGCCCTCACCCAGGCCAGGGGCTGCCTCAGGTTCCTGGGGTGGGACTTCCAGGCCTCGGTGGCCTGGGGTACCCTGCCTGAGGTACCCCACAAATGCCACCTCAACCATGCAGATAAGAAACACCCACTCCCACCTGCGGGGTGGGAGTCTGACTGAAGCAGGAGCCTTGGCCTCAATCCAGGAAATAAAACCCCGCGGTTTCCCTCTAATCACAGTCATCATGGCCCTCCTACTGCATTTGCCTGGGACTCCCAAGGCCGCCAGGTCCAGCCTCCGCGAGCCAGGCACCTCGGGGCCCGGCTCACAGTGACCAGCGCGGAGGGCCTGAGGGAGGCCGGGCCAGGGGGACAGAGGCGCAGAGGCCCAGGCAAGGGGAGCAGCTCAGCAGACCTTGCCAGAGGGGTGTGATTTAGTCACATTTCAAATGTTTAACTTGCTTGAAGGTGGACATAAGAAATGAGAAAAACGACGCTCTGAGTCTTTCCCTCCAGTTATCGGGGACAGGGTATCTCTGTCTTCTGTAGCCGAGAGAAGACAAGTTGCTATTCTGGTCATTTTCCAGGCGCGGGGACAGCAGGCAAAGTTTTCTGGAAGAGCGAGGGCAAGGCCGGCGAGGCCACTGTGACCACCAGGGCTGTTGCCTGCGCGCGGCGGGAGCCACGCTTTGCAGCAAAAGCTGGATTTCAGTTACAGTTTCAGAAAATCCAGCAACAGTTGGATATTTCGGGCAGTTAATGACTCCCAACCTCCAAGGACGGGCGTGAGAGAAGAAGCAGGGCCGGAGACTTCTGAACAAAGGATTCTCGCCATGTTACTTTTGAGCAAAAGATAAATCATAAAAACAGAAAAAGCCTTTATTTTGTAAAAATTTACTCAGCATTCTGGAAGAGAGGTAGCACAGATTGTCCTCGAGGGGAGGATGACGTGGTATAATCCACTTGGAGGAACTTTCCAGAATTCAGAGAGGAGGAGGTGGAACTCAGAGAGAAGGAGGACTGTGTGTTGATATTTGTTACAGGTGGGACAAAAGAGCCAAAGGGTCAGAAAAAGGGGCCGGGATTATGGGACCAGCCTGGGGCATGGTCTCTGCAGGATTGGTTCAGCTCCCCAGGATTCCGTCCAGGGGAGCAGCGCGGCCTACATCGCACAGGCCAGCGAACCCCCAGCACGCCCCCATCAGGCGCAAGGACATGCGGCTGGGAATGATGCTAAGTTCCACCAACCCTCCTCTGGTTCCTCTGGGACCGAGCTTCGTCAGTTAGTCACTAATAAACGGTGCCTGTGTTGGCGCATTAGTCAAAAGGTCAAGATCTGAACAGACCACGGATGGGCATATTTTCCCGATGGAGGCAGAGGGGTTTGGAAAGTCTTTGCACAATGGGAAGCTAACACACCCTGTTTTTTCCACCGCCTTCCAGAACACTATAAGGACAAGGAGCACGCTATTCCAATAATAACCCATTCTTACTTCTTAAAAGATATTTTACTGTAGGAGTTAGTAAACTATGTAGCTTTTTTGTTTTTTGACAGTGTATAAACCCCAATGATAAAAAGAGCAGAGCAGAACAGAAGCTGCTTATTCAGAAAATGAGTTGGAGTTGGGAATGTTTTGTGGCTGCAGAATGTGTATCCTTGGGGCGGAAAAAGGCTACACATGGAACAGATGCCTTATTTTTCAGGCTGCAGCGGTGATGGGGCCCAGATCAGTGTCTGACCCCACCAGGAGGCAGGTGACGACGTGGTCTCAACTCAACACTGCTGCGTGTCAGTGTCATGGAGCATCTGAACTTGAGATGACTAACTTGAGCTCCCTGTTTTTAGACACATATGATGTTGTTGGAAAATATGCTTATGAGAATAGGATGCTTAAAAAAACCAGCTGGTTATTTACAATTGTCAATTATGATTAGGAAGATGACATTTCGGTTTAGGGAGTGAGGAATCTATTTTATGTCCAGTCGCTGGAGAGCTACATTGATGGTGGAAAAGATATGTTTTATTTATAACCAAGCAAACAGCACAGAGCAGAGGTTTAAAGCAGACTTTGCATTTCTAAAGGGATAATGTGCAAGCAGAGGACGACATGGATTTCCTTTCTCCTCCTGGAGACTCCCTCCTGCAGCAGACATGTCCCTGCTGCTGGGAAGCTGCTCCTGGGCAAGTGAGTTTAAATGCATCGTTGTACTGCTTGTTGATGTGGGAGGGGTCTCTTCAAGCATCCATATGCTCTACTTCTAGCTAAGCCTCTGTAGAACTGTCCCCGTCTGGATGCTTCCGCTTCTAGACGCCATTTTGGTCAGGATGCATGTCCAACATGACCTCCCTTTGCGGTGGCCCCAGGGACACGTGGTGTTCAGGAGCTGAGGCCCTGCCTGGGAGTTGGCTGTGACCAGGCACCAGACTGGGACACACATTTCGCCCCTGGAATTGCGAGGGGTTGAGACAAGCCGGCACATGGCATCTGAGAGACATGAAGAGCAGCAGCCGAGGGCGTGGCGGTGGACGGGCAGGCCAGGTCAACACGGATGTTTCTGAATCCAGTGCCTTCTGGTAGAGTCTTAAATAGACAGATGTCCTTAAGCAACGCACAACGAGCGATTTAAGAACGGAAGGACTCTGTTGGGCGTCCGCGAGAGGAAACAAGATGCTCGGTCCAACTGCACGAGGCATCACGTTCTGCCGAGTTGATGAAACCTCCCTGCACCGCTGTGACGACTTGGGGAGTAAGCGGGCATGATTTCAGGGGGAGGCCTCTGTTAGTGCTGAGATCTCTAGAGGAACAGAGGCGGTCCCTGGGGGCGAGCATCTGCCCCCCTCCACCTGCTGCCCCAAAACTACCCCTGAATTGGTGTTTGTAGAGGCTGAGGAGTCAATATTTTTAAAATCATTTTTCTTAAATTAAGGTACCCTTGGGGTGTAGCGCTGTGTGTAATTTAGGGCTTAGGTTTGAGCCTCTTCAGGTCTGTGTCACCACACTCACCACCGATACACCCATAGCCTCCGCCCCAGTCCAGGGCGCGTCTCCCCTTCACCCCCAAACTCCCCTTTGGGAGCCTCAGTCCTGCAGTTGGATCCTGAGGGGTTGATTTGGTTTAGTTCTGTCTGTCCCTCTGCCTTTTCCCTTTATATCCCACATATGAGTGAAATTACAGTGTTTTCTTTCTGACTCACTTTGCTGAGCATGGTCCCTTCCAATTCCATCCACGTTGTCACAAATAGCAAGACTCCATCTTCCCTGCGGCCGTGGGCCACTCCGTTGTGCCAACCACAGACCGGTGCACGCGGCCTGGGCGCTCAGGCCGCCCCAGCAACCTGGCACTGTGCAGCGTGCACATGAGCACGGGGGCAGCCGAATGAAGGGTTTTGTATTCTCTGGGCAGGCCCTGAGAGTGGAATTGCTGGGCCATCTGGCAGATCTATTTTTAGAAACCTCCACACTGTTTTTCCATGGGGGCTTGGCCAGCCTACACCCCACTCCGGGCACCCAAGCCCTTCTCTGCACATCCTTGCCAGCTCTGGTTTCTGGTCTTTTCAATGTGGACCCGTCCCACGCATGTGTGGGGGAGTCCCATACCAACTTCACTCCCCTGTGAGAAGTGGGGGGCCACTTGGAGAAAATGCTAACTTGGGAAACCTGAATACGTCTCCTGAGTGAGTGAGGAAGCCATGGGCAGGGACCCACATGGAGCCCCAGTGTTGTCTTGGACGCCCCTCACACTGACGGTCACGTCTGAAGCTCCAGTTCCGTGATGCCAGGGGCACCTCTGAAGTGTCCAGCAGCACTTTTAAGTAATTGCAGGAACCAGCAAGTATCTCAAATAAAAAGATGATTAACCTGACAGAGCCAGTCACCATAGCCTGTGGCAGCACACACAGGGAGCCGGGCAGCCAGTGTCCATGAGCCTCAGGCTGATACAGACACCGCCGTGGCCCACAGCTGTGACAGCAACTGCTGCAGGGTCAGGCCTGGCTGCACCCGCCTAGGCTGCTGCCCTCTCTGGCCCAGTGGGGGAGGGTGTGATGTGCTGCGGGCATGGCCTCCGTGCCTCTGGGTGTCTGAGTGGAAACCGGGGCCAAGCCCAGTCCACAGCCCGCCTGGCCTTCGCCTCCACCATCCCCCAGCGGCTTGCAGCGAGCTGCATCTTCCCCGTGGCCGGGTGAGAAGACTGGCACGCCAGGGAGGCCAGGGAGCATCCCTGAGGCAGCACGCAGTGGAAGTCAAGACAGACAGGTGCCAAGAGCAGAACCACACTTTTCCTTTCTGGATCAGAAATGGCTTTTTTTTTGTTTTGTTTTGTTTCTCAAGAGTGTCAAAGCCCAACCTGTCAGCACCTGCAGCAGGTGGCATCAGCCTCTGCCAGGGCCCACTCCTTCTCCTGGCGGGCAGTGACGTATCGCCAGCAGAGAAGGGAGCCCCGCGGTCGGGACTCAGGCCCTGACAGGTGTGGCTGGGCCTGCTGCAAGGTGACTTCATGAGACACCTCCCGTGAGGTAGACCCTCACAGATTTCCTGTTGGATGAGTCTGAACGACTTTTCTCTTTGGATTTAGAGGTTGAGAGGACTGGGCAGTCACCAGATTGAGGTGACCCAAAGTCTAACTCCTGTGCACTCAGTGGCATGAGTGGAAAGGCCCTTTTTGGTGGAGTGGAACAAATATTTTTCAAAAGGGATTTGTTTAAAAGATCCCAGGTCATTAAAACGGTAACTCAAAATGTTCATGAGTTTAGACATCGCTGTTTTGAGATTTTTCTTTTTCATCTGAATTAACAAAGGGAGAAAAGAGACACAGATGCATCTTATCTTTTAAGATATTTTCAATTCCAAGACCTAGATTAAAACCTCAACATCTGCTTTGCCAGAAATACCTGTTTATGTCTGGTTAGCTTGGATTTAATTTAATTTATAGAGATGACATGACTTATTTTGGAATAAAAGGGGTTTCTCCCATAATGTAAAAATTTGGTGGAAACAACTATGAGCCGGTGACATCCCTGGAGATGAGGGAACGCAGGAGAAAGTGAAGAGAGGGGTGAAGTGTAGGGCCACGTTTGTTTTTCTACTTTGAGTGAGAAAGGAAGCCTTTTTGGGAGGTGTTTTGAGGTTAGATGTTCTTAGAATCCTAGGAAATGCTTCTTTATTTATTTTTTTTTGTAAGTTTTGTGATGTTGCTTTGAAAGGATCAATCCTATTTTTTTCTTCAACCAAAACACAAGTCACCCCATTTGGAATTCTGGGCATTTCCGTGTTTGGCCTAAACTTAGCCATGGCTTCCTCGGCTGCCTGATTCTCTTGGAAAATGATGGTTCTCAACATACCCTGGAGTATCAAGTACAAAGGATATTTCCAAAGCCTTGGTTCATGGGGGCGTGAATCAAAGTTGCAATGGTTTTGAAACCAAAAACTTAGACTAACCACAGCATCTGGCGTACTAGAGGGGCCCCCGGGCTTAAATGCTTCAAATCTTCTCAGATCTTGTTGACATTAATGAAATTCACAAGAGTTCTTCCCTCTGAAGATAAGAGCTTTGAAGCAAACCCGCCATTCCCAGCTGGGTGTCTCTCCCTTCCTCTCTTTTGACACTGGAGCTGGGTGACTAAGGCAGGGGACTACCGAGCCGTCATCGTTTTGAAAGCTCAAGGAAAGGTGTTCATCTTCTGGAGGGGGCATTAAGGCCGTGTGAAACTGATACTACCTTGGATCCTGACCCAACTGTCAATTAACTATATAAATTTTCCTTCCGATAGATGGGTATTTCTAAACAATTGCCACCTTCCAACTGCAAAATCGATTTATTTCTCGGAGAAATTAACAATGATAACAGTGGGTGTAGCGATAGAGTGGAAAGGACACTGGGCTTCAAGGCAAATAAATGCACTACAATTACTCAATAATGTAGCGGATGTTTAACAAAGGACAGTTACTTAATTTCCCTGGGATCAGTGATCTTTCCTGGACATAGAGGGGGCTGAATTGTGGGTGTTCTTTGGCTCCTACACTTTCTAACATTGTATTTTATAATATCACAGTATAACTCCCAACAAACTCTTGAAAGCAGTGGCTAGTCAATGGGCGGATTGTATCTCAACTGTCAGATGGTCACAAAGCAACCATTCAATTCTTCAAGGTAAACACAAATCTAAGGACAAAATTCAGCTTGAAAATTCAGTTCTAAGGAAGTCTGAAAGGACAAAATGTTTGTATAATCAACTCTAGTTAAGAAAGACAACACTGTCAAAATCTCAGATTATTTGTTGACATGTTACCAAAAGTGACTCCATTCTGCTAAATCTATCTGCTTTACTAAACCTTGACAGATTTTGAGTTCTTAGGATAGTGACCAAAGGTATGGAAGGGTATTTCTATATATGCAGTTAACAGTGATTTGGTCAAGATGACAAAAGGTGAGTTGGTGTCATCCCTGAGATAACTGTGTTGACCTGAAAGTTCTACTGAGCAAAACCAGATGGGTGCAAGGATTTGTCACTCTACAGGGTAATTTTAACAAGAGATCCAGCCCCTGCGCTGAGATAAATTCATGCTTGTAAATGAAAGCTTCTCTCTTTTATTTTTTCTTTCCTTTCCTTTCCTTTCCTTTCCTTTCCTTTCCTTTCCTTTCCTTTCTTTCCTTTCCTTTCCTTTCCTTTCCTTTCCTTTCCTTTCCTTTCCTTTCCTTTCCTTTCCTTTCCTTTCCTTTCCTTTCCTTTCCTTTCCTTTCCTTTCCTTTCCTTTTCTTTTTTTCTTTTTCTTTCCTTTCTTTTCTTTTTTTAAGATTTATTTATTTATGCATACAAGAGCTGGGGTACAGGCCAGAGGCATGGGTTGTGAGAGGACTCACCAGAGACAGAGTGGGGAGCAGAACAGGAAGACTGACCGAAGTACACTGCTGAGGGGAGCAGTGGGGAGACAGGAGAGGTCTGCTGCGCCATGTGGGTTGCTCCCTGGCTGGCCGGGGATCGAACTCGTGCTGCAGAGGCTGTGTACAGCTTCATAGGTTGCGTTTTAAGCCCTGGTGCCACCAGGGAGGTCCGCTTCTCTCTTTTCTTGTTGACCAACATGCTACAATGAGCAGACAAGATCCAAAAAGGAGCAGAGTGTTCTAACCAGCTTTCTGTCCTAAATATATTCCCTGCTGGTGTTCCTCACAGTGGAATAATAATAGCAACAATAATGATGTTTAAATGACAGCATAATGTCATCTAAAACTAAGCCCTCTGAGCTAACGATTATTGCTGAGTTTTAGAGTGGTGAAATAACAGCAAAGTGACACAGGTCGGGAGTGACACTGGGATACTGAGAAAGAGAAATTGGGGTAGGTGTCTGCTGAAGGGTAACAAGAAAGATGATCGAAAGATACAGAAGGAAATGTCCAAGCATCATATGTCAACACAGGTTACACGCAAGCTGGGAGAAGCTGTCTTTCCACTGCAGGAAAGCTTTCCCCCTGGAGACAAGGATGTCATGAGGGAAGAGGGTCTCGCTGAGTGGATGTGGGATGGGCAGGGGTGAGACTCTCCTTGCTGCAGCCAATCCACCCATGCTGCATGGGCAGTCACCTGCTCATCTGAGCTTCCATCAATGATATGAACTATTGTGCTATCTTTATTTCATAAAAAAGTCCTTGAAATAAGCCTTCTATTACAGAGATATGTGCAGGAAGACAAGAAGCAAGGCTGACTGATTTCAATGGGGAAATCCTAGGATTAACTTCACCCCCAACCCCTTGGTGAGCATGTGTGATGTTCTGGGCTCAGTAGGTGTTAGGTAGGAGGATGCTGCAGGGCTTCACGTACACAAGAGAGAAATGTAGACAGAGAGCCAGTGTGCTCATGCCATTGGCCCCTGCTGGGGGGGGGGGCTCTAGCACAATCAGACCAGGGGGCGCCCCTAATCGCCGACCACCAGGAAAAGGATGAGATGACATTTGTCTAGCATGTGTCCAACAAGAGAAAAGATGCAAGATAAAGGCAGAACCCGTAAGACTCAACAACAGCAACAAAAACCTGATTGAAAAATGGGCAGTGGGCGGCCTCCCCAGTGGCCCAGTGTGTTGAGCACAGCGCTGTGGAGCTGTCTGCAGCCTCTGCAGCGTGGATTCGATTCCTGGCCATACCCATATGGCACGGCAGACCTCTCCTGTCTCACCCGCTGCTCCCCTCAGCAGTGCTTTCGGTCCGTCTGCCTGTTCTGCTCCCTTCTCTGTCACTGGTGAATCCTCTCACCCTCCCATGCCTCTGGCCTGTACCCCAGCTATTGTATAAAAATAAATAAATCTTAAAAAAAAAAAAAGAAAAATGGGTGGTGGATCTGCATAGATTCTTCTCCAAAGAAGACATCCAGATGTCAGCAGCACAGGGGCAGATGCTCCCCACCTGCTGTTACTAGAGACACGCAAATCAAGCAACAAGATATTTGCCTCCCACCTGTCAGAGTGGTGATGCTCTAAAAGATAAATATCAAGTGCTTTTGGAGCAGATCTGGGGGGGAAGAGGAGCCTTGTACGGGGTGGGGGGCAGGATGTAAATTGGTGCAGTCACTATAGAAAGCAGAAGGGTGATGCCTCAGGAAATTAAGATCCAGTTATCCCACTTGCGGGTATTGGTCCCGAAAGTACAAAAATGCTAATTCAAAAAGATATATGCAACCCTCATGTTTACTGGATCATTATTTATAGTAGTCGAGAGCTGGAAACAACCTAAGTGTCCATTGACTGGTAAATAGATAAAGAAGAGGACACACACACACACACACACACACAGAGAGAGAGAGAGAGAGAGAGAGAGAGGGGGGGGGAATACTATACAGCTATAGAAAGGGATGAAATCCTGCCACTTGCAATAACAAGGATGGACCTAGTGGGTAAAATCTTTGTGAAATAAACCACACAGAGAAAGACAAACACTCTATGATTTCACTATTTCACAAATTCAAGCTCTAGATAATTGCTTGTTAAATGTAGTGTTCACGACTTCTTGATTCTTGTAAATAAAAAATTCTTTATTCACAATGTACAAACCTGCGAGTTCTTATTCATGAAAATAGTGTTTATGTGAATTTAGAAGGCTTTGTTCAGAAGAATTTAAGGACATGGAGGGTCTCAAGTCAGAGGCCTGTCTCTTTCCCAAAGTGCTCCTGGATTTAAAGTGTAGCTTACTTGAGGCTTCCCTGGCAGTGCAAAGGGTTAAGTCTCAGAAGCCACTGTAGCATGAGTTCAATCCCCGGCCAGGGAACTGAACCATATGGTGCAGCAGACCTCTCCTGTCTCCCCACTGCTCTCCTCAGCAGTGTGTTTCAGTCAATCCACCTGTTTTGCTCCCCACCCTGTCTCTGGTGAATCCTTTCACACCCCACCCGTTTCCACTGGCCTACGCCCCAGTTCTTGTATACATAAATAAAGAAAATAAATCTTAAAAAAAATAAAGCGCAGCTTGCCCAAATCACCTTTAAATTTGAGAAGAAAAAAATCCTTTCTTTTTCCAAAAGGAAAAAGTCAGATTCTTTCATTCATGTTATTAGCAGCCTTTGCTCTAAGGTAAAGAGAAAGCTGGACTTTGAGTGTTTTTTTTTTTAGTATCTAAATTTTCTTGAATATAATTTCTTACAAAGCCACATGCTACTTTTTAGCTAGCTCGAGAAACAGCCATATAATTGTGTTCAATTGGAAAGGAAATATTGATTGCTGCTTTCTGGAGTGATGCAAACCTGTTGGAAATAATTTTGCTTCTTTTAGACGATGCTATAAACTTTGAAAATGGAGCCAGAATGACAGCTGCTCTCACACCCTCCCAGTTCCAGGAGGCATTAATGATACAACCTATTTTCAGTTCTACTTTTCTTGGTGCTGTAACTGAGGCACAAAGAGAAAAAAGAAATCTCAGATTTCTAACGCATTATCCACAAGCACAGTCGACAAGGGAGGTGTATTTTCAAACTGTATTTGTTAGAACTTTCATTAGTGGAACGAAATATGAACTCAGAAGCTCCGTGTCCACACTGCCGGCCACCTGTGTCCACACTTCCGGCCGCCCCACCAACAAGATAAATCCTTCTAGATGAAGAGCTTGCATAGCCATAGGGGCGTGGAGCCACAGCTGAAAACACTTTGTGGCCTTGATTCTCTCTCTGTTCTATTGCAGAAAATAAGGATGTAGATAAGCTCACTGAAAGTACTTAGGTGAGAACACTTTATCGGGGACCAGCTGCTTCCCCGATTATCTGCGATCTATCTCGACTTGCCTACACTATTGACCCTGAAAACTCTAGAATGAATTATCGGGCGCAGAATTCAAACAGGTTTCCAAACCATTAGCTGGAAATTTCACAGAGTGGGATTCTTTCTCATCAACTGTGCTCAATTAATGCAAAAATAATCTATTTCATGAATAAATCAAAGCAGTCTGCCGGCCACACTCACTTAACTGCTGTAAAAGTGATCGAGTTAAAACCTTCAAGCCTTTTACAGCTGTCTCAGTTTAAAGCAACCTCGAAATTGCTTTTGAAGCTTTAACTATCAACTTTTATCGGCTCCTGGACTGGTGAGTTAAGCACGTCCAGGTGCACATGTGAGAAGTGCCCAGCAGTATGTTTCCAAATGCTCAGGGCTTTGCTGACGTCCAGAGATTCCACTACATGGTACAGGAAGAAAAAGAGCGAGGTATCTAAATGGTGGGTAAACCAACAGTGGGACCATTTCATCCGTCCTGGCAGCACAACTGGCTCTGCCTTCAAATTGACACTAAAGCTTGTTGCAAACGCTGATAGGTGAAATATGCTGACTTTTGATGCTTCAGAATAAAGAATGTTTATTTGTCCACGTTACATTTTTATCTCTTAAAATTCCTCTGGGTGCACACAGTTGCTTTCTCTTAGTCAGGGCTTGGAGTGGGGGAGTCGAGACAAAGGCAGTGTGGAAATAAAGCAATTGTGACCCCAAGGAGCAGGGCCTCGTGGCCCACAAGCTGCACAGGGGTTTCTGCTTGATGGAGGGTTCGAATCTCAGCTCAGGAGGCCCTGGCCTGCTGGCAGGATGGACTGAGGGTTAAAAAGAATATTGCTGCATCTTTATGAAGAGAGCAAGCTGCTGAAAAATTTCAGCACTTTTCATTGTGCAGTTGGTCTGGTATCAGTCTCCCTGGACCATAATTTAACTCAGCTGTGGGGAAGCCCCAGATGCTGAAGGAGCAAGCTTCACACGTTTATGGCTTTAAAAGGGGTTCACTTAACAACTCAGAGGAGGAGTCACCCATGAGGGCTTTCTTTCAGAGACAAGCTCACCCTCTTTGTGTTCCCAGGCATGCAGAGCTCCGCCCTCCTTTGGGACGCTCTAGACTCAGTTTGTGGTTCTATTCTAGACTAGTCTCTTGGGCCCTGCTTGTGTCTCTGATCAAGATATTTGACAGTTGTGGGACTTTATAAGCCAACAGTTTGTGGCCTGAGCTTATACTCTACAGTTTCCCCAAGTCCCAGTTCTCTCCGGTATGTTGATGCCTAAATGAGTGGGAAAAATCAGACATGGGCCTCCCCAGATGGCGGGGTCTGGCTGCCCGGCGCCGCGGCTGTCATGTGCCTCCCTGCAGCAAAGTCCCCGTCTTTCTGCTTCAGGAGCGCGATTCTGGATGAGCCTGTCCCCCGGGCTGCTGGCTGACCGTGCGGGGTGCAGTCCCAGGAGGCCATGGGGAAAACTCGGTTTTTTTTCAACGTGAACCTGTGCCCGACGTCACTGCAAAGTCAAGATGGGACTTAGCATTGGCAGCAGAATGCGTGCTTGGCTCTCCTGGTTGTGTTTGGAGGCATCTGATATTTGCTATTATGTTGTTATTCCCATTTAATATCAAACAAGTGGCGGGGGCAGAGGGAAGACAAAGGTTTGCTTGCCTGTGCTGACCTCGGGAAAGAGACGGGGCCAGAGGGCTGCCGGCTGTTAGCTACAGCCTGTCGGGGCAGGGAGGGGATGGAAGGGGGGTTGAGGGCACCCACTCCCCTGCTCCTTAATTTCACAGCTAAAATAGCCCCACCTGCCAACGTCACTGCGGAGGTTGGTTGAGCCTTTGGCCTCTGAGCCCAGAGAACCCTTCCTGCCCTCACAGCCTCTTCACAGCATGGCCCTGGGCCCCTCAGGATGGGGGGACCTCAGGGCTCCTGGCCTTGGCCCAGCTCCCACACATGCTTGTGTCTTGACCCTGCGCTCCAAGAACACAGGGGCGGATGTCGTGGGAGGAGGGTGCTGGGCGCACGGTGAGCAGGCTAGCTCCTGCGCCTGGGGTGGGCGGAGAGACCTGGGCTCTGCAGGGACCCCAGTGAGACCCCCCCAGGGCCCGCCATCTGTCCAAGACTAGACCCTTTGTTCCACTCAGTTCCAGGCTCTTGGGAACACTGCACCTCGGGGTGCAGCACCCCTGCACAGGCGGCTGCCAGCGAGTCCCATGTCCTCAGGCCTGCAGGTCTGCAAGGGATGGCGCCTGCGTCCAGGCTTTGGTTTTCTCACGGAGCCTTTGGCCGGGAGGAGCAGCAACAGCAGACTTGAGAAATCAGGGCCCGAGGAGGCTCTGTGGACGGGCCCTTCCTGGCATGTCCAGTCCCCTTGCTCATAGGCTCCTGGTGATCGGGGGCCCTGAAAGGCCACCAGCATCTACTTGTCTGTGGGCTGGGCTGGGCTGTTGAGGGCCCCCCAGGAGCCCCCCAGCACACAGCGCGGAGGTGGGAGCGAGTCAGCAGAGGCAGGGCTTCCCGGAGTGAGCGGCACTGATATATACACGTCACGTAACTTGCATTTTTAATGACTATTTAACAGCTGAGGAGTTGGAGGAGGATAAATTATTGGGGACCATGTAGGGTAAGGTAAAAGCATCAGGATTTTCTCCCTCCCACCATTAGGATGGATGACGGGACCCTGTGGTCCCTGGAGTAGTGTGTGGGCCTAGGTAGACGGGATTCACCTGGGCTGAGACTGGGCTTATAAGGGCGGCGTCACGGGGACACCAAAAGCAGCCGAGAGGGAAGCAGAGAAGCCGAGAACAGAGAAGCAAAGAGGTCGCTGGAGAGCCCAGAAAGAGTGAAGACTTGCTGGGGGCTGGGAGGCCTGCCGGCCTCCCCACCCCCCAGCACCCCTGCCTGCCATGTGCCTGGTAAATCTAAATAAAGGACCTGCAAAAGCCACTGAGGACTCTGACTCCTCCTTCACCAGGTCTGCTGGATCAGAAAACCTGCCCTGTGTCCATTCCTGCCCCTACACGCCACCTCCGTGACTTCCAGATTTTCAGGGTCTTACGCCATGAGGCAACAAGCATCTTTGTGTGTGTTGACTTTTGCTCTCATTCTGCTTCCTTGAAACAGTTCTCAGAAGGGAGGTCACTGCTTCCAGGAGCAGGGACACGCTGTAGCCATCAGTCCGCCTCCACTGTACTGATTTCCAGAAAGGTTATGATGTTAGCGGTGACAGCTGAGCTCGCCTGCTCTGCACAGCTGGGGGTTTATCAGGACAATTTTGTTTTCCAATTTAGTAAACTGTTACTTTACGGTTAGTTAGCATTTTGCTAATTACTAAGGAGGGTTAATATTTTGCAAGGCTTCTACTGTGCTGTGTGCTTTTCTCCCCTCTGAGAATGACCCATTCTTTTCTTTAGCCCCTTGTCGGGATGTCTCGGCAACAGATTCTTACACCATCTTGGAAGTGGGGGCTCAGACCCATTGTTTGAGGGATGAGTCTGGGGCTGGGTTTTCCTACGGCAGTGGGTGCTACAGCATAGCTTCAGAGAGCAGGAGGATGGCTGGGGGCCACTGTAACCCCAAGGGCGCCCTTGGCAGTGGTACCCCCAGGACGAAAAGAATCCGAGGGAGTTAAGAAATGCAGAGAAAATGGGAAATCAGCACATTACTTTGAATAAGTTAATTGGTTATCATCTCCAGAAGGGGGGGGCATGCATGGTGATTAGGTTTCTAGAAACCTCTCTCCTGTGGCTGCCTACCCTCCCCCGTCAGCTTGCCTTCTGGGTCACGCCATGAAGGACTGAGCCCAACGACCTACCAGGCCAGTCACGGGCCTGACCCTGGTGCCGTGTGGCTCTCATGTTTACAAGGGCCTTATGCCAAGACTCTACAGTATCTACAACTGAGGCCATACAGAAAATTGCTATTATTTTGATGCGTGTGTGAAAAGGGTGCATTTGTTAAACAGAAACATTCAGAATTTACTCAGTTGATTTCACCTTGTTTGGCATTTCCACATTGTGGACTCTGTGGGGAACCCCAAAAGGTGACAGCATCCTGGGAGTGTCAACCCCAGGTACCCAGGCTGGGAGGCAGAGGCGGGGAGAGGGACTGTAGGGTAAGGAAAAAATGTCAGGCTTTTCTGCCCTCCCGCCATCAGGATAGATGATGGATCCTTGCCGTCCTGAATGCATGCCTGATGGCGGCACCTGGAGTGGGGTGTGGGCCTAGGTAGATGGGATTCACCTGGGCTGAGACAGGGCTTTTAAGGGCGGCGTCACGGGGACACCAGCAGAAGCCGAGAAGCTGCAGTACGAACAGAAGAGCAGAGAAGCAGAGAGAAGGCCGGAGAGCCCAGATAGAGTGAGGATTTGCTGGGGGCTGGGAGGACTGCCAGCCTCCCGGCCCCCCTGCCTGCCACATACCTGGTGAACCCCAATAAAAGCCTGCAAAAAGCCCCTGAGGACTCTGACTCCTCCTTTACCCGGTCTGCTGGATCATAGAAAACCTGCCCTCTGGCCATTCCTGCCCCTACAGGGGCCTCGGTTCCCGAGGAGAGCCCCGGAGGATGCAGGTGGCGCTCAGCCCGGGCATTTGCTCTCGCCGAAGGTGAAAGCCCAGTAGCAGTGGAAACCCAAGTCTGCTGTTTGTCTAAGGCTGGGCCGTGCGGACAGCTGTGCTGAGCCGCCGGGAAGGCCCTGCCAACGGCCTCCGCCCTGACCTCGGGTCACGGCACGTTGGCGAGGAGGACTGGGGTGTGTGTGAGGCTCAAACAGACACAGCTGTGTCAATGGTGCTCTGCGGTGGGAAGATGAACTTGCCCCCCTTTAGCGAATAATAGGTGGGAAAGTCCCTCCCCCCACATCCCGCTTCACTTGAGCTCATGGGGGGAAGCTTCCCAGCAGCAGTTGCACGTTACATTGAGCACAGGTTCTAAGGTGGAAGTAAACACTCCAAAGGGGCTTTGAATGTCTGGTTGGCACTGATGATTGCAAGGACAGACTGACAGCCCACGGGCCGTGCAATTAATTGAGGTTGGTCTAATGCCTTGGAGAGGGATTCGGAGCAAGTGCTCTTTCGTTCTGAGCTGTCTGGGATTCTTTCACTTTTCTCACTTCCTTTTAGGTAATTACAACCTGTTTGAGAAATAATGTTATAAAATAAGAAAAAGTAAGCAGAAATCAGTGTGAAGCATTTAGGGCTGTTTTCCTCGTATTGGAAAGCTACCTGCAGGCCTAATTAAAAAGGCGAAATATCTAAAAGGTGAAATAAATACAAGGCAGGCTCCGCAGGCCCTGAGGCAGCCGAGTGCTGGTCTTCAAACCTTCCTTTCATCTTGTGAAACACCACCTCGCCAGGACCCCAGCCCCCCATATCAAAACCCAAAGGTCAATAAAAGGACTTAAAGTTCAAAATTCCCTTAAGTCCTGTTTTTGCCTTGAAGGAACGAAAGGCACTCACGTGCTCCATTATTTGTTCCATTATTCCGCTTAAAAAAAACCTAATGAGTATAAGATGGCAAATTTGAGTTTGGGGAAAGGAATTGACTTTGGGGTCTGTGTTTTCTGCAGAAAGTTGCTGCAACTTCCCCCCAGAAATAGCCTCCAAGTTCTCCCAATAAGCTGAGGCGGTGGTGTTAGGGGGGCGCCTGGAGACCTGGGGTTGGCTGCCCCAGGCGGAGCTGCAGCTGAGAGGACGTCATGGCTGGGCTGGGGGTGGGGGCGCTGTGAGGGTGCCCTGGCAGGGCTGTGGTGGGGAGGGCGCAGCGAGGGAGCCGTGGCTGGTAGGGGCGGCGTTAGCCAAACTTCTGACCGCACAGGAGGTCAGGAACAGGGCCAGGAGCTAGGAGCATGCTGCTAGGACCGGACTGGCCCTTTGGGGAAATCTGGAGTCCAGCATCGGCCAGGAGTTTCATTTATTTTCCTTGACTTGATCCTTAAAGGATTCTGTGAGGTTGATGATGGGGCAAAGACTCACAGGTGGCTGCTCTTGCGAGGTACCCAGGCGAGTGTGCCCTAACACTGGACAAGGCTCCATAGGTGGAGAGCGCCGGTTACCGGCTGCGAGCAGGCCTCAGCCCTGCTGTTAGTGGAATATCTGTTAAAATGTCCCTGGCTGCCTCTCACAGGGTGGCTGTAAGGACTAAATGAACTACCTATACAAAGCACTGGGTCCTCAGTTTGATGGTTATCAGGCGTCCAAAGGCTGTTGGTTTCTTTCACGTCCCTGTTAGGGTCAGCTCTAGGCGCTCATGGTACGTTCACGAATGTCCCAAACCTCCCACTGCCAGCTGAGAACACGGGGCAGGTGGTTAGATCACTGGTCTAGCTGCAGCCGAGGCCTTGCTCGTACCTCCACCCTGGCGGTCAGGAGGGTCAAACCTGGTGAACTCAAACTCCTCATGGTTGGCCCCGTAACCACTTGAGGATGGGGTTACCTCCCACTCTCTGGGGGTTACATTGGTCTCAAATATATTTGGGTACATGCCCTTCTTCTCTCTGTACCTAAGAGAATCAGAGTAACAGAAAAGAAAAATTTGGATGAAACTATAATGCATTTAAGATTTTTTAATGTGGGCCTCCCTGGTGGCCCAAAAGCATCAGCACCAGGAAGCTGTCAGCAGCCTCTGCAGCACGAGTTGGATCCCCGGCCAGGGAGCTGACCCACAGGACACAGCAGGCCTCTCCACTCTCCCCGCTGCTCCCCTCGGCAGTGGGTTTCAGCAGATCCACCTGTTCTGCTCCCCACTCTGTCTCTGGTGAATCCTCTCACCCCCCGCACCTCTGGCCTGCACCCCAGCTCTTGTGTGCATGAATAAATAAACCTTTTTAAAAAGGATTTTTTAACGTGCATGTACCTATAAGAACAATGAAACATTGTTTTATATTTAACAAGATGACATTGCCATTATTCAACAAAAACGTCAGTTTCCTATGGTTTGACTTAGGTTTTAATTTTTTTCTTAATTGAGGTATAGCTGATGTACAGCACTGCGTTATTTTCAGGTGCATGGCATAACTGATCTTCTGTTGGTTCACATCGTGAAATGACCCCGGGCAGTCCATTTAACATTTATCCCCACACGTCGGCACAATTTTTATTTCTTGTGATGAGCACTTTTAAGATATACTCTCATAGCAACTTTTAAATATGCAATGCAATATTGTTGACCATAGTCATGGTGCTTAGCCAAACTTACAATAAATCCCCAGGACTTAATTATTTTACGACGGGAAGTTTGTGCCTTAAATTTTAATTCTTACCCAGTAAAAAGAATTAGCATGTAGTTCTTACGGTGGGCACTGGAAGTGCTAAGCTTCTTTTGTACATTTAGCTGCCTTAATTTTAATTCTCAGCACCCTCTTGAATGGTAATGTTATTAGCCACAGTTTTACAGATGAGGAGCCGGCTGCACAGGAGGGTAAGTCTGACTGCTATGTATGAAATTTTAACCACTGGATTCAAAATAACCAAAGGTCTTTATGTACGTTTTCACCAAGAAATTCAATTCTGATACACATGAGACAAGATGAAATAAAAAATATTAAGAATTATTCTTTAACTGAATGAAAACTGCATTCCCACAGGTATTAGTTCACATGTGACGTACGTATATTTATATGCAGTTTGGGAATTCTCTATGAAATTAACAAAGTACAAATTGTAATTCTGAGTCACCATTATAGCTAAAAATTAAATGCAAGGACGGACAGGGCTGTCCAATCAAAAAGAAGGTTTATCTAACCCTTTAAATATTTTTTAAAGGTTCTCACTGCACTGGTTCTTTTCCGTGAGTTGCCATTTTTTTGGAGAAAGTGAGACCAGTGTTGACAACCTGACTTTTATTGACTAAATGTAAATTTTGTTTTTAGTAATTTTCTTTGCTTTCTCTGTGAAAATAACTTATTTAAAGGTATATCATTCTCACTAAGATTTTCCCCCTCTGTAATATGCTTTTTAAATGGTTTTATAAAAATATTTCCGTAGGGGATACGAAACAATATTATGATGACATAATTTGTTTCACTCCCCTGCAATTTCATATGAACATACATAAAATGTTATTGTAGCAGATTAACTTTCTTGTATGAGATTAAATTCTCATTAATATATTTTTAATGTTTTATGAAAAATATTTTAATATGAAGAAGTACAATTTCCTCATCTATTTTTACAACAATTGCATTTTTTGGGGGGGGGTTTAGATCATTTCCCCTTAAATATCTTGTTTCCCATCAGAAAAAAAAGTTCATTTTTTTCCTTAAAGAAATAATTGAATCATATTCTGTAATTGCTGTTGGAGGCATCAGACTGGATAACATCTTGGCAAAAATAAAATCTAGGTTAGAACTGGAAACTAGGAAAGTGCCAGAGAGGTTATTATTAGATTTATGAGACTATACCAAAATGTCGACTGTACTGTTCTTTCCTTTTTGTGATTAACTCTTTTATGTTCTTCACTCATGTCAAAAAAAAAAAACAAAACATGACTTTCTTGATCCTCATTTAATCTTCAAAAATGATTAAAACTTCCCTGAAAAAAATCTCGTAACACCACGAGCCCATATTCTAGCCACACCCAGACCTAACACACCTAATACGTGACCTCCTGAGTCCTGGCCTGACTTCCTCCACCGGTCCTGCTGGCTGTTTGCCTGTATTCCTGCTTTATCAGCATGTAATTCCTAATTTCTTATGTGGAAGATAAACATTTTAGTTCTGCATCTCTGTGATCTCAAGAACCATGTCTACAGGCAGTTTCTGATGTCGCTGTTGCCTCGGGTAACTCAGACACGCCGGTGAAGGCCTCCAAGCCCCTGCTGTCCTGCGGGTGTTGCTCACCGTAGAGCCTCTTGGATGAGCAGGATGGAGACAGAGGCTGGAGGGGCCATCCACTGGCTCAGCCCAGTGCACTGTCATGCGCAGAGTCGGCTGTGTGCACCCCGAGCAGGTGTGAGCAGGTGTGAGCCGTGTGTGTGCAATGACGCCATTGCTGGGGGAGGGATGGAGGCCCCGTGTGATCACTGGGCTGAAATCAATTGCTCATGGTTGATCACTGCTCATGACCTAAGTGTCATGAAAAGCTCCGGAGAACAACATGGTTCGCAGGATTCTCTAGAAACTTCTTGCTGTGAGAGCTTTCATAGGAAGAATAAAGGAAAGTCATGGAAATCTTTTCTGGTGACTTGAATAATTCATCCATCGGCTAGGAAGATGTCTAAATATTAGCTCCAGGTTTGATTTCACATTCCGGATCGATCTATAGCTGTTCCTTTCTTTGAAAAAAACCCTTTTAAGAGTGTGAGGTGACACACTCATGTCAATGAGTCCTGCTCGGAAGGCAGACTCCGCTGCTACGGAGCCCTTGAAAGGAATGGAGAAAGGTCCTTTTCAAGGAATCAGAAGAAACAGGACTTTAGATTAATCTGGTCTAGATTATTCACTAGTATCAAAAAGTATTAAGGTGCCATTTAGGGGGTAGAAACACCCCAGAATCACACACCGTGGAAACAGACCCCGGCCCGACGCAGCTGCTCCCAAACTTTCCTGCTTCATTCTGAGTCATTTACGCCTCGGCTTATTAAAATGTTGTTCTGTGGAAGACGCCAGACACTGGCCGGGGAACCTCGGGTGTCCGGACTCGGCGCCTGGAAAGGGGGCGCGGCCCTTGGTCCCTCCCTGCCCCGGGGCCCTCCGGCTGGCCCCCAGCTCTCCGCGCGGGTCTCCCCGCCTCCCTGGGCCTCGCGTCGCCCCGCAGCCCGCCGCGCCGCCCGGCCAGCCCGCGCCTGGCCCGGGGCTCCCCTCCGGATGTGCGCACGGTCTGCCGAGTGGCGCCCAGCGGCGCGTGGGGATAGCCCGGTGGCCCTCATGTCGCGCTCGCGCCGCAGGTGCGAAGGCGCAAGGCCGAGGGGGCCCAGCTCTGCTCACTCCGGCCAGGGGGTGCAGGACACAGCTTGGGGTGCACGTGGCGGACGGAGGCCTCAGCTGGCATTGGAGGGAGGAACTGGGAGAGAAACATCTGGAAGCTGGACAGTCGCCAGCGCCTCCTGGCAAGGAAGCCGGGGGAGCAGGAGGAGCCGTGGCCGAGAACCCTCGGCGGGGAAAGCAGAGGCCCGAGGGGCAGAGGGAGGCCGGGAGGCAGCCACCCCGCGGAGCGCTCCCTACCCGGGCGGCAGGACCAGCTCAGCGTGGCCTCAGGTCACTGTGTGGAGAGCACCTTACTGGCCACCCCTCGTGACCACAAGGGACTGGATGTGCCATGGCAGGGGCTGGGCCGGCTTGCATATGCGCCGGCGTCCCCTGATCGGCTAACAGGCCTGCCAAGGGGTGCCCCTCCTAGCGTCCTTTTTGGGGCTCAGGCCCGTGAGTGTTGCCCCGTGAGCTGGCCAGGCGCCGGGCAGGTAGGGTGCGGTGGGGGGTCGCGGGTCTGCTTCTTGCTGGCGGCTTAGGTCACAGCCACTTCCAGGCTCTAGTTTGGCTGCTAATCCACAATTCCGGGCACTTGGAAGGTTTTGTCCTACAGAGTAGTGATGAGTGTAACTGACCCCCGGAACGGGTGATGGCTGTGTGCGTGTGTGTGTGTGTGTGTGTGTGTGTGTGCAAGCGCCGAGTGAATTCCATGCTCACCAGAGCAATGGGAGCAGGCCCAGGGCAGTGTGGTGAGGGCCCAGGGCTGGCAGCCCTTTCTGTGCAGGCCTGAGCTGGTGGCAAACCCAGTGGGCAAACGGGGATGGTGACAACGGTCTCCTGGGACCAGCGCCGTGGGTGGGCTGACCCCAGGCCTGGGGCACAATCCTGCACCCCCGGCGGACGCGCCCTCACTGCTGTGGGCACGAGGCTGGCGTCGCCCTGGACTTACTTACCAGAACGACATTGCGGAGCTAGAGTAATTATGAGGCGCACTTAACCTTCGTGTAATTCTATTTCAAATATGATCTCAAGTATTGAAAAACAACATAAAAAGAGAAACATGGAGGGAGGCTGTGGGAACCGGATGGATGCTACCTAGAGGGAAAGTGACTGGGGGAGGGGGTGGCAGACGCTGACCCTCCCGGCGCCCGAGCCAGTGCCCGGAGGCCTGGGCAGGGGCGAAGGAAAGACCTTCCTGCTGCCTGGGGCAGCGCGTCTGGCCGGGCGGGAGAGGCTGGCCGTGAAGACAAGCAGAGGCGACGGAGGCACAGGTGATCCTGGGGCACCCGCGGACCCTTGGTGTCGGGGCAGAGCTGGCGCCTGTGCCAGGGTGGACTCCGGCCCCCTTCCCGGCCCACCTGGTGCCCACCCCGGTCACCGCAGCCCTTGGCTGCCGGCCCTGCCCTCCCGGACGGGCTCCTGTCACCCTGGGCCCCCAGCCGCGTCCTCCTGCTCTCCCGGCAATTCCGTCACCTGCCCCGGAGGGCAGCTGCGCCGAGTCACGGCGGGAGGGCGAGCCCGCATTCCCCTTCATCCCCCGAAAACAGCTTGACGGGGCCTGCTGCCTGCACACCCCGACCCGTCGTTACTTCGGGTCAGTGGCTAAGTCTGGCGTGGGCTCCCGGGCACTCGGGCAGAGGAGTTGGCAGGAGTCGGCCACCGGCGTCGGGTGGTAGAGCCGGGCCGCGGCGTGGTGGTGAAATGTTCCCTCGCTACAACTTTCCGTAGAAAATCAAGAACTAATTTTATGCTCAGATTTTAAGGGCCACGTAAAGTGACTCAGCGTCATAAATGTGGCCCCACGAAACTCGTATTTTTGTTAGTTTCCTCGCAAAGGTCTGCCAACTGCCAAATTCGTTTAGGGTTGTTTTACATTTCAGACGTTGGGCCTGGCGGAGCCGTCCTCGCCTGGAGGACTCTGTAGGGGGGGATCTCCCCGGAGGTGGGTTTATTCCCTGCCTCGTCCTGCCCCAGGTGGTTTATCCGCATTCAGGGGGGGTGAAACGGGGGTGGGGGGCTCTCCAGCCGCGGGGACCAAAATCTCAGCATCATTCCGGGCTGCACTTCAGACACTCCCGGGGGCTGGAATTTCAAGTGCAGGAGATGAAACTGCAATTAAGGAGAACCTGGGGCTCCCAGCGAGGCTCGGCCGCTCGCCGTTCTCACCGGCTGAGTCTCTTATTTAGAAAAACAAACTCTGAAAGGATAATCCAGAGTGAATGTTGTTTGAATAATATCTAAATTCTGTGGGGAAAAGAAAAAAGGAAGGTCTAGTTCCTCAAAAGCCTTATTCAAAGAGAACAGCAAAGCCAAGGAAAGCGCTCCCCGACCCTGTCCTCGGGAAATCGCGGTGACCTCGGGGCCCGGTGTGAGGATCCCAGATGGCGCGTGCCAGGCGGGCACGCCCTGGGCGCCCTCGGCCGCTGCTCTATGTCAGCAAGTGAGAAATAATCTCACCCGCCCAGGACAAGAACGGCTGGTGTTCTTTGCTGCGACACTTAATTTCAAGTGTTGAAAAGGCATCGTGCGAATTGTTAGGACTTGGGGTGTTTGTTTTGAGTGATTATACAAAAAGAAAGTCAGAATTTAGAAGGTGGAACTTTGAAGTGGTCCTCAAAGCTGGTGCCTGGCTCTGTCGTAGCCTGGGGGTGGGGGGCGGACGTGGGGCCAGAGGGGAGGCCAGGGCTAAAGCCCTCCTGGCTGGGTTGGACATGACCCCTGGCTCTGTTTGCCCAGAGGGGGGGGTCCCTTCCCCTTTTGATAGCACGGAGGGGACCAGGTTTTTAAAATGTTCATTAGAATTTGCAAAATAACAAGGAAGAGCATGCTGTCTGCTTTCCCCTGCAAGGAGCACCAGAAGTGGCCTTGAACCCGGTGTTTGCCTACAGGGCCTCTCCAGAGGCTCTCCAGTCTCTGGCATTATATCACCCAGAAAAATTGTTCTCTGATGTGTCCCAGCTGAAAAACACAGAGACTTCCAAAAGTTAGACGTGAACAGTTAGAAGTGAATTGTTGACTTACAACAAAAGGCCCAAGAGAAGACAACAGAGCAAGTCTCTTTAGCAAACAGTGCTGGGAAAGCTGGACAGCCACAGACAGAAGGGGGAAACTCGAGCGCCAGCTCACATCGCAGACAAAAACTAACTCGAACTGGATTAAAGGCTTGGGTGGAAGACCTAAGATATAAAATACATAGAAGAAAACAAAGGCAAAACACTCTACACTGTTGGCTGCAGGGATCTCCTTGGCGACCCAACTACAATGGCAAAGGAAACAAAATCAAAAATAAACAAATGGAACACATCAAAGTAACAGCTTCTGCACAGAGAAGGAAACCATCGTTAAAACAAAAAAGGCCCTACTGGGTGGGAGAAAACATTTGCGCGTCATAAATCCAGCAAGGAGCTGGTATCCAAGATCTACAAAGAATTAATAGAGCTCAGCAACAAGAAACCAGATAACCCCATCAAAAAATGGGCCCAAGAGCTACACACTCCTCCAGGAGGAAATACAGGTGGCTAACAGGCACCTGAAAAAAGGCTCATCATCACTTATGGTCCGGGAAATGTCCATCAGAACCACAGGGAGAGACCAGCTCACACCGGTGAGAATGGCCCGGATCAACAAGACTAGAAACAGGTGTTGCTGAGGATGTGGAGAAAAACCCTCTTACACTGTGGGTGGCTTGCAGACTGGTCCAACCCCTGCGCAAAACAGTGTACACGTTACTCAAAACATTGTCAGAGATGTGCTGTATGATCGAGTGATTCCAATTCTAGGCATCTGCTGTAAGAGCACAAAACCACTAGTTTGAAGGGCCAGAGGCGCTCCTGTGCTCACTGCAGCACCGTTTACACTAGCAAGTTACGGAAACATCCTAAGTGTCCCTGCCAGATGAGGCGGTAGAGAAGTTGTCATATTTATACACGTTGGAATACGACTCAGCTGTAAAAAAGATGCCATCCTGCCACTTGTGACAGGATGGATGCACCTGGAGGGGATCATGTTAAATGAATTAAGTCAGAAGAGAAGGTCAAATACCAGCTATTTCACTCATAGGTGGAATATAAAGAAATAAAGCAAAGGAGCAGACAAAACTAAACCAAAACAAATCCTAGAAATCTGACTGCAGAACTGAGGCCACCGGAGGGGACAAGGAGAAGGGCGATGTGGAGGAGCCTCGGCGTGGAGGACATTGGGTGTTGGGTGGTGGGTGTGGTGTGGTGACATCCGCCTGAAAAGGTGTGAAGCTGTGCCTTTAGGTCACATACACTGCCGCCAGCCAGCGATATCTCCATTAAAAAATACAATAAAAAAGGAAATCTACCTACGATTACTTAAAGAAAAAGCTGCATTACATTCATGTTCTGTCTGCTCTTGGGAAAAAGATGTCGTGTCAGATGGTCTTTAAGGAATGTATACAAATACATAAGCACGCATGTGCACACACATGCACACATGTATATAAGGCACGCTGAAACACAGTGCCCTCTTATACAACGTGCATGTGATTGCATGTGTGTGACATGGACATATGTGTGCATATATGCACATGCTCACATACTTATACACATGCCCACATTTATGTATTTATGGTGTGTGTGTGTGTGTGTGTGTGTGTGTGTGTTTTAGTTAGCATTGGGGAAAGTTTTTCTCAAAAGATCTTTTTTGTCTGAGAAGGGACAGTCTGTAACTCAGTGAAAAATGTTTTGGGGCAGATGAGCAAGACTCAGATCTGGAAGGGCGTATGGCTGAATTAACTAGAAATGTACCAGCTGCTCAGAAGACCGTCTTCGGCCGCCACCCACTCTCTACGCCGGCGTTGTTGCTGCATTCTGAGTCTACACGCCCAAGCGCCATGTCTTGACTGAGTTAAAGTTCTTCATACTGCCAAGGTGGTTCTGTTAGCATAGTTTTTAAAAATTATTTTTATAAAACTAGCCGCAGAAACCAACATTTTGTCCTTTTTTTGCCTCTGATATTTTACATAATATCATTTTAGTGCTACATTATTATATGTAGTAAACATAAATGTCCTGCTTTATGCATCAATAATAAAATATGCATTATTTTCCTAAAAACAGTAACGCATGCTGAGATCTCCTGACAATAAATATTTATGGACAATTCACATCAGCTTTATCATCCATGCCATGATGACAGATGTGGGTTCATCTTCCAGTCTGGAAGCTTTTACAAACCCCTGAATAATAAACCGTTCCAGAAGACACAGACTATGAAAGCGTGAATTGTCAGTAAACAGTTATTCTGATGAAATATTCCATCCACTTCCATGGAGATGGCTCATCTTCCGGAATATGCATAATTTTATAGCTGGGAGACTCATTTCTAGGAGTGATCTACACGACAGAGCCGCCCTGGCCCACTGTCCTCCCAGTTCAGGTGTGAAGCCAACAGGTGTCACCATGGGGTCAGGAGGAGGGGGCCTGTGGGTCTCGGGCAGGCAGCCAGGGCCGAGGGCTCGCCTGGTTCATGGTTGGGAAGAAATCGAAGGAGCATGGCCAAGGTTCCCTGTCATCTCCGCACGACAGACTTCGAGCAGCACGCGGGGCCAGCCTGGGCCTTACACTTGGCCCGGCACCGTGGAACCCGGCCGCAGCGCCCCTGTGACAGCTCCTCTTCTGACCAGGCCCGGCTGCCGCCTGCCGGGGGCCGCCACCCTTCCCCTTTCCCCTGCACTGCTCCTGCTCCTCTCTGGGCTGGAGAGCTTCCCCCGTCTCTCCTGGCAACCCTGCCTCCTTCCGCCATGCCGTGCAGCAAGAGGACATCAAGGTGGACCCTGCCCTCGCCCGATCAGGACTGTGCTGGGCACTGGAGGCACAAAAGGCAGCACCAGGGGAAGCTGCTGGGGAAGAGGGGGGAGCGGTGGGGTGCACGGGTCAGGCCAGGAGAGCAGCTTGGACAAAGGCCCCGAGGTGGAAAAGAGCCGACCTGTCCGGAAACATGAGCCCGGCCGCTGAGCCCGAGGAGTGAAGGCGGCTGGCCAGCGAGCAGAGGCCAGCGGCCGGGGCCTCGGGACAGCTGGTGTCTCCTTTATTCTAAGGGTCAAATGAGAGGCCAGGGAAGGTGGCAAATGGACAAGTGCATGATTAATTTTCTATTTTGGAAACTGTGTGGACAATATTTGAGGGCGGATAAGTTCGCGACCCCGGTGCTAAGCAATGACAGAAGTTTGGTCAAGGGCGGTAGCGAGATGAGGACAGTTTGTGTCGTGTGGACACAAAAGGCGCCCAGCCAGCTCGTAGTGAAGAACACGCCACTGTGTTTCCTCTCAGCCTGGGAAGAGCTTCTTTCCCCTGACAACAGCCACCCTGGTTGCACGTGCACACAGGATGAGCCCCAGAGTCTGGCCATGCAGCGCGGGGTCGGGACCGGCCGCTGACGAGCGGGGGGCCTGCTCCTCACCCCCCAGGTGCAGAAAACCCACGGTCTGTGTCTATTCCCGGGGAAATCCTAAACCACGAAAATGATTTCTTTTTCAATTGCAATGTCTAATTTGTGCATCTGCATTTCTACAGAAACTAGTATGTGTCCTGCTGGCAAGCCCAGGAGCCAGAGGTCAGGGTTTTAATAACGACAAGGAGGTACACATATGCCAGCCTGGCTCTCTGGCTCTCCAGAGAGCAAAATGGCCGAGACGTGCTGCGTGCTCCTCTCACGGCTCTGCCAGCTGCTGGCTTTTCCTCTCCGTCTGGAGAGCCAGCCGACCTGTTGGAAATTATTCCATCCCCACCCCCCACCCCCGCCTTTTAACCTATAAACTGATTTGATTTGATTGTGGACAATATATGATTTCCTCTTACACAGAGGTGCGAGGAGCGAATATTTTGCCAGAAGGCAAATTACCGATGCGGAAGGGACTGAGTGGAAACTTCTTGAGGAAGGACTTTGCTCAGATTGTAACTTTCTGGGTTCTGTGGACAAGTTTGAAGGGATGGTGACTTGGAGGGGGAGGTGACGTTTCTTTCCCTTGAGGGGTGTAAGTTGTGTATGTTGACATCAGTGTGACGGTGCCCACAAAGCAGACTTTTTCTTGTACGGTGTTTCTTGGCTTAGACGCTTTATATTATTATTCAGCATGGAAAATAAAACTGCACTGTTATTCTCTGAGCAGCCAAGAAAGATTTTTTTTAAAGGGGAGAAAAAAATAACCTGGCCAGAATACTCAAATGAGTGTTTTTACCCCCGAAGATTTAATCCACAATATTTTAAAAGACATTCTTGAGAAATTTGATCGGCTTGTGGTGGACTTGATGCTCAGCTGATTTTATCTTGACTGTTTCAGATATTTCATCTTAATAAGCGAGGAAAGAGGCTGTCGATATCCTGGTTAGAGCAAATCGATTCGGAAGCACCGAGGCCTGGATGGCAGGATTGGAGGGGCTGCCTCCGCACCGGGCCTGCTTCAGGCTCGTGTCATTTTCCTACAAATGCTGCATTTTGCCTAGAATTGGTAGTTACTGAATAGGAGCTGTATAAAATTTTATCTTCCAAAAGACAACTCTGAAGTTTCATTTTCTAGAGAACTGGCCATAGATTTCTACTTCTGCAATGTGATCAAGTTAAATGTCCCTGACCCAGATTTCTTAGAGTTAAAAAAAAATATTTTAACTTCATTTTCAGTTACTTTTTTGGCCTGGGAGCCACAGTTGTTTGCCCTGCCCTCCCTTTCAAGTCCTCTTCCAAGACTTGCTGTCTGCACTTTCTAAGGCAGAGCTCCCGCCGGAGACTCTGAGGACGACAGCGGGGGGCAGTTTCAGGGGTTTCCTTGATGGTGAAGGTGGCTGACACTTGCTGGCCGCTGTTGCCCTCCTACGACCTCACCTGCTCCCGCCAGGCCCTCCCACTTTCCCCCACGAGGCCCCCCACCTCCCCCGGCTCTAGGTCACATGTGCGTCTGGCACTGGCCCAGCTTTGCCTGCTCTGCCTTCTGCCGAGGCGCCCCATCTCCTGATGAACACACCCCATCCTTCCCACCTGGCTTACACGACCCCAGCAGGGTCCTCTGAGTGGCAGCTCCTCTCTTCCAACCTCAGTGATCTCGACCCTACTTCTCGTGATGTCACTCCTTGTCATGGGTGGCAGCAGCGTGGAGGATGGATGAGACCTCACCTTGAGCGTCAGCTTCTTGGGGGCGCACCTGACAGTGACCTGTGAGCGTGGTGCCCCCCCATCAACTCAAGGAGCAGGAAGTCAGGACACGGCCTAGAGGACACTGCCAGGGCTCCCCAAGGGCAGTGAGGGCAGTGCAGGGGCTTTAGTGGACGTCACCCCCACCTGGGCTGACGCAAGGGCCCCAGAACTGGGAGTGCTCAGGAGGTGACAGTCACCCCTAGTGGGCGGGGTGTACCTTCAAGGGTGGAGACAGTAGCAGACCGAAGGAATAGAAAAGGCAGAGATATTAGAACCAAAGTCATCTTCAAAGACAAAGGCTAATGACAAGTTTTGGAAGTGTCACTTCGAGAATATTGTTTTTCTTTGACTTGCAAACTGGCCAGTGCTGGGTATTAAATACACTTCACACGGACGCGATGTGGGCGCTAGGACTGCGAAACAGACTGCAAGGATTAAATGCTCTGGCACTGTTAAAAAGATAGAACTAACAAGAAGTAAGAGGAATAGGGCCAGAGTCCATGGGAAGTGAGCTGATTTGCTCATGGTCTCACTTGAAGAGTTGGGGCTTCGAGGACACCATTGGAGACGGACACACTGAGAGAGAAAAGGCCGCACGTTTCCTAGGTGCAAAAGCAAGTGTCAAGTCACTTGATATTTTTTTTTTTTTAAGTAGTTTTGAGCTCAACAAGGAAATATAACCCAAAATTACAGGACACATAGAAAACAGCCTAATAAAAATACTGCATCTCAGAAGATAATTATATGAATTTAAAAAATCAGGAAGGGAGTAACAAGATAAGTTAAAAGCAGAAGAAATCTTTAAAAGTAGAAGCTGAAATTAGCAGAACCACAAAGTAAATCCAAAAGATGGCTTTTGAAAAAAAGAAAAGAGGAATCTAATTTGAGATAGAACCTAATGGCTAATTTCATCAAGAAAAATCAGGGAATATACAGACAAACTAATAAGCAAGGTGGGCGGGGTGAAGACTCACAGAACAGGCAGGGAATTAAAGGAAACACGCAACGTTAGTTTGTTCGACTCTATGCACGGAGATGTGAGATTTGGATAAACTGAAAAATGTCTAGGAAAATGCAGTTTGTCAAAACTGGTCCCAGAGGAGACAGGAAGTTTGGATGTGATTTCACGGGGGGAGTAGAGTCGGCTCTCAAGGCGCTGCTCTCGCCCAATCAGAAAGAAAACATCACTGGGCTTAGATATGAGCATTCCACAGGTCTGCTGTTTTCTCCGAGTTTAGGGTAAAAAGTAAGAAACTTCCAAATCTATTTGTTACGGATTTAACATTACACTAAAACACAACAATTGTAGAGAAAGTAGCAACAGACCAGTACCCTGGATGAATATGGAAGCATAAATCTGAAATAAAACAGTAGCCAACTACATTCAGCAACACATTAAAAGAACAATGCATTGTCGTGAGATGCAGTTATTTCAGAAATGGAAGGATGATCATTATTAAGAATTCTATTAATAAATTTATCATATTGAGGATGTAATCAAAAATATTTATGATCATCTCGACGGAGGCTGTTAAGTTCCTGGGTAATACCAGCAACCTCTGTTGATAAAAACAAAATAATAAGTGGTGGACTATTTCCTTTATCAGTTAAACTCTATTTCAACCTAAAAGCCAGCATCTTGCTTCATGGAAATATGCTACGGTAGTCTCGCTAAGGTTCACTTATCACCGTTATCGCCACTGTTATTGAACATACTACAGAGAACAGTCAATGCTATTAAATAAGCAGAAGACATAGGTGATAAAAAATTGGCGAGGAGACCGTGACACTTTTTGAAGGAAGCATATTGGACACCTGAAAATCTAAGAGACTCAATAAAAAAATGAAATTAATTTAATAACAGTTTAATAATATGATGGGGTTGAAAACTAATTTATAGCCATCAATAGCTTTCATACAACCCACTGAACAATCCGTGAGACAGGAGGGGATGAGAGGAGAGACATACCAGGCTCTGTGCTTTAAAAAACTGCATAAAGATGGCAATGCAGTTTCTGTTAATTTTTAAATGAAAAGAAAATCTAGTAGAAATGCCAACAGGCTTTTAATTTCCACAAGCATAGTCATCCCCTGTGCAGTCATGTGTATATCTACACAGAGATTGCCGAGCTCACAGCTTAGAAGGCCAGTACAGGGGTGTGGGGGCACATAAGAGCTCAGACATTAAAATAAGCAGGAATGTACCCACAGACACTGGGAATTCAGATCATATTGTCATCATCTCAAGCCGAGAATTTAAAGGTGTACTAAGGTATATACTAAGTGCACTAAATGATGTGGGGCTGTTGAGTAGCACCTGCCTGGAGCAGGTCTGGTCCCAGGCCTCCTATTTTATACCAGAATAAATTCCAAACACAACAATGACTTAAATGTGAAAAAGAAGTTCTACATATTATCTGGGGAGACCCAAGCAACTGTGACTCAATGTTCAGAAACAAAGACAAATAAAGATTGGTCCACCCAGCTCAGACGCTTGATGCCACTCCAGTTGTAGATGCCTTGAGGCATCATCATTCTCATAAAACTGTTTTGTTTTTATTTGTGGTGCTTCTGATAGTGTTTTCATTGTTATGTAATCCAATCTATCTTTTCCTTTCTGTTTCTGTCTTTGATGCTGTGTTTGTCCACATTATGCTATAAAACATGATTTCACTTTATGGCTTACATTTAATTTTAAGTCACCTGTATTTTTAAATTTTAGTGGCGGTGTGACATGGATCTAATTGTTGGAAAATATTTTCCCCGGGGAGTTAGCATGATACACAGCTGCCCTAACCGCTCTCGTTTTATTTTCCTACTGCTTGGGAATGCCATCTTTATAGTGATAGAATATTAAATACTTTAAATATATCCTTATGTTTATTTCTTTATGGTTCCACTGATCTACCAATTCTACTGTTGGGGCCACAAGTTTTTAATTACTATTGTTTTATTATCTGGTAGAGCAAATGTCTTATTTTCTCAATACTTGGCTTTCTCACCCGTTTATTCTTTTATGTAAATATTGGAACAACTTTCTTTTAAAGATCAAAAAAAAAAAACCCCACTGGCTCATTAATTAGGTGAGGTTCAGCATCTTTACATATTGAGTCGCAAGAGTTGCATTTGCTCGCAAGAAGTGAAAACTGACTTAATAGATAACTTTGGCATAAAAAGAACTCGCTGGGAAGGTGGGGCAGCTTACAGAGTCAGAAAAAGGGTGACGAACCAGGGCTCTGAGAGGATGCAGGCATTGGGGAAGAAGCCCTGGAGGTACAGTGACCTGAACTCTGGACCCCTCGGGAAGGATCATTTCCAATCACGTTCAGCCCTCTGGACCCTTGGTCCAACTTCAGAGCAGGCACAGCCCACTCAGCCTAATTCGGTTCACATGCCCACCTCCTGGAAAGACCGGGGTGGGGGGCTCTTGGGAGGGTCCCGCTCCACCGAGAGTGCTGGCAGAGGCAAGGCCAGATCCCCCCAAAAGAGCCGAGGGTGCATTCCCCAGCGCTAGATGGGCTCACGCGATGATAGCCAGTGCTCAGCCGCTCCCAACCGGGAAGGCTGGCCTCCACTGACTCCAGTCTGGGGTTTCTGCACGTTTCTTATTAAACCGACTTCAAGGAATTACCCAGTGCGTTGTTACTCTGAGTGGGGTCTTTTAACAACAAATTTCCAACTGGCTGTTGCTAAGATCTAGGAAAGGTCAGAAAATATTTTAATTCATTTGACAGAGGAGAAGGGTATTATAGAAAGCTGAGTGCAGTTTGAAAATTTCTGAACAGCAGCTAGGAAACATTGAGAACACATCATTTTGGTCTATCTGCCCAGGCTGGAGACACACCAAGTGCCACAGCATAGAAGAAACCCAACAAGTTGGAGAAGAAAGCGACGGGGCCCCGGGGGTGAAGATGCAAAGAAAGAGAAATATGACAGCGACCCAAATCTCATTTCCTGCTTTTTAAGGAGGCGCGGATAAAAATAAAACACAAATGAATATTACATAAAAGCAGCAAAACCATGACCCTGAACAATTTAGAATGAAGCTCGGCGGATCTGATCGATGTCAGATCTAATAGAACCATAAAACAGATTTTTAAAAGGAAGGCTTTAGCTGTCAGAAAAAAAAATATGAACAGCAAAGTTTCTTATGAAAGAAACAAAGCAAGCGGTTCAATGTCAGAAAGGCAAAGTCAAATCATAGCAGAGAGGAGATTTGGATGAGATTTTAAATGCAAGTTGTTTGGAAAAAGATGATCACCTACGATATTACCGTATTTTCAGGGTGCTGCGTGATTCCCTTTCGCCTTTCCATGAAATGCTATTTATTTCAAATCACTCTGTCTGGGGCCTCCCTGGTGGCGCAAGGAGTTAAGCACCGCACTGTGAAGCTATCCACAGCCTCTGCAGTGCAAGTTCGATCCCTGGCCAGGGAGCTACCCACATGGCGCAGCAGACCTCTCCTGTCTCCCCGCTGCTCCCCTCAGCAGTGGATTTCAGTCCGTCTGCCTGTTCTGCTCCCCACTCTGTCTCTGGTGGATCCTCTCAACCCCGCATCTCTGGCCTGTACCCCAGCTCTTGTATGCATAAATAAATAAATCTTATAAAAATAAAATAAAATCACTTATATTTCCTTATAATTTAACTAAGTTCCTTTTCTTTTAGAATGACTTTAATGTTTTCCAAAGCAGCGCATTGAGAAGACCAAGATCCCATCTGATGGTGAAAAAGCCTTCTGCTCACGGGGAGAGCTAGTTAGTTTGGATGCCGCTTAGATCTTCTGGTGCTAACAAGGTGTGATGCGATAGCAGAGCGTGAGCGATCGGAACAGAAAGACTGTGTCAATTCCTAGGAATCGGAGGAATTTATTAGGGATTGCTTGGAAGTTTGCTTGCTGAGCAACACTTTACTCACAGAGTAAGTAGTTTAAACATGACAGGGACTGTATGCGATATCTTCTAAGACACAAACTATTTTTTCAAAGCAATAGTTTAGGAAATCTGTACGTGTGAGGAGACTTGATAAACAAGAACTGCCTTTGACTCTAACCTTTAAAGCGCCCCCCCCCCCCGTCAGATCTCAGGAAAAAACACGAGTAACGGTAGATACTTCAAAGGAAGAGACCATACCTTTCAAATGTGTGATGAGTTAGGCTTTTCATTAATTGACAATAGTTCTTTGTAGCATTGGTGTGAAATATGGTCCCGTTGGACACAGGGGCCTTGGAAATACTTGAAAAAACGCTGACTTGAAAACGGGGCATCTGTGCCCTCATGGGGCTCATCTGGTGACGTTTGGGCACACAGCCGGCCTTCGGCGCTTACTTGATGAGTAAATGAGCCAAGATCAGTTGTGCAGTGACAGCGAGGCAGCGACTCCTGCTGCAGTGGGTTGGCGAGATATTCTGGGTGCAAAACCACCTCCTTCTGGGGCCTCCCCGGTGGCGCAGCGGTTGAGCGCTGGGTGGCGAAGCTGCCCGCAGCCTCTGCAGCGCCGGTTCCATCCCCGGCTGCCTGGGAGTGTCCCACATGGCGCGCAGACCCCTCCTGCCGCCCGCTGCTCCCCTCAGCAGTGTACTTCGTCCTTCTGCCTGTTCTGTTCCCCGCTCTGGCTCTGGTGAATCCTCTCACCCTCCCGCGCTTCTGACTGTACCCAGTGCTTGTATAAATAAGTAAATAAATCTTAAAAAGAAAAAAAAAAAAACAGCCCCCTCTGGGTTAGAAATGGACTGGACTGTGGTGAGTGAGGCCGGCGGCCGGGGAAATCACAGTGGCCACCGGGGTGGCTTTCTCCTGGCTGCGGACCCCCATCCACGGGCATTGCCAGGGGGCTGCCCGGCTCCTGGGCATAAAAGCCTCAGGAAGAGCTGGTCCTCACGGCGCTTACCCAGACACTCCCTGCCTCAGCGAGATTCCTCGGCGTAGCTGTAGGCTCGGCCTCCCTAGTGTCCCGCACCCTCTGTCTCTTCCATGCCCTTGACTGCTGAGTCTCTGGCCAGCGCCGGGGCGGATGGTCTTATAAGTGACCAGTTACAGATGGTTCTGCTCAGAGATCAGCCACATGGAGGGCTGCTGGGAGTGGGCAGGAAGGAGCAGTGTGCTCAGCCCGGGCCCGGAGGCCTGGCCAGTCTTGGGGCTCTGGGGCCCAGGTCCTGACGGCTGGGGCGCCAGGCCAGCAGGCCTCCGCAGGACGAGGGCCCCCCAGGCATTTCCTGCATGGACCGTTTGAGGATCGAGAGGTGATACACTCAAGGCTCGAGCACAGCGTTTGCACAGATAAGTGAGCAGGAATGTTGGGGTGAGGGCACAGAGGCGCTCTTGGAGGGTGGGCGCCGGGTGGTCAGTGGCCCCTGGCCCTTCTCACCTCTTGCCTTGCCGCCTGTCACCTCTGACTTCTCCCAGAAGATCATCTGACTCATTTTCCTAGAGTTTCACCGCCCTCCTTATAACACTGACCAGGAAAAAATTCACATTTGCAGAACATAAAGAACCCTGTACCCTCACACTGACTAGCAAGGTGGCGCGGCATAAACTGGCCCCCATAGTCCCCTCCCCTCCTATTTTGTCAGATCGCTAAACTGACTTACAAAATAGCCTTTTTATGAGTTTGATGTTTACCTGCAAACTTTGAAGTCCAAATCTAGTTTCTGACTTCATAGTATTTCCTCCCCCTGCTCTGAAACAACAGAAGGGACCCACCTCCCCCGTGGTTCATAAGCATCGTTGCTATTTTTTTTTTTTTTTGTGGGACCCTCGCCGGCGGCTGGGGAACGAACCGGCGCTGCAGAGACTGCGGGCAGCCTTGCAGCCCAGCATCGTTGCTATTTTTTGAATCCTGATAACACAGGTGAAAAAAATTCACCCATATGAGACATCTACGAAGCACATTCTGAACAGCTTTAGACTATTTTATCAAAAGATAACTACCAACTCAACGAAAAACAAATGACTTTATAGGAATGGGTCTCTTACGATTTTTTTTCATGAAAAGATAATTGGAAAGTGATGACAATGATTTTAATGTTAAATAATTAGAGATACACCAATATCCATATAAGTTTATGGATCAGATTATTATTTGCAGACATGAACTGTAAGGTAGTCAAAATATTATGATCTTAATCTTTGAGTAAGAATTCAGAAACATCTTATGGTAAATGGTAACTATGAAAGTTTAGATTTTTTTTTTAATTTGCTAAAATAAAATCCTGGTGGGATATTTAACTTCCATCTCCAAGACCCAAAGTAGCTAGTTAGAAAATCCACTGCTGTTTGAAAGGGTTAAGGGGAAGCTGGAAAGTTTGTATCGCTGACAAAAACATCCAGAAGTATTTTATTCCGTCTGTATCTAACTTGGAAATATTGAGAATGTTGTAGGTGGAGCAACTCGCTTGGTGAATGATGACAATGGTGATGATGATGATGGCAGCTACTGCCGTGTACTTCTGACGTTCCAGGGGTGACTCTGCATGGAGAATATTTAAGGCATTTGACACGATGACCACGGAAGGTAGGAATTAGCATGAATCACTTTCATTTCAGTCAGCGCTGTCACACTCGACTCACTGACACTTTTTCAGACTGCGCGTCCCAAAGAGCCTGGAAACACCTGGAACTATCCGCCTCGGCTTCCCTTCCCCAGAGCAGAGGATGTGGGCAAGCTGGGCCCTGTGCAGAGGTGGTGCAGCCCCCAGGGCAGGGCAGCCCCACCCCCCATGGCCTCCTGGGGGCCAGCCGGATGCCAGACTCTCTGGCATTGGGCTTTACCTCCAAATGGCCCCTTTCCAGGCCACCCACTAGCTCAGCTGCCTGCTGCTTCCTCTGTCCTGAAGACATACGCACACCTTACTGAACTGTCCTCAGTGGGTGTCCAGTCTAAAGGACATCGCCAGCCACTTGTACAGGTCACCCTAAAAATGTGGATCCAAGCCTGGCTAGTTGCAGCAGATTCGCTGTGTCCCTTGGCCTGGGGCAGTGGCCCTGCCGCCTGGTTCCTGCCCTCATCACCTCAGGCCTAGATACTTGCAAAACTCTCATTTCCTAACCCTTTGCTTCTCTCCAGTGCCTTCCACAGGGAGTTGCCAGATTCATTTTGCAAATGCGCCTTCCCCTGCTTGTGAAAGCCTGCAGCGGCCTCTCCTTGCCCCCAGCCCATCCCCTGTTCGCCCACAGGCCAGCTGCCGTCTGTCACCCAGCGCCTCAGACTCGTGTCCCAGCTCAGGGCGTCTCCTCCGGCTCACCTGGTCTCTTGGGAATTCCCCCTCTGACAGTTGCACCCACAGATTTCCTGACCTCAGCTGCCCCTGCCTGCTTCTTCATCAGGCTTGGCCCAAACCCCGCCTCTGAGCCACTTCCCCATCCCCAGCCGCTCTCTCACCCGGCACCACTTCACTGCACCCAGTGTGCACGGGGATTCCAAAGTGGCTGTGTTAGAGTGCTGACGGCAAGGCCAGCACACAGTAGGTGCGCAGCGCCCCCCACGGGGCTCTCCTGGGGACGGGACAGCAGCTCCATGCCGGAGGCCCCGGGTGAGGGCAGAGCCTGCCTGGATCCTGAGAGGCCTTTCCTTTCACTAAAGTCCTGGGGGAAAGCATTTCAGAGGCCCAGTCTGTTTTTAAATCAAAACTTGAAATGATTGGGCCGAAGAACTGCATTCCCTGGAGTGTGGGGGCGCTCTCGGGTCTGCGTGGAATGTCATGCCGTCTGGGACACGGGGTGCCATCTGAAGGCCCGCTCCCAGGCAATACCTGGGCTAAGGAGCACCCCAGGCCTGGGGCAGAGCCCTCGGATTCCTCCTTCGAACGGCAAGCAGAGCCGAGATTGTAAACTATTTACATCAGCGAAAAAGCACAGCCCTTCCCGCGTGGGCATTTCACATGAAGTCACAGCCCCGCTCTCTCTTTGTGTTTATTTTTGTTTCAAAGTCACGTCAGCCTTCTTATTTATCCACGTTAGCGGGGCCCTTTGTCTGAAAATATGTAAATCCATTTAAATTAATTTCCTGTAATACCACACAGAACAATAATCATATTAGCATACCATTCGTAATGTACTAATAACGTTAACATAATTGCATTCACATATGAAACGGTTAGGTAATAGGCTTTTCATAACTGGTTGCAGCGAGAATGTCATTTTTTTACCCGGTGCTGGGTCTTTAGTTCCAGAAAGCGCAGAACGACAGGCCTGGCAAGCCAGTTTCCCACAGTCTCTCCCCTTGGAGCAGGAGCTATCAAAGGGCTTTTGTGATCCAAATGAGAGCGCTTTGCGAGATCGGAACATATTTCTGGGGATAAAGGAATTTTCACAGGGGCTTTCTCAGGAGTGGGGTCCTGACCCCTGGCACCCCGTGGGCCTGGCACCCAGTAGGCTGCTGCAGGGAGGTGTCTTGGTGCTGCGGTATCCAGCCCCAGGAGCACAGGTGCTTCTCCCTGGGAGTCAGGTCAGCCACGGGCTCTCCCTGTGGCTCAGGGGTAGCAGAACCCGTCCTGGCACGGCAGCCCCAAGGCCACCGTCAGCAGGGCCCCAGAGCCCTGGGGGCAGCGCCCGCCTGGCTCCAGTGGCTATGCAGCAAGGGCCGTCTCAGGCCAGCATGGAAGCCGTCACCCCTGGGGCAACGCAGATTGGTGCCAGCCCAGAGCCTTTCTTCCCAGACAAACGGGATGACGCTTGTCCTGTTGCAGTGGCCAAGCCACAGGACAAGCCCGTCATGAGAGTAAGGAAAGGCCCCCGCGGCATCGGGCGAGGGCGGGCCTCGGGCCACCTCACACGTGTGCACAGGCCCCGGCACCACGGGCAGAGCAGGTTGTCGGGATCCAGACGTCCTCTTTGATCCATGCTCCGATCTAGCGGGAGCCTCACAGAGCCACCTCCAGGTGGGGTGGGTGGGGGAGCTCCCTCCTGCTGCACTGAAAGCCCTTGAGCTTCTTGAGCCACACCCGCCTGCCTCTGACTCTAAGCTGGTTGGCTTGAAGGTCCTTTTTAGCTCTTTAGGCCGTAAATGGCCTCCAGGGAAGGGTTCCCTCCCGTGGTCCGGAGCCCGCCTCCCCTCCCGGGCCCACGCTGCCCCATGAGGCCTAGCACCTCACTGGCCATGGGACACACTGACCACATTTTTGTACCTTGGTGGTTTACAAAGTTTTTCGCTTTTTGGGAATATCGACGAGATACAATCGACGACAGAGACAAGTAGATAAAATGCTGTCCAGGGCGCCCACGCAGCAGAAGTGGGGGCCCCTGGGGTGGGCCTTGCTGTCTCTGGGCCAAAATCCTCTTCCTGCCACTTTGCTGCTGGTGATGGGGAAGCGCGGAGGGCGGGAGGGGGCAGGAGGAGCCAGCGAGGGGACCCCCCTGGAGCGGAGGCCAGGGCAGGGTGGGCACAGGGTTGGGAGCCTGGAGGACCGGGGGGAAGGGGCCTGGTGCAGGGACTTTGCTCCCGGCCAGCAGTCAGCGACCGCCTGGGACAGGACACTGCCGTGACCCGAAGGCCTGCCACTTCGCTGGGGACATGAGGTCCCCTGGTCAGGGCTGACGCGCGATGGTAACGCCACCAACTGCCCCCGCCAGGCCGGCCCATTCCTTAGAGGCGGTTTCCTATTTGACAAGAATGCGGCCTCCTGGGTTCTCACAGCATGGCCCTCACCCACATCCCCCCGGCCCTCCAGGAGGAAGCCCTGTGGGCCAACGCGCGGTGTCCTCGAGAGAAGGTCAAGCAGAGCGTCCCCGGAAGCCGCACTTCGTGGCAAGTGCTTTAAATTCAGAGAGGGAGAGGGCGGCCGGGCCGGGCAGCAGTCTGGGCACAGTGTACCTTTCAGTTGGATTGTCTTCCAGGCTCAGCCTTCCCAGAAAGTATTCTTTCCCTGTCTGCATCCAGGGAAGACCAGAGCGGCTCACCCCAGCCCTCCCCATTTGCATAATGCATTTACATTTGAAGGGAGGCCACAGACTGGCAACGAGGCTGCAGCTAGGCACGGATTTCTATAATAGCAATTAGGAACAGAAATAGAATAACAATAGCTGTAGAAAGACAGTTGCTGAGCTGTGGGTAGAGGCAACAGAAAAATCTCTGCGTTTTAAAGACTGAACTTTGAATGATGGCAGCGCTCGGGACTCACTGGCCTTTGTTCTCTGCGAGCTGGCTCTGATGCCGAGAAGGGACCCGACCAATTTGGACTAATGTGGGAGCCAGAGAGGGCTCCCCGGGGCCGGAAAGTAAGCGATGTTGATGGCAAATGACCAAGTAAGACCAAGGCAGAGCAGGCCCGGGCAGCGCGGCCAACGGTCTCCGGAGGTCCTGGACAGTGGCAGCGGGGGCAGTGGGCAGAGCGCCATGCCATGGAAGTGCTTGGGGACTGGAGCTGGACACACAGGTTACCCTGGCAATAGAAGTGGGGCTGAGATCTAAAATGGGCGGAGGAGCAGGATTAGGGCCTAGAGGAGCATGGGGTGAATCAGGTCAGGGCTACTGGATTATTCCTGCAGATGGGGGTACCGTCATGAGAACATGGATGGAGGGAGAACCTCAGATGGCGGGAGCACAGCTCAGATGGTGGGAGCACAGTTCAGATGGTGGAAGCTCCAACTTGGGGAAAATACTGGCAAGCACCTCCTCTGACCTGATCCCCCTACTGCCTCCAAGTGTTGGGAACTCAAAGATTTCTGGTTCTCCTTCCCCTGACTTCATTGCTCCCATCCCACCCTCCACCCCTTAGAAATGCTGGGGAGGCGGCCACTGCGAGTCTTCATGCCGAGTGGGTGGCCAACCCAGTGGCCTGGCCTGGGCAAGGGACAGACGGGGATGAGTGGGGAGTCTGGGTGAGGGAGGACAGGAAGGAGGGAGCGGTGCAGGGCCAGCTGCTCACAAGGCTCAAAGAGAGGCTGGGTGGCTGACAGAACTGAACAGCTGGTAGAGCGGAAGCGGTCATCTGGGGTGGGCCCTGGAGGGATATGAGAGCCCTCCAGAGGAGGAGGATCGGGGTGGAGGGGAAGCCTGTGGCCAGCTGCTGAAACCAAAGGGCACCATGGCTGATGGCAGAGGTTGGGGGCCACTGCCTGGCACAGCTAAGGGCCTGTACCTCCAAGGAGCAATACAGTGACCCGAGTGGACGGGGCTGGTTGGGAAGTGGAGCATTTCAACCTCTCCCCAGAGAAGTGGCTGCTCTAAGCTTCCTCGAGAATATAATGTCCTCTTGGGCTTTTCTGCCGTGGATGCTCGCCTGTGGGCAGGCAGTCAGTGAAAAGGACACTGGGGTTGGATCAGGACGCCTGAGGTCAGGTTCTATCTTCATTTGTCTCAGATGACCTCATGCAAACTTCTGATCTTCCTAGTTTCAGTATTCTCTTAGAAAAATGGGCATAACAATGCTGCCCGGCCACTCTGCCGAGTGGCGTAGTTGGCAAGATACCCTTATCTACGCCTTGTGGTTCTCCTTCGCTCCTGGGAGACGAGACTGCTCTGCGTCACACCAGAGCATGAGTGGTTGTTAGAGGCATTTTTAAATATGTTTTTATGATAATGATGTTGATACAGAAGGCGAGTGCTTTCTCCAGAAGTGTTAATAAAAATTATTGGTTGGCAGTTCTCTGAGGTCCTCTCCCAAGGTGGCATCATTCTTGTGAATATTGTAATGCGACAGGAGAATATTGATTTTAATGAGGATAATAAAGCAGGTTCCTAATTATGAAAAGAAATGCCAAAATGCAAAAATGAACAGCCTGCAATCTTTCTCGAAGCCTGTAGGAAGGAGTTGCTGGAACACACGAGTCCTAACGTCGGAAGGACTTGAATACGAGTACTTACGAGCGCAGCACAAGCATCAACAGTTACGGTAAAACACACGATATGTACACCAGGCAACTGAGTCTCAAAATATTGAAGTATTACAAGTAGAGGCGACTTTCTGACCGTGATAAAATTGTGGAAAATAAGAGCGCAGATTGTGCTTAATGGATAGACAAATTAAATCCTGTTTAAAAATTGGAACAAGGATGGTTCCTTAATAGGGTTCTGAAAACTCTGGTTAATGCAATGAGACATGAAAAAATAAAGAGGTATGATAATGGGAAGAGAGAAAAGATCATTATTTGCACTTAACATAATGGAAAACCAGAATATACAGAGGGATCAGCTAAAATAATCATGTTTAATAAAATGATTCAATAAAATGCTAGAGCTGGAGTAAACATACTTCAATGAATAGCCTTGCTAATTATCAGTCGCCACCGGCCAATGGAATAAAGATATAGATCTGGATCACAATATCAACCGCAAGAAAACCCTGGGGGTGAATCTGCTTGAGACACGTGTAGTTGCTAAAAAGAAAGATCCTCTACAGTCTTAAGAAAAGATAATAGAAGGTAAATAAATTGACAGGCATATCACCTCCTTTTCTCCCTCCCTCCACCCCGTGAACTCATGCATACATTCCTGGGTGAGAAGACAAAACATTATCTCGACCAAATATTCTTATATAATCTTACTGGGAAAAGGAAGAAGGGAGGGTTCAAGTCAATCGGATATTTAAAAACAGAGAAAGAGCCATCAAACTAGCTTGGCAGCAGACAGAAAGAGGAACGTAAGTCAGTGGAACTCACTGAGGGCCGAGATTCCATCTTTTTTGTGACAGCGGCTACTGCCTCTTACTAGTCCTCTCTTGACCACAGCCTGGAGAGGTGGGTGGATGGGGGCTGTTAGCTGCTCCAGCCTCTGCCCTCTCCCAAATCCCACTCAGTGCCAGAGAGTCCCATAAGGCACGTCACATCCCTTCCTGCCGGTGTTCAGAGACCTGTCTACAGTGGGTCTTCGCAGATTAATCAAGTTAAGCATCTGGGTACAAGATCATCTGGATTTAAGGTGGGCTCTTAAGCCAATGACCAGTCAGTAGAAGGGACAGACCAGAAAGAGACACGGGAAGATGGAGCAGAGGCTGGAGGGACCATACACACGCCAGGAATGCCGGGTGGCCTGTGACCCCAGAGCTGGGGAGGCCCCGGAACCTTCCCCCGGAGCTATACAAGGAACCAACATGGTGGACACTTTGGCTCACGCTTTTGTTCCCCACGGCTGTGAGAGGCTACATTTTTGTTGTTTTCCGTCGCCCAGCATGGTCATTCCAGTTTCCATAGGAAGCAAATGTACCATCTCGACCGGGATAACCATCAACATCTGCCCAGGCATGTTTCCCTGAACTGCTGCCCGTCTCCTGCCTCTGCCCCAGCCACCAGCTGCCCTGGCCTCGGTCACGCTGGACACGCCCTGCCTAGGGCTGCGCTCTGGCCTTCTGTCAGGGCAAGGTGGGGCCTCTGGTGCCCATCGGGCCTCTTGGCCTCTTGCTGAGGGCTTCTCTGACCTCCTGGGTTTAAATTCGCCTTCACCGTCCAGTCCCCTCCCTTGGGGTGTGACCGTCTGCCAGACCCCAAAGCTCATCTGTCTGTGTATGGTCTCCTCCCCTGTCCTCACTCTGTGAGCACAGCTCTCAGCCAGGGCTGCCCTGATTGTCTCAGGTCCTGAGCTGCCCCTGCTGCATGGCCACCCCTTGGGGTGCTTGTTGCATGCATGCAAAAGGGTTAAATCATGAGTAGAAATTCACTGGACAGGGAAGCCCGTGTTGCAGAGCAAGGGGAGGATGAACCGATACATGATTTTGAGATGGAGCACATTAGAGAACAGTAACTTCGATCCACATCCTGGCCTGTGCACTAACGGAAAATGAAAGTGAAATGCATTTAAAAATTCATGGAAAAATTAGCAGACGGCACACGCGTCTCTGGAAGGAAAAGAAGGAAAGGATGGAAGCCGCTGGGGACACGCTAAGGCCAGCAGTGACGGAGTCAACTATTTGAACATGAGCACCCCTCCAATGGGAGCCCCCTTGGTCCCCAAGTCAGGACAGGGTCTGGGGCTCCCCAAGTGCCAGGTGTCTCCTGCCCCAGGCCACCTGCTTGGCTTCAGCCCTCCCCTCTTTTCTCCCTGCTGGGCCGCTGGGCTCCTGCCTGGGGCCAGAGACCCTGCTGGCCTGGACAGTCATGTCTGGCTGCCTCGAGGTAAACACCTGAGAGGCTCCTGCTTACCAGCCACTTTCTGAGCGTGGCAGGTACCTGGGCTTGAATCACCTGCCGGCCGGCCAGAGGACACTGGCAAGGCCCTGGTGGCCCAGCCTGGGGCCTTCCAGGCGGCTTCCCAGGTCCAGTTGGTGCCCCGGCACCTCCATCCAGCCCCTCCTGCCTTGTGACCAGACCCTGCGCCCGAGTCAGCCCCTCCGGTTCCACCCGAGTAACACTGAAAACTGCCGTCAGGCTGAACCCAGGCTTCGGAAGAGGCACTGTTGGGGTTGCTGCTGCCAGGGTGTGGGGCCCCTCGCATTCCCTGACCCACGACGGCTGATGTGCGGGTTAGCCATTAACTTCTCAGCGTGATGGGTCCTCTCCCGTGCTGCGTGAAGGAGAGCCTGGCTCGGAAGGCCCGCGCTTTGCGCCATTGACATTGTCCATTAAAAGAGGAGGCTCTGAGAGAGCACTGGGCAGGGAAGGAGGGGCTGGAGACCTCCGTGGTTCTAGTCCGCGCTTTAAGGCCCTCTGGGGACGGCGGGCTGGGCCCTGAGATGCAGCTTCCTCCACCGGGCCGCCTTCCTCCACCGGGCCGCCTTCCTCCACCGGGCCTTTCCCAAGGGGACGGGGAGCTGGAGGGTGCAGATGCGCAGGGGGTGGGGAGCAGTCCCGAATATGCTGGGATCCAGAGCAGCCTGGTCCTCAGAGGCCTCCGAGGTCTGAATCACCTGCGCAATAACCTGAGGCTTCTGGGAGCCTTCGAGACCTCACCTTGAAGCCCGACCTTCAAGGGTGAGTGAGCGCCGAGCTGAGCTCCTGTGCAGAGCAGGAGGCCCTCTGTCCCGGGCAACAATTGCTGTGTCTATGGATTGTAGCAAACCAACAAGTAACAATGGGCTGGTTTGTTGGGATTTTTCTGGGTGGAATTTAAAGTTCTACTTCAATAGGGCGACTTGTTTTTATTGCCTGTGTCTTTCCCCTAAAGTAAGAAACAATTTCAGGGGTTTCTTTTCCAATCCACCCACCCCTCTGCCCCTTTGGGAACTTTTCTTTCAGGCACATATTTCAAGTCATTAATGAGGTTTCGGATTCTTTCTCGACCCACAGAAAATTCTTCCCAAGCAGCTTCCTAAAAAATCTGATGTCAGTTTTCAGATTAGAAATATTGCATGATGAATGAGATTTATTTAAAATTTTGCATTTTTAAGTTTGCTAAGGGCGATATTGAAATCGCCTGTATTCCAGATAGCGAGGCGGAGCCTGGTCCAGGGTGGGGGGTCAGGCTGCAACCCCCATGCCGGCTCCCACGCCGGGGGCTGGCCCAGTTGCACCCAGCCACTGGCTTCATCGAGGGCCGGGGGTGGGGGGTGGGGGTGGGAGGGCAGGCCCATTTTAGGGGCAGACCCGTGAGGAAATAGGTTTTCCCAAAGAATGACTATTTGATAGAGGATTTTGACTTTGAAGGCGCCTGGTGACGGGATTATTGCTAAGATAAGCCTCTGCCGACCACGCCAGGGTGGGGGAGGAAAGCATCGGGCCTGCAGGCTGTGAATTCTGCTGGCAGGTTTGATCTCATGCCAGGTGTGGAGACTCTAAGGGCCTCGGTGTCCTCATCTGTAAAGTGAGAGGGCAAAGCCAGGCCGTTTCTTTTCTTTTTTTTTTTAAAGATTTATTTGTTTTATACAAGAACTGGGGTACAGGTCAGAGGCGCGGGAGGGTGAGAGAATTCACCAGAGCCAGAGCAGGCAGCAGAACAGGCAGAAGAATCGAAGTACACTGCTGAGGGGAGCAGCGGGAGGCAGGAGAGGTCTGCTGCGCCATGTGGGGTTCTCCCTGGCTGGCGGGGAATCGAACTGGTGCTGCAGAGGCTGCGGACAGCTTCGCAGCATGGTGCTCAACCACTGCGCCACTGGGGAGGCCCGAGGCAAGGCAGTTTCTGATTCCCCTCCGCCCCTACAACATGATCTTCAAGCAGCTACTTAGGCTTCTGTCCTGAGCTGATGTGGCTCCTTGCTCATTCTCTCTCTCCTCTCAATTTTTAAATGCTTTTGGTTTCCAGTCAATTTGACTGTATGGGTGGAATTCTCTTCCTTGGAAATGCTAGCTCATCTAGTTTTCATGTTTTCTGATTTCTCTAGCATTTTATTTCTTCTTAGATTTAGCTCTTTAAATCTCCGTGGGCCAACCTAGTGAGAAACACACTCACACACCCTCACACAAACCCATCTCCAGCACCACCACCAGCGCCAACACCAGCACCACCAGCATCACTGACATGATTCCATCACAGTCCTAGTTCCAGGACTTCAGATGCTTCCAGAACTTCAAAATTCACTTACTCTACGTGATAGAGTATTCACACTTCACCCAGAGCCCCACTCTTCACCTTTCTCTCCTGAGTTTACTTTGTTAGTAAGAATTGGTGGAGAGAGGGTGTGCTGCATTTTTAGCACCAAGTGTTTCAAGCCCTGAAATGTAAGATTCAGAAGACGATCGAATTAATCTCTTGCTATGGTAGGAAATGGCCGGGAAGTCACCAGACACCTGTTCTCAGCGTGGCTGGAGACACCAGGGGATGAGCCGGGGTAAGCCTGGCTTTCTGCTCCTCAGCCTTGGGTCAGCTTTGGCCCAGGGAGCGGTGACGAGATCAGCAATGCTCCAACCCCAGCTCAAACCCCTCCGACAGGGCAACTTGCTGAGCTCTGAGCAGACGCCCACATACAAGCGTCCCCCCGCTGACAAGAAGCAGGTGTCGTGAAAGGCCCGGCTCCTACAGAGCACGTGGTTCCTAGCCCCGGAGCGGGAGTCGCTGCATCAGCAGCCTGGGTCACAGCCGAAGGGCGATAGGCCCTGGAACCAGGCCGCGTCAGCTGTGACAGTCCCGCGTCAGCGTGGGGGTGGGGACGCCCCGTGTGCCTTTCCATTCCTGGGCTGACCTCTGCAAGTTTACAGAGTCACAAGCTTCCATAGCCTGTGGCCTCTGTCCACATGGCCCCTTGTGTCCACTGCTTTCCCCTAGGCCTTTCCTGGGCTCGTCCTTGGCCAGAAGTCTCTGACTCGGGGTGCTCATGCCCGGGCTGTCAGTGGGCCCATGTCACGCCCCCAGTAAGTGTTACCAAACCTGGTCACCATGTCCCCTTCCTGGACCCCACTCTCTTATGGTGGTGACCCTCTGAGTGCCCCACCCATCGACCTTGCTCGTCCTGGCCGGGAGCCCCACGAGCGGTGGGCGACTCAGTGGTGGACAAACTGCGCAGGGGACCGTGGGGGCAGCTCACCTCCCCTGAGCAAGGCTGGTGTCACACTCATCCGTCAGCTGGGCTTCCTCATGGGCGCCCGGCTCCTGGGGTCACTGTCCAGCACCCCCACTGGCGACGTGGAGCCCTTTGGTTGGGAGCAGGAACGCCAATTGCCGTCACGGGTGCTGAGGATTTCCTGGGAGCCGACGCGCACTCACTGCATCGCGTCGGGCACACGCCTGGTCTCGTTCCAGCCTCATCACCTAAGCATGATGCTACAGTTGATACTGTTACGTCCCCTTAGAAGAGGCGCCAGAGCGCGCACCTGCCATGGTCACTCGGTGGATGATATTGTTTATCGCATCACGCTAAGTCGGTCTCACTCTGCCCGACAGCAGCAACCAACCCCCCGCAGATCGAATTTTTATTTGTCGGTGGTCACGTCTCACGCGTCCTGGAGGCCAAGGCCTCTATAGCGCACCCCGCGGCGGGCAGTCGCTCATGCCCTGCATCTCTCCCGTGAGGCTCCAGGATCGGCAATTCCAGGAATTGGGGTTTTCACAATCCCCCTCTATGCTGGCCTCATGAGCTATTTAATCAAAGAAGCAGAAGTCTAAGGAGGGAAATCAGTAAATCTAGAGTGAGTGGACCCCGGGTGTCCGCTAACCCCGGGTCCACAGGAAGAGAGTTTCTCCTACTCAGGCCACCACAGACTTGGACTGAGTGTTGAAAAACCACCTTAGGATCCGCCAAAATGCTGACTCATGGCGGCTCAGGGGCCAGGGCTGCTTTCTCAGGAGAATGTGGACTATGCAACCAGCCTACGCGCGCGGAGCTAAAGCTCCAGGAGTTCCAACGAGACCCTTAGTAGTCCAGGGCTTTGCCAATAGGTATAATTTTCCCCCAATATGTGAAACTTCAATTTTTTTAAATGTTTATCAAAATGCCTGCTTTCCCCCAACTAACTGGTGAGGTGGCACAGGCCGAGGGAGGAGCCCAGCAGGGGGAGGAGTCCCAGCCGCTCTGGAGGGGGCCCCTGAGCACTTCAGCTGCAAATTCCTTTACAGCCAGGCGGTCGCATCACCAGGCAGTCAGTGGGCACAGACTCTCCCATAGTCTCGGTTTTCCATGGTTGTGGAAATTCAGTCACAGGGCACAATTGGTGGAGCTGCCCACCAATTACTGTCTCTCTGTCCTTATTTATCAGAATTCTGTGCTGCTGCCATTTAACTGGCAGGCTGGGTGGGCATGACAGTCCTCTCAGGACAGACGTGCACGGTGAGAAAATGTGTCCATCACCCATGGTATTCCGCAGGAGGCTGGTGGGCCCAGCCCGTGTGTCAGGATTTTGCACAGACGTCCCTGTGGCTGACACTGCACATGGGAAGGAGGCAGCGTCATTTGACCGTGTTCGGCGGTGTCTCCCCTCGAGAGCCAGCTGCTTGCACCCCCTCTGCAGAGCCACCAGGGAGGGTGGGTGCTGCTTCGGCACAAAAGGACTCTCTTCCATTTAAACAACAGCCCCTCTGATGCCAACGTGAGTCTGCACGAAGGATCGGGTCTCTGGTGGCCACTCCTGGGCACGTGGATGTGCATGCTGGCCGCCTGGCTAGGGACCCGCACGCAACACCCCTCATCGGTGCCCCCGGCACACAGGATCCAAGTAATCTGTTCCCAGCCAAGAGTGTGAAGGAGGCATGGAGGGTCAGGCTGGTCCTCTCACGCGCTCTTAGGAGCCTCCTCACGGGTCTGCCCGGAACCGGAATTGGCCTGTGTGATTGTTTCTATTGTCAACACGCTCAGGGGGCTCGGCAGCCACACCAGCCCGTCAGACACAGCGGTGCCAAAGCAACTCATGACCAAACACACAGTGATTGGGTGTTCTGCCTCTGCCCCTTTTTTAGTATATTAAGTTGTAAATGAAGTAAACTGCATTATGAAATAATCCAACTTTCAAGTGTCCATCGTTGAGAATCAACATGTATGTTTACTACATTAAGTTACATTAAGTTACTGCACTAAAGTCCAGTCCCACCCTCACCCCACCACCGTCCTCTTTGTTTGCTAGTGGACACCATATTTCAAAAGTCACTCGTGTTTCCAGATCTTCTGAAACTATGGGTCATGTCACTAACATAATGTCGCAGGTGATGAGAGACCTGGGGAGGAAGCCGGCGGCTCTTGGCCGGGCACAGTTGGGTGGTCAGGTTCCAGAAAGGAAACGTCGGGAGCGCACATGCTTCTCCTCCCACCTGGCCAGGAACCCTGCTGACGGGGTGCTCAGCTGACCGGCAGGGAGCTGGCCTGAGGATAGACCAACCTCCTGCTGCTCCGAGGGCCAAAGGTGGCCCCGCGCTTCTTCGAGACATACCCTTGCTCGTGCAGATTCTTGGAAAATCTGATCATTGTAAGATGTCAAATAGATTTTTCAATCAGACTGGGACTTCCTTTGGAAGTGGGGAGCTCTGTGGCTTCGCTGGGGACGGGTCGGGGGGCACAGCAGCCCATCAGACAGAGTAAAAGCTTAAGGTGGCCCCTTGCTTCTCAGAAGAGGGCTTGACTCTAAACAATTGTTTCTATCAGTGGCAGGTACTCAGGCTGCCGAGGAAGGCGGCAGCACCGAGCCGTCTTGGCGGTGTGGAGACCAAACCCTTGCTGTCCCGAGGGTGCTGAGTCCACCCCACACAATGGGCCTCCCAGCAGAGGGCGGTCATCTGGCTGTGAACCGCAGCGGTTCTGCCAACGATGGCGATTATGGATGCGCCCCTGATGCCGGGGCAGCTGACGGGGATGAAAAGGAGTGTTTTTCTCGGAGGCACATGACCATCTCCTCCTCCCACCCCGCGACAGCCCACAGCCTCGCTGCCTGGCACGGCTGCTTGTCCTCACCCTCCTGCTGCCCTGCGCAGCGGAGCGATGCGGAGGCTGGGCTGTGAGAGTGTGAGTGTGAGTGTGTGAGGCTGTGGGCGTGCCACGCACGGGCAGGGGTGTGAGGCTGTGGGCGTGCCAGGCACAGGCACGGGTGTGGCCTCAGTGGAGCCCACTCTCCCCCCAGGGAGGCCGTGGTGCTGCTGCAGGTGCGGGAGAGGCCCGGGAGCCCCACCTGCCGCGCTGGCCGCTCCAGGCCACAGGGCTGTCTCTGGAAAGCCTTGGGTTTGAACACGTGCATCAGAAAACCATTCCAGGGGAGGAAGGAAGGACGCTTCTCTGCAGTCAGGGGAGCGGGCGCCTCTGTGGGGGGAACTGGGTCTGGGGGCGCCTGTCACGTTTGTTAAGGAGCTTCCGTTCCCCGGGAGCCTGACGCAAGACCCCGCAGCCGTCAGCCAGCCCGCCACGACGCCCCAAGTTCTGTGCAAGGAAACTCTTAAAATCAGAGCATTGGCCCGGGACCGATCCCGCTACTGTCCACACTGGGGGGGGGGGCAGCGTCCACTGTGTGGGGCAGCTCCTGACCCCACACCACCCCGACAGAGTATCCGGAATGGAACTAAATTTGTATTTTAGTCTTTAGAAGGTAAAATACATTGTGATGGGCGATTTTCTGTGAAGTGATACTCAAATTACTTTTAAATTTCGCAGGGAAACCAAGACGAGCGCACACGAGAAGTAGCAGCAGAGACGGGTTAAAGGAAAGTAGCCTCCCGGACTCCCTCTCACGGCCGGAGACCGGCAGAAGGATGTTCACAAGGAGACAAGAATGAGCGCCCTCAGGGGGCAGGCTCCTGGGGGTCGCGGCCGGCAGGGGCAGGCCTTTCTGGCCAGAGGCGGGGAGGAGGCCATTGGCACCGGCATTCCCAAGCCAATCTCCCCATGACGGAGTCACCTTGGTTCCCAGCAGGAGCCGCTGCTGGCCGCTGCGAGGTGACGCTTCTACTGCGAAGTCACTTCTTGGCTCAAGTCAAGATTCCAGAACCCCTGTCCTGGTGCGCGATACTCAGCCCCTCGGGGTCCTGGGCTGTGCTGCACTTGACCCTGGGCCTGGCCACGGTGGGGTCACCGCGTCGGGTCCTCAAACAGTGCCCGGATGTGCCCTTTGCTCCGGGAAGCCACCGAGCGCTCCATCTTCGGGAGAGACCCAGTCTCCTAAAGCGCCGTCGTCTACCTCCTCCCGGCGATGAGGAGACCAGCTCACACGTATGTTTTCATTTTGGTGTTAGGTTTCTAGTTTTTACTTTTATTGTCCTTTTTTTGCTTAAGAAGATTTCAAATCCTTTGTGAAAAGAGTTGGAGAAATCACATGTCCACCTCCTGAGTGCAGGACGAGTCAGTGACCGACGGCGGCTCCTCCCCTTGCTTACTGGAGCCTGTTTACACCCCCGGGATGTGGATTCTGACTCTGACCTAGGCGGGGTCCTGTCCCGGGGAGCTGTCATTCTAGATGCTGGGTCTTAAGATTACCCAGCAAATGGTGACAGAAAGGTGATGTAAGAATGGATTGTAAACATTAAGTAGGGAGGGGCCTCCCTGGTGGCGCAAGGGGTTGAGTCTCAGACTATGAAGCTATCCTTGGCCTCTGCAGCATAAGTTCGATCCCTGGCCAGGGAGCTGACCCACAGAGCGCAGCAGACCTCTCCTGTCTCCCCGCTGCTCCCCTCAGCAGTGCTTTCAGTCCGTCTGCCTGTTCTGCTCCCCACTCTGTCTCTGGTGAATCCTTCCACCCTCCCGCACCTCTGGCCTGTACCTCAGTTCTTGTATAAGTAAAATAAATCTTTAAAAAAAAAAAAAAAGAAAATGCGCAGGGGGCAGCTCAGGAGCCATCTTGCCTGTGTCCAGTTTGGAACACCTGCTGGACTTCCAAGGGCAGTTGCTGAGGGGAAGCTGGGCCTACGAGCCAGAGGCTCAGAGGAGGAGGCAGAGCAGTGTTGCCGACGGGACACCACTCAAGGGTGAGAATGACAAGGTGACCGGAGAAATGATCAGAGAAGGGAGGCAGGAGGGCACCGGACTCATCGCTCTTCCTTGGGGTCCCCCCACAACACGCAGCCGTGGCCCACCTCTGCAGGGAGCCCGGCCTGCGCAGATGGACTAGCTCTCCAAGGAACAAAGTCACACGTAGCCAGAGTCTTCCCTAATTAGTATTAAAAGCATCCCCATAATCTGATAATCTGCTAAATTAAATTTGCTTTTAGGCAATGATTATAACTCAGACAGAATTGTAGTTTACAGCACAGACTTAATTCAAGTCAAAAAGCGCTTCCCATGTAGACTTTAAAAAGACGAAGTCATCGTCGCTGACATCGGGGGAAGGGCCCTTCGGAACTTCTGGTTTTATTGAGTTTTCAATTCATTACATGCGTATGCGAGGCTCAAAATGAACATTCGTTGGAGAGTCTGGTCTGGGAAATAGAAAATGACCGAAAATAAAGATTGAGATTTGCAGCAAGTCCCCACCTCTGCCTCCCTGAGCCTCCTTCGCAGTGGGGAGACGTGAAAGAGAACTCATCTTCCGCTATTAAAATCTCACAAGTCCCCACCTCTGCCTCCCTCGCAGGGAGGGGAGCCTCCTTCGCAGACTGGGTCCTAAAAAAAAAAAAAAAAGATTTGTTTTAAAAAAAAAAAAAATAAAATCTCACATTAAAAAATATATATGTGGGGCCTCCCTGGTGATGCAGGGGGTAAGTCTCAACACTATGAAGCTATCACCAGCCACTACAGCACGAGTTCGATCCCTGGGCAGGGAGGTGTCTGCATGGTGCAGCAGACCTCTCCTGACTCTCCCGCTGCTCCCCTCAGCAGTGTATTTCAGTCAGTCTGCCTGTTCTGCTCCCCGCTCTGTCTCTGGTATGTCCTCTCACCCCCACCCCCGCTCCTGTGGCCTACACCCCAGTTCTTGTAAGCATAGATAAATAAATCTTTAAATATATATATAACATGTATATTACATAGATATAAAACATATATATATATGATATATATATATATCACTGTGATTTCTTAGTGGCTTTGTGAGCCAATGATAAAATCTCACATTTTCATTATTGAGAAATGCTTCATTTTCGCACAGTCCACTTTTACTCTCCCGAAAGATCGCATCGTCAGAATGAAGAATTATCAATAGTTTGGCATCTTTAGAGGGCAGGTGCATGGAGAACGAAGCAATCCCTCCTGGAGTCCTCACCTAGGTCCTTAGAGCGCGAGAGTCCGCGGGCTGCTCACATCCGGGGCTGGGCTCAGCCCGCAGCTCTCGGGCGGATCAGAAGGGCCTGGGGGTGATGTATAGTCGGGGTTGGCCGTTCCTCTCTTGAATGCACAGCATAAACAAGCGCTGGCCTTTGCATATGGAAGCACACGACAGAGGGAGGCTGGTGGTTATTCCGGTGGCAGGGGGACTCTTAAATTATTTGTGCAAGAGCTCAGCACTGAGCTGGGCTTTCCGTGTCTAAAATGCACACTTTATGTGCACATTTTCAGTCCCCTTGGCCCAATATTACAGAATATTACAGAAAAGTACTAGATGATTCAAGGATAGGTCCTTGGTTAATCTCATCTAGAAAAGTGCCATAAATCAGCTCTACTGAAACTAAATGTAACTGAAAAATATTAAGGGAGAGATCTGAGAAAGGAGGTTTTCTTTCAGAAAAGGAAAAAAAAAGTCTACTGGAAAAAAAAAAAATGAATTGAATGAACGGCGTTCAATGAACGGCCTTAGCTGTTCTGCACAATGAAATGGAGACTCTATTCCAGGTTGGGACACGTTGGCCTTGTTGATATTCCTCCACGGTACGCAGAGCATTCGTCTTTGTGAATCATCAACGGAACACAGAAACGTGGTCTAAGACGTTCCAGAAAACTCCGCGCATATCCCCGTGACAGGCTGCAAATGTGAATGTGCCTTGTTCCACACAGATGTGACCATTAATCCCGACCCTGCTGGCCAGAGCGGGACAGACATGCCCTGTAGCTCCAGAAGCTCATTCTTAGCAGCTGGGCCTCGGATGCCCAGGTTTCACCTTTCAGCTGGAGATTCTTGTTGCCAAGTCATGAACAATTAATTGCTTATCTTCTGGATTAGCTGTGACAAAAATTCAGTGAAGTGGGCATTTCAGGATTTCCCACTAAGCATCATTAATTATTGTGGGGGATGAAGGACAGGACCGGGTCCGGGATTCAGAGGCTGCCAGGGAGCTGGGCTGCACAGTGACCCTGGAGATAGGACAAGGAGTGGAGTGGGCCGCGGCCCCTCTGCCTGGGTAGCTGTCTCTAGTCTTAGAGATGGAAAGACCAATTTCTCTTGACCTCAGGGGCTGACTGTTGTGCACACGTACCCTGGGGTATGTCTGTGTAAAAAATAAAGAGTGGGCGTGACCACTCGCACATTAATGGAGTTTTCTAGACAGCTGACCTGGTGCCAGGCGTAGGCAGGTTCCTTCTGCTGCTGGAGGCCCCGCGTGACCTTGTGACAGTGGGAGCCGCCACCAGCTGTGCAGGGGAGCGAGTGAGACCCCAGTTAGGGGCATCTGTTTAGCAACAACAAGGCCATGGCATCAAGGTGGAGGGTGTGCCCGAGGGCCCCTGCCACCAATACACCTTGCAAGCCTGGCCTGGTCCACCCAGGGCAGAGAAAAATCTAAATCAGACCACAGCTGGTCTCCCTGGAGTCATTCATTTATTCCAACAAATATTGGTCTGTTGAGGAAAAAAAAAAAAAAAAAGAATCAAAAAACCCTTTCAATCAAGTGTGCCTGTAGTGGTGGGGGAAAAAGACAATTGTTTTCAGACTAAACTATGGGCAAAACAATGCTGATTTCAACTGCAATTTGCAATTCATGATTGAAGCCTATTTAAATGTTGCTTTAGGTCTGAACTCATTTGAACAGAAAAGAAGTAATTCCCTGTAATATTTGCAGACATCATCTTCTCAAGTAAAATGAAAAAATTCCCCTCCCCCCTGCAGCCCGCAAAGATTCTCATAAAAGACACCAGTGGGCAACCTGCTAAGTATTCTAGTGCCTGGCTTACCTCTGCCTAATCTTTCTACAGTTAGTTTATTAACTGAATCCAGCGAGGTCAAAACACATCGGATGAACGATCTTAATTCTCCTTATTTGTGAATGTTTGCTAAACCACAGGAAAATTTGATATTATCACACCAGCCTTCTGTGTCTGGCGCTAAGTGTACTGTCTGTTTGGTCTTTTATTAGAAAAGACATTTCATATGAATGCAAGAAGATGATTGAACCCTATAAATCAAGAGAAAAATGCTGCATGGAGGAGCTCCCCGGTCACTCACCACGTGGTGCTCCCCAAATGCATGTGCCGTGCTCTGAGCGTTGTGTGGAGGAAAACCCGCGTCTCCTGTGAGATGCTTTGCCTTGGGTATTCACACAACACACGGCGACATTACTTAATAGAATAATGATGCTGATATATCTGCCAGTGATTAGCTTTTAGTGCAAGTCATTAGATGATTATCATTTACCTACAAACGCTGTAAGAAGAGGGAGGAAGGTGAAATTTGGACGGGTCCGCTCCCCCGGGGCGGGAGAAAGCGTGTTTGCTTATGAATGAACCTAATTGAATTTTCTGACTTTTGATCCCACATCTTTTGTTGAAGGCTGTAAACAACCTACATTGTAGCTCCCGAAGTTGAATCACTTGTAGAGCTTTGGCTGGCACACCAGGGAGAAAGGAAGTCTCTTTAAGTGGGATAAACTCATCAGGCCATGACATTATTTATTTTATTTATTTATTTATTTATTTATTTATTTATTTTATTTATTTGTGCATACAAGGTTAGGGTCCATGCTGGAGGTGCGGGGTGGGGACGGGGGACTCCCCAGAGACAGAGTGGGGAGCAGAAGAGGCGGAGCCACTGAAACACACTGCTGAGGGGAGCAGCGGGGAGACAGGAGGGGTCTGCTGTGCCATGTGGGTTGTTCCCTGGCCGGGGATGGAGCTCGTGCTGCAGAAGCTGCTGATAGCTTGACAGGCTGAGACTCAACCCCCGCAGCCCAGGGAGGCCCAGCTGACAGCCACCTCATGAAGCTACGAGGTTGGCCTTACATTAAGATGCTCTTTTCTTCCGTCTCCACCACCGTCTTGGGGTTTGTGTGGGATCTCACGCCTCTCATGCACCCCCTTCACCCGGCTGTCTTGTTGGAATGGCTGCGGGAACCCAGCCCTCACCTTGAACAAACACAGGTCTTCTCGCAGCTCATCCACCAAACGCCACCCAACCAGGCTTCATGTGGCTCCTGGCCACTCCCCCAAATCCGGTCTAGTCCTGGGGCACCCCAGGAAAGCCTGGCTCTCTGGCCACTTACTCCCCGCTCTGTGCTTCACCTGACAGGCCGTCGCTCTCTCAGGTCCTGTCAGGCCCAGCCAAAGACGAAGTGGATGGAAACTTGGTCCATCATCACCACAGGGGGCTGGAAGTGGTCGCGATGTAGGTGGTGCACATTACACACATATACACTCACCCACACTCACACACACACATACCCTGACACACTCACACCCATATATACACACAGACACTCACACACTTACGTGCACTTATACACACACACTCACACAGATATACACTCTCACACACACAAATTCACATGCACTCATTCACACACACATTTTAGTTCTGTTAAAAATTTGAACAACCATGGAAGTAAAAACGTTAACTTGTAGTCCTTGTTGGTTTTCTTTGTGAGAAGCTCTGGTAAGGGTTGAGAAGACGTGAGATTGTGGCAACAACGTGACTCCTGCCGGAAGGAGCGTTACCTCCCTCCCCTCCCGTGAGGACACGCATGTCGCGGCTGCGCTCACTGCTGCGGTGCATCGGGGCGATTTCACGTTCCCTCTTTCCTCCCTGCCTGAGTTGACGAAAGCTGCACGGCACCAATGATTTTTTTTTTAGGAGAAAACACCAAACTTCAATTTTTTATGTAATTTCCATTAAGAATTGAAGAACGATTGGCAGCTAAATACATCTAAAACCTTCTTAAGTTGCCTTTCATGGGGAATCAGAAAACATTGAGAAAATAATTCCAAATTTTCTTTTGTCAGATTGCAAAGAGATGTTACGAGGGATCTTTCTGGAACATGAATGTGGGACGCCAGGAGATGCAAAGCTGCAGGCCGAGGCGAAGGCCTTTCCGGCACCAGTTCATCTACAGGAAGGGGCTGGCTCACGGCCGCCCACAGTGGGGCAGAGCTGGTGCTCAGGAGCAGGACGGGCGCCCGCACCAGCCTTTCCCGTGCCCGCGCGGCACCCACCCACAAGGCGCACAGCGGGGGCTGTGGAGTGAGTGAACAAAGCTCCCGGTTGTTTCACTCTCACAGGAGCAAAGATGGGGACAAGAGCGTGTAGGGCGATTAATGTGAATCCAGCTGAGAACAGGCCCAAGGCGGCAGCTATGGGCAGCGTTCCCCTGGCAGAGGGCGGGCCCGGGCCACCGGCTGAGGAGGGGTGGGCTGGGGAGGGGAGATGCAGATGTCCTGATAAGGTCGTCACAGGCCAGCAAGAGATGCTGATTGGTCACCCCCATCTCACCCTGTCTCCATCAATAGACCCCCAAATTCACCAGCAGGCGTGGGATTCAACACCATGGCTCTCAGTGGAAGGCGTCACGAGGGGGTGCGGAGTGTGCCCTGGAGCGGCCAAACTTCCTAAATCCTAAAAAAAAAAATTTCTGCTCTTGTCCTTTACCCTCGTGGCCTTTCCCATGGTTTCTTCCTTCACACGCCTCCTCCGCGCACCCCACCTCTCCCCCCAAGGCTTCTCCTGGCTGACAGTTCTCCCCAGCGGCATCCCGTTCACTGAACAAAGGCCTAGAAAAGGCCTAAGTTCAGCCAAATTGGATCACTGCTGTCTCACAAGTACAGTGTGTGTGTGTGTGTGTGTGTGTGTGTGTGTAAAGTGGGAGGGAGCAAGGGTTGCTGGGGCCCTTGAACTTCGTCCATAACGGTGAGGATAAAGGAACCGATGGGGAGATGGTTAATTTTAACGGGTGGAAGCAGCGAGATGTCCACCGAGGGGTTCTCGGCTGTAATTCTGGCAGCTCATCCTGCAGATGTGGTTCTGGGGAGCGGCTAGCCACCGACACGGAGTGTAGACTGTGGCGGTCTCCCACAGAGCGGGTCCTTAAAACCAAGGGAGCAGGCGAATGTCTTAAGAAGATAATAATGACAGGAGAACCCCCCCGGGTCTGCCTAGTGCTAACGGGTCATCCACACGTACCAGCTGGACACGAAGACCAGTGTTTCACGGAACTTCCTCCAGGTGAAGGCTAGACACACAGCAAGGCCTCGCGCGGTCCTCATCACTCAACCATTATTTTATTTGATCATCACAATGACTCAGAGAAAAGATATTCGTAACCTCATTTTGTAAGTGAGGACAATAATCAAAAAGAATTAGAGGCTTGTTTAAAGCCATTTATTCAGGTGAAGGGAACTCAATCTGAAATTTGAAAAGCTTTCTTGGGATTCACTTGATAAATATCTGTTTTCCACATGTACCAGCTGTTGGGGATACGGACAGAAACATGTTTGCGTTCACAAGACTCCGATCATACCGACTGTCAAGAACCCTCTCAATGATTACACATCAAACGTGATATCAAAGTCAAAGAAAGAGTAATTGATAGAAATACCAGAGGGTCAGGGTTTTGGGGGGAGCTTTTCACATGAGAGAAATTTTCAGGGGAGACTAAATATTCTGCTCTATAATACTGAGCAAAATTAAGATTAAAGTCAATAGGACTCAAAGAAGAGTTATTCAAAGTATTAGAATTGAGGAAACCCTGTGATTTTCTTGTGAAAATCCTTGCTGATGGGTGTTGAAAGTGTTTCTTCTTTGTTCGGAGACCACCAGCAGTCAGCTGGCTGAAATGCCCAGTGTGGGGTACTGGGATGAAAAGCCTTCTTCAGATCACTGTGACAGCAGAGAGAATCTATGTCGGCCCACTACTTCCTCCATTATACCAGCTCTTTCCAAAGACTTTTTCCCACATAAGCTGCATCCAAACCCTGTTCTGTCCTCATATTTAAATTCTGCACACCCCCCCACCCCGCAACGTGAGACCCTGGTGATGGATTCTGTCAAACTCGCACCAACAGTTGTCTCTATGCAAGCCGCGAGTCTTGCATTCTGGAATTGATTGGATTTACTAATTTATCCTTTTGTACAAAGCTCTCTTGCTGAACTATTTTTAACATCAATACATATTTTTATGCATAGTGTAACGGAATAAAAGAGGGAGCAATGAAAGCCTTTGTTTCTTTTAAAATGCACTTCTAAATAACAGTAACATGAAAAATTTGCTTATATTTAATTATAGAGTAAAAGGAATTCCAATGTTAGCCATCATCCAACATTTTCTTTTTCAGGTAATCAAAAAAGAAATATAATTATAATGGATGGAGCTCGGGGCTGGCTGCCCTAGAATATACCACTTTGGCATATTGATTCTCTTACATTAAAGTTGCTTGAGAAATAGCAGGTGCAAGCAGGGCACTCTGACCTTCTCTCTGTCCCCGGGAAGCAAGATGTGCGTCTCCTGTGACGGGGCCTTTCCTGTACCAGGAGGCAGAGATACACCCTCATCACCCGACCCGGGGACTGAGGGCTGAGGAATGGTGTGAACAAAACCTGCTCATTTTTTTTTTTTTTTTTGCCTATTAGTACCTAATCCCAGTTTATTTTTTTCTGCCAGTTCTTTCTTCAACAATGTATTGATTCTTTGTCTAAACAGTATAGACACAGTTCCCCTATCTATGAAGCCTCTGTGAGTATGCAATTATATTTCTTTTTCTCCTGTTAATCTGTCTTGTGTCCAATGTAACTCGTAGACCAACCAAAAGAACTTAGGAGGGGGGCAGGGAAAGGAAAATTTCTCTCCCCTACACAATCTTACATAAAAGGTCTGTGAGATGACCTTCCACAGCTGTCCTGAAAGCATATCCTTTACTTAGGGATCAATAAAAGGCCCCGGGAAATTCAGCAGCATGTAAAAATTCATATAGCTCGTGGCAGGAATAAATAACACTGGAAAACAGAAATAAAGCATCTTCTCATTGATGTCAAATAGGACAATGGCAGCTGGCAACTAACATCTTTTCATAATGACTTGGCCTAGAATACCGAGCAAGACATCCCGTGATGACCCATTAAGTTGAATAGCGTGAGCCATTTTGTGACAGAATTTCCACAAAGAAAGTGTTTCCAAGAGAAAACAGGCTAAAAAGTGATTAATCTGTGACCTTACACTAATGTAATTTATAGGGCTTCTGCTTCTTTTCATAGAACTATCTTCTGAGAGCAGAAATGTGGCTTTTTGACTAAGTGGGATGACAGAGAGACCACTCCAACTTACTCTGTCATAAAAGCACGTTATTATTTTTTGAATAATGTTGCTGCTGGCCTCACCTTCATTCTCAATGAAAGTTGCTCATTTTTGTTTTGTTCAAGCAAAGGAAAAAAAGGAACAAAAGCTATAAATTCTCTGTGCTTAGTCATATCTAGTCAAGTAAGTACATTACATTGGTAGAAAGTGTTTCTGTAGGAAACATTCACTAACATAGAAAGCCATTTAGGTAAGATCATATCTATAAAGAAAATAAAACTACAGTGAACCAGGATGCATGAAATCCTGATATTGTTTTATGAAACAATCACTTGACCAAAAATTATAGGGCCAGTCTCCCCGCTCCACCCGACTAACCCATCCGTCAACCAGCCAAGCACGTCAGGTATCGAGGGCTGATGAAATTCACGATGCTAACAAGTTAAATGAAGTGTCTCATATTTCCTGGAGATCCACACCATATCTCACAAGCTCTCATCTGTTACCACCAGCCTGTCCGTCCCCTCGAAGAAGACTCGGCAGGTGCCTGTGTGGCTCCGCGTCCTCTGTCTCCTCTTGCCTCTCGTGCAGCCCCACAGCTGACATCAGTGGGCTCAGCCTCGGATGCCTGTGTGACACGGTCACCCCACCACTCAGTCAGAGTCGGGAAATAGGGCGAGTGTCGTCGGGTCTATGTAAGACTAGGTCTTTGCGGCGAGTCCAGAACGATGTACATGGCGTGCTCAACGGACACCTCCATGTCAGAACACACAGAGGAGATTCGACTCAGCTGCCACAGGACTGATTTCCAAGAGGGGGAAGAAGCCAGGGAAGCAGAAATATACATAAATGAACTGCAATGATGCATAACGAGAAGCAGACCTGCAAGAAGATGAGCCCAAGATGGCCTGGAAGGAGGGAAGGGTAGTGCGGTTTAGAAACACGCGGAGGGAGGCCTCAGGGAGGCCCGACGGAAAACAGATGTGCTCTGGCGGGGGCAAGCACAAGAGGCCCCCCCACCGCATGACTCAGCCCTGACACACGCCCAGGGCACCGTGATTGCTCCCGCTGGAGTGTCCGACAGCCTGGCCGCCATTCCTGCCCTAACACAGGTAGGTAGAACCACAAATAGCTCTTTTTAGATAAATAAGCGCTTGGAGATCAGTTCAGTACAAGTAACCTTGGGGAAAGTGGGACATTTGCAGGTTTTCCCAAAGCCTCTCCCTTATAAGCAATAGCTGACAATAATAAAATACCAAACCATAAAGTGCTTTGCTAAGGGCAGAATTTAAAAAGGAAACTACACTTTTAGGGTCCCCTTGGAGGATAGCAAGGAAATTTTGAAAAATTAGAATCAAACCTTTATAATACAGATACTAAAACTTGGGGAAACTGAGAACATTTTTCCGGAAAGAAGTATGCAAGAGGAAGTGGACGGTAGTTCTGATGATTTCTTAGGCTCCAGCTGAACGGTGGGCACACCAATTCCTGCTGGCTGTGGCTCTGAACAGGGCATGACCCGGATGGGAAGGCCATGAGGACGCCTCTTTCCTGAAGGCAGAGGAAGAGCTTGTGGACCTTGGGATCTTGGCTGCAGACATTTCACACCACAGGGGCTGGAGAGGCACCTGCTCGCTTGACCTAGCTAAGAGGCGTCTTCACAGCAGGCAGGGACGTACAATGGGGAGACTGGGAAATCAGTGTAATGGAGCCTCTGTTGCCAGGAGATTGCTGCACACTTTAGTACTAGAGATGGCGTGTGCCCCTGTTGCTTCAGGTCCCCAGAGGAATGGAACCTGCAAAGGGGAAGCGGCCCAGTCTCGGTGCATCCCAGAGCAACAGGAAGTGTGGTCCTTCCGGGATGGCAGACACGCCGGAAACACCCACTCTGTCCTGCACTTCCCGTTCAGAGGGAAGAGGCACGGCCCTCCTATCTCCAAATCTTTTTTCTTTTAAAGATTTATTTATTTATGCACACAAGAGCTGGGGTACAGGCCAGAGGTGTGGGGGTGAGAGGATCCACCAGGACAGAGCGGGGAGCAGAACAGGCGGATCTACTGAAGTACGCTGTGAGGGGAGCAGCGGGAGACAGAGGAGGTCTGCAGTGTCATGTGGGTCGGGTCACCTCCCTGGCCAGAGATCAAACTCAGGTCACAGCGGTGACAGTGCTGGAACTCACCCCTAGGCCACCAGGGAGGCCCCCTTTATACTTCTCAAGGAGTTTCCAACGATCTCCGTTCTCGCCAAGCTCTGCCACGGCGCGTCCTCCCCGGCATGCGGCGTCCACGCCTGGCTCTGCTCCCTGCCCTCAGCGCACCTGCTGCGGACGGTCTCTCTGTCACGGGCCCACAGCGGATTTTCTCACACATCGAAACACAGGGTCGGTATCTCTTTAGGCTCGCACGCACGTCATTCAGGTGAGTCAAAGTCATTTAGAAAATAACGCATCTCAGGCCCAGCACTGCTGTCACTTCTCTCTTGAAACTAATGTCTGGGTGAACTGTCGGAGGCCCCTTCCAGGCCCCTTCCAGGCCCCTTCCCTGCCGCCTTCCTTCTCCAGTTGCCTGGTTTGATCGTCAGGCAGAGTCTCTGTCCATCGACCAGTCCATTGCCCGGCTGCCCCTCCCTCCCCCCTCCCCAGCGTTGCCCCCATTGTCTGTCTCCTAAGAAGTGTGCATGAGACAAGCGGGTGACACAGGACAGGACACAGCTTCTCTGTCCTCAGTCAGTTAAGGTGAAAATTGGAGATGACACATGACAACACTGTTGTGGGAAAAGGTTGGTGAAACATGTTACCAGAGAACATTCTCTGGGGCGAAGCCTGCCGATGGTGACTGGCGCCTCGCCATGGCGCCTCGCCGCCCGGATCCGGCTCCGGCTCCTCCCGGGGTCCTGCACCTCGGGCCTGCTCAGGCTGGGGTCCCAGCTGGTGGGCGTGGGGGTTGGGTGGAGGCTCCTGGAGGCCAGGAGGAGGGCAGCTGTGCCCTGGAGGGGCCGCCGGGGCGGGTAGGCTCGGTGAGGGCGGGGGCTTCATTCACTGGCTGTGCCCAGCCGTGCGCCCGTGAATCGCCTCCCCCTGCCCCCGTGTCCCCTGGACGGGAGGTGTGTGTGTGTGGCTCTGATCCCCAGAAAACAGCCCGTTTTCTCTGCTGTGCCCGGGGAGGCTCGTCCTTGTCAATGTGCTCAGTGTGTTTCCAGGGCCAGTGCAAAGGACACCCGTGCGTGCTCAGCCCTGCTCCCTGCCCCTCTGCCCTTGCCTTTCCCACCTTGCTCCCCCTCCCCTTTCCTCCCCCCACAGATCCCCCCAGCTCCCTCGGAGGCACTAGGTCCGGACAGGAGCATCAGAGGGGCCGGGCCGGGGCGCTGCAGCCAGACCTCACCTGGCAGATGGCTGCGGCCCGCGGGAGCGGAGGCCCCAAGCGCGATGGGCACGCGGGCTCCAGCTTCCAGGTGCCGCGGAGCAGATAGTTTATTTGCTCTAAATAATTGTCTGCCCATTTCGGCGCATACCACGGAGGACAGGCGGCGCGCACATTACGTAATACCACTCCCGCCCAGCGGAGCCGGGGCCTGCCCCGGGCAGCTGCGGGCGCCTGGCATTCCTGGGTGGGGCGGGCCTGGCAGGTGGCCGGGGAGGCCAAGGTGCGCCTGGATGGGGCCAGGTCTGGGTGTCAGCGGGGCTACTCGCCCTGCGAGAGGAGGTTGCAGGAGCCCGGCCCTGGAGGGCCTCCTCAGACAGCAGGGGCCACGCGGGCTGCCAGCAGCTGAGGCCACTGTCAGTGGCTGCCAGGAGGGCCCGCTGGGCGGGGTTCTGAAGCCACCCCAGCTCGAGGGAGGGGCTGTGACAGGGGCCAAGCCTGCCAAGGGTCCGGCAGGACAACTGGGGGACGAGCTTCTTCGCCCTGGCTCAGGTACCCTGGAACTGGAGCTGAGGCAAGGACAGGGGCCTTTTTTCTTGGACCAGACATCCGGCCATGGCGCTTCCAGCTCCGCCCAGCGCTCCAGGAGGAGGACTGTGGGCTTCTCCCCTTTGCTCTCTTCTGTGGCCATGCCAACCCTTGGCTCCAATGAGGGGGCATATAAGGGGTGCATGTGGCACTTTCAGGCCAGGAAGGGGGTACAGGGGTAAAATGGAAACCCAAGCGGCAAGGAGGCCGATGGCTCAGGGCTGGGCATGATCGGGAAGCCAACTCCTCGTGAGGTCACTTCCACTGATGCCAACAGACTCAGTTAACCTGGAGGGGTTGTTCGACAGCCGAGAGGCTCACGCGTCTCTGGCACGTCCACCCTGTAGGGCGCAGAGCAAGGGCGACTGCGTGGCAGGACGGCTGTGGAGGGCAGACGGTCATAAAATGAGGTGGACGGCTGTCCCCTTCTCTGTCTGCAGGCCAGCCGAAGCCACCTTGTCTGGCACCTTCCCTGGCGTGGCAGAGAGTGACCAATGGGCCAGGAGAAAAATGAGTGGGTGGGGGGCAGGGATTAAAGAGCGGCCAGAGCGACCTCAGGTCCGCCTGGACCCATGGCAGGAAAACGTGGCCATACATCTGGCTCTGGGTCCTTCCCTGGCCATGCTGCCCCCGGCCAGCAGCATGCCTGCAGCTGCACAGACCATCGGGGTCTCTGTTTCCTGGATTGGGGAAGGGGCACCCCTGTATGTGGTGGGGGTCTTCTCAGTTACACCTGCACCTCTCCACGGGTTCCCCTCCACCTTCCTCGTCACCTCACCTGCCAGATTCCAGATTCATCCCTCCTTTTTAGACGTCTCTCCCGACAAAGGGATGCCCGACTACCTCCCCCTTCCTCTGCTTCTACCTTTCAGAGCCTGGTCAGAGGCTCCCCCAGGAAGCTTTGCTGGCAGCTCTAGTCCCTCCTGCTGTCCCCACCCGCAACCCGCTGCCCCTGGGGGACTCAGCCCTCAGCACCGCCCTGTGCTCTCCATGGTCTTCCAGTGACTCAGGGGACTTTTAAGGTGGAGCCTCTTTGGTGTTCCCAACAGCAGCAAGTGGGCACCAGACGCACCCGTGAGAGCCTATGGCGGGTAAGCCGGAGGCTGGTATTTCAAGGGGCATAGCTTCCCGGCCTGGAGAGCACACTGGCGGCCGTGCAGGGTTAAACACTGGCTACTGGACTCTGGGATCTGGGAGTGTTGGGTCAGAAGCAGATTCATGTTTGCAGAGGCCTTCAGGAGAGGCCGGGCTGCTGCCCACACGGCTCACAGCATGTCAAACCCTCTTTGCAAAGACAGAGTGTCCAGAAGAGCCCCGGCCCCAGCAGGCGCCACTTGCAAGCACACCGGCATGAGACGCCCCTGCTGACCCACCACCGAGGGGTCAGAGGTGAATTAGGTTCTAAATTACTGCAGCTCACGAGGAAACTTTGGACCCAAACTGAGTGTTCCTCTAGCGCCACTGCATAAAACGCAGAGGCTGCGGCACCACGGGAAGAAAGACGGAGCCCCCCGCTCAGCGGCACCTGCGCTGCCCACCCTCACCTGTCTGCCTGAGGTAGGCTCCGCGCGAGAGGAAAACACTCGTTTGAAAAGATGCGCACCCGCAAGTACCCACATCGGCCCTGGCCAAGATGTGCACGCAGCCGAGATGCCCACAGACGGCACCGGGAGTAGAGAGGTGCATGCTCGCGGAGTATTACTCAGCGGTGAAAACACAGAAGGTGAAACCTGGCCCTTTGCCACACGTGGATGGAACTTGAGGTGACGATGCTAAGAGAACTATTAGAACGAGAAACGCTTCTCTTGTACGTGGAATACAGAGCGAGCACACAAGCGAACAGAACACACGCAACAGCTCTGGACGCCCAGAACTAGATGGTGGTTTCTGGAGGTAGGGGTGGGAGAGGCTCTGATGGGGTGGGGTGTGGTCCATACACTTATCCAGGTGTGAACTACGGTCCTGAGGCGTGCAGAGTGCCGTGCACCCACAGTAAGTAAATAAATGGCAATGATGAATTCTTCTCTGCTCTCCATACCTTCAGAGGAGGTTGCTCCTAGAACGATGCAAGAGTTTCCCAGCAGCATCTGACAGCTGTGGGAATACTATTTTTAAGAAGCCATGACATCGATGAAAGGGGGCGATGATGGTGTTTGCTGTGAACCCGGTGTTGGAAGCTCCAGCTGAAAGCGTTTGCAACTTTCTGGGCCAAAGCCCACCCGTGGCCCTGCTGAACCGCCTAATGGGGTGGCGCAGGTGTGAGGAGCCGCGGCCGAGAGTGCTGAGAAAGACGAATCAGCGCTCGAAAAAGGCTGGCGAGCACCTCAAAATGCAGAGGCACGATTTTGTGCTGTGTAGCGGGATGAAGTTTAATATTGTAATAAACGAAACACCGAACGAAGGGTCAACTTTCTCAAAGTAGAACCCCCCCCCGCCCCCCTCTGCCCCATTTTAACTTCCAGGGGGAAACTAAACTAGCTTCAGAAGATTTGCTTTAGATGCTGCCCCACAGTTTAGGATATTTGGACAGACACGACATTTCCAGCATCTAGAGTGGAAAATAAACACGTGGACTCATTGCCCGCCCTACACGGCGTAGCTGACCCGTGCAAGCGTGGGCCATTTTCCTGGAAAATGACCCCAGTCTGCATTTATTCTAATTCATAAGGATTTACCATTCAGCTAAAGTTTTACTTCGGGACATCTGATGAAAACATCCCTGTCTTTTCCCTGCGGTTCTTTTATTTCTCCAGGATTGCCAGAACCACTAGACAAATAGGGTTGTACTTTTCCCATTAAAAGGAAATCTTTGGTATAAAATATTAAATTGCCACTGATCATGCCACATTGTCAGAGACGACGTCTTCAGTCTGGGCACAGAGCAGCCACCAACCTCATTCTGAAACAGTAAATTCAGCAAATGCCTGGCATTTCCTCTCTGCAGATGTGTTTCCTTCTTTTTTTTTTTCTGCTTTAAAGACCAGAGCCTGAAGAAGTCCTCCACAGCTCATCTCCGCCACCAGCATCAGCTAGTCCAGTTCTTTTCAGACACAGATTCAAAACTGGGTGCAGGGACTCAGTCCCCACTTTCCGGTTCCATGTCCTCTGGGCGCCCACCTGAAGAATTCATTGCCGGGAAACTTGCCAAAATCCTGGCATGGGCTGGGGGGACGCGAGTTTTCCTTGACAAGATGAGGGGTACAACAGATCGAAGAAAATCATTTCATTTTGACTTAACACCAACATTAGAAAGAGTGAATAATTATAGTAACTACACAGGTGGCGATTTCATTTATAGCTCCATTTATATATTTACTTACATATCCACATTCTGAACTCATGCTTGTTTTTTTTTTTTAAAAGATTTATTTATTTATGCATGCAAGCACTGGGGTACAGGCCAGAGGTGTGGGGGGTGAGAGGATCCACCAGAGACAGAGTGGGGAGCAGAACAGGCGGATCTACTGAAATCCACTGCTGAGGGGCGCAGCGGGCACGTCAGGAGAGGTCTGCTGCGCCCTGTGGGTCACTCCCTGGCGGGGATCGAACTCATGTTCCAGTGGCTGCCAATGGATAGTTTGAGAGCACAGAGACTTTAACCCCTGCGCCACCGGGAAGGCCCTGAACTCATACCTGTTTTGATGTTCATTGAGTTTTTATCATGATCAAAGCCTCTGTGTATGATTTCTCAGTAAATGGTAATTTTAAAATCTTCATTAACATCTTCCTTTTCTAAGCTGAAATTAGTTTTTCTGACGTGGCTGTAGCTCATGAGCTTGGTTGTGCCTGCAGTGATTTTTATGGCTGTCACTCTGGCTGGTCTGTCTGCCAGGAGGAGATGCTGACAGCGCCGAGCTCTGGGCAGGTCTTCCTAGGGCGCTGGTGGGCTGACCACGGCGGCCGGCCTTCCTGCAGGTGCACAGGCGGCCCTGGTGTGGCAGTGACTGTTTGGCAGGCCTGGGAGTGGAGGTGCTGCCGCTTCAGTGGGTGTAAAGCTGTCCCCGCCATTCCCAGCGTGGCTGGTGTGGTCCTGGGATGACGCCTGGCTGTCAGCCTCACTTTATGAGAGCTCAGTGCAGCTTCAATTTCACACTCATCAGAACATCAATAAGTCATTTGTGTGTGTGTGTGTGTGTGTGTGTGTGTGTGTGCGCACAATGCAAACAAAAATAGCACAAAATGTGCTACAGTTTATCATGATTTTTAATCCAATTGCCATGTAAAGTGAAGGCAAAGGACGCAAACACTTTTTAGCTAGAGGTGATCACTTCCCTATATCACATCTGCTCCCCAATACTGCCCCGGGCCCCTGCAGCACCGACATCCTCTTCCTTCCACGCCGGAATGTAGGGTCCCCTTCCCAGGCACCCTCCTCCTCTTCACGCGGGAGCTCCTTGTTCCAAGTCAGCCCTTCCTGGGGCAGAGCTCAAGATACAGTCCCCTAAATCAACAGCAGGCACTTGAGCCCCCTCCACCTTTATCACAGCCCAGCCGCCCCCACCCCGCCCCCGGCAGTCCAGCCTCTCCCAGTCTCTTCCAGGCATTGATTCTGCACAGAAGTATCCACCTCACAGCCTGTCTCCAGGCAACCCACGGCAGTCACTCCAACTCTGCTTTCCAGCCATGGATCAGCAGAACAATGCCTAGGAGGGCACCGCCCCTCACAGCTCCTGCCCATCTTCCTGCTCCCGGGCGTCTGCTCCCTGCCTGGGCATCTCCCACCCTCCCAGGCCAGTTGGAAGCCGGCGCCAGCCGCGGCCTCCTCTCCCCGAGCCTCTCCTCACGGCCTTCCCCTTCCTTCCTCCTTCCAAAACTGCGTCCTCCTGTCAGTCACTCGCATGGGTCTTTCCAAACTGTTCAATCCACACGTGGGATGGCGAGCGGCGGAGGTGCCAGGTGGCCCCACCACGGCGAGGCCTTTAAGAGGAGACATGATGCTCGTCTACGAACAGCAGCAGCGTCAGGCCTCCCTGCAGCCCCGTGTGCGGGCGTCTTCCCTTGCGGGACCTTTCCTCGCTGTGCAGCTGGAGCCGAGGCCACCGGCCCCCCCAGATGGCGCTTCCTGCCCCGCCCTTGGCCGGCCGCCCGGCCGCGGCTCCCGCACATGCTTCTCGGTGGAACCCGCGCTCTGACTGGGATGCTTTACTTTGTTCTCCATATTCTTGTATTTTCCCGTATTCTTATGTGCGACACACACAGACCACACCTGCTAAATTTTTCAGTGCAAGTGAATCGGTCGCCATTCAAGGCAGCATGTCGGTATGTGGAGTCTAATAACGCCAATAATTATCAGTGTCTCATTTATTTTTCCTTCTTGAGCTCAATAATCGTTAACTTTCTCCATGGCGTTCTCGGACGACTTCAGCTCTGTGATTTTTCAAAAGTAACACGCTGAGCGAGAGACCAGTTCTCTTAATGACGGGGGACGCGTGTCGTCTAGGCCGAGTCGTTTATAAATGTTAACATTTTTAAGTGTTTCCTTCTTTATCGGATGTCAGTGTCTGCTTCTGCGGAGCTACGTTATTTCTTCGTGCTTCAGATTTCTTCATTTTTTCTTTCCAGGACAGACTAGACAAATGTCTCACCCACGTTAGGACTGTGGCGAAATCTCCCCGTTCCTCATCAGTTGCGAGCTCGCGTCCGGTGGTGCTTACGGAAGTGCTTTTGTGCACATTTTCCACACACCCTTATCGTCGACACAACCCTCTGCTCACCCCCTCCCTGCACGTTCAGGATCATGGCTGGTGGATCGTGGGGACCCCAAAGGGCTATCCTGCACACCCCAATCTGTTTCTGCTATACACACATTTGAAAGGGGAAGTATTCTTTGTCAGTTTCTTGGATTTTCAATTAATTCTGTATTTTACCATAAAAGTTCAAGATCACTTAGCTGTTTGCTGTTTTCATTTGATGAATTCAATGAATGAATTTGCTTCAGGAAAGTGTGTCATTAGCTGGTAACGCCCCCACAATGAGTTTGAAATCTTGGGGTCACCAGGGCATTCCTGTCTGTATTCTCACACCCTCCAGCAGATGCCACAGGTTCCAGAGCTGAAGGAGAAAGGTCGCCTCTAGTGTGGGTGGCCCGGCCGCGCTGGTTCCCAGGGCAGGGCCTCGGCTCTCTGACGCACACCTGGACCAGACCCTCCAGGTGATGTTCTCCCTGCCTTCCATGTGCCAGGCCCCCCGAAATGCCCGCCTCTGCCCTCTAGCATGTCCCCACAGTGCAAGACAGCTGGGCATTCTCGGGTCTTATTTACTTACTAGTTCTCGTTTGCTTATTTAAAACATATTTTTGGGGGGCCTCCCTGGTGGCCTAGGGGTTAGCCCCAGCGCAATCACCTCTATGGCGGCCTGAGTTCAACCCCCGGCCAGGGAGCTCACCCACGTGGTGCAGCAGACCTCTCCTGTCTCCCCGCTGCTCCCCTCAGCCGTGGATTTCAGTGGATCTGCCTGTTCTGCTCCCCACTCTGTCTCTGGGGAGTCCTCTCACCCCCCCCACCTCTGGCCTGTACCCCAGCTCTTGTATGCATACATAATCAAATCTTTACAAACCCTGTATTTATACAGTTCCCTAGACTGCAAATCCCTTCCGGGACGGGTCATCGGGCACAGGTAAGCTGGACCCCAAGGCGGACGTGCTGTGCTCCCACCCAGCGTCCCCATTCCGAGCTTCCCAGTGGTGAGAGGAGTCGCCGGCCAGGGCCGAGAGGAAGAGGGCCTGCTTGTGGCGGCCCCTCGCGCGGGGAGACGGCCCCAGGCTCCCGCGCCCGAGTCGGGCTGGAGGATGAGTCTGGTGAGCACACGCGGCACATGCACAGAGGAGGGGACGGCGACTCTGAGTGCGAAGTGGGGGGACGGTCCCCTCGGACGTCACGTTTCTGTGAACGGCGGCGGCAGCCCGTTCTGGACCCAAGGGGCATCGGCTCCGGCGCCTTCCCACGGGCCGGGTCTGGGAAGCTCTCTGTGGCTCAGAGGCGGCCAGTGACGCTCGCACACAGTAGGGCTGGCGTGTGCTTGGATCCATCATGGCCTCTTACTCGGTCTGCCGCGGACGTGGGGTGTTTCACAACAGGGCAGAGGGGTTCGACGTCCCCACCCTGGGGTCCCCGCTTGTGCCCTGTCCCACCTCATGTCACATCTCTAGCCCAAACCTGCTTTTCCTGAGCACGGGGATGCCGAGAGCCCCCTGCGGCCCGCTCTGGGGCCTCCCGTGCCGGCCGGCGGATGTCCTGCGTTTAAGCTGCCACTTGGGGCTAGAGATATTTCATCCTCGAGGGCAACCTGCCTAGACCCGGGGGCTCACCCCTAACTGCATGGGGGGGCAGAGCACTTGGTCGGCTCGCCCTGCCCCACTGAGCCCTGGAGCCACCTGTCCGGACCCCAGGCCCGCCAGGACTCCAGGGTCTCCACGTGAGGCTCGCAGCCGGGAAGGGCCCCCGGGGCATGCTGTTGACTGCTGGCGGGTCTTTCAGAGCTCCTCATGGGAACAAAATACTGCAGAGACAGCAAATACAGATGATCACCGTTTTTATATGGATTATTGAAGGATTTACTTAGATGAGGACAGCCGAAAGCAAGCGGCGTGAATGTGATGAAGTTGCAGAGCTGGTTCCTCACAACAGAACCTTAAATAACAGGAGGTGCTGTTCTCGGCGGATGTGTCCTGAAAGAAAAGTGAATAAAAGAGACTGGACGGCAAGTGGCCGGGGGTGGCGGGTGCGGGCAGCAGTGCTGGCCGTCGCGAGGCTGCCTCCCTGGCTGGTGTGCGCTTGCTCACACGTGTGTGTGGGTGTGCGTGCGCGTGTGGCTGGGGACAGAGGGCAGTGGGTGGATGGTGTTTGTGGAGGGACCTTTGAAGAGCTCAGACGAGCCTGCTGTCGGGTTTCTTTTTCTAGTTCTCGCCCAGGCCAGGTCCCGGGTTTCCAAGCGCCCAGGGCAGTTCCCTAAACGTCTTGCCTGGGGTGTTTGTTCCCTTTGTCTTCTTCCCCTTTGCCCTCGACAGCAGTCCCGTGTGCGCACGGCCTCACGCTTCCCTGACCTGCGCCTCATCAGGCTGGTCTGCGCTGTTCTCCGCTCCCCGGGTCGTGTGAGGGCCCCTCCGCTTCCAGCTCGCGTCCTGGCGACGAGGTCCTCTCTGCTCCCCACCAGCGGCCCCGTGTCGGGGCCAGTGCACAGCCCACGGGAGGCACAGCCAGTCCCGCTGTCTCGGCCCAGGGCCCCGGGCGGCCGCTCTCCGGACAGCAGCAGAGGACAGGGCGGCCCCACGCCTTGTGCTCAGTCCCGACCTGAGATGCCCGACGTGTCCCGGGAAACTTCCCTCCTCAGCCCTTCCCTGAGAGGAGCCTGTTCCTCCTCCCTCCCTCTGGCCCTGCCACCCGCCCCGTCCAGGCACAGTCTGGCTCTTTATTTACTTTTTAAAATTTTTTGTTTCTTAAAGATTTATTTTGTTTATTTATGCATACAAGAGCTGGGGTGCAGGGCAGAGGTGTGTGCGGGGGGTGAGAGACAGAGTGGGGAGCAGGACAGGTGGATCTACTGAAATCCACTGCTGAGGGGAGCAGCGGGAGACAGGAGAGGTCTGCTGGGCCCTGTGGGTAGCTCCCTGGCCGGGGATCAAACTCGTGCTGCAGTGGCTGCCGAAAGCTTGACAGCACCGAGGCTTACCCCCTTCTGTGCTGGCCCCTCCCTGCCACTTGTCCCCTCTTCCTCCCTGGCAGGCGGCAGGTGGTCTCCTGCCGTTAACTAGGTTTTCTTCCCACCTAGGTAAGTGTGGGGGCCCAGGGCCCATCAGTGAGTGTTTCCTCACATTCCTTGATTTTCCTGGGGGGCCTCATGGGCCAGCACCCCCACGTGGGGACCGTCCTTCCCACCCGGACCTTGCAAACAACTCTCGGACACGCATCCCTTTTCTTCTGGGTCATCCCCACCTTGATGTCCCTAAGCTTCATAAACCTGCACTTAACACTGAGATCATGGTGTTCACCTCAAGATTCTCTGTCTGAATTTAGCGCTAGGTTGACGGCATCGCTGTCCAGCCAGCGAAGGGCAGGAGAGACACTGAAACGGACCTAGAGACAGCAAGCGGATGAAGAGCATCAAGGACATAGTGAAGCTCACGAGAAATCACCGTCACAAACGCCATAGGTCACTTCTAAAGCCACAGACCCACGTGGCTTTAGAAGCGAATTAATTCGACACTCTGGGGGAGCTGCTATTTCCCTAACGAATTATATTTAAACTCTTTGAAAAGAAAGAAACCTCCACAACTTCTTTGAAAAAAAAAAAAAAAAACAGTAGCATAGCACCAATGCGACAGGAGCTTGAAATTAGATAATTATTCTGAATATTACCAACATCTTGAAGTAATTTATTTAAAAGATTTAATAGTGCATTGAAAGAAAGATACACTGTGACTAAGTGGCATTTATTTCCCAAATAGCTGATAAAAAGGCAGAAGTGGGTCAGAACAGCAGATAACGGTGGAGGCTCGAGAGGCTTGGCGAGACCAGAGGAGGCACTTTGACCGCATCAAACATTCGTTTCTGGCGTCGAAGCCATTAGTGAGAACTGACGGATGTTTTCTTAAGCCAACGTTAGGGTTGATGATAAAACACCAGAAATATTCCTAATCATGTCTGGAACAAGGATATGACCACAGTTACGTCCATAAAATAGTCCAAATCTATTCCATAAAACATGAAATTGTAACCAATGGTGTTAAACAAGAAAAATAAATAAGTAGTATAAATATTAGAAGAATTACGCTGCTTTTTGCAGATTTATGAATAAGCAGAAAAAATAAAGCAAATCCCCCCCAAACTGTTTTAAATAGGAAAATTCAGTAAGATTTTATGTTAAATAAATGTTTTATATATATATACCACCACTGCACTCTGTAAAAATAATAAGAAATGGGGAAATAAAATAAAAGAAATGGAGAGAAGCAAATTTTTCTTATGATAGCAAAACAAAGTAAGAAGAAAATACCTATGAAGGAACTTACAAGGAGATATGCAACATTATATGAAGAAAACTTTAAAACTCTCTTTTGACGGATTCGCTAGTCATCTTGAAGATAAACTACTCTAAGGACAGCAAATCTACCTGAAGCGTCCTATACACCCCAGTTTTCTTATGAGATGAAACAAGTAAAGAGAAACAGGCACAGGAGCACAGCCGGACGACTCTGGAAGAAGGGTGAGTGAGCAGGGCTTTATCCCCAAGATATTAAAACTCTGCCAGTCAACTTGATCACCACTAGCCTCACCGGTTTTTGAAATATAAATTAAAAACGTCTGCTCCCCAGCTTGGTAGCTGCATTTCAAGGGCTCGACGTGGCAGGTGGCTGGTGGCTGGCGTATTGGACAGAGAACAGAATCCCAGGAGGCTGGGCTAAGGTGTTCCATCACAGCATGTTCCACTTGATAGTCACAGGCCCGTGACAGGACCATGTCCCGTACGGCGTATTCCACTTGATAGTGAAAGCAGATTGGCTTTGGGGTGGAAACAGTTAAGACTAGAATTCAATCCAGGATTAGATCCCAATAATGTGGGAATTTATAGATGGCGATAAGGGCTGTGTTTCAAAGGTGAAGAAAGGAGAGGCTATTTTTTTTATATGATGTTGGGCAATTGACTAACCATTCGGAAAAATATACAGCTGGATCTTTATCTCTCTATTTACACCGATATAAATTCCAGATAGAACAAAGATTTAAAATGTAGAAAAAAGGGCGAAGCAAAACCCCTTAATGTTGCAGAAGAAAGGGTGAGTGAGTTTATTTATAAACGTGAAGTGGGAATACTGGCGGTGCACCTCGCCGACAAAGGGCTGCTTCCTTAAATTACAAAGAGCTCATACAAATCAATAAGAGAAAAGACAACCAAAATAATAGAAAAAAGGATGTGAAAAGGGACTCTATAAGAAGAGTCATACACAGGGGCCCGGGACCCTTTGAAAATCACCCACATATTTTCGGGGCCATTCCCTGGAACAAGGGCACGGCCTCACACAGACACACAAGCAGCCTGCAGGCCCCGCCCGGACTGACGCGGCCCCTGACCTCCGGCCTCCACCTCCCACGTGCCGCGGCGATGGCCGGAGTCAGGAAGGGTCCAATGCAGCAGGAGGAGGCTGCGTTCAGTTGTCATGTCTCTTTGTTCTTTCTGTCGGAACCGTTCTTTGGTTTCTCCCCTTGACTTCTGTGCCCTTGACATTTTCAGGGATTACAGGATGTTTCCCTGTGGCCTGTCCTGCCGTGGGTTGTCTGATATTTCCTGATGATTAGATTCTGCGGCTCACCTGGCAGACCGCACACCGGGCTGCAGCAGAGGGCCTGGGGTCCGATTTGTCTCCTCCTGGTCTGTGACCTTCTGGACTGCGATGAAGGTCATGCCAGCCAAGCATCTCCACAGCAAAGTTCTTCTTCTTCCCTTCAGCAGGAGTGAGTATTTTGTGGGGAGACACTCTGAAACTACGTAAATACCAGTTTCTTCTCAAACTTTTATTTATCTCCTTCTGGAAGGAGGCGTGCCTGGAATCACTGATTCCTCATTTATCCAAAGGCTCATCTTGTACTTTCTCTGTCTTAATCCTGGAATCAGCCATTTTCAGAGCTTTTGATCCTTTTATAGGGAGAATGGTATTTAGAAACCAAAATCTAGGTTCCAGCTGTGCTTGTCACTTTCTGGTGCTGCTACCCCCAGTGCTCTCAGTGGGTGGAGCTACACACTCACACACACACGCACACACAGTCACAGCTACAACCATATTTACTTCTACATCTATCTTTATATGTGAGTTCACACCAGTATCTCCAACTCTAATTCAGCCCCACAGGTTCATTCTTGTTTTCTACCTTTCCGTAATTGTGGCTCTCTCATTCCTGTTAATCTTTACATATTTACTTATTTGCTCTACCCCTGCTTGCACCCACTGTCCTCTGCCACCAGTGGCCTGCACTCTCTCCATTGGTGACACAGACCCCTCCTCAGCCCTAGTGTGTTCCAATCCCCTCATAGTGCCAGTGGTGGTGCCCCCACCATGTGGCTGTCCTCTCCTTCTTCTTAGGCTTGACACCCCTCTCTGGACCTGGACTGTGGCTCCCCGAATGTAGGTGGGGGTGACTGGACAGGCCTCCCCCTAGTGGCTGGACCCAATGGCAGAGGGAGAAGCTGCACCAGGCCCACAGCTCCTGTTTGCTTATTGCCTGGTTCGCAGCCGAGCCTGCCGACCCTGCTCCAGAGCCCTCTACCCTGCCTGCACACAGTAACCCCGGGCGGGAGGGGCCGCTGCTGCGGTGGTAGATATGCACTTTAGGCAAAATGTTCCCGTGATTCATCTCATTGTGCACGCAGGGTGTAAATGCGGCGAATCATGGCAATTTGGTCCTGTCCAAGGCTTTTTAAAAAAGTCCCATTAAATGCCTAGATTTAAGTTAGGAAAATAATCAAATACGGTAAATGTCTAAATTCTTCTGACAAAAGCTACCTGCGTGTGTACACTTTCACTTTCCGTGTTACTGAGGGACAGGAGGAGGGAAAATTCGTGCATCATGGTGAGTTTCAGACAGCAGCTTAGATGACCGACCTTGTGTGTGGCCCCTTAATGTGTGCAGCGGCGGTGCTGCTGTGTAGACGATCTCAGCAGAGCTGTCAGGAAATATCCCTGTGAGACATGTGGGGGTGGCCTCCTTTGCACAGAGGCATTAAAAATTGCCACACTGCCCGGAGAGGGATTCTAACTTTGTCAAAAAAAGGTCAACTTCAAGTGTCGCTGTCATAAAGACGGTGTTAAGAGCCGAGGGGAATTTTTAAATAAAAAGGAGAGAAAGGTTCTGTGATTACGACCTATCATGCTAGCCCAAGAGAAAAAATTTAGCATCAACTAAGGCTCCAGTAAAGTAACGAAGGCTTTTATTAAGTCAGCACTATTGGAGGGAGACTCCGCATGGCAAGAAACTTCAGGGCTGTTTATGGTCTGAAATAGGGCCAGGAGCTGCCCGCCTGGTTGCCGCTCACTAGGGCAGGCCTCGACTCCGACATGGACCGCCTCCCCCGACACCCCTGCCCCGACAAGCTGTTCGCGGACTCAACCGCCTCCTGTCTAGGGCGTCTGTGCTTGGCGTTACTATAAGGGGGACGTTATTTTTTAACAATTCAAGGTTGTGACCTTAGTATACACTGAACGCACTGCGGACTCACGGTGCTTCAATCTCAGCACAGGAGAACACGAACCTAAGTCTCACTGGGCCTGCTCCTAAGGCCTGGCGACGCGGCGTCAGTGAGCTCCAACCATGGAAAGCCCTGTATGTGCCTCTGCGGTGGGGCCTGTCCCTGGGTTCCAGAGGAGGGGGCTGCCCCCTGGAGCTCACGTCTCAGCCAGCTGAGCTGGACGCGAGGGCTGGGGGCTGCCCGCCAGGGCTGCTTCTAACCCTCTGTCCACTCCGCAGCTCCCTGATTTATTCTCCTTGGGGGCTTTTATTTATGAGGACTCCCCGGTGGATACTTTTTTGTCCTTACATTCAACTGTTATTGCAGATGTCTGTGTACTGGGGACCAAACGGCCATCTGGGATATTGTGCACGATGGAACGGGCAGGATCTTGGTGCGAAAATCTCATAAACTTCGATTGCTCTTTAAATACTTGAGAAGGAGCATGTATGGGTGACAGATAAGGGCCATGAAACAGCAGCAAATTAGTACATTATGCCGGCTGCTTTTTATAGTCTCAATACGGCTGTTGACTCATCTGACTGTATTCTTATCTTTGAAAGCTTTTTTTTTTTTTTTAATATGTAGAATAAGCTGGGCGCTGGCAGCCTGAGCACATGTCACGGAGATGACAGCCCCTGAGCTTGGGCCCCCAGCAGGCCCTGATGGCGGCCAGGGGACTTGTGGGGGAGGGTCCAGGTCTGCGCGGGCACCTGCAGTGCCAGGGTGGATGGCAGCGTGGCTGGACAGACTAATGATAGGGCGGATGGGACAGACTGACTGCCTTGGGTGGTGCTGCTGAGTCTCTTGGTTCTTTCAGAAAGAGAGAGAGAAGGAAGGTGGACACGCATGCACGTTAGACCCCTGGGGGGGCCCGTGTCCAGCTCCCAGTGTGATGTGTCCTTTGTGTCACAGGCTTCCCGTGAAATCACAGCTGGGATGTGCTGGGCCCTGTTCCTGTGCTCATGGACCGGGGTGGGGAGGTGGCATATGTTTATTTCATGCATTGTGAAAAAAAATCAACCCAGAAGATATTAAAATACCCAGCACAGCCGTGCATCCCTGAAGAGTATATTTACGTAGCAGCTGTGTCATCGTGTGCCACCCTACTCTGACGTCAGTCAGGTCCTGCCCCTCACCCTGTTGTTTGCACCACCCAGCCTCTCCTTTCTATGTAACTCACTCTGGCCTTTTAAAACACAGATTTAGGGCCTCCCCTGGTAGCGCGGTGGTTGAACACTGAAGCTGCCTGCAGCCTCTGCAGCGCCGGTTCGATCCCCGGCCACCAGCGAGGGTCCCACATGGCATGCAGACCTCTCCTGCAGCGCCTGCTGCTCCCCTCAGCAGTGTATTTCGTCAGTCTGCCTGTTCTGTTCCCCGCTCTGGCTCTGGTGGATTCTCTCACCCTCCCACGCCTCTGACTGTACCCAGTGCTTGTATAAATAAATAAATAAATCTTAAAAAAACAAAAACAAAAACAAAAACAGATTTAGGAGTGGTGACCGAGGTCTCAAATAGCAGATGAACCCACGACTGCCTGACCTGCCAGACCCCTCTGCGGGCGCCTCCGGAGCTGCTGGCCACACCTCAGCGGCTTAGCTCGTGGCCACCCTGCCGAGGCCACCGAGAGGCCGGGTGATAAGACGCTCGCTTCATGGCCACTCATCACGTCTCCCGATAGATGCTAACAATAGTTCACAGCGGCTTCCTTGGCTCTGTGTGCCCGGCTCCTTGTCAGCAGAGAGAGGCGTCGGGAAAATGTCCCTACCTCGTCACGGCCTTATTTAGTAAATGGTCCTGAGTGCCAGGCCGTCGAGCCCTCTGACTCGTGCTTCTATTTGTAGCTCTGACAGGTACAGCTCGCCAGGCAGCCCTATTAGCTCTGCCTTTACAGGGGCTGAGATGAGAGAGGAAAATCGCAATAGATGAGGGGAAAAGAGCCCCTCCATTAGCCCATGCGCTTTCCTGCTTAATAATATAACATGAGACAAGTATTTTTGATCGGAAGCTACATATCTTTTGTTTTCTGTCACCAAGAGAAACATTGACTGTAAGAGATGCTAATTCACACAGTGTGAGCTGGGCGTTTATACTAATGAAGTGCACGTCTCTGTTTCTTTCTCCAAATTAGTTCACATTTTATTCCACACAAAGATTTTTTTTTTTTTTTGCATTATAAAAATAATTTGAGCATTATTTTTTTGGGAGCTCCCATGCAGAAACGCTAGGAAACTATACCAAAAAGCTGAAATTCAAAGGTATTATCAGCTAAAAGCAGATAAAAGGCTTAGAGTATAACAAAAAAATAACTGAGATGCATATTTACCTGTTAACTTGTTTCTGCATTTTTTGACATTGCAGATTAATGAATATAGAGAAGATTCTAATTTTTAACGCAACAGGTAAACATTGTTAAAAGCAATGCTTAGCTTGAATTTTGACCTCTGCTACTTCCCCTCCCCCCTGATATGTGTAAAAAAACCAACACTATTCCCATCACTTTCCTCCCATTTTGACAGCATGGACCACATTATGAGTTAGGAATAGAAAGGAAAGGAAAAAAAGGAAATCAGAAATAGACTTATCAATAGAAGTCATTACAGTTCTTTATAGATCTGGCATGAAAGCAAAAATCAAATTGGGACTAAGTTATGCATTATAAACTAGCTTACTGACAGGCCCACACCCGCTCAGCTACCGTGGAATTCCAACCGGCTATTAAGCCATGCTCGCGCAGACAGGGGCAATATGTCAGGCGACTGTGCAGAGAGAAGGAGGCCCACGACAGTCGGTGGCCGGACAGGCCGCGTCCATATGCTCCTCTACGCCTGACAGCCTCGCAGCCCCAGCCTGCCCTTCTCAGCGACGCCCATATGGCAGCCGCAGATTGAGAGCCTGCCGGCTCCAGGACACGCTCCGTCTCGCTGCGGGCGCACCGCACTGGGTATTTGTGAAGTGATTCACAATTTTATTGCAAAAATAAGTCGACAGATACTAGGCCCTGCCACCTCCTTCCAAGAGATAGTCATGGACTCTGACGGGTTTAGAGTTTCTCTCTGTAGAGAGAAATCGGTGGTGTGTTTTGATGGCACATCAACGCAGGCTGGCCGCCTCTGGGCACCAGGCTGGTGCCCGGGTCCTGATGTGGAAAGACAGCCCTCTCCAGAGCTCCGTGCTGGTGGGCCAGGAAAGATGAAAATAAGAGATAAGGGGACTTGCTTGCTAATATTTTGATGGCTATGCTCACATTTAAACAGAAGGGTGTTGAAGTTCGTGAAAATGTCAGATACGCTATGAGCAAAAAAAAATGTGAACAGAGGATTTTTCTGAGAATGACAGTTGGGCTCAGTGTATTTTGGGGTTTCTCCCGTGTTGCCATTACACGCACACCCACGCATGTGTCTGTGGACAGTTGCTGCTTTGGACTTTTAAAGCACTGGGCACCCCCTGTTCCATTTGGCAAAGACTTAGTAGGTCTTTATGGTCAGCAAAGACAATTATTCAGCAAAGAGAGTCACCATAACCTGTGTTACAAGCGAGAGGATGATTTCACAGAACGCTTTTTAAAAGGAGGGCCTATTTCTCAGAAGAAGATACAGTCCGCTTGCACAGGGACGGCGGAGAAATATGTAGTTTGATCACTAAATTTTCTTTTTTTAAAGAAATACCTCACTTTTTAGCAAGCTCTTCTAAAAGACAGAAAGCACATTGATGCGTATTTATAATTTATGAAAAAATATAAACACATAGCGACAACACAAAGCAAACAGAGGCCAACGAACTGACAATGCACAATAACTTTAGAAGGAGAACAGGGGTGTGATCTGTCAAGAATGGCAACTAATAAAACCAAATATCTGCACCTTTTCTCTGTCTTGTCAAGACGAGAGTTTATTTTGAGTTTCTGTTGCCTATGAGAGCTCCGCCAGGGCCAGGTCTGAGATTACTTGCGACACAGCTTCATTTTGGAAAATTTAAGGCCAGCAAAAGCAATGTTTTCTTTAGCCTCTCCCCCACCCCCACATTTATCATTCCTCTCCGAGGGCCTATAAGTTCCTTCGGCCTCCCCCCGCCTTCTCCCTCCCATCCCTTGTGTGGGGGGACAGTCTTCTGCGCCCCCCACCCCCAGTGCCAGGGAGCCTGCTGTGGGTTTGGTCTCAGGTTCATCCTGGTGCTGAGCTCAGCATGTCCTGGTTTCCAGAACTCTCACGTGTTCGGGCTGCGCGTCCCCCTCTCATTGGGGCTAGAAGTCCAGGATGACGCTAAGGAGCAGAGGAGACGCCACAACTTGTTACGTATTATCCATAAGCTGGTAGCCCAGGAGACTTGGTTTAGGAATCAAAGCAGTTGGAAAAAAAAGTAAATGAAACATAATGGTGGTCCTCTAGACACCAGAGTTCATCCTGGAGGCAGACACACTTTCTGCCCAAATGCTCTAGTCTCCCCCGCAGGGCGCTGGTCAGATCACGCCCCACCTCACCCAGGTCGGAAATGCGCCAACAGCCACACCTGATGTGACAAGGTGCGCCGGGTCGTTGTGGCACCCGCGGTCACGGGAGGGGCTTCTGCACGCAGCTCTTGTCTCCCTTCCGCCTTCCCAGGACGGTCAGGGCAAGCCCAGGGCCAGTGTGCTGCCCGCGGTCCCGCGGTGAGCTGGACACCTTGCCCTTGGGTGGGCGCGGAGCGTGCAGACCATGCTGCGAGTGGGAGGCGCTGATCTCTCTCTTTGCAGCCCGGAGGTGGGATGCGCCGGGAAGGGTCCATGTCCCGGCTCATGAACCGAAGGAGGAAAACAGCCTCAAACCCGAGGCAATCACAGGGACGCCCCTGATCACAACCGCTCCAGAAAGGTTGAATTTGGCCACAGCAGGGGGTTTTCTGCCCTCGAGTCATGTAAATGCGCTGGCTTGGGGGAGTGGCACCGGGCAGCCAGGAGCGGCCTTCGGAGCCCGGGACAGCAATGGTCTGTGTGTCCCCAACCAGCAGTCGAGGCCAGCGGCCACCCCTGCGGGGCCTGCAAGACTTTATGCTCCCCCCAAACTCTTATTTTTGGAGGCTTTACAGCCCATCCGAGAGACCAGAGGGAACAGACACCCACAGACGCAGGTCTGAGGGGCTGGCCTGGGTGCTGGCTCCTCTCCAGCCCGTCAGCACCTCTCCAGCCCCGCGTCGGTAACGCCGCTTGCCCAGGCCCCGGCAACCCGGCTGTTTTCTCAGCTTGTGGGATTTACCCGAAATTGTACATTATTTGTTTATGTGTGTGTGGGGCCCGAGTTCTCACGCTGCAGGCGCGGAGTCAGCCCAGATCTGCGTGCTCGGAGCCTGTCTCGTTAGCTCGGCTCACTACTCCTCTCACGGTGCAAACCATCATCGCCACCAGCTCTCTTTGAGCTCTGAGGAGGGAGAATCCTGGAAACCTGACAGTTGGTGGCAATTGATGTCACTTGTTCTGTTACCGCTGGCGGGATGCGGGAAACAGGCGTGGCGATCCGGCTCTAACACGCGCACGCTGGCAGGCACGCAGCTGCTTCCACAGCCTTTCAAACTGCAGCAGTGGCCGGCCGTGGGGAGCACGGGGCGGAGGGGCTCAGCGGTCACTCGCTGCTGGGCTTTGCGCTCAGACGCTTTGCTTTCGGTCCTCAGCGACCAGTTAGTTTCTCACTACCACCTCGAAGCGCCTGCCTCACTCCACGCCCTGCACCGGTGCCAGTGGGGAGCCCCCGACTGTGTCCTCCCAGCTGAGTCCCCTCCTTCCGGCTCCTCCGATCTTCCCACTGACCCCAGCCTGCTCGCTCATCCCCGCGCAGGGACACCTCTCCCTTTGCTGGCCACTCACTCTTCCTGCCTCTCACGGTCCGGCTCTGTCCCACCTTGGGGAGACGCCCAGGTGTGACCGTGCCGCCCCACCGCCGACGCCCGGGCTGGCCCGCTGTGATGGCGTGCAGGCTCGTCTGCTCCCCAGTGGGGCCCAACGCTCACCCAGTCAAGGAGCGGGACCCCACTACACTGCTCGCAGGAGGCCCTGGGGCAGGCTAAGCGCCTGGCGCGCTCCGAGGACACAGCTGTTGGAATGAGGGCTGCCAGTCCCCCAGGCGGACCCAGGTCAGGTGGGCTGATGACCAGCTAAGTCGTCACGCCCCCTCTCGCGCCCAGGGTGGGGCTTGGCTTCCTCCTGTCTGTCTCCCCCAGGCCCTGGAGCTGTCATAAACCCATGTTGAGCTGAACTGGGGCTGGAAGTAGGTAAGAACAGGGCAGCAAGCTGGGTGGCCCAAACTCACTGTGCCCAAAGGTCACAGGAGAATCTACCCAGCCAGCTTCCCAAGCGGCCGGCTCGGGGCCTCGTCTCCCCCATGGCTCAGGGAGCACCCACATTCCCGTGAATCCACTTCTACACAAAATCAAGACATGCGCACCAGCGGACAGCCAGGCGAACAGCGATGCACGTGCAAAAATACTAATATTTAGACTTCTTGGCTCCTTTTAAAATTTGTTTCAGAAATCATGTATTATGTAAAATTAGGTACTTTAAAAGTGATCCAAATCCATGTGCTCTAATGAAGAGGAAAAATGCCTGTGGTAGCTCCTCTTGTAAGTGAAAAGATCCACAAATTCTGTTAAATCGCTCGTTGTTTTTCTCAATGCTGCTCTCAATGTGTTTCCCCATATGCTTCTGTCTCTTCGCTTTCTTTGTCATTGTTTCAGAAATGATGAGGTAAGAAATGGCTGTCAAGGGTCTCCCCGGTGGCGCAGCGGTTGAGCGCTGGGTTGCGAAGCTGCCCGCAGCCTCTGCAGCGCAGGTTCGATCCCCGGCCGCTGGAGGAGGGTCCTACCTGGTGCGCAGACCTCTCCTGCTGCCCGCTGCTTCCTTCAGCAGTGTATCATCAGTCTGCCTGCTCTGCTCCCCGCTCTGGCTCTGGTGAATCCTCTCACCCTCCCGCGCTTCTGACTGTACCCAGTGCTTGTATAAATAAATAAATAAATCTTTAAAAAAAAAAAAAAAAAAAGAACTTAAAAAATTAAAAAAAAAAAAAAAGAAATGGCTGTCATCTGTGGGCAACCACGCCCTGCAGAGCGCTGCATGCCTGGTGGTGAGAAGGTCAGACCGTGGAGCCACGCGCAGGCCTGGAAGTGGACAGCGTTCGGCTGACCCCGGGCCCTGGCTGGCTGGGCTGGGGTGGGCAGGCTTGGGGGTCAGGCTGCTCAGGAATGTAGGTGAGGCGGTGCCAGCTCCTTCGTGCTCGGGCGATGACACACGAGAACAGGTGACTGTCCCCGATTTAGCCCTGAAAGTCCCCGCCCTGGGAGGTGTCCCAGTCCCGAGCAAGCTGGGGAGTCTGTCTCCTTGTAGGAGTAGGACGGCCCTCCAAAACAAGGGTCATCAAAGACCATGGAGGTGACGGCGGATTTGTAGCATTCACGATCTGCCAGGCAGGGTATCAGCTGACTTCCTCGGAGCACGAAGAGGTTCACGCCTGACCCTCCGTGCAGGGGAAGCGCCACGGCAGTTCCACAGGCACATCTGGAATGCTGTCCACGAAACCCAATCCCTGCTCTCCTGCTCGCGGCTGGCTCTGTGTTGCTGGAAAGTATGCATGAACTCAGAAGTATGTGGCCTGTGCCCGCGTTCATGCCCTTGGCGCCGGGAGTCCAAGGTGAACGCTCTGCACCTTGGAGCGAGGTCCCGCCAATGTTACGGATGGCAGAGCAGAGCCTCCCTGCCGGGTGGGCCTGCGGGTCCTGGGGCTCATCCCAAGGAGCTGCCGACGCCCTGGCCCAGGGGTGCAGAGGCTGTGGGAGTGCTGGGAGCCTGTGGTGCTGCCTTCTCCATGTTAGGAAAAAGATAACTAGTTGCCTTACTAGATTTTCTATTTATTTAGATAAAAACTGTCTGTAGTCTCAGATGGAGGCGGCTGGTCCATCCTCCGGCTCTCAGTCTCCCAGGGCGAACGTCCTCCCTTCTGCTCCTCCAAGTGTCAAGTCTCTGGTAACATTTTATTTAAAGCTAAAAAATAAACACTGCTATTTCCAGTCCCTTAATGGTCAAACGTGTCGTGTCCCCAGCAGGTCTCTCAGAAAGACACCGGGACTGCGATGCCCCTTCATGATGTTTAACACGCCGGGAGTGCAGGCGCGTGGCAATGTGGACCCGGCTCTCGGGCGCTGGTCCTGGCTGTCTGTGTGTGCTGCGGGATCGTGGGGTTTGTGTGCATACACACGTCTGCGTGGGCACCCACGTGGGCGACGTGCACTCAGCAGCAGGCACTGGGGGTGACGGAGTCCGGGGAGCTCAGAGGAAGCTCGCCCAGCCCGGGTCCTCGCCCAGGATGTTCCCAGCGGCCCTCTCTGCTTCCTCCCTTCGCTCCTCTTCTCCAAAGGGCGCCGAGCTTGACACGAAGGGTTTTGGGGATCTGCTGCTTGGGTCAGGGTCGTGGCGCTGCATTTCTTGCACTGTGAGCCTCAGTTTCCTGTCAGCCCTGCAGCACAAGCACAGCCCCTCCTGGATGGGGTCCTCACGGGCCCTGGAGGGATGAGCTCACATTCGGCTCCCCCTCAGAGCAGCGAACCGCGAGGCGACTCTCTTCCAGCCCAGGGTCCTCCGAAGAAAGGGAGTGGGACTCGCCTGGGCTCCACCCCTCCCCTCCAGCCCCAGGGCCGGATGGGCCTCGCTGAGGCCAGGAAGCATCCTGTTCTTTCTCTCCATGGTCAGAACCTGGTTGAGTCTTGCACAGCTGGTGTTTGTCATTCGATGCGCGGTCACCGAGCCCTCATCCTGGACAGCGCGGCTGGGCGGGGACTTGTGCCCCTGCGGCTCCGGCAGAAGGTGTCAGAGGGGCCCGGTGTCTCACTGGCACCCTGGCTCCGCCAAGTCCTGCTGTGTGACCTTGGTCAGCGACCCAACACTCCTGGACCTGACTCCCACTGTGGGAGGAATGAGCTCAGCGACACCATCGCCCGGGGGGCTGTGAGGACCCCATATAGACGAGGCGCATCCTGCAAGCTCAGGGTGGGCGCAGCTGCGGGTGACAGCAAGTGAAGAGCAAGTGCTCTTCACTTCCTTGTGTTGAAATCTAGAGAGTTGATTCTTTTCCAAATAATTGATGAACAGTCACCTCCGCCATGAATGTGCTCTAATCGCTGAGCTATCCGGACTCATGATTTCAGCACAAGGCATTACCACCAAACTAGGCGATTTGACTCAAACTACAAACCTGAAAATTGTTTTAATGGATAAATAATTCCGCCCCTTTAAAGGTTAAAATGTGCTGCACTGAAAGACCAGGTTGAAATGACCATTTTAACCAGGAAGCATGTGGCTGGATAAAAGTTTTGTTTTAATTCCAATCTCCCTGGAGATATTAGTGTACCTGGGCGGGGAATTGGGAGATCCAGGCAGATAAGTGCACATCCAGAGACGGCTTTCTCTAGGATTCCCACTCCTGCGCGGCGCCTGCTAAGTTCCAGCAAGCTTTATATGACGTCACAACTTTGCACTTCTTTCTCTGTGCATCTGACATGGGCTGGACATGGGCTATGTGTTATAATTTCCATTTGGATGTGGCTAGCTCGATGCCCCTTTGAAAGATTTTGCTGTAAATTGTTCCCTGGCCAATTCCCTTAAAATGGAAGCTAAAGAGAGAAATTTTTAAATAAGAATAGAAAATAGCCACCAGTTCCATGAGGACAGCAGGTGAATGGGATTCTATTTTCATGATCCATCTTTGGACAAAAAGCATTTACAGAAGGTATTTTTTTCTTCCCTTATAGCTAAAGGTGATTTCAAAATAGATTTGTACCTAAAATAGCTGAACACACCAAAAATGTCCATGGAGATGAAAATTGATTAGCACTAACAGAAAACCAGTTATAACTGTATTTGAAGGGAAAATTTCTTGCTGTGAAAAAAAATTAAATACCCACAAATTAGATGTAGGCTTTTTTTCCCCCTGGTGAAAAGGAAACTGTTGACAATAGTAGGTCAAAAATTTTTAAAAGCCCAGTAAAATAATCACAAATTTATCTTTTTTTTTCTATCTCAGTTTTCTCTCCATCTTTCCCATTTAAATTTTGTATCATGCATGCACCTGCCAAGCCACATACCTCTCTATCATCTACCCACCTATTACCTATCTATCATCTATCTATCTATCTGTCTATCTATCTATCTATCTATCTATCTATCTATCTATCTATCTATCTATCTATCTAACCATCCATCCATCTATCTACCCAACACCAACATAGCCCCGATCTTGTACTACGTGTCTTTATTTTCTTAATTCTTGGCTTCTCCTTACCTAACTGCAACCACCGAGCGTTCACACGAATGACACAATAGTCGTTACAACCACCACGAGGGATGTTTCTTGACCCGTCACTAAGTGCCAAGCCCATTCACACGTGTGGTTTTGTGCAACACCACCCGAGTCCCGCTGCCTCATCCCTGCCTTACTTTCTCAAGGCTCTGAGCGGTCAGCAACTTGTCCCACCCACGTGGGGCCTCCAAGCAGAGAGGAGAGACAGGGTCCCTTTAAGCTCCAGCTCCTGGCTGACCAGAAGCAAGACGGTGCCATCAACAAAGACTAGAGGCTTGCCAGGCTGCTGCAAGAGCAATAGCACCAGCTTCCGTGCTGGAGGCCTCGATGTTTCTGGTGCAGCCAGCATTGCCCCGCACCCACACTGACCGAAGCATGCTCACTGCGTTCTCACGACGTGTGATTTCAGACATGTTGCTTTGAATGTGGCAGAGAGACAAGCCAGGGGAGGCGTCGGCGGGCAACCAAAGATACGGGGTCTGAGGGGAGCCAGACTTAGACACGATGGGCCCAGAGGGCAGGCAGGAGGCCGGCAGACCTGCTACAGGCCGCTAGGCATGCTCACGGGGTTCAGATCACGGAACACATGTGCGCTGGGCACCTGCCACCCACTTCAACCCAGCACTTGGAAGTCGCCTGACCAAGCCCGACATCTACATTCATGCTTGGCTGCAAATCTTCATTTGAATGGAAGCCTTCAAGTGTCCTACAAAGCAATATATTGTCATTTCTTAAAACAGCAAAGAGTTATCACTTATTATGTGAAAAGAAGGGTTTTTTTTTTTCCCCTCTGTCCTGCTTTGGGATCAGGCCTGTAAATTACAACGTGGTCAGAAGTCCTGGGCATTTGGGAGAACAGGGCTGCGGGTGGAGAAAGGGCGTAAGACCTTTCCAGAGCAGGAAGTCTAGTACAGCTTGGAGAGTCACAGATGTCGGCCGTGTCAGCCCTTGACAAAGCCCCCTGCGCCCCGACCTGGGAGCCAGCAGGCAGAACCACCCCCCTGAAAACGGCACAGACACAGACTGAAATAAAACAGATTTTCATCAAGTCAAGATATAGTTTCACATCGGCCACGATGTTGGAGGAGTCTCGGTTTACACACTGTAATAAAACATGTATTTAAAATGAAATATACACCTTAATTCACGCTCATCTTGAGACATGCACACCCAAGCTTAAATATTTAAAAACAAGACAATAAAGACATTTTTATGGCCTCTAACAAACTACAAATTTGTCTGGGGAGAAAGATCATTGCATGTTTGACAAAAGAGCTGTGACAGGAGATAAAAGAACACAGCGCTCAGTGTCCCGGGCCGGGGGGACGCGGCTGGTCCCTGAGCCCACATTTCCAGCTATGTGTGCCGGGATGGCAGCCACACACAGGGAGCCCTGTGTCAGCGCCGAGAAAGGCAAACAATAGGGCTTTCTCTCCCAGTATCTGTAGGAAGAACATACAAACGAGTCAACAAGGGAACTGACATAATCCTGGTATTCTTTGCAAAAATAATACTTTAAGGTTCATCTGCAAGAATGTTGCTGTTCTTTTCCACTGCGCATCTTATTTTCCTTCATTCACTAGAGAATTTTTCTGCGACTTGCACCTGGTTTGACCAGCAGTCAGCTGGCTTCTGAGGATTCTCCCTGTGCGGGTCCCTCCGCCTCCCCGACACCCCGTAGCCAGCTGCGCGACTGTGCTTTCTTTAGTTATAAAAGCAAGCTTGTGACATCCTTTGCTTGATTCAGTTAAAAACGGAATTAATTGAGATCAGTTCAACAAATATTCCCCAGTGCTTGCTGTGTTGAAGGCCCTGCTGGCTTGGGAGGGGATCTCGAGGGAGTAGTGAGACAAAGTCTTCAAGAAGCTTCCAGGCTACCTTGGGGGTGACGGGTCTAGCGTGAGAGAGGGAGAGTATGTGTGTCATAGGTGAGGCGACGAGGAGGTGCCTCTGTGCAGAGGGAGGAGAAGTGTGCACACGGGGTGAGAGCAGGAGACACCCCAGAGTCGTCTCGAGGCTCGGGAGGTTACATGTTGCAGGTGGGACTGGGACGAAGGTGGCTTCTGTCCCCGGTCAGGGAGAGAGCCTGGTGGGGCCCACAGGGGTGTGCTGAAGGGTGCATGAGCCCACAGTGCCCTGGGGCTGGGGTGCAGGGTACAAGTGAGGAGAGAATCGCAGAGTTTCAGAGCCAAACGGTAGATGCAAAAAATTTTAGAGCTGGGAGACGCCTTCCAAAGGCCCCAGCGAGTGTCTTCATTTCAGAGGAGACAGTTCAGGCCACAGAGGGGAAGGGACTGGGGTTGGATGGCAGCACGGCCAGTGGTCATGACAGCTGGACACACTAGACCAGCGCTTGTCCAGGTGGGGGGGTCACGGGAGCCCAATGAGGACACGCCGCTGGGAAGGAAGGGGTGGGGGTGCACACCCGGGAGGGTGACGAGACAGGGGAGGTGTGCCGAGGGAAGGGGCGTGAGATCTGACACGGGGAGGCCTGGTAGGCGCTTCAGCAGTGGGGCCACCGGGGCAGGTGAGGGGCCGGGCTGGGGATGTGAAGGGGCGGCTGCCGCGCCGAGCGGGGCGCCTTGGCGAGGGGCTCCGAGTTCGTTGCTTGTGCTGCTCTGCTGGGCTGAGGGTCACTAATAATCCCTCCCCTCTCTCGAAGCTGATGAATATTTTCCTTGTGTGGTTGAAGTAACACGGAAGTGACCTCCGAAATGCCATATCCTGTGAGCGCCGAGTGCGGGTTTCCGACCTGGGCTGTTTGGGGAGCACAAGGACCACAAGCCTCGGATGTCCAGTTTGCCCTGAAGGCGGCGGGTGCGGGGCCGGAGCCCGGACAGGAGTCTGGAGCGAGGGGAACGCATCAAGGGAAGATACTTCAGTTGGTTTTGCCTTTGCCTCTGGGGCGTGGAACAGGCCGGTGGCCAAACTCAAACCCGGGCCCCAGCCCCTGCGCCCGGCCCAGGTCTGGGCTCCTACGTGGGTTTTGCTGTGATCTGAACTGAAGGGGCTTGAGGCTCGGACGGTTAAACGTTCTCAAGGACTTTTAGACCCGCCAAGAGTGTCGCCCTTGGGCGTGGAGTCAGGGTACAGGCAGGAGAGATGCTGTCCCCCTCCCGGGGAGGAGTCCAGCGTTCAGAGCCATGTGCACTTGTCCCCCTGCGTGCCCTGCAGCCTTGGGGAACTTTCAGGCGCTCTTCAACCTGCAGAGCGGCTGCCCGCCCTGGGCGGGGGCTGAAGAGCCTAGCGCCGTCCCGGGAGCCCGCCTGAGCACTCGCGCGTCCTGGTGTTTTTGCACCAGCCGGACTGTCCCTCCAGAGGTATTTGAGCTCTAGACCCCGGGCGCCAGGTGTTTCGCTCGAGGCGGACCTGCTGAGCGGGTCCTGTCTCCACGACGGGACCTTGAGGAGCACACGTGCAGGTGTGGGGGGACCCTGAGTTTGGTTCAAGAATGTCTGTAGTGTCACGTGATGCTCCCCTTTGATTCTATCGAGGCAAGGCTGCTGCGTCCCTGGGGGCCAGTGGTGTCCCTGCAGGTCAGTCTCAGCGAGGAAGACACCCCTGGGCTGGAGTCGGCCGACTCGCCGCCACTGCCGGCTGTCGAGAAGGGAGAAGCGGCGGGGCAGTGGGCACACAGCACCCCGAGCGAGGCCTGCTTCAGCCAGCCTCCCTCCAGCGCTGGCCTGCCTCGCCCACTTGGAGTAGATGTTCCTGCTTTGGGCTGTTCCTTCCTTATGTGGACGGACACTACTGCTCATCTGGTGCTAGCAGGCCTGACGTGCAACAGTGAGCGGCAGGCCCTCTGCGGGTCTGTGAGGGCCAGGCCCATCCGTCGTGGCCACTGGCGGTGCTCTGGGGCAGCAGAGTGGCCACTGGCGGAGACACCTGACGGCCTCGACACCAGCCCTCGCACACTCGCTTGCTCTTTTCAAAGAGTCCAGGTGGAGTCGGCTTCTCGGAGGGTCGAGTGTAAAAGCTTCTGGTAGAAAACAGGCTGCTTTCCAGGCCGTGGGGGACAGCGCAGAGGCCGGAGCCTCGCGAGAAGGGCTGACAGAAGCACCTGCTGCATGGATGGCTGGCCAGGGCCTCGGCTGTGAGCGTGTGCGGTGATATGTGAATGTGCAGGGCACACCGCGCCGCATTCGCTTCTGCTGTTTCCAACCCACAGTGGACTACGGGCTTGGTCAGCGACGGGCACTTCTCTTTGTTCCCTTGACCTGTCAGGGGGTTTTCAAACTCTGTGTCAACCAACTGGCTGGAGGCCCCTTGCGGACGGCATATGGCAGCGAGCACGCATGCAAGAAACCACCCATCGGTGCACCTCGATCCCACCCCTCCTTGCACAGCCCCCTCAGTGGGAGGGGATGCTGCTTTGACGGCGCGAGAGGGCTTGCTCCGTGTTTATAAACCTCCAATTTGTTTTGGCTAAATGTTTTCTGCGGTATCGCTCCCTTTCTCCATCTTTGACTTTTTTTTACAATTAGCCTCGCATATCTTATTAGGCCGAAGGGCAGGTCTCTACGATTTCAAAGGAAACTATGTTGATTGCTTTCCAGTGAACAAAAGGGCAAAAAATGTTGTTCAAGTTCTGGAGAACAGTCCTCATTGGGAGCCACCACAAGGGAACTGTGACCTTGGAAAGGCCCCAGCCAGGGCCTCGGGCTGCGTCTGTAAAGGAACCTTCCCGACCGACCGCCAAGTGGCATCGAGAGGGACCATGGTAACTGCCGCTCAGGCCACAGACATAGCACAGGCGCCACACACAAGACCAGACAGGAAATAAATGCCAGAACCATAGACGAAAGGTCCTTCCCCTCTCCGAGCCGAGGGGACCCCGAGCTCGTGGGCCGGCCATGGGTGTGAGCCGCGCTTTCCAAGTCAGGGGCACTAGACACGAGGGTTAGCGCCCCGACTCTCACAAAGAAGAGGGGGCTGGAAAACGGCATGGTGTTCAAATTTCCTCAAGGTCACCTCTAACAGTGCATGAGATTTTGTGCTGCAGCTTTGGGGAGTTTACATAAATATTTTCCCACTCACACCGGCTAATCAATCTTTTTGATCAGGCACAGGTTTCTGGCATCGGTGGTCATCAAGGTCGCTCATGCAGCAGCAAACCCGTTCAACACTGACTGGACATCTGGCCAAGGCCCACTATGTACAAGCCAGAGGGAGAATTACATGGGCGCATTTTGGCTACGCAGTGGTGGATTTGGGGCCACCGTCTTCCCCAATCTCGCCAAGTGCGCCAGGACGGTGCCTGCAGATGCTCTTAGCACCAGTCACGGTTCCTCCAGGGAGGGATTGTCATGGACGCGCACCAGCCCCAGCCTGGCTGAGAAACGACCACTGGTGTGGTTTTCTTTGCCGGAGGAGCCTGGGGATGGGCTTTTGTGTTGAGAAAGCAGCAGTCGCGGCCCACAGGGACAGGCGCATGGGTCTCAGGATTCACTGAACAGTCCCCAGAGAGAGGTGTGGGGACTCAGGTGGGCCCTGGAAGGAAGTGGGAGAGCTTTCGCGGCAGAGCTGCCAGGGCTGAGCCAGCCGACTGCGTGGGTGGCGAGGGCAGTGCTGGCTTCCCAGCAGCTGGGAGGTCCGGCGGAAGTGGCTGCATGCCGCGGAGTCGCCCACCCGACTGCCGACAAGTGTCCTGCCTGGGCCTGGCCGGGCAGCCTGGGCTATGTTTCAGGAAGCCGAGTGGACACGCATAAAAATAGAGGACACGTAAGTGGCCCTGCATGGCCGGCAAACTTCATGTCCACTCTGAGGGCAGCTGGGCTAGGTGGCCTCCTGGGATGTGGTGTGGCATCTTCGTGGGATTCAGTGACGGTCCAGTTACTTCTTGCAGCCTTCAGCAGGTGGAAAGATGATGAGGATGAGGGGGCCGTGGGGTGGTGCTGTGGGCCGTCCCTGGGTCCCTCCACCGAAGGGGCTCTCTGACCATCTAGCACTTTCCTAAACGCTGCTAATTTCCCCACCGTGGACGGTGCTGACTGCTGGAGTAACAGAGCTCGACACCACAGAGGCCTCTTAAATTTGAAAAGTCTAGATGGCCTCGGAGGGCCCGAAGCTGCCCGGGATGCTTCTCCAGCTGGACTTGAGACCTCAGGGAGGCCCAGGCGCCGGTCGCAGGAGCCTGCGGGCTGCGTTGTAACAAGCCTCCTCTCTTTCTTACTTTCATTTTCTATCACGATCCAGGCTCATTCTGGCCAATGGCTCCCACCAACTCCTTTCAGTACCAGTCGATGGTGTCACTCCTCAGGGCAGGGTCTGCCCTCCTGTCCCTTCCTCCCCGAGCCCCGCCCTGGCGCCCACAGGCTCGTCCCGCACCCCGCTGCGGGCACTGGCGCTCCCTCCTGCCCACCTTGGAGAAGCTGCGCCCCGTCTCCTGCGTCTGGTTTCTGCTCACGGCGCTGTTTTCCTGGCTTCAGCCTTTGAGCTGTTCAGGTATCAGGAGAACAAGCCAGATCCTCATAACCTGACCTCATTTCCACGGTGGCCCCTTCCCCGGGGCGCCCCTCTGAGCGTGGCTGGGCCCTCTGCTCATCATCCCCAGCCCCGGGACCCTTGGGGAGCCTGCGGGACGCTTTCCAGGAGGTTCCCACTCTGCGAGCAGCCCTGGGCGTGGCCCGGGGTCCCTTTGTGCCAAGGCCCCGTATCTCATGGCCTCTTCCCCGCGGGGACGGGAGCTCTGGGGGCTGACCGGGGGCCTCTGTCCGGTGGGCACTAGAAGGCGCTCGGGAGGAGGCTCGCCTGGTGTGTGTGGCTTGGGGGAACAACAGCTGTTTCTGTGTGTGGTGTGTGTGTGGCGTGTGTTGTGTGTGTACGCTGTGTGTGTTGCATGTGCACGCGTGTGTCTGTCTCTCCCTATCTAGGCATTAGGAACTGCAGCTATTAATGAATTGGGATATTTAACTAGATTGCAGCACTATTTGCACCCTCCTCTTTTCTAGGAATTTTCATAAAAGTCGGACACTCAAAATTTCACTGTCATTGTCAAGGCCACAGGCAGCGTCCCGGGACAATCTGATGGGCTTCGGGGTGTCACAGCAGAAGCTGTGGCAGTAAAGAAACAGCTTCTGCACTGGGCTTGCTGGACACGTACATAGACTAAGCAGAGGGAGAAACGCCCCTGTAGCGTGTCCCGTCACTCCGTGTTCTATATCGACGAGGGCTGCATATTAGCGCCAGGGTAAAAGTCTGAAGAAACTGAGTACAAGGAGCTAAATTTGCACATTGATTTTTGTCTTTTGTCTGCAGTTTAAGGCTAATTTAAAAGGATGGTGAGGAGATTCTATTTTCAACTGGCTGGAGTTCAATAAGAATATAATAAAACACTGTTATAGCAGACTCTTTCACAGCGAGACTTTGGCAAAGCTACATCTAGTTCCTTTCAGTGTGCTCCAACACAGCCTGAAGGCCGTCCCGGTGGGTAGGTCACCCGTGAGAGTGACACACAGCCTGCAACAAAATACGGAATTTTCCCTATTTTATTTTAAACTAAGTTAGCATGTCATTGTTTTGAAATTAAGAATGCAAAAAGGAAATATTTTATAATGAAGTCAATGGCAGAATCCAGCTTCATTACAGCTGTATTTTTATCACAAGTCCGCATTTTTCTCATTTCAGAAGCGCATTTGATTATGTTAGACATAGGAACTTCCTGGAATTATTCTCACAGTGAGAGCGTTGTTCATCCTGCCGTGAGGCCCACTGCTCAGCTTAAAAATCTTAATGAAAGGAATGACTACGCAGCAATCTCCAGGGTACCGATCGAGAGCGAGGGGTTTTAAAGGTGTTTCTTTTTCTTCTTCCAACCCCACCCCCTCCAGCGAGGCTGACCTTGTAGTCGACTGTGTCCCAATGGTGGAGGAGGACAAGAGGCTTTAGGGGAGCCCAGGGTGAGGCTCCCCAAGCCAGGGACACTGGGCACTCGCTCCTGCTCATCCAGCCCGAACCCGGGTCTTGTCCTGTCACTTCCCGGCAACCTACAAGAGCTGAGGGTCTGCCCGCTGTTTGCAGGATGGTTTCGAGGGGGAGAAGAATGCAGATCCGGCTTGAGCTGCAGATGACCTTTAACTCTAAAATCCCAGTGCACCTGTGCCGCCCTGCAGTTCTCAAGATGGGCCTTCTCCAAGAGTCCGGGTCCCACTCGTGTCCCTGAACACACGGGGGCCGTCTGCTCTCACCGCACTGCCTGCCTTCCTCACCCACTCACTCTCCTGGGCCAGCCTTGTAGGGTAAGTGAATTAATCAGGTTTTTATGCCACTGGCCTCTGGCTATCACCTGTGGCCTTAATCATGTCACTGCAGAAGGCATGTGGGTGCAGGCACGCCTGCCTGAAACTGTGGACCCCTGGAGCATGAGGTGGGCATGCGTACGTGTGCACACCTGAGTCTAGAAGTGGGCTAACAGTCGGGTCAGTGGAAGTAAGAGGACGAGCGGCTTGATGACAGAGGAGCCGAGACCATGAGATGACGCCAGAGAGAGCCCAGAGAAAGCACGTAAAGATTCGTGGGGGCCTGGGGGGCTCAGATGCCTGCCAGCCTCCCAGCCACCTGGCCCGCTGGTGCCTGCCAGCCGCTCTGCTGGCGTGCTGTGTGCCTGGGTCCCCGAGTGAGCATTAAAGCCTGAAAAATCCACTGTGGGCTCCGGGACGCATTTCTCCCTCTGCCCGAGTTGACGGTGAACCTGCCTGTGCCCACTGGTATTTACCATCCCGCTATATGGACCCGCTATGGGCTCACAAGGCCGCGCCTCTAGCCTGCTCGGAGCCCCCCATTGTGTTTCTTCCATGTTGAGAAGGAGCAGCATCCCTCCCCCTGGCCACCCCAGCCCTTCATCAACACGCCCCCTCTCCTGGGTCTTTGCCTTGAGTGGGGAACATGGAAGCAGACAGCGCTTGCGGACCCTCCCCCTGTGGCCTCAGAAGCGAGCCGGTCCCTCTGGTTGTCTGTGAGGAGGATGGATGGGCAGCCCCGGACGGCCTGTGGGCCGAACAAGGTTGCAGGAGGACGCTGTGTCCATGATGGAACATGGCTGCTTCATACATTAACGTGCATCCCCTGAATTTTGTTAATGAAACGTGTCAGAGCCTTCTTCCCAGTACGCGCCCCAAGGGCAGGAGAGACCCTCAGGTGGGGCAGGTCCCCACGGAGCCGGAAGGTTTTCTTTTTGAATAGCTCAGTCCCTAGCGATGGTCCCTCGGGCCCCGCAGGGGCTGTCACTGTGTTGGCCACAGCAGCCTCCGTGGTCCTATTTGGATGGACCAGAACAGAGAGCAGGGCCTGCTGAAGACCCTCCTTGCCTTGTGTTTCACCGGAGACCCAGAATAAAGTAAACTATGACCTTTAGCAAAGATCTCCTTGTAGCTGTGCCCCGTCAGCTGATTCTACGAAGGTGAAATTCTCAAAATGAAGCGAAAGCTGAGCTCACTCGCGGGCGGGCAGCACGGTCTCCTACCCGGAGGGAGGGGGCAGCTGTTTCACCACCTGGCAGCCGAAGACAAAAGGCCCACAACTGCCTCTCACTTTTGATTGAAGCTACGAGAGGAGCTGGGCAGGTGAAGCCGGGAGAATGCTCCTAGGTGACCTACTTGAGTCGAAATTTGACCAGAATTGTCAGGCCTGGCGGAGGAGCAGTGAAGCTGTGAGATTCGGGGTGATTAGGAGCCGTGTTAGGGCCCATCCAGAGGGCCAAGGTCAACAGCTAGACAGGCCTGCTCGGCAAGCCGGGAGGCTGGGCGCGGCTGGCCCGTCGTGCATCGTCTCTGAAACGGCCCTGACACCTGGTGGAGTCTCCCGGCGACCCCGGCCAGGTGGGGCTGCCTCGGTCACGAGCTAAAACACGTCCCCAGTCACCGAGCGGCTCAGGATGAGGCCACACCACCCTGGCGACTCCCCCGGGCTGGTGCTGGACGCCGCGGTCTAGTTTGTGCAACAACAAAAATACGTCTGTTGAGCGAGAGTTGGCTGGAGAAGTGTGCGTATTTTTTGCCACCTCAAGCAAAGAGTCTCCAGTTCTCTCTCCCCACACGTGTGGATCCATTTCCAGGGACAAGCCCTTGGGTGGTGGCTGGGGGCGGGGGAGGGGGCGGCTGGCATGAGACCGGACCGGGAACAAGTTCACAGTGTTTCTCTCCAGGGACCCGCAGAAGAATTGAGAATTGGCTCTTTCATCCCCGGCCTCTGCTCAGCTGTCCGCTGCCCCTGAGCCTCTGCTGTCCCCAAGTGGCGGCCTGGGTCACAGGTGCCGCCGGAGGCTGTGTGTGTAGGTGCGAGCTGCTACCGCTTTCTGCTGGAGAAGGTTGTGCTGAGGGCTCTGTATTTAACCCTTGGATTACAAAACAGCCCGTGGTGTGGGGGTACGATGGGCGGATGTGTGGGCACCAGAGTCAGCCTCACGTGGCTTCTAATCCTGGAATCAGCATTTACTGGCAGTGTGGCAGCAGGACCCTGGGCCCCGCACCCCTCAGCCGGCCTCCCTGAGCCCCAGCAACCCCAAGCCCAGACTTTCCTGCACAGCTGCACGTTCAGGTGGCTCAGTGATTTAGAGCTCCTTTGATTTTTGAAAAAGAGTTTAAAGCTGAGTAGTTAGAAATACAGATTTTGAGTTGACGCATCTGGATCGGTTATTGACAATGGAGTGTCCCTGATTCAATGTAACTGCGTGAGCCCCAACTTTGTGATACACGCAGTCCGAATGAAGATATCCACCAGGCCAGGCACACACAGCCTTTGGCCTGTGATCATGCAGTGGTCATTCCCCGGGAGGTGGGACTTGCTTTTAATAATTTGTGCGCAATCTTTGAAAAAGAAAAGTGAAATCTGCTTTTCTGCATAATTTGAATCTAAGAAGCAGTGCTGTTGACCTCTCTAGATGCTGGAACAACCAAATAGGTAGCTCATAGGAGAGTGGGAGATTAAATGACTTCATGTGCAGACAGAACCCCCTCTCCGAAACTCAAGCAAGCTCCTACCAGTATTTCCACAATCTACCTATTATGATTTCTGCAACAACAGATGTGAATTCTCCATCAGCACGAGGGTCTGCAATAGAGTGCGTGGCCAGGACGAATTAGCGGAAAGTCTCAGAGGATGTCACGGCGTTTCAGCGCGTTTGCTTGTCCGCGAGCCCAGTGTCATGTTCCCAAATGCAATGAAGCATTTATCTCTAGAAACTTCTCATTTTCCAGAAAGTACCAACCAGTTGGGTGACCCACATAAAGCTTTCCAATGGGGGTGCACATGTGTCCAGGAAGGGGCATCGATCTTGAGCAACAAAGCTTAATCCCTTAATTGGAGACACAAGTCAGATGGAAGAGGAGGACGCAAATAAGGGAAATGAGCGCAGGTAACAATGACGTGGTGTGGGGACGAGCATAGCGATCGGAGCCAATATCAGGTGATGTAACTGATGTCAAACTCAAGACTCCCCTCGGAAGACCTACCAAAGCCAGGGGAGCCACTGGACCCCTCGAGTCCATAATTCCAGTTCCCCAAACACACATGCAATGTCCTGAACACCCAGGTGGGCTGACGTGCAGCCCCAGGTGTGGCCGTTCCTGTCCCTGTGACCTTGGAGCTCACTTGTCTGGCCTCCAGGAATTTCATTTGTAAATAAGTGACAATTTCAGGGCTTATCCACTGGACACTGCTGGGATGGCACTAATGACCAGGAGCTACAGGGCCTCCCTGGGGGCGCAGGGGTTAAGATGCAGCCTATGAAGCTGTCCACTCTGCAGCACGAGTTCGATCCGCGGCCAGAGAACTACCCACAGGGCAGAGCAGGCCTCTCCTGTCTCCTGCTGCTCCCCTCAGCAGTGTGTTTCAGTCAGTCTGCATGTTCTGCTCCCCACTCTGTCTGGTGAGTCCTCTCACCCCCCTACCTCTGGCCTGCACCCCAGTTCTTGTATGCATAAATAAATCTTAAAAAAAAAATACAAAGAACAAGAGCTACAGTCCTTGCCCTCGAGGAGCTCACAGTCTAAACGGAAACCAGTCGTTAACAAGGGGGTGCGAGGTGTGTAGACAACATGAGATTGACTTTTAAGGTCTCTCAGTGAATGGGCTGAACTCAGGTCTCATTCCCCCGCCTTCCCCCGTGGCTCAGCAGGGGGTCAATATAACAAGAAGAAAGCACGAGAGCGCAAAGTCCTCACTCACCTGCTGCCTCCCTTTGGTGTCAGCTACCTGTAGGGGTTGGATGGGCGGGGGCTGCCGCCTCACCTGCCCTCCCAGGTACACAGGTGACGAATAACCGGCTATCAGTGCAAGCCAAGCTGCAATTTTTTTTTTTTAACATAAAAAGTCTTTCTGCTTCTGAAAAAGCAGCCCACAGTTGAAAACTTTAGCTGCTTTATTAAATCCCTCGTGGCAAGTCTCTGTGACTTATTTCATCAGCCTGAAAATTCCACTCCTAACAAATGAAAAGTAAAAACTTTAATTCTATAAGAACAGAAGAAGTTGGCCGCTTTCAAGAAAGGGCTTGATCGACTCAGAGAGGAATTGCCACATGTAATTTTATCAGAATTTGCTTGTATTACATGAGTGCTTTATCTTTGAATGGCAATTTGAAACACACCAGAGACACCGAGCCCCACAGAACTCTCGGGGACAGAGGATGCTGAAATACCGTTGCTCGTTTTCCTTTTCTCGGTGTGTTCTGTCTGTGGGGAAGATTGGGGAGCTGGGCGTTTGGCCATTTGGCAAGCACCCCAGGGAGCCCGCAGACATCGCCCGTCTCATCGGTGCACAAACTGGTATTAATGTGTCTGGCAGTGAGAATGGGGCCTGCCTGCCTGTGACAGAAGTCGTAAGACCGGCTTTGGGCTAGACATGGTCACTCTTCCGCATGTGAAAAATCCGGGGAGGGGCAGTCTGGTGTGATGAAGTCCAGGGACCCCACACGGGCATAGGCGAGCCGGCCTCTCCTCATGTGCCTCCAGACCTCGGTGTCTTCCACCTCAAGATTGCTTCATGGCCCAGGATGGCTGCTGGAGCCCAGCCTTCTCCTCCGAGTTCCAGGCAGCAGGAAGCAGGGAGGAAGGACGGCGGCTGCCCTCCCTAGCCCGAGGCTGTGCAACACTGGCCACAGTTCGTCAACCTGCCCAGGCCGGGCTGCAGGGGTTCTGCACCCTGGTTTTTGTGTCTGAGCCCTGACCTTCCAGGTCACTGCCTGGCTCCTCCCCCCGCCCCCCAACTTCTCGCAGGCGGCTGTTCTCAAACGCATTGTTCTGGGCTCACTTTTACTGCTTCTTTGACTGCTAGGCCTGGTGATTTACTGAGTGTGACATTTCATTTACTGGCTTCATATGGACACTCCCAAGTCGCCCCCCACCCTTGACCTTGTGGAAGGAACTCACGTGATGCTGGGGCGGGGCGGGGCCCAGGGACCCTCGCACACCGCCTGTGGGGTGTGAACTGGTGCAGCTGTTAGGGAAGGTGATCTGGATTTACCTTAAAAAACCAAAAATACGGGAATTCCTTCTGACCTGGAGTCTCAGCCTTGGGCACGTACCCAGAGACCAGGCAGCCCCCGGGTGCATGGCTTCACGCGCTGCAGGGTTTATGCTGTTTACAGCAGCCGGCGCAAGGCCGCAGCCTCACTGCCCACATGCAGAGAGGGGGGCAGGAAGACCCGGAACCCCCACGCACGGCGGCGCAGCCAGAGGGCAAGAGCGGGAGCACCATCCTCAGCAGAAGGAGGGGGCGCGAGGGAGGGAGTCAGGTCTGGTAAAGCAGGTCGGAGACGACGAAGCAAACTCTGGAATTTACACAGAGAATGTGACGAAGTAAAGAACTTAGAGAAACCAGTGGACATTAACAAACGCCGGGAGGGCTCTGAGGCAAACAGGGAGGGGGCAGGGAAAGGGACATGGGGGTTGGCAAGGACACGCGTCGTCTCCTGGCCAGTGTGTCATCAGGCGGGATGAAATTATAGGGCACAAGGGGCTGGAAGCATCAATTGAGTCCCAAAGGCAAACAAAACAAAATAAAATTGACCATCCGTCTTCCCAGCCCGAGTTCTATTAATTCAAGAGGGCAGATTCAGGGGGCACCCCTGCCCCAGCGCCCCCGACTCCCAGCAGCCGTTGGAGTCAAAGTTCCGGGCAGGAAGGTGGACGGGCGCCTGGACAACCTCACCTAACGGACATGAAGAAAGCGGGAGCTTCCGAGCCCAGAGGAAAACGGGGCAGCGAGCGGCCTGCAGAGGCCTGGCCGTCCGGGCTGCCGCTCAGCGCTGCGCTGAGCCGTGTGCTGTGCACGGACGTCGCCCTCTTGAGTTGCGCTTCCCTGGGCGTCGCGGCCAACGTGAGCCCTCCTCGTGTTTGCTGTGGGAATTCAATGAGGTGCTTGTGGGGCGTGGGTCGGTGGCGACCCCGGGGCAGGAGCAGCATCCTCAGGGGTGGGGTCGCAGGGGAGGGGGCTGCGGAGAAGGCCCTGCTCTGCATGAGAAGCGGGGAAGAGCCCCCCGAGAGACCCCAGGAGAGGTTCCCGTGGAAATGCGTCCTGGACGGTGACAGCGCCGCTGGGGCAGGAGGGCTGGCTCCTCCGAGAGGCGCCCTGGAACGGAGACCCTTCCCGTCACAGAGCCGCGGCCCTGGGAGCTTGGTCGAGGCCGCGAGACCGACTGGCCGGCGTGTGGGAGAGCACAGGACTCGGCACTCTTGGACCGGACCTTGCGAACCATTTTTTTTGGTTGACCTCCAAGCCCACTCTTTCTTTTCTTTGTAATTCCTTTCCTTTTAATTTTTTTAAAGATTTATTTATTTACGCACACAAGAACCCCCCACAGCCCAGCGGTGCGGGGGGTGAGAGGATTCACCAGAGACAGAGCGGGGAGCAGAACAGACAGACTGACGGAAAACACTGCTGAGGGGAGCAGCGGGGAGACGGGAGAGGTCTGCTGCGCCCTGTGGGCAGCTCTCTGGCGGGCCAGGGATCAAACTCCTGCCGCAGAGGCTGGCGATAGCGTCACAGAGCTGTGCTTAACCCCTCGCACCACCAGGGAGGCCCTAAACCCACTCTCTCTAGAAACAATAAGCTGAGGCACAGGGTGAAGAAACGACCAGATGACCACCTACCCCACCCACGCAAGTCCCTCGCCACTGGACAAAAAGCCGGAGTGCACGTGCTGGGGAGAGCAGAGTAAGCCACAGCCCAGGTGCCATCACCTTCCCCACACCGGGTGAATCAGACGAGGCCGGGGAGGAAGAGACTCAGACAGGGTGAGGTCACGGCCCTCCCGAGTTCCTGAGCTAGGGTCAGCGCTCTCTCACTGTGAAGGCTGTTTCGTGCTGTCGTCCCGTCGGCCAACAACTCATCCCCACACATAAGTACACACACACCCTCCCACCCCACCCCACCCCACCCCCACACACAAAGACATGGGCCTGGGCCTGTGCAGGCTGATGTTTTAGGGTCAGAGTCAAATTCTTAGGCTTTGTCAGAGGCAGCCTGACCCTCTAACTCACCGGGGAAGGACATGTTACATAATCTCACTCTGGGCAAGCAGAATGCTCTGGAAGCCGCACTGTGGGTGACTACCCTTTCCTGAGTCACACCGTCTCCCCCGGGGAGTGAAGGAGCCGCGTGGGACTTGCGGATTTTCGCTTTGCCGAAAGCGTCCAGCTGCGCGCTGTGGCCGGGCGGGCAGGCCGACCCCGGCGTCTGGGGGCCCCTGACCGGGCCCTGAGCAGCCTTGCAAGCTGGCCAGAACCAGACCCACCCTCTGCGTCCCGGGTTTGGAGCAGGAACTCATGCAGTGCTGGTCCGTGTGGGTGGAGCCCAGAGGCTTGGCGCTGCCAGGCGCCCGCCCGAGCACACCCGCTTCTCAGCACAGAAAGTGACCTTAAAAGTATCTTCCACAAAAAGAGGAGTGGGGGCTTGAGTTGGAATCCCACGTTCTGGAGGCCTCGAGGTAAAGGTCATGAAATGGCAGCAAAGTTGCTGAGGGTTCGCGGGGCAGTCAGGATGCCCAGCCTGCCTGGTGGCTTCTGAAACGGGCTGCGGGCCCCGGGGGGACACGGCCACTCAGGCCCTCCACAGCCTCCCTGCAGGGGCGAGGTGGGCGTGGAATGTTCCTCTGGGGGGAGCAACTATATTCGAAATCCCAGACCTAGATGCTCCTTTTGATTTTTTTTGTTGTTGGTCACAAGTGGGATGTTTAGAATTATAAAGAAATTTTGAGACCATCTAGATCAACAGTCGTATTTTTAGAATAACTCTTGTGTCAGCTTATGTAGTTCAAAACCAATAATTCATATTCTTCTTGACCAGAAACAGCCATCATGGCCACCTAAGTGTATCTCCTCTTCAACGGGGGCGCTGGTGGGTGCGTTTTAAACACACCCATGTGAGTGTGCCGCCAACGTTATTAGATGTGTTTTCCACATTGATATTTGAATTTTATGTCATCCTGGTTTTGTCATGTCCTTAAAATCTCTTCACTCATTTAAACGACGACACAGTGCTCCATCATAGAAATAGGATGTTATTTGACCGTGTGCATATTGGTGGGCCTGGAGCGCCGAGCCGTCACTCGTGTTGAACATAAACGGAAAATATCTAGTTATTTCAGTCCTTTTCCATCTTTACAAATTATTTCCTTAGTTTTAATTTCTAGAATTGAAATGACTAGATCAAGTTTCTGAAAAAAAAAAAAAAAATCAATTGGCACCTCCATCTGTTTTAATGAATAAGAATCAAAAGCAAGAAATCCAGAGTGTTCTGAGGCTCACACATTTCTCCAGGGTCAGAACTGGGGTCTCCCGGCCCCGGGGCGAGCTCTCCCACTCGTTTTTCAGGCTCGAGGAAGAGCAGGGCACGCAAGACGTGCGAATCAACGCACACGCTGCCTCCTTTCTTGGCAGACAGTCCTCGGAAGCTCTTGCCTCCCAGACGGTGCGCCCGGTGCGCACACCAGTGCAGTCCCTCGGCAGCCCGTGTCGAAGAGCCATTCCCGGGCAAATTGCTATTCACCCTGGTACCTGAGCAAAAACACAGTTCCTGGCAATTAAAATAACTGAACTAGAAAAAAAAAAATGGTTGTCTTAGTTATTTTTTTGGTAACTTCCAGGTAGAGAACTGCGTGTGAGGCGCAGGCCGGACTATGGTCCCCGCGGGGCAGGGGAGAGGCGGGGCCTTCTGCGTTGACGGGGTAGGGGGACGGCAATGAAGACATTAAAAGCAATTTGCAACTTTCAAGTATATGCCAAGAGACACAGGGCCTTGTTCTAAAATAATAGCAGGGACTTAATAAAACGCAGGAGCTGCGAGCTTCTTGGGATGACAGTGAAATATATAGTTCTATGCTGAGAAGATACTTTTATAATTTCCATATTTACTGGGGCTCTTGCTGAGAAGACCAAGGACACACAAGGATCCCCCTCGGGGCAGAGCCACTGACTGCGTGTGCCAACCCCTGGCCTCCTACTCGCTTTGGGAAAAAGCTAGACCAGTGGCTGGAAGAACCCCTTCCCCCACCGCCCTCCTGCTCACAGTGGACCTCAGAAGTGAGGGCCTTGCCGCTGCCCGGCCCACGGAGGTCAGCATCCAAGGACGAGCTCCGACATGGCTTCTGTGCGCCCAGGGAGGAGGAGGCCCACCTTCATCCAGCTCACTGTTCTTTCTGGTTTTCAACCCGCTGCCATTGCGGTGCTGCTGTCCAGCTGGCCATCGCTTACCACGGGGGCTTAGTCTCTGTGGTAAATGGCGATGGGGGTTGTTTCATTTCTGGATTAATCATGGGCCCTTCTGCATCTGAGAAGCGCTTTCATGACTGTGCTGTTCTCGTGCCCCATCGGCCGGTGAGGAGACCTGGGTGTTGCAGCAGCCTGGCGAGGCCAAGTCCACTCTCGGGGTGTGCAGGCCGCTCCCCCGCTCTGAACCTCAGTTTCCTCATCTGGAAACTGGACCCAAAATGACACCTCCCTCCTCCGGTGGCCAAGGCAGAGGCAGGGCAAGGCAGACGCGACTTGAGGCCCTTTCTGGGCCACGGGAATGCAGGTGTCCTCCTTGGGGGCGCCTCCCTCTGGCCGGTATTTTCCTCTCCTGATTATCGGGGGTCAACTTTTTGTTTCTTCAAAAGTCTTCGCGATCCGCACTGCACGGTGGCGCCGTGTCTTGGATAACACTGCTTGTCACCGAGTGGCTCTTTACAGGGCCCTCACCGCGCTCTGTTTTGCCCAAAGTTATGGTTGAACCTGCATTTTTGTTCTTCTAAAACGCCAACCCCATGAAATGAGCGCTGCGTGCTCGTCCCCGCAACATGCTCGTGTTTCACTGCAAAGTCCTGTCGCTTCTGGGTCTCGCCACAGGCACCTGCCAAGGCTGGCACGTCTGTTGCTGGCCAGCGAGTCGGCCTCTGGACGCTCTGCTCCGGGAGGCCGCGGGCACGGCTGGGCGAGAGCAGGGGGTGCAGGAGCGCAGGGAGGGGGTGAGGGAGGAGCTCACAGGTCCACGCCCGCCAGCAGCGGCCCCGGCCCCGGGAGCTCCCGCCGAGGAGGCGCGCAGAGGCCCTCGGGCCCGGGGAGGCGGAGCCGGGACGGGGAGCGGATGGACACGGGTGGCGGGGCCGGGGTGGGGACCCCAGGGGTGCAGTTGTCAGACGCGAGCCTCTGCAAGAGGCGCTCGGGAGCCAGACGCGCAGTCAGAGCGGAGACCGCGGGGTCGCCCGGCAGGGCGCGGGGCTACCCCCGAGCTGCGGGGTGGAGCGGGGACCCCGCGAGGTCCCCAGAACCGGAGGATTACGCTCCATGCATGCTGAGCGAGCGGCAGACACGCGACCCTCCACATGAAGACGGTCACCGGGGACGGTCACTGGGGACGGTTCTAGGGGCGCCTCTGCGCCGCGAGAGTTGCGGTCTCCTGCCCCGCGCGCCCCTGCTCGGGAAGACGCCCCAGCATCCGACGGGAACCCCGCATCCGACCTGGCGCGTCCTGTTTGTTGGCCCGCAGCGCAGCCAGGTACTCGCGGCCTCCGTTAGTTTTTAAAACGTACCGTTTAAATCGGTGCCGCTTGGTTTTCCTCGCGGTGCGCAGCCCAGGGACGGGCCGCAGAGCGTGCGGGGACTGTAACCAAGATGAAAGCCCTCCGCTGGGCTCCGCAGGAGGAGACACTCGGGCACCGGGGCTTGTGCTCATCATAGTTCTGGCCCCTCTATTCCAATATTGACACCCCCGGGGGCCCGCGAGGCGCGCGCGACTCCAGGCTGCCCGCGGACACCCCGGCCCGGCCCCGCGGGGCTGCTCCGGCCGCGGCCTGAGGCCGGGATCCTGGGGACCCACGCGCTCCAGCTCGCCACGCGCGGGGCGGGGGCGGACACCGAGCTGCATCCCCCGCCTTTGCCGAGGAGGGGTCCCCCGTTGCCTGCGCCTGCGCCGCTTGGGGGAGCAACGCTGCGGAGAAGGAGGCAGAGCTGGGCCAGCAACCCCGCTCCCGGGATCTACCCCAGGAGCAGCATCGCTCATTGCAAGGGGCACCTGCGCCCCGTGTCTACAGCAGCCTATTCACAACAGCTGAGCCGTGGGAACAACCCAAGTGCCCAAGACAGATGCCTGGATCAAGGAGATGGGGGCCATAGACACTGTGGAATATTACTCAGCCATCAAAAAGGGTAAACTCAGGCCATGTGCATCAACATGGATGGCGCTGGAAGGGATCATGCTCAGGAAATAAGCCAGAAAGAAAAAGAAAAACACAGGACGGTCTCACTCATGGCAGGAATTTAGAAAACCTAAATAAGGGACCAGGAAAAAGACTAATTATAATAAAGTAAAAATCAAAATGAACAGGCAACCACTATGGGCGGGGGGCGGGGAGGGAGTAGGATCAAAACAAGGGGGGAGGGAATTGTGCGGGGACTGTCACCAAGATGACAATGCATACATTGCGCAAAAATGAAAAATGATGCAAAAAATATAAAATAGAATAAAAATATTTAAAAACTTATACAATGTTATAAAACAACATTACCACAATAAATTGTTTTAATAATAATAATAAAATCCAACCAAGAGAGAGCTAAAAAAAAAAAAAAAAAAGACCGGGAAGCTCTTCTGTCCACTGTGATCGGTGGGTTCGACTTCATGCTTCATGCGCTTCTCGGGGCGCCCCTTGCCAGGCGCGGGCGACCCCCGAATGCAGCCCGGACGGAGGCCCCAGCCCGCGCCCTCGGGGCGTCTGGGCCGCGCGCAGGTGATCGGCCGACGCCCCGTCTCAGACCCCGGAGGGCCCCCCCGAGTGCGGTCACGGCCGGCCGGCGTCGCAGGGCCGGAGAGGGGGCGCAGGCCTGTCCTGGGCCTTTCAACTGCGCGCACGCGGGCGGGGCGCTCCCCTGGCAGCGCCTTCCCAGCTGGGGGGCAAGGGATGCAGGTAGGGGGAGCAGTAAGCCTGCATGGGGGGGGCGCCCCCAAAGTGCGGTCCTCCGGGCTGTCTCAGCACCCCAGCTCTGCTACGAGGAACCAGAACTTCAACGACCAGGAAATATTTTCAGAACTTTCTCGGGGTGAAGGCGCGTGGAGAGGTCAACATGATTTACCGAGGACGCCTCGCTTCGGGGAGCCCCGCAGAGGACACTGGGGTGCGCCAGCTCTGCCACGAAACAGCAAAAAGCAAAGGAGAAAGCGCGCCAGGCCCCCCGCCCCCGACCCGGGGCCTCGGTGGACACTGCGCGGTGCCGGGGACGCTGCTCCCTGCAACGCCGGGCGTCGCGCGGCGGCTGCGGGAAGGCGCGCGCGCGGCCCAGATGGCATCACCATGCTCGGGGATTCTTTTTTCAGGCTTCGTGTCACGCTGTGGGAAGATATCGCTGAAATAAATACATTTTATTTTGCTTTGTGACATTTTTCCATATGATTTAATTATAGAGAGAAGGGCGCGCGGAGAGCTTCGCGATTAAGTGGGGCCCATTATACGCTGAAGAGCAAATTCAAATCTTTTGTGGAGCACATTTTTGGAAAATAAATTGCGCACGCCATGTAAATAATATGACATTTGGTTGCAGTCAATTTGGTTTATGCGTTTTGCCCAAAGGAACAGGTGATTCGAAGTTTAATTTGCCCCTCGTCTACTTATTCTTAATAACTTGGCACCGGTAGCAGTTGTTGGGATATCAATACACCAATTAACGGCATAATTCTCTCGCTGCTGGTGAAACAGAGAGTTGATGCGACTTCACTGTTCTGCTGTTACTAGGTGGGGCGAGTGGGACCAACACCTGGCCAAGGGGGAAGCGGCGGGGGAAGGTGGGTCTGGTGTTGCTCTGGCAGGCACAGAGCAGGTGAGCCCGCACCTGCTGCCCTCGGCGGGTCCAGGGCCCACCCCCGCAGCCACGGAGCCAGGGCCCCTGGCGTCTGTGTTACTCGAGCGAGCGCGCCTGTCTCCTGTTCAGCCTGCACTTGCATGCAGCTAAGGGAGCGCCAGCCACCCAGAGCAAACCCCAGACAGGACCCGGATTATATGTGTGTGATCCAGTTTTTTCACACATTCTGTTTTGCTGGAGTTTGCGCCACACTGGGCTCGTGTGCAGCTCCTGCAGCGAAGCCCTCGTCGCCCCTATTCGCCCCGTCCTCACCCTTACTCTAAGCCAGGCTTCCCTGCCTCCTCTCCTGGACCGGGGCCTGCGTCTGAACCGCTCTGGCCCCAGCCCCTCGGGGACACGGCAGCGCCCTCCAGCAGGCCAGAGAGAGGCGCCAGCTGCCTTTGCTCCACGGTCTCCCTGCCCGGACCGGCTCCCTACTCACTCCCACCCCAGCTTTTATCTCAAGGATGGAGGTTCCTGGTGCACGTAATGTGTCCCTTTTCCTCGGGACCCAGCAGTCCCTCGGGGGTGGGCTTGTCCCCCAACCCCGCAGAATGCAGTGCCCGGGACAGCCACAGCGGTGGCCATGGGTGGCTTTGCCCTGATGGGCTGTTTCCGCCGGATATTGGTGGGAACTCAAACTCCTCAGCCTGGTGTCCCTGGGTTCCCGTGACACCTCTCTCCTGTGGGTCCCCGCGGCCATGGGCGCCCCCGCGCCTCGGCTCCTCCACTCCCTGTGCCCGCCCCGGGCTCGGCTCCCCCCACTCCAAGTGGCTGCTGCAGCCTCCCGCTCAGGCCCTCGCTGGGCTGGGGAGTCACTAAGTGTTCACCTGAGAAATGATCCTCCCTGAGGGCCTTTCCCCACCAGACCTTTTCAAGGAATTAACCAAGCCCCCGCCCCGGGCGCACACTGCACACTGTATTTGTCCTCGCGGCACGTGGGTTGGGTGGTGCCTGCAGTCTCTCAGAGAGGGGCCAGGTCTCATCACATTTTAGCTCCCAAAGGCCCCAGCGTACGCGGGAGGCATCCAGGGGACTTGCAGAACATGCGTTTGGCCTTAAATACCAGTCAAGAACCACAGGAGGAGCCTGGTCTGGCACTTCACAGTTTGCATGCACCCACCCCCCCCCGCGTCAGGCTCCGGCCTCCCTCCGTCCGTCTTTCCTCCAATCACCCACTCATTCTTCGCTCCGTCTCCCCCTCCCTCCCACGAGCGTCCATCGCCTTGTCGCACGCCCACATTGTTCCCGCAGACAGTGCCAACTCCAGGGTCAAGGCCACGGCTCTGCTCTGGCACAGCGGCCCGCCGGAGGCAGCTCGGCTCGCGTGAGCAGTGACTTTGAATCCGGGCTCCGTCTCTAGCTGGGCGGCCTCTGCAGCTCACCAGGGCTTTGAACACCAGGGGTGACGGGGCAGCAGCCTGAGCCCGGGGGCCACACCAAAGCAGTGGCGACAAGGCGGTGGCCCGGCTTTGAGTCCCGCACTTGCGTGTCTGGCAACTTGGACTCCAGCTCCCAGGACCACGGCTGTAGCGGGAGATCCCAAGACACTGCGGAGCTGCCGAGCTTTCCTGTCTGGCCGCACCAGCCAGGGGCGGGCGGGGTGGCCCCCAGCGTGCGCGAACCTCGCCAGTGTGGAGTGGATGGGGCGGCTGAGCCTGCCCCGCAGCAGAGTCTTGGACAGAGGCGGGAGAAGCCCAGCCTGGACGGCAGGGCCAAGGCCTCTGAGAGGGGGGCGGTGGGGGCCTGGGGGGTGCTTAGGTGAGCAGCCCCGCGTGTGGGCAGGGGTGGGATGACCAAGGACGACTCAAGGATATTCTCCTGCTGAGGGAGCAGGAGAGGAAGAGATGGGCAGGAATCCAGGGAGGCCAAGACGCCCGTATCACGGTCCCGGGCGGCGCAGACGTGGCAGGATCGAGGAGGGTTAGGGGCATGGCCAGGCGAGCGGAGGGAGAAACAAATATTTGTTTCCTGTGGTGACCCAGTTTTTACCTCCCAACCGCCCTCTCTTAACAAGGAATTAAACTTTTCAAAAATAAATACTTTATATGTGCTTTTGGTGAGACTTTTCAAAAAATGTGCAACTTTGAAACGTCGTTATACATGAGAAGAGAAAAACAAGAAACGAGAATCTGAAGTGACGTCTATTTAAGCAATTCCTGCTGCTCCGCGGAAGGTTGTTCATGATTCTTGACAAGTTAAAGATTAAATCACAGTATCTATTTACCTTTAAAACGTAGTGCTTATAGGTTTAACACAACAGTCCAGATCTATAAGTTCAGTTTCTTTTGAAAATTCATCTTTGCGGTGTTTTGTTTACCTTTGCATTCCACGAACGTTATTCCTCAGAACAAAGGAATTCAGGCTGACGGTCTAAATCGACTTTGCTATGAACTTCTTGTAAATGTTAATATTTAATGTGCTACTAAAACATTTTTAGGGACTCATACACGATATCTAGATGTGTAAAATACAATTATAAAATTGGATACCAGCATAAAATCATCAAAAATATGAGTAGTCGTATGTCTACCGCTACTAAACCCTCAGGTATATTGAGCTCAGGACGGGAGTCATTGAAAGAGCCGCCGAATTGGAAGGGGTGAGGGAACAGCCCTGACTATGGTGGGAGCTGCGGACCTCACCCAAGGCCCGGTGAGGCAGGTTCGGTTCTCCCTGCGAGGAGCTGGTCTCCTCAGCCCCTCCCTGCAGGCACCACTGACGCCTCCTGCCGGCTCCACCCGTTTCCTCCAAAAATGGGCCCAACAGAGTCACTGAGTCTCCTGCAGAGTCTCTAGGGGCCTGCGGCTGCCTGGTGACCCCAGGTCTGGGCGGTCACCTGCACTAACCTCCCCTGAGGCTGGGTCTCTGCGTCCGTCTTTGGCCCACCCTGTGCAGCCCTCCCTCTCCCTACTGTGCTGACTGAGCCCTGACAGTCAGCTTGCAGCCCCCTTTGTGCCGTGACTCTAGACCCACGGCTGGGACAGAGGCCAGCCTTGTGCGCTGGGTCGCTGGGGCTGGACTCGCCGTGCCAGCTCAGGGGCCCGTCCATGGCCTCGCCCTGGCGCGTCCTGCTCTGCTTGCTCTCGGCCTCTGCTGTGGGGGCAGCACAAGGGACGCTGTAGACAATGACCATGCCCAGCTGAGCCCGGACCCCAGTCTCTGGGACAGGACGGCGGAGCCAAGTGCACAGCCTCTCCCGCTCTGGCCACCACACGGGCCCCTTGCAGGGTGTCCTCTGGGCCAGGAGAGCGGGAGCTAAGGGAAACTGAAAAGACTGGTCACAAACACACGCAGTGCAGACATTCAGAAGCGTTTGGAGGGGCCGGGGCTGGGGTGAGCATATGGGTCAGCCGTGGCGTCGGGATTTTAAAACTTGACTTCAAGGCACAGCCAGGACCGAGGCCCCGGGCCTTCCAGCGCTTCCAAGATCACCTGCTCCCCCCGCCACCACCCAACTCACACCACAGCTCTCTGCAGAGGCACCTCCCACCCTGCCCAGACCCTGCTCATGACCCCCAAGTTGGCAGGGGCCCTGGCAGCTGGCTGGGTGCTCTCAGCTTTTCCTTCTGGCAGAGTCCATGCCTGAGAGCCCCAGTAGCCCCGGGTCCAGGGCCTGAGGGGTATCTAGTACAGAGGGATTTGCTGCATCTCTCCCCACGAGTTGTGCCGAGATATTTTGTCCTTCAGGCCAAGTGCCCCTGGCAGGCACGCATGTGGCTGTGCTGCTCCAAAGAGCTGGACTTTAAATTTAAAATTTCATGTAAATCCACCTGAGAAGATATTACTATGATGGCTCTTTGCATGTGTGTCACAATTTTAATCCCTTTCCAAAACCTAATCAAGTAGCCCTTGGAATCTGGAGTCCCAGGCAGCTCTTCGTGACCGCCGCTGGGCGCTGGGAAGGACGGGGTACTGGTCCCTGAGTCCCAGGACACACTCGCCCCAAGCTGGCATGAGAGACACCCAGGGCGGAACTCAGCATTCAGAAGACGCGGGCTTGACTCTCACACTCGGCTTCAAGAGCGCGGGAGCAGGCAGGGTCCAGCCTGTCCAAATGAGACTCTCGCGCCTGGCCTCAGAGAACGTTTGTCAGATGTATTCGCAGCAGGACAGAAAGGGCACGCGCGCGCACACACACATACACACACACACACGCGCGCGCGCGCGCGCGCGCGAACACTGCGGCGGCCTTGTTTGAACAGCACGTCCTGGAAGTGACGTTACTGGCTGCAGAAGAGACCTTGGCCACAGGTATGTGCGGAGCGGGAAGGAGCCGCTCAGCCCCTGACTAAACGGAGCCCCCACAGGGACTGTCCCCCGAGGCATCCATGAACCGGAAACAGAGCAAGCGGCCAAAGGAAACAAGAAACAGTACCAGGGCTTTGGAAAACGAATGCCCTAAACCAAACCTTCCCCCAGAAGAATGTGGACGCAGCCAGTCTGGCGGGGCAAGCGGATTCGCCTCCCGATGAAGTCGCACGCGCGGGGGCCGTGACAAACGAAACGGGGCCCGCAGAGCAAGACGAAGAGCTGCACTGGGGGGAACTTAAACCCCAGCCCCCAGGAGCTCACCGAGGGGCAGAAGACGGGGCCGGGGGTGTCACGGGCACGAGCCGCCGAGCAGCGGGCCGCTGTGTGAGACAGAGCTGAGAGTGTGGGCACCCCAGTGGGCGGGCACCCAGGGGTGGCCACGTCCTCCCTGCACCTGCCGGCACGGACGAGCTCCGGGTTCAGTGCCCTCATCTCTGCCGAAGACGCTGGTGGACCAGATGCGGAAATGGGCAGGATGAAGGCAGCAGAGAGGCCAAGACATGAAGTGCTCACAGGATGGCTGGGGAGGGAGGAGACAGGGTGTCGTGAGAATCCGCCCAAGAGCGGGTTTGGTTTCCTTCAGCACATTAAAGGGGAGAATTACGCTGAGTACATACATTCTCAGCAAGTTTCAGGTTCAGTAATTCTGAATTGGGGTTGGAAAATTGGAAAGAAAATTGAGTTGTGGGGGGCAAAATAACTGTTTCACCTAATTACTAAAATGCCCGACTTCCCCGCGGTGGCGAGCGTGCTGTGCACGCTGCAGTTCCCGCTCCTGCGAGGCCGCCGTTGTGGTAACATTTAGGACAGAACGCTCGGTGTATTGACACACCGTTTTGGTGTGTACAACGCATAAAAAGGGGAAAAAGTAATTATTCACTGCAGGTCAGACCTCCATTCGTCCTGGTGACTCGTGAGGTTCTGAGGAAAAGCAGTACAAATACATTTCAGTGAATGAGGTATCCTGGGTACTGGATACACCCATAGACATTCTGAGGTACCAAAAGGATGGGGAGCAGGAAGGAAGCTCAATCTGCAGTGTCAGGCTCAAGTTGATGGGTTTTCATTACGAATATTTTTTTAAGATTTATTTATTTATGCGTATAAGAGCTGGGGTGCAGGCCAGGGGTGCAGGGGTGGGGTGAGAGGATTCACCAGAGACAGAGTGGGGAGCAAAACAGGGGGATCTACTGAAACCCACTGCTGAGGGGAGCAGCGGGAGACAGGAGAGGTCTGCTGCGCCCTGTGGGTAGTTCCCTGACCTGCCAGGGGATTGAATTCATGCTGCAGTGGTGACCAATAGCTTCATAGTGCTGAGACTTAACCCCTTGCACCGTCAGGGAGGCCCTTATTACTCATACTTTCACCGTTGTTTCCTGAATATCAAAATGGTTGTGGGATTTTCATTAAGTTCCCGAAAGCATTAGTGCTGCTGACATTAAAGAAGCTCATCACGCTAAGGTGTCCACAAAATAAAGAGATGAGGACCAACGCGCCCTTGGACTTGGCAGAGCAGATGGTAAGGAGTCATTTCTTGGATTCGGGTCTCTTAATCTAATGATGGCTCTTAGACACCCAGCAGGATCCGTTACAATGCAAGATACCGAAAGCTGTGGAAAAGAACACGCCAGCCCTGCAGAAGGCCCGGCCCCAGGGAAGCCGAGCGGGCTTGGGCTGCTGGGCTTGGGGGAGGAGGGTGAGCAAGTCACAGGAACGGGAAGTGACCCAGACAGGGGCCGCCAGAGGGAGAGGAACCAGGAATACAAGCAAAATCAGGACACAGTCTCTCGGGGAGACGTTCCTTTGGGGCACTGCCGCTTAGGTGACCTGTGCTGGTTCAACACTTACTTTGCAGAAGAAGAATCTAGAAAGGATAAACAATTTTATCAAGGTTATGCATTGCCTTGTAAGCGTAAATAAGGTGATATGCAGAAAGAACTCAGCAGAACGCTCGCTAAATTAAAGGCCTGACGTGGTAGTTAAGGGGAGGAACGGGGCGGGGAACCGCAGCCGAGGCCAACATCGGAACAGGTGGCTCCGTCCAGCGCCCCCCGCACCAGCACGCAGGCCGGGCTGGCTGTTTCATTGCACACGTGCCGCTCTAAGAAGGGCAGAATAAACGTCCCTTTAGAGCATGAATATAAATTTCCTTTATTTTAGCTACAAGTGACGACGACATTTTAAAAGCCTTCCACGTACTGTCGCTGGGCAGAGGCGACATTTAAATCACTTAAAAACATCACGTCGTGTGACCTCATGACCACCGCGTGCGATGAGCTCAGACAAGCTCCGAAGCTCCCGAAACTGCAGGGAGGCCTGCGAGGGGCCCGGGTGTCTAGTCCTTCCAGCAGCTTATTCTCAACAGCTCCCCCAACATGGTAACATGCGCCCCCTTCCCCTCAAGAAGGAGCTTGACGGGGATGCTGGGGTGGAACCACGGCTCGGTACTGTTGCTCAGTGACTAAGCGGATTCCTCTGCTGTGGTCACAAAGGGATTTCTAAAGATGAAGAAGGTGAGTCTAGGGTGGGGGCCGCCCTACAGCCCATCCCCACCCTTCACCCCACCAGCTCTGCCCGCCATGGGAGGTGTCTGGTGCATGCGAGGGGGCAGAGTTACCTCCTGATAATATGTCTTTCAGAATGGCGTGTTGCAGTCATCTGAAGACTGTGATGTATTCTAGGAGCAGTGAAATTCAGCGTCGTACTTTATCGTCACAGCTTCTATTTAAAAATAATTTCTGGGGGCCTCCCTGGTGGCACAAGGGGTTAAGACTCAGCACTGTGAAGCAATCTGCAGCCACTGCGGCATGCTTTAGATCCCCTGCCAGGGAGCTGCCCACAGGCGCAGCAGACCTCTCCTGTCTCCCCGCTGCTCCCCTCAGCAGTGTGTTTCAGTGGATCCACCTGTTCTGCTCCCCACTCTGTCTCTGGTGAATCCTCTCACCCCCTGCACCTCTGGTCTGTACCCCAGTTCCTGTAGGCATAAACAAAAATAAATCTTAAAAAAGAATAATTTCAAACACAAATTAAAAAAGTCATCATGGCGACTAGTCTAATCGAGCAACAGCTCGGCGGCTGCAGCTTCCAGCACCACGGATCCCCGCCCTCTGTACCCCCACTTCTCTTCCCGGGCTTGATTGCATGAAAATGGAATCTGTGCCCTTTAAGGCTTCCTCAGCTCAAACAGCTCCTGAGCCCCGAGCCAGGGGAAGGGGCATCGGGGCTCCAGTCCACCCGGCGGGCGGGGCGGCACTGAGCCCTCAGAGCCCTCAGAGCCCCCCACGCCCTGGCGGCCTCCCCTGTGGTTCTTCGCTCGGCCCACCCAGGGGCTCTGCTGCATTCTGAGCTTGGGGCCTCGCCAGCAGGTGTGGGCTCCCTGCAGCAGCGAGCCGAGCCGCTGATCTCACCAGAGAGCACCAGTTGGCTCCCACCTCGGCCTCTCCTCCTGCCGGGGCGCTCGGGGAAATGTCTCAGTCCCTCAGAGGGCAAGTTTTTCCTCCAGCTCCTCCCCGCAGGGCCCCGACAGGGAGGAAAGAGGTAAGAGCCCCAGGGTGTGAGGACTAGGCCTTTCCACGAACATCTGGATTCTACAGAATCCCGAGCTGGAGTGCACCCGTTTGCCAGCACCCGTCAGCTGTCACACGGCGAGCGAGCTGTGGCGCGCCTGGCTCTGGCGACGGCCATATCCTAGATTCTGCACCACCAGGAGGGCGCCGGCACCAGGGCCACGGGGCAGACCTGGCAGGGCCTCAGGCTCCTGCCTGTGTGGTGGTTCATTTCCCAGGGGTGAGGTGAGGAGAAAATTCAGCCTGTCACTTTGCTCATGGAAAGCAGGGACCCGGCCTGAACACCAGGCCCTTCAGCGTGCCCACCCGCCTTCCGTGATGCTTGTAGTGCACCCCGCAGTGCCCAGGGAAGCCACAGGCCTGACCGCGCTGCTGCGCCCCAGAGCCTGGGGCTGGGTGCTGACAGGTGCACTCTGAGGAGGGCTGGGATGGCGGCGGGAGGCGGGTGGGAGGCGCACGGACCCGATGGCAGGAGGCTGGGAGGCGTTTGGGGACCCCACTCCAGCAACGGGCACCCCGGCCCCAGGAGGCCCACACTCGTTCCTGGGGCCTTGGACACGCACTCCATGGGGAGAGGAACTTTGCAGCTTTGCTTCAATGAAGGACGCGGAGCTGGGAGACTGTCCCAGACACCAGGGCGGGAGAGTGTAATCACGAGGCTCCGCGGAAGGAGCGCGCTGAGGGCGACAGGCATGAGGGTCGGGAGGCCGAGGAAGCCGCGGCCATTCGCAGACAGAGACGTGCAGGTGCAGGGACGCGTCCAGAGGAGGGTCCCCGCCGGATGCACGGAGTGGGCCTCTGGGGGGTCCGGGAAAAGGACAGGTCAGGTCCGGCGAGCAAGAAAGGGCCTGAAGGAAGCCAGTGACTAACTTCGTTCCCTGGGGATGCAGCTGGGGCCTGGGAGAGGGCGCTGGCGGGGGACCTGACGAAGCAGCGGCGTGTCGTGCCGCCGGGGCGGGCGCAGGCAGGAGGGCCTGGAAGAGGTGCGTGTGCGGGGACAGCAGGCAGGTGGAATGTCCTCTTTGCCCGGCGGGAGGGCAGAACAGACGGTCAGAGGCGATTTCGGAGCCGGGCTTGGGACTCAGCATCCTCGGAGCCGGGCTTGGGAGTCACGTCCTCGGCGCGGACTTACAGTGATACTGAAAAGGAACTGTCAAAGACACGGGGCAGAGATATTTTTGATTAACGTGCTGGTGTCGGATGCGTGACAGCGCTGCAGGTAGAGCGCCTGTCTGTGGCTGTAGCCACGACGGGACATCCCAAGCTTCTGTAGGTGGCAGGAGGGTGGGTGTCTCTGAGGGTATGGGCACCTGCCTCCAGCTGCCACCGGGCCTCTGACTCCCCTGCCCCCGGGAGTCCCCGCGCCTGTTTCCTTCCATCTTCTTAGAGGCAAACGTCACTCATGCTTCAAAGCGCAGTTCAAATGCCACCTCCTTCTGCAAGGGCTTCCTGATCCCTGGAAAGTTCCTGGTCTCCTGATTGGGTCCCTCCCTTGTCCGTGCACTCTAGTGACAGTTTATTACGTAAATCACGCCATCCATCACCTGCTGAAGTTATAGCTTCTAGCCACGGTTTGCCCTACAGGGTTCAGGAAGATTCCTTTGTGCCCCTTTAGGACGCCCACGGCAGACTTCAGGCAAGCAAGTCACATAGGAAGGTGGGTTCTTCCCCAAGTGACTCGGGAGCTTGGCGTAGCACTGATGGGAGCAGAACCAGAAAAGCCAGTTAGGGCTTGGAGGCCAAGGGCAATTCACTCTGCATACACACCTCATCGTAGACACCCTCTGCATCTCCTAGATCTCTCGTCACGCATGTATCTCACCACAAATGCCTCCTCATACGCATGTTCATGCGTGTTTTATGTATGTCATGTATGTGATATAGCCTCACGTATACATGGCATGTGTTTCATCATTATACACACATACCTACACATATACTCCATGTTTTTCATATTAATTTCTTCTGAGCTCATGCCGGTCTCCTCTTGGGGAGTAATTACATGCTGTAATTTAACTTGCAGTGTTCCAGAGACGGGAGCCTGGCGTCAGTGTGGGGGTCTGGCAGGTGGCGTGCAGGTGAGCACAGGACCTGCCCAGGCCACGCACGGGCGAGGCGTGGGGGTCGAGCTGGGACAGCAGACAGAGCCCAGGATGCGGGGTGACCTTTCCACTTCAGGGAACTGGTGATAAATGTCCAGTATACCCGTGTCCCACGTAGTCCACGGCATGTGCTTATATCGAGAAAATGACTTATGTGGAATCCGTCACCCGACAGCTGCTTTCACAGCCACGCCTGCCACGTCCAGACGAACGCGAGCCGGAAGCAGCGCCCAGCACGGCCCGCAGCTGCCGGCACGCAGCCTGGCTGACCTGATCCTTCCTCCCCTGTGCACTTACAGCCCTTTGTCTGCTCACCTGAGGGTGCGACGGTCTTGCAGAAGGTCATCTCGGCAGCGCCACGTGCTGCAAACGAGGGCGGGTCCGTCTCCTTTTAAGACGAACTGTCCGCGTTGTCCCTCGGCTGTCAGGACGGCCTTTCCAGCGTCGAACCTGAGTTCTCTCTCGCTGGCCATGGTCCTTCCTGCTGCGCCCTGGGGACGCCCAGCCGTGAGCGCCCACAGGAGCCTCCCGTGACCACGTGGTGAGGCATGCCTGGTCCACTCTCACTCCCTGGGCTCCTGTAGCTCTGGCGTTTGTCAGCACAGCCCGCCCGGGGCTGCCTCCTTCGCTCTGAGAGACCAGAACTGTCCCCTGTGTCCCGGGATGTCCGCCAGGGAGAGGAGACTGACGCTGCCCCTCGCTGGCTGCCCGACGGACGCCGGCCCCGGACAGCACGTCAGCGCCGGTGTCTCCGTCCCTCCACCCAGAGCCCTGCCTGGGGATCACCTCGTCCCTTTTTCCAAACCGGCCCATCCTGTGGGCCCGGGGCTGAAGCCAAAAGCTCCAGGTTTGGCGGGAAGGACTCGTGCTCCTCACACTTGACAGAGGGGTGTCGGGGTGACCAAGAGTTGGCTGTTCTCCCGCCTGCACTCAGTTTCCCCTTGTCAAGAACCCTTTGCCTTTCCCCCATACTAATCCGGCTGGTTTCTTTCTTATTTTGTGCTTATCGGGTTATTACAGTGAAGGCAGCTTGCATGTGCCTTGACTGACTTTGTCATCCGAATGGACCCGTCCATTCTGCTTGCTCACAGCGTTTTCATGCCTCGATGGCCGGCCATAGAGGACCTGAGCTGAGGTGCAAGATTCCCCTTTCAGAAATGCCAAAGACCACGTGACTATGGAGGCCACGATGGCAGGATTCCTTAGTTTTGTGTTTTCAGTAGACTGGCTAACACTGCGCCTTGACTACACTGGTCAACTATGGATAAAAATGCATGTAAAGTAAAACTCCCACTTGCAGTTCCAGAATCAGGTGGGTGAATGAAGCCAACACTGCAGGTGTTTGGGGGCGAACACCTGGAGACACGCACCCCGTCACCAGACCAGGGCTCACGGCTGAGCGTGGAAATACCACACCCTCAAGATCACCTCCATGGTCGTAAAGGATACAAACCCCTCTCTGCTCAGAGAGCTCTCCTGCCCTTCTTATCTGACAATAAACTTCTTGGTTTTCTGTCTAAAAATAAACATAAAAATCCCTGCCTATACTTCTGTGCTTAAAGGACCCGTTTCAATCTGAAGATTATAAAAAAAAAAAAAATGAACCTTTTCTCATGATAGAAAGTTTCTACCCAACATTTAACTACAAGCAAAAATTACTCTATATGGAAATTTGTCCACACACATTGCAAACTGTTTCCATTTTCCTTTATTGTCCTCTAATGATCTCATCAAAGTGCTTAATTAGCTCCCTACGCTGCAAATGCTCTGCCCTGAAGCAGCAATTCTTGACTAGCCCCTTCCCTGGAGCTCTTGGGGTGTGCGTGTGGGGGGCAGGGGAGGGAGGCTGCCTGGGTGTCTTATCAAGTTCATGATCACTGCCTTGAAGTCGACAGCTTAGGGGCCATCGGGAGTCAGCAGTGAAATTTAAAAGAAGACTTTCCTCACCCCAGCAGCCTGCATCCCCAGGGCTCTGATGCCTCCCGCCCTGGCTGCGCGCCCCGGGGTGGGGTGGGCTGGCGTCGGGCTGGGTTGGTCTGCATGCTCTGGTGTCAGGAGCGGACTACAGTCCCAGCACGAAGTTGGGGATGGACATTCCAGAACTGAACCATGGATCCCGTCGCACCTGAGGCTGTGGGGGTCCCTCCTGGATTGTAGGCCTTGTTCCCGCTCAGGATGTGAAATGCTAACAGGTGCCTGTGAGCTTGGGGAGGCAAGGGCGCAGCAGCTGCGGAGTCCTGAGCTTCTGGGTGGTACACGTATGTTTTACTCGACTACGCGGTGGGTTCAGGATCTACTCTGGCAGAGACCCTACATGTAATAGGATTCTAGGACCAGCCTGGATCTCTTCCCTTAAATCAAGTCACTGGAACCACAGGAGCATTTTCTCCTATAAATAGCCACTGGGCGCCACAAAATATTATTTCTTTTTTTCCACTAATTAGTTAGAGATGAAATAATACTTGAACACGTCATAATCTTAAATTCACAATATTTTACTTAATTAAAATAGGTAATTTAGAAAAATAATTGGCAATTGCTAAAACCTCTAATGCTGATGAGAGCTGAGCTGGGAGCATTCTTTCATCACAAATTGGTACTTAAATATAAAGCCGCACACAGCTGGGGAGAGCCATCACGAGCTGGCATTTATGTTCCATAGCTATCATTAAACCAAACAAACCAAAATTAGAGTGAAACTGGGTTTCAGAAGAACTATTTCAAGGTAGATTTTAAAGGCTCGAAAGTATCAATATGACTTTCAAAGCATTCCTTAGGAAGAATATTGTTACGTACCATATCTGTACATTTCTGAACACTTCGGTTCGTCCTTCACTCTGGATGCACTATTTTGCTAATATTCACATTCAGTTAAAAGTGGAGGCTGTGCACAAAATTTTCCTTGGTCCAAAGCGTGTTAGTGGGTAAAACAAAATTTTAGTCATGCTTTTCAATCGAGAATCATTATCATTCCTGTGGCCAGATTCACACCGATGACACTGATTACCACAACGGTGAGAGGCTGGGGTAAGGAGACCATATTTGGGGCACATTTTCCTATTTAGGACAAATAACAAATGCGTCTGCGAAACATCCCACCACCCGGCACAGACATGTACTGATTTGCAGGAAAACCAAAGACAGCCCGTCCCGTGCAGAGCCGGGTTGTTCAGTGGGGGCTGTCCTTGTGGGCCTGGAGCAGGACCCGCGGGCAGCACCTGAACACGCAGACATTGTCCTGTGCATGTTGGTTGTGGGGGGAGAGTGGGGGGCATCTCTCCTGTGGTATGGAATTTGCTATCACATGCTCTCCTTGGTAACACGTTAAAAATCCTAAGATTTAAATAGCAGTGTAAAGAGCAAGAATTAAAAAAAAAAAAAAAACACAGAAAAAAACAAACACTCAGTACAACAAATGCTTCATTCTAGCGGCGTACAATGGTGATATTTCAGCTCCACCAAACAAGTCCTTAAAATAAACATTCTTTATATTCTTTTATAATAGACGGCCACAATATTTATCAAATCGCAGTTGTTGTGTGAAGGCAAATTGAGCTTTTTTCATTTTTTTTTTTTTTGGATGTGGAAATTTAAAATTTCCATATAGTATTTACTTAAGCTTTCTTCTAGAAAATGAAGCAATTTGATATATTCAAATCTTAAATAAGAGATTTTACTTTTAAAATAATTTTTTAACATTTTTATATTGTATTTTATATAATTCTTACATCATTTTTCATTTTTGCACAATGTATGCATTTTCATTCTGGTTATATTCCCCATACAATTCCCAGGAGGGATTAGGGTGAAATCATTGTTTTAAGAGAAGACTTGAAACTGGCTTATAGAGTCTCAGGGCAGAACGAACACCCAAAACCAAGGATGATGCAGTCAAAGCTCAGCATAAAGACATTATCTTTAGTCGAGATTTTCACAAAATATATAATTAAAAACAACTTGATCCGGCCTAGGCGTAAGTACTACCTACTGCTGGCACCAGGGAGTTGCAGGACAGGTGCGTCATCTCATCCCAAGTCACTACCACACAGGAGGGGCCCCCACAGTGACTTGTCACTGAACCCCCAGGACACTCCGGGAAGTGTGTGGCCAGGCCGTCTCCTGGTGTGTGGCCTCGGAGGGTGCGACGACACCCCTGGATGGGAGAGCTGCTAGACCCCTTGGGGCACGGGGCCCCTTAGGCCCTGGCGCCCATCCCTGACCGGCACGTTTATGGTCAGAAGTGCTGGTTAAGCTCACGACCTGGTGCTGCCGGGATTAAAGGGGAGCAAAGAATTCTGCTAGTTTTCCCTTTTCTTGGTGTGGGGGGAGGGCAACAGGGAGCACAAGGACATAGGCCACAGGGCGAAGGGACAGAGGGACAGTGGGCTGGGCGGACGACGGGCATCAGAGGGCGACGGGACGGAGTATCCTCCCAAGGTGGCTCATGGTCCCCAGCTCTGCCCCAGCTCCAGGGGACTCCCCCAGTCCTGCGAGCAGCCCCAGGAGGGGCCCTGCTGTTGCCCCTGCTGCTTCCCATGCACCCTCTGCTGCTGACCCCGCTCAGGACGGAGATTTCCCCATATGGCCGGTGCCTCCAGCACTAGCCGAGGCCACAGCTCACTCTCACACGACAGAAGTCACTGCTGATCCCACAGGACTGCCCCTGCTTTGGATAATCACAAGTGGGGGTCCCCTGTTACCCACAACTTCTGCCTAAGCTGCTGAAGCCTGGGCTCCGGCACCCCGCCTGGGTGAGGGCGTCTCCTAGGGCAGTGCTCTGACGCCAGGGGGACGGCTGGTCAGTGGTTTACTGCACAGGAAATCGAAAAGGACGCACAGATGGACCCCACGGAGCCGTGCACAGCGTGAGGTGCACAGAGGCCCTGAGCTTGGGGTTCCTTCCCCGAGAACGGGGTGCGCCCTTCCAGCATGCGCGCTGCCGTGTCCACTCGCCGAAGCTCCCCCAGTCCGCGCTCCGGGGATTTCTCCCGCGGCCTCCCCACACAGGCGGGAGGACCCTTGGCTCAGTCTCCAGCCTCACCCCCGCCCCCGGGGAGAGAGGGAGGAGGGGGTGGGAGGTTCCCAGCTTCTGCGCCCGTGGCTTTCTGGTGTCCGGGCGCCTCCCCCGCGGGAGCCCAGGAGGCCCCTGCTTGGGACACAAGGTGCGCTGTCAGCCCGGACAGTCCGAGGAGCTTCCAGGAGCTCTGTCAGGAGCTGGTGCCTCAGGTCAAAGAGGAGGAGAAAAAGGCTCCGGTGCCCCTGCCATGTGGGGCCCATGAGGACTCTCCGGACTCTGAGCCAGGAGACACCAACACGGGTATTTCCTATTAATTTGCGGGGCAGCTGAGAACTAGTGATTTTCAGTGAGGGAGAGACACGCTGAAGCTGGCTTCAGGGAAACCCACGTCCCCGAGGTGGGAGGCGAGCGGAGGCGGGGCGGTTCGTAGCTGTTGGGCAAAACGTGGTGGAGGGAGCAGGGCAGCGTGGACAGAGGCCAGGCCACGCCGCGGCCTGGGGGCCGGTGCTCCGCGCCAGCTCGGGGGTGCACACACGGGGCGCCCCCTCTGGGGGTCTCAGCCACTCGTTTGTGACTTGGAGCCGCCAGCCCCAGCTACACACAAGGCTGTCCCAGGTTCAGTAATTGTCCTCACACTCTCTAAAAAACGCGAATTTTCATCTTTCCTGGATGCAGGACAGAGACTCTGCCCACGACGTGAAGCGAGGCGTCCTTCCCCTTGGCTCGCATGCTGCAGCTGCGCCCCTGAGCCACGTGCGCGTGGGAGGTGGGGTCACCTGAGTCCGCCGTGGCTCCGGGACCGCAGGCCCAGGGGGCTGTCGCGGGCAGGGAGGCTGACCCGCCCCGGGGTTACTCCATGACCGCAGAGGGTGTTCGACAGAGCGAGCCGCGTTCCGCAGGCTGACAGGACGGAATGGGGGGCGCGATTTAAAGGCAGAAAGAGCCGGTGGACCCGCGGCCTGAGCGTGGGCAAGGCGCGTGCCACTGTCTACGTGTTCAGAGGGGAACTGTGAAAAGGATGGGGGTGCGATCTCCGAAGCAGGCAGAGGCGTCTGGACAAGCGCCACGGTGAGGGAAATTCAAGCGAATCATTTCTGAGAAAGCGTTTTAAAAGCAGGTTAACTCGCAAGGCAAGACCAAGAACAGGCCTGCCTTGGGGGGTGGCGCTGGGAGCCTGACATCCACAGGACGCTCTCAGAGCTGCCTGCATGGACGCTCCTGGAGAGGGGTGACCGGATGCGGCCGCCTGGCCCGCCTGTGGCGAGAGGAGGTCCCCCAAGATGGGGACCCCCCAGTGTCAGGCCTCTCCTCAGACAACATGTCTCACATATGGCGCGCTTCGGAGCCTGACAAACATCTACAGGGAGAGAGCCTGGGACAGATGGTACCGGCACGACGCTGGTTATTAATTTCCTTGCATTAGAGGGAATAATTCACAATTCAGATGATCGCGTCAATTTCTGGCTTGGGAAATCAACGGACTGCGTCAGATAAGTGACCAGGGGTAGCAATGAAAATATCCCAGTTGCCTTCGGTAATGGGTTATTTGGCCTGACCAGGAGGGACGAGCCACCCAGATGCCCCAGGGGGCTGTGCTGCACCCTCCCCCCCTCAGGCAGAGGGGCTCCACTCTGGAAAGGAAGCAGGAGGAGGACACAAGGCTGAGGATCGGGCACCTAAGGATTCCGCCTCTGTGGAAATGTCAGGGCATGTGCATGCTTGAGGTGAGAAAACATTTATGTGAACATGAAATTCGGGGATTTTAAGATTAGCAGCACTAGAGAATGGAAGCACCTGACAGGTGACGGTCCCAGGTGCCGGGTTCGCCCTGCCGGTCTGCAGGGCCGGCTCCCCCATGCGGGGTCAGTGTCTGCGCCACAAGCCCAGGGGCCGGCACTTCCTAACCGGGCAGGGACGGCGGCCACAAGGGAGTTCAGCTGCGGGCCCTGCGCCCAGGGCGCCTCTGCCTCGCACAGTCCGGCGGGTTCTTCCTGGGAAGGTAGGCTTGGAGGTGGGGGCCTCCAGGGAGGGTCTGTGTGGGGCCGTCCTGCTCAAGCTGGGGTGCACAGGGCACCCTGCACTGCTCCCTGCTGCTCCATGTCATACTCTTCCCATTCGTGGCCACAGACCTGCCCACCTGAGGCGGGGACCAGCCCCTGGGAGGAAGGTCGCTGGGGAACCCACGCCAGGCGGGTGGCAAGGCCATCCAGCGCCGCAGCGCCCCAGGACTCCCGTCGGGTCCCCAGGGGTTCAGCGCTGATGCGGCGGGTTCTGCAGAAGCAGCGGTGGGCAGGGCTGGGGGCTCCTGGGGTGTCCAGTTCGCCGCCGCACACACGGGCTCCCTGAATCCTTCCCGCGTGGTGACAGCCAGAGGGCGGCCGCGTGGCCCCATTGCCGAGCTGCTCAGCGGGGGATGCGCGTGGCCCGCACGTGTGTGTGTGTGTGTGTGTGTGTGTGTGTGTGTGTGTGCTGAGGGATCCGTGTGCAAACGCGCACCCTCTGGTGACGGAGCATCGACCTGGGCGATCGATGACACCCCCACCCCCGGTGCTGCCCGCCCCAGCTCGGGTTGACTCTGGGGTGCGAGCCGCCTGGTGACGCGAGGGTCCTGGTCAGTGGCCCTTGACTCGGGTTCTCTCGCGCTCGCAATGCGGCCCAGCCTTCCCGTGGGGAGCCACATGCGCCCCCCAGCCCCACGCCCTGCTCCTCCTTCCACATGTCCCCGGGGCCGCTCATGCCCCAGCTCGGCACCGGGCACCCCGGGCCTGCCGGCTCCCCGTGCCCCCTCCAGGAGACCCGGCGTCCCGGCTCCACATGCTGGCACCCCAGCTACTAAAACACATCTGGCCCCAGAGCACTGGTCATACAGTTAATGAGAAAGAACTCGGCAAAGGAGCGATGCCCCCACCAGACAACCAGGGCGCGACTGCCGGAAGCTTCTAACCGCCTCTGGTAGACAACGGAGCCCCGCTCCCGAATCAGACACACATGCACACAGGTGTGTACATGCAGGTGCATACATGCAGGTGCGCACATACAGGTGCACGTACACAGGTATGCACATACAGGTGCATACATACAGGTGCGCACATACAGGTGTGCACATACAGGTGCGCATATACAGGTGTGCACATACAGGTGTGCACATACAGGTGCGCATATACAGGTGTGCACATACAGGTGCGCATATACAGGTGTGCACATACAGGTGTGCACATACAAACACACAATGCCTCCAGGACTCTCGTTTTCCATATCTACACAAGTTCCAAGGTGGACCTGTGGCTCCGCAGGGCTGCACACCCACCCCTGCGCCACCACCCCACGGCCGGCCCTCCCCCACACCTCCCCCGCCACAGGGCTGGGGGCTGCCTGGGCCTGCTCGGTGCCTGGTGCCAGGCGTGGCTCCCCTGAGTCCTCACTGCAGTGGGAGCAAGACCAGGCCCCCCTGGGGTATGCAAGCCGAGGAGACAGCAGCGCCCTCGAAGGGCCCTGTGTGTCTCCAGCGTTTGCAGATGTTTCATCACTGGTGGGTGTGGAGTTGGGTCTTGAGTTAAGGTTTTGTTTGGGAATAACTTGAGATCACAGGAAGGTTGCAAAGATTGTTCAGGGGGTTCTTGGACAGCCCTCACCCGTTCTCCTCCTGCTAATGTCTTACATCCTCATGGGTCTGTCAACCCCCCCCAGGCCAACACTAGCCCACACTGTGAGGAAGCTCCAGAGGGTGCTGGGGTTCCCCAGGCCCCCCCCCACTCGGTGTCCCACGCAGAGCTCCAGGATCCCACGGACACAACACTGTAGTTAGCTACCCCGCCTGGGGTGTCCCCGCCCTGGGTATTTCTCAGACTTTGTTTATTTTCCATGATCTCAACGGTTCAGAGGAATACAGTTCACATGTCTTGTAGAATCTCTTTAATTTGTATTTGTCCGATTTTTTCATCATTAATGGGGTCTGTTTTTCCTGAGAAGGATACTATAGAAATGCTCTGCTCAAAGCTTCTTTATCAGGAGCAGGAAAATTAAAATTTAACAAACATTTTCCTACCTGTCAAAATGATATTTCACCTTTAATTAGTTTCCATGCTGAGTCACCATAATAAATGATCTGATGTTGAACTAGACTTCCATTCCAAGCAGAACCCTACTCGGTCTTGATATATTGCTACTTCTCACTTGACAGTAAAGTATTTAGGATTTTTTGCATTTATGTTTGTGCATAAAGATTGTCTGTAAGTTTCTTCAGCTTTGCTATCAAGAGTTGTTCTACCCCCTCTTTTTTTACTTCTCTGGGATAGTTTGTATAAGAAAAAGGGATACTTTTTGAAGATTTGGGAGAAACTGTACAATGACTGGGTATATTTTCTCTCTTGGTGGGGGAAATTTTTGAAATTTATCCAGTTTCTTTAATGTTTATTGGTTTATTCAGTATTTGATTTTTTTCCTTGAATACTTCTGGTAATTTATTCTTTTCTAGTAGATGATTCACTTCTGTTAAATTTCAAGATATTAGCATAATTCTGTCTATAATACTTGTATGACAGAATGTCTGTTATACGCCCCATTTTATTTATTATTTGTGCCTTCTCTTGTGTGCAGTGTAGTGAAAATTTGTCTATTTTATTAGCCATTTCAAAAATCTTCTCTACTACTTTGATACATAATTCATTCGCTCTTTTATTTATTTTCTTCTTTCTGTTTTTGTTGGGTTTACTCTATTCCTTTTCTGATTCCGAAGTTGAATAGTTTACATTTCCTTTATCACTGAATATATTTGACATATAATATTGTGTAAATTTAAGGTGTGCAGCATGTCAATTTGATGCAGTCCATATTGTAATATGAGCGCATCCTATGGCATTTAGCACCTCTACCACTCTCCGTAATTACAGCATGACACCCATACCCCTTACACTGTGCATCACATCTGGCTTATGTATTGCTAGCTTTGAGTTTGTGCCCTTCACCATCAGTATTCTCCCACCCACCCCCTTCAGCCTGCTAGCCACACTTTCACTTTCTGACTTTTTAGGAGCTTGACTTTTTTAGATTCCACATGTAAGTGACATCAGACAGTAGTGTTTTCACTTGGCATGAAGTGCCAGGGGGTGTCACATGGCCGTCACGGCTGCATACTGCTCCATAGACACAGGTAACAACATATCTCATCGTCACCTCTTGTGCATACATTCACCCTGTGAAGGGCGTTTAGGGTGTTCCCATATCTCGGTTGTTGTGAAAATGTCATCGTGAGCACACAGACGTGGGAGTGCAGATATCCGTTCAAAATCTCTTTGGATTTCCCTTGGGTACAGACCCAGACGTGGAATGGCTGGATTGCATGAGAGACCTATGTTGAACTTTTAATTTACATTTATTTCCAATCTCTTTGGCTTTATCTTGCACATATATGAATTCATTTAATACACTATTTTTTTCGCTGCATTATACCTCGAGAGTGTGGTTTGAATACGGCTTCTTGGGAGCTGGTTGTGGTGCTAACGCTCTCACGGTCAGCTTCTCGCGTCTATGAGCACTAGAAAGGCATGTCTGTCCTCTGTCGCTTGGTCTTGGGCGTCTGTGTCACAACTTGCTCCGAATAATCACTTGGACGGGCAGCCTTGCTCCCGCCCACATGGGTGGAGTCTCTCATCGGGAAAGTCCTGCCCACAGAAGCTGGTCCCCTAGTGTCCGGATGATGCCCCTCCTGTGCCCTCGCCCTAGAGGCTTTTGTGACTATAAAGAACGACATCTTTTGGTACAAAACGAGTGTTAGATGGAGGTGTGTTCTTCACACTTTGGGATTTACTCTTTTCCCGTATTTCTTCCCTTCACTCACTTTGGTGGCAAGAGGAGATGAACCACATCCCTTCTGCAATGTCCATGTGCAGAAGCAGCGTGGGGTGTTCCAAAGCAAACCCGAAATGCGAACCAGTAATTAGGCCCCCAAGAGGAGGCCTGGGCCTGGGCTTGGGCTTCTTCAAGAATCCTTGCACCTCCCTTTCTCTGGGCTGTGCTTGTGGGCACGTGTGAGTGCAAGGACGGCTGTGTGTGGACTCAGCCACCACTCGAAGCACCTTCCCAGGTCACTGTCGGGAAACACAAACCTTCATGCCCTCGGGGAGTCACTGTAGCCAAGTTGGCCGCCTGATTTTTGTACTGAGGTGAACAAAGAAAAATATAAATTGTTCCATTAAAATTTTAAAAGGAAAAAAAAATCTAGATCCTCCACAATTTTTTTGGGGGGGTCAATTTGATATTAGTTGTTAGAAGTGCCCTCTCTCACTTGGACTGTCAGGTTTTCTTGTAATTTTGTTCACTTTTGCTTTCTATCATTCAGATTATACTGAACCCTCAACCCCAGGCCCTCATTCTTAGGTCATTTTGGTGGATTTTGCTTCTTCTTATCAAGGATGTTGCTCCTTTTTCTAGTCATGCCTTCATCCACATAAGCTCTTCTTTAGCTTAGTATTTGCCGAGTGTGTGTTTTTCCCATTCCCTCTTTTTCTAATCCTCCAGCCTGGCTTTATGCACCACAGGACCTCCATGTATTTTTATCCTTCTCCCAAACAAAGCAGAGCTCGAGCTGAGGATGGAAAACCCCACAGTCATGCCATCGTAGCCTGTGCTTTCCTTTTGCTTTTATTTTCTTACAGCGGCTAATGGCGCTGGTGACATGTTGGTGTGGGGACCCGGCGTTTGTGGCGTCTGAGTTTCAGCCTTGGGTGTGTCCATGGCTCATGCTCGCTCTTTCACATTCAACTTGCTTAGAACTGAGCCGGGTGGCAGCTCTGCTCATCTTTGTATGTTTGAAATTGTCTTGAAGACTGTTTAGCGCTACTGTTCTAGGTCACCGCTTATACATTCGCTAAACCCTTTGTGACATCCGCTGCCGCTTGCCGTGGGTCTCTTTCTGCTGATCATACCTCTGTCAACTCAGCTACTGCTTCGCGGCTCCCGGCCTTTCTCCCTGGCGCTCCTAAATATGTTCTTTTCTTTTGTCACGATGTGTCCAGGTGGATTTACATATTTAACCTTTGTCAGTTTGGAATCCGTTTCCAATCCCAGGACTAGCTTTTAAGCCATGAATCGTGCCGTGGCTGTTCTCACCTGAAGTCCACCCTCCCCACGCAGCTTTGCGTCTCATTCCGCCAGAATGCACAGCTCGTGCTTCTCCATGCCCAGCTGCTCCTGCTTCTGTCTTTCCACCCTTGTTAAGAAACGATATTTCAACTTTTATGATTCTCTCGCTTATTTCTTGTTTGTCCAGAATCACTTCTGTCACTCTTGTACCGTATGTCAGTCTCGTGACATCTGGAATGACCCAGTGCTCCAAATTTTGGTTTTGCTGGCTGTGTCTGAGCACTTGACTCCGTGTGTGGTGGCGCTTTCATCCGCCAGCTGATGTTACTGGACAGGCTTTCCAGCCCCTTGCTCTTTCTGGACCGAGCTCCTGTCTCCTGTCTAGTAGTTCTGTCTTTGTTTCTCCTCAGCTCTCAGACTGGCAGCACCAGGCAGCAGTTGGCTGGGGGTTTTACTTTATGTATGTATGTATGTATGTATGTATGTATGTATGTATTTATTTATTTATTTATTGTAGTGGAAGGTTGCAGCTTAGCTCTGACTCTGGGCATTAAGCCTGGTCCCAACCACTACCCCACAGGAGACTCTCCACGCGGCTCTGGCCCTCACAGCCTGTGCTGAGTGCAACTCAGAGGCTGCTGCACAGGCCCTTGGTGCTTCCATTCTGCTTCTGGTCTAAGGAGATGAGATGCTACGCTGGCCTTTGAGCCCAGATCTGCCTTCTGTGAACTCTTTCCCCTTGTGGTGCCCATCACTGCCCATGCTTGCTGCCGGCCTGAGCGGGTTTGCTGCAGCAGGTGCGCACATGCCGGCTGCAGAGGGCCCGTGGGTCAGCACTCCCAGAGGGCCCCGGCCTGCATGGAGGCGAGCCCGCCGGCTTGGTTGGGGACATCTCGGAGGGGAGAGGTATGAGCGGGTCCTGGCGGGACAGCCACTATTTGAAGAGAAAGGGGCCACGTGCTGCAGTTGCGACAAAACAGAGGCACAGGGAGGAGAAACTGGGGCCAAGCGGAGGGTCAAGGCAGGATAGAAGATCTATAAGGCAGTTAGTAGGGGGCAAGGCGGGGAAGAGAGTAGGGGCCAGATCACGGCCGTGTCTGATTTCCAGACTAAGAGATTCAGAGTCTGACCATGATGAAAAGATGCTGAGCTTTTTGCATAAAGAAACAGGATAATTATTATTATTGATTGAAAGCTTTTTTTGACAAGTATTGTGTTAATTTACATAAATTATCTCATGTGAACCTCCAGTAGCTCATGAAAGATGCTATTATCAGACACATTTGACGGATAAGAACATTGAATTTAGAGAAAGTGCTTTGTCTGAAATCACACAGACACTGTAGCGAGCTGAGTATTGGGCGGAGGGATATCGGGTCTTAGCTCCTGGGACTGTACATGTTACATGATAAGAAAGAAGAGGCTTTGCAAATGGGGCTCCATTTAAAGCTTGTGAGGGGCAGATTATCGTAGATTACTCATGGGCCTTCAATGCAATCACAGGTTCCTGTGAGGGAGGCTGAGGAGCGTCGGCACAGAAGAGGACAGTGGGCAGGGGCGTGGCCACCAGCTAAGGACAGTCGGCAGGATCCTGAAAGCCCAAAAGGCATCACGTCCCCAAGGCCTTGCAGGGAGACAGCAGGGCCCATGGCGCCAGCTTGGTTCCGGCCTTGAGGATTGCGAGGAAACACAGTCTGTCATTGGTGACGCCCCCAAGTCTGTGGGCCTTGGCCTGGCAGTGCCCCGGACTCCAAGGTGGTGTCAGGCCATGAGGTTGGTCCTTGTGGCATGACACTCGTCTCTGAGCCAGCACTCGTTCTGGGTGCTGGCACCCCAGCTACAAAAACGCATCCAGCCCCAGAGCACTGGTCATACAGTTAATGAGAAAGAACTCGGCAAAGGAGTGATGCCCCCGCCAGACAACCAGGGCGGCGTGGAACCAGGACAAGCAGGATAAAGCGAGAGCAGGATGCTCACAGGCGAGCAGGCTCTGCAGCTCGCGCAAGCACAACTGCAGGTCTCAACTGTAATGAACGTTTCAGCTAATTCCGATTCAGTGGCGCAGTTACACGGGGGGATAAAGGAGAAATGCTCTGGTGTTAATCCCCTTCCTAGGAGGTTGCTTGTCATCCGGATAATTGAAATTATTTCGCTTAGGGGTAGAGTTGTCAGATGCTTGTGGACATTGGCGGCATCAACATTTGTCACCTTTTCCTCCAGGAACCTGTGGGCGACCCTTGCTTGGGTTCACAAGTCAGAGAAACTTCCAGCTCCAAGCTGAGGTGCTAAACAAGATAATATTTAAATTGCTTTATAATTCAGGTAAGTACTGTGCATATTTTATAATGTGTAATTATAAAAGCATTACTGTCAAATTGGTGACAGGTATGTAATTTGTTTTAAATTTGTAGTATTTGGCACTTGGGTATGCTAATTCCCTTGGCGTCCCGACAAGCTCCTGTCTCCAGCCTTCACTCCTGGGTATGTGCCTGAGCAGCAGCCTCCGAGGTGGACCTTGGAACAAGCCATCCTCATTGAGCCTTGGTTTCCTCACCTGTCATATGGCAGGACGCCATCCACCTTCCGCCTTCAAGGGGAGGAGAAACTTGAGATTGTTTGTAAAGGATGCATTGGGGGTCTGGCCTCTGGCTCAGCAGAATCCTGGGCCGTGAAGCCAGGTGCCAGGCTGTGCCAGACTCCGAGAGGTGTTTCCGGCTATGAAGGCTGGCTCTGCCTCTGAAGCTTGTAGTGAGTCTCTTCTCATAAAGTGTCTGGCACAAGGTGAGCTCTCGCCGAGCAGTCATCGGTGCACTGGGTGGGACGTAACTTTACATCACATCTACAGGAGGAGACAGCCTTCCAGGGAGTGGGGGAGCCAGCAGGGGTGTGCAGGGGTTTAGGGGTGCTCTCCGGTGTGGGTATTCATTCTCTTTGTCACATGTGGAATCTTGGGGCTGCCCTTTGAGGCAACAGGATTTTTCTGGGACACTCGAAGGGTTAATTCAACACAGCCTTGGCACAAGACTAACTCTTGACTGTATTTAGAAGGCCAGGGGGATGAAGTGACACTAAGGACCATGAGCAAAATATAAAGCAGAACAGGCAGGTACAATCTGGGGGATGCATTCACAAAGGGGGGCTAGATGATGGCCAGTGCACATCAGTGGGCCGTGAACACTGAGGGGTTTAGATTCACTTCCAATGCATGGGCAGGAAACCCACAAGCGAGGCCTAAGGAGAGACAATGAAACAGCCCACGAGGGGTCTGGTGTCAGGGAGATGGCAGGGGGTCACCTTATGCCACATTTCAAAATGGTAGCTGGTTTGAAAGTGCTCATGAAATCTCTTTGCCTGTATTTTTTCTTAATCTCGAGACAATTCAAACACAAAACGCCCTCCTCTTGGATTGGGGCGGCCCACAGGCACTCTTTCCCCGATGCCGCCCTTGAACAGTGACGAGTCCAAAGCCTTTCCATGTAGGACCCAGTACTTGCAACTCAGTCTTTCTATGTTGGGAACACATTTAGGATGCATTTCAAATGAAAGCAAAACAGGAGTATTTCCAATCAAGACCTATTAATTCATCACGTATGAGTCTTTCAGAAAAGTATTTCACTGGCTAAATTATTCAAAATCAAGTGTATAGGTTGGCACAAAATGGATTCTGCATCAGTTCATGCAGTAATTTCTAAATTGATAGAAAATCAAGGTGTAATGCAACAGTTCAGTTATTGTAATGACCTTAATTTGATTATTTTATAAGAGAAATGTGAGGTTTATAGTAAATAGCAAGTTTTTTTTTTTTTTAAATGATCTCTGAAATAACCAAAGGTGTGTAAAACCTTTATGGAAAAAAGTTTAAAATCTGAAAGTAGTGTAAAGGAACTTAATTAGCAGAGCTGTGCGGTGTATGTTAAAATCGGGAAACACAGCTTCTTGAAGGTGCCGAGTTCCCATATGTCACCCCATAATAATCTCGATTCAGTTCCCGAAAAGGTGTCTGAGGGGTACCGACAGTCTGATCCTCAAAATGAAATAGCGGCAAAAGGGTGGGAATATATCAGATGATTTTGAAGAAGTACGTGGAGGGATTATAGCCCATCGTGGCTAAGACAAGAGGCAAAAGGAAGGTCGCAGAGAGGGATACCTCACAGGTGACAGACTGAACCCCAAGCCAGGGGTCGAGGATGGCCTTTGGGACAGTGACACTCCCACACCATGCCTTTCAAAAAATGATCCAAAATATTTTTTGAAAGATTTATATATGCATAGAAGAACTGGGGTGCAGGCCAGAGGTGTGGGGTGTGTGAGGATGCACCAGAGACAGAGTGGGGAGCAGAACAGGTGGATCTACTGAAATACACTGCTGAGGGGCACAGAGGGAGACAGGAGAGGTCTGCCGCACCATGTGGGTAGCTCCCTGGTTGGGGATAGGACTCAGGCCATAGCTGTGATATTGCTGAGACTTTAACCCATAGGCCACCAGGGAGGCCCCAAAAGATCCAAATCTTTAATGTGAGAAACAAAACTCTGAATCTTTAGAAAAAATATACAAGAGTGTATCTATGGCCTCAGGAAACGGGGTGCTGTCATCAAGGTCAAGTACCTGGAATTTGAGAATCTAACGATATTAAAATTACAATATTTGCAAAAAAAAAAAAAAAAACCACAAAAAACAAATGCATTTTGCATATGTTACGATGAAAGTTAAACTGAAGTCTGGGAATGACATATATAGCCAAGGAATCGTTTTCACAATAAATACCACACATTGATAAAATGTAAACAGCCCATGGGAAGGAAAAGCATTTAAACAGGCAATTCACAAAAGACAGACTTGATCAGCCATGTTAAGAGGTCAACATCAATAGTCACTAAGGAAATGCAGGTTGCAAGGTGCCTCCCTGCACCCGTTTGTTTAGCAAAAATGAAAGTGTCTGACATGTTCAAGTGTGAGCAGCGTGAAGAGGGACGCAGCTCTCAGGTCCCAAGTGAAGAGCCACTTGGCCGTATGGAGAACTAAGATAACAAAGCCCCAGCGTTTCCGCCGACGCTTCCCCGCTCCACGCACACCAGGATCTCTAGGCGAGCATGTGGAGAGAAATGAGGGAGGAGGTTTCCTGAATCGCTGCTTAAAATAAAGGACATTTAAACTGACGGTCAATGAAATGGGTGGACCGGGGTCTGTCTATGAAAACGCCTCTTCCATAACTAAAGCAAAGGGACTAGAATCGCACGAAGCAAAGCAAACCACAAAGGATGTGGACGAAAGTGAGGTGCAGGGCGGTGGTGCCGTTTTATACTGTGCGGATGGAAAATTCGAAAATATGAAAAATGCATTTTCTGGAATTCAGATATGTGTATTGATGGTGTAAAAACACGGACGTGTGACCTGTGAAGGGCAAACAGATTTCATCGATCTCGTGTGAGGGAGATGCTCGTTTGTCTGCCTTTAAAGCTGGAGCTGAGCAACGATGTAAAGATGAATAACAGGGGCCTCCCTGGTGGCCTCGGGGTTAGGTCTCAGTGCTATCACTGTGATGGCCTGAGTTCGATCCCAGGCCAGGGAGCTGACCCACAGGGCGCAGCAGACGCCCGCTGTCTCCCCGCTGCTCCCCTCAGCAGTGTGTTTCTGTAGATCCACCTGTCCTGCTCCCCACTCTGTCTCTGGTGAGTCCTCTCACCCCCGAACTTTAAGACAAATAACAAAATGCATGTTAGTGATTGAAAATGTTCATTTTCTTTAATAAAAATGATATTAAAGAGCCTCCCCAGCGGTGCAGCGAGTTGAGTGCAGCGCTGTGAAGCTGTCCGCAGCCTCTGCAGCATGGGTTCGATTCCCGGCTGGCCAGGGAGCTGACCCATAGGGCGCTGCAGACCTCTACTGTCTCACCCGCTGCTCCCCTCAGCAGAGGATTTCGGTCAGTCTTCCTGTTCTGTTCCCCACTCTGTCTCTGGTGAATCCTCTCACCCTTCTGCGCCTCTGGCCTGTACCCCAGGTCTTGTATAAATAAAATAAATCTTAAAAAAAATGATATTAAAGGGCAAATAAAAACCACCATGACAGAAAGAGAGAGAAACCCTGAGTTCCTTGGAAGAAAGGAAAAATCTTTATATTCAATTAGCAATAGTTTTCCTATTTTTGGACCAAGGGGTCCCCCAATTTCACTTTGCACTGAACCCCACAAATTATGCAGTCGGCCTTGCCCCACAGGCAATGACAGAGGCACGTCCCCCTCGCCAGCCTCGGGCTGCGGTGTGGGAGGATGGAGTCTCCTGCAGTGGCGGGAAGCAGGAAGGGCCGCATGAGCGAGGCCCCCCCAGAGCTCCCAGCCCCCGCTCACAGGCCACCTGCTTCTGCTTCGAGACAAACATGGCCCAGGCTGTTGACTTGAGGGTCACACCCACGCAGGTCAGCTGACTTCTCCCCATCCACAGCTGACCTCACGTGCATGTCTTTCTTGTTGCAGAACACGGACGGGGCTTATTCCTCAAGTCCATCGCCCTTGTTTGCGAAGGACGCAACACCAAACTTCTGGGCAGCGAGGTCTGCTCCTGCGACGGAGCCGGAGCCCACGGCCAGGAGGGTGAGGGCTGTGTGTCCCGTCCAGGCTCGGCCTATCGACAGCTGCATCCCTCCTCCAGGCTCCCTCTCCCCACAGGGCCGCCATCGCACATGTCTGGATGACAAAGCCGCCGTCAGCCCAGGCTTTGTAACTGACTGGAGTCCCCTCATCTCCCCATTCCTCTGGGCCTGACCAGTACCCCCAGCCCCCCATTAGCCTGAACAATAACTAAAGGCACAGCTTCTTAAACTGCTGGTTTGGGGTGCGTCCTGTTACTCGGCATGGCCTAGCTCTGCCACAGACGCCGCAAGGACAGTAGCAGCCCGGAGATATTACTCGGAAAGGGTTTTCCCTAACTCCCACCAGCTCTCTTCTTCATTAATCCTGGGGGCAGCTTGGAACACGGCCTCTTCCTAGACACATCCAGTGGGCGTCATCCGAAGTTCACCTAGGAGTGTAGTAAGTTTGTGCCCCGCTCTCCAGGAAGCAAATTGCTCTCAAACACAATTAAGAGTTATTTAGGTGTTTTTCTTCTGGACTTAATAAATGCCATTAGGAACCCAGAAGTAATTTGTCAGTTGATTATCGTTCTTGCCAAGCTGATGCTGGAGCGGGTGTTCGTGGAAGTCCAGGGTCTCCTCCCGGCTCTGCTGCCCACGGGCTGGTCTCCGCAGCGCCAGGCTTCTCTCTGAGGGCTGGACTAACCACGGGACACGCGCTGCTCAAAGGGTCAAAGAGGAAAATTCATAGGAGAAAGAACAACATTCCAGCTGGGTCACTTTAAATAGAACTTGGGTATCAAAAGGGAAAATGGTTCTCGTTCCCTTGTACATGATTTTCACTCTTCAGATTCTTCTTGTTTTCCTTGCAAGAGATCATTTTATCGTGCCAAGACTACAAGGTTTGCCCTATTGTTTGAATAGGCGATTGATTAAATTTATTGATGAGCACGTCCAAGGGAATGCTATTAAACTAGCCATTTTTAATAAAATATATCTTTATTAGATTTTTAGTAAGTAGCATAAATAAAACCAGCCGTACTTATGAAAACAAATTGAACATTTTTCATCCGTAATAAAATAAATCTTATCTTCAAATCCATAGAGATTTAACTTCATTAGTATATTAAAAATTAATATACAGTAGACTAATATTATAATGTAATCTATTACTTATATTTAACTAGACAGACTGATTCGTGTCTTTCTGAAACTACACCACGTGCGCTAAAAGCTACACGTACATGGTTGACAGCAATCTGACCACGAGCCTTGTCTCCGGGTCTGTTTTGGGTCTTTTAATTTACAATTGATGTGACATTCAGAGAATCAATGAAAACAAAATCCTCAACAAAAACTCACTGAGTATGTACCATGAGCAGAGCATGGCAGAAGGGGCTGTGCCAGAAGATGACAGTATTTAAGAAAAAATGAGAATTTGCTGCATCCTTCGTATAGAATATTATATACCCAAGAACACACATTTCTCGTCTCATGCGATCCCGGCAGCACTTTAGAGAGGAGGGAAGGGTGGACGGCTCATTTCACAGCCGAGGACGCTTCTCTACTAGCTCCCAGGTAGTGCTGGCCAAGACAGCCCCACAGGGCTGGAGGCTGACGACCACAGGAATTTATAGTCTCCCCGTCCAAAATCAAGGTCGGCCATGTTCTCTGAAGGCTCTAAGGGAAGAGCCCATTTTCTGCCTCTCTCCACGTTCTGGAGTTGCCACAGCCCTCGCTTTGTGCCAGCGGGCTCCAGCCTCTGCCTGCCTGCCCAGACAATGTCCCTCCCTCGGGGGTGGCCTCTCCTCGTCGTTATCAGGACAGCAGCCTGACCTCGTTGCAGCTACCATGTCCTCGCAGCCCCGACTTCCCCTAGGGCCATGGCTGTTCCTGGTGAGGGAGGTGACCCCACTGCTCCCTGTCCAGGTGAGGACAGCACTCCAACCACGGGCGCACAGTGAGCACAGGTGTGGCCAGGGGCTGCTGCTGACCCCCGGGGGCCCAGGGGGTCAAGGCCGCGTGGGGAGGGCGTTCGAGGTGGGAGGTGACGCAAGAAAGGCAGGTGGGGCCCGAGGGAGGGCTTCGAGATACCAGATGAAGGTGGCCACTTGCTGCAGGAGCAGCTGAAGAAACTCGAGCAGAAGAAGTGCCGGAGGTGGTGGGGTCCACCGGACACTCGAGGGGCCCGTTGAGGAAATTGCGATTCGAGGCGACGAGCATTCAGGACATTAGAGGAGAAAGTGTGCAAGGAAAGGAACAGAGCAGGGAGGGAAAAGGCACCCATCGGCTGCTGACACGCTCTCGTGGGGGTGGGGAGCCCGCAGGTGCTGAGCGCCAGACGCCTGGAGCCAGCACACGGGGCTCCACGGCCAACTCTACTCGTTACCTTTGCTTAGAATCCCGCACCCCAAAGCCACTAAATAGACCTGCCCTTCATCCCCGGGAAACGCACATGATCTGGACGTGCACAGAACCGAGTGACTCTCCAGCCGCAGGGCTACACACCCTGTTATCACCGCCCCCGGCTGCGCCTGGACACGGCCTGTTTTGTCTTCTGCGTTTCCCCTTCCAGTTTTCTGCGCCGCCGTGTCCCGGGAGCTCTAGGACACGCCACGTGCACTTCTGCTCGGAAGATGACGCTTATTTCAAATTGGTGATGATCTCTTTGTCATTTCCTTCATTTTTCTGCAACAATTTACCCTTCTCCGCCTTTTTCTAGACCCCATTTACACAGCACTCACTCTCTGCTGAGCACCGTTTCAAGCCTGTAGACGCAAACTCATCTCATCCCTAGAAGCACGCCTCTGCGCCAGGTGCTGCTAGCCCCTCTGTGTAGACGAGGACACAGGCCCAGCGAGGTTGGGTAACCTTGACCAAGGTTAAGACTCAGGGTCCCTGCCCCAAGCACTGCTGCGCTGGCCGCTGTGGTCAATGCGAAGACCACTGTGGGTCCAGGTAGCGTGGGGGTCTCGGTGGGGCCTGGACCAGCTCCCCACAGTGCGCTGGTAACCTCTCATCTTGACAACGCAAGAACTGCCCCGACCTCGACATGCAGCTGCTTTCTAGAGTGAATACGAGAGAGAGGAGGGTTGCTCCTCTTTGGGCGTGGGCTGGGGGATGGCAGGCTGGGGTGAAGACCGCAGGGCCACATCAGCCGCCCCCCCCCCCCCCCGGCTCACGCCCCCGCCCCTGGCCTAGGAGTCTGGGATGACTCGCCATGAAGCTGGGCAGTGTTCTAGGACGTGCGACCACATTCAGGTCCAAAGCCACTAACATCGTGACCTCAACGCATGGTTCCTGGACGTGTGGGGGCATAAAAATCACTTGGAGAATTTGTTACCATGAAAATTCCAGACCATTGCCGCCTCCCACGGCCCACTCCCATTCTCTTTCGAGGAACGAGCGTCACCTTGGAGGCTCTATTTTACATCAGCACCACACGATTCTAAGGCACTTTGTCCACAAACATACTTTCAGGGACAGAGTACGAGCCTGAGCAGCCACAGCCAGGAAGGATGTCCGGTGCGCTCCTGGGTATTCGGAATTAAGTTCAGAATTTGAGAATGTGAGAGTCTCTTACATGTGACATTTAATACATGCCACCGAGGTTCCCACTGAAATGACAGAAGGCGTAAGATCTATCACACATTATCACTGGGATTTTTAATGATCAAGTCCTTAAAAAATACCCAGAGAGTTATTATTACTTCTGGAAACTTGATGTTAAGGATGAAAATAGCTTTCCACAAAGTAAGTGTGTCTAAAATTCATGGGGAGTTGGGAATGTTCTCGGTAGTCATTGACTTGGGGTAAGTCGTCCCGTGGGTGACGGTCACAGGCGGGAGAGCTGTCCGGGATCATTCTAGCACACACCAGGCGGGTCTCCCGCCGCTCGTCACTCATCCACACCACCTGCCCCGGAGCCCGCCCAGCACCGCACTCAGCACCGCGGGCTCCATCCGGCCCCAAATTACGTGACGTAACCTGCGTGCATAGAGCTGGAGGTCTGAAGAAGCCAGGTCGGCAGACAGAGAGGTGACAAAGGCGTCTAAGTTTGGCTCACGGTGGTCCTCCCTACCGGGCTGTCCAGCTCCCTGGGAAACAGCCAGGCACAGTGGCGGCCCCGGCTGGAAGTTTTTGTGTTTCTTTTCCTAACATACTTAGTGCCTTTAAACAATCACGTTTTCTCCTGCTCAGCTACTCCTACTGAGAAAGAAATTATAATTCTTTGAGAGGATGTTTAGACTCATTTTCCATTTACAACTCAGGGCAATTCCTCAGCCCTGCTTCGTATTTCAAAGAAAGCCTGGATTAACATCCTGGGAATTAAGTTTTTGCTCTAATTCTTCAATTTCATCCGATTTTAAGTGACTTTTCCGAGTATATGGAAGCATCTTCTTTAGATAATCTCACCCATTTTGGGATGTTAAAACAATTACACTTTAAATCCAACGACCTTTTGGAAATGGAAAATTTCGAAGTTCCTTGAAAAGCGAGGAACATCACAGTCGAGGGACACACATATTTTGAAAATGTGGGGCGCGCATATTCTGAACTTTAGGAGATGGCTTGTAGCTGCCGGGGAGAGGCTAAAATACATGCATCTAGCAAAACAAGAGTTACACACTTCGCATGATCTATTCGCGTAAAGGCAAGCAGCAGGGCTTCCTCGGTCCCACTACGCATCTCAGATACTGGAGGGCTTTGTGACGGCGCCTGGTGTCCGAGCCCCGGGACACACCCACGGGACGGGCCTTTCCTGAATGAGCTCTAACTGCACAGCCTGGAAAATAAACCTGATGCACATCAAGCCAAGTGCAGAGACAGAGCCACATGCAACCGGACAATTCTCGCTCAACCACAGTGTCCTGTCAGGACGTGCTGGGACTACACGTTCCTCCTTCCTGGGGTCAAAGTCCCAGGAGGACAAGGCCACACCCATGGTCTCCCCTGAGAAATGCGAGTCGACAGCGATACCAAGCGAAGCGTAGGTTATTTTTTGCAAGTGACATAAAAAGTCTCAAGCAGTGGTGGGCTGAGGCAATCTGTTCTTTCAAGTTCACAATTTTACAAATTGTCTTAATTGAAAAATGTGTGTGGCACGGGGTGTCTTCAGGGAAGGCATTTAGCTCTCCCTGACTCCCCCCCTCCCTCTCTCCAGGCAACAGAGGCCAGTCAGAGCTTGGGAAAACGCGGCTCGTCGGCTGCATGTTCCGCATCCACGTGCTCTGCCGGCGCCAGCTCCCCTCGCTAACGCAGAGACAAGGGGCCGCCCGGGGGGGTCACGGTGCCCCAGGGAGTGTCCCCCCTTAGAGGTGAGCAGGAGGGTGAAGGGCGGCTCCGCGGCACTGTCTGTCTCTGACCCCGCGGGGCCGCCCTCTGCTGTCCCCGGCTCAGAAGAGCGTTAAACCGTGTCCATCGCAAGGTGCTCCTCGACTTGCTGCGCCCTCCTCCTCGGTCCTGTCTCGGTCTGGGGGCCGCTTTGCTTTGATAAGTATCCTGGGTTTTAATTTCAACAAAATATATATTCTCATATAATAGGGATGGTTTATACCAAGTTATTTTATTGTCACCTCTGCAATGCCCTTTCGGGCTCTCCTGCCACCGTTTGATATGCTGTGTTTTAATTTAATTGAGAATGTGTAGCAGAAAGGTGAGGTTTGAAACACTGGCTGTCAGAAAAACTGGGAGAATTATTGTGACCTGTCGAAGCTGCGTTTGCTCTGTTCCTTTGGTAAATGCCCTCGTAAATACTGCAGACAATCTCAAGTTCAGAGCTGTGTAAAAATAAAATGTCACAGAAATTAGTTCTGAGAAATGAACAGAAGTAGAAGGAGTCATCAGGAGGAATTAAACGTGTTCGGCAGACGGCCGTGTGGGGCTCCGGCCCGGGCTCAAGGTCAGCCATTCCTGCGCAAGGGATAGGGCCTAATGGAGGACTTCATGAGACGATGCTTTACACGGGCTACTTGGGCGAAATTGCATATCGCTGTGTTCTGGCATCTTCTGTAAATGAAAACATTGTTTGGTATATCTCCATTAAAAGAAAATTCTCTGGTTGCACAGGGGTTAACGACAGTGCCATCAAGCTATTGCCAGCCACTGTAGCACAAGTCTGATCCCCGGCCAGGCCAGGGAGCTGACCCACACGGCGCAGCTGACCTCTCCTGTCTCCCGCTGCTCCCCTCAGCAGTGTACTTCAGTTGGTCTGCCTGTTCTGCTCCCCGCTGTGTCTCTGGTGAATCCTCTCACACCCCCCTGCTCCTCTGGCTTACACCCCAGTTCTTGTATGCACAAATAAATAAATCCTTTTCAAAAAAAGATAAAATTCTCTAGCCAGTAAAACCTCTCCTCCCCAAGACAGGGACTCTGCCTGTTCATGCAATATTGAACAGCAATATTCACCCTGTGTCTCACTAGAATACACACAAATGTTTGTGTAAAATGCTTGGGCATAGATATGCAGCATCTTTGGGTAAAAATAGAATCATTCATTTTGTTGTTTCATTTCTGTGTGTGCATCTTCTCGCGGACAGTGAACAGTGGCCCCTTTTCAAGGCAGAATCTAAATCTCATTTCACAGAACCAGAGTAGAGGCTTCTGTGCTATGGTGAACACTGAGGCTCCTCACAAATCTTTATGATTTCCATGACATCTGTGCCGTGACATCATGTTAAAGTCTGTAAGTTGGTCTACTTTGTTTTAAGATGTCATCTCAATGCTCTGAATGTGTTTATGCTGAAGACTTTTCTGTTTTCCCAATGAAAAGAGCGACTTCAGTGCTTGTCGTGGGAGCGAGAATGAAAGGTGCCTCTTGCTCCCCGCAACTTGGACAGATTAGCCACAGAGAGATCACCCCGAAGAATGAAGTGGAAGTTCTATAAAGTTAAAGCAAACCTAGGAGAACGAGTTTCTTCTGACCGAGAAGGTGACATTCACATAGGCTGCCCTTCCCTCCAGGGCCAGCTGGAAGGGGGTCACAGAGAGATCATCAAACCCCCGAGTGCTACCAGACACCATTGCTCTGATGGCAGAAACCCTGAAGTAGACAGATACTCATCACAGCGGTTTTTGCTCATTGCAAGGGAAAGGATTTGTAGTATTTAGCAAGATTATGAGCACTCAAAGGCACTGAGACAGGGTATGGCAGGATGACAGACAATGACCAGCAGAGAAAGAGGTCAGTGTACCCGACTTGATGGTTCCCAAAGTACTTAGTCATATGTGACCTTCACAACAAAGTAGTCCTATTTTTTGATGATTAAACTGATGCTTGTTGGGTTAAAACACATTTCAGACAGTCATGTTTGCCCCCAAATAGCTACTGACCCAGGTAGGGTAAATGTAGACATTTCTTAAGTTGCTTAAAAGAAAATTCTCTCGCCAGTCAGTATTTTTATTTCATAACTTTAGAAAATGGAAGACTAGCAGCTCTTGAATTTAAAGCAGCTTCCATTTTATTCATGAGGCAACATTTTGGCCTTGAAGAGACTAAAGGTGAGACACTGATTGGCAGTCGGTGAAAGTGTACATGGTCAGGCCCAGCGGGGCTGGCTCCGGGACAGAGGGATGTAGCTCACACCCCCACAGGATGGCGATTCCTTGGGTGCCTTTATTACTGGAACTCACTCAAGGGTGCCATCAAGATCAGCTCCTGTGAATTCCTCAGTTATAAAATCTTGTCTAAAAGCCAAGTCCACAAAGTGTGAGAAAACATGAAAGCAAGGGGCCTCCCTGGTGGCGCAAGGGGTCAAGCACAGCGCTGTGAAGCTGTCCGCAGCCTCTGCAGCACGAGTTCCATCCCTGGCCAGGGAGCTACCCACAGGGCGCAGCAGACCTCTCCTGTCGCCCCGCTGCTCCCCTCAGCAGTGGATTTCAGTCTGTCTGCCTGTTCTGCTCCCCGCTCTGAATCTGGTGAGTCCTCTCACCTCCTGCACCTTTGGCCTGTACCCCACTTCTTGTATGCATAAACAAATAAATCTTTATTTGCAGAGGAGGAGAACGGGAGGCAAAGTTCTGCCTTCCACACAGCAGGAGCTCAAATGTTGACGAAGTGAATGTCTGAATCTCTGTTTCACCCTGTTGGCCTCTCTGCAGATCTACCCTGAGTCCCACCTGCTCAGGACGCCCATCCTGTGGTAGAAAGACACTCGCACGCCAGTGGAAACCGCTGGAGCCACGATGCCTACCTTGATGGAGCCACCAAGAGTGGCATCTCACAGGAGTGAAGTGAGAGGCTCAGGACAGGTGAAGTGACCACGCGGCACTGCCGTGGGTTTTCACGGGGCAGGAGCCCGCGGGGCGGGAAAAGATGCTTTAAGCCTCACAGTGTGACTCGGGTCACACTGAGACCCTGGAGCCTCCACAGGGCGGAACTTGCTTCCAAAAATAGTAGCGTACAAGGTCAGGCCCCTCCACAGCTCTCCCTCTTATCTTATTTCACATGCTATTCATTCCAGAGCCGGGAAGCCTTGCCTTGTAAGACTCCACCTATTCTGCAAGGCATTTAACACCACCACTGTGTATAGAATCTCCCCCACGCCACAGATGGAAACACACAACTCGACAGCTGGTGCTCAGAGAGGAAGTCAGAGGTTGAACTGACCGAGGAATGGCGGAATTGCCCTACATAAAGAATGATGGGGTCAGCCATTTTTTTTTGGTTTAGGAGTCCCCAAATACCACCCCAGCATTTAAAGAAAATCAGTGAAAAAACAAATACATAGAAGGATGTTGGGATGCTGGGAAACCATCAAAACCGAAACTTCTGGGGATTCCTCTCTTGGCACGTCTCTGTCTCTTGCACTAAGATCTTGCCGACGTGGCTTTTATGCTCCTTTGCATTGTCTTGACTGTCTCCAACAATCTGCCTGGACACGCTCCACAACCCCGCCACACCAGCTGCAGTCCCTCCCGCATCTGTTCAGATTTGTAGAGTTTACAAGATCCGTGGCGTAGCAGGTCTTGGTGGCTCCATGACAGTGAGGCAAGCAGGCCTCAACGGTGCTGAGCACCTCCCAACAACTTCCGGGGCGTCTCCCTCCCTCCAACCCACCCCATACCTGCCCAGCTGAGCAGCTGAGTCCATCTCTTTGCCATCTGCTGGCTCTGTAGATGATTGCCGGGCCTGGTGCCGAATGTTTTGCTACTGTTCACTCAATCCTTGAGACAGATCAATGGCTCAGGTCGTCTCCCCCATCATGACAAGGAGTGGAGCCACAGGTGACGGTCAGCTTGCGCTCGCCTCAGGGCTGGGCAGAGGCATGTCAGGGTGGCCCTGTGCTCTGGCTGCGGGGCTGGAGTCCCAGGTGTCCCCCTCTGAGCCGCTCACACTCCTGGTCCTGTGACCCAGAGAGCCTGGCACACGGGGTTCCTGCAGCCTGGGCTTGGGCGAGTCTTCCACCCACACCGAAAGACCCCTGGGAGGCCTTTGGGTGAGCCTGGCCCCCAGGGACGGGATGGGGCTCTTCCCCACAGTCAGCCCCTTCAGAGGCTTTGGAGGGTGTCCTGGAGAGCAAACTGGGCTTCTGCAACTTGTTCAAGTACTGGAAACGCGCTAGGGTTGGTCACTGTGGGTCAGTGAAGATGCCCTAAGGCCCTGTCTGTTCTGCTTTTAGCAGCTCTGAGTGTCTCCAGGAGCATCTCCCCCTAGGAGGCGGAGAGGAAAGAAGAGGAGGGAAGACGAGACAGAGAACCAGGCTCTGTCCTTGAAGGCAACGCTCTTCGGAGCATAAATCACTAAGAGAATACAACCCTTAGAGGCGGCTTTCACACACAACTTCTGCTACCTTATTAAGTCAGACGTGTTAGAAGCCATATGTCTCCTGAAAGATGGAACATATTTGTTTACAAACATGCGAGTAAGTGACAAGATGTATAGAAAATAAATATGACACCCTCTGAATTTTTATAACTAGTTCTTCGCTGAGATAGCCACCGAAGCAGGTAAGGTGGAATCAGCCTGAAAAATGATAAAAAATATCAAGCCATTTTCTCTTAAAGGATTCAGAGGACGGGTTCTATAAATAAAATCCAGTTGGCAGTACCCTTGTTTGTTTTTTGGTAAGTTCCTGTATGGAAACAGTTGTCATTAACATCCATTAGCAATGTCCCATTGAACCCTGAAGAACGGATTCTCACTTTCCACACGTCTCCTCCGCCACGCGGCCTGGACGAGGAATCTGGAAACCAGCAGCTCCAAGGACAGGCGGCACCCACGCCCGGGCCCGCGCGCCGGGGAGCCACGCTCTGCCGAGGGCGGCTCGGAAGCCGATGATACGCTGCGGTGCGCACACCCTTTCATCCAAGAATCCGGACCATTCTCCAGACGTCACCTCTAATGGGTAGGTAGGTGGCAAGTGTTATTTTTCTCTCCATTGCTCGGTGTATAAATACCTTGGCAGTCGGCGCGCTCCCAGGCAGTAATTACCGCCCTCACCGCTGCTTCCCCAACGCAGAGACGCGCTCCAGTGCCACGTCCTGAGTTACTGACAGAGTCGATATCAGGCGCGGGGTTCTGTGTCCAGCTGGAGACTGGACATTTCCCTCAGCCTCCGTCCCCCCGAGGGCTCGCGCTCTTCAGCCGCACGCTAATGTTACGGTCGTCATTGCTGGGGAGCCCCGCCTGGAGACAGCGTCGGGGTGTGCAGGCCGCGGGGCCCTGAGCTCGCCTCCCCGCCCAGGTGTCTCATTCACGGCTCCATGTGTCCCCTCGCCTTCTTTCCCCTAGATGCTCTCTCTGAAGACTTGCAAAGCTCCGCTCCTGTCCGGAGCCTCCTGACGTCTGCGGCGTCTCGCACCAGCGCTCTGAGCAGGAGAGCAGCCTCCCGGCTGCCCGGGCTGAGCCTGCGCTCGCCCAGGCCCGGCTGCTCGGGAGCCCAGTCTGCATCCCAGGTGTGAGTTGGGATTAGATGGTGAGGCTGGCTCCCTCTCTGGCTCGGAGGGCCTGGAAGATGATTCTAGAAAGCCCAGAACGAGGTTCCCGGTGCATTCTCCTTCCAGGTCTGCTCTTGCTCTTCCTCACTCTCCGAGGCTCTCCCTGGTGTTCTCCTTCACCTCCAAGATGCAACTGCTCCTTCGACAGGGCGGAGAGTGCAGGGGTGAAGCAGCAAGCACAGAGAGCTGCCCTTCCAAGGCCTCCTGGGCGTGCTCCCGGTGCCCCTCGCTCTCACCGCGGCCACGACAGAGCGTGGCCAGAATGGCGCCACCATCCTACCAGCGGGGCTTCCGAGGCGCCTGTGCCTGCACCCTCCTCAACCTGCTGTTTTCCAGGTTGCTTTTCGAGCAACATTTCTCAGACCTTTCCCTTGTCCCCACCATCGTCCTGGTGCAAACCTGGGACAGGGCCCCGAGCCTCCGGGCCGAATCACAGAAACAGCTGCAGCCACGCTCTCCGCTCACTGCTGTCCACAAGGCCTGGGCGCCGGGGCCTGCATCCCTGCTCTCCGCTGATAAATGTCCCAGAGGCAGTGGCAGGGGTGCTCCACATGCCTGTGGGGACCACCCCGATGGCTAAGCAGCTCCCCACATTTTTATGAAAGACAAAGGTCCATCCAACACGTTGTTCCCACATCCCCAGGGTGTAGGGAACGTGGGGCCCGGCCGTCACCTGCCCTAAGGAAAGCCCCCCTTAGGGAGGGACAGCAGGCCCCCCCGGAGCCCCTTGTGCCCAGGTCTCCGCAGAGACTCTCCCGAGTGAGATTCGCCCCGCCCAGGGCAGGCATCTCCAAGCTGCCTGCCTGCACATCCTGCTCAGCACCGGGAGGCCGTCTGCCCCACGAGCCCTGCCCTCCCGCGGCTCCAGAGGAAGGCGGCGCTGCTCCCACTTTCCGTGCGGCCCCTTTCTGCCAGCCATGCCTGGAGCGCTGGAAGCTCCTTCCTGCCTGCCGGACGGTGTGTGGCCCAATTCCCAAGTCACTGAATGAAGCTACGTAAGTTGCCACGGACATGGCTGGATCCAGTTTGTTAAGGCCCCTGGCGCCCACAGGCTCGGACCATCTCCTGCTGACACAGGGACGGACGCCGTGTCCCGTGGCGGCCCTGCCAGGCTCGCCCTCTGGCCCTCTGGGCTGCACCTGCTGTCTTGGCCAGGCCGCGGGGCAGGCCCAGGCTCCACTGCTGGCGCGGGGGTGGGCAGGCCCCGAGGCATTTGGTGGAGAGGCCCGTGGAAGTGTCTCCCGGCAGACCGCTCCCCGGGGGGCTCACGACTTGAGGACAGCTTGGCCCCGCGATACAGAGGAGCTGGCACATCCCCGCCTGCCGGCTCTGGGCGTGCAGGTCGGTGGCCGCCCTCCCTGGCTGCCTCGACGCCACCTTTCAGTGGCCTCGTGTCCCGTCCATTCCTGGGCACTGACATCGTGGCAGCCGCTGGGCCAGGGCTGGAAGAAGCTGGAGATTCTAAGGTCAGCGAGGGGTTGAGCGTTTGTTTTTCCCAAGAACCCCCGGAGCTTTGTGAGCGAGTCACACATCCAGCCTTCCTCAGGGGACCCAGTGAGGCCGCTCTCTTCTCTCCCACCTCAGTTGGAAGCCAGCGCAACACAGGCATTCGTGAAGCGTTGGCTTTATAGATTTCTATGTAGCAGATTTGACTGACTCACTGATTATTTCAATGGCTGATTAAAATCCTAAACTATCCATGTCACTGAGTCCTAACAAATTACTTTTCAAAGAAATTTCTTTTAATAGGTCTAGGATCAAGTCTCTTGAAAACCTTGACTAGCGTAAGAGAAATCTGTTAAGTAGCTACCCGAAGAACACAAAATCTCGACTCCAGAGCGATGTATACACTCCTGTGTTCCCCGCAGCACTGTTTACAGCGGCCAAGTTATGGAAACAACCTGACTCCCCTGAACAGAGCAGTGAATTAAGAAATGTGTCTGCATGCGTTCTGGAATACTACTCAGCCATAAAAAGATGAACTCTTGCCTTTGCGACAACATGGGAGGAGCTGGAGGGGACTATCCTCAGTGAAATAGGCCAGAAGAAAGAAAATGGGGTGAATTCCCTCATGCGTGCAATATGGAGAAAGCAAACAATCAAGCAGCCATCAACAGCAGCAGCAAAAACGAGAAGGAACTGACACAAGTAAACAAAAATAAAGCCTAGCACTCAGGCCGCTCCAGGGGGAGGGAGGGAGGAGAGAGCCCGGGGGACTAGGGTGAAGGCTGGGGGGCCTGGGTGGCGGGGGAGGTCTGGCAGCAGACATCTGACGGGGTGCGACACTATCCCCCACACCACGCACGGTGCTGTAAGCCAGTGATACCTCCATAAAGGGAAAAATCAAATCAGATCCACTAAGCCACTCCTGTTACCTCCCCCATGACTCTTCCCCAAGCAACCAAACATGGTAACTGGTTTAGGGTGTAACTAAGTGAGTTCAGCTGTAGTTAATTAGCTGCGTCAGTAATGATGTAAACACAGAGACCCTTAAGAAGTGACTTCCAAATGCTTTCTTTCTAAAATTCCTCGATGAATTTAATTTGATATAGATATTACCTAAATAATGCAAACCCAAGTGAAAACCTGGATTATCACAAAAGAAAAATTAAGGTGTAAAAATTCAATTAAAATTCAGAATATGATTCATTTCCTAAAATAAATGCCCCTCAGGCATTTAAATATATGATTCAATTTGTTTAAAATTCGATTTACACAGTGTGTGCTAGGTACACGTTTATTAGATAAAGAAGTGAGATACACCTAAGCTTGCAAGCACATTCTCCGGAGAGAATTGGCTAATACATTTAGAATAAAAATAGAAAGGAACGAGAGCAAGGTTAACCTGGAAATCTCGTAGATTATTTCAAAGAACACTGGTACTGCATTGAGGAGGGCAGAAATCACAGGGATGGCTCTAGCAAGCCAACACGGAGACCCCCATCAATTCTCTGCCACCAACCAGACCACAGGAGGGGGGTTAGAGAAAGCTCTTGAACGCACTTAATTAGGCGCTTCAAAACTTGGGGCAGGATGCTTCCTATCAGTTCTAAGTTTAAGCGGTTATTAAGCTTGAAGGCTGGAGCTTATTTTGCCCCAGGCAGCTCAACCAGCCGCGTGGACGCTGTTTGCATAAATGCTTCATTATGCGCAGAGGCGGCAGCAACTCTGTATTTACCGCCCATTTCTGGAAAGGAACGCGCTGTCCATAGCACCTCCATCCAGGCGCCTCGCCCTCTGCCCTCCGCCCTCCAGTATGGAATTCTCACTGATGGGTTGCCCGTGTTTACAAGATGATCATAAAATCCAGAAACTATTGATTTCAGCAGCTCAGGTGGAGCTGGGCCTCAGGGATTAATTCCAGCGGAGGGAAGGGAAATCCGGGGCTTGTGCAGTGGAAACTAAATCTTTCCTTTCTCAGTTCCAAGTAAAGGGCTAGGCATGGTGGGTGGGGAGAGGGGATGGGAACACATTCCTGCAGAGGACAACCAGCTCCGAGGTTGGAGGAAAAAAAACAGACTTGCTGCAGAAATGCACAGACAGAAAGACCGAAACACCCACCCGGGTCACACGCCTGCAAGACGCAGCGGTAACTGAGCCCGGCCTCCCGACCCGCTATGCGATGGGGGGCTCAGGAGGCTGTTTCCTGGGCTTCTTTATTTCCGTCAGTTGCTTCCTGCTGGAGCACACTGTAATTGTTCTGGGAGCGCCCCACGCCACCCCATGTCTAGCAGGGTAGAGAGCAAAGTCCTCTGCAGAGACTTGGAGTCAGAACATGCTCCGCTGCCCTGGGCGCAGCCCTGCAGGTAGAGTAGCCTTTCACCGCCACCCCCCAGTGGTGGGGTAAAGTGGGTAAAGTGGACCCTAACGATGGACGCCAACCAGGAACGTGAGGAAAGCCTGAACTCGCCCTCCTCTTGGCAAAGATGGCACCAATACTTTGTGGGTCAAGAGAACTCAGGAGACTGAGAGGTCTGGGCCTGCAGAGGAAAACCAGGGCCCCCAACACACTCCGTCGAGAACGTTGCATCTTTTGTCAGTGACTCGCTGTCCCCCTATGTAAACTGCTCTCAAACTCACACCGGCGGCAGCATTCTCACCAAGACTGCCAGATGGCTCTCGGTTTGAATCCTCACTTTCACCATCTGATAAGCTATTTGTCTGGCTGTAATTGAGACTTTCCTTGTGTTAGGGGGAAAGGACGTCCTGAGCAAACTCTATGCAGGCCTTGTGGACGCCACCCCCCTCCATCCAGACACTGGGAACTACAAATCCCAGGATCCCCAGAGGAAGGCTGCGAGGACCTGAGGGCGGAGTTAAACAGCCATGTTTGGGCATTTGTGAATATAACCAGCCATGTGAGTGGGTCTCTTGCGGGCGCTCTCTCTCTCTCTCTCTCTCTCTCTCTCTCTCTCTCTCTCTCTCTCTCTCGGCCAGGCAGGTGTGGTCTTGGCAGGTCATCTGGGATTACAGGTTGGTGGAATGGATAGGACACATTTAAGAATTAATCTCTCTCTTTTCTCCCTGAGTTGTTTGTTTCCTCATTTCCCTTCCCTTGTAAATAAACCTTTGACTAACCTTTTGTGTGTGCCTGCAGTTTAAGTGCCCTTTAAGCGCACGGGTGAGGACCCACAGTCAGACAACATGTTTTATATTGGGGTTGCCCTGTAGCAATTGTAGTCAACTTACCAACACATTTCTGAGGGGCCCATCACCAAAGTATTGCCAGGGTGTCAAGCCAGAGGTTTCTTCCTAGACTCACACAAAGGAAAAGGAGGAATGGCAAGGTGATGAACCTGACCCTCGGCAGCTGCCCCACCCTCTCCTTGCACCAGCACCGGGCGGGGGTGTGTGGGCATGTGACTCCGGCTCCCTAAGAAGCCCCTGGTGACCAAGACAAGGGGATTGCTAGGAGTGTCAGGCAGGAACCACAAAAAACCAGGCTGTGCTCCGCAGCCTATCTTGAAGCTTCCAAGACCATCCATAAAAGCACTTGGTACTTAGTGCTTGGTGGCCACCATCATCATCTCCATCATCATCACTGCTTTGAACTTAGAAGAATGAACTTTTTTTTTTATTAAAAAGATTTATTTATTTATGCATATAAGAGCTGGGGTACAGGCCAGAGGTGTGGGGGGTGAGAGGACTCCCCAGAGACAGAGTAGGGAACAGAACAGGCAGATTGACTGAAGCACACTGCTGAGGGGAGCAGTGGGTGAGTCAGGAGAGGTCTGCTACACCAGGTGGGTTGCTCCCTGGCTGGCGGGGGGCTGGGGATCAAACTTGTGCTGCAGAGGCTGCGAACAGCTTCATAGGTTGTGTCTTAACCCCTTGCGCCGCCATAGAGGCCCAGAAGAGTGAACTAGTATTTGTGCTTTTATTTGCTTAAGTCCATTAATGTTTATTTGGTGCTTGACACAGTCTGCCACATATAAGATGCACAGTGAAAAAAAGACTGAATGAAAACATCAGTGAATGACTTTCTCTCTGCCATGTGTGTAGGAGCAGCATGTTCCAGAAAGCTCCATGCACCCAGCCTGGCTCCACACACTGTGTAAAGAAGCAAAACCGGGCCTGGCAGCCCCGGTGGACACCACCGTCTTGCCCGTGAACCTTCTCAGCCTGACCCCATGCATACTGACCTACCTCTTTTTTTTCTTTCCTGGATTGTACCCCCCATATATGTATCTTCTTACAACACTGGCCAGCACAAAATCTCTCGGTACTAGATCACACTTGTGATTTTCATGTTATTTCCAGAGAAGTGATGTCTCTCTAAATATCCAATCCTATCCTTTGTGGGAAATGCCAGACTCCAGCTTCCTCAGCCTCAGGTTCCTGCTTCCTTCCCTCGGACAGCTACCTCTTCAGCAGTAGCTTCCATGGAAGCACAAAGCCACTAGGCACATTGTCAATAAGGAAAGAATTCTGTTAAAAATTAGAAATCCTTCTTGTTTGCCTCTCAACATTCAGCCAGTTGACATACTTGCCATGTCTTCTACAAACATGTCATTTGTCCTAAGAGCACAAAGCCTTGGGAAGCAGTCATTTGGAGAGTTGAATTTTCTCTTTTTCATGATAGATAGCACTTAGCTAATGTTGCAAAATTGTAAAGATTGAACTATTTGAAAAAAAAAAAAAGGAAAGAAAGAAAGGAAAGAAAACCATTAGGACGTTGATGGCCAGCTACTTTCAGACTGGTGACAATGTGTCCCTAGAATTTCAGGGAAGTTTTTGAATTTGAGCTGGAAAGATCAGTGTGATTTCTGCCACATGGGGAACAAGGAAGAATTTGCTGCAATAGACAAAGTAGACAGTACTGCCCCGAGCCAAAGTTGTGGCGACAGGGATAGCTGATAAGAGGGGCAGAAATACAGGTGCATTAAAAAATAAGATTGGTGATTGAATTTTGGAGTACAAAGGAAAGAAAATATTGAAAGATGACTCCATCTGATGTTGTTAAGGTGCCGCCTGCCTGATAAAGAGCTCTTATGCACAATGGCAGATTTTCGTTGGCGCTGTCCGTGAGTCGATGGCTGAGCAGTACTCTGTCCAACAGAAAGAGCATACACAGAGAGTTCGTGGGAGTGTTAGCTCTGTGCTCTGCCATGGTGGTGTTTTGCTTTTAGGTTCAAACAGAGATTGGAGGGCCTCCCCTGGTGGCGCAGCGGTTGAGTGCTGGACTATGAAGCTGCCCGCAGCCTCTGCAGCACCGGTTCGATCCCCAGCTGCCGGGGAGAGTCCCACATGGTGCACAGACCTCTCCTGCCATGCCCGCTGCTTCCCTCAGCAGTGTATTTCGTCGGTCTGCCTGTTCTGTACCCTGTTCTATCTCTGGTGAATTCTCTTACCCTCCCGCGCTTCTGACTATACCCAGTGCTTGCATAAATAAATAAATAAATCTTTTTAAAAAAAAAAAAAACAAAAAAACAGAGATTGGAGTTTCATTCTGTAGAGACAAGGGACCCACCTTTATGAAATGTGTGTGGATGACGATGACCTTGAGCAGTGAGTGTCATTTACACCACATCTGATGGCTGGCATCAGTTTTTAATTTTTCACATTTCCAAGAGTGCAGGGTTGCTATGCAGCCAGGATGTTGGAGAATTTGAAATGTAAATGTGCATGATAAGAAACAATCAAGTCTCAAACACTGCAGTAGGATTTGGAAAATGGGATGGAGAACAGAAGAGAAATAAAGGATAGGAAACAAATGCCGTGCAATGTTGACATGAGGACATAATTAAGACTGAGTCATGTATGTCTGGAAGAGGACAGAGCACAAGAAGAGGGCTCTCTAAGAAGCCCACAGGAAGCCGTGCTGGACATAAGAACAGCATTTGAATGAGGGTCAAAGTGAAACTTTACGACTGAAACTCTCACAAAAAGGTACAGGATGGAAGATGTCAGTTCACCACAGGAAAGATTTGGTCATCTGAGTTGTTCAAAGATAGTATTAGGTGCACTCCGGTGAGACACCATGCGATCAGGGGCCCTACAGAGGGGCTGGGGCCCATGCAGAGCTGCTAGGCTGGGAGACCGGGCAGGTGAAGTAAGGCTGCTTGCAAGTCTGAGATCCTCAAGGGCCCCCCTTGTCACCCTCACACACACAGCAGACACTGGCACCCACTGATTTTTGTGGCCTTATTTCCATGTACCCGTAAGTAGTCCACAATGCAAGCCAATGGTTCTACTGGACAATCTTTCTACACGTTTTTGGTGCTTTTCCCCTTCTCATCAGATTTTTCTTAGCTTCCCCCCCTCCTCGAAAAAGAAAATGAGTCCTCTGGCATTTGATTTTATTCTTGCCATGGACTATTGCTGCCATGCGTCTGCTCTTATTCATGTCCTTCCTCTTCCTCCTGCTCTCGCTCTCTCCCTCTCAGAATAACTGAATATTCAAGTTGAAGCGCTGCCGTGATATTATTTAGACATAAGGATATTTTTCTTGATCATTAATAGCAACTCATCTTCCCCAAACTTATAAAATTCAAACTAGGGGTGTTTCCTCTCTCCAAGTTACAACAAATTCACATCTGTCAATGGACATATCTTAAAGTCTTCTCCCTAAGGTGCATTTCTTGCAAGTGTCTGTCTTAGGTATCTCACACCAGGTCCTGCTGACGACGAGGGCTCCTGTGCAGATGCTAAGTGGTCAGCAAATCGCCCTTCTACACAAAGAACAAGTTGCTGCCCTGAAGCACTGCACATTTCAGGACAAAACCACTACTTGCAAGCTGACACGTCATCATATCTGAGTGGTGTGTGCGGCTGGATTTGTTAACTAAGCAAGGGCCTATGCATACTTTGTTAAGTACTGCAAATATATATTTTAGTAAAGCTTTAGTAAATATATAAAGTGCAAAACTCTTCAGTATTATGTATTTATTAAAAAATTTTACAAGCTATAGCCATGTGAAAAAAATTAATTCAATTGCATGAATATACTGAATTTGGTCCACTCCCAATGCCACTCATGATGACTAAGACGCGAGCCCTGGTCACCAGCTAGTATCAAGCACCACTTCTTTCCCTTTAGTATTGGTCGCGAGAATGAAAAGAAAGAAACTTCATTGCTGCAGGTTCAAGACCGTCATCGGCTGGACGTGGCTGCTGTGAGGGCTGGGGGTGAGGCCCTGCATGGGGTATCTTGTCTGACACCCGGTAATGAGACACCTAACTGGGTGCATTCAATACCCTGAATGTTCACGAAATAGAGAAAACTGTAACATTTATCACTTTTTTGTTCTTTTCACTTGAACAGTGTGACGGGTGCCATCTTACTGGCTAACGGACAGCACCAGGTGATTTTGTCTCCCTGCCTTCATTTCCTTCTCTGTTGAACTAGGTGAGGAATACTCACCTAATCATTAATAAGTCGATAATTAATAAGTCAATAATCCCATTAAAATCGTTAGGCAAAGAGACCCTAGAGACATAATTGACAGAATACTTCCCAGAGATTTATAGTAACGAAAGACATAGTCAATTCTAAGGGCACATCAGTTTTTAAGAGATCTCCAACTTCCCAAAACTGATTTCACAAAGATTCCAAGACCGCTGTATGTTAATTCACGGTCTTGATAAAACACTTCAAATAGCACACCTTCCATGGATCATACCACCTCAAATGAGTAACACTGGACCACTTCACCCAAACACAGAAAATCACAGATCCCTTAACTATCTATCAGTGGCAAATTTTTAAACTTTCCAGACTTTCCACACTTTTTTTCTGGTTGAACAATTTTTAAGCCAAACAAATGAAGCCACTGTGGCTTCAAAAGGAATAGCTAAATGTTAATAATATTAATTGCATAATTTCAGAGTCAATTTTACATAATACATGCCAAAGATTTTCAACCAAGAAACTCAACACTAATTAGAACTATCTTCTAATTACAAACTAAGTGTGTTAATTCTTCAAATGTGTTAGATTCCCTCACACGGATGTTTATAATGGAAATTCTTGCATTACAAACTCTCACTTAACAGGCTTGCTTGGCATATTATGCATCGGGCATGGAAATTATTTATTTAGTGAAACATAGCTATACCAATATTGACATAATTTTTATACTGAGTGACTATTACCCTGGAAAGGTTTTATGTGGAATGAATTACGCCTTCTTTTTAAAATATCAGAAACTCAGAGAAATTTAATAATGCAATAGATTTTCCAGTAAAAGTAGGTGAAAAGAGTAAGCTGGCATTCAGAAATAGGTTCACAGACATGATTCTCCATAACAGGCTGACAAATGTAGATAAATGTCACATTTTAGATACCTCGCAGGTAGGATATTTGCTCCCTGAGTAATTATCAAGATGAGGAGAACACTGTTCTCCGCGCAATCTACAACTGTGCTTGTGTCAAAATATCAAGCTGGCAAGATAAATGGGGAATAATTAGCAAGAACAATTTTTAATCTCTGTACCTGTTGTTATTTAGAGGAATTGCTGGAGAGAACTATGAAATTAGTTGGGATAAAAAGATTGGGAGCTATTGAACTTTAAACAAGTAGTCTTTTCTGAAAGAATTATGTATGGAAACAAAAATACCCTGAAAATTAAATTTCCTCAAAATGGAAGGCCTTAATTTGCTCTGTATCTTATTAAAATTTTTTCCAAATAAATCACATGGAAATGATTATTTTTAACTCGTCTTATCAAGTAATTCTGAAATAAACGTCAAATAGCACTAGCCAATAGAAACCAAACAAATTTATTAAACTAAGATAATGTATGGAATTATGAGTTAAAAAAGGATCTATGGTTTAGTGACTGCACTGTGCTTAATATGTCATGTGGACACTGAATTGTTTTACTTTGTTATAATATGTTAGCCCATTCTTATCTATTTCATTTTACTTTTCCAATCCAATTATGACACTATCATTCTTTTGTTCCACTTCTATAAAGAAGAACTAAACTCCAATTGTCCATGAGGACGATAATTTCAAATTGATTAATCTGAGCAGTAATTTTTGAAATAAAAAATAGTAAGTTTATCGGAGACTGAAGCCCAAAACTGGTTTCACATATTAATTTATTGACTATTGTGTTTTGTAGAGAACATTGTTTAGAAATGGCTCTCTATTTTTACATACATTAATATATCACAAATAATTTGCTTTACAATATCCATGTAAATGCCCATCCATGGTCATGCAGATCCCAGTTATCTAACTGAACTATAAATTTTTGACAAAGTTAGTTTTATAATGAACAAAGGCTGCTCCAACAGTCTTTGGTTTAACCTCTTCTTCCCTTTATGATTTTGCTCTACTCTCAAGAAATGGGTGGAAAAACTGGTCAAGCAATTAGAAGCAGGAAAAGGAGAGATTCTAACCCTCTTAGAAAACAAAGCTTTGAATCAAACTAATTTAGATTTGAATCTTGACTACCCCCGAGTGACCATGAGCAAAGCACTAAGGTTCTGAGCTGGAGTCCCTGTCTGTGGACGACGGAACACTCGCTCCCTAAGGAGGGAGGCTCCATGCTTGAGAAACCACGATTTCTGTGTTCCGGTTTCCAGATGCTGGATGCCCGGGTCGCCAGCTGGGCTAGACTGCGTGGCATCAGCGCATTTTCTACATTTTTAAATCAGGATGTCGACAGCACATCACAGTTTTATTAACAATACTTTGCTCTTCCTCAGGACCGCATGAAACATAAAGTGTGTTCAACGCTTCTGTACGTCTTAGGTTTGACAAAACACACAGGGAACACACACAGCTTTCGAAACGTTCTCCGGGAAAGAACTTTTCTGGGAGCACCTGGTCCCCAAGGTGTTTCCACCACGTACCCGCCTTTTATTGATGGCGGCGAGAAGAAAAGCTGCTGGAGTCGAGTGTACCGAGACTGGGCCACCCCCGGCAGGCAGCAGAGCTATGTGCGCCAGGCCCAGGTAATCGTCTGCTTGGCGCTTTGAAGCAGGTGAACTTGCTGCTCGTGTTCTGTGCTCAGAGTTTTTCTCAAGCTCTCATCGATCGCTACTGCATGATGGAAATTGATGGTGTGAAAACATTTTTGCTTTCTAATGCACACGAGTCTGGTGCAGGGGGCACCGCGACTTTGATCTGACAGCAGATAATAATTGTTAAGGTGGATCAATGCGACTTCCATTTACTTCAGCACATTAAATAAAAGAAATCTGTTGATCAAAACTGCAGCAGAACTACTCTCGCTGGCCCGGCGGTTGCCGGTCCAGAGCTCCTGGCGCTCAGGTGTGCCGGCAGATCTACCTGATCCTTAGGCCCCGACCTTGGCTCCGTCCCCTCACAGAAGCTTGGGCAAGTCACTGGATCCAGTTCTTAGCTTGTCTGGAGAGTGAGGATAACAGTTCCAGAGGTGAGACTCCCTGTGCTTCCTCTCACTGGTCTGAAGGAGGTTTAGGTCTTGCTGTGATCGCTCAGGAGACGCCAGGTCTGTCTTTGGCGGCCAGGCACCGAGGCCCTCGGCTCTCAGACCCACCCGACTCTGCGGTGACGCCTGCTCACCGTGGGCTAATCTTTGGAAAACCACATAGAACTTCCTGATTTTATTCTCCACTTACTATAGATGGTCAACTCGTTAGATGGCGTGGTTCAACTCTGAAACGGCCACGGAAAACTCCAGACCTTGTCGCTGTCGTCAAGACTCTCCACGGCGTCGGCCTTCTGAGTTCACCTGGGCGAGCGAGCGGTGTCCTTTGCAGTGTTAACAGTGGACACAAGCTTCGTGGTCCGGCCGTGGCCACTCCCAGCCACGTGTGGTGACTCATCCCGGGATACAGATGTCCCAGGCTCCCTCCCTCCCGTGGTCTAGTCAGAGCCAGAGCCAGCCTAGTGAGGCACAGCTTCCCAGGGGCTTTGTGGGTAGAGCTGAGGCCACCAATCAGCTGGTGGGAAAGTGGGAAGATGACCCAAGATCACCCCAGGAGGGCGAGGCAGGTGAGAAGAGCAGGGAGGGAGGGCAGGGACTGGATGCCTGAGGGTCTGGCCCGCCCCTGCTGGCTGAGGCCAGGGGCCCAGGGAAGGCTTGTGTCCCGCTGCCTCAGCACAGGTCTCGGCCTCGCCTTCCGCGCGGCGGCTGCTACTGTATTTATAACAGTAAACGCTGTCCCGTGCAAACACGGACGCGCGATGGTTTCTGTTGGGAGGACTACAAACTCCTCCAAATCCTTTCTGTACACAACGACCGTCCAACTTGCCTCAAGGTGGAAACGAAGCTTCGAGTTGTGGGAGAATTACCAGGCAATCGTCCTGTTTTTATGGCCCAGTTACAGTCTTGCTGTTTACATTTTAATATTGCATCATTAATTCGTTTTTTAATGTGTGGCGAAGATAACTGCGCGTCTCAGGGAGTACGCGGTAAGGTGGGACGCAGGCCTCACCTGGGGGGCAGAGGCCGACTGTGAGAGGGATGCAAAGTCGAAAACTCACTGAATGGGGAGTCATTTTTTGTTCATTGCCATCTCAATACGGATATAAATAGGCTCACAAAAAGCTTATATTAAAGTACTGTATTTAAGGGGAAAAAAGCAAATTGATCTTGGAAGGCTCTGAATAGAAGTCAGTCACAACACATGCCGCCCTTACTTTTTCCTTGATGACTTGGAACATGAATTCAGGATGCACATGCGCATAGAGTGCAGAAAGCAGGCAAGCAGAGGAATAGCAATAATATTTGCCGTTTTCTCAGGAAATAGGCGCATCAGATTTTTCAATTCCTCCTTCTCTGATGGCTGATCTTATGCTGAGCTCTATGCATTCCTTGCTGCCAACGTGAACAATATAGATTTTTTGAGGAAGACAATAAAAATGGAAAGCTGGTTTCATACTAAGTGAAAAAAATCCCCTACTGTTTCGTGTTCGGTGCAAGTCAACCAAAATCGGTGTGGCAGGAAATGGAAATGGGGCTTCCTAAATTGGGGTTCGCTGCATGGTCAAGGTGACAGGGTGCTTCAGAGGTCAGCTGCATGCTCGCTGACTGGCGCTGTCCTGCGCGGTGGCCCCCGACCCGCCATGGAGCCGCGCGGAGGTGGGCAGCTTGGGCCCCACCAGTCCCTGGGCCTTGCTCCTGCTGAGGATCTAGCAGAGGCGGGGGCAGCAGACTGGACATCTGAGCCCCAACCCAGGCTGTCAGTGCCCAGCGTGGGTGCACCTCATGTGGGGAGGAAGCCTGGCGGGGCGTCTGCAGCCTGTGCAACAGGGCTCCCCAGAAGGGCCTGAGCACAGGACCCGGGGACTGCAGGGAGTAGAAGGGATGGGATGGGGTCACAGTGAGCACACAGCATAGAGAGCAACATTCTGTGGGGGGATCCCTGCAGAGCCCTCAGCAAGGCCCCACCCAAGAGGGCTGGGTGCTACACCCCCCGCACCCCTTACAGCCCCTAGGAGCAAGAGCCGGCTGGGATGGCTTCAGGCAGTAAGGTCTCCCCTCTCAACTCCCGCAGTCGGACACCCCATGGGTCAAAGCCTGGTCGGCAAAGGGGGGTTGGGAGCAGCATCTAAGGGGAGAGAGAGAGGTGGAGCCCATCACACCCCTTCACACCCCTTTCCCCACTGCAAACTTCCAGCCCCAGGTGGATCCAAACACAAGTTGAGCATTTTGATTCCTGGTGACAGGTGACATGCTGCTGAGTGCAGGAAGGTGTGGCTGACCCCAGGCCCCTGGAACGAAGTGGGGGGGGTGAAGGGGGAGGGCAACGAGGCCCCGTAAGTCTCGTGTGGCTTCAGGAAAGGCTCCTGGAGAATCAAGCTTCGGTCTGGCCCTCAATCCCCTTTCAAGCTTGTCTTTTAACGATGTCGCGGACTGTGACTATTCCAGATAACAGTGTAGAATGTCACTTGGTGACATTCTTATTTTCTCTGCAGCTTCCTCAGAGACCTCTGAAAGTCATCTGTTGGTGCTTACGAGAGATTTGCATATGAAGGAAAGTGGGAATGAGACTTTAATTATCACAATCCAGAACAGGTGATATTTTAGGTGATTTTAAAAGTCCGAATTATGATGCGCTGGGATACAGGCGCCTCCTTACATGAAAGCTTTAGGAATCTCTGTGTTCTTGTCCAGGCTAAGCGAGACCTTCTGTCGCATGGACAGAGAAGGACGCTGCTTTCTCTCGGGGGACATCTGCCTGCTGCTCACTGGGTCCCACCTTGAGCTTTTAAATATATTAAAGCATATTTTACAGGTTTCTGCAGGCAGATCTTAAAGGTCTTAGCTGAATGGGTGGAAACCTCCTATTTAGAAATGTGCCAGCTCCCAGCTGCAGAGGGCATGCTGCTAGCCAAGGCCTGGGGACCAGGTGGAACAAGATCATTTTGTCTGGTGACCCTTACTGGGGAGGGAGGGCTGGTGAAGTGACGGAGCACACTTAGTGAAACTGGCCTTGCAGACAGTTTGAGTAAATAGCCTCCCCCACCCCACCCCCCGAAACTGGGCCTGCTGGCTGGCTGAAAACACAGGGCTGCAGAAGTGGCACAGGATGGGCAACCTGGGAAGAGCTAGGAGGAGAGAGTGGGATCTCAGAAGGTGCCTGAGAGGAGCTGATGCCTGCATTCACTTCCAGGGAAGAAACAGGTGTCATCTCCAGAGAGCCCCTGGACTGGGCTCAGATGGGCTTTCAAGGTCAAGAACCAGGGTGCAGGTTATGTGACCCATCCCCACATGCTGTGTCCAGCTCCATGCCAGCTCAAGACTTTCATCCCACAGCAACTGCCCTGTCTTTTAGTTTCAGAAATGGCCTGGGGGTTATCTATGCGAGTCTGTCTAGACACCCCAAACTAGCCAACTGGCCTGGGAGCCAGGATGGTGGTCTGGGTGGGGGTCGGTCTGCAATCGGAGGTTCTGTCTGACTGACCCCTGTGGACCAGGTTCCAGGGGCCGACAGTGGAAAAACTACATGACACGGTTAATGCTGGCGAACTCAGATGCCCAGGATGAGACTTGGGCACTAAGATTCTGAAAGAGTCACACCGTGGAGCTGCAATAGGAGCCATTTAAGATCTGAACGTGGTGTCAGTCTGGGAAAGAGGTTGGGGTTTCATCAATTAGGCCTGTGGTTACTAAGCCCTTCAGAGCCCTCTTGTGATGTGAGAGAGGCTCCGAAGCTGGAGACGGCGCGCTGAATAGGGAAGTTGGAGTGTCTCTGCAAATGGGGCTTTAACATCTACAAAATAAATTTCTGGCGTAAGAAGAAAGATTGGCTCTTTGAACGGAACACCCAGTGTGCGTCCAATCCCCTTACTAGATTAGCACATTAATTCTCACAGCTGTCACTTAGTTTTCTTAGGAGAGACGCGCAAAAGCCATCCACATGCAGTTTTCTCCACCACCGCACCGGGTGGGGAACAGAGGCAGCCTCCACTTATCCGCTACAAATCTCCCCCCTGCCACCGCCCAGTGCCCCCATGCTCAGAACGGGACGCAGCGTCCCTTGATCATCGCCTCACCGGGTCCTGCGCTTCTAAATACAGAGAGACATTCCGGGAACAGCTCCCCCTTCCCCCGGGCCACACACAACCAGGGAGATGGACAGAGAAGGCAGAACACGCCCAGATGCTGCCTTTCCCCACGCGGAAGGGGCCAAGAGGACAACGTCGAAGGAGGCCAGTGAAGGGACTTGGCTGGGTGAACGTCGCTGGAGCCCACCCTCCCTGCTGGCCACGTGCACGGCTCAGCCAGTGAAGGTGTCCAGAGGCTCCACCTGGGCTGCATCACCCTCACGTCAGCAGGGACGCGGGTCCCCTCACCCACCCTGAGAGGGTCCAGGCTCCGCAAGCTTTGCTTACCAAGACGACTTGGAACAGGGTTATGGAGCGCGGGGCAGAGTGAGGGCAAGGGGAAGCCTGACACGACTCCCCGAGGGCCTGCTGGTGGGGGACGGATTGCACACCGTCCTGCGTGGCTAAGGCTCGAGAGAGACGCCGGATGGGAATGTCAGGCATGGGTATCTATTCCGGGCAGGACGAGCCTTTCTCCCGGGTGACGCAGGGCGAGGCTGAAAGAGCGAGTGTGGGTTGAGCGGGCGGCTGTGAGTCACCCAACAGGCACGCTCTGGGCACCTGCCGGGCAGGTGTGCGCACTCCATGCGGGACAGACAGCCGGACGCCAGCACTCGGTTCCTGGGCCCAGCGTAACCCAGCAGCTCAGCAAGCTGGAGGGGCCTCAGCCGTGTCACGCTCCCAGGATTCCCTCAGGCAACTGGTTACACCTGAACGCAGGCAGCGTCAGGCTCACGCCTCAGGCCGAGGACACCGGGAGGACAGGTCCAGTCCTTCCCTCAGTAAACCGGGCGCTCTGATGCTTTCCAGTCTAATAAACCTGACAATGTCAAAGGAACTTTGAAGTCAATTTCTAAAATATCCATCATAGACTCGGAAGGGCTTGGAATCCCATGGGGGAAGAAACCTCTACTCCAAAATTAAATTTTAAGCTCTAGGAAATGACCTTTGTAAAGTCAATTGTAAGACAGAAAAACCAAAGATTTTTTTTTTTTGGTGCACAATCAGCTCCCAGAAGCCCATCACCACTCAGGCCCAGGAGTGGGCACCGGCGCGCAGGGGCCAAGGGCCTGTGGAGCTGGTTGACTGCCAGTGTTCGCGTCCTCCTTCGTGGTTGTCTGAAAGATGATCAGCGCAAGACCACTGTTGCTGTCACTTAGAAACTACTGACGTTTCAGGGGCAAAGACCTGGCACAGACATTCTAACATTTTGCAAATTCCCTTTGTTTCTCATGGGCCTGAACTTGACTTAGAAGTTGTGCCTCTTAGTCTAAGTGGCGTCCATTCAGCCTGAGACGCTCTGATCCTCCGTGCTCAGGGACATGGTATTTCATTGCCGAATTTGCTTGTGCTTGTTCTATGACAAAGTTATAACCACACTGGAGTTGCAGAGAGCTGGAGAGTGTGAGGTTTGGGGACAGTTAGAAGAAAGGAGACAGAACAGGGGTTGCTTTCAGCCATGGGGCTGCTGGGTGGGCAGCCAGTTCTGCCAGCAGAGCCCCTAACTCCAGCTAGGAAAGTTCTAGCCCCATTTATTGCCTCATGCTTCTCAAAAGCGATGCACCGCATCATTAATTTTGTAGTTCCATCTGAAAGCTATAAATCGCGCCTTCCTATTGTCTTAATTTTCTGTAACCTTTAATAACATTTGTGAAAGAACACAGGAAAGAAGAAATTGCATTACAGAAACTTCTTTTGCTTTCATCCCAAAGCAGACATTGCAAAGACAGCATGATCGAGGCACCCGCCCCACCCCCCCAAATTTATTGTTTAGAATATAAGAAAATGGCTCAAAGTCTTCGCTGCTAGCTTGGTTCTTCCCAGGCAGAAGACACCCTTCTTTGTCACACTCAAGCTTCTCTTCTTGAATATGGCATACCCCCAAACATCAGCCACATATTCAAGTTTAAAGATTATGCCAGGGAGGGGTGGGTGTGAAAACCAGTTACCTGGTTTTGAATGTCTGCTGGCTCCCCCTATCACCCCTCCCCCTGCATCTGGCAATCAGAGGCAAGAGGAATTCTTGGAAGCAAAGGGATATTATATTTGCAGCTGGAAAAACCCAAAGGCACTGCTGTCCCGTCAAAGATCACAGAAGGGTCAAAGGACGGGTTACCCAGCGGGGCACAGAATACCCAGCTGCCTACCCACAATTCCTGCTAATAATGCTGATGGTCTCTCTGTATTTGTATCTAACAATAATCAATGCGAGTAACGTGTGATGACAGTGGCTGCCTTTTTAATACCCACTCAAGGCCAGGCTGGCCGAGAATGGGCAATGAGACACTGCCTTGCATTGTCACTTCAACTGTGCCAAAGTCACGGTCGTCAGGATTCTGCATAGAGGATGGAGGTTAGGTCCCGAGACGACACCTGGGCTGCCCAGGGTCACAGGTCTCTGGCTCCAAATGCTACTCTTTACGCCTTGCATTTATCTGTCCACGCCTTGCATTTATCTGTGTTTTTTTTTTAAACTATAGTTTAATTCTACCTTGTGAGAAATTATCCCACATAAAAAGAAATATAGAACTGTTCTTTCCCATAGGCTTGGACTAATTCTGTGGGCCTGGTGATGGCTTTCTGTCTCCGTGGAAGTGCACAGGGGACAAGGTCATTGCGTTCCAGGCACTAGTCTTTCATTCTTTCTATCAGTTGTACCTGGTCTCATTCAAAAATATATTCTCTGGTGGGACTTGAGAGAAATGGGTTTGAGTCTGAATTTAACTAGACATTGATGTACAGGAAAGTTAATTAGGGAAAAGAGGAAACATGGAAATGTGGGGAATCATTCTCAAACACATCAAAAGTGAGGATGGATTTTTGTCTAATGCTACGTGCTACATGTTTCTCATGTAATTTTCATTTAAAATAGATGTATCCGGGCCTCCCCGGTGGCGCAGCGGTTGAGCGCTGGGTTGCGAAGCTGCCCGCGGCCTCTGCGGCGCCGGTTTGATCCCCGGCTGCTCCCCGGCCACCGGCAGAGGATCCCACATGGCGCGCAGACCTCTCCTGCCGCCCGCTGCTCCCCTCAGCAGTGTACTTTGGTCCTTCTGCCTTCTCTGCTCCCCGCTCTGGCTCTGGTGAATTCTCTCACCCTCCCGCGCTTCTGACTGTACCCAGTGCATGTATAAACAAAACAAACAAACAAATAAATAAATAAAACATGCCTCTATAAAAAAAAAAAAAAAAAAAAAAATAAAATAGATGTATCCACTACTAAAGACACCTGCTTACATAAGAGAAGTATAGATGGTTCTGTGAATATGAATACATAAAGCAGGATTTCCTAAAAATGAAATGAAAGCAAAATTATTTTGGTAGTGAAAACACCACTGTGCTGGGAACTCTAGTGATTAGCTCCTTCTGGTAGAATTGGGTCTGTGGTAGCCTGGCCACTTGGAAGAATGGCTTGAGGTTAGAAAGCTAGCATGCTCCAATTTTATAATATGACCCTGTGGAAATGCAGTCAGTGGCATTGTGGCATTGTACTGACAGGTTTTTCAGATAAGTAGAAAATGAAACTGAAGCTAATATTTTCTCCTCAAATGTCAGAAAGATATTGAGCTGAGAAATAGTTGGATGTAGAATTCCTGGCACATGCACTCAGAAATGTTCCAAAAATAATTAGCGAGGTTGGGGTCCATGGGTATGAATCCCTCCCATGGATAAGATCTAAGAGGGACATACTCTGAAAGTGAATCACTCCTTTTGTTCACATGTGAGCTGAAAAATTAAATGGAAAGTATAATGAGGAAGATGTGGAAACCAGTTGCTTCTGTCTACGAACCTGTCCTCCCAATGAGATTTATCTGCCTTGTTGGCAGCTGCACTTATTCTTCTGCACAGGTTTCCTTGAGGATGAGGGAGCTTGTAATTGTCTTTTGAATATCACTGTTTTTCTTTTATACAAAGACACAGAATGATGTTTAGATTTAAGCTACACCTTCCACTGTGGGACAAGAAGATCATTAAAAATGTGTAGGAACAGCCTACTCCCCTCAGGCTCAGCAAGGGAGGAGAATGGGGGAGACTCATCTCTGTGAGGTCAGGTGTGGAGACCCAAGTGGATACCGGAGCAAGGTTTCAGGGGGCAACTCTTAGGAGAAAATGGAAATATTTATAGCACACATAAATGATGGTATACATCCATATGGGTTTCTGTGAGGATTACAGAGGAAACACTTGCAAATCACACACTTACAAAATGTTCCCCAAGACTTTGGGGGTCTGATTTCTTCTATTTCTTTAATCATTCTAGACTTCCCTATCTCTGCATCAATCTCCACCTCCACCTCCATCATCATCACCATCTCCACCTCCATCATCATCACCATCTCCATCTCCATCATCATCACCATCTCCATCTCCATCATCATCTCCATCTCCATCATCATCACCATCTCCATCATCATCACCATCCCCATCACTATCTCCATCTCCATCATCATCACCATCTCCATCTCCATCATCATCTCCATCACTATCTCCATCTCCATCATCATCTCCATCTCCATCATCATCACCATCTCCATCATCATCACCATCCCCATCACTATCTCCATCTCCATTATCATCACCATCTCCATCTCTATATCACTATCTCCATTTCCATCACCATCTCCATCAACATTACATCTCCATCTCCACTACCCTCTCCACCTCTCCATGCATCTTTATTATCTTGATCTCTATCACCTCTGTTAGTGCCTCCCTCAAGTTAGCTGGAACCTAAATACAATGGATGAACAAAGGGTTTCTTGTCTGAACTGCAGTTGAGAATGTGTGTACGTGGAGCCATTTGGGGTTGGTTACATGTGGATATTTGATGCTGCTACACAGTCAATTTCTAAGTTATGACTCAAAAATATTTAAATAAGCCTTTTCCATAAAGTAGAAATGCAGTTACTAAAACTTTCAGTTTAGACTGTAAGAAACTCATTTAAAAACACCCAATTTTTAATTTCTGAAAGTATAACCATCTTGTTTATTTTATTTTTTCAATTTTTAATTTAATTTTATTTTTATATTCCCCATACAATTGCAACCCCCAGCAATTCCACTCCTAGGTATTTACCCAAAGGTCACAGAAACATCAATTCCAAAGAGCACCTGCACCCCTACCTATGTTTATAACCATCTTGTTTAAATGTCCACATTAACATACAGCTTCCAGATATTCTGGACTGGATATCATATAGCCTTTAGATATGTTGGAATGAACATCAACTCACTCTATTGTGAGTGTTCTTAAGCTCCCACAATCCCAGTTCAAGTTGTTTGTACTAAACATGTTTAGTATTAAACATACAGGTAGGTCCTACTATTGGAGACAGCTAAAGACTTTCTGAGGATTCCACCATTTCCTGAATAGTCTGCGGGTTAAGCAGACTTTCAATAGCAATTTAGGAATAATATGAAAAAATAGTGCTTCCTAATAGAAGACTTGTATGAAGTGGGAGCTTCCATCTATTCAGACTCTTACTGGATATTTTCTCATACGTACACCAAGCAGACCATCCGGCAACATTTTCATGCAGATTCCAGTAAATTACTAGTTTATTTACTGTCAGGAATTAACTTCAAATGTTGACTTCATTGTTCATATGAGAATTATGGAACTTCAAAGTTAGCAACATAAAAGAAAATTAGATTTACATGATGTCAGGAAGCATGAGAGGAAAATCACAGTCTCAACGAGCAGATGTACCCCCACCGAATACCCAGAGAGCACAATCGCGTGAGAGCAGCAGAACTTTTCAAAACTTGCATGATATTGCTTTAGACAAATGGGTTGACATGTAAATATTTCTAATGAGTACTTACCATTAGCTGAGCATCTACAAATTTTCCAGGTTTTTTGATGGGAGAACCGATATTAAAACTTTCCAAAACAAGAGTACCAAATTGTAATAGCACAAATTTAAAAAATTCATCTTTATCCAGATAATAAAAGCTGAGAACAATTTTAACAAAAAGTATCTAAAAGGCAGAAAAAACTATCAAGAGAAAGGACAAACTCAAAACACACTAATGTATTCAAAAGACTATTAAAAAACTTTACAATTTAATTATTGGAAGATTCTAGAACTGCTTCAGTGCTTCTGTACTGAGGAAGTAAGCTGTACGTGTGAGGAGTAATAAATGAAATTGTTAATTTTACTGTTTCCCTAGGGAGTAGCAAGAGAAGGGGTGGGAGTTATGCTATTTAGATTTCCAAATGGATCCTAGTTTATATGCAATAATAAATCCTCAATGTGTTGCTAATTAACTCTACTTCAAACCACTCCCTTTTTTTTAGGGCTTAAAAGACATTTCGACTCCTGGGATGACTCACCATTCATATTCTTAAAGATGTTCAGGATGGGGAGGATTTGACGGTAATAGGGCACCAAAGCTTCACCCACCATCTCAGCTGACACCACCAGATGCTGGAGGACTTTGAGGGTGACACAGATGACCTGTCGGTTTCGGAGGTTCAGCGCATCTGTACAGAAGGAGAAGGAACAAGCAGGAGAGAGAAATGTATTCATCCCTAGACATTAAAGTGAAGACTTAACTCCGTCAGTCTCGCAATGCGCTGAGCCCCATCCTCACAGTGCCCAAGGAGGCACCGTCACCCTTAATGCCGCACTGGGACTTTCCCGCGTACTCTTTGCCCCCCTGCGAGTCCTGATTCCTCGCCAGCCCTAGAAAAGTAACTCATCCCCATCACAGAAGAGGCAGTGATGGATGGGTGGGGTGCATGGCCAAAGATCGGTCAATCCCTGGCATTAAAGGCGCCACGAAGGTTGACAGCAAAGGGGCTTGTGTGCAACAATTCCTCTCAGTCAACAACGCACACTAGTCCTGAGTCATTACCATACAACAGACATTATTTTAGGAAGAGGATTGGGTACTGTGTGTGTGAGTAGAACCTGATAAACACCGCGAATATTCTTGGTAGAAGACACTCTATTCAGACTCCCAAGAAAGCAGCGAAAACACTTCTAAAAATCCACGACTTTATATCCACAGCAAATAACTGAGAACAAAGGAACGCAGAGCGAAAGAGCAATCCTGAAGCTCAGGAACAAGCTGTCTGCAGAAGGACAGGAGACTCTGGGGGTGCCGTGTGGTCCCGTGGGGGTGCAGGGGGCCAGGGACCAGGGCACCACAGCTGGCGCGATGCATTTGGTAGACCCCCACACTTTCTTAGTCTCCCCAATCACAGGAACTCGTTTACTGTCGAAGATGACTCAAAGCCCCAATATTTAAGCAGATGACAGAGGACACCTGTGAGAGAATGTCCAGGGCCGGGATGGAGGCAATACGATGACCGCGATGATGCCAGGACAGAGTCAAGGGTGGTTCTAATTTGTGAGATGTTCTCTCTTGCAAAGAAAAGACTCTCTCTGGCCTCACATTATGTGCCCTTGACGGGCGAGCAAGGGGCGCAGCTGCCGGCAGGGGAGAGGCCGCGGTGGTCGGGGGTGCGCGAGGGCTGTCCCGGCGTGGTTCTTCACGCCAACTCCCCTGCCCAAGAGTCTGGACCTTGCCAGCACCTCAAACTCAGTTCATGCCGAAGTTGTTTCCTCTATAAATGTGTTCTTTTTCTTCCCTCTATAGCCATATTTACCAACGATACAACCAGGTCCCCAGCCACTTCGGCTCAAAAACTGCTTCTTGTCTCATATTCCTCACGCTACAAGGTGTGTTGTTGTGCCTGTGCAGGAGAATCTGTGTCCTCGCATGCACACCACTGCTCCGCTGGCCTGGGCCTTCTCTTCCCGCTCCCCCTGCAGGCCTGGGCCTTCTCTCCACGCTCCCTCCACTGGCCTGGGCCTCTGTCCTCTTCACTTGTCCCTCCATCCTCAACTCCAAGTCTTCTGGCTCTGGGTCGACTTCCCACTGCCCCTGCTCTGGGGCTGGTTTTCCAATCCCATCTGCACCCCCCCATCTGTCTTTGCACCCCTACTGGACTAATCTTCCTAGAGCAAATCTGATCTCACCACCTGCTCCAAGAGCTCAGAGTCCCCTCCCACCCATTTCCTTCAGAATAAAGTACAAACCAGGCAGGCACAGGGTTGACACATGGGATAAGCTTGAATCAGACTCTTCTCAATTAGAAATCCTCAGGTAAACGTGTCACTTGGTGGTTTCACAGCTATTTGCTCTGGTCTCACTGGGAAGTTTTTTTTTTTTTAATTAATTTTATTTTTATATTCCCCATACAATTGCAACCCACTTATTTTGACCCCAATCCCTCCTTCCCCCGTAGAGTGTCTCTGGTTCATAGTTCTTTGTTGATTTTGATATTTTCTTTCTTATGGTTATTCTTTTTTCCTGATCCCTTATTTAAGTTTTCTAGACTCCTGCTATGAGTGAGACCATCTGGTATTTTTCTTTTTCTTTCTGGCTTATTTCGCTGAGCTTGATCCCTTCCAGCGCCATCCATGTTGCTGCAAATGGCATGAGTTTATCTTTTTTGATGGCTGAGTAATATTCCATGGTGTATATGGACCACATCTTCTTGATCCAGTAATCTATTTTTGGGCATCTGGGTTGTTCCCATAGCTTAGCTATTGTAAACAGTGCTGCTATAAACATAGGGGTGCAGGTGCTCTTTGGAGTTGATGTTTCTGTGTCCTCTGGGTAAATACCTAGGAGTGGAATTGCTGGATCCTATGGAAGCTCTATGTTTAGTAGGTCAAGAAATCTCCACACGGCTCTCCATCTCACTGGGAAGTTTTTAACAATAGTAAGTTGTGGTCAGTTTCATTCCCTCTGACAAGATGGGGCTGAGGGATGAAGACCCCTCTGGGCAGCCCATGGCATCAGGTGTGGTCCAGATTACATCCCTGCTTAGTTTCATAGTGAACAAAAATGGAATAAATAGAGCAGGCTCAGTTTTGGGCAGGGAACTGACCTAAACATTTCTATGGCATTCAGTTGCCGATGGCTCATCACAACAGTTTCTATACACACAGCAGACCACACCAGATATCTGAAAAACACCTGAAAATAGAATATTCTCATTTTTCCTACAATCTATGAAAATGAGCTACTCCGACCAGTGCTGCAGAGAAGCAGAGGAAGAAGAGAGGGACAGGGCATGCTGCTAACCACCTCCCAGGCAACGCTGATGGTTGCCCTTCTGGTTTTAGACAATCTGCAAGTGGTTTTGTTTTTTCAAGAAGCCAGGGGTGTCCTAACCTTGCCTACCAAGCAAGTCCAGTTCAACAGAAGAGAATTGGGAGCCTGCAGAAACACTGTTCTGGGGATGACAGGCAGTGGGCATTCTGTCAAAATGTCCATCCATGAAGCTAAACAAGCTTTGGTTTCAGGACCGCAACAAATCCACGGGGTGGCTCACACAACTGCCGTCAGCATGCACCGAGCATCTCTAATGTGACTTCGCTGAGTGCTGCACATTCATGCCCCTTGGCCTCCTCCATCAAATATGCAGAGGTTATAATCTGTGCTACTCACTGTTTAAGGGATTGGAGACAGAGAAGTGAACAAGACAACTACGGCACACGTCCCCTTGTGGCTTGCCAGGTGTGGATGAAGATAGTGAACAAAACTAAAAGTGTGATGAATACTGATAAAAAGGACAGATATTCAAACAGCATGTCAAAAAGGACATGTGCCCTAGTTTGGAGAGTAGGAAAGGCCCCCTACAGACGGACAGGCCCGAGGGGGTAGAGATCATTCCAGAAGAGGGAAGAGCACACTAGAGCCTGCTTTTCCTGGATAAAGGAGCTCTTACTGCAAAGTCTTCTCAGCTCATAGAGATAAAGTTCTACTCAGTGATGTGGGACTAAAGCCCTAGCCAGCAGAGAAACAATCTTCTAAATGGTTTTCTCTTTGTGTCTGTGCTTCTCTTGGGATCACTCTGAAGTGGTGGGAAGACGTACGTGGGTGTGTGAAGACGTGTTATAAAAGGAGAGTGAGGTTGTAAGCTCAAGTTTAGTCCAAGCTAAAGGACCCCCTAGGTCCCATCTTGCCTTATCATCCATAAAGAATCAGATGCTTAAGACCCTGGTTTCTGCCTTGTCTCTACTCATCGCTGCTTCCCACCCCACTTATTACAGCCACATCCAGCTAAATACTTTTTAAAGTCCTTAGTGAGGAGAGATTATACATTGAGACCGAACCACCTGGCTGTGGCGTTCATATCTTCTTATGTATTGAAGCAAATGAATAATTGAGTGCATGCAATTCTCATTCCATTTTGTGTTTTGCTCTTTTAAGCAAGTCTGTCTGTTGACATCATAAGGTCAGTTAGTAGAACCCATTGCAAGCATCAGAAGAGAAAGCACCCTTCATGTGGGTGGCACACATCTGAGGGGGTGCAGGAAAGTTCCCCGCAGCCGTAGTACCCCTGGGACTGGTGTCCTATTTGGATATGCGTGACAAAGCTCGTAATCAGACAGGCTAGAGCATGCTTATCTACCACCGATGTTAGAGAAAAGTGTTGTCATATAGACGATATTGCTTAAAGAGCAAGTTTTGCCTATCTATCACATACAATGCACATATATGTATGAATAATAACAATATTCAACTTTTCTTGGTTAGTCTTATGCCTATATGCATACCAAGTTGATCATTTGGGGATAAACTGACCATCTCTCTCACTAGGGATGGTAATAATAGATAGCAGGAAATAATTCATTCCGTTGCTATTCTGATTGGATTAAATGTTGCGATAAATGTTGTTTTTTTAAGATTTATTTTATTTATGCATACAAGAACTGGGGTACAGGCCAGAGGTGTGGGGGGTGAGAGGATTCACCAGAGACAGAGTGGGGAACAGAACAGGGAGATTTATTGAAATCCACTGCTGAGGGGAGCAGCGGGGAGACAGGAGAGGTCTGCTGGGCCCTGTGGGTAGCTCCCTGGCTGGGGATCAAACTCAAGCTGCAGTGGCTGCTGACAGTTTCATAGTGCTGCATCTTAACCCCTGCACCACCAAGGAGGCCCCATGATAAATGTTATTGGATTAACAATGATCCACAAGTAAAATGACTGAACCATTGTTACTCTCAATGATGCCTAAAACGGGGCTCTGAGACCTCTTGAATGACCAGGCATGGCGTCAAAGCCCCTGCAGTCACTGGGTAATACAGGCAGGGTGTGCATTATAAAAGCCCCTTAACTTCATCCAAGAAGGATGTTTTAATATTGTCCATTTTCATTTTAGTTTCCTCTATTTTTCTTCCCTGGTCTCGGGGAATTAAGACATGCCATTAAATTGGAAGTCTTTTTATTCTTACTGGCCTAGTGTAACTAGATGAAAAAGAGATTTTTTTTGTGTGTGTGGGGGGAACAAAGTTCTTTTCCTTTGAAAAAGTATGTTAACAGATATAAAGAGAATATGATTCTGTAGCTTGAAAGAGAAGAAATGTGTTTATCCTGTGTTGATGGGCCTGAAAGCTACTGTCAAGACATAAGTGAGGACTTTGAACTCAAGATTTTAGGTTTAGAAAAGAGTCTAACATAAAAAATCTTCTGACATTACAGACCAACCAGTGGAAACTTTCCATTCAGAAAATTGGATTTCTATTGTACTGCTTACTGCATTCAAGTGTAATCAACAAGATAGAAATTCCAGATATCTAGAAATTGCTGAAGAATAAGGAAAAAATAATTTAGCGTCAAAGTGGTAAAACTTATTCATCTTAGATGGCTATAAGTTCTATGCAGGATTTTCTCAAGCATAAAATCCAATATTGCTATGATTTTTGCAAAGAGAATATTTCCTTCTATCAGACAAGATTCTCTATGTGGAGTGAGGAGAAGTGAAGGGATTTCTACTTCTTTTAAAACTAAACCACCAACCAAAATGCAAGAACAATAAATTCTTAAAAATATTGTGGACACATGCTGTACATGATAATATCCTTGATATACAAATAGCCCTCATCGACTAATGAAAGATTGAATCTTCTAATTAAAAATTGGGCCCAGGACATGAATAGCTAAAACACAAGTTAATACATACAAATGAATAATTACTGCTCTAGAATGTTCAACTTCATTGTTATAATCAAATGAAATTAAATACTACAGTACTTTATAATTTTGAATATTATATTAACAAAAAGAGTTTGAAAATGTAATACTCGGTGCGGAAGCCAGACTGGAAAAAGACACTCTCATGACACTTCATTACAATCCATTGCAGCCTTTCTGTAGCAAGATGCATTTAACGCTCTATGCAGATGTGCTTATAACACGCAACCCAGCATCAAGTGTAAGGAAGGATGCAACTGTGCAGAAAGGGTTATGAGGGGGAAGCCATAGAGAGTATTATTTAGAACTAGAAACAATGGTCAGAGAAAAAAATTTAAAATAGAAACATGTTTGTAAGATACAAGTTAGTAAAGGTCTCATTTTTTATCTCATTTTATTTTTTTATTTTTATTTTTTATTTCATTTTAGTAACAGAATATAAACAGAAAATATTGGAAATTTATATATCCGATGCTAAAATTAAGAGACTGTATTTTCCATAGATATGGGTTGGTGCAGAATTTTATTCCATTAAAAAGAACATACTTATTGCTATATTTTGCATATTTCCCTAAAATCATTATTTATGATTGTAATTTTATATTTTAATAAACAATTCAGACCTTCTCTGTATGTTCCATCTCAATATTTTCTTCATTACTCTTAACCACTTATAATAGGAGACAAACATTAAAGTAATTAGTCAGGTTAAAGTATACTTCCAGTTTGATAAAAATTTCATTAAATTTCTCAAATAATTTTGGGAAAAACTACCATCGATTCTACTAAATCTTTTAATTAGGAACATATATCTCTGATTTTTCTTATTGCCTGGAGTTACGCTTCTCAGAAAACATTTTCAGTGTTTTAGATGTAGATTCTGCGTAATTTTGTTAGGTTTCCTCAATGGAGTTTACTGTTATTATCTGCGTAGATCATTTTATCCTAATATATTTCCTAAAATATATTGGCAACATACACACAAACATATGACTTTTTGTACATTCATTTATAGTTTGTTAACTTAATTCCCTTAGTGATTGTAATTGTTTTCCAGTAATTGAAGTTGGGTGCTATGAGTAATTATTTCACCAAAAACATTGCTTTCTAATAATTATTTTGGGTCATAAGAGTCAGAATTTCTAGACGCATGCATACATACTGTTATCGTGAGAGTAGACATTTTAACTTTTAAATCATCCTTATTTATATTGATAGCTTAAGTTATTTATATTTTGTTTTATAAAATATTTTATATAAAATGTCACTTCACCATTTTAAGGTGTCCACTTCAGCGGCACTGCCTTCACAAGGGTGCGGTGATCAGCACCATCTGTTTCCGACCCCCCAGACAGAGACTCTCTACCAGGTAGACACAAACTCCCCGAGGGCCTGCTCTCCGGCTCCGGTAAACTGTGATGTGCTGTCTGTCTCCAAGAGTTTGCGTATTATAAATGTCTTAATGTATCTGAATGATTATTTTTTAAGTTAAAATATTATTGATGCTTGAGATTGTTAGACTAGTATCTAATGTAGTGGTTGAATTAGACTGAAGTGGACATAAATGTTGCTAGTTGAGGAGTACTTACCATACAATGCATTAATTTACAGAGAGAGTACAATGCATTCAAACCCAAATTTGGGTTTCAAAATTGTAGAATGTCTCATAGTATGAAGATGTACCCCTAGATCATAAAAATAATACAATTAAACAAAAAAAAAATAGATAACATTTTCTTTTTTTAAAAAAGACTGTTTTGCTTAGAAGCACTGGGGTACAGGCCAGAGGTGAGGTGTGTGTGTGTGTGTGAGATGACTCACCAGAGACAGAGTGGGAAGCAGAGCAGGTGGATCCACTGAAATCCACTGCTGAGGGGAGCAGCGGGGAGTCGGGAGAGGTCTGCTGTGCCCTGTGGGTAGCTCCCTGGCCGGGGATCGAACTCGCGCTGCAGAGTCTGCGGACAGCGTCACAGAGCTGAGGCTTCACCCCTGAGCCACCAGTGAGGCCCCTGACGGCACAGACTTTCCTCCTGACCTTCACACCAGGCGAAAGGGGACCCGGTCCGTGCGGGAAGGGAAGCGGGAGCCCGCGTGGGCGCGTCCAGCTGGGAGGCAGCGCTGCCCAGCGTGGGCCTCTGTCCCCGGCCCTCGGGCACGGACGGTCCCTCGCCCGCCCCATCAGTCTGGTTTGGATCTTGCTGCCTCCCGTCCCCTCTTCACGGGGGACCAGGGCCGGATCCCCCGGCCCCTTCCACGAGCCCCAGGACGCGTCCCTCGGGAGCGCAGGTGCCCGCGGAGGCTCGCGCTGCCCAAGGGACCTCGGCTCCCCCGGCGCCCCTGCTCGGGCCGCGGCGCGGGCTCTCCCCTCCCCTCCCGAGCTTCTCCACCCGGACGCCCCGGGGCGGGAGAGACGCGTCGTGAGGACAGGCGGCAGCCCCAGAGCGGGGTCCGGTCACCGCCTGAGGCCCTGGTCGTGCCCTGACCTGGCGCCCCAGGACCTCGCGGGACGACCCCAGCGACGCCCGGCTCCGTGTCCAGCCCGTGCTCGGGAGACGGGCCCGGCCCTGCGCCCTCGGGGAGCAGCCGGCTGGCGCGAGGCCGCAGCCGGGGCGCCGCAGCCCAGGCCGGGCCCGCGGCCGTCCCAAGGCCCGCCTGCGCCCACGGGGAGCCCGGGCCTGGGCGCCACTGCTGGGGCTCACAAGGGGGAGGGGACGCCCCGGAAAATGGATGTGCCAGCCGCCAGCTCCAGATTCTGTTCCCTCATGGCTCGGATTCTCCTTGGGAAAGTGGAACCGGCCAGTGTAGGGTGGGTGGTTTCCAGGCTCTCTGCCCTCCCACCATGAGGGTGGCCCTCTGAGGGCACCTGCCGTGGGCACCTGCCGTGGGTTCGCTGCTGCGAGCTGTGCTGACTTCGTGGGCCCTGGGAGGAGGCTTGAGCTGTTCCAGGAGAAGCAGACGAAGCAGAAGAGGCAGGAGAGAGACGGGGAGAAAGAGGCCGGAGAAGCCCAGAGTGAAGACTTGCCGGGGGCTTGGGGGCCCGCGGGCCTCCTGCGCCCTGGCACCCCCGCCTGCTGTGTACCTGGCTGCCGCACGACATGTGGGCGCTGGGCTAAAGCCTGAGAAAGCCACCGAGGGCTCGGGGACTCTCCGTGACCCGCCGGGCCTGCTGGAATCATAGAAACCTCCCGTGCCATCCCGCCCCTGCGGTCAGTGCAGGGACGTTTGCTCGGCAGTAGAGTGACCCTGAAGTCTCAGTGTCTCCACCCGGAAAAGGACCATTTCTCAGTCACCGTCCATGCCCAGGCCAGCTCCGGGCAGGGTGAGGGGAGGAGAGTTAGTGGGCTCTGAGGGCTTCCCTGAAGGGAAAACACATCTGCAGCCACAGGCCATGGGCAGCGTCGGTGGGCAGCACGCATCTTTGCAGAGAATTCATCTATTTTCTAAGCCAGCACGTCTCCTTCCCCACTGCGTCCCAAGGCGGCTACACCCTATGGCTTAACCAAACCAGTGTGTTCCATCTCCTTGACCCCGGTCAGAGGCGGGCATGGGTGTGCGGCCGCCGTATCGCAGGGAGTCTTTGACCTGGACTTTTCCTGGACATTCAGGGACAAGGACACTTGCTCTACTTCCCTGCAGGTGTGAAGACGTGAGCACATATTTCTAGGAGCCCCTGGGAGCATCCTGAGGCCAGGAACGAAGCCAGCTTTGAGATGATCTTGCATAAAAGAGAGTAGCGTGACCAGGGAGAGCTACCAGGGTAAACCCTGCCCGAACTGTGAGCAGCTCTGGAACATTCAGTTATGTGAGTTATCAAGCAAACCTGACTGCTTGTGACAATTTAAATGAGTTTTCTTTTTTGTCTCATAACCAAAATAATCCTAAGTGATCGGCCTCCATTTCATATCTTCAGAACAAATTAGTTTTCTTCTTAAATTAAAAAAAAATACTTTTTAAAGTTATTATCACTTTGTAAATAATTTACCTGGATAATTTTAAGATATGTAAGTAAAATTATTCACTCATAAATAAAGGATAATGCATTTCAAATGTACTAGCTCCTTTCTAATTAAATGGAATTCTCAATACAATTTCTGTTTGTGATATAGATGCTTGTATTTTATCCAGAGTTGGTGTATTATTTTCCACTGGATGTTCTTTAACAAGGATATTCTGCTTTTAAAAAAAATGTTCCTGCTCAAGTTTCTTCAGCTGTGTCTGTGCCTGTTTGTCCTTTCTAGCTGGCTGACCTCAGCTCATTAGTGCTTTCTTAATGAGGCCACCGTCTTATGTCCTATTTGTAGATCAGAGATATTTCTGTAATCCTTTAATGGCTGCCTCCTAGCCGATCATCTCACAAATACATGTTGCTCATACACAAAAAGAATCCCATGAGAGAAGAATGTAGATGAATAAACAAAACTTACCCTCACCACTGAAATCATTTCTCTTATATCATTATACTCTCTACTTTCTGTCCCCTCTAAGTTTTTCCTATAGACCATGTCTCCTATAAGAGAGTTTTTAAACAATATGCAATACAGTGGCAAGATCAAATGGCCATGTCACACTTTTCATTTTGACACCTAAACAGATTTCAATATGCTGGCAGGTTTGTAACTGATTCAATTAATCTGCCAATATTTGGATGCGTCTGCTGTGTACCAGCCAGCACATAGATGCTGTGGGACTGTATTACTTTCTTATATTTTATTCTAAATGACATAAGTGGGGGAGGCATATCAAGTTCTGTGGGAGAGGGGAGGCATAAGTAAAGAGAGGACTGGAATAGAGGGGAGCAAGGGGGAAGAGACTCAGAAGAGGCCCTGTAAGACAACCCCTATTGGAGCCAGACTGTCAAGCTCCCTTAGTGTGCTGGCACTTGGGGATGTGGGAATGGCAATTCCTGTAAGGCCGCAAAGGTACAGCATTAGAAAAGTGCAAGCCCATCAGTATGACCAGAGCAAGGAGTGCACAAAGAGACATAGCAAGGAATGAAGTAATTAAGTCAAAAACAAAATTTGCAGCCAGATATTGAATGGAACTTTTTGAATGTTATGCCAATGAATTGAAAGGAGATAGAAATTGGAGCGGCTATCCTTGAAAGATGGACTTGCATCAGGTAAGATCTGAGAGTTGAAAGTTTGCGGCCTATGTAAGCTAAGGCAGGTGGCCTGCACAGAAGAAAGGAGGAGAAAGTAGCAGGAATGCTGGCTTACGGTGTGAGAGGAGAGAGAGAGAGGGCCTGGCACAGCAGACAGAGAATTAGAGTGGGGTTGATCCTGGAAGTCAGAGTCCCACAGAAGAAGTAAGCTAAAAATCTGCATGAAAGCCCTACCTTAGATGACCTCTAAAGATTGCACACACAGGAGAGATCCCAGTAGGTCCAGATGATGACCACAAGCTGGAAGATGAAAGAACTGAATATGAAAGAAAGTTCCTGCTGTCTACCACAGAAGAGAGATAGCTTGGTGCCTGTTTTTGGTTTTGTAACAGTTTAGCTGTCAGGCTTAGAAGTGACATTCTTCTAGAGAATATAACAGAGACTCTAGAACATAGTCCTAATGCCCAAGGTACAGTCAGACTTCCTTGCCCTGTTGAGGCTGGATGGGCCCTAGATAACATCTGGTCAATGAGTAGTTGATAGAAGTGGAAAGTGTCACTTCCAGGGTGGAGTATTTCATCACCAGGGAGAGCCCCTTCTGAGCTCTTGCTTCCTTTGGTTCTGTGACCAGTGACATCGATCAGGTTGTCCCTAAGCAACTTCAATGAACAGAGTCCCAGACAACCTGTAATAAGCATGTAGCACATGTGAGGAATATACCTTTTATTTTAGTTGCTTATTTTATTATTTATTTTGGTGTTTGGTTGATATTTCAATATTACCTACTCTGCTCTAACTGACAAAATTCACTTTATCATGTTAAGAAAATTCTATTCTTAGCTTGTTTTAAAGCACAAATGGGTGTTGAATTTTATCAACCGCTTCTTATTGTCATTTGAGATGATCATTTATTTTATCCTCTAATATCCTAATGTAAATTGCATTAATTGATTTTTCTGAAGTTCAATCTTATATTCCTGAAATAAAGTCAACTTTGTTGGGTACTATCAATTTTACATATTAATGGATTCTATTTGCTAGTAATTTTGTTTAGAAAAAATTTGTGGGTATTAATGAGTAATATTGTGCTGAAAGTTTCCTTCTTTTAATGTCATATGATGTCCTTGTTGGTGTCAGGATTATGCTAATCTCATAAAATAAACCAGAAAGTGTATTCTCTCATTTTTTAGTTTTATTGACTAAGAAAATTTGTTCAAGATTTGAATGATCTTTTTCTATGAGTGTTTGACATGACTGATCAGCGAGGCTGTGTGAACCTGAGTTATCTTCGTGTGTGGGATCTTAATTGCTGTTTTAATTTCTTCATTGCTATATTATAGTTTGTATATTAACTTATTTTCTTCTGTTCATGTTAGTTATAAAACTGGGGAGTGAAGAGTGAAGGTTTTGGTAAGCTGTATTTCCCAAAATTTGACTGTTTCACTGAAATTTCAAAGTTGTAGGAGCAAAGTTGTTCATGCTATCATCATGGTATTGCCAATGTCTGTAGGGTCTGTAGGACATTCCCTTTTCCATTTCTGATACTGGTTATTTCTGCCTTCTCTCATTTTAAATTTATAAACTTTGTCAAATGTTCACTTTTTTATTAGTCATTTCAAGGAGCTAGTCAATATTTGATTGTTAATTCTCTCAATTGCATGGCTGTTTTCCATTTTTAAAATAATATTGTGGTTTTCTCCCCTAGCAATTTAATTTCTTTTGACTTTCTTTTATTGTTATTTCTGTCACTTATTGAGATGGATAATTTAGTGTTTTTCCTTCTTTTTTTCCTGAAAAAATGGTGTATATTTAAGGGTACATATTTTAGTCTTAATGCTATTTCATCATGTTGTATATGGTGAATATCTTAATATATACTTTTAAATATTTTAATAAGTTATTTTTATGTAATATTGTCATTACTGTGCAGTTAAGCACTTCATGATTCATTGTAATTTCTTATTTGGTTCAATGTATGCATAAAAAAGTCCTTTCCAATAGTAGGTACAGCATTGCATTTTGGTAAAGAGCAAAAGAACCCTACAAGGTCCAGATGTGGTTCAAATCCTTACTTTACCATTTGGTAACTCTGCGACATGGACACGTTTCTTGAATTTTATGTGCCTCGTTTTTCTCATCTTAAGGTTTACAGTAGCTGCATCTAGGGTTGCTATAAGATTGAATAATATGATTGCAGGAACGCCTTTGTCTCACTGAAACCTTAACTGAACATCCTTATCACCTAATAAAAACCTCAGTAAATTCCCAAAGGGAAATGTACTCAGAGAGAAGACTGCATTCTCTTGTCATAAGGCAATAATTATAAATAAAATAACAAAGAAAGCTGAATCTTTAAATACTTGGAAATCTTAATGTGTTGCCTTTGCTCAAATAAATCATCAAGACTGTAACAACAAACTAGTTACAACCCAGTGGCAAGGAGAAACATATCGCGAAGCATGGAATTAAATCAAAATTGTACACAGAAGCAAAGCCAGCACTGTACCTGTGATGATTACCAAGTGGGGAACAATGAAAATAAAAGCAATATGCATGTAACTCCAGAAGTTACCAACTACAAAATAAACAAAAAATGGAAGGAAAACCAGTAAATCTCCATTACAAATATATATAAATAAACTTAAACAGATGTAGAGGAAGACTTAAAACACAATATGAAAACCACTGGCTGACTTAATAGTGAGTAAGGAGACATGAGTGCACAGTATCACCCCATCCTCTGGCTCAGGAGCACTATCACTAGAGCACGGAATCTCCCCTAGGCCCACGGCAGCCACCCAGTCAGTGGGAGTGGAAGCTGGAGACTGATCCCCCAGGCTGTGCTCCTGACCAGGGCTCTGTCCTGCTGATCCAAATGCAGGAGAAACAAAGCAGCCCTGAGAGCTAGTGAAGTGAAAGTCCACTGTCACTGAAGGAGTGAGCGGAGGACTTGATAAAGCAAGAAGCAGAGAACAAATAAGAAGCAAAATTCCTACAAATCTAATGAAAACTCAGAGGCAGGGAATGAACACAATGTATTCACAGAAGAAGAGGACCAAATGTTCTCACAAGAAAATAAAGAGAATCCAGGAAAATTATCATGATTAACAAAAGAGTCAGTCAAATTTTTGGAACATCAAGTCAAGGAAATTTCTGAGACAGAGGCAGAAAATGTGAGTGAGAGGAATTACAGAAGCACCCGGGGTGGGGCTGTATAACCCCAGTAGGAACTGCAGATGGAGAAGCATGGGGAAGTGGAGGGCGAACATTACAGAGGAATAATACATGAAAAGTTCCCAGGGCTGGAAGACATATGTCTCTAAATTGAAATTCCTCAGGACAATGGATGAAAGCACAGCCACATCAAAGCAGAGTGACATGAAATTTCATATCACGAGAGACAGGAGACTCAGAAGACTGAGAGATTGTAGGAAACAGGCTACAGGCAAATGGCTGGAAACACAAATGATCTTCAAAGCTGGGGAAGCACTTGGAGGCCACAGAGACATGACTCAAGATGCTGAATGAAAATGATTTCCAAGGTAGAAAAACTAATAAGTGAGTGTGATGGCAGAATTTTCAGGTAAGCAAAGACTCAAAAATATACCTTTCGTGAACTATGAAAAAACACTGGAAGAAGTGTGCTATGAAATAGGAGGAACACGAGACAAACAGCTAGGGAAAGTGAGGCCAGACATAAAAGAGGCACAAGGAAAGTGTGGGTCCCTTCATCCAGAGTGGAGCAGAAAGAGGGAGCCGCCAGGGTGAGTGTCTCAGGACAGAGAGAGAAACTCCAAGGGTTGTTTGATATTTGGGGCGGGGGGGTATCTGGAAAACAGTATTCATTTGCTAGATCCTGAAATAGTTGGGGAAGAAAAGTGAGTGTGTAAGAAGATCAAGTGTGTATAGAAACAAGCATGACCACAGTGGGATGCAGTGGGCAAATCGACGTGATCACGGCAGTACAAGTGGTGCCTGCTGGGAGGGTGGCGTGCCAGATTCCAGTGAAGGGTGGAGGGAGAGGTGGTGCTGTTGTGCAGGGGAGTGACACCTGTCACTCTCCAGTTTCCGACAGTCGTCACCAAAAGTGTGTGACTGGGGACTTCTCTCCCAAATTCCCAAAGCAAGACATTCCCCTGGTGAGGAGGAATTGTTTCTCCTTTTTTTAATTGTGGTTTTCCCCTGGTCATCTTATTGCTTCTGAAAAATTTTTTATGATGCACACTGGCTTTAAAAAAATGTATTTGTCCTATTGATAGTTTCATTTTTCTCTTGGTTTCCCTTTTTTTCTCCTAGAGATTTATTTTTGATTATTTATGTATACACGAACTGGGGTGCAGGCCAGAGGTGCAGGGATGAGAGGATTCCCCAGAGACAGAGTGGGGAGCAGAACAGGTGGATCCACTGAAATACACTGCTGAGGGGAGCAGCGGGGAGACAGGAGAGGTCTGCTGCGCCCTGTGGGTTAGATCCCTGGCCGGGAATTGAACTCAGACCACAGTGGCTGCCGATAGCTTGATAGTGCTGACTTTAACTGCTGTGCCCCCAGGGAGGCCCTTGGTTTCTCTTTGTTGTCTTAGTATTGAATGTTTTTAAATTGTGTAAATGCTGCTGTGAATTTTTTTCCTTTAAGTGTTTGCAAAGTTGAAAAAGTTATTGATAGTATTTCATTTTTCTTTCCCTAGCAGTTCATAAGATAGTGCCTTTATTTAAATTTATTAGCCCTTACTTTCAAAGCCTTAACTACTTAGTTTTGTCTGTAATTATTCACATCACGAATGAAGCAGTATCCCTTGATCCCCTACATCACTCCTCTACCCCCTCTACGCTCTGAAGCCATCCCCACCTTGCGTGGACTTTGAAAGGGCTGGAGTGTCCCAGTGTAACCGTGGCCCTGGTCTGCCTGGCGTAGCCCTGCAGCCGCAGCTTGGCAGGGGCTCCTAGACACGCAGGCTCTCAGGTCCACATCACAGCGACTGCATGGAAATGCATCAGACAGGTCTGCAGGGGAGTCGTGCGCACATGCAGGTGCGGGTCTAGGAAGCAGGCATCCCGTCTGGGTTGGTGAAGAGGGTAGGTCTTGGGGCCCAAGGTCAGGCAGTGGGCTGCATCTTCCTGCCTCTCATTCCAGAGGGTGAGCAGCCTCACGGTTTTTAACACTGGGTGTCAGGATTTGCACAGGACACTGTGACAATTGCACCCATCTGGTGGCTGTTTCATCCATGTGAATTGTGCACACTGTACACACTTGAAACTTGTTGGTATTCAATGAAAACCTATACACCTTCCTTCTTTTTTCATTTTTCCCAATAGATCTTTGAAAAGATTTAAGTCATATTTTGTAGCATACAGAGATACATTTTTTATACTCAGATTTTGTTTTTTTTTGCAAAAAAATTTAAAAGTTGGTTTCATAGCTGAGAGGTTCGATTTCCCATTTTCACTGTGTTTTATCATCAACTATTTAAACTTAACTCTGCATTTATTGGCTGCTAATGCTAACTGCTGTTCAACTTCTGGCAAACTCTGCAGTCCTTTGCTTTACCCTCCGAGAGCTGAGCGCCCCCTCGCTCACCTTTTCTGCGGCGGGTCCGTGGGCATGAGGGGAATCCAGGAGCTTTTGCTCATGTGACTGGGATGGAAGGCAGCAGAAGTGTTTCTCCCCAGGTCCTGAGCAACTGTTTCACTGCGGTCTGGCATTTCTGTTGTGAAATGTCTTACCCAGAGTGGTGGGACTCTCCCCGGAAGGCTCAGAGAATCATTTCTCGATGTTTCCAGAGCAGGTCTCTGGTCGCCTTGGTGTGGGAACTCACATCCATCAGGTCCCTGTGAGCCTCAGGAGGCCGGGCGCCAGTACTCAAAGCATGCCGGCAGCTTGGGTTGGAGCAGAGAGGACCAGGAGGCCACGGAGAAGCTCCGTCCTTGTCTGGGTGTAAGGGCAGGACTGGACCACAGTGCAGGTTTTCTGATCCCATGCAGACCGGGTAAAGGAGGAGTCAGAGTCCTCAGTGGCTTTGCAGGTTTTTTATTGGGGTTCAGCGGGTATGTGGCAGGCAGGGGTGCTGGGGGGCTGAGAGGCTGGCAGCCCTCCCAGCCCCCAGCAAATCTTCACTCTATCTGGGCTCTCTGGCGTTCTCTGCTTCTGCTTCGGGCCTCTTCTCTTTCGGCTTCGGCTTCTACTGCTGCTCCTGGTGTCCCGGTGACACCGCCCTTAAAAGCACAGTCTTAGCCCAGCTGAATCCCATCTACCTATGCCCACACCCTATTCCAGGTGCCCGCCATCAGGCATGCATTCAGGACAAGGATCCATCATCTATCCTGATGGCGGAAGGGCAGAAAAGACTGACATTTTCTTTACCCTACACTGGGTCCTTACCCTTCTCTGCCACAGAAGAGACTGTCACTCCCTACGCTTCTGCCTTTGTTCTAAATGGAGAAGAGCTCACAGCTCCCTCTTTTATGAAAGACCGAGAAGAATACAGCTTGGGGGGTTTCATCCTGGGGTGCGTTTATCAGTGCACAGGTCCTCTCCACCGGAGACTCTCGTGTGGGGCCTCCCCCGCTGCCATTGAGGCCTCCGGGGCCTACACAGAATAAATCTCCCCCATTTGCTGTTATTCCTCAGGCTCTACGACCACCTACGCGCTCCATGTGTATATTGTTGAACTGATTTTGCTTTTACTAACTCATCTGATGCTGCTTTGATCTTCCCATCGAGTCCAAGAGGAAACCAGCTGAGTGGGGGCGCTCCCCTGTGCCCCTGCACCAACTCGCCTTGTTCCAAGGTGTGCAGGCGTTTCTCCCACGGAGGTGTTGGAAGGATTTCTCTTTCTCCGCTGAGTCAAGCTACTTGGCAGATTGTGCCCATGTGTGGGCCCCGCCCTCTTCTGGGACCTTCCTTGGATGCCACAAGGATCTGCTGCTGCAGAGTAAGGGCTGCTCTGCCTTGGGGACTGCCTTCCCATCACCTCTGTCAGCAGGGCTGCCCTTCTGATGGTTCCTCTTTGCATCCCTGTAACGTTTAGTTTCTTTTTGTGCTCTGCGTCCTCCATCTTACACTCTGCTGTCACCTTTTTTTTATGAACGTCTCTTTTGTGACCGACTCTTTGGGCTGTGACTATGTGGACGATTAGGTGCCATGTGGCTGACCGGTGTTCACGCCTGGTGGACATGAGGCTTCTAAGCTGGCACCCTACGCTGGCACCCCTCCCTCCACAGGGCTGATTCTCAGTCTGTCTTGTGGATTTTTGCTTCTGTTTCATAGAGATCGTATCTTCCTGAATCCTCAGGGCACTGAAAAGTCTTCTACACGTTCCCTCTGGATCCTGTAGTGAATGCTGTTGAGAGATTCCTTTCCTCCAGCTGCTCAGGGCATCTCCTTCCCTGTGCGTGGCAGGGTTTCTGGAAGCTCCCATGGCTGCTTCGCTGTTCCTGCTCCTGCTTCACCAAGTTGCCTGACGCACGGGCCCGGAGCTGGCACTGCTCATGTCCCCTCCCCCCTGGCCACCCCTGGAATCTCCTCCTGAGTCTCACAGGCAAAGCTTCTAGAGGCTCCTTCCTGGTGCTGCCCTGCAGGAAGCTCATGGATTTACGGATCCGAAGCAGGGCAGGAGATGGGAATCCGCCACCTGCAGCTCAAGTCCCCCTCAGCTCGCCCTGCCGGTGGGGCTCCACTGCTCTCAGCAGCCAACGCCCACTGCCAGCTCTGACTGCTTGGGAAGGTGTTATTTGGCAGTTTTGCCTCAGAATAACTCAAGGTGGAAATGAGGCAGTGGAGGGAAAGTGAGCACTGGCAGCTGCACCCTAAGGCGACACGGGAGGAAGGGGCGCTGGCTCACGCGGTTCTGGCTGTCCCACGGTTCTGGCTCACACGGTTCTGGCTGTCCCAGGACTGGGGTCTGACCGTGGGAGCGGGGGAGAAAGGGACGTGTCTCCTCACCTCTTTTCTTACTAAAATCCCCAGAGCCATGGATGTCGCTGGCCCTTGTTCTAGCATCACCAGCCCTAGGATTAGTTGAAATGAACCCCAGTATCTAAAAACAGGCAGCTAACCCCTGTTTTGGAGATGGCAGGGAATTGATGCATTTTGTTTTGCCTTCATAGATACTAGTTAGAATTCAGGCAAAGCTGTTCAAGAGCTGCTAGCTGGTGATGGTGAGGTTAATTCTTGCCCCTGGAGAGAGTCGAAATTACACTAATAGTAGGCTTGGAAAATAAGGTACACACAGCTGTTACGTGTTATGCCAATTACAGACATCAGCCTGCTTCTAGATCGATTAGTCTCATTCCAGAATTCCACCTCAAAGGTTTCATTTCTGCACATAATGTTTCTCAGACTGTGCTGGAACCAGGCATGATCTTGCATAGCTCATCAGGATTCCTTCTCAGGACATGCTGAACTGTTAGCGGTGTAGACAGGTAGAGTTAGATTCGGGACAGCGAGTAATAACCAAAGACTCGGAGATCAGCGAAGGTGTCTGCCCGGGTCCCTTTCCACTGCTTCCGGACCCGCAAGTTGTCACATTCACATGTAGTTAATTTCCCTGACAAATCATGTTTACTGAGTTCTTAATAACATTTTCACTCATCAGCAAATGACCTCTGGAGTGTGTGTGCTGTAAAATTTGTCCTTAGACCACAACCACGTCTCTCTAAACTCACTTAAGCATCTTCAAATGACAGATTAGACAAAATTGAAAGCCAGTTCACCTTGGCCTGTGATGCCCTAGTTTGGAATGGCTTAATGGGCCTCATTATAAGTGCTCTTTCTGCCCTTCAGTGTTCCCCACGGGGAGGTCAGGGGGACTCCTGAGAGGCGGGGGTCCCCAAAAGAACAGTTTGTTTTCAAGAATAGACTCCCAGGATTGCTGCCACTCTGGAAGGGGCGGAGGCAAGAGGGTAAAATACTCTCGAGAGCGAGCCTGGGAGAATGTCCTGGGACTTTCTGTCTACCAATAAAACCTGTCCACTAGCCTTTAGGAAAACGTGGCACTTCAAGTAGAATTTAACGTATTCAAAAACCGTGATCTGTACAAGAGAATAAACCCCCCGGGAAGAGGTTCTCACGATGCATGGCCTTCCTCAGGTCTCCGCAGGCGGCCGGCAGGAGAGGTGAGAAGAGGACAGTTGCTCATCACAGTTCTTCTCCACAGTGGTCTTCGCTGCTACTTCTCCCCGTCCTTGCATTTGCCTTGCTTTCCGGTCCTGGTGGATGCGGGAGTGGTCAGGCTCAGGCCTCCTACACAAACCTCAAGGCCATGACAGGAGCTCCACAGCTTAGTTCACTCAAGCAGTGACCGCTGAAGTGTCCAGAATTCAGATGACACGGAAACCACTACAGAGGTGCCCGCGGGTTAGGTCACATCCTCCAGGCTGCAGGGAAGGGCCCCGGGTTGACCAACAGGCCCTCCTAGCTTTATTGTACTTCATGGACTTCACAGTTTTTACAAACTGGCCACCCATGTCCAAACACCATTTCAACAGCCTGTGCTTACTTTGTAGCTCTGTGCTGCGTTTTGGAAATCCTCAAATATGTCAAATCTCATCCTTATTATTTCATCTGTTACCATGGCCTGGGGCCAGCAGCCTCTGCTGCTGTCATGTACTGCGCCCATAAGAGACAGCAAACTTCATGCATGATGTTGTGTGTGTTCCTACTGCCCGATGGACTGGCATCCCATCCCCTGAGACACAGAAATGCTGAAATCAGGCCAGTCAGCAGCCACACAATGGCCTCTAGATGTTCAAGTGAGAGGAAGACCCGCATACCACTTACCAGGAATCTGCAGTGGCCAGAGGGAGAAAGCAGGGGCAGGAGTCTCCAGCTGCGTGAGTCCATCTCAACAGCCACAGCACAACTGCCCAGAATTCTAATGATGCTAAATTCAACCGCCAAGCTAGAAGTGCTTATGCTCGGTGAGGAAGATATGTTGAAAACCTAGACAGGCCCCGAGCTAGGCCTCTGGTGCTAAACAGTGAGCCAAGTTGTGAAGGCAAAGGAAGGGCTTTCGAAGGAAATGAACAGTGTTGCTCCAGTCAACACACAAATGATAAGAAAGAAAAACAGCCAAGTGCTGATATGCAGAGAGTCTGAGAGGTCTGGGTAGAAGCAAACCAGACACAGCTATCTCTTAAGCCAAAGTCTAATCTAGAGCCAAGACTAATCCAGAGCCTAATTCTTCAGTTCTACATGCAGGCTTGGAGAGGCAAGAAATCTGTCAGAGAAAAGTTTTGAGACTGGGAGAGTTTGGTCTATGAGGTTTAAGTTAAAAAATGCCTCCATACCATGAAAATGCTGATGTATAAGTTGGGGTCACTTACCCAGAAGATCTAGCTAAAATAATGATGCCAGTGGCTACACTTAGCAACAAAGTTTCAAAGTAGAAGAAACAGCCTTATACTGGAGATGCCACTCAGGGTGCCATAGCTGGAGAGAAGAAGTCAATGCCAGCTTCAAAGCTTCAAGGACAGGAGGCCAGTTTGGTTAGGAATTAATATGGCTGGTGACTTTAATCTGAGGCCAATGTTTATTTGCAATCTTGAAAATGCTAGATCCCTTAAGAGTGGTTCTAAATATTCTCTGCCTGCGCTCTGCAAGTGGAACAACAAAGCTCGGATGGCAGCATATTGGTTCACAACATGGTCTAGCGAATATTTTACACCCTGTTGAGACCCACTGCTCAGAAAAAAATATCCTTTTAAAATATTACAGCTCATTGACAAGGCACTTGGTCACCCAAGAGCAATGATGGAGAGGGACATGGACATTAATGCTCTTTTCATGCTCATTAACTCATCCATTCTACAGCCTATGGATTGAGAAGTAATTTTGACTTTCGAGTTGTATTGTTTAAGACATGTATTCCGTAAGGTTATAGTTGACATAGAAATTTCTCTGATAGAACCAGGAAAAGTCAACCGAAAACCTCTGGAAAGACTCTCCATGCTAGATGTCACTTAGGAACATGCATGAATCTTGGGCGGAGGCCAAAACATCAACATGAACAGGAGGGTGAGAAAGTACATTGCAAGCTGCAGGGGTGACTCTGAGGGGTTCAGGCATCAGGAGAGGAAGTCGCTCAGATATGGTAGAAGCCACAAGAGAATTAGGATCAGAAGTGGAGCCTGAAGATGGGGCTGAATGGGTCCACCTCATGAAAAAGCTAATGGAGGAGGAGTTGCTTCTTCTGGTTGAGTAAAAAAGTGTTTTCCTGGTTTCTGGTGAAGACACTGCAAACATCGTGGAAATGGAAGTGGACATGGGATACGACATAGAAGAGTTGCTAAGGCAGCAGCAGGGCTGAGAGGATGGACTCCAGTCCTGGAAGCCGCTGGACTGTGGGTAAAACACTGGCAGCCAACAGCGCGGTCTACAAAGAGGTCTTCCAGGAAGAGTGAATTGATGCAGCAAATTTCACTGCTGTTTTATTTTGAGAAACTGCTCCAGCCACCCTGAGTGGCCACACCCTGACTGATCAGCAGCCGTCCACACTGAGGCAAGACCCACCCCCAGCAAAGAGATTGTCACTGGCTGAAGGCTCGGATGATGGTTAGCATTTCGTAATAACACAGTATTATTTAATTAGTGTGTGTACGTTTTTTTTTACTTATGCCATGTCAATATATAAAGTTTTATTTTTTTAAACTTTTTTATTTTTAATATTTTATTTTATAGCAGCACTATTTATAATAGCTAAGCTATGGAAACAACCCAAATGCCCAAAAATAGATGACTGGATCAAGAAGATGTGGTCCATATACACCATGGAATACTACTCAGCAATCAAAAAAGATAAACACATGCAGTGTGCAACAACATGGAGGGAGCAACAAGGGATCATGCTCAGCAAAATAAGTCAGAAAAGGAAAAATACCGGATGGTCTCACTCATAGCAGGAATTTAGTGTGTGTACATTTTTAAAACACATATAGTCATTTCACACTTAATAGATTATGGTATAGTGTGAACATAACTTCAATATGCACTAAAAATTGAACATTTCAAACAATGGGCTTCATGGCAATAGTTGCTTGACTGCAGTGGTCTAGAACAGGATCCTCTGCATCTCCATGGTGTGCCTGCATTTTTTTTCAGGTGTAGCCACTGGAACTTGGGCAGAGGCTGGCTTGCCCTGCCTGTGCCAGGAGGCTGGCTTTGTCACAAGGGTCAGTGGCAGCTGTGGCAGGGAAGTGAGGAGGCAGGGCCAGAAGCAACTCAAGGCCTTATTCAGGAGCTGTCACCGGAAAAGGAAAATCTCAGACATGCTGGGAAGGCAGCTGATTCAGAAAGTGAGTCAGAAGGGACTTCAGGTGCAAGATCTTGGCTATAAAAGAAGGAATCTCACTTCATAGACAGACAGAGCCCTTGACGGTGACTCTAGAGTGCCTCCAGGTAATCGATCAGAGATCAAAAACATGCACATATTTAATAATACCATCTTTATCCATTCTAGACTTTTTTCTAAATATTTGACTATCACTATCTAAAATTTACTGAACATAATTATGCTAACAGTGTAATTTAAGAACTAGGGTCCTCATAAAAAGAACATGGAAGTTAGTGACGGTGCGTACAAAGACACATCCTGTCCAGTCTGGCATATAAATTAAGGTTAATGCTTATGTCACTAGTAGGAAGCATTCAAAATTGGGATAAGTGCTGTGCAATTTAGTTTCATGATAGGCAGTGCAGTGTGGATGATGGGATGTATTTGGAGATTTGGGATGTCTGGCCTCGTAAGTTAATTTATAAAATTTCCTGCAAAACCTGATAGCTTCAGTCTGTTGTGTTTTATTGCTTAATTAGCAAGTTGTCAAAAGCAGCGCTATGTAAATGGAGTGATGCGTTTTCACCTGTGTACTTACTTTTAATCGGGATAATGAGCTGTGGAATGACAGGGAGAATCTTGTTCCCCCCGTGTTCCAGCATGTCGTGGATTCCTTGCCGAGCAAAAAAATCATAGGGAAATGTCATTTCACAGAGCCCATCAAAAAACAGAGGCAGATAATGATGGTAATCCAGCTTCTCAATTTCTACCTGAAAGGAGAGAGGGGGAGAGAAGAAATACCAGGTGAAAACAGCTGTCCCCACCTTAGGAGGAGTAGAGTCTTCAGACTATCAGGAAGATCTTATCAACCCACTCATCTAACAACCTGAAGGCCAGCATGTCTCTCTTAGCAATCAGGTTAAAATCATTGACCTTTAAATCTTAACAGATTAAAGTCATAAATAACCTACACCGGGATTATTTTAGTATCTTGGTCACTGTTTTACCATTGGCATGAAAGTGACGTGGAAAAGCATTCAAGTCCATAGAATCTACGCTAAAAAGATACAAACAAGAATAAAAAAATAAATGAAGTTGAAAAGAGATCAGCGTTAGAATTTCTAACAAAAATCCAATAGGGACGGCACATTGAGAGATGCTCTTGAAACATGACTTTTAGGATCTGACAAATACGACAGTGAGGGGTAAAGCATGATTCTGTGATGTTCCCTGGAGCCTGGGGTCAAGTAGAATGTGGATGCCATTAAAAAAATGGGGAAGACACCCACACAGTGGACTGAAAAGACCAATCAAAATCAAAATACTCCTGATCTCGTCTGCTCCATCACGTTCCCATGTCTGTATCCTCCACCCTCAATGACGTCTCCATGACTACTTCTCCAGGACTTTGTGACAGTTTTCAGCATCAACAGGCAAAGGGAACAAAAATTCAAGCATGAGAAAAGAGACGGCGCCTGACTGTCCATCGCTGGAGATTTGGGCTAGCCTAGACCCCTGCTATCCAGAGTGTCCATGTGTCCATGACCTGACTTAGCATCTGGAAGGTGACAGCAGGGACAGTGAGATCATGGAGGTAATGAAGCCCCCGGGCAGGCTCAGGGCAGACACAACAAGCCCACACAGCAGAGGAGGTAGCACTCCCGGGAAGAAGTGAACACTTCCCTGCTTTGAAATCCGTATGAAGGCACTCAGCTCAGCTTCTCATTATCACCTTATAATGAAGCAAAACCCTTTTCATTTAGGAGGCTCTTAGGAACCCCCCACCTCAACTCCTTCCCAGTGTGCTAGCCACACACCTGCCTGCCCCTGGCTGTGAGGTGCTGGCAGTGAGCCCACTATGTGTGAGTGTTGCCGTAAGTGTGGGCAAATAGGATTTCTGTGGCTCCCAGAGCAGGGGGCCTGTCTCCAGGCTGCTCAGGAGCTGCCCAGTCCAGCCAGGAGGTAAGTGGTCAAGAACTGAGAAGCAGGGCCAGGGGAGTCCGGCCTTTCAAATGAATCCCAGATGGAGGCATACGCACACATCATTTTTATTTTATATTCCTTATAGATTCATAAAATTTGCTTATTCATAGTAAAAGTCAGAAAATATGTTTAATGCTAATTTTCCCAGTAATTCGTGAGCAGTTGAAACACTTTAGAATATTACTTGTACAATTAAAGGCTTATTGTTACATTACACAGCTCCAGAAGGTACAAAGTTGTAGTCTCTGATCTGAACTTGTAACCTCCCTTCATGATAAAAGTATCACACTTTGTATTTATTTACCTGCTGACATGTGTTTCTAATTCTCTTTCTTTTAACCTACTGTGGTACTGGCACATATTTCTTTTATAAGTGCAAGTCATGAAGTTTGTGCTTTAATATTATCAAAGACTTCGCATTTTAATATGTTAACATTCACATCAATGATCACATCTACTTGAACTTCTGTCATTTCATTTTTTTGGACCCTAGTTGTTATTTTTCATTAATTTTATGTTTTATGGCTTTGTTGTAGAGATTATTTTATTTAGTTTTTGTTTGCAAAGATTTAAAAGACAAGGCAGTAAGTTTAGACATCTTTATTGCAGCTGCCTCGCAGTTTTCACGAACATTTAAAACATATTTATCTTCCTTAGAGAAATATATTAAAAATCTCCCACTAAAGTTATCGCCATGCCAATTTTTCCTTAGAATTCTGTTGATGTTCTTTCTTTGTGTGGGTTAGGGAAGCAATGCTAACAACATCAGTAATGAAAATGCCAACGTTTGTGACAGCAGACGCTGCTGTAAACAGTGTATTACTTCATTTAGTCCTCATAAAACCTGAAGAGGTAGATATTGCTAGTACCCTGATTTTCAATAGGAGGAAAATGAGGTACAGAGAGGATTAATTAATTGCCTAAGGTCACAGCTAGTAAGTGCCGAGCTGGGATTAAATCCAAGCAGCCTGGCTGCAGGACATGGCACTGACACTCAGACTATGTTGTTGGGTGCATCAAGGTTCAGCATTATTATAGTCTCCTGGTGAACTGTTTCTCTTTCCCTCACGTCTTTGTCATCGTCATCATTAATGCAGTTGTCTTAGTCTAATGTAATATGTCATAACCGATATTTCTGCTATATCCTTTTCTATATTTTTTACTTCCTTTCAATGCCTTCATGTTTTAGGAATATCTTTTCTAAGTAACTTATAGATGGATTTGTTTTCTTCCTTCTCATTTTATAATATGTCTTCCAATAGTAAATATCAAACACACACATGATTCTTATTTTCAAAGTTTAGAAAATGAAAGAAAAATAATAGGAGGAAAGAGTGAAGAGAGAAAGGGGAGTCATTGAAAGGCAGGGAAAAAATGAATGAAAATTTGAGTAAGACTGAGAAAGAAAAGGATTATCTCTGTCTTTAATTCCTCCTAACTTTATTTTGAGATTTTTATCAGTTATATTTTAAGGCCACAAACATCATGAAGCACTATAGACATTTCTCTATTTTCCACAGGGTAATTATTTTTGGTATATAACTTTCTTTTCTGGTTGCATGTCTCCTAGGGTTCTTTTTTATTATTATAATACTGTTTCAGTTGATGAATCTGGCCTTGGGGAAACCCTCTCACAGTCCATTTACAATCAAGAGCTTGTATGTGTCTTGTTGTTTTAATAAAATGACTATTTTTTTCTTTAATGTATTTTTTTGAAGAGTTCCTTCCAGCTACTGCACCATTTTTCACATTATTTTCCACGATAAAACTGGCTGTGCTTCCTCCCTCCCTCCTATTCTCTTTTCATTTGTTTCTCTACCACTTCACTGCGGCTGTTTTTCTCCTCACCAGCGACCTTCACTTTGTGGAAACCTCCAGGTCTATTTTCAGTCCTCATCAGCCCATCACCAGACAATCTTGTGAAGCTATCTCCCTGGGCATCCGGATACCCCCCAGCACACACGGGGGGCCATCCTTAATTCCTTTCCTTCAAACTCTATGCTCAAGTCATCAGCAACCCAGTTGATTCTCTCTCCGATCAAATCCTTATTTCACTCTGTCACCAGTTTGCTCAAGACCAGCTTAGTCCAGGCCACAAATTTACCTTACCTGGATTACTACAATAAGCTCTTGACTAATCTCCCCATTTCTATTGCCTTCCTATTTCTACCACCCCACATACCTGGGCACTGCTGGTCTCTCAGGACTGTCTCTGCCCTGTCCCTGGGTTACTTCACTTCTCCCTGCCCTCCTGGGAGCACTGTCTCTGAAGACTCTGGTGCCTTTAGCTCCTCAGGCTGGAGAAAGTCCCAGAGACTTCTCTCCAGACCTCTCCTTGTGGACAATCCTTTCATCTGCATTTCAGCTCAGGGAGCCCTCTTCCCACTGCCTATCATCTTGTTTGGTATTTTTTTCATAGCCCTTGTCACTTATTCAGAGCGGTTTCTCAAGTTCTGTTGTTCTGGGCACTTGTCACTGCCTGCAAGGGTGCTTGGTGCATAATGGTAAATACTCCATGAGCACGTGCTGAATTGAAATTCTGACCTTTCGAATCTGTCCTTTGTGGCAACTCACTGAGAGGTGGACTCAGCTAAGGAACAACAGCCAGATGAAGAGCAACAGATGGGTTCTGGGGCGATGGTGGCAGGGCTCAGAAAGAGGCTCTGGGCCTGAACACTGACTCAGTAAGTAGCACCAGAGGATGTAAGTTTCTGTGTATCTATTTATTCTACAAAAAATATGCTACTTTCCCTCAGTAGGACGGCAGTGATTATTCACATTTAAGTCACTTATGAGCATTCTCATAATAATCAGGATGGGCCCCTTACTCTTTCTATTTACTCTCATTTTAACAAACATCATTTAGGGCTTAATGTACTATTCTATTTATTTTGAAAACTTTAGCTGGAAAAGTTTGTATCTCACAGTAGCACTGATTGCAAACATATTAATGTATGTCCATAATTAGAATAATGGTAATAATAAAATAAAAATTTTAAATGATCTAGAGTTTGAGATTAACTAAAGGTGAAAACTGAAAATATAAAAAGATAAATTAGGCAACCCTTTACTTTTAATCATATTTATCATATGGTATCTACTGTCTCTTTGAGTTCTTCTAAATTTCTGGCTTTTTTTTTATTCATTTAGATTTATAAAAGGTCATTTTTATGGTTATCTAGGAATAAAACTTTCTTCAGTTATATAAAGTACTGTTCTCTTACAATAACTAACTTTAATAATAATATTAACTACATATATTTAGTGTTATCATAAATAGTAGTTTTCAAACTTTTTAAAAAGTTGGCAAGCTTTCTTCAAAGATTATGCAAGAAATACAAAATTAAAAGAAAACTGAAGTGGAGCCCAGAGCAAGGCTATTTAAATATAGTTAAAATCACACAGTGATATTCTGATAGACAGTCACTTGGATATCAATTCAAGACCTCAAGTGTTTCTACTCGCTCAATCTTTTTTTTTAAATTTATGTTTTTTAATCTTAAAAGATCACATAGTGGGGCCTCCCTGGTGATGCAAGAGGTTAAGCACCACATTATGAATCACTCCGCAGGCTACAGCACGAGTTCGAAACTGGCCGGCCAGGGAGCAACCCACATGGCACAGCAGACCTCTCTGTCTCACCCGCTGCTCCCCTCAGCAGTGTATTTCAGTCAGTCTGCTTGTTCTGCTCCCCAATCTGTCTCTGGTGAATCCTCTCACACCTCCCCCCACATCTCTGGCTTGTACCCCAGCTCTTGTATGCATAAATATATCTTTAAAAAAAAGATTACACAGCACCTACAAAGTTGATCTCTCAAAGTGAACATTGGTCAAAGCAGTAAAATTCTATTTGACCTGGCCTATCTAATATACCTTTCCTTCCCCTCAACAAATGTATAAAGTGGTGCTGCTGTGCTGAAAGGTGAGTAACACAATGAGGTTTAATGATTTTCATTAAAAAACTCAAATAGGAAACTTATTTTCACACTTTCCATATTCTTGTTTCAATTAGGAAACAGAATGTTGAAAACATCTGTTATTAGAATTCCTATAATAATGCCTGAGGACTTCTCTTAGAATCACAAACTAATCTGAAAAAATATAATTATCTATTAATATATTGCAGCTTCCATTGGACTTATCATGACACAAAGTGAAGCCCTACCTCACAATTTTTCAACCCTTGAGGAAGATATTGAGATACTAGAGGATATCTTACAAGTTAGAAGGGCAGTAAGCAATATCTGATACATACATACATGCGATATATGCATCTATATGTACATTTGCTGCATTTCAAACATGAATATACTACTATTTTCAAATGTTTGTGGAAGCAGTTGTGATGATGAACAACTAAAAGCCATATAATTTTACATTTTCTAAATGATATCGAATATACAACTAAAATCATGTAAAAATCTATGACATTTTTGAAATGTCTTAAAGTAAGACATTCTAACATGAAAAATGTGCTTTAATGTTAAAAAAGAGACTTTAGGCAAGATGACAAAGTTGATGTGGATCTTGAGATGGTGACAAAGTCAAGAAGTCAAGCTCAGAAAGTCTTCCTGTTTGAGATATGAAGACAAAACCCAGAGTCACACAGATGAGACGGATGAGGCCAGGAGAGGCCTGGGCTTTAGTGTCTCAGTTCAGGTCAGTGGGCAAGAGAAGGGCATTAAGCTGAGGTTTCTGCACACAACTGAAGCCTTTGAAGGACAGTTTCTCCTGAGAAAAGGAGACTAAGAAGTCCCTTCACACTAGTTTGTGGAAACAGAAAGGTAACTTGGTGTTTGACAAAGTTCTCAATGGGAAAAAAATTCTCCTGAGAAATAGAAAGAAATCCAAAGGAAACCATGAAGTCAAGAATTAAGAAAAAAATTATTCTTAGGAAACTTCCAGAACCTAGACAAAAGAAAATACAAAAAGGTTAATACCTGTAAAATTCAAGTAGTTGGGACTGCCACAGAAAATGTCCATTTAGTGAAAATTTACCTATCACTATGATAATGAAATCACCATACGGAAAACTTACTAGATAACTAAACTATGGAAACAACCTAAATATTTGCTCATTGATGGATGATTGAATAAAGAAGATGTGATATGTATACACAATGGACTGCCATTCAGCTATTACAAGAAAGATGAAATCTTGCCATTGGTGACAACAGAGACTTTGAGGGGATTATGCTAAGCAAAACAGGTTAGATGCAGAAAGACAAATACTGGATAATTTAACTCATATGGAATATAAAGAAACAGGGCAAAAAGACAAAACAAAATGAAAACAAGCCTTTGGATTCTGACAACAGAACTGAGGTTATTAGAGATAAAGTTGGGGTTGGAGCAAAAGGTAGAGTCCAAGGGGACTGTAGTTGAAGATTTGTAGCACTTTAGTGGTGGGTATGGTGTTGTGTCATACATTTGAAGTATGAACCTGTTTTCCTAAAACAGATGTTGTGCTACAAACCAGTATTAATTCCATAAAAACAAAACTAAAATTAACTAGAAATACAAACAGATTATATATAAAGGATCAAAATTAGAATGAAATTACATTTTTCATTAATAGAATTAAGGCCAGAAGATAGGGTAAAATTCCCTCAACCTTCTGAGATAAAAATAATCTACAATGCAATACTCAGCTAATCTACCATTCAAAAATAAAGACAAATTAAATGTATTTGACCAAGACTGATATATTTCTTAACCCATGGATGGTATCCTAACAAAAGTGTATCATTTCCTAAAAAATAAGCAGACTATAGAACAAATAAATGAGATGCAAGAAGTATTTATAAACAAATTGTTGATCAAATTGATAAAACTAAAAAACATTGACTATAGTAATAAAAATATGTATCAATATGGTGGATTTACAAATTGAAGCTGTCAAAATTGAAAAGGAATGTAGAGAATATGAAAGAGAGGTGATTTGATTCAGTAAAAGATCCTGACATTGCTAGTAATAGATTTAGAGATAAACTTTAGAACTTACTAAGTAATTAAGTACATTATAGTGCAAGGGTACTGTTGAAAGTATAGAAATAAAATTAACTTCCAAAAGAACAGAAAGTAGTAGAGGGAACAGAAGGCTGGTTAAAATACCCCTTGCCTTCAGGAAAAATCAGAAAATATGTAAGACAAATTCAAATATATGTAACTACAATAAGTGTAAATGAGTTAAATTCTTTTGTTGTAAGACAGATTTTCAAAAGAGAGGAAATATAATTCAGCTATAAACTTGTTTATAAGCACCACATTCAAATATAATGACAGAGAAAGTGAAAGAGAAGGGTATTTAAGTATGATGGAAGAGGAATTGCTTTATTAAAGAGTATCCATATTTTTAATTTTCATAGACATTGTTAAGCAGTGATTCATAGTGATGGTACTAAATTATATTTGCATCAACATTAAATGAGAGCACCTGCTTTCTAGTGTCTGTTCATAGAAAAAGTTATCTAAGTTTGATTCTTACAATATTATAGGTAAAATGGTATTTTGGTGTTCTAGTTGGCATTTATCTTACTGTGAAAATAATCACCTAAAGATATTTTTGAAAGCCATTTGTATATCCCTTTCTGGAACTGTATTTTCATATCCCTTGTCATTTTTTTTTTCCTTTTGAGGCACTAGCTTTTTATTTTTTTAAGGAAATCTTTTATATTGAGGAGATTTATTATTTTTTATTGTTTCAAATTTTTCATTTGCCACACAGATTTCCTTTCATGTTTTAGAATATATTCATCTTTAATGGGTTCTGAGTTTTGATTCATTATTACAAAGTTTTCTCCCATTATTGTAGCTGATTGAATAGAAACAATTAAAAAAGGTATAATTGTTTAGTCTAGTGCTTTCATAATTTCTTTACATTTAGAGCATTACACCATTTATCACTTTTCTGGGTAGAAGATGTGAGGTGTGCTTCCAGGTGGAACTTTTTCCCAGGTGTCCACCCAGCTGTCCATATGTGCTTATTGAATAGTCTCCCACCAACTTCAAGTTTCATGTTCTCATAAAGTTCTATTTCTTGACTTTCTGTTTGGCCTGTCTTTCTTATTCATGAACTGGTACTAATTTGACTATTAAAATATTTACTAGATATTATTCACTGGTGGGCTAAATCCCTATTATTATTGTCTTTTTCTATTTTTTTATTATTGTAATTTGTTTACTTTTTAGCATGAAATTTAGACATAAATTTTAAATATAAGATCTACTTAATGGAACAAATAATACCTTGCATTTAACAGTCAGAAAAAGCAGTATTTCCAAGCCTACATGAGGTAGTTAAGAAAGCTGCACAAGTGCTAAGCTACATGTATCAAGAAGTCCCAAAGTATTTTTCATGTGTCATATTTTTTGATGAAAATTCAATAAAATAACAAACCATTAAAAGATAGCAAAATTCTTAATCCCACACATTTGAAAACTTAAAAGCACTTTTAAATCATAGATCGAAGAGAAAAGCCTTATAGACTTAGAATTGAATTACAATGAAATTACTTCATCTTAAAAAAAATAGAAAAATGCCCACATATACAGAGCTTTTATAACAACGGGAAGAGAAGGAAAGTCACACATGTATTGCATGAAGCTAGCACAACCTGGGTGCCAGAATCACACAGTCCAATCTCACTGACTTAAAATAAAGCACCAGGTATACAAAATTCAGCAGTATGTTAAAAATCATGGCCAGATAGGCTGCATTGTAGAAATACCCAGTAACTTTCACATCCTTAAAATTTGAGATTAAAGGAGGAAAAATCAATCCTCTTTGATGAAGTCATTAATGAAAAACAAAAACAAAAACAAAAAACGCCCTATCTTACAGCAAATAGCATACTTTATCGGCAAACGTTAAGAACGTTCCCATCATGGTTAGAAAAGAGATGAGAAGTATTTTTTGCCATCATATCCATGCAACTGAGTGTTGGGCTTTTAGCTAATGCAGAAAATGAAATATGTCTTTATGACTTGAAAGGGAGCAACAAAACTCTAGCTATCTAATGATGATCTGCCTATCTAGATGGTGCACTTAGAGAATCTACACACTCTCTTATGACACATATGCATCAGTAAGAGTACAGAAAAAGTACTGCATAAAAGATCAACACAAAGACAATCGCATTTCTATAGACCATTAAAAACTCTGAAAATATTTTTTAAAATGTTCACAATAGCAAGAAATGGAGCAAAATAAACCCTATAAGGTAACAGGTAATACAAGTAAATCAATAGGTGAGACTTAAAGGAGACAATTACAAAAGATTATTCACAAGTATAAATGGAAGAAGAGTTTTCTATCCACAAATGAATATATCAACTGTGCTTATGAATGGGAAGACTCAAGACTCAACCCTAAAATGATGGCAATTCTGCTCAAATCAATCAATTTGGCTCAAATTAATTCAGCCTAAATTCAAAGCACATTTTTCTGTTCTCAACAAGAGAAACTCAAGGTTTGAGCATCTCAGTGACATGTCTATCCCAGGTTAGGACAGAGAGAGAATCTCAACCCACTCTTTTTCCCATTGACCTGCTTGTCTTCTCACTATCTTGAGGGCTGCTGCTTCCCTTGAAATACTGATGGCTCTGCTGGCTGGGAGATATTATTCACTGAGGGACAAATCTGGACTGGGGAGTGGGAAATCAAATTATTTTATGGACTAACCTTATTTTAAGTTTCCGTCAAAAATGCTAACAAGACAGCTAAAGGTCAGTTGTAAGCAGATCTCGAATTTATGCACACTTAACCTTTATTATCCAGGAATTGTGTGTTCCTAACTTCAACAGGCGATGAGTGATATTTTTAGGTGCAATAAATAAAAAAGAAATAACCCCTTGTTCTATAACTGAACGTTCCCACCTTCTTTCACCTATCATAAAGTTAAAAGAATTTCCTAAAACTTTTAAAGTAGCATTTTTAAGGGAGGGAAGCATTCAAGGAAGAAAAAATATGTATTAAAATGCAACTTCTGGCTTTCTTTTGTCTTTACCACATACCTGTATAATGCTAAATATGGGTAAAGGTAAAGAGGAACAGAGGGAATTATATAATTGTCTTCGAGGAGTACAAGTGTTCATGCAATGGAAAAGTAAGAGACATAAGACGTCCAGGCAGAGTTTGAGGAACTGAGGCAGAGTTAGAAACAGATTATTTGTGGCTTTAACCCCTGGCATTAATTGTAGTGCATTGGATTATTTTACAAACGTTGTCCCTGAATTATACTGTGAAATTTAACATGTACGATCAAAGAGTAGAACCAAAGAATTCAGGAAAGGAATAGTTCAGGTGAAATTAGTGTCAGGAAGCAATTTTAGGAACAAGCTATTATAACAGTAGCATTAGCAGTTTGTCACATCAACATATCACTTTGCTGTTTCAGGTTCCGAAAGCAGAGCATTCCTGTAAAATCTTTTGTAAGCCAAAGTGGGATAAAACAATGACATAGTCACCATCTGTGTATGCGGAAACATTTTGAATGTCTCCAGGCCTCCAAAAGGATCTACTAAACTACAGCAAACAACACATACAACCTGAGATCGCCTGACACAGTAGGAGCAGGAATGTGATGGTGAGCACACGTCTGCAGAAAGCAGTTCTGCAGAGGTGCTGGGTGGGTCTCCCGTACTCCCTGGGGTGCCACTGTCCCTAGAAACCAAGGCTCAATGCTGATTTCATCTCATGTCACAAAAGGTAAAATCTTCAGCCTCCTCTGGGCCAGTGAAAACAGGTACAATTGCAGGTCTTTCATCTACGCAAAGTGTTGTAAATTGAACTTGTGCAAAGTGTTTTGCAGGATTAGTTACAAATTTTATGAAGGCTCTTCATACACTCAAACATCCCTATCTTACTTAATGAAATATTGGCTAAGAAAGCAAAGTCAAAAACATACCGAATAGCTACACTAGGTATCGTGCAGTGCTGAATGTCAGGGAGAGGCGGGGAGAGTTAGTGGGTAAGAGAAAAGAGGAAGGTGTATTAGGAGAAATATTACTGATTTCTTTTGCTCCATGTTTTAACATTACCAGTTTATTGAAAGAATGAGTGGATGGCACAGCCCTTATGGAGAGCAGCGTGGGTGGGAATCAGAGGCATGACTTGCATGCAGCGAGCTCCACCCCTTCCTTATTAGAAAGGTGCTGTCCCTCTGGATCTTGGCTCGCCATTTACAAAATGATGCCTAACTCCAGGGATTTGGTGAGGATTAAATGAGCTAAATGTGCTACAGGATGGTAATTCTTTCTCCAGTTTCTATAAAGAAAAGAACACACCTGCAAAAAGTTAAGTACACTTTCAAAATAGTGCAAGATTAAATGTCAAGTGAGGGTAAGATAAGTCCTGGTGTAGAGGGAGGGGTGGGGAGGTGCACTGGAGCAAATAAGGAGAGTGTTCTTGGGAAGGGGACGGGGCAAGCCTTGCAAGAGAATGAATGAGCCTCCTGAGTAAGGTGCCTCTTGGGCATGACATGGTCAGGAGACAGTGACCTGGGCTGGGAGAGCTGGCGGGCGGAAGGCAGGAAGGCGCCTGCTGAATACTGAACTGAATAGGCTAGGCCACAAGGAAATGAAGATGCTTTCCAAGTAAGGACGGATCTGATGAAGTAACCAATTAAGAAAGAACAGCCTAGAAATGTATGCATGTTGCATCGCTGAAACTCACCACCCACTGGACAACCCGGGCCCCTGGCCATGCCTCGGCCATTCTGGCTCTCTGCTCCTATGAGTTTCTCCATTTTAGGTTTTTCATAGCTGCGATCATGTAGTATTTAGCTTCTCTGTGATTTGGTGTTCACGAGCTCTGCACAGAGGGGACATATGGCTTCACTGCTCCAGGATCCTGTTATAGGGGAGACAGGTGGTAATTGCCGGGATGGGAAAACCGACAGAGTCTGTGACGTCAGGTACATGAATTGGGAAACTTGGTACCAACCGTTTCGTGGTAACATAAAAGCAGTTTTTTTCGAGGAGATGGGAGTACTCAGGAAGAGATTGGAATCCTCTCCTGAGATCGCTTCTCATCTCCTCAAAGACTGTTTCTCCCTCTCAAATATCACCTCATCTGTAGGCAAATCTACCCACGGAGAGCCTTTGCTGTTCCCTGCAATGATGGGGTCTGGGGGTGAGGAGGTGGGGGGCCTGTGGTCAGAGGACACTGCTAAGATCCTACTGCTAAGAACATCTTCCTTCACCTATCAATCACAGTTTAATTTCACTTCCTTTTAGAAAGAAGTGCGTGTATCAACAAGAACCTTTATCCCTTTTAATTGAAAAATTATCATCTGCCTCGTAGATTTTCTGCTTCAGAGTTTAACCACAGGCCACTCACCCAAGTGTACTTCTTTTAGAGAAATCAAGTGATTTACAATCAAGTGATCTTGACAGTTTAGAATTGTACACCAACCGCAGGGAAAAAAGAAACCAGCTTTACACCAGATGGTAGTTCCAGAAACAGGCATCTCAAATCACCATTCAAGCGGACTTTGAAAAACTGTAACCGAGCGCGTTTTGTCATTAAGAAGACTGAGGGCTTAGTGTGCAGTATAGAGCTTATTTCTTTAAACCCCAAAAAGGTTAGGGGGAAAACTGTCAGCCACACCCAGGGAAAGGGTTGTTCTGTTCTTCATTCCGCAGGTGGGGGACTTCGTTCTTCTGTCCTTATAACCAACGCGCCTTTTCCTTTGTCAGTTGAGTTTTCTCAGAGAAAGATCAAAAGCCTCCTTTGGTGATTCCAATCTTTCTGTTTCTAAACTTCCTACATCCCTTTCCTGTTGGCGCCTGGGTTTTCTAGGCTCTGTGCCACTGCTTGCTGTTACTAGTTTTCAAGTCCACCTGCATGGACTCTGCCACTGTCCGTGAGTTTCTGGGTGTGTCCCCAAGGAGTAAGGCCAGATTGCCTTGCTGTTGCCTGACACCTCTGGCCTCATAGGAGTCTCAAAATCTGCTGAGTAAATGGATGGTTTTGGTTATAAAAATTCTAAAACCACTATATTTTACCTATAAAATATGAAAATTGCATAAATCAAGTGCTCTGAGCAAAGCTTGCTGGACACCTATTCCTTTACCAGAAATGTGGTCAACTTGGGCTGATACAAAAATAACTAACCTGTACTAAGAACTTAAATATATCAGGCACTTGGAGCCATCATTTTATTAGCAAACTTAATATGATTGTGTTCCAAAGATTTCAGTGTCCACGGGGCATGCAAGCCCCTGCTCCCCAGAGCCTTCCCTGCCCCTCTCAGGAGAGCCACCCTCGGCTCGGCCCTCTGTGCGTCTGCACCTGCGTGTGGGGGCACTTATGATTGGATATTTGTTTCCATTTTGTTGCCCTCACTGCATGATGGACCCTTGATGCCACGATCCATCTGTTTTTTTTTTTTTCTAAATCTGTAGCATTTCACGTTAGTTCCTGCCATAAAGGCCACCTTGTATTTCTGGAAGGAGTTAACACTGAGCAGATTCTCCAGGACCTGACCCCAATCTCGCATCTCTCTCACCTTGCAGAGTGCAGCCAGGCCTCCCCCAGGCAAGTGCTCTGTCCTCGGCACTCACCTTCAAGGCGCCCTTCAGCAGGTGAGCACAGGCGGGCCCAGGACTCTGCGCCCGGACAGCCCGTTCCTCAGTCACCCCCGGCTCCCTCTCCAGCTTCACACTTGGACATTTCACTCTTAGAACCTAAGTTCAGATGCTCCAAGTTCTTACTGTTTGCTGACTATGTCCTGTTTTTCTGTATCTTGAAGACTGTTACGTGTTGAAATTTAAATATTCTTTATGAAATTTTCAAATGCGGCAGCCTTTCCACATATCACTAGTTTCAAGAATACAAGTCTTGGAGCCTGAATTTCATCCCTTCCCCTTCCTCTGAGATTAAGGATGGGGATGTTGGTGGCAAGTCCCCTCAGTGTCCTCATTAAAATGGGGGTGAGCACGGCGTCGGCTTCTCTGCCTATTGTATATAATACATTAGTTCATTCATGGAAATAAGCTGCAACAGCCCTAGTTACATGCTAATCATTCCTGTCGCTTTGCCCCATTATAATAGCATTATACACATAGTATAATTATGAGTAATTACACTATTTACTTATTCAGTAATATGAGCCAGCTCCCCCACTTGCCTTTCTAGTAGGGACACAGCTGGGAAGGGGCAGTAGAAGTAGGGGTGGTGGAGGGGAGCTGAAGACCAGCGGTAAGAACAGGGTACCAGGCCCTCCCATTCTGGGTGGGAGGCGCATGCGCATGTGTGTGCATGTGCACAGACACGCCTCTGAACATACGTGTGTGTTGTCAACAACTCAGAGGGCTGAGGGAACGCCTAGGGAGCGTGAGCAGAGGATAGTGGCTGCACATTATACTTGGGGTCTCAGGGTAGAGCCCGGAGAGATTCACGCACAAGCAGAAACCAGAGGGGAGGCTCCACGCTGGGCTCAGGCTGGCAACTATGGCTGAATCTCAACTTTGGGATCCAGACAGCAGCAATGCTTCAGACGCAGCCACTGGACATTATCAATGCCCAGGAAGTGGACCAGCTCCAAACGTGGGCACCCCCACACCCCAGGACAGGGGAGATGGCCTACAAGTTCAGCTGAAAACCTGGGAGTGAGAAGGACAACCTGAGGCCCATTCCAGACACTGCTTCTCGGCAGCCACTTGAACTCCCTCCTGTCCCCAGACGCCTCCAGCTGGGAAGAAGTGGAGGGAGCAAGGGAAGTAAAGCTGGGTCCGTCCCCAGTGCCCCCTCTTCCTGTTCCCCACCTGGCAGATCTCATGAGTGGAAACGAAATCTCCAAACAAGAACAATTATAGATAGTAGAGAAGGTTATAAAGTTTTACAATTACAAATCATTTATTACCATCACCACAGTAACCCACTACACAGGCGCACACACATGCACACACGCATGCACACACACGCATCATTTATCATTTGCCTCTCTCACTGAGTCTGTCTCTCTTTTTACTTCATATCTGGTTCATAACTTAGCCTATCACGCAGACCTGGATGGATGTCTGGATGGGTGGGTGGGTGGGTGCATGGATGGATAGATGGACAGATGGACAGATAGGAAAATGAGTAAATGAATGAATGAATCAATTGCTTTGTACTTCATTATTTTCACCCCCTCTGGATCAAATGCCTTCTATTTTAATGTGTTTTTCTGGGAATTTCCGCAAAATATGGCAAGCGAGTGTTGCTTTCAGACCTCCTGAATGTAGTCATCTGGGGGCAACATGTCATTTTGCATGACTTTAAATCATTCATTTCAATCCCCTTTTGATTCACAAGTGAGAACCAGAATTCCATTTAGGGTAAAATGACTTGCCCAAAGGCAGAAAGAGATTGAATTGCCCACTCATCAATCCTAACTTATTTAGGCTCCTTGTTCTTTTTTCAACTGAAAGGGGCCTTTGATTTCATTTAGTCTCCTGCACTTTCAGTTCATGAAATGTGTCAAACAAGGCCCAGATTATTAAGTCTATTAGGTCCTGCCTCGTCCCAGGGTTATGTGTTATGACCCACAATCTGCAGACAAACAGTTTCCAGAATGCCCGATGTTTGTAGGATTCAGCGCCCTGTTTGGCCACATCACAACTCATGAGGCCGGGACGTGGGAAACAGGAGAGCCGGGGCCCGCCTTAGTGCCAGTTCCTGCAAGTCGAGGTAGTTTTCATGTGTGGAGAGACGCAAAACAGAAAACAAAAAATTGAGCAAAATAAGTATGAAATTGCTTCCAACTGTTCAAGCCTTCAGTCCTGCAATGTTCTCTTAGCATGAGCAACTAATTTTAGTAATCAATCCAGGAAATTGGAGTAGATTGATTTAGTGGATTAAAATATTAGTCATGTCATTACACTCTGATTAGAAATAAGGCACCACTGAAAGTGATGAAAATTAAAATCCTCAACGAGGGGAGAAACCACATCTTGGGCGGGCTGGCCCGGCGGGGCGGGTCACGCCGCACAACTGGCTCTCGGAGGAGCCGAGCTCAGTAGCATTTCCTGATTTTTTTTGTGGTATAAAAACTCCCACCACGGCCAATTTCAAGCCACCAATTTGAAATCCCCGACTCTGGCGTTAGGAAGAGAAGCGTATGGTCTGCTCTCACGCCGTAAGAAACGTTATGCTGCGACCGCTGTGACTTACTGTATTTTAATAGGATTTCGGCTGAGTCTATACGTATAGAGAAATATGCTTTTCATATAAAAATTTACATATATACCATTTACATACACATAGCACATAACTTGATCGCTCATGCGAAACCACTTGTGATTCACATGCGGCTCTGATTATGCGTGATGTATCAGAACACGATTTCATCTCCTATGTTCTAAATGAAGTTAAAAGTACTGGATAGCAAAGGAAATAGGAAAATGTAAACCACGAAATGAATGAAGTGGTTGATTTTACTGAGTCACCGAAACCAAATTTCTACCTGGTTTTACAAAATTTCTGGCATCTATCACACACTCAGATCTTTTTCCTTCCACCTTTTCTTGTTCAGTTACTTTCCGCCTGTCCCCAAATTTGCTGGCAGGAGGTATGAAGCGATGACCAACAAATGTCAACTCAGTTGTCCCAGGCTTTTCAGAAGCATAAACCAAGAGGTCCCAGGATAGGGCAGCTCCAAAGCTAGTCAGTGAATTGAATGGCTCTACCCTCTCTCCAAGACACTAGACAGTCTCCAGCCTTTCTCTACGCCATGAGGATGAGCATCTGGCTCTCCTCTTGCTCACAAAATGGCTGCAGAAGCTCCAGGAATCAAAATAAGTTGTAGAGAGATGGAGAAGCTAAAAACAAAACTAATTTTTCCTTTTGTCTCTCTTAACAGCTGAGATTATTTTCTTAGAAACAGTCGCTCTCCTTTTTATCCTTAGGACTGAGTCCAAATCTCCTTCTTAAGCAAGATAATTGAAATCACTGGCAATGCAAATATATTTACCACAACTGCCTCACATTATCTTTATGCCCAGGCAATAAAAGAGAGAGTAACTGGCGGGGACAAGGTCAGTTTTTAAAAGCTTCTGGTGCAGGCCGTGATCTAGAGAGATGAGGAAGAGGGTCGTAAACAAGCTGGCTTGGCACACTCTGTGCGTTCCTTTCCAAGGGTGCCGGGATGACAGACGTAGTGGCTGAACACAATATACCCGCATTACATCATTCTGAAGTCAGGAGTCCACAGTGGTCCTGCCAAATCCTGGTGTTGGCAGCTCTTCTGGTTCTGGAAACTTTATATAAGAATCTGTGTCCTTGTAGTTTTCTGGCTTCAAGGGGCACCTGCATTTCTGGGTCAGGGCCCTCCTCCACCTTCAAAGCAAGTCTGTTGATGGCTGCTCCACTCCCCTGTCTCCTCCAAGTCTGGCCCTCGTGCCTCCCTTTCATAAAAGCCAAGTGCTGTGCGCGCGTGGGCCCCTGCAGGGCAGGCTGGCCAGCCTCTCCAGCTCCACTCCTGCCTTGACCGCATGTGGCCACCCCGTCCGCGTGCAGGATGACGTGACCCCACTTTCTGGGAACCAGGTGTGGGTGGCTCTGGGTCTTGTTAGTGTGCATGGCTCAGCTGAGGTGGTAAAACAACACTCCGAACAAATTGGTAAGAAAGCTGGTGCATTACTTCAAAAGCAGACTTAAAATTGGAGTGACGGCCCGGACAGAAGAAAAATTACTGATACGGCGGCGATGCCTCCTCTTAGTGGGGACGTGGCCTGATAAGGAGTCGTAGTTTATATGAATAGCTTTCTATTATTGAAGTCATTTTCAATAACTTAAACTTTATATGAAAAATAGAATTTTTTTATCAGTTAATTAAATTGAAAATATTGTGGGGATGGAGCCAATGTCTCTCATTAGCTGAACAGAGTTGAGGCGCGCACTGAGGTCCCCGCAGTTGCTCTGCCAGCAGATCAGGAACAGAGCCGAGTCCCTCCTTGCCTGGGGACTGCCCGATGGGGCCAGGAGGGGCAGAGCTGTCAGCCTTGGAAGGTGCACACACTCACACTCACAAATAGACACACTCACACTCACACTCACACAGCCACCAGACGCCGAGAAACCTGCTCTGGTTTGAAGATAGTGTTTCATAGGCTAAAGAAAAGAAGAATCATCTTTAAAAAATACAGGGATGATCCCAAGAGCCTGGGCTGTCTAGATCCAGAACCCACAACCGATGGCCTCAGAGGCCGGCTCCCGGCAGACATGGTTTACTTTCCTCATAATCCCCCGGCCCGTCAGAACCGGACTGAAGCTCCATCGCTGCCCAACAGCTTCCCGGGCGCCGGCGCCTCCTTCCCGCCTCTGCAGGGTGTGTCCCCGCGGCCTCCAGACCATGGGGTCGCGCGCTGGCGGTGCCTGCCAGCGCCCCGAGACTCCCCGGGGGTCTCCTGCTCTCTTCCCTGCATGGCCTGGCGCGGGGGAGCATCCCCACAAGGGTGACGAGGGCGCCTTTGAGGGCCCTGCTCTCTGCGTCCCTGGTGCGGGGTTTACGCGGCGCCGAGAAGCACCTGCACCTGCACCTGCACCTGCACCTGCCCCCGAACAGAGCCCGGGGCGCCACGTGCGTCTCGAGATCCTGGAACAGTCGTCTTAAGAGAGAAATGTTTTCGGATTTTAGCCAATACTTTTCAATTTGCTTGCATCATTAAATATAGCACGATTTTGAGAGTGACGGACGTGATGTTGCGCCGACCCCGGATCTTCCCGGCATCAAAGATGAGCAGCGCCGGGGCGGTCAGGTGAGGCCTGCGGAGCCGCCCTGCGGGCCTCGGTGCAGAGAGAACAGCCCGGCCCGGTCGCGCCAGGCCGGTCCCCTCAAATCCACCGGAGCCGGAGCCCACAAACCTGAGCTGAGGCCCCACGAGCTCCCGCGGCCCCGCGTCCGCACCGCCCTCACCAGGGAGGCCCCCCGGGAGAAGCTTCTGGGGCCTCGGAGCTGGCCGCGGCCTCGGGTGGCGGCTGCGTGTGCGCCCCGGGGTCCTGCCGTGCGCCCCTCCTCACTGAGCAAACACTCGCCGGGCCCCCACGTGCTGGAAACGAGGGGCTCTGAGAGCAGGTAGGCACCCCTCCCCCGAGGGCTGACCGTCCAGTGGAGAACAGACAGGGAGGGGGGCTCGGAGCGGGGGTGACCTGGGGACTCGCCGGCTGTCCTGCTGACAGCGAGGAAGGCCCCCAGCTCGCAGGGCCGCGGAGTCCGGGGTGGCATGAACGGTTTCTGTTTCTCCCCAACCCAGTGGCGGGCGCCCTGGCTCCTGAGCGATGGCAGTGCAGGGTATCGATCATATTATAAAGTTGTTCTATCCAAGCAATGTACTAATTAGAAAGGTCATATTATAGGCAACGGTAATAGCTAAACTGCACCAGAATAATTTGGGGAAAAGTGTAATTTTCGATAATGTCTGTTATTGGACAGACGAACCCCATTAACCTGTGCAAATGGATGAGGCCGGTATTTTAAATTATGATTTCTAAGTACTCCGTGCGGTGTGAGTGTGAAATATGCAGACAGGGAGGAGGAAATATTTATTCAACTCTTGTCTGTGAGTTCGGTTGGCTAAATACATGCAATTGTCCTCGGAGTTCTAATTTCTGAATTCTCAACCGAGGCTTTCCGTGAGACAGACTTTTATTTTGTTCCTGCTGATCCGCTTCTATTTTTCTAAACAACACATGCTTCTTTTTCAATTAATTTCCTAATGTGACCACCCATCTCCCTTCGCTGAACATCTGAGCTCCTAGTTGGGCACCCCTGGCTTGGGTGCAGGGCCCCTGGGCATCTCTCTGGAGACTGCTAGAAACTGTGGCCCCCAAGTCTTAAAAGGCAATCAGAGTGTCTGCACCAGCTTCTTTCCCCCACAGAGGAAAGAAAAAGCCCCAAACTTGACGTTCAAAAGGAAAATAAATTCTAACTACACTGGTTTTTAATGCTGGCAGCAAATCTTCATCCGCATTCTACTTTCAAAATTACACAAAGTGGTTTGCTTAAAATAGGGCTCTGTGCTAAGCCAGAGACAGCTCTCTGCAAGCTAAACAGACACGTTAACTCTTTTGTTTACTTGAAAACAAGAGCTGCATCCTTCGTGACTTTTCAACAAGTCAAAGTAAAAATGTGAACAAAATTCAGAAAGATTGCTTAGAATAGTAGCCCTTCAAGACCGCAAAAAAGTCCTCCCTTCCCGCTCATAGGATGAAGTGATCAAGGACGAGGAAGCAGGAAATTATTTAAGCAAATTCAGCGTCAATTTGCTATAAGTAAATCATGACCCAGGACAAATCTAAGGAAATCTCATTATTCCTGAATCTCTGCCTTGACACACTGATTTTTAAAATGTTGGAAACTGTGAGGAAAATGGCTAATAATCCACCAAAGTGTGGGTTCAGCGCTACAGTTAATTCCATTACATACATTCATGGAGAATCACTGGAGCAGGTAATTAGAATCGGCATGCCTCCTGCTCGCTGGATTTCGGTGTTTCTGGGGACACACGTGTTAGTGAGAAGCCAGTTCGAGGAAGCCTTCCCTGAAAGAACCAGGGTCCCAGACGCCCCATCACAGGGTCCCAGCTGCCTTCCATCCACTGGGCCACCCTTGGACACTTACACACTGGAGGAGGATCCCCAAGGGGAACGGTGCAGGTGCAGGCTGCAGGGACTCCACAGGAGACAGGAGACCGCGGGGCGCCCCGCTCTGCGGAACATCTGACCTCTCTGGTTATTAAATGACATGCTTCCCTGTGATTAGCCACCCCACCCCCCAAGACTGCAGGTTCTATGAGGGCAGGAGCCAACACTCTCTCATTTTTACCATTACATCCCTCTTCTAAATATGTGGTGCATTTTTTTGAACACATAGTAGGTGTTCAATACGTATCTATTCAGAATTGAAGTGAAATAACTGTCTCTGACCCCACTCCCCACCCCCACGGACCTCCCCCCGTGGCCCCCACATGTCGTCATCAAGCTGCCAAGCAGCATAAAATCATGCCTAAAAAGTCACACTTCTTCAAAGAGGAAGTCTGATATTTCAGGGGCATTAAAATGGATTTGTGTAAGATAATTTTCGGATAAAATTAGAAGTTATAAAAGGGAAAACTGAAGTTAGAGCATGGACAAGCAGGACGCCTGACGCAGAAGGATGGAGACAGGCTCCCTCGAGGCAGGAAGGGCGCCGGGGCAGAGGGGCAGCAGAGTGAACGTTCATGAGCCTTGCCCTGGGGAGAAGCAGGTTCAGGGGGGCTGAGCTCAGGCTGCAAGGTGGGGAGCGATTGTGAGAAATGAGTCTGGACACAGGGAAGGAGAGATTATGAAGGACCTTGAGGGGTGTTTTGTTGTAGAAAGATGCTCGTCAGAACAAGGACAATTGGACCCGTGACAAATAGAACAGTTCAGCGGCCGGGAGAGACAAACTTGGAGCTAAGACCAACACCTACGATCGTCCACTGCGGAATTCTAATGCGGGCCGAGCATTCTGAGAGGCGGGGGTGGGGAGGGAGGCGGCAGGCATAGCTAACAGATATGTAGAGGTCAAAAGCAGAAGTAAAGGATTTAAAAGGGGGAGTGAGGCGGAGTGTGTGGTCAAGGCTTCCATCTTGGGGGCCACGGATATGGCGCTGTCAGTCAGCCCCGATGGGGACGACGGTAGAGGACAGCTCTGTAAAGTGACTGGGTCGGGAAGGGGGTCTAGCCCGAGATTTCCATCTGGAACCTGCCGAGTTCTGAGGCGGCTACTAGGCACCACCCATAGGAGGTGGAGAGAGCCAGGAGGTGTCTGTACTTAGGAGAGAAATCTGGCTTGGAGGGGCAGGTCCGCAGTGAGGCAAGAGGCCCAAGGATGTGTGCTGGCTGTGCCATAGGAGCAGGCAAGCAAAGGTACGGCCCTTAGAAGAAATCTGGGGCAAGAGCTGGGCAGCAAGATCTCTGGACTGTGATCCCGGTGGGCGGGGGTGTGGGCAGGACAGACACTCGGCTGTGAGTGATGCCCACGAGGGCTTGGGCGGACGCACAGCTGTGACACTATAACACTAAACTCAGATTGTAAAATATCATTACAAAGTCATGGACCTTTCAGGATGAAACACACAGAAAGGGGAAAATGACTATCTGGGTGTTTTTCATTCTTTAGTCAATAAAGGTAAACCCTGCGACGGAACGACGAGCGTTTTCGAGGCGGCGCAGATGAACCTGCAGGGCTGTGTTCCTCCTACGGGCTGCTGGGCCCAAGGCCAGCACTCGGCACAACAGCCTCTGCTTAAACTGGTTTGGGTTCATTCTTTTCAACCAGAAGTGCTTTAAATAAAGCGTAATGTCATTTGCCTCCTAAACCATGTGCTGAGCTCAGGTGGGGAAGGGCTGACACATGTTTGATTTTACTTTCATTGTTTTTATGAGAGTGACAAAGATGGAGGGTCGTTCAAGAGCAATTCCAAGTTGTTTTGTCTTGTTTTGCTTTTTCATAATTGGTTCACAGCTCCATATGCTCGAGAGTTTCTCCTCTGCATGCCCCCGTAACTGACAAGGTGACCGGTGGAGTCACATAAGAAATAGCTTCACAGTCATAAACAAGTTGTGCTAATTATCAAAACTGTTTTAATTAAAATTTGTAACAGCTGGCCTGTGCTCTCCGCAGTTGGCCTCCACCATTCCCCCAACTGGTGGAGACTGGAAGTGGTATGTTTTCTTTACATTGTTATCCTGACAGCTTAAAAGGAAGGGCAGCCTGCCCGTGCGTAATTATTTCCCATAATTAGGACCCTCTAAGGATTCCTAGTTTTCACAAACACAAAGACTTTTAGCAAAGATAGCTTGAAATGGCCACGGTCCTCCTTTAGCTGTAATTGAGGAGATCTCATTTATTTTGAAAAAATTCAGGCTTAAAGCTCTGTCCAGCTACTGAGTGTAGCATGAGAATCAGTGTCAGTGGCCAAAAGGGGAAGAATACGGGAAATATCACAGTGGCGATGATTTGGAATCACTGATTCCCTCATAAAAACAGACAGCAAAGGCAGCGAAAGCAAAGCCTACCTCCAAAAGCTGCAAAGGCCCAACTGTACTGTCCCTGGTGGGGTCGGTCACTGCGCGAGGAGGAAGAGGATGAGAGGTGACCCCTGAGCTGGGGGCTGGTACACACTTGCACACACCGAAAGCCAGCTCGTGAGCCATGACAGGCGCGTGTGCCCTCCGGTTCATGTGTAGAGCAGGGAGCCGAGAAAAGGTCTGACAAGACTCCTGTGTCTAAAGTATCCCCAGCCCCTTCCAGCATAAAATCCGTCACTAAAGAGAAGCCACTGGAGCAGAATCCATATGGAGCAGAGAAGCAAAGCGCCAGATCAAAAGGAAGGAAGGAAAGAAAATGTCCAGCTCAAAGATTAGAAAGACAGAAGCTGGATCATAGAGTCTCCAAGGTCATGTTTCCAGCCATGATGCAGAGACAGGAGAGGAAGTTCCAATGTTGTTAGGTTAGAAGAACTAACCTGGGCGCTCCTGCCCTTCTAAAGGGGTAGGGAGAGAGAAAAGAATTGTTTTTCAAATCCCACACAAAATCATTATTTAAAAAAAAAAGAGGCTATGGACTATAATAATGTCTCTATGATAATGAAGGCAAACTAGGAGGACATGGTCCCAAGTAGACGAACTTGTAAACTACTGTTAAAACAGGATATAATAGGTATTAAATAACAGAATATATTTTAAATAGCAGAATTAGGGAAAAAATGTGATGAACTCACAAAAGAATTTAAAATGCAAAAAAATAACCGAAATCTAAATTGAAAGAATAAAATAGAAGATGAAAAGGAGAGAAAAATATTAAAAGTCAACAGAGTGATCAAAAGAATTTAGAGAGAGTGACAGATGAAGCTAGGTGACACAGACTCAACACACATGGGTTTCCAAAGAAGAAATCCAGATAAATGGAACAAAATGCAGTAAAATATATATATATATATTTTTTTTAAAGATTCATTTATTTATTTATACAAGCACTGGGTACAGTCAGAAAGCACGGGAGGGTGAGAGAATTCACCAGAGCCAGAGCGGGGAACAGAACAGGCAGACTGACAAGTACACTACTGAGGGGAGCAGCGGGGGTGGCAGGAGAGGTCTGTCACACCATGTGGGACCCTCGCAGGTGGCCGGGGATTGAACCGGCGCTGCAGAGGCTGCGGGCAGCTTCGCAGCCCGGCGCTCAACCACTGCGCCACCAGTAAAAGATGACTAAAAATTACATATTAAAAATGAAAAGCATATGTCCTGAAAAATTCAATCCTGGAAGACCAACACTGGGCCAATAATTTAATAAATTACTAAACCTCAGCTAAAAGTAAAAATAAATCCAGGCAGAATTAGAAATTTATTTATAAACAGTGTCATATTTTTTGACAATAATGCCTAGCACCAGAAGAAATGTGGTAGCTCAGAAGAAAAACATATGCACCAAAGATGTGATACCCAGTTATAATAACTTTCCACCATTAAGTCCCAACCTGTTAAGGAATACTTAACAAATCAGTAAATACTGATCTCATGGTCACTTCCTGAGGACTCTATTAACAAAAGAGCGCAGAGAGCCAAATAGCCAGGGAGGCATTGCTGTAAGCACTTCGAATGAGGATTTGGCTTATGTTTATGTGTCAGACTAAGAGTCAGGGGTACTTACAAGGAGCAAGGTTGGTGTGCCAGTATAGTAGCAACCATTTAAAGAGGGAAATCTGTCCTACAGTCCGTAAGTGGTTTTTTTAGGTGAAGAAAATATTGGATATACTTTAGGATCAAATATTACTTTCTGACTTCAGTTTATATAAGGTAATACACCCATAATAATGTACACATACCTGGTCCTGCTGACTTTATGAAATACATCCAAGTATTTAAATTTAATAGATGAGAAAGTGACAGACCTAAACAAGTCTGAAAATCAGTTCACATTACCCAGTGTATATGAAGATACCAGAACTTGGAAGAACAAGAAAATTCCAGTATACTTGAATTGTTAAATTTTACATTTGTTGAAGTTAAACTAAATAGCTAGTTATAGTGTAAATGAAAAAAAAAAAAGTAACGAGTTTTCCTGTACAATAAATGAAAGATAGACTCTATGGCAGAATCTAGAATCTGAGGGCAGAATTAAGGATTAAAGAAAAGCATAATAGACTCTGGCCTTGGTCTTTTCTAACTTATTTCTTCTCTGTGCTGCTCACGCAGAAAGAGCTGAGTTCTGGCAGACTCCCAGGGGTAGATTCCCAAGTCCTCCATGCCCCTGCACGCATGCAGACAGCACTGCGCTGAGAAGCAAGTGATATCGAGTCCGTCCTCTTACAGGTGAAATGTATGTCAGAGTGAAGTCGAAGCTCACTGTCATATTTGGAAGAAATAAGCAAAAGGAATTAGCTGTTCAGAGAGCTCCACGGAGGGTCTGGACACTGGCCTGGGTAGGGTCACTGCCCAGGGGACGGCCTCTGGCCTGGGGAGGTTTGTTCCCGCTGAAAGGGCTGTGTTGCAGCTGGGTCTTGGGAGCAATCCCATCCCATCTCCAGAACGCCCTAGATTACCACCTGACGCTTACCACAAAGTGATGCTCCTCTTTCCTATATCATTTATCTGGTAAGAGGGGAATAAGGAAAATCAGAGAAGAAGAAAAGAAACTCAGGTAGAGTGTAGATTACATCCTCTATCTTTGCTCCCAGTTCAACCCAGCAAGTGTTGATGAAAAGTGGCTCAGACCTAAGGAAGAATTATAATGTAATTGCTATCACTCAGATACATTGAAGGTAACATTCTTTTAAGATAATATTGTATAGACTTTCTCTATTGGAAGAAGATTCAACTTGTCATGTATAGTGCACAGGTGCAGGAAACATGCCATTGTGAGTCTTAATAATTAGGATATTATTCAGAAAATATTGGCTTACTTAATGATGTGCAGCTGTTATGGGATTTTATTTATCAGTTTAGAATCTGAGTTCAGAAAGCTGATACTGTATTGCATTTCTCCTAACATGAAAGGTCACTAAATAATTTCTGTATAAAAAGATAAGGCTTTTATTGATTGATATTAGGAAGTGTTTAAAAAGACTTCCGACCATTGTGGTAATTTGAAGTAGAGTTTGCTAAAGAAGTGCTCACTGAATAATACTTTTTTTCCCCAACATATCATAAAATTATGCAGAAGAAACTCCTCTAAGGCATAATTACAAAATTTAACATACCATGGCAGTAGAAAAAAAGTAGAAAAACCACACCTCTAACATTATCATCTCACATAACAACTTTTCAGGAGGTGTGCTGCTAAGTCTTTGAATTCTGGTTTGAATCCACGGTGAAGTGGATTAAGTAAAAGCAAAATTTAAAAGTTCATTTTAAAACAGTTGTGTTCTAATACGTGGATTCCATAAGGTAAGGTTGTTTATTTATCCTGAAGACTACTTTTCATTTTTTATCTATTTAAATATGAATACTTAGATACATGATCTTGACGTTAAATATTGATCTCAAGCAGCAGGAGGAGCTAAACGCGGTGCACATGGATGCTAAATCAGCACCAAACACGTGTTTTGGCCTAACGGGTTTGCACAGCATCCGAGCCCCTTGCAGCCCGACTCCCACCCCCTCCCAGAACGCCCTCCGGAGCGCGGCGCGTTCAGGCGCGTCCTGAGGCCAGGCCAGAGCGCACGGAGAACTGCCACCCTCGGCCGCAGGAGCCCGCGGGGGCCACGACTGGGCGCTGGGGCCCACGTCCCGCCGCGGTGCCGCCCCAGCCCGGGGGGTGTCGGTGGGTCCGGCCTCTCCCACCCGCAGGGCGGCTCCTCAGCGCCACAGCATCTTGGGCATCGGGGTTGCTGGAGACAGAACCTGCGCTGCGCCCACCTCCCTGGTTTTGTCCACAGCAGCGTTGGCCAAAAACACAAACCTCATGTGACTCTCCCAGGCGCACGCGCGCAGCGTCCCTTGTCCTCACAGCCACATTAAAAAGTAAAAGGACCACAAACCCGGCGATACTGTGAGCCGCGCCCCGCGGCCCTGGTTGGGGGGTGCCCGCCACAGCCCCGCTCCCCTGACCCCGCGCAAAGCAGCCGACCCCACACGGGCTGGATTTCGCGCTGGAGGGGTCCGGGTTCACCCCCACGCGGTCCTGGGCGCACACCGACGGGGCAGCCAGGCCAGCGCCAACCAGGTGTTGGAAATGCGGCCAGTTTGGAAAATGCACCGACGAGTTTTGAAACTCGGGCACCCGAAAGCCTCGCGGGTGGGGCTGCAGGCAGACGCAGCTCGTGCACACACCCCAGGGGCACGCACGTGGCACACACAGCCAGGATGGAGTCCGGCCACCCGCGCGGACCCCGGCTTCTGTTTAAAATAAATGCCCGGGGCCTCCCTGTCGGTGCAAGGGGTTAAGCACAGATTTGCGGAGCTGTCCGCAGCCTCTGCAGCACGAGTTCCAGCCCCGCCCGCCAGGGAGCTACCTACACGGCGTGGCAGACCCCTCCCGTCTCCCCGCTGCTCCCCTCAGCAGTGGATCTCAGTAGATCCACTTGTTCTGCTCCCCACTCTGTCTCTGGGGAGGCCTCTCAAGCCCGCACCTCAGGCCTGTACCCCAGCTCTTGTGTGCATAAATAAATAAATCTTGGAAAAAAACCAAAAACATGCCCACTTGTGGATACGCTCGTGGCCGATTTCAACAGCGAAGTCCTAAGTGTGCGCTGTTCCACTCTGAGCCGCGCTGAGGGGTGGACCTGGCCTTTCCATTTGGTCCAAGGTGTCATCGGCTGTTACCGAACAGTAAAAAGCCAGACTTGCCTTCTTCAGCTTTGCAGATGCTGAGCTCCACCTGGGTGACTCTGAAATGTCCTGACAGCAAATGCGCTGGCAATTCTGTCCCGGCGACGGGAAGGCATCTCGCCCACACGTGCCTCTGGACCTTGGGATTAGCAGGAAAGAGGCGCAGCGCGGTCCCTGCGGCTGCGGGCGGGGGCGCGTGTGCCCAGGCAGGAGCAGCCGGGCTTCCTGCGCCCGGGCAGCTGACATCCCCTGTGGGCGTGAGGGGGCCTCGTCCACCGCCGGGCGCTCTCCAGCGACACCCTGGCCTCGGCAGAGGTGACGCGTGACCGATTCCATCTCTGAAATCGCTGGGGGGTGGCTGGGAGCGCATAGCGACGTGGTCCACGGACACGCAGGCAGCTCCTCCGCCCTGGGCAGGAGTGTGGGGCCTGGAGGCGCTGGCCACGGCCGCCCACGCCCTGCACACCCGCTGTGTGGGCACCGGCCCTCTCCTGGCTGGACCGTGGCGCCCAGCAGATCCGGGGCTGGCCAGGGACGAGCAGGAGCCGCTGGGGGGCTGCGGGAGTGGCGGCGGGGTGACTTGGGAGCGTCCCGTGCGCGCACCCTGTCCATGCGCGGGGCCCCATGGAGCGGCGGCCCGGCGGGGACGCTCCAGCTGTGGCGGGCACGTGGGGCTGACCGGGCCTGCAGGGGCGCGCGGGTACTGAGCACTCGAGGGCCACCTCCCAGCGTCCGCCGCTGCAGCCGCCACGCGGCGGGGCTCGCTGCCCACCAGGAGGACGCGCCCCGCGGCGTTTAGGCCTGGGGGCCGGGCTGGGAAGGCCAGGAGCACTCCCCGCTCCTGTGTCCCCCCATGTGTAGGGGTGACCCTCTGCCTTTCTGGGCCGACTCCCCCATCCCCTTGGGGCGGGGGTGTCTTTTCCCTGCCCGGGACTAACGCTCTGCGCCCACCCGCGCGCCCTCTCCGCCTTCCCAGGGAGAGCGGCTGGCGGAGCAGCTTCCTCGCCCCCCAGGCCACACGGCCTCCCGGGAAGCCCCTCCCGGCTCAGGCCCGCCTGGCCCGGCGGCCCGGCTCTGCCTGTGCTGGGGCGTTTCTGATCCCTTTTACTCTGCTCCATGTTGTCCTCCTGGGTCATCATGTGACTACGATTAATGTCTCTACTTGATTTTTTGTCTCCTCTAGTGCTCAGTAGAGGGGCTCTATGGCTGCTGCCACCGTGGGGCATGACCAGGTTGGACAGCAGTGGATTCTGAGGGTCAGCCCCAGCGTGCGGCCTGCAGGCCAGCCCTGAGCCCCAAGCTGCTGGTTCAGGGTTTCTTGGCCCCACGGAAGCTGACTCTGGCTGTGGATCCCCTGAGCTGGCTGCCTGATCTCGGCACAGGTCGGGTCTGGACAGGTGGCCAGGGTTTCGCTTATGAACACCATGCCAGAATTGAAAACAGACCAATTAATTTCAAGATTCCAACTGCCCAATCAGGTTCAAGTTTTCACCGGTGCCACTCAAGGTTTTTGAGACCATTCGGCATTGTGCATGGGCCAATCTAATTGGAGCGTGACCAGCACCAATCAAACAGTTGGGACTGTCAATAGACCAATCAGGCTGGAAAGGCAGGGAACATGAAGAAGATAGAAGTCGGGGGAGCAGCCAGCTTGAGGCATTCCTCAGCAGCTTCAGATCAGGTTTGATGGATCTCCTGGAAAGACCTTCAGAGACACATTTGTCAGAAGGGTTCATCAGGACACAGACCTCCAAACCTTTGCAGAGACCTTCATAGAGACCTGCCCATCTGATCTCTGCTTCAAACTGCAGCCTGGCCACTGCACCTGAGTCTGGCCCTGCCTCTGACCTCACCTGCAGATATCACTACTGTCTCTATGCCCAGTGTCTCTAGAAGAGCGGTTTGCTACTGGCTCGTGCCCAGCATCTCCAAGAGCTACTTGCCATTGGCACAACGGCATCTCTGAGAGCTGTAACACTGGTGCCTGTTTTCTGGGCCTGTCAACTGCTGACTAGTGCTGATAGAAACTTCTGACCTATGACTGGGATTGCTGACCTGTGTCTGGCCATCTCAGAGCTGTCCACTGCTTCTGATCCTCTGACCCTGCCTGTTAATGCTGTTGCAATTGGCACTATCCAGTCTGGGGTCCAGTGCTGTCCAGTCTGGGCTTTGGACTGATGCTGTTGGCTGCTGCAGCGTCACCTGTGATCACCTCCAGCTGCCACCATGAGTTGGATTCTGGTCCACAGCTTACCAGTGTGCCACCAGCTCCAGGCTCTTGCCAAAGTCAAGAGCAACCTTTGTTTTGGACGGCTGGACACTGCAGACGCTATCTGGGGAAGGACAGCTGGCCATCTGTGGCCTTAGAAATTCATTTTCCCCAATTTTCCCTTTGTTAATAAACCCAGTTGTTGTTGCACCCTGAGCCTGAGTACTGTCTTGCAATTGTGAGTGCACAGTGACCTGTCCACCTCCTTGGCGCTGTTTTACAGTGAGAAAGTAAGCTCTGGAGAACAAGCTGTTACATCTGTATCATCCATTTGGGTTGCCTGCCCAGAATGGTGCCAGACACTTTGTAGCTGCTATTGTTGATTGAATGGATTCACTATCCAGACTTCTGGATAAATATGGGGGTGAGGAAGCATTTAAAAAGAACCCAGAGGCCCATTCTTTGAAGAAGAGACACAGACATAAAAAGGAAGCTAAATAACAAGACCCAGCTGACAATGATTGAAGGGATGTCAAAAGGCAGAAAGCTTGATTGCATGGAGAAATAAAGATGCCAAGAGTATTTGCCAGGAACACACAAGGCGCAGGGTTAGATGGGGCTGGTGAGGCGGGCAGGTTTTCTGGAGGAGGAGGGACAGTGCTGCTGGAGATGCAGAATCAAGGAGGGGCTTTCCTGTCTAGGTCTACTGTCGGCCCCGCGGGGCGCAGGTCAGACCGTCCACACTCGAGCATGCTCACAAAAATCATCAGCGTGACCTTCGCATTGCCTCCTGGTGCTGCTGATGGAATGAAATCCAAAAATCCCACAAAATGTTGGATTTTGCTTCAGAAAACACTAGACAAACCCAAGTGTTATATTTTGCTTCCCTGCTTCTGCAAGTAACAATTAAATAACAGCTCAGTATCGTGTAGTGCAGCAAAACCAGATTTGATTATAGTGAATCACTCTACAAGTCTTTGGTTTTTAAACTTCATTTCTGAGCTTTGTTATCGTGTGCTGGTAAAGGAATCGGAATCAATTTTCCTCCATGAAATGCTTCTGGGATCTTAGAGCTTCAAAATGACCTTGAGTCCAAAATATTATAACCAAAGTGAGGTATGACCTTTGACAAAAAAATAATTATTTCTTTTGAAGGTGAGTGTTTCTATTTCTGACTAACACAAGACCAGCCATATAAATGAACACAAATAAATAAATGCCTAAAGTGTCTCATTTTACATAAGTATTAATACACCTTTTTTTCTTTTTTAAAAAGTGGCCCTTAATATATTCACAAAAAATTCGTAAACATGGAATTTAGAATAATAATGAAGTTTATAATAAAGTTCTCTGGAAGTTCTTTAAGTGTAAGGTTAAATTCTATTGCCAGGAATGGTTCAGCCTCGCGTCTGAAGCAGCAGGCTCTGCCCAGCTTCCAGAGGCGTGGATGACTCCGAGGCAGTTAGTGGACGCTCTGTGCCCCAGAACAGCTAATGAGCACACTAATAATCCTCTGAAGGAGGCGAACAGCTAGCTATGCTAATAATTTTCTTAATTTGGCTTGTCAAAAGAATCATGCTTGGATGAAAAATTCTGGAGAGTATCCACACAGGAAAACAAAATCTTTTTCTAAAAACCAGAAGAAGAGGGGCTTAGTGATTTTTGAGGACTATTGTCTTTGTTTTAATTGCAATCATTAAATGTAATGAACCATGTTAAGGCAATGCAGAATTCCAGATCTCAATAAGATACATTATAGTGACGGAAAGTTGTACATTTTCAATTCGGAGTGCACTCTCCTTTTATATAACTTCATTGAATAGTAGAATATACAAAGTGATAGCTTCATGCAGGACAAACATTTTTGAGACATTGTTCTTAGCTCTGCCACTAATGCTTATTTATGGACATGATACCACACGGCCCAATGAATGAAATGTTTGCTAAATGAATTAGCCTCAATAAGATGTGAAGGTATGTCACTGACCTAGATATTGCCAGTCATCTGGGTTGTCTGTCATTACATGGAACCAGTGCATGGGTGTGCTTTCTAGACTTCCAGAATCTACTGAGTGAAACATGATACTCAACTCTCATAGTTCTTTTGTCCAGTATCTAAACGGAAATAAAAACAACCAAAAACTCTGAGAGCTGGGAAGGGTGTTAGAAATCAAATTGGCATGACTTTTTATTTACTAACCAATAAAGAAACAGAAACCAGTCTGGGTTAAGTGATATCCTCACGACTAAGCAACTAGTTAATAAGAGCTAAGGCTGAGCTCACGTCAGGTGGTAAGTAGGTCCACGCTTTAGTTAGAGACAAGGTCACCAATTCGCTTCAGGATGTAACAACACATATGGATGTTCCACTTAGCAGGTAATAAGCCTCTTCCATGCTTCCCAATCCAGACACGACTCAGGCCCCCATCAGCAGCTCCTTGATGAAGTAAAGAACATGTGGTCCTTCACTGTGTGATATGCCAAGACTCTGCTCAGACAGCACAAAAGAAGCTCCTGGTTTTCAGGATCTCCTAGAGAATGGTTAGCCTGGGCTTGCCTGAGCCAAATTTTGTTAATATTTGAAACCAACTTTCTTTTGTCCAACTATGATTCTGCATGCTTCTCAAAATGGAGAAAGGAAGAGAGCTCTAGGAGAGATTATATAATATGGCCTACCAGGTGCTCACTCCAGGAATTTAGAGAACTCAAGATAATATGTGCATTTCTGCAAAAGCCTGATCTATAAAATGATGAGTCAACTATTTGTGATTTTGCTGCAGAAATTTTGTTATGTTGACTTTACTTCGGAAGAGATCATGAATAGAGAATGCTGAGATAGGACCTGAGCATACATGTGGCAACCCATGTTAGAATGCATACTATCATCTATCTGGTGTGTGTGTGTGCACATGTGAGAATGTATGAGCGTATATGGGCTAGTACGTGTGTGTGAATGTGCATGTGTTGGCGGGAAGCTATGGAAAATCTTTACACATAAAGGGTTAAAGGGACTCTGAAAGCAGGGACTGCTTAAATTTTAGCTAAGTGTCTATTTTTTCTGATGTGCTTCTGTAGGTTATAAACACAGAGCAAAACAAAACATGAAAAAATATTCTAATCAGGGCCCAGTTAAATCAGAGAGTTTAGTTTTAGGAAGTGCTAAGAAAGGGAATTTAGAAAGAAGCCAGTTTAACTGTGGAAATCTCTGCTAAGGCCAGACTGCCAGGATGCTTCTCTTCTGGGACCTGTTCAAGACTCCTGGCTGCCCAGTGAGACTGGCCCTTCCTGCGGCATTGCTGAGGCAGCCCTTCGGGAAAATTTAGCTCAGTCTAGAGCTCAGCAGGTTGTTGTCTGATCAAGATGTACAGAGGGGCCTGATTAACCCTCCCTCCTGAAATAACTGAGAAACCAGATGAATTATTTGGGAAAATGGTTCTCAAGGAAGTGGACATCAGACAATGAAGTATTGTGATCCCTGAGAAGTGGGAATTGAACTGCAATTGCTGCCACTCACTGTCTGGAGAAGGTCTGGAGTGAATGATCCAAAGAGGATGAGGCAGAGCAGGGAATCCAGGGGCTGGATTTCCAGGCACATTTAATTAACCACAGGGAAGCTGGAGAGACTTAATACCAACAAAATACATTTCAGAGCACAGAAAATTATCAGTTATAAAGAAGGACATTCTGACAAAGTGGTCAATTTATCTTTAGGACATAACATTTCCAATTATTATTCATCCAATAATAGAGTTTCAAAATAAATGAGGTAAAACTAATAAACTACACAAAAAAAAAATTCATAACTATCATCAGAGATTTCAACATCCTTCTCTCAATAACTGACAGAACAAGTTGAGCAAAAATCAGTAAAGATAGAGAAAACTAGGACAATGTTATCAATTGATGTAAATGATATAGTCAACCAGTTGACCTAATTGAAATTTATAGGATACTGCAGCCAACAATAGGAACATGCATATTTTTTAATGTTCACACAGGCTATTTTCTAAATAGGTCATATTTGAGGTTATAAGGAACTCGTTAGACACAAATATGAAATTAAATTAAAAATCAAAAATAGGAAGATAGCTGGAAAATCCCCAAATATGTGGAAACTAAATAATATCCATGTGCCAAAGAACAAGTCAAAGACAAAATTTTAAGTACTTCAATTGAATGAAAGGAAAATATATCAAAATTTGTTGGAAGCAGCTAAAGTCGTACTTAGAAGAAAATTTATAGTAATAAAATCCTTATTAGAAAAGAAGATGAAATATCTCAAGTCCACAATCCCAGCTTCTACCTTAAGAAATGAGTACACAATGCAAACCTAAGTAGGAAAAACAAGGGATATAATACATATCTGAATGGAAATTAATGAACTAGAAAGCATAAAAGTCATAGAAAAAAAATCAATTAAACCTAACTCTGGTTCTTTGAGAAGATCAAGACTATTGATAGACCTCTGACCACAATGATAAAAAAAGGAGAAGACATAAATTACTACTTACAAGAGTTAGAGTGGCGATACTAGTACAAATTCTTTAATCATTACTCTGTATTGCTATAGTATTTTGTAGTATTTTATTATATTGAAAACAAAGTAAGAGAATCCATGAGGAGTTTTATGCCAATAAGTACAATAACTTAGATGAAACAAACACATTTCTTGAAAGACACAAACTATCAAAGCACACTTTGATAAAAAGAAAAAATGGGTAACCTGAATATACATATATATATATATATATATATTCCCATTTTATCTTTCAAATAAATCTGGCATTGTTAGTCCTGCTTTAATTTTTTTTAAAAGAGAGAAATACAGAGAGTAAAGTAATTTTAGCTAAGTCTTATAGTCAATGAATGGTAGAGACAGCTTTTGTAGCCAAGCTGACTGACTCACGGCCAAGCTCTTACTTATATGCTACTCCTGAACAAAAGAACAGCTAAATGTGCTCACTAGGAAACTATTTAAATTCTACCCATAGATTAAATTCACATTTATATAAAAGTATGTATATATGCACTAGAATTTTTTATCTATATTATAGCCAATATCTTTATATATATATATAATGCTATATCAGCTCACATGCCTGTTGGGTACTAAGTAGTAGAAGCTCTGAATTTCTGAAATCTTTTCATGTGTTAGTTTTGGAAATTCAAGACCGACTGTGGCTTGAATTACAGTAAGAGAATTTTTTCTAAGTTATACTTCATGATCAATGAAGTCTGAAGCAGACTGATACGGTTATTATTTTGTTTAAGCAGGAGTTAATGATCCAGTTGGAACTTATTCAGCAGGTCCAGGTGGAAACGGCATGCACAGTGCAGTCAGGTGGGCCTAATTTGAATCATGGCTCTACTTTCAATGATAGGGGGAAATTATGTAACCATATGCGATTCAGGGATGTTATCTGTAAAACTGGGGGTAGTAATCATATCTTAAATAGTTATTGTGAGGATTAAGGATAATTTATTTACAATAGCTACCCTAGTGACAAGCAGAAGGAGGACCAGGACAGAGATTTCCTTCATTGTTACTGCTGGAATCAGACTAATTTCTCCCCACTCCATCCTACCTCTGGTTGTTGATAAAACAATTGTGGGAGATGAGAACAGTAACAGTTGAAAGTAGAACATGGTGCAGGGGAGGGGAGGAGATTAAGAAACAACACAATAATGTTCAGGAAGAGGTGGCTATAAAAAGTGAGAGATCTCATTTAAAAAATATTTCCATTCTCCTTTTATCAAATGCTGATCTATACTTTCTCAGATTTTTCTAGGTTATATCATTTCTAACTCTCTGCTTGTATTGCAAACAGACTGAATTTTCTCTTTCCTTCATCATTAGTATTTGTGAGAATTAAAATCAAAATGTTGATAGGAGTTATACAAGTAAAGTGAACAATGGGAGCAGGATGTGTTATTTTTCCCCACAGACGTATTCATCATTGAGATGATTATTTACTTCCACGTGAAATTTACTCTCTCCCATTTTTCTTGAAATATGCTGTTCGCCCAGTCCATCTAGGCCCATGGAAATATTTCTCTACTTTAAGTAAAACAAAAACAGGATAATAAGCAAGTTGGTTTCAGACTATCATGCTAGAGTTAGTAGCAACTGGTGAGAATAGAGGAAAGCAGGGAACACATATTATCTGCAAGGCAGGGAGGACTTGACGTCAGACATTCACTAGCACACGTCAGTACAGGCCTCATATTGCCAGGTAATCATGACAAGCCAGAAAATAGGATGTGGAAATTCTTATTTTTAAATGTCTCAAAATCCAACTTTCCAGGCTACAAAGACACATCTGAGAACTAAATCCAGACTTCAGATGTCAGGTGAAGTCTCCCCACTCGGAAGCATTCAGGCTTTGAGAGTCAGTGATTGGGGAGTCACTGCGGGGTGTAACTACCTGCTAAAACAAATACAATCTGACTCCAAGAAGCAACTTTTGCAAAAGAACAAATACTCGTTTATTATGTGTTGATTATCTATAGTAATATTCTCTCTACTCACTTGTCACGAAACAGAACTTCCCAACTATTCAACCACACTGTTCTACAAAATGCATAAACCATTTTCATCAACTAATGATGAACTCATTCACTCATGACCGTTTTTGAGTCACTGTGGGCAAAACCAAGATAATGCAAGAATGGTTGCTGCTTGCTGGATCATTTCTATACATTTTTTTAACCTGAAAAGACATTTTCTAAAACTGCTCTATTGTTTGGTTCAAATATATATTTTTTACCTCCTTCTTTCACTCTGCGTTTGTCTACATGGTATTAGAGAACTCTTTGAAGGTCACACGGAGGGAAAGTGTCAAAGGGAAACCAGTGAATCTTATTGATGATAGACCATCGAGAAACTTCTCTTTGGAAAATCTTATCAAGCAACACACACAAGCTGTGATGGCCAGAGGACCAGAGGTGGGTCCCCAGTCACTGTGTGTATACACTCAGCACCCCACTGGCACGCTCTGCCTTGAGTCAGAGAGGTCCATGGTGTGTGACAAGGGTCTACCTAGGCATGTTTTCATTAAAAGTTCTTAAGTGTTCTTACTCCCAAATATTGATTGACCTTAAAATATTGATTACAATATTTTGATGTCATTCGGAGAAATTCAGCTACAGTAGACAGATGTAAAGTACTTTCAATATTTCAATATTCAATATTACTTTCAATATTTCAGTATTACAATATTACAGCCATCTCTACAGTGATTAGAACAGGTTGCCTCCCTGAAACACATTATCTTATGCATGAAAGTGTAATTATGTTAAATGGGTGGACTTCTTGGATGAGTGAGTTTTCTTGGGATAAACAAGTGCCATAACACATAATATACAGTTCTGTCTTGACACTTCAGGCCGGAATCCAATCGCCTAATGTACAAAGTCATCAACAAAATCATAGCAGTGGAACTTGCCGGTATTTTCTTGTGGGAATAAGTGAATGCTATTTCTTACACTCCAAAGCCCACAAACAAGATCATATGATGAAATCAAATTCCACCCAGAATCCAATACAGTGGCAAATACTTAACGTCGTAATTATACCTTCTAAATAGGAAAGGGCGTGTCATGCTCCAGGGGGAACTGCCTAGCTCCAGTTCACAAAGGCCTCTCCTTTCCTCCTCTCTGGCTTGGTCTGATGGCTTTCAAACCTTTCAGCTCTGCTCTCCGTTTATTACCTATCGCTCCCATTCCATTAAAAACAAAATTCTTGACTCGCCCTAGTTCTCACGCTGTTCTCTGGAGCTGGGTCTGGGAAACATGCAGCTATTTTGAATTGCATGCAGGGTGGCGAAGCCAGTTCATTGAATTCTGCCATCCTGATTTCCCATCACCAGTCACGCCATGCACCTGTCTTCGGAGACGCGCAGAGTGGTTCACGAGTCCCCTCGTGGAGACCCATTTCCTCCACTCCAATTTAGTTAAACCTTTGGGCCATACACTGCACTGCTCACTGCGAAGCGAACATCCCATCTGTTGAAAAGCTTGCAGCCTGCACTGCAGGAGCCAGCCCCACCTCCAGTCACACCGAGGCCTGCAGAGCCCACCGATGCCTGGGATCTCTCCCCAGGGTCCCTGCTAGGCCGCCCCCTCTGCTGAGAGGGCTTGCCCCCTGCAACCCCCTCTTCTTGCGCCAGAGTCTCGCCTTTCCTGAAGAAAGTGGGAGCATTAGCTTCTAAAGAAGCAGCTCCCAACCCTCACCCCAACCTCAGATCTCACTGCAGAGTAGATGATTTCATGTTTCTTCGCCTCTCTCCTGTGAGGCTGTCAACATTCGGAGTGCAGACAAGCCCTACTCATTGTTGCATCCTCACAACCATGGCCCTTGGAAACCAAGGAGCAGTGACAGGAAACCGCATATTGCTAGCGACCATCTACTGAGCTGCCGCTTGGCGGGAGACTCCACAAGGGTGCCGCCCTCAGCCTCACAGGCTGCCATGCCCTCGGGTCACAAAGGGGCGCAGTGAAGGTCAGCACCAAGGCCACACGTGGGGAAGATGCCAGAGCTCCACTTCCAACCCAGGGCAGCTGAGCTTCAGAGCTCCAAGCTGTACCGTGCAGGAGGCCACACACCCTCCTGGGCTTGCAGTGAGCACCTCTGCTCTTCAAGGCCCCCGCTCCCGGAGCAGCCTGGTGGGGGAGGCCCCAGGGGTTCCTGCTTACTGGGGAGCCTTGGGAAATGGTCTCCATCAACAACCTCAAAGGCAAACTTCTGGAAAAGCCTTTATCCATCACAAAAACACAAAGAGCCCAGGAAGAGGTCAGGCCTCTAGAGGGAAGCTGCCGAAGCTGTCCGCCGGCTGCGGAAGCTGGTCTCGCCGGACCGGCAGCCGGGTCCGCCACCGAGGACAGCAAACGAGCCCAGCCTGGGTGGCTGAGATGAAAATTTTCAGTTCACGCAATCTCAGATTTGTAACCCAGTGCAAGGATCTTAATTATCAGACGGATCTAAATGGAATTCAGCTTACGGCTTATAGTTTTGCAGTTCATTTAAATGAATTCAACCATAGGATGTTACAAGCACATCCCGTTGGAGGTTTCTGGTACAGTCAGAAGTTGTGGAATTATTATCCATGTAGGCATTTGTGTTTATAATTGTGTTTCCTATTAATGTTCCCAAGTGTGGCTCTAGGCTCACACCTCCATTTGCAGCTTTCTAAATGAGAGATTTCACACTGAAGGCTGCAAAATACCAGGGCAGGCCATAAATCACTAGGATTAATAATATTGCACTCAGAAATTTGAAAAAGCTTAAAGTGAATGCAAAAGAAAATTTGCCACGGTGAAGGGGGGAATCCTGCAGGGGTGCGCAGACCCTGCACCGCAAACACTCCATTGTGATGAAAACAGCTTACCTTCTAGAAAGCACATCCTCTTTGAGAAAGGACGTTTTGTGAGTGTAGATAAGCCCAAGTCAATTTTATGTCCGAATTTTGATCATATTTGATTGAACTCGGGGTGTTACCCAGGCACTGAATACCCCGCCTTCCACTGAGCTTCCGCTGTGGGCTGGGTTGGGGGCTAACCTGTCAACCAGGTGGCATTCGTGGCACCGAAACCTCGCAGGTCTGCAAACAGCTTGAGGGCCTTACGGTGTTTCACAGAAGTGTCTGCTGAGTTAATGAAGGGGTCACGTGTGCCACCTGGTGTAACCTCAAGGACCGCCAAGCTGGGCCTGTTGTCTGAGACATGTCCCTTCTGACGAGGTGAATGGACTTCGACAGCTTCCTACTGGTCAGCCTGGGCCGTCCAGCAAGCTGGTGATGCCCTCTTGACGCCTCCAAAACCACCTCTGTGCCACCTCAGTTATCTGAATAGTTCAGGTCAAAGTGGTTTGGGGCTGATCACCCAAGAAATCACGAACGCCTGTTGCTTTTGCTATTCCTATGCCAATATGAATCTCCGTCGGGTAGGAAATTAAGCAAGTAGATAACTCAGGAGCCACTGGACGAAGATATTGAGAGGTAATTCACAGAACACATATCTTGGCAAACAAGCACGGGGACAGGGTGCGAGCTGACAAGCGTGGCTGAGCGGCTGGCAGCATCGAGTGCTGGGCAGCGCGGAGAGCAGTGCAGGTTCTTGTTCTGGCTGCCGACCGTGGGAAGTGAAATCACCACTCGGAAGAACATTCTGGCAATACCTCTTGATTTCATCTGACCTTTTCTCTTCTTTTCTGCTGTGCTGCTTTCAAGATCCATGCCAGGTCATCACTTCCTTCGTGACGCCTGTCACAAACCTATCGGCTCAACAAGGCAGTGCGTCCATCAAACTCCTGCGCTGTCCTGCTTCTCGTTCCATGCACGCGCGCTGCCCTCCGTGGGCAGCTTCCAGCTGTCCCTTCAATGCCAGGGTGATGCCGTCTTGTCATTTTTCATTCCTAGCACCTAAGTACGAGCTAAATAAATGCGGTGGGGCTGACTGTAAAAAGGAGGCAGGTAAGCGAAGGAGCTGTGCTCTGTCCCTCTCCCTGCTCCATTAGCATGTGTCGGACGTGTTCCAACACCCCAATTATAGTGAGAAGACATATCTTAAGGCAAACAAGTCTTTAGTATTTTTGCCTTGTGTAGATTTGACCTATATTCCCTGGAAGTTAAAATTGGGCATGGCATATTTTAAGAAGAAAAGAAATTTCTGTACAGGGATGTCAAGTTTTGTCTTTATCAGATTGAACATCCCCAAATGACAAAGCCCTGAGGCGCTACTTGACTTCTGATAAACATGTGAGCGAACCATTCACATGTTTCAGTTGCTCTATAACATCTATGTGCTAAACAGTCATTAAGAGAGGCGACATAATGTCTCTCTGGAGTCTAATGACAATGCAGGACTCCACTGTTACTTCTACGTGGCTGATCCTCAAATCTATAGTTTAGCCCCGACTTGTGGTACATAGTCTTTCTCTTTATTTTTTTTCTCTTTTTGTTTAACCTCTGCTGATAAAAGTTGCATGTGTTCTTGAAAGAAAAAGAATCAAGCAATTAAAAAAAACTTAAAGGAGAGTAGGTGGGAAGGGAACAGACCCATATTCACCCCTAATCTTACCACCAAGAGATGAGATAATAACTGTTAACACTTTGGTCTACGATTAGTCCAGTTTTAATTATATAACATTTCACAAGGTCAAGGCCCTCCTGTGTATGTAATTTCAACACGCTATATTAAAAAATTAACATAAATATTTTCTTCTGTTAACACTTTGTCTTTCTTTGGTACACAGTATTCTATTGAATGTATTCATCATAATTTAATTAACCCTTCCCTGTTTGGGGTGGGAGGGAATAATGTTTTGCTCTTATTCTCTCACTTGCAGGCAACACACTGAAAGGAACAGCTATGTGACTAATGTTTTTTGGGTCTATTTTGGATCAGAGGGCATAATGAATTTTCTATATTTGGTCTGAAGAACATGAACTTATCAGCAAAGTGCTGCTCATCACCTCCACCAGGGCACCAGAAAGGGAGTTTATTGTGTCCTTGTCAGTATATTTCTGTCTCTAGCTGTCAGACACCTTAAGGACCCCTCCAAATAAACATGTTCAATAGGGACCACGAAGCTTCCTCTCCTGGCTGGGCTTCTGCTGTCTGTGCTGTCACGACTGGGCACTGCACCCTTTGGAAATCGGGGCTCTGGGCCATCTGCCTGGGTCTCCCCACACCTCACATCCATGAGAACAACCACCGCCTGGACTTTGTCTGGCCCCGTCCTCTGCACACACGCTGCTGCTGCTGGGTTAAAACTCATCTGCTCTTGACAGGATCTTGAAACCTTGATGGATTTTTTTTCATTGCACGTCGCGCCATCTGCTCTTCTCTCAATGTTGGCACCACCTATAAGTCATTCAATCTAGACACCCAAAGGTCACCTCCACCCACCTCTCTCCCCCCCTCAGCTCTGTGCAGCTCTAGAGTGTTGCCATTGTACTTAGACTCTCTCCACACTCTTCTCCCTCCCTCCAACACGACCAAGCTGGGAGGCCTGACCTCGTCTTGTTGGAACGCAGAGCGGCTCTCGCGCTCTGTTCTGCACGTCCCCCATGGCTCCATGGACACCTACAGGTTCCACAGGGTGCTTGGTCCCCTTCCCATTCTGGAACCAGATACTTCATGGCCTCCCGCCTCCATGTTCTCACTACAGTGGGCTTCTTGCTGCCTCGTGCTCCCAGGACTCCACAAACACACACTTGCTCTTTCTCACCTTCTGCCTTCTCTCTGCTCAACCTCCCTGGGGCACCTTCATCCTTGAACCCCATCTGGGGACCCGGCCTCCTGTTGCACCCGTATGCCCTGACACGGTCTGCTCTCCTCACTGCTCGCGAGAACCCCTGGGGTGGCCAGTGTCTCCACAGTCCCATGTCCAGCTGCACCCCCGTGTGAGGCGGACAGTGACAATGTGTGTGGGAGGAAGGGGGAGAGGGAGGGAAGACCTGTATAAAGGTTTTATTTGAATTTAAATATTTGTTTAAGTCACCTGCTCCTAAAATTGGTTCAATCGATCTCAAAAATGTTGAGGTGATTAAGAAGGACAAACTAAACAAATTTGATTTTTAACACCTAAAAATTGTGGAGCAGAATTGAGTAACCAAGAGAAAGAAAGAATAATTATGCTGCACATCAGCAAGCTTATCTTCAGTGAAAAGTGGTTCAGAGAAGAAAAAAAAGGAAAAGCTCAAGTAAAACATGAAAAATGAGCACAGAGCGTTATGCCTTGTAAACACGTCACGGCATTCAAAGTAGAAACAAAACATCAAGAACAGATCACACCTACAAGTAAACTTTTGTAAAGATGATAAATTTTCTCAGGTAGTTCGACGGTTCTTGCTGCAATACCACCTGGTATTTGAAGACACACTTAACCCAGCCAGCTGTAATGCATGCCAGTCATTTGTCCTAGATCAGGGCGTATTTACAGTCACAAGTTCACCTTTTGATTATTACTGAAATAGCGACCCTTGGATCACACGAAGCCACTTACAGGCAGGTGGGTGGACCCCCGCAGCTCGGGTTACCACCTGTTTCCTCATGGCCCCCAACATGTGCCTCAGTCACGCCACCAACATGGCCTGAGTGTGCAGGCGGAGTGGTGAGCTGCTCCCGACAAGGGGGCAGAACGCCACCGGCCAGCTCCACCCGCACGGCCATGCTCTCGAGGCCCACGTCATCCAGTCACCTTCTCTCTATCGGCAGCGAAGGACAGAAAACGGAGCTGGAGGACCAAACAGCGCGTTCCTGCAAGTCTCGCCCACAGCAAGTCACTGTTACTGAGTCCGTGGTGAAGGGCCCACGTCGGGCCGGGGCTGTGCCCTGCTCCTCGCGCCCCACTTTATTTGCCGCCTCACTGCTCTGCCCCAGGGAAGACTGTGATTCCCCAGTTAGCGGGCTCCCCTGCGGCGCCCCAGTCTTTCTAGGCTACACATGTGCCAAGGAAACCGTCAGGCAAAGAGAAACAGCAAAGTGCTTGCAGAGTGTAAAGGCCAGGACAGGACACAGGGCAGGTTTTCTGATCCCATGCAGACCGGGTAAAGGAGGAGTCAGAGTCCTCAGTGGTTTTTTGCAGGTCTTTTATTGGGGTCCAGCGGGTACATGGCAGGCAGGGGTGCTGGGGGGCCGGGAGGCTGGCAGTCCTCCCAGCCCCCAGCAAATCTTCACTCTATCTGGGCTCTCTGGCCTTCTCTGCTTCTGCTTCGGGCTTCTCTTTCGGCTTCTGCTGCTGCTTCTACTGCTGCTGCTGCGGCTGCTGCTGCTGGCGTCCCCGTGACGCCGCCCTTAAAAGCACAGTCTCAGCCCAGGTGAATCCCATCTACCTATGCCCACACCCCATTCCAGGCGCCCGCCATCAGGCATGCATTCAGGACAAGGATCCATCATCTCTCCTGATGGCGGAAGGGCAGAAAAGCCTGACATTTTCTTTACCCTACACAGAGACTCCATGGAAAAAGCCAGGTTTTAAGAGGCCAGCGAGAACAACCCCCCCTCCTGGCTCAGACTGTCCCTGAGCACGTCCCTGGGCCTCGGCCCTGGGTCCCCACAGGTGCCTCTGCGGTCACTCCAGGAACAGGTGGCCTGGGCGACGGGGTGAGGCCAGGATTATGTTTTGTTTTATGGTGCAATTTTTACCTGTTTGGGATCTGCATTGTGAAGAGCAGCAGTTCACTCCTTGGGTTTACGGCGTTTAGAACATGGATTAATGGCGGGTAGGTGAATTTAACTCCCTCAAACACTTCAAGAGGTAGGGGCTGCTGAAAGATGCCTCTGGTTGTCCAAGGATAGCTCAGCCGCAGCTCTGAACAGGCAAGAATGAGAAGCCTCCTCTCACCTGGTCTCTGTTTGGCACGATTCTCCTTGGGGGAGGCAGCAGCCAGGGGTGAAAGCAAGTGGGGTAGCACAGGTGTAGGGGCAGGAAGGACCACAGAGCAGGTTTTCTGACCAGCGGACCAGGTAAAGGAGGAGTCAAGAGTCCTCAGTGGCTTTTGCAGGTCTTTTATTTGGATTACCAGTTACATGGCAGGCAGAGGCGCTGGGGGCCGGGAGGCTGGCAGGGCTCCCAGCCCCCAGCAGGTATTTACTCTGGGCTCTCTGGCCTTCTCTCTGCTTCTCTTCTTCTCTTGGCTTCCATTCATTCTTGGCTTCTGCTGGCGTCCCCATGACGCCGCCCTTAAAAGCCCAGTCTCAGCCAGGTGAATCCCATCTACCTAGGCCCACACCCTAGTCCAGGTGCCGCCATCAGGCATGCATTCAGGACCACAAGGATCCATCATCTCTCCTGATGGCAGGAGGGCAGAAAAGCCTGACATTTTTCCTTCCCCTACAACAGGGCTGTGAAACTGTGAAAGTATCATCGGGGATGGCTGGCATTAAAGCAGCTGATTTCTTCACTGGCAGCTGGGATTCTTGTCTGCTGAGATGAAGGGGCCCAGGTAGCCACACCAGGTTGAACCCAGGCACGCCCTCTGTTCTGGCTGAGCTGTGCGTGCGTGTCCACTCAGAAAGGTCCTCGGCCACATGCTCTGGGATTGGCAGCAGCTGCGCAGGCCAGAGGCTCGCTCCAAAACAGCCGAGGAACTCAGAGCTGGAAGAGAACCCGGTGATGATCTGCTCTTGTTTCTTTGCTTTTGGAGAGAAAACTGTGATCTGAACTCACCTAGGAAGGAACTCTGCCTGGCATGGCAGCGCCCAGCACTTAAAAATCCAGTTTAAAGGGCTCCTGCCAAACTTCAGCTCCAACTAGGTAAACATGCGAGGCCCGTAGCCTCCAGTCTATCCAAGCGACGAGACCTTTCCTTGGCCACTCATTCACGAATTCAGTAACGCCCGGCGCCAGCCTGGGGAGACATGGCAACGCAGGGTAGAGAGACACCTTCATTTTCATCCAGAGCACCGTGCACAGCACGTTTCCGCTGATATTTCCCAGTGGGCATGGAGCTGGCGACCACTAAATTTAAATAAAGGAGTCATGAAAGACCTTTGGCAGGGGCGACAGTGAAGTTGCGCTCTAAATAGTAAGAAAGAGCCAGGCCTGCGGGGGAGGGGACCGCGGAGTGGAGGCCCCAGGCTCTCAGTCAGGAACAGCAGGGGTTTTAGGGAACCAGAAAGGCCTATGTGGACAGAACCCGGCGTGCAGAGCTGCCAGCGCCCAGGAAAAGAACTGAACTGGGTTTTTAAATTGCAGAGGACGAGGAGACCTGATTGACACGATAAACTTACTCCTGTCTCCTGCGGATATTGGATGGGGCTTGGCGGCGAGAGAGAAAGCGGAGTGACAAGCAGGGGCCATTGGCCGCTTTCAAGGCAAGACATGATGTGACCATGGAAGTGGAGAGAGGTGGGCGGATCTGAGGCCAATTTGGGGGACAGTGAACCCCAGCCACACTCACCACTGGGCCTTGAGGGTAAGGGGAGGGAGGAACAAGGATTCTTGTCTGAGCACCTGGCGATCTATGAGTCATAAACAGCTTGGCTTTGCAGGTCATGACAGAAACAACCCAAATATAATTTGTGCAAATAAAAGTAACGCTTCTCTATCAGTGCGTGACGTGGGACAGGGAGGGTACCGGCGAGCAGCACTCTGCTCCCTAACTTGTGTCTCCATTTTTTTTTTTTAAAGATTCACTTATTTATGCACACAAGAGCTGGGTACAGGCTGGAGGTGCGGGGGTGAGAGGGTTCACCAGAGACAGAGTGGGGAGCAGAACAGGCAGATCCACTGAAACACACTGCAGAGGGGAGCAGCGGGCGGCAGGAGAGGTCTGCGCGCCATGTGGGACCCTCCTCCGGTGGCCGGGGAGCAGCTGGGGATCGAACAGGTGCTGCAGAGGCTGTGGGCAGCTTCGCAACCCAGCGCTCAACCGCTGCGCCACTGGGGAGGCCCTCCATGACTACTTCTCCAGAACTTTGTGACAGTTTTCAGCATCAACAGGCAAAAGGAACAGCAGGATACAAGAGAGGTCTGCTATGCCATGTGGGTAGCTTCCTGGCCAGGGATCGAACTCGTGCTGCAGAGGATGCAGACAGCTTCATGCTGTGCCCAACCCCTTGCCCACCAGGGAGGCCCGTTTCCTCTTTTTATAAGCTCAAAGCAGGGACTTTGGCTTTCTTTTCTCAGAGCACCCTCTGCTTGGGTTTGACCATCTGACTGACAGTTGGGTAACAATTTTCCCAACAATGTGGCCCCTTCGTTACCCGAGTCTGTCACACCGGAACACCAACACCTTGACATGTGCGAGGACACAGGATGAGCTCAGAACTGAGCACCTCCTTGACTGCTGCATGTCTGGGCTGACAGTCAAGCACCTGCCTCTCAGGAGAAGGCCCTCCTGGCTCTGGCCTTGAGATTCCCGGGAGAACCGCGCAGCCTGAGGTGGAGGCTCACGATCGCTCGGTGAGGAGACAGGGGCGGGCTCTGCCTGCTTTGCCCATATTCCTGGTGAGCTGGATTACAGAACCACCTCACTGTGATTTCAGGAAATAAATTTCAGCCTAATGTATATGTGGGACACTCAACACTTTATGAAGTGAAGGCGAACCACATGTTTAGAGACTCCAAGCAGGGACAGACCCCCGATTCATTTGACCGTTGAAATATGTGAAGGAGAGAACCACTGAGACAAACAGGCCGTCTCGAAGGGCCTGGGAGGCAGGCGCTGGGCAGCTCGCTGCAAAGCGTCCACAGATTGGGGGGAGGGGTGAAAGGAAGCCTTCCTTAGCAGAGTCTGCGAACAGCAGTCCGTGTTTAGAGAGGAGAAACGTGGAATCGTTTTCCATAAAGACAATGGTTTATTTCCACAATATGCATTCATCATCTATTCCGATTTTAATTTATGATTAGCTTTATTTACAGCCTCATTCCGAAAAGAAATATTTGTACTGTAAGAAGAGTAGCGCTTCAGGATGTTAAAACATCATTAAGAAGGGGAAAGTTTGCTTGCCTTCTGCAGAAATGCACTGATCAAAAGTCTCGAAGCCACTGAAAGGCAAAGATCACAGGGCCGGTGTGATGGGCGTTTCCTATCTATTAACCTGAACTGTGTGAGTGAGGTAGACAGCCCAGAGAAGTGATTAACACGTAATAGCATGTTTTGAGACTTCAGTAAAAGCTGCCAGTCTAAAGATTCAGAAATCAGATAGACCACAGGCTGTGCACATCGCATACCTGAGCGGGCTCCCTCCCCACCCAGCTCTGGTGCTAGGGCTGCCACCAGATGTATTCTAGCGAAGAATCTGCTTCATTTCAGATCCCAAATAGCAAGCATCTGCTCTTAAGGCAAGTGTTCATTTCTATATTAAAACACGTCGTGTGCCACTTGTGAGCGTTTTCTAGTTTAAAACACTCAGTATAATAAAATGTGCGATAAGGGGGGAGAGACACCGCAGAGAGTATCACGCCTAAGTGTGATGACTAGAGAGACTGGTCTAAGGTGCCCGGAAGCGAGGTTCAGACACACTTATGTGATACCCAATCTTGTCATTTCCAGGCAATTTTGACACAATTATACCAATTCCTGTCCTTTATGAGCCAGAAAGAACCTCTATTCCAGTGAAATGCCACTTGTAATTTCAGCTTATTAGTCTTCTTCCTAACTTAAGCAGTTTATGGAACCTTACAAGAAACCATCAAGCAACTAAATACTGAGCAGTGCCAGTCCCTCCGTTAGGGAGTGTGCTGAGCACTGAAGACTGAGCGAGCAGCCTGCAGGTGTCATGCCAAGGATAAAGTTATCAACGAGAGCGACGCCGTCGGCAAGGCACGAACCATCCATATGATCAAGCCTATTTGACCATAACCCAGCAGAGTGTGGTGCAGGATGGTGCCGGGCAGTGCCGGCGCGCTGGAAACCCAAGGTGGGACTCGACCCACTTGGGGCTTGTAAGGTTTTCCAAATGATGGGGAGTTCTAGAAAATACTGTTCTTCACCTAATTTCCAGATTCGTATTATCTTGCACCATGTCCCTAGCGCAGTCCTCCACGGTGAGCAAGTGCTCTTCTTCCAGCAAATGCCAGACACCTGCCAAGACAGCCTGACTCTCCCCTGACATTCTCCGCAAAGCTCAAGCGGGGATGACCCCAACCATCAGCATGCTTCCCCCCAAACCTGGGCAGAGGGGAAGCCGTGCGATCGTGCTAGGACCGATAGGGCTGCAGGTCTCTGACATGACTCGTCCGTGCCCCCCCCCTCATCTAACCTTCCCCACACCTCAGCCCTCCAGTTCCTCTCTGCCTCCTTGTTGTCAGGAGAGGCCTTTGCTCCCTACTTCAGAGGAAGGGAAGAAGGAGCTCCGTGGTGTCGGAGCCCCTCACTCCCTCCTCCAGGGCGTCCGGCCCAGACCTGGACTGCTGGCTGCTGGGATCCACCTCCTGGGGCGTCGCCGCACAAGCCTTATTCCCCCGCCCCCCAACCCCCTCCTCGGGCCAGGGCCGAGGCACCCTCAGGCACCCTCCTCTCCGATCAGAAGGCTTGAGCCCACTCCCTGCCACCAGTCTTTTCCCATTCATCTCTCATGATGCTGTCATTTCGAAATGAAGTTTTGCTCGATGCACGCCCGTGGTTTAAGTCTTCCTGGACGTCCCAGAGGAATGGAGTCTAGTCCTTGATGCAGCCAGTTGTTTCCACGACTGCCCCCCACCCCACCCACCCACCCTCTAGAGCTCTTACTCCTCCAGCCCCGGCCCGCTGGGCACACATCCACTCACAGCCCAGGGCTCCCGCGCCCTCCCGCACCCGGGGCAGGACACTGAGCAAACACAGTACAAAGCAGGCACCTCAACGCCGCCGTGCACCACGCGCTTGGAGGATCTCCCAGAGGAATCTCCTGATTCCTGGGCACCCTCTCCAGACACCAAGTCCTGCTACTTTCTGATTTCTGGACTCACATTTCTGACCCCATCGGCTACTCGGTAGGTGACGTCCTCGTCTTAGCTCAAGGCCTCGCTTCACAACCGTCCTCTCTGCTCCTTGGTAGCCACAGAACTTCTCTCCGTAGGCCGCTTCCACGGGCTCGGGCTGGCTCTCCCGCCACAGTCAAGGCCCATCAAGGCTCTCCTCTGAGTTGCTTGCAGGGAAGATGGAGTTACTCGGGCCCTTCTCTGCCTCCCGCCGCTGGCCCCTACGGCTGCCCCCACGGCCTTGCTTACCTCCCAGGTTTCGTCGCCCACCCCTGATAATGTGTCATTGTGGGAAGCGTTTGGGAGCACGAGCACTGGGCCTGCAATGCTGTCATTGGGGACACCGGGCCCAGCGGCAGCGAGCACAAGGCGTGTGTATCTACAAGGTCAGATGCCAGGCCGAGAGGCAGATTCTGGGCCTGGGGACTTGGTTACTGCCAGCCTCCCAGCCCCCTGCCCCTGCCTGTCCACATCACCATGAGCCGGCCCGCCCTGCCCCTGGTTTGCTGCCACACGCTCCGCGCGGCTCCTGCCTTGAAATCCTCAGCGTCTGGATCCCTCCCGACCCTCGCAGCCCCTCTCTGCAGACATCACAGGCCACACACTGCTGCGGGGGCCCTCCTTCCAAAGCAGCCCCCAGACTGGCAGTGCCAACGCCCATGATTCACAAGGCCATAGTTGTGGCATTATCACTTTTATAAAAATAGGGAAAAAAAAAATCAGAGTTTTCTGTGTGCCAGCAATTTTGCTAAGCCGTGCTTCCTTCACCTCTAGAGGAGCTCCTTTGCTTCGCAGGCCACAAAACCGAGCTTTAATGATGCCAGGTAATCCGCCGGAGCTACCAGCTGCGGGAGGGACAGCAGAGGGGCAGCGTCAGGCCCGAGGGCGAGGCCAGGACGGACCGCTGGCCACCGTCTCCTCCTCCTCGTGTTCCAACATCACGAATACGCCAGCGGGTTGCTGTTGTGCTTATTTGTTCATTTCCAACAATTCCTTAAATAAATATTTAAGCTTCTTTTTGCAAGATCTCACACCCGTCTCTATGGGCTGACAAAGACATGCGAGACAAGAGTCCTTCCCCGGGGATTACTATCCACGCGTAAGCGTGCTGAGGGGGACGCTGTGTCAGGAGTCTCCACTCGTGGCATGACCAGCCCGCTGGGCCGCAATGACATCGAGCAGGAGAATAAAAATGTCGACAATGCGCAGGCCTGACAGTTACCTACAGCGGACACTGAGGCTGGTGGGCCAAGCCCAGTAAAAGTCACTCAAGGGCTGGAAAGCCGTGGTTGTGCGCCAACACGAGTATTTGCATGTACGGGTGTCTACACTGCACAGACACACGAGTGCATCCATGCGTGGGTGGCAATTCCCGGCATCTCGGGTTTGTCTGTCGCCACCTTCCTACTGTCCTGAGCTGCAGGCTCACACGCTGCGCCTCTGCACCGCAGGCTCACACGCTGCGCCTCTGCACCGCAGGCGCGGCACTGGCACCTCATAATGGCTGGCACCGTGGACTAGGAGGCTGGAAATTCCAAGCTTTGATATTTGCACATGCGAGACGTGAACTTCTTTTATTAAGGGATATAATCACCTCTTGGAGACTCTTTCGTCAGGTAGAATTAGTCACTACGCACTGCACTCCCTAAACAAACGTGATCGCTCCTCCTCTAAACTCGCCCACCTGTCTTCACCTGCCCAAGCACGCGCCTCGGGGGTGTTCCGAGGCGGGTCATTAAAGCCGCGGCGCCTGCGTCCCGCCCCTCCTGTCCCGCGCTGCCCTGGACATCTCCATTTCAGCGCAGCAAACGGTTGGCTGCAAACTGCCGCAGGCCGGCGCTCCCGGGGACTCCAGAGTCTCTCACCAGAGCCCCCCGAGACCAGCTGAGGAGGACACTGCCCCGGAGGTCGGTTTGCTTTCTCCGTGGCGCCGGCCCCGCAGGCCTCCCGCACGTGCGGGCCCCGGAGCCGGCCCTTTTGCTGCCCACGGTCGGCCCCGAGCGCGCTCTCGGCATCCTGCCAGCCCTGGGAGCCACACCCGGGAAACCTGGAGCCACCGCTCGTATTGGATGCTCAGGCCCGCTCGGCGCAGGGGGAGGGCGCGCGAGCGAGACACGGGCTCTGCCTCGGGCTCGGCCCGCGCGGGCGGCGGCCGCGGACACGCAAACTCCCCCGTGACCCCGGGCCGGGCGGGCGCGTCAGGGACGGAGCGCGCAGGGGCCGCGCGGGAAACATGGTCCCCCGAGGACCGCCGGCCCCGCCCGGACACTCAGCCCCGGCTGCCGCCTCCGAGGGCGGACCTCGCACCTGTCCCCCGGCCCCGGCGAGGGCCACGCGCGGGTGGGCACCAGAGGCCCGGAGCCGCCAGCAGAAGCTGCTCGTGGAGCCCGCAGAGCTTCGGGGCGGCGCGAGGAGTGGCGTCCGCGGAGAAGAGCAAGAACGCGGCGCGCGAGGGGGTGCTGGGTGCGTGGGCGGCAGCGCCCCGATTTGTTGGGGTGCTGGTCGCCGCCGCAGCGGACCCGAGCGTCTGGGGACTGGCAGGTTCGGAGCAGCGGGGTGCAGCAGGCTCGCGCAGAAGGGGGTGCAGCACCGGCGCGCGGTTGCTTCAGGCTGCGGGACCCTCCAGGCGCCGGGACCCTGCTGGTCTCCCGCGGCCATGCGCACCCTGTCCCTCAGCTCCCCCTGCATGAGCGCCTTCGCCCCCAACAGCCTCTCCCCGCACTGACTCCCCAGGGACGCGGCCTCCCGGCCCTTCTGGACCAGCGGGCCGGCCTCGGCTCCCGCGGCCTCCTCCGGACGGCTGCGCCCCCGAGCGCCCTCCGTGGGGCTCCCCTGGCGCGGGGCTGCGCCCCGGCTCACCAGGGGGCCTCCGTCCACGTGTCCCGTTACCTGGGGACCCCACGGCCGCCTCTCCCCCGCGTGGCTGGCCTGTGCCATGGTCCCCGCGCGCCCCCGCGAGCCACACTGAACCCCGCAAGCCTACGCGCCCCGACGCCGACCCCAGACGCCGACCTGAGCCCCGCGGAGACCCCGGCCGCGCCGGCAAGGATGTGCTCTCTGCAAGGATCTGTCAACCCGCCTGAGAAGGGGACGAGCTTCCCCCCCCCACCCCCCCCCCCCCCGCGCAGCCCGGGCCGCAGGGCAGCCCCCCGCCCCCCAGGACCCCGACACGGCGGCGCCTCTCAATGGCGACTCTGGGGACGCGGCCGCGCGCCCGGGAAGGTCCATTTTCCTTTTAGGAAACCCCGGGGCGCGCGGAGGGCGGGCCTGTCAGACAGAGGAGGCGCGTCGTAGAGCCCTGAGCGGCGCGATTCCAAAAATGGCTTTTCAAATGAATATTTAAATATTGATGTGGGGTATTAATATTTGAATTTCTCCTTTTTCATAAAGCAGAGTTAATCTCAAGGCTGGCCGAGGGTTGGAGACCTGTTGCTCGCTGGGGTGGCTGCCCGGACCGAAGCCCCCGCCGGCGCCCCCAGGCCCCCAGGACGGCTCCCCAAGCCCCCAGGACGGCACCCCAGGCCCCCAGGCTTGGGAGTCTCCACTCGTGGTATAACCAGCCCCAGGCCGGCACCCCAAGTCCCAAGGCCGGCACCCAGGCCCAGGATGGCGCCCCAAGGCCCCAGGCCGGCGCCCCAAGCCCCCCGGACGGCGCCCCAGGCCCCCCGGATGGCGCCTCAGGCCCCCAAGCCGGCGCCCCAGGCCCCCAGGCCGGCGCCCCAGGCCCCCAGGCCGGCTCCCCAGCCCCCCAGGCCGGCTCCCCAGGCCGGCGCCCCAAGCCCCCAGGCCGTCACCCCAAGCCCCCAGGAGGGCGCCCCAGGCCCCCAGGACGGCGCCCCAGGCCCCCGGATGGCGCCTCAGGCCCCCAAGCCGGCGCCCCAGGCCCCCAGGCCGGCGCCCCAGGCCCCCAGGCCGGCGCCCCAGGCCCCCAGGACGGCTCCCCAGCCCCCCAGGCCGGCTCCCCAGGCCGGCGCCCCAAGCCCCCAGGCCGTCACCCCAAGCCCCCAGGAGGGCGCCCCAGGCCCCCAGGACGGCGCCCCAGGCCCCCAAGCCAGCGCCCCAGGCCCCCAGGACGGCGCGGCTCTCATTCAGGCACTGACTCTGCTTCAACTCCGGCGGGTGGGGATGGGGGGCCGCGGGCAAACACACGATTGGTCTCAAGATTTCAGTGCCTTTCCCTGCTCTCTGAACCATAAGCATGTTTCACATCCTCACTAAAAATCCAACAGCTTTAATACTGCAGTTAAAGTCCAGGAGGTGGAAACCCCCTCGAAGTCTGTCTCCCTCCACCCAAAGGCAGGGTCTGTTCTAACGTGATTTCTGTGTGTGACTCTGCTTGCTGGGGTGGTGGCTTCATGCACTTCTTTTTCATGATTAATGTAGACTCTAGATTCTCTGGACAGATGAAATCAAAGTTCTGGGCACCATGATTTCAGAAGGGAAACCTCAAGTGACCGGCTCTGGACACTGGACAAAAAGATGAGCAAGCAGTGAGACAGAAAGAAGACCCCCGATAAACATCACACGCGCTGCCTGACGGAGCACCTGGCGCTCACCGGGCCCTGATCAACCTGCCCCTTCGACCAAAGACCAACGGCTCAGAGCCGCAGGTCACTGAGTGAAGGAGAAGTAGGAGTCGGTGACCTCTGAGAAGCTGTGGTTTCCTCTGGTTTTTAGAGTAAATGCGTTTTCCTTCAGCAGCTCAAATACTCGTGACGGCTTTTGTGGCTACTTGAGAGGGTAACCAACATTTATAGATGGTTTTTAAAAAAGTTTTATTTATATATGCATAGAACTGGGGTGTAGGCCAGAGGTGTGGGGGTTGAAGATTCACCAGCATGGGGAGCAGAACAGGCAGACTGACTGAAATCCACTGCTGAGGGGAGCAGCGGGGAGACAGGAGAGGTCTGCTGCACCCTCTGGGTTTCTCCCTGGCTCCGGATCGAACTCAGGCCATAGCGGTGACAGCCTGAGACTTAACCCCTGGGCCACCAGAGAGGCCTATAATGATTTCTGTGGCCCTGGCGAGGGAGCAGAGCCCTATCCACATCGGAAGATGACGTGGGTGATGAGGGGCCTCTGTCTCCTGCGCTGGGATGGCTGCTGATCCCAAGGCCAACACCCACGTGGCCCCAGCCCTGACAAGGCCCACTTTTCAGTGATGCAAACCCATGCTTGGAATAAGTGACTGATAATAGGTGAGAGTTTCCCTTCATACCAGGGTAGTTTCCGAAAGCCAACCAGCAAGAATTATTTAGAATTTTTGGAATCTGAGGACACTGGCTAAAAGAGAACAAAGGAGTCTGGAGCAAGCTCCGCAGTGCTCCTCAGATCAATCCAGAGGCCACCGCCTTATCCTCATGTTTTGTGGCTCACCCAGGTGTGCAGCACGACTTTTCTGGTGACATCTGTAAGCCTGTTGACAGTGCCTGTCTCCTGCCTTTCCCACACTCAATTACCCCAAATCAATTCACTCCCACAAGCTTGCTCCCGCTTGAGCCTCTGGGCCCTGGGCCTCCACGCACAGTAGGGGCGGGTGCCCCCTGGACCTGTTCCAGGTCATCTGACCCTTGGATCTTTCACCTCTTGCCCCACTAACTCCTGCCAGTTCCCACGCCTGCTTCCTACACCCTTGGTTTCTCAGCCATCCCAGCCGTCAACCCCTGGGCCTGCAGGCACTCGGGATGGAGTCTCCCTGCTTGCCAGACAATCCCCAGGTACATGTGCTGCACCTATAGGGTGGGGGCGGTTGATGGGGGCAGAGAGGGCATGTTGCTCATCGTGTCTCAGTGGGCAGGATGTGATGCCCTCAAACAGGAAGAAAGAGAAAATATAAGAGACAACACACAGGGCATGATTTCCCATTCCACTAAAATTAAACTGCAGAAGCAGAGGATTTCAATGACTATAATAGCAAGAGTATTGACAATATGCAAGACCCTATACTAAGCATTTCACTTGGGCAAAGGGATGTGGTTCCTGCAGCTTCATGAGGTGAGGACTGTTATTCCCACTCCACAGATAGAGACACTGAGAGCCAAGGAGAGACTAAGCCCACGGCCCAGACGAGCAAGCAGAAAACTCCAGAAACCACATCTGAACACAGATCTGACTGCAGAGCCTGACTTTAAATCATTGATTCTTATGATTGTTCATTATTACTTTCCATAAAAATGACTTGAATAGCTGTGTTTCTCAAAGCCTTATCTGAATTCTACTGAAAACCCACATTAAAAACCACCTCCATGGTGACATAGAGAAGCCAGCTGTAACCTAGGAACGCAGATAACTAGCTCTGTGGGTTCAATCGTATCTCCAAGGTGTGTCCAAACGTGACCTTAATTGGGATTGGTCTTTGCAGGTGATCAAGTTAAGATGAGGCCATGAGAACGGGTCCTAATCCAGCGTGACTGGGGTCTTTGTAAAAAGGGGACGTTTGCACAAAAAGGCAGACTCACATGGGAGGAGAACTATGTGAAGAGACAAGAGAGATGTCGCCACAAGCCAAGGAGAGCAGGCGGCACCACGTGCTGGAAGAGGCAGGAGGGACTCCTGCTGGGTGTCAGAGGGACTGCAGCCCTGAGGACACCGGTCATCTTGGCTTCACACTCTGAGATCCAGCCTCTGGGACAGTGACCGTCTGTGGAGGCACCTGGTCACAGCAGCCCAGCAAATGCAGTCAAGGATGATGGCTTGATGGACACGTTCTACTGACAGGCTGGCAGGGGTGGCAAGGCTGCTCAGGGATGTGAAGCTGATTCGAGTCACTTAACCATCGGGGAGATTAAAAGAAAATATCACAAAATGCTGATAAACACAAGCTGGTGGACGAGAACAACCCCTACCTATTGGGACTCTTTTGGGGTGAGCCTCCTGAGGTAACCCCGGTGCTGTGTTGGGATTGCTGCCTCTCTCCAAAGCTGGGTTCTCTGGGCAGGAATTCCCAGCTTTGTCACTGGGGGTCCTGCCTACTCTGTCTACACCTTTTACATGAGACAGTCTGAGCTGAGCGCGGGCTATGTACATCGTCTGCCCAGAGCTCACCGCAGAGCAAAGGCCCGAAAGAAGCAGCAGTGTGTGTCCAGGCTTGCTCTGCTGCCCTCATGAGCCTTCAGTCCACACTGGCATCTACCCACACACTGGGGTCTACACACACACACTGGTGTCTACACACACTGGGGTCAACATACACACACTAGGGTCTACACACACACTGGGGTCCACACACACACTGGCATCTACACACACACACTGGGCAATACACACACACTGGCGTCTACACACACACTGGTGTCTACACATACACTGGGGTCCACACACACGCTAGGATCTACACACACATTGGCATGCCGCAAGGTCAGAAAAGCACAGGGACACAGCAGGGATCATGGGCAGGTGGGGAAAACCTGGGGTGGGGTCTGGCCAGACCACACGTGCATTTCCCACTTCCCAGACCGCCCCCACCTCTGCTCTGACTGGACTCAGAGGACATGTGACCGTGAATCCTGGAGCCTGTCACAGTTCTCAGTATCATCAATAAATCACACATCACTTCTAAGTATTCCCAGGAAATATCAATGGAATATTAAAAGGTTTCTAGCCTGCCAGGGGAATTTGAAACACTCTCTTTTTTCCTGTTTATGAACCCCAGCCACCCGCCGCTCAGCCAACTCTCCATTTTGCTTTTCCTGGTTCCTCTTTTTTCTGCCTTGATGTCACTTATCCATGTTTTTTTCCCTTTGAGTGTGAACACCTACAGGCAATGTCAAAATAATCTGATTTTTAAAACCAGGTGGTTCAGCATGGAACAAGGATCTATTTCCACCGACCCAGCAGTAGTAGATGGTCTTGGTCTTCAACTGATTTGTCACAATGGGTCAAGGATACCACCTAAGATCAGTTTTTGTTATATTCTAAGTACTAGCAGGTTAATCCTTCACTTATGAAAAGGCAAAACCAGCTATGACATGAGTAGTCAACAATTACCTGCACAAAATACTACAGGAACCAATTTTCATGAGCAAGGGTCAAAAATGCACTTGCTCGCTAAAACACTGCATTTATTTAATTACTTTTGTTAACCCCATGTACTCACCTATAAGCTTTTTTCACCTTTAAGCTACTTGATGGGGAATTCACATTTAATCTTTGTTGACATGAGATTTGTCTTCACCCACAGTTTCGTTCCTTTCAGCATAATGCCTTCAGCACAATGCCTTCTAGGTTTCAAAGTGTGTTCTGTTAATGAATGAGTGTTAGTAAGGAGGTGAGGAAAATCACTCCAAATTAATTAGTGGGAAGCACCACGTAGCACTGGATGCCAGAAACACAGCTAAAATGAGCTCATGTTGTAGGCTAAATGCTTGTGCAACTATAGAAATATTGTTTAAATATTTGGACTGATCAGTTCTAAATTGAGAAATTCAGGTTTATTCAAACAATTAGTAAACTGTGTAGCTCTTTTCTTCCAGCCTATGCTTCTTTAAAAAAGAGAAGGCCGATGTTTCTCGTGTTGAGTGTGAAGTCCAGGGATGTCAAGATACCCACTTTATTGGTGACAGCTGAATCACTCAGCCATCGTTCTGTTACCAATGCAACTGAAAAATTAAATCAGACTGTTGTACAAAAGGAAACCCTAACCAGTGTCCAGCTCGCCAGGTTACACTGCGGTGAGCCGTGAGAACGTGCACTTGTAAAGACAAATGTTACTTCGACACACTTCTCTGCAGGGAAAGCAGCCATTATTTTATATTATTTTATTTACATTTAAATTAGTAAATAAAACCTATGGAAAAGACAGGTTGCAGCTACTTAGGTTTCAAATATTAAAATGTCAAAAAAATTAAAACTGGCCTATGACCCCACAGCCTATCTCTGCAGCATAAATTCTACAGAGTTAGTGACTTTATGTTTGCGAATAGAATGTGCTGTTATTCTTTCCTATTTTATCATGGACGATTGACATTTGGCCATGGGTCAATAAAAGCAACAGAGAGAAACAGAGAGAGTTGGGGGTAGGTGAGAGGACATAAGGAGAACGCGAGAGAGAGGTGAAAGGAGAGACAGGAAAATAGGAAGGGGAGCGAGCGCGAGCAATTGCAGTTCTAGACGGCTGCAGAGAGAAACCAGCTCTCTCTGATATGTGAGCTTGACGCTCTAGATCATCTCAATCAAGGTCACTTAAGCCCTAACATTCTTGGGAGCAATTTACCTTAATTTTCTATTCTTACAGATAAAAGTTACTGCTTTTTGTTTTCTCTCAAGAAAAAAAAAAAGTTTAGTTAAGAATATTTTATTTTATTATTTTTTTATTTTTCTTCTATCCTTCACCTATAGACTGTATATTCAAAATCAGCCCTTGCTACATAATTGAAGGAATTGAATTAAACCTCATAATTGTGAGTGGATAGTCAGTGAAATTTTAATAAAATTCAAAAATATTAACATGATACTGACGACTGAAGCTAGACTTTTTATCATTTCTGCCAGAGCTCCTCCTTGGCTCTGTTACCAGCGCTCGGAGGCAATGGACGTGATTGATTCAAGGAGGTTATAAGGAAAGTTTATTTCTGGTGCATTTATGACCCTTCCTGAATCTTTAAAGCAGTAAACTCCATTGAATTCATAGGTTTTATAACTTTAAGATAATTTTTAGAATTGCTAAACGGTAGGTACATAAAGCAAAGAATTCCCGACTGCCGAGAAAGCCCACAGCCCACCGTCACAGGACCAGCCTTACATATTTGAAATACAGATATTTCTTATCATTGCCAGAGACAAATTATTCAGCAAGGAAAATTCACATATTTATCAGGAGATATAATATCACACGCAGAAAAAAGAGGCGAAGCTAGAAGTAGCCCCAGAGAAGAAAATAAATCATTTGGTGCAAGTCAAGCTGATTCAGAGCCGAGCCCAGGAGAGGGGCTGGGAGGCGCCTCCATCCAGCTAGAGGCTGAGACCCCGTGTTCCCTGACATGCCCCCTTTGGTGTAACGGGGCCCACACTAAACAGGGCTATCTCCTTTAAAGATGCGATACAATTTAGTGTGGCTGTTAGTTCAATTCGGGGACTCTCCTGAGCCAAGACTATCAATCATGCCGAACGGCGGAATTATTCATACAGTTCAGTATTCTGGACGGCTGCTCACTGGAGACTGGAGAGATACCATCAAGCTCATTTAATTTAGACTTTCGGCTGGACGTGAGCCTCACTCCCCGAGGAGCACTGCTATTTATCTACTGAACCACCCACATTCCTTAGGTTTTGTTAAAGTGGTTCCTGATGGAAGATTCTTTTAGGATATTTTGCATTAAAGAGGAAGAGGGTTATATTATGAAAAGTCAGCGAGCGAGACAGCAGCCAGGGATTCCCAAGGTTGCAAACTGAGCTGCTGAAGGTGAAAAAATGGGGATAAATAAGTTCAAGCCCTTCATGACCTACACCAGAAGTGTAGTTTTTAGTTATAATTTCCCATTAGCCCTGTCTGAAGATGAGAGACCGGGTTAGCAACGAGATAAACAACTCTTTACAGCAGACAGAGGAAAGAGCTAATTTATTAGAACACGGATCTCCATCTTTAGTGACTCAGAAGTGCAGAGAAAACGGATCAGCGCCCCCTGCTTCTCAGGTTCAGCTCCATGGGAGTTGCCAACACTCATTTAGAGACAGATCTCGTTCTGATGCTTGTGAAATGCACAGAGCAGCCTCTCCTAAGGTTTATCAGCAGAAACTTGGAAAGCAGAGTAGTGTGCTCAGAGTTGCAAAGCAGAGATGATGAGGGGTAAGGCCAGGAAAGAGATATGGCAGCTGGAAGGGACTGTCCACCTCCCTGCCAGCTCTGCTCACACTGGGGACATTGAGACAAAGGCATAAAGCTAAACAGACTTAAAAAATCTTCAGCCAAAAAAATGCTCAACTGGGTTTTTTTCTGGAATGTTCACAATCTTGTAAGTGACGAATTAGGGTGAAATAAAATAAATAGAATATACATAAATGCCATCCAACTTATAGGGGCAATATGCAAGACCCACCGGCACTGGTATATAGCAGATCAATTTCTCATTGAAAGGAGAACACTTTTATGTCATCGACTCGGAGAGAAATTAAACGTGCCACACTTTCCTGTTTGAATTTTTTCTTACGTCAGTTTAAAAGTTGTATTTCAGTCTCCTAATGTGTTTCCTTGTGCAAGAACAAGGAAACCTTTCCTAAAGATTTATCTTCCTCCCTCTACCTAGGTTTTTCTTTTTCTTTTCTTTTCTTTTTATTTATTAGTCCTCTTCATGCTGCAAGAACTTACTGTGTGCTTATTTTGAAATCTTTCCTAAATACATTTCACAAGCTTAAAAAATTCAGTTTGACTCAAATCCAACAATTAAGAGACTTTCATAGCATTTCCCCCGTAATTCATTTGCAAAAGCAAATGAATTCTAAAAGATTAACATGCTTTAATGAAAAAAAAATTGACTAATGAACATATTTCCAAACCTAGCATGATTTTAATTTGGGGAGGAGACATGTGACTCACTGTACAAAATAGGATCTTTTCACTAATACTTAATAATTACTCCCCCCAATGATATGTCATATTAGTAAAATTCGTCCCACAGAAATAAAAATGTTCAAACAGAAAATAGGAATCAAAATGATGGCATTCGCAAGGGCAAGGAATCCAATATCTTAATTGCAATCCATGTACTGCTCAGCATTAGTGGTCTCCAAAAGGATAAAATGCAGAGTGTTGCCCAAGCTAAGTCTCCTTTAAGATTCAGGTTAATTCAAAGGCTCGAGTTTTTCATTTCTTCTAATGCTTGTAGATATACTTGATGGAACAACATTCGAAACACAGGTGTCCAAGGGGAAGAGGAACACGGAAGTGGCGTTCGCAGCCCGCTTGGCCTCCCTTTCCGCTGGACCACGAGTGGGGCAGGTCAGTGGTGAGCAGAGTGGGGTCCTTCCTCGCTGATGGGACCCGGTGTGTCTGGAGTGCTTGGGGCTGTTTTAGAGTTCTCTTACACATGCGTGACAGAGTCTCCAAACACAGGAGCAACAAATACAGATTCTGTGGGGAAGACATGAGTGGTTTCAAGAGGAGGAGGCTTTGTCATGACCTGCAATCTTCTCATTTTTAAAATATTATTTAAACGAAGGTGCTGATGGGCCTCCCTGGTGGTGCAGGGGTTAAAGAAACAGTGCTATCAAGCTATCGCCAGCCACTGCAGCAAACGGTAGATCCCCAGCCGGCCAGGGAGCTACCCACATGGCGCAGCGGACCTCTCCTGTCTCCCTGCTGCTCCCCTCAGCAGTGTGTTTCAGTAGATCCGCCTGTTCTGTTCCCCATTCCCTCTGTGAATCCTCTCACCCCCACCAACACCGCTGTCCTACACCCCAGTTTTTGTACGCATAAATAAATAAATCTTAAAAAAATTAAAAATAAATCAACGAAGGTGCTGATCAGCAAAAATGTAAAATGCTGTCCAGGCCGCCAGGAAGTTCAAATTTCCAAGTCTGACCTAGCATTTCAAGGGCCCTGAGGATCTCCTGACTCTACGAGCGTAGAGCGCAGAATAGAAAAGATGGATGGAAGGGTTGGATTTCCAATATGTAGGGTTGGATTTGTTTTAACTGCCCTGAGGGGTTTCTTGTCAAGAAAGAAAAGGGTTGGTGGCTTCAGACAACTGAGATTTCAGAAGGATGTTCTTCTGGGTATTCTGAGAGCGGGAAGGGGAGAGGCAAGGAGCGAGAACTCAAAATAATAAACACGAAATAATTCCTTCGTCCGGGTGTCTGCTGTGCAGTGAGCCCTGCGGCTCCAAGCAAGCATGTGTTGCCACAAAGTGCAGAACCAGCCGTTCGAAGGCCTCAGACCGCAACCAGGCGCTGGGACAGCAAAGGCCAGCGCCCAGAGAGGGGGACAGCGCCCCCGTTTGCCGTGACCTGTCTTCTCGGGTCACGGTCTGACACTCCCTGAGCACAGGGTTGGGACTTCGTCAGACTCCCTGGTTGGGGGAAGATTATTCAAATTCAGGCTGTTCTGGCGGCTGGGATTCCCTGCTCCTGGAGGAAGGGAAACCGCAAGGTCAGCCCATGCCTGGGGCGGGCCCCCTGGACACACTTGCTGTCCCCGCTCCTCTGCCCGGGGGCCGGGCCTGCAGACCGCGCCTGAAGGCGGAGGACAGAGCCTGGCGAAGGAGGGGCTGTGGGGGCACCTGAGGTTTTCGGGTGAGCCTTCTGCCGGAGCTCTGCCCGGATCCTCCTGGACTCCGGGGAAGGCAGACATGTGTGGAGAGATGAGGGACCTGGAGCCTTGGTGCTGTTTGCAGACATTCCTGGCCTTGGTCAGCCCTTGCCAGCTTGCCGGCAGCCAGGGCAGCATGCCGGAGAAGCGCAACAAGACCGGTGGGTTGGCGTGCTGGGCAGGTGCGTGCTGGGCAGGTGCCTGAGCCATCGGGGTGCCCGATGGACCTCGACGCCGTCTCACCGACGTGTCCCGAGAGAGGGGACAGTGAAGCGTCTCACCAAGGAACTTGTTTTTCCATTTTCATTAAGTGAAAATTCGTGGACCTGAAAACCACCGTCATGTCTCCAACTCGGGAATCCTGAAGCTGGTCTGGGCGCTGCTGGGGCGGCTGAGGCGACACACGTGCCACGACACCGGGCAGGGCCGACCACGCCGGCCACTCGGAGGACACAGGCGGGTGGAAACACGGAGAGAGGGGGCACTAGTGCTTCGTGGTCTGAGTCCCGACGGGGAGAGCCCGAGGGTGGCAGTGGTGCTGACGGGGACGCCGGCGGGCGGTTCCCAGCGGAAGACAGTCCTCTGCGCCGGCTGCTCTGGAGGGCGACTCCATTCTCCTTCACTGGGGACCTGGTCTTTCCAAGAAGCTCTCAATCTGTAGCTTCACAGGGATGTTTGGGGGGGGTGTTTGTTCAGGGTCACAGGTGAGTGGGCTGTTTACTCAGCAAAGCTCCAGTGTGACTCTGAACTCATGCACGAGCAGCTCGAGGGTTTTACATGGAACTGAGCGGCCGCTTGGGGTTCTTCAGCCAGAGATAGGGTAAGAAAGGGCTGCAGAAATGTGGGGGCTGGGAAGGAGTCAGAAGGGCTCCTCCGGGGCACACAGAGGACCCGAACCCAAAACTCTGATGCCAATACCCCGCCGGCCAATACTCAGGCCGGCAGTGACGGCCGCTTCATCTCTCGGACTCAGTTCCTGTGCCCCGATGTGCCTCCAAACTAGCCCTGACCTTGCACCGCGCGGCTCCCAGGGGTGCTGTGCTGGTGATACTTTGGGGGAATGGGGAGAAGGGGGTGTTGTCTGTAGATGCAAAGGGAAGATCGAGACTCTCATGAAACAGCAGATCACAGGAAGGGAGCCAGCAGCAATGAAAGAGGCCCGCAGACCCTTGCAGCTGCTGGGGGAGGACGGAGAAAAACACGCCAATAAATTTCTTGCACTGTGTGGGGTGAGGGCTTGAGCTGCTTTAGTCAATATTAAAGGAGAGGATGACCCCAAAGCCCAGAAGATGTGGAGCACCAGGTGGGCCATAAGTGGACACAGGCCTGCAGGGCCTCTCCCCCCCGCCCCCTGCACACTCCCACACACCCCACTCACACACGTGTGCCAGAAGAACCCTTTCGCGATCCTCACTGAAAGTGTGCATTCTCCCACGTCTTCTTATTCAGAAACAAACTCCCAGTTCTAAAAGCACCCCATTTGCCCTCTGTCATAGTTTCTGATAGTCTAATAAAAGCTCATTTCTCTCTGGTGGTGAATGCACAGTAGTGATGCTGGGCACCAACGGGATGAAGTGGTAACGGACGGTCACCTCCCTTCATAGCCCATCAGCCCTCAGAAAAGACTCCCCTAACCCGAGACGGAGGGGAGCCTGCCCTGGAGCCTGCTGGGATGAGAAACGAGGCCGCTGAGCACTGAGGACTGGTCCAGACTCCAGGTTCTTGTGAAGAAACCAGCTCCTTTCTCCGCTGTGTAATTCCTGGGGAAACAGTCCTCCTGGTCTGTTCGCTCCATCGTGGACTCCCCGGGTGTGGGGGTTGGGGGAGGAAGGGGTGAGGAGGAGGGAACACTGAGAAGCTCATATAAAAGACAGATGGATCTAGAACTTGGGAAGCAAAATGAGAGCCACTGGGGGGTTACACGGATGCCCGCTCGTCTGCACCCGCACGGAGTGACCAAGCCTGAGCTCCACTCTTTTCTTCCTAACTTGCCTCTCCTTCTCACTTGCCGATCTCACCGAGGGCACATCCAGGCTCTCTCTGAGCTTAACATAAATATCTATAAAACGAGATATCTGAAAAGACAGACTCTTGGTGTTTCTTTTCAACTGGAATTTTCCATAGCTCCAGATCCATGATCCAGAAAAAGTCTAGAAATCCATTATAAGGAGTGTTTACATGCAATTAGAATTAGCAACAAACCTAAATTATGGGTTTGGATCAGCTTCATTTGAGAAAATACTTTGACATTCTAGTTTTGATTTGCTTCAACTATTTCAGAAAATATAATTACCAGTAGGAGCTAATTTATTGCACGGATCTTAATTTAAAAAAAAGACTGACAGCAGGCACTAAATAAATTTTGCAAATTAACAACTTAAATGTAATTATAAATTTAAAATATTATTTAAATAAAAGTAAAGTAAAAGCCCAGCATTTAAAAGAGTGTTCAATAGTGTTACAGAGAATGAAACATACATTTCCAATTCATGTTAGAATCAGCGAAGTAAAAATAAGGCCCTCCAAATTGTGTGGCTATTTTTATTATTTTATTTTTATTATTCCAATAATTGTTAGGGAAAATTATTCCTCCAAAATAAGTTAAATGACTTGATAGAGTAGGCAGAATAAATATATATATATATATATATATATATATGTAATGAAATACAGAAAATGGAAAATACAAAGATAGCAAATGGGAAAGAAATAAGAACAAAGAATGCGGGGCGAAGAGAAAAATAAGAGGAGAGAAGATAAGCACTGGAGAAAGGCCAGGAATGAGACCTGGTCAAAAAGAAAGAGGAGGAGCTGCGAAGAGCAGGGATAAAGAAAAACACTGAAGTCTGAGTTCGTATCTGAGGTAGGAAACTATACACCTGGACCGATAGTTGTAAACTAAAGTACCCCAATAAAAAATGAATAAAACTATATTAAAAAACAAAAAATAAACCTAAAAAGAAGAAAGCTTATCTGAGTATTTCTCCATGCCCTTTTGGACATTCACCAAGGTGTTGAAAAGCTGCCATTCTTTCTTGTTACAAAAATAACGCTGAGAACATTTTACATCTATCTTTAACTTCCCATCACCTCCTGACCAATTCAACACCAGATGGAGTAACAGGAACTAGATTTACTCTTTCTCCTAAATGCTAAAGAGCAGGGAGTTTACAGGAAACAGTGGGAGCTCAGGACAGGGGTCCCAAAGGCCTCCGATGCTGCCTGCTCATTGCCTGGGGCATCCCCAGGCCGGCAGTCTTGCCCAGGTGCAAGGGAAGAACTGGGAGGTCATGGTGACCTTAGTCCACAGGAGAGAGGATGCAGAGATTTGCTCAGGGAGAGAGAGCACCAGCTCTGGAGACCTGCAGTGTCCTTAGGGAATCCTGACAGCACAGCATAAAAGGAAACTGCCCGTGTGTGTGGAAGGAGCACCCAAGGAGCAGAGAGACACTCCCCAAGTGTAACAGGCCTGGGGGCCAGTTGTATTGCCACGGGGCAGAGCTGAATGTCCTCACAATTCAACAAAAATGGGGTAGGGGGTCAGGTAGGTGTCGCTCAGCAGCAGGAAATCAGCTGCAGCTGCCCCTGCTCAGGTCCTGCCTGAGACAGACTGAAGAAAGCCTTAAAAAATCAACTTGTTTCCAGGGCCTCCCTGGTGGTGCAGGAGGTTGAGCGCCGCGCTGTGAAGCTGTCCGCAGCCTCTGCAGTGTGGGTTCGACCCCGGTCGGCCAGCGAGAATCCCATATGGCGAAGCAGACCTCTCGTGTCTCGCCTGCTGCTCCCCTCAGCAGTGTATTTCTTCACTCTGCCTATTCTGTTCCCTGCTCTGTCTCCGGTGAATCCTTTCACCCTCCCGCGCATCTGGCCTGTACCCTGGTTCTTGTATAAAAGTAAATAAATCTCAAAAAAAAAAATCAACTTGTTTCCATCTAATTTAACCACATGCCAAAATAAGACTCAAGAATATCTAGGGACGTACAAAATCTCTTGCATTAAATATGTAAAATCCACAATATTTAGCATTTAATAAATAATGCAAAAAGAATCAGAAAAGTGTGGAATAAGAAGAAAAACTAATCCATCAAAATGGACAAAACACTGGCACAGATATCAGATGTGGGCCATAGGACATTCCACGAGCACGATGCTGGGCCACCCCATCTGCTCAAGAGCAGAAGGAAGAGCGAGCGTGTTGAGGAGAAACATTGAAGATGTGATGAAAACTTCGCTGGGTGGGATTCACAGCCACTGCAGAAGAAGGGACGGCGAGAGAGAAGATACAGATGGCAATTAGCCAGGAGAAAATCTAAGAGAAAAAGACTGAAAACCCTGAGGGACATCGGTGAGCTGAGGGGCAAATGAAAGCTGAAGTGTGTGTAATTAGCTCTCCTGAAAAGCAGAGAGAGGGCAAAGGCACAGGAAAATACTCCACAGTAATAATAGCCACCATTTTCCCCAATTTGGTAAAGGCTACAAACTCATGAATCTCAGGAGCTCCATGAACCTTCTGGAACACGACACAAGGCACATTTCACTTAAAACCAATGATTTAAAAAAAAAAATCTCAATAATAGCCATAAGAGAGGTCATATTATCCAAGATAAGGAAAGGTAAGAATGACCACTGATGTCTCATCAGAAATAACGCAATCCGGAAACCTAGAATTCTACATCCATAACATTATTTCTTAAAGATACAGGTAAAAGCCATGATATTTAGAAAAAGAAATGCTGAAAGAGTTCCTCAGCAAACCTGAACTACAGTGAGAGTAAAAGAAAGTTCTTTAGACAAAAGTAAGATGATACCAGAGATAATCCTCTACCAAGAAATGAGAACTAGTAAATACAGCAGTTTTTTAAATTTAATTACCTGTTTTAGAAATCTATTTAAAAGATATTGAACATTTAAAGCAAAGATAATAGTGATGTACACAAAAGTAGTTTGACAACATAAGTGCACAGGCCAGGCAGTTTCTTGGTCTAGAGGCGAATTTGTATGTTTTCAGGGTATGTTGAAAGTTACCTTCTAATTGAGGATGGAATGTGATAAGTTCAAGACGTATACTGTAATTCCTAAAGCAAAACCAAAAATAAAATTTAAAGGTATAGCACATAAGGCCAAAAAAAGGAGATAAAATGAAGTCATACAAAAATACTAAATTTAAAAGAAGGCAAGAAAAAAAGGGAAGGAACAAAGAGCAGATGTAACAAACAGAAAGCAAATAGGAAGCTGATACATTTGAACCCAATATTATCAGTGATAACACTAAATGTAAATGGTTAAGATACCATAATTCATAGACCAAGATCTCCCTCTGCGCTTCCTATAAGAAATCACTTGAAATATGAAAATACAAACAGATGAAAAGTTACTGGGTGAAAAGATATATATGGTACAAACACTACCTTGTAATTTGGAGTGTGTATGTTAATATTAACAAAGTTGATGTCATAGCCATGAATGCTACCACGGATAGAGCATTTCATACTGATAGAAGTATGAAGTCATCAAGAGAATATAATGATCCAAAATATTTACACACCTAATGACAGAACTTCAAAATACATGAAGTGAAATGTTTAGAATTATGTAAAAGATCAGACAAATCCACAATCTCCGTCAGTGATTTCAATACCTGTCTCTTAATTGTTCCTAGACCGGTAGAAGGTCAGTGAGGATGGAGGACGCTTGAACAGCATCACGGCTGAATGTGACCTGGCATGAATTTATAGGGCAGCCTGGTCAAAACCAGCAGAGACGCATTTCTTTCCTGCTTGTCGACATTTCCCATGACAGACAATACGCTAGGCAGTGAAACAATCTCAAAATCAGAAGGTCTGAAATTATACAAAGTGCATTCTCTATCAGGGAGTTAAATTAGCAACCGTGGCAGCACGTTAGGCCTTGAACACGACATGCTGTGGCCTGGACAAGAGACTCCTATGGACACGTGTGGACTGGAGGGAGACAGCAATTCTGCCTGTAGCTGGGATGGTCACAATGGTGCCCAGACCTGCCTCACCCAGAAAACGTTTTCTTTTTAAATTATTTTTGAGGTGAAAAAAAGTGCATAATATAAACCTCGTCATCTTAACCCTTTCTAAGTGTACAGTTCTATAATTCTAAACACATTCACTGTGGTGCCATCAATCTCCAGAGTGCCTTCCTCTTATAAAGCTGAATCTCTGCACCCACCAAGTGCTAACCCCACCCTCCCCAGCCCCTGGCAACCACTGCCCACCTTCTGCTTCTGTGACCGCCTGCCCGAGCGCAGCAGAGCTCACCTAGGGGGAATCCTGCGGATTGGCTGTCTGCCACTGGCTTACTTCTCTTAATGCAATGCCCAGAAAGGTTATCCATCTTGTGGCATGTGTCAGGACCCCGTCCCTTTTGCAGGGATGTCACCTACACCAGGAGTGTTTCTGGTGTGGAAACTGGACAACTCCACCTTTTAAAGCTCCTGGAGTTCTGATGCAGGAGAAGATTTGAGAAGAGAAAGCAGGACGCCCAAGGGAGAGAGAAGAGCAGGGGGCAGGGAAACAAGCCCAGAGGGATGTAAGGTGCTGGGGAACAGCTTCTGGCCTGTGTCAGGCAGCGCCTGCTCCCTCCATCAGGGACCTTGAATGTGGGAGGGAAGGCGGAGGGACCAGCTGGTCAACCTCATGTTCCATCTCCACGACAAGGCTGTTGATCTAGGGACAAAGTTTAAAGGATGTTTTAAATTCCTCAGACAGTCTTTTGTAACAAGAGCTTGTTTATGTAAAAACACATTAATATTCGAGTTTGGTTTGTAGTTCAGCTAATTATTGCAGTTTGTTCCACTGCCTAGTTCAAAAGTCCCTGAGTAGAAATATATGTTTCAAATTATCCTCACGAACATAAAATATAATAGATACATTATTTTGGAAATTAACTGTGTTTTTATGAAAGCCTTAGGCAGATATAATGGGAATAGCATTTATTTCCACATTTCTATGGAATTTAAAAACAAGAGCTTTTGTTCTCCCTATTATCTAGAAGGAAAACAAGCTCTAATTTACATAAGGACTGATGAACTTTACCTTCTGTTTCAATGCCTAAAATTATTAATTTTGTTAGCCAAATTATTTTCCCTATACAGTTGTACTCTACTGGAAGTGACAGGGTCATCTTACTCCTCAGTAATATGATGAGAGCCTGTGGCTGGTTGCTCAGCTCAAGAACCGTGTTGAGAGACCAAGCTCAGATTTTCATTCTAGAAACCAGTAAGTTGTGTTTCACATTCACTGCCCATATTCATACCACATCAACAGTTTTATTTTCATTTTTATTATGTTCATCGAGGCAGTATGGACTCAACTCCATGGCTCTCTCAGGAGTGTGGGTTCACACCGCTACAAAGATAAGTACTGGATGATTTCACTCAGTGTGGAACAGAAAAAAACTACATAAATGAACAGACAAAAAAATTGAGAGTTTAAAAATATTGGCCAGTATTTATATTGAAGCCAGGATAAGGGAATTTGGATGGATGACCGATGGAGAGGCAGATGGATGATGGATGGATAGACAGGTGGGTGGGTGCATGGGTCGGGGAATGAAGACCCATTGCAAGTTCTGTAAAGAAACAACTGAGAGAAAATGGACAATTATAAATGAGAGACATCCTGCTGGGGAGGAGGTGGGAGAGGGATCAGAGGGAGGGAGGGAGGAGCCCAGGGGACTGAGGTGATGGTGCACAGGTGCCTTGGGGAAGGAAACTCTATGGGGACACCACCTGAGGGTGGGGGGGAAGCAAATATTGTTTAAAAATGAACAATGATGTAAAAAATAAAAAAAAAATAATTAAAAAAAGAAAGAAACGCTGGGAAGGTACAGATTCTATCACTTATTCGTCCATCCAGAACCCGAGGCTGAGGGGGTCTCTGCCACCTACGCATCCTCGTAATGAGCCAGCGGGAGAGGCTAAGTGAGGCAAAGGCACCAAGATGTGATGCGATGAGGAGGGAAGCTGCGCTGTGTGAGTAGCGACTACTTTCTGGCTGGTGTCATGCCAGACACTGGAATACATTAGTTTTTAAATTTTCGTAACAATCCCATTGCTTCCTTTACACAGACAGAAACACTCAGGCCTCAGGGAGTTAATTAACTTGCCCGAGATCTGAAAGCCATCGAGGTGAAGGCAGCGCTCCAGCCGCCCCTCACCCTCCCTCCTGCTCTCCCTCCTGTCCTCCTGAGCCTGCCTTCCCCCCCCTCCCCTAAACAAAGCCAGCCCTAAAAAAGGACAAGAGCTACCCTTGGGGGGGGGGTCTGGTGAGCCCCCAGAGGGAGGAGTGGGGAGACAAGAGGCTTGGAGAACTGGCCGTGGCCACGCCTGACTCCGGCCCAGTGGGCTGTGCTGCACTGGACCTTGCAGAGAGCGGAGGCCGTCTTTTAGGATAGACAGATTGTTTTCATAAAATATGTTTATAGGTTATCACATGGGCTTTCAGATGATTTATGTCATGTAACACACATTTTACATTTCATGTGCTTATAATCGCCTTAAGTGCAATTTAACAAGTGCCCTGGAATAACACATATGACGTGAGAGCATGTTTTTCTGTAAAAACTCAGCTAGTAAAATTCAGGGCCACGTCTTCATTCAGCAGGTGTGGGCACATCCATTGACAACACTACGGTGGAGGCACCTCGCCTGTGCTGCAGGGCTACCTGCGACACAGGGCCTGTGGCAACAGGCTGCCGTGGGGGACATTGCTCCCCACTGCCTCTACTGCTTGTCACTTACCTCCAACCTTTGCACTAAACTCTCAGCTGGGCACCTCACTGGTCTCGTTATGCTCCCCCCCACCCAATTTGAATTCAGCAATATAGCAGTGTGGCTCAATGATGCATGACTCAAAAGGCTTCTGTCCTTGGGCCTCCCTGGTGGCACAGGTGGCTGAGCGCTACACTGAAGCTGTCTGCAGCCTCTGAAGCGCAGGTTCGATCCTGGCCTGCCGGCGAGAATCCCACATGGCGCGGCAGACCTTTCCTGCCTTGTCCGCTGCTCCCCTCAGCAGTGTATTTCATCAGTCTGCCTATTCTGTTCCCCACTCTATCTCTGGTGAATCCTCTCACCCTCCCATGCATCTGGCCTCTACCCTGGTTCTTGTATAAATAAATAAATCTTAAAAAAAAAAAAACAGGTTTCTGTCTTTTTCTTTAGATATTCACACAGCACTTTTGCAAATTAACACCAAATTTCTATCTGATCATGTGGTACTTGTATGGATGTCACATACCCTTCCAGAGGTGTCACGCTGTACTTAATAGAAGTTAATAATCACTAAAAAGAAAAAGTTGCTAAACTGTCTAACAGAAGACATTTTAAATGAGTTTAATCAATACAATTAACCGATAACACCAATGACCGTTTCCGTCTATAATGAGAAGAAATTTGATTTGTTACTTACTGAATATTATTAACATCAAATATCTGACAGTCTGAAAAAATATTCTATTATAGAATCTACTAATAAAAGGTAGGCACTTGTCCATCTATGTCTTAGATGGTGACCGCTATCTTGGGGTCATTTAAATTACTAGGTCAGGTGAGCACAGAGGCTGTACCTGGCTGTCATTTTCAGGGTTTGCAGAAGGCACATAGCATAGAAAGAGCCAAGATGACTTCACTGACAGATATTTCACTTTGTCCCTACTTTCAGGAAATGTCATTATCTCTGGACACTGTTGCAAAGTTAGCCTCATATCTCAGAGAGATGGAAGGTGAGGCAGAGACATACAAGAGGGCAAAGGAACGCAAGGTATCTGAGAACACAGATACCACCACACATACACACACACACACAAAAAAAAAAGGCACATGTGGAATTGTGTTTTAAAATAAGAAAACAGTAAGTAGAGAAGAGTGATGGATAGGAATATTTTCTAATTTAAAAAGTTGGCAGTGGGAGATGTGTTCTGATTTAAAATAATATCTGGTTGCCTGAACCCAAAACCACCACTTCCAATTTCCCTCTAGAATGGACATGAAGACATCTGACTCCTAGCACAGAGGCTGAGGGTCAAGGTGCCAACCCTTGAGGTTCTTAAGAGCCTAATCTTTAAGGGAAGTGGTATAGCTTGCAATCCATTTGCTGAGACTGTGAATCTCCAAAAATTCCAAGCAGAAGTGGAGGGCTATGGCAGCAAATGAGATAAGGGACAGGGTCTGCTCAGGTGAAGATGAGCAAGGTCTTCACTGTGCCCCTCAAGGAGTTAAGAAATGTTCTACGTACATTGTTTGAGATGTCTTTATATGACTCCCTTTAGAATGCAAGGGTTAGATAAAATTATTTATATTTTTATATGTCAGCTACAAAACACTAGGAAATAATTATTTTAGATTCTACTTATAAGGTTCAGAAATGAAAGAGAAGTTACAATGGACATCACAGGACTATAGAAGGGATTGCTATGAAAACGCAAACGAATTCAACAACCAGATGAGATGGACAGATTCTTAGAATTAGGCAATCCAAGACTGACCAGGAAAAAATAGAAGCCTGAACAAATCAACACAAAAATGGAAAGTGAAACAGTAATCAAAACTCTCCCCCACCCCTCCCAAAAAAAAAAGTTCTACCAAACTTTCAAATATGAATTAATATCTAATCTGCTGAAAACTTTAAAAAATTTGAGGAAGAAGTAATATTCTCACAACATTTTATGAAACCAACATTATGCTAATGCCAAAACCAAACAAAGACAACACACAAAAAGAAAACTATGGGTCAATTTCCTTAGTGAACACAGATGCTAACATCCTCAATAAAATCATAGCAAACTGAATCCAACAAAGCATTAAAAGTACATACATTATGACCAAGTGGGATTTATACCAGGAGTACAAGGATGGTTCAACATCCAAAAATCAATCAATGTAATTCACCACATCAACAAAAAGAAAAGTAAAAACCATATGTTCATATGAATAGATGTCAAGAAAACATTTGATAAGAGTTGGCATCCACTTTTGACAAAAATCCTTGAAAAACTGGGGCTAAATGGAACAGAGCATAAGAAAGGCCATATATGAAAACAAACAAACAAACAAACAAACAAACCTGGTATTGTCATTCTCAATGTTGAAAACCTGAAAGCCTCTCCACTAAGATTTGGTACAAGAAAAGGATGTTCACTGTCACCACTACTATTCAACACAGTATTATAAGTCCTTACAACACTTTGCAAGTGAAAGCTATAAAAGGAACCCATATTGGTAAAGAATAATGATAAAATTATTATGTGCAGATGAGATGACATTATACATCTCTATTACAGAGAACCCTAAAGACTCCATGTAAAAGCTAATTGAAATAATAAACCAGTTCAACAAAGTGGCAGGATACAAAATCAACACAGAGACATCAGTTACCTTACTATATGCAAACAATGAACTAGAAGAAGAATTAAGAAAGCCATACCATTTACAAACTCACCAAAACATTTAAATAAATCTGGGAATAAACCTAACAAAGGAGATGAAGGACATATAGAAGGAAAATTACAAGACTGTTGAAAGATATAGAAGAAGACACAAATAAATGGAAATATATTCCCTGCTCATTGATTGGAAGAATCAATATTGTCCAAATGGCCATTCTATCAGAGACAATTTACAGATTCAATGCAATCCCAATAAAAATACCAATGGCCTTCTTCAAAGAAATGGAACAAATATTACTAAAATACATGTGAAAACACAAAAGACCTTGAATAGTCAAAGCTCTCCTCACTAAAAAGAGGGAAATTGGTGGTATCACATTGCCAGACTTTAAACTACACTATCAAGTCATAATAATTAAAACAGCATGATATTGGAACAAAACGGACACACAGACCGATGTAAGAAAATTCAGATCCCATAAATAAAGCCACACATATATGGATATATAATTGATGACAAAAGAATGAATAACATACACTGGACCAAGGAAAGTCACCTGAATAAATGTGTTGGGAAAACTGGACTACCCTATGAAAAATATGAAACTAGACCACTGTCTCATACCATATACAAAAATCAACTAAAATAGATAAAAGACTTGGATACAAGATCTGAAACCATAAAGAAAACATAGGAAAAACACTCTATGACACAAACTTCAGAAATATCTTTGTGAATTCATCAGCAGCAAAGGAAACAAAGGATAATATAAACAACCAGGACTAAATCAAACTGAGAAGCTTCTGTACAGCAAAAGAAACAGCAACCAAAACAAAGAGACACCCGTCTAATGGGAGATTATATTTGCACACTACATATGTAACAATGGACTGATGTTGAAGATCTTCAAAGAGTACATACAACTGAAATAGAGGAAAACAAACAACCTAATCAAACAAATGGGCAAAAGAGCTACAATGGCACTTCTCCAAAGAAAACATACAGATGGCCAACAGGCACATGAGAAAATGTTCATCTTCAGAGAAGTGCAAATTAAAACAAAAATGTGATACCACCCCATGCCTTATTTAAAAGAGTGGAACTTATTTAAAAAAAAAAAAACAAACAAAAAACAAAAACCAGAAACAACAGTGCTGCTGAGAGTGTGAGGTTCCTCAAAAGACCAAAATGGATGTGTCATATGACCCAACTCCAAAGCACCTACCCCCAAAACACAAAAACCCTAATTAAAAAGGAAGCCTGCACTCTGATGTTTATTGCAGCACTATTAACAATAGCCAAACTATAGAAACAACCTAAACACCTCACAACAGATGAGAGGATCAAGAAGATGTGGTCTACATACACAATGGAATATTACTCAGCAATCAAAAAAGATAAACTTATGCCATCTGTGGCAACATGGATGGGGCTAGAAGGGATTATACTAAGTGAAATAAGCCAGAAGCCTAAAGGTAAACGCCAGAAGTGTCACTTCTATGTGAAACATAGCAAAGAACAAGATAAAAACAAATTTTAAAAGCAACCCTTGAAAGCTGACCATAGACCTGAGATATCCAGGGAGGGAAGCAAAAGGAGGGGGCAAGAGAGAGGTGAGAATGGGGGTGGGAGAAGACCACAGCGATGATGGAGGAGGACCATGGGGGTCCTGATGGGGGGAGCTGTGATGACCACACCCACAGGGAGAAATCCCACACTCTCAAAATATTTTTTTTTTTAAAGATTTATTTATACAAGCACTGGGTACCGTCAGAAGCACAGAAGGGTAAGAGAATTCACCAGAGCCAGAGCGGGGAACAGAACAGGCAGACTGACGAAATACACTGCTGAGGGGAGCAGCGGGCGGCAGGAGAGGTCTGCGCGCCATGTGGGACCCTCGCTGGTGGCCTGGGATCGAACCCGGTGCTGCAGAGGCTGCGGACAGCTTCACAGCCCAGCGCTCAACTGCTGTGCCACCAGGGAGGCCCCACTCTCAAAATATTAACAAAGATGTAAACCAATTGTTCTTCCTAGGGAGGAAGAGAGGGGAGAAGGAGAAAGAAAGAAGGAAAGAAAGAAAGACTTTTTACATTAATGCTAGAAGTTACAAGATACCCAGGAACAAATCTAATATGGCATCTGTGCTGAAAATTACAAAATATTGCTGTGAGAAATTAAAGAAGACCTAAATAATTGAAATATGTACCACATTCATGGTTAGAACTGGCAATTCTCCCCAAGTTGATTTATAGACTCAGTACAATTCCAAACAAAATTCCAGCTGGTATTTTTTAAAATCGGCAAGCCAACTTCTAAAATTCATGAGGAATGTAAATGGCTTAAGAAACTCAAACCATGTTGGAGATAATACACAGAGGATTTACTCTACCTGATTTCAGGGCTTGCAATATAAAATGACAGCTTAAAATTGTCAAAAATAGACATATTGATTTCAGAATAGAAAAGACCCACACAGATAGAGCTAACTGATCTTTGACAAAAATATCAAGACAATTTAATGGGGAAAGGATAAACTTTTTAACAGATAATGCTGGATCAACTTTATATCTTTGTGGAAAAAGATTAACATCAACTCATGCCTCCTCTCATCGAGGCTCCTATCATTCACAAAAATTAACTAAAAACCAATTACAAGACCAACTGTAAAACCTAAGAAAATGAACCTTGACAAAAACAAACAAATAAATCTTGGGCACAGGTTTATTAGAGAGCATACAAAAAGCCAGAAAATTTTAAACAATGATTGATTTCATCAAAATTAAACACACTGTCTCTTCAAAAGACATCCTTCAGAGAACTAAAAAAGCTAACCATAGAATGAGATAAAATATTTGAAACACATATTAGACAAAACCACTTATTTCTAAAACATGCAAAATTTCCTCAATGACAACTCAATAGTGAGACAAACCAATAAAAATGGTCAAAAGATGTACGCAAGCACTGCACAAGATACACTAACTACATCAAGAATGCATCACAAATGGTCAGCTCATGAGTCATGAGGGAGATATCCAGAGTGATCGCTGCACACCCACTAGACTGATACAATTAAGAGGACTGGCCAAACCAAATGGTCAGTGAGGAGGTGGGGCAACTGGAACTCTCCTCTACAGCCGACGGGAATAAAAGGTGGTACAAGTAACTCAGGAGTCTATCTGGCAATTTCTCCAAAAGATAAACATACACAACTTAGCATAAGACCTGGCCATTATAGTCCTCTCCTCGCTTCCCCAAGAGGAGTGAAACTGTGTCCATCCAAAAACCTACACATGATTGGTCAGAGCAGCTCTATTTGCAAGAGCCTCAAAACTGGAAACAGCCCAAACACCTATGGAGGCCTGAATGGAGAAACAAATTAGGGTATGTCCACTCAATGCAATTCCACCCAGCGGTGGAAGGGCGTGAGACTGAGCGTGAGAATCATGAAGCAAGTGAAAGGAGCCACGAGAAGACATGGAATAAGGAGGCCATGCTGCCTGGTAACATCCACGTGAAACATCAGAGCACACAGAGCATCGGGGGCAACTGGACGCTGGGCCAGAAGTTGCCTGGAGACAAGGCCAGCAAGGGACAGAATCCCAAGGGGACCAGAGGCCCTTTGGGGCCCACAGTGTTTCCCTCTGATGTCTGTGGTGGGGTGTCTTGCTGCATTCACATGGCAACGTTTGTCCACTTGTGCATTTCAATAGTACAGTTTATTGCATTTCATTTATTCTTCCATGAAGTTGTACAATCCATCCCTTGAATCCACAAATAATTCTAGAGGCTAACATCAGAAAAATGGGGATAACTGTCGATATTTTGTCACATTTCTTCAAGAGTTTTATGCACACAACACTTTAGAGAGATCTGACATATCCTCTGAGCCCTTCCACATGGTAATTTTCTGATTTAGATATTTATATTTTACTGCATATATGTGTGTAAATAGTATGTGGATTTATGGACTTAACATTTACATGAACGTGTCACACTATATATAGGCAACTTTGTCAGCATTTATTATGCTGGCAGAAGTGACTGAGCTGCTTGCTGCTGGCAAGGATGTGGACACACAGGGGCAGCCGGACGCTGCTTCAGGGTGGGGGTAGATTCAACTCCGACAACCTGAGTATAGACATGCACCTGAGGCCGGCGGGTTCTGCTCTAGGATATATAGCCCTAAGAGATGATCAAGTTTATTTATTTTTTTAAAGATTTATTTATTTATGCATACAAGAACTAGGGTGCAGGCCAGAGGTGGGGGGGGTGAGAGGGTTCACCAGAAACAGAGTGGGGAACAGAACAGACAGATCCACTGAAATCCACTGCTGAGGGGAGCAGCGGGTGAGACAGGAGAGGTCTGCTGCGCCATGTGGGTTGCTCCCTGGCCAGCTGGGGATCGAACTTGTGCTGCAGAGGCTGTGGACAGCTTCATCAGTTGCATCTTAACCCCTTGCGCCACCAGGGAGGCCCAGAAATGATCAAGTTTGTAAACAGACAAAGTTTGATGCAACTTTATTGTGGAAGCAAGGCACTGGAGCTTTTCCCTGGAAAATTTAGGAGCTTATCTAGACAGCTGTCATGTGTGTGTCGGGGCTACAGCACACACCCACATATACGGATCTATAGTTATAAGTGCACATATAGATAGGCCCATAATATAGAATTATAGACTTACATTGTGTGATATATATGATGTGTATGTGTCTTCTGGAAATATCCTAAATGTAGTTGCTGTCTTGGCCAATTTATTTTCCCCATCAATTCAAAAGCATTGGAAAAGATATTACTAATTCAATAACCCCAGAGCACTGGCCCGGAACTTTCATTTGTTTTTGGAAATGGGAGGTAGAAAAATCCATAGTTTCAAAGTTCGAGCAAGAGTTATTTTTGGAAGGGAACACGTGTGCCTGGTACAGGGCACTGGGGGCGAAGCAGACTCCAGCGAGCCGGATGCCTCCGTCTACACCAGGGGGCTCTGCGCTGTCGAGCGCCTCGTGATGCAGCTGCACCACATGCAAAGCAGAAGCAAATGAATGTAAAATGAAGCTGTTTGCTTAAAATAACTTAGTTCTTGATTTTAATTGTCTAAGTTAATGAAAACAAATGGATAATCAATGCAGATGTATGTCATGACTGACAACATACGTCAATTTCCTACCAACTGCTCCCTAGTCTTAGTATGACATCATCTCACGCTGCCACGTGAAGCTGACTGCACGGACTTGGGATGGTAAATGAACTACATGTTTGCAGTCCTCGGGCTATTACAGCCACACACTAGTCTAACAGCCTGTGGTGTGCCAGAGAGGACACACAGGAAATGGTTCCCCCATTTCTCCTTGCTTCTGCGTGGGCTCTCCTAGCTTATCTGCAGAGAAAGTTATGGGCTCTGAACAACGAGTGCTTCTGTGCTGACCATGGGGTGGGCCGGAGACATGACCCTCTTTGGGTCATCTAGCACGTGGGGGTAGAGAAAAGACATTCAGTTCAACTATATCCTGAATTCACTACAGCCAGCCTGAGCTGGAGCAGCTCTTCACTACAATCTGCTACATGGGCATAGACAACAGAAAGGTCGAATATTACAGGTGGGGGGTGTTTTGAAGTCAAACGAATTTACTGGCATTTATTTATCAACTATTTATGTCCAATGTCCCATAAGGATAAATGTTAAAAATAAAAGTAGCGTTCTCAACTACAGCAAAATCTGCAAGTTGTTTGGTTCACCTTACAGTCTAACACAGAAAATAATCTTCAGCCCAAAATACAACTACGGGAAGAGTAACATTTCCCTGTGTCCAGTTCCAGCAGTAAGAACCCCTTGCGAGGCCTCAGAGAAGCTGAGTCTGTGAGGGTTTCAGGATCAGGAGCTCCTGCAGCAGAATATTAGGCCCCCATTTAAGAACCTGAGAGCCCTGGACAGGTTAGTCCCCACGCTGCACCTCAGCTTACTCGCCTATGGAAAGGAATGTCTGCACTCACTGCAGGGCGGTGGAAGCTAATGGAGAACACTTCACGCAGTGGAAACGCTTTCTCTGTCTTTACTGGCGAGCAGTGGGCACAGAAGGCCAGTGCTTTGCCCACACCACTCACCAGTGAGCGGGCAAGCAGGGCTTGTGCCCAGAAGCCTAGGTCTAGGGCTTCACGCACAGCGCCGGGGGCTGGTGCTCAACTCTTCTCCACTAGCTGTTTGCAGAGAGGAATTGGGGGGGGTCCTGGCAGGGGCAACTTCTCTGAACCCACTCATTTATGCACCCGTTCACTGGCTTCACCCCACAGCATATGAGCCACGGTCTGGGCAAGACTCTGAGGGGTAATTCCTGGAGAGTAGTTCCGAGCTGATGATTTTGGACTTTTAATAGATTCATTGCTTTTTTTTAAAAAAAAAATTATTTATTTATACAAGCACTGGGATACAGGCCAGAGGTGTGGGGGGATAAGAGGATTCACCAGAGACAGAGTGGGGAGCAGAACAGGCAGATGGACCGAAATACACTGCTGAGGGGAGCAGCGAGCGAGACAGGAGAGGTCTGCTGCGCCATGTGGGTATCTCCCTGGCCAGTAGGGAATCAAACTGGTACTGCAGAGGCTGCAGACAGCATCGCAGCACTGTGCTCAACCCGCTGTGCTACCAGGGAGGCCTAGATTCATTGCTTAATGGTGAAATAGATTCATCACTCAAGCATCACACTACAGTACAATGGATGCTAATGATATGTGTATGCGCAGCGTACCATGGACAAGTGGGAGAGAATAATCTAACTGGTCTGGTAAGGTGTAGGGAGCAGAGCTAAGGAGAGAGATTTGGAGGATGCCAGGCTTGAGGGTAATTTTAAATTATGAATAAAGACCACGGTGTGAAAGGGTTTCCAGGTAGAAGGAATAATGTGGGAAAAATTTGTTATGACAAAGAGTAAGACCTGTGAATGGGAAGTTGAACAAGAAGTAGCAAGATCTTTTGGGAGAATTACAGAGTCCTGGGAGGCTGAAACCAAGAGAGTAATGGGAAAATAAAACAGTATGGCAGGAAGCAGGAGAAAATCAAGAAAAATCTTGTGTCCTGAGGAGTTGGTACTAAATCTTGGTGCCATCGATGAAAAGCTTCATGGTCTTATGTTACATGGAGTCACAGACTAAGTTCAGTTAAATTGTTCTTTTTTCCTGCCATGTGAAGTTCAATGACAGCCCACCAGGTCAACCTTGCCTGTTTAGTGCTAGAATCTTGTGGAATAAATCCGTAGGCAATGCTTCCTAATCTTTTCCCATACTTTAGACAACATTTTTCACATGATTCCAGGAAGTTACTTTGATGCTATGAAAAAATATTTGAAATGTCCAAATGGAAGAAGAAAAATTATTTCATTTCAAATCTGCTTTAGGAATCAGTTCAGACAGCCACTTACTAAATACATTAAGAAGGATATATTGACAATATTTTTAATAACACCACTGAATATAAATTACTTCAAAACTATAGAACAGAGACAGCCATATTTAAAACCTGCAAGATTTAAAGGGCAAAATTTGCATAAAAAATGCACATTTTCCAAGACAAAATGTCTGGAATAGAAAAAAAATCTGATATATGCAAAGAGTTCAAATAAAGAATTCATGGTATATGAACAAAGTGCTTTTCAATAATGAGACTTAGTTTTATTGGGGGAGGCTTTTTATTTAAGGCTTCTGCTTCAGCAACATTTCATAGATTATTAACTTTCAATACCCTAAAAAATTCAGCACCCCACACTTTAGTGCAATTTGCATTTCCCCAAATACATACGTCTCCCTAACACTCACTGGTTTCCAGATGCTGTCAATGTACTAGATTCTAGAATTTTTGCAAGTCCTGTAACATGAACATTTGTCTGAAATACTAGGTGTAGGATCATTATTTCAGAGAAATTTGCTTTGAGGTGCAAAGGCTCCAATAAAAACTGGTAATGGAGGGGTGCTGAGGGTATTCTTCAGCACTGTGTGACCTCCCTATAGAAATCTCAGTCAGGGGGTTAAGACTTTGAAGTCCTCCTGAGATGCCTCTTACAGGAAAAAAACACAGAAGAGTGGGCCTCGCCTGTGTGCACAGAAGGTCACAAGGAAATTCTAGAACAAACATACGCATCAGTGCTTGCTATATGCCTCACCGTTATTACTAATATTACATTTTCTGCTAACGCTGCTGAGAAGCACATTTCATAAATGTAGTTAACTCTAATTACATTACATGAGTCTTTCAAATATGATCTGGCATTTAAAATTCCTTTAGAAGCGCTGTTCTCTGCTGATTATTTAACCTATACTAAAAAAGAAAATGTCCACCGTGTGTCAAAGTCATTTCTAATACTCAAAAAACGCTCATCAAAAGCCTAAGTACTACCTTCACGGAAGACTTTATTTCAGAGGAGGGAGGAATTGATTTAAAGAGCAGAAGGAAGAGTTTTAGGTTAGAACGACATTTACACATTCCCTATTTTAAGACACTTCTTCTGGATCCAGGAAGAGTTATAAAATGTAACTCTTTTAATTGCTCCTTTTGGAACAAAAACATTGTCAACATTCAAGGCCAATATTTCATAAACCTCCAAGCAGAAAATAATGGTAAAACATTTTAATGTGTTGCTGCATTTGGAAATATTTTTTTTCTTTTCCCTTTCTATTTTTTTTTTTTTTTCCTCTCACAATCAAAACAAATTCTACTTTTGCTGGGAAAACCACATTTAACAGGAATGAGCGACATGGTGGGAGAGACCGCAGGTTCCAACTGGCTAGTCCCGGCTCACCTCTGCTGTCCCTGCGTAATTAATAGCCGGTGACCGGCCCGCTGGCCTCTGAGAGTGGGTGGGATGAGACACTGGCCCGGCTGGGAGCAGGACTCGGCCAGCCAATGTGGCCTCAGAGCCAGCGCTTCGGGCAGCAAGTGTCAATCCATCACGCTCAGCACGAATGGGCAGTGAAATCACATGAGTGGGCAGTCACGGGAAATGGGGACCACGGTGGAATTATCTGTCATGACCAGGGTCCTCCTCGGGACGTCTCCATGACGCTGTGGCAGCACGGACAGAGCACCGGCTGTCGGGATGGCTCATTGTTGGTCTCGACCATCTCTTGGCTCCACGTCTTCATTTTTGAAATTCAAGGGCTGGGCTCGGTGAGCCCAGGACTGTTTGCAGCCGCCATTCTGTGACCTGGTGTTGGCGAACCGAAAGGACGCTTCCTTTCCTCATGGGCAGATGAGGAGCAGCTGTGAACGAGATGCTCTCTGCCTGTTGGCACTGTATTGGCAGCATCTGGAGAAAGCTCTCTTCTTGCCTCCCGGACCCTTCCCAGCCCACGCACACAGAGGACAGTGACGGCACCGACACCTGCCTGAGTGCCCAGGCTTGGGTGGCTACTGAGCATCTCTCGAACTTGACATGTCTCCAACTGGGTGGCGACCTCCCTGCCCTCAAGCCTTCCTCCTCCCAGCGCTGCCGACCCGAGAACAGCACCACCAGGGGCTTGGCTGCTCAATACGGGGCTTACCAGGGCGCCAGCAGTGTCTGGCCAGTGACGTCCAGTTCTCCCCTCTTAGGAAGCCTTGCTGTCGCTCTGCCTGTCTCTGTCCCTGCCCAGGCCCGTGGCCCTTTCAATTCCTGTCTTTGCTCTGTCACTCCAGGTCCCTCCCTCATCCACTTACTTCTGAATAGAACCTTCTTTCTCTCTTTCCAATCAACTCTTCCTCAGCTTCAGGAGTCCTCATCTGCACCCCTCCTCAAGGAAGCCTATACCTGTACCCCGAAGATGGCCAGCTCTCCCTGCACTGCTCTCCCACTGCACCCTCTACTTTCCTTTTGCAAACTTTATTTCACTTGAAAGTAACTATTCGCTGCTTGCCTGTTCTGCCAGCAGGTCAGGCGTGGCGCTTTCTTGTTCACTGCCTCATCCCAATGCCTGCCCTGTGCTTAGCACCTTTACAAAGGCAAAAGACAGATGCTCAGGTATTTGTGGATAAATGGCTGGAAGCATTCCTGAACGCCACGTCACACCTCACTGCACCATGAAAACCATAGCAGCAAGGGCTTTTCAAAGGGCCTCTTCATGGTCAAGAGTTTTACTTGTTCAAACAAAAGGGGATCCCTGGGCCGAGTCAGACTCTCGGCCGACTCCAGGGCTCACGTGCCCTCACCACGCCAGCCTCACCGGGCGCGCGGGCAGGCTTGGCCCTCCGCTCACCGACCCGTCACCTCTTTCCCCAGGGTCTCCTACTTTCTCTAGGAGGTTCTTTCAAATGGCCAGAATGGTTGCTCCCCACTCCTCACCCAACCAGAGTTCAGAGCAGTCTTTAGTCATTATTTAAGGGAGTGAGTGCCCCCTGTTTTCCCGAGTCTATGCCAGTTTCGCAGAAGGCTCCTGGGGTGGGAGTCCCGGGCTATGTTGGCCGACCCTGGCCGAGCTGGCTGGCAGTGGCACCGGCGTCTAGCTGAGGTGTTGCTGTAGGGTGCTCTGTAGACGTCGCCCGGGAAAGTGCCCTCCATCGCGTGGGTGGCCTCGCCCAAACCGATGAAGCGCCTAGGGAGAAAACCATGGTTTCCCAGGAAAGCGAGGGATTGCCTTAGGACTGTGACAGACAGCACGCCTGAGTGTCCAGCCTGTCTTCCCACCCCACAGATGCAGATGTAGACGCGACACTCACACTCGCAAGACTTGCCCGGGACCCTGACTTGCCGGCTCCCGCCGTCACACGAGCCGGTTGTCAAGGTCAGTCTCTTTCTGTATGTCCCATGAGTCGCGTCTCTGCAGAATCCTGCCTGGTGCACTACCCCTCCTGGGGCAGGCTTGTGAAATCCTTGGTTCACAATCCACCAAAATCACACATCTGTATATCGCTGACAGGGAGAACTGTGATACGTTCAGTGGGGAGGGTTGGAGAAATTCCGGAAATTAAGGGACACATGTAGGGAAAAATGCAGGCGATATTTCTATATTCCCCTATATTAAAAGTTAGGTATTTTAATTGGGTTATTAAGCTATCATTCTTGTTCCCCCAGAGAAAAATTTGAATCTTCCATTCAACTTTTTGCACACAAAGTGGCAGTTCTCGTTTATATTGTTGGGAGGAGGGAGGGAAATCTGGCGGTAGCAATATGACAAGAAACCACAGTGTTGCGGAAACTCATATGAGTCTGACACCAACTTTATCAAGATATGGGCAAATTTTAGTTTTTCTCTAATGAAGAGACAGAAATAATGAAAGATTTTAGCAATGGGTTGTTTAAATAACCAGCCATAGTTCAACCTAAGAGCTTCCCTCTGATGGCTAAAAGGATGAGCAGTATCATTACAGCAGAAATGTAGGAATTGTGGAAATGATGGAATAATAAATATATTCTCTTCTCTCTTGCATCATGGTTTTTAAAATGTCATTGAGATTGAAGAACAAAGCCTTGGGGGCAACATTTGTGGCGGGGTCAAACTGATCAAAGGAACGCTTCATTTTCCTTTTGGGAGATTCAGAAGAAAATAATTTGGCCAAATATGAAGCTTTAGGATTATTCTTGTCTAAAAAATTGATCTGAAAACTCAAGCAAAACCAAACTATGCTGTACCTTTATTGTTAAGAATTACAGCAGCTCTTTCTAAAAAATCTCATGTCTACAATAAAATCGATGTAAATATTCTATATACATCTCCTTGTTTTGCTCATCTTGTGATATATTGCCAGGAGAGCAAGTCATGAGTATTTTAATAAGATGGGATAATGGTCTATTCACTCATTGGGTGTAACTACAAAGTTATAAATTAGAGCTAGATCTGAAAAAAATTCATATCTCAAAAAACAGAACAGGATATAATTTGGACTATGTCATGCCCTGAGTATATGCTCAGAATTTCTATAGTCATTCATAGAATTTCAATGACAGTGTTTCAGGGCTATCTTAAAGGTATATAATCAGCCGCATATTTTACCCTAAACATTAAAGAGCTTACAGACCACTCAAATTATTGCTAAGAACATGCAAATTGACTGTTTCATACTTTGAGCTCTTTTCTTGGTGAGAGCAAAGCTGAAATCCCATACAGAGCATGACGACACACTGATGGTGCATATGCAGAAGAACACACAATATATTTTTTAAATGCTGTGAGAAAATCTCCAAAAAATGCTAGAATCAAGGCTTATTGCAATTTCGAAGGCCAACACATTTAGGCCAACACATTTACACAGTGTAAATCCATGTCAAGCGTTTAGTTCTCAAAAACAATTAAGAAAAGAGTTTTGCTACTTTGATGCAGATGTTCTTGTCAAAAATATAAACCTATTAAAAGGACAGTTCTGGTAAGATTCTGAGCTGCTGGCTCCCCCGACACTGCATGCCACATGCTGTGATGTCCCCAACACCCCCCAGCCAGTGCGTCCAACAGGTGTTTGTCACCAAGTAACCACAGTGACCCCAGCATCGAGCAAAATATTTTTGGGGTGTGTTCTTGGGGAATGACTCTCACAGTTTTTGGCTTCACATGTTCTTTCAAATAACCGCAGGGCAGGCACACATTGTCCACTTGGAGTGGATTTGAGGCAAAAGTATTTGACTTGAAGTCTAATGAATAAAATGTGTGGCAAATGTGGGCAATCCGATCTGTCATAAGAATCATAGTGAAACTACAAAGTGACCAATCGCCTCCTTTTCTGTGACCCTGCTGGAAATTTGGAGCAGCCACTCCGAAGACGCGCTGAGTGCAGGCCGCGCCACAGGGTTGAGTAGGTTGTTGCTTCGGTTTCTCTCCGTCTCGTTTTAATTTAAAGAGTGTAAGTGTCCCACTTAGTCTTTGATGACGGCTACTAGGATCCAGTCCATTTCCCGTTGCCCTGACCTCAATCTATTCATCATCCCAGAATAATAGGCACCTCACAGAAAATCACCGCGGGCGACTGCTTAAAGAAAATCGGGATTGAAAGAATCTTAAAAGCCATTTGCTACACAAAGTTATGAACCTCCTTTACAGAATCTCTGCCCCAAAGCCATCCTACTTATCTGAGACCAGCTATAGGGACAAGGAATGTGTCATCTCCCCAAACAGGTCATTACCTCTTTAAACAGTCCTTGCCCTAGAAAGTTCTTCCTTCAATTACACCAACATATGTTCGCTTCAGTGCCTGCCTCCTACTCTTCTGTCCCCTGGAGGTGATGCAGAATTGGGTGAAGCCTTTCTCGTCATCACGGTCCTTTAAATACTAGCAAGCCCATGCCACATCTCTCCCGGTCTACTCCGCGCAGCGTTAAACCCTTCGCATCACAGATGTGTGTGCCGTAAGTTCACGGGTGTGTTTGTTGGGTTAAACACTCACAAGCTTCTACTGTCCACCGAACCCTTGTTCTAATCAGATATTGAAGCAAGTAAGACAGAGCACTGAGGCAGCACATAGCTCAAGCGTTCTATTTGGGGATACAGAGAACAAGCAAGTGAGGTCATCTCCACGTACGCTCGGTCTTCAGGATAAAATAAATGAGGTGGTGAGGTAGAGCGTGCCAAGCGAGGCAGGCGTGGGGGACAGGAGTCCAAGAGAAGTAACCTCGGAACGTACCCTGAAGGATGTGGAGGAGACAGCTGAGGCAGGCAGTAGAACCGGGGGTGTCTGGGGAACACTGGGGAGACCAGTGTTTCTGGAGCATGGAGAGTAAGAAATGGCAGCAGAAGCGGCGCTGGAGAGGTAGACTGGGGCCAACCGCGCAGGGCTCTGGGAATCCCGGGATTGTGGATTCGTGTTCTCAATCCAGTGGGAAACCCTTTGAGGGCTATTCACTGGGGAACTGAACAGGCGAATAGGAAAAAGAACAGGTAACTGGCTGCTGGAGAAAAGACGAGAGGGGCACAGGGAGGCCCAGCGTGGAGGTCCCTGCAATTGTGCAGCAAGAGACAAGCGGGACCGTGACAGAGCGGGTGGTCACTTGCAGGGTGTGGAGTGGAGACAGAGTAAGACTCGCTTATCATTTGGATGTAAAGACTTAGATGAAGGAAGAAATACTCATGATGTCCAGTCTGAAATCAGAGCAGCAAGGCAGAGGCTGGTCTCACTTCCTGGGATGCAGAGGGAGCATCCTGCAGGCGGCCCGGAAGAGCAGGGAAGGAAGGGCTATGTTTCGGGTGTACTAAGTTTGCGGTGTCAGCCCGCCCAGGGACAGGTCAAGCAGGGAGCTAGGACAGGTGTCTGAAGCTGGAAAGGACAGTGGAGGGCTGGAGATGACCGTGCGGAAGCGACTCTGTGGGGCCAGCATTGAAAGCTCTGCCTTTGATCCTCATCATCCCAGGGAAGCGCCTAGATGGGGGCCAGGGCCTGAGGACGGGGCTCGAGCTTCTCCATCTCCCAGGCTGAGCACAACAGGAGGAGGAGCAGGAAAAGAGGAGCAGAGAAGCCAGCCAAGGCAGGCAGCAAGAAGAAGCAGAGGAAAGAGAGATGTCCCAGAAGTGAGGAGTCACAAGGGGAAACGGGCGACGGTTTCCAGGGCTCTGGGTGTTTCTGCCGAGCGCCGTGAGCACAGGCCCAGCTGAAGCGGCTTTGCGCCCACAGAGCTTCCCAGTAGACCTGAAGTTCATCCAGGACAGGAGCTGTGTCCTTCATATCGTGGTTTCTCCTGGGCATGTGATCAGATAGAACTAGGCGACACAGTCACGGCAGGGGAAAGAAGTTTCCGGCAGGAGAGAGGCGTAGCACGGGCGTCCCCCGCCGTGGGCCCCGAGTCCTGGCCGAGGATCAGAGGCATTTCACGCATGTGCCTGGGGCCAACTCTTCCTCTTCTGTCTTGGACTCTGCTTGAGTCTTCCCTGTTCACTCCGTCTCCTCCATGTAGATAACCACGATGGCCACCGACTGCGTCAAGAATCCCTGGCCCTCCTCCATCCTAGCTCTAAGACTAGGAACAAGTTCTTAGCCTCACCTTGCCTCAGTTTCTATGTCTGAAAATATCTGCACCTTTAGTAAGTGTTTCTGCTGTCTGTAGTATCTTCCTCTTCTGCCTCCCGGGCGACAAGTTTCCACACTCTTAACATCTCGACACTCCTCAACCCTGCAACTTCTTTCCATGCTTCCTTCAGCTCACACTCTGCTAACATGTCATCTGCATCTCATCATTTTGTGTCTGAGAACTCGGCGTAGCTGGGAGGAAGGCATTCCTTGCAGAGAGGACCTCAGCTAAGCGTGTGAGGGCTGAGCAGAAGGCGACAGCAAGGCTGGTGGCCTGCCATGGCCTTCCCAAGTGTTAACACACATAGGTCATCTGTGGAGCTGAGGAAATGCACACTCTGGTTGAGAAGATCTGGGGTGGGCCCTCCTGGGGCTGAGGAAGGGGGTCACACCAACAAGCATCCCCTTACTCTTTATAAAGGCCAACCCACTGCTGTCTGCATAGACACAGCCGGGCCATGGGGCTCAATCAGATGCTGTATTACCATTCCCTAATGTACTCTAGATAAACTCTCCTATGACAAACATTAAAAATATCACCCTATCAGGCCTCCCCGGTGGCGCAGCGGTTGAGCGCTGGGTTGTGGAGCTGCCCGCGGCCTCTGCAGCGCCGGTTCGATCCCCGGCTGCTCCCCGGCCACCGGAGGAGGGTCCCACATGGCGCGCAGACCTCTCCTGCCGCCCGCTGCTCCCCTCTGCAGTGTACTTCGGTCCTTCTGCCTGCTCTGCTCCCCGCTCTGGCTCTGGTGAATTCTCTCACCCTCCCGCACTGCTGACTGTACTCAGTGCTTGTATAAACAAAACAAAACAAACAAACAAACAAACAAACAAATAAATAAAACATGCTGCTATAAAAATAAATAAATAAATAAATAAATAAATAAATAAATAAATAAATAAAGCAAAAATAAAAATATCACCCTATCGGAGAAGGAAAAAGCCTGGCTAAAATATGCAACTGTCCTTACAGTAAAATAATATAAAGACAAGGCCAAGGCAGCAGCAAACTCACAGAAGAGGTGACCGCAGCACATCCCAGCAAAAAGCAAATGCATCTAAAGCTCGTTGCATCCCACAAGATAACTGCAGTCACCACTGCGGAATATAGGGTGTGCAGATTTCTCTAAGGGCTCACAAAGAAGTAAGATTGTCGTTTATGTACAAAAACCATTGTGAGGCTTATCTTTGAATCGCACATATCTTAAGCCATTATATTTGGAAAGATTAGGCAAAGTAATCCCAACACTGATTTACAAGGTGTTGGGCGTGATCATCAAGATTGGGCTGAGGAAGGAAGTATGTTTTCATAAGAAAGCGTTAAAATACACAAAGAAGTATAAGGAATAATCTTGTTGGATGCACAATAAAGATTAGGAGATGCAGAACCTTCAGGATGTAGGTAACGCTCCTTTGATCCTGTCACTCACAGCCCCAGGACTCCACAGCTGTGAACCCAGGAGGGAGAGGGAGGAACCTTTGTCTGAGGCTGTGGCCTTTTCCTTCTCTCTCAGGACCTGTCGCTTGAGAGAGAGAGTCCTTCGGTCAGTAGTACCATCTTTGGTGTACTTAGGGGCACTTTAATTTATTTAATAAATGGCTTTAAAAACAATTAATAGGGCCCAGTGGGGGCCAAGCCTGTGCAGGAATGCCCCAGCGTCACACGTGGGCCACAGCCTGGTGTGTGGCGGTGACTGCATGTCAGGACAGAGCTCTCGTGCCTGCTGTGCGGGTCTCGGGGGGACGAGTCGCCATGTCCAATCTCGAAGTGGGTAGAGGGTGGACAGTGCAAGCACCATCGGGAGCAGGACTCTGGGGGTCTCATCAGAGAGCAGGTGGCCTAGCGGCTGCTTTGCAAAAAGGAGTGTTTCCTTCTGGTAGCTGAGTCCGGGAGGCGCCGTTGGCCCGAACTCCTGGGGTGACTCTGTGAGAGGCTGCCTCTCTTTCCAGGCTCCAGTCACCAAACCCCTCAGCCACAGAAAGTAACTGAAGGGGTCACAGTAGTTTTGGGGTGTTCAGGGTAGAGTGTGGACGACCTCCTGCACCGCTGTTGGTTTGGGCTCCCCCTGAGGTTCAGATTGTGGGTTGCATGGCCCTGAGACCAAGAATGCCCGAGGGGGCATTTGCAGTTCCGGAGGCAGAGCGAGCAGGGCACAGACCTCCTTCTCAATTGGGGGGTCCCAGAGGCGGAAGATGCCCCCAAGGAGGGTGCCCTGAGGAGGGGAAATGTGGGTTGATCTGCACCCAGGAGGGTACCAGGTCAGCTCTGGAGGAAGGTCAGTGTCCAAGAAACAAGATGTGTCTTGTGGCGAATGTAAATAATCCGGGAACATCAGAAAAAGGAGAGTTTGAACATCCTGAAAAAAGCAAAAGTACCTTCCATGGACACAGCTGATTGGGATTCCAGAGGCAGAGCCCCGGAGGAGCATTTCCTCACCACACATAAGCCAGGGACTTCCATGTTTTGTTTTTTTTTTTAATAGAGGCATGTTTATTTATTTATTTATTTATTTGTTTTTGGTTTGTTTTGTTTATACAAGCACTGGGTACAGTCAGAAGCGCAGGAGGGTGAGAGAATTCACCAGAGCCAGAGCGGGGAGCAGAATAGGCAGACCGACGAAGTACACTGCTGAGGGGAGCAGCGGGCGGCTGGAGAGGTCTGCGCGCCATGTGGGACCCTCCTCCGGTGGCCGGGGAGCAGCCGGGGATCGAACCGGCGCCTCAGAGGCCGCGGACAGCTTCGCAACCCAGCGCTCAACCGCTGCGCCCCCGGGGAGGCCCGACTTCCATGTTCTAAGTATCAGTACATGTAAGGCTGAAGTGAACATTACTTATCATTTGAGTATTTCCTGCTCCATCTTCTTCCTGAGGAGAGTGGTCGGGGTCCAGGGAAGGGCCGGTCATCTACATTTCAAAGCTAGATGGGCGCTGTGTCGAGCACCAAACTGCGTTTCTGAGGAGAGGCCCTCAAAGCGTGGCTTCCCTCCTGACCTCCCCGCCCTGCGTGCATCATCACCTCTCCCGGGCGTCCACCCGTTTCCAGGTGCCCTCGGACCTTCCCACTCGGCTTGACCACCTTAATTCAGGTCACAGGGCCCACGTCACCCTGGGGTGAGTCCCGGCGCCCTCCCCGCCTCCTGCCTGTCTGCCACACGCACTGGCCTTGAACAAGTGATGTTAAATGTGGAGTAACTGAGCGCCCCTGGGACTTCATGGGCACCTCAAAATAAGGTAGCTTCCGGTATTCTGGTTGATGAATCTAAAGTATGTGAGCGCAAATTCGAGCGCCTTCGACGCAAGGGAGATGGAAAATAACCAGGCTCTAAAATTCAGTGACTATATTGGGCAGATGCTGATATAAGTGGAAGTTACAGAGAAAATGTTCTATAAAATGCTAAAGTCAGCTAAAGATGGTCATTCGTATTCAATAGACGGCTGGACGCGGACAACGCCACGCCGGGCTGAAACATCTCAGAAGGCGGAATGTATCCGTTTACGCCGACTTTAAAACATCGCTGGAGACCATGGCTCTGACAGGGCTGATTTAGACAGTAAACAATGATCTGCTTACATTACAGCAGAAAGGATAGCCACGAGATCTAGGTTAACAAGCTATAAAGAACATTTTTATTGCTTAAAGCAGCAACTCAGAATAGTTGGAAGTAAAAGGCTTCTATTTTTAAACCACTGCAACATTTAAAGCTGGGTTTTCAATTTGTCACCCTATCTAAAGAGCGGAATATAATAGCCTGATTAGTGGCAAGCAGAATTCGAGGGAAGATTTTTTTGAATGGATCAGTGGTTTAGAAAATTTGGTATCATCTCTACAGACTAGAAATCGAGGGTCCATTACAGGACAATGCAGCGCTTCTCCTTGCTAGAACCACCTTGATTCCCAGCAGCTCAGGTGCGCGCCCCGCCGGGCCAGACACCAGGTCCCCTGGGGGAGCGCCTGAGCCTCTGCGGGGGCCAGGCCCATCCAGCTCGACCCTGTCACAGAGATAGGGTCAGGCCGTGACGGTAACGCTCGCGCTTGGACACGTGTCTACTCCTCTGTCCCTGGAGACTGAGCCCAAGGCCCAAATCAGCCTCGCCCAAGAACTTCTCATGCAGTCACTACGGCCTGATGATGGGACCGAGGAAGGATATTCTGCATTCTGGACTTCTGGACCCATTGCACCTCCGCCCTCTTTCCTTGCCCATCCACTCCTAGAAATTCTGACGCTCCCCTGATGGGGGCAGCGGCCACCCCACACGGTGAAATCTCTTCGCATTCTCTATTACGTCCCGAGACGAGTCTTCCCAGAAATACCTTGAGTCCTGTCCCTCTGAGTGTTCGCAGGACGGCTTCCTTGGGAGGTCGTAACAATTACCTCCGTGCCAGGAAATACCGTCCCAGAGATGTGTGTGGTCACGGGCACTGAGGGAGCCGTGTGTTTACTCGTTTTTTTTTCAAGATTCCCACGTGCTGCCATTTGGCCGGGCTCTCTGTTGAGTGGCCGTGGCTGTCCGGGAGGACCTGGCTTCAGCCTGGGCGCTGACGAGCAGCACGGCACGTCCACGGCTCGCCCCGGCGTTCAGGTGTCAGCGGCTGCACGTGACAGCGCGTGTGTCTTCCTCTTCCCGGGGAAATGACTGACGTCGCAAAAATCAACAGTGTCTAGAATTTATAGTTCTTATCTCCGCATGCTTATCTCTGGGAAAACCAGATCATGTGAGTAATAATTATAACAGAGCGGACAAGGACACACTCGCCCCAGATCTGGGTAACAGAGAGACGTGCAAGCTTGTCCTCGCTGAGGCACGGCCACCTCCAAACCTCAAAAGTGAGCAACCCCTGAAAACTGTGGAGCCATCACTTAACGGAAGGGAGCTGCAGCACTACGGGCAGCGCCTCCTGCTTCCTCCCACCCCGGGCGTCCCCTCTGCCAGCAGCGCGACAGTGGCGCTTGGGGGGCGAAGGCCAGAGGCTCAGAACATGCGAGGAGACCCTGCACCTGATGTTCATAAGCTCTGCTTGTTCGGGTTCAAGGACACAGGAAAACGACAGGGTTTTGACAAAGATCAACTCAGAAAAACCAGGGATGGAGATTGGCCCTGGGGAAGACGGGTGAAGAGCAGGAGGAAGACCAAGGTCTGGGCCTCAGCGCCATCACCAGGGGCGCGGGGGGAGAACCAGGAGAGACAGTCACAGAGACGGAGCAGGGGAACGACCCTCCAGAAGACAGCACGGCCAAATGTTTGGCATTCAGGAGGCTGGAGAAACATTGCTGGCTCCTTCGGGATCCCTACAGTGCCTGGCGAAATGCTGTACGGGTAGAAACCTCCACGTGGGCTTGACCACCGCTTAACTCAGAAAACGACCTAAGATAACGGGGTCTTTAGTGGAAATAGTGAGGGGTGAATTTTCAGCCTCCGCTGCACCCTGAAAGCTACCCCAAGAACTCAGAACTTGTTATCACGCCGAGAGAACAGAAAAGCTCAGTCGCACGGCACCTGGGGCCCCTGCCTCTACTGCTGGCCGCCCACGTGGGCCGGGGCCGGCTAATACTAAGCCTGCGTCCCTGGGCCCTTTGGCCTTCCTGCATCGTCACTGCTGAGACGGGCCGCCACTGGGAACCTGAGGGGGTGGATGTGCATAAATGCCGACGGGCCTGAAGGGCACACCTGGCACCCCGCACATGTCCCTACGGGAGAGAGAGCGACTGGTCTATCCTGTGCATCCACGATGGGGCTCACCACAAACAGACTACTCCTAACTAAGTACAAAGCACTCACACCATGTACTGCTCAGGACTGAGGGAGTGGCTGGAGGCTTGTTCTTTCGCTCTTTAAAAACAATTTTTTTTGGTTAGAAAAGAGTTTTAAATTTACAAAAAGTTGCCAAAACAAAAGTCGTGGAAATAATACCCATATACCTTTGGCCCTGTTCAAACTACTGTGGAATGTTATGCTGTTCACATCAGGATTCTGTATCTATTCATTACATGTATCATTTACCTGTGTGTGCGTGTGCATGTGCGTGTGTGTGTGTGTATTTACACATTGTTTTCCATATTATGTTTATAGAGATGAAGTAGGTTTACATTGTTGTATCTGCTTGGGGAGTTATAGGCATACACCAGCACCCCAATAATCCTCCGCAATATTCCACTGGGCCTCTCCCTGCCCCCACAAGGCCAACCCCCTCTCCCTCTGCTTGCCTCAGTTTTTAGTCAGATGGTAAGAGGGTATTACTGGTTTAGTGACACAAACGGTTTTTAAACAGTCACCTGATGCATTCTGAGCCATTTGATTCTTGCTCTTGCTGAATAAAGATCAAATGTAACATATTTGCCCCAAGACTGCAAAATATTAAGAAACTATCAAATCCAAGATATAATTTGAAGTCTGAAAAGAGAAAATCGATCTCTAAACTGGTTAGCATCGCCCGAGCTGTGTAGGTAGGCAGGGCACCCCGAGTTCTGTGCCGTGAAAGGGAAGGGGGGCGTGGGTTTCTGGACATTTGTGGTGTGCGGGGTGATCGAGGGACTTGTCTTCACGATTAAGTGAAACCACCTGTGCTTGAAAATCATGATTTAATTGGCGACCAGCTAAAAAGACAGCAGACAGTGGCCAACAACCTGCGTCACAAAGGCGGGAAGGGGAGACGTGCTCACTGGTATTTGGTGTTTGTCAACAGCTCACAGAGCACCAGCAAATATGTCAAAAATCTAATAAACGAACGTGCCAGCTAAAAATCTGGTAGTGACAGAATGAAACATGGACTCTAAGTCTTGTTTTAGCGGCATTAAACGTGGCTTCTCTTGATAAGCAGCCGCTGCACACTCACTGTTCACTCTGCCCCCAGGGCTGGGACACCCCGGAGCCTGGCGAGAGGTGGTCCTGCCCGGAAGGGCAGCCTGGCTGGAGGCTTCACTCGGTGCATGACCCCAAATTCCAGGGTGTGGGCCCCACCACAGACTGATCCGGGTCCTGACCAGGGCCGAGAGGTGCGACAGGAGCAATCCTGGTGGGTCAGGGAAGGATTCCTGGACTAGAGCTTTGCGAGCTTGAAATTGCAGCAGATGCGAAAGGAACGTTCTGGGTGCAGGAGAGAACGACCTCGCGGGGCGAGCCACATCCAGCCCGAGCTCCTGTCCTCCGTGGAATTCTCCGCAGCAGGGGCCCTTCATGCACAAGACACGGGGTCCCCGTGTGCAGACGGGGCGCCAGGGCTCCCCTTCCTTCAGTCCAAATGAATCCTAGTTGCCACCTTCGCAAATCTCCCTCACGCTGTCGTTTGAAACACCACTTTCTTATCTTTTTTTGGCATGTATTTATTTATTTATAAAATTCCTAGTGAAGCAGCATTGGTTTAGAATATTACAGAGGTTTCAGGTGTCCAGCCTTCTAATTCCACGTCTGTGCAGACCACCTCATGGTTGCCACCAAGGACAACGGTGTCTGTGTCCCACTTACGCCCAAAGGACCAGTGTCCTTCTGTGGAGATGAGCCGGTGGGGGTGGCACGGGCCTCCTCTGCTGCACCAGTGACCGCATCTCTCACCAGCTGCCGATAACAGGCCGTGTCCAGGCCGCCCCATGCAGACAAAGGTCACGGGGGGTGACCTTTGAAAGGGGGACTTGGAGAGTTGTTTACTGGATATTTTGGTAATATGTCCGAGGCATAAAGGTCTCTGGAAAATTAAGATTTTTTTCTTCTAAGAATATCATAAATGTTGATTTTTATCTTTTTTTAAACGTACTCCTGTTTAATAATCACGGCTGACTTTACGCCATATCAGTTGCACTGACTCCCCCTTCCTGTTCACAGACACGTGGGCACGACGGGCGCCACCTCCCACCTCGGGTCTCAGGAGCTGGATCGCCTGCGGGTGTGAGCCAGAGACGTCTCCTCCTCAGCTGCTTCCGTAACAACAGAAACACACACAAGAGTGCGACATAGCTAACAAAGGTCTTGAGAAAACCTGTTGGGGCCAACACCACACGAGGGATAATTCTCTCCTGGAGTCCCGGGGAGGGGGCTGGGCACACCGAGCTGGCCAGCCAGCGGGCTTTTACATGATAGGCGCCACGTGTTTGCAGAGCAGAACTCAAGCCCGGCAGTTCCTGGAGCTGTGGCATTTGAATGGGGACAAGTAGCAAAAGAGGCTGCACTGGGGCCAAGGGCTCAGACCTCCCCTCCCCTTCCCAGAATGCCCGAAAATCCATGTCCACAAAAGGGGGTGTCGAAGTCACCCCTCTCTCAGCAGACCCCAGTCCCCGGACGTGTTCTCTTCCCTTTAGGCCTTTCCTGTTGCTCTCCCCTTATCAGGAGGAAACAGCAACCTCAGCGGGAGGACGCTAAGCTCCCCAAATGACAGAGACAGCAGCAAAAACTGAGCTTTGTCATTTCCAAGGACATGGCTTGACCTTGACCCAGGAGAGGAAGGAAGCCACCGAGTTCCCAGCACCTACAACACGCCCACCCAGTGCTCTGCTAAGAGCCGACGTTCCCGCACACACACCCCTTCCAGACCCTTCATCGCGAGAGGTGTCTCACAGACATGCAGGGGACACTCGGAGATTAACTCGTCCCTGTCCCTTCTCCTCTCCCTGTTCTCCGCGCCCCTGCGAGGCTGCTTCTCCACGGCCCTAGCCCTAGCCCTAGCCCTCATCTCCAGATTAAAATCTCCCTCTGCCTCCTGCTCACCCAAGTCCTGCCTGCATCAGCCGGACCAGGCCGGGGATAGGGCAGGTGCTGCATACATGAATGACGTCTCCCACTGACCCGCGTGACAAGTTACCAGATCAGCTTTCCAGGTCTGATACTGAATTCATCTAGAACCTGGATGTTGCAAATATATTAAGTTGATCCAAGCAAAGAGAAGAGCTGATTTCAGCAGGAAGTGGGCACACCAAAGACTCCTCACGTAGAGGTGGGTCACTGAGACAGAGCCCCAAAAGCCAAGCCCGCCAACACGCGCCAGGCACAGCTCGTGCTGGCGCTGCCCAGGAGATCTCCAAGCCTTAAACCCTCGCACCTTTCTGAGTGTGAAGGGGAGCAAGATGCCTCACTCTGCCTGTGTCTTTTGAGGTATCCTTTCCCTTCAGTAAAGGCCAGTTTGTACCAAAGACTTCATGCCGGTTCACGTTAAAAACAGGGTGTGTCTCTTCAGACACAACTGGCGATGAAGTGCTTGAAACCGCGCACCTTACATGCAGCTGAGTATTGGTCTTTTGTGAGCTGGTAGAGGATTGCATCAGCATTTAATTACAGGGTACATCATATAAACCTAGAAGCTCTTTTTCAAGGTAAGGAGGGCGTTTAGGTTCTGTTGGAACCACCGGAAATGCCTTTGCAATTACATCGTGCAGGAAAAGTAATATTCAGGGGATAAAAATTTAAGTAGTACTAAAATTTTAATACTAAATACAAAGAGCCATTCTAGAATGGCAGTAATATTTCTGGAACACAAACTAAGAAAAGCAAGACATCCTTAGTTAAACTTGTCACCATTATCACTCATTCCACTCATTTTTACAATAATGAGGGACTGGATGCTATTTGTCCTAGCAGGCGATGGCTCACGGTCTATCACAAGCTAAACACAATAGACTGTGTGAAGGTAGAGGATTAATTTTTAATTTGTCCTGTATGTATTAGCGCTATTTTCAAACTCAAATGCAAGAAATCTTCCAAATCTCCTATAAATATATTTTTTAAAGATTTATTTATTTATTTATACAAGCACTGGGTACAGTCAGAAGCACAGGAGGGTGAGAGAATTCACCAGAGCCAGAGCGGGGAGCAGAGCAGGCAGAGGGACCGAAGTACACTGCTGAGGGGAGCAGCGGGCGGCGGGAGAGGTCTGCGGGCCATGTGGGACCCTCGCCGGTGGCCGGGGATCGAACTGGTGCTGCAAAGGCAGCGGGCAGCTTCGCAGCCCAGCGCTCAACCGCTGCGCCACCAGGGAGGCCCGCCTATAAATATTTTAATGTAAACCATGACTAATTCCTTTTATAGGTAGATAGGTAGGAAGGTAGGTAGATAACATCTTCCCCTAAATGATATACCCCAAAGTGCCAGTCTATCCAACATTTTTAAAAGCCTCAAACTTTCCACAAAAATGAAATATTTAGCGCTAACTTATTAAAGTATTTCTTGTTATTTATTTAAACAAACTATTCCTTATACCAGTTTCAATGGCACAGTTTTACTTAGAGATGAAACATTTAAAATTAAGTTTTAAAGACCATTTTCTTCTATTTACCTATGTGACTTTTTAAAAGCAACCATTGTTATAATCTAATCTCTCTCATTTTAATGTTACGATGTGAATTATTAATTTTATTGTAACAATGCCAAGTGTGACACGGCACCTCACCCGCACTAATAGGTCCAAACCTTCAAAAGCTGTGCTTGTAATTCTCTCAGTATAAAAATCATCTCAGAATTTTAATCTGCTAATACTATGCTTTTGCTCCTATTTATAACTCAAGTACATTCTAAATTTATATTTAAGTGGTTAAGTGCATGTGCCTCCCACCTGAGGTAAAGTTCTAAAAATAATGTTCGAGGAAATCATCTCAAGCACGCAACTTCGTTACCATGGCGACCGCTGGCGCCCGGTGGTCTCGGCACAGGGACTCGGTGGTGGCGCTGATGCTCTCGAGAGCCCCCGACTCTGTCATTTCACAGAGGAGCAAAGATCCTGCTGGTCTGCGGCCCCCGGGCCCCCCGGGCCCCCCGAGCCAGCGAGAAGGGCGAGGCCATTAGAGACACAGGCCGCTGCCGCGTCCCCAAGGCGGGCTGGGGGAGGCCCTGGCTGCGAGCCGGGGGCATCGGGGTCTGCGGGCCGGGGCTCCACGTGCGCCGAGGGTCTGCGAGCTCGGGGGCTGCTGGGCGCTGCCCGCGGTCGGGCCCTGGCGAGGTGGGGGTGGCCCGCCCCGCGCTCGTGAGGCTTGACCTGCGCGCCCAGCCCGCCCTGAGGCCCCGGCCCCGCTTCCCTTGTGTCGAGCCCGGAGGCCCAAGGCTGACCCCAGGCCGCAGCCTGGCGGGGAGAGTGACCCCGGGACGTGGGGACACGGGGGGGGGGGCAGAGGGGGAGGAGCAAGGAACTGGGGACCATGTCTAGGTCGGGCCCGTCGAGGGAAGGAAATGCTGCTCCCATCTCTGCCGCTCGAGACACAGGACGCGGAGCTGGACACGGCAGGAGAACCACGCCCCGGCTGGACGCCGGAGGGGCTCGGCACGGCCGCCGGAGCAGGAAGACCTCGTGGGCGCGCGGGGTCCTCTCCCAGTGAACTCGGGGCCCCGGGGACTGGTGTCCTGCAGTGCTTGGCGCCTGGCGGGAGGAGAGCGCGCCCACGGGGGGACAGCGCGCCCACGGGAGGACAGCGCGGCCCACGGGAGGACAGCGCGCCCACGGGGGGACAGCGCGCCCACGGGGGACAGCACGGCCATGGGAGGACAGCGCGCCCACGGGAGGACAGCGCGGCCCACGGGGGACAGCGCGCCCACGGGGGGACAGCACGGCCCACGGGAGGACAGCGTGGCCACGGGAGGACAGCGCGGCCCACGGGAGGACAGCGCGGCCCACGGGAGGACAGCGCAGCCCACGGGAGGACAGCGCGCCCACGGGAGGACAGCGCGCCCACGGGGGACAGCGCGCCCACGGGGGGACAGCACGGCCCACGGGAGGACAGCGCGGCCCACGGGAGGACAGCGCGCCCACGGGGGGACAGCGCGCCCACGGGGGGACAGCACGGCCATGGGAGGACAGCGCGCCCACGGGAGGACAGCGCGCCCACGGGGGGACAGCGCGCTCACGGGGGACAGCACGGCCCACGGGAGGACAGCGTGGCCACGGGAGGACAGCGCGGCCACGGGAGGACAGCGCGGCCCACGGGAGGACAGCGCGGCCCACGGGAGGACAGCGCGCCCACGGGAGGACAGCGCGGCCCACGGGAGGACAGCGCGGCCCACGGGAGGACAGCGCGGCCCACGGGAGGACAGCGGCCCACGGGAGGACAGCGCGCCCACGGGAGACAGCACGGCCACGGGAGGACAGCGCATCCATAGGAGACAGCGCGGCCACGGGGGGACAGCGCAGCCCACGGGGGGACAGCGCGGCCACGGGAGGACAGCGCGCCCTCGGGGGGACAGCGCGGAGCCGGTGCGGGGACGACCCCTCGGGCGACGGCGGGTGGTGAGAAGTTGGGGGGACGTCCCAGGGAGGGGGGGGTGCGCGGTTGTGCACCCCACCCCGTGCAGACGCCACACCCCGCTTGCTCCCTCGCCGGCAGGAGCTGTGACGAGCCCCACGGGGGAGAGGTTCAACTCTCCGGTGCAAGGATCACCCCGCGGGCGGGCGGGGCTCCTGCCGGATCCGGGTCAGGAACAGGCGCCGCAGGCCGAGGCCACCGGGGGGCCGGGCTCAAGGCTCGCGGCCGCGGCAGGTGGTTGAGGTTGTCCCGCTGCGCTCGGGGACCCGCGCAGGACGCGGAGAAGGTGGACGGGAGCGGGGCTCAGGCCCCCAAACTCCAGCCCAGAGTCCCGCTGATGCAGAGATAGAAAGTTTATTTCAATAGTCGCCAAACAATAGGCGAATTGGCAGATGCAACGGGGAAAGAGGAGAGAGTTTGTCTTACTCGGAAAAATTCTTCAAGGCACCTGAGCATAGGGGGTGGGAGAAACCAAGGTTTAAAAAAAGCCACTGAACTCTCTGACAGCCCAGCCCTCACCCCACGGTGTTTTACTCCCACATGTTTTGGGCAGGTCTGTCTGGCTGAGACCACAGAGCAGGGTAAGCCGTCCATTCACACACTGAGTGTATGGAGAGGCCCGAAATGATCAATACTGTCAATACGAGTCTGACATGAGCGTGCTGAGCGCGCAGCCCCTGTGGCCAAGCCAGAAAGCCATCCCAGGTAACCTACTAGAAGAGGGTAACTTGAGTTATCAGAGATCTAAGAATGAGCTGCCAGGGCCACGGTGTGGCCTCAGCGGCTGCCTCAGGGGCTCCCCCCAGGGACCCAGTGGCCACCGCCTGTCTTCAGGGCCACCCCTAAGAGAGCGTGAGCCACGGGAAGTTTTGGTGCCAAATTGCGTTTGAAGCCAAGGAGTGTCTGAAATCATATGTCGCCTGTTTGGGGAGTGTGTTAACTCTTTGCAGGAGGTTTGGAAGAAGCTGTATTGTATTCAGGGCATTTGGTGGTGGCTGGGATCTAGAGGGGGCCGGAGAAGGCCGTCTGCTTGCTTCCTCGACAGAATCGGCTCTATTCCAGACATTTTGACAATTTTCTTCATCTCTGCTATTGATCAGATCACGTAATTTCATAGCTTTATATCAAGAACAATTCAAATAATTTCTGGCTGACCTACCCCACACTCAGGTAAGAGATGGGTGAGTGAATTCACTGGGTGGGTGGCAGGCAGGGCCCGAAGAGATGCAGTTGCTATCATAAAAATTTAGAAAGTAAATTGTAGACATGAGGCACCTTTAATAAGCCAGTCAGCATTTATTAAGCATGTACTATGGCTGTGGGTCCTGTCCTAGGTCCCCGAGGACCAGAGGCAATCTCAGAGCACTGAGCCAGTCAAAGAGCTGTATCCCAGGCAGCCTGAATCAGTCCATCCCTCGCCAGAAAAAAACAAAAGAATTTGGTGCAGAATATTATTGCATTTAAAGGGTTTTATATGTGTACTTATATGTGTGTGTGTATACATAGGAGTTGGGAATTTCCCTAAAAAAAAAAAGTGTAATGAGGGGCCTCCCCGGTGGTGCAGCGGGTTGAGCACAGAGCTGTGAAGCTGTCTGCAGCCTCTGCAGCGAGGGTTCGATTCCCGGCTGGCCAGGGAGATTCCCACATGGTGCACAGACCTCTCCTGCCTCACCCACTGCTCCCCTCAGCAGTCTCTTTGGTCCGTCTTGCCTGTTCTGCCTCCCGCTCTGTCTCTAGTGAATCCTCTCACCCTCCCACGCTTCTGGCCTGTACCCGGGTTCTTGTGCAAATAAAAATAAATAAATAAATAAATCTAAAGTGCTTATAAAAAAATGTAATGAAACTTGTACAGATGACAGGAAACCTTCATAGGGATATTCTTATTTCCTTCCCACATCTCCCAGGTGTAGAGACTACACATGGATCAGAGGGAAAGACAGCTCAGGGCTGAGGCCCAGCCTGCGCTTTCCTTTTTGGAATCTGAATCTGGATCAGGTTTCCTCGCGTGCTGTAAAGGCCTCAGCTGTACCTTACACTGGTTTTTGTCCTCCCACATCTTAATTGACTAATTAATGATCTTTTCAAATATACACTAAAACCAAGCTTCTGACCTAGTGACATTCAGGCCTTGAGGCTAAAATCAGCATGATAACAAGCACTGTGAGGCGCTGCTCTGTGTTCGCAGGCATCCTCCTGCCTGCTGGACACACCTCACGCGGAAGACCCAGACCCACAGCTCCTTCTCAGCTGGGGCGGTGGCCAGGGGGCCCGTGGTCGGAGGGGGCTGTAGGAAAACTTGGGTATCTGTACCTGCGATTTTTCTTGCTAAAGTTTTACTAAAATGATCCAATTATAGAAAATACCAGTTGCCTCTTTTCCCCTTTAAGTTTTCCTGTAGTCAGTACATGTTTCATTACAATTTTTAAGGGAAATTTCCAATTTGTTAATGTGTATATACAGATATATATATAAATATACATATAAACCATTTTTTAGGCAATCCTATTCTGCACCAAATGCTTTTCCCAAATTTGTTCCAAAAATCTGATTTAAAAAATGTTACATTGTAGCTCATTCAAATTGTGTTCATATCAGTTTATTTATTTATTTTTTAAAGATTTATTTATTTATTTATTCAAGCACTGGGTACAGGAAAAAGTGCGGGAGGGTGAGAGGATTCACCAGAGCCAGAGCGGGGAGCAGAACAGGCAGACTGACGAAGTACACTGCTGAGGGGAGCAGCGGGCACAGCAGGAGAGGTCTGCGCGCCATGTGGGACCCTCGCCGGCGGCCGGGAATCGAACTGGCGCTGCAGAGGCTGCGGGCAGCTTCGCAACCCAGCGCTCAACTGCTGTGCCACCGGGGAGGCCCTCATATCAGTTTTGTTAAAGCTCAATGATTGGTTGAGCAGGAAAGAAAGATCTGGAAATGGGCAATTTCTTCATAAACAAAAGTAAACAGGGATTAGATTTAAATATCTTCTTTTTGATTCCCAATTCAGCATGATTTAATTTGGTGGTGTATGTTTGTAATAGTAACAGCATCCTAGTAGATGGTTATTGAAATTCATATTTACTTAGAATGATGAATCTATACTTATAGAATGAAGATATCTATACTTAGAGAATGCATTAACTGGACCAATATTTTCCCTAGATTTTGGTTAATCAGGCAAAAATTCATGCTCGGAGAACGATACTAATTCTCTTTATTGCGCGTGGAATAATGACCAGGAAGTGTGCGAACTGCTTTGCAAGCATTCCCTGTTTGTGAAAAATAAACAAGTAAGAATGCAGTACAGGGTCGTCCGAGAGCAAACAGAACGGTGGTTCCCTGGACGTCACAGTAATAAAATCTCAGAGAGGCACCTGAGCAGGAACCCACTCCAGTCTCTGGATGCATTTTACCTTTCCTAGGGCCAGATGATCTCTTCAAGTACCTTCTAGATCAATCTCTCTCTCATTCACCTTATTTTTATGAAAGCATACAGCTAACAATTATTAATATGGTGAGCAGAAGAAAAGAGAGAGAACATGAAATAACCACACAAAATGTTCCATATGCCCTCAAGAGAACTTACCTTTTCAGGTACATTTTTAAGTACTTGCAAATTACAATATTTAGTCTCAGAGTTATAACAAAATGTTATGGGAAGATATTTTTGGCTCAACTTGTAATTTTGTTCTGCATATGCTATTATTGATAAAGAATTTATCAAGAATCAGGCTTCATATTTCCTGGCTTTCCAACATTAAAATTATATTAAAATTAAATCTGCAACATCTTCAAACTCCTTAGAAAACTTGTAAGGTATTAATTTCGCCACGGGAAACAGAAAGGCCCCTGCCCTGCCCTGCCTGCCAGTAACTATCACGTTAATCTGAGCAAAGGCAAAGCACACACTCATTAGTCTATCTCGTCATTGAACACAAAAACATCCTTTTCTCTGACAATAGGCTGAACAGGAATGTAAACGTCAAGAAAATTAAATCTCATCAAATAAGGATTAGCAAACTTGAAACTAATAATATGTCATGGATCCTACATCTTTTTCGCTCTGGTTTATTATTCCCAAATAATAATGTTCAGCCTTGTGCAGACAAGGTAGTCCTCTGGGATACACTCAGATGACACGGCTCCAAGACTCAGGACCCTCTAGGGTGAGCGGGTCACAGGACCAGAGGACGCTCTGAGCCCCGAGGGACCTCGAAGCCAATCCGGCCCAAGCCTGGGGTGTTACAATGACAAAGTGTGGCCACGTTATTTGGGCTGTGTCCTTGCTGCCATTCAGCGTGAGGCTGCAGGGGCTCCATGAAGACCGATGAGACACCAAGGCCATGGCCTGGCCGGGGTATTCATTTCATCCAGCCTCTCTGTGTAAGCGGAACCGAAACATGTTGGCGGCGGGAGGCGCCAGCCAGTCTCCATGGGCCTGCGTGCGTGCGCTGCGATTTCTCAGCAGCCAGAGAGGTTAATTTGGTCTCCATCAGAGAGGTCTAAAAGGAATTTGATTTCAGGTTAAGTCCAAAGTTGAAAGAGCCTGTGTCCTCTTTTCCACGGTGGATTCAGGAGTATTGTTGGTTTTTTAATCGAGCAACACGCCCTGCCTACAGAAAAAACAGGGCACTTCCCTGGCAGACTGAGTGTGGAAGGGGCAGAGGCCGCTGCTCTCGCCGGGAGGAGAGGGTGACGAGCCGGAGGAGGGACATGTGCTGGGAGCCCAGGGGCTCGGCTGGACAAGGGCAGGGAGAGGACGGACCTCCATCTTGTTCCTCTCCAGGGAGCACCGAAGGGAGACCGACCGGGGAGCACCTGTCTGGCCTCGGCACGTCAGCGGTGGCCACGGACAGCTCTTACTGCGCGCTTACTGTGCACCACCACCTCTGTGAGGTACTGTCCCCACCACTAGCCTGAAGTGGGTCTTGTCTCTCCATCTCAGAGAAGACGTCCAGTCAGGGAAGGCGGCGCCTGACCACGGTCACCCTCAGTTAATGGCAAGGCCGGGAGTGGCAGCCAGGTCAGCATCGTATGCTGGTACCTTTTGGGGCAGAACCCGCAGCCTGACCAATCCCAGAGACGCCCTTGGGGTGGCCCAGGAGACCACAAAGCACCCTGTTCACTAGGCCCAGGAAGGCTCAGCAGTGCCAGAACAGCCCTGGAGGTCAGGCCTCTCCTTGAATGACTGTGGAGAAAGTTTAACATGCAAATCATCTAGAAAAATGAAAAGCTGCCCCAGAGGGCCAACGGCACAGAGAGCACAGGTTGAGATTCCTCTCCCCACTTCAGGGATGAGAAAAGCGATGTTCTGCAAGGTTCTGAAAATGGCTCAAGAGCAAACAGCAAAGGCATGAGCGTCAGGGAAAAGAACTAACCAAGCTCGGCCAGGGCCAGGGCCAGGGCCAACCCCGTCTCTCCGAGTCCCTTTGAGGCCACCTGCTGGACTGGGCCCGGGCTTCCTCTCCCACGGGAGGAACCCGGCTGAGTGAGTGGTACAGATCCCAGGTTCTCAGAGCCCCATTCGTGGAGAAATGCATGGGCAGCGGGCACAACACACGTTTTAGAATCAGGTTCCAATCAGGCGGGTCGAGAAAGAAGGCCAGTGTCTCCTGAGCCTCTTTTCTCTCTGTTTGGAAAATATCAGAGTGTCCATTTTGATTATGCAAAGATAGGCCTTTTTTTTTTAAAGATTTATTTATTTATACAAGCACTGGAGTACAGGCCAGAGGAGTGGGAGGGTAAGAGGATTCACCAGAGACAGAGCAGGGAACAAGAACAGGCAGACTGACGAAGTACACTGCTGAGGGAAGCAGCGGGCAACACAGGAGAGGTCTGCTGTGCCATGCGGGTCTCTCCCTGCTGGGCTGGGAATCGAACCCTCACTGCAGAGGCTGTGGACAGCTTCACAGCGTGGCGCTCAACCAGCTGTGCCACCGGGGAGGCCCCCAAAATGGGCCTTTTGAACCTTCCTAGGGGAGGGGTGATATGGAAAGTCCAGTCTCTGTGCATAATAAAGAGGGATCCTGAAGCAGCTCTGAGGTAGGGGCCTGGGACAGTGGTCCCCAGCCCTGCAGAAAGAAGAGGGAGAGGGCGGGGCTGCCCTGCCAGCTGCTGCAGATGTGCAGAGCTCAGCTGCCGTTTGCCATTCTGAACCCCCATCACCCCACAGAGCCCACGAGCCTTCCATAAAGAACAAAACAAACAAAGCAGAACTAATAACTGTAGCACTGACTTCTGCTGCTAGAGATTTGGGGGAGAAATTCTGTCAGCAGAGCAGAGACATAACCAAGTAGTTCCCACAGTAGGAGTTTGGAATCAAAATACAAACAGAACAAAACCCCAAACAACAAAACACTGGATGGCGTCCTGAGGCTTCTGAGAGTGGGGAGTGAAGGCCCTGCCCGAGTAACTGGGTACCCAGCAGGGCTGGACTCGGGACGTATCAGGTGGAGTGGCGCGTTTCTGGCTGATGCCTGGCCGGGACTTTCACAAGAGACAAGGACAGTGACTGGGCCTGCTCCCTGCCTTCCCCAGCAGGCCCCGCTCAGCAGCTAAGTGCCCGTCAGGCCCATTGTTTAGCATCCAACAAATATTTATCAAATGCCTGTGTGACAAGGTCTGAGACAAAGAGCCACAGAGGAAACGCCTCTTGAAGTTGAGCCCAGAGAAAATGTTTGGTTTTCCTGATGCAGTGATTTACTTCCTTTAATCAGACATGAATCGTGGAACTTGTCCTGTTCCTGTTTTTTTCCTGTCCTGTGAGTATCAGGGGTATCTTTTGGTTTGGGGGCACGCTGCCTTCCTGAGCATGCAACCATGACAGAATTCTCCTTCTGCACCCTGTCCCTTTTCTCTTTAGGTTCTTGTGGTCATGGCACCTTGTAGGATCCCTCCAGATCTTTTTGCAAATCCTGAGGTGCAGAGAACTGTGAGGAGGGCCAGACAGGCCCTCAGCCAGAGGACAGAGGTCTCTCGTCTCACAGCCAGACCTTGCAGCTCCCATCTCAGGCTGCATAAATTTATTTATTGAAAACCTTGTACCAGAGTAACTGGAGCAGGGCAGAGTTGGTTAGCGAGACTTCAAGACAGGCGTAGTCTTTAGAAGATTCTGGAAAGAGAATGGGTGACACAGGGCTGGAGGGAAATTAGTTGGCAAAGTCCAGAAGGACAGGACTCTGCTCAGCCAGTCAAGGCGTGCTTTTCATTACAATTATTTTAAGTGAGCAGTTTTTCTCACCAAAAGTATTTCTCTGCTTTTCCTCCCACAAGTATTTTTCATCTCTCACCCATCCATTTGTTAATCCGTCTGACTAATTAGAATGCTCAGGTAAAAATGACTTTGGGTTAATTTAATTTCTTGGTTTTCAGGATGATAACTAGGAAAGCAATCCTGATTCTATCTTTCACTGTAGAAGGCATTCGCAGCATCTATTAGCTCGCGTTTCTGCCTTTGCAAATAACAGTGTCTCGAACATAATTTAATATTTTGTTCCTGAGTCAGAGAACATCGGCACCTCTCCCTCGTTATTTTAAATGAATTCTGACTTTACAGTTTGGCAGCGTGAAAGCTGGGGTGAGCTGTTTGCTGACCCTAGTACCTGCCTGGGAGGCTGATTTTTAAAATAAACCTTCGCTATTTTGTTTGTTTTCTACCATTTTTATCCTCTCGTTGAAAGAGCAAAAAGGAAAAAAAAAATCTAGTTAATGAAAGGTTCTATTTAGCTATGTTCCAGTTAATTTGAGTCTTTCTATACACTAATTGCATGAGGCAGGTTAAATTTATTCTGGAGAAGGTGGGCCTTTTGTGAAACACATTTAAGGAGTTCTGAGTCCTCAAGAAGTGTAAAATAAACTTTTAAATAAGTTAAATTATATGTGATGTACTTAAATATTTTCAGAATTACGTAACAGGATGTAGTGGAATTACAGATTTGGATCGCTGCAGTCTAAGCTTTAAAATCTTCAGTAAGTACAAAGTGAGTCACTATTGCAGAAACTTGATAGATATGGAAAGAGCCCGTTTCAATGTGAAATACTCAGATTAATTCATCAGAGATGCTTAAATATAAAGTATATGAAGATGCTGTCTCCCTATAAACATATTCTAAGACAGTAGGTAAAAGGGCAAAACAAGCACATTCAGCAGAAATATATTATTTTTTCATGTACTTAGATACTTAAGAGAAAAAATAAGAACTTTCTGAGAGCCAAGGCAGACTGGATAGATACTCCACACACTCAGATGTCAAACAGCAGTCTGGCTAGAGCAGCGGTGAAGTCCTGAAGAACCAGTCTATGCCTATTATTGTTGAGAGTCATTGTCCAGAAGAAAAAAATTGGCCATTCTCCTAGAGTTCTTGAGGTTTTCTACTCTCCTGCAGGGAGTCCATGACATGTGATCATAAATATTCAGTTAACATGAATAATTGTAAGGAATTTGCCCCGGGTCCTGGCAACTCAGGCTCCAGGCAGACTCTCCTCCTAACCACCACCATGGAAGTCTAAATGTATTTCTGCTGGACTTTAAAATGAACAGAATATGAAGCACAACAGAGCAACCCATACTTTCTCCACAGGTTGTGTGACTCTGAAACAGCACGTGGAATGGAGGAGACCCGACCGGCACCTTTGGTCAGGACTCAGAGAGGGGGCAGGGCGCCAGGGGCCTTGGAGACTCAGAGCCCCCTCCTGCAGAAGTGATTCTCCAGTCAACTCAAGTATTCATGGAGTTAAAAAGTCAACATTCATGGGGCCTGAATTTTGTTTTAGTGAGATTTAAATTTCCTAAAATATGTAGAGATGTTAAGAGTTGATTTAAACATTAAAGACAAGATCAAAAGCCTTACAAGAATTTTTTCTGAGTCCTTTTCTTGGGCAGCTAGATGAACAGACATACAGGCAGGTAGAGTGGTAGCATCTATCTGTCTTATTTTATCTCTTTCTTCCTATTTGTCTGTCCTTTAACTCTGATGTTCAATGGGTGTGACGTGTTGGCTGGGGAAGGACCCCTGAGACACAGCGTGCAGGTCCTCTACCAACAGGTGTGGGGGGAACAGATATGCACTTGACCAGCCTTGGCTGTATCATTTTATTTTTTTTAAAGCTCTACTCTGTTGCTTTAATAAAACCATTTCTTTTTGGAATAATTTCTTTCTTGTCCCTACGACTTCATTATGAAAGTCAAGCAGCCATACGGAGAGCTGGTCATCAGACATGTTTTAGTATAAATTATTTTAATTACGCAGCATGTGCAAAGGATTTAATAAGATGTCAACAGGGGAGTCATACACAATTTAAAAGATGAGGAAGACAACACTAAAGTCGAGAATTATTAAGGATGAGACCTAGAAATAAGTGGATTGTTCACTAGAACTCAAAAGCGGAAGGATTTTTGTATCTCTGGGGGAAATCCGTAGGAGAAAGACCTCCTGCAAAAATAGAAAAAGGGATACATGAAGGATGAATTAGAAAATAATGGCGGAATCCAGAGGATGAGAGAAAGCAATGGACCGAGCGCCTGAGGATGAGGATCCATTGTGCCCAATTAAACACGTAAGCAAATGAAAGGGAAAAGCCAGAGTCTTTAAAAGGACACTAAGGAGGATGCAGGAATGCAGGAACTGTTTCCTCAGCCTCCACTCACCCTCGACTGCGCGCATATTATCAGTGTTTCCTTGGGCAAGTGGAGCCATGTCCCTGAGCCTGTGCTGCCCGGCTCCTCAGGTGACAGCCCCACCCGGCTGCCAGCAGACCTCACCAAGCTGCGCCCGCCAGGTCGCTGGGTCCACCACACAGGTGCTCTGTGCACATTAAGCTTCTGCCTGGGCTTCAGAGGTGGCTCCCAGTGTAACTGCTCAGCCAGGCCTCAGCAGGGCCCAGTCTGGCCCCAGCCCCCTCAGTGTCAGCCTTGCCTGGAGACCTCCTCCTTGCCGAGGAGACCAGTTTATTTTAGCTTGCAGGGACGAAATAGACCCATCTGCTGACTTCTTCTCATAACAGCTTTTACAAGTGGCAAGAAGGTGCCTTAAGTGTAGCTGGGACACCCCAGGGCGCGCTGTTGGGGTGGTGGGCAGCAGGGGCCCCCAGGGCGTCTTGTCACTATTACATCTGATGAAAAACATAATGGAGTCCCTGAGGGCCCCTCCGTGCGGAGCTGGCCCTGCACCCCGTGTCTGTGCGGGTGCCTCTGGAACGCCCGCGCCTGGCACACCCCGGGGATGGGCACGAGGTCTCCGGGCATGTCTCGGTGGCCCCAGCACTGGTGAGAGCAGGTGTGAGTGAAGGGCATTCTGCCAGGTGGGGCCGACCTTCCCTGAGGTGCCAGAGATTCTCTCGCCCCTTGCACTGGAACAAGCAGGCCAGAAAACGGAGGATGCGGGAACAGAGTTTTCATTTGAGAAGAGTCTCGGGTCTTTATTCAGCAGTTTGGGATGCTTTCGTGAGCTGGGCACTGACTGTCGCTTGTATCACTTGGCCTGGGGCCACACTGGTTTTGGTGGAGGTGGTTTCCCTTACAGCGGCCGCTTCCAGGCACAGAGACTCGCCCGAGGTGGGACTCCCACCTTGTCTAGTCCCGCTCCCTCATTTTACCACGGGGCTTGGAACTGAGCCACGGAGAGCTAAAGCTCATTCCTGCAGCTGTGTGATTATTCACTCAACAAACACCGGCTGAACACCAGCACCTGCTGGGCAGGGTAGGAAGGAAGGGTGAGCAGAGGCCTGGGCCCTGCATGGGCCTCGCGGCCTGGGCCTCCTGCATGCGGGCAGCTGCCATTGTCTTTCGTGATGCGAATGCCTTCTACTCGTCTTAGATCCCTGCTCTTTGACCGTGGAAAATGCAGATATGCTGAGTTTATCAAGACGGCCCCTTAGCCATCATCACAAGCCACGCTCAATAGAAATTCTGCTCTGGTTGACGCGGTTCGGGACAGGCTACCCAAAATAAAATCCCTGACCCTCCCCTGAGCCTCCCCTGAAGCAGGTCAGGATGTCCTCGTGTGGGGGTGCTCCCCCCACACCCAGAGGAAGGAGCGCCTCATCTCTGAAGATGGAAGGGCGTGAGAAGAAGTGAAAGCTCATGTATCCAAAACACTTGACTACCCAGAACTTTCTGCCAGCGCCTGCATTCCCATGGTGAGATGAAAGCTCGTGTTAAGAATGAAGGTCAGTGTGAGGGAAGAGAGGGACAGAGAGGGACACGGCCAGACCTCCCCGGATCTGGGCACTGCGTCGGGTGGTCAGTCAAAGCCAAGCTGCTTGCCCTTTCACAGGTGGCTCAGAACACCTGCCCTGCTTTCCCGAAAAGGTTTTAAAATTTGGAAGTTCAAGGAAATAACACACATCCGGGGGGCTACCCGGGGCCCCGCACACACGCCCAGTATCACTGCAGTCCGAATAGAGCCTAAAGCAAAGGTTAAAGAATTTGCTTAATTGCATTTAATTGTGTTCACATTCTTAGAAATTGAGAGACTTAAAACAATCTTTATTCACTTTATTCTAGACCCACCTATGAATGAAATCTGGAACTATATGGTAAGCAGTTGAATAAAACATCTGACCAGTTACACATTCACTTAATTAATCAGTTACCAAGAAATTCTATTAACCCTCCCAAATCCTACCCTCTGGATTGATTTAATTCACAGAATGCTTTAGCTGTGTATGGAGTTATATTTTTAAATGTTCCTTGCTGCCAGCTGTTTAGGCCATAAATAATATGCTTCTTGCAAACAGAAGCATCACACAGCCTTTATGAGGAGCCTTAGCCTCCTTGTTCATTGTTTTTCTCCCTGATCCGTGTTGACAGCTGATTTACAGGAAGCGGCCTCACCTTATTTGCATCTGTATTGATGTGTTTGGTGAGCAGGAAGGGAAGTAACAGATTCAATTTTAATCAGGGAAAAAATGGACTTTACTGGGTCTCTCAAGCAACCGCTTCAATTCATTAGATTTTTTAACCGCCTTCTCTTATACAAAATGTAATTTCTTCAAAGGTAACACCACAACAGAGAGAGAATAGTCGCCCGCTCAGATGCTCCAGAACTTGCTTGAGAAACAGTCTTCCCTGCATCCTTGGAGGCATCTCAGACTTATCTCTCTTGACTGAAATTTTAAGATTGGCAATAATATACTGATCAGTTCACCAGGAATTTGAGTTCAACTACTAGATATTAAATCCCAAATTATAAAATAAAAATGCTTTCTATTGTCAAATCCTAGAAAAAATATATATGTTTGGGGAAGAGAAGGTAACAGCCACACTTATTTCAACTCAAAGATTCTACATCATTAGCCAAAATAAAACAACACAATTTAATGTGGCGACTGGTACTCGATTTCACCAGGCAATCAAGCTGGCAAGCTCTATGGAGGCACATTTGTCAAAGAATTAAGACCAGGCTCTAAAATCCATTCTCCTGCTTTGTTTGTTATTTTATCTGTCTTCATTATATGTAACTGAAAACTACTAAAAAAAAGTCTTCTAATTATAAATTGCTAGTTTTTAAAGAAATGAAAAACAGGATTTATAGCTATATGTGTGAATTCTTTCTTCCCCTGTTGAAAGACGTTTTCTCAGTGGTCCACGTGAGGAAACCATTTTGCATTGCTATCCATTATAGAAGACATCTAATTTAAATTGGTGACAATGAGAAAAGCAACATAAAATAAAATCGATCCTTTTTAAAAATCTTTTTTATCTCCCTTCTCACCTTCTCTCTCCCTCCACCTCATTTAGAAGGCAGGTCACTGTCTTTGCTCCTTAGCTCAAAATCTGTGCTGAGATTCACCTCCAGCCAGGTTAGCTCAATTAAGAAAAGGTAACTGCTTTTGCCCCATAGATACGGTAAATAAGGCCAAAATAATAAAACTCAAATAGTTGGGGAGAGTTCATATTACTAAATGTTTAAATGAAATTACAGATGGATGCATTTCAAACCTCTCACGGGTTTTTTTTGTTGTTGTTGTTGTTGTTTTTTAATCTCTGCAAATTTCTTGCCGTTGTCCTGGCCATTGTATTAACCTGTTTCTAGATGAGGAGACACAGCACAAATTGGATAAGTGAAAAGGAGTCAAGATCGAAACAATTTCAGCTTAAGTGTTTTTTGAAAAACGAATGATTCTGGTGGCCGAGTCCGCCAGGGTGGATGCTCAAGGGAGAGTGTGGCCGGACGGCGCGTGAGGGGACGCAGCACGCCCGGGACACTCGAGAGGGACACGCGGGAGCCAGCGAGGCCAGGCCAGCCTCCTACACACTAGTCGCTGTGCCTTCCAGCGACTTTTTGTGAGGCCTTTGTGCCTGTCGGGGAGTACCATGTACACGTTTACTTTTAAAAACCTGCTGTGGAGCTGCCCTCCGAGCAGGGTGGGGCGACTGGCCGAAAGGAAGCCTCCTGGCAGGTAACAATTGCATTTCTCCAACAAACCCAAGTGCAGGCAGCAAGACCATATTTTATACCTTAGATCTAGTTTACTAAGGGACCCTAAAAAAACAGAGCAAAAGGATCATCTGGAGAATTCAGATGATTAATTAGACCTTGTTTTGTCTTGAACAGATTTCCTAAGCATTTTTCAAATAGCCGCATTGTTTTTAATTACCAACATCACACCTCCATGGGCTGGCCTTGCTACTTCATGCACGAACAGCAATCTGATTGAGCACTCTTGTTAGGGCTTCATTCCTCATTGTAATTAGCCATAATCATAGCCTTCCTGGGTGCATGAGAATGTGCAAGCAACTATTCACTACTCAACCCATTTGAATATGAATCTTCTCAGTAAGGAGCAATAAAGCAGGAGAAACAAAGCAGTTTCTCTAGGGAATTTCCTACAGCATCTCCACTCCAATTCCCCCTCCTTCAAATTGTCCCCTCTCCAGTATCTGGATTCTATTTGCTAAAACAAGGGTGGCTTAATGAAGACAATGGCTTATTATTTCTTAAGTGACACAGGAGGCCCAAGTATTACAGGCTGAGTTCTTTCAGTCTTTGCCAAGGACACAAGAAACAAAAGAACAAGCAGTTGTGTGTGGAAAAGAGAACTGGGATTGGGCTGTGCTTTGTGAATGCCAAGGTGGGGGGGGGGCTTGCTAGTCTGGGTCTCAAAGACTGGTGCTTGCTCTCTCTCTCTCTCTCTCTCTCTCTCTCTCTCTCTCTCTCCCCCCAACCCCCTCTTCTGAAACCCCCTCCCTCCCCTCTGTAAATGACTCAGACATTAGAGAAAAGGCTCAAAGAGTAGGGATTGAAAACAAAGGACCAGTGGAGGCGGGTGACATTCTGTTCCTGTCCCAAGCACATTCATAGTGAGCCACCTACTGGCAACGGCACTTTTCCTCTGTCATTGCCTCAGCACCTAGACTCTTCAGGGAAGGCACAGGCAAGCCTGCTGGAATCGCTCCAAATGCCTGGTCAGCCAAAAATGGGAGAAATAAATTCAGGGGGAGAAGAGCTTCCCACGTCGGACAAAGACTTGAACAGAAGCTCACAGCGCATAGCAAAAAAACGATCACCGCACATCAGCTATTGGGGATCATTTACAATGCTAAGCGTTCTGTAGCAAAAGTGAAAAGATTATGCAAATTACTTAAGAATAATCATTGATTTATGAAGCTAGATTAACAAATCATTTGAACTAATTGGGCAGGATTCAAAGTGCGGTGTTGCACAGGCCGAAGGCCTGTTGGTTCGTCAAATCCACCACAGTCTCTGTGTAGACCTTATTCATGTCAAGATGGGGCCCACGCTTTAAGACACACTGTTTCCAGGCCGTGGTCTGCGCGACCACAAGCTGGGGGAGAGCTCCGCGCCACACCTGACCGTCCTCGACAGCCTTGCGGGTTTTAATCATCATCACTTGGAAATGACTTGCCTAAAAGCCAGTGGGAGGACGGCTTTTAGTGTCCTGCAATACGGCACTGCCGGCAGCACTGGGCTGCCGTGCCAGTCACAGCTCTACAGCGGGCTCAGGCCAAGTGTCCCTCGCCAGGTGTCACGTTGGGGCAGGTGGCCTAGTACCTGACATGAAAGCCTCCTTGGTGGAACCCAGGCTGTGAGGAAGGGCCGTGGCTGCCCTATCGCTACTGGGGCCTTTAGGTCCACACATCTGCTGCGGGTGAGGAGCTGTGCTGGGCATCTCAAGTGGCAGCGAACACCGCAGATCTCTGTGCTGAGGAGTCATGTCAGTGGGGGGCTGGGGCTGCCCTCCAGGCCTGGAGAGCCTTCCTGTGCTCACCTCAAAGCCCCTTTATCACACATTACATCCCTATGTTCATGTTGACATGGGGGTGCTTTCCTGGTATTTGCTTGATTGTTTTGTGTACTGTATTTTGGAGTTATTTTATTTTTAAATTCATTTTTATATTTGGTAAGGCAAGTCCTTTTTTGTGTTTTTCTTCTTTTTCCATTTTTTTTCTTAGAATAATAATGACTTAAGACCTGTAATAAATTGTTCTTCAAAGAGTAATGTACTATTAAAAACAAATCTGCCATGCTGACATCTCCCTGAGAAAAAAAAGAAGAGTCTCGGGACATTAGGAATCAGTGTAAACTGAAGAAACTAGAGGTGAATATTCTTCAGGGTCATGACTGACCAGTAAGTATCCTTTGTGGGCTCCTGTTGAGGGCCAGGGAGGGTTCTAAGTGCTTTCCAGCATTGGTTCACCTGATCCTCCCAACAGCCCTACACACGGGGACTATGGCATTGTCATGCCCAGTTTACAAACGAGTACAGAGTCTAAGGAAGCTTCAATAACTCGCTCGAGGTCACACGGCTAATGATCATTGACCTGGAATGACCGGTGTGTGGTCAGCACCCACAGCCCAGCACCAACTGCTGCTGGGTTCAGCCAAGGCCGCCGGTTCCAGCCAGCTTCCAATACCCAGGACCACACCCGAGTGACAGAGCAGTGGACATCCTGCCCCACAGGAAGCAGCCAGGACATGGTTATGAGGAGAGGGAGGTTCTGAACACTACTTGCCCTCTGTGGAGAATTCGATGTTCAGTCACAAATGGAGGCGGGTGACATGGATGGTCCTGTCCCCAGCATATTCACAGGGAGCCACCCACACCACACTTCCAGCCCTCCCCAGTGAACATGGTTAGCTGATTTAGCTTCCTGAGTGGACTGAAGAGACGGCCATACTAAAGCCAGCTATGAAAGAGTGAGCCTTCAAATACAGCATCAGAACCGCCTCGATTAATTCAGAATCTGATCCATTTCCTGTGAGCCCCGGGTTAGCCCAGTCAACACCAACAGACGTGAGACATAAGTCGCTGCGCGAGCTGGCCCTTCTCAGTCATGTTCTCGGGTGTGCACAGCCATTAAAGTCAGTGACATTATCTATCAAAATAAACATGAGGCATAAAACCACATTCACAAAGAAGCTTTGCTTTAATTTTTCTTTGTGGAAAAACAAAATCTCAAACCAAAAGGACGTACAATACTTGCTGTCAGTCCCTTGGCCAAGCTGTTTGGTGATGTCTCAGAGAGCATTTATCAGGGGTCATATCTAACGGTTAAACAAACATCACGGATGCCGTTCTTCTGCGGACCTACGCAGATGGAAGTTTCTGTTACCAGCTTCATGACTATTAGCCAGCCATGGGCTTCCACCAGTAAGAAAAGGTGAGATTTTACACTATTCAATCCCACAAACACGTACTGAATGCTGATTGTGTGCAAGAGACAATATAAGGGCAAGAAAGTAAGCAAGAGAGAATAAGATGCAAATCATTCAATTTTTTTTTTTTTGTTTTTATTAGAGCAGAAGAGAAATGTGCCTTCTCACCTCAGGAATTCATAAGATAAAATGAAAACACAAAATAAATAACTATAGATTGAAGGACGGGCCCCTCCGAAGTATCCAGAACAGGCCATCAGAACGTGTCACCTCGGCATGTGGATTATTTTGAGATAAGGTCAACGGAGGCTGTTCGGGCTTCAAGAACCCTTAACTACTCAGAAGAATGAAGACTCGGGGGGACTGACCAGATTTAAGGTTATCTCCCATCAGAGAAACCTATCTTTGTGGCAGGACCAGCATCTGGCTGAGGAGCATCTGCAACTTGCCAGGAGTCAACCGTCCTCCCGCCTGGAGCCCCAGGCCGCTGCTCCATTCCTCAGCTGGGCACGCATGTGCTCCTGCTTCCTGGGAATCTAGAATTTGCATCTGTCTAGATTCTCCACAGCCTGTCATCAAATTTGTTCTTCACTTGTGCTAATCTGTTTGATTTATTTTGATTACTGGACCTGTCTGAGAAGAACCAAGAGGAGGTGAAATTTCTCCAGGGACGCCTACAAGTTGAAGGCAAACACACGGGTGGTGACACTGCAGGCACATGTTAACAACACGCTTCCTTCTGCATCTGACCACAGTCTGAGTTCATGAGTTTAAATGCACAGGATATTCATGACAATAAAAACGAGACTCAATGTTTACACCTACCAGACACTATTATTCTAAGTCCAGTATCATCTCACGTGTGCCTTGCAACAAATGACAACCCTCTGAGGCGGACATGCAGTTATCGATAAATTGAGGCAGGCACAGACAGAGGCCAAGGAACCTGACCGAGGAGCCACAGCTGGAGAGAAGCTCGGAACGACTCCCTCTTCCTCACTAAGGATGTGAATTAGCCACTGCTCACTGCTCTGCAGTGGACAGAAACCATGGTTTCCCCTTGATGTATTTTAAATGTACCTTAATTACTTGGATATCTAAAAAAAAAATCTGACATCTATAAGTTGTAGGTCTAAAGTTCTGACATTTTAATCACTGAGAAGACTAAATTGTGGTTTTCAGTAATTTCCACAATCTGAGAAAACTGAGGAACGTGAGGCTACCGAGACCAGGCCTCCGAGTGATAACCAGGGAGAGGCCCCTTATCTCAGGCAGGCAGGATGAGCCTGAACAGACACAGGAGTGAGTCTCTCATCAATCAGGGCTCTGTTCCGGAGGCGCCCTGTGTGGCCTTGGGCCGAGGGCCATCAGGCGTCCCCCGCATGGGTTGGGAGGGGCACCTTCTGGCAGAAGGGCTGCGGGAGATGGGGTGCACACCCCCGACTCCAGGGGACAGAGCTGGGAGCTACGACAGTACAGGGCTTTCAACTGAATCTCGAGGGGACTGCCCCTTTCCTGTTGTTTCTCTCTCTGTTCCCGAGCCCCACTGTACCTGCGGATGTCTCTGCGGGAGCCCCGGGGCTGCGTGTGTATTAAATCAAAGCTGTAAAAGGTTTTTCTTTTTGGAGCCCTTCACTCTCCTCCCAAGGCCAACACTTGGCCTGCTTGTCCCAGTGAATGTCGGTTTCTAGGATATTCCGGTGTCTGGGAAACACTGTGACTTTTGCTGCGACCCCACCCCCCAAGCCTTCTCTCTCCGCCAACTTCTGGTTCCCATTGGCATTGACTTAATTCCCCCAAATTTCTCCTTCTGATGTGTATTTTTTCTCTTGTTTTTGGCACATGTGGGTTTTTTCCCAAGCCACTAAGCGGCAGAAGGCGAAGCACGTTCATGTTAACTCCATTCCTAACACCGGCACAGCCTCAGGCACGTGGGCACGTCCAGCTTGCCCAGTAAGCGATTATGACCCGGCTCCTGCGACACGAAGTGAGCCTGAAATTCCACTCTGTCGCCAGAGCTGCCACACGTGATTCCTGAGGAAAGTCACAGAGAACAAGGCGCTTTCAAAACTCCTCCTCGTCTTCATAAAATCTGGCGTAAGGAAGTCTTAGAAAGAATAAAGGCAGCTACCTTGGCTTGAAAGTTGGAAAGAAACTATTCTAACTATTTTTCCAAAGCTTTTCTTGATATCCTGTTACAGAGCAAACACTTGTTCCAAGTGTGTCTTGGTAGGTTTGAGCTGAGATTTATTCATCCCAGCGGAGCGAGACAGGCAGAGCGCGGCACTGAGACGGTGACCTGTGCCCCTCGGTGCTCACCTGGACCACGGCGCCCCGGCTGACGACCATGGCCGGCTGGCCCGATGCCTGTTCGGTCCAACTCCCGCGTCGATGCCCCTTCCAGAGCAACTCAAGGACACAGCTCCGTAAATGGTCAAAAGCAATCGTGTTTCCAAGCTAGTGCTACTTTGGGGAAGGCTGAGAGCTAACCACTTACCCATCCAAACCAGACTGTCTCATCCTTGACCCGACACCAGCTCTGCACCCACACACTGTGCGCGGTGCCTGATGGGTGCTGCAGGCTCCACTCCCCTACTTAGCGCGTTCATCTGTTCTCTCCCACCCCGACCCCCATGTCACCGCTGCTGTCACTGTGATTCAAGCTCCTCTCCTCTTCCCGGACTGGATTACCGGTCAGCACCCTTCCTGGCCCCAGGGGTCTCCCTCCAAACTCTCCTCCCAGTTACTCATGGCAAGTTACTTCTAAAAGGCAAATTGCTTTAGTCTCTCTCTCCTTAAGTCCTCCGGTGCTTCTCAACAGCTTTTGATGTGGACTTCAAACTACTTAATACCCATGGCCAGGCTTCGCCCTCTGTCTATCTCATCTTCAGCTCCTTCCCAAGTCACGTCCTCAGTTCAGGTGACCCGGAACTCCTTGTGAATCTTCATATGTGCACGGAACTAGCATCTTTATGCCTCCAAGAAGGTGCTGACATCCCCAAGTGAAGGCAGATGTCAGTGTTCCGCTTGGACTGTTTCTTCCCTTCGCACACTGGAGTCCACCTCCATTCTTACAGGTACGCCTGTTCCCATATCTATGTCTTAGTTTCCACCTTTAAGTCGAGCCCAATTTTTTAGCTAATAATAAATACTTTATTCTAAGTTCTGCTGTAATTGCTCGGAATTGTTGGTGAGCAAAGAGAAACAGAAGCTGTCCTCAGGCACCGAGTATGGTAGGGTTGTCGTTGCTGGTCCTTATGAAAATGACTGGGAAGGTCACACTATGATAAATGCTCTGAAAGTGACTGCACAGGCTCGTGGCTGAGAAGGCCTTGGGCTTCATCACTGGTTTCAAGGAATGAGTGGCTGTTAGCTGTGGTCTGAGAGGTCTGCATAAACTATGACGAAGAGAGAGAACAAGAACATTCTAGAACTAGGAAATGCACACACAAGTCTTTGTTGGGAAGAAACATGGTTTGTGTATAAACCAAAAGTGGTCAGGGGAGGTTCATGTGAGTTAGCAGAGTGGAGTGCAGGGCAGGGTGTCGGGGGCCAGCACAGAGGGACAGGGCCAGTGGAGGACACGGATAGCAGCAGGGGGTATGCAGTGAACTGAAGCACTACAGAAAAATTTTGCACCATCCAAACAGCATGTGGGCTTGAAAGAGGTCTGGCAGGTAATTATGATGCTTTGTGTGCAGGTCTCTGCAGGACACAGCAGAGGAGGGGCTGGGTGGGCACAGTGGACATGGGAGAGTCTAAAAGTTAAAGCAAAAATGGCCATGGAGTTAGTACCAGAGTCTTGGTGCTGAAGATAAAAGGTCGACCTGCAGAGACACTTATGAGTCAAAGCCCACGTGGCTTTGGACATACAAGAACAAGTGTCCGCGGAGGAGCCTCGTCATCTGGTTCACTCAAAAGCATTCGGTTTCCTACAACCGAGCTTTACGATGGACTACGACGCAGCGTTAGGAGTGACTGTCCCAGTGTGGATGCCACGAGAACATGCGTCTCAGGTCTCGGGCCACAGGGGATGTGGCTGATCACTGGACGCATCGGCTGCTCCCTGCAATCCATGTTGCCTTCCGACAGAGGCCAGGCTCCCCGTGGGCGGAGCCCAGCCAACGCCTGAGGGAGGCAGGGACAGTGGGCAGCCCCTTCCTGCACCTGTGGGGTCCCTTCCGACATCCCTCCTTCCCACTCTCCTTCACTTGGGGTCAGGCCTGCATCGGGGTCTGGTGGCTCCCTGTCCCTCACTCCCTCCCTGCCTCCCAGGTGTGTCCTTCTCACGTTTCCTGCAGGCTCATTCCTGCCTTGGCATCTGCTATCTCGAGGGCACAGATGTTAACACGGGACTCGATCATTACTGGTAGTGGGAAATAATCATAATGGGATATTTAGTGAAAAGCCGGATAGGAAACATCAGGTAGTGTATGATAACATGTAAATTAAAATGCAAAGATTGAAAGAAGCAAACTGGCAATTAATTTTAGCAATAGGAGGTAAATTAACACCTTTCTATTAAACTGTAAACATGTAATTCAGGAAAATAATTTCAGTGACGCTAAGCACATCATATAGGTGAAAGTCCTCCACCCCAGAGACAGGCTAGGCTGTGTGTGTGGCATCATGGCAGCGATCTGGGGCTAAAGACACTCCAGGTGACAGCAGGACACGGTTCCCTGACACAACAGAAGCCACGTGAACGCCTAGTTCACCGGATGCCGATCAGAGCAGATTGCACAGACCGATACCTACATCTAGCATCTAAAACTGTCTATATTGACATTTTTATTATATAGTTTCCCTTCAAAGTAAAGCTTTTTAACATTATATAATTAATGAACTTTACCTAATAGGAAATCCCTCCTTCTCCAAAAAATGATCCTGGCTTATTATAATGACACAATCAATTTTGCAAACTAGGGTAATGCCTGCTGGCTGTTCTGACATTTGGATGTGTTTTATATAGTTTTGATTTGGGGGCATACCTTCTTTTATCCAAATTTTCTTTGGTTTTTAACTTAGCGCTGTATCATATCACTATGCTGCAAGTCTGAAATGTATAGTATCTTTTCAAATGAGTGCATTGTAGCTTAGTTAATTATTATCCAATTGTAGATATTTGGGTGGTTTTCAAATGTTCATTGGAGAACTGAACAGCTGCCTGCACAGCTTCGTGGCTCTCTATCACCTCCTATTGAACTCAGGCTCTGGGATGATTTGATCAGAGAGTGAATCAGCTTGATGATCCTACAGTAAAGACAAAGACTCTACAGTTGTTTTACCACAAGGAATTGCTAACACGCAAAGAGGTAAACTGTGTACAAATCACAATACTACTGACACACGGGACCTCTGCTTCCATCCAGATAGAGTTGCTGGTTCTGAACTAGCCTTCACATTACAGACAATGCTAAAATGGACAAGATATAAGAAATCACTGTTTCAACGCCAACAACGCAAAACTATGACGACATTCTAGATTTAAAAAAAAAGGAAAGAATTCGGGGGACTCCCTGGTGGCGCAAGGGGTTAAGTTTCAGCACTATGATGAGTTTGATTCCCGGCCAGGGAGCTACCCACATAGCGCAACAGACCTCTCCTGTCTCCCCGCTGCTCCCCTCAGCAGTGGGTTTCAGTGGATCCACCTGTTCTGCTCCCCACTCTGTCTCTGGTGAGTCTTCTTATCACCACCCCCACCCTGCCCCACTGGCCTGTACCCCAGCTCTTGTATGCATAAATAAATTTTTAAAAAAGGAAAGAATTCAACAATAAAGCAAAAGAAGACAGAAGAGGATGTAGGATGTACAACTGAGCCAAACCAAGGTGAAGAGAAGAAGAAAAGGTATACGTTATTTTTAATTAACTTTTCTCAAATTGGATGAAAAGATAGTTTGTTTGCTTTTTTTTAAGGATTTATTTATTTATTTATACAAGCACTGGGTACTGTCAGACGCGTGGGAGGGTGAGAGGATTCACCAGATATATATATATATAATATATATATATATATATATATATATAGTTAAATGCATTATTTAAATATACTCATGGCTAATCAAATTATTTACAGATACTCTAACTTGGTGCTTTGTTAATTCATTTATTTTCATATGCTTCAAGGTGTATATTAATGAATGATTTTCTAATACAGTCTAATGACAGAGCCAGTACTTTGTTGTCTGGTACTAACTTACAAATAGCAGTAAAATGAGGAAGCAGGAAGACCAGCTTATATTGTATCTTCAGTTTAGAACTGAGATTTGCTTTAAAAACAATTATGAGAGGATGACAAATGGCAAGCAGAGTAAAATCCAATGTAAAGAGCCTCTTTTTAAATACTTCATGCCTACTTTGCATATTAAATCACATAGGAATGACTGATGAAACACTGTTTTATTATAAGCTATTTCTAAAGTATATTCATCATCAGAAAAAATAGAGTTGGATAATGAAAATAATGATAGAGCTTATGCTGGTCTAATTTATTCCCAACATCAAACAATGGAAGGAAATGGGAGAATGCTAAAAAGGAACCTAATAGGCATGGGGCAAATCCTTGAAATAAAGCTGAATAATATCAGCATGTATAGGAAAAATGCACGTATTGAAATTATTCTTTAAACTGATTTTAACTTACATCAAAATAATGGGTATTTAACCTTTTATGTAAACCAAGAAAATTCCTCTCAGTTCGAAACATGTTACTGAGTATTATATTAGAACTAAAAAACTAAACTTTGGATTAACGTTAGAGTGTGATGATAAGCATTTATCACATCACCTTGCCATGAAATCACAACTCCTGAACTTCAATCTGTCACGAGTTTACACCCAAATGATAATAGGAGAAAGGACAGCATGGAAATAGAACATCAGCTCTGATACCATACAGTTGCTTGAAGGTATTTTCGGCAAAGGCTGGTAGCAAGCCAAACATCGTGAGGCCTACATAGCTGGATACTTTGCATAACTATTAAATTTAAAAAAAATCCAACAATTCTGACTGTTAGTAGGGATAGGAAATACAAGATTTGAAGGGTGAAGTGGAAGCTGGGTACAAACACACACGCATCTGCACGGGGTCGAGAGACATTGCACGGAACACCTGGAAAATAACAGACATAGAAAACCCAACGGGCCTAAGACAGCTTATGCCATTTTAAAGATTTTATAGCCTTTTATGTTTGCTTTCATTATGGAACGCATCATAGTTGTACACAGGGTTTAAAAATAACCTTTTCCCTGGGTATTTGAATTTCTAAATAAGTTACCAGGCTCAGTTTTCTTACTCATCCTTTCCAATGGCTACTAAACATTTCAAGTGGGTATAATATAATTGACCTAACCATTCCCCTATTTTTTAACATTTAGAGCTGATAATACCAGTAGTGTAGGAGAAATGAGAACATGCCTCCCTCAAATATGCCACCGTGACTCAGGATTATTTTGAGCTGAAGCAATTAAGAAACATCAAATACAGGAGGAGCTCTGCTCGTCCCTCCTTGTCTAAAAGTAGGGCATAAATTTCCCTTTCGTAAAGGAAATTTCCATTCATAAAGATGTCTCCCTCTCTCACGCCACAAAGAGCACGATTCTGGAGAAAACTCTCACCCCCTGACACACCTGAGTCTGAGTCTTCATAGCAATGGACTAAACCAACTCAGTCACCGTACATCTCCACCCTTGCCAGCACTGCTCCCTCCTCAAAGGCCAGGCCCTGCTCCTTGGCTGAGCCTTTATTTGGCTTTAGCGCCCTTTGCTGAAAAGGTGTATAAGTCCCTGGGTCTAATCGCCTCTTTGAGGTTTTCTCTCCATGACGTGCATCTCACCTGTGTGCATCTAAAATCAATCTTTTCTCTCTCCTGTGAATCTGCCTGGCACTCATCATTTTAATTCATGTTCCTTAATGAAAGAAGGGGTGCCTGTTCCTTAGGAGGGTCCCCCACACCACATAAAATTTATGTAAGTTTGCATGCATTTGTCCTGTTGTTAATCTGGCCTCATGTCAACTTAATTCTCAGGTTCAGCTAAAAGGCCCAAGAGGGGAGGGTTAAAAGGGGCTTCCCTTACACCTTACTAAACTGAACCCTTAAAAATAGTTAAAATATTAAATTTTATGTTATGTGTATTTCACCATATTTTTTAAAGGGACAGCAATAAGGTTGTATCAGAACTTAAAAATATCAGTAAGACTAAAACTAGTGTAATGAAAACATTATTTCTTAATAATTTAAAAATAATTATCACTGTTTTAAAAGAAGAGAGAATGTGCCAGTCACAGAAAAACTCCACCAACCAGTCCAGTCCTCAAGACAAGGGGATAGAAAAGCTCCAGATATCAAAAGTGGGGATCAGGGTTGGTGCTGGGATCCTGTGGTCCTGGGTGAGGAGAGGAAGCCCACCGCCGGCTCACCCTGGGAGGCCTGTCTCTGTCTAGAAGTCCACCTTCCTCGCCCTCTGGGAGGGCGGCAGCAGGACCCCGGGCAGGCAACTAAGCAAAGCTGTAGAACGCACTTTTGGGAGGCTCATGAGCGAATCAACATGTTAGCATTAGCCTTGGAGGGAGAAATGTGAAACCTTAAGCCTATGGCTGATTATGTTGAGAAAGTTCTAGAAAAAGGAACTGGATGAAATGATAAAAATCAAACGGGTCACAGCTTCTTTCCAATGTTGATTAAATCTTCACTTTGTAAATTATACAAAATAGTTTTAAAAAATAAGTGGAGGAATTATTTGAAAAGTGATTAGAATACAATCACTCATCACTGATCTTCAAGTGTAAAAAGAAGAATATCATCTAACAAAATAGATTATTTGCAATCATCTTCTGTATTTATTTGAGCCAAAAAGATTTTTTTTTTTTAAATTAAAGGTTTGATTTTATGTGCAGAAGCTAGAGATCCAGTTCCTCAGAGGAAAGCATTTCAATATTAAAATTAAAATCACAGCACATGATGCTGTTTCTCTGTGCTTCCTCCCATTATGAGAAAATTTATGCAGAAGCTTGTCCTTCACAGATGTTAATTATCAGAATAATGTGAGTTACATTGTTCCCACTTTCCTTTAAGCAGCAAATCCCAGCAGAAACTAAAGAATATAATAGATGTGATGAAAGTTGTTTAGACTTTGTAAATGCTACTGGCACATGCTGATCCTCAAAATCATTTTAAACCAAATATAGCAAGAATTTTGCTCAGTTTTATGCAACTATTAAAAATGAAATTTGGAAGGAACCCACTCAGATCAGAATACTGAGAGGACAAATTTAGATTTTATAGTTATTAACGTGATTGATAAAAAATTATTGTCTTTAGATTACTTTCCTCAAAAACCCATCTTTTTATAGGGCAGAAAGGAAGTTTAATCCAAAAAAACAAGATATTTTATCAGATTTTTCTAATAATCTCAGGCAACCAAAATGTCTGTTTTCTAAAAAATCTGATTTCATATTCAATGACTCAAGCGATTCAGGGCAGGGGTTTTGATGCTGTGTGTCCAGCACCTGGTCAGCACCTGCGCAGGGCACGGAGCAGGGGGGCGCCCCCTCTTCGAGGCTCAAGCCAGAGCCGCGCTCCCAGGGGGGAGAACAGGCCGCCCTTTAACCCGGTTCACGCAGAGTAAGACCAAGGAAAGCAGATTAAAAATAAGAGGCGTCCAACATTTTTCCCTAGGCCTGTGGCCATGTGCATTTCCTCTTCAGAGAAGTTTCTTTTTAGCTCTTCTGCCCATTTTTTGACTGGGTTATTTTCTTTCTTTTTGTTGAGTCTCATCATGGATGGAGCTGGAAGGGATCATGCTCAGGGAAATAAGCCAGAAAGAAAAAGAAAAATACCGGATGGTCTCACTCAGAGCAGGAATCTAGAAAACCTAAATAAGGGACCAGGAAAATGAATAACTATAAGAAAGTGAAAATCAAAGTCAACAAACGACTATGAACCGGAGACACTCTACGGGGGAAGGAGGGATTGGGGTCAAAAGAAGGGGGTTGCAATTGTATGGGGAATATAAAAATAAAAAAAAATATATAAAAAAATAACAAGAGGCGTGGTCGGAACTGGTGCAGTGAACGGGACGCGTCCTGGAAGCCTCTGAAACGGGGAGTCCGCACAGGAGCTGGGGGCCTGCGGCTGGACGGGGCTGGAGATGAAGCTGCGCGCGCGGGAAGCAGGTCAGGGGGAGACACCCCGGGGGCGCTGCTGCGTGGGGGTGGGGGCAGACACCAGCCCCGGGTCGGACAAAGCCAGCCCGCGACCCCCGACGGCGGAGTCAGGGACCGGAGGGGAGGGTGGGGCTCAGGTGGGGTGCAGGTGGGGGTGCAGGTGGGGGTGCAGGTGGGGTGCAGGTGGGGTGCAGGTGGGGGTGCAGGTGGGGTGCAGGTGGGGGTGCAGGTGGGGGGCAGGGAGCGGGCAATGGAGCCCGGTGGGGGGGGATACGGGGTTCGGGGGGCGCACGCAGGGAAACCTGCACTGCAGGGTCTGGACCTGCACCCAGGCCCCGCGCCGCCCGCACCCGCATCACCTCGACGGTCAGCCGGGGAGGCGAGGAGGCGGCGTGGGCAGCGGGGTGCGGCCGCACGGAGGGACGCTCCTGGGGTGCGCTGTCCAGCCCCAGCGCCCGTCCCCCGCCACCCGAACACCCGACGCGCCCTCAGAGCAAACCGCACCCCCCCACGCCGGTCCCGCCCGAGCCGCCCTCGCCCCCGGCCTCGGTGTCCACCCGCAGAGGCCAGCGCCCCGCAGAGGCCAGCACCCCGCAGAGGCCAGAGCCCCGCGAGCCGCAGGACGGGGCGGCCAGGCCGCGGGGGGCACTGCCCGGCCGGGAGGCCGCGTTCCTGGGGCGTTCGTCTCGGCAGAGCACGGAGGGGGGACCCCGGGTCGCGGGGGGCCGGGCGCGGGCCACCGCGCACCCCAGGACCTGGGAGAGTCTCCCCCTGGGCCCAAGGCCGGGCCGGCTTGTCTCCGCGCCCTGAGCTGCTGTCAGGTGTCGTCCACCAAAACTGGCCCCAGGACTGGGGGCCCCGGGGCTGGGGAGGGGCCCGGCTCCCCCAGGACGAGCCGCCGCGGGGTCCTCGGGGCGGACACGGGGCCCCCGCCTGGCCACACCGTCCCCGCCGCGCGGCTGCCGCGCTGACACCGTGCGGGGAGACTCCTCACCCCTGCACCCCGGCCTGCACCCCGCTCTGGCCCGCAGGAATCAACGCATCTTCAAAAACACACGAACAAAGAAAGGACGAGAGAAAAACCGACCATCTCAGGTCCAGACGACGGCACCGTGACAATGGGGGCTTTTTCGGAGTCAGAAGCTGGACTTGATCTCATTTTCCTTAAAAACTAGACTGAAGTTACATATTCTAATGTCTTTTAAATACCCCATGACTCTTTCAATGAACATACATTTAAAATGTAGTGCCCCATCTGCCACGAAATTCTCCTGCGAGTTGCATTAAGAAACAGAGGAAATGCTTGTGCTGGAAAAATAATATGAAAAAGCAAAATGCATTATTCAGATATGTCCATTAATTAAGAACACAAACTATAGATCTCTGACATCATGACTGACACCCACTTGATTCCTCCAGCCAGTTCCTCTGCTAATGACGTGGCTCCCGCTGGGGTGAGGCTTTTAGAGCTACCGTTTCCAAAACACAGGTGATGCTGCACTATTCCAAGTCACTTTTTACTTCATTCCCCTTGTGATGAATTGCACACGCTGCACGAAGGCCTCTATCACCAGCACCTTCCACCGCACCTAACAAATTGCAACACCCAGCGGGCGTGATGGATGAAGAGGCCTCAGAACACACAAAGGAAGGTGCGAGTGTGCAGCGGCTCCTGCCATTCAATCCTGTTGATTTCTTAGTTCTAAGATTATAGTATGTGACTGTCGTAATAGGTGCCTTGATGTGCTATAAGAAAAACAAAAGAATACTGTGCCACGAATCCGTCAGACTGTGCCACAAAGCACACAAACCGGTCTTCCTGCAGAGGCCTTGTCGGGCGGAAATCTCGCATCCTGATCCCTGGGCAGGCCTTGGGGAGATGCGATTTCTGTACCCAGAGGCGTCTGTTCATCTGTGTGTCGCCGCTTCTTATTTGTTTTTCTGTATTTGCTCCCTGGTAGTGATTTTATTGTGAAAAGAAAACCAGAAAGGGGGCATAAAAAATGGATTCGCTTGGTTATTTAGACGTCCTTATATTTTAAATTGTGAAAAGTACTTTTCACAAAGGGAATCCACATTTGCATAGGCTCATAAAATATTTATGTTGAAATACACAAAACAGTCATTCATGATCCCTTAATAAGTCTTTAAGTAGAATAGGAACTTAATTAAAATATAATTTGTCAATTCATTAGTCTTGGGTTATAACTTTGACACTGATTTTCGGTAATTAATAGGGCCTGAAAGCACACAATTTATTTGGTTATTTGCCTTGTATTTTCTCTTTAACACTTTCTCCTTTTTGATATCACTACATTTTAAAAAGGAAAACGCGTCAAGTTAGGTCTCTCATTAGAAAAAGAATCTGGACAGCCCTTACTACCAATGGTCTCTGCTGAAACGTCCCTTTATGAACAGCGACTCCCCTGACCATCCACGGGCCTGGGCCGGACCCCCATGGTAATGCCCATCACCCCACTTTGCTTCTCTTCATCATTCAACAACACGCTTGTTTGGTTGCCTGCTTTCTTCCCATGATCATGGAATCACCATGAAAGCAGACAGGTTGTCTGGTTTGTCCATTATTGTATTTCCAGTGTCTAGAACACACAGCGGGATTTAGTCTAGCGGGGCACACAGTAGGGACTCAGGTAGGTAATAACTACTGAATAGATAAAATGAGTGCTACTTACTAAGTAGCATCAATTAGATGCAGTTACAACGAACACATATGTAAGAAAACGCTTTCAGTACACTCAGACTGGTTTAAATAAACAAATTCTCTTTACCAGAAATAGGTAATATACAGTGAACTGATCCTAAATAAGTCCTAAAAGGACCACAAACTATATTCTATTTTTTAAAAATATTTATTTATTTTTATAGAAGAGCTGAGGTACAGGCCAAAGGTACGGGGGGTGAGAGGACTCACCAGAGACGGAGCGGGGAGCACAACAGGCAGATCCACTGAAATCCACTGCTGAGGGGAGCAGTGGGGAGACAGGAGAGGTCTGCTGCGCCATGTGGGCAGCTCCCTGGCTGAGGATCAAACCCAAGCCATAGCAGTGATAACACTGAGACTGAACCCCTAGGCCACCAGTGAGACCCCAAACTATATTCTATATGGAAATAAAAATAAACAGCTGACAAGAGAACTATGGGGCTTGAAAATAAAATTTTAGAAGTCTGACTATTCTCTTTCTTACATCCTGAGTAGAGGAAAACTCAAATTGCTACTGTATTAAGCAAAATATGTAAAGTGCAAAAATAAACTATTTTAATGACTAAAACATCAGCTTTAAACTATTTTCTCATGATCTATAAGGACCTGTCCTGGTCTTTCCAGAGACAACCACCACAGGGAACATGGAAACAGACTTCTCTCTGGTAGCCTGAGACTAGGAATAGGGGGGGCTAAGCTTCCCAGGGAGTGACACAAAGCCATGAGCAAAGGTGAAGAGGTTAGAAGCGAGAGGGCATGTCTGGGAACTTCCACATGCAAAGGTTTCTGATATATAAAATACAAGACAACAGATGATGAGAAAAACTTAAGGAGTCAAATAATGATTAAGAAGTCAAGTAATGACATTTTACATTAAAAACATGCAAAGTTTCTAACCAAAAAAGTTTTCTGTAATACCAGTATTTTCCATAAAGGATGTATAAAGTTCTTCATTTCTGCAAACTGATGCAATATAGTGCTACTGACCAGACAAAATATTACTGGTAATATTGCTACTAACTAATATATTTCCCTCCACCCTTTCTCCTCTTTCCCCAAAAGCACAGTTACAATCATGAGAATCTACATTTCTACTCCATAAAATGAACCATCTGCTAAATTGCTGCTTGAGATTTGAAGCTAGTCCCAATGGTTAGTTTATTAAATGCAATAAGTTACAATGATGAAAAGTTAAAATTATAACCTATACAGACAGAGAAAACTAGAGATTCCCAAATAGAATTATAAAAATCTTAACCTTTGTATTTTTTGACTTGTGGCTTTAATATTACTATATTAATACACTAGCACTTCTTAAATTGTATTTTAAAAATATGAAGAGAAATATACAGTGAAGCACACTCTCTTATGATTTTACACCTTTACCCAATCAACTCTAAGAATAGAAATTAGTAATAAATCTCTAGCAATTCTTCCTGTGATGGTTGAATTATAAAAACAAAATCCTCTCAACCCAATGTTATATTCTGTGATTTTTAAAATAGAATGAATGATGTTTAGTGAAACTTTATTCAACTTACTGCAAATGAAAAGCATTGAGAAAAATTTTCAGTTAATGAGTTAATGTTTCTTGAGAGATTCACCATTACTACATTTGAATGAGAAGACACAGGTCCCCTGAGAATCACCCCTTCTACCTTCATTTGCCAATTTCCTTTTACAGAATGTAAATTGGAATCTTCACCCAATACTGAAATAGGAACAAGATGCCTCCATATACAAACATACACACACACACACACACACACACACTACATACAATCATGGGAATTGTGCGTTGACACAAAATCTTTATAAGCACTTTCCTTGTGATTTTTCCAAGCTCAAATTTCACGATCTTGAAAAGAGATTAGATATCTATGCGCATGTGACTGTATACACACATACACACTCTGAATCATGCAATACACATTTACTGATTAGATTTGTTTAAATGAAAGGGTTTCTATAAGAAATAGAACATTTTAAATGATTGGTTTTTTACATCAGAAAATGTTACAACTGGTCTCACAACAGAGAAAGATTGCAACTCAAGATAGTTTTTCCCACCTGTAGCCAGTTAAGATGTTAAGCAAATTGAGAAAACAGAGCCCTCCCTGGTGGCGCAGTCGGTTGAGCACAGCGCTGTAAAGCTGTCCGCAGCCTCTGCAGCACCAGTTTGATCCTGGCCGGCTGGCGAGGGTCCCACATGGCATGGCAGACCTCTCCTGCCGCACCTGCTGCTCCCCTCAGCAATGTATTTCATCAGTCTGCCTGTTCTGCTCCCCACTCTGTCTCTGGTGAATCCTCTCACTCCCCTGCACATCTGTCCTGTACCCCAGTTAATGTATAAATAAATAAATGAAATCTGAAAAAAAAATAGGTTCATTTAAAAAAAAATCTTAAAATTCTATGCTGGTGTTTTTACAATTGTAATGAAGTACTAGTACCCATATCTGGCAAAAAAAAAAAAAAAAAAAAAAAAAGTAAGATTTCTTTACCACCTTATCTCTTTGGGTTGAGTTTTGATTGCCTTTAAAACATATAGGTAGACGCAAACTATGAAGCTGTCCACAGCCTCTGCGGCACAAGTTCGAACCCCCAGCCAGCCGGGGAACAACCCACACGGCGAGACAGACCTCTCCTGCCACCCGCTGCTCCCCTCAGCAGTGTATTTCTGTCAGTCTGCCTGTTCTGTTCCCCACTCTATCTCTGGTGAATTCTCTCAACCTCCCGCGCAAATGGCCTGTGCCCCAGTTCTTGAATAAATAAATAAATAAATCTTCAAAAAAAATTGAGAAAACAATTTAAGAAAACACTTGGTCAATGTGACCAAAAATGCCATAAAGACCAGACAGATCAAGAGTTATAAAAATATATAACCAGTCTCAAAAGTGAAGAAGGCAAATACCAAGTTTCCAGAAGTGAAAAGGAAACTAAAATCTCCTGTAGCGAGTGGCGACCTGGTAAAGAAGCCTGCAGCTCAATTCACATGAAAATTAGCTCAGAAGCTGTGCCTATGTCTGCAGACACACACCAGAACGCACACCACGGGAGGGACTCCACATCTCAGGGGGTCCCCAGAAAAGCACATTCCACAAAAGGGAAGCTCCCAGTTGTTCAATCAGAAAGCACAAGTGGAAATAACACAGCTGAAAATAGGAGAAAGTTGGCAGATTCAAATTCACACTCCAGGAACCCCAGATAACAGATGAATGTGAAAGACACTTTAAATCAATGCATTTAAAATATATATCCTGATAAAGGTATTTAAAAAATCCATAAAGCATGAAAAAGAATTTGTGTGTGTGTGTGGGGGGGGGGAACAAACAACAAGCAAATCTTAAAACAAAAAAAACAAAAAACAAAAATAAATCCCAGAACTGATATTAACTGAGACTGGATTTAAAAAACACGTTAACACACAAGTTAAACAGTAGATTAAACCCAACTGAAGAATGTGAATTATTTTAATTAGAAGGCAGATTAGAGGAAACCACCTAGAATGAAAGAGTGGAATAAAGAGAGAAAATAAGACAAGAGAGGGGGAGAGAGAGAGAGAGAGAGAGAGAGAGGAGATGATAAAGTCTAGTTTATACTTAATAGGGATGGCAGAAGTCTTCAAATTTAAATCAGACTGAATTCCAAAAAGGATTTTTAAAATTCACATCTCTGTAAAAACATAAATAATAGCATGTGTTTCAAATATAGAGTAGAATTTTGAGTAAATGATAATTGATATTAGAGATTGCCACAATCAGTAGGTACAGGTATATGGATTGATCATCTCAGGGTCATTTGAAAGGTAAAATTTACTGCTTCATTTACTACTAACTAGACTGATGGAGTAAAAATAAAATCTCAGCACCCTATACTCATTCTATATACAAATTTATGATGAACTGGTCAAAAATTTTGTAGAACCTCTGATTTTTTTTTTAAATGTATTGATGAAATTATTTGAATCATATCGTTAAGAGAGCAAATGTTTAACACATGGTGAATAAAGGTTTAAGAATTTATGATCTATGCAAGAGGAAGCAATTCTAATACTTGATATGTACACTTTGGAAACTTTTCAATTTCTTGATTGAGTGGAGACATTTTCTAGTCAATAAGCTTAAGACAAGGCCCAGGTCATGCAGGCTACCACAGCCACCACCGTGTCCTACCTGTTTAAAAGTACTTAACTCCTAATGAATAGGTGAGGCCCGGTCCCCAAGGTGGAGATGAGAGAGCATTACTTCTCTGTGATGGAACACAGTCCAATAACGGACAAAACTAAATTGGACTTGGCTATTTTAAACAGCATCTGACCAAGGTCCCTGACACACAGTGCCTCCCACATACCAGGAAGTTACCCATAAACAGAAAAAGGGGAAGATGTAACACATGACTCAAGGAATGAATCTCCACAAATAAAGCGGTCAATGAAACTGCATTGAAAAACCACAATTCATGGTCAACTCATGTTTGCAACAAGAGGTACCCACCCAGAAGTAGCTGAGTCATTGTCTTCATCCCTCTTACACACTTTCTGCCCCAAATCAGAAATGGAAGAATTGGAACAAATTCAGGGGAGGGGTTTGGTCAGGCCCCATCCTGTTCTTTAAAAGAGCTACTTTTTAGGGCAAACTGCTATCTGCTGTCATCTTACCCCCATGAATGGTGCACCTAGATCCACTCAGAGTCAACTGTCAGAAAATGACTGAAGAGGAAGTAGGGAAAGAGACCTCTTGGTCACACTTTGCATTGCGTCTTGAAAAGCTGTGCGCCCCCTGCAAATGCTACCAGCAGGAGCAGAGGGGAACAGAGCTATGCACATGCTAAATTAGGAAGCGAAGGCGCTTGTCTTCATCTAAATGTTGAAAGATTCTCCTTTAGACCAACAGAACAGGATAGACGAGGCATGTTTCTAGAAGACCCCAGGTGCTGGCTAGGCCGAGCAGTCTGCCTTAGCAGAGCTGATTAGGAAAGCTCGCCTGTCAATCCCAGCTTTAGGTTAAAAAAAAAAAAAATAGTACTATGTGGGTTTTTATAAACATCCTACATGCAAAAAAAAAAAACAGAGAATGTCATTTTATACACCTAGATTCACTACTGCAGACATCAGTGGTTTTTAGAAATGGGCGTGCTAAGGGATTCAAAGCTTCTTGTGAGAGAAGTGTGAAAATCTGTATGGCGCGAATAGGCCAGGGCAAAAAGAAAATGAGATGTTTATCCTTAGGGAATAATCAGACATGTGTGCAAGACACAGTATATATAAAATGTGTAATGTTATTGAGGGTAGTATTGCTTACAATGGAAAAACATTGCAGAAAAATATTAATTCCAAGAAAAACATTAACGTCTAACAATAGGGAACTGGTCTAGATATAGAACACTTTAGAGTTCCCAAAATGACTTTTAAAGTGCATGTTCATTGATATGGAAAAAATGGTTATGACTTGCAACTACAAAGTTAGGACATATGAGCGAAATGGTTTTAAAAATTTGCACACATACACAAAATTGCAAATGCAGAGACAAATGGTCTGAAAAGTTAACACCAATAAATTAATAAAGGCTAATCCAAGTTTGTGAGATTGAAGTTAATTCATATTTTTATTTTGCTTATCTGAGTTATAAAATACAAATGAATATATGGTAATAGAGCATGTCTTATTTACCCCTTTATTTTTTCAGTATGATAGACTTGTCCATACAATAAATTTAAGCCAATATGTAGGGTAATACGGGTGAAGAAATTTGCAATAAAAAGATGAGCAAGACTAAATATAGCAGTGGAAGTTAAGTTTGAACTTGAGGTAAGAATAGACAAGTTGGGCCTCCCAGGTGGCGCAGCGGTTGAGCGCTGGGTTGCGAAGCTGCCCGCGGCCTCCATGGCGCCGGTTCGATCCCCGGCTGCTTCCCAGCCACGGGAGGAGGGTCCCACATGGCGCGCAGACCTTCCTGCCGCCCGCTGCTCCCCTCAGCAGTGTCCTTCGGTCCTTCTGCCTGCTCTGCTCCCCGCTCTGGCTCTGGTGAATTCTCTCACCCTTTCTGACTGTACCCAGTGCATGTATAAACAAAAAAACAAACAAACAAACAAATAAAAATAAATAAATAAAACATGCCTCTATTAAAAAAAAAAAAAAAGAATAGACAAGTTGATACTAAAGTAAAAAAAAAAACATACAAGAAAGAGCTCCTGTATTTTGCTAAATGAATAAAGAGATGAAAATATTGAGGGAAATGAAGTAATGACAGGCTAGAATATCTACTCTCCATGTATATTTGTTCTTAGAAAAAAATGTCAAAAATAATAATCAATGACATTACAGAAGAAACCTTTTCTTAAAATGATGTAAGAAAATAAATCATTAAATAGCAGGAATCTTTCCTCGCTTGAGGAAAAGTTTCAAGTAAATAAAATAAGCTCACTATCTTAAAGAAAATAATGAAAAAAAAAACCTACATGGAAGCAATTTTGAATTATCTAAAAATAGTACAATTACTAAGAGTGTCAAACAAAAACAAGCTAACAAAAAAAAATTAAAGGAATAAAAATCAGATGGGTCTTAATTTCTCAGTTGTCATAGATCAGAATACAATGACTACATTCTTCCTATTTGAAAGGAACAGTTGTACTTCAATGCTAATTTCAATTAAACTGTGTTTTATGTAGGTGACAAGTTATATTTTCAAAGGAGTCAAGGACTCAGAAACATTCAACTCGTGTACCTGTTTCTATAAAATTGCTTAAAGATATATATGAACAGAGAGAGATAAATTTAAATAAGAATTCGTGAAGTGGAAATTTAGATCTTGAAAGTGGTATTAGTTTTTCCCTTATTCAGAGTAGAACACAATCTTGAAAATTCTAAGGATTTCCTTGTTGTCAGGGCTTTGTCTCAGACCTGGGACAAAGTCCACTTTTATACTTTCGCCAGAAGCAAGAAATTTGCTTCATATTTATTGAAATGTGCTTCATAATTTCTTATGATCTCTTGCTGTTCTTCCTAATAAACTAACACCATGTTCCCCGTGACAGCCCCCAGCAAGTGGCTGGCTCTGCATGGTGTGAACTGCTGAAGGAACAGTCCCTGCGCCCTCGCTGACCTGTCTTTTCCAGAGACCTTGACAACTTCAAGTACATTTTAAACCATGGTTGTCTTTTTTGTTGTTGCTGTTGTTGAACAGGAGAAAACTATTAATTATTAATACCCCTGGGGCAGTAATGTCCATGATTTATTTCCTCTCCCAATTAGGTCCTTGAATGTTCCTTTGAGTTTCTTCAAAATCATCATATGAAACACAATTTCAACAAATAAAATATTTACAGGTAAATGCCTGAACTAAAACTTCAATAAACAAAGTGTGGTTATCTTGGGATGTTAACTGCTGTATGCACTTTATCCATTTTCCAGATGTGCTACAATAATCATCTAATATATTTAAAGTGGAAAAAAATCATAAAATAAATGCACACCATTTTTATATGACATGGAGTGACAAATATTTTAAAAGTAGTGTATATGCTGTGAACACAACTATGCAAAAAGATACAGACACTTTAAAAATGTTAGTAGTTGTATTCACAATGATGAGTGATTTAGTCCTTCTACTTTTCAGTAGTTTATATTATAAAATGTACATGGGTATGTATTATATTTAGAATAAAATTTTATAAGTGATTATAAATATAACAAATCCCATTTTTGTATGAGTTCAACTGATTCTCCCACTAGTATTAGTTTCCACAGAGCTTTCAAGGCAGGATGACCTTTTGATAAAGGGCAAATGGTTGCCTCAAATATGAATTAAAATTGACGTGATTTTTCATCAACCCTTTAATTAGATTCTACCTGAAAGAAAAGGAGACACTTTAATATGAGGTTGAAGATTCACTGTGTATCTGGAAGCCTCAAGTGCAGACACACTTTGACCGTCCCAAATAACAACATGAAACGAACATTGATTCTTTGCTTGAACTCTCGTACTGTCAATCTCATTCCAGCTGTCATTTGTCAAAGTACTTTTGATCTCAAAAGTGCTTCAGAAAAGGAAAGGGGCTAGTGACAAGTGACAAGCCAGAGCGGGAACCATTCATTAAGGGACTAACTGGAAGAGAACTGGAAATTCACCCTGAGGCAGATACAGAAAAATCATCAAAGTCCAGTTTGCGCCCCCAGTGGAACTCCTGACAAGCAGCCACACGCGCGTCAAGGTGAATGACAGGCGCTGATACACCTGGAGGGGGTGTCCACCGCTGGACCGGGCCAGGCCCCCCTCTCGGGGCACTGCCAGGCGTCGCAGCCACAGCACCTCACTCTACCGAGGCTGCTCCTGCTTTGCAGCAGTGGGGGTCGTTTCCGGCAACAGCAGGAGTGATTTGTTGTCCTCCCAGTTGTCAGTCGATGGGGATCTGAAACTTACAACACTGCTGGTTTCCCTTGGGCCCCTGGTAATGGGAATTGTCCCTCGCCCAGGCCTACCAAATCACTGTCACATAGCAGCGGTCGACCTTTCTTTTCAATCTCTGCACTTTCCAGGAGTTATAAATCAGTTGACTTTCAAGCTCGATGAGATGGCATATGCCCTAGTTTGAAGAACAGATGGAGGCTTGGGGGAAAATTGTTTCTGCAGGCTTGCTACAAGCAGCTCTGCTCCATAAAAGTGAACCATTCGCACTAATTTCTCACATAAATTATATAGGCAGCAGGGAGCACCAGCCCATTCAGCAGAAAATCTTTCATCTAGCTTTCAGAGGTCATCTAACCAATTTAAATTAAAGTTATTTCTGATACATGGCTATATTTTCATGGTGTATACTTTTAAGACATAGCAATTTACATCGAGAGAGAGAGAGAGAGAGAGAGAGAATGGCATTAATTGTGCATGCAGTCCCCTCTTCCAAAAAACACCAAACAGCGCATTAATTGCCAAAGGATTTTTTTCCCAGCACTTCTAGAATAAACTCTGTCTATTAATTAATCACAGAGGAATTAATAGTGGAATCTTGGTAGGTCTCTTGTACAAAATTCAGGTAAAGTGTCCCTTCTCTTGTAAAATTTGCCTTACAAATTCTACTAAGGCTTGTTATCCAAACTCAACTCTGGCAGTTATTGCAACAACTAGAAACCCAGGATAATTCTGAAAGAACAGTCATTCGTCCTCATGTGAAACAAAGTTTTCAACTCAAATAAACCTGAGTACAAACCCTCAAAGATGGGTATCAGTTTTACCTGAGGGTGGGGGGAGGGGATTAAATATAGCATTATTAAAAAAAAATTACGCAAGTAAATGTTTTCAATTTCTTATTGAATTATTAAATTCTGATTGAATCAAATTATTAAACAGAATTGTAGAATTTAGAAACCAATGTAGAGAGGGCTAATGGATCAGGTATCACAACACAGTGTGACTTACTTTAAATTGCAGTCGTATTTACAGATAATGAGTTATCATGGTTTGAGACTGATTTTAATTGTGAAAAATTAGTTGCACATTTTAATAATAATTATATTCAATAACTGTTTTTCCTAGTAGGAAATTAACAGTTATGTCAATGAAAACAGTCACATTGACAGAGCTTTTTATAGTTCATGAATACCAATGTTGCTAAGACCTGAAAAATAAACGAGGGAGAACATAGGAGGGAGCGCGCCTAAGTGGGGGGTCACACGCTGGTATTAGAACTAGAGGGTCAACGCGGAACTGAAGGTGTTGCCCAGACACAGGCGGTGGAAACTCTAAAAACTAATTTGAACACACAATTAATTTACTCACAACATTTTCTTTTCTTTTCGACAGTCTAACTTTATTTTTTTTTAATTTTTAATATTTTAAAAATGCATTTATTTTCTTGCATCATTGTTGATTCTTGCATAGTACTTGATTTCTCCCATCCGATGCAGTCCCTGTAGCTCTCCCCCCACCAGAGCACCCGGAGCCATCACCACAGTCCCTGTGTTCTTCCCTCCTGTTGATCATTTGTCAGTATTTCAAGCCAGACGCACATTTTTAGTCCTTTAGAAAGGAAAATGAACTCGTGGCGTTGAAAGCCGAGGAGTCAGCAGTCCCTGGGAAAGCATCTGTGTCCCGTCTAAGCAGCAGCTCCGGGAGCCCCGTCAACCTGCTGTCCACGGGCTGCGGCTCTGGCCTGAGCATCAAATGAACTGGCTGTGCCCAGGCCCGTTTTGTCCCGGGTCCATGTGGCCCATTTCTGTCCAGGCCCGCGCCGATCACCTGACCACCCCTTCCCTCGCAGAGAAGGGGAGGAAGGCCTGGCGAGGGGGGAGCTAGGAGAGTGGAGGGCGGGAGGCCTCGCCAGCCCTCGACGTCGCCTACCGCTGGGCACGTCCCCAGCCCACACTGTCCCGGGTGTCGGGTCCACCGGACGACAAGCGAGGAGCAGATGGCGAGCCCTGCGCTCGGAGGCTCCCGGCCCCAGTCCCCCAGCCGGGTGAGTGGCCCCGCTGCTTGGAAATGTCTTCCATCTTCCTGACGACATGCTAACTTCCTGCGTTTTGTGTAGTTGTTTTTTTTTTTTTTTTTTTTTTAATGGCTTAAAATCTTTCAGTAATAAAGCAGGGGAGATGCATAAATGAACACATATTTTATAATTCATTGGCTAAGTGCGGGGTCTTGTTACTTAATGTTCATTTATGGAGTCACCTTTTAATAGAAAGACAAAGTCATGTGACCCGAGTTTTAATCCACAAGGAACTGCCCATTATATCAACCTCAGGGGTGTGCGCTGATGGGAGGACTGCACACCTCTGGGAGGAGGGGAGGGGAGCACTGGAGGAGGGGAGGCGAGGACGGGAGGAGGGGAGGCAAGTCCTCGTCACCAAGCCCGCCTTCTCCACTCCCTGCCCGTCCTCAGCGCTGCTGTCAGGGAGGCGGGTGGGACAGGCTGGCCACTCCCAGGAGGTTCTGGGGCATCTTCTCTCCAGGACCCGCAGGGAAGCCCCTAGGAGCCACCCCCCCCACCCTCCTGCCGCAGAGCCCAGGACACCGAGGAGCCGACTCTGGAATCCTGCACGTGAAAACGCAAGTGCAGTTTCCCCTGTCCTTGTCCCCGGGGCGCCCTGCTGTGCCACCTGCCCGGAATCAGCTGCTCTGCGCCCTGGGGCCCTGGGGACGTTGGCAGCGACCTGAGTCGTGCTGCTGCAGGTCGGTATCATCAAGGAAAATGCAGAAAAGCAGCGGACTAACATTTTTCGTGTCAGCCATAGCATGGGCCATTCTATTTGTTTCTACCCACTGATCTTCTTGAATCATATTAAAAATTCATGCGTGAAAACTGTGGAGCCTGCCAGCGTTTGCCGAGCAGAACCTGTGCTCCGGGTCGGACCGACTCCTCTTTCACAGTCACTCGTCAACATTAAGTTGATGGGAAATTTCACGACAAACATCGCAAGCGTCTTCCTGTCTCCCAAGGCGCATGTGCCAAGCAGTCCTGTGCCACGACAGCCCCCGCGTGCCCCAGTCCTGCTTATCCCCAGACAGGGGCTCGTGCGCAGCTGCAGGTCCAGGCACCTGTTCTTGCTGCCATTATCTCCACACAGAGCTGCGCCGTCTGATGTGTGAACCACGCGGCTATTTTTGTGACATTTAGTTAAGAGTCAAAGTTTCCCTCCTCAGTCACCAGGTCGTACCCCCGACGCCTTAGCTAGCTCAGGAACAAGAGCTTTCCGTGCGGCGGTGAGCAGGGCAGCTGACCCAGAGCAGACAGCGCGGGGCCGGGGCCTGGGCCCACAGCCACTCTCAGCGCTTCACAGACTGGACCACCCTTGCTGCTCGGGGTCAAGTCCAGGTGTTTTAGAGCCTGGGGCGCCTCCAGTTCCGGTGAGGGGCCTTCTCACCCCTCCATGAGGCACACCACTCGGGCACCCACCAGCCCCTCTGGAGTCCTCGGGGTGTGACGAGGAGTGGGGAGAGGGAACCAGCGTTTGCCCGGCGGGAGCACAGCCGCTTCAGCACCTCCGGAGATGGGGACATGGCAAGTGGACCGTGACGCTGGCCAGTTGTCTGGCCAAGGCCCTGCGGTCTGGCCACGCGGGGTAGGACTGGGCAGGGTCTGGGCTCATTTTATTTTGCAGGGCAGGGGGTGAGCTGTTGCTCACGAGCTCATGTTTAATACTCTTAATGTTTTATTTTCAACCTCAGACGCGCATAATAGAAATGTGGTTAGCAAGGCTCTCAGTGATGGAAGCCCACGGGTTATAGGAGAAGATGTTTCTTTAAATGCGTGCTATTATCCTGCCAGTGGCAGCAAATAAATTGCTTCCTCTTTATTCTGACTCTTTAGCTTGCTGAATCAGTACTACAGTCAATAGCAGCTTAAAAGAATTAATATAGCCATAAAAAAGAAAAGCAGTTTATATCCCCACTGACTGTGGGATTATCAAAGATAAAGCAAAATGTTTCATCCTATATTTTTATTATTTTCAAGATGAGTTCTTTTCCTCCTCTTTTGACACTTCTAAGAGATACTAATAAAATAATTTGAACAGGTCAAAATAGTCTATAAATTACTTTTACTGATACAATTTTACTGATACTGATTATGAAAAACACCATAATCTTTTTGTAAAGAAACATCGCCTCCTCTTTTACTCAAAAGCAGTGGGGTTTTTAAATATTTCTGACTCATTTTCTTTGAACCATTACATAGACCAACACAAAATCCATGTAACTAACCAAATACACACTCAAAAGCCACAGTTAAATTTAAGAAAATGTACTTCTATTAAGACTAAAATGCCTAAATTAGTTACATTTGCTATTTTTTCTCCTCAAACACACATTTCCACATAACAGATTCACATTTTAATGGCTACTGGGAAAAGCAAGACATAATGTCCTCTATCCTCCTAAAACAAATTGATGAAAAAATTCTGTAACAAGGAGACCTTCAGATTTCTCTTGCCAGACAGTTTGTAATAATTTTAAGCTCGGTCACAGTCAGCCCACTGCTCGAGACTTCTTTCTTGAGATACTTACTTTGATAATTCTTCACTTGATCCTTTAATTTTTAACATTAATTCATGTGTTGTGAATTACAAATAATCCCTCCGCTGACCCCCAGACAGGGCTGTGAGGCTTTGAGTCACACCTGTCAAGTGGCTTCACGTAATGTTCTTTGGCCCCAAAGACCTGCGTTCCCCTAACCCCCCATCTCACCCCAGCCAGGCTCTGCTGTCTATGGGTGGAGAAGCCCTTTCAGCTGATAAGTATCACCCAAAGCCAAGTTGCTGATAACAAAAACAAATAATTAAATAACAGGAGCTGGTTAGAGACCAGCTTTCATTTTTCAAATCCAACACCAGCTCCTTCTCCAGTGAGGAGACTGGCAAGTTTTTACAAATAGCATCAGTGAGCCTTTTAGAGGGAAGCAGCCGCATTAGAGCGGGGTCATTAGGCAATGCATTTATTTTGAAGCCAATTAACCTTTTGTCAGGCAATGTCTGGGCGGTAATGGCCTCGGTGCGGGGTCACCTCTGCCAGGCGGTGGCAGCCCTTGCACTGGCCGCAGACAGAGGCACGCGGAGTGGCCTGCTTGTGCATCCAGCTCAGCGCTCCCTGGGAGCAGGCCGTCCTGACCTATCCATTTAGGTAATTAAAGCTTCCATTTGGAAGTGTCCTGCAGGAAGGTGAAATTGGGGGGAGATAAATGGCTGTTGCTCTGCGCATCCACCACCAGTTCCATCATTTGATGGACTGCCTGGGACAGGCTGGGCTGCCAGCTTCTCATAAAAATAGAGATGAATTGGGCAGTAGGCAATTCTCTACAGCAAAGCAACTCTGTCATTTTCTTTTTTGCAGGCTGTAATTTAATTGTTAGTCCAGGTGGACGGCTGACACAGGGGGCCTCGCTAAGAGCTTCCCCACTCCCTTCCACTGAGAAATCGCTCGTGTTGTGTCTACACCTGAGCCGAGTTCCTGGGCCGGGGAGATGCCACCGGGAGGGGCAGCTGCACCCAGACTTACCTTCCAGGCGATTTTGTTTCCTTTGGAGTCGTGCTCCAGGGCAATCGGAAAGTCTCCTCGCTCGTAAAATTTGCGAAAGGCTGTGGGCTTGGTGGGTCTCTCTTTAAAGGCTCCGGCAGCTGGAGGGCCTCGCACCTTCGAAAGAGGGAACCAGCTTTTAAAACCATCCACAGAGAAAGGCTTTATTTTAAAATTTTAGTTTCTATGAAATATTCTGGAAGATAAAGACCCAATCTACCAGAGACAACAAAAATCTCACTGGCACAAACTTTTGGAGAAGAAATCTATCTTACAATTGCTCGTAAGGATCTGCTTTATTCCAAGCTCCTTCAGAACATATTCCTAGGAAATGTCCCTTAAAAATATCACTTGAGGGCCTCCCTTGTGGCGCAGGCGGTTGAGCACCGCACTGTGAAGCTGTCCGCAGCCTCTGCAACACCGTTTCATCCCAGTTGGCCGGCAAGAATCCCACATGGCCCGGCAGACCTCTCCTGTCGCGCCCGCTGCTCCCCTCAGCAGTGTATTTCATCAGTCTGCCTGTTCTGCTCCCTGCTCTTTCTCTGGTGAATCCTCTCACCCTCCCGTGCATCTGACCTGTACCCCGGTTCTTGAATAAATAATAAAAATCTTAAAAAAAAATCACTCGACAAAGAGAAAACGCTTAGCTTTTGTATAAGAAAAGACAGGGTAGAGGTGTGGGATTCAGAGTGTTAAAACATGGGTTCTCTTAATCGAAGCATGTTGGTTACGTCCTTGTTAGTGGCGTGGCAGGTGGAGTCACCTTAAGGCACCCGTGACTGAAGCACCCACAGTCCCCCCACTACGCCCTGCACTCTCCCTCCCTGCTCCTAATCACCCCTCTGTCTCTAGAGACCTCAGATCTGTGGTCAGGTTTCAAGGGCTGTTTTTAAAGTTTGTCTTTAATCTTTTGTTTGGTTTCTCCACATTCCACATATAAATGAAACCATCTGGTATTTATCCCCTTCTGGCTTATTTCACTTAGCACCATCCCTTTCAGCTCCCTGCCCACAGCTGCAGGTGGTGTGAGTGTATCGTTTTTGATGGCTGAGTAGTGTTCCATCGCATGTACAGACCAGTCATCTGGATCCACTCATCTGTTTGGGGGCATTTAGATTTCCAGAGCTTGGTTATTACCAACTGTGTTGCAGCAAACCTAAGAATGGAGATTTCCTTTCAAATTAGTGTTTACATTAATGCCTAGAAGTGGAATTGCTGAGTGGTTGGCAGTTACACTTCTAATCTCTGGAGAAACCCCCACACTGCTTTCCGCAAAGGCTGGACTGGTCTACACTCCCACTCACGCATGGTACGGGGCTCCTCTCTCTCCACACCGTCACTGGTGCCCTTGGTCTGGGCCATTCTCACAGGCCCAGAGAGGTGGCCTCTCCCTGTGGTTTGTGGGGGTGTGTCCCTGATGATTAAGTGGTGATGAGCATTTTTTCACGTGCCTGTTGCCTGGAGAGTCTTCTTTGGAGAAGTGCCCATTTAGCTCCGCCCATTTTTTGACTGGGTTATTTGTTCTTTTTGTTGATCTTTGGTATCAGTTCGTGTTAACACTTCTCAGATTCCTCATAATGGCATTTCTGATCTCAGGTGTGATATACTTTGGGGCATACTGAAGTAATAAATTTAAATGATTTACTTTATGCATAAAATGGCATTATGTGTTCTCATGTTATGAATATTAACAACAAAGCTATAAAAATGTGATATAAAATTAAGTAATGATAAATGAGTTTCAGAAGAAAAAGGGTGGCCTATTATATCTATGTCTAAAAACATTTGATAATATGAATTTATAAGTAGCACTGAAATAGATTATATGAAGATCACTTCCAAAATTCAGATTTTTAGCAAAGAAGCAAGTTTCATTTTGAGTTACCAACACTGACTTCATCTTTCAAATCTGACTTTTTATTATGCAATAATTTGTTAGATATTCAAATTCAAAGTGATTAGTGAACTCTCTAGAAAAAATATAAAACACTGTATTATTCCTTAAAGTCCAAAAAGGATTATCTTTCCCTGTTTATAAAAAGAAAGGTAAAAACTAGTCACTTATTACTTTTACAATGATTATTTTATTAATTCTCAATAAGGACAAGATAGCAAATAAATAATATATTAATATTTTAAGTTTTTTTACATTATGTTCATTTTTAATGCTTGTGTGAAAAGCTTTAATTTTTACATAAATAAAAATACTTCTAATACAACAGATGTATTAGGTAGTGACAAATACTCCTGAGCTAACTTACAGAAAAAGGCTAACACTCGAAACTGAGTGTGACATGGAGAAACACCTGAGGATCTAGTGCCGTAGTGGAAGTGAAGAGAAAGATCCAACAAAGGCAGTTGCTAGAGTTCGGCTTTCCCTCCCTCCAAAGTGCGCTGTGCTCAGCACATGGGGAAGGAGGTAACAGAGGCAGCGCTGGGCGTGGGCAGGACTTCCTCTTTCTTACTGACGACTGAAGTGTGTTCTGGGAGTCGGGTTGTCAGCCATCATTTTTGGCCCCAGTGGTTGGACAGCACTCGGGGCTCGGCTCCAGGAATGTCTCAACTAAGCATCGTGGAAACCTTGAGGCTGCTGCCTGGACTTCTGCAGATCATGTCGCTGAGAAGTTTGAATCACATTTTTTGGGGGGAATTTATAAAGAATCAGCCACCATTTATTTTTCCAAGAAGTTACATTTTAAATAAGTCACCATTTGAAGACACCCCCAAAAGAGTTAGAATAAATCTAAAGAAAGGAAACCTAGTGGAGTTAAGCCAGAATCATATGTATTTACAGAGTCAGAGTGCAACAGCACACGTGCATGTGGGGGGGGGGTGTGTGTGCACTGTTATTGTACAATACTGCTTACTGGTCAACAGATGCTATTCAGCCATTAAAGGAATGATTGTGCTACTTGTGAGAACATGGATGGAACTTGAGGGCACAATGCTAAGTGGCATTAGTCAGGCAGAGAAAGACAAACACTTTGATCTCACTTATAGCTGAAATCCAAAAGCACACCTGAAATCATAGAGACAGCCCAGAATGGCGGCTGCCAGCGACTAAGGGTCCGGCATCTACTGAATATCACTTTTTCATTTGCTTTCCATCTTCCTGATTATTGACAACTGTCTATTGAAACCTGATGCTGGCATAAGGTGAGATGCTAGACCTTGGTCCTTCTGTTCTACCTGCTCTATTTTGACAGCTCCCTGGCAGAGATACGGGGGACGGTGCCCCTCAGACCGCCAGAGTGGTGCAGAAGCTCTGGTACCCCGCCTGGCCTCCGTAGACTCCAGCGGAGACAGCTTTTCATCAAAGCCAGGTGGAGGTGGGGTCGCAGCACCAACAGGCCTCCCTGAAACCTCCTGCCACAAGGTAGCAGCACCCGGTTACTATGCCCCACAGGGACACCCCAGAGGGGGGCCTCATCATCTTGAGTAGTGGTGGCATCCTTGGCCACCACACCAACAGAGGGGAGGAACGTCTGTTGACTAGAGTGGGAATCCAAGCTCCCCAGTGGTCCCCATGGACACTGTGGGTTTTGGGGGACTCTTTACTGATCAAGAAGAGATGAAAGATCTAGTTCCTCAGTACCTGCCACAACCAGTGCTTACAACTTTGGCTGCTCACCTACTAACCATCCTTTTCAGTTTTTTCGATGCCAAGTTATTATTTATGCTGTTCGCAACAAATTTGTTTAATTTATCAAAACTTTCCTGGAGATCATCCATCTTTCTCCCTCGCCTTTGTATTTCTCTGAAAATCAATTTCTCTTTTTCCTTTTGTCTCCTATGCTAAATATGTTCCCATCTTTCTGATTCTAAACTAAAAACTCCAATTGCCCATTTTTTTCAAGGAATGAACACATTCCTTAGAAGCTTAGCAGGTATTTGATAAATTGTTCTAAATAATGTATACTTTCCCATCTCCCATACGTTTTCATAGACTCCAGACAGAAGTGACTCCATACCTACAGTTCCACGGAAATAATTTACAGAATTATCCATGTTAATATCTAATAACTCAACAGTAGGGAAACTCTTGAGTGTCTTCATTCTTTGTCTATATATTTCTGCCACTTACTTTTAAACACTTTATTTTTTTGATTATGCTATAGATCCATTCTAAATAAACTCTTGGAATTTCAGAAGTTGTAACTTGTAAAACTGAGTAAATGTCTCATTTAGACCCTATTAATCGTGCACTGGGGCTGCAGCTAATTTCCTGCAGGTGCCCTGTCCCCACATCCCTGGGTGATCTTTCAGCCCCACGTAAGCTGTATAAGAACACACTGTGTGTTTATCTCCTGCACACAACCTATTCCCACTCAGAGTAATTCTAAAGCTCCATACATGAAAAATCAAGTGAGATATAAATCTAGGAATATGTAATGAAGACACTACTACTGGAAATCACATGGATGGGTGTTGCTTGATTAAACGACCTTAACACCAATCAAAAATACCATTAAGAATTCTTAGGTGAGTCCCATATTGGTAGAAGAAGAAGAGGAGCGACCATAAATTTTATTTAATGTCTTAGGAATTTTACCCCTATTTGTTATAAATAATATAGAGCAAATAAGGAACATAAATCAAACTAGATTTGTGGGAAAATGCAATTAGGATTTGCCTGAATGGTGGAGACTCTCCATAAACCAATTAGGAAGAATGGATGTTGCAGCAAAATGCTTTTAATAAAATCTAATGCACTTGGGAGCCAAGATATTGAATGCACTTTGAAGTGGCTATGGATGACAGAGTACTTTCTATGCCTACATTATTGAATGTACTGTAATGGATTTAGGACTGAGATCACAGTCTGTCATATGGTCGCACACTAATAATAATTAGTAGGAAGGAATTTAAGGTGCTCTAAAATTCTTCATCATCTACTTCTAAAGTTTCCTTTTTAGCAGTTTTATCTTTAAGCATAAACTGAAGCTAATATTTAAATAAGACTTTTACTTCAAGTGGGAAATGTACATGTAGCTATTCTACTTGTTCCAGTTACCCAACTCACTGATGTTGAAACAATAAATGCAAAGACATTAGTTTCCCATCTTCATCAGCCTCCATCTGAAACTGTGAAACAGGAGAGCACCATGCTGGGGTGGCTGGAGGGCAGGAGTTGTGTCCCCTCCTGTCTGTATGCGCTCCGGATTGCCAGGCCTAGGACCGCCACAGTTGTTGCCATCAGCCTCACGGTACTTTGAGTAAGTACCATGGAATTCAGTGTCTGTCTATTTACCAAATGTAATTATTTTAATACATCAATAATTTTGCGGTGCCTAAGATCACCAGATGAGCAAGGAAATGCTTGCCATGGCATTACTATCAGCCAATGTGATAATAATTACACAGCATAATACAATAAAAATACAAGATTATAATAGTAATTTTTTTGTTAGTAGCAACCACAAGATAACAAGAGACTTATATATCTATAGCTATATGTACACCTATCTCACTATATATACATTTCTCAAATAAAACACACAGAGTGTGTGTATGTGTGTGTGTGTGTGTGTGTGTGTGTGTAGAGAAAGAGATACTATACAGAGATTCTACATGTAGATTCTATATAAACATACAGTGGTCCTTAAAAGTCAGGTCCTAAATTAAAATTCATATGGCATGGGTACCTATTATCTATTTTAGGAAGCTAATTCTGCCAAGATTTAACAGGAAGGCCAGTGTAAGAACCGGAACTAAGCTGATAAGTCTGGACTTTTCTGCACTGGTCCAGAACGAGATAGCAAAGGCCTTAAATTAGGGTGACATCATGAATAATAAGAGAGCCCCTAATATTATAGTGATTGATTTTCAAACATTGTTGTTTTCAACAAAACCCATATGAAATGATCTTACTAACAAGGAAACCAAAGCTTAGAGAAGTTCAATAAATTGGCAGGCATCACAGAGCTAGTCAGTAACAGGAACCAGGTTGGACGGCCCTAGTCCCTCGGCAGCTATAAGAGATCTATAAATTCCTTTATGTGTTCAGCCTCTGTGGGAGCTGGCAACAATCTAGAGGGGGTAAAATTCTCCAGAACACATGGCCTGGTGGAGGAGAGCAGAGGCAGAGAGCAGACTTGAGCCTTAGACCACAAAGACGTGCAGTGTGTTCAAATGATGGAAACATCCCACTGCAGAATGGAAGGAGAGCTTAGCCGCCGCTTAGAATTCTATCTCCTATTAATGATCTTGTGCTTACCTTTTAAAAATTTACAAAAATGCCATACTTTCTCATTTTTATGTCCTTTCCTTTTACTGTACCTTTTTCACTTAATATAAAATGTTTTGATGTTGCTGTTAGTATCAAAATTTCATTTTTTGTGGCCAAACAATATTTTACCAGCTCTTTGCAGTTATATAATGAAAATTGTATTATTTCCATTTTTTGCCTTTTATAATATTATCAGTATCTCAGGCGAATCACATCCTCCATATTTTATATTATTTCCTCCAGACAGAGCCCCCAATATGAGACAGTAAGATTGGGATTTATATTCAGGATTTCTGGAAGCAGAAAAGGTCTGTCTAGGCTGCTGTAACAAAACACCATAGACTGAAGCCCTTACATAACAGAGAGAGTTGTTCTGGAAGCTGAGTGTCTGAGATAAGGGTGCCAGGGACTGGGGTCCTTGAACCCATTTTCGAGCCTGCAGAATTTTGCCTCCTCCCTGTGAGGAGGAGAGGGAGGGGCGTGGGGGGCAGAGAGAGATAACACTTGCGTATTTCTTCTTACAAGGTCATGACTCTCCTGTGGGGCCCCTGTTTCCATGGACCTGTCTCATAAATCCAATGACCTCCCAAAGGCACCGTCATGTTGGCACTAAAACTCCAACATGTGAATTGGGCTGGGGCGAGGGACCCACCATAACATCTTCTCCTTGTGCAATTTGGATTCTTGTGTTTCACAAGCAAGGATGAACACTCTTCCACCTTCGTATAAACGCTACATATGCATGCATACTTGCAGATATCATGTCTTTTACATATAACTGTCCTGCATGAGATTTTTAATATCAAAAGATAGTAACCATTTGCTATAAATATCTCCTAACCATCTCTGCTTTTCATTTTTATTTCTTTAGCACTTGAAGTTTTTAAATTGTGTAGGAATATCTTTTTTCTTTTCTTTCCTTGCTCTTTTGCCTCCAGCTTCACCTTCTCTGCATCATTCTTCTGTCTGCTGCACAATGAATATTCTAATAGACTAAATCACATCTCATCTACTTAAAATCCATAAATGATGTCTCGCTGACACCACCGTACACAAAGCCATTTGCAAGCTGACCGCTTATCTTCAGTCATTCCCGCAGGCAGCCCAACACAAGTCAAATCCAAGAACCCACAGTTCCAAACATGCCTCTAGGTCTCTGTGACTCTGCTGTTCCACCAACCTGTACTTCTCCTTCCTTCCTGTTCTCCTCATAACTACCAGATCACCTTCAAGGCCCAGCAGAAACATCACCCCTGCTAAGAAACTCCTTAATAAACCATAGTCATATCCTGCAGTGAGATTAGTTTCTTCTTTGGGTTAGGCTTGAGACACACAACTAGGCCTGGTCATTCAGCCACTTGAACAATTTGCATGAAGATTATCCGGGGAATCTGGCTGTTGGCAGTTGTCTATAATCAAGTGTTAAGTTAAAACTATGGATATGGGCAGATTTTCCCCTCAGCGGCGGGAAGACAGGTGAAGGGCCTCAGAGAGAAGCCCAGGAGCAAAGAGAGTTCTTTACCAAAGAGATTGAATATATAAAAAGATGACAGAGTCAATGAAATGCAGACACACTTTGACAGTGGTTTGAATAGACTCAAAATGGCAGAAGAATTCAGCCCTACGAGACTTAAATAAGCAAATTAGACCTTTAGAAGAAGAGAGAGTGTTAAGACAAAGGAAAAATGAACAAGCTCTACCAGAAATAAGAGATTCAATTAGAAGAGAAATTCTACGAATGAAGGAGAAGAAAAAGAAATAAGACTGGAAAACTTATTCAAAAAAAAAAAAAAAAAAAGTGAGAACTTCCCAAACCTACAGAATGAATTAAATATGAAAGTCCAGCAAGTAGAGAGAACACCTACATTTTTAGATGTGAAAAGATCTACACCCAGACACATCGTTTTCAAACTATCAAAAATCCAAAATAGAGAAAAAAATCTACAGCCGCAAAAGAAAACAAAATAACTTATAAGGGCTCCCAAATTAGGATTTCCCCGGATTTCAGTCTACTCTCCAGGAAGAAGAGAATGGAAGAAAATATTTGCAATCCTACAAGTCAAGAAATGTCAGCCAAGAATTCCCTATCCTGCAAAATTATCAATTACATATGAAGGGGTAATAAAATTTTTCTTAGACAAAAAGCTTCTAATGGAGTTTGCTACCACCAGACTTGCTCTTCAATGCCAGAAGGAGTTTTTCCACAAGAAAAGAAAAACTGAACAAACTCCTCAGCAAACAAGAAGAGCAATGTGACACCAGTACTGAGTGAGAGAATACTGTGAGTCAACAGCACCGCATACTAAGGGGGAAGAAGAAATGGATGGATGAGTATAGTTAAATGTCAGAGAGTAGACGCTAGCTTACGAAGAGCCCAAAACACAGGGACTTAAGTAAAATCCCCATGGTAATCACTAACCAAAAATACAGAATAGACACCAGGATGAAGCAAAGAAATTGATCATTGGATTCATCTAGAAAAAGTAGAGAGAAACAAAGGGAAAAAGAAACAACAGAAAAATAAAACAATCAAAAATCAAAGACAAAATGACTGAAAATAAACACAGTTCATATCCATAACCAACCTAAATGTGAATGGTTTGAATTCACCAATAAAAATATATGGGCTAACAGTATGGGTAAAAAATTCCAGCCATTAATATTTTGTTTACAAGATACCCATTTAAAACTGATAGATAAAAACAAACTAAAAATAACAGGCTGGAATAAGGTCATACATGCTAATAACTCAGAGCATAAATCAGAAACTGCTATTCTTATATCCAATAAGCTGGACTTCAACTAAAAAATGTAATGAGGGACAAAGAGGGACACTATACAGTGATCAAGGGAACAACTCACCAAGAAAATATCACTCTTATTAATATTTGTGCTCCAAATATAGGAACACCTAGTTGTATAAAGCAACTGTTAACAGACTTAAAACAATATATCAAGAAAAATGCAGTTGTAGTCAGAGATTTCAACACAACACCAACACAAAGGGATAGATCATCCAGACAGAATATTAACAAAGAAATAAACTTCTTAAATGAAGTAATTAGATCAGATGGATTTATTGGACATTTACAGAGTTTTCCATCCTAAAAGCAATAAATACACTTTCTTCTCCAATGCACATGGAAAATTTTCAAGAACATATCACATACTAGGACATAAAACAAGTCTCAGAAAATATATGAAAATAGAAATTATAGCAAGAATTTTCACAATGTACGAAGCTAGAAATTAACCAGAAAGGGAATTCTGGAACAAACCAAAATACGTGGGGACTAAATAGAATGCCTTTGAACAACATCAGTGTCAACGAAAAAAAATCAAAGAAGAGACAAAAAATATCTAGAGACTAATGAGAATGGAGAGACAAGCTACCAGACCCTATGGCAAGAAAAATCCTCCCCAGGAACAAAATCCCAGGATAATATGGCTTCACCAATATTCTACCAAACCTATGGCAAAGATCTAATGCCTACCCTACACACAAGCTTCAAAAAAAAATTGAAGAGGGAGGAAATTGCCCCAAAATCTCCCCCAAACATTCTGTAAGACCAACACTGGGGACCTGATCCCCAAACCAAATAGTACAAAAAAAGAAAGAAAAAAGAAAATTAGAGACCAAAGTCTCTGATGAACACATTGATAGATGCAAAAATTCTCAACAGAATTCCAGCAAATTCAACACAGCAACATATTAAGAGAATCATCCACCTTGATCAAATAGGTCCATCCCAGAGAGATGCAAGTCTGGTTCAATACAGGTAAATCAATGGCATCCATCAGATCAACAAAAAGACAAAAATCACACAATAATCTCAATAGATGGTAAAAAAGCACTTGGCAAGATCTAACATACTTTTGATAAAAACCCTCCAAAAAGTGGAAATAAATGGAAATTATGTAAATATTATAAAACCTACATATGACATACTCAATGGTGAAAAGCTGGAAGCATTTCCACTAAGAGGAGGAACAATAAAGGCAAGTCCACTATCCCCACTGTTGTTAACACAGTCCTGGAAGTCTGGCTGAAGCAGTTAGGCAAGAAAAAGACAGAAAAAAAGTGAAACTGTCACTATTTGCAGATGACATTTTATATACTTAGAGAAACCCAAAGATTCACCAAAACAACTTGTGGAAATAACAAATGAATGCAGCAAGGTAGCAGGATACAAAATCAAAACACAACAATCAGTGGCATTTCTATATGGAAAAAAATGTATCCGAAGAAAGGGGAATAAGTAATACATTTCCATTTATAATCATACAAAAAAGAATGAACTACCTGGGAGTAAGACTAAAGAAGCAGGTGAAGGACTTTTATAATGGAAACTATAAAACTCTATTAAGGGTAATAAAAGAAGACACAAAGAACTGGGAAGATATGGAGACCCCATATTTAACACCATACATGAAAATTCACTCAAAATGGACTAAAGATTTGGACATAAGAATTGAAACTACAAAGTATTTGAAAGACATCTACCCAAAGATGTATTCAGGACTAGAACCCCAGCAGCAAGGGAAACAAAAGCAAAAATAAACAAGTGGGACTACTTCAAACTTTTTTTTAAAGATTTATTTATTTATGCATACAAGTGCTGGTGTACAGGCCAGAGATGTGGGGGAGGTAGGGTGAGAGGATTCACCTGAGACAAAGTGGGTTGCAGAACAGGCAGACAGACTGAAATCCACTGCTGAGGGGAGCAGCGGGGAGACAGGAGAGGTCTGCTGCACTATGTGGGTAGCTCCCTGTCTGGCGGGGGATCCAACTCATGCTGCAGAGGCTGCAGATAGCTTCACAGTGCTGTGTTTAACCCCTTGCGCCACCAGGGACCTACGTCAAATTTTAAAGCTTTTGCTCTTCGAAAGAAGCCATTACAAAAATAAAAAGGCAACCTACAGAATGAGAAAAATATGAGCATACCATATATCTGAGAAGAGGTTAATCTCCACAATTAACAAAGAACTTACACAGTCCAACAACAAAGAAACAAAAGACCCAATTAAAAAATGGCAAAGGACCTCAGTAGACACATCTCAAAAGAAGACATTCTGGGGTCTCCCTGGAGGCAGAAGGGGTTAAGTACAGTACTGTGAAGCTATCCGCAGCCTCTGCAGCACGAGTTGGATCCCCGGCCGGCCAGGGAGCTACCCACATGGCACAGCAGACCTCTCCTGTCTCCCTGCTGCTCCCCTCAGCAGTGTATTTCAGTCACTCTGACTGTTTTGCTCCCCACTCTGTCTCTGGTAAATCCTCTCACCCCCCACACCTCTGGCCTGTAGCCTAGTTCTTGTATGCATAAATAAATACATCTTTTTTTTAAAAAAAAGAGAAGACATTAAGACATTCTGATAGCCTATAGACATATGGAAAATGTCCAACATCACTTATTATAAGAGAAATGGAAATTAAAACCACACTGAGATACCAGTTCATCCCTGTGAGAATGGCTCATATGTTAAAGAAAAGAATTAACAAATGCTGGTGAGATTGTGATGAAAAAGGAACTCTCATCCACTGTGGGCGGGAATGCAAGCTGGCACAGCCCCCGTGCAAAATGGTATGGAGATGTTCCAAGAAAATAAAAATGGAAATCCCATTTGACCCAGCAATATTGCTATTAGGTGTGTATCCAAGAAACATGAAACATTTAACACAAAAAGCCCCATCTACACCTATGTACAAAGCAGCAGTTTACAATTGCCAAATCATGGAGCCCCTCAACAGATGAATGGATAGAGAAACTGTGGGGCACATATTTGATGGAATATTACACAGCTGTGAAGCAAAGATGAAGTGGTAGCATTTGGCACAAAATGGATGGACCTCGAGGTGATTATGTTGAGTGATTATGTTGAGTAAAATCAGCTAAAAAGTGAGAGAAGTCTAATATTTTATCCTAAATGAAAACTAAAATTAGTATTGTGATGTAATAAGTTACATTTAAACTGGCATTGCCATATACTGTTTATAAAAAAAGGAGTTACCGTTTAATGTGGTTTTTTCAGATACATAAAATGAGAAAGATGACTTAGTGTAGATAGGAATGTAAAACAAAATGATAAAATTTTCAACTACAAAATTTAGAAGACTTTGGAACTAGACTTAGGTTTTCTACTTGACAATAAAGTATATCCCGCCTGGTTCCCAAAAGGAGCTAAGGTAGCTCATGAAGAAACACATAATACAGAAGCACGGGGAGGGGGTAGGATACCCAGGCAAGCAATCACCTCCACTTCTTCCTGCAACAGATTAAAGAATTACACTGGTAGACCTCAAAGATCCTGTCTACACCGCAGAACCAAATATGTATTCATTAATTCAACAAACATCAAGGACACATGATATTATCAGACAACTCACCCACTTGTGGGACTCAGAGGACCCTCCAAGGGCCCGTAAACTCTAGTTTTACTCCTGAATCCACAAGCACTAAGGAACACATCATCCCAGGTCACATGTCAAGGATATTTTTCTCAGCTCTGTCTCCTCAATAACAACCTCAGATTCATAGATACCAGGCTTAGATCCAATAACTTGATTTAGAATTGCTTCTGCATTAGCTATGGACATAAAAAAGCCAACCATTGCTGAGGAAATTGTGGTTATAGCATTTAAAATTTATAACTAAGCTGGAACACACTTGGAACTAAGATTTCATTTTCAAATCTTGTCTTTATAATCTAAAATAGTCTTGAAAGCAATGATTAGATCACACCTTTCTTTGAGAATGTTTGGTTTAAAGTAATAAGCATCGGTGCTTCTTTAAATTCTCCATTGTAGGGGGAGAAAAAAAAAAACAAGAAGATTGATAGCCTTCCTTAACAAAATGAGATGCAATAATCAAATGATAAAAAAGAAATCTTGACAGTTGAAGGCTAAAAAAGTTTACTCAAAAGCTGCTCTCCTCTTGCAGTTAAATATAGAAAAAGGCCACATATCTAAGTGCCCAAGAGTGTTCCTGCTATCAGCTTGTCTCTAGAGAGTCATCAGAGATTTCAATTTAGACTGTGCTATTTAGCATCTGTCTTGTAGAACTGATAAAATGCCTGAGTGACTGAGACAGCTTGGCTAATACACTGTCACACCTAACTCTAAGGCCAAAGAAATGAGGGAGCTAAATGTAAAAGGAGAATATAAATGGGTAAGAGTTTAAAATATATTCTCTTCCTCTTACACCTTTAATGTTGAAAGCATGGTAAATACATCTGAACAGATATCTTCAGCATCTTGCAACAGAGTTATTTCGAACTGAATAATTAGAGCAAAAATGTTATTTTGTATATGTGAAGAGACTATTGCCACTTGCATCTTACATATCATGAATATTTTAATAGAAAATTTGAAAATTCTTGTGTCTAATAATGCAAACTGATATTCTGAAGAAAGAACTAGCTATTTCGATGAAAACAATTTTTAGAACTGTTTACAATAAAAGATATTTATTTGGGTGGAAAAAAAAAAGAGTTCTGCTTTAGCATCAGTCTACTGGCTCCCTCTAAAATAAAGTACTTTGAAAGTTCATACAACTTACGGAGACATGAGGTACTTTATAATTAATAAATGCCATGGGCCAGATAGTAACTAGAAGATAATATAATCCCAAATGCTAGGTTAGACTTTGATCAGTCTGGGATTTTCCACAACAGTTTATTCAACCATGAAAGGAGTGCTAAGAGGCCTCCCTGGTGGTGCCGGGGTTAAAGGCTCAGTGTTAGCAAACTGTCAACAGCCACTGCAGCTCGAGTTGGACGTCTGGCCAGGGAGCTGACCCACAGGGCGCAGCAGACGCCCGCTGTCTCCCGCTGCTCCCCTCTGCAGTGTATCTCAGTGGATTGGCCTGTTCTGCTCCCCATTCTGTCTCTGGTGAGTCCTCTCACCTCTCACACCTCTGGCCTGTACCCCAGTTCTACGCAAAAAAAAAAAAAAAAAAGAAAGAAAAAGAGTGAGCGCTGGGCTGTTTAGCAGAATGTCCATGGCAACATTATAAAAGGAAACGAAGCAAGATCCTTAAAAGGTGGAATGGGGTGATGACGACAGCACTTCCCCACAGGAAACGCAGCTGCAGCGTGAAAAGTCAATGAGCTACAGGTGGATGGGAGGAGAGTCAAGGAAGAGCCTTGTGTTAGGAGGAAGATCAGCTCCCGCCCCTCAGTTTGGGGTTCCAGAGAAAGCTGAACTCAGCCTCTCCCCACCCGACCCCACCCCCGCCGCCCCCCTGTGTAATCCTCATCAAGGTCTCTGGGTGCAGGGAGGTGCAGACTCCCGTGGCCCTGCCCGCCGCCTCCCGGTTCCTACACTGTTGTGCACGTGCCGCTTCCTTCCTTTCTGGGTTCGAATCGAGGTCACATTGCATTTTGACATAATATAAACTTCAGGGTGCATCGTGTGGATCCACATGTAGGTGCGTGAGTTAAGGCCACTGCTGCAAATCCAGTTCGATCCTTCATTTCCTGAACCCGGCCCGGCCTCCTCATTTACACTGTAACCCTCTGCCGGCGCCTTTGGTCCTCAGCCAGATCTGCTCTACCTGCCAGCTGCCTTGGAGTGTTGCCCACCCATTTGGGCTGAGAGCTGACACGGCCCTCAGAAGGCCTCCTGTGGGTTATTCTCTCTCCACACCCAGCTTATAGCGCTGTGACTTAACCTTGCGTCCAGCTATTCCATAGGCCCCTAGTTCCCCCGCAGAGAATCGGCCCTGCAGAATATCTCAGCCTCTCTGGTTGTCCTTCAACGATCTTGACCTGAATCTTGGCCAGCTGGTTACTCCGAGGTCTATTATAAAAATTAAAAAAAAAAAAATGCAGCCCTCCCTAATTCGAACCTCAAGTATCCTTTTCCAAGGCCATCACCTGCTCTCTCTCTTGCTCCAACTTAGTCCTAACCCTCAAACCCGAAACCCCTCACCCTTCACAAGTCCTTATTCCCTCCTCTGCACTTCTCACCGGTCAGTCTCCCTGGAGCTCGTGCCCAGCTCCTTTAGGCCTGTCTGGGTTTCTCGTACTTTGCAAAACCTTAACACTGCCTAGATCAAGCTCATCCAGCACTCTGTGCACACCTGTGAGGGTGCATGTAGCTGGCGCAAAACCTCCAAGCCGGCAGTTGATAACCCTCACCTACTCCTGTCACTACAGCACACACATCCGAATTCCCTTCACTCCGCAAACCTCTAGCACCTCTTCATCCTCCCTCCCAGCGCAGGGTCTTGCTCCTATTCGCTGAAAACCAGAAACAACAGAGAACTCCCACTGTATCTATGCACAGAACAGCCACTGCAACAGACGCTGCCTTCCTGCCTGTGGGTTTGGGCCCCCTGCTCCTGCTTCCAGCTGCGACAGACACCCCCAGGTGTGCAGCACAATCCAGCCCTTCTCCTGGTTCACCTTCTCAGGCAAGCTTTCCTTGAGCACCCCTGTTTAACACTACACATTAACCTGCACCCCCATAAATAAAAGGGATGCTATTTATTTTAAATGATCTAAGTCCTAGCAAAAGCACCATTTGACTCTGGCCCAAATGGAAAGGGAAGACAAATGTGACATTCTTTCATTTATTAGATGCCAATTTATTGAAGATTTTTTAATTTTTTAAAAAAATTTATCTATGCATACAAGAACTGGGGTACAGGCCAGAGATGCAGGGGTGGTGTGTGAGAGGATTCACCTGAGACAGAGCCGGAAACAGAACAAGCAGACTGACTGAAATACACTGCTGAGGGGAGCAGCGGGCGAGACAGGAGAATAGAGGTCTGCCTTGCCATGTGGGTAGCTCCCTGGCCGGCCGGGGATAAAATTCGTGCTGCAGAGGCTGCGGATTGCTTCATAGTGTGGTGCTTGACCCCTTGCGCCACCAGGGAGGCCCTATTGAACATTTCTTGTTCTAGTTCCACGCATGCAGCAATGACAACAGAGACAAGACTCCGCCCTCTGGAAGTTTACATTAATAGAAGGAACCAGACCCTCTATAAATACTGTTTCACTTTCTTAGATAATAACAGATAAAAGAAGACACTGTCCTGACATACTCGAAAATGCATATGCAAGTGGGGGAGGAAAGGAAGAGGCAAAGACGATGCTCAGCCCTGGAACCTCAGTGCTGATCTTAGCGCGGGGAATGCTGAGAGAGCTGGGAATGCAACCTGGGTGGGGGGCGGGGGACTGAAAGTGTCTCAGAAACCTCTGTGTCCCGTGTGGATTTTAGTCCCGCAACACACACACAAGCACAACCTAAGTATCCACACAGTCATGACTGCTTCTCAGCAAGTGTCATACTCTCCATAAAATAGAATTTGAAGTGTGTGAAATTATAGGTACCGTATATGAAAACTGAGAGCAACATGCTAATTCTTCCTGACTATGGTATAATCCAGGGGAAGAAACACCCGTTAGAAATATTACATTCATTTACACTCATAAAAAATTCTACTACCTCCTGAAATATGTATTTTGCTCTTTTGGGAACATTTCCTGGACAACACACAGTCATACAGGACGGAGGCTTTATCAGCGATGAATCTTGTCATTTTGCCAGAACTATCTAGTCAAATGTAACTCAATGCTTTAGAAGAACAAAGTAATTTAAAAGACTTATTAAGGATTTCCTCCAGCTTTAAGTTGTCTTTTGATACATAGCAGGATCAACACTGATCTAGAAAAGACTCCTCTTAGAGAGGCCTTAGTGTGTTAAAGCACCATTCTCTCACAAAGCAATTTATATCCCCAGCCTACTTAAAACTGTATAATAAATTTTGTGGAGAGGGAAAATCAGGTTTACAGGGTACTGGGGAGAGAAATATATATATATGTTAAGAGTTTTAAAAGGCCATGCAGATGATTAAGGAGCCCAAAAGATTGATTTATGAGGAAAGAATAAAAGAATTAACTTTATGGAAAGCTAAGGGAAAAAAAAAATCTATATGAAGGGGAAAAAATTCTTTGATTTGTTATAAAACGTTAGAACACTTCATTAGGATATTTAAAGTTCGACTTAGAAAAGAAGAGACGATAAAACGCCTGGGATGTCTCTGGACAAGCATGTCTGGGCTACCGAGCTTGAACCAGAGATATTTTTAGGCCCAGTCCTCAGGCAGCACATCTTTGCCAACTCAGGAACATTTCGTGCATGCCAACTTATACCAAGAAAACAAGATTTTCACCAGTGGCATAAGATCTAAAAACACTTAAACATTTAGTACTTTAAAACTTTACTTGTTAAAAAAAATCAAACGAAAGCGGACTCTGCACAGAGAGGACAGAATGGCTGCCCCTGAAGGCCCAGTGACTGTATCTTTATGTCGGTCTTGGGAGCCTGCACAGCATGGCTGTCAGAGGCAGGTTTGTGGCAAAGTGTTTGCGCCAAGAGTAGAGAAAAATGCAGGTTTGGAGGACGTGGTCCCCATCATGCTAGGCCATACCTCAGCTCTCCTGAGCTCTGGGTCTCTGAATGAACGACACTCTGGCCGACCCTGTGGGCACAGTTGTCCTACCCAGGCGATCTACGGGAAATAATTAATGTGCATTTATAGGAAATTATTTTCTATTGAGGAAGTACAAGAGTCTTAGAAGAAGAGTCTAAATTAATGCCGGATGCCATACTGAAAGATAATTAAAGTCGTTTATGTAAATTAATGCATGGTATTCATATGATTTGAAATGAATCTATTTAATTTTCAAATAGTTAAATATAATGATGTGAGAAACTCATTCTACAACTTAAGCAAGAATAATTTGAGACAGAAGACAGGTCCTTTCTATCTGTGTAAAGAAAAAGATGGTCCTTAGTGAAACTTATTTCTTGAAAATCAACATGATTGTGGATTTTTATGGTGATGTTTGATTTTTCCCTTCAAAAGATTAGCTGTTGGTTCCTTATAAGTAATAGGGTATGTTCAAATATTTGACATACAAATACAATGATTCTGTAAAACTAAAAAATATTTTTATATTTTATCAAGACTTTGTTACCTAGTGCTATAAGACTAACAACTGTTTGACAGAAATATTATACAAATCATAATATTAAAACTCAGTCAAGATTTAATTATTCTTCAAATTTTTCCCAGATTTTAAGAACTCATTCTCATACAATGATCAAAAGAAAGGAAAAATATCTTTTCTGTTTTTTATATTTCTTGCAAATAATTGACCTATCTTAAGCCTAGCAATGAAATAAAACGTCAAATATTTATTTTGGTTAATCTTTTAAAATTCTCATCTCAAAATTTAAAAAATCAGGGGAACTCATCCAACATGGAGATTGAGCACATTTTAATAAGTTTCAGAGATATTAAAAGACAAGTACTTTACACCTCCCTGCCCCACAATATTGAGGTTTGTATTTTCCTTCTACTGTCTTGGGTTGCTGATATTTAAAATATTTTACAAAATTAAAAAACATGGAGATATATGAGTGTGGCTATATTGGGCTACACACACGTTAGGCCTTCTGCTTGCCTTTTTTTTTTTTTTTACAAGTATTTAGAGAATTTAGAACCTTAAAAAAAAAAATCCCCAGTACAATTCCATCAATCAAACATTAGGCATTAATCTAAGAAATTTGCTGACACAAGAAACAGAAAATGCTCGCCATTAAAGACTGCCAATATTTTGTACCTTCTCCACCAGGTAATAAAACTCTAAGTACAGAGAACATCAGCAGGCAATAAAATTGGTTAGTCTTCCCCGTCTGAGAGGGCACAAAATAAAACACAATGAGTGACCCATAAATGAATAACCTAATATCAATCACTTCTCTGCTATTATGCATAAACTATGGGCAGACCACACATTTATTTTTTTTCCTAATATAAACTAGTATTCACGCCTGAAATGTCAGTATTTCTACTTTTAATACTGCTACTCTTCTGTGTCATTAAAAACATCATTTGGAAATTATGCCCAATAGGAATTTTATTCTACACTGTGTTGGACGCTTTAGTGAAGCACTTCATTTTTTTCAATGAAGTCTAAGTTAAAACTTATTTGATACAACGCAATTGAAAAAAAAATGTTCATACAGAATTTTGAACAATTCACAAGGACGATCTCCAACCTGATAAAAAGTCAAGAGAAATTCAACCACAACATTAGAATTATATTAATGCCTAAAACATTTGCTACTATTACAATCAAAACCTCCCGTCAACTTTCACTGTGTGAAACCCATTGTGGGAAATCCTGTGCTGCTTCTGATCAAAGGTCAAAGCAGTGGTCGCTGCCTGCGACTCGGCAGGTCACCCCGGGTGCCAGCCCCCTCGACCCCCAGCCTGGTCTTCCTGGTCCCAGTGCTCCTCTCCGTTAAGTCAGAAGGTGGGAGAGAGAGCGGATGTTGCCTTGGAGGGTGTGCATGGGCCCCTGCGAGGATGACATACATCATCCACACACATTCTTTGGGCTAAAATTCTGTACAACAGCCACATCTAACTGCAAGGGAGGTGGGAAATGCAGCCTGGCCCTGTGTCCAGGAACATGAGAAAACAGACTTTGGATGGCTCCAGTCTTTGCTAAGTCCACCGGTCTCATCTTCAAATCTCCATTTAACTCTTCTTTTGACCCATAGACCATAATAAGTCCCCACAGACGCCCCAAAGTCCACTCCCAGCACTGTGTAAAGCTCAGAGTCGAGGAAGCCTGAGTGATGATACTGTCGACTCAAGAGGCATCTTGCCCGCCCTTCTGTACCACAACAGTAAACAAGGCAAGGAGAAAAGAGGGAGTGAGTCCCTGCAGGAAGAGGAGTGACCCCGCTCTGTGATGGCCGAGGGAAGCACACACACTCTGTTACTGAGCCTCCCAAGCACCCCAGGGAGATACCATCTCTGAGCCATGGGTCTGCCTTCCAGGTTTTCAAAACTGATGACTTTTTCAGGCCTCCCTGGTGGCGCAAGAGGTTAAGACACAACCTATGAAGCAATCCGCAGCCTCTGCAGCACGAGTTCGATCCCCAGCTGGCCAGGGAGCTACCCACATGGCGCAGCAGACCTCTCCTGTCTCCCTACTGCTCCCCTCAGCAGTGCATTTCAGCAGATCTGCCTGTTCTGTTCCCCACTCTGTCTCTGGTGAATCCTCTCACCCCTGCACCTCTGGCTTGTACCCCAGCTCTTGTGTGCATACTTAAAAAAATCTTTAAAAAAAAAAAAAAAACCTGACAACTTTTTCATAGAATCCCAATAGTGCTCAGTTTTCAACCTGCTCTACCATTTTTCTCATAGCCTTGCTACCCAGTTGCTAAGCTTTTGCCATCTAGTTTTAGGTTTTTGTTATGGGATTATCCCATTCCAGAGCCAACTTCTAAATTTCTATATTAGGAAGACACACACACACACACACAAAGACAAAAAACCTCAGTAGCCCAAAATCATGACATCTAATTTCTTGATCACATGAACTCAGATGTCCCAGTGTGTGGTAGACTTGAAAATATAATCCTTCCACCTTGTGGACCCACCCTCCTCCAGCTTCCCAAAGTTCCTTCCCTCTACACATTGAGACTGTGAGATTATTTGAGATGACCTCAGGTGGGGGTTTTAGAACAAAGCCTTTGAGTGGTGTCATTAGCTAGGTCTTAGTTATAAGGCTAGGTTAATTACAGGGAAAGATGGAAACCAGTCAGAAAGAGGTTTGGTGAGATCCCGACACATCTGTCAAATGAAAAAAAACAAAGTCCCGTTGAAGAACAAAAAGGCTTGCAAAAATTCAAATCATGTTTTTCTGTGGGAAGGCTCAATATTCTAAGTTCTCTATTTTCACTGAATTAATCTGTAAAGTCAATATAATTGTAATCAAACTAATGAAATGACTAATGAACTGGATCAAATGATTTCGAATTTATAATAAAGAGTAGAATATTTTAAATATGACAAGAAGGTATTTGAAAATAAGGGACGCTTGTATTCAATCCACATAAACCTGTGAAGCCCTTTTCTTTGAGTTAGTTGTCTGAAAGTAACTGACATCAGCTGTTGGTGTGAGCATAGAGGAAGTACTTAAAACTATGCTCGGTTAGAGGGACTTCAACCCAGTACAATCCTCCTGGAGGGGAGTTTGATAGCAGGCCTCAAAATTTACGTTATCTTCCTTTGACCCAGCAATTATATTTCTAGGGATTGATATTAATAAGATATTTGGCAAATTCACAGAGATAGAATTACAAGAATCAGCTCACATAGCATTTTAAAATAGGTAAAAAAAAATCTATTAAATGCTACTAATACTGAGGATAGTTAATACATTATATCCTTAAAAGTGGAATTCTAAACCACTGCTGAAAATTATAACATGAACTAATTATTCACATAGAAAGAAGTGTCAATGCATAGTGATGAATGAAAAATAGCAGGTATGATTTCATCTTAGTAGTAATATGTAGACGTGTGTGTAGGGCGAGGAGAGGAGTGGAGGGAAGGGGAGAGAAGAAGAGAGAAGAGGAGGGTAGGGGGAGAGAGGGAGATTGAGAACTTGTAGAAGAATGTCTGCAAAATTTCGAGAGGTATTGTAGTCTAAAAAGAACCACTCTTGTCCCAGTCAATGGTTGGCCAGAACGTGGATGTGTTTTATCTTAGTGGGATGGTCCTATTTTGAAATTGTGAATTAGGTTGACTCAAATGTCCCTACTTTTATTTGTATCAAATATCGCTTCTGGTAAAAAGAAATACATTTATGTTTATCGATATACTCTGAATAAAATATGTATCCTAACGTTCACCTTCTTTACATGTTCCTGTTATTCCTTTCATGTCATCAAACTTTAGCTTGTTTTCTAAGTAAAGCAATATGTCATCAATTCCCTAAAAAATACTGTGTGGTTATTTCTGCATATGAATCTAGGTGATATTTGTCTTGTGTAAATTTCAGTTGACGTTTGTAGCGAAACTATTTGATATATATTTGGACGCCATATCTGAACTTACAATGTCATTAAACCATACAAGCTTGAGTTTGCTGAACTGTAAAACTGAGATAACAAAGTCTACCTTAGAACTTACAAGGATTAAATTAAATTATTGAAAAGCTCTTAGCATTTCCATTAATATTAATTTAAAAATATTTTTCCTAAAATGTGCTGCCATAAAAGCATTTGACAAAATTATTTCTGGATTTACACAAACTTTGGGATAAAAATTTGGTATCGAAAACAATTAAGTTGAGGTGGCTCATTTTTTCAGAAAACTTTTTTTTTTTTTACCTAAAATTTCTGTTAACTTGGTAATTCAGCAAAGTTGCACAACCAAATACTATAAACCACAGATGTGCATACACAGATGTGCTATAATTACTTTAACCTTGTGAAGCATATGGCATTAGAAATTGACTTTTAGAAAAAGTGCTGTTGTACAAAGAGAATCTTCTGAAACTTGAATTTTCTAAAAGTAATAGTGACTAATTTACATTTCTTAAATTTTCCTCTCTAAAATATGGCATTATGCCCTACTCAATATATTTATTTCTGAAATATATTTCAGAAAAAATTATTTGAATCAACACAGTTCAAATCTTTACTAATAGTGAGTTAGTCATAATTGCATCTCTTCTGCTCTTTTACCTATTTACACTTTAAATCTGTAATTTATCATCTTGTCCACTCAAAATAATGTATATTGTTGCTTACACCCTTGATTCATTCACCTGCTAATGAAAAGTTGGGTATACCCAGAATATGTTCTCTCTTGATCGATGGAATAAAACTTTGGGATAGAAAACTCTGAGTTAAGTTGTTATGGGTTTTCCAGAACAAATTTTTTACCTAAAATTTCACTTAATGAGGCAATTCAGTGAGGTTACACTGCCAAATACTATAAACCACAGATGTGCATACACAGGGCCAGAGTTATCCCAAGGTTCACTCTTAAAGAGTGAGTATGCCAATGTTGTCTGATGGAATGTTCTATCCATGTCAACCTGGCCCAGCAGGTTGTCAGTGTTGTGGTGTCCATATCCTTACTCATTTTCTGTCCATTCTTCTATTTGTTCTTGAGGAGTAGATGTTGAAAACTGTGTCATTGTGGGTTTGTGTATTTCTCCATGAAGTTCTATCAGTTTTTGCTTAATTGTAGACTTATGTCTTTTCATAAACTAATGCCTACAGTATTATGAAATGGCCCTTTTTATTCATGATGCTATTCTCTGTTATAATATCTATATTAATTAGCTTTATTTTAACTGGTAATGACATATCACATATTTTTCCATCATTTTAATTTTACCATATTTAGTATGTCTTTACGCTTGAAATAGGTTCCTTAGAGGCAAGGCCTACTTGGGTGTTGCTTTTAAATCCAATCTGATAATTATTGCCTTTTAATTGGGGATTTTGAGTCATTTACACTTAATATTATTATTGATATTGGTATATCTATACATACATATTGCTTTTATCTTTTTGTTCCCTTTGTTTATTATTCCTTTATTATCCATTTCCTGCATTCCCTTTCACTATTTGACTTTATTTTATTATTATGTTTAATATCCTCTTTTTGGTATATTAGCTGTAATTACTTACTGCAATTTTAGTATTTGCTTTGGGGTATAAATATTTTTAATTTATCACTGTCTACGTTCAAGCGACTGCATACTATATATCATGTCTAGTATGAAAAACCTTCCCAAAATACACCCCCTTTGCTCTCCTTTGAGCCTTTATGCTATTGTCGTCATAAACTGCAATTCTATATATATGCTGTAAACCCTATACTACATTGTTATTTTTTATTAAAACAGATTTATTTTAAAGATCTAAAATATATAAAAATATTAGCAAATCTCTCATCAGAGAAATAAAACATAGTTACTCTCATAGCTTGTTCTTGGAGTCTTCATTTCTCTTTGTAGATACAGGTTTCCTTCAGATTTCATTTTCCTTGTGCTTGAATGTTTCTCTTTAACATTTCTTTTAGTGAAGTTCTGCTGTTAAGACAAGTTTTAAACGTGTGCATGTCTGCAAATGCCTGTAATCTACCTTTATTTTTGAAAATAATTATTCTTGAAAATAATTCTTTACTTGAAGAATTATAGGTTGATAATTTTCTGAGTGCTTTAAAGACATCCTTGTGCTGTCTGCTAGGCTGCAGTTTCTCCATCAGAGGGGAAAGCTGGTGTCTTCATTCTTTTCTCCTTTTCACATTGTGTCATTTTTTTTCTAAGTCTGTTAAGGATTTTTTAGTTTCAAACAATTGGCTTATAATGGGACTCAATGCAGTTTCCTTCATGTTTCTTGTACTTGGATATTATTGAACTTCTTAGATTTGTGGGTTTATAGTTTTTGCCAGTTTGGGAAATTTTTCAATCAACATCTCTTTAATTATATTACCTACTACCCCTCCCCGTCACGGACCTTAATTACACCTATATTAGGCCACTTCTAATTGTCTCAGTTCATTATTAATATTCTTTTCAGTTTTTTAAGATTCTTTTTTCTCTGATTCATTTGGATATTCTACTGCTGTCTACATGGTCATTGATTATTTTCCTGCAAGTTCTAATTTGCCTTTAATCCCAGCCAGTGTTTTTTTTCTTAGACATTATAGCCAACTCTTGAATGGATTTGATCTGCTTATTTAGTGTCTCCACTAACCCCTAACGTGTTTCCTCTAATCCTTGGAATTTCTGAGTTAGTTTCAATAGATTTATCTTTCTCCTATTTTGGGCTGTATTTCTGTTTATTTAGTGTCTCCACTAACCCCTAACGTGTTTCCTCTAATCCTTGGAATTTCTGAGTTAGTTTCAATGGATTTATTTTTCTCTTTATTTTGGGCTGTATTTCTTTGCTTTGCCTATTTGGTAATTTTTACTGGTTGCCAGTCATCTCAGATATTAACTTTATAGATCCTGAAAATTTTATTATTCATGTAAATTTCTTGATATTTCTCAGGGACATAGTCAACTCATTTGGGATATTTGGGCCCACCCTGATCCTTTCCAGTCTTACTGGTAAGCTTTGTATGGCATCCCAAATCAACTTTTTGACTAAGGGTCATTCCCCTTAGACTGGGAGGACCCTTTGTGTTTTAACCAGTGTCCTTTGCATATTAGGTTTTCGATTAGACACTTGTGAATAGGAACCATTTCCCAGGGTGCCGAGTGCTGGTCACATTCCTTCTTCACCGTCCAGGCATTGGTCATTTGCCACATGGTTCGTTTCCTCAGACTCGTATATAGATCAGTACTCACAAACCACTTGCGGAGGTGCCTCTGCAGATTTGGGGGCTCTTTCTGTGTACCCTCGGGCCCTATCCTGTGAATTCTAGCTGATTTAATGGCTCTGATTCTCCATGGCCTAACCTTGAGGGACAACTGGGCTCTGCCTGCGCTCTTGCCTTGTATCAGCCTGCTTTGGCTGCCTAAACAGAATATCCTAGAACAGGCAGCTTAAGCAACAGAAGTTCATTTCTCGTGGTTCTGGAAGCTGTGAGTCTGGAATCACCGTGTCAGCATGTTCAGTCTCTAATGAGATCTTTTCTCCTGGCTTCTTGCTGTTCCTTCTGCAGCAGAGAGAAGAGAGAGTTCACTCTCTGGTGCCTCTTGGTTAAAGGGCACTGGTCCCATCATGAGTCAGGCCACACCCTCTTGACGCATCTAAATTAATTACCTCCCCAAGGCCTCATTTCCAAATACTAGGCTTTAGGGCTTCAAGCTATGAATTTCATGAGGGTGCTATTCAGCACAGAGCACACCTTCTGAATTAGGGCCTGGATACTTCCTCTTGGCAGCACATGAAGGCCATTGCAGAGCCCATCTCATTTGTTTCCCGTCTCTCTGGATCACGGGCTTCATTTCTGATGTCCAGTGACTGAGGTCTTACTGCTTCCTCTATTTTTCTGAATTGTTTCAGGAAGGAGGATAAATTCAATTCTGTTATTTCATTGTGACTGGAAATGCTCTACATGTTGTTTTGAAATCAGATGCAAAAATAAATAGTCTCAATACTTTTTCTAAGGGAAGAAAGATGGATTTTTCTCACGACTCTATCTTCTCTTTGGCCTCCGAGCTTGAGGATCCGTCCTTTGTGACACTGTTGAGATGGTTTACAATTTTGAATTCTGTACAAGGCTGTTAGAATGTTGGAAAAAGATTGATAAACTAGGGAAGGATCAGAGGAGTAAAAGGTAGTTTAAATAAGATGGAGAATGGATATATATATATATATATATATATATAGCTGGCTGAAAAGGCACACTATTGTAATGAAAATGGTTACTATAGTTTCAATAAAATTCCTGTAACCCAATCAAACCTGCACTGTTGATAAAGCCACATCCTTCAAGATGTAGAAATCTTTGCTTTATTTTTTCAAATGTCACATCGGGGCATCTGAGGCCAGCCCACCCCAAGGTGCCCTCTGAGCACCCAGCGGCCCGGGTATGGCAGAGCCTGTAGCTGATGCATTTGTTTTTTTGCCTCAGGACCCACGGCACTTCTGGTTCAGGCACAGAAGTCCTTGTGTGGGAGGGGTCAACCCTTGGAATACCTGCTAGTGAAGAGTCCCCTGAGTTTCCTGGGGACCTCAGCTTCAACAGCGCAATTCAAATTTGATGGCCTCCATAAAAGCAAGGAGTGTATTCTCCTGGACTTTCAAGTTTGTACTGAATCATTTTTACCATCATGTAACTAAAATATGTGCAGATAAAATGATCCTTGTAAAATGCCTAGCATCGTGCAGGATGGATTTTAAGTGCTTTATAGGTATTTGCTGAATAAACTGCAGAGAAACTAGAAACACAAGCCAAATAAACAACTAGGTAGATGCTCTTCAGGCTGTAACACTCGTGGAACCATCCAAGCAAAGCAGATTCCAAGAGGACACTTTAAATAAGCACAAGTCCCCTTTGCCTTCCACCAGTATTGGATGGGACAGAAGAAACCCGTGTCCGGGATCACGTCAGCAGTGCCGGCGGCTTTCCTTTCCATTCAGCACAGCTTTGCCACCTGTGCTGCGTGACAATTCAGTCCTCACATCCATTCTCCCTCTTAAAGCTACTGGAAAACCCGCGTTCGTGGAGCAAACCAGGACACCCTTCCCCTCAGCTGTGGCAAATGTCTATTTTACATATGGAAACTGTGAACTCAGGGAGGCCTGGGTGGAGTCTGTTGGCTCAGGTCTATACTTTAAGGCACAAGAGAGGGTTCAGCCCAAAGGATGTGCTCCCTGCACAGGTGTGAAGGGAGCAAGGAAGAAAGGGAGAGAGACAGGCCGGGAGTGGGTGGGGGGACAGGGAAGGAAGGAGGAAGATGGAAATGGAAGGGGAGAAACCTCCTTATGCTCCATCCGTTGGAGGCAAGCACAGGGATGGTGACTGTAGGGTAAAGAAAATGTCAGGCTTTTCTGCCCTCCCGCCATCAGGATGGATGATGGACCCTTGAGGTCCTGAATGCATGCCTGATGGCGGGCACCTGGAGGGGGGTGTGGGCCTAGGTGGATGGGATTCACCTGGGCTGAGACTGTGCTTTTAAGGGCAGCGTCACGGGGACGTGAGCAGAAGTCAAGAATGAACAGAAGCTGAGAGAGAAGCAGAAAATGCGGGAGAGCCCAGATAGAGTGAAGACTTGCTGAGGCCTGCCAGCCTCCCGGCCCCCCAGCACCCCTGCCTGCCATATGCCTGGTGAACCCCAATAAAAGACCTGCAAAAAACTACTGAGAACTCTGACTCCTCCTTTACCCAGTCTGCTGGATCTTAGAAAACCTGCACTGTGGTCCATTCCTGACCTTACAGTGACCATTCAAACAAGCTGCACTTGACGCGAATGCTGGGACTCATTTATAAGAGAGTCATCTTTTAAGATGCTCTAGAAAATGCTAATATTAAACTTCAGGTCAATCTCTAAATTAAAAGTACCGTACAGTATTTCTGTAAGAAATTTCATGCACTAAATAATAAATCTGAGTACTCGCAGGGATATACTTGCCATTTTGATTTAAAGATGGAGAACAGGACAGAAATTTCAAGAAGGATCAGGATTAGTGCAAATGTGTATAGAACTCCAAGCCAGAGAAATGGTTTTTGGTTGACTGAATGCAAATTTGATTATCACCGCAGAGGGATATGGCCCAGTGTAGGGTGAGGCAAAAGTTATCAGGCTTTTCTGCCCTCCCGCCATCAGGATGGATGACGGAACCCTGTGGTCCTGAATGCATGCCTGATGGCGGCACCTGGAGTGGGGTGTGGGCCTAGGTAGATGGGATTCACCTGGGCTGAGACTGGGCTTTTAAAGGCAGCATCACGGGGACACCAGTAGAGGCAGAGAGGCAGAAGCAGAATCACCAGAGGCCCCCAGAGAGCCCAGACAGAATGAAGACTTGCTGGGGGCTGGGAGGCCTGCCAGCCTCCCTGCCCCTCAGCACCCCTGCCTGCCGTGTGCCTGGTAAATCCCAGTAAAAGCCTGCAAAAGTCACCGAGGGCTCCAGGACGACTCGTTTACCCGGTCTGCTGGGTCAGAAAACCTGCACAGTGTCCTCCTGCCCCTACACCCGGGGAGACAAAAATCAAACACAAAACTTTTCCTTATCTTAGGCGTTGTCATCGTTTTACCTGACCGCCTAGAGGGTAAGCTGGGATGTTTAAAATTCTTTAGTAGGAATTTAAGGAAATCACATCTTGGTTTTCTGCAAGGATTTGCATAGATAGACGCAGATATGCAGTGGAATTAATGGGGTGGGAGCCCCAAGACCCATCACTGTCTTGGGCTCTTTCTTGAGACACAGACTCTTACCTGTGGGGACTGGAGTCCTGTCACCTCCACGGGGACGCTAGGCAAGGGCAGGTAGTTGGCTGCAACACTCGCCCCACTGGCCTGTCCTCTGGAGCGGGGACCAGACATCTCTCTGTGTCTGGAGTCCGTGCAGAATGCAGAGGCGGCTGGGGAGGGGCCTGCTAGGAGAGGTGGGGCGGGGGTGGGGGTGGGGAGGTTACCCAGGGCCTGCCTAGGCCTAAGGAGGACAAATGGAGAGGACGCTCACGACGCGGCCACACCTGTACAGAGTTGAGACGCCTAAAAGAAACTCCAGAACCACCTGAGTGAACAGCACCTGCTAACCAACCACAGGTGAGGGGAGTCTGAGTTTCCTTTTCATGTGTTTTTCCGTAGAAAACACCACCAGCTGTCGCGACGCCAGGCCCAGGGAACACAGAGCTGGTGACACAGAGCAAAGTGCTGTCCAGGCCTGAAAGAAGCTTGACTTTCATCGTGTTGATGTCTGGATTTTATTTTATTGATACCACTTGCTGGCTTCTTCCTGTCCTTCCTCCCTTAAGTCAATATTACATTTCTTACCTGACTGTGCATCCTTTACAGAAAAAGGGGTCTCCCAAGCACTGCCAGCTGCAGCCTCATGCCCCAGGCCCAGCCTGCCCGTAGACTAGTCACAGGCCGAGGTGGACAAGTCTCTCTTTCCTCACACTGGAAAGGGGAGGTGGACGGGCTGGGTGGTTTCTTAGGAGCTTTTTGACGTTAAGGTAAACAATCACTAGCATTAGTTCAGCCTAGACAATAGTATTTAGCTTTTGTTTAACTACATCATAGAGAGTTCCATGGTCAAGGCTAATTTGATATATATAAAACTATGTTAAAGTGATTCCAAAAAGAAATGGAAATAATTCATCACTGATATATCATAAAAGACACTGAAAAATATTTCTTTATTTCATAAGGAAATGTTTTAGTTTGTACTTTCATTTTAGAGATTGATCTAAAGTTCAATATTTGCACTTTCTAGAGCCTCTTAAAAGAGGACTCTTATAGGGCCTCCCCTGGTGGCGCGGTGGTTGAGCGCTGGGTTGTGAGGCTGCCCGCAGCCTCTGCAGCGCCAGTTCGATCCCCGGCCACCGGCGAGGGTCCCACAAAAAACAAAGAGGACTCTTATACCTGAATCCTAGCCTTCAAGACAAGTGCAGCTGAATAGTCACATGTCCACATTTGATGTGCACATAATTTGAAAAGTATGTGTATTGTACAAACTGATGTTAGCTTTTACAGTTGAACCTCTTCTCTATTTTGTTACGGACATTTCAAATAAATGATGTAATTACTTACAGTCATCAAGTACATAGCTATCAATTGATAGTCTTTTTGCAAAGCATATATCATTTATGCTTATAAATTTATGCTTATATAACACACCATATATGTTATAATGTATGATAAATACAGTAGATATCTGTAAAACAGTAGATATCTGTAAAACAGTAGATATCATACATTATAATATATATGGTGTGTTACATAAACTGATTACAATGAACAGTAGGTACACATCTACCTCTAAAACAAACTTCTTGTCAGACTCCTGAATGTTTTCCTCGCTGGTAATAAGTGAGCACAGAGGTCAAGCACAGCTTCTTGATCTTAGGTGAGTAAGTCCTGAGTCCCTGCTCTGTCCCCAGCACCATGGCAGAGCACCATGCCAGCCAGAGGCAGAGAAGAGACCGGATCTTATCTTTATGGAGCTCTGGGTTACTAGGGGAGATGGCCCGATACAGTAAATATAACACATTACTACGTCACAAATGACAAAAGAATGAATAAACCAAGGTTTGTGAATAGTGTGAGTGTATAATTAATTCCTATAATGGTATAGTCCTTACACTCTTATAATTAACAATATGAGTATAAATCAGTTCCCACTAATCAGACACATCTTATAAAGATTTATAAACATTCAAGGAAAAACATTGTGTTTCTTATCACAAACTATAAGAAAACTGGAAAGGCTTAAAAATAACAAAAGCCATTGTGGTCATAACAAGGGGGGGTGTAATTGTTTGGGGGATATAAAAATAAAATAAAATAACAAAAGCCTCTACGATGGTTTTTTCATTACATCAGAACCTTAACCCCCAGCATGATGTATGTGTAAATGGGGAACCAGAGGTCATGAAAATGGAGCCATCCTGATGGGAACTTAAAAAAAAATAAAGAGAGACGATCTCCCTCTGCCCTGTGAGGACTCAGCAAGAGGACACCGTCTCTAAGACTGGGAGTAGGTCGTCACCCCAGCTAATTTTTAGCTGGCACTCTGATCTCAGACCCCCGAACTCAGAACGATGAGAATGGACCTCAGAACAATGCTTATGCCACTCCGATGTGGGGTATTTATTAAAACAACCGGGGCAAACTGAAACAGCCCACTGAAGAGTGATAGAAGGAGATGTTTAAACAGGCTTCACACGGAAGATTAAGTGGGTGCAGAGGCCGCAGAGATCTGTCCAGACAACTGTCGTAAAAGACGCCTCTCTAAGTGGGACATCCCACCTTCCACCCATGCTGCTATTTCTAATTATTGGTTAAAAATACTATGCAGCTCTTCTGCATAGTATTATACTGATCAAACCATAGAAAAACTCTGGGAGCGCAATCCCCAGGAAGGACTAGCGCAAGTCTGTCCTGCTTCCTTCTCTCTGGCCCCCTAGTTAAGGGAACACCTCCAGCAGGACTTCATTTCCAAGGAAATGTTTCTGCCTAAACATTTAAACAGACTGTCTCCCGAGAGGGCCAGCTGCCTTTCGTTTTCTCCAGGTTGGACTAGAAATGATGTCACCAGAGTCCCTGGAGCCCCGGGGTCAGAGAGCAGGGAGGCCCCTTTGGCCCTGGGGCGCGTACTCCAGGGAACCCAGTAAACATATCTGCATTTGCTAAATGTTCTCTATTGACATCTACTACATGCAGAAGAAGAAAAAATGTGACAAAACTCAAATGAGTTTGTTAGCAAGCAGAATGAGAGGCAGCCCAGGAACCCCCAAACCTGCGGGTTCTAATGGGTTCTGCAATCCGCCGCATAAAAACAAACATACTCTCAGAGCATAAGCCGTCCATGGAAAAGAACCTGAATGCAAGTAGTGTGTGGCAGAGAAGAGAAAGGCTGTGGTTAAGGTAGTTCTCAAGGAAGCACCGAAGTCACCCATCCCCTGCGGGAAATGTGTACTCAGACAGGGTTGCCCAAAGCGGGGCCGCCGAGGCCCGGCAGCCAGCCACAGTCTAAGCACCTTCGTGGGGGGAATCACAGGGAAGGGGCAGAAGGGGCCAGGCAAGTCTGGGAGCAAAAAAGCAAAAGAACACGAGCCAAGACAAAAACTGTGATTGTAGCCTCCCCGTGGGTCTCTTTCTCATGTCTCTGTCCCTTCTAAGTGTCCCTTCCACGTCCCCCAGGCCCGGGCACAAGTCACAGGCCGAGAAGCCAGCGTGGCTTCTCCACGCCTCTCTGAATCCTGGGGCAAGCTGGGGTAATTAGGCAGCCTCAAGCACAGGACTTCAGGAGAGTGAAGGAAGACCAAGATCCTTAGGCGCCAACGCCCAGATCACAAAGCGTAACATCCAGGCAGGTAGCCAGGGCGCATCCGAAGGTAAAGATGTGGAGATGGAGCCCATGGTGGGATCTCCGGTCCCTTTCAGATTCTAGAAAGTTACCCAAAATCAACAACTAGCAGGAAGGCTCACAAGGGGCGACCCCTCCCAGACAGAAGAAGACTCTACCTGGGCAGTCTCTGCACAGGCTCAGGGCAGCACTCCCTCTGCCCACCTGGGCCTGTGCAGGTGCCTCTTCTCACCAACTCTCTCCTGCAGGGCAGGCGCCTCCTGCCTGCCCTTGACCTGCACCTGCCGGGGCTTCTCACTGACCTCCCTCAGCGGAGGCCAGTCTCCTCAAGGCCGCCCGCCTGCGACCATGCAGGCCTCTCTCAGCAAACCTGTCCCTTTGGGGCAGCCCTTCCTGCCTCCTGGTGTCTACGCAAGTGCCCTTTACTCTTCTGTCCCTTTCCCTAAAAAGCCTGCTTTTTAAATATAACCAACGTCTCTCTCGTGGAGAAACTCGCCGGGAAACTCACCGGGTGCCGCTGAAACGGGAGCTCTGGGGACACCTTTCCCAGAGTGACCCCAAGGACCCCACATTCCGAAAACCACATCATGTGCATCTGTGTGTGGAGGGTAAGGTAACAAGTGTCAGGCTTTTCTGCCCTCCCGCCATTAGGATGGATGATGGATCTGCGGTCCTGAAGGCACGCCCGAGGGCGGCGCCTGGAGTGGGGTGTGGGCCTGTGTAAGTGGGCACACCTGGGCTGGGACTGGGCTTCTTAGGGCGGCGACACAGGGACGCCAGCAGAGCGAAAGAGAACGGAACTACCAGAAGGGAGCCCAGAGTGAAGACTTGCGGGGGGCTGGGATCCCGCCAGCCTCTCCCCAAGCCCCCCGCCCCCCCGGCCTGCCCTGTACCTGGCAAATCCCAGTAAAAGCCTGCAGAAGCCACTGAGGGCAACAGGACTCTTCCTCTACCATCTGCCGGGATCACAGAAAACCTGCTCTGTGCCCAGGCTGCCTCTTGCGGTGTGTAAAGTGCCTGTGTGTGTGTGTGCATGTGTGTGTGTGTGTGTGTCTTGGGTACTTTCAAAGGCAAGCTAATCCCCTATCATGACAGATAAAAATCACAGCGAAGTCCTTTAAAGCTCTCCCGTTTTCAGGGGCTCCCGCTCTCCAACTGCAAAGCACAGACACCCTGGACGTTCTCCACTCTCTTCCCTCCACTGCGTCTTATGAGACCTCTGGGAACCCCGATAGCTGCAGAACCCCCTGCCAGTGTCCTTCCTGTGGCGCCCGCTCCCCTGTGCATGTCCCTTGGCCCCACTGCTACGGACTTTCGCCCTCCCCCTTCCACCGGGCTCTTCCCTCAAGGTCACGGTGTCCTCCCCGGGGCCATTCGGTGCTCAGTTCTCGGCCCTCAGAGAGACCACCCGTCTCTGGATAACCAACACCCAGTCATAATTCACAGCCCTTTGCCAATCCCTCAAATGCAAAAGGATTGCAACACAGATTAACCCACAAATTGGCTGCCCCCCACTTTGCTTTCTGTACATGCCCAGGTCTTTCCCATTCGATCATCCCACCCACATCAGTTCTTTCCTGGCCCCACACCCCCTGCCTAAATGCAGACCCCTCAGCCCCTTCCCTGCGGAGGCCTTATCTGCTCCTTCTTTGCCCCCAGCCCATTCCTCGTGTTCCTGCCAGGTGGACTTGGAAGGGACGGCCCCTGCCCAGCCCCGCTTGCTCCGGAGCCTCCTGAGTTTCCGCCCTTCTTGGCAGTCAAGGCTCCGCTTGGCGCCTGCAGGCCTTTCCTGTCCTGCCTCACAGGCTGCTGCCCAGATTGCAGTTTTTAAAATACTCCATTTCCTGTTTCAAAGATGATTCTTTTCCTCATTTCTCTAAGAATATTAAATGCTTTTCAAGTTTTATTTTGCTGTTATTTTTAAAAACTAATTTTAACTTCTCCCTCTGTGTTCAAAATTTTCCTCACATATCTTGTGATGCTCTATATCCGCTGTGTTTTTAGATTTCTTTGATCTGTCACCTCACTGAAGGGAAATGAGTTAATCAGGCGATTTTTCTTGCCTTCCAAGTAATAGCCCATAACCTTGAAATGTGATATTTTGTATTTTTCCCACATCCTGCAAACAGACAAGCCTTACATGCCAGCCAGGTATCAGTCTGCGGCTGTGGGCACTCAGCAGGGTAAAGGAGGCTGGGACGCAGCTGCCATCCCACCATTCAGGCTTGTGGTCTTTCTGTCTCTCTGCGCCTGCCTTCCTGTAGACATGGGCCCCCGTTTCAGCATTAAAGGCAAGTCAGACACCTCTAAGGTGCCAAGATTCTTCCATTTGCCCAAATCAACAGTGAACCTGTCCCACCTGGGATGGTTGCACAATATTCACTTACACCCCTGAAAGCTTTATGAAAAGTGTGCATGTTAAATCAGGCAATCTGGGCTTCCCTGGTGGCGCAAGGGGTTAAGATACAACCTGTGAAGCTATCCGCAGCCTCTGCGGCATGAGTTCAATCCCCGGCCAGGGAGATACCCACATGGCGCAGCAGACCTCTCCTGTCTCCCTGCTGCTCCCCTCAGCAGTGTATTTCAGTCAGTCTGCCTGTTCTCCCCACTCTGTCTCTGGTGAATCCTCTCACCCCTGCACCTCTGTCCTGTACCCCAGTTCTTGTATGCATAAATAAATCTTTAAAAAATTAAAAACAAATAAGGCAATCTTATGGGACATGGGAGTGGGAAGGCCTGTAGAGGGCGCTCTCACATTATCACCTGCTGCCATTTGCATACACTTGCCCTGGCCAGAGCAGAAGTGGGCTACCCTGGCCCTCCCAAGCCAGGAAGTCCTCTACTGCCCGCAACAGCTGTGCCAAGGGACAAGCTGCAGCTCAGCCAATGAGAAACCATGCCCACTGGTGCACACGCTCATCCAATGAGCTCTTGTTCAGAACATCCCCACCCGCCTCACCTTTTCACACATACGCGTCTCCCATGATTTTATTTTATGCTGTTGATTGGCTAAGCCAGATGCAGAGCTGGTATATCTGTAATTGCAATGCTTTTGGCTATTCTCAAAATAGCTCATTTTTTTGTAGTAAATCAGCAGCCCATTTTGCTTAAAGTAGACAACTTCCAAGATTGTGTGGCTCGCATAGTTATTCTTGTGCCTTTGTGACTTTATGTATATTTTTTCTCAATAACCCCTTTCTATTATTTCAGTGGCCTTAGTAAAAGACGGGGAATAAGTACATCTGATTTGATCTGTCATGCCTCAGTAGAAGCCCCATTATATTTTAACAATATAATTTAATTATTTACTGGGAACATTTGTGTTTTTACATCTTTGTGATTACCCACATGCCCTTCCATCTTATCATCAAATCCAAAATAGTACGCAAACAGCCTTTCAATATCCTTCTTCCATCTTCCCACACGAGAGGTAATTTCTCCTTCTGTGGTCCCCTACTGCAGTTTATTTTATTCTCCTCTGAAATTTGGTTGTTTCTATAGCTGTTCTACCCCCTGCTTAAAGGGCGGAAGAGGTTTCATTTACCACTGCCTGAGACACTGCCTCGTACACGTCGTGACGACGAGTATTTCATTAATAGCACAATAAAGTGAATATGCTATTCTTCAAAGCACTTGGCTGCCAATATGTTCCTGATGGTTATTCTCATCATTTTTTTCAAATCACTACCTACTTTATCTTGAGAAGATGCCAGCAGCTGTGAGTATCCATTATACGTGTTTCTCCTTTACTTTATTGTACAGTTTCATGCTAATTAATTTTAACATAATTTGAGGAAGGTGTACGCCAAGAGTACAAAAGAAATCTAGTCTCTCTGCTATTTCTCTTCAATGCCATTAACTCCGTGGGGGGTATGACAGTCTATGTTACAGACGAGAACACCAATCTGCTTGCACAATAATCACAGTAATCACCGCCTAGTTACATGTGCACACACAAAAACCCAGAAACAACTGTCACTTTCATTTGCTATAAAATCATAAAATGAGAGAAGCGTATAATCCTGTAAGAGAGATGGTAGGCTTCTAAAGTGGTGTGGGCGGGAACCTACTGTCCCTCATGACATGAGAAGATTATCAAAGTTCACACGTTAATAAGTATTTGCAGAGATGGATTAAATAGACTTTTCCTGGGGCATGGTGTCAAGGACATTCAACCCAATAATTCAAACTGTGATTTAGTAAAGTAACCAAATGGGGGGATGGTGGTGTCTCTTACTTTCAGAATTTATAATCTATTAACTTTTTAAAAGCTGAATGTATTTTATTTTAATTTATAAGGGATAGCAGAAAGAGTGGCTTGGTTATAAACTAAAGTTAGGTAGGGATTTCCATGTAAAACATAATGTAGCCTTTATACAAAGGTGACTAGGGAAGCTCCCGTATTTATAAAAAATTAAGTCTATGAAATTTAGTCAATAGAAAGCCATGCATCTGGGCAAGTGTTTCCTTTACCCAGAGATGACATGCATTGGCTAGGTTGTGGAGCAGTCTGCGAAATGGTTGCTATATTTGCACTTGTTTTTCAGGGTCTTTTATGATTATTAAAACATGCCTGTTAAGCAAAAAGTAGCATGAGGGATCAAAGCACACCCCAGGACAGGCTGTGTGTGCCACGGGATGAATGTGGGTATCACAATACTAGGAAAGAGGTGGCGAGGAATGATGGTGAAACAGCCAGTGTAGACCCAGGACACCAGGCAACATGCAGGAAGTGTCCACAGTGGGCCTCAGGTGCACCAAGATGAGGACACGTGATTGATGGAATGGGAGAAAGGAAAAAAATGGATGGTATGTGGCTGGAAAACTGAGCCAAATTTGAATGTGTTTTGGCCCCAGATTAAGAGAAAGTTTGGAAACTTCAAGAATGTAACAGCAAAGGAAAAATGCCTAGAGAGAAGGCCAACCACATGGCGTGGTTGGCGGAGACGCAGTTGCAGGCAGGGCTGCGTGGACTAAGGAGTGCTCAGCCAGGGTGGTGAAAGCCTCCACGGATGCTCAATTGCAATGCGGTTATTTTTGAAAAAGATACCTAGAGTGGAATACAGCACGGAGATAGTAGGGAGTTTGAAAGGTCTGTGTCCATGGACTTCAAGGTGAAAATCTGCTAGCATCGTTCCAAAATTTCTCTAAGAAAATGCAGAGGCTGTCCAGGTGGGAGGGGCTCTCCTTAGCTCATGCACTTTGAAACTGAATAGTTCCTTTGGGTAGGCCTGGAGTAGCTGATAGAAATTAAATAGAGGGGGGGATAATAAAACTGCTGTAATTTGATCATTTTGAAAATTTGTGTATAGAAGAAAAACATCTGGAAAATCCAGAGGACTAATACACTCTATGTAACCAACTGGAGTCTGTGGCGATATTACCAGCCACAGCTTCCCTATTAATACATCAGCGTGACACTTACATAGTGTAATTTTATTTTTTTTAAATCATTCTTTGCACTATCCTTTACTTCTTTTTTTTTTTTTTTTAAAGATTCATTTATTTATTTATACAAGCACCGGATACAGTCAGAAGCGCGGGAGGGTGAGAGAATTCACCAGAGCCAGAGCAGGGAGTAGAACAGGCAGAAGGACCGAAGTACACTGCTGAGGGGAGCAGCGGGCGGCAGGAGAGGTCTGCGGGCCATGTGGGACCCTCGACGGCAGCCGGGGATAGAACTGGCGCTTCAGAGGTTGCCAGCAGCTTTGCAACCCAGCGCTCAACTGCTGCGCCACCGGGGAGGCCCAGTGTAATTTTAGATTTAAAAGCAAATGGTCTTTTGGTAAGTTTTCCTAGTTAGGCTACTTGCAAGAAGGATAATTGCAGTGTTTTGAATGTCTGTGTTCCCCTAAAGGCCTATGTTGAAGACGAGGAGTTTGGGCTGCTTTGGCAAGTGAGCGCAGAGCCCCATGGGGACCGTGCTCCTGTCACAAGGCCCCAGAGCTCTGGGTAATCATGGACTCCTGTGCATTTCCTCCTGGGGAATGAGCACTTGTTGAGGGGTCATCTTATTCTTTTTTTTTTTTTTAAGATTTATTTATTTATTTATTTATACAAGCACTGGGTACAGTCAGAAGCGCAGGAGGGTGAGAGAATTACCAGAGCCAGAGCAGGGAACAGAACAGGCAGAAGGACCGAAGCACACTGCTGAGGGGAGCAGCGGGCGGCAGGAGAGGTCTGCGCGCCATGCGGGACCCTCACCCTGTGGCCGGGGATCGAACCGGCGCTGCAGAGGCTGCGGGCAGCTTTGCAGCCCAGCGCTCAACCACTGTGCCACCGGGGAGGCCCCATCTTATTCTTGAGGGAGCTTTAAATAAAGGGGCCTTCAAGTTTTATGGACTCGTGGGGTGGGGGAGAGGGAAGGGGTGAAAGCCTGGGAACTGTCCGAGTGGGGAGAACTTGGCTCTCGGTTTTCCCCCCTCCACCCCTCAGACGGCCTCAGAAGAGGGGCCTGAAATTTATTATGGGGTGCGCAGATAGATAAGGAGTCAAGTCTCAAATTCAAACAACATCTCACCCTGTTGAATCAAATAGTTCTAAAGGTAGGTATGCAGACAGACAGACAGACAGGTGACTGATAGATAATAGAAATGTGGATGATTGATAGATGAGCTCAGCCTGGTGCATGAGGACCCTGGGGCGTGGAGAAGGCAGGGCTGCTGGCCCAGCGCGGGTCCTCGCCGGGAGCGCGCAGAGACAATACGATGGCAAAGACCTTGGCCCACGTGAGGCCCAAAGCCGAGAGCCGTGGCTGTCCACGGGGCTGGGCCCCCGGGAGTCTGTACTGGCATCAAGGGCACCACCAGGGCATCTGCGGCCCAGTGTGGGATCTTGGACCCAGAGAAAGGCTCCGCAGAGGTAGTCGACTGTATGCTGACGGAGAGAATTGCAGTTCGGTGGTGAACTGAATGGAGGATGCGCAGATGTCTTCCCCAGGGATGCGCGCCCGACGCCGGCACCGTTAGCATGCACGGCTGTTCCAGGAAAACATGAAAAATAAAGGATCTATCAGAGGTAAAATAACCAGAAATAAGCATCTCGCACTGTATGGAAACGCGAAGAAGTGACTGGAAAGGCTCGACCTGGAAACACAGGAGGAAGAGGGAGCGGGGAGGCTGCCGGCCGCGCTCGCGGGGCCCCATCCAGGCCCCTCTCCGCGCGCACCCCCGGCGGGGCGACCCCCGCGGCCCTCGGCACCTGCGCGCTGCTCCAAGAGGTGGCCGCAGCGCCTGCCCCTCCCACGCCGGCGGGGTCCCGGGGGTCGGGTGCTCGCACAACGGGATGTTATTTGAGCATAAAAGTCAGCGAAGGCCCCAACGCGCCCCTCCACGGAGGACCCCCGAAAACGACGCTCACGGGGGCCGCAGCCACGGAGGCGCCACGTCGCGCGACCCCATCCACGGGGAGGCCCAGAACCGTCTCCACGGGACGGTCCCTCGGCGATGCCTCGGGCTGCCGGGCGGGCCTGAAAAAGGAGGGTGCTGCTCCCCGAGGTGCCGAGGTTGCTCACTGCCAGGCGGCAACGAGCCTCGACGGTCGTTCGAGGTGAGGGCTGCGCCCGCCTGCTGGGTCGGCCACTGCAGTCGGTGGCTTGTGTCGTGGGGGACCGACCGCTCAGCGCATCTGTTCAAGAACTAAAAAATACATAACACAAACCCAAGGCCTTGTCTCCACGCTTTACTTTAAAAGAGTTTATTTGCATCTGAAGAGGACAGCAGAGTTTTTAAAAACACATTCCAATAATTGTTCGTTTGATCAGAGCCGTAGACAAGAAGAGTCAGGAGCGAGCAAGAACCGAACTAGCAAGTTGTGCCAACTGGAGCTTGATCGGAAATAACACAGGGCTGCGCTTTTAATGTGAGTCAATAGAAGAAAAAATCATTATTGAAGTTGGAGCGAGGGTCTGCTGCACCCTGGTTCATAAACATGTATGTAAACACATACGTAAACACATACCACATACATAAACACATACGTAAACACGGCTGGCCTCGCCCAGGTGTGGAAGGAGCCACGAGTGAGCCCACGATGCTGAGGCTATCAGCAGTCGGGATGCTGCGATACTAATTTTCAGAGACCAGAGCACATGAATATCATTAGCCTCTACTATAATTTAAAGTAATGTTCAAATTGGGGTTGTGACTTTATGGTATGAAATAGTCCTTGACTTTCATAATTCTTAAGCACTTTCTTTTATCATTTTGCTGATGTATGTTCTATTTTAAAATCGCAAGGATAATGGATGTGCTTCTTCAACTGTAAATTAGGTTTTCTATCAGAGCCTTGTCAGAGCCCTGACAGGTGACCCTGCGGGGGTCTTGTCTCTGCAGCCCTCCTTCCCCGTCGGCTTCTCAAGGAGAGAGGGTCAGTCTTGAGGGAAGCGCGGGAGATGGTGGCGGAATCCCTCAGGAAACATCTTAGGACAGTCATAACGTTTACTGCCGCCATCATCATTTTATGGTCTCTCTAACAGCTTAAAAGCAGAGCTAGGCTTTGCTGTCACGTGTATTTTTATTAATCAAGGGCATTTAAAGTTTGAATGGCTATTGTAAATTTGAAAGTCCGGATACTTCTGATTTTTGTGAGGCCAGTCTTAAAATTTAGGGAAATAAAGAACCTACCACGATCATTAATTGGTTTCATGAAAACAGGACCTACTTGCACGTGACAGGGTGTTTGCAGCTAAATGTATTGTTTATTGCCGTAAAAAAGAAGACCTGGCCCATTTTGTGTAATTATAGAGATAAAATAGTGCACATCCAGGGTATAGTCGTATAAATACTTAACATCAGAATATAAATCAAGGTTACACTTTGCTGTAAAACAATATTGTACTCAAATCAATGAGTCCCTATCAGGATAAAAAGCAAAGTTTGTGTTTGAAAAATGCAAAACTAATCTGCTTCCTCAATTGATTATTCACTGCTCTATATGTGAGGTCGATTTTAAAATGTGCCATCTCTAGCTTACAACAGGACGCAAGTAGTAAGCTACTCACACAATGTAAATTAGTCTCTAGAAGGAAAACAACTTGAAATGAAGTCCATGGGTGGCCCTGTCATAGCAGCCCCATTGGGGCCCCAAATTTATCGTTTTTAAAGGTCTTTTGACAAACACCCGTATACTTCCACGTACTTCTGACCTTTCAGACTAACAGTCACTGAGCAGTATAAAGCAGAGAGCTTCGAGGCCCTGATGATTTCTGTCCTGGGCCTCTCCCACCGGCTCTCCCTGGTGGAGGCAGAGTCAATCCAAGGCCACCAAGGTCCTCAGGGGCCCCTCATCTGGGAGCTCTCCAGACGAATCCTCTGTGTCTCCAGAGGACAGACCATGCCTCCCAATGGCCTTTCCTTTTCCAGTGTTTCCTTGGCTCCGAGTAAACAGATTTCCTTTCCCAGCGTGTTGAGTCGTCCTCAGTTTTAAATGCCTTCTGGACGCGTCCTCCTTGCGGACAGTCCCCGGTGGGATGATCTCTCCTCCTGCTGCAGATCAGAGCCACGCTGGTCAAGCTTTGTGTTATTGCGTCCTCTATTCATTTTTTTAAAAGATTTATTTTTATTTATTTACACATACAAGGACACGGCCAGAGGTGTGAGCGTGAGAGGATTGACCACAGACAGATGGGGAGCAGAACAGGCAGACTGACTGAAATCCACTGCTGAGGGGAGCAGCGGGGAGACAGGAGAGGTCTGCTGCGCCCTGTGGGGAGCTCCCTGGCTGGGATCGAACTCAGGCGGTGGCTGTCGATAGCTTGACAGCATGAGACTCAACCCCGGCACCACAAAGGAGGCCTCTGTTCAGTTGTTGTTTACTGGGAACTTACTAAATGCCAACGAGTGGAACAACGGACAGGACAGCGGAGACCCTGCTTGAGAAAAGCTATTTACCAGCCTTGTTGCCTTGTATCTGTCAAGAGAAAGTAGGTAAGTTTCGTGTCCCTCAGATAGGCTTTTCAAATCACTAAGGGTTTTGTCTTAAGGAATTGGCTTAGCCCTTATAAATCAATTTCCCGACCTATGAGATGGAGAAACCTGAAACTGGTGCAGGGCTTGGCCCGCAGAGGAGGGTGAAGAATCACGCAAAACCCAGGCTGTGGTTTCTAACGGGAGCAAGAGCTTCACGTCGGGGGAGAGTAAGGGTGGATCTCTCGTCTATTTAAAGAGAATTACAGAGCGGAGAAAAAGGAAAGACGCTCTTTAAACACGTTCGCTGGGGTCCAGATCACTGAAGGGCAAACCAGCCATGGAGATTTTGTGCAACAGGCGCGCAGACGCTGCCTTTGGCCGCGCAGAGCGGGACGGAGACACAAAGCGGGGCTAGAAGTTTCTTCTTGCATTAAACCCAGGAGTGGGGTTTCTGAGGCCGCAAGTTGGATGAAATCTGAACCCCAGCGAGCGGGGCCCGGTGGCTCCCGGCCGCGGGAGGCTGGGTTGGGGGCGCGTGGGCAGCAGGCGCGGTGCCCCCCACCGCTCGGCCGCCCCCCCAGACCATCTGCCCCGACGGACTCAGTTTCCCACGCGCCCACCCGCCTGCGCCCCCACCGCCTCGTGCTTCAAGCAGCACGACCCGCCCGGCCGTCTCCCTCCTGCCCGCCCACCTGCCCCGGGTCGGCTCTGCGCACACCCCCGGCGCCCCTTCCAGGCGCCCCCACTCTCCCGCGGGGCTCCCCCGTCTGTGCCCCAGAGGGGAGAAGCCACAGCGCCCCCAAAGATCCATAACCCCGCACTCGCTGAGCTCCGATCCTCTCGCCTCGGTTCCTACCCCTTCTCCTCCGCCACAGCGCACTGTCCTCCGGCCGCTCTGGCCTTGCTGAGCCTCCGTCCCAGCAAAGCACCCCGAGCCCCGCGGCCGCGCCACCCCAGCCCGCACGCCCTGGTCCTCCGCGAGCCTCCCACGCCGGGCCTCCGGGGCGGAGGCTGCTCCCTCAGGCCTCTGCCCTCGCTGGCCCTGCCCGGGGTTCGCCCAAGTCCCCGGCCCGCCGCGCCCCTGCCGCGCCCCTGCTCGCTGGGCTGCTCGAAGCTCCCACGTCGGCCTGCGCAGGGGGGCCCTTCGGAGGCTCTTGGGCGGAGGGTGCAGGCCCCTTCTCTGCGGGGCGGGTGCTGCAAGCGGGTTCCTGGGAACCCCCGGGCCCCGCGGCTGGCGCCTGCACCTGTGCCCTTGGGAGGCCTGGCTCGCCCGGGCGGCGTCGGGGGCGCCGGGCGTCTGTCCAGCGCTTGGAGTCACCAGCGTGGCGGCCAGGCCGGGGCTGCAGGGGCACGGGCGGCTGGCTCACTCCTCTTCAAGTCGCTCCTCGTCCTCAGGTCGCTCCTCTTCACTCCATTCAACACCGAACTTCGCGTCCTCTTCATGGGATTGATTTGGGCTGGTCTGCCTCGAAGCCGCGGCCTTGCTGAGCTCTCCCTGCCCGCCGCTTCACTTTCCCCCACCAGAGGCGCCTGGAAGGCTCCCTCCGCAGACCACCTGCACAGGAAGGCCCGCCTGAGGCTTCCCTGGGGGCATCCACAGCTGACACACACACACACAGCCGCCCGAAGGCTTCGTTTCCAGAAAAATATTCCTGCGTTAGCCCTTTGGAACACCGTGTTAAACACGAAAATACCTGACGCTCCATTTATGTTACCATAGGCAAAAAGATGAGCTCATGATTAGCCATGCATTCTGTTAAGGGAAAGTTCAGAAATTCTAATTTTCTAAGACACTCGAGTAGTATTTTTACTACTTCCGTGCAGCCAACAAATATACGTCTCTTGTCCCCAGAGTATGTTCCTACCTGCCAGAGCGACAGAAAAGGCACTAGTTACCAAAGCTATCAGTAAATATGGACGAATAATTCCTAAGAAAATAAAATTTTGGAGGATATATATTATAAAATTCATTTAAATGGATAATATCCAACATTTCTCACCCTGTGTGTCCCTTCGGCTCTTACACTCACGGCCGTTGGGAGTGATCTGGAGGCTTTATTATGTATTTTCTCATTAACCAAGAATATTCTCAGAAACAGGGGGTGACATGAATATTCACATGGTTCCATAACCTAGAAACCACAGCTAGGGTACTCTCAGGTCCTCAGGTCCTAACTTAGTATCTACACTCGCAGGAAGCCTACAGGAAGCAGAAGGGCAGGCTCTTCATCTACAAAACCATTCTCACGCCTAGTAACGCCAATTTCTGGTTTTCTTTAATGACATCTGGTCTTAGACATTTTATAATTCAGCTCAGTTGCAATCAGTGGCGATCATCCAAGCACCTCTGTATTCCTGGGGGCTGTTTCCCCTCATTCAAAGCATGTCCTTCTGCCTGCTCTTCCCGTGGAAGTAATAAAGGAAAGTCCATGTCAACACATGCACAGGTAGCCTAGGTTTTGCTCAAAGGTAAAGGGCACAAAAATTTTATTTTAATACTAAAAAGTTTCCCTAATGCAGAGAATGTTTCTACATGTTGGGTTAAAAGTATGTCATTTTTTTCAGCAAAAGATACATATATATTATTTGAGTTCAAGACTTCAAAAAATGTACACTATTTTTCTTTTGGAAAAAATTATTGAAAATAGATTGTACATTTTATAGATACATGATTATTTTCATTTGTTCAAGGCTAAGGAAATGGTTTATTTTCAGGTTCTGGACACCAATATCCTCACGCTCATTATGAGAGCTCACTGATATGTAGCAGGCGATGGTCGTAGGGTTTTGAGTATGTTAGCTCAATTAATTTTCATGTCCTTATTTTATAGGTGAAGAAACTATGAAAAGGAAATATAACTGGCTTGGCATATAGAATGTAGAGCTGGGATTTCCAAGCCAGGCAGCCATTCTGTCATTCACATCCTTAATAACCACAGCACAGAGCACACCCACCTGCGATTACCTGAGGAGCCACACAAAGTACCACAAATATTCAACCAAGCGATCACATGGCAATGGGTGGAAAACTGGGCAACGCAAGGCCAGGATTTTAAACTCCTGCATGGAGGCTGAGCATATGATAAAGTCAGTAGAAAAAATGACACAAGTTAATGTCTATTTAGTCATGCACAAGCATCAGCTGAGTGCATAGCACAGGGACAGAGCTGGAAGCGGCTTTGCAAATCATACATGACAAATATCTCATTTTACAAAGAAGGTAAGAGATCGAGAAAACAAGGACATTCAAAACAGCACAGCATTCTGATGAGAAAGCTAAAAATATAACTGTACTACTTTAAAATGTAACCACTATCTCTTACTGTCTCATTTATACATAGCAAATATGTCATATTTATATATTGAATGATATGTTCCTTAATCTGTCAGTGACAGCTTTATTTTATTTTCTCCAAATACAGAGATACCAAAAAGGATAATGTGAAAACGGAAAATTAAAGGTCAGTATCAGTATCACTTGAGAACATAGATATAAAATTCATAAATAAAATATAACAAACTGATTCCAAGCATATGATCATCTCAACATACATAAAATTATAAAAGAACATCTAAGACATAAACTGTAGGCACACAGGAGTAGATCACTGCACTCACTTTATGAAAGAAATCTAAGGTAAACATAAAGATATATTACTATATAGTATATATACTATATACTTTATAGTAAAATACTGGAGCCTGTCTTTGTGGGAAGAAAGCATGAATGTCCACAATTATTTATGTAGTCAACAATGAACTAAATCTCAGCCCCACTCAGTAGACAAGAAAAATGTTCCATGATTAGGAAAAAAAGAAAGAAAATTTTTCATTCACATAGGACGTGATTATGTATGCAAAAAGTCTCAATACTCAACACATACATTATAAAAATAATAGGCAGTGGTCTCCTGAATAAAAACATAACTGTGTAAGTAAAAAATTAGAAGAGCCCCTTAAAAACCATACCGTATACATTAGGAACTAGATGTTAAGAAATATATGTAAGACCTCTGTAGAGCATATTCTCTAAGTTTATAGAGAGAAAGTAAAGGAGACCTTATAATTCAAGTGAATTATACCAATTTCCCGGCTTAGAAGATTCAATATAATGTAGATGCCCATTCTCACCACTGAGGTATATATATCACTGCAATTCCAAGCTGCATCCAATTTTTTTTTCCTCTAGAACTTGGCAAACTTTATATAATAATTTAAAGTTTATTTGGAAATGAAAGGCCCAAAAACATCCAAATCACTTCTGAAGAAAAATGTTGGCAAACTTACATCTGAACAGCAACATACAATGCAAAGTCATAATGAGCAAGCAAAAGAACAGACTACGGAGTCTAGAAACACAGCCAGACGGATACACACTCAATCTATGGCAAAGGTTACAGCAGGGAACTATGGAGTTTTTTCAAAAACTAGAGCTGAGTCAATCAGATATACACATGCAGATGGACAAAATGAGACTTGATCCTACTCCTGCTTACTCAAAAATAAATCCCAGGTGAACTGCAGAGCTATTTGTAAATAATAAGAGTATTTTTATAGCTTCAAGATAGGTAATGATTACTTAAGACCAAGAAGATACTAACCTGGAAGGAAAAAATGGATACATTTGACAAAACTGAAAGGAATGTATTTTGTTTACGAGGAAACTACTAATTGAGTGAAAAGACAAGCTGCAGAAGGGAAGGAGATATTTACAAAATATACAATCAAGAAAAGAACTAGAGGGCTAGAGAATGGGAGAGCTCTCCCAAGTTAATCATGAAAAGACAGGCACTTGATAAAAAAATGGGCAGATGTGTATAATGGGCACTTTCTAAAGATCTTTACATGACCAACTGACAGATGAAAAGACAATCTGATTACCAATGTGCGCAAGATGAATCTGTAATATTGTACTATGCACCCTCAGATTTGCTCAATGAAGTCTGACAACTGTGAATGTATACATACATATTTGCCAAAAATGCATAAAACACTTCTATAACACACATATTTGTCTGTCTCTGTAAAGGGGGAACTCCACACTGCACTGCATGCCCTTTTGACTCAAACTATGATTTATTACTGATTTAATTATGACCTAATGAAAAACAACAACAAAGTGTACATGATAGTATGTGCAGCCGGAAAGATTTTTTTTCCCCATGTTTTACTTACTGAGTAAGAAATCTAGTTTGCAAAATCAATTTTAGCTGTGCAGCAGGGTGCCCAGTACATGAAGGCGGATATATATTTTTGCCTGTGTCCCAGCTCTCAAAAGGAAGACAGGAACTAACTTCTCAACACACACGCTGTTGCTCCCTGAACACAACATGCTCAGTGGTTTCCAACTCCTGAAGGACAGGTTTCCCCTGTTATCCAAAGGAGATGAGCACATCCTGGCACTGAAGCATGGCAGGTGTGCAAGAGAAGCAGGCGTTCAAGTTGAGGTGTAAAGTTAAATTCCCTAGATTGTATAGTTTTGTAAATAAATGGCAAATCGATAAAATTTCATTTTTTAAAAAGTAGTGTTTTTAGGCAACCTTTCTTAATCTGAAGTAAAGAAGCAATTACCATTAAAGGGAATTATCTTTATAGAGAAATATTTTGAGTGTTCCAAGACCCCCAAAATAACCAACACTCAACACTGTTTTTGCTGTTTGTCATAAAAGCAAAAACCCTCTTTAGATTTCTTTAGGTTAAGATACAGGTTCTAATGTAGGCCTGTTGTAAAAGCGAAATGATGTGATGTGAACTTTTGAAAAGTGGGGGACACCCCACCTGTCTATAGTGAAATGAAATACCCTCGACTAGGATCTGAATAACTAACTTAGCCTCAACAACGCGTTAAACAGACAACAGCGTTGGGAGTATTAAGCACAGATTGTCTTTGTTCAGTATGTACAAACCCCAGCACACGCTAGAGCTGAGCAGGTCTCTTCTCAACTCAGGCTCACTGAACAGAGTGTTCTCCATCAATGGTCCTCTGCAGATTGGTTTCCCTTTTGTGAATCTTTGTTTTCCTATAATTTTTAGGGGATTGGGAATATTTTGTTTTAGACTTCACAAGTCACAGATACCTCTCTGCATTTGCTTTTGCTGGAGTCAGGAAACCAAAGGAAGTCTCCAGAAAGCTGGAGAAGCTGGCAACAGTGGAAATTAGTGCCGCTGGTGCATGTGCTGTTTGTCCTCACTCCCAACAGGTTTCCCTGCTCTGCTCAGGTCCCTTTGTGCTTCCTTCTTGGGGGTTCCTTCCTCTCTCCTTGGGTCAATCTTCACTTTCTCAATTCTTTTTGCAAAAAAACAACCCTTTCAGAACAAATGAGTTCATCTTCCATGTGGTAAATGAATGATATTGTCTTTCTGGGTATGATATTGTCTTTTTAGACCCTCACTTCTAGGCTGCATCTATTACCAGATGTTAAAAATTCTTTCTTCAACAGGATTTTTTACACAAGTTTTATGTCTTCTTGGTAAGTAGTTGAAATGTTTCAGATGATTAGCTTCTAAATAACTTATATTTTACAGTACTTGTTTATTTCCTATGATGTGCCTTGTAAATATGAATAAAATGGAAATGAATATTATTTTGCGTAAAAAAATTTTTCAGTATGAAAGCAAATTAAAAATGTAACAAAGACACTCAGTGTCAAAAAATCAATCTAGAGGATTAATACTGACCACAAAGCAGTGTTCTGGAGGCAAGCATTCTGGGCTTGGAATGTGAAAATTTTATCAATGCACTACAGAGAGTGATAGGCATTTAGGATGTCAGACAATTATGATAACAGTACTTCTACCACGTTTTTTTCTTCAAAAAGCAATATTCTTTTCCAGTTTCCACAGCAACCCAATCAATTTCTGATTACAAATGCAAGCAGAGCAATTTAGGCCCAGGCTAGGGAAAATGAAGGGTATATTTGCAGATTTAGAGACAATTTGAAATTTGCCAATATCACTCATCTGAGAGGTTGCATTTGATATTCACAATTAAGATAAACACTAAAAACTTAAGACAAATTTCTCAGTGCAGGTAAACCCCATTTTGTCAGAAATTCTGATTTGTCTTGCAAAGACAAAGATTTCAGCATGGATGTTAGATGAATGGTATTTAATTTTAGCAGTTGAACTGCATTAAAGCAGAAACAAACGACAGCTAGATACCAATGTCTAAATGACTAATGGGAACATGAATAATCTCTATTTGTTTTAAAGCATTTAGTTGCCAAATAACAGGCTAAAATACTTATATGAACTTGTTTTTATAGACCTACAACATGGTTAGCTATTATGCTAGCTTGAAAGTGCTTCCTAAAAAGTAAAAAAAAAATAAAAAAGTATAAAATTGCTTGAGTCTTATCTATCACCCAAATAAAAATAATGTATATGGCTTAAAAACCCTTTCACTAATGGGAAATCTTCAGGAGACGCATCTTCCTTATTGAATTAAGCGCATTTGTAAAGCAAGGTAAAGGCCAGTGAAGTGATTAAGCAAACACGGAATAGTACCTTGGTGACTTATAAGCATTACTATGCCTTCCTGAACACATAACTCACTACCACAAGTGGCTAAGGCATAAAGGAGAATCCTATAAAATCTTCAAAGATCTGGTTTATAGCACAGGCCAATTACATATTAGCAGATATATGAAAGATATAAAACTACCACATCGTGAACACTTACTGCATTTTATGTGCATGTTGCAAAGCACATGCCTGTGTTCACTGTACTGTCTCATTTACACTTTATGAAAACCTTCCGAAGCTTTAGTAGTGTTTTCATCTGCTAATGAAGCATTTAAGGTTTTGAAAGTTTAAAGCTAATGTATGTCACACACTGGCAGAGACTATATGAAGATAACAACTTTAATTATGACAAGCCACAGCACTTAACGTGGAAAGAGCTTCATAGACAGCGTAGGAAAGATTTTCTTAGACTTTTACTCTAGAAGCTGAAGATGGATTATCTAGTTGCAAATGCTGGGTCTAGGTTTCCCAAACAAAATGTCTTATCATATTGTAGTCAGGTTAAATCATTTGATTCAGAAACGATCTGTCCATCTTTGGCTAGGCTTAGAAATACATGGTGTAACTTATGATCCCACGTAATGTTAATGAATAAAATGACAATGTGAATGTCTAAGAAATAATTTTCTAAATGCTATAAAAGATTTTATTAGTTCATTATTGCAGTTTAATGTGCTATTCTTCAAATTTTCAAAATTCACTGACTACATTGCATATATGCATTTAGGTCAGCATCAAACTAGCTGTTGGCCCCAGGCGGAAATATCTTCTTGGCACTTTGTCAAGTATGAAGGATCCCTAGAGATATCTTCGGAAAAAAATAAACGAAAGCAGATATAAATTCGAGTTTCAGGTACAAGAAACTCAACAAATGAAGCAAAATGTTAAAGCACTAACTATTTCAGTTTTTAATGAGAAGTTCTAAACATTAATAAATGTTGGGTAACTTATAAGGGAGAAAGTGAATATGAACAAATGTAGTGGATAAAATTATGAAGACATCACTTTCATGATCCAGTGCAACAACACTTCAATAAATTCATATACTAGCTATATATTCACTACCATGTGGTATTAAATCAACAATGGGCATTGTCAGGTTATGACAACACTGCTGTTTACCATGATACAGTTTACACTTTCTAAAATAAGAAATAAGAGTGATTTTTTTCCTCTTTCTCTATGTAGTATTGACCTAAGAGAACAATTCTGATGCAGAAGCAGGCTTATACATATTCTAAGATCTTTTGAAGATGTGTAAGAGGACAAGGATGAACTTGTCATCTTTGTTATTAATGTCTTGTTCCAGCTGGGGGGCAGGGCTGACAAGTTGGGGTGTAATCCTTTCTAGTTCTTGACCACTGGGTGCAGATAGTCTGCTCTTGTGGTTAATCAAGAGAGAAAATCAAACATCCACACAAAGATGGGTGCACGGTGTTCACAGCAGCTGTAGCTCATGGCCATACCTTGGACACAACCCAAACTTTCACCAACAGCAAGGGGTAACTTATTCACTCATTCAATATTAACCAATATTTACCAAGTGCTATGTTCATACAAAGGAACTCATGTAGCAATAAAGAGGAATGAAGTACATACATGCAATAATATAGATGCACCAAAACAACCATGCTGATTGAAAAGAAGCCAGGATAAAAGTATATTCTGCCTGATCCATTTGTATGAAATTCTAGAAAATGCAAACTCATCCGTAGTGATGGAAGCGGATCACTGCTGAACTGGAGCTGGGGGAGAGGGCAGTGGAGTTATGGAGAGGCATGGGGCAGGGGTGCAGACATTACTATGACTCCTGTGATGCCGCCACAGTTGTGTGTGTCAAAACATACCTTGTTCTATCCATTAACATATATAATTTATTATTGGAACCCAGTGAAGCACTTCTTTTTAAAAAGAAATATTAACACAAGCTATTATTTAAAATAACTCTTAAAATATTTACAACAAATATTTAAAAATGGAAGACTGACCAAGTGTGGGCCTGTGGGGTGGGGGTTCAGACACAGGATGGAGATGGAAGGACCTGAGAGCCCTCTCCACAGCTTGCCTACAAACCTGTGTGTGTATCACACTGATAAACTTTTTTTTAAAGATTTATTTATTTACGCATACAAGAGCTGGGTTATAGGCCAGAGGTGTGGGGGGTAAGGGGATTCACCAGAGACAGAGGGGGGAGCAGAACAGGAGGACTGACTGAAATACACTGCTGAGGGAGGCAGCAGGCGAGTCAGGAGAGGTCTGCTGTGCCATGAGGGTTGCTCCCTGGCCGGCAAGGGATCGAACTCATGCTGCAGAGGCTGTGGATTGCTTCATAGTGCTGCCACACTGATAAATTTTTAAAAAGCGTTCTGTTTGAGGGCTTCCCTGGTGGCACAAGGGGTTATGTCTCAGCACAATTAAGCTATGGCCAGCCACTGTAGCACGAGTTCGATCCCCAGGCAGGGAGCTGACAACATGGCGCAGCAGACCTCTCCTGTCTCCCCACTGCTCCCCTCAGCAGTGTACTTCAGTAGATCTGCCTGAGACTCTGTCTCAGGTGTATCTACTCACACCCCAATCCTCTGGCCTACACCCCAGTAATTGTATGCATAAATAAAATGATTCTTCAAAAAAAAAAACTCCCAATAAAACATAATCATAAAACCCCAACCATCATTTTCCATGAGGAAAATAATGCCTCAAGAAACAATCATGTAAAAATAGTTATAGGGCCTCCCTCGTGGCGCAAGGGGTTAAGGTGCAACCTATGAGGCTATCCGCAGCCGCTGCAGCAGAAGTTCGATCCCTGGCCAGGGAGAAACCCACATACTGCAGCAGACCTCTCCTGTCTCCCCGCTGCTCCCCTCAGCAGTGGATTTCAGTGGATCTGCCTGTTGTGCTCCCCACTCTGTCTCTGGTGAGTCCTCTCACCACCTCCATATTGCTGGCCTGTACCCCAGTTCTTGTATGCATAAATAAATAAATCTTAAAAATAATACAATTATATATTTTTAACAAGAATGATAATCTATTAAATATGAAGATATTTAAAAAGCAAGACTTGGGATACAGCAAAGGTCCCAAAGTCAGCATACAAAAATCTGTTGCATTTTTATATACAGACAATGGAAAAGAAAAATTCAGAAAATAATTCCACTTGCAATAACTGCAAAAAGAATTAAATGCCTTTGAATTATCCTAACTGAGGAGGTAAAGGATCAATACAATGAGAACTACAAGTTATCATTAAAGATTTAGATAGTGACATGAGGAGGTGGACAGACCTCCGGTGGTCATGGATTGGGAGAATCAATATAATCAAAATGAATATCCTACCTAGAGGTATATCTAGATTTCACACAATCCCTGTTAAAACACCAACAATGCTCTTCTAAGAAATTGAACAAAAAATATTGAAATTTATATGGAAGCACAAAAGGCCTCAAACATCAGAATCAATTCTGAGGAAAAAGAAGAGAAAGAGGCATCGCGTTACCTGACTTTAAACTATACTGTAAAGCAACAAAGATTTAAAAAAAAAGATATCAGCACAAAAATAGACACAGGGATCAATGGAACAGAATCAAAAGCCCAGAAATAAATCCACTCACATATCAATACTTCATTTATGATAAAGCAGCTACAAGCACTAATGGGTAACGGAGAGACTCTTCAAGAAAAGGTGCTGAGAAAACTGGCCGCGTGTCAGAGAGGGAAGGTGGATCCTGTCTAATTCATGTACAAAAATAAATTCCAAATAGATTAAGGATTTAGATTTTAGACCTGCAATAGTAAAATGTATAGAATAAAACTGGGTGATATGTTCCACGGCATTAAATAAGGGACCAGGAAAATGATTAACTATAAGAAAGTGAAAATCAAAATCAACAAAAACTATGAACCAGAGACACTTTTTGGGGGGTGGGGGGCGGGAGGGGAGGGATTGGGGTCAGAATGGGGGGTTGCAATTGTATGGGGAATATGAAAATAAAATTTATTAATTTAAAATAAATAAAAAAATAAATAAAAATGTTTTTGGTGACTTGACCCCTATGGCAAGGGGAATAAAGCAAAATTAAATGATTGGGATGACCTCAAGTTAAAAGCATTTTACACAGGGAAAGAAAGTATTAGGTTAAAAAGACATGCAACTGGATGGGGGGATATTCACACATGGCACAACCAGCAAGGGGTTAATATCCAAGGTAAAGTAAAATCTTATACAATGTAACAATAAAAGCAAACAACCCAATTTAACAAAGGGGTGGGTCTGGACAGACAGTTCACCAAGGAGGAGACCCAGGAGGCCAGTCCATGGAAAAGGTTCATCGTCTCTTCCAATACAGGAGATGCAGGTGAGAGCCACAAGGAGATGCCACCTCAGAGCTGTGAGACTGGCACGTGTTAAAACAGCCCCCACCACCGAGCGCTGGGGCACATGTGGAGAAAGCGGAGCCTGCTACCCTGCTGCTGGGGGTGCGAACTGGTGCAGCCATTATGGGTCTGCCTTAACAATTAAAAAATATGGAAATACTTTATGAGCCAGCCATCCCAGTCCTGGGCATCTAACCAGAGAATGTGAAACCATCAACTCACAAACGAATGCTCTACAGGGCTTAGGACTAGGACATGCAAACAAGCTGAACGCTGGTCCATAGGAGCCAGCTCAGGAGATGTGGTATGATCGTGCCTGAAACACCACTCAGCTGCAAGGAGAGGGGGAATATCATTTAGAGCAAAAATGGAAGGAGCTGCGGGCATTCTGTGTAGAAAAACAAGTCAGAAGCATAGAGACAAATGTTGGATATTTATATCGCAGATGATTAGACAAAGTGAAATATTCAGAGATACTGGCAGAAATTAATAGATCAAGTGAGGTTTCTGGGGTTAATAGGGACGGGGGGCAGGAGAAAGGGCTAAATGGGATATGAGGGTCGGTGGGGGGGAGTAATAAAAAATTTAAAAATAGTTGGAATAAGAAAATGAATAAGGAAGAACAAGAAAAAGAAAATAACTAAGAAATTTAATATAAATCTAATATAACTCTAAAATAACTAAGAAATCTAATGTGGCAACCAGAATTATTATTATATAAAGGAGATAGTATTTAAACAGAGAAACAAAAGGAACAAAACAAACCAGAAGTAAATCTAATCAAGGAAAAAAAAACTAATAAATGCGCAGTGAGAATGTGACGACAGGTACTAAAATTTAAAGTATATGTACAACATATATATGACAAAACACTGATTTTACACAAAAAACATGCAGGCAAGCTTTTTTGGAATAACTGAAGAGTGATTAACTCTAGGGTAAAGGATTTGATATTTATTGTTCCTCTTTTAAGTAGTCTCTTAAAATTCTACCTAACATGTTTCCTTTTTCTAATGAAAATAATTGTTCAAAAACACAGTATTAAAATAATATATTAAATGCAACATATTAAATAAATTATCATTTTTGCAAAGGCCAGTGCAGTATACATATTTAATTTTCTTTCTAAAGGAAAGTTTTAGTTTTAGTTTATAGGATCATCATTTTGTTCTAGCAGTGAAGTCCAGAGAGAGAGATCCCCATCCAGTTCCAAAGGTGGAGCCCCCCTGAGCAATCCCATCTCCCCATCTGCTTTGGACTCCATGCCTGTGTCCCTCAAAATTCACATGCTGAGGCGCTAACCCCTAAGGGGATGGTATCTGGAGTGGGGTCTCTATGGGTGGTCGGGTGAGGTTAGGTCATGCCGGTGGGGTTCAGGGTGAGTTAAGAGGAAGGACATGTGAGAACACAGGAAGCCAGACTGTCTGCTGGCCAAGAAGGGAATGTTTGCCAAGAACAGAATCATGAAGCACCTTGATCTTGTACTTGGCAGCCTCCAGAATCATGAGAAACAGCTGTGGTGTCAGCCACCCAGCCTGCGGCATTTGGCCTGCAGCCCAAGCTGCCCGGGACACTGCGATAGCCTTAGTGCCCAGGCTGAGGGAGAAGATGCAAGGGCTTATGGTGGGTGACTGGGAGATATTTTCTCCCTGACAAATGAAAGCGATAGCAATCACTTATACTTAGTTTTTAAGCACATCATAATCACGTACAAGAAAGAAAGGATGACCAAATATTAGAATATCAGATGACACTAACTTTATATTAATATTGACAGACTAAAGGAGAAAAGCCGCATGATCATCACCTCAAGCAAAATTCAGTACTATTCACAATTTTTAAAAAATCCAGAGCAAATTGTGAATAGATTGCAATTACCCCCAAATTTTCCTATATATTCAATTTCATTCTAATCAAAATCCCAAAAGGGAGTTTCACGAAACTTGACAACTTACCCTAAAATCTCTATAGATGGTCATAAAAGACCAAGAACATCAGAGAAAGACAGCAAATGGGTGGAAGCACCTTGGCATGCATCAAAACTTGTAAAGCTACAGCACTTAGGACCATGTGCTACCAGCTCAGAGAGATGCAAATGGGCTAATAGGACAGAGCAGAGCCCCCAGACACTACACATCAGTGGTACCAGATGTGGGGTCTCCATATGGAGCAGATCAAAGCCAAACCTTAGTGACTGAATAACTGATAATCTATGTGAACATTACAAGAAAAATAAACTTAAGATATCAGGCTTAAAACATTGTTTCTGAAACTAGGAACAAACTTTACTAACCATGAAGAGAGACTTTGATAAATGTAACTATTTAAATTTTCTGTGCATCCAAGAAAATACAAAATAAAAGTGCAAGGACAAGACAAGATTTATGAGTCCACATCCAGAATGGATGCAGGCTCAGAGCATACACATAGCATTTACACATCAGCAAGAGCAGGACAGACAACCCAATGGGACAGAGGGCCAAGGTTAGGAATGGGCACACCACAGAGGACGAGACCTCTATAATTAAGAGCCTATAGAGGGCCTCCCCTGGTGGTGCAGCGGTTGAGCACTGGGCTGCGAGGCTGCCTGCAGCCTCTGCAGCACCAGTTCGTTCCCCGGCCACTGGCGAGGGTCCCACCAAAAAAAAAAAAAAAAGGGCGATAGAAAGGAAATGCATCATTAGCTATCAGGGAGATGCACGATTAAAACAAGACCCTTATAGGTGCCTCAGATTGGCACAATGCTCAGCCTTCCATCACCCAAATAAAGACTGTTGAAATCAATGCTGGGACAATCAAATTTGAATCTTGGTGGGTGGGACACAGAGACCACTCTTTAAGCTCTATGGATAGTTCCAATTTGCAACCAATTGAGAACTACATAAAGCCCTAGATGATTCTGAGTCATTCCCAAACACATTCTGAATGGATGCTGAGCTTAATCCCTGCAACACAGGCAGGCAGGATGGGGTGCTCCTATCCCCAACCTCTAGCCTCTACCAATCAGGAGAGAGTAATTAAGGCAGAGTCAAGACTTGAAGGTGAAAATATCAATCCAACATTTATTGGAGTCTTCAGATCCTTAGGATGTTTGATTTTAAAATTGCATGTCAAGGAATCTTTAAAATGCAGGAAATATATACATACATAAATACTACTTCAACATTACATTTAATAGCAAAAATCCTGAAAGCAACCTGGGTGAATGATTGAAAAAAAATCATGGTATATTCAGAGGATAGAATTTTGTAAAGGCTTTTCAATGCTTATAAGAAGCTTGCAATGGGGGCCTCCCTAGTGGCACAAGAGGTTAAGTGGCAGCACTATGAAGCTATCGCCAGCCACTGCAGCACCAGTTCCATCCCTGGCCAGGGAGCTACCCACATGGTGCAGCAGACCTCTCCTGTCTCCTGGCTGCTCTCCTCAGCAGTGTATTTCAGTCAATCCGCCTGTTCTGTTCCCTACTCTCTGGTGAATCCTCTCACACCCCGCACCTCTGGACTGTACCTCAGTTCTCGTGTGCATAAATAAATAAATCTTTTTTTAAAAAAAAGCTTTCAATGATATATAAATTATTAGCATGTTAGAACAAACCCATAAAGTTTCACACAGATTATAATCATATACAATACAAAATATGCGAGGTATATGAACATACGTGTATAAATATACATATACTATTCATAAGTACATATATATTTGCCTATAAAAATGTCTGCAATTTGAAGGATTTTAAACATGCATTTAATTAATATAATTTATGACATAATTAATTTTGGCAAAAAATGTAGAAAATAAAGATCGTAAACAGAATGAGCAGGAAGACTGGACTACAGTATCTCAGAGCCTTTGCCCACCGCCCCTAATCTTCTTTGTCTCCCTCATCTTTTCTATTTCAGCAAACATGGTTCCCTCTGTGATGCCTTCCCAGATCCTGCCTCTATCTGGGACTGTCAGCATCACACACTTCCTCCCCCACCCTGATAAGAACAGTGGCCTCCTGTTCCTGTCAAGAGAGCTGAGAACTACTAGAGCTAACAGCCCCCGGGCACTGTGATTTCTGGTTTTAGATCACACTGGACCACCGCAAGACTGCACAGTGTGCTCATCAGTTTAATCCCATCCAAATCCAGTTCCTCAAGAACCATTTTACTGTCGACTACTTGGTGGTCTTAGTGAAGTCGTTTATGGATGAAATTTCCTATAATTTTGTAAGAAGCAAAATATAGCTATGGTTATATTGCACATATTTAAAACGCTACATGACTAATTTCTCTGAGAGAGAGCTGAGAGAAAGCCGGAATCCTCTGTAGGGAATTAAGTCTGTAGGGATGGGCAGGCTACTTCTGTGATGAGAACTGCGTCATGTTCCACTTTTGGCAACAGATGCCAAGAAGCTCAGAATTAAATCTGAACCTCAATCAATACATTATACTGACCCTTACAAATGGCAAGATTGATTCTCCTTTTCTTTAGCTCAGGCTTTTTACTTTAATTACATTTTATTTCATTGTTTCACTATTGCCCATTCTATTGCGGTTCTGATCAATGTATTTTCCAAGTCTTGTTTTAATGTATATGCATTTCAAGGCCAGACAATTAAATTGGCCAAGAAACACATTATAAATAATTGCATCAATAAAATGTGACATAATTATTTCTTCCCCACAAAGTATATATTTTAATAAGAGAGGGATGAAAGTCCTCAATAAGAGAATGGAAAGATACCCACAGAGTGGGAAACTGTACTTGTGATACATGTTTTTACAAGTGCCTTATATAAAATAAAATAAAATTAAAATAAAATAAAATAAAAAGAATAAAATAAAATAAAATAAAATAAAATAAAATAAAAAGGACTTCAAATAAGCCAAATCCAGACAAGAGAAAACAGGTAAAAGGTCTTGAAAAGTCACCTCACCAAAGAGGATACCAAATGCTCAATAGGCATTTTACAGAATTTTTAACTCCATTAGTCACAAAAATTAAACAGGAAGCCCACACTGAGCGCGCCTTCTCTGCCCGCGGGAACAACAAAAGTGCAAAATTAAGAACCACAGTGTCGGCTGCGCGCACGGAGCAAACAGCACTGCCCTCCGCGAGCTTGCGGATGCCCCCGGCCCTGAGGGTCAGAGGAGGCTGCTCTGCTGGAAACGCGCCGAGCAGCCCTGCGAGTCCACTGGCCAGCCGGGCAGCCGCAGCCCCGGGCCAGAGGCGAGCAGGGCTCCAGGCGGGCCGGCCTCGAGGCCCCCTCCTTCTCAGAACTAACCCCCGCAGCAGACCACTGGAAGCTGGACCTCGAGGGGCCCTTTTCCTGGACGGGGCGAGGGCGCACGAGTTGCTTCAAGGGCCAGACTCCGGCCGGCTTGGGCGAGAGGGGAGAGCAGAGGCCTGCAGGTGACTGAAGGGGCAGCGCCTGGGCCGCACCATCACTGGAGGCCTCTGCTGCCTCTTCCTCCTCCCTGGGGGAGGACTTTGACCCCGGCGGCAGGGGGTCGCCCCACCCCAGAGCATCACCCTACAGGATAAAAAGCAAAACCGCACAAGGCCCCCAGGTCCCTGGACCTATCTCATGGGGAAGCAAAGCCCAACCTCCTTCCTGGGTGGCCTACAAACCTGCCTTCCCATGTGAGAGAACAGCTTCCATCTTAGTTTCTATCATTACTTGATCTCGGACAAGGCGACCAAATCAGTATCTTAACATTTAATTTACAAATATTGATCATTACCACTTTGTGTTGAATGACTGTATGACTGGTGAGTGTAAATGTTTCTACATAAATAGAGTAATAGTATATATGGAATTATTTCCCCCATTCGCTTAACACTCGGGCTGTGCTATATAAAGCTTAAGTTGAAGGCAATTTCTCTATCATCAGAAACTTGGGTCGGTACCCTAACTTAGCTGGTTATCATCTCCGCCGTACCACAAACAGTGTCTTTAAAGGGAAAAAGAACTGTGCAACCTTCCGATTCTTTTAAGCCAAACATTACAACAATATGAACATTAATTTCATTCTCTGGTGGTAGGAATTTTGTCATTGTTTGTTTCACAGAGAACACAGCAACAGTCTCAAGAACTTCAAGGAAGCAAAGCAACTGCTTACTAATGAAGACCAACATTATACATTGAGATATAAAAACTGCCCATTTAAGTTCATCATTATTTCATAAATAATTTTGCTTTCTCATACACAGGTGACTGTTGAAATAGGAGTTCAGCTTGCCACCTGGTCCAGTCTGACCAAGTCTGTTAATGATCAAGTCGGTGCACTTACATTACTAAAGCACACGCAAAGAAGCATGGGCGTCTCAATACACGATGTATTCTTATGTCATTTGTGGGAGAGCCCTGGAAGGCTGACTTATTGAATGTGGAAATATTTGAAAGAAGGAACTAAACTGGAATTCAAACACTAGAAAATGGTTTATCGTCAAGAGAAGTTGATGCTGGCATAATATTTTCTGAATAGAAAGAAACCTTAAGGAAAAGGTAAAAATATTTTGACTTTTTAACGACAAAAGGTCTACACAGTTAAGGACAGAAATGGTGAAATGTAAATATTGGCTATGAAAAGGAAGGGCTGTAATACCGATGCCACTGACGTTAATTTACAAAATGGTATTGTCTTTTCCTTATCATACCAAGGACAAGGAATGTCTTGATGAGTCCAAGTCCTCAGAACTATGTTTAGTTAGTTGTTAACTATAGCCTAAGAAAGAAAACTGTTGTTGGTTGATTGGGTAGGTGGATGGATCGGTAGATGGGTGGATGAATAATGTTTGCACCCAGGAATTATGATTTCTGGATTATGAAAGAATGGCCTATTTTTAAGATCTCAATAAAGAAGCAGATATTATACTAAGAGACATTCCTTAAAAATGTGGAAATAGGAATATAATTTCTTTCAATTAATTGTTTATAAAGAAGGCTGCTTCATCATCATTGCTATGCTTTGAGTCTTTTACGCATATTTAACATACTTGACATTACTGAAATCCTTGATTTTCCAGAACAATCAATAACTTTAGGTATAAAGCTGTGTTGAAATATAAACATGATTATGAATCATGTTTTTTTCTAAATAGGCTTAGCAAAAAAAAAAAAAGAAGCTGACCAATATTTTACATCTGTAAAGAAAAATAACATTGAAAAACCTCATCAAGTTTGTAATCATAGACATTGTGTAGAAGAAAAACAAGTAATTAGCTTGAATGGTTCTAGTATTTATACTAGAGTGTAAATATATAGTATTCTGTACTATATGTTGATGATGAACAAGTCATTGTGACTCTCAAGGCCACCTCCTAATGTGAAGTACATGCAATAGGACTGTGGCTACAATAAGTAGGAGTTTCAGTTGATTTCCAGGATATTTAAATCAAGTGTCACACATTCCAATAACCAGAAGATCCTTATGTATAGCAACATGGGTTTATGGCTAGTGGCGAAGAGGTAATCGGTTTCATCCTTGTATTTTAAGAATGTGGTTTAGGAATAAAGTATGAGGTTTGCAACATTTATGAGAGCAAATAATGTGACACTGGATAGTAACGTTGTACATTTAACATAATGAGTTGCTATACAATAAGTCAGATCCTCCCAGAGTGTTAAGTTATGCAAATTTGAAAACTGCATTTATTATTTAATCTCTCGCTCCCAGACAGGTGCTTACTCAATAGCAAATTCTGATTTAGAATACAAATTTAAAGCTGTTTAATGAATAGGAGCCCTTAATTTTTTTAAATCACGCATGTAGCTAAACCATTTGTGTGCATTTTAAACCCTTTTCCCCTCCAAATGGTATTGGGGCTATTTTATTTTTACTACCATAATAGAACTGAAATACAAATACACATAAAAGATCTATCTGGAAATACACTTCCTATGAAGTAGCATTGCTCGACTCTTACAAGCTGATCTCACTTTGTAACAAAGAGTTGTTACCTTAAATTCTAGGATCTCCGACATTTACTAGGTTAAATTAGAATTCTTATTGTGGAATACTTATTGAATTTATGTGCGCCTCTGTCCAGCAGCACATGTCAAATTCTGAGAGTTTATGTTTTCTAAAAACTCACTGTAGAGGCCTTTGCTGCAATGGGGTTAGTTTAGGAATAAATACCTAAAGTTTTTTTTGTTTTTTTTTTTTTAAATCTTTGGGTAACTAGCTTAAGAGTAATTTGGGGTGGTCTGGAAACCAGGACCTAGGAGGAGGGCGCTTGATGTGGGCATCGCTCCTCACCAGCCCAAGGTCCCTCTGACAGACTAGCCTGACCTCCTCGCTGGTCGCCACCGTCTGCAACTGGCTGAGTTTTTGGCAAACACCCCGCAGGACGTGGGTGCAGCCTCCGTCCCGGGGCCAGCCGGCTCTGCCCCCCGGCGCCCCCGCCTCGGGGCGCGCGCGGGGCCGGGGGGGTCACTTACGACTGAGTTTTTCATCATGGCTTTGACTGTGAAGCCCTCAGAGACCAGGGAGTGAGGCGGGTGTGCCGGGAGCGACTGTTGTGCCAGCAGCTTGGTCCTCTTCGGCATCTTGTCTGGGCATTTGCTTATGCTCAGGGTCTCTTTTTCTGCCACCATCTTCCTAGGAAATGTCTTGTTCTCATAAAACGTGTCGTGAGCGAGTCACTGGGTTTTACGGATGTGGACAGGAGGTCGGGAAGACACTGTAACAAAAACCGCCTGAGGTAGAATTCAGCCCCTCGGGCGCCCGGGTCGCGCCAGGTGTGCGGCGGCTCCAGGTGAGGGACCTGCGGGAAGGAGGGGCGGGCCGCGGGCAGGACCTCGGCGAGAGCGGCAACAAGCTTCCAAAGGCGAGCTTCCTGGTTGCTAGGCGACGCGTCAACACTGCGCCCGGGTGGCCCCGCCCCCGTGACGCGTGTTTCCCGGGCCGCCGGCCGGAAGCGCGGCGCGCGCAGAAGGACGCGGGGAACTACGACTCCCAGAAGGCCGCGCGCGGGCCGGGGCGGCGGGGCCGGCGCTGGGGGCGGGGGACCCCGAGCGCCCCGTGGGAGGCGCGGGCGGGCGGGTGCGCGCAGAGGCCCCGCCGCCCGCCGCCGCCGCCCGCCGAGACCATGCTAGGTACGTGGTGCCCGCCGGGCACGGCCTCCGCGCCGCCATGCCCGGCCGTGGGCCTCGCCGGCCGCGGCGCGCGGACCGCGGTGCCCGCAGGTGCCACCGCAGGTGCCACCGCAGGTGCCACCGCAGGTGCCAACCGCCGGCGGCGGGCGTGTGTCCGCGGCCCCGCGCCGGGAGGCCCGGCCCGCCCCCTACCCGCCGCCCACGTGGGCGCGCGGGCCGCGCGCGGGGACCCCCGTGAGGACGGGGCGCGCCCGCGGATCCCGCAGGTCCCCTCGGGAATCGCGCCCCGAGGGGCGGGACCGACGGCGACGCGGGGAAGGAGCCCCCCAAGACCGGGCGGGCGCCCTCCCGGGGGAGACGGCCGGAGGGGCCTCCGCGGGCGCCAACTCGCGCACGCCCCGGTTGCTGCGCGCCCGTCCCTGGGCACCCGTGGGGCGCGCGGTGCTGTCGGGGGCGGCCGGACGGGCCGTGGAGCCTGAAGGCTGGGCGCTTCTCCGGGGTGTCCCCGGGGGCGCCCCTGCAGCCCCGTTGCACCCGCGCACCTGGGCTCGGGTGTGGCTTGCCCAGATGGGATGACTTGACAGCAGGGACCTGGAGAACCACCTGGCCCTTTTTATTCTTTCTCCTGTGCCAACCATTGCTTCCCACGGTGCACAGGAGTATTGACTATAGCGTGAATAACCACATCCTCCCCCTGGGCAGGAGAGGTAGTTACCTGTGAAAACCACGTGCAGGGTGTGCAGGGGGTTGTTTCATACCGCGGGTTGCACCGCCGGGTCTGCCAGTGGGCGCGGTGTGATAAAAGCCTTAATGGGCCCTCGTGGACTTGGCCGCACTGGACAGCTCCAGGGAGAGGCGGCGCGGAGGGGGCTCGGCCTGAGTCACCTGAGTCAGTATCTGGGAATTGTTTTTACTGTTAAAGGTGATCACAGCCTAGACCTCGCCTTTTTTATGCCTGTGCTGCCCTTCATGGCTAGACCCTCTTACATACAAGTGGCACTCTTCCACGCTGTGTAAGCTCCGACTCATTTTTGAGGAAAACACACACACAAATGGGTACCTTGGTAGAAGGAAGTCAAGGGCATTGACTTACCTCACTGTCAAAACTACACTCCCTGTGCTTTCTCCAGCCCCCAGTGTTCCCTCCTCGACAGGGAGGCTGTTCCAGAGCGCTTGTGTCTCCCATCTGCTGTAGGACTGAGATGTTAATGCCCGGACCCAGACAGCTTCAGAACCATAATTTAATTGAAGCTGGAAAAATCGTGACTTGGTGAAAAGTATGGAGAACTTCGAGATAGTATTATAGCAGAGTAGAACCATCTGAGAAAACTCAGAAGGTGTAATTTTTGGCGCCTCCATGAAGATACATTTTCCCTTTTTTAAATGAGCGGTCTTTGTGTATGACACTGAATTTTAATAGTGATTTTGTGTACTATTCTAAATATCCTTTAGAACTGGATTTAGGCATTTGTGTAGTATGAAATATTAAAGCACACTGATTATATAATCCATGTGCTTTAATACATTTAGATAAGTTAGATATAGATGATATAGAGATATAGTATACTGCCAATAGTCAAAATTCAAATTCAGTATCATATGTTTGAAAGATTTTTGGTTGATTAATACAAACAGTAATCAGAATATAGTTTTCCTCTCCTTGGTCAACTTGCTCTCTTAGGTAACTTACATATGTGCATGTACAGATCTACCCCCCCAGTAATTCCTCCTAGTCTTTTATTTTATGGATGTATACAAATTATGCAACTATTCTCCAATAGATGAGCACCCAGTAGGTGTACAGACAGTTGCTAGGATCTGGGATGTTTGTATCCATGACTTCGCTGCCTATATAAGGATTTATATAAAGTCCATTATACTTTCTGGTCAAAAATTTGTAGATTTTGGATTTTGCCAGGTGTTTCCAACTGGTTCTAAAACAAGTCACCCCACTTTACCCTTCTGTCTAACACAGCGAGGTAGGGAAGAGCATCCCTGCCCTTCTGGGCTAAGAAATTGTGGAAGGGCACCTTCTGAGGACACTGCTTCGCCCAGCAGGGTGCTGGATGTCCCCTCACCCTTCCCTCCCTTGCAGATCCCCCACGCTCGCCCCAAGGTTAGTGCCTCTGAGCAGTGCCCAAGCTACACAGCTGTCCTTGGCGCCCTGCCCTCCCTCACAGAGTTCCCTGTGTTCTGTAAAATACATTTTTTGCCTTCCTGAGAGATGAAAAAAGTAAGTTTTAGTGAATTTATGAGAGAAAAAAAACAAAAACCCTCCCACTTTTCATTTCATAAGCTTTATTTTCAAGAAAGTCAATCCACAGTTGGTGCCCAGGACTTGTCTTGGTGCCAGCAATGCGCAGACACCGGTGCCCTGCCACGGTGGACATACAGCCTGCCTGACTGCCCACATGCCTACCTGTTTGCTTTAAATCTTGTGTGTGTGTGGTGAATTTTAAAGTCTCAGAAATCCCATTTCTAGCAGAATATACTGTGCACTACTATTTGCCCCGAGTGTGAGTACCCAGGATAGATTCTAAAAACTTCTGTTATAATGAGGTACGATTGACTGTGCCACAGAAGTTCTGAAGTTTTGCATAGGTTTCATGTAATTATATGTAGTTCTTCTTTGAGTCCATCTAAAATGATAACCTTATGCCCTTATCAGTTCTGGACTATTTCTAAGGCTGTTTTTGAGTCTGCATTTTTTTTTTGAGAAAGAAACCTTATAACTCCGTTGCTTAAAAGAACTTTGTATTAAGATATGCAAATCCATTTCTACCTCCAAAGCTGCTTTGAAAAGTGCAAAAAAAAAAAAAAAATTCTTCGAAATGCTTTGTATTCATGAAGGCAGTTTCAGTGCAGAATACTTTCTTCTGCTAGCTTTTATTTCTTTGATCGTGAAAATTGTTCTTACCTCCTATTTCTTCAGCCTTTAATTGTGGCCCGGTGCTTGTTCAGTGTTTCTGTTTTAATTTGCATTTAATGAGCTCATTTTAAATGTTTCTTTGTAGTGATCTGAATGGTTTCTCGCTTAAGTTATGTAATATTAAAGAAAGAGATTTTTGTGGCAGGAGGCTGACTTGTGTGGCAGCTCTCCGCTCTGGCTTATTTTCTTTGTCTCTGAGGGGAGAATCTGGGGTAGAAGAATCGTGGTGATATGTCTGTCTCCCCAGGCCTGCACCCCTCATTATCTCGGCCTCTACCAGGTTAATCCTGATAGCTCACCCTCACAAGATAGAACACTCTCTTCCTCGGATGAATAGCTGTTTCACAACAGAGCGTCAGGTCTTTCTGAGCTGCGAGATCAGGCGGTGCTGTATGGGGGGATCCAGGTGGGTGGTAAGCATCTACCTAGTCCCTGTGCGGAAGGGACACGGGGAAATGTGGAGGAGACCAGATGAGCTTGCCCTCTGTTTGGACTGATAAGACACATATTTGGGGTAAGGATTTGCCCTCTGCCCAGCAGAAGCAGGGTCATTGGAAAGACGTGTGAATGTGTGAGCACACACACACCCCCTGTGACTTTTCATGTCTCCTGGGTTGTTGTCTTAGCTTTGATCGCCCTCTCCCCATTGTGCACCTGGAAGCTATTGTTTGTCCTTCAAGACCAGTTTCAAGTGACACTCACTTTAGAGAAGGTCTTCCTTAAAATAGCCACCTGGGTGTCAGCTTCTCATTCGGAGCATTAGCTCCTCCTTAAAGCCACTTTGCCAGGTCCTTGCTCAGAGAGCGGGAGGTGTATGAGCCACAGGCCTGCGGCCCTAACCCCCAGAGTCCTGATAGAGGTTTATCCAGAGAGCGGGAGGTGTACAGAGCCACAGGCCTGCAGTCCTAACCCTAAGTGTCCTGACGTAGTTTATCCAGGGAGGCGCTGGAGAGGGCGGCTGTGGAGTCTGGGGAATCATTGTCCCCCTAAAGTAGTCTGCATCTGCTCCTGTAATGTGTGGCACCCGACACCAAGGATTCTATTTCCTGTTTCTGCACTGAGCGGAAGGTTGGTGTTGCAGGAGCCAGAGCTGCTGAAGCTCTCCCAGAGCCATGCAGGGTGGCTGCCTTTCAGCAGCCAGTGACAAGAATGTCCACCAGCTACTGAGAACCCCAGGACAGGTGTTTGGACTTTTAAGAGTATGGATGGCTTCTTGATGATTTCTTCAACTTTATTGTAAGACTAAACTAAGGTCTCCCTGTCCAAAGTTAGCATCAGCACCCTTAGCACCGAAGAGCCCAAAGTCACTGTGTCCAGAAGATAACATCCTCCACTTCCCTCCACGCCCACGCCATCCTCCTGGACTGGGGGGTCGGGGTGGGGGGGGAACCAGAGCTTAGGGAACTGATACCGAAACTCCAATTGAGACATTTTTATTATTTACGTAGTTGGTGACTGCACCATCTTTGCAATTATTAACTGTCTGTGGGGTTTCCATGAGTAAGTAAGATGCTAGAGACAGAGCCCGTGGTGACTACAGAGTGGTTCTATCAGTGCATCGTACAGAGTAGATGCGCTTTTCAGCACATGGGAAGAGCAGTTCGAGCGCGAGGCGCCCTCTGTGCAGGCCGCGGGGAGGGCTGGGACTGGCTGGCCGTGACATCTGTGTTTCCGAGAAGACCCTTTGCTGTGGCCTCTACCTGCGTGTCCCCACTTCTCATCTTTCTTTTTATTTTCTTTCCCACATTTCCTTGACTTTCTTTGAAGCTGAGATTTTAGCATTTCATTTGTAGCGGGAGGAGCAGCTGCTGTCTGAGCAGTGAAGAGGTGAGCTCTTTCCTCGCCCCCCACCCGGCGCTGACTGTTGATTGTGTGTCTGAGGGTCCTGATGGAATAATGGACCCCACAGGCAGGAACCACGTGTCTCCTACAGGGAGATGCTTTGTAGCTCCAGCCTCTACGTTGTGCTCTCAGAGGAATCCTGTCTGATTACCACCTTACTTTCCCGGAGCCAGAGTTTTGGGGAGTGATGAATTTTGGGTTGGCTTGAGGACAGAGCATGAGTCAGGCTCCCTGCCTGGAAAAATAAAGATTTCAGAGTAATTCTTTATGCCCAAGTTCCTCTCTTTGCTCTTGAGCTCTGGCTTGGGGTCTGCTCCTCTCTTCTGTTGGCCTTGGAGCAAGAGGTGCAGATGGGAGCACAGCTGGGGCCGCATTCTTTGAGGCCCCAAACATAGATGGCCTGAGCCCCAAACATAGATGGCACAGTCAGTTTGCATTCCCCAAGTCTGGGAAATTATGTGTGCCGTGTCTAGAGATGTTTTTAAATGAAGATGCTTAAATTCATAATATTGAGTGGGAATCGGATGTGTTTTATCGAACAGTTGATTTAGACATAATTAGGTGATTCAAATAGAAAGTCATATATAGGGGAAGTCTGACATTTGCTTCCCACTCCATTTCGAAATTGGTGAAATTTCTAAATTTCAGCAATTTCCAGTTGTAGGTAAGGGAGTTTCTTCCTTGACTTTGGTAGTCTCTGGAGTTTCCTTTGTTCTCATTGCCTGTGTTTGTGAATGTGTGTGGCATCTGCAGTTCTCACTGTCTGCAGAGTTTCTACCAGGTGTATTGCTTTTCCCCAGCAACTTTATTCCAAGGAAGTCACTAAATAATCTTGAGTTTAGAGAATGAAGCAAGACTTCTGCATGGGGCTATGTCTTGGCCTTTATGCCCTGGTGGTTTTTGGGCACTGCAGCCTTTTATAACTCATTTATTTTGGCAAGTGAAGTTCTGGAATAATTTTAATTAGGGTCTCACATCTAAGGAACTTCTCCACTGGATTCAGTCATAGTTGTCACAATTCTTTGTGTATGAATTTGTTAAAAATCCCTTCTGGCTGCTGCAGCCAATTTAATCATCTTATGCCCAATGGAATACGAATTACTCAGGTGAGTTAGTTATGGAAGGGGTGGGGATGTGTTAGAGGTCAGGTTTCTGGAGGTGACTTGATTTTTACCTTTGTCCTCCAGCAATGATGATAACAGGGTAGTTAACATTAACGACGTAAGACTGATAAATATATGTGAATTCTTTAATAGTTAAGAAGATTTTTTTAAAGTATTAATGTACGAGCTTAGTTACCATGGCTGGAAATTCGGTAGTGTTGTCATTTTCCCCTGTAAAATATCAGGAAGTAGAGTAGACCTCAATGTAGTGTCTCTGAGTTGTGGGAATTTTTTTAATTGTGGTTTTCTGTGTTTCCAGATCTTCAGTATTAAGCATGTACTGTTTTGGGAACACAGAAGTGCAGTAGTTGTTATGAACAGCCTTAAGGAAATGATAGATGTGTCCCTGGAATACATGCAGACCTGATTATACGGTTGTGACAAATTATGTCAATAAATTACCAGTGGTGGGCCTCCCTGGTGGCACAAGGGGTTAAGATGCAACCTAGGAAGCTGTTCGCAGCCCCTGCGGCATGAGTTCCATCCCCGGCCAGGTTGCTGACCCACAGGGCGCAGCAGACCTCTCCTGTCTCCCCGCTGCTCCCCTCAGCAGTGGATTTCAGTCAGTCTGCCTGTTCTGTTCCCCACTCTGTCTCTGGTGAATCCTCTCATCCCCACACCTCTGGCCTGTACCCCAGTTCTTGTATGCATAAATAAATCTTTAAAAAAAATAAATAAACTACCAATGATAGCATACTTTGAAATAATTTCATGTTCTTGGTCACAAAAGTGGTATTTTCAGAACACAAGCAGCACCATAACTTCGAGAACTCTTTTTTCAGTGATCCCATCCGGGGCTGAGGCGTGGCACAGTGGCTGTATTGCTGCTGCCGCTCTTAGAACCAAATCACCACTAGTTTGGAGGCTTAAAATAGCACAAGTTTGTTATCTTATAGTTCTAGTGGCCACATGTCAAAGCTGAGTTTTAAGGAGTTAAGATCGAGGTGTCGTAGCAGGACTGGTTCACTCTGGAAGCACCAGTGGAGAATTTTCTCCCACTTCTCCAAGCTCTTGCTTGGCTCCTGGCCCCTCCTCACAGTCTGCCTCAGTGGTCACTCTGCCTTCTTTGCTGTCGTCCGCCTCCCTGTTGTAAGAACACTTGTGGTCACACTTAGGGACCCGCCCCCCTGATCCCCCCATCTCAGGCTCCCTAGTGTAATCACATCTGCAGTGCCCTCTCGCTGTGTAGGGGTTGGGGTGGGGACACCTTGAGGCGTTCCTGCTCAGCTGCCAGAGTCATCACAAAGGCTGCCGTCGTCTGCAGGCCGGTTTGGGGCGTCCTGTGATGATCTGCAGGATGACAGGACGCAGGGTGGAGCGTAGCGCTGCGTGGGCCTGCCTTTCCCGAGGTCACTTAGAGGCAGCGCGGTGAGGGGCGCATGCTGAGTCTAGTGTGTCTCCGTGGGACTGGCTGATAAATCTGGCCAAGGACATAACTCACTCTCAAGGTAGTTTTCCCAGGTGGCGAACGAACAAGTGGCGACCGGGCGGGGCGGGAGTGGTGAGGTACAGCGGGGCAATGTGCTGCACCAGGTTGCGCCTTTGTATCCTGTGGAGCAGGGGAGGCTGCTGTGCCCTCGGCAGGTCGCAGGACCTCACGCGCAGCACATGGTCAGGTGGAGCCGCGCGCACAGCCCTCTGTGTGCGTTTTCAGTTCTGATGAGCGACCTCACTGCGGCCGGGGACGCCTGATGCTCCCCCGGAATCCTTGGGCATTGCCTTGCCCGGTGTGAATAGCAACTGCTCTGGCGGCTGCTCATGACTCGGCGTTTTGAATAAGTTCTAGTAAGTTCTTAAGGCCATCAACAGACGAAATCCGGTATATTTTCGCTGCTTTGAAAACGACGGCAGAAGGGAGTCGGGGTTCACCGCGTCTTCCCGGCGGCGGCGCGGGAGCCGGTGGGCGCCGCGAGGCCTGCGCGGCCGGTTTTCACTGGACGCAGAATCTGGCTCTTGAGAGAAGTTCGCTTGGTTGGAGAAAAGAAGCAAGAACGTCGGTGTGAGCTCGACAGACACTCGCGGGGGCTCGGAGCCCTGGAGCCCTGGAGCCCCGGAGCCCCGGAGCCCCGGAGCCCTGGAGCCCCGGAGCCCCGGAGCCCTGGAGCCCTGGAGCCCCGGAGCCCCAGAGCCCCGGAGCCCCGGAGCCCCGGAGCCCGGGAGCCCTGGAGCCCCGGAGCCCCGGAGCCCGGAGCCCCGGAGCCCCGGAGCCCCGGAGCCCGGGAGCCCTGGAGCCCCGGAGCCCGGGAGCCCTGGAGCCCCGGAGCCCCGGAGCCCCGGAGCCCCGGAGCCCCGGAGCCCGGGAGCCCTGGAGCCCCGGAGCCCCGGAGCCCCGGAGCCCTGGAGCCCTAGAGACATGGAGCCCTGGAGCCCCGGAGCCCTAGAGACCTGGATCCCCGGAACCCCGGAGCCCCGGAGCCCTGGAGCCCTAGAGACCTGGAGCCCTGGAGCCCCGGAGCCCCGGAGACCTAGAGACCTGGATCCCCGGAACCCCAGAGCCCGGAGCCCGGGAGCCCCGGAGCCCTGGAGCCCGGGAGCCCTGGAGCCCTGGCCCCGGGCCCCGCGGCTGCTCAGGCGGGACAGTTGGGTGCGGGCGGGCGGGGGTGTCCCCGGCAGGCCTCCCGCGGAGGGGCTGGGTGAGCGGGGCCTGCAGGCCCAGAAAGCGCCTTCCCCACGGAGGGAGCCTCTGGGCTCCTGGGCCAGGAGGGGCGCCGGGGCGGGAGTGGAGGGTCTGGCTGCCAAGGGCCCGGCCGCAGGGACAGGGGCCCCTCCTTGCTGGCGAGGTCGGGCTTTCTGGGCGGCGAGGGGCCTCCTGGTCTCCGTGCTGCGCGTGGGCGGGCCAGGCCTGGCCTCGGGGAGCCCTGCTCGTCCCCCGGACTCATGGGCCAGGTGGACCCGGCGCCTGCCCGAGCCGAGCCTGGGGTTGCGCGGACGGGGTCCTCCTCCTCGGGGCGCGCGGGCGCAGCGACAGGCGGGCCACCCGACAGGACGGCGGTAAACGGGGAGCTGCGGGGCTCACTGGGCCCCACCGCCCCGCCCCGGGGTCTTGGGGGGCCGTGGGGTGGCTCCCCGTGGACAGGCAGGCGCGTCCCTCGCCTGGGCCCCGCAGGCGAAACTGCGGTGTTTGGAGACCCCATGGCCGGGGCGCGCCCCCCCGCCGGCCCGGGGCTCGGGGTGACCGCGTCCTCGGCCTCGGCCTCTGGCAGCCCCGGCCCGGCCCAGCGGGACCCCAGGAAGGGGTGACAGGGGTGCGCTGCTTCCTAAGTGCCTGGGGCCCGGGACTCGGGGCCCCACCAGTGTGTGACGAGGTCCCGTGTTCCGAGAAGCGACCACCGGTCGGTCCGGGAGAGCTCGGTCCGGTCCCGAGCGGCCCCCGCGGGCCCTCCCAGGGCCGCCGCTGGGGCGGGGGGCTGGTGGGTTTTCCTTGGCCGGGGCGCCCTGCCGTGCGCAGAGCAGCCTGCGGGGCGCCCGCCTGGGCCCGGCTGGAGTCGGGTCCGCGGCCTGGTCCCCGCGCAGCGCTGCTCCCGGGAGCCCCGTGGAGACGGGCTGGGGCCGCCCAACAGCCCCAGCATCGCTGGAGCCTCCTGGCCACATCACCGAGGCTGGAGGTTAGACCTGGGTTTTCCTGATCCCGCCCTTGCAGGCTCGTCCCAGGCTGCGCGAGAGGGTTGAGGGAACCCGCAGGCCGGGCGAGGAGGGGGCGCGGGGCCTGGGCCTCGCGCAGAGCCGGGGCCGCCTGGATTGGACCCGACTCCACTGAGTCATTCGGAGCGGGAGCGAGAGCGCCCGGCCGCGCCCGGTGTGTGAGGGCGCACCCCGCGGGCCAGGGTGCCAGGCACCCCCGCCCAGCCCCCTGGAGGGCACAGCCGGGGCCCAGCCCTGCCCCGGGCTCCTCGGGCGGGTCCTGAAGACGTTCCTTCACATATTTGTGAGCGAGGCCTAAACTCTCATGCCTTTCTTAAAAAAATATATGGGTAGTTTTGAAGTATTTGTGACAATTTTCAGTCAGCACGACCAGCTCCAGCAGAGTCTTTGCATCAGCCGTTTGTTCTGCCTCCACGTAATTAAATAACAGGACACGCCAGCAGCACCGCTTACCTGAGGACGCAGAGAGAACTTGATGAATAAACATCCCTGCCCTTCTGGTGGCTCGCAGGGGGCGGAGACAGAGTCATCCATCAAGTCCATGTCTGCGGTTGTGCTCAAAAACCAATTTATTTTTATTTTTAATGAATTATAGAGACAAGTGAATATGAAATTCCTATCTGAAGCAATGTGAAATTTCCTGTTTTTTTAACGTAGCTTGTTTTAATCACATACATTGCAAAGCAGTAAATCTAGACTATTTACTGATCACATTTGATACTCAGCTAGAAGTCTGGACATAACTCGCAGTAGTTTAATGTTGACTCCTATAATGCTGCTTATAAATTGTTATTCCATCCTCTTACATTCTTTTTTAAATTTTTTTAAGATTTATTTATTTATACAAGAACGGGGGTACAGGCCAGAGGCGTGGGAGGGTAAGAGAATTCACCAGAGCCAGAGCGGGGAGCAGAACAGGCAGAAGGACCAAAGTACACTGCTGAGGGGAGCAGCGGGCGAGGCAGCAGAGGTCTGTCATGCCATGTGGGTATCTCCCTCTTTGGCTGGCGATCGAACCCACACTGCAGAGGCTGAGGACAGCTTCACAGTGCCGCGCTCAACCCACTGTGCCACTGGGGAGGCCCCCCCACCTTTTTATTTTTAATAGTGAATAAACAGTAGCTCATATAAAAATCTTTTCTAGTGGGTCATACACATGGTACTTTGTGACATTTAAATCTTTTTATATTCCTTAAGATGAATTTTGAACCCTAAACACTTTGCTTTTGTAGGATTTTCTTGACAACAGAAAATAAATGATCTTTCTCAACTTTCTTTATTCCTTAAGTCTTGCACCCTTTTCTTGCTTTGCCAGAGACCTAACAATAAGTAATAGTCTCCTAGTGATTTTTTTCTGCCTCCAAGAGTGTAGACTTGTTTGGTTGTTTGGTTGATGATTGATTGACGGTGCTTTTGAAAATCAGGCATGGAATTAAAAAATATATCACCCATGGCTGGTCACACTCCTGTTCACTTCCATCCTGTCTCGGCCACAACCCAACTCACCCTGCCCCCCAAACTGGAACATGACGTTAGCTCATATACTTAATATATTTCCCCACATAGCAGTGTAGTGAAATGGCAGTGGCTGTCCCTTCACAGGGGCCTGGCGCTGGGGGGAGAATTCCGTGCACGGGGAGACGGAGTAGGGCACCCTGTAGTTTTAGGTTCTAGGAGACAGGGAGGGGTCCTGGCTTTTCATTACCCAGTTGATGATTTTTCACAGCTTTCTCCCAAGCGTCGACCCGGAGATCTTTAGGATGCCCTAGCGTAGTGATGGTGCGCCAGTGAATGCATCCTCGTGGCTTACACCAGAGTGTCACGGGAGGTATGAGGATGAAGTTATTTTTATTCTACTTACAGAATAGTAACGTAGCCCGTTAATGTATCATGGGAGCTGGCAGACGACATGAGACTTGGGGCAGGGACAGAGGTCTCAGTACTCATGACAGCAGATTGCACAAGTGTGATCCTGCCTATGCCAGTTTCTTTGCCCACATGCCACAGGGCTGATGCAACGTGCCCCAGATGGATGCTGTGTCGTGCGTGTTTGCGTTGTGGAGAGGGCTGTTTATCGTGTGTCACAAACCTACCACGTTCTAGTAAGCAGTGTGCAAGTCTCTTTTCTGTGGGATAATCATTACCTCATTTCTCAAGGCCATCCGATGCATAAGTCACCCTGAGAATGGCTCAGGTGAAAGGGAAGTCAGGCCCATGTGCCCCCGGTCCCTCAGCAGGGCCTGTGAGGGGTGGACAGGACCCAAAGAAAACTCTGCAGTAAAACCAGGCTCCTCCACCCTTCACCTTCCCTTGTGTCAGAAACTTAGTCTCAGAAACTTCACTTATTAGTGTCTGCTGATTTTTATGCGCCGTTTCTTTCTCCAGTGATCTGCCTTGTGAACATCCAATAGTTACTTTGTCATTTGGACTGGATTTAGTGCACACAGTTCTCTCAACCTTCTTCCATGTTGCTCTAAATTGGAACATTTTGTGCTTCCTTATGGCTGAATAGCATCTCTTCTTCATCCAGGCCTCATCAGTGGGTCCTTAGGAACAACCAGCAGTTTTCACTCTACCATCTTGGCTTGTGATAAGTTTCACACACATATGCCAGGAGGGGATCACTCTGATTCACTGGACCAACAGGGCCTAGGTCCATGTCTATGCAGCCCATGTCATGAACCGTTTATTCAAGCTGTGGTCGGGGGCTCCCATGCAGCAACAGGGCCAGGCCCGCCTCCAGTGCTGACTCCAGCCACAGGCACTCCCGCCCCCCAGGTCTCTGACTCCACCTACTTGGAGTAAATCCCTGGGGGAGGCCAGTAGGGCGTCATTTGGGCAATCTAAGTCAAGTCTGCTGTCATTTCGACTCATGCAAGGATGTTCAGAATGGCATTGCCAGTGACACAGGGCGAGTGGGCGCCACCCCTGGGCCACTCCTGCTGGATGAGGGTCGCCTTTGCACTGGTTCCATGAGCCGTAGCGGGTGTATCCTGAGCAGCTGCGGCCTCAGTTGCTGTCTATGGCACGGCCCACGTTGCTGCGGGCTCGGGACCAGCCTGGAGTAGTCAGGCTAGCTAAGTCTGGCCAGGCTGGGCGTTTTCACGGGGGCGAGGGGCGTTCTGTGTTTTGCAGCTGCTGTGACGGAAGCAGGCCCATGGACAGTTGAGGACCGGGCATGCTCCTAGGACTTTTCTTTTTCCCTAGTCCATGGATGAGGTTGGCGGGACCAGAAGCAGGCCGGGGAGTCGGGCTGCCAGCTGCTACGGCTGCTTGACTTGCCTGGATCGTGTGGCCATCATGCCAGGATGAGCTCAGCATAGGGGCTAAGAGCACGTGGGTCAGAGTCCCATCCCTCCCGGGCTTGAGGTGACCCCTGCCAGTTGCCTCATTTGAAATTGGTCTACCCACCGCCTCGAGGTAGCTGTGAGCCTTCCAGCTGCTCTATGTTATCTTTTCTCCAGTCACCCTCCCTCGTATGGAGACCTTTTGTCCGGGAAGGTCAGGAGCAAGTGGGATAGGGGATTTTTTACAGAATTTGCCGTCATTCTGTCCACCACTTTGGCCAATGTGGAGGGGCCCAGTGAGTGACATCCTCAACGCTGTGGGCCAAGTGACCATTATCTGTGGTCTAAGACCACGTTCAGTCCAACCCAATAGCTGGTAACTGAACTGAATGGTGTCCGAGTCCTCTAGGGCCCCTTTGGATCACTGTCCACTTGGAGAGTGTGTCCGCTGTCCTGGACCAGGGTCCCTGCCAAGGGATAGAAAACACCCATACCTGGGGAAGGTGAGGGCAAAATTTCAGTTAATCTCCACCCTTTCTGGGAATAGCTGCATCCAGTGACCACGCTGCCCTCCTGAGGCGTGCAGACCGGGAGCTGGTGAGAGGGTCAGACATATCTTCGAGTAGATGTTTGAAGCCTATTTTACCTCTCCACACTGCCAGCACCACTGGTCACGGTATGCTCTTTATGGGAGAAGAAACACCGTTGCCAGAGCAAAGAGTGTGGGGAGCTGAAGGCATGACGGCAACGAGCCATGATGATGAGCCAGAGTCAGCTGATTGGGGAAGGCAGAGCACTAGACTTATCCCAAATGAATCGAAGCTTTGATGTAGCCCCGCTACGAGGAGTGGCCAGGACACCCCCAACCTCCTTCACCGTGAGACAACCGGTGGCTCTGGGCGGTAGCGGGAGTCCGATGCATGGGGTGACCTCCCCGTGCCCGTCTGATGGCGGGTGTGCTGCCCTGTCTGGGGGAGGGCGGACCCCAACCGGTCAGCACAGACTGGAACAGCAGCCTGTGGGCCTTTGCCGTGTCATCTCCATCAGTGACCCAGAGTGATCAGCACCCACGGTTTACTCCCACCGGGGTGTCATTAGCGGAGGGGAGGGAGCGGGTGAGCACCCCCACGGTAGCAGTGGCGTGGCTCCTGCAGTCCTGCCTCTGCCCTCAGCCTGCTCCCCAACATGGTAGTCGGGAACCTCATTTACCCCGCCTTTCACTCGGGTGAAAGCGCTCCCTCAGAATTCCAGGGCTCTCTCCCCTCCGCTTAGCGAGCCTGTCCTCCTTGGCCCGAACTGCCGGGGCTCAGCTTTGGTTTTGCCCTACTTAGTGACTCCGCATTTCCCAGCGCTCTTTCCTGGTGGCCGGGGAGGCTTGAGGATCCAGCTCAGAGACTAAAGATGTCGGTGCCCACGGCGGCGGGATCAGAGCATCTTGATCGTGGCCGCCTTCCCCCAGATCCGCGGCCCAGATGGCTGTAGTGACTCCGTGGAGCTGGGAACGCGAGCCAGGGGCTCACTGCTTTTATAGCAGGAGCCGGCCACGCCTGCTCTTTGCCCGGGAGAGGTAGTCTTATCTGTCATCTGCCAAAGCAGCCTGACCCATGGCTTACGTGAAGGGGCAGCGTGCCCTTGCAGTCCTGGCACAGCCGGGGAGACAAGCGAGAGGGCGCGCGGGCGGGCAGCTGTCCTCACAAGGCTTGATTGGAGCCAATGCTGCCAGTATGGAGTCGGGCCCGGGGCTGAAACGGAATAGTAATAGAGTATTGGCCTTTGGGTTTGTGAAATAATAGGTATTTTCTAAGTGGGGGGACATCCTGGGTGTGGAAGAGAAAGATGACAGTTTTATGTTTTATTTAATATTTTATCGCTGTTTAGAATCAGTGTCACAAATGTCCTGTTGGGTTGTTTCGAAGGGAATCTGCTCTTCTGCCAATTTGTTGAAAATGCAAAATTGTCTTGCTCTGCTATTTGCTTTCACTAGTACTTAGGGAAATTCTATTTTATATTAGCTTTATAGGTGATAATTAAATCAAATACATGATTTGCATTTCATTTACCTTCTTGCAGACTCTTCTCAGTTAATTTGCTGATCTTAATGGGGCATAAAATCTATGTTTCTGGCATAGATATATGTACATGTTTTTCATACTGTTTTGAAATATTCTTACCAGAAACACTTTTCTTGGGGCATGAATGGATTGAGACTCTGCCAATGTTAAATCATCAAATGTAGTGACAATTCTTTTTAGATTTCCTAAATAATTTTATTTATTTATTTTTTAAAGATTATTTATTTATTTATACAAGCACTGGGTACAGTCAGAAGCGCGGGAGGGTGAGAGAATTCACCAGAGCCAGAGCGGGGAGCAGAACAGGCAGACGGACGATGTACACTGCTGAGGGGAGCAGCGGGCGGCAGGAGATGTCTGCGCGCCGTGTGGGACCCTCACCCTGGGGGCCGGAGATGGAACTGGTGCTGCAGAAGCTGCGGGCAGCTTTGCAGCCCAGCGCTCAACCACTGCACCACCAGGGGAGGCCCCTAGATAATTTTAAAATATGCTATTTGGTCTTATCTAAGCCCATAATTAAATTTATGGTCTTCTCTAAGCCCATAAATAAATTTTGAAAATTAAATCGATCATAACTTTGGGATATTTTTCTCTTCAGAAAGAGAGCGCATTACAAAAAAATGATGATGCCCTTTCTTCAGTACGACACTGAAGTAGACTCTGATTTTCTTACAGTCATCCCAGAGGTAATTAGTAGAACTAGAATCTTTTCATTTTACTCCTTTGGTTTAGATAATCTTTCTAAAAGTGCACGTCCATGTCCTGCCATTGTGAGCAAAGTGGACAGAACGCAATTGTGTTTCGGGTCCTGAGAGGCCTTTTACCCCTTAGGGCTGTCAGTGTCATTGAACAAAATTAAAAAGGTCAAAGAAAAGCCAGTTCACTTGGGTGCCTGGTGGGTCCTTCTCTAGTGGTTACGTGTTGGATGTCCCCCAGTGTGAGGCTGCTGGGCCCCCTCCGAGCCTGTGTGTTAGGGCTCGGAGGCCAGCGGCTCTCCGGACAGCCCTGATGACGCTCAGATGGGGAAACTGCTTTCTGACTTAGGAAGCCTCTCTCATATTTATGAGAAGTTAACTCACAACGAACTGTTCTATGTTCACTGCATCGCTGCTTTTCCTCCCAAGGAAGTAAATTTTATGTAGAAAATCTCTGAATTCTTGATTCGAGGGTAAAAGTATTGTGTTATTTTACTCTTTCTCTTGGCCAGTGTTATTTTACTCTTTCATTTGGCTTTTACTATGTTAAGAATTGTTTCTGTAGAATATGGCTTCTCAGAGAGGGGAGATTCCTTTTACATTTGCAAGTAGAAGAGAGAAGGATGTGGTGGAGACAATGCCCAGCCGGTGCATGCTGTGCCCAGGGGTGCTGTGTCTGGGTCGTGCCAGTCGGTCGTCACAGCCTCTTACCCATGGGCGATCCCAGGAGCAGCTGAAGCTCCGAGGGGCCGGGTCAGTTGTCCAAGGTCAAGAGCAAGGCAGTGAGCCCGGGTGTTGTGACCCGGGAACGTGTGCCTGTGGGCGATGCGCCACCCAAGCTCCCCCTCTGCTTCCTTAATTCCCCAGTTCTCTTTCCGGGTCCCCATAACCTTCTCCGCTTGCTCCTCTGAATCAGTTTAGAGGCTAAAATAGCACATGAAGCTAAAAAGTTTCTTTGACTTATAACAATTTCTTCCAGAATTATCTTGTTGAAAGTAAATAGCCCATCTGGCTCCTCCTTTCACAGAGCAAAACTCCGAAGTGAGCTTTGTGACTGAAGCTGGCTGAATTCCACGCGGCGCGGTGCTGGCCCCAAGCAAGATGAGCACAATCTGTTTCTTCTATTTCTAATAAAGGAAGAGATGTGCCTTCATTTGCCTCTTTAATTCATTGCTTGCATTTTATGTCCTTCTTTCTCACAATGGCAACGTTCCTACTGTGATTTTTTTTTTTTTAACATACAGGTAGAGTGGAAACTGTAATAATCACCTTGCAGTCAAGAACACTACAGCAAAATAGCATTAAAACTTGCATTTCCAGGGCCTCCCTGGTGGCGCAGCGGTTGAGCGCTGGGTTGCGAAGCTGCCTGCAGCCTCTGCAGCACAGGTTCGATCCTCGGCTGCTGGGCGAGGGTCCCACATGGCGTGCAGACCTCTCCTGCCGCCCGCTGCTCCCCTCAGCAGTGTCCTTCGGTCCTTCTGCCTGCTCTGCTCCCCGCTCTGGCTCTGGTGAATTCTCTCACCCTCCCGCGCTTCTGACTGTACCCAGTGCTTGTATAAATAAATAAATAAATAAATCTTAAAAAAGAAAAAAAAAGTTTGCTTTCTAAAAAAAAATATAACAAAAAACTTGCATTTTCAGACCAGCCCGTGAGATTGTTAGCTGTGTGACTCCCATTGATTCGCGGGAGCTGGAGGGGATGGTTGAGAACGCTGTGTTTCTGCTGCCCTGCGCTATCCCTGCTCTCGGAATAAATACAAGTGTTTAGCGCGCTGCTCTAGAATCTGCGGGAGTCCAACAGCTCCGCGCCGCACAGCCTGCGAGCTTGCCTCTAAGTGCCTTCATTTAGCTCTCTGCTTTTACTTCTGAGAAGCAGCAGGGACTATCCCTGTGGCCCCGATAATTACCTTCCGACAGGGCTAGTGAGGGCTGCAGAGTTGGAACTTAAAAATGGATTCTGCGTTTTCCCTGGCCAGGAAAATAATTTGATTCTTTCCATGTCTCAGAGCTGATAAGGACTTACAATGTGATGTTGTTAAATGTATTATTTTAATTTCTAATTTTCTTTGGGCACCAGGTTTCAAAAGGTCATCCTATAGTGTTTGATGATGTCTCTCCATGACTGACAGCTGTTCCCCAAATCTCATTATTTTGAGGAAGAGTTCTAAGAAGCCAGTTCCTTGTCGCCAGAGGCCTGATAATTCTCGCTAAATGTCAGTTCGGAGATAGGCTATCTGGATTTTACACTTAGGAACATGTCTCCTTAAAGAATTATTACCAGGCTCCCCCTGACGCGGGGCACTCGTGATGAGGAGAGTGGGATTTCAGGCGCCGAGCGTTGGGACTGGCTCTGCAGGCGGCGTCTTCCTCTGAGAGGTTATGCGGGCAGCTGAGGTTGCAGCGGCATCTCGTAGCCATTTTAAGACCTCGTTCCTTTGAGGGAGGAGAGGAGCTCTTCAGGGGCACTCCTTGAGGGGCTGAGCTTGGGAAGGGCCTTCTGAGAAGCTTCCCCGCTGCTAGCCTGTCCTGCTGCTGCAGCCCCCGCCCCGTCCAGGCCAGGCTGCAGACACCCTGGCCGCGCACAGGGGCAGCTGCTGGGTGAGAACAGTTCCCGTCCTGGACGTGAGAGGCTGACGAGCCAGTTTCTAGAACTTTGTTACTGATGTCTTTTTTTATTTTAATATTCTTCACTTCTTGTGCAAAAATATCAAAATTACAGGAGAATATTACCTAAAAGCTAAGAGATACGTTCTCACCTTTGAAACTCTGTATTTCTCTGTAAGTTATTTTCCCATGTAAATCTCTCCACATTTGGTAAAGGCAGTAAAATTATTGGATGTAGTTTAAAACCGCTTAAGCAGAATACCGTTTCTCTTATAGCTTTTTACAATATAAATAAAATATGAAAATGTTTTGTTGTTTCACAATGCAAATGTCACAGCATTGAGCACCTGCTGTGCTGGCACCTCCCAGCCCTCCTGCACCGTGGGTGACGTAGCGTTCTTCAGAAACACGCGCGTCACCCACCGTTCGCAGGTGAGGAACTCAGTCTTTGTGTTTCTTCTTTTTCTATTTGGGACACGTTTGTATTTATTCACAAATATTTAGAAAATATAGCATTGATTACAATGTCTTCTTTGCTGATTATGCTTTAAGACGTCATGTGTAAGCTGCATGCTGAGACTCAGAAGGCATCTCTCCCAGAACATCCTAAGGTCTCCCAGCCCCTGACGAATCTGTAGCTTCCCCTTCGGCCTCTTGCTGCCTTTCTCTTGTGGCCCTTTCTCCCGCGCCCATATTGGTCCCCTCCTAGCATCCTCTGCCGCTCTCCACCGCACACTGTCCTCCCTGTGACGCCGCCCTTCCAGCCTTGGCCTGCAGACTCAGGTGTGCCCGCTCACGCCCGGCCTGCAGACTCAGGTGTGCCGGCTCACGCCCGCCCACACCACGCTCCAGGTGCCGCCCTCAGGCTTGCATTCGGGACCGCAGGGTTCCCTCATCTATCCTAACAGTGGGAGGGCAGAAAAGCCTGACACTTTTACCTCACCCTACAGTCTCTTAAAGAAGGGGCTGCACTGCAAAGCAGCCGCTTTTCATCCGGCACTGCCAGTGGCCTGCAGTGGCCACTGTGTGAGGGTTCCCCGCGGGCCCAGCACCCCGGCGTGCTGCTGTCCATGCACCGCCCCGAGGGAGGGAGGGCTGAACCTGACCTTCCGTGTTTTGTGACAAAGATGGTCCCAAGGGGAAATATTTGCCACCCCAGCGTGTGTGGAGGCTGCCTGCTGTTGTCTTGGCACGCGCCCGGCTCCGCCCGTTACCATCCTGCCGCTGTCAGAGTGCACCTACCGCTGTCCTCCCGGGAGGCCTCGAGGGCCAGGCCTGAAGTCTCAGCCCGGTGCCCACGCGGGCACCGGGGAGCCCTGGGGAGACGGGCGAGTGGCCGGGGCTGTGTCTCCTGGCGCAGCTCTCCCGGGCGGCACACTGGTTTTCTCTTTTCCGGGTACTTAGAAATATGAATGTTTTAGCTGTACCCACAGAATTCCCAGCACAGAATTGAGCCATGTCGTTATGAGTTCATTAACGTGAGTTGGAAACTAGGGATGAATATAAAATGTTAAAGCTTAACGTAGGAAAGATACCATTTTTTACATTTTAAAAAGTTATTATTTTTTTTTAATCTTGGAGATTCATTTCATTCGATCGCACTTGTCTTTCATAAGAATCCTTAAAGACAATGTCAGGAAAATGCTCTCCATACTGCTTTTCAAATTCAGTGATTTCCTCTTTCCTTTTCGGTAACAGGGATTCTAATCCTAGAGTCTGTTTTGTTGAAACTGCATGGAAAAGGTGGAGTATTTCTTAGACAGATAAAATAAGCTTTTCCCCAGGAATGCAACTATTGAAACCCAGAGAAAAATCTTCATTTACTATTTCGAATATTAAGTCAAAGTGGGGTCATTTAATTTTTACCTGAAGAATTCAACACATTGGCTTTTGGTGTGCTTTTGTGGTTAAGTCAGGCACCTCAGATCTCAATCAACAATGTGCAGGCAATGAAGCCTTTCTCTGACACTGATTCATTAGGAAAGCTCATTTAAGGAGTTAAACATCTCTCACTTGTCAACACTGAGATAATTATGCACTATTAATTCTCGTGTCATTTCAAAAAGTGCTATTTTAAAACTATTCATTTCATCAATCCTGAGACCTGGGATAAGGTAGACAGCCTGCTGTAAACCAATTTAAGATGTGATTACATTGCTTTATTCCTGCAATGCACGAATCAGAAAGTTGATTTAATGTGAATACAGCTTTTGAAATGTTTCTTACTTCATTTTGAGAGAGGAATATGATTAGGCAACCTTCAGAGGACAAAGGAGTTGATGGAGAAGAAAGGAGCTTTAATTTATTCTTCCGTTTGCGGAATCAAGGTGGTGGGCGGGGAGCACTGAGGAGGAAACCAGGAAACCGTAGTTTTCTTTGCCATTTTTATATAAATGGGACTCGTGTGTGTATCTGCTCTCTGCATGTTATTAGCTGGGAATCAAAGTTGTTTAAACTTCTTTACGATGACCATCAGTGGAGGAAATAGAATATGAATTTTTCAGAATAGAGGAATTGCTTTTTGCTTAACTACTTCAAGTTGCTTTCAAAGGAACAATTTGAAATAAACCAGAGAATCAGTGTATCATGGCAGATACTTGGAAACATGGATTTCCACCTCTTGCCAAGTGTGTAGTGCTTTGAAGTTCGTTACTACCCAGATGTTACCCAGTGTTACTGCATACAATTTTTGTTCTTTAAGCTATTTTCACTAGTTTCTTGACCTTGTAGAGCAATGGTCAAGGTAATTTCAGCTCTTTTGTAAAGACACATTGATTTACAGGAGATACTTAGTTTTACAAATACATGACAATACAGTTTGAATCTTAAGCACTTTGTTTAATAGAAGATAAAATAGTTTGTTTATAAATGGAGCGTTCCCCACATGCAGTCATTTATTTCCTTGGTTTTATTTATGTGTGTGTGTTTCTCTCTGAAAATAGGAGAGCAAGGTTATAAAGTTAGAATTTTTGTCTCACTACATGGTTTCAAGCCCTATAAATTGTCTGGTACTCGGGTATGCTGGATTTTTGTATGTGTAGATTGTTTATTGTCACACTTAAAATGATGGATAGTTTATGTAAGTTCCTGTGTGGTTAGTTTAATTCCAGGGCTGACTGAGTTACTTTTTTTGAGAATGCATATCAAAACTAGAAAAATACTTTTAAGTTACTTAAGCCACTTTTTTAATTCTACCGTGATTCTTTCAGAGTTCCTCCGTTATCATTCTCAATTTTTCTAAGATTGTGCAATTGCTAAATAAATAAATATTATAGCATAAGAGTGTTTTTGTAAGTAAAAGTCCCTTATCACAGTATCTCTTTTAAACATTACTTTTTAGGCCAAACGTAGCTTTTTTTTTTTTTTTTTTTGTTCTCTTCAATGAAAATCCTACTGGATTTTGGTAAAGAAAACAATGGCTTTATTGGGTATCTCTGAATTAACATTAGTCATTGTAAGTTAATGCCTGGCTGCACTGACTCTTATTCAACACATTTTTATGGAACCCTGAGACCAGTCCTTACAAAGCAAGACAATTTTAGACGCAGATTCTCCTCTTTTAGAAGCCTTTGTTTTAGTTGGAGAGAAAAACCTGAGTAGGGCCTCCCCGGTGGCGCAGCGGTTGAGCGCTGGGTTGCGAAGCTGCCCGCAGCCTCCGCGGCGCCGGTTCGATCCCCGGCTGCTCCCCGGCCACCGGAGGAGGGTCCCACATGGCGCGCAGACCCCTCCTGCCGCCCGCTGCTCCCCTCAGCAGTGTCCTTCGGTCCTTCTGCCTGCTCTGCTCCCCGCTCTGGCTCTGGTGAATTCTCTCACCCTCCCGCGCTTCTGACTGTACCCAGTGCTTGTATAAATAAATAAATAAATAAATCTTAAAAAAAAAAAAAAAAAAAGAAAACCTGAGTATATTAAATGATGAATAGCAACGTATATTATAAGATATTTAGCAAATGAAAAATCCATACAGATTAGAGTGTTTACTTTTCAAAAAGATGAGCCTTCATTGGACCTTGGAGAATGTGAAGCATTTGTAATATGGACGAGAGTAGAAAGAAGAGGAGTAAAGGGTGAAGGATGGAGCGTAGGATGCTGGGGGTGGCCGGAAACTGGCTCCTGCTCACTCTAGTTTTGTTTAAAACAGACCAGGCAGAAAGCAAGGAGGCGAAGATCTTCATGGAACACCTGCTGTTTCCTGGGTGTTTTCCTTCAATTACGCCACTCAGTTCTCAGAATATAATCATGCAGTTTGATGTTGTGACTTCAATTTTGCAATCAAAGAAACCAAGTCTTAGAATCTCGCTAAAGGCCACTGAACAAGGGCGGGCGTGGCGCTGAGATGGGAACAGCCCACATCTCTGTGTTGAGCAGCCTCTACCAGGTCGCCTGCCCCAGAAATGATTGGCTCTTCTCGCAAATTGAATGTGATTGAAACATAACACACCGCCTCTTTTTCCAGTTCCCAAATCAATTTCTTCCAAGTTACTTTTATTAATGACTTCATCATTCTTCTAATCACTGGGACTTAAAACATTGGAGTCATTTTCATTCTCAGAATTAGCTTTTATTTCACACATGATGTGTGGACAAAAAGTATAAGAAGGAATGCACAGGGGCAGATCGTCCATTGCGCCCTTGTTTCCCTCATCTGTTACTGCAGGGAGCCTGACTTACCGGGGCAGTGCGGGGCCGTTCCCTACTAGAGATGCCTCCTGCTCTGTGCTTCAGTGTCTGGAAGGAGTTGATGGGATAATTGTAGAGTTGGGTATTTTGTCATAATTTGGTAAATTTTGGGGGGACACATTTTTCCTCCATATTTCAGATTATATAATCTGTATGTCAATTCACTTATTTTCCTCCATGTCAGTCCTTTTTTCCTCTCTAATAAGATTTTAAAAAGAAGGCTGTTTCCTCGAAATCTTCTCCCACCATTGGCTGGCCACCTAGCAGTCAGTGTGGCTCTGCTGAATCATGTTACCTGAGAGGGTCTTAACCATACTGACCTGCAAAATACCTGTAGCTTTGTTTCTATTCCTGCAGTGACTACATGGTCAGTCCCAACCTCCCAGCCTCAGCCGTTCACTAGAGTGCTTTAATCACATTTGCAATATGGAACAAAACCCTCCTCATGGGCAATGAAGAGCCCTTCAAAAGATGACGAAGTGCCATCTTATCTGTAAGCGCCATTACCGGAGCTGGTTTTATTAGTACCACTTTTTCTTTCTTTTTTTTTTTTTTTTCAAAGATCTATTTATTTATTTGTAGAAGGACTGGGGTGTAGACAGATGAGAGGATTCACCAGAGACAGAGTGGGGAGCAGAATAGGCAAATATATACACTGCTAAAAGGAGCAGCAGGTGAGATGAGAGAGGTCTGCTGCACCGTGTGGATCAGCTCCCTGGCCTGGGATCAAACTCAGGCAGTGGTGATAGCCTGAGACTTAACCCCTAGGCCACCAAGAGGCCCCTGGTATCACTTCTTGATCACGAAACCATGTATGGTGTTATTCAGATTCTAGCAGTTTCTTGGGGCTTCAGTAGGAGTGAAATTGAAAAAAATTCTCCTTCTGAGTATGAGGGACTAAGATATTACTGAAATCATCCAGCTCCCTCTCCCCTCCCCCAGAGCAGACTATAAAACCTGGACATAATACAGAAAAAGTACATTGAAAGGAAACTGGGGAGTGAAGAGAAGCATAGGGACTCATGGTGGTGCACACTGCTTGGTGGAGAGACGGATCCAGGGGAGAAAGTTCCTGTCTAGGTGGCTTTTAACTGGCACCAGCACAGCACTGGGGGTGCATGGGAGCAGGGGGTGCAGCTCATGGTTTCTGGCCAGAGGAAGCAGGAAAGAGCTGCCCCTTGTCTTTGGAAGCCACACTTGTCCAGCCTGGCCCTTCTGCTCATGTGGCTGGCCCTGGAGCTCCTGCCAGCATGGAGAGTTAGAGGCTAGAAGACCATGGCAGGAAGTAGGGTGCCCCCCATCTTTGCTTTGCAAAGGGCTTCCCCATCACCTTCTGGAGACTTCCACTTAAATCTCATTAACAAGGACTGAGTCACATGGCCTCCCTGGTTTGGAAAATGTAGTTTTGAAATTCTGGGCACATTCGCACCTCCAGGGAGGTCAGGGTTCTCAAGGAGGAAGGGATAAGAGTGACCGGTAGCCAGCAGGACAGCCCAGTGACTGAGGCTTTGCATATGCTGATCCTCTGGCAGGCCCCTGGCTGGGATGTTCAGGCAGTTGAGGGAGGGAGAGTGTCCTTCATACATCAGCACAGGGCTTTACCCCACACACATAAATAGGTCTAAAGACACATGGTGAGTTCCAGAGTCTCCCGGGATTGCTGCTGCCCAGGGCTCGGGGCAGGCTGCGCGGGCCAGGTGTGGCATGTGTGTGCAGATCAGCGCTCCCACGGCCTGATGCCATAGCCCCCGCCCATTCGCACACGCGCCTCACTTGTGCTGCGATGCAAGGGCATCATTTATTCAACAGAACATAACTGAGACCTGGGGGTTTTAACCGGCACCCCTCTCAAGACATAGTGTTATCAAATTTTTGACACTCAACTAAAAAAGGTTATAAATGCAAATATTGATTCCATAAACTGATTTAAGAACTTCTGAAGTTCCTCAGTAAGCTTGCACTGAACTTCAGCGACATTCTAAGCCATTGAACAGAAGGTCCCCAACTTTCTGCTGCCATCACATAGGTAGAAAATGCTGCTCTTTCTGTTTTCTAGTTCAATTGTTGATCTTGTCTGTGCTTAATGTTCTATTATAGAAAAGTGAAAACATGTATGTAACGAGCGACCTGAAGGTTATTTGAAGTGGGCAGGAGAGCATGACCAGCCTCGTGTGCCATCCCAGCATTAGCCATTTGAGCAAGCATTTGGGTTTGGCTTTGACCCAGTGATCTGCCAGGGAGGTTGAGAGACAGAGGCACCCCAGTGTGAACTGGGGGGATACAAAGCAGAGATCGTTAGTATGTCAAGCTGGTTCATGGCATTTTGGCAGACTTTAAAATAGAGTCCTTACTTTTTGAAGGTACGTTCTGAAATATTTATGGATGAAATGGTATAATAATTTGCTTTTAAAAGCCAAGTTTATTCAATCTATTTGAATAAACAGCTCAGCGAATCCAGTGTCTCATTTCCTCAAAAACAAACGAATTCCCTTCTAGTTGGTTTCTCTGTTCCCAGCCATCCATGCCTAGTAGAGGGCACCAGAAAAATCCACCAGCTTCCAACTCAAGTTTCAAGAGGCGCCCTCAAGCAGAGCAGGGCCCCCACTTATTCCTCCTAGGAGCCCAGCCTCTGCCCAGGTCTACAGAACCACGTACACCTCGGGGTCTGGAATGGAACCTCTTGACCTCAAAACCTGAGATTTTAACCATCTAGCACTCTACTTCCTCGTTTTGGGATTATGCAGCAGTCACTGCTTCTGGGGTGCATCGTTTCTTTCTGCCCTCTACCATTCGCTCATGTTTCTTGCAATCAACGTATTTGTACAAACGAGAGTAAATGCTCCTTCCTGCCAAGGTGTGCTGATGCTGTGTGTGGGCGGGAGGTGCCCAGCCTTCAGAGCAGGAGTGTGTGCTGCACCCCTTTGTACCACATGTGGATCTTGGGCTCTGAGAGGTCAGCGCTGCTCCCCACGATGCACGGTTCAAAGAAGGCTGGCCAAGATGTGGACCCTAAGTTCTGACTCTAAGCCCCATGTAGTCCACTTCTACCCTCCTTCACTTTTACTACTTTGTAATATTCCTAAGATGTGGTACATATACACAGTGGAATATTACTCAGCAATCAAAAAAAGATAAACTCATGCAATTTGCAGCAACATGGATGGAGCTGGAAGGGATCATGCTCAGCGAAATAAGCCGGAAAGAAAAAGAAAAATACCAGATGGTCTCACTCATAGAAGGAATCTAGAAAACGTAAATAAGGGACCAGGAAACAGAATAACTATAATAAAGAAAAAATAAAAATCAACAAGCAACTATAAACCAGAGACACACTTTGGGGGGGTGGGTAGAAGAGGGATTGGGGTTAAAATAAGGGACGTGCAGTTATATGGGGAATATAAAAAAATAAATCTTATAAAAAATTCCTAAATATTACCTGGATCCTCTTTAGTGCGTGTGACTCATATAATTTATGTTTTCCAACTCAGGAATATGTATTTCACTCAATTTCAGAATTCAGTTTTGAAATTATGAAAAATCATGGGGAGCTTCGCTGAGCTCAACTTCTGCATTGTTCTCGTTAATTGTACACACAATGTGGCTAATTGAGAAATACACATCTCTAAAGGTCAGATGTAATACTGAACAATGAAGTATAGTTTTAAGGAAAATTTCCTGTTGAATTGATGGAGCAATAGTGGAGGGGGGGAAATACAATAAAGACACAGAATGTTTTTGCAGATCTAGCTTTACAAAGAAAGTCATGTCCTGACATTTTTAAATGGGGCTATAAATTTAGTAATATTTCAGCAGCAATAATGGGGTGTTAAATATGAATCTTCATTCCTGAAATTTTAGGTTTTCTTAATGATAGTTGCCATTACTGAGAGCAACCAACCTTGGGAGCATATTTAACTTAGAATTTGAAGTAATGCTTGATATGATCAATTTCTGTGACCCAGAAATATTGACTTGCTAATTTTCTGAGTTAAAAACTTTCTTTTTATGTTTTTGTCCTTGCTTAAATGGGCAGATGCTGGCTAAATGTCTTGGAGAATACAGTATTCTCAGGAAATGACAAGAAGTATTGATTTACCTTATTCTTCTTCCCTCAAGCAGAACAGCCATAAAATATGTTCAATTCCTTCTCATTTCTGTCTGCAGATTACACTGGCTTGTGCTGCAGATGACAGGTTGGACATGATGGGAGCGTATTGACAGTTACTAGGATTCGCTTTCAAAACTAAAGCTGGAAAGCAGGTTGGCGAATCCAACCACAACTTTGTTCTCTTAATTATCGTGACACTAAATTCTACTTGTTAGTTATAAAATGGGGTGTGACCTTGACGTAGGAAATCCAGACAAAGCCCTTAGACTAAAACTTCACATTGACACGAAGTCTGCTTTGGAACTGTGTTGGACACTTAAACTGTTTAACATGGGATGCATCGTTAAATTGGAAAAAAAAAACAAAACACTAGATGGAATTAAATTCTGGTCAAGTTCAAAAATTCTATACCACATACTATTTTTTCTTTCTTTTTTTTTTTTTTTTTTTAAGAATGAAAGGTTAAAATTTAACTTGACCCACACACAATTTTCAAGTATGTTTCTGTTGTTAGGCTAGTCACAGGTCAGTGAATTTTCACAGCAGACACTGTTTGATTTGAGTAATTTGCTCTCACAGGAGAACTTTGTTCTCACAGGAGGGTGAGCGGATTCACCAGAGACAGAGAGGGGAACAGAACAGGTGGATTGACTGAAACACACTGCTGAGAGGAGAAGCAGGCGCGCCAGGAGAGGTCCGCTGCGCCATGTGGGGATCGAACTCCCTGACCGGGGATTGAACTCACGCCTCAGTAGCTGCGGATAGCTTCATAGTGCTGACGCTTAACACCTTGTGCCACCAGGGAGCCCCCCCCATGCTCGTTCTGACATGTGATCCTTGTCCATCATTGCCACGATGGTCACCCTCATCTCTGGCTGGTGGAACGACGGAGGGGACCAGAACTAAGCTATGGATCGCAGCGACAGAGAATTGCCCCCGCCCCGAACTCCTTAATTCCTTCTTATGCCTGACAACACCACATTCCTCCAGCCTTTATCCATGGAGATGCATAATGTCAAAAGGCACTGGTTGAAAGTATATTCGGTACCATACACATGCCACATCACAAATTCACATGTAGGTTGCATTAGCCGACTTATTCCTGACGTTTATTTCTTGTTTGCAATGATTCTTTTGGCTGCCACGCACCTCTTCCGCTCTCCCGTTCAGGACTGCAGTCTCCTTTATTGTGCCCTGGGAGCTCTGAGATGCAGGCTGGTGACTGAATATTTTGAGGGATCTGTGTCTCAGTAACCACAGTTCCTTAGAAGCAATTAACAGCTAGCTATTAGCGTCGTGTATTTTGGTGACGGAGGAACGGAGTCTGATGGGTGCATAGATCTCCTCTTCCAAGTTGAGTCCCTTTAATGCATTCAGAGGCGGTGACTGCACCCAGGGCTTTCTCACCCTCGCGTCTGTGGCGGACAGCCCTGCGCGGTTGTTCACTTTAGCCAAGACCGTGCTAAGGTGGAAACCTACAGATAAGCTGTCATTATCCTTACTGCCAAAAGCGGAGCCTGCTGCTTTGATTCTCACACCTCCATGATGAATGCTGGGGCGGCTCCCCACCTCATCTCTGCTGAGGATGCTGTGTTAGTGACAGATGTTGTAAGCTGATAAATATGACGAGCTGGGTCAGAGGAATGGCTTGATGGCTGTTTCAGGCTGGTAGGACATATTAATCGCAGGCTGGAGTTTGTGAGGCACATGAATTAATCTCTTACCTGGAAAATAAATAGTCACCAGCAATAAACTGAAGCCATCTATTTGCAGCTGGTCAACCTCATTCATTTATTTTGTGTCGATTCCTCTCATTGACTTAAATTTTATAAGTTGCTGCTTATTCTTTTTCTGAAGCGAATTAGATGCACTTAACCTTTCTGCATTCATTTCTGCTGAGACCTGAGTCTTACTGGGTTGGAGGGGCTCAGTGTGTATTAGGTGTCTTGGCTAAGGAGTTGGGTATTGTGGCTGATTGGATACCCCAACTCTCTGTGGGAACAGAAGATCTAGGCTGTGTCCGGGGCCCTCGGGTTCAAATATTTACTTACAGGACTCAGAAAAGCTGTTATGCTCAAGTAATGGTATGTGAACGTGATAAAACCAGGTGAGACAAAGGTAGGAGGAGCACAGGAGCAGGCCGGTGCACCTTCCACGGGAGTAGGTTGGCAGCCCCGAGGCTCCCAGCAGCGCTCTGGGACAGCCTGCGTGGATTCCTGTCACCACGTGAGTCCCCTGAGCCTGGGTGACAGGGGTCTTGCTGGGGGTGGTGTCAGGGGTGAAGTACCAGCAGGCCTGACCTTGGTAACTGTGTGTCCAGCTCCTCCTGATGCTGGGACAGCCTGGGACAGCGTGGTCCAGACTCAAGGTGGCTGAAAACAGGTTATCGCCCTACGTCGCGTTTTCAGCATCAGTTATGCTATGTCCCAAAGCTCGACGTTGGAAAGACACTTGAGTATTTCAAGGACTTAGAAATCATGTTGGCAGAGCCAGTAAGAGCCGGTCCTTTCTTTGGAATGTGTGGGGCTTGAACCCCAGGCTTGCTGAGCACACATCCTTGCTAATCTCGCCCAACTGTCTGGGTGGGGTCTTGGAAATAAAAGCAGCAGATGACACGTAGGAAATGGGATGGACATGTGCAGGAGATGCCCGGGGATCTGGCAGACAGGTCAGGCTACGGTTTGAGCCAAGGCCTGTGCCATACAGCAGCTCGGTCTGGACTTCTGGTCCAAAGACGACATCTTTGCCGTGGGCACTTGGCTCCTAAGCTGAGCGCAAGGATCTGCCTGGATTCTGCCAGCAACTGGAACTCAAGTGGGGACCCTGGGGAGGAAGGGGGCATCCCTGTTTAGCAGCCTTGTCCTGGCAAGATGATGGCGGAGCAGGCGCTCACTGACCTGTGCTGGTGCCGTTGAGCGAAGATCCCCTTCTGCAGGAAGAGTGCTTTCCTGTTGCAGCTTCTCAGTCTCTGGACCTCAGGTTTCTCTTTGGTAGAATAAGGAGGTATGACCACATCATTTCTTTTTTCTTTTGTTTTTTTAAAGATTTATTTCTTTATGCGTAGAAGAGCTGGGGTGCATAAGAGCTTTTCATTCCTTTTAGTGTTTCCCGACGCCTTTAACCGCAAGCGCCTGTTTTCTCGGGGTTTCTAGAGAGGAGGGTTTGGAGGCGAACAGTCCAGCAGGTCCACTCCGTCCCGTGCCTGCTGCTGTCTTCACATCCCGAGTCCACCGTCCTTCCCTCGGGCGCGCGGGGAGCCGGCCTCTCCCGGCCGGGGCTTCTCTGCCGCGCGCTCTGCTGCTGTCTGTTAGGGGCCGGGACGGGTACTTTTAATTCACTGAAAAAAGCAATTAACATAGTTGACGCTAAAACATCTCATTATATTTATTTTGAGAGCGTGCAAGTTGAGGAAAATATTTTACTTCCATGATTATCTGGTTGAAACACTTTAGCTTTACATTTCTAATTATATCTTCCGTTGTAATAAAGGCTTTTGTTGAAAGAAGCTTTTTATGTGTTTGTGAAAAGATTCCTTATTTATGCCTTGATGCTTATCAAGGTATTAAGAGTAAATAATATACTCATTTTCAGCAAGGATAACAGTTCCTTATAATTTGAAAGAGGTCGACAAGAGAAACCCCCTGGGAAGCGACTTTAATTTTGCTAATAAAGATTCCATTTCGCCCGGCACTGGATCCTTCGTGACCAAATAAAGTCACCGTGTTCATCACGCCAAGGGGGAGGTCCCTTGATTATAGTCTATAGCCACTTGTAGGGTAAGGAAAAATGTCAGGCTTTCCTGCCCTCCCGCCATCAGGATAGATGATGGATCCTTGCGGTCCCGAATGCATGCCTGATGGCGGCACCTGGAGCAGGGTGTGGGCCTAGGTAGATGGGATTCACCTGGGCTGAGAGTGGGCTTTTAAGGGCAGCGTCCCGGGGACGCCAGTAGAAGCCAAGAAGCCGAGCAGAAGTCAAGACCGAACAGAAGCAGAGAGAGAAGCAAGAGCAGCAGAAGCCGAGAGAAGGCCCAAGAGCCCAGAGGGAAGACCTGCTGGGGGTTGGGAGCCCCGCCAGCTTACCGCCCCCACCCCCAGCACCCCTGCCTGCTGTGTACCGGGTAAATCCCAATAAAAGACCTGCAAAAACCACTGAGGACCCTGACTCCTCCTTTACCCAGTCTGCATGGGATCAGAAAACCTGCCCTGTGTCCCAGTCCTGCCCCCATACCATTGAATCAGTAGAAATTAAAATTAGGAATTATCACTAAAGAAATGCCCAAGGGTTTTGCATAGACCCCTTCATTTCTGTACATACTCTCTTCTGGAGCATTCCATTAGTAGAAGAAAAAGGTGAATACATGAGTTGACAAAGAGTCTTGAAGACTCCCCAAGATGTCAACTTTAAGTAAGGAGGGGCAGCAGTATGTGGTCATAAAATCAATTTTTCCCTAATTTTACCTGTTATGGATGATCTAGTATGAGGAAATTGACTCATTCGCAGGCTGTCTGAAGGCCTTTTGTTCCTTAGATCTTGACAGTCCTGCCCATCGCTGATCAGGTCGTCATTCCATCGTGCGTTGGCTGGTGGGGTTCTGTGTATTTTATGGGGAATAATGTAAGGCGTTCTCCTCAGATGGATTCAGCTGTGCTGATGAGTGAACGCTGTTCCTTCTTCTCTGCGGTCCTTTCCTGTGGGGTAACTGACAGGCAGAGCGCATCAAGTGCGGGTCTGAAGACCGTGTGCTGGGCTTTGAGTTAGCTGCCTCATTGTTCCTGCGGTGTGTTTGCGGGCGTGTCACTTGCCCATTCTGTGTCTGGTTCTCCTGTCTGTGAACTGGAGGTTAACAAGAGTCTTTTTCATAGGGGTGTTTGGAGCATGAAGCGTGTGTTACTACATGCTAAGAGTGGTGCCTGGCATGTAGAAGGTGCTCAGAAAATGGTAGGTGTTTTTTTCAGCCAGAGTAGGGCTGCTTTTTAGTAATATTTCTGAAAGTTCAGACTTGGCTTGAAACATAATTTGCGTTACATTCTAAACACCAAGTATATTTATTCAACTACATCCTCAAGAACTAAATAGATGCTCAAATTTACTGAATATGAATGTCTTCCACTTACACAAAGAAACACCTCGTATCCTGAGTGCCCTGCTTCCGAAGGAAGACTTCTGAATAAGTCAGGGCCTGCAGTGGGCGCCTCGCCCCACCGCCTGTGGCCCAGGGCCTTGTCGTGGTTGGGTTGGGTTGGGTCTGGCTTTGAAATGCCCATTTTCAGGCCATGGCCATGGCTGTCACAGGCCACAGGCTTTGCCATGTTTTACTGTCTTAAACGGCTCTTGCTTGATTCTGACCGCTAGGTTTCTGAGATCTTGACGCGCATTATTTGTGATGAATATACAGGTGTGTTGGCCTGAGCCTGCTGAGAAAACTGGAGAAGACAGCGTTCCATTTCCTGGAGATTTGTTTGTTTTCGGTCACACAGACATTAGGCTCCTTCATGCATTTCCTTGATCAATAAATAATGATGGAGCCCCCAAATGCCAGCGTTATAATGGATGTCCTATTCCTGCCAAAAATGTTGGTTTGGAGAAACTCATTGAACTAGAGCGCGATTGTACGTATGACACCCGCCATTTCAATACATAACAGAGTGAAATAAATTTAAAAGCATTTCTGTGTTAATGCAACTGCTGTAATTCCCAGAATGGTTGGATCCACCTGATGGGCAGCACAGACAGGTGAAGAATGCTGGGCACCGCGAGGGGGGCTGTGCCAAGTGGGGGCTCCTCCCCAGGTGTGAAATGTGCCCGCACTCGTAGGAGGCTTCTCGTGTGACTCGTGCGCCGTTTGTCTGCCCATCGCTGTTAACTTCTTTCAGGAAGAGCGATGCCCTCTGAGTGATGCCCCTGCTGTGAACTCCGGAGGACCATGAATTATTAATAACCCACAGGGCTGCAGCGCCGCGCAGGAGCGAGAGCCCAGGCGCACAGCAGTTCTGCTCACCTGATCTTGACAAATTAGGAGCATCTGAAACACGCTCCTGCTTGTTAATACACGGCGTGGGGGAAAGGTGACTCGGAAATGCATCAATATTTAGCCCTTTTGTAGAATCTCCAAAGGATAATAGCGAGCAGTGTTTCTTCATAAATAACTGTCTCTGCTATCTCTGCGGCTTCCCGGGTAGGCTAATGCCTTTCTGTCAGGCCGAGCTTTATGGCTCAATTTCGGCGGTGCTCCTTGAGAAACAGCCCGGCAGATCACGTGAGAGCACAATTATCAGGGTGCCTCCTCCGTGATCGTTTAGTCCTGTTTATAGGACTTGATCCTTCCCAAGTGTATTTTCTCCCATGTATTAAGCGGATAGGCCAGGGGAACGAATAAAACCCCTTTCAGGAGCAGCAGCTTCATGAATAGCTGCTGGTGTGCGGATCCCGACGTGAGGGTGAGGGTGGGGGCGCCTGGGGCTGGGGCGCGTGGCACTGTGGGGTGCAGGGGAGGATCCGAAGCCCGGGCCTGCGCGCGCTCGGGTTCTGGCCTAAGGAGTGAGACAGCTGAAAATTTCATTTACCCAAGATAAAGACATCTGTAATTTATTGGATCGTTATCTCCTACTATCAATCTGTTACTCATTTTTACTAGGGACTTATCCAATCCACCAGACCTGTTCTTTCACTTCATTGCGGTCTGTTGCCCCAACAGTGAAGTGCGCAAGGGTAGCGCTCACGTTTCTCCATGGGGATGCTCCCCAGTTCTCTCCGGCTGGTTAAGGGGGAGGCTGTTCTTCCCCACCTCAAAGGACTCTTCTCCAAAGTAGAAGGGTCCACCCCCCTAACTGGTTCTGCGGGTTCTTGAAGGTTCAGCCAATGGAAGCATCACGCTTCGCTCCTGTCTGGTTCCTTCCAGCCTGTGTGTGATGCTTGTCCATGTTCAGAGCAGAGCTGTGTGATGCCGGCGTTTGCCCTATGGTTCGATGGTTCATGCAGGCCGCTGTCTTAGCTGTTTCTCCGGGCTGAGTAGAGTGATTACGGGGGACACCTTGGTACCCGGGCAGCGTGTTCCACAGCTGTGAACATCACCGCGGAGATTTCGCCAGCAGATCCCGCACCGAATAATGAGTATTCATTTGAGGTGCCTCCAAACGTTCCTTTTTGTCTTGTTCTTACTAATCTTCCCGAGATGCGGCCTCCATTGTGTACATTAATTAGACCTTAATATTCCTAGTGACGTGTTGCTGGGGGTTGTAAATTGCCATTCTTGCAGTCACGCTGGGAATCAAATTGCATTTGTGGGCCGGCACCACCCTCGTTAAGCCATCCCACTGGCAGGATAATTAGAGATTCTTGCTAGACTTGGCCTCTATAAAAAAGTAACCCAGGTGGGGACATTTGCATACATGTCTTCAATAACAAATTGTTATAGTTGCTCCGAAAGTTAATTTTTGTATTTCATTTTGGTTGTTCATAATCAACAGTGTGATTATTCTTCCGTCATTTTTGCATAGATAGCCTCTGCAGCTTGACAGCTCCTTTATAGAGACATGCCCACTGGTGAGTATTCATGGAGGTTTTCGAGCTTCCTCTCCTAGCGCCCCTGTGCAGGAAGCGTGGAAGGGAACTGGTCCTTCCGAGAAGACTCCTGAATGTTTGTTCCTTCCAGGATGATCTCATAGAGACTATGGCCAAGATGCTCTCTCTCCATTGCGTGGAGTCTGCCTTTCATTTCTTGTATTTTGTGAAGCTACATTAGCTCTGGCTGGTCAGGGTCACAGGCAGGGGCTCTGGCTCAGGCCCCGGAGTCAGTGCACACCCGCTGTCGGGATAGCCTCAGGTGGGTCCCTCGGGCCCCAGATCCAACCAGCGAAGGCCTGGCCCTGGGGGATGCCTCAGGGATGTACTCAGGTGTGAGTGCGTGGCCTGTGATGGGCTCAGCGTCCGTCTGGGACGTGCAGGGAGCCTGTGCTTTCACCCCCTGCCCATGAAGCACTCCTGACCAGCCACGCTCCTCCAAAGGACACGCTTCCCGCGTGGTCCTTCAGCTACCCCCACGGCACGTCAGGTTGGCGTCCTCCTCCCTCTGCTCACCCTCCTCTGGGGGTGGACGCATGACCTCATGGCTGCTGGGAGCACTTCACACTGGCCTTGCAGGTGCATTCTGGGGAGGTTGTCCCTGCAGTGGGTGAGGTGTTAAGTCCCGGTGACTCCCTTTTGTACCTGCCCCTCCCCCCTGCCTCCCTTCCCCTCTTCCTGCTCTCCCTCCCTCCCCCCTTCTTTTTCACATCCACTTGATGGCTATTTATATAAATTGCAGATTTTATTTATTTTATATCAAACATTGTTATTAAAAATATGTCAAAATTACATTTCTAGGTTACATATTAAAGTCCCCAAAAGGGCCTCCCTGGTGTTACAAGGGGTTAAGTCTCTGCACTATGAAGCTGTCAGCAGCCACTGAAGCACGAGTTAGATCCCCGGCCAGGGAGCTACCCACAGGGCACAGCAGACCTCTCCTGTCTCCCCGCTGCTCCCCTCAGCAGTGGATTTCAGTGCATCTGTCTGTTCTGTTCCCTGCTCTGTCTCTGGGGAATCCTCTCACCGGCCCCCACACCTCTGACCTGTACCCCAGTTCTTGTACGTATAAATAAATAAATCTAAAAAGAAAAGTCCCGAGAAATTCTATTTAATGGCACATTTAGGGAGAGGGATGTTCATTCCCTTGTTTCTATTTTGCACAGACCTGATTGATCATATTACTAGATATATTTTAAGGGAGGTATCCGGTTGTGATTTTTTTTTTTAAATTATAACCTTTTTTTTTCTGGTTTTGTTTTACCTTATTGACATTGATCAGAATTTGTAATAAGTAGCCTACGCCCGTCATGCCCTGTGCCAACACGGCCAGCATCCCCTCTGAACTGGGTCTTCTTACCAGCCCCGTTCTGTCAGTAAAGAAATCAGTTTAAAGAATCAACCGAATTGGTTCTGAAAACCAAGCCTTTGACTCCAAATTCCAAGCTTGTTTTTCCTCCGACTCTGTTGCCTCTCTAAATAGACACATCTTAAGGGCAGTCATTAGGCGTCTACTCTTTCAGGATTATCCACTGATATTAATTGCTGTGGGGATAAAATTCCCACCTCTGAGGAACATTTAGTAACTTTTAAACATATACATACTTTTTTGATTTCTACAAAAAACTATGGGGAATTAAAACACTTTAAAATGCAACTTAATTTTTAAGTTATAGTTTATGCTGCCTCGATTTTCTTGGCTGAAGATTTGTTTTAAATCTCAAGGGTGGAAAACACTGAAAAAAAAAATTGGAGGATCTTGGCATACTTCAAAAAGATAATCAGCCTCTTGTCGCATTCACAATATGTCAGAAAAATGCAGCGTGCATTCTCAAAATGAAGATGGCCTATTAATTTAAAACTGATTGGAACATCTTCATACAATGATGAGGGAAAATCAAGAAAATTAAATAAACATTCTAATGGGAAATGTATAATATATAATGGAATACCAGCTGCACAAAATATTGTAGTAAATAAAACTTACATTAATGATGGAACAGTGAATTGTATCCTTACAGCTCCCCATTCCTGCATTTTCTCAAATAAGAGAGGATGCATGTTTTTTTGCTCTTACAAATGTATGCACTTATGTGATTTTGATGCTCGGAAGGAATGCTAGTTTTCCAAAAGAATTCTTTTTTGTCTTCTTTTAAACAATTTTTTTTAGCAAGAAAAAGGAGTTTAAAATAATAGCCTATCCAAAATGCTCTTGTTTCTTCTACTTCCACCTCATCAAGATGACTGAGTCCTGCCCTTCACCTTTGGAAAAGCACAACAGATTTGTATTTCCTGGCGCACTTTTTAAAATAGCAAATATTTTGCATTTCACAATAATACGTACTCAGTAAATAACATTTGCAAGATGGAAGAAAGTAAAATAAAAGTAAAATTCCATGTAATCTATTACCCCAATAACACTTGCTCAACAGGTTTTTAGTGACAGGGTTTCTTCACAGTCCTGTGATTCCATGAATCATTTTTAATATAGCTATAATTTTCTTCTTTGCACATTTCTGTATCTGAAAATTTCATTTGATATTACAGGGTTATTGCATTTCACAAATGGAATTTTAATACCTGCACAATAATCCGCCAGATGAATCGCGTCTGCCATGTTTTACCTCAGCAGTTCCCGTCCTTGGAAAGCTGGTGTGTGTGTGTGGGGGGGCGGTTTCTGCTCTCACTGTTCCCCTTAGCATTGTTATGTGCATATTTGTGTGTGAAGCTTTTTCCAAATTTGGGATTCATTTTTTGCAAATACCTGGGAGGTTCAGAAAAATAGAATTGACTAGGTCAAAGGGCTTGCACATCTAAAGACTGGTGAATATAGACAGTCAGATTACTTTTCTAAAACGTGGCTGCATATAAAACTACACCCTGCACCACGCTGGACTCCAGCACAGCTCTAAGTTTCCTTTCATTTCTGACATGACAATTTTATTTCATGAGAAAAAAATTTCTCAAGTTACATTTATCTTATAACTTAAAGAGCTGGAAATCTTACAAGAGAATTTGTCCTTTGTGAATTTCTGTGTGTTTTGCCGATATATTGCTTTATCCCCCTGCCATGTTATTATTTTCTTGATGGAAGGAAAGGAAATAAGAGAGTATTGTTCTGTGCTGTTAAGCAAAGAGAAATCTTCCTGGATTTTTAAGAATTGTTCAAAAACTTGTGAAGTTGAGAGGCCAAATAAGAGAGTTCCTGTATTTTGCCTTCTTTTTGGCAAAATAACATAAAAAATGACAAATATAACAAAACATAATTATCTTTTGTTATATTTGTCATTTTTTATGTTTCTGAATGGCAGCTAGTGGGAAATTGAGTCTAGAAACTAATAGTACCCTTTTCTATGTTTATCACATTGTGGCTACTGTGGAAATGGTAATAAGGACAATTCAGAAAACAGTTTACACTAAACCTCTCCTGTTGTGCATGGGTAAAAATTTATTTTGGACACCGTGGTCAGAAAATGATTCACTGATTATTGCTTTAAACAAAACCTATAGATGTAAGCTTGAACTTATGAGGAGAATAATATGTACTCTAGGAAAGTGTTTGTTGTGGGCTTATTACCCTGAGTAGTAAAGCCTCACTAGTGAGTTTGTGGTTCAGGTTTTTTTTTAAATTGATTTACAAGCCTTTATGATCTTATCTTTCGCATTAAATGAAATTTATTGAAATAAGCATTTTACTGAAATGTGCCCAGACTAGAAACAGATCTGGTGCCTCAAAAAGATAAGCTACTTATTTCTGTCTCATCAATTTATCAAGGCTGTTCTGCTGAGTTAAAATGACAGTGGGAATAACATTCTGCATTTGCCAGCTGGTTTTGGATTTGTATGTCAATAATCTTGCAACAACCTATGTACACACGTGTTTAGATATCTGTAAAACCATTTGAGCAGGAGACGAGAAAGCTAGTTGCATGCATTTGATGATTTGGGGAAATCAGGAAGCAGTATTTTGGGATGAAAGGAAATGGGATCAGAAGCAAGAAAGAAAAAACAGGGACACGTGTGATATTTTTATACCAACGCTGAAAAAGACACATGCTGGCCGCACCACCGAGGCTGGAGTGGGGGAGGGTTTACAATGAAGACCCTCCCCCTGCTGAGTTTGGCCCTGACTCTGGCCTCCCCTCCCAGGCTGCAAGGTCAGGGACCAGGCTGCGAATATCAGGGAACTGGCTCTTACACCCTCTGGCCTGTTTATTTGCTTGATGTTGACACTGGGACACGGCGTTCGCTCCCATGAACAACGGAGATCGTGTCCAGCGGGCAGTGTTCAAGATCTGTCCTCACTTGTCCCCGGGATGACCCAGACATGGATGCCGAGCTTCATCATTAGGTGTGGAGACTTGGACACATGCTTAAAAAAAAAATCCTTTTCTTTTTTTCACTAAACTATTTTTACACCTATTTTTTAAAATGCAGCGAGTGAGATAATTTAAACACATACCACTAGCTTCTGCAGGTGGGCGTGTGATGTGATTGCAGGGTTTTCTGTGACCAGGACATCCGGGTGGCATTAGAGACTTAGTCTGTGGGTCTAATTTTGATCCCAAATGTACCTAATCTGTGTATCTATTTAGAGACATCGATTGTGTCACCTGGTGGTGATGTAGACAGCACCTACAAGGCAAGGGGATTAGGCTGGACGATTTTTTTTGTAAATTGTAGAAATTTGATGTGTAACATTGTGCAGGTGTAAGACACACACCCTGTTAGTGATTCATCCGTTCACTGATGGTTGTGGGTGCAGCTAGTCTGTCACATCCCGCAATATCCTGCCCCACACCAGCAACGTTCATTATGCTGCACGAGCTCCCTGTGGCTCCTTAAATACCGGCAGTCTTATGTCTCTGCCCCCATCACACATTAACCACTGCCTTCCTGCTCTCTCTTTCTCTCCAGTCTTGACTTTCTTGGATTCTGCATACAAGTGCTACCTCCCCGTACCCATCTTTTAGCAGAGCCTGATAATTGTCATTGTATAGGTCCTTCCTCTCTTTTATTACGTTTCCTCATAGACATTTAATTCTTTTTGTTGCGATTGTAAATGGGATTGTTTTTCTGATTTCTTTCTCTTCTAGTTCCTTGCAAACAGCCGAATTTTGCAAATTTATTTTGTAACTTGTCACTTTATTGATTTATTATTTCAGTTAGATTTTTAATGGAATCTTTAGTGTTTTCTATTTATATGATCATGTCACTTGCAAATAGTTGTGGTTTTACTACTTCTTTTACAGTTCCTATTCTTTTTATACCTTTATCAACAATACTGTGTTGAATAGGGGTGGTGACAGTAGGCATCCTTGCGTTGTACCTGATTGCAGAAGAAAAGCATTCTTCTGTCTTTCCCCATTGAGTCTAATGTTTTTATTATTTCCTTCCTGCCACCATCTTTTGGTTTTGTTTGTTCTTCTTTTCCTTGTACTTGAGGGTGAGAGGAAGGTTGTTTATTCGAGCTCTTTCCTATTTCTTGATGTGGACCTGCGTTGCTAAATGTTTCCCTCTGGCTGTGGCTTCTGCTGTATCCTACAGATTCGGACAGGCTGAGTCTGCATTTCCATTCCTCTCCAGGTATTTTTTAATTTGTTCTTTCTTTTAATAATTTATCCAATGGTTATCCAATAGTGTGTTGTTCAATGTCCGTATGTTAGAGGTTTTCCTGCTTTCATTTGTTCTTGATTTCTAATTTGGTGTCGTTCTTTTAATCTGTCTACTGCAGGAAACCTTTTTTCAGTGAATTTGCCAGCTAGCCAAATACCTCCTGAGATGATGCAGGTGCAAATATGGGTCTTCCTGACAGGGGTATTTCACACTGGCCAGACTGGTTTTCTAGTTCAAATCAGTCACGCTTGAATACATTCGCCTCTGACTTACCTCTAGAATGGTATGATTTCGAGAAGAAATTCTGAAATGCAGAAATAAGTGGTCATTAGCAAACATTTCCCTTTTCCTTTACCGTACAAAGATCAAGGGTTAGCAAGTTCACCAGTTCAAATATGTTCTTACAGTGTCAGGTGCGAAGAATATTTTCAGTTTGGTTGTTTTCATTCTCTAGAGTGCTTTCACAGGGCGAGGATGTGGAGTGAGGGACTGGCATGGCCACTGTAAACGGAACAGTTGGAAGTGAAACGTTCCAGCAACAATGACTTCATTCTAGAGGTGCCCGGGGTAGCCTCGACTGAGTCAGCTGTTACTAAACCCCGAATATCCTCTTCCTCTGACCTTCCTTTTCATCATTTCTGCCTGCCTCCTCGGTGGGGTCTGACTTTCTCTGGGGGACACTGCTTACTTCACGGTGCTTCCGTGCGCTGCTGCTCCTTCTGCTTTACCTCCTATGCCAGATGGGGTTAGATTTCCGTTTTGCGATATTTCTCTGGGCGGGTCTTAGGACCCTGGTGGACTCTTGGGTCATCCTTCACCGCCCAGAGGCTCCGTATTAGACACTGGCGGGAGAGAAACGATGCATCTGCCTCACGAGCTGGATGTCAGTCACCTTTTGCCTGAGTTAAAGCCCTCAAAATATGCCCTTTCTTCCTTCCTCTTCATCTATTTACCCTGAGGTCCATCCTCCACAGAAATGAAGACTTCATCATCTCGCTGCACCTCCCCTCTCTGCCTTGCTTCTGAGGCACTTCTTTTGGGAACTTGAGAGCCTGCATTATTGACCTGTCACAGTCCTGGCCAGACACGGCTGCTGCCGCGGTCTGATTTATTATGCCACTTCTCAGACCTGACAACTCAAAGATCTTGCACTTGGCAAGCTCACTCTCTGACAATAAAGTTTTATTTTTTCACTTCTGCTATTCCTTCATTTTCAGTAAGTCAGATATCACACCTCATGAAGACGTGTGCTCTCAAGCGCCGTCCCTGCTGTCTCTGTGTCGACAACCCTTCCTCATGCGTCCCTTTCTGGGGCTTCATTCTATCAGGGTTGGGGTTTCGCCGCTGACCCTCCAGCATTAAGCAGGCACTGGGGTCCACAGCCGCCTGGAGTCTGTAACTTTCTATGACTGGGCTCTCTCTCCTGCGTTTCCCTCACCGAGGTCTCAGCTCTGCTCGTGGAGAGCTCAGATTTCCTCCATCCTGCCCAACCCACTTCAGAAGGAAAAGCTGTCTCATAAGTTGCTTCTTAGGATCTCTTCCCTGCTGATTTGAAATCCCAGGTTTTTAGAATTTAAATAATTACATGTGTTTGTGTGTGTGTTTCTGGATTTTGTGATCCAGTGATCTTTTTATGCGCGAGCCGGTACTATAGGATTTGCTTTTACAAGATGTCTCGTGCCTGCTATGTCAGGTTCTCTCTTCATTATTCCTCTTTTAAAAATAGTTATTATCACATTCCACATGACTCTAGAATAGCTTCATTAAGTTGTCCAGAATTATATTGCAGTTTTAAAAATTAGAATTACATTAAATATACAGATTTAATTAGAGAACTGATGACTTTAACCAAATTACTCTTCCCAACCAGACACATAATTTCTCTCTATAGTCATGAAGGTGTTTCTGCCTATCCTTCAGCATGGCTTATACTTCTCTTTATATAGGCCCTGCTTAATTATTTTGTAGGTATTTTATATGTATTATCCATAGTATATGCAGCATTCCTTGGTTTCCTTCTGGCTGTAAACACCCTTCCCTGTGGTTTCACCCAGTCCTATAACCATGGCTAGTAATATATTACGTGATTTCCATCTTTCCGTTGAACAACACCCCCTTCTGTTCCAGAGCTATGTAAAAATTCAACGTATTTGAAAATAATCTCTTCTTTCTATGTCATCCCAAATTGCCCTCCCTCTGTGTTATGGTCCTTCATTGGTTTTATTATTATTCTAGCCAGAGGTCAAAACTCTGAAGTCCTCTTTGGCTGTCCTGTCCACCAGTTATTTTGCCGGTACCTGCACAGTATTGATTGTGTCCGGGTCCTTCTTTCAAGCCCCACTGCCCCATCTTGTCTCCGGCTTGTAGTACTTGTTACCTGAGATTGTGGTGGTGGCATTCTACCTGGCATGCCCACCTCTCGTCTCCTTTTCTTCTGTCTACTCAGTGTGTGCACTTCTAGTATCTAAATCACCGATGTAATTATTGGCTCAAGCTGACTCTCCTTTGCTTATCTGATGAGTTCCAAACAGCACACCTTGCACATGGATCCTTTCAAAATGGACCCTAACATGACACCACCATCCAGGTCTCGGTCACACTTCCGTCGGCATCGGGTCCCATCTGCCACCCACTGTCTAGTTCCTGTGCGTGCCCAAGCCTGGTTTCTTCATGTCTGGGTTCCAGTCTGCCTGGCCGTCTTCCAAATACCGGTCTCCCTGCCTTGGTGCCTGGGCTTCTTGCTTATGTTGCAACTCATATATTACTTTTGCTGTGATATCTCTTCTTTTTGCCCAGCACCCCTCATCCATTGATAATCTGAATCCTGCTCTCACCTCAGGGAATGTCGTGGACAGGACCTGTTAGGGGACATCTCCTGAGTCACTGTTACCTGTTGGCACCTTTTTTTTAAAGTGAGGCTTTCAAAGGCATTGGGTGAGTGTCAGATAAATGTGCTTTTAACACAGACTGTAGTGATATTGTGTCTGGAAATAAATATAGTCTGGAAGAGTTGGGAGGTATCTTTTGCAAATAGTCACTATATAATGATCAATGTATATATGCTATATATACATAAATATATGGCGTGTGTATATGTGTGCATATATGTGTATATATATGATATAACTAAAGTGACGATGTAATGTGTTGGGTATACACAGCACTCTTAGGTGTTCTAACCCCACGGCCAGCACCCAGCCTGGACTAACTCCAGCTGATCTTGATACTCCAGGACGGTTATCATGATCGCTCTGCTCTGCAGGTGGATAATGAGCCCCAGAAAGAGGCTTGGGTTTTCCGGAGTTCTTTAACTTTGCGCCTGTGAAGTCGAGGCTTGAACCCTGTGACTGCCCTCAGAGCTGCGACTTGACCACCGTGCGTGCTGCCTCGAGTGCAGCTGCACAGTCTTGTCTGAACTGAAACTCAATACAACACGCGGTCCAGCCTTGGTGGGAACACGGGCTCCCCCTTCTGTTCCCTTCCTCCTCCCTCTGCATCGCTCACTTGTCTTCCCCCCTTTTATTCACATTTATTTTTCGGTCTACTTTTTATCAGGCTTTATTTTAAGCTGCTTCTATTTTGTGTGTGTTTTTGGTGCATGCTGAGAGGCTGCAAATGACTGGTGAGCTCGCTCTTGTCGCCATGTTAAATGTGTGCCCACTGCTCCCTGTGCCAAGCACCTGCTGGGCACTGGAGATTCAAGGTCTCCTGCCTCAGAGGCCTGCTCTTAGGGTCAGTGCAGTCAGCACTGCGAGTCACAACTTGCAGATTGCCGGGCACATTCTTCAAAAAGTAGGACAAGAGGGAAAAAAAAAAAAAAAAAAAAAATGGATGAGCACTGACTACTCAATAGGAGTAAAAAGAGAAATCATGAAGACAAAATTTGTATATGTTTATTATTATTGACTACCTTGCTTGGCTAATAAGTTTATTTCCAATTATCACTCATTCCAACAATATTGTATACAGTGACTCTGTTGCTTCGCCATTGTCCACATGTCCAGTTTTTTATTAAAGGTAAATTCTTATGAGTGAGTTACTGTGTTATCTCGATGGAGGATTTTTTTTAAAGATTTGTTTATTTATTTATGCATACAAGAACTGGGGTACAGGCCAGCGGTGCGGGGGGTGAGAGGATTCACCAGAGACAAAATGTCACTGTAGACATCTCTGATGGATGAACTTTCATGGGGTTATTTGTGTTTCTGTCTTTCATAGACACACTTTTTTTTCAAACATGTTACAATGAATGTGTAAAATGAGGAAGAAAACAATGTTGGCTTTCTGCAAAATTTCTAAACTTTCTAAAAATTGTTAGGATGTTTCTTTTTAAATTTAATGTTGACTCAGTGTTGATAAATAACCTAAGATGCTTTATGTTTTTATAGACAGTTGAGTATATCAATTTGATTTCTCTTCTTTAAGGTACAGATTTTAAACCCAATTTATCAAAACTTCCAATCCCACTTTCATTTTTCTTTGCCAAAGTCATTAATGTCTCAAAATAAAAATGAGGTGTTCAGAGATTTCTTCTCTCACCTTAGTTTATTTTAGGGATAAAATCAGTATCATAACCCTAAAATCAATTTCTTCACAAATGACTTTTTGCTATTAAAAACAATTTTAAGAAATCAAATTTTGGTTTAGAAGGCTAAGTCATAATTTTCTAACCACTTAGACACACCCATGAAAGTACTTTAGCATTTTTTTTTTTTTTTTTTAGCTAAGATCAAGCCAAATTAGGAGCACATAATTTCCTCTAAGAAATTAAATTCCTGGGCCTCCCTGGTGGCACAAGGAGTTAAGACGCAACCTATGAAGCTATCCACAGCCACTGCAGCATGAATTCGATCCCCGGCAGGCCTGGGAGCAACCCACATGGCACAGCAGACCTCTCCTGTCTCCCCACTCTGTCTCTGGTGAATCCTCTCATCCCCCACACCTCTGGCCTGTACCCCAGTTCTTGTATGCATAAATAAATAGATCTTAAAAAAAAGAAATTCCTAACTCTACGTAATTTAAGTCCTGTCTGATGTTCTGTGTCTTCAGCATCTCCCCATCCCTGCTCCCCCACTTCACTGCACAGCAAACAGCTTGGGGCAGTTTCTGCCCCTGCACCCTGGCCCTCCGTGTCCCGGCCCCCAGGTCTGCCCGCGGGAGTAATCTTGCTCTCCTTCACCCAGATCTCCTCCACCCCCAACCCACTCTCCATCAATTCTCCAACATACAACTTGAAATTTGATCATTTTCTAAGTTTCCAGACAGTTCTTAAACTTGTATATGTATATTCTTAATATATGTGTACATATGTTTATATGTATATGTATATGTGCATGCATATATGCATGCACATATACATATATACACGTATGCATGCATATATACATATATACACATATAGACAAATATACATGTATATATACACACAAATGTATATATATACACATATATATACACAAAACTGTATATATACAGTTTTAGTCCCCACTAGTGGTAAGAACACAACTGATTTCAATAAATATTCCTAGTACAAGCGATACATTCTTTTATGATTTGAAAAATTTAATTGCGTAAAGCTTCCAAAGTGCTGATTTTTCTCGTAAGGAGTAATTTATAACCCTGAGGCACGCCGCCTTACTATTTGTACTCATCAGAACAACCCTGGCTCCTCTTTAGAATGCCTATGAGTAATTTTTCATCAATAAGCAGTAGAGCAAGAAGGATGTCAGAGCTAGAATTGAGTCCTACTTCTTCTGTTAACTAGATTTCTGGCATTAAACACAGGCCTGATTTCCTTTATCTGTGAGTGGATAGGGTATTCTGAATTATTCCTAAGATGTCTTCTTTTGCTGTGAAATGCCATCTTACAGATCCTCAGTGGGTGCGTTCTGCTGTACCACCAGGCAGTGTTGATGCCCCCTACGCTGTGGAGCATAATTAAAACAGAACTTTCTTTTTCACATCTCAGTTTATAGATTAATATTTGTGTTTGTCAATAACGTGAAACTGACATAGATTTTAGCTGTAAAATATGCCTCAGGTGGTTATTTCCGAGACCTAGTGATTTTCTTAAATTTTATAGGAAAGAAAATGGTAATATATTCGAGCTCCTATTTTTCTCCTTAATCTTGAAAAAGTAAATTTTCTCATTTTCCTTCTCCAAGACTCTGCGGAAGCAGGAAGCTTAGGCAGATGTCAAGATTTCCTTTTGATCCCAGCCCCCAGCCCCCTGCCTGGCTAAGGCGCAAGGGCTAGACCTCTTTGTGTGGCTCGGCAGGAGTGTTTGTCCCCTGTGAAAGCCAGTAACAGCAGCACCGGCAGAGATAAAGACTTGCATAAGATTGTATTTTAGTGGCAAGACTGTTTTGTGACCATGTTCTGCAGGCAGACTGGAGGTGACAGTATTATTTACTTTTGTTGCTTGGGGTCCAAAGAGAGAATAAATTGCTATTGATTTTTGAGACACTGCAGTGAAGGGTCTGAATGCCTTCAGAAGAGCGGGGTGGCAGGACGGCCGGGATGGGACAGCCAGCCTTTGAAGATGAAAATTCGTTTTCTTGTTATTGTCATAGAGATTTTTTTTTTCATTCTTACACCCAGTTACAAGAAGATGTGGCTGTGGGGCTGCGGCGATTATAAATGTTTTCTATCCTCCTGAAAGAATGGATTTCAGCACTTTCACAGCGGCCTGAAATTGATGGCTAGAGTGCTGTGCGTTCACTTGCATACATGCAGCAGCCGCTCTGCCGGGGTGTTCTACCGTTAGCACAGGGACCGCGTTAGCCAGCCCACCTTTGGGTTTTGCACAAAGAAGGAAATTTGATTTCTGTCTTACTTCACTTTAACTTGTAAAGGGTAAATGCGCCTTTAAAGTGATATATTTTCTTTGCTTGGTGATTTCTTAATCTGTTGTCCAGATGCAATGTTTAAAGGCACACTTCTTCGGTGTGGAGAGTAATGTAGACAGCGCAGACATTCCGGCGAATCCATGCCCAGCTCCCCTCCCCTGGCTGCATCGTCCCCTGAAAGGTCATTCTCCCCGGGCTAGTTAGCGTCCTCTCCATGGCGCCACTTGAGGGACACCTGCCACACGAATGGCTGAGGGCTAACTCGGACTGTTTACCTGTCAGTTACTTTCCTGGAGTCAGAGTCCACTCCTAATTCAGTAGTCCGGTCATGATGACTCATGATTTCAAGTCTCTGTTCTGGGAAGTGAGAACTACTGGCACCCAGAAATTCACACAGAAGTGGGGACTTTCATGGCTTCTGGAGGGATTTAATTCTCAGGTTCAGCCTCCCACCCGAGCTCTGACGAAGCAGTCCCTTTTAACACATCCTGTTATTAAATGGGGACAGGCAGATTTTGACTGAAGGAGAGAGAGTCCCCCTGGATTTTGAATTATGTCTGCGCCATTATTTTGTATTCCCTGACGACTCGTTCCTATTAACCTACTCAGAGCTGAACACACATAAACACCGGTTACTTGGAAAAAGGGTGTCTATACACCTCTTAGCTTCAGGAGTAGAAATTTCAGCCTTCTCAGACAGGGGCAGGATGTCCTTCCCCTGGAGACGATGGTGCAGGAGGGAGGAAGCACAGATGGAGAGGTTGAGAGCTCGGCTCTTCCAATTGCTCATTAAATATTTAGGCAGCTTGTTGAACTGCTCTCGGCCTTGACTGATAAGGTTCTGAAATGGGGATATTTGCGTCTCTCTTAAAACACAAATGAAATCACCGTTGTAGGCCGAGGTCGTGGTTACCACCACCACCCTCGTAGAGCCACCCTCCCAGAGGGGCGCCGTCGCTGGGACAGCACGTGCCCCCATCGCGCGTCCAAGGTTGGCAGTGGGCGCAGCTGGAAGGTCTGTCCCCCGGGCCTGTTACGCGGCTCTTCTGACGCCTCGCCCTCAGCAAGGTGATTCCCATTATGGCTGAGTCAGCATTCTTCTCCATGTTCCCCAACCTTGGCGGAGAGAAACCGTGGCATCAGCACAGCCCTTGGGTGGCTTATTCCTACCTTTCAGTCTTAAGTCATTGTGACCAGGGCCCACCTCTCTTCTGGGCCTGTCCCGCCCCTGCTGGCCCTCAGGCCCTGCGTCCAGCCCTGTTTCGTGGTTCTGTTCACCTACAGCTGCAGTGATGAGAACCAGGTAAAGGTGCTGGGTGTGACAGGTGTGGCGCTGTGCTTTTCTGCTCTGAATCTCTTACCTGTTAATACTGTGTCCCTTTTACAATAAAGTTTCATTTCTTCTGGTAACCACTATTTTGGTCTTATAATCTGAGCGTTTTTGTTTTGTTTGTTCATTACTCTTTTTTTTTTTTTTTTTTTTTAATCCTTCACATTACGAGTGCAGTGTTAGCCCTTCTCCCGACTTACTTCACTAAGCATAAGCACAGTATCTTCTGGGTATAGCCGTGTTGCTGCAAATGGCAGGAGTTCATCTTATTTGTTTACAGTGGGTTACAGCACTCATCTATATATTCACTATATGATGTATACATGTCATCTGTTTGTGCATACACACACACACACGCACGCACACACGCACGCACATCACGTCTGTTTTTATCTGGTTGTCTGCAGATACATAGGTTGTTTCCACCTCTTGGCTGTTATGGATGATGCTGCAATGAACTCGGGGGTGTCCCTATCTCTGAGTTAGAACTCCTCTTTAGTACCAAACTGAGGAAAGCAAAATGGTAAGGTAAATCTGTCATGCACAGCACTAGAATCTGTGCCAATGGAGAGAATTGTTAAATTATCCACTGTTTAGGATTACCTGGCTCTCTTAATTAGCATGGATAATTGAGGCTTGACAATTCTTAGTAGTATTATCATGAGTGTCTTTCAGATGATAATTTCCTTTATTGTCCTTGATTAATTTGTAAGTAATTAAATGGAGTTTAGCAGTAACCTGATGTGTTCACTCTTATTAATATAGGCTGAAATTCATAAGCCTAAGTACTTGGGAACCTCATTTTAATATATCATCTGTGTTCCACCTGCAAATTCAATGTTTATTTATAATGGAAACAAGAATTAGTTGAATTTGGTTGTCCCGAAACTCTGATTATGTAAGTGCTTGCTTGTTAATTTTAATAGGTTGTGGGCACCAGGTACCTCACTGTACCAGGAACCTCTTTGTATTAATTATTTCCCCGATGTACTGTTTTTAACAGAATTACCAATTTAGCCTGAAAGTAAGTTTTCTTTTCTTAAGTCGTAATTCTCACACGAGTTTATACGAAGTTTTGTAGAAAATAGCCTCAGACTTATTTGTGACATAAACACGTTGTGGAGCGGCACGCCGAGTGAGCAGCCTTAATTAACCTGCTGGCCTTGTTTATATTCCCATGTCTGCTGCTCTCCTTGGCTTCCAGAACATTCTATATTGCTAGGACTAACCTCTCTCGCTGTGTGGAAATAGGAAATCTGGATGCGGGGAAGGTGAGGAACGGTGAGAGCATTTGTGTCTGTGCCCGTGGTGATTTTTTTTTTTTCCTAAAGGAAGTGACCTTCCATCTGTTTCCCAAGGAATTACAGCCCTTGGCCGGTCTCCCTGCGGCCCCAGTCGGTGGACAGTCCAGGGCGTTTACTCAGGAGTGTTAGTATTTATATGCGATGTAATGGTCCCGGGCTTCCATTCCCATCTGACAGTGCAGATGCTTTTATCCCTCCGTGAACTCTGCCCTGCCTTCCCAGGAGCCCCTCAGACCCCATTAAAACACAGGAAAAGGCCCAGAATCCGAGGGGTCCCCCGCACCACCCTGGGTGCTGCCCGGCCCGTGGCAGGGGCAGACAGGGGCCTAAGCTACTTCCCTTCACTGCTTCTTGAACTCCATTTCCATCTTGCACGGTCCTCAGACTTATGTGTTCGGTTTGGTTCGAGCCACCTGGGTTTTGGTCCAGGTGTTGGGAGAAGAGCTGAAAGTCGGGGATCTGGGCATCAGGGTGCTCAGCACAGCACCCCCCTGATGCTGTTCATCCCCGGGAAGCGAGGGTGGCTGATCCAGGGTGATTGTCTTAGCATGCGTTGGTATTTTTTGTAGTACATATAGATTTCACAGGATTTGCAATTGATTTTGATGTTTTGTAGTGATAATGGCAAATTAATTTCATTTGGGTAAAAAATGTTTTCTTTGCAAATAAAATGAAAACTGTCCAAGCAGAGGTGGTGCATTTGGTGCATTTGGACACCCCCACTTTCATCTCATAAATCCTTTATGGGTCTAATATTTTATGAAAAGTATATGACTTTTCATTTTCCATAATGAAAATGTAACCGTGTACAATTTTATGAAACGTACCTGGGGGAAATGTGAGCGAGGCAAAATTTACTTTCATTTCTTTATCTGATGCAGAAATTCAGAGATAGAATAATTTTCTTTTTGGCATCCAATGGGTTAATAATCCATGGTACAAAAACCTATTTTTATGTTAAAATAAAATTACTTTGAAAAATATTCTTTAATTGAAATCCTATTTAAGGGTAAAATTATGTTATTGATTATGATCAAAATGCCCCAGACAGTGATGAATTCATCAATTCCTGTTTCAGTGGTGTTATAAATCTTTTAGTAGGAGCCAGAGAATATGAACAAGATGAATATTTTCAAATTATTGCGGCACATTACTTATTATGTGTAACTTTCTTAATCTGTGTATCGTGCAAGACTGGAAATGGCTTTTAAGAAGCAATGTAGGAAAGTAGCTTACGACACTGTCTGTGTCACAAATCAAACTGGAATGAAGCTAGTTCCGGTATAAACTTGAAAAGTAGAAAGCTGGAAGTTGAACAATGTATTTGACTTAAAGGAAGAAGACATAAAGTGTATAATTATTAAGCATAACCAGAAGGCATTTATCTACAATTATAGACTAGCTACCCCTTGCAATTTACTAAGGAACATTTTATAACTCTTCTCCTTCCTACAATATTATTTGAACCAAATCAAACATGTAAGTCTGAGGACCGTGCAAGATGGAAATGGAGTTCAAGAAGCAATGAAGGGAAGGAGCTTAGGCCCCTGTCTGCCCCCGCCACTCGCACTGTTACCCAGAGTAAGGCCAGGACCTCCCCCGTTTAACCCCACGGGCTCCCCGCTGCACAGGGATAAATAATGTGAAGACTATAAATGGTTAACTCATAAAATATATACTTTTGAAGTCACTGTCACCTATGTAAATTTAAGAGTTTTCAAAGCTTTATTCTTTCCAACTAGTATGGTTGTAGCTCTAGACATAGATACAGGTATATGGTTACCTCTATATCCATTTCCATAGACTATTCTGTTTATTACATTCACCACCAGGTATAGGCTGAGGGCTGGATTTGTTTTAAATGTCGTAAAGAATTTTAGTACACTTACTCGCCCACTTAAGAATCCTTAAAGATTCTTGAAGTAGAGTTTGTCTTGAGTTAAACTTGCAATCCAAGTGATTTATATGAAATTGGTGTCCTAAGTCCCTAATTATCAATCAATTAATTGGTAATGGGAAGTGTAAAGAATTTAGGTTCAAGTCTTAAGGTATGTTTTAATTTTTGTTTTTAGATTTATATTTATTTATGCATACAAGAGCTGGGGTGCTGGCCAGAGGTGTGGGGGCTGAGAGGATTCACTAGAGACAGTGGGGAGCAGAACAGGCAGATTTTTTTTTAAAGATTTATTTATTTATTTATTTATACAAGCACTGGGCACAGTCAGAAGTGCGGGAGGGTGAGAGAATTCACCAGAGCCAGAGCGGGGAGCAGAGCAGGCAGAAGGACCGAAGGACACTGCTGAGGGGAGCAGCGGGCGGCAGGAGAGGTCTGCGCGCCATGTGGGACCCTCCTTTGGTGGCCGGGGAGCAGCTGGGGGTCGAACCGGCGCTGCAGAGGCTGCGGGCAGCTTTACAACCCGGTGCTCAACCACTGCGCCACTGGGGAGGCCCCAGAACAGGCAGATGAACTGAAATCCACTGCTGAGGAGAGCAGCGGGGAGCCAGGAGAGGTCTGCCTCGCCGTGTGGGTAGCTCCCTGTCCAGGGTTCAAACTCATGCTGCAGTGGCTGGAGATAGCTTGATAGTGCTGCGACTCAACCCCTTGCACCACCAGGAGGGCCCAAGGTCTGTTTTTCTTATATCACAGGTTTTCAGAGCTTTGAGTGCTGGGCGTTCCTTTTGTTTCATGTTGAGAAATCATGTCTCTATCATCTAACTCTTCACAGACATTATATTACTGTCATATTTGCAAAAATAGCTAGTCCTGATAGGAAGTTGAATGGATACAGTCTCTGTCCATTAAAAGCCCCTTGCAGTAGGCTGATTTTGTCATGAGGATTGATAATACATTACATTCCTTGTTGGAAATGACTCCGAATCTCCAAATTTTCTCATGACATCTTATATTTTTATGAGTTCTAAAATACTGCAGTTTATCATCTACTTTTCATAATCTGAGATAGAAATCGCAAATATCATTTGAGATTTTGAGTTGCAGAAACAAAAGCCTTCAGAGATTCGTGCTACCCAGTCATTGGTGCTTGCATCGGACTGGGACCCTTGCGTCTTTATTACTGTCCAACTTGAGGCCATATTGAACGGCAGCAGTACTGAGAATCACGCCAGAGAGACCAGGTCTGCCTACGACACGGAGAGGTGCTCCCTCAATTCTGGTTGGGTTGCTTTGCAGTAGGTAGACTGCAGGTGTTTTCATTCTACCATTTGAATTTACTGAGTTCAGTTTGTTTAATCATGGTAGAAAATGTGGCAAACCCAAGTTTTGGAAAGCCTAAAACCCAAATATCTTAAAATAATCCATGGAATTAACTCTTGCATATAGTCATGACATCACTGTGGTGGAGCTCATTAAGCAGAATAACATTATTGATTATCAGCTAATAGTTCACTGAGCACAAGGGCTGATTAAGAAGACCCAGCTTTTCCAGCCCCCAGTCTCATCACTCCCCTGGCAGCTGGCAGCTGAGCAGTAGGATGTGCATTGAAGTCCACTGTAGTGCTAGACTACATGGTATTTCCGTGACTCGAACAAGGTTTACAGTTCCTTGTAGAGTAGTTTTCTTAAAAAAAAAAAATCCCTGTTTAGTGCTTATGATGGAACCTATGATTTCACACTGGCTATTTGGGGAGCGCAAATCTGACTGAGTCCATTTGAATGGAATCAGACTTCTGTGGGGCGGGCGTATCAAGCACTAATTTCAGCTATCTGACTAGCCGCATCTTTGTCTGTAATCTAGACAAAGGTATGAAGCCCTGGGACTGTAGTGAAAAGAAATACATAAGAAATACATTCTCAATTTCTACACTCGTACTATGTTTATTGCCTAATGTTCAGATTAAGCAAGAACACCACTGTCTACCCTCTGTCCTGGGGAAGCTGAGTAATGTGCATGCGGGGCAATCTCCAGGCACAGCCATCTGCACCTGCCCCACTGTACCTTGGCATGAATGTAGTCTGGCTCCCCAGTGTTACAGTCCTGTGTTATTGTGTCTCCTCCTGAGAAACACAATGCAGAGTGAGCAGCCCTGGTCCAGATGTTACCCCAGCCTGATATTAGTACAGAATTATGACTAAGAAGGAACATTTTTGAAAGAAAACTCAAAGTTCATGGTTCCCATAGTGGGCATCCTTCATGTAGACTGCAGAAACAGTGTGTATTAAGGCCTGCATTTTGCTGCACATCCAGATACATTAACACGCTCTTTCTAAGCAGGCTGCATTATGTTGCCGCTGGAGCTGTGACTTTGACCTCTATTTGCATGTTAAATTCGCAGCCATCACATGGGAAAAGTGAGAATATTTCCACTGGATATGTTACTTGATCCCAGTGATTTGGGAGTTAAGAAGTTATTGTTTTATTTTATTTTATTTTTTAAGGATTTATTTATGCATACAAGAGCTGGGGTGCAGAGCAGAGGTGTCGGGGGTGAGAGGATTCACCAGAGATAGAGTGGGGAGCAGGACAGGCAGATCGACTGAAATCCACTGCTGAGAGGAGCAGCGGGGAGACAGGAGAGGTCTGCTGCGCCATGTGCAGGTCAGCTCTCTAGTGGGGGATTGAACTTGTGCTTCAGTGGTTGCCGATAGCTTGATAGGGCTGACACTTAAACCCTTCCCCCACCAGGGAGGCCCCTGGTATTGCTTTATTTTTTTAAGAGAGGGGAAAGTTAATAAAAATGGAATTTATTTGGAATAGCCACATTATAAAGAATGAGTTTGGACATTTTAACATAGGTGAAGAGAGCTGTAACAGCACTTGCTTTACCTCCTTTGCACACTTAGAGGTGAGTCTGGATGCACCATGCACACATTGCTAGAAAGCTAGTGTGGCAGGGATGGTTCAATCACAGGTGGCCCACACCTTTCACCTGTGTACCTGACAATCAGACTCTGGGCGAGCTAAAAACTTCAGTCTCGGTCCCATAATGATTAGTTCTCGGCCAAGTTGGAACACTGAATATTTGTTATTTTTTGATGAAGTGTTTCAAAATGAGTCTTTATACTGTCACTTTCAAATGCAGATAGCATATGCATAAAGCAGGCTGTCATTTAAAACAAGAGAGAAGAGCGCCGTGGTCTGTGTGCTCCATGAGCAGTGTGGGTTGTGTGGGTTTTGTCTCTGTGGAACCTGGGTGGGCGCCCGCTGTGCTATTTGTGACAATTCTCCCGTGGCCCAGCTCCTGGGTGGCTGACCCCTCCTGCTGTCCCCAGCACTTCTGGAACAGTGAGCCACCAGAGTGTTGATTGCGTTACCTAGTCCTTTTTACATTTTATTTTATAGGAGAAAAGCTACTATTTTATAAAAAGCATGTTAAAAGGTCAAGTCAATTATTAGGCATGGCACTTATTATTAACTAACTTGTAAACCAGAGTTATTGCTGGTGTAAAATGCCACTGTCCAGCTGCTGCACCTGGACTGTCCCTGGAGGGTCCCCAGAGGCTACCTGGGGAACCCCCAGTGATGAGGGTTGGGGAGGCTCGAGCTGGAGCCCAGAACAGCCTGGGCTGCCCTGACACAGATCTGCGTTTTTATTGTGTGGAAATCTGCAGACAGTGCTGACAAGTAAGACACCAGTTAAAGATAGTGTTATATATTTTTAAATATATATATTTCAAAAAATCCCAGAGGGACACAGACCTCCATGTTGAGTAGCGCCTCTATTTGATGATATTCCAAACATTTTTGTTTGCTTTTTTTTTTTGGTTCATCTATATTTTCTTTTCCTATGGCAAATTTATATTATTTGTATACATTTTAAAATGGAAAATTATATTTAGAGATGCTTGATCATTCATCATCTTGAGTTCTCTAGTCCAAGCCTATCAGCAAAATACCATTAGTGATTGTTCTTCACTTTTCTTGTAAATAAGGGGATAGAGCCTGATGCTCTGTTTTTTATTAAGTCACCTCTGCATTGAGAGGATATTTGAGGCAAGGACTCTCGAGGGTCTGCTGACTCCTCCAATGAGGCATGAAAGAACTTTCCAAATTGATGAATCAGGGTGCTCTTTGCAGTGTAAATATTTGCTAATTTACGAAAGACTCTTTTTTATCAGGGTGAACATATGCAGAATGCTTATGGGGCAAAGATTTTGGATGAAAAATACGAATGTGAAAGTCCATAACATTGTAAAATGTAAGCAAACATCATTCAGTAACTAGCAATTGTGACACCAGTGATAGCCTAAAATATGAGTTTAAGTGGAATCATGGTTTTTAGCAAGTAGGTAACATACATTTTAAACAATTGTCTTTGTCTTAGTTATCTCTACATTGTCTTTTGCACCTCTCCATACTCATGATCACTCAAGACTAGTGAGTTATGTAAATACTACTTGGGATGCGAACATGGATGCTGGCTCCTAATTTTCCTAAAGGGGACAACAGCATTATCCTCCCACAGAAGCACATACTGTGGAATTCATTTGGTGTACACAATTCTAAAATTTTGAAGAGCAATATGGTTCTTCAGTAGATGGAACATTATATTCCTCGCCCTGAAAACTTTAAAAGGAGCCCTGTCGTTGCTTAGCTGCCTGTGTTTTTCTAAAATTTAATAATTTTTGGAATGATTAAATGAGTAGAAAGGAAACACATTGATTGGGAGTTGATATAAATTTATTCAACTTTGATTTTAAAAAACATTGATAGGTTCGGGGATTCTTGATCCTACCCACATGTGATTATTACTGCAGCTAAATTTGTAATTTATTTGCAATGCTGAGCAACTGCACAGTATCAAGTCAACATAATACCATGCACACCAAATAAATCTGCTGAATTAGAAACTAAATCTTCTCTAATGCTGGCTCTGTCGAGGCTGTGATAATCGTCTCTGGATAATTGCATCGATCTGTTCATCCTTTTATTCATTCATTCACTCTGGTTTTCCAACAGTAATTATTGAGCATCCCCCAGTGCACGGCACCGGACCAGGTGCTCTGGGTGTGATGTGAACAAGCCCCTGGCTTCGAGGGACAGTGCAGCTGAGCTCATGGCAGGTCACACAGTGTCACAGGAGTCTCCGTGACACCGGGTGGTGGGGAGGGGTCCCTAGGGAGTGACAGCACAGCAGAGCTCAGTGGGGAAAGTGATTGTTTGAAAAAGTGGAGAGGAGATGGTCTGTCCAAGTCTGTGGGGAGGGTGGTGTGCGAGGGTGAGGGCTGAGGCTGGCAGAATGGAGCATAGTTTGGGGGCCTAGAGTGGGGGATTCTGGCCTGAGGCTGATGCAGGTGAGAGGGGCCAGTGACAGGGCATGAGAAATAGCTCCTGTTGGAGGGGAAGAGGAAGGCCAAGCTCAGGGAGGGTTGGGTTGGGATGGCTGAGGTCAAAGATCAGATGTTCTCTGCAAACCAAATGCCCTGCCCGGTGAGGAGCAAGGGCCAGAGGGGACAGGTGAGGGTCAGAGGAGGCAAAGACCCTGGTGCTTTGGAGTTCTGCTGGTGAAGATGGAGCTAGCAGTGGAGCCTGGACACTTTGGAGCTGGTTCGCAGGAGTGTTGACTGATGGGGGCAGCACACCACAGAGTGGGTCAAGGATGCACCCCCACTTCATGTCAAATAGTGCAGTACGTGGTGAGGGGACCCAGGTTTCTGGTGGAAGACCAGGTCCCAGGCCACGAGTGGCAGCAGGTGACCCCATCCTGTCTGCCAGCTCCATGCCATTGCTGGTGACTGCCCAGGCCTCAGGCAGAGAAAGGTCTTGAAGCTCCCAGAATGTTCACGATCAGCTATTTAATTTAAAAAGTGTCGAGTGAGTTGTGCTTCTCCATATCCTGAGTTAACCCTGAGCTATGTAGTTGGAAGCTGGCGGTGGGGTAGATGTTTCCACAGCAGCTCTTGCCAGTGAGTGCTGACGGCGCGCGGAGAGCTGTTCTGAGGGCACAGCCCGCTTTATTTCACTGAACCTTGAGTGTGGATGAGCATTTGGAAAGACAGAGGTTGATGCTGAACCCCGTCCCGTTCAAGAGGAATTTGTAGAACTCAGTCTAACAGGCCTTTTAATAGTAGAATTTTAATCTGCATAGTGAATTCCTGGTATATATGGGCCTTAGGAGAACACTGAGCTGGACCAGGAATATTCTAAATTACCATTAGTGGATAATTAAAAGCCTGTTTCCATGTCACTTAGCCTGTTTCCAGTCAGCTCACTGTGGGGGGGGGGTGTGTTTGTGATTATTGGCCCGCAGCTCGTATTCTGTGCAAATGGGTCCTCCAGAAACCCAGAGGAGGACACGCCATATAGGGTTGCGTCTAACGGCGCCCAAGTCTGCAGTCTCACTCTCTGTGCATCTGTCTCCCCGCGCCAAAATCTTCCAAGTAATTGAATCTTTCCTTGCTATCATTCCGTTCTAAAAGGGCCCTTTGTAATTTCTTTTTTCCCCTATTATGACTATAAAATTAAAGTCATTCTCATAATGCGGTAACTTAATAAAATTTCCTTGGGAGCAAATTACACACGAACACTCATGGAAGGGAAGGAGAAAGGTCCGTTTTGTTTTTCTTGCTAATCAGTATTAATTTTATATATTGTCTCGCTGTGATACTCTGAAAAGTAAAGAAGATGTGACTGTTTCTACAACTGTACAGTTACGCCAGGCTGCGAGGTCAAGTTTTAGAGCAGAATTACCTGCCGTCTGTTTTAAATGTTGAGTGCACCCATTAACCTAGGAACTACTAAGGTGACTGTTATTATCCAACTTGGATTATATTTTTTAAACAGAATTCGTGGCAGAGAGCATCCAATTTTATGCAGTAAAAAGGGAGATCAATATTTAAAGCTTAACAACTGTGTTGTAGGTAAGAATGCCAAAATCATTTGCATAATGTAATAATAAATTTGGTATCTTTTTATTATTTATGGAACATTTTCTGCGAGAATTAAAAAGAACAACTTTTGAATTTACTAAAATCAATAGAATTGTCTATTTATGTAAGTTTGCATCGAAATAACCATATACAGAGAATTGGTTAGAAAATTGTTTTTGGGTTCAGTTATTAAAACATTGGAACATACTTTTTGTATGACATTTCTTTTTTTTTTTAAAGATTTATTTTTATTTATTTATACAAGCACTGGGTACAGTCAGAAGCGCGGGAGGGTGAGAGAATTCACCAGAGCCAGAGCGGGGAGCAGAGCAGGCAGAAGGACCGAAGGACACTGCTGAGGGGAGCAGCGGGCGGCAGGAGGGGTCTGCGCGCCATTCGGGACCCTCCTCCGGTGGCCGGGGAGCAGCCGGGGATTGAACCGGCGCTGCAGAGGCTGCGGGCAGTTTCACACCCCAGTGCTCAACCGCTGTGCCACCGGGGAGGCCCATGTATGACATTTCTATGTACTAAGGAAGCATTAAAAATCCGTTTTCTCTTGAATGAATGAAATTTGAAAAGAAATGTTGAAGAATAAGATGCTGCTGAATGTTCTTTTACCTTCAGGAAGAAAAGCAGGTTAACCTTCCTCTTCTAGGGTAAGTCACCTGCTGCCGGTCCCCTGCACGTCAGACGGGCCTGGCCAGGAGCTGGACTCTCGCTGACTTGTGCTGAGTGCTCCTGCGGTTACTCATGAGCCATGGGTCTTACAGCCTTGGTGTGACCTGTATCTTCTGGTCTCCCTTTGCATCCTGCGCAGGCTCTGGGATTGGCCAGAGTGGACTCTCCTTGGCGCTTCTTTCCTGGGGTGCCCTCAGCAGAGGGTCTAATACCCACACTCTCCCTCCCAGGCACACCCGCTCTTCGGGCCTGTGGTTCTGAGCAAGTTGATTATCCTCTGAATGTCTCTACAATGGCATTTCGTTAGATGGCAGAACGTTAAAATATGGTCACGTGCGGCTTTCCACCGCGGCCTGTGGGGAACTAGGATAATGACAAGGGTGTGTTGTCATATGTGTGGGAGCTCAGCTATGCCCCCACATCTCAGTACTGCTTTGCGCGGGCCACTCACTTGTCCACATTGCTGTCTTCTTACCTCTAAACGGGTAGAATGAGGTCCCTGTTAGGAGGGAAGGCTGTGTGGTGCCTCGCCTGGTTCCAGTCTCTGCAGACTCTCCTTCCACCAAGCAGCCGGCCAGGCCGTGCTCATGGAAGAACAAGGGAAAATGGTTTATGTTCTGCTGTTTTCTGAGCACGTGGTTGTTATTCATTAAGCTTGTTTTATGAACATGAGTTAAAAGCGGACCAAGCTCATGTGGAGGAATAATAGGCTGAGATTCTTAATAGGTCTTAAATCTCCAGGCAGGACATATAAATAATTGATGCAACTATTTAGTATACCATGGGTTTTCAGTTTAGGAGGCGTTTTCATCAACATTTCCTTACTTAATTCTCTGTAATCCTGCGAAGGAGACACTGTCACAATTTCTCTTTTCTGGATGAGGAAGTGTAGACAGAGATTGTTATAGGGTTGTACAAGCAGAGCAAGTGAATTAAAGGAATTGGGATTGAAGTCCAGGTCTTTTGGAATCAAATTCCATTACCTAAGATGCCAAATACAGGAAACTTGAGAAATAATTTTCCTTTACTCATGGCATTTGTTGGAAAAGCATGATTTTTTCAGTGTCAACACAGGATAGCTATTTTCAAGTGACCTTTAAGAAATTTATTTACAATGGTCAGTGTTTATGGTTGCGAAGCCATGACCGCCAGTGATAATTACCAGTCAGTATTGAGGTTACACCAGGTTAATGTCTTTCTTAAACTGCTTTCTTGTTCAGAATGTGATAATTGAGACAGCATCTCGTGGTATGATAGATTAAGTGAGGACAAGAATATGTGGAGACGCCTTTTCTGAAAGACAGATTATTTTGTGGTGGAACTTTCTAATTCTCAGACTTCTATAGTTCCACATCAGGGTGCGTGCGTGTGTGTGTGTGTGTGTGTGTGTGTGTCTGTGTGCATGCATGATATTGTACAAAAGGGACATCTACAGATGTGGACAATATTTGAGAGATTTAAAATTTATTTTTTCTGCAAAATTTACCAGGAGAATGTAGGGTTACAATAAGCTTTCTGTTCATAATTAGAAGGAAATTGTCTTTTTCTAATTTGGACCACAAATGCATTGAGCTGCTATTCTCAGTTAAGGTTAACTCTTGGAAAATTATAACATTTTTCCAATATTGATTGAAAATGAAGTGCTTAACTCTTGGTAGAGAACAAAATGTTCTACTGAGGAGACAGATCTTTCCATGGCCCCTTCTGGCTGTCACTGCGAAGCCCTGTCCCATCTGGAAAAGACACTCTGTCCACACGCCCCGCTCCCTTGAGTTCCCCACCCGCCCAGCCACACTTCTCCCCCAGACAAACAAAGTCACACAGTTCAGGGCATTTAGGACCTAAATTTCTGGCATCACTGTCACGCCTATGCAGTACAGGGTATCGCATCCTTTCAGATTTAATAAATCATGTTTCCTTGGGGGGCGTCCCTACTGGGGGGGGGCCCTCTAAAGGGGTGGAGGAAGACTGTTTGCTCCTGTAATAAGCCAATGGAAAAATATCTATGGGACAAGGGAGGATTTCCCTCAGCCCTGAGGTGGTGCCTGTGGTCGTTCGTATTCTTTGCGCCCAGCGAGGGGCGGCCTTGTGTGTTCTCAGGGTTGAACGGGCAGAGACTTACACCGGCTTCAGGAATGCTCTGGCCAGGGCGTAGCTGCTTCGTCCAGGCGGCCACTCTTCTGAGAAATGTGCTTCTCCACGGCTTCTTGCGGCAGCTCCAGCCAGTCGGGAGGATTGTCTGGACTGTTTCAAGCCAGCGTCCACTTCAGTGTAGATTGGTGTGGAATTCTGCTTGATGAGCACACAGATTTTAAAGGTTAATCCAGAGTGACTTCCAGCAATATTAAAGATGATAAATGGCACATGAGTCAGCGACACACGCCATGCCCACACTCATTATAGCACTGCTGTCATTCCGTTATTACTATTTCGTTTTATTGCTCCTTCCCAGAACAGAGTGCTCACATTTCCTTTACTCATAAAAGAATGGAAGCCCATGAAATGCACTCACATGGCTTAAAAAAAAATCAAGTAATAAGGAAAGGACTTATACATGAAACGTCGACCACCACTTTCGCCCGCTCTGCCCGGCCCAGGCATCTGCTTGTATATGTACTTTATTGAGTGCTGGTCGCATCCCAGGTTCTTTTGCAGATGTTTCTGTTGTTTTCTCATTAGTTCTCATAAATCTGTGGACTCCTAAATGGCGTGATTGAGATACATATGACTTGAATACTTTGTATAATGTATAACTGAGGAGGGCATAATTAGAAATTGAACCCAAAGTTCTTTGAGTCTCAGGTGAGTCCAGTTGTACCTCTGAACCTTCGTGGTTACATACTTCCTCCGCCTTGTGTAATAAACACGTGGTTTTGGGGGATGCACCGAAGTGTCTTTAAAGACTAAGGTGATCTACACCAACCTGGTTTGTCTACAATCAGTTCTGGCTTCGGCATGCAGTCCTGGTGAAATTACTTGTTCTGTCCCACTCACTCTTAGAGTGCCACATACAGTGTGATACATTTTACAATATGATCACCTTAACTAAAATTTGCTAGTTATCTTAGTACCACTAAAATATGAGCTCAATGAAAATAGGGAATTTAGTCTATTTTATTGTATCACCAGCACCTGGAACAGTGCCTGGCACATAAACGCATTCAGCAAATAAATGTTTACTAAATATTGTATTGGCAGAGACTGACTATGTATACTAATCAGGGCTTTCCAGGGAAACAGAACTAATAGGAGATATTTATCGATGGATGCATGGAAGGATGGTTAGATCATGGATAGATGGATGGATGGATGGATGGATGGATGGATGGATAGATAGGTAAATAGGTAGGTAGGTAGACAGATGATAGATCAGTCATGGGCAGGTGAATGGAGAGGGAAAGAGAGGGAGATAATGGCTAGATGGATGGATGTAGGCATGGATGGATGGGTAAGTAAATAGAAATATTTTTAATGAACTGATCCATATAATTGTGAGACCTGGCAAGTCTGAAATTTGTTGGGCAGGTTGGCAGACTGGAAAGTCAGGCAAGGACAGAAACTTGGGGAGATATTCTTTCTCCAGACACCTAGTTTTTTGCCCTTGAGGTCTTCAACTGATTCCCTGGGACCAACCCACATTAGGGAGAGTAATCTGCTTTGCTTACGGTCAGCTGATCATAAATGTTAATTACATCTGCAAAATGCCCCACAGCAGGATCTACATGAATGTTTGTGCAAACTAGACTCCATAGCCTAGCTCAGTTCACAGTTAAAAGTAATGGTTGTGCAAACTCCTGTGTGCATGATGAGCCAAGCCAGGAGATAAGAACTTTCTGGGAAGAGGCACTTAGTCAGTAATCACCAATACAGTATTTTAGGGTCAAAGAGAGGTTACCAAGGCTTTAATTTCCTCTCAAAAAGGGTGCATTTTAAAAAATGCTACCATGCTTTTAAATACGTAGATATTCACCACTGAAATCTCATTGAGTGTAATGTGAAATCCCAGGGAGGAAATGTGAATTGTATGACAGCTATGTATGAAAGCCATGTATGAAAGCTCTGTTTGAAGCTCGTGGGAGAGCTCTTTGGTTGACTTCCTCAACGCTTGCATATCTCCAAGCATTCCTTTTTATACATCCTTCTTGATTTTTGATTAAAGCACTATTGCCTTTCTGAAAACAGTTGGGGATGGGGTGATAAGGGAAAATGTTTGGGAAACTTTCTAGTATTCAACTAATTATGCTCCGTAACCAATTTTTGAAATTTTACATTTTTATTGAGGTAACATTTGTTTACAACCCTGTGTTTGATTTAGGGGTACAAGTTCACACTCCTTAGATGTATGTTACCACCTCCACAATCCTCCCTCAGAGTCCCTTGTGCCGTCTGCTCTTTGTTCCACACCTACCACTTGCCCCTTCTGTTAACCTCCATTTTCAGTCGGTTTTCTAGGGTCTGTTTGGTTTTGTTTTGTCTGTTCTTTTGTTTTCCTTCCCTAGTCCACATGGATGAAATCATCTGGCATTTATCTTTTTCCCTCTGACTTATTTCATTTAATATAATCTCCTCCAGTTCCATTCATGTTATCACAAATGGCAAGGTTTGCTCTTTTTTTAACCACTGAGGCATAGTAGTGTGTGTGTGTGTGTGTGTGTGAGAGAGAGAGAGAGAGAGAGAGAGAGAGTGACATCTTTTTAATCCACTAGTCCATCATCGCTGGGCCCCAAGGTTGTTTCCACAGCCGCCGTGAAGAGGAATGCAGTGGACGTAGCAGGGCAGATATCCCTTCAAACGGTGACTTTGCATCCCTGGGTAGATACCTGGGCGTGCAATTGCTGGTCATCTGCTGGGTCTGCTTTTCAAGTTCTCCTCAGGGACAGGCCCAGCCTGCGGTCCCACCCGCCGTGCACGTTTCCCTCTGGTGCGGGACTGGCTCCCGTCTCCAGAACTGGGGAGTCCAGGGTGCGATACTGTCTAGCCAGGGAGTGAAAGTATTTCCCATCTGCGCATCGTCGGCAGCAGAGAGAGAGAGAGGAAGTGAACGCGAGAGGAAAGCTGCAAGGACAGGGGAGTGAGGTGATGAGGCTTGTGGGTCCCCATCACGCAGTGCCCAGAAGCACTTCTGCCACTTGCTGGGGAGCGGGGTGTGGGTGGGGGGGCGGTCCTGGCCTCGGGGCGCCTTCCTGGCTGTGGCTGTGAAGTGCTGGCTCTTCCCTGGCTGAGGGTCTGAGTGGCTTTTGTTTGACTTATGCTCATAAATAAATGATTCAACCAACTGCTATGCTAGTAAATTAGCTTTGAAAACTGGGGTCTGCTTTAGAAAGTTTGTGAGCTGCTTTGGAGCTTCGTTTCATCCTCTCGCGTTCTAGAAATAGCGTGAGTGGGGTTTTGGTGGGAATCCTTTAAGGAGAAGCACGCAAGTGAGATGGATGTAAGAGCATCTCCTCAGTGTATTTGACTGAGTCATTTTCCTTTTTTAATGAATGCATTTTTTTTTGATCAGCACAATTTATTTCCCCAGCGACAACTTGATCTAAAAGAGCCTTTCCCTCCACCAGTCCCGTTAGTGACCCGCATGGCCGATCAGCCGTCACATCAGAACTCCTGGGTATCGCATGATGAAGAATTCCTGACTCTGGCTCTTTAGGGTGTGAAAGAGAAAACTGCGAGGAGGAGCTGTGTTAAGGCTCTTTGCCTGCGCTCCCAGCTGTCTTTTGTAAGGCAGGCGAGGTTTGCTTAGATCCGTGACTGAGCCAACGATTTCCTTGGCGAGGCACAGAGATCAGCTGAGGCACCGAGGAGCCATGATGCGGACAGGAGTGGAAGACCCCGCTCCCCCCATCCTGTTCATGCACAAGATTACAGCGATTTAGCTGTTCTGCCTGAGCTTGGACTCTATTTCCTTGCGTCTTCTGCTTCTTTTAGCAATGTCTTAGAGTTTTCTTTGACTGGGTCTTTTAGCCTCCTTTGTTACGCCTAAGTTTAAAATACTGTTTTTTTTTTTTTTAAAGATATATTTATTTATTATTTATATAAGCACTGGGTACAGTCAGAAGCGCGGGAGGGTGAGAGAATTCACCAGAGCCAGAGCGGGGAGCAGAGCAGGCAGAAGGACCGAAGGACACTGCTGAGGGGAGCAGCGGGCGGCAGGAGAGGTCTGCGCGCCATGTGGGACCCTCCTCCGGGGGCCGGGGAGCAGCCGGGGATCGAACCGGCGCCGCAGAGGCTGCGGGCAGCTTCGCAACCCAGCGCTCAACCGCTGCGCCACCGGGGAGGCCCTTAAATACTTTTTGATGCTCCTGTAAATGGGATTGTTTTCTCGATTTCTTTCTCTTCTAGTTGATTGTTGCCATATGGGAATACAACAGACTTTTGCATATTGATATCATAGGCTGCCACTTGACTGTAGTGATTTATTGTCACTGATAGTTTTTAGTGGCGATGTTAGGGGTGCTGACATTCCTCCTCTGTGGGGTTCAGCATGAGCCCCTCGGCATCACTGCACTCTCAGTGTACCTCACAAGGTGAGCAGTGGTCCCAGGGAGTCTGAAGAGGGTGCAGATCAGAATGCCTGCCCTGCTATTATCTTTGCTGGGGACCTTGTGTGGAGCACCCCAGCTGCTCCACAAGGTAGTCCCTCCCCTCAAGGGCCCTGGCTGAGCTTGCAGCCCTGCCACCACCATCCCAGACCACAACCGCCTTTCTCCACCCACCTCCTGGTCCATGCAGTGCAAATCTCCTCAGCGTCAGCCCTGCTGAAGTCTGGCATGTCTCTGCTGCCCAAGGGGTAATTCAACCCCTTCCACATCAGGGCCAGTTGCAGTTCTGCTCTTTTCTGTGGGGCGCTCAGGGCCACCGGGGATTACCTTGCTGGCCTGAGCTACCGGATTGGTGCGTTCTCTGCTCGCGGGGCCTCCTCTCTTGCATGCGGCTCCAGCGTGTGCTTGCGTTGTCTGTTTTCCTTCAGCAGTTCTTGGCTTCGCTCTGCGCAGCCTAGGTGGGCTGCATGGTGGGGTGAGTCTGTATCTCCACTCTGCTGCCCTCTTGCCAGGCTCCTAGTCAGGAATTTTAAATATATATTTTAATTGGTTTATAGAGATAACTAAACATGTGTGCTGAACCAGTACTCCCCAAATTTACAAATGTGCAAACTGAACATCTAATACTCTGCTAGACTTACATAGCTTTCTTATATAAAATATTTTTTTAAGATTTCATTTTTGTGTAGAAGATCTGGGGTGTAGGCCAGAGGTGGGGGGGATTCAACAGAGACAGAATGAGGAGCAGAACAGGTGGATCTACTGAAATCCACTGCTGAGGGGTGCAGCGGGGAGACAGGAGAGGTCTGCTGCGCCCCGTGGGTCAACTCCCTGGCCAGGGATCAAACTTAGGCCGCTGTTGGAGTGATAGCACTGAGACTTAATCCCTAGGCCACTAGGGAGGCCCCGCTCATATAAAATATTAACTAACAACATGAAGGTCACATAATTCAGGTGAATCTTTTAGCGCATTAGATTGGTTTAATTTTAAAAAGTCATATAAACCTTTCTCTGACTTTTTTCAGTGTTAAGTATAATATGAACATACAGTATATTTTCTACAAGATTTAGATTTTCTCCATGAAATGACTAGAGAATATGAATTCTGTAAGCTTCTTATATTGGTTTACAAGTCAAGTAAATTAATATTACATCTACATACAGCTGAGATTATCAAATATTTTCAAATAAATCATCATTTAGACCAACGATTTTTGTAACAGTAGTTATGCTTTGTAGAGTGCCAAACATGAGTTCAAAGGAATCTCAGGATTGGGTTTATATTACATTGTCTTAACTACTATTATTTTGGATATCTGAGTAACAGCTAAGTAATGATAGGATGCTCACGATATGAATGCTAAGCATATTTTGAAATTTCTGTATTTTGGAGTCTTATTTAATGGATCACATCAATGTGCCACTGTAAGCAAACTATAAAAGGGATGAAAGTGGCCAGAGAAAACTTTATAATGTATGTGTCTGAGCTCTGGTGGCCTCTTAAAGTACCATGTGTAACAGGCAACTTGCAGTTACGACCACCGATGTTTTCTGTCAACAGGGCTTAGAAAGTCTTCCCTGAGGTAGCCCCGGGAGCTAGCGGCAGAGGAACACAAGGGTGGAAAGTGCCTTTTTTTTTTTTCCCCAAGAAAAAGAATGAACCTAGTTTCCTCCTGGGTAAAGTATCAGTTTGTCCCAGGTTAGGAAGAGGACAGTGGAAGGCAGTGCGTATGGCAAGCTGTAGGTGACTGAGGGAGTGGAATTTAATTTGCCTTGTTTTATAATACCTGAGCCTGATAAGAAATAATGAAATGTATTAAATTTTTAGTAAAGTTTGCTCAGTTTTGATAGGATTATTTGCAAGACAATTTAAGGAAATAAAAGGGGCTCATGAAATCTTTACTGCCAAATATTCCATTAATATGAAACTAGAAAATGACTTTCTGTTAAAATGATAAATTGGTCCTAGAGTGAATAAAAAGCGGTGGCAGGTTATTCTTTGTTTGCTGAGTGGGCTGCGCCAGCACGGGACGCTGGGGGCTCAGCAGACTCGTTTCCCAGGCCTGTCTTGGCTTTAGCATGTCCTTGATTATGGACAGAAATAAACAAGCCGAAGCCAGTGAACAACACTCCCCACCTGCGCAGCCTCGGGGCTCCTTATCTGGGGTGCGCTCTCTTGCCCATGTCGCCGGGCTAGGTAACCGCGCGGTGCTGTTCGTGTCCCCAGGCTCTTATCTTAGACTGCGCAAATCTCACAAAAATCCCATTTTCCCTTCCCCAGATCTGGTCCTAAATTTCAAAAAGTAAAATTAAGGATCTTTCACAGGTAAAGATATCTTTGTGTTTTGTTTTTTTTTTTTTTTCTTTCTAGAGGGCCTCTAGGAAAATACAGATTGCTGCTTCTCTCTAAAAGCTTCTCTCTCTAAGCAGGAAGATCCTAGAAATAATTAGGTTTGTTTGGTGAGTTCCACGTTTCTTATGTACCTCAAACTACTCGAGGAATTGGACCAGGAAAGTTGTCAAACCAGAGAAGGGGTTCAGCCGGCACTGAGTTGCATTTTTATTTATTTATTTATTTATTTTTTTGATTTGTGGGACCCTCGCCGGCGGCTGGGGAACGAACCGGCGCTGCAGAGGCTGCGGGCAGCCCCTCGCAGCCCAGCGCTCAACCGCTGCGCCACCAGAGAAGGCCCCACTGAGTTGCATTTTTAGAAGTAAAATATCACTGACGTACACAATCGATAGATTTTGCACCATTTGCAAAGGCCTGTCAGTGCCTCTGCTGCCGGGACGTGTTCTCCTTGAGGGGCACCTTGTGGGACACCTTCAGCCCCCCAGGTTGCGGGTTGTGGAGCCGCTGGCCACGGTGGTGTCAGCGCAGCCGGGCCGGTCAGCAGGGCCCCCTCTTCAGGCTGCTGAGGCTCCGCTCTGAGCTCCAGGCTGGACTGTGGTGCTTCAACAAAGAAGAGTCTTAGGGCATGTGGGATGGACCCCGCCAACTCTCAGAGCTGTGGGCACAGGCCCCGGCTGCCCGCTGGCGTCTCTGCGCAGCTCCCAGCCTACACCAGACTGACGCAGGCGACCCGGTCTGCCCGCAGCCGCAGATACATCCTCACCAGAGCAGTGTCAGGACTCAGTGCCAGGGACTTGAAAGAACCAACGAGGGGCGTTTGACTGTGGTTGTTTGTTTGGAAGCTGCCCGTGCCCCTGGGAGGTGATGTGCCGCATGGCGAGAGGGCCTGTCTCTCTTGAGGCATCTCCAGGTGTTAGTGTCGTTGAGTTTACTTTGGAAACCTGAAAAGAGACATTGTTCAAGCTGTCTGATTCTTACCCCTTAGAATTCAAAAACAAGCCTTTTTCTGAGATCTGCTTGTCAGTCAAGGCATTTGGATCGAGTCCTAAGAATCTTGCCTTCTTTTAACCGAAATTTAATTGGAAAAATCAGTAATGCAACCACTGTCATCGTTGAGAATGACTCGCATGGAATCAGGTGTGGAAAGTCCAAGTTCGAGAAGGTGCTTTCTCACACGCCTGTGCTCAAGTCTGCCCAGTGTTGTCGACGCCGACGCTGGAACCCACGGGGGACTTCGGTCACTGCCTGCCCGCTGCAGAGGTCTGATCTCCTGCCCGGTCAGAGACTGAAGACGTTCCAGGGCTTACCAAGAATGGAATTCACCCAAATTTATGGGTATGGAAGGGGAAAGCTGCTGGAGAAGGTGTCTTGGACCTGGTCTTCTCGATTCAAATTAAATGAAAATTATTGAAGTTTTTTTTTTTAAATTTTATTTCATTTATTTGTGCATACAAGAGCTGGGGTACAGGCCAGAGGTACGTGGTGTGTGTGTGAGGGGATTCACCAGAGATAGAGCTGGGAACAGAACAGGCAGACTGATGAAACACACTGCTGAGGGGAGCAGTGGGCGTGACAGGAGAGGTCTGCTGCACCATGTGGGACCCTCGTTGGCCAGTGGGGATCGAACTGGCGCTGCAGAGGCTGTGGACAGCTTCACAGCGCGGCGCTCAACCACCTGCGCCACCAGGGGAGGCCCCGTATTGAACTTTTTAAAGTATACTGGAGCTCCAGGATGGGAAGTCCAGCCTGGAGCTGGTCCTTAGTGCTCAGTGCTCTCAGACCCGGGTTTACAGAGCAAACTCAAGGAGCCTTGAGTGTTTAATTAGGACTCTGTTGCACTGCGTCGATGTGAGTAATTAGGCCAAGCCTAATGAGACTAGTCTTCTTATTTAAAAAGATTATTTATGATCAGAGGCGAGACTGCCAGAACAATTTTCTGAACCAGAAATGGGCAGAAGTCCCTGAGTGTTCCTTCACTTCAGCGCAGGCTTTTACTGTGGATTTTCTGTTCCCTGGGCTATGTAGAACTTTGCAGGGGATGAGATTAACTTACAGATTTTTATTTTATTTTTTTTTTTCTGGTAGAGAGATGGGTAATAGCTCCCTGCTGGAAAAGGTGATTTAAAGTTACATGGTTTATTGCCTTTTTGAATGCTAATATTTTTTGTTTGTTTTTATATTTATCATTACATTTATTTATTTTCTTATATCATTGTTGACTTTTGGACAGTATTTGATTCTCCCTTCAGGTGCAGTCCCTGTGGTTCTCCCACCACCACAGCACCCGTGACCATCACCACTGCCCCTTGTGCTCCTCCCTCCCCTGTTTTGACCCCTCTCCCTCCCCCTCCCTTGATGAATGCTTCAGAGCAACGGGTCAGTTTGCAAGTTTTGTCTTTTTTCCTGACCCTTTGTCCAGTTTCTCTGTATTCTAGGTATAAATGGAACCATCTGATATGTTTTTTTTTTTTTCTTCTGACTTATTTTGCTTAGCACACTCCCTTCCAGCTCCATCCATGTCGCTGCACGTGGCATGGGTTTATCGTCTTGGACCGCTGGTAGTATTCCATTGTGTGTGTAGACCACATTTTCTTGACCCATTCATCTTTTTTAGGGCATTTATGTTGTTTCCATATTTTAGCTATTGTAAATAGTGCTGCAGTAAACATAGGAGAGCAGGTTTCCTTTCAGATCATTGTTTTTGTGTCCTTTGGGTAGATCCCTAGGAGTGAGAGCGATGGATCACATGGTGCATCCCTTTTTAGGGTTCTGAGGAACCTCTACACAGCTTTCCACAGTGGCTGGACCAGTTTGCATTCCCACCAGCAGTGTGAGAGGCTCCTTTAGCTCCACACCCTCGCCAGCATTTGTTGGTTCTAGTTTTTTTTTTAACACGGGCCATTCTTCCTGATGTGAGGTGGTATCTCCTTGGCTTTTGATTTGCATTTCCCTGGTAATTGGTGATGTTGAACATTTTTTTAATATGCCTGTTGGTATTTGCATTTCTTCTTTGGAGAAGTATCTTCTGTGCCTGTTTTTGATTGGGCTGCTTGTTTTTGTTGAGTTATGTAAGCTCTTTGTAGGTCTTTGATGTCATTCCCTTATCAGATGGATGCTGTGCAAATGTTTTTCCCCATTCAGTAGGTGTCTTCATTTTGGTTGCTTTCTCGTTTGCTGTACAGAAACTTTAGTTTGATGCAATTTATCTTTTCCTTTGTTTTCCTTGCTTCTGAAGATGAGTTCTCAAAGATGTTCCTGAGGTTTATATCATGAAGTGTTTTGCCTGTGTTTTTTCTATCTATTTTATGGGTTCAGGTCTTACATTCAAATCTTTTATCCGTTTGAGTTGATGTTTGTTGATGGTGTGAGGTGGTGGCCTAGTCTCATTGTTTTGCATGTGGCAGTCCAGTTTTCTCAACACTGTTAATTGAAGAGGGTTTCCTTGTTCCAGTGTATATTCTTTGTTCCTTTGTCATAGATTCTGTTCCATTGGTCTGTGTGTCTGTTTTTATTCCAGTACCATACTGTTTTTATTATTATGGCTTTATAATATAGTGTAAAGTCTGGGAGTACCAAACCCAACAATGTCATCCTAATACCCCTTTTTAAAATTGCCTTTCAACACCAGGCTCTTCAGATTCTCCTTTAAACTGGTGTTAACATCTTGTTTATTCATAGTTTACTCAGTATGTAGAATCTTTGACATGAGTTTATTTTACATTATTAGTTAGGATTTGGTTTTTGGAAAGTTGTCCGGTTAATCCCTTTCATTACTTAGTAATGATAGGGCCATTCACCCAAGTGGAGAATGTGAAGGAATAAATGGATTAGAGGTGAGCATGAGGTGAAGGAGAAATTCTATTTAATTCAAAGCAGATCTTTGTTTACTTCGAATGTTTCTAGCTGTGTGAAGCAACAAGACATATAGGAAGATTGGAAAACTTGACCCCCACATAGCAGCTGCAGCACAGTGTGCGTGCTGGTGGGGGAGGCAGGATGGGCAGCACTTGCATAAATGGGGGCATAGTGAAAGCTTTTTATTAGAGAAATGACAGACCAACGATGGCAGAGAGACTCAGCTGATGTGGGTATGAAACATAAGTGTGCAAAATGGCAAAGGACAGAAACCATTTATCTATAACTAGGAAAAACTAATGGGGTGGGTGAAGAGAGATTTGGAGATTAGAATTTAGATATTTCGGCAAATCCTTTATTTTTTTTTGTATTGTGGTTGCAGGCTTATTTCACCAGGGGGACAAAGTCAGAATTGTCGTCTTCCACCAATTTTGCTCTTACCTGATTTGAGGCCAGTTATAGAATGGTATATAGTGATATAGACAATGTGTCTCTTTTCATGCCTTCTTAATCAGAATAATTGCGTTTAATTTGGGCTTTTTTTTTTTTTTTTTTTTTTTGCCTAGCCTGTCTATGTTTGTTCTGTACCAATTCATAGTAAAGGAGCTGGTTTGAAAGCTTACATCATGCATCCTCTGACTCAAAGAGTTGGATAGTAGTAATTTCAGGAAAGCATTGTATTATTTTTATGGGTAGGCATGAAGGAAAAGAAAAATTTGGAATTCTTTACAAAGGAAAATATAATGTTTGTTAAATGAGTACATGTCCAGAAGGAGCTTCACGTATCAGCACATCTTCTCTTTTGTCAACAACATGAATTACACTATGAATGAAAGTCTGGAAGTATCTATAGGAAGCCAGTGCTGGCTCACGTAGCAGGGTTTCAGTCGAGGGCTGAGATGTTCTCTTCATGCCACTTCAGCCTGTCATCCACTGGATCCAAGAGCCATAGTTTCATGAGGACAAAGGTTTGCCTTTCTTTAATTATTCAACCTAATTAGAAATGAGGGCATGAAAATCAATATTGATGAAGTAAATTTAAGAATAAGTGATTTAAATTAGTGGCTTTTAAAAGAAGTTCTGAAACAAAATGGAGAAAAACTAGTTTCTCATTAACCTAACTAATGACCCAAAGGTGTAGGGATTTACTAAAATTTTTATTTTAATTAAGACACTTTTTCACGCTTTACTTATGAGAGGCAGAGTTAATTCGAAAGAGGAGAGTACTGAAGTCTAAATGTGAGGTCAGGGCTTTTGTTTTTTCCTCAGTCCTAGCTCAAAATTCTGTGTAGATTGTATGGACTGTAACGGATTCAGACTCAAGGCCAAGAGCAGGGCGAGACCAGGAGCCGGCCCCGGGGCTGATGGAAGGCCTGAGGCAGCTCCACTCCTGTTGGCTCTGCTCAGGCGGGTCTCACCGCAGCCTCCTGGTTATCTGGTACCTTGGCTAAAAGGCAGGGCTTGTGCATGTGTGTGTGTGTAGGTGTGTGTATGGGTGTGCATGCTTGCCACTGATATGTGTATGTTTGTGTGCATGCATGCGTGTGTGTGTGTATGTGTGTGTGTTTGTAGCTTGGACTTACTGGAATCTCTGTTTCACTTAGCTTTGTTTCTTCATGTGTTTTTTTTGTTCCTTTTTATCACTTGTCCATTCCATGTCGCCTTTGCACATGTCACTCTCTTGATTGGAATGTGAAAATCTGTACTATGGGAACAAACTTTCTGTAATGCTCAAGAGCAGCACTGTGGACAAGGAGGATTCCCATGAGTTCAAATTCCCTTTAGGTGCCTAAAATGAGGTGAAGCTTTGACTCCTCCCTGGTGGTGCAGGGGTTAAGACGCAACCTATGAAGCTATCAGCAGCCACTGGAGACGAGCTTGATCCCCAGCCAGGGAGCAACTCACATGGCGCAGCAGACCTCTCCTGACTCACCCGCTGCTCCCCTCAGCAGTGGATTTCAGTCAATCTGCCTGTTCTGTTCCCCACTCTGTTTCTGGTGAATCCTCTCACCCTCTGCACCTCTGGCCTGTACCCAGCTCTTGTATGCATAGATAAATACATCTTAAAAAAAAAAAGAATTTATCTCATGTGTCTGTACAGTTTCCTCACTGATAAAATAGTTGAGGATCGGAGCTGGATCCTGTTACTTGATGTGTTTCCTGCACTGCTTGGCGGTAGTGGATGGAGATGGCACAATAATTCCTACATCAATACTGGGTGTTCTTCTCACGCATTATTTCATGTCAGTCTGACGGGAGACATGTGTTACTGACACACATTTTTCACTGAGACACGTATTATCTTTACTGACTTGTTTCCACAGCACGGGGGAATACGGTAGGGTGTATTGCCCATTTATAAAAATAGGAACATATAAATTAAAGTGTTAACTTTTTTGTGAGCTAATTATGTTAACGTTTAATATATAGATGTTACTGAGATTCAGCAAATGTCTGCAGAATATTTAATTTTTATTGGACTTTTTTACTACTCTTTAGTCACAGCACTCAAGAGAACAGTACCCTTTTAATTCTCATGGAATACCTTGTATCCGGATTCCTCAACTGGCAGTTTCCTTTTTTTTTTTTGAAAGATTTATTTATTTGCTTATGCGTACAAGAGCTTGGGTACAGGCCAGAGATGAGGGGGTGGGGGGTATGTGAGAGGATTCATCAGAGACAGAGTGGGGAACAGAACAGGCAGACTGACTGAAATACACTGCTGAGGGGAGCAGCGGGTGAGACAGGAGAGGTCTGCTTCGCCATGTGGGTTGCTCCCTGGCCCGCTGGGGATGGAATTTGTGCTGCAGAGGCTGCAGATTGCTTCATAGGGTGGTGCTTTGCCCCTTCTGCTACCAGGGAGGCCCTGGTGGTTTCCAATAAGAGCCAGCTTTTTATTCAAAATGCCTGACACATACTGCGTTTGCGCCTCTTGCTATCAGCTGAATGCCCACAAAGAATTGAGCCTGGTTGTCCTAGAAAGAGGGAGTCATTTTTCCTCAATGTCAACCCCTTCGAGAATAGACAAGGTCCCCAATCAGGACCTGAGATCAGCCACGTGCTGAAGTAGCCCAGAGAGAGCTTCCTGTCACATGAGTAAGTGGCACCCCTAACCGGTGATTGAACATCGCCAAATTGTTTACCTTGGAGCAAGTCTTCACAAGATATCTGCTGCGAACTCTTCAATCATAACGACAGTTGGAAGATCGAATGAACCAAATTAGCAAATAGATGCTTCCTTAAAAGAGTAATGGAAATAGAGTATAACTTCAATAGGAAGGCTGGAATCACCAGGTGAGGTGATACTTCGAGGCTTGGCACGGAGCATATCTGAATTGCTGGGCCCGATCAGTGCCCTCTGCCCTGCCCTGCGCCAGGTCCAGCACAGCCGCTTGGGGGACTGTTGGGTCTGTGCCTCTTCATACCTCAGGCTGGGACTCACCCGTAAAGGCAAGTCTCCGCTGCACTAATTTGATTCTCAAGATTTCGCACTTTTATGGTCCAAGAAAGAGAAAGAGAGGGAGAACAGACATGAAAACAGAGGGAGCCCCTTCGTTTGGAAGCGCAATACAGGGCTTGACGTGCAGCTGACTCGGTTCTCACAGCCACAGCCATGTCCACAGCCAGGCAGGCGGCTCTCAGGGGTCTGGCCACGTGCAGCACAAGGGCCTTTGCTTGAAACTTCTGAGTTTTCTCTAGAAATACTGCACATAGTAGGTCACTTGCCCTTCAGGCACCGTAACAGGTCATCAGATGGCACTTGCTGCCCAGGAGGCCTGATGGCCTGTGCCGTTGGAAAGAGGCTTTGGGAAAAGGTGGGCTTCTGTCTTGCAAGATGAATTTCACGATTTGACTCAGAGACAACCTATGGTGCAGTTTTCTTCATAGCAAGTATGTGTGTGTACCAGAGCTGATAAATGGAAGTAACACACACCCCACCCCGAAAAAAAAGGTTGAGGAATCTACCAGAAGGGCTTCATATGGGTGACTATAATTTCCTGCCTGTACTCGTCCATTTGACTAGTCTCTTCAAATTGTGGCCAAGTGGTTCTATAAAATTGTTTTCTTTTTCCTGTCTTTGTTCAGCTCATTTTACTTCCCATTGATTTTTTGCTTTACAAGTTAACAATTCTGATTAGTGAGTGTTTTATACTGGATTCAGTTTATCAATTTGTAGAGCAGTTTCCAAATACAAATATAAGACAGTTCCCGTGTATTGATGTCTTACTGCATTTTTAGCAAAAGGAAAGGCATGGACAAAGTGGCCTCTTAAAATGCTGGCGGAATTCAAGCCATTTACTGTGAAAAAGACCGGGGATATTACAGGTAGAGGGAGATCCTGGCCTCTGAATGGGAACATATAAGAGCCATGGCAGAAGCAGTTATTGGAAAGAAAAATATCTTATTTCCCCATTACATGTTCTTCCCCAGATGGAAGTCATGATTCAGGAAAGGAATTTCAGATAGCGATCACCTGCGCCACGTGCGGTGTATCTCGATTGTATTGTCAGCACTGGAGGCTGATGCTACGGCCCTCTTAATCAGGCGGAATGGGGAGATGCTCAGATTTGGGATGGTTTTAAAAGAACTTTAATTACTAAGTTCCATTAGCTGTTTGGGCAGCCTGGGAAATCAAAGTAATTGATATTAGCTTTTCTGAAGGTCTGTGCAGTATTAATAAGAAGAAAACCTGTTAGCTTGGCAGGACTGCATAAAACCCAGGGAAGAATTTACAAATCTTAGTTAAAAGGGTTTTCAGTATACAAGTAATTTATTTAATATGTCCAGTTTTTTTTTTTTTTTTAATAAACCATCACTATATGACAAATCAGTGTGTTCCCTGTAAGAGAACGCTGCCTGGAGGTGAGAGGAGTGGAGCTTGCACTTCAGAGCAATCCCCAGCACCTACTTTTGCACACCATTGCGGACAGCTGGCGCGCTGATGCGTTTGCCATCATCCTGGCCCAGCAGGAACTTACGTTGGGACTAGACAGATCACTCAGTTGTGTGAATGGTAAAACATATACAATTTTCTTGGAAAGGTTACAAGCAAGGATTTTAATCTGCTAGGATTTAAATACTTCAATTTTAATTTAATTTCATATCATTTCCTCTGCCACACAATCTAACTGCTCGTTCTTTAAAAAAAAAAAATTCTGGATTTATTTTATGACAGCTTCAAATTTAATTTTAACATTATTTAAAGCAGATGTCCCAAATTAGATATGGCTTATATAAAATAGATCATTTTTAAAACGCGCTAATTGCTTTCTGTATCGGGAACTGTTATTACAACATTTTAATGTCTGTCTGCCAGACTTTAAGGCAGAATTTTAGAATGTTTACTCAAATAAAACCATAGCAATATTTTGGTCTACTGAAACATATCAAATAGTTATATTAATTTAAATGTAAATCATCATTCTTTTACATACATGCATACATCCATACCTGTGTGTGTTGTGCTGTATATTCATTTCTTCTCCAATAAGCTGTTAAGCTATTAAAATATGAGTGTTCTTTGACAATGGTTAAAGCACAAATGTATGAAAAGTGGACTAAATCTTTGGAGAAGACATAGTGCAGTTAATAATAAGTAGCAGCTGTAAAAACTGTGCAATGATTTGTAGGTAATTAGCGATAGGACTGTGAGACCATATGGTCAGGCATTATGCTTTAGCTATTTTTCATACACCAAAAAAGTTATAAAATTGAGCTTTCCTTAATTAATTCAGTGCTAAAATTTTTGTTTAATCTATGCATTTTGTGATCAGCAAAAATATAATTTGTAAATATGTCAACTCTGGCGTTATTTTAGATAATGTTTGAACCTATAAATAAAAGAGAATAGCAAAGGTGTCTCTTATATTTGATTTGGGGCCATGGGGGAGCTCCTGAAATGTCAGATGTTCATTCATTATGGAGCATAAGCCAGATTAATGCTGAAATCATTAATTTTAGTCATTTGACAGTGATGCCCAGCATGGGGTCTTCGCAGAGTACAGTACTTGGGAAACAGTAGACGAGGCAATATTTTACTTTAGTTGTAATATAGAAATTCTTCATTGAGTGAAGGGGAAGCATTGCAGAGGCTTGATGTAACCGGCATCAGGTTGGGCCTTATTCCTGACTCTTTTGCAAAACTAAAGGCCATTGTTCATTAAAGTATCCACTGAACCTTGTCTGGAAGGGTGCACTCATTGCTGAACTGTGCTTGAAAAATATCAAGTCGTTCCAGAGTAATTTTTTGCTATTATGCAATAGTTACTGTACCGCGCGATTCTTCCTTGTTTTGCCTGCCAGCAGTCACATTCTCCAGCCCACCTAGAGCTTTCTCACTCCTGCCACCCCCATCCTAATTTTGCAGAACAGATGCCGTTGTCTGTGCTCCGCAGAGAGCATCCTTTCAGAGACATCCCAGCTTAGTAATCTCTCTACACCATCCTTTGTTGTTGCTACATTAAGGACCATGACTCCCTCTGGGTAGTGTTTGGTAATGAAGGGGTTGCCCGTGAAAGTGTGCGGCAAAATTCAGCCGCACTGAACGGCGGTCGCCTTTCCACGCCACGGTGACGTCTGCCGTGGTCGGCCTCACGTCACAGCTTCTGTCTTTGATATTTGAATGTGACCATCTCCAGTCTCTTCTTCCTGGTAGTTCATACAGTTACGTGGCTGTTTTCTCTATTTTAACTGCAACCCTCCTTCCTTCTCAAGTGACGCTCTTCATTTTCTTGCTCTCCTCATCACCAGAACTTTCAGGACGAGTCACCCTTGTTCCGTGCCTTACCTCCAGGCCCCTCCTGATTTCCTGGTCATTTGGGTTCTAGTCTAATCTCAGCCTTTCCTTACCTATGTTTTCCTTTTTGCTCTATATGCCGACTACTGCAGTCCTCTGCATTTAATGCTGTTGACCTTGTAACATGATATCCCGCTTCCTTTTTTTTTAAAGGTTTATTTATTTATACATACACGAACTGGGGGGATTCACCAGAGACAGAGTGGGGAGCAGAACAGGCAGACTGACTGAAACACACTGCCGAGGGGAGCAGCGGGGAGACAGGAGAGGGCTGCTGCGCCCTGTGGGTCAGCTCCCTGGCTGGCTGGGGATTGAACTTGTGCTGCAGTGGCTCATGATAGCTTGATAGTGCTGTCTTTAACCCCTCTGCCACCAGGGAGCCCCCAGATGTCCCTCTTCCTGAAGCCATTGGCCCTGGCTTTCTAGAGAATCTCTCTCTCTCTCCTTACTTGTCCCTGATGTTGCCTTTGCAGGCTCTGCTGTTTCTCCTGTGGGGACCTCCCATGGTGGGTTCCCTCTGACCTGAGCTGACTTCAGGTGGGGACTGATGGCTCCCTCCTAGTCTCCTCCCAGGTGAAACTGCCCCTTAACCATCACTAGTAACCCCTCAGTTATCTGAAACATTACATGCCCCAAAGTTCCATGTGTTTTTTGGGGGCTGACATATATTCTTGGAGCTGAGCTCTTTTCTCTTTCTGCCCATGTGTTCCAGCAGGCTGTTGTGATTGGAGACAGTTCCCCGTCTGTCTGTCCATCTCCATTTACTCTGCTCACTGCCTCAGCCTCCCCTTCATTAGCTGTCGCCTCAGTCATGCAGCAGCTTGTCTGCTGAGTCTTGGTCACCAGTCGCCCTCACACTCCACCTCTAGTTAACTTGCTTGAAGGAAAAGAAATGGATCATATCACCCCACTGCTTGAGAACCACCGACAGCTCCTTATAACCTATGAAGTAAATTCCAAAATACTTAGCACAAAGTATAAAGCCCTTTACAATCTCAGGACATCATTTTATCCTAAATTGTTTCCTATGGCAACGCTTACTTTATACGAAATATGAATAAATAAGCTCTTAAACTGGCTTACAACTTAATGAGTACTCTGAATTCTGGGAGCAGCAACTACCACCTGCCTCCTGAATGTGCTCTGCTGTCTCGCCTCTCTGCTGTTGACTCGCTAGGTTATTAAGAAGGACCCCTTCTTAAGAAGCATGGACACACTTCCATGCTTTCTTCAAGGCAGAGCTCAGAGAGCAATTCCAGAAGCTCTCCTTCATCTTCAAGAGGGGGTCACGTCGTCCTTGAAGTTCTAATAGCACTTTCTGTAAATGCTCCTCAGAGAGAGGCGATCTCATCACATGCTTGCGTCTTAGTCCCCGCCCTGTGCTGTGGCTCCAGGGAGCCGGCCGTGGCTATCTGTCCCCAGCTACCCGGCACGTTTACAACTAGTGGGAATTATCAGTTATTTGAGGCTTTTTTTGACTTCTTCAAGATGTGACTGTCAGTTACTTTCACTTTTTCACATTAAATGAATGTTTTCTAGAATACAGTACAGTTGAAAACATGAAGATTTGATATTTAATCATCCTGTGCTCAGTTAATTTTTTTTTTAAAGATTTATTTTTTTTTATTTATACAAGCGCTGGGTACAGTCCGAAGCACGGGAGGGTGAGAGGATTCACCAGAGCCAGAGCGGGGAGCAGAGCAGGCAGAAGGACCGAAGGACACTGCTGAGGGGAGCAGCGGGCGGCAGGAGAGGTCTGCGCGCCATGTGGGACCCTCCTCCGGTGGCCGGGGATCGAACTGGCGCCGCAGAGGCCCACTGCGCCACCAGGGGAGGCCCCTCAGTTAATTTTTAAGAACAGCTATCAGGTGTTCTAGTTTAGATTTCTTTCATCTGTGAAGTAATAAGAGATGAAATTTACAAGCAGAATTTCTTTCACTATGATTAGTCTGAGAATTGTCCTCAAAGGCGTAGTGTCTTCGTTTGAGAGGAAAATTCTTTTGGAAGCAAAATATACACTATGCGAGGTCTTCTGTTTTGCAAATATAGTATAATTAGTCTCCATTGACAGAGTACATGATGAGTAATTCTACTTAAAATTTCACTTCTGTTTTGCCATTAAAAATATGAAACTGGGGCCTCCCTGGTGTCCTATGCATTAAGCCTCAGCACTATCACTGCTGTGGCTTCAGTTCAATCCCCGGCCAGGGAGCTGCCCACAGGGCCCAGCAGACCTCTCTTGTCTCCCCGCTGCTCCCCTCAGCAGTGGGTTTCAGTGGATCTGCCTGTTCGGCTCCCCACTCTGTCTCTGGGGAGTCGTCTCACCCCCCCACCCCCACCCCACGCACTGCTGCCACCCACATGCCTCTGGCTACAGCCCAGTTCTTCTATGGAAAAAAAAAAAAGGTAACTTCCCCAGCCAGTTTGCAGATAAGCAGATTAACCCATAATGTGCCAGAAACATCTCCGTCATCGCGACGATGTCCGTCCATCTCGTTATCATTTTGTGGGAATGAAACAGTTTCTTACTCTAACTCTGGCGGCAAATAACACTTTTACTTGCTTTATTTATTTATTTAGTTACTATTTGTTTATCTAGGCAGCTCTTGCAGGCGCAGGCGTTTCCCTAGTCTTGTGGAATCCTGTGGAATCACAGCAGGTCAAGGTTGCTTGAACTGTGACCCCCCCCAACTGCTGTGGGGAGGCTGGTCTTTCTGGGGAGGGGGTGCTGACGCAGCAGGAAGGTTCCCGGGCCTCTCTTCTTCCTCCCCATTCACACCGGTAACCACCAGGGTCCTCACTTGCCTTCCCCCTGGATATCTGGGGATCAGAATTTTCAGGAGATCCTGCAAAATGTCCAGCTTTTGGCTTTCTGCATTAGAGTCAACAAATAGCTGTGCACCTGCACACGTCACCGAGCGGCGTGGGGGAGACCGCAAGTGGGGCACAGCAGGTCCAGAGCGGGTGGCGCCAGCCACAGCTTTGCATGAAGCTGTCAGGTCTCGCTGAGAAGTGACATGGAGACACGTGTCTCCTCATCTTCGGGGCGGGTGTGATCCCTCAGTAAAAATGTTACCAAAATTAAAATTAGAGGAATGATTATTGGCGATTCTGGGACTTGCCAGCCTGCTGGCCTCCTTCCCGGTCACAGAACCTGGGGGATCCCCTTACACCCCTTTCATTCCACAGAGCAGGGTCTTTGGGATCACACATGGCACAGTGTGGAAGGGACAGTGTGAGCTTCTTGTGTTCATCAACACGGTACTTGCAGCAAGGAAATAAACTGAGCGCGCCACCTGCTCAGAGCTCTGTCGAGCCCGCCAGCCCCTGGGCTGTGCATGAATCCCTGGTGGTCTGCGGGGAAGGGCAGTAAAACACCCTCCAAGAGTAAGTTCCCACCTTCGTGAACACAGCACTCGCTGCCTTCACAAAGAACCAGAAGGACCTCGGTGTTCTGGGCCTCATGATGAAGAAACCAGACCTTAACTGATGGGCAGCCATAGTTACAAAATCTTTTAATCTGATTGGTGGCCTGGCCATAGCTCGCCATGACTTAGGCCTGTTTGTTGCCAGATTCAGGCTGGGGACTCTTGAGCGAGGCCCTGGACCCGGGGTTCTCCCAGCCTCCCAGCTGTATCCTGGCCTGAGAGCCCACTCGTGCCCTAGCCGGCGCCCTCCACCCACTCGTAGGAATAAAGCAGCACTGTTTTACCTTGAACACAGGCACATACACCAAAAAAAGAAAGAAAAATAAACTGATAATCAAGGCTCATTAGGTATTTAAGGAAAAACTGTTTTCCTTAAATGATGAACAAAAAGAGTAACTGATACCAGCAGACCGGAGTGTAATTCAGAGAACATAAGAGGCTTGGAAAAAGTCTTCCTCGTACCATTGGCAGAATATGAGAGCAAAGTAGAACCATGTCAGGCTCTTATGAAAAAGGTGCAATGAAAGAACAAGAACTTTACAGGAAATTAAAAATAGATCACCAAATTAAAATTTTCTTTTCATCTGCTAGGTCGAAAGCGCATTGTCTAAGCCCAGGCTGGTGTGCATCTCCAAGGCAAATTGAAGATTAACTCCCCAAACTTAAAACAGAAAGACAAGGAAATGGGAAATAAAAAGCCAAGGGGAACTGGGGCTCAGCAGCGGATGTGCATAAATGAGCAGGGGGGTCACTGAGTGAATACTCCCCACACTGGAGATGCCGTGTCCACAGCCTTGGAGGGAGCAGGGCCCCTGAGCAGCTCAGAACCACGTCCCTCATTCGGCGCCTGTACCTGTGAGCGGGCGGCCTGGCTCTTGGGAGTCGGGTGATGTGTGGCTCTTTCACCTGAACTAGCTCGCGTGTCTGCTCAGCTGGAAGACAGGCTGGGGATTAGCTGATGGGACATGAGCCACTCCCGCCACTGGCCTTGGTGCCACGGCAGGAGTGAGGGAGCCAGGCCGGCACCAGCCAGCTGACTTGGGATTCCTAAGGCAGCAAGAATGCAATTTCCCATGCACGGGACATTTCCAAGTCTTCCCTGTGACCCTTCCCCTTGCGCCAAAGCAGATTCCCCCCTCTTGCCTCCACACACCTGAGTAGCCCAGAGACCTGGAGGGCTCAGACGGGGCCGTCCGCACCCAGTCTGCCTCCCCTGTCAGCCTCGGATTAAAGTCTGTGAAGAGGATGGATAAAAATGGACTTTGTGTAGACCTATCTCAGTGAGATTTGAAAATTCTCGCGATAAAGAAGAAAATGCCACTATTTTCCAATGAGAATGAAATAATCTGGAAAGAAATGAAAATCACATCAGCAGATTTTTTTTTTTATCGGAAACACTGGATCTTAGAATATGCCCAAGCGATGTCTCCAGAAACCTGAGAGAGAAAAGATTTAAATGTTAGAATTTCATACCCAGTACTTAATCGTTCTCCAGACAATGCAGAGGTTGATGAAGAATGTCTATAGGAAAAATACTGAGCAGTGATCCAAAAATTTCAGTAATAGGATAATATGGAAAAGCGGTATCTGACTATAACCTAGAAGAAACTTGGAAGACTAAAAGAAAATAGATAATGCTCTGAAGCCTGAAATGGAACATTCCCTTTCATGCAGCAAGACTTTAGTTGTGGGATAAAAACTTTGTCCCTAAGAGTCTAATCACACTACCTGACTCTGTAATAATTATCGTTTAGGCATCATGTAAAAAATAATGCTTAAGTTGGATTTTAATTTTTAGAATCAATTGTGCACAAAGCATTGGAAGATACTGTCTTGATGTTATTGATAATAATAAAATAATAGTGATTGGAAGATGACAGGACAAGGGAGATGGAGAAAGAGCGTGAGAGCAGCAGTTATTTTATCTTTCATTGGTTTGGGTTGATTCAAGGATGATAAATCAGCGAGAGCGTTCCAGCCTGTATGACTTGAAGTGACAGATGCTCATCAGGGGATTAGCAAAAAAAAAAAAAAAAAGTGGATATGTAGATGCTGGAAGTCAGCAGGTGAAAATAGGGGCTCTGAGTCCCTCCTTTGCCACAGCAAACTGTGCTGTCACACGAGCGTGTGCGTAGAACGATACATGTGCGCGTGTGTGATCACATCTGTCGTTAGAGCAACATGTGAGCAAATACCACCTTTATAGCTGGAAAAATATAAAACTTGGAAGACAAAGCTACGCACCCCCATCAGCATTTATCAAATAGGTTGGAGGAATGTGCACAGTGGGGATCGTGCCACTGTCCGGGCGGCCCGGGGTGCCAGTTCGGCCTGGGCGCTCAGAGAAGGGCCGGCGGCGGGTGGGGCTGAGCCTCGCAGCCTCCCGGGTTCGAGCCCCGCCGCCGGCAGGGCCCGGGGATGGAAGGGCTGTTGCGGTGTTGCTTGTCCTGCACCCCATGGTTTGTGGGGAGCAAACCCTCAGGACACCCATAGATGCCCCAGGTTCTCCTCCGTCGGACGCCGCGTTCAGGGGACACTCCCCCCAGATGGCCCCGCGGGCCGTGGCTTTCTCTCCAAGCCTCTCGCCCCCCTGAGCCCCAAGAGTTCACCTGCCCGAGGGACGCACGTGTTTGTATTTTTTAAGTTGCGTCAACTCCTGGACCCCGCAGCCTCGGGCGTGCAGCAGCGTCCGCAGCGGTGCCGCGTGTCCCCCAGATCCCTGGGTTCGGGTCCCGGGGAGCGCGCGCCCTGCCCGCGCCGGACCCCGGGTGCCCGGGCCGCCCCCCACCGCCGGCCCAGCCCCTCCGCGCGGGCCTCGGGCGGGCCCCGGGGTCCAGTCTGCTCCTGAGCAGGAAGGCGCCGCCGTGAGCAGGGCTGGGCCGGGCTGGGCCGGGGAGTGTCCGGCCCGGCAGGTGGAAGGTGCGCGTCTGTCTCAAGCATCGTCCCCTGCAATTGTGCGGAGCATCGCTCAAGCCGCTGCCGGCGTAGGGAGCGCTACGTGCATTGCGCATTTTTATGCCTCTTAATGCCCTTGCGTGGAGCACCCCACACTTTCTTAAGGCTTGGGGGTGACCCGGCCGTCGCTGTCCGGGGGCTTCTAGCGCCCGGGGAGAGTCTGACTCTCTTGCTGCAAATGAATTTTGGGCACAGCGGATGGCTGGGGTATTGGTTTTTCTGCCCACATGTAATATCCCCAAAGCCTGAAACAAGATGTTTATCTTTTTGATAGACAAGCAATTAACTTTTGGAGGGAATGTGAAGGCCGGAAAGCACATCTGTTAGGACACTGGAAATAAAGAGCCATTTCTGACAGGCAAACATTATAGCCCTGCATTCGTTACGCTGCAGCTACAGCGAGGTCAGCATTTTTATTATAAGCCTAGGGGATTATCAGCTCAAGGAACGCTCTCTTTGGACCGAGGCTTATTTAGATTCAGAGCTTACTCACCAAGAACCTTCGCTTTTCCGAGTGCAGGAGAGTAGATTTGCTTCCGTTGCCTCTCTGTGGGAGAAAGGTGCCCGGGCTTCCCATACAGTTATGTAAATATTTAAAATATTGGCTTTGTTATAATCTGACTCATTCGTGATTGGAGTATATAGTCTAACGTAAAGACAATACAGCAGCCAGGGTGGCAGCCTAGCTACCAAGGTGTGCCCAAAAGAGTTTTTTTCCACGCCCTGAGACAATGTGGTTCTTGCGGCTGTCACACAATCCCCATTATCCATGCACTGGGAGGGCTGAACACACACTTCCCAAGAACCTCTATTTAAGATGTTGAGATCCGAGGGACTGGTGAGTTTCTGTCATCCCTATCCCGAAGTGTGCTCCAAAGTGTTTGAAAAATGATTCCAGTTTAAGGGGCGGGGGGGATAGAGAGTGTTCTATTTAATTCACACTAAAATGTGAAGACACCAAAAAAGAAGAGTGTTTGGCATTAAGAGTATGGGTTTAAGCTGTAGGTCCTCTGGGTGTCAGCTGGCATCCTGGGAAAGTGCCTCAACCTCTCTGTGCCTCTGGTCCCTGGGGCATAATGAGCACCGACGAGGGCAGCGTCCGTCTCCCTGGGCTGCCTGAGTTTAGATGCACTAATGCACAGAGCGCCCCAGGAAGTCGCTGGACAGTGCGGGCTGTGTTTCGGGTCCTGTTATTATTCCTGGTGCGGTTACTATTTGTTTGGTTACTATGGTTTCCTATTTCATTATAGAACCTTTGGGACAAAAATTTATCTTCACGTTACACTTTTAACATCATTCTGTCACACAAAATTAAAATGATCATTAATAAAACTCTTCCAACGGTGCTAGGAGGATCTTCCCCGTATACTGTTCTTTACTGCTTAAAAATACTATTGTTATCTGATCACTGCAATTTAATACTTTCAGAAAAAAATGTGACTCATACGGAATAAACACTAGGTCTTTAAGTGTGAGAATTCTGTCTTCCTAGGAGATTCATTTAAAAGTCTTATTCCTGCTGATGCTGCTGACTTTAAAAAAGCATCCCTCTATTATATTGCAAAGTATAGCAAAGGAAAATGGTGTTACATAATGTATATGTCAAGGTATATCAAAATAGCGTTATATTATGTAAGGCTTTCTCCTGCTTCCATTCAGAGGAATAGCAATTTTGTGCTGTACAAATAAATTGATTGATAGCAGATAGCAGGGAAAGCCACGCAGTGGCTCGGCTCTGCCTGACTATATACCATTTCACCTTTATAATAGAAGAAGGACATCGTTACAGCTTAAAAGCCCTGTCACGAGTACATTATGGGGGGTGTGTGTGGAGGATAACTGCACAGAGTGGCGGGGGGCAGTGGTGTGCTCTCTTCAGGCCTGCGAGTCACACCTTATTCACCTTATGCATAATGTAGGTGGCATCTGAGCAGGTAATATCCACGACAGCCATGGGAGAGGCAGAAGTAGCAAGCGTTGCTAATTCCACATACTCAGTAAGTATTGATTGGGTGGCTGTTATGAGCCCACATGCCTTGAGTGCTGCAGTTCTACCTGTGAATAAAGGAAGACGCTCCTTGCCCTCAGGGAGCTTGCTGGCAGTCGCCCCACCTTGCAGAAACAGCCAGAGAGTCCGCAGATCAGGCTCTTCCGAAGGCAGTGAGGTCGGGGGTGGAGCCAGGGGAATGTAAGAAGCTGGACTTAGTGGAAAAGGAAAGTCTCTTTCACTGTCTCAGGAAGGCAGGGTGTGGGTTCGGGTGCATTCCTGTGGAGGTCGGGCTGCAGGCGCTGCGGGGCAGTGGCCTCTGGCTTGGAGGCCCGGGGCACAGGTGCAGGGGAAGACTTTTCTCCATAGGCGCATCATCAGGGATGTTTTTGGACTGAGAAGCATCTACCTTGGTGAGGAGCATTAATGTCAACTCTGCTTATCTGGATGCTCGGTTTCCAGTAAGTGCCCACTCAGTGAACTAGAGGGTGAGCGTGTGACTGAATGAACACGCCTTTTCGCTCGGATGCCCGCGGCCTGGCAGGGCTCGATAGTTCACTCTTGGCCTCTTCTTTCCCGTCTTTCTTGGCTTATGATCTCTTTCCCAGTTCCTCCCACCAGCCCTCAGGGGCAGTGGACTTGCCAATTCACAGGGGTGTGTGGGCAGGCGTCGCTTGCGGTCCTTTCCGGGTGACACGCGCAACCAGATGCTACTCTTAGACGATCAAAACTCTCATCCAAAGAGAGATCTGCCAGGCGATCCTTGACCTTGGCCGACCTCCCACCCCCTCTGCTTCCTGTGTGCCTGCCAGGCCTACCACAAAGCCATCGGATAGAAATGGAATAAGTTAAATGGAATAAGTTAAAATTGGGGAGGTGCTTTCACTACAGAGCAGCATAAAACCCGAACCACGTGCTGGGCGTGAAGCGTGCCAGGGCAGCATTTACAGCCTCCTGTGGCGAGGCTGGCTTGTCATGTCAGAGACTCGCTGGTGACGATTCCCAACATAAACACAGCCAGAGCTTCCAGCTAAGCCATCACAGTCATTTTGCCCTTAAGTTGGATAATTTCCTAAGGCCTATTTTGGTTGGAAATTATTTTTCTACACGAGCTGACAAAGCCCAATGAACGTGGAGGCAGAATAACTTGTACTATCGTTCCTTGAAGTCCTTGCTAATATTTTGCAAGAAGCACACTTTTCGTTGTTTTTAATCATCTCATTAAGACATAATGATCTTCTTCCAGCTGAGGTGTCTAATTACTGTCATATCCAATAGTCTGTTAATTGGTGAGAACAAAGCAAAAAGCCGCCGTGGACACATCCCGAGTATATTCTCATTTTCATGGAAATGGGGTAGATACAGAGTAATTGTTGATTACATTTGCAGAGCAGCGCCTGTGATTGTCACTGCGCTCATCTGTTTCTCTTTTCATACAAACGGTCGCAAATGCAGTGTCAGCATCCACCTACCTGCGTGGGCGCTGGGACCCTGCAGCTCCAGCCTCCACGTCCCAAGGCTGGCCGCAGGCTCTCCCAGGGAAGCCTGGTGCCGGGCCCGCCTTCACCAACCTTCATCGCCGAGACATTGGTGCTGCTGTTAAACCTATTTTTCTATTAAAAATGCATGTGCGGGTGTGACATTTATAGATTGGCTGTGTAAACACAAATTTAAAGCCATAATTTAAATATATTCTGGGTTACAGAGATTTTAAAATTTTATGCAGACAGATACTAATGCAGAGCTCTAAGTTCAACCATTTTATAAGAATCATCAAAACATTTTTGGAAGAGACACCAGCGTGGCTTGTGAAGAAGAAGGTCCACGCCTTGGCCTCACGGGCCACGGGGAGCCCCCAGGTGGAGCCTCCCTCCCCGCGGCCCTGGGGACCTGGATCCAGCGCGGCCTCCTCACCGCGGGGTGCGTGCAAGGGCCATTTCGCTATTTCTGGTCAAGTTGCTGTCTACCTTGTGCGTGCAGTGTTCCCACGACGCCGCTCGCCCGGCGGCCCTCCTGGTGTCATCCGTCTCCCGGAGGCGGGGGGCACGCGGGTGCTGGCCTTGTGGCGAGGCTGTCTCGCTAGTTCGCTAATGACCTCAGCATCCACGGCCAGCCTGTGTGCTCGGGGTGTTAAACTGTGAGTAAAAGGCGACTGTGGGAGAAGACGATCTTGTCGGGTGTTTTGACACCCACATGCGCCGCAGACATTGGGATGCAGAAAGCACGTTACAGCACAGAGGAAGAATTCCTAATTCGCTTTCTGTCCCCCCTGGGCCCAGTCCCTGAACCCAAGGGCGCGGCGCCGCGTCTCCGCCATCACGAGCCTTCCTGGTAACGATCTGACGCTCTGGGCCTCTGTTGGCCACGCTCCCGCGGTGCGTTTCCCCTGCGGGTCCTTCCCCGGCCACTGCCCGCCGGGCCCCGGGGTGTCTGCGTCCCCCCCGCTGCCCAGGCGCCCCCTCCTGCTGCTCCCAGCTTGTGGGCTCCTGGCGGCTTCCAGGGCTTCCAGAAGCGACCTCCTGGGGCACCTTCCACAGCGGGGGATGGCGGTTGTCAGGAGACGTGGAGACGCCGCGGTGGCATGGGGGGACCTTCGCGAGCAGGGGAAGGGCCGAGGGGCTCCGGCCCGGGCGCCCCCACAGCCCCCTGGCTGGCCGACAATTCAGGTTTGTCGACGAGTTAATGTGGGTCAGGCCGAGTGTGACACAGACACGAAGCTCGAGCTCCCCGTTCCCCAGACACGGAGCACCCCCTTCACTGGATTCGATGGTTGGTTTTAGGGGGCCCCTCTCCCATCCCTCGACCCTCCCCTCCCCAGTGCTTTGACGTGTGGGTTGTGGAAGGAGCCTCCCTTGAGCTCCGACTCTGGAGACCCGCACCCCGAGCTCTAGCTCTGCGCACCCCGAGATCTCGGGCAAATCGTCCGGTATCTGTAAATTGCTTTTTCTTAATTTGTAAAGTGGAAGTGACGACGAGCAGTGAGCCCCTCGTAGGCTGGATGCCAGGTTCAGGGATAGGTCGTCTTGGCATGTATCTTCGTCTCTTCTGACCTACATTTTCACAGAAACAAACTGACGAGCTTAGCGGAGCCTTCAACATCTTACTTGCAGGAGGCGCCCCCTTCCTGGAGGACCTGGGCCGGCTCCGTCCTAGGGGGCCTCTTCTTTGAATTGAGTCCAAATTAGTTTTCCTGTCGCCTCCCGCTGCTGTCCTGGCCCCGCTATCCAGGCCAAAGAGAGGAGTTTGTGTCGGTCTCCGCACACACCGCCTCCCGGGGCTGAGGGCCGTCGGTCTGGGCAGGCCGAGCCTTTCTTTCTGCGCCTTTACACACACGGATTGGTTCGTGTGCACAACACTCGCTTGCACCTATGGTGAGCTCGGCCTCGGCCACACGACCGAGGTGCGGCCAGTCCCGGGCCGCCCTGAACGCCTCACCGGCGTGGGACTATGAGGCCCCCCCTGTCCCTCGCGGTGTCTCCTGACCACCCTTGCGAGGCGGCGGCCCGGGTGGGGCTCCCGGCCATCGGGGCCCAGGGCGACGCCACCACTGCACACCCAGGTGGGGTGACTCGGCGGCCACCGCGGTGACTTCCCTGCCGTCGGTGGTTCCCCCACACCCCTCGGTTCGCGTGCTTGTCCCGGCGGTTTTTGAAACCCAGGCACGAGTGTTCTATGATGTCTCAGCTGGACCAGATCGGCCCGTCGAGCCAAACTCTGAACTTGCGTTTTCTCCTGTGCTTCAAACGCTGGAGAAGCCAGCGCTGCCTTAACCTCCCCACGCCGTCGGGCCGCCTCGAGGAGGCCAGGGCTGGCCGGGGCCTGCAGCAGGCAGAGCCCAGGCGCCGTCTCTTTCCTTCCTCATCCTGCGTCTGACACTGGCGCTCTTCAGACAATATTTATCTACTCAAGCGATCTCAGCGTTCCTTGGCCGGTAGATACTGCAAAAGGATTTACCACGTTATTTCTCCAGCGAGACCTACTCTTTACAATGAGTTTTGATTTAGTAAAAAAAAACAAAAAATCTCTTTTGTTAGGGAAATGCATCCAAAGTTCACGGCGACTGGACTCCGCAGTGACTCTCCATCTCCCGGCGGTGCTTCCGTGGGATGCCCGTGGCATCGCTGAGTCTGTCCTAGGTGCCTATTTTTCTCATCGAACCTGCGCACATATCACGATTTATTCCCAACATTCCCTTATTCAAGATTTAGTATAAAACTTTGAATGAATTAAGCGTTCCCGTTATTGAGATGTAAATTGCACAGATTTGAATCTAGCCCCTGTGCCTTTGGACATAAAAACGCTGCGATGAAATATGGCTCATCTAGATAGTAATATAATCCATTATGAAAATTTACTATTATTTTGCTGCTACTGGTTAAGTCCTTATTGTAAATTGAGAGAAAGCTTTTGGCGAGGGCATCAGACACCTCAGGATACCTCTCCCTTCGCAAACCCATCTTGCTCCGTTGCTACGGATACCGTTCTACCACCGGAAATCACTCATTTACGTAGGAATTGTTTTATAGCTTAAAGTTACGCATTAATATTCTAAAATACGTGAACCTGCTGAGGACGTAGAGCAGGACGGGTCTGCTGGCGCGAGTGAAATAGCGCTGTCTAAGCAGCACGGTGCGCCCTCGTCGCCAGCCTGCGGGGGCTGAAATGCCGGAGCCGTCGTCGCAAAGAGGATCTGCAATGAGACGTGGCGTCCTGGCGAGGAGCCTGGACCTCCGCGTCCTGCTCAGGGGTCGTCCTGCCCCTGTCCACCCTGACAAGGGGTTGCTGGGCCACAGAGTGGGTCCACTTCAGCTCTCCGTGGAACCCCCGTGCTTCCCCCCCGGTGTCTGCACGAGTTGGCTTTCCCTGCGCCGTGCATGAGGGAGCCCCCTCCCCACTCGGCAGGCAGCAGAGTCGGGGCTGTGCTGTGCCAGTGCCCCCCAGCGCCAGCCTGGCGGGGGGGAGCCCCCTTTCTTCCTGTTCTCGCTCTTCCATCTCAAGTGTTTTCAGGGAACGGGGAACGGCGGCCAAGCTCTCCAAAGGACCACTATGGAAAACGCAGTTTCAGGGAATTTCTTTAGGGTTTAGTGATATCCATGGGGTTTGGGTAAGTGGCCTCGTGTTGGCGGCATGGATCTGGGGGTGCTGAGCTCGCCCAGTCCTGGCTACACCCATTCATTCCGCCTCCGGGTGTCACGGCGAGGCTGGCACGAGCTGGCGAAGGCGGCTGCACCAAGATGAGTGAGATTTCGCCCCCAGTCACACTGCAGCGTTAGTTTTGCTCAATTAGTGTGAGCGTGTTGGTCTTACAGTCCCGAGCTTGGTCAGTTTTTGAGGTAATTGGCTTCGGAAGAGCTTAACAGTGGAAGAAAAGACATTTAAATATCTCCAAACGCGCGTTCAGGTGGGGCTGGGAGTGGCTTTGTCCCGAGAGGCAGTGTGAGGACAGAGCGGCCGAGCGCCGGGCTGGAGGGCGCGGGACATGGCTGTGGCGCTGAGGGGCCCCTCCGTGAGGTCCGCGCTCTGCTCAGAGCTGCCTGGGGTGCCTCTCGGCAAAGTGGGGGTTCAGATTGTATTTTCTTTCTGATTAGTAAAGTGCTTTCGAGTCAATTATCTCGTTTAAGCCTCACTTTGATGAGCCAGTCCCAGCCCTCCCTGGTCCATGCCGGGTCGCGGGCCCCAGCGAGGGGCGAACCCCACGTGCTCAGGGAGGAGGGTCCCCAGTGCAACGTCCCTTGGGGCCGCTGCGTGCACAGCCCTGCAGCCGGTGAAGGAGGAGGACACGCGCCTCCACCCCACGGACAGGGAAGCCACCTACAGCGAGCCGGGCCTGGACATCCAGACTGAGCCGGCACCGCTGCTGACCCGGGCACCTTGGCCGCGGATGGAGGTGCCAGACACGATCCTGATGGGGACCAGGCCGCGCAAGGCATGGAGGCCACAGAGCCTCAACCCCATGCGCCTCCACGCGTCTCGCCGCCCTCCGCTTTGCTCTTCCATCTGCCGGATGGCTCCACTGGGAGGGGAATCTGGGGTGACCACCTGCGCCGCGTCTGTTCCCCGCACCTGCAAGTTCCCCGTACCTTCAGGCTGCTGCCCGCTCATCCTCCGCGGCTGGCGGGCCACTCCCGGGGCATAGGGAGCACCTGCACTGCCAGGCAGAGGGAGCACCTGCACTCCCAGGCACAGGGAGCACCTGCACTCCCAGGCAGAGGGAGCACCTCCACTGCAGTCCCTTCCCAGCCCCATAGGCCTTACCGACCCTCGCTTCTGTGTCCGGGGTTCTCAGCCCTGCTGGTGCAGCCCCTCCCCTCTTCCTGCTCCCCTTCCCTTTTCCCTCCCCCTCCTCTTCCTCAGGCACATGCCCTGTCCTGCCACTTCACCCTGGGAATTGAAAGTCCTCCCGTGGGCACTCCCCGTCTCCCTGACCCCAAGAGACTAACCCTCCCCAGACTCTTCACTGCCTCCCTCCGGCTCTGGATCCTGCACCCGCACCCTGTCAAGGGCGCCAATCCCGCCAGGCATCCTCCCTTTGTACTCACCCCTTTGCTATCCCAGCCCCGACCCCGAGTCTCTCTCAATCGCACCCATGCCTCTACCATTTAATCCCCGCTCTGAGAACTGTCCTCTCCCGACAGCGAAGCTCCTGAGTGAGCTGGGCCACACCTGTCAGCTCCGTGGCTGCGCCCTCCAGGAACTCCGGAGCCCTCACACCCCAGCACCCTGCGGCTCTCGCTGAGGCCCAGCATCACTCAGCGCCCTCTCTGGAGCCCTGTCCCCAGCGCACACACTCCATGCCTTGCGCGGCCTGGTCCCCATCAGGAGCGTGTCCGGTGCCTCCATCCGCGGCCACGGTGCCCCTGTCAGCAGTGGTGCCGGCTCAGTCTGGATGTCCAGGCCCGGCTCGCTGTAGGTGGCTTCTCTGTTTAGATGTTTTCAAGGAGCCTCAACCCCACCTATCCGAACCCAAATTCCAGGCCCACCCTGCCCGCCGGCTGCCAGCCAGGCTTCTCCCCAAGGCCTGGGTTTTAGGGGGTGGCTACACTGCTCACCTGGTCAGCTGAGCTCCGCGCCCCAGCCTCAGAGCCGCCCCCAGCCGGGTGGAGTTTCTCTTCTACCTCCCTCCTTCCTGTCACCCACGCCCACCTGGTCCCGGCTCCTCTGCCCGACGGATACCCTTCAGCGCGGCAGGGGACATCGCCCTGATTCACCCGACTTGGTTTGTCTGGATCCACCTGGCTCTGTCCTAAACGCGCTTTGTTGCCGGCAACGAGCCTCCCACACAAAGGTCTGATCTGGGGAAAGGTTTGGCTCGATGGCCTTGGAGTCTAAGATTCACCATCCGCTTGGAGTCAGTGGCTTTTCAGTGACATAAAATTTTTGTCACTTTGTATAATCATTTGCTGAGAAAAATGCATTTTAGAGTCTACATAATTGGCTTAACTATGAATGTTTAAAATACAAGTTATTGGCAAGTAGTGGCTGACCTTTATTTTTTGGCTTAACATGTCTGTTCCAGACTTTGTAAAATGTTTGTGCAAGGCAATGTGATCTGAATATATCATTTGGACACGTTTGTTTTCATTCTAGCTGTTTATTCGCTGTTTGGGTATAATAAGTCTTTGCTCCAGTATTCCACATCCATGTGTGTGTGTAAGTATGTAGTTATAACCCTTTCTCATCCCAAAGAGTTCTTTCTTCCTTACTCTATTTCTTTAAGGTAACTTCTGCCCATGGTAATTTATTTTTCAATGAATTCTATTAACCTGTTCTAAATCAGTTATACAGTTTACTTCGACATTTGGAGTGTTTTGTAAGGATGTTTTGAATTATTAGGGTATGCTAGAGTTTTCAGTAATTACTTTAGATATATCAAAGAATTGAAATTGTAGGCTTTTTGCTCCTATAAAACCAAATTGACACCAGTAAGATTCCACTGCTGTTGGCGGCCACGTAAATAACCCCTAGGCCAGTGAGCTGGTCAGGGATTTGTGGCCTCTCCCCCTGGGGTTTTGGCGTGAGGCAGTCATTGGGGGCGGGGGTGGGAGACAGATGTTCTGTGGAGAAGTAGAAGCAGGAGCTTAGCTACTCTTGTCTGCTCCTGTCTGCCCTGTTGCTGTTTTGTCTATATTCATTTTTAAAATGAGATGGTTTAACCGAGACGGAATCTGTCTGTCCCATGTGAATACACAGAGCTGGGAGGGGAGGGTCCCCGCCATATCCCGGTGATCGCGGCCCGGGCCTGCTCTTCACGGCCTCTGTGGAGAGAGTCGTCCTGCCCCTGGGTGCCTGAGGGCGCCTGGCGAAGTCCCCAGCGTCCCTAAGCGCTCCCACACGACCTCATTTTTGCTGCTGGCTGATAAATAGTGGGGTTTGGAATCAATTTCACCACTGATGTGAAAGATAATCCCTTCTGTGACCATCTTGTCCTGGGGATTTTACTGTCAGGGAGGGAAATGAATGGGGAGTGGGGGGGGGGCGCGGCCTGTGGGGACACGCATGATCGTCACACAGCGGGGACTTAGAACGGGAGGGGGAGGAAGACGTACCCCAGAAGAGCGTGTCTCCCTCTCTGCCGGAACTGAGCTCCCCAGTTCACGAGCCCGTTGTGTTGGTGAGCGTGTGTGGGAGGGTGAGGCGGACACGGGGGTGAGCTCACTGGCGGTCCACGGGGTCTCTAGTGCGTTCCCATCAGTGGGGGCGCCCTCTGCACTGGGACGGAGGCAGGCCCAGGACAGTGAGGTGCTGGCCTTGGAGGGGGTACTCTGAACTGATCAGCGTCACCACGAGTGCCACGGGGAGGACACCAGATGGGTGCTCGGGTGCCTTTAAAACACGCTGGGCGATCGATCCTTTTTTGGGGTGGCAATAAGGAAGGCCTCGCCATCCCCCCGCCCCCGGGGTGTGAGAGCGGGTCCTCGGCAGGTTCAGGGGGGCCCTGGGCTTTCCCCTCGGAGAGGACAGCGTCTCCGGGCAGGCAGGGGCCGTCGCCCAGGGTGGGGGACAGGACAGGACCAGGGTCAGGCAGGCTGGACTTGGTGACCTGGAGGCTCCCTTGGGCCCCTTGCAGCGTGTAGGGTCTGAACTTTTAAAGACCTCCCGAGACTCTGCTCTGACCCCTCCATCCCCGGAAGCCCAGGAATGGGTGCTGGCACCTCGTAACGTGACACATGTTGGACTTGCTGAGCTGTTCGGGCACACGTAGGGTAACAGCCCCTCCCCCGCTCCTGAGCTCACCTGGGGCCGTCTGGTGACACGCGCGACCTGCCTCTTGGCCCGTGGTAATCCCTCTGCACCTGCTGCTGCTGGCAATTTCATGAGCCCTTTCTGAGCCTTGGCCTTTGTGTTACTTATAGACTTAATCATTCATTATTCATTATTTATCTTCTTTCTATCACCACTGTCCGTCATCACCATGAGCTCTTCGTCCTCCTCCTGCCCTTTCTTCTTCCCAGAGCCTAGAGTGTAGCCCTGTGGGGAGGGACCAGGGTGGGTGTCCAGACATGAGTCCCTGGCACCTGGTGTGCCCTTATTAGTCAATAAGTATCCTGGAAACTCAAGGTGTTTTTTGTTTTTTTTTTTCCGTAGTTTAGGAAATAAGAAGATTGCATATCAGCCTTTTTTCATGAAGAGACTCAGCATTTATTATTTTAAATAATAGGTTTTCATGTTATAATAATAATTTCTGACAAACTGAGACAAAAGGTAGAATTAAAAATGTTGATGCACAAATTCTCTACTTCCTTTTGCAAGACAAACGGTGGTTTTGATCACCTATTTTGATATTGGCTAAGTCACAGTGAAAATGATTTACGTTCCATCATGACTTTTTTTTAAATTCAGATAAAAACCTGTTATGAAAATATCATGGAAACATTATATATTTAATAGTATAATTGTAGACTAATATCTCGACATGAAAGGAGCTAACAGTACAGTAACAGTAGCAGACGGCTGTGAACGAGTCCTTCTGTGGCACATTATCCTCACCTGTCTTCGGAGCGATGACAGTCCTTTTTGGACCCGAGGTGACATGGTGGAAGGCACTCATAGGGCGACATGGCCACACGCTGCAGAGCTGCCATGGAGACTGTGCACGCAGAGATGGTCCAGGCACAAGCTCAGTCTCCCGCTGCTGTGGGAGTAGGGATCAGAATTCTTGTGGGCCCGTCAAAGCAGTCAAACAGCTCAACAGAACGCAAGGCGCAGTGACAGTGAACTTAGGCAGGACTCAGACATGGGGGAGGAAAGGCCTGCAGAGAAACCTCATGGGCAGGAACTGGGCATAATCAAACATGTGGTGAAAGAGTTGGCAAAAGTGGGCAAGAATAGGAACCAAAATTTGGCCATTTTCAATGTTCAGTTTTAATTCCACATGCTAAATACATAGAAAAAAGTGGAAAAGTTTAAATGTCCATTAAATGATCCTGAAGGAGAGGGACATGGCGTCTCTGCAGATTTGGCAGATTGAGCAGATTAAGCCATTCCGATTGTTTCATAAATCCTAGGGTCGCGAGATGTCAAGGACACACTGTCCACTTCTGTGCAGCTCATGTGTTTTAAAGATGTTTAAGAAATCACTGTTTTTTGTCCATTTCCATAGGTTAAGAGAGGAAAACGGGCCAAAACTGATGCCAATAATAAAGTTGCATTAAAATGCTAAAAATAAAATGGCTTAACAGGAAGACGGCCTTAATAGCTCGTTACTTGTCAGAGCTAGGCCCTTACCCAAGTGTAGACTCTAGGTGACTCCTTGGACTCAGGATGAGCCCGGCTGTGCACACCCTCCACCCCTGGGAAACAAGCGCTCCCTGGGCTCCTGGTGAGGGTGGCCCCTGAGCAGCACCCTGCCGGGCTGTCCCGGGTGCTCACTTAGGACCGTGCCTCACCCAGACACAGTAAGGGGAAGTGCTCGTGGGCATCTCCTAAAGGGTAGATTTAGGTGGATTCCTGTGCACTCTGATACCCTTTTTCCACCATTAACATATTTTAAAGTGTGTAGATTTTCCTGTATGGTAGAAAATTTATAAGACACCGATATTAACATCTATCATACAGTTTTCTGTAAAGAATGAGTTATCTCAGGGCCTCCCTGGTGGAGCAAGGGGTTAAGACGCAACCTATGAAACTGTCAGCAGCCACTGAAGCATGAGTTCGATCCTCGGCCAGGGAGCTACCCACAGGGCACAGCAGACCTCTCCTGTCTCCCCGCTGCTCCCTTCAGCAGTGTGTTTCCTTAGATCTGCCTGTTCTGCTCCCCACTCTGTCTCTGGTGAGTCCTCTCATCCCCTGCACCTCTGGCTTGTACCCAGTTCTTGTATGCATAAATAAATCAATCTCTAAATAAAAAAAAGAATGAGTTATCTCAGAGAAAATACGTGGTTTACTTAGTGTCTGGTAAAATATAGCTTCGTTCCCCTCCTGTGTAGCTATGATGTACTTGCTATAGAAATATGATGTTGATCTTCTTGACAAATTATAGTAAATATAAATAGGAAATACCCTGTCTTAATAGTCATTGCCCTTCACCCAACAGACATCCTTAGCAAGAAAATGGCAGGGAAGTACATTATATTTGCAGCCTGCTTTTCAACTATTGAAGCATAATTGTGAAACATTTATGAGTGCCTCGATGACGGTGGAAGATAGAAGGCAAGAAGAAGGAAAATTGAAAATCCAGTTATTTTTCGTGGGACCTTGACAGTTTTGTGGGGAGGGAGGCAGTGACTATCAGTGACTTTTATGACTACAGGTGTGAGGACTTAGAATGATACACATTGTCTGAAAACCTTTGGATGTGTTGTTTTTCTACAATTTGTTGAGAAATCTACAGTCTTGACTTTTTCGTGTCTTTGTGTCCTGGCAGCCTCGTTATTCTAAGCAGTCCTAGGTAGTCAATGAAGAAGACAGTTCTCCCAGCTGTGTCTGAGTCTTTATATTTCTCAAAAATTATGAAGGCATTTTGGGTTAACAGATATTTTAGGACTTGATCATAGTGTCAGTAGATAATCATGGATGAATGAACTGAATTTCATTGCTGTGAAATACGAATTTGTTTGCAAACTTTTTATTTGTTAGTTAGTACTAATATTTATGAATTCGAATAGAATCTATTCCTTAAAAGTGAGAAGATTTATTAATACCAGTGTTATTAGAACTTTGCTATGGATTTGAGCAATGATCCAAACTTAAGTCCCTCCATCTTGAGCTTTTTAAAGATTTTTTATTTACATCTGTATTAGCATCAGAAAATCTCCCTATTTCAAAATGACAATGTTAAAATCATTTAAATAGAGCTTTACCAAATATATAAAGTACTAATTCCACAATTATTAGACGGAAGCCCTTATAAGAATCAAGTTCTAACATTTTATTTTTCTAAGTAACCGTTCTTTAGGGTCATTTAATTCTGAACAACTTTTCATTGTCGTGAAGCTCATTCCAGTGCTGTTTCATGAAGGTATCCTCAAAAAAGCAAAAACAGGGCCTTCCTGGTGGTACAGGGGGTAAGTCTTAGCACTATGAAGCTCTCTGCAGCCACTGAAACATGAGTTTGATCCCTAGCCAGGGAGCTACCCACATGGCGCAGCAGACCTCTCCTGTCTCCCCGCTGCTCCCCTTAGCAGTGGATTTCAGTAGATCCACCTGTTCTGCTCCCCACTCTGTCTCTGGTGAATCCTTTTACCCCCTGCACCTTTGGCCTGTACCCCAGTTCTTGAATGCATAAATAAATAAATCTTTTTTTTTTTTAAAGCAAAAACAATTTCTAGCAAATGAAGTGTTTGGACCACGGGAAAAGCAAAGGGAAGTGCTCCCACTTAATATCCAAAATCCGGCCTGTTCAGGAGCAAAAGGAGATATTTCAGGCTTGGGTCACCGTGTTTCCAGGATTCATTTTATATAAAGACTCTTGGGTGTGGGTGTTTTGTAACAGTGAGCGCGGCCATGTGGTTTTGAGCTAACTGAATTCCCTTTATTCAGTGCCTTGTTAGTGGACTAGTCTATATAATTTGGTTGCCATGGAAATCTTGCATTTTTGGGTGACAGAAACGCATACCGTGATCAATGAGACTCTGAGGCTTGAGAATATACTGCGTTCGAATAAAATTCAGCTTAAGAAGTAGGTTTTAAGAAGAAAGAGGAAGGATGCATTTCCAGCTGTTCAAAAGGAGCCTGTTTATATATATTTAAGATGAATAATAGTGTGTATCCTATCATCGTGGTGTTCGGATCACATCAGATCTATTTAAAACACGTTAGCAAATTAGAATTTTCCATCTTTGCAATGTTTGAAACTTACATGTTTGGGTAATTATTTATACAAGATAAAAAACTGTCTTGTGATCACATGTCTAGTGCCGAGGAAGCCACCGCAAGGCAGAGATCCAGTACATCAACACAACGGGCCCTGCGCGAACGTCTGCCAGACTCCATGGGGCTAGAGTCGGGGTGTCCCGGTAAACAGCGCCCGGGATGGAGGCCAGAGTGGCACCATCTCCCCAGGAGGACACTACACGAACACTCCAAGCCGGAGGGTCTGGTTCGCACTTTGGCTAAACTGTTTCTCAGGCAGGCAGCGTCCCATCAGGGGCCGTAGCCTTTCTGGGAAAGCGTGAACTACACATGCCGTCCAGCTGTCTGCGGCCTGCCGTTGACCTCACCTTGTCCCTCGTCGGCCACCATGGGATTCTCTTTCTTGTTTAACAGGCACACACTTGCCTGTGGTTAGCTCGGCTGCTTGCCCTGGTCTCCGGGCCTCCCTGACTGGCCTCTGCATCCCTGCTCTGCTCTCTTGTACCTGGTCACCAGTCCTTCTATTTTGTGTCCACTTGCTTTCCAGGGGCCCCTCCCCTCCTGCCCCACCTGCCGGGCTTCAGCCCAGTGGCATCAGGCAGTCAGCACTGCCCCTCCTCCACCTGCTTGTCCTAACCCTTCGTGCCCGCCCTGTGGCTCCGCGCTGCGCGTCGCTGGGCAGAGGGTGGCTCTGGAGCGGCCACGTGCGGCTGGCACACCGCGTCTTCACGGACATCGGAGGTTGTGCTTTCTTTCATCCTCTCAGGCTCTGACCATAGACTCACCTGCTTCTTACCATAATCAGGTGTCCTTTTTTATTAATGTTGAAGTTTCCTCTTTTCATATCCTCCTCCTGGAATCCTTCTGAATGTTTTCATTTTTGCCCCCGTTTATATCAAGCGGCGAGTGAGGGTCAGAGAGAGCTGAGCGCTTTGCTTGATGCTTTTCCCCATTGGTAACTATATATCCAGTGTGTAGGTATCTAATGTTGAGGGTAGAGAGAAACCACAGTCCTTTTGGTGAAAACTGCTTTATTCTTTGTAGAAACTCAAGCTGTGGTGTCTGAGACAGGCGGGTGCTGATCAGTCTTGAAACTTCCAAAGGAAATGTCTGTCGTTCCAAGTGATTATGGTCGGATCCCCCCAAGTCGGCGCATGGCTGACTCTAGAAACCCCACAGGCCGCACACATGGGCAGGAAACCAAATATTCGTGACAGAGCAGGATCTGCAGTAGTTACCAGAAGATAGTCCCGAAACAGCTGTTGGTAAAGCGCGCTTGCCGAAGGCACGGGCCACAGCGTCCAGAGAAGAGCGTCGGCCCGCCGCGCCCACGGAGTGGTGACGAGCATTAAAGAGGATGGAGTTGTGAAAACTCTTTGTAAACTGCGAATCTTAAACAAATACTTGCTGCTATCAGAACTCCATTTTCTTTCTCCTGTCATGCCTTTTATTTTCTGTCGCTGAAAGAATTTCTGGCAGATCAGGAGACCCATATCAAAATGTGAGCCCAAAATCACTGATTTTAATTATCACTACAAGGGGAATTTGTGCGTCCTCATTTCACACTTGCTGTGCAATTGTCAGAATGATCCTTCATGGCAGAAATATTTTGAATAGCTACCAAAATAGCTGAACTAAAGTTTCACTTAAATCCTTATTGTATGAAGTGCCTCAAGGTAACTCCCTTGCCCATGTCTTAGTGAAATAAGAAAAAACACCTTTTATTTATTTATTTTTTAAAGAATTATTTATTTATTTATACATACAAGAACTGGGGTACAGGGCAGAGGTGCAAGGGGTGAGAGGATTCACCAGAGACAGAGTGGGGAGCAGAACATGTGGATCTACTGAAATCCATTGCTGAGGGGAGCAGCGGGGAGACAGGAGAGGTCTGCTGCGCCCTGTGGGCAGCTCCCTGGCTGGGGATTGAACTCATGTTGCAGTGGCTGTGGATAGCTTCACAGTGCTAGGTCTTAATCCCTGTGCCACCAGGGAGCCCCCCAAAAAAAACCTTTTAGGTGTTATTTGGTGTCAGGATTTTAGGGTACACAGGACATCAACACAGATTCAACACAGTGTGCCTCTCAGTCACTTGTGTCCTCACAGGAATCATGTCAAATGGCGTCACTCCACATTCTGATTCCAGACAGGCTCACCCTCTGTGCCCCTTGCCATTTCGAGAGGTTTCTTGGTGCCGGGGAAGCTGGCAGCCTCGTCTCAGTCTTCTTCTTCTTCAGCATGTGCCCCTCGGCTGCAGCGCGCCTCGCCCAGCTCAGGGACATGCCTCTGCGCCCTGTGCTGAGGCGCCACCACCCTGGAGACCTGGGGACCCGCCACTCCTGAGCTGGGCCAGTTCCTGTGAGCTGGGGCTTCTCCAGGGCCACCGCTCCCACGTGGCCAGCGTGACCCTCACCGCCTGCCGCCCAGCGGTGCGCCCCCCGGCAGGTGCTGTTCTGTTCCCTGGGCCACTCCTGGCGAGAAAGTCCTCAGGAGCAGTGCTGAGAGCATCAGTCTGCAGGTTGCATCGCTGTCGCGTCCTGACGTGGACTTGGATGGGCGCCCCCCACCCCGAGGGTGAACTGGAGATGAGGAAGGAGGGTGTCAGGGATCAATGGGTGCTTTGGAATGTGTCTCGCCAGCCTCTAGTTTTCTACCTTAGTGGTTCACTCTCTGAACAAACAAGGAAAGGTGGCGAACTTTACAGAGATTCAGGCTGATGTGAAGATGGAGTTAACATCATTGCTTTTGCTTTTCATTCCGCAGGTTGAGCAGCTGACTTTTTACATTTTACACCAGATTTTTTTGGTTGAAAAATAATCTTAATGGTAATTTTATAGTTTCAGAAGGTTAATATGATTCCGAAAATGTATTATTATTCAATATGAGTGATGAGGATTTCTTTTTTCTACCTGTGTAGAAAATATTCCATCAGGAACATTTATTACTTCACCAATGAAAAAATGTCCACATTTTACCTTAATGGGAAAAGACAAAAGGAAAAGTACTCTAAAATGAAACCTTGGCTTTTGGAGATGGCCTCACCTGTCCCCCCCACACACCTGTTATATCACACTTTACCAGGATAGAAAGGAAGGCATAGATTTGCTTGGCCTTTTATGAATGAATTCTGTAATCCCTAATGAGTGATCCATTATTACTGAAATCTCCTTAAGTGGGTCCAGTTTGAAAGTGCCTCTCTAATGCCTACTGCGTGCAGAAGGTGATGCTAGATGCCTTTGGAAATATGAAGATCCATTATAGTGATCCTACGATGAAGTCAAAACAAAGCAGTGAGGGCCTCCCTGGTGGCCCAGAGGTTAAGTCTCAGACTATCACTGCTGTGGCCTGAGTTCAATCCCCAGCCAGGGAGCTGCCCACGTGGTGCAGCAGACCTCTCCTGTCTCCCCACTGCTCCCCTCAGCAGTGTTTTTCAGTAGATCCCCCTGTTCTGCTCCCCGCTCTGTCTCTGATGAATCCTCTCACCACCCCTCCGCCCCATACCTTTGGTCTACACCCCAGTTCTTCTATGCAAAAATAATAATAATAAAAGCAGTTATGTAACCAACATGGTCATAACAACCAGGCAGGTTTTAATGAAAGGAAATGAAAAAAAAAATCCGAAACAAGAGCAGGTTGCTGGGGATGATGGGTGGTATTAGATCCAAGTGCAAGTATCGATGATAAGCCCATGTTAATGTTTGCTTCGAAAATCCATCTTTGCGGTTGCGGGGTCTAGGGAACGTAGAGCTGCAATCATTGGTAGTCAGCTGCACGATGAAAATAGCATCTCTGCATGCATATTGCAAACAAGTTCAAACAGAAAAAATATTTATATTATAGTATTAAAATTTAAAAAGGCAAGACAAAAAGCCATATTCTTGTTAGTGTAGCTTTGTAAACACATAGTCACCACAGCTCCTCCCCCTAGGATCAGGAGTGTGGAAGAGGGAGTTGGAGGAAGGAGACAAAGGTAACAGGTCTTTGCTTCTGGATAGAAGAGGCTACAGATTTTGGCATATATATATATATATATATATGCCAGATTTTGCATATATATATATATTTATGGCAAATTTTGGCATATATATATATATGCATCTTCAAGTTATTCTATAGCAAGCACTTCCTACTTTACTAAGGGGAAAAAGAAACAAATAGATGAGCTGTATTTTTTGAAGATGCAGCAGGAAAAGTCAGTTGCTCTGAAATGAAGCCAGCTTAGGTTGGGGGAGGGCTTTCGGGGCTGCTGGCCTGTTTGACGTGGTGGTAGTGGGGGAGAAGCCGCGGGAAGCACCACACATGGAAGGACTCAGGGATGGAGGCCGTGACCCCTCACGCTCCGATGACAGGTCCAAATCGAGGGAGCAAACACAACCAAGATAGAGGATATTTACCGCAACAAAATGCTTTGCAAGGCCAAAAGTACAGTGGTATTTATTTTCAGCTGTTAACATTGTTTTTCAAATATAGTGACACACAGTGTAACAACGGACGGGTATCAGGTGTGCATCCTTGCAAGTCAGCCTGTACGTGCGACATTCAATTCAATGCTGACAGTCTACCCTGTCCGCTTTGTCCAGACCCGCCCCACACCTGCCCTTTGTGTAGTGCAAACGTTTGTTTTTGGTTTATTTAGTTCACCTGTTGGTTTGCTCTCTCTGTGGACCACGTGTGAGTGAAATTGTGTGGTGTTTGTCTCTGTTGAGTTTATTTCACTAAACACAAACCCACCATTCATGTTGCTGCAAGTGGCAGGATTTCATCTTTTTCATAGCTGAATAGTATTCCATTGTGTATATATGTCACATCTTTAATCATTCTTCAGTGGATGGGCACTGAGGTTTTGTTTCCAGTTCTTGACTTTTATGAATATGCTGCAGTTAACATGGGGGTCCATAGTAGATGTGTTTTTAAGACCCCCTTTGGGATGACACTCTGTGAAATATATCCATCCATACAGGAGGGTATACTGTTGGTGCCACCTCATGGCTTAAGAGATGACACAGAGGGCCTCCCCTGGTGGCACAGCAATTGAGTGCTGGGCTGCGAAGCTGCCCGCAGCCTCTGCAGCACCGGTTAGATCCCTGGCCGCCGGCGAGGGTCCCACATGGCGTGCAGACCTCTCCTGTCTCACCCATTGCTCCCCTCAGCAGTGTATTTCGTCAGCCTGCCTATTCTGTTCCCCGCTCTGGCTCTGGTGAATTCTCTCACCCTCCTGCGCTTCTGACTGTACCCAGTGCTTGTATAAATAAATAAATAATTTTTTAAAAAAATTAATAAAAAAGAGACGACACAGAGAGCACAGCTTCCCTGTGGGGCTCCCTGAGAAACCCTGGAATGTCAGCTGGGACATGTCAGGATTTGATTGATGGGCAGAGAGATGAAGGCAGGTAAGGAGAGGGACAGAACAGGGAGGACAGGTGTGCGGAGTGACACCACTCAGTATCCTGTCCACACTGTCAGTAATAATAGTGACAGCTGCACCCTAGAGAACCCACACTTGCCAAGGCCACGGGGTGCTGAGCTGATGGGAGTTGTTCATGGAAATGAAGGCCCAGCTCTGCTCTTACAAAGCAGTGGGGCGGGGAGCGCAAGGTCACCCCTGGCTTCAGGGCCCGCCTGCTGCAGTGTCACCAATTTCCCGTTTTCCTGGGGAATATCAGTTGTATTTTAAACTTGCTAGTTTGAAATCTCTTGCTGTTTTTTTGTTACCGTGAGGAGTATTACCTTCCAATCAGTCTCGTTCCGTTCCTTCACCTTAGGTTATTGTCTCATTCACTTTCCAAGGCAAGAATATCACTTGGCCTTTCTCTCAGCAAAACTCATTTAACTCAAATAAATTCATCTTGCTACATAATTTTTTTTCCGGAGGAAATATGAAAAGATTCTATTTATTTGTGCCATTGAGAGCCCAAGTTATAAGAGAGATGTTTAATCTCCTTTCAACATAGATAATTACCATTTTCCTCCTGTTTCTGCATGAGAATTCAAGTGAGAAAGGGTTTCCTTCTGCCTGTCAAGACTGCTGTCTTTCCTTGCGCCTCTGTGAGCCAACACCTCCTGTCGTTGTCAAGGAGGTTTATTTTGAAATCCTAAAAGATAAACCACTGTATCCTGATTGATAATCTATTATGCTTATTGTTGGCTGCATATTGTGCCTGTGTAATAATGACCAGCTTAGCCTGCTCTTTATGTGATAATAAAGTGCATAGTTACTCTCACTACCAAAATCTTGCTGTTTTCACACGGGGCAGGGCCGCCGTGTGTTCTGAGAGGACCTGCTTCCGCTTTGAGAGTTATCACCAGACGCAAGAAGCAGTCTTGTCTTCATACCAATGAGAACCTTAACCTCAGAGTTTAATGGGTACTGCTGGATGCTTCAATTGCTTGATTAAAATGCACTTCTTGGGCCTCCCTAGTGTCGCAGGGGTTAAAGACACAGCGCTGTCAACCTGTCGCCAGCCACTGCAGCATGAGTTCAATCCCCGGCCAGGGAGCTGACTCACATGGTGCAGCAGACCTCTCCTGCCTCGCCCGCTGGTCCCCTCAGCAGTGGATTTCAGTAGATCTGCCTGTTCTGCTCCCCACTCTGTCTCTGGTGAATCCTCTCACCCTTCTCACCTCTGGCCTGCACCCCAATTCTTGTATGCATAAATCTTTTTTAAAAAAATGCACTTCTTTACCAAAAAAGCAAAATGGATAAACCACACCCTGGCCCTGGGACGTGACTGCTCCCGCGCATTTATGACTGTGCAAGGTCCCTTGCCCGTGTGTTAGGTCACTAGGGATGGTGTCCTCACTCAGGCCTCCCCTGGTGCCTGCCACATGGACAGAGGCATCAGCACCTGTGTGCTGAACGCAACTTAATTCTGTAGATGAGCAAGAACAATTCATTTCACTGCAGACGTGAGGATTTCGGGTGTCTTTTGGCCTACTCATGCGCTCTCTCTCCTCTTCAGACACTTCATTTTTTTACAGAGCTTCTCTTTTGGTTTCAGGGAAGAAAATCATCCATTCTTGATTAGAATCCTGTTTGCATTTTGATATTAGATTAACTATGCAGAGCTGTAAAATCAAAGTGCCACTTGTAGCCTCACGTGAGGACTTGCAGTCCCCACAGCTGTGCCTCTTCACCCTGAATTCAGAGTCATGCTGGAGAGAATGACAGTGCAGGGACGCCAGGCCCCTCCTCCATCCCTGAATATGGTGATAGGGTGATCAGTCTGACATGTGCACAAATCTGCCGTCTAACAGACCCGCCATGATCACCTTTGCCCCTCCTGGACACAGGAGAACAGTTTCCTTATGACCGCATAGAGCATGGCCGCAGCTTCTCACAGGTGCATTAGGAGGTGTCTTTACATTTCTTCTTGAAATAGAAACATCTTCTTTCGTTGACCCTTGGAAGCCAGTTCCTTTTGAGATATTCATAACAGGCTGTTATAAACTTGGATGACGTACATGACCTTATCATTAAGGTGATCACTTTACATTATTAAGACATTCCCCCCAAATCCATATCTTTGTAATTTTGTCTGCTGAACTTGTATATGACTTTCTCCTTATCACCCCGTGGGGATGGTTGGCCTGACTCTCGGCTGCTCTGTGCGTACCTCGGGACACTGGGTTAGTGACTTAACCCTTCTGGGTCCAGCTTCTGCTCCACTAATGCTGGGGTTGATAAGCTTCCTGTAACAATTAAATAACAAAGCTTATGAAATCCTTAGTGTCTTTCCCCTGAGTGAGGCTACAAAAACAATTGCTAACATTCACTAAGCATTTATTATTGCATCTTATTATTATTCAGATTTGAATCTTTAAATAATTGCTGATAGAAAAATAAGAGAATGCACTTCTGCTAAGTTTGAAAAATAATTTTGTGACCCAGTGCCCAGCACTCTGAAGTGACTCTGCGAAATGTTGAGCAAACATTGAAGGAATAGATGATGGAGCCAGAGAATTTTCAGGGTTGTGGAATTGGTCTCAAGAGCACAGAAAAATTAAGGGCAGCCAACAAACGAGGGGGGGCATCTGATGCATGAGGGAAGTGGATTCCTTTAGTGGAGAAGTTCAGATAGGCTGCAAGGAGTTTAGGTGTGCTAACATTGTTATTGTGATTGAATATTAATTTTAGATCAGAGTAGCTCCAGCTCTAAAAATAGTTATATAGTTATTATCTGATGAAAATAAAACAGCTTCTAAAATAATCTTAATTATAACATTAATCATAAAATTACGCATTGAGTGGGTCTTCAGAACTTGAACAACGTAGACAATATTCTGGGTTACTTTTATAGCTAATATCCAGAATTGGTCACATGGATGGCTTTCTCTCTCCTTTTTTAAAAAAAGATGTATTTTATTTATGCATACAAGCACTGGGGTGCAGGCCAGAGGTGTGGGGGGTGAGAGGATCCACCAGAGAGAGTGGGGAGCAGAACAGGCAGACTGACTGAAATCCACTGCTGAGGGCAACAGCTGGGAGACAGGCGAGGTCTGCTGCACCTTGTGGGTAGCTCCCTGGCTGGGGATCGAACTCAGGCGGCAGTGGCTGGTGTCGCCTCATAGCGCTGAGACTTAACCCCTTGCGCCACCAGGGAGGCCCATGGGTGGCTTTCTCTCCATGGTTTGAAGAAGCTGAACGTAGTGATATGCCAGTGTCATTTAATTACATTTTTAACTTGGGATTCGCTTTCTGACTTCTGGACCCAGAAGCAAGGGCCATTCTTCTAGTTACTTTTCTTGTCTAGTGAAATTTTCCCAAGTGCTATTCCCTATCAGTAGGTAGAGCTACACTCGGGCAGGAATCCATATAGTGGTACTCTCCACAGCTCATCCGTTGATTCTTTTATTCAACGAGGGACTTCACACTGTCTCAGATAATTATTTGGAGAAGGTGTCCTGTGAGGTCACGGTCAGGCTTGGCAACAGCTGGATGAAAACTCCTCGTACTTCAGCCAGAGGCTGGAGTCATCTCCCCGAGATGCCAGCTTGAGGAGATGGTGGGCTCTGGGTTCTCATGGCTTTCCTGAGCTTTAATTTTACTTACAAAATATATCCTTTGGTTTATAGGACGAGCTACTTTCACTGGTATCTGTCTCCATGGGTGGCAGAAACGCTCCCCTTGGCCTGGTGGAGTTTAAGGGTTTGGCGGCCCATGGACGGGCCGCTGCTGAGGACGCCGCCGCGGGGAGACAGACCTTGTTGCCTCTGGGGGCAGTGTTGGGAGCGGCGGGTGGAAGGAAAGAATGCAAGGTCCCAGGGAGAGGCCTAGAGGGTCTTACACCCAAAAGGTGCAGCCCCACTACAAGGACAGTCTCACATTTCTTGGGGATCAGGTTCAGAGAGGGTGGCAAGCACGTGGGGTGCACAGGAGTTGGGGTGTGTCATCTGGGAGGCATCATCGCTGGTTCCAGCAAGGGGGGAGTGACCACGGACTGTGGCTTGGGGGGCTCCATAGTGCCCGCTTAGCAGAGCACCCCAGCGCTACTCCCTAGTCTTACCCGACTTCTCGCGAATCTGCACAAGTGTCGCTGATCTTGCTAATCGGCCACCGTGTGTCCCCATGCCAGTGTCCCCATGCCAGGGGCTTCTGCCCTGGCGAGAGCCCCCGCCTGACTGGACCCTTCGCTTGACCAGCAGGAACCCCAGGACCAGACAAGAGCCCCGATACCAAGGAGGGCAGGGGATTCCACAGGGTCTCGTCACAGGGGCTGGGAATCGCGGGGGCTGCGCTGCCTCCACATCCCCTGGGGTAAGGGGGCGCCGCTGTGAGAAGGAGTGTGCAGTCCCCCCTCGGGAAGGCCTTCTGGGTATGAAAGTGTCGTCTTGTGTGGCCGTGGTTTTATTTTGATTATTTTTCTTTAGTTTTCTGATCGTGGGAGGAGAAGGGGCTGGGGGGCCGGGAGGCTGTCACCCGCAAAGCCTCCTTCGAGTGACGTGGTCTCTCCTGCTGACCCTCAGAGGCTGCTTCAGCTCTCGCCAGTCCATGCGGGGCGACCACATTGCCACAGGCCCCCTGCTCATGTGGCTGGGGTGTGGCCGAGTGACAGCTTCGGGGATTATCTTTCTTGTTGCTGAGTTTAATGTTTTGTTGTTCGGGGACGTGCAAGTTACATTTAAAATGACAACTCGAGTGTGTGGAGGCCCACCGGGTGCCAGCGCGCCTGCAGGTCTTAGGTGGGGCTCCGAAGCTCAGGATAAACACAACCATGTCTCCGTCAGGTCAGGACCGACTGCAGGTCATTGACACGTGGCCCAGCGGGGGGCGCGGGGCGGGGGTGGGGGACTCTCGGAGCTGGGAACTCCAGCCTTAAGAGCATCAGGCACGGTGGGCATCGTCCTGCAAGCTGGCCTTGCGCTGGGTCCTAGAAATGGATTTCTCTTCCTTCCCCCCCCCCACTATTTCAGTTTAATTCTTTTCTTCTTCTTCTTCTTTTTTTTCATTTAATTGTGCTAACACTGCTCTTGACTCATCCTTCCCCTGGGGCGCTTGGAGCGTCCGTGTGAGTGATGGGCCCGTGAAAGCACAGCTGGGCCCGGCTCTGAGAGTAGCCAGGGCGGTGACGCAGAAGGTGCTCGGCTGCCCTGCGTTGAACCATAGAGACACGCGGTTTCATTCCAGTGTGTTCTTTTTATTCCTTTTTAAGGAACAACTTGCACCCTTCACTTAGCCTCTTACATCTCAGGCAGTCAGAGTCAGTCAGACTTCCTCCCCCACGGCCTCCGTGCAGGGTGGTCTTGAGTTCCCCGCTTCAGTTCTGTCTTCCCAGGGATGTGTGATGGCGCATCAGGCGTCATCAAAGAGAGGTGTGTGTCGCTGCTGTTTTACAGAGGAGAGATTCAGCCATGGGGGAGTCAAGTGACTAAATGCACAGCCCTCCATGGTGAGAAATAATCCAAGCTTGTTATCTCAGGACCCAAAGTCTTTGCTCTCAATCCTGTCTGAGGCCATCCCTGAGCACTAAGGACCCACAGTTCGCCTCCCTTTGGCGTTTGGCTACCTTGGCGCCACCATTTGGATCACAGGTAATCAGGTGAAATTGCACAGGTCAATCAGGTGACGACGTGCAGATTGTTCAGTTAAACACATTCCCTTCACTTGCGCCAGCCCTGCTGCTGGGGAAAGCCACTGAAATCCAAGTTTAATAATGACCTTCCTCGATGGCACGCTACAAATGGTCAAGTAAGTTCCTCAGCAGAACCGAGACTTGGCCTCTTTGTCTTGTTTGGAGCGTGACCCGGCGAGGTAGGCACGAATCTCCACGTCCACCTTTTCATTAACTGCCATCTAACCGCCGTGAATATTTTACTCTTCATTCTAAGTTAAATAATCTTTCTAAATCTCTCCTCAGAGGTAAATCACTTATAAATGAATCTCACCATCCCTTGTGCCCTTCACTTAACCTCTTACATCTCAGATGCTTGGTGTTCTTTGGGGAAAAGGAAATCAAATTTATATTGGTCTCCATCCTCTTTATAACTAAGCACTTCATCTTCACATTGGCCTCTGTCACAGCTTAGTGGCGACACCTCCGTGGGGCCCGCTGGGCACCCGGCTCTGTCTGTGAGGAGCCCCTTTGGAAGTGACTCCAGCCTGGCACCCACGGAGCCGCTGTAGCTGAGACTGTGTCAGCTCAGCAGGGTGCCCAGCATGCGGCTGTGTTTGGAGCAAAACTAATGGAGCAAGTCTCAGATTTGGGGCAAGAAGGACTCTGGGTTCCTTGTTGGTGGGTGTGGGGTGGTGCCACACCTCAAGGGAGCGATCCCTGAGCTTTAAGTCCCACACAGGGTTGTAAGCCAGTGTCACCTTATTAAAAAGAACTAAGACACCCAACAGGGAGGGATCCTGACAACCCCTACAGTACCAGACCCTGAGCTCTAGGGAGGATGAGTAGGACCAGCGCCCAGGAATCATAGGCTACAGCCTGCGCGTCCTGTTTCCTGAGCAAAGTTTCATTTGTTGTGTGTGTGTGTGTGTGTGTGTGTGTGTGTGTGTGTTTTGGATGAAGAACTGGGGTGCAGGCCAGAGGTGCAGGGGTTGAGAGGATTCCTCAGAGACAAAGCAGGGAGCAGAACAGGCGGATCTACTGAAATCCACTGCTGAGGGGAGCAGCAGGGAGACAGGAGAGGTCTGCCGCGCCCTGTGGGTAGCTCCCTGGGCGGGGATCAAACTCAGGCCGCACCAGTGACAGCACTTACTTAACCCCTAGGCCACCAGGGGGGTCCCATTTGCTATGTTAAAAGATACGGCAGCAGGAAATGTGGGTGAGGATGGCTCACCTGGTTTTGCAGAGTGATGGTGGAGGGTCAGATGTGGGTGAGCTTGTGGGGAAGAATTGGAGGCTCGGACACCTCTCTATCTCAAGGTGCTCCAGCAACTTCAGTGTCAGCCTTGGACTTCTGGAGCTGAAGTTCATTTACTCTTGTAAAATTTGTGTTCCTTTTTCTAAGAAAAATAGGACATAAATTAGACTTAAATGCTTTTTTGGAGATAAAATAGCTCTTAGAAATTTTGCATTTTGATGAGATGAGTTTAAATGAACGAAATGCAATCAAATGAACAGCCCTTAAAACACACTATGTGAGAAAAATCAAATCAAGAACGCTTAGAGCAAAACATTTCAGGCTTTATTATATCGGAACCATTTGAAAAAAATATTCTGAATGATGAACAAATAGAATTCGTGATCGGGTTTTATAATCTAAAACTGACTTCTTCCTTTCCTGTGGGTGTATTCCTTTTTTCTTCTACATAATGTAAGAGAATATATATTCTACATATTCTTTATGTAATATATAAATATAATAAAATATTGTCTTCAAACTCATTGCTTTAAAAACTATGTTGTTACTGTGGTTGTAAGATATTCATATTTGTTTAAATATGTATAAAGTCCCAGAAAATTCTAAAAAGACAATAAAGATCACACTTATGTCCGCATTTAAGAGAGAGCTACCTTTTGTTCCAGAGCTGTGTAGACGATTCTAAGCTCATATATATAGACAAACACGATAGCTTTTTTATAATTCTCATTTTTTTAAAGATTTATTTATTCAAATATACAAGAACCAGGGTACAGGCCAGATGTGTGGGTGAGAGGATTCACCAGAGACAGAGTGGGGAACAGAACAGGCATATAATTCTTATTTTCTATCAAAAAATGAGACTTGTCCTATATCTTTATACTGTTTTCTACATATTTTTCACTTAAAAACTGATTAACATTTAGGTTTTGAGTTACTGTTTTTATGGCTGAATAGTAATTTATTTATTTATCCAAGTGGTTCCTCTAGATAAATAACCCTATAAATTACATCTTTGGTTTAAGAATACATTTAAAACTTTCACATCTTTATTTAAAATGGAATAGGTTTTTAGATTATTAATAGCGGAGTCCAGAAGTACATGCTTGCAACCCTCATCAGCACACACTGACATTAATTTCCTTTTAATTTCCCCCAATTTTAGGAGGCAACTGTTATCCTCTTAATGTCATTTGATTCAGTTTTCCCCATATCATTAGTCATTTTTATTTTCTTGAGTGTTCTGTTCACATATTTGCTTATTTTTTTACTTGTCTTTATCTTTCATGTTAGTTTAGCAAAGCTTTTTTTTTTTTAAGATTTATTCTTGGTTAAAAAAATATTTATGCATACAAGAGCTGGGGTACAGGCCAGAGGTGGGGGGGGGCGGTGAGAGGATTCCCCAGAGACAGAGCGGGGAGCAGAACAGGCAGATCCACTGAAATCCACTGCTGAGGGGAGCAGCGGGGAGACAGGAGAGGTCTGCTGTGCCCTGTGGGTAGCTCCCTGGCCGGGCGGGGATCAAACTCGTGCTGTGGTGGCTGCAGACAGCTTCATAGATTGCATGTTAACTCCTTGCGCCACCAGGGCGGTCCAAGTTTAGCAAAGCTTTTTATAGGTTGGAGGTAGACCTGTGTTTGGGGTGATGTTTACTTTCCCATTGGGTCACTGACTTTCCATTTGGTCTCTGTCCGGGTGTGTGCGTTAGCCTAGGAAATCTTAAAGAGTCCAGTAGCCACATCTGTCATCCTTTCTTCCTTTCTGTTTTATTTTTAGGTTCATGCTTAGAAATGAAAGGCATTTATTTTTGCCACTTTTCCTTTCCTTGGAAGAAAGAAACTGAGCCACACACTGATGGTCACTCTTGAGTTTCTAGGTGCCCTGAGGGCTGTCGAGCCCTCTGCCCCAATTCTCCTCTTGCTCACAATTTACAGTGAGGCGTCCTTTATTCAGGAGTCGTGTTCTCTGCCGACGGAGCCAGCTGGAAAGGAGTCCCCACTTTGGAGGGGAGACATGATCACCCAGGAAGTCGGGGGGGCACGAATCTCGCTGCCTGTGGGGCGTGGGGTGCTTCCTTCTCTGGGTGCGGCCCCTCGAGTTAGAGGAGCCTGCGGACTGCGTTGCTTTGTCTTCCTAATGGCTTATTTGCTGGCTTTATTCTTTTTTTTTTTTTTTCAGTTAATATTTTTATTTTTTATTTATTTTTTTTTTTAGGTTTCTCATATAATTTATTTTTTTTTATTTTTTTTTATAAATTTTATTGTTATATTCCCCATACAATTGCAGCCCCCCCATTCTGACCCCAATCCCTCCCCTCCCCCCGCCCCCCTAAAAGTGTCTCTGGTTCATAGTTTTTTGTTGATTTTGATTTTCACTTTCTTATATTCATTTTCCTGGTCCCTTATTTAAGTTTTCTAGATTCCTGCTATGAGTGAGACCATCCGGTATTTTTCTTTTTCTTTTTGGCTTATTTCGCTGAGCATGATCCCTTCCAGCGCCATCCATGTTGCTGCAAATTGCATGTGTTTATCTTTTTTGAATGCTGAGTAATATTCCATGGTATATATGTACCACATCTTCTTGATCCAGTCATCTATTTTTGGGCATTTGGGTTGTTTCCAAAGCTTAGCTATTGTAAACAGTGCTGCTATAAACATAGGGGTGCAGGTGTTGTTTGGAATTGATGTTTCTGTGTCCTTTGGGTAAATACCTAGGAGTGGAATTGCTGGATCATATGGAAGCTTTGCTGGCTTTATTCTTCAGTGTGAGGAGGTCGTACCTGTCTTCGTGATCTAACTGCTGGTAATAATCGCTCGTGACTTGGCAAGCCTGCTTTGGATGATCTCTGCTTAGTCGGTGTTTAAGAGCAAGTCAGCAGGCGTGCCCGCCCGGTGGGTGGTCGCGGGCCTTGGGAGACCCTGCAGGTCTGCCCGCAGGGCGGGGCATGTGGAGAAGGATGAGGGCAAGGGAGCGAGGAGGGGCCTTTCGTGGGCCCGAGACCCAGTGGCGGTTGGGTCTTCACTATTAAAGCAATGGGACCAATGTGCGCCATCCTCACGGGTGTGAGATGGTATCTCAGTGTAGTTTTGATTTGCATTTCCCTGATGACAAGTGATGCTGGACATTTTTCATAGGCCTGTTGGCCATTTGCATTTCCTCTTTGGAGAAGTTCCTTTTTAGCTCTTCTGCCCATTTTTTGACTGGATTATTTTCTTTGTGTTTGTTGAGTCTCCTCAGCTCTTTGTAGATTTTTGTGACCCATCCTTTATCGTTAGTGTTGTGTGCAAAATTTTTCTTCCAGTTGATGGGGTGCCTCTTTATTTTGGTTACTGTCTCTTTTGCTGTGCAGAAGCTCTTTAATTTGATGTCGTCCCAGATGTTTATCTTTGCCTTCACTGTCACTGCTTTGGGTGACGTGTCTTTGAAGATGTTCCTGAGGTGTATGCCATACAGTGTTTCACCTATGTTTCCTTCTATTTATGGTTTCAGGTCTTATGTCTAGTTCTTTAATCCATTCTGAGTTGGTTTTTGTGCATGGTGTGAGGAAGAAGTCACATATCAAAAAAACTAGCAACAACAAATGTTGGCGAGGGTGTGGAGAAAAAGGAACTCTCCTGCACTGCTGGTGGGAGTGCAAACTGGTCCAACCACTATGGAGAGCTGTGTGGAGATTTCTGGACCTACTAAACATAGAGCTTCCATAGGATCCAGCAATTCCACTCCTAGGGATTTACCCAAAGGACACAGAAACATCCATTCCAAAGAGCACCTGCACCCCTATGTTTATAGCAGCACTGTTTACAATAGCTAAGCTTTGGAAACAGCCCAAATGTCCAAAAATAGATGACTGGATCAAGAAGATGGGGTCCATATACACCATGGAATATTACTCAGCAATCAAAAAGATAAACACATGCAATTTGCAGCAACATGGATGGCGCTGGAAGGGATCATGCTCAGCGAAATAAGCCAGAAAGAAAAAGAAAAATTCCGGATGGTCTCACTCATAGCAGGAATCTAGAAAACCTAAATAAGGGACCAGGAAAAAGACTAATTAATACAAAGCAAAAATCAAAATCAACAAGCAACTATAAACCAGAGACACACTGCGGGGGAGAGGAGGGAGTAGGATCAAAACAAGGGGGTGGGAATTGTCTGGGGACTGTAACCAAGACGAACATGCATACATTGTGCAAAAATGAAAAATGATGTAAAAAATATATAAAATTAAAAACAAAAAAGCGATGGGACCAAGTAGGTTTTCACTAAGGGAGGAGACGCGGTCAAGACTCGCGTTTGGGGCTGGCGCGTGCAAGCCTGTATGGAGGGGGGCGCGGGAGGCGCGCGGGGGCGGCGCGGGGGCGCGGGGGCGCGGGGGGCGCGGGGGGCGCGGGGGGCGCGGGGGTTGGAGTCGGCAGAACGGGGCTTTGCCTATTAGAGCAGAAACTCCGGCGCGGGGAGCCCAGCTCGCTCCTGGCGGGAGGGAGGTTCCCGGGGACGCCCCGCAGGCGGGAGCCTGGGGAGAGCTGGGGTGCCCCATGGGGGTGCGCAGGCGCCCCGAGGCCCGCGTGGCTTCCGCAGCGCAGAGGAGCGCGCGCGAGTGGGGCGCAGTGTGGCGTCTGGGCGCGCGTGGCAACATTTCCGCGATGGGCACTGTGGCACCCAGAGGCCGGGAGAAATACTGTTTAAAAAGATGAAGAGGGGCTTAGACGCAGGCCGCGCAGAACCCCGGCCCGCGGGTCCGCGAGGAGGGCGGGCGGCGGCGGCGCGGCCTGTCCCGGGCAGGGCCCGGCTCGGACAGCAGGTGCCCGCGTGGGCGCAGGCCCAGGAGGCCACGAGTTTGTTTCTTGGGTCCCGCAGCTGGGGAGGCCGCAGGCTTTCTGCGTGTATTTTTAAAAATAAGTAGATGGGTGCTCGCTGCCTGCGCAGGGAATCTGATGTCCGATTGCCCTATGGATGTCACCGAGCAGCCTGTCATTCCCTGTCATGTTTTTCTTTCAATACAATGGATGTTTTCCGTCCCCAGCTAGGACACCCCGCTGCTGAGTAGGAATGCTCTGAATAGAATATTCCAGCGCTCCCAGTTTGTGCCGGCCCGTACCCCCGTGAGGATGCTCCCGGCACTGCCTGGTGACGACGGGCCTGTCCTGCGTGGCCCATCGGGTCGCCCCTCTGCGCTGACGGCCGTCCCCCCGGCTTCCTGCTCCAGGTGGGATGGAAGCGAGAGGAGGCTGAGTGTCTGTCCCGGGTCCCAGAGCAGATGCACGCCAGAGCTCAGCCCCGCGTCTTTGCATTAGTCATGGACGTGCTCTGTCCCGTGGTTCGTGTTTATTCTGCAGCAGTAACCAAGCAGGTGCTACAGACCCAAGGTCTTCAGATTCGGGAAGGGCTCGTAGGAAGGAATAACTCAGGACACGGATTTTTCTGGAAAGGTTAAGTCCTTCGTGGTGGCACTCGGAAGCCCAGGGTAGGTTCTGACCTGCTTTGCAGCCCCGGTGGACAGTCCAGGGCACATGTGACAGAGGAGATGCTCCGCAGCGGTCAGTGAGGGCGTGGGGCGGGAGGGGGCGGGAGGGACCAGCGGGAGGTGGATGTCTCAGCACCAGGCAGAGGGCTGGGCGGCTCGGGGTGGGGAGATAAGGTGAGGGGCCGAGAGTCAGGGAGTGCTGCTCAGGGATGAGGGATGGCTCGGATCCACGGCTCGTGACACACTGCGCGGGTGACCTTAGTAAAGACCACCTGGTTTCTGGAGACCTTGGTGTTCGTTCTCATGGGAGACGGGCCTTGGTCCGGGCCCCGTGGAGAGAGACTCTGTTTGGGCTCCGGGTTTCTTTGCACTTCTGGATGTTTACTCCGACATCCTGCTAATTTTGTTTCCAGTTTGGAATTGTCATGTGTTAACCCTTGTGAACGTTCACAGTTCCATGACTGACTGCGCTTTGGAAATAATAAGTTGTTAGGCTGGTCCATTTTTATTTTTATTTATTTTTTAAGATTTATTTAAGCAAGAACCGGGGTACAGGCCAGAGGTGCGGGAGGGGGAGAGGATTCACCAGAGACAGAGTGGGGAACAGAACAGGCAGGCTGATGAAACACACTGTTGAGGGGAGCAGCGGGGAGACAGGAGAGGTCTGCCACGCCATGTGGGACCCTCACTGGCCGGCCGGGATGGAACCGGTGCTGCAGAGGCTGCGGACGGCCTCACAGCGCGGCGCTCAACTGCCTGGGCCACCAGGGAGGCCTGCTGTTTCATTTTTAACACAAGATTGTGGTTTTTATGTGTATCATTTCTAGTTATACGAGAGTGTCACTGGGCCGCGTGTGCCTTCCTGGGGAGAGGTGAGGAGCTGAGGCGCAGTGGAGGTGATGTCCGCAGAGGGTGCAGTGGGTGGAGAAGGCACAGAAAGGAGCAGCTGGTCCGTCTTCCGGGCTTCTGGGGCCTGTTCCTTGTCACATGGCCCGATCACTCTCCCATGACTGGTTCCAGCAGGAGGAAAAGCCTCAGCTGGGCAGCGGCGTGGCCTTTTGTAACAGAGGCAAAACTTCTGGCTGCCGGTCACACCCCAGGACAGCGTGTGAAGGGGAGGCTGTGTGTACCCGTGTGTTTCTGAAACTGTTTATTAAACAAAAATCTTTTCCCACAAACCCATGTAGTGGCCTCTCAGGGCCTGTGCCATGTATTTTATTTACACATCCAGTGCTGGTGTTTTTCATCCCCCTGTTGTTTGGGTAAATCCAAACACTTTGGAGTTCAGAATGTTCACGTAACTTACTGATGGGCTTTTAAGATAGAAACTTGGAAATTATGTATTTTTAAACAAGGGATTTCAACATGTACTGATAAAAAAGTAAAGAATTTTCTTAAAAAATCAGTGAAAGTCTATAAAATAATAGGGTGACTGTTTTGAGATGGCAAAGGTGGTGGCACAGATAACCCTTCCTCTGAGACCCACTTGCTAAGCCGGTCAGGACAGATAATGGCGCGGAGTCACGGTAAAGAGAGCTCATGGTCAGCGAGTCACCAGCTAATTCCTGGGTGGCAGGGCAGCAATCCACAGAGTAGGAGGACATGGGGGGACATGTTAGATGTCCACTGTCGTCAGCACACCCAGGTCAGAACTCCATCTCCTCGTAAGGGCACGAGGCAGTAATTACAAATTGGCAGCTCTTGAGGATTCTTCAAGATCTGGCCCCAGGTTACCTCCTGAGCTGAAGTTCAGGTAACAGGAGAACATTTGGTGAAGTCTTGTGTGGTAGCAGCTCAGAAGCAGGTGCTATTACGAAACTGCAGCACCCCCACCGCTTCCTTTGGGGCGCGGCTGGCAGAGGTGCCAGGTGCACACGTGGGCTGGCTGGGTTGCTGGGCTTCCAGGCACCCCTTGTGGCCACTGTCAGCGGGAGGGAACCGAGGGAGCTTGGGGTACCTGGAGAAGGCCAGCACCCTGAGGCCAGTGGGGCAGTGTCAGGATGACTGTGGCGGCCCAGCCCTTCCTTAACATTAACTTTAACTTCAAAGCCACCAGAATTCTCCAGACTGGAGCCTTGAGAGAGTTTGCGCTGTGGACACAGGGGACTGTCCCGCGTTCTGTTGTGCTGACTTCTGTCCAGGGCACAGCAAGGGTTTTCTGTGGAAGGGCAGCAGTGCACACTGTCAAGACAGTGCCTCTCTGCACATCACCCAGTGTCTGTCTTCTGGTTTAAATTTGGCATTTAATTTCCTCTCAGGAGAGGGAATTTCAAAGAATGTTCCACATACTGAGCTGCTCTGCTCTCGCTGGGCTGACTCTGATCCTCGGTCCCCCTCCCAGTGGCCACTCCAGATAATGGTCATGTCAAGTCTCCCCCACCTGACTCCAGCATGATACACTGGAGGGGATAAGGCCTCCTCCAAACCAAAAGCCGGGCACACACCCACAGAAATGTAAGGTGTCGTCTCCTCGTGTGGCTTCCCCAGCCCCCCTGATTCTCGGGATATTGTCTTGGTGCCCAGAGTTCCTGCGGGTCAAGCCAAAATGTCGAGGCAGGCAGGGGCCCCTCACCAGGCCACCAGTCTTGGCATGAGGATCTCTGCTGGAAACAGCAGGCCGGCCTTGTGGCAGGTGCGCGGGACCCGCTAGACCACCTGGGCAGGAAGTTGAGTGAGAACAGGGACTGGAGACAGGAGGTTTGATGGGGGAACAATGGAGACCCCAGGCAACAGCCGGACTCACTCCCCCTAGCTTGGGCCAGACTAGTGTGCATCCCCAACCCACGTCCCACCGCGCACAGCCTCACGCCTTCCTCCAGGGACTTGCCGCCTTCCCTGAGAGGACACCAAATAAACGAGACTGGCCGGGGAAGCGGCTGCTTCTCCGCAGGTGGGAGCCGCTCCAGGTCTCTCTCACTTCTTGGGCTTTGACTTATCTTTCCTCCGTCTGCGCCACTCCCACCGCGGCCGCCCCAGGAGGCGACATCTTTGCTTCCTCGCCTTGCCCCACCCGCCTCTCACACAACCGCCCAGGACTGCGTCTCTCAGACATTTTCACAGGGAACTTAGGCCTAAACAACCCGGGGCACACGGGCCCGAGATTGGTTTCCTTATCTCGCGAATTACTCACCCCTGCTCTGTAGCACGTCACCACGAACTTAGTGGCTTAACACAAAACACGTATGTTTTTATTATTGTCTCAAACTGCATCCATGAACTGATATCAAAAACCTGCCCTTTTCTCAGCATAAAAGCCCAGGATTCTTAGGAGACTGATAGTGCTTTTGACTTTCCCTGAACAAGTCTTTAACTTTGTGTTACTTTAGTTTTCGTTTTCTTCAGCTTTGGGAAATGGACAGTAGCCAGGAAATTTCACATGGGATAATGTTTACAGATGAAACTGGAAATTTTTGTTTTCATGTAATTTCAACTAATTGTGTGACACGAAAATCATTTATAGAAAGACGATATTCTGAGTCTATTTGTGAAAACATAGCAGCGAGCCCTCTCAGCAACAGCGGCTTCATTAAATGCGGTTGACGCTTCCTGCTTGTGAAAACCTAGTAGAAAAGTCCTTAATTGGATAATGTCTAGCAGCTTTTCTCTATCCAGTTAATGACTGTAAATTTCTTTCTGATTTTCAACAAGGAAGGATTTAATGAATAAAATGACCAAAAACCTGAGAATTAAAAAAAAAAATAAACTTGGCATTCCAATAAAATCTTGCTTTAAAGAATGTGTTAATGGTTGGATTAGAAATGAATTAATTTTATTTGATGTGCTTCAAAATAATACCATCAGGATTGATCTAAAAATATCTATTTTATATGACTCTAGAGGCCATTTTGAAGTCCTCTTTACACAAATATCTGCAGCCATCATTGATTTTTGCAAATCATTTCCCATGTATTGGTATCGTGGGTGGTGCGTATGGAATTTGCTCCCGCACATGTGTCTTTTGCAGTTGGTTCTTTGTGGCCTATGCCTGAAAAGTCTGCTAAAAGCATAGTCCCTTTAATATAAAAGGAGGCAAATAAATGGTTTTTGAGTTGCATACACTATAGGAATAGCTGAGAAGCCTCCTTTCTACAAAGATAATGATATACCGCGGCTTCTCTTGATACTTAATCCATTCTATGTTTGGATTTTTTTTTCATGACCTTCAAAATCCACTCTTAACCCCCCAGTCCTGCTTAAGAACATTTCTCCTTAACCAGAGCCTTCCATTTTTCTTGTTGGCTTCCCAGGTTGAAGCTGTTTAATCTCACATAGGTGCACCTTGGTGAGTTTTAGTCGAGTTCAAGGTGGGTTTCCCCGCCTCCGCCAGACTAGGACTCACGTCCCCTTGGAAAACCCCTTGACTCATTCACTCGTCATGGAGGATCGCCACTTGACTCAGCTGAGCTCGCCTCCACATTGCCCCTGTCATCTGTTGTCCATCTTGTCCCTCTGCCAGCCGGTGGTGTCCCCAGCCATATCACCCCCCTCGTGTTCTCTGCTCAACTTAGGTGCATTTTCTTGGGAAATGATCGTTTACATGAACCATCCACTCGGTATCCTCAATGTCGTTCCTTTGTCTACTCCTCTGCGATGAACTTTTCTTCTATTCTATCGAAACTGACAACTCCCAGTAACAGTGTCAGACTGGATTTTGTTATCAGCAGAAATTTCTCTGCCTGCAGAACTACAGGCTCAAGCGGCCTCATCTCTGACAGCAGCTCTGTCAGAGCACTTGCTCCGGTAATTCTCACGAAGTGATGCTTTTAGCCTCCTGGGGCTCACCCATCCCTTTCCCACTCTGACAGCCTTTCCTGTCCTTGTATCTGTCTAGATTCCATAGTTCATCTTTCTGTTCACTTTCTTCAACTGCTTTTGCCCACCTTTTTTTTTTATTACGTTTTCAAGTAAATTCAAAACTTTAAATGGTGGGTAATACATCCTTTTTTTTTTTTTTAAATCTCAATAAGCATTAAGGTTTTATGAGTTGTTTTGTAGTAAAAATATCTGGGTCAAGGGGCCTCCCCGGTGGCGCAGCGGTTGAGCGCTGGGTTGCGAAGCTGCCCGCGGCCTCTGCAGCGCTGGTTCGCTCCCCGGCTGCTCCCCGGCCACCGGAGGAGGGTCCCACAAGGCGCGCAGACCTCTCCTGCCGCCCGCTGCTCCCCCCAGCAGTGTACTTCGGTCCTTCTGCCTGCTCTGCTCCCCGCTCTGGCTCTGGTGAGTTCTCTCACCCTCCCGCACTTCTGACTGTACCCAGTGCGTGTATAAACAAAACAAACAAATAAATAAAAAAAAATATCTAGGTCAAGAGAGCACACTCTGGGCCTCCCAGGTGTCACGGGTGGTTGAGCCCTGGGCTGTGAAGCTGCCCGCAGCCTCTGCAGCACCAGTTCGATCCCTGGCAGGCTGGCAAGGATCCCACATGGCGTGCAGACCTCTCCTGCCGCCCGCTGCTCCCCTCAGCAGTGTACTTGGTCAATCTGCCTGTTCTGCTCCCCGCTCTGGCTCTGGTGAATCCTCTCACCCTCCCGCGCTTCTGACTGTACCCAGTGCTTGTAAATAAATAAATCTTTAAAAAAAAAAGAGCACTCTTAAGGTCACATGCAGCAGCTGAGTCTCAAATTGTTGTCAATATTCCTGGAGTCTCCAGAGCAAGTTCGAAACCCCACTTCCGTTGGCTCCTTTTTACACCTTGTCCTTGGTCCTTAAGCCGGACCCCCCCCATTCTCCTCTACCTCTTTCTTTTTGGCTGATGATTTTGCCTTAGACTTCCCTGAAATTGGAGAAGATGACACAGAACATGCCTCTCCCCCCTGCTCCTTGGGAAACATCCCACTCTCCTGCTCCCCAGCCCCCAAGACTCGTCTGTCTTCGGGGAGACAGTGTCCTGTGGGTAGTCCCCCTCCCGAGTCACGCCCTTCCTCGCGCTTCCCCTCTAGTCGTGATCATGTTGTAGCACCAGCTGCCTCCGCCAAGTCTTACCTGAACTCCACTCCCTCCTGCCATGTCTTACTTTTCACTTGCTCTTTAGCCCCCAGGCCCTTCCCAAGGCATGTCGGATGCCGGCAAGCGCGTCAGCCCCTTCTGTTTCTTGTCTTCTGCCACCATTTACCAGCACCTCGCGCTGTTTCTCTTCCCTCCTGTAGGGGCAGGAAGACCACAGTGCAGGTTTTCTGATCCAGCAGACCGGGAAAAGGAGGAGTCCTGAAACCCTCAGTGGGTTTTGCAGGCTTTTATTGGGATTTACAAGGTACACAGCAGGCAGGGGTGCTGGGGGGCTGGCAGGCCTCCCAGCCCCCAGCAAGTCTTCACTCTTCCTGAGCCCTCCGGCGTTCTCTGGCGTTCTCTCTGCTTCTCTCCGCTTCTGTTTGTTCTTGGCTTCTGCTGGCGTCCCTGTGATGCTGCCCTTATAAACTCAGTCTCTAGCCCAGGTGTACCCACTCCAGGTGCCCGCCCTCAGGCATGCATTCAGGACCACAGGGTTCCCTCATCTACCCGAATGGAGGGAGGGCAGAAAAGCCTGATACTTTTTCCTTGCCCTACCCCTCCTTTTGAAGCCCTTTTCTTGGCGTCTGTATTTTCTCCCCTGCTCGGTCCTTTCTACTCAACTGCCTTTTCTGACTTGATTCTGACCACATTCTAATGACTGGGGTTCCTGGTGGCTTGGCGCTGAGTTTTCTTTATCTTCTCTTCCCATGACATTCCCATGGCTTTAAAAACCATCTATATGCTAATAACTCCCCAATTTATACCTCTTGCTTGAGTCTCCCAGAGCTCTTTCCTCATTTATCCAGATTACTCACTTGACACTTCTCTACGGGAAGGTTTCTCAAACACCTCAAACTTAATATGTTCAAGACTAAACTCTTGCTTTTTCCCATGGGGACCTATTTCTCCACGAATCTCCTGTATCTCAGTAAATGACACCTCATTCTACCAAACTGCTGAAATACAGAAGCCCTGATTAAGTTTTTATTCTGTCCCCTCTAGGCTCCCACATCCAGCCCATCCACCAAATGCTCTGTTCACTCTCTCCCGCTTGCAGCACGGTGATAGCTCTTGTGTTGGTACCTTGGTTTCTCTTGCTACCCACTAATGTAGCAGTCAGGTTCACCTAATTAACACATAGCCAGGATCCCTTTGGTTCCCTGCAAAAAGCCCTTCATTACCCTTACATTGCACTTGAACAGTGATTTAAATCATTACGCTTGGCCTACATGGTCACGCATGGCCCTGCCTTGTCTGCTCTTCAGCCTCTGCCTGTGGTCACTGCAGCCTAATCTTCTGATTTGATTTGTGGAACAAACCAGGCGTGGGTACCTTGTTCATTGCCATTTTGGGATGTTCTTTTCTCCTGTCTCCCCACAGCTGGGTTCTTTCTCCCCCAATTCCCAGCTACAGATCACCAGTAGTTCACGTCTCCGATCTCTCTTTCTAGGTGGGATACCCTGTTCTTGGCCATAGCATCATTTTTGTGTCCTGAATTCCACGTGTTATCGTTAATTAGTATATTTGCATCTACATTATCTGTGTCTTCCACTAGAGGCTAAGTTCTGACACCACACACCAGCTGCTGCTGAATACATATTAAGCATTAATAATTGCTAAATGAATGAATAATCTGTCAGTTTCCACAACAAATGAAATAATTCCAGACCTATGGAATATAACAAGAAAAGAAGTTGTCTGTTTTGTTAAGTAACTCCCAAATATGTGTTCCAACAGCTAACCAAGATTTCTCACATGAGTTTGCTCTGCCCGCAACAAAAACAGAATCACCTACTGGGTAGCTCTTATGCAGGTGCCTTCGCTTTATGAAACTGGAGCCAGGCACTCATGAGTTATAGACTTTTCTGTACATGGTTTTACGTCAATTAAAAAAATACACAAAAAAGAAAAGAAATGGGGGAAGATACCAAGAATTGCTGGCCCAGTTTTCTGTAATAAGGTCTTACCTTTTATAATCAGGAAGGCTGGTAACATTTTTTTTTTTTAAGAAAAAAGGAAATTGGGCCTCCCCGGTGGCGCAGCGGTTGAGCGCTGGGTTGCGAAGCTGCCTGCAGCCTCTGCAGCCGGTTCAATCCCCGGCTGCTCCCCGGCCACCGGAGGAGGGTCCCACATGGCGCGCAGACCTCTCCTGCCACTCGCTGCTCCCCTCAGCAGTGTCCTTCGGTCCTTCTGCCTGCTCTGCTCCCTGCTCTGGCTCTGGTGAATTCTCTCACCCTCCCGCGCTTCTGACTGTACCCAGTGCATGTATAAACCAAACAAACAAACAAATAATAAATAAATAAATAAGACATGCCTCTAGAAAATTAAAAAAAAAAAAAAGAAAAAAGGAAATCATCTCTGAATAACTGTTTAGAAAGAAAAGAATTATTCTAATCCTTATTTGTCCATTATATTCTTTTGTATCCCTTATTTTATTAGTTTTAGATGCTGTAACAAAATTGCCTAAATTCCACTTAGCTTGGGAGTGGTGAGAAATGGATAGTAGTGTTCAGACATTGGCCTGGCCATGATGTTTATACCTGGGAGAATTAGACATGGCTGTGCAATTTGTTTTCCCATGTGCATTTTCCCTATTAAATTTTTGAGTTGGACTGTTTCACACGACAGTACAGAATCTTAATAGAATCCCATCGGTAAGTGTGTCCCAAATAGTCAGAAAAGGGTAATTTTATTACTCTCTGAAGAGAGTAATTTATTTATTTCTATACCTTGGTTTACAGGCCTAGAAGGCAAGGAGAGGAGACTTGACACTACATACATGGGAGAATTTCTCGCCATGATTGGTCCTGCAAGATTTGCTTTCAGTTTTATTTCCAGAGACCAGCTAAGCGAGTATGCGTGAGGCGCCAGCAGAGCCCAGCCAATCCACGGCTGTCATGGCGCCCACCTGCTACCCGAGCCCGACTCCATCATTGCAGACATTCCACTTGTCTGTGTGATGCGGCGCTCACGCATGGTGTGCAGGGTGGGGTTGGTGTTCTTCAGGAAACTCTTGTAAGCCAGGTCTTAGGTCTCTTCCTAAGAACTTCGAGATGGTCTTCTGTTACCGCGTATGCACCAGGGCTTGATGCCTTCTGCTTATGAACGTGTGTGTTCTTAGATATGAAGGAAATGGACTCTGGAATCAATGCCCCTGGAATAGTTCCAATAGCGGATGCAGTTCTACCGCTCAGTAACGTTACCACGTAGAGGACATGCCCCTTCCTCCGAGCTGAGCCAGGGACTTCCATCCTCCCGGGGCAGTATTTAATCAGTGCAGAGATGGGATGCTTCTGCTCACTCCTCCTTCTCCCATCTGCATCCTCACTGCTCCCCATCTTGGGACAACTCTCGGGGGCATCTCCACATTGTCGTGAACAACAACAGCATTGTTGTTCCCCTCTGCAAGGGTGGCCAGATGTCGTGGGACTTACTTCCTTGGCCTGTCCTCCCCCTGACTCCCTATTCATTTCTCCCTTAGGAGAACACTTCCTAACTTCCTAATAAATCTCTGTTCCCTAAGGTCTGCTTTTAGGGACTCTAACCTAAAACAGGCTTGTTTTTACCTAGAGGCTGAACTTATTATGATGACGGTTCATGATTCTTTGACTTATTACTCTATATCGTCTATTGTGTAGTCCTTATCATATCCTTCATGCAACCTCCATTATTCGAATAGCCTTAACTGCACCCCCCCACCCCCATGGAAATCTTTATTTTCTACTTGTGAAGTTTCAGCTAACAGCTAAAACTGTTTCCCACCTCCATGGGAGACTAGACAAATGGCGAGGCACATCAAGTCTCATCATCCTCTGTGTAACTTTTTGTTTTATACAAACCCCTATTAAATATTTACATTATATTTGTATTAGTTCTGCCTTCACATCTAGACTCTTGCGTCCCCAGTGGCGGGCCTCAGGTTTTATTCATCTTTGCAAACGTGTGTGGAAACTGGTAGTTTGTATTTAAAGTTAAGTAAATAAATTCCTAATTATATGAGCACTCCAGTTTGCCCAGAGATAACGTGTTGAGAGCACATACATTTTATAACACTTGAAAAATAACCAATAGCAGGACTACCAATCTTCTGTCTACTTTTCCAGGCACACTTGATGAAAATCTCATGGAGATGATTTGATGAGAAATCTTTTATCTCAAAGGACAAAAAATCAGCCCCCTCTCGTCAAAGAGCCTCATTTTTACCTTTCCTAGTCAGCAGGAAGATGAGGGAAGTCGGAGGATTCACGAAATGCACCTGAGAGCTATTTACCAAATGCCAATTTTAAAATGTCAGATCATTTAACTTGAAATGATTGCCACATGAAATAGCCCATGAAACAGCTCTTGGTCCCGCTAAAATTTTGAGTCATTATTAACCTTGTTTGTAAAGAAGTTTTCACCTGTGTTCATTAATTGCTAAAGCTCACTTTGTTTTCCAATTAAAATATCTTTTAATTTAAATAGGAAGGATAGCCAGCACTGTAAAAGAAATGCACCACTGTCACGGTCTGTCTCCATGCATTGCGTTAGAATCCACCTAACTGGTATTTACCAAAAAATGAACCATTATTTGAATGTCCGTGATTTCTAGAGCTGGGGATGGATGATGTGCTTACCTAGGGGGATTCATGTTCCAGCCTCCAGACTTAAGGCTGACCTCTGGGTGGATGCTGAGCTGTGATTTCCCCTCGGGGCATACAGGCAGAGACCTCAACTCTGCATTCATATTGTTGTGAGTGTTACAAAGCAGCCATCAGAGGTAGCAGGGCTGCCGCCCGCCCAGAAGGGAGGTTGACGATGGTCCCTCTGTGTGAGCTGTGACTGGGCCTGTTCATGACTGTGACTTTGGGGGTGCCTATTGATTTTTGGGGGCTTCATTTACCCTTTGTGTTAAATAGGGTAAAACTCTCTGCCTATTTCAGTCATCGAGCTTTTGTAAATATCCAACTAGGCAATAGTTCTGAACGCCCCAGTGTCGAGATCCCTGATACAGTTGGCTGCGATAGGAGACAGATTTTAGTAAACTCTGCAGCTGCCAGCGTAACTGATTGTTACATGCCACATAGATTATAAACATGGGGGTGTCGTTTTTTTTGGTAATTGCTTTGTTCCTTTGGCTGTGCTAGCTTTTGGGTAAAGGGTGGGGGAATCTGTAACGATGCACACGAGGAACATAACAGCAAGACTCACCGAGCCAGAATGTGCCTGCTGGCTCTGCAGCATCTGGGCCGGTGCCCTGTATCCGCTGGACATTAGGATGGGCATGTGTTTGCGCTTGTCATCCGGAGACTCCCAGGGCTCAGGTCAGTGATGAGCAGCAAGCCCCTTGGTAAAAACAAGTGGAAAACATTCCATCATTAACGCAATGAAATAGTACTCATGTGATAAGGCCTATGAATATGCAAACATGGGCTTGTGAGCAGAAAGTCAGAGTCCAGGGAAGGGTGGGGTTTCCCAGCCAGGACCTTGGTTATCGATTTATTGTTTCCTTGTTTTTGATTTTACCTGGCACGGACATCCACACTGTTTTAATCAGGGATGTATTTGGCTCCTGTGTCATGACCAAGGACATCACCTTAATGTGAGAAAAAATGAGTTTTAAATCTCTATATTTCCTTGGTCTAATTATTCAGTCAAAATTGTGTATACTTCTGGGCCTCCCCTGGAGGCACAGGCGGTTGAGCGCCACGCTGTGAACCTGCCCACAGCCTCTGCAGCGCCGGTTTGGTCCCTGGACGCTGGTGAGGGTCCCACATGACGCGCAGACCTCTCCTGTCGCCCACTGCTCCCCTCAGCCGTGCATTTAAGTCAGTCTGCCTGTTCTGCTCCCTGCTCTGTCTCTGGTGAATCCTCTCACCCTCCCGCACATCTGGCCTGTACCCCGGTTCTTGTGTAAATAAATAAATAAATCTTTAAGAAAAAATTGTATATACTTCTACCCAGTAATTGTTACTGGCTTAGTTTTATCCTATTAAGCTTTAAAAAAAAGAATAACTGAGAATAACTGCTGTTGCTTATATGCTGTGGAAGGTATTTATCCTGATGAATGGGTAATATAGTGCCTTAAATTCCATCCATTTAAACTTTTAATACTAACCTGCACTGACTCATCTCCCATACACCCTAAGTTCTTCAGTTTTCAAGCATAGTATTCATTTGCTAGTCTCTCTTCTACTCTGTTCTCCCAGTTACTGATTCTGAGGGGAAAATTGTAGGTTTCCTTTATGAATTTTTCCTCGGGTAGGTTGTACGTATCAAACATGTTCAAAAAGTTGAAGAGAACAAAATGATACGATCTGCGATTAATTCAAAGTTAATTATTTTGGCGTCACCTGGCACTAATTACCTTCCCTGTACATTTGAGAAATAGACGTGATTATGTTTTCCAGATGATCTGTACTTGAATGTCATAAGTGTGATTATAAGCTGAAAGATTTCCTCATCTATAAGACAGGGATTAACGCACTGCTCCGAGAACACACTAGAAACACAAGCAGTGGTGGGCATGTGGGCAGAGCCGAGGTCACTCGGGCGATGGATCAGTCGAGCCCCTGCAGACCACAGTCCCTTAGGTTGGCCTTTTTGGGAAACAAAGCGACTCTGACGCTCTCGGTCCTGGGAAGTCAACACCAAAGTCTCAATAGGTGTTTCTTCTAGATGCCCGCACCTGGCGTTGGCCCAGGACAGTCCGATGTGGGCGTGAGTTGCTGCCAGCACCAGGGAAAATGCATTGCGAGCATATTAAAAGTGAGAAGATGAGAAAGAAAAATGTAAGACCTCTGATCAGACAAGGAGGACTCATAACACAGAGCTGGGTGCGATTTTCATACCTGCAACTTGGCTTCTGTGGTGGTAGAATGGTGTGTGACTTCAAGCGAAGTTTTTCTATTATTCCATCATGCCATCTAATTAAAGTAACTTTTATTGTCAGTCAAGTCACAGGACATCCACCCTCTCCCTGCTGCCTCTTTCAAATAAATTAGAATCATCTCAATTCTAGGCTGCTGGCATTTCTGACTTCCTGCATGGCAGGGTTTGTCTGTGCGGGAGCGCGAGGCAGGTGATACTCAGTGCAGGACCTTAGCTGGCGTCTCTTTGCCCTGTGGGCGTGTTCCCTCACGAGTGTCTTTGCTCACAAGGATTTGAATCGGTGACATGTTGCCTGACTCAGACGCACCTGCTCGTTGCTGAATACAACCAATGCTTTCCCTGGACAATTACTTCTCAACATTTTTGCCCATGCTTCATGTAAAGACCTAGACGTTATTCCTCATTTACAGATGATACACATCTGGGAAAGGAACCCACACAAGAGCACAAAAGTTAAATAATCGTGAGAAGCCGGAACTATAAGGAGAAACTAAAATCATACTTGTTGGACATGAAATTAAAGATTTGATATGAACTTTAGAAAACTTGATACTGTACAAGATCGAAGGCGACCTCCTGGGCAAGAGTTAATGGACAGTCTATGACCCTGGACTGACCGAGCTCAGCGTGGCCAACAGCGTGCAGTGGAGTGTATGAGGGTGTCGGGTCGGGTTAGCTGAGGCCCGAGGTCTAGCAGTTGCAAGGACCACACGGTGGTCTTGTCCTCTGCCTGCTAGTGGGCGCTGGCCCTTGAAGAGGGGAGAAACCTGGGGCAGAACTTAGAAGAACAGGGCCCACCGGGCTTTGGGGCTGGGCTGGCGGAAGATAGTCGCTCGGGAACATGCAGAGCAGGACTTAGGGAGGGGCGGAGGAGGGAAGGGGCCGTCTGAGCAGTTGCTCTGTTGGGTGGGACTTGAGAAGGGAAGAGTTGTCTGCTGATGTGACCGCATCCCCGAGACCCCAAGGTCAGCCCGGAGGGCTGATGGGAAAGACGGCTTCCCGACCATCGTGGGGGGTCATCTTGAGCTCTTTGCTCAGAGCGTCAGTCTGATCATCTGTGGGGTCCTGGGCCTCTGCTCTCCCAGCACACAGGGATGCTGCAGTTTCCCCGGAAACTGGAACTGGTGATGGGAAGGACTTTGGCGAGTGGAAAATCTTAGTTTGCAAAAGACAGGATCAGGGTCACTCCCTGACACTTTGAGTCCCTGTCACTGGGATGGGGTGTCACCTGACTTAGCATTGCCCCAAAGGAGCCTGGCACAAGCGGGAGCCAGGGGTGCTCTGTGCCCAGCCAAGAGCACCGAGATGACTGCCAGGGCTCACCCTCAAGTCTCCGGAAGGAATTATGATCCAGGCCTCAGCTGTCTGCCACCACAGCACGTTCCGTCTCCCATTTCTTTCTTTTTTTAAAAAGATTTATTTACGCGTACAAGAGCTGGGATGCAGGCCAGAGGTGTAGGGGGGTGAGAAGATTTACCAGAGACAGAGTGGGGAGCAGAACAGGCAGATCTACTGAAATCCACTGCTGAGGGGAGCAGCGGGGACACAGGAGAGGTCTGCTGCACCATGTGGGTAGCTCCCTGGCTGGGGATCGAATTTGTGCTGCAGTGGCCGTGGACAACTTCACAGTTGTATCTTAACCCCTTGTGCCACCAGGGAGGCCCTGTCTCCCATTTCTGAGGTTCCATCTCCCACCCGAGGAGGGTGCCAGGGCTCAGGCATGGCTGGTGACCCGCTGGCGAGGGACATGTAATGTCAACTCCCTGCAGAAGGGGCTCCCTGCACGGTGGGGCGACTTGTGACAGACACGTGGGTAGAAGCAGCCAGAATGTCTATGGCCTTTTCTCCCAGGTTTAACTGTATCGATTCAGTTGCTTGATTCTGTATGTTAGTATGTGATTGGCTGTTAAGTCCCTGGTTAATTGATTTTTGTCCTTTAGAAATTTTTATGCACCTTCATTGTAGATAATATTTACAGAGATAAATAAAAGACTCTGTTTATTTTCATTTGTATATTTAGTTCCGTCTCATTTAAAGTAAACTGTTACGTGATCAGCGTGGGGAAACTGGATTTGACTTCATATTATTTGAACTTTCGGCACGTCTGCCGGGACTGTATACTGGCTGCCTATGTTATTGGGGTGTTAGTGAACGTCGATGTTGTCCTAGAATTTATGTAAATCTGCCACAATTTTTTTGGGGGGAAACAGTACTTTAACTAGGTCAGAAATTGTGATAGCGTTTCTTCTGTTGTGATTTTAATCTACATCTCGTGTGTGAGTGTGTGTGTGTGTGTGTGTGTGTGCGTGCACCCGCGCCCCTTTTCTCTCACTGTTTACCCTGGAAGCTCACTGATCACTGCTGAAAACAGCATAGCTGCAAAACTCAGCGTCAGCAGCCGGCATTTTCTCCCCGAGATGTTGCGAGGGCTTTCTTCTGTTATTGGAGGAATGTGAGAATCTAGTTCACGAGCAATTAAGCTGTGATTGAAGCAGTCTGGATTTTTTCCGCAAGTCTGATGCTTAATGTGTCTCCAAGAGTCTTCTGAAAGCTGACTCTGGAACAAAGGAAATGCATCCCTGTTAAACAGGTATCCTGTGGCGTAAATCCTCAAGTGGAGGCTACTGAGCTCTAAATATTTTTTTTTTTCTTTAGACAAATAAGCCAGAGGTGCAGTAGGAGGAGTGAACTGACTAGAAGAATGCAAAACTAAAATCAATCTTGGTAAGGAAAAATGGGAGGCAAATTGTCACGTCCGTGCCATGAAATTATGAATTATAGTCCAGTTTCCCCAAATACCAAATTACCCGCGTGTCTAAGTTTGTAGATGAGAATTAGAGAATCCTAATTTCCTGGTGAGGAATGTTTTCCCCCAGAAATAAAGGAACGAATGCTATTTTTAAAATTCACTATCTGTCCGTTCTTGTTAATAAAAACATCCCTTACCTACACAAAGACTCGATAGAAATACATTTTGCAGCTCTGGCCAAAGCCGCACTTGTAAGTAATTGGCCATTGCATTAATACGTCCCCAGGTTTCTGTTTCACTGATGCTCCCGTTTAGAATTAAGCCGATCTGTCTTCATATTTCCTCCGCGGCCCCATGGTAATTGACCTGGCAGCGCGCCCTGCTGCAGCGCCGAGATGGCTTGGAGAGGCCGCCTGCCTCTCTCATTTGACTGACAGGACAAGCCCTGTTTTACAATCACTGTCATGTGCTTTTTATCAGTAAATAACACCCATGTTACCAGGCATGTTTGCTGCAATAGACAGCTCTGTCTTTGGCATGTGCCTGCTCCCTGGCAGAGCAAAACTCTGAAAACAAGCAGGGTTTCCTCTGCGTGTGAAGGTCCTCCCCGCTGAGGACCCTGCCGGCTGACTGCAAGGCGGGCAGGGTGTGCTGGGCTCTTCGCAAGAGAGCCGTGTACACACGCCAAAGGTCAGCCGATCGCAAGTCTAAATAGGCCGGCTTTCCACACCTTGTCATTTCCTCCTCGGCGCGCTCTAGACTCAGCATTTTTAGCTGCAATCAACTAACTCAGAAGCATGAGCTCAGTCTGGGAAGCATGACTGCTGGTTGAATCTCCTGCCCACACAGCACCCCACACCCTGTGCCCCGTTTTCATGAGATGTGATTTTAGTGTCATGTACAGAGATGGTTTTTCAGTCGTCATGGCCTTGAGCGTTTAGATAACTCTGGCTTTGATTTTTTTTTTTTTTTAAATGATACTTTGCTTGCGTTCTGGACTGTTACGGTGGAATGTGCTGTTGGTGAAGACGACAGCGTTGCTATCCATACTGTCGCGGCAGGAAGGGACAGTGCGGGGTCTCCGTGATTCGAGCAGACGGGCAAGGGAGGAGAGCTGGAGCTCTCGGCAGCTCTTTGCAGGCTTTTAGTGGGATTTCCCAGGTTCACGGCAGGCAGGGGTGCCGGGGGGCTGGGAGGCTGCCAGGCAAGTCTTCACTCTCTCTGGGCTCTCTGACGTTCTCTCGTGGCCTTTGCTTCTCTTCTTTCGCTCTTTCTCTTTCGCTCTCCTTCTGGTGGTCTGTTTTGCTCTTTCGTTCTGCTGTTCTACTCTCTGTGCTCTGCTGGCATGCCCTTGACGCTGCCCTTCTAAGCCCAGTCTCAGCCCAGATGTATGCCATCTACATATGCCCACACCCTACTCCAGGTGCCGCCATCAGGCATGCATTCAGGACCGCAAGGCTCCATCATCAATCCTAATGGCAGGAGGGCAGAAAAGCCTGATACTTTTTACCTTACCCTACACATACCTAAAGAATACTGCAGTAGCTGCCCCCTGGAAGTTTGGGGGAAATGTATATTAAAAAAAAATATGCACAGGGCCTCCCTGGTGGCGCAAGGGGTTAAGCACCACACTGTGAAGCTATCCGCAGCCTCTGCAGCACAAGTTTGATCCCCAGCCAGCCAGGGAGCAACCCACATGGCAACCCACATGGCACTCTGTCTCTGATGAATCCTCTCACCCCCCGCATCTCTGGCCTGTACCCCAGGTCTTGTATGCACAAAATAAATAAATAAATCTTAAACAAAAATAAAAATTTAAAAAAAGTCTGCACAGAGGCATGCATAACCAAGACGTAAAGGCAAGCGCCCTCATGAACCGTGGTTTCTCCTGGGATGTACGTTTTCCCCATCGATGTGAAATCATCACAAAGAGGCTAGGCAAGGTCATGGGAAACAAAAGGCAGACACAGAGATGGCAGTTTCTGGTGGGGGAAAGAGGAAATAGGAACCCCCAGGGCATCTCAGGAGACTGCCATAGAAATGGGGCGTGGTCATCTATTTCAGACCTTCCGTCTTATTCCAGGAAGGGCTCTGTGAGACTGGAGTATGGGGCCCCAGAAAAGGGACATCGAGGAAGAGCTGCAAACATAGGGAGACCCTTGAGCTAGGGCCGCCTTCAGCAACCAAGGGGTGTGAACGCGAGCAGACAGCACCGCTAGCAGGCCCACCGCACTGCGGCCTTGAAGTTGGTGAAGGGTCAAGACCAGCCTGTAGGTGAGGGCACCTATGGAGGAAGAAGCGGCAGATGCATGGTCACGGAGATAACCTGATATCCGTGCTCCCCCACCGGTCGGAGAACAGGCCGTGTGCTGACATCTATAGGACGCCGGGGTTTACTGAGTGAGGGGCTGGCGAGAGGTCAGACTGTGTCTGGAAGCCTCTGTGAAGTATGGAACCGGAGACAGGCGAGCGGGATGCCAGAGAAATGTGCACGCATTGATTGACTTCCATGTGTCAGGTATTTTGCTATTTAATAGTTTTAAAAGCTCCCCAGGTGGAGCTAATGTGCAGCCAGGGCTAGAACTGCTATAACCCAATCCTTCAGTCTAATTAGTGCAGGCAATTACTGTTGGAAGCTGAGTGCCTCAAACTTTTTTCAGGGTACTCTGAGAATCGTTTCAAAGAAATATTTTTAGAAACTGTAACTATTGACTATAACTAATAGAAGATTCTACTAGAACAACAGCCTGCAATTTTCATGGGTTAGCATATTTTTTTAAACTTTGTATAAGCGATAGTGACATAGATGCATATATCATGTATGGTCTAAAGACATGCATATATGCACATGTATATTGAGTTGTAGGGTAAGGAAAAATGTCAGGCTCTTCTGCCCTCCCGCCATCAGGATAGATGATGGATCCTTGAGGTCCTGAGCGCATGCCTGATGGCGGCACCTGGAGTGGGGTGTGGGCCTAGGTAGATGGGATTCACCTGGGCTGAGATTGGGCTTTTAAGGTTGGCGTCACGGGGACGTCAGCAGAAGCCAAAGAGAAGCCGAGAGAGAAGCAAAGAAGCAGAAGCAGAGAAGGCCAGAGAGCCCAGAGAGAGTGCAGATTTGCTGGTGGCTGGGAGGCCTGCCAGCCTCCCGGCCCCCCAGCACCCCTGCCTACCGTGTAGCTGGTAATCCCAATAAAAGCCTGCAAAACCACTGAGGATTCTGACTCTTCCTTCACCCGGTCTGCATGGGATCAGAAAACCTGCCCTGTGCTCGTTCCTGACTTTACATGAGTGTACAGATATGTCTGTAAAATGTCTGTCTGTGTACTGTGTAGAACTTGGAGAAAAATGAATCAAAAGAGTTTTGCACATTGTGTTACAGTATAGATTCTTCTGCAGCGACTTGGTGCTGCTGTCATTGAATCTTGGTTTCAAAAAGGAGTCATTTCCCCCTGTAATTCTTGCAGTTCTTTAAAAGTGACACTCATTCAGACGTTGCAGGTGCCTTCGAGGTGGGTCATAGGGCATAGCCAGTGTCTTCTACTGCAGGGGAAGATTTCTGGCATTGCTTTAAATAATGTTGTGACTTTTGTTAGAATTCGTTAACATTTTGCTGCCAAAAATGTGCTTTTTATATGTCAGAGTTAAAGTTTTAGAAGCATAAGTCATATTTCAATTAATTTCGAATCACCTTGATCATCTAAATCTTACCCGTCCCGAGGGCTGCGGTACAATCCTCAGACTTCCAGGGCTGGCTGTTCCGAAGTTCCCTCTGATTGTTAGGGAACAAGGCAAGCTGAGAACTCACCCTGAATTCTGCCGGGTCAGTCGTGAGCTTCCCTCTCGCTGAAACTCACCGCTGGCAGGAATATGCCTGGCAGAGCTTGGGGGCACAGGGTGAGTGGGGGGCGGGGCCAGGCAGGCAACCCCGGATTCGGGTGGGAAAGGTGCATCACCTGAAGGAGAGGAAGCAACGCTTCACCTTTTATCCTAAGTTCCAGCTATTGTCTTCGGTAAACAACAGAACACAAACAAAAAGGTTGCCTCGGTTCATAACTCAGGGTTAAAATTTAGACGAGGTTCTCAGAGGAACCGGAAGGCCGGGTGGACGTGTGCGCTGGGCTGGGTGAGATCCCCACAGTCACAGAGAAAGGGCTGGCATCCCTTTTGCTGGGATCCTGAGAGTAGAAAATGACTCTTTGTCTGTCTGTCCATTTTATGCATCTAGACACTCCGAACCTGCTGACGGAAGGCGTGTTTGTGAAAGTGGCCGATGTCAGGGCTTCAGGAAAGGGTGTGGCCCGAGGCTCCTGCAGCCACTTTCTCCGCGTGTGGAAGCCCCTGCTCTCTGCTTGGCTCCGGTGGCGGGGAGGTTGCTGGGGAGCGGTCTCTCCCCGTCTCTGACAGGTGCCGTAGCTCCTTGGTCTGTCTTGCCGCGTCCCCCGCTATCAACAAGACACTTAACTGTGGCCGCAGAGAGTGATTTTCAACACTTCAGGCCAGTAGGCTCTAGCTCTGTGCCAGATTTTGTATTGGATGCCGGAGTGCTAGAGAAACACTGTTGTGAATATGGATTATTGTGTATGACGAGGAGAAAGTGGAGTTATTGGATTAGTGTGCACATACATGTGTATTGCCTGTATCTGTACACCTATAGCTCTATCTACCTAGGATAGGATTAGAGAAACAACTTTACCCTGCACAAGGTCTAGGTCATCATATGTGTGCCCTCACCCCCTCTATTTATATATACATATATATATATGTATAAATAATATGAAAACACAGTGACATGCATGGATGTATGTTTGAGAAGCATGCACTAGGGGACTTTTACCCAAATTCTTAAACATAGTAGCTTCATGTAGGATCTGAGTAACTGAAAGGAAAGTTCCCTGAAACACAGAGCGAGGACGTGGTTCAAGGCGGGCTCCAGGGTGGACATGAGTCTGCACCCCGAGCACAGGTGCGCCCTCTGGAAGGGTGGAATGGCTGCTTTCCTTGGGGGCAGAGAGGCTGACCTCATGGTCACTGGGACTGTGGGAGCAAAGCTGCCTCAGACTCGCACAGAGCGGAGCAAGGCAACCTCTGCTGTCCTTGCCTAGAAGGATCTAGAAGCCCTGCCCTGGCGCAGGTCTGCTGGAAAGGGAGGGCTGTGATCTGACCACCCACCGCATCCTCACCTACAAAGGTGTCCCTGCCGGAGGGTCCTGGGAGGGTCCATGGAGACGAGGACCACCAGCCTAGCAGGGTGGAGAGATTTTCCATCAAGAAGGAGCTGGCAGGGGCGTCTCTACTTCCCAGCAGGGAGGCATGGACGGGCAGGACGCCGGCCCTTGGGCACATGATGTGACCAGTCCCCACTGGCCCTGAGGGGTGTCCGAGCAGTAGACAGAGCGGAGCCGGCGCGAACCTGTTATGCTTTTGAGTGCAGTTGTCCAAGGCAAGAAATGGCGTGCATTTAATAAATGTGTACCTGTAATAAAAAGAGACCAGTTGTTCTGGCTCATTCAATTATGCTCTACCCCCCACATGGAAAATATCTTCAGTAAGTGAATACTGAGTAAGGACTGTGCAAACCATGAAATCAAATAAATTTGAAGGCGTGGATCTCATCAAGAAGATGAAGCTGGTAATCAAGTGCTTCTTTGCAAGGCAAACGTGACACCTTGTAAAAGAATCACCATCAGAGAGGGCCCGTTTGGGATGTTTCAGGAAGGAAAGAAAGAAGATTTCTCAGTGGACTGGTGAGAGGATGTGGCAGGTGGAGTCCTGAGAACTGGAGGTCCTGGCAGGAACAGGGTTTGGAAATGCAAAGACACAAAGTGTTTGCAGAAAACAAGAATCCCGGTGGGCCGGTGCCTCGCTGTTGGGGAGTGAAGAAATGTGCCTTTTGTTCAATAAGTATCTCAGGCCTTCTGGGTTTATTTGGGTCTGCCTACCCCAAACGTGCAAAGATTGGGGCCGATGTCCGATCCCCTCAGGGGTTGGGGATGTGGATCCCCCAGAGAGCGTGCCCTGGACCGCTCTGGCGTCCTGTCTCTGAAACCCTCTTCTGCAGCCCCTGCTGGCTCCGCTGATTGGCTTTCCAGTTACTCTGGCTGATTTAATTATTCTCTACCCCTCAAATGTAAAATTCCGGCTCTACTCAAGATCTCTGTCGATTGTTGCTGCTTCTTAACAACAGCGCTCGATCCACGTGTGGATTTCATCCCTCATCCTCCTGCGTATTCATCAGCTTGTCAGCGGGCATCCAGCGGCCATCATGCCTGGTCTTCTTAAACCACAACAGCATGTTTTGTGCATCCTTCCCTCCCGCTGCCCAGCGAGGGGCCGGGAAGGGCCCAGAAACCCCGCGTGTCTCGTCCTGGAGACACAGATCAGCCCCGTTGCTCCCCACCACCCTTTCTGCAGGTTGGAAATGGCTCCTCGGAGAGACAGCATATTCATTAAGCTAGGAAGATGGAAAGCCAGGGTTTAAACCCACGCTATTTTGACTAAATCTTTCCAATGCATCACACCACGCCGTCGCAGATGGTCCACTAGTGCTTTTCTGTTGAAGGAGCGCATCTTGCGGGAAGGCAGGCTTCTGTGTTGAGTCAATGAATGACCGCATGAATGAACGCCTCCCTTGTAAAGTGCGTTTCCTTTAAAATGGATTCATCTAGAAAAAAATAGGACTGCGACTGGGTGACGCCCAAGTGTCCCCTCTGGAGGGACTGGCTCTCCGGGCTGCTGTTCACAATAATATGTGGTTGGCGTCGGCTCAGCTCATGTGGAGGCCGAAAGCCCCCAGGCTGCTCCCACGCTTGATCAACATGATAAACCTGCTGTGAGCAGGCCCCGCGACACACCCCTGGAGCCGGAAGGGGTGGTGGAGGCTGTCGGGGTTTGGGAACTGACATCGCCGAGACATTATTGCATCTTTTCTGCTTTGTTAAAGGAGACTTGGAAGGAGGACTTCCCGCCGTGCTGCTGGCACCCGCGGGGTGGGCGTCGGAGTGTACAGGGGCGGGGGAGGGAGGCCCTGTCCTCCAGGCTGCAGCAGAGGGATGCGGCTGTTTCCTTTGTTCTGTGTACAGAGCCCCACCCGGGGTTCTAATTCTGATACAGATAAATCTTTTTAAAATCCTGTTTGTGTTCGGAATCTAGATTTACGCTGACCTTTTGTGCGGAGGAGGAAGTGTATTACCTTTTAGCACGAGTGAGTGGCTCACAGCTCTTGTTAGCTCAGACCCAGTTAATCCATCCTGGCTGTGGGCGCCCAGCAGCCACGGTGGGGCAGGGCGGGGGACGCAGAAGGCCGCCCAGCCAGCTCCGGGTGGGACACCAAAGCTGAGAGGAAACCCGGGCCTGAAGGGCACCATAGCCCGCGGGCCCTGGAGCGCCTAATGCAGTGCGTTAGGAGACGTGTGAGTTCCTGGCGGCCGACTTGCCTCTGCAGGACGGCAGAGCTGTGCTGGGTCGCTGGTGAGCTAATTGTGTTTCCAATACTCTCGGTAAAGGTGCTTGTGGAGAGCTGGGGGCTGTCCCCATGTCTATCGATAAACAGCTCCCAGGGGCCTGGCGACAGGTGGAATTTACCCCAGAGCGGTTCAGCTGAGGGCCACAGGAACCATATTATCTGGAGAAAGAAAGTTGGGGGATTAATAAAATTTATTATTTAAAAAAAAAAGAAAAAGAAAAAAGAAAAAAGAAAGTTGGGGTGATAGGCCTCAATGAAAACCCACTTGGGGGAACATCTCCACTGGGTGAATCAGGGGATATTATTTTCATTGTGGGCCAAGACAGAGGAGTGGCTGATGCTGAGAAGTGCTGCTTGTCTGGATGTAAATAGTAACTGTTGGGCACAGCATGGTCAGAAGGCAGACTGAGGAAGCATTTATTTTTGCCCCACAAATTCCAGGTGCGGTGCCAGACAGAAAGTCAGTAGCCTTACAGCTTTTCAATGTCCTTTTGTGTTTGCTTTTGACACTGTCCACTTTCAAATGCCCACTGCTACCTCTTGCATCATTTTTGCATATTTATTTTTACTTAACTGTGAGGATGTCTGTGGTCTTTGAGTATGGACTACGTACTCCATGAACAGTACTCCTAACAGCCGTGATCTCTGCCTGCCTCTCAAGGCCTCCTCTGTTTTCTCACCGCCGCCCCATGGGGGCCACCTGGCCGGGAAGCAGCTGCCTGCATTTCACAGGAGGAAACTGAGCTGGAGGTTGAAATGCTCACCCAGGGACAGGATCGGTAAATGGCACCCCCAGACTTTGCCTGGAGCTCGGACTCCACACGCTCTGCCTTCCGGACCCACCGCTCTGGGCCATCCGTGCCCTTCAGCGTGACCTTGGCCGCGGTTCCTTGGGCTTCCTGGTCTGTCTTCCAGGCTGACCTGAGGGTGGAGCTGCCGACGGGGGTTTCCCCAGCCTGGCCACAGCTCTGTCTCCACCCCACACCTCCATCTTCACCCCCGCAGCCCCCCAGCACCTACGTCTTCTAGCTGCCGTCTTCCAGCTTGATGTTTGGGCCTCAGTCTGACCATTTTAAGAAACTCATAGGATGGTTGAAAACTAGTGGCCATTCCAGTATACCATCTTCATGATTTTCCTTTTCAGTGTCCTTCCTCTGCTTTTCAGGGTGGGGGTGGAGAATGTGGAGGAGAAAAGGACAGCATTTAGAATATAGATCCGCGCTTTCCTAGTTCTTTTTTTTTTTAAAGATTTATTTATTTATTTATTTATACAAGCACTGGGTACAGTCAGAGGCGCGGGAGGGTGAGAGAATTCACCAGAGCCAGAGCGGGGAGCAGAGCAGGCAGTAGGACCGAAGGACACTGCTGAGGGGAGCAGCGGGCGGCAGGAGGGGTCTGCGCGCCATGTGGGACCCTCACCGGCAGCGTGATGTGTCCATATTTTCCTTCCGATCAACTAACCTTATTTGCATTGGTTACAATGAAAGCGGTCAGTGTGAACGTGTGACTCAGAGGGAGTGCTGGTGTGACTTTCTCTAAGGTTACTTGACTGTCTATGATGCCGCCTTTTTGTATGAAAACTCCGAGTGGCTGAGAGGTTAAAATTAGTGAAGGTGCGTTTGCGTGAGGGAAAGTGTCCACGAGGGTTCGGTGGCAACATCACAGCCCCCATGATTTCCTTCTCCTATTTTTAAATATCTACACACACATATTAATAGATCACATCCCACTGGATGCTTTGTTGGATTGAGTCTTTGTGAGCTGATGGCACATTAGTTCATTGTTTGAAGGGATCAATTTGAATGTATCTCAATGAGGACACTGGTTTTACTTTTATGCGTAGAGTAGTTATTTTAGTGAATTGTTCATCTTAGAACTGATTTTAACGAAAGGATCCAGAAATACATGCAGATAGTTCTCGTTTAATAAATGCCAATTTCACCAAAGAATCAAAATTCACATTACAAGTGTGAAGTACTATTCCGTCAGGCCATTCTCTACATCTTTTGGTCATTATTTTGTGAAAAAGAAATCATCTAATCTACTTAATTGGATTTCCCTGCTTGTGAAAATGATTTTACACAGCTTCTAAGACTGAATTCTGCAAATATCGTGAACGTATGTTTACCGCTGTTGTGTGTTTCCCGTAACTGCTTCCTGCCTGACGATCCTTCCCCGGGCTGTGGGATGCGCAGTTATGTTTCATCTCATTTTAAAATTAGAAATAGTTCTCAGTATTGCTTTGAACGAAAGCTACAGCTCCCTCCTCCACCTCCCTCCTCCCTCCTGGAGCTCCACAGAATCGGGCCTCCCATAGATGGATGCCCCTGTCACCTGGATTGTGCAGGGTAAACCTTGTTCATTTGTATGGTGGGCTCTGCTTTTCAGCTGTTTCTTCTGCTCTGTTTCCACTCTGGGAAAAGCTCAAGCCCAGATTCAGGCCGTCCCCTGGTACTCCATGGGCTCCGCAGTTTCATTTCATGGTGTCAGACTCAGGGACTGACCAATCTCTCAATGTGCCGGAAAGGGCTCACCCAGGAATTATTAGTTATGTGCCATTCATCAGCAGGGTACATTTTGATGGGCTCTTTATTGCTTAAGTCAACAACATCTGAAAATCTAATCTTCTGTAAGTGTGTTTGCTGAGTGGTAGTTAATTCTCCAGCGCGGTCTCGCACCTCGTTTCCTCCTCTCGCCTCCAGACCTGTTACTCCTTTATGCACCTTTTCTTTTCTCCATCTGCATGTCCTTCAGTTGCCTCTGGGTTAGAATTTTATTGCTTCAGACCACGGGTGTCTACAAACCTGGGGTGTGTATGTTTTTGGTCCATGCTTGAGCCATCAGTTATATTCTGATTTTTTTAAACTTTTAATGATACCAAGTATTGTTTAGCTCTTATATCTCATTTTCAGTTGATTATTTTATCTTAACTCCCATAGTTTCTTTGTAATCTACATTGCATTTGTAAATGAATTAAAAATAGTGAATCGTGTTTTCTAATGTGGTAAACTCTTCTTGTGGCGGCCCATTTGATCATGCCATGGACCTTGTGGGGAAGAGTCATTCATTCATTTATTCTAGAGATTGTTTTCGAGGGGTTTCTGAAAAACATATTGATATGAACAAAGCTGACCAAAATCTTTGACTCCTGGAACTCGCATTCAAGGAAGGAAGGAGGAAAATAAACAGAGAAAGTGAGTTAATATATAATGCGTGAAGGCAAAGAAACAGCTGGGACTACATCAAATTAAAGAGCTTTTGTACAGCAAAAGAGACAGTAACCAAAACAAAGAGACACCCCACCAATTGGGAAAAAAGTTGCACACAACACTAATGATAAGCACTGGTCACAAAAATCTACAAAGAGCTGATGAGACTCAACAACAACAAAGTAAACAACCCAGTCTAAAAATGGGCAGAAGAGCTAAAAAGAAATTTCTTCAAGGAGGAAATGCAAATGGCCAACAGGCATATGAAAAAATTTCCAGCATCACTTGTAATCAGGGAAATGCAAATCAAAACTACAATGAGATACCATCTCACCCCAGTGAAGATGGCACATATTAAAAAATCTAGCTACAACAAATATTGGTGGGGATGTGGAAAAAGGAACTCTCCTGCTCTGGTGGTGGGAGTGCAAACTGGTCCAGCCACTGTGGAGAGCTGTGTGGAGATTCCTCAACCTGCTAAAGATGGAGCTTCCATAGGATCCAGCAATTCCACTCCCAGATACTTACCCAAAGGACACAGAATCATTAATTCAAAAGGGCACCTGCACCCCTATGTTTATAGCAGCACTATTTACAATAGCTAAGCTATGGGAATAACACAAATGCCCAAAGATAGATGCCTGGATCAAGAAGATGTGGTCCATATACACCATGGAATATTACTCAGCCATCAAAAAAGATAAACTCATGCCATTTGCAGCAACATGGATGGCGCTGGAAGGGATCATGCTCATTGAAATAAGCCAGAAAGAAAAAGAAAAATACCGGATGGTTTCACTCATAGCAGGAATCTAGAAATCCTAAATAAGGGACCAGGAAAAAGACTAATTATTAATGAAGTAAAAATCAAATCAACAAGCAACTACAAATCAGAGACACACTACGGGGGGGCGGGGGGAGGGAGTTGGATCAAAACAAGGGGGGTGGGAATTGTATGGGGACTGTAACCAAGATGAAAATGCATACATTGTGCAAAAAATGAAAAATGATGTTAAAAAATATATAAAAAATTTTAAAAATCATAAAAAAATTTAAAAAGTGATTAGCATAAAAATTATATAATGCATGTCTATAGTAAGTGCTAAGGAAGAACATAAAACAATAACACAAAATGGTAGATTGAAAAGTTGGGGGACAGGCGAGCTTGGTCTATTAGGTAAGGGGAGGCCCCGCTGCACAGGCCACGCTGGGAGACAGTCAGGCATTTCTGAGGGCAGAGCCTTTCCGGAAGGGCAAAGGCCATTTCCGGTTGCAGAGACCCTTGAGGCAGGACCCAGCCTGGGGCTGAGAAGCTGACAGTGAAGGGAGTGAGGGGCGCTAGCAGACACCGAGCCCAGAGGGACAGAGGGACAGAGCAGGGTGGCCGAGGGCCGCCTCGGGACATGTTCCCTGTAGGTGGCCAGGCCTCTGCGTGTGGCTCTGGCCTTCTGACACCGTTTCCATCCTTCTCTAAGTGCTGCCATTTTCTCATGTTTAGAGAAGTAAAGCACATTTCCGCCCCCCTGAATTCTTTGAGGAAAAGTCAGTTCTTTTCATTTTCACCGCCATTTTGAAGAGTGTTTTTTTCAAATTGAGAGGCCAGGACCGGTATCCGTCATAGGTGTTCTTGACATGAGCCCTATGACAACCTTGAGCTAGTTTAGAACACGTGAACTCCTTAAGGACTCACAATCCTTCATACATTGATTATACCTTTCACTTAAAGAGAATTGGCTCTAATAAAAATCTGGAAAGAAATTGTTGATGTACTATCAACAGAGGATTACAGCTTTAGGTGGCCCTCTCACCTCGGACGGGATAGTTAGCCCTGCTAAGCCTGCCCTGTATGTCTCCCAGCCCGGCGGTCTAGATGCTTGTGGGTGAGTTGAGTGCAGCTAAGACAATGCATCAATTGTTTTTGACTTTGAAAAAGTATCCACATGAAACTGAAAAGAGCAGTTCAGAGAGGGAAATTAGGGATGAATATGACCTAAAGTAAATGGCTCTTTTCTCAACCAAGGTCCAGGCATTGTTTTATGAAATTCACAGACTGATCTCACCATGATGGGTCACTTTACCCCCTGAAGGATTTCTAAACTGCTACCAACTTCAGAGTTATCAACAACCGGAAGGGATTCTAAGGTCACAAAATAAATGAAAGACAAACATACTTTCTCCCTACCCCTAGACTGTATTAGTCTGCAGTGATTCTTAAAAGTAAAACCCCAGATCCCTGTTAAGTATTAGTAGAAAAATCCGGTGCTTTACATGCTTATTTGTCTTTCATTCAATCCTTGAAAGAACTGCAGAGGAAGGCGCTGTTTTACAACTGCGGTGCAACTGCAGCTTAGAAAGGTGGAATCACTCCCTCCAGGTCACATGCCTACCTATAGGGCCAATGTTCTGGAATTTGCTTTGAAATGTAGCTGTTAGGGCCCCTTCTGCAAGGATACTATCTGTCCTCTTCCTTTTTCATATTCTTACACTTCGTACCTTTCCAGGTTTTTGATCCCATATACAAGTAGGTTGCAACACCCAGTGGATGGTCTTTATTTCTCAGTTTCTTTCATACTGTTACCTCTTGACATCATCTCCCACTGAGACCTGGTACTGCTAACATGTAATAGCTTTACGAGCCACTACCTTGTGCCCTGTTCCGTGGTCTCTCTGCCCCCTCCCACCATAGCCCGGAATTCCCACAACCTTGCCTGTAATTTCATCAAGTCACTCCTGATTGAGTCACTTCAGATCAACCACCTGAACACTCCTAGCACTCTGCCTACGTAGGTGACAATAAAATGGGGAGGAAGGGGCTGTTAAACCCTAGGGGTCCGCAGATTCTGAAGCTTGAGCAATGACAGATTTTTATTCTGGTGACAATAAACAGAAATGGAAGAGGAAGGAAAGTTGGGGAGAGAGAGAGATTAGGTTGGCGAGGTCAAGGCTAAGTGGAAGTCACCTTGTAGGCTGGATGACCCAGCTGAGGTGCCTTCCTTTGTTTTTACTATGAAATTATCATGATTTTTCGCTGACCAGGTGTCCTGGCTGGCAGTAGTATGGGAGAAAGCATCACGTACTATGCAGCAGGTGCGGCGTTCGGGGTATTTGTGGGGGAGCTCTGCAGAGCATGGGGGAAAGGCACTCACTGGGTCGTGAACCACCTACCCCATGTGTGTGTGTGGGGGGCAGTTGCTTTTAACCCCTTGGCTCTTGTATATGTCAACCTCCAACAGCCCAGCTAGCACCGATTGGGTCAAATGTCTTCCAGGGAAATTTACTTCCGTAATTAAAAAGCAGTTTAGCAAGACAAACAACGGTTAAATATTCTTTTAAATCTGCCTCTTCATGATGGTATAGACCAATGCCATTGCTTTATTTATTGTTGACAAATCTCAGTAAAATAAAATCATACTTGCTTGCACAAGCGCTAATATTCTAACACTAAATAATACTTACTCAAATAAACCTGTCTGGTTGCGGATAATAAGCATTACCTTGGGACTTCAAATAGAAAAGTTAAACATCTTCATAAGTAATCCCACTAATGTTCTTTATGAACTTATAACTTTATCACTCTATTTCACACATCTATGATTTGGAAAAAGTGAAGTCTGAGTCAAAATGAGATGTTAAGCTAAAATTCTGTTTGTGCTTACCTGCCTCTAGTATTTATAATCAATTTCCTTAACATTTCTTAATTTTTTACAACAGAAATGTAATTTTGAAAAAAGTTGAAACATATTTTACACTTCAGCCATGTTTTTTAAACTATTTGGTTGACAAATGCAATTATGCAATTAATATAAATATATGTAGTATACACATACATAGTATCCCTGTACTGTTAATATATGCAATTTCTATATGGCTCATTTGTGTGTGTGTAGATTAGAGGTTTTTTCCCCCAAGAAGCTGAATTTATAACATTATATGATCTGAGAAGTTATTAGATTACATTTAAGCCTTACTAATTTTCCTTTTAAAGATAAAAATGGTTATAATCAAGAAAATATACCTTCAAATTTTCGCAGTTTGAATAAGCCATGGTGAAATATTTAAGGTTATCCAAAGGGAGAAAAGTCCCCGTTAGTTTATAGGTCTTCCCTTTATAGACAATTAAATTTTAGTGCAGCTGTAACTTACATGGTTAGATTTCAACCATCCATCCCTTGCTCGACTAGGTAGAGTTTTCCCACTCAGGTTGGTGATTCTTTGTAAAGATTTCTTGGACTTACCGTTTTTGAAAATACGATGAATTGAATTATGTATTTTCCCTTTGTGAAATGAGTACAGATAGAAGTGGAAATATGAATAGAAGATGTAAGTGGTAGTGACAATTCTGATGGAAGTGACAGTCATGATGCAAAAATGAAATCAGTTTCATATTGAGATTATTATAGTGGCATTCATTAAACTCTCTTCTTAAATAGAACTGGATATCACAAGCAGAAAATCATAGTAATCCTGGATTTGCCCTAGATATCTCTGTATTAGTCTGCCGTGAATGTTTATATTCAAGCTGCAAACAGTAGTTTGCTAGGTATTCAGAAGTTAAGAGCAATTTAGATTAAGGATGTTTAAAGCTCATTTGTAAAATGCTGATACTATTTGAGCTGTTTTAAAAAAAGATTTGTTCAGCTAAAGTCCTTGGATCAGAATAAATCTGACACTCTTAATCTTCCTTTTTTACTAAGAGCCTTAGACGTTTTCTTTGCATTTAAAAATTCAAATGACAAAATTGAGTAATTTAGTAGAATTAGGCAGTAGAGAGCAAATGTGTGTCCAGGGGAAAAAAAAAATCCTCAATTATAATCGAGGAACATAGCGATTTTCAGACAGTGCACTCTATCCATTCTGTGTGTCTGGACAGAGCTTTTAAATGCATTACTTTATAGAAATATCTGGCAAGATAGAAAAGATATAAAAGTAGTTACTCAGAAAGCAGCTGTCTATTGAGAATAGATTTCGCACATGAAACAGTAGCAAGCGACCTAGCGAGTAGGTGTGGATGGGAGGAGTCCCAGGAACTGGTGGACAGAGCGGAGCGCGGGTGGTGGAAGAAATGCAGAAGAAGGGAGGGTCCCGAAGTGAACCTGGAGACTAAGTCAGTGCACGTCGTTTGTGTTTGCGTGTACATCCGTCATTTCTGTCTATGCGTCTCCAAAGCATTCATAATATGCTGTCACTTCATCTGAGCAGTCAGGATGGGGGGAGGGAGATGCACCCCACGGACACCGCCTGGGAAGACAAGAAGCGGACTGTTTCTCCATAACTGGCGTAAAGAGAAATATGCACGGGGTGGTACATTGTGGCCACCCAAGATGAAAATTCAGCAGGTGTGGGAGCCCCTGGCGTGACCCCATGGTCAGGAGTCATGAAATTGGATTGATTTTCCAGTGGCAGGGGGGAGAGGCCTGAGCTCATGTGCTCGAGCTACTTTTAAAATTTGAAAGTGCCACCGAGCCTTCATTCCCCAGGGCCACACTGGGACCTGTCACCTGGCTCCCACCAGCTCGCATTATTCTGTCCTGCAAATAAGCTACTTTGCAAATACCCTGCCCCTCTCATTTCAGGAGGGTTTATGTGTGCAGTAGCCAAAGCCCGTGTTATAAAGGCAGAATTTAGAACATCAGTTAACGTGTGTAATAATAGCCTGGTGAGGAGCTATGGCATGTGGAATATAAGTTCACGATGCAGACATAATTTAGTAATTGTTTGATTGCTCTTTGTGATGAACTGTTGTGAATTATTCAGGTAGGATGAGTGTGTTTGCTCATGTGCTAAATGGGTGTCTTTACATAGATAAGTTGGGAGACGCCTGGATAGACACTGATATTGCTATGTGGGTACCTAGCTGTATTTATCAGCTAGAGAGCCTAGAGTCAGAACAAAACCCACACTTCCATGCGGCAGTTACTATGGAAGAGAGAACAGCAGACTTTTTCTTATTTAAATGGGTTAGGTTACTGTGAAATAATTCTAAACAATCTGCACACGTGTGCCTACATGTACCTACAAATTTAGGCACACAAATATGGATACTTAATTTAAGCAGGAGAGCCAACACTAATGTTAGAGTTCCATTTTCTATATTTTATTAATAAAAATTCTCATAATTTTTATATAGTCAGGCTATTGCCTGATGTGCTCATGGAAGCAGCCTAGTACTTGTGTTAATGCATCTTCTCAACCTAAGGAATACTTTGTTTCTCTGAGACTGCATTAGAGCTCCCTGGCACATGAAAATATGTTTAAAAAACAACCAACCCCCAGTTTATGCAACTGCATAGACTCAGTTTCATCACTTTTACTGCTTGTATGCATTTATATCATCTAGTTAAATAAATAAATAGCCCTTTGAAATGACAACTTAGGAATCTGGTAAGATTTAGCTATTGCAAATGTTTTCTGTGATAGACAAATGTATTCCTAAATACAGCCTCTAATTTTAAAGCCAAAGCTATTATAAGTTAATTTAATAATCTGAATTAAGATTTAAACCATTTCCCAGATAGCATGAAATACTGCCCCTCCCCCCATCGGAGTCTAGTAAAATTATTCATTCATTCAATTATTTATTCAACTGCCAAACCCACCCAGGACCCCACAGCGGGTGCTGGCGGGGCTCGCTCTCCAGAGCTGGGAGAGTAGAAAATGATCTTATCAAGGAAGCAATGATCTAGTTCGTTGGTGCTCAGAGTGTGCTGCACATTGAAATTGTTTGGGGAATTAAAAAGATAGATTAATGCCTGGCTTCTACCCCCAGAGGTCCTCACATAATTGCTTTGGGCTGTAGCCTGGGCATTAGGATTTTAAAGCTCTCCGTAAGATTCCAGCATGCAGCAGCATTTGGGAGCCGCTGACGTAGCCAGGAATTAAAGTACAGGAATAAGGGCTCTTGAGACCTTCTCAGGACCCCCAGAGGAAGGGCCTCCTCGCCGTGGTTGGAGAGACAGTGGCTCACGTTCTCTCGCCGTCCCGCGCAGCCCTGGACTTGATCCTGCGTCTTGGTTGAAAACGAGCTTGGGGCAGTCACCTTAGCGTGGCTGGGCTGTAGTTTACTTTCTGGGGAAGTAGGAGTCTCTTTCAACACGGGGAGAGCAGCGTGCTCGGAACAGCGTGTTGGGTCCCGCCCACCACGGGGGCTCGAAAGAGAAGAAACCAGCCTGGAAACACCGCCTTCCCCTGCTTGCTGCGGTCTTTCATTTCGTCCACTTAAACACTTACTGACAGTTATGTTGGAGGGTTGCTCTACATCAGACTGCTCTCTTTTCTGGTAGTTTTCATCTCGTGGCTACCCTGTCATCTACAGCTCCTCTCTGTCAGTGTCTTCTCATCGTCCCAGCCTTGGGTTTGGCAGCGCCGTCACGAAAATCCCTTGGCTGGGCCGGCTCCCGCCAGCATGCCCTTGACTGTGCCCTTGATTTCTGCCTTGCCTGGATCCAGCTGCTTCCTCGGCCTGGAATAGGGTCCCCGCCTTCCCTTTCAGGCCCACGGGGCTGCTGTGGCTCAGATGAAGCAGCTGCGTGTCTCTGCCGCTCCCGCCGGACTCCAAGCTCATCAAGGGCAGAGACGATGCTTAGAGTCCAGGCGTGAAGAGTGAGCTGACCGCTCCCGTGCACCGGGCCTGAGGAATGCGTGCTCTCCTCGCGCTTCCAGGAAAACAGATAAACGGAGAGAATATTCTAAAGGTAACGCTGTCCTGCGGCTCTTCCGAAACCCACCTTTGCTGATGAGCGCTCGCTGGGAGTAAGCAAGCCCACGTACCCATCAATGTCGCAGAAGAGCAGAGAAGCCGTCAGCTGTGCTTGGGTCGCCCACTGCTTTTCTGGGTGTGCTCGCCTGCGGCTGAACTCTACAGTCATGTCATCAGCATGTTTGCTTCGCCAAATTGTTAATACATGTGATGTCATTAGAGGTAACAATACCCGCGTGAGCCTGAGGGGCCCAGCTGGCCGATGCTTCAGCAAGCGTGAGACCCCCTACCAAGATCAGGGCACTTCATTTACTGAGTCAGCCGAAAACGTGAATTGCATGTCAGTCATCAAGACCAGCGTGATTTTTTTCTAGAATATGCAATAAGCAGCGTAGCCTAATTACTAAGCTGCAGTACTCCCCGCATTTAAGTGAAGACACACATTGTGCAGCTACATTCCTGTGCTCACACCCGACCCTAACCCCCTCGACACAGCCTCATCTGGGAAAACGGGGCTGTCAGAGAAGGGACATCACCCGTTGCAATAAGGGAAGCTGCGAGGGAAGTGACGAGAGTGACGGTCTCATGCCTTCGCCTTCGCCTGCCCCGTGTTGCTGAGCTACACGGAGGCCCAAAGAGCTCTGGTGCCTGAGACCGCACTGCGACGGGCAGCCCTGGGCAGGGGGTGGGCACATTTGCTCCTGCTCCTTTGCCCGGAGGCGGCGTGACACCAGCCTGTCCCTAACAGGAGGCTCCGTCCAGTGTGTGCTGCCGCAGCTGGGGCTTGTCTCACTGGGCCACCGCCGTGTTCTCTGGAACCCCCGGTGCTCTAAGGCGATTCGAAAGCACGTCTCTCCAGGAAACACCGCTCCGCAGACACGGCGTCCACTGGAGTCGTGTCGTTTACAAGCAAAGCTGTGGGTCGGACTCCAGCCAAGGCTGATCGGCCTCCGGAAGGTGCTGCCAACGTGGGACTTGCTCACAGGCCAGAGGGTCTGGTGGTCTCCAGAGAGCCCTGGGGTGAGTCTGGGCCTGGGCGCTGTTGGCGGGACCTTGTGACATGTGACATGCACCGAGTGCACGGGCAGCGCGGGGCGTCTAAACGATGAACTGCGGGAGGAGTTCCCTCCCATTCACTCCCAACTATCTGCAGGTTCTTCGTTCATGAACTTTGTACGTAAAACCTCATCTTCATCTTAGATGAAGACGGTGAGGAAGGGAGCAGGCCGGACCTGGAGGCAGGTGGGCCGCTGTGATGCCTGCCCTCTCCCGTCACTGCTTTCCCAGCAGGGGAAATGAAGAAACGGCACTTTCAGGGAACTGGCACGTGCCTATCCAGGACGCTGTACGTGGGCGCAGCCGCCTCCCACCTGCCTTGAGTCTGTGCTAATGCGTGTCTGTAAGCACCAGAAACACAAGAACGTGGTAGCTTCAGGCCCTGCAGGAAAACAAAGAGGATATGAAATTAGGCAGACAAGGAGGACCTACCTACAAGAGAACACAATTAAAATGTCAAAATTGCTGTTTCTTGCCACAGAATAACGTCAAAAGGAAAATCATGAAAAACATTTAAGGAGAAAATCATACACTATTGGCGTTTGTAAATGGTATTGGTAGTTATGTCACAGTTCCCTTCAGGAACGTACTCTTCCTCCCACATGACGGAACATTCCAGTATTCAGTCTAGATGTTTTTAAGGGAGGAAAGGAGTTAACATTAGGGAGGGGTCCGGAGAAATTTCTGGGAAGTGGGAAACTAGATGTGCCCCCAAGGCCTCTGGCCTGAGGACGCCGGGTTGGCCTGGTGCCTGCTCTGAGGAAAACTCAGGGCTGACACTCATACACCTCCCCAGCCAGCACCTCCTCTCGCTGCTAAGAGAGCGAGAATATGCTAAATTCCACATTCTGAGGCAGTTCTGGAGCATGAATCCATTCACAGGAAAGGCAGGTTTGATTTTTCTTCAACCGCAGAATTACAATCATGATCTGACATAAAACAAGAATGTTCAAACCCACCCAGTCCTCTGCGTGGGGACCGTCACCGCCGGGCCCGTGGTGGGCCGTGTGGGGCGCCTTGGCCGAGGAGGCGAGCTTCAAGCTCACGTATTACTCAGAGAAAACACCTATCAGAACAGTCTCAGTTGCAGAAATGGAGGCCTTTGGGCTGACCTGAGCCCCAAGTTCCTCTCTTGTGCCCTCCTAGTGCCCCTGTGGAGGTGTGTCACCTGCGGGAGGAGGTCTCCAGCGCACAAGGAGGACACGCCAGGCGGGAGCTGCCTGTTCTGTGCGTGTCCAGAAGCCTGTGACTCACGGGAGGAGTTGTCCTAAGCAGCCCACAGGCCGGCCACCCGCAGCCGGGTTCCAGAGTGTGGGGAAGCGCCTCTCAGATTCAAGATAGCCTCCTGACTTACACCACTTTTATTAAAAATAAATAAATAGAACTGAGTAATAAAGCGAGTAATGACTCTTTAAATAAACAACGTCTGTGTAAAATACCACCCCAGGGAGGCCAAGGGACAGCCTTTGTGATGTGAGACATTTGCTTTCTCGGTGACTTTCCTATCGTGGCGAGCTGTTTCACTGTTACCACTGTCCAATAATTTATTTTTAATGAATCAAGATAGATGAATATACATGAATGTTTCAGTGAAACAACCCATGCATTATGCACGATTTACCTGAGAGAATACCCTGATAAGCTTGTTTTTAAGCTCAGCTACATATCCGGCTTGTAGACAAATCCTCTTTTTGTTGATCCTGTATATTTAAGTATTCAGGAAAAGTGGCAAAATAGTGTACACACATTTGGGCACATAGGCTGAATGGCCAATACGGAATGTTCAGTAAGAGGTTGGCCAGTACGTGCAGAATGGATTTTCTGTGTCAAAGGGTCCCGAGTGGACAGTAGGTTTCTGGTTGTCACGAACAGTGATCATGCATGTTTTTAATTGTATTTTAAAATTTGAGGAAATGCAGGTCCATTCATTGTACATTGCAGAGGCATAATGGATATGTTGAGAAAACAGCCATTAAAAAAACCTTGAAGACCCATGAAGCTAACACTGTTCTTCTTATAAGGAATAATTTTCTTTATTATCGTCCATCACAATGGTATTTGCAAAGCGTGCTTGGCATTTACCTGAAGTGTAGTGACTGGTCGTGGAAGGTCAGTGGCTTTTCCTCATTCTCAACATCTTGGTGCTGCCGCGTGGCCAAGGGAAGGTGGGGGGATCTTGTCGGAGGGGCCAGGTGTCCCCGGGTGCCGCTGTTCTGTAAAGACCCTACAGCTTCCCTCCTCTTGTCCTAGGTGTGGGGCTCGGAGATGCTTCTCGGCCACCACGCTTTGTCTGTGGGCTGGATGGACAATGGAGTCAGAATCTCAACCCTGAGGGCTTGCGACCTGCAAACACTCTGGTCTTTGGAGAGGTGGCTTCCGCCAGCCCTGGGCTTCACGGGGCCTCCTGGAGACCAGAACTGCAGGCTCTGCTGCGGGGTTAAACCTTGAGCACCTCCATGCCGCAGGAAACACACGGGCCCCGGCCTCTTCTTCTGTAGAACGTAGACCCAGCTGGTTCGCACACTTGGTGCTAACACCACAGGACCATATTTTAATTCGCTGAGACGGGGAGTAGCCCAACAATTGCTCACAGAGATCGTCACTAAGTGAGTCCGCAGAGGAAAGTGCAGTGTCCGTGTCAGGCATCCTGCAATGCCGCGTGTGTCCTGATTATTAGTGTGACTGATGAAACGAATCCACTCCTAGCACTAATTATGATATGTCCGGTAGATTTTTTTGTTGCTTAAATTTTACTAGTATGTTTATTCCTCAAACCCTCGAACAGAATTTGAGGCTGTCTCTATGGTGCCACAAGAGAAACGAACTGGATATTTTGAATCTTCAAGGGTCTGTTTATCAATGGGAAGGACCCTGCTGCCTTTTCTGCTTCCCGTGCCTGTCTTTGGATGTGATTGTAAGAGCAGTGGGGAGCCACTGGGTGGTTTTAAGCATGGAGACAAAATCACGGGATTTAGAATTTTATTTTATTTCTTTTAAGGACTTATTTATTTATATAAGAACTGGGGTACAGGCCAGAGAGTGGGGAGCAGAACAGGCAGACAACCAAAAGCCCTGCTGAGGGGAGCAGCGGGGAGACAGGAGAGGTCTGCTGCACCCTGTGGGTTGCTCTGCGACCTGTGGGGATCGAACCTGCACTGCAGAGGCTGCGGACAGCTTCACAGCGCTGTGCTCAACTGGCTGCACCCCGGGGAGGCCTCAATTTAGAATTTTAAAAGGTTACTTTGGCTTCTGGGGAGAGTTTGTCCAAGGGGAGAGGGAGGATGTATCCTGTTAGAAGAGAGAATAGTTATTGTGTCGTTCCGGGGAGAAGTGAGGGTATTTTGAGCTGAAAAAGCAAAAGCAAGGAAAGCTGGATGGGAATTCCGTGTCCTTTGGCTCCAGCACACCTTTCAGATCAGGGGGCTGTGGCCACCCCCGTGCTGAGCAGGGGCCTTGTCAGTCTTCAGTCCCAGAGAAACCCGGCTCGTTGTACCCCCCCGCTGTCCTGCTGTCAGTCACTTGAAAAATCACTTAAATAAATGCAAAATGAAAACTCACATCACCATGCTCCTTGGACTCATCATAGAAAATATTTTTCATTCTCCAAATACGAGGTGGCAGTTCTTTCTCCGTGGCATCTGCCTCGCCCCGGCCTCTCCTCCGCACCTGGGTCGCCCCGCCGCATCTGCCCGGGACCTCACCCCGGGGGCACAGGATGGGGTCTGTCTTCTCCTTGACCGTCTCCAGCTCACCTCTGGACTTCTTTCCACTTCTCTGTGCTTTCATCCTACCTTGCCCTCTCCTGCCCTCCCCGAGCGAAGGTTTCCCCAACTTTTCTACAGCCTCACCTCTCTACTTCACCCACTTCCCCCCTAAATCCACCCCTCAGTCAGCATCTCCCTCACTTAAGTGTTTGCCTCGGGACATCCTGAAAGGTCATTCCACACTCGCTGCTCCCAATTCTGTGCCGCTCATCGCCCTCCCAGGCAGTTCTGAGACGCCCTCCCCGGGGCTCTAAGACCCCTAGAAAGGTGTTCCAGAGGGTTAAGGGCCAACGAGCCACTTCTCCTCCTGGATCGCTCTGTCCCTTGCCTGCAGCACCCTGGCCCAGGCTGCCCCGAGGAGTGCCTGGACCCCTCTGGACACTGGGGTGCTCTGTTTCTGCCGCCACCTTCATGCCTGGCCTTTGTTTATGGTTTTCACTTGATTTTCCCCCGGAGTCTGTTTCTTCAGACATCCTGTTATAGAACCGGTGACACTTTCCTCCTCCAAGCACTGATTATTCATTGTAGCTCCCTGGAGGGGCATCTTTGAGTGCCTTGTCCTTCCAGGTTCTAAAGATCATCTCTTTCTCTGCATTTGACACCCGAGATCTTCCTCCAGTGTGTCGCCTGCCTGCCCTCTTACCCAGCTGACTTACAGCCTGTTCCTCATTTCCTCCTGGAAGACTTGGTCCTGTCACTGCACCTTCAAAGATGTGAAACAGGGCCTCCCTGGTGGCGCAGGCGGTTGAGCACAGTGCTGTGAAGCTGTCCGCAGCCTCTGAATTGTGGGCTCAATCCCAGCTGGGGGGTTTGGGGGGTTACCCACATGGTGCAGCAGACCTCTCCTGTCTTGCCCGCTGCTCTCCTCAGCAGTGGATTTCAGTCAGTCTGCCTGTTCTGTTCCCTGCTCTGTCTCTGGTGAATCATCTCGCCCCCCCCGCCCCACACATCTGGCCTGTATCCTGGTTCTTTTATGCATGAATAAATAAATCTTAAAAAAAAAAAAAGATGTGAAACAACCTGAAAGGTGCAGCGCCTGGCTTAACATCTGACAGATGTTAACATCTGTTTCCACACTTGCTTCATCCTCTTGTCACGTAAAGCAACATGAGGGTCACGTTGCAGGTCCTCGCCTTTCTACCCCTGCCCTCTCCGGCCCCCAAGCCAGCGTGTTTGCTTTCTGTCTGTGCCCACAGGGTTTCCAGTGGGCTCCTTCTGCCCCCCGCCTCCTGCACACCGTGGCACTGACAGCATTTGTGTGGACATGAGGGACGCAGCTGGAGCAGTCCAGAGAGGAACCAGGAGGCCGGCTGGCGTCCCTGGCTGTGTCCATGTGCAAGGGGTGGGCTGGATGGAGGGTTTGCACCTGCGCGTCCCAGGGCTATTGGCGCTGCCGGCCCAGGACCAGCGCTGGAGGTCTCTCCACTTGCCACTTGATGCCATCACCACGGTTTAGGTGAGCGTGGCCCTGCTGAGCACATTTCATGTGCTGCAAAGTGTTTTGCCATCACACAAAGGTTGCGATAGACGTCCTCATCTTTCTTTACTGCACACATGAAACACTGCCTGGGGAAGCTGTTCCTGGCTGTGGTGTTGCTGGGTCCCTGCAGATGTCGTTACGGCGGAATTCTGTGAGGGAAGCAGGCAGCACCCAGGAGGAGGGAAGTCCCTTATTCACGCCGGCGGCCCAGAAATCACTCAGAAGTCTGAGCCCAGAGCAGCCAGGTTCCAGAGGACGTGCTGACTAAGCCAGGGCACGGTCACCGGGATGCACAAATCAGGGTGCGTGTGGCCTTGGCTTATCCGCTGGTCCCTGAAACTTCCAGTCTGCAGGCGGCAGCCCGACTCAGCTCCTCAGCAGGTCAGCCTGACATTTTCACTTCGGTGTCACCACTAAGCATTAGGCCCTATTTTCACGTTTCTGTCCGGTTCAGTCGCGCCTGCTCTCACATGCCCACAGCAGTTTATGAAAACTCTATTTTTTATTTTAACCCTCACTTGATATGTTACAGATTTTACTATATTGGCCACTAAGAGGGGTGTGGAATGGGAGTGTTTCTGGGGCTCCTCTGTGGCTCTCGGGTTCTCCTGAATCCTCCGTGTGTCTCCTGCTCTGTGCTTTCTCACTTGTGCTAGTGGGTTGTTTGGATTTCTGGATTGATTTCTAGGATTGCCTTATGTATTAGGCATACACATCGGTGGATTCTTCTTTCTTTCTAAAAATATTTATGCATCTAAGAACTGGGGTCTGGGCCAGAGGTGGGGGCGGGGGGTGAGAGGATTCCCCAGAGTCAGAGTGGGGAGCAGAACAGGCGAATCCACTGAAATCCACTGCTGAGGGGAGCAGCGGGGAGACAGGAGAGGTCTGCTGCGCCCTGTGGGTAGCTCCCTGGCCGGGATCAAATTGGTGCTGCTGTGGCTGTGGACAGCTTCATAAGTTGCATCTTAACCAGGGAGGCCCCATCCGTGGTATCTTCTTCAGGCTGTGCCTGTTTGAACATTTCAAACATTTGTTTTAAAAGTTTTAAAGCACTTCAGTTTCACAAAGACAAATGTATCAGCCCTCTCTTTCATGGCCTATTGATGGGAAAACCTTCCCAAGGCTGACACCCTGAGCCCATCCTCTCTATTCATCTCGGAGAGGCTGGACCCTGTGTTCACCCTGGGGGCTCAGCCCCACAAGTGCCTGCCGGTCCTCCTCGTGTGCGGACCTGCACCTGTCTTCCCCAGCAAGCTGCGTCCCTGTGGGGCTCCCGGTCTCTAATCTGTCCCGTCTACTGGCCTCTCACTGTTTTAATCCCTTTACTTTTGTTATAGCTCCGTGTCCTCTCCCAGCTCCCCACAGCCCTGGCTGTCATTGCTCCTTCTGGGGCAAACGAGGCAGCCTCCTTGACGCGATAGGCTTCTCCCAGGGTCCCTGATTTAAGGTCAGAGCTAGCTTTGGTCTCCTGTAGACCCTGAGAGACAGCCCTGGCCTTGGTGCATGTGCTCAGCCCCGTCCCTCAGGCCTGCAGCAGGGGCTGGGTCAGGGTGTGGACTGGCCCTGGGTCAGCTGATGCCTTCAGGCTTTGGAAGGACCCTTCCTCTTTGTTTGTAGCACCGAGGCCATCTTCCTCCCTCTCTCCCCCCAGCCCCTCTATCTCTGTGCTTCTCTCTCCCTCTCCTGCCCCCGCTTCCTCTCTCTCAGTCTCTCCAGCAATTCCGCATGACTGGAGCAGAGAAACTTCTCAGTTCCCTTGGGCGTGTTGCTCAACAGTCATCTCTGTTTGATAAAGAAGTTCCGACGTATTCTTTTATGATCTGCAGACCTGGGCATGGCGCTGGCAGCGCCCACTCTGCCTTAGCCCGGCACGGCCCTTGTCTCTGTGCCCACCGCCACGGGCTGCTGGGGCCCGGGCTTCTCAGCCTGTGAGCGCTGCCAGCTCCTCTGGCTGCTGCTTTGTCCATGTCACGTTTTAGGTGCTTCTCTCTCCACTTACTTTTAGACAGTTGTAAGCACAATTTTGAATTTCTCTTTTGTTCAAAATTTAAAAGACTTGCTTTATAGTCAAATGGTTGAAATGCTTAAACTATCTTCTTATTGTTTGGATAGACTTTTATTGAATTATGTTTAAATGTCATGGTCCATAATGTCTCTCCATTTTGCAATTTTAATTTTTCCGTGTGGCCAAATACACATTGAATTATGATCAGTGTTTCATTGGAGTGGAAGAAGAATGTTATGTTTCTCTGTTGGGCATCAGAACTTTTCCTGAGCAATGATAGCGCGTGCTATGTAGTTGTTGGTATATTAATTTTATATTTCAGGGAAGTTATCCACTAAATATCATGCAATGTTACTATTTTTATTTTATTTTTCTATCAAGTAAGACTATAGGTAAAACTTTATTTCTATTTATTGATGCATTTCGCTTTAAAATATAATTTACTAAATATGAAATCATCTAACACAGAATATTAAGTTGGAAACATCACTGGGTTGGGAATCCACAAACAGATTTTATTGAATTTGCTCAGTTTGAAAGTTGGACAAAATGGAATGATTATCTGGAGTATCTTGTGTTTTTTGTAAAATGAGGAAATTGGATTTTCATCCAGGTATTTTCCACTTCTTTAAAATTCTATAATCTTTTCCTGAAAATGTATGTTATTTTTGCTTGGAAGTCCCTTTTTTTTGTTTTTAACTCATTTCAATTACATTTTTAAATTGATATATTAACAACATGGAAATGTCAAATTCCATTATTATAATTATTCAACTAAAAGAAAAATTACTTCACCTGCTGATTCGCTGTAGACCTGTATGTCCTCATTGGAATGATGCACTTTAACAAGCTCACCTGTGCTTTCTTCCTGCAAGGGATGTTGCTCAACTCTTTGAAACATCTACAGTAACCCAGGATGGTGTTCATTTAACTGCACAACAGTCAGTAATTGTAAAACAAAATGGCCATTCTCCTTACCATTCTTCTAAAATAATTTCTAAAACAATTTTATTTCTGTTTTCCCTACATGTCAGCACTGTCCTGTGTGCAATGGTCCCCACGCAAGAGGTAGAGCTTGGAGGCTCCACAGCACTGCAGCCTGCACAGCCTGGGGGCGAGCCCCCAGTGTGAGCTGTCAGTCCTTTCTTAACTTCTTTTTTTTTTAAGATTTATTTATTTATGCATACAGGAACTGGGGTACAGGACAGAGGTGCAGGGGGTGAGAGGATTCTCCAGAGACAGAGTGGAGAGCAGAACAGGCAGATCCACTGAAATCCACTGCTGAAGGGAGCAGCAGGAGAGACAGGAGAGGTCTGTTGTGCCATGCGGGTCAGCTCCATGGCCGGGGATCGAACTCGTGTTGCTGCGGATAGCTTCATAGGTTGCGTCTTAACCCCTTGTGCCACCAGGGAGGCCCCCGTTTCTTATCTTCAAAGGTATCTCTTTAATGAGACAGTCGCTCCTCCAGAAATTCTATCAGTATAAAACATCTTGGTTCTGCCTTCCGGCTCCACGTTGAGACAGTGCTGCGTGTTGTCCGGCTCGTGCCCTCTGTCAACACATTTCCCGGGTCACAAGTAAGAGTTTCAGGGGTGTCATTGAGTTTGACGGTGCTGGTTCCCGAGGTCTGCCTGGAGGGGAGGGTTCTGATCCTCTCTTCTGCTGTGTTGGCATTAAATCTCACTAATTCAGACTCCACTGACTCAGAATTTATCCTTTGGAAGTTAGGAGGCGATAGTAAAGTAATCTTCGCTTTCAAAAATCTAACAACCTTAGCAATATTTAAGAAATAATATTGCATATCCCCAGAGCGCATACTATTCAGAGTGCTTTTAAGACCATGTGAGTGGTGGACGGCTGTTAATGCGCATTGTTTATTTTTTAAGCACAATATAAGACTTCCATGACAGGTCACTCGGGAGCGCGCCGATTTAATCGCTGGTGTTTAAAGCATTTGCTCCGCACTTCCACTTTGAGAAAACAGAATCTGGGCTGACTGAGCGACTCTTGCTCTGTAGTTCAGGGATGCGCCGTGGATGCGCGGGTCTGAGGGTGGTGAGAACCCGCATCCCGCCTGCCGGTCCCGGAGGTCGGGCTCCGCAGCACTGGAGACTTGGGGTTGCTGCCTGGACGCCCGTTTGTTCTGCTCAGAAAAGACCAGCCCCTGAAGTGCAGGGGACGGTGTGGGGGGGTTAGGGCTGGGGGGAGGCCCGGCAGGGGAAGTCGTGGGGTGGGGGCAGGCAGGGGCCTCTGCAGGGGGTGGCTGTGAACCCGGGTCCGTCTGCTTTAGAATTGCCCGGCCTGCGCCTCAGAGCCCGGTAACACCCTTGACTAGCAAAGAGGAAGTTCTGTGTTTGCTGCTTCAGGTGCTGTTGATAGGTCTATTGTCACGAGCGCCTCTCTCTTTTTTTGAGAGCTTTTCTTTTGATTAAAATCTTTTGGAAAAGATGATCTGTTGGACACTTCCTCCATTTTATCAGAGGCCTGGCAGAAGCAATCTGGAATCCAGATCGAGGATGTCTCCTTAGGCAAACAACTAATCTCTTAAGCAGTCGCGGGCTCCCCGAGGTGAGAGGCGCGTTGCGAGCGGGTCCCTGTTGGGAAAGCTCCCGCGGCCGGGGAACGGAGGAGGGCGGTGGACACGACTCTGCTTTGCTCACTCCAGCAGTTGCAGAGAAAGAGTCCATGGCTTCCCAAGCCCACGTCCTGGACGGCATCCCGGGGCGCATCAATTCCTTTACTGTCTCTTCTCTTCGTCACGGTCACCCACATTGTCCGTGTGGCCGGCCACACAGTTGCCCCACATTTTCTGTCATCGGCTGTGGGTACCTGGACTGGTCACTGCTGCGGAGGCTCTGGGCTTCCAGGCGCGGGCACCCCTGCAGCTCGGTCCAGCAGATGAGACCCCGAGAGACATGCTGCGGGAGGTGCAGCGGCAGAGATAAACACGGGGCGCTGGGGCACCTGCAGGAGGCACGACAAGTCCAGAACCTCACCTGCACTGGGGTGACAGAGAGGACTGCCCAGGGCAGGGAGTTGCCACCAGCAGGTTGTCACGTCAGGTAGGGCTTAGGGGACAGGAGAAAACCTTTCTTAGGAAGAAAATAAAGCCCACAGAGACATGCATGGGGCTGAGAGCGCAGTGCAAGAACAGGTGCAGTGGTGGGGGTGGGCGGTGAGAGAGCAGAAGGGAGCGGCCAGGTCACGAAAGCACTTGCCTGTGCTATGTCTCCGACTTGGACTCATTCCCGGACAAACCGGCAGCCGCTGAAATATTCCTAACTTGGGGATGGTCCAGTCACATTTCTCTTTGACCGTAATAAAGTTTTGCTGATGAAATGGTTAAAATTACTGTTTACCTGCCAAGATTGTGCTAAGCAGAGTTCATCTTTTTTATTTGTTACAGCTGAGTAGTGTTCCATCCTGTGCAAGTACCAAATCTTCCCAATCCACTCAATTATGCAGGGCACTTAGGTTGTTTCCATAACCTGGTTACTGTAAACAGTACTGCAATAAACGTGAGTGCATATATCCTTTAAAGATATTTATCTGTATCTGTTTACTAAGCAAGTGGGTGCGTGGGTTTTCCTTGAGACCTAGACAGCCACTGTTTTCACTCTCTTGCCCCTGCAGGAGGGATAGAGATAAGTGGCAGCAGAGAAATTGCAGGCTGCTGCTCCACACGTCAGGGCTCTTGGCACTTGTTTCTAGGATTCAGTCACTTAAAGGCAGTGGTTTATGGAGTTTTCTAGAAAGACTCTGCTGTAAGAGACTGGTACACCCACTAGGCCTCACATGTCAAGGGTCATCGGCCGAGGAAGGATAAGGTGATTCTCATCTTCAGGGAGCTCACAATTTTCAGGGCGAGGCTGGAGGATGGGGGATACACCTTCGGTGGGGGGGTGCATGGAAAAAATGGGAGTGAGCACAGACCCTCACGGAGGAGGAAGTGGCCCCAGCTGGCCTGCGGGACCTTTCGGCATAAAAGAATGTGCGTTCTCTTTGTGATATGCTGAACAAGGGGATACCCTAAATACTTGGATGTGTTTTTCAAAATGGAGAAATTACCTGGCCTCTATGAGGTGGAGACAAGAAAATTCAATTAGCTAAGAGAAGACCAAGCATTTCAAAGTTTTGTTCAGGGCAGAACAGAGATGTCGGTGGCGTCCCTTTGCTGAAGAAGTGAGCTGTCCTACAAGAGAGAGGCTGAGTGTGTGTGTCCATGAGCTGCCGGGCGAGGCGTTCGCTCAGCCACAGCCCTTCTGAAGCACTGAATGGCTAGTTTGCTAAGGTGAGAGGTGTGGGTGCTTGCTCTGGCCTCACACTTTGGCAACAGACAGCTTGGTGGATTATGGTACTTTTTTTTTATTATTTATAATACCTGAAACTTGGCATTTTCAGCTCTTTAACCTGTTTCTGGAGTGTAGTTAAGTTTCTAAATTTATTTAAAGTAAATTTTTTCTCTTTGACTGCTTACCAACTTTCAATTCATTTGCTATTTAATGAGTATCTACTATGCATAAAGCAGTGGCAGCATCGCAGCATTTATTATAGCCAAATACGTAGGGCATAGACGGAGGTGTATGGTAGTGCAAGGGCATATATTGATAATAATGACCCTCGTCTGCTGAAAAGCTGATGTATTAACTCAGTTAAAAAGTGAGGACTATTTAAAGTTGATCGACATCAGCCATTACAACATCAATAGAATCAATCTAGAAATGTACTTTACAAGTTAAGTAAGAATATATACATTTATCCTTACAGGCTATTTCTCACTGAATTCCATTTAGAGGAGATGTAGAAAAATGCTAAGGTCCTCATTTCAAGATTTTTTTCTGTAAAGCAAGACAATAGCAGATCGATATTCCAACAGCTATTATAAAATCAGAGCTTTGAAGGAGTAAACAGCCTGCAAGGGAGGTGAGCAGCCTCCAGGTTTTCACGAGGGTGACTGTAGCTGCTTCGTGTCAGCTGTTTCCACAGTGACACACCCCGGGGTACCTGAGGAGACAGTGTCTGTTTGTCCCCATGATGTGTGTGCCTGAGAGAGCTGTGTTCCAGACGTTTATTTTCTACTCCGGAGTAAACTCTTCTAAATGAATCCCAGCTCATGTGGTGGGTATTTTGGGAACTAGGACTTAGCCGTGGAAGAAGTTAAACCGAGTTTGTTTCTGCCCTGACAGTGATGAAGCGTCCCCTGTACGTCCGGCTGCTTGAGCGGCCTGTTACTGTCACAAATACACGCTCCTATTATGTAAAATCCATTAGGAAGAATGTCGAAGTTATTCATGCAAGCGAGTATAAATTTACTTTTCCACCAGCAGAATTCTCTACAATTTATCATTTTAATCTACACTGTGGAGACCTAAATTTTTTTTAAGAGGCCTTCACCCACATTCGGAGAGTTTGAACCAAACAAGGATGTTTCAAGAAGACTCCTTCAGATGTGCCTATTTCAGCATTTTTTACGTTGGGGATCCTGGGTGAAGTACGTGGATGAAGATCCTGTTAACCCTGGCAGCACCCCCGACTGACTAGGACGTGTCTTGGGCATGTAGTCTGTTTCCAGAGAAGCAGGCTGAGTGAGAGGCAGCTGCGCTGGGCTATTCGGGGCGTGTCCAGATTGGAAGTGGGCAGCTCCTGAGCCTGTGGCCCCTGAAGCCCAGGCCTGGGCCTGCCCCCCAATGGCCCAGCCACGGTTTCCTGCTGAGAGCAGCCATTTCCTCCCGCTCTGATGGGGGGCACAGCCGGAGGAGGTGCTGTTGGTGTTCAGAGGGGCTGCCTTTTATTCAGCATTTCTCACTGTGCGAGCATCTCACGTCACTGACTTAATGAGGCCCTAAATTAATCCAGCTCCTCATATCAGGAAAATAAAGTCGAGTGATGTCACATAGTGGTAGGCTGGTTCGGCCAAATGCAAACGGGCCTCCGAGCACTGCTGGGTACATGATAGAGTGATGTTGCCACGCCGTGGCGGCCACGCAGACTGGGTAGCTGCCCCAGCACCCCAAGAAATTCTGGTTGAAATACTTTGTTTGAACTGGTGGAGTTTAGCGCCTCTCAGACCTCAGGAGAATTTTTTTTCCCATAAAAGACAGCACAATGGAAGCCACTGGAAGATTGGGTGGGATTTAAAGCATGTGGATAGTCAGAAGGGATGTGAGGGGGCAGCAGGGGCTCTGCAGGCCATGGGGGATGGAGAGGGGGCAGCTTTGTGGGACATTTCTAAGAAGGACTCGGGAAAGCAGTCCAGTAATACAGACACGGGTTGTAGCAGAAAAAAAGAAGACAACTGTGCACTCGTTTTTTATCCATTTGAGTGACGGTGAGGAAGGTGATGTTGACAGAAGTTTGGAGCAGGAATGTGCTCTGAGAGCAGGAGCAGATGTGAGGGAGACTTGCTTGTCCAAAGGCCGGTGGAGCTGAAAATGGAGCCGAGCTCAGTCAGTGATTTTGAAGCTGCAATACAGTGAGGAAAATGGTCCCCTACTCCCCATGCCGCTGGCTTCCTCTGCAGCCAGGGACAGAACTTTTCACACTTAACCTCATTTTAAAATGAGTGATACTGAGAGGCGACTTACAGATCAGAAATCTTGAGATTCATTGATGGGTTTAAATCTTAAGTCACTAAAGAAAAATTAAGTTTATACATTTAGAACTTTCTGGAACAAGATTGGTATTGATAGAGATTAGCAAGAAGTGAGATCCTATATTTCTGAATCATTTATAGTATAGTAAACCATCACGACCATAAATAATAATAAGTCCAAGAAGAATGGGCTTGACTTAAATATAAAAACCATACTTCTTACTCATTTAAAATGAGCTCATCTTTTTCATGGCTGAGTAGTATTCCGTCATGTATATATCCCCACCTTTATCCATTAGTCTATGGGTGTGCACTTAGGTTGAGTCATTGTAAATTGTGCTGCAGTGAGCATAGGAGTGTGTATGTCCCTTCTGATTGGTGTTTTGCATTCGTTGGGTAGCTACCTGGGAGTGGATTGCAGGGTCATACGCTAGATCTGTTTTTAGTCCTTGAGAAGAGCTGAAATAGGAGAGGTTATTCAGTTAGGCTTTCAGTTAACCAGTGAATTCCATGCACCACATTATATGATGCCTTACAATTAACCACCTTTAATGTAGACAGCAAACTCCTCTCTTGAAATTAATTTTTCATTAAATGCCACGTGAATATTTACTGCGATCAATGCTTTCTACTTTGGTGCCATCCTTTCCGACCTTGGCATTATTTGATTGGAGCAATGCTAGGTGGTCAGAGTTAAGTGCTTGCCCATGTTAGCTACTCTGCTCTGTTCTTACAGTGCAGACAAAGCATAGGCCTTTAGGTCTGACCGTGGGGCCCGAGCTCTGTTGCCCGGTCCCTGGTTGGGCCTGGGAAAGAGGCCCACTTCCCTTGGCTCAGGGTGGAAAGTGAAGGGGGGAAGCGTAGGTGCTGTAGGGTCACCTGAGGGCTGGCTGAGTAGGGACGGCTGGAGAGGGACATGTCCCCGGCCTTGCAGTGTCTGAGGACCGAGTGTGACATGGCTGGCGCTGGGTCCCCTCTGTGGTTCTTGAGGTGCTTCCTTATACAGGCAATCTGTTGTTCATACCCTCTACCAGCCAGTCTTCTTTAGAGGCCTTTTAAGATTAAACGAGGGGGGCCTCCCTGGTGGCGCAGCAGTTTGAGCGCAGCGCCGTAAAGCTGTCCCCAGCCTCTGCAGCACGGGTTTGATTGCAGCCAGCCAGGGAGCTACCCACATGGCGCAGCAGACCTCTCCTGCCTTGCCCGCTGCTCCCCTCAGCGGTGTATTTCAGCCAGTCTGCCTGTTCTGTCCCCCCTTCTGTCTCTGGTGAATCCTCTCACCCCCCCCACCTCTGGCCTGTACCCCAGTTCTCATATAAATAAATCTTAAAAAAAAAAAAAAGATTAAACGAGGGCGTCTTTAATGCTTGGCTGGTGCCCTGAAATCTTCCCCTACGTCGGGCTCCTCGCACACAGTGAAGGCTCCACGCTCACGGGAGTGGGTCCTGGTTGCGTTTTTCTTAGTGAGCACAGACTAGCTTCCTTTCTTTCCTCTGCCATTATGGTAAAGTTTGTATTGTTAAAGAGAAGAGAAAAGTAAGGTGGGGTCGAGCGTTACCTGTGGGCCTGGAGACAGACGGCGGGCGCAGGGTCCTAGGTGGGGCACCGGCGGGCACGCTGGACAGGTGCTGTGTGATCGGAGGTGCCACTGGGGGCCCAAAGCAGAAAGCAAATTGGAAATCGTTTCCCAACAAATGGGAAGTGACAGGGGCTGGGAAAGTAATTCCAGCATTGCTGCCTCAGACATACTAAGAGATCCTTCGAAATTGGGGATGTGAAGTGTTGCCTTCACAAGTGAGGCCTTGGTGCAGGACAAAATACATTTGCCTAGAAACAGGAGCTCAACAAAGATTGATTCATTCTTCAGCCATGGATTAAAAAGCTGATCTGGTACAAACTCATAATTTTTAGGGGATACATTTTCTATCTCTCCTCAAAGCAGGCTGTTGAAAAAATAGACTTTTAATATTCTGCACTGATTGTCCAGTGTGTTACTTGGTGCACTGTGGAAAATCAGTGTTCCTGGGTGAGACGAGCTTGAAGTATGCTGTGTCAGCTCTCCTGGCGTGGCGCTCGGGGGGCAGCAGGTCCTGGCATGGCGCTCGGGGGGCAGTAGGTCCCGGTGTGGCTCTTGGGGGGGCAGCAGGTCCCGACGTGGCTCTGGAGGGCAGCAGGTCCTGGCATGGCGCTGAGGGTCAGCAGGTCCCGGTGTGGCTCTCAGGGGGCAGCAGGTCCCGGCGTGGCTCTGGGGGGCAGCAGGTCCTGGCATGGCGCTCGGGGGGCAGCAGGTCCCGGTATGGCTCTCGGGGGGCAGCAGGTCCCGGCGTGGCTCTGGGAGACAGCAGGTCCTGGCATGGTGCTGGGGGTCAGCAGGTCCCGGTGTGGCTCTCAGGGGGCAGCAGGTCCTGGCATGGCACTGGGGGACAGCAGGTCCTGGCATGGCTCTCGGGGCGCAGCAGGTCCCAGCGTGGCTCTGGGAGACAGCAGGTCCTGGCATGGTGCTGGGGGCAGCAGGTCCTGGCATGGCTCTCGGGGCGCAGCAGGTCCCAGCGTGGCTCTGGGAGACAGCAGGTCCTGGCATGGTGCTGGGGGACAGCAGGTCCTGGCATGGCTCTCGGGGCGCAGCAGGTCCCAGCGTGGCTCTGGGAGACAGCAGGTCCTGGCATGGTGCTGGGGGGCAGCAGGTCCTGGTGTGGCGCTCGGGGGGCAGCAGGTCCCGGAGTGGCTCTGGGGGGCAGCAGGTCCTGGCATGGCGCTGGGGGGCAGCAAGTCCTGGTGTGACTCTCGGGGGGCAGCAGGACCCAGCGTGGCTCTGGGGGGCAACAGGTCCTGGCGTGGCGCTGGGGGGCAGCAGGAGGATGCCGAGTGGGTGCCGTCATGGATTGTTTCAGGAATGGAACTGGTGTGCCTTGGCGTCAGTTCTAACTTTGCTTAAGGAATATACTAAATGTGGATTAGTTGGGGGCTCAGAAGAGTCGACATTTATAATACAGGGGAGAAAGGAGACAGGACAGAGGAAGAGGGAAGGCGAGACGGGCGGAGCAGGGAGAGGGGGTGGTGGGGGAGGTCCTCTCCCCGGAGCCTCCTGCCTTTCCAGAGCTCCCGCTTGACCCTGCTCCCTCAGCGCTCAGGGAGGTCACCTCGAGGGGACCTTTGCCCTCGCCTCAGCGTCCTGCGTGGAGTCACAACTCCCGGTTCGCGTGGTTCGCGTGATGCTTTGATGCCGCCGTTGGCACGCGGTCGTGAACGCGATCAGGGCGAGGGTTTCCTGGGCTCTCCGTGGGTCTCCGTCCAGGACACGCGGGGTCGCCCACGCTGCAGCGGCTGGCCAGTGTGTGGGGGGCCTGTCCGGTCACTCTGTGTCCCAACAGGCCCGTGCAGGGTGTTGGGGCTCCGGCGACAGGCAGAGCAGGGGGTGGCGCTGGAGGCGAGTCTGGCGTCCAGGTGAGAGATGTGACACCTGGCAGAGCCCACCTGCTGGCCCCGTGGTGCTCTTGGCTGCCGCACCCTCTGCCTCTGAGTAGGTGTTTGCAGCGGGGGGCGGAGATGAGCTCAGGCTGGCCCTGTGGGCGTGGTGACCCGGGGCTGGGGAGCCTGAGCACCTCGGGGCTCCAGGGAGCACACCCAGGAGTGGCTGAGTCCTCCTGTCCACACCTTGATATTTGCTTTCCAGGAATTTTGTTTCCTGGGACAAATCTGAATAGAAATGGAAATTTTAAACAGGAAAAGGCAAAGGTGTGTTTCTTGACTGATGCCACACCGCCACGCCTGGAGATCCTTGTTGGTTAAATAAAACAGATGAGAAAAGACAATGAATTGCCCAAATTACTCAGCTAAAATTAATTGCAATTCCTCATTCTGTATTATGATGGCTTTTGAAATATTTAAAGTTTTGGAAATCTGGGTTTTATCAGCACAAGTGAGCAATTGCAGAGCCCGGTTTCCAGGTATCAACAAACCCTCTGATGAGGGAAGGAAACAGGGTGTCAGAGGCCCCGGGAGGCCTGGCCAGCCGCAGTCTGCCCTGCTCGGGACGCCCTGGCTCTGCGGGGCTGTTTTCTAGTAGAGTCAAAACTCAAGGTTGTTTACTTAGGGCTTTTTTTAATTGCATGTGTTTGAAAGAATAAATAATTGGTGACTCAAGCTGCATCCCCCACTTTCCTTTTCATTCTCTGCTCCTAGAAATCCCAAGGCCTGGAAACTGCCCGCCCTGGGCTGCTGTTGTCAGTGAACCATTTTCCCAGGGGTCTTGGTAGAGACTCATGTAGCTATTTTGTTTTTCCAGTTTTACATGAGTTCATTTCCCTGATAAGGATGATGAATAACTCAGAAAGTGAGCAAGCAGCCTGGGCAGCAAGGACAGGGGTGAAAGGCCGCCCCCCAGGGTGCGTGGGGAGCTCTGGGGCCCCAGCCCATGGGCCCCACCCGTGCAGGAAGCTCCCCCGAGCAGGCGACCACCAGGGGCTTTTCTCCTGGAGGCGCAGACATTGGATCGGCTTCTTTTAAAGGGGAAGGGGAAAAAAAGCATCAAGAAACACGTAACCTTTCTGGAAGAACAAAGGGAAACACGGCCTGCTCGTCTTCTCTCTCGCTTTCACGGCCACAGAACGTCTTGGCAGCCTGTGGTGGCGCCTGGGGAGGCGGGAAAGGCTGTCGGGCAAAGGCAGCTAATAACGACTCCAGCACCAGGTGTCCTTTGGCCAAAGAAAGTTGACCTCCTGGAAGCCAACCTTCTCAGCCGGAGGATGAGTGTCCCCGTGTTCCTGAGCATTGACAGCTGGTGACGCCGCCCTGCTGAGGGGGGCCGCCCGCTCGGCGTCCGCAGCGCTGCTTCCCCGGCCCAGCCCCGGGTCGAGCACATTTTCTGGATGTTTTGAGTGGGCTGTTGTGCCGTTTCTCCTCGAAATGCGTGTTTCAGCGGGTGCTGGTGTATTTCTCTGGTAACTAGATGCTTCACCTGAAACCAGATCTCAAGCTAACTTTTTCGTGTGTAGTCTTTGAAGACACTTTCTTGATGGTGGAGGCATGTTCCTTCGGGGCTCCCAGGACACCTGTGGTTCCTAAGGATTCTCCAGCAAACACGTAGACTTAATTTAATGTGAGAATCCATTTTTTTGTCAACCCAGGACTGTGCTTCCCTCCGATACACATTGGTCTGTGGTTCCTCACATCGGCGCAGATCTAACTGAGGTGACTAACTGAGGGTGAAAAGTTTCCTGCGGGGCCTCCTTGGCGGCTTAGGGGTTAAGTCTCAGTGCTGTCACCACGAGGGCCTGAGGTAGATCCCTGCCCAGGGAGCTACCCACATGGCGCGGCAGACCTCTCCTGTCTCCCCACCGCTCCCCGCAGCAGTGGATTTCAGTGGATCCGCCTGTTCTGCTCCCCATTCTGTCTCTGGTGAGTCCTCTCACCCCCGTGCCTCTGGCCTGCACCCCAGTTCTCCTATGCATTAATAAATAAATCTTTGAAAAAAAGAAAAGCTTCCTGCACAGGCAGTCAGCCCAAATTAATGTGAACAGAGGCTGGGTCTAAACCATGCAGTGGGTGTCCGCACAAAGCCGCTGTTTCCTTCGCCAGCAGAGTAGGTGGCCTCTCGGTGTCCCCCCGCCACCCTGCTTCCAGCCTCCTTACTAGCCCTGGAGAGGAAGAGAAATCACAGTGTGCAGGTGGGAGTCAAGTGCTAATTTACTATATTGGGAAAAGCCATTCACGTTTATTTTGGTTTTTGACTCTAACATTAAATCTACTTCTGACCTCAAGAAAATAATTACCTATTTTATAAAGTCATTAGTTGTACTGAGTAGCATTTAGAAAATAGCAATGTCTCTCCTACCACTCTAGTGCTTTTAAAAATAATTGAAGGAAGTCACTGCGCCAACGTGTTTTAAAATTGTGCTATGCAAACACAGTAATCACCTCGAATTCCGTTTTTAAGTTGCATGAGCAGGAATAACATCTCTCAGGTGTTCCTAGTTCATCTTGGGCTCTGATTTGGAGAATGTCCCCAGATAGCCAGTTTTTAAGGAGCTAAGCAATGCTATAACTTTATAAAAGATATTTCAGTATGCTGACTAAAATAATCAAAAATTTAGGGCCTCAAAACCTGCCTGCTTTTTGCAGACATGAGACCCTGTAATACATCTTTTCTCTATTGTAGAATTTACATTAATTAACGTCAATAACTAGTAATGGTATGTCTCTTCCCTTTCCCTGACTGGAAAGGGAAAATAGGCCAGAAGATAAAATAAACTGGTAACTATGACATCAGAGTAAAAAATTTCCTTAAAAAATTGTATCAACAATGTAAAAGCGATAATAAACTAGTGTAAATAACTTAAACATTTTAAAAGCCCGTAGCATATATGACAGAAGAGCTAATTTTCTTGCATATGCAAACAGCTCTTGTAAATTCATAAGAAAAATATGCTCAGTGGGCAAAACAAAAATTATGAACAGGTAGTCACAGCAAAAGGAATTAACATGATCAGTAATTACAAGAAGAATGCCTAGTCTCTCTGACAATTGAAGAACATGAAATAAAAAATGCCTCTAAAAGTAGATTATCAGCACACACTTGGACAAGCTTGGATGAACTATTAACATCTCGACTTGGAAGTCTAATAGAATCTCTGCTTCAGTGTATCTGAAACAGAATTCTTGTTTTCTCTTCTTACCCTGCCAACCTCCCATCAGCAGGCAGCAACACTGTTTAGCATCTGGGGGCCCCTCACCCTGCTACTTTCACATCTACTCCTCCTGAGTCCTGCCAGCCGCTTTTCAGCGTGTGCTCTGGATATGCCAACCCCACTGAAGCCTGCTTCACCCACCAGGGCAGAAGAAGGCTGCATCGCATCGGGACTCTTACCTTCTAGGGACCCACGTTCTTCATCCAACACAGCAGTGATCTTTTTCATCTCAATTACAACATAGTCTTTATTTTTCAAAACAGGTGATATAGTCACTGTGTTCAAAACTCAAACTTTGCAGAAGGATATACAGTGAACCATTTCTCCCCATTTCATTTTACTTAAACAGCATCTCTGTTAAGAAATATCTGATATTACCATTACTTTTGGTGTGTCTATTGCATGTATTTTATACATCTACAGCTGTATATACATGCACACACATGCACACACACATATATTCTTTATTTCTGTCTTTAGAGATCATAGCATATTTATACAGTGTCCACTCAGTGGGGAGATATCCAGAGCAGCACATAGGAGCTTCAATATTTTCTACAACTGTGTGTTATTCTCTCATATGGAAGAAATATAAGCTTATATGGAAGGAATATAATTATTCACATGTTATAGGCCTTTAGGTGAATTTTACAAATTTTGCATTCATAAACAATGTTACAGTTAATAGTCACAGGTACTTCATCGTGCATATATTTAAGTGATTTTATAGTATAAATACCTAGACGTAAAATTACTGCTTCAAATGTGTGTACCTTTGTGATTTTGATGGCTATGGCTATGCCTTTCTTGACGGCGAAGGCGACATCCTTCTGGCAATCTTGTAATCTGTGATACTGTTTCCCGATATCTTTTCTGACAGCTTCATGTCCTGCCTTCTGCCTTCTCCCTCTTCCTCGCCCCTCCCTTCCCTGCCCGCCTCCCTCTCCCCACCCGCTCGGCCCCTTGCGTGCTCTTCTCTTCGTCTTGCCTGTCTTCCTTCCGCCCCCCTCCCGTATCTTCTTCGCAGAGTTGGCTCTGCACTGCAGCCTGTCCCGGCCTTCTACAGCTCGCTCCCCATTTTCAAATTTTCTTTGTTGGGTCAATGTCCTGTGAGTGTTTACACATGCATAGATCCTGCGAATCCCCCACATGCACAGGACATAACCAACTCCAACTCCTCAGGGAGTCCTTCCTCGTCATCCCTCCAGGTGCTCCTCCAATTCATTCCTGCAATCAGCCTGTTTCTCCAGACCAAGACTAACAGGTCGTGGTGCTGAGTTTGTTATCCTGGCAGAGCAGATGATTTGCCCTTGAGGGAGGAGGTCGCATGGTGTTGTCATCTGGCAATGTGACCCTTTGCCTTCTGAGCAACGTCCTGTGTGTGAGGGATATGGTGATTACGGTGAGCGGCAGTCACTCATCGCTGGGTCTGAATGACTTGAGAGCTTATGCATCAGTTAAGAGTTGAGCTCACTCTGATTCCAAGAGTGCTGAGCCTGGGATCACTTGCTAATGGGTAATGGATAAGTCATCTCTACCCCGGGATGTAGATTGGACAAAAGGGCTCTAATGATGCTTCCACCGCGAGCTGTAGAGATTTTCTGACTCTCAGAGCCTATCCATCTCTTTTTAGAGTTGGGTTTTTAGTCGATTTTCATTCCTATAAAACACCGATCTGCTCTCCTTTCATTTATTCACTTGACATAGTATAATCTATTTTCTTTTGTTGTTTTTAATAGAAAACCTTTAAAAAACGATAGAAACCCAGTCAACACCAGATGTCACAAAACACTGTTTCGATCCCACATTATTATTATTACCATTGCAGCTCTTGCTGTTTGGCTGCTGTTGTTGTTCGCAGCAGGTCCCCAGTGAGGTCTGTCACAGGGCGACATGCAGCTGTGCCCTTGCGTGTCCTGACAGGGGCGTGACTATGCAGGTATCCCGGGAAACCACCATCGTGCCTACACAAGTTCAGCTGGATTCTCTGCAAGCGTTCTTCCTTGGGTGACAAGTGGAATATTTATAGGATGGTGCATTGGTTGAAATACTGCAGGAAGTTGATCTTTTGGTACCAGATGACATAAGATAAAAAAGCTGTGAAAGTATAAAACGCATGCATGCCCTCTGTGTGCTTTTAGTCAAGTCAGTGTCTCATGTCAAATGAGGAACTATTTGAAAAGGATCTTAAAAGTGCTTTGCTTTTTGGATTTAACCTCGTTGTCTTAAGAGAAAAGATGATCACCACCTCTCGCCAGAGTGGACACACTAATCCAGGCACTCAGTGTCACCGCGGCTTATAGAGCTGGGAGCTTAGACAGGCTGGGAGGGTAAGACCCAAAGAAGAAAAGATGAAAAACTAAGCAGCACCACAAAATGCCATCCCCTGGAAGCATCCTTTTTTATCTTTTCAGCTTGAAATAAATGGTTTAATAATTTTCGTCTGAGGAAATTATGTGTGCTGGTACATTGGATACTTCCAGAAATAATAGGGGATAGCTTATATTGATCCATATAAAAGACACACGCAAAAGAGTATATCTGGCTATAGAAAATTAGGACCTGATTGGTGAATAATTCACATTTCTTTGACTTTCAAGGTGGTGCCTTCGTCATTAGCCTACTGTGTCCTCACTTGAAAACATTATTTTAGCTAATCAAAACTATGATCTAAAAGGGCTTAGGAAATAATAGGTTAATGGAGCTGCTCTCTTCATTTTATGAAAAATGTTGCTGGCACTAATGGTGCACAGCAGCAAATAATGTCCCTTTCTGCATCCCAGTGAGAGGCAAATACCCTGCTAGTTAATTTGAATGCAAAACACACTCTCCAGAGATAGTCTGCCTACCCTCTGCTTTCTACTCAACGGGAAAATATAGGCAAAATAAATTTGGTTGTATTTTTTTTTTAACCAATAGTGGTAGAGTTTAGAAAGAGAAGCCTTAAAATAAGTCAGTGTTAACATCAGAACAAGGTAGCTACAAATATAACTGGGACATGTGAAGGAGGAATCCATGGTTTCATTATAATTTGATAACCTGTTTGCTGTTATAAACCTGAAACTGGCTAGATCAACAGAGACTGATTATTTTTTTGAAGATTTATTTATTTATGCGTACAAGAACTAGGGTGTAGGGTGAGAGGATTCGCCAGAGACAGAGCAGGGAACAGAACAGGCGGACTGACTGAAATACAGTCAGTATTTCAGTGGAAGCTTCACAGTGTGGTGCTTAACCACTTGCGCCACCAGGGAAGCCTGAGATTATTATTTTTTTTATTTTTTTGGTGGGGAGCAGCGGGTGGCAGGAGAGGTCTGCTGCTGCGCCATGTGGGACCCTCGCCCGGCGGCCGGGGATCAAACTGGTGCTGCAGAGGCTGCGGGCAGCCTCGCAACCCAGCACTCAACTGCTGCACCACCGGGGAGGCCCCTGAGATTATTTTTAAAGGTTTTGTTTTGCCATGTTAAACGTCCAGTATTTGCCTCACTTGCTTTGCTACACATCCCTTCCGGTGAACTTCCATTTTGCTGTAAATGGTGACATTTTGTCTTTTTTATGGCTGAGTAATAGTCCATACTGTGGATAGGCCACATCATCTTGATATAGTCCTCCCTCTGTCAGCAGACATTTACATAGTTTCAGTCTTTGACATTTGAATTATGAAATTTTATCAGTTTAAATTCAGTGTGTCCTTTCACACCACCTTAAGCAGTGTATACTGGGTACAGTCTTACTTTCTTGGTGAATTGGTGGCATCACTGTCAATTCGTTTTGGTTACTGGGATATGCTAGAGTTCAGGAAGCCCTGGTCCCTGGGAGGGCAGCATCACAAATGGTTGTTCCTTGATGTCCCCCGATGATGTCCTGTGGGGACCCAGCAGAGCTGTGTAGGTTTCTGGAGTAGGTGGCTGTAGTGTTTGGGAAGGTGCTGTGGGGATCCCTGCAATGCAACCCTTCATGCTGGGGGTGTTCAGTATACTTACATAGTTTCCCAATATGTTGAATTATTTCTTCAAAAATTTTTTGATTATGTTTTCAAATTCTACTCGGGTATTATTATTTATTTATTTATTTTGAAGATTTATTTATTTATTTATACAAGCACTGGGTACAGTCAGAAGCGCGGGAGGGTGAGAAAATTCACCAGAGCCAGAGCGGGGAGCAGAGCAGGCAGAAGGACCGAGGTACACTGCTGAGGGGAGCAGCGGGCGGCAGGAGAGGTCTGCGCGCCATGTGGGACCCTCCTCCGGTGGACGGGGAGCAGCCGGGGATCGAACCGGCGCTGCAGAGGCTGCGGGCAGCCTCGCAACCCAGCGCTCAACCGCTGCGCCACCAGAGAGGCCCCTCAGGTTTTAGAAAATATAGTTTGGGATGGCTTACTCCATGATGTGGTCAAGTTCAACATTAGAGCTAAGTTGTAGGCATGTTTTAAATCAATAAGAAGTCATTAACTATACATTTTAAAAGTTTTTCAGTTACTATGTAGAAAATAATCATTCTATTCTCAAAATATTTTCCAGTATCATTGACTTGATCTGGGTCAATTGATCACACTGGATATGGAAATTCTCATGTTGATTTTCTTATGTACTGAGAGCCAGACACAGGATGTTTATTGTCAACTGAGTATGATGGATTTTAATAGCTTCTTAAATCTAAAGATGAAGGTGATGATGAATGGCTGCAACTCCAATTATGGGGTTTCTTAAACCAATTTAAAAGAGATTAGTGTGTTCGTGTAATTTAAATAATATGATAAAATAAAAATAAAATAGAAGAGTCACCAGAGTTGGAAAAATATGCTCAAATTTGCATTTGTATGTGTGCTTAGATCATACTACAAGATCAAAAATATGTACATCTTTTGACTGTTCTGCTTATCTATGAGTTTTCCATTCATACTTATCTTATGATTTTGCAAGTGGAGATTTTTAATGTATCAGAACTCGGACCTAAGAAACACATTAATATTGAATAATTTCATAAATGGTAAAATGCGTTTTACTAGTAATTGCCAAGTATAAACAATCAGGTGTGACTCACTTTGCAGTGGTGACAGCAAAGCCATAGTTTCCAGCGGGAAGAGACAGGGCAGCAGTGACAGAGGCCATCGTGCTAAAACCAATGGCTGTATCCATAGTAACTGCCGACTTAGGAACACGCACAGGGCCTGGAGCAGAGCTTCGCCTCACACTGGCAGCAAATAGCCTTTTTGTTCCAAGTCATCTAGAACATAAGCTTCTGGCGAGTAGGAAGCTTTGTCAACTGGAGTTCACTGCTATGTCCCAGGCACCTATAACTGTACCTCAAAACAACAGGTGGTGTGAATGGGTGAAAACGTACCTTCCCTATTTTAATAGCCATTTTTTTATATCCTAGGACATCCAGGTTTTAGGGTCTGGCACTCACGTGATCCCGTCACCTGGTGGGTATTCAGACCTCCACTTGCCCCCTTTGCCTGGCAGACATCAGCGGCAGCGGGAGACCTGTCTTAAGTGGAATTTCCTCTTGAGATGGCTGAGGCACTCTCTGGATATGGCTTTAGTGAGGCCTTATTTATAGTGCATCAAAACTCCCTTCCTGCCGTCCTGTGTTCTTTGCCCTGGGATCATGCATAAGCAGCCTAGCATTTTCTCCATATGCCTGTTCTTCAATGTATGAGGACAGTTCTCAGCTCTCTGCCTTCCCACCATGCACTGCCCTCCCCGAGCTGTCCCCAGTGTGCACGCAGGTCTGCTGTGGTGGAGGGCGCAGTGTCGTGTCAGCAGGCCCAGCTCTAGACCAGCAAGGGCCACATGAGCTCCTTGGCTGCCACCCCCTCTGAATGTTTGCTAGAGTGGCAGCGACTTCTGAGCATCATGGCCCGAGGGTCCTGGCTGGCGTGGGACTCTGGCCTCTTGCTGATGCCCCAGGAGCTGAAGCGGGGTGATAGCTGAGCTACCCTTAGCTGTTCCCAAGAGAACCGCTGAACTTGCTACTCGTTGCCATGAATAGCCATTGTTTGCACCTACTCCTTCTTGTAAATATGCAGTTGGCATTGCAAGTGGAGTGTATTTTTCCGGGCTAAGTTTTGTTTAAAGAGGCAAGCCTAGCTCTCTAGACAGTTATCATCTCTTGGATCTTGGTTTGCTTATTTTTGTGTTTCTTTTCCTAACATTCTCATGTGATCTAGACAGCAGCATACTCTAGACATTCATCCAGTGCGTGCACTGACTCATGGAGTCGGCACAGGGCATCGCCAAGTTGCAGAAACACTTATGCACCCTTCTAAATAAAAGACCTCACATCATTATGTTATTATTCTGGCACCAAACTCAGTTTTTAGCTGGCAGGAGCTGCTCAGCCAATCCTTTCTGCATCAAATGAGCTGTTGAACCCGCTCAATCTCTCAGCATAGCGCTCTCTCCCCCACCACCAGACCCATTAGCAGGATTGCTGGCCAGCCTACATCTGCATACTGGAAACAAGAATGTCAGGGAAATGTGGTCATGTGCCTTGGTGAAAAGCATGTGACCTACACACAGCGCATAATCAAGTAGTTAAGAAATGATATCCTCTGTTCTACATTAGCAAAACAGGCTCAAATGCTCATCCCCACGCTTGATAGGGACACTGAAGAAATGTTGGTGGAATGAACACGGCTCTTCTCTCAGCTGGTTGTTGTATGCAAGCCTTTCTGAGCAAAGGGCTGTGTGGATGGCCCCCATCCAGCAAGCACAGATTCACGGTGTCTCGCTCCATCCAGCATCTGCAGCACGCCTCTGACGTGCTAGCGGGGCTCCGATGAGGGCTGCACACTCTGGTGACAATGTCGTGGCCATGGGCTCAGGCACTTTGGGCAGTGGCCTCCATGCCAGGCACTCTGCTCATCCCCATGAACACAGAGGCCATGTCCCTGCCCTGTGGGGCTTGCACTCTGCCCATGGTTGGCAAACAAATCAAGTGGGGTGTTTGCTATGCAGTAATAAATAGGGCGGTGGGAGAGTGACTGCAGAGGGCAGTTAATTCTGGTGGTCACGGGAAGAGCATCCACGAGGATGGCATTTGAGGTGCTGTCCCAGGGGTGAGCATGAGCCTTGGGAAGATATGAGGCAGAGGGACTGGCCCCAAGGTTCAAAAGGCATTTGGCTTATTCCAGAAACACAAAGGAGATGGCACACTCTTGGGCAGGCAGAGCAGTGCAGCTAAGCCTGGCGTGATGGGGTTGGGGACAGCGGGGAGCCAGGCGTCAGCCTGTAGGTGATAGTAAGGGGTGTGGATTTTATCCTGCGAGCAGCAGAAGTTCACTGAGAGATCCTAAGTAGGAAGTGACCAGAATCTGGGTCACCACATTCAGCCGACTATTCCTGGCAGGGGCACAGAGCAAGGAGAAAGATGTGCTCTCAGAGTCTTGCTCTTATTCAAGAGCGAACTGGAGGTGGAGACAACTGTGACAGAGAGAAGTAGACGACTCCCAGACGTATTTTGAAGATAGAACCAAAATGTTATTAATACAAAGGATAAGGGAAAGGAATGATGATGATCCTTAGTGCTACACATTCAGGGACGCCGGGAGAGGGGCTGGGGCCTAGGTGAGGACAAATGTACAACGTGTGACCAGTGCACTATTGAGTATCTACCACAGTGCACACTCTGTGGGATTCATCCTGTGGTCATTGAGCAGATAGTAGGTGCCAGAGAATGGGGGAGTCGTGAGCTCTACAGATGCACAGTCTGTCACCAGGGGATGAGACAGATGTTGATAAATGCTGTGGAGAAAAAGAGAGGGGGCTATTTGTGCTTTTAGAGAGCATTGTTGAGAGGCTTTCCCTTGGAAATTGACCTGTTATTAGACATTCATGATATTAATAAATAACAGACAGGTGCAATAACAGGTGCAATAACAGACCCTAGGAGGGCTTCCTGACAGTTGGGCTATGTGTATTTTTATTTACCAGATGTGCTATGCAGGGCCTATTGTCCTACCCTCAGCTGGGAATACAGGTGGATCACGTGGTATTTGCTGCTGATGTCCCGAAATGGGGAAGCCATTATGGACAGTGCACATGGATGCTTCTTAGGCACCTTACTTAACAATGAGAAATTAGCTGATGCCATCTTGCCTTGAAATAAATGATTAGTGTTAAAAGACAAAAGTGAAAAACACAGAGAATGGTGGTATATATTTTATTCTGCAGTAGAAGCAGGTGCAGTGATGGCAAATAAATAGTGAGATGTCAACTTTTATTTAAAATTAACAGTAATGTGCTGCCGGGGCAACAGGTGAGCAGTGAGTGTGAGCACACACAGCCTCTTCTGCAGGTGATCACTTCTACCTCCGAAAGATAAGCCCAGGCACACATTTTACTTCATAATACAAGTTGTAAGGAAAAAAGAGAAAAGCAATGAGACGTGCTATTTTCTTGAAGTAATTTATCACAGCTCTTGCTTCATCAATACATGTATAAACTTCCACATCATCAAAAAGGGTAGTAGCTATTTCTGCAATCAATCTGGAAATAATAAGCTGGGCATGTTCCTTTATTAACTTCTGTTATAAGCATAAAAATATATATCTGCAAGTATGTCAAGAAAAGAAAAATATTGGTGGTTTTGGTATTTTCTTTCAGCGCTAGTTATTATTTGGAGTTGTCATCTTAAGAAATAACATAATAAAAATATTGATATACAGAAATACATTTAGATATATTAGTTACCATATATATCCAGAGGTTGCAGATAGAAGAGTGAGAATAAAACTTTGAGCGTGATGTTCTTGTGATAACTTTGTTAAATTCTAATATTTCATCACATGCCCCCTTCCTCAGTTACTTTTGGTGAATTTTCAGGGACACATGAAACATCAGAGAATTTAGCCATCGTTAAATTTTCATCCGTCATAGCATATGGTGACAAAATTTCCATATTTGTGTATGCAAGGTGGAAGAGGGCATTCTATTTATTATCTACCAATAGTACTTGATATTATATAGATAATTAATATAACATTAATATTTCTCACGCTAGCCGAGATTTGTAAAAACAAAAACACCATTTAGTTCATAATATCTAAAAAGACTGATTTGCATGCCAATGCCTTTGGAACCCAAGGTCATTTATTTTGTCTGGTTCTTCTGACATAATAGAATTCCACCTCTTTGATCACCGTTTCCACTGGTATTATTGATGCCAAACGTGAAAATGCCGCCTATGAGTGGCAGCTAGAAGATACTGTTCACTCCATCAAGTGGGCCGTGTCCGTCTTCCTACTGGTCTGAGAGGTCATTCCTGCTTGTAGGGAAAGGTCAGGATGACGGAATCCTGAGGAATCTGTAGCTGCCGGCTACTTTCACATCATATTGGACCTCAGAATGGATAAGAGTCGTAAAGTAGTGAGTGTCTCGCTCACCTGTGTGCTGAGAGGCAGACATGGAAGAAGTCACGTGATATTATAAAGGTGCTGGGTTGCGAAGCTTCCAGCAGCCTCTGCAGTGCAAGTTCAATCCCCGGCCACGGGCGAGGGTCCCACATGGCGCGCGGACCTCTCCTGCCGCCCACTGCTCCCCTCAGCAGTGTACCTCATCAGTCTGCCTGCGCTGCTCTACCCTCTGGCTCTGGTGAATTCTCTCACCCTCCTATGCTTCTGATTGTATCCAGTGCTTAAAAAATAAATAAATCTTAAAAAAAAAAAAAAAAAAAAAAAAAAAAAAAAAAAAGGTGCTGTTCTGTGTAGGTTCTGGGGGATTTGGTCATAGAACCTAATGCTCGGGGTCCTCGCCCCCATGCCCCCCACAGCCCAGACAAGTGCATCACCCACCCCCGCTCTGCTCTCGTCACTGTTCACCTGCTTTTTCTTCCTCATCTTTTCCAAACTAGACATCTAGTTTTCCATTTTTGTTTTAAAAAATTCTTGAAATACTTCTCTGCACGCTTTCTTTCTCTCTGCCCTCCAGCCCTCTTCCTCCCTCTGATCACCAAAAAGAAAGCTTAAGACCATGAAGTACATGATCTTTTGACTTTGTAGAAGCCTGGAAAGTTTTTGCCACTTGCGAGATCAAGTTAAGCCACGAGAACCTGGCTCGTGCAAGTCAGAGAATCTCCTGTTTTGGTTCTTATCAAAAAAAGGAAGAATCATAGAATTTCACTTCATTTAGTGAGTGGATTTTTTTTTGCTACAATCAGCAAACTAAGTAATTTGAATACTAATATCATTCATTTTGTGTTTAGTGACTTTAGTGTCACTTTTCATTGAATTTTTCAAAGTGAAATCACTTTTAAGTTATATTTTCAACTAGGTCCACAGATATGTTTATATAAAGATTTATTTTATTTATTTTGCATACAAGAGCTGGGGTACAGGCCAGAGGTGCCAGGGGTGAGAGGACTCACCAGAGACAGAGTGGGGAGCAGAACAGGCAGATCTACTGAAATCCACTGCTGAGGGGAGCAGCGGGGAGACAGGAGAGGTCTGCTGCGCCATGTGAGCAGCTCCCTAGCCGGGGATCAAACTCAGGTCCTCATGGTGATAGTGCTGAGACTTAATCCCTAGGCCACCAGGGAGGCCCTGCTTTTGGTTTCAGGGAGAAGAGGGGAGGGTGGCCAATGTATAAACTTGCAGTTTTAAGACAAATCAGTTCTGAGACACAAGGTAGAACATGGAGACTCTGCTCTCTCCTGTAGATCTGAGAGTTGCTGAGAGGGTGGCTTCAGTGTTTTCATCACAAGAAAAGTGATTTATTGATTTATTGAGGTCACCCATGTTAGCATAACTTACTGTGGTGGTCATTTCACAACATACCCATGTCAAAACATTGTTGTCTACCCCACTAATACAGTGCTACGTGTCGACTGAGAAAGGAGGAAATGGTTAAAAGGAATCAAGGAAAGTTAACAAGAAATAACTGAAAATTATGGCCAAAGCACC